>NC_143585.1:137846920-140481078 GCF_048544385.1 Mastigoproctus giganteus | reverse complement strand
TATTGAAGCTCGAGAATTGTTTGGAGTTCTTGTTTCCCATGTAGAGAAGTCCTTCTGGGGTTGGTGGTTTGTTAGAATAGTTCCTTGTATGAATGTAGATAGATTCCTGTTGTGGCAGAAAAAAGATCAGTATCCTGTTGGTAGTTTGTTTGGTTCAGTTCAGAATATGTTCTGTAAGTTGGGTTTAGGGTCCATCATAGGGTGGAGGTACGCTGTATAGCTTGCTGTAGGAGGGCTTAACACATTTCAAATACCGTCTGAGCAAAGGTAGTGAAGGCTTTGTAGTTAGTTTTATTAGTGACGTAGAGATGTTCCTGCCCGTGGGATACATTTCTAGTTCTCGTAATTAGGAGGCTTCTAGTTAAAAGAAGTCAATCATACATGAGGTGACTCCAGTCTTCATTGTCGCCGCAAAGTCAGAGAGGGGAATCGGCGAGACCCAAGGCGTGCAGCTTGGCTCGGAACGATCCATGACCGGCAAGGAAGAACGAGACGTAAAGGCCTGGTGAGTACCACGGCGGAGATTTCGGTGCAGTGATCATAACTTGTGGAAGAGATCTTTTAGTTGTCTCCTTTGGGTGTTTGCTCCCAAAAAGAACACGCAGGAAATCAGTTTAATTTCGTTTTTTGGATCATTAGTCAAGCGTTATGTCCAAGGTGGTGGTGGTGGGAATTCCTCTCTTAACGCGGTATGCAAGTCCACGACGGATTACCTCCAAGACCAGAGGGAGAGAGTACTTGCTAAGACCTGAAGAGTAGGATTACTGACCGTGCGACATGCTCTGATCACAGTGATAAGATATTGCGTTGTATTTGATGCAGCTTTGCAATGACAGCACGATGGAACAGCTGGTAAGAAGGTGGCTTTTTATAACATAGTGCAGGGAAGGCCAAAATTTGCAAATTTTGGAAATTTTGGCCTCCCTTGCCTCCAAATTTTGGCGCCGAAGTCCAGCAGACTTGGGCGCCAAAGAGAATGGTAGGATGCACACAGGTCATAATACACCGCTCAACAAAATTAGCTGAACAAAATGTTTTTCATGAATAATTTATTGTGAACAGTGTCGCTGAAGGCTAATATTTGATATAATAGGCATCCTGGCATGCAAATTTAAAGTATGCAATAGAAATCGATTTACCAACGTATAGAGCCGAACATTATGCAATTATTCATGTCTATAAAAACACCCTCTAAATTGGATTGCGACACCACTTAATTCCCGTTTTTTTATTTGTTCAGTGGGACAGTCACATCTGTAGCACTCGGAATGGCAAGTCATCGTTCAGATGATTCTTTGAGGTTGAATTGAATATGACTAAGTTGACTGAATATTTCATAGTCTCTCACCTGATTGCTTACACTTATTCCTATAGAAGTCTATAGAATTAATTTTATGAATTATCTCGCTGTCATGCCAATTCGGAGAGGTAGGAAGAGGGTTGGAGATCACTAAGTTGAGCAGGTTGTTAGTGAGAACATCGATATGGTCGACAGAATCGAATAACTGCTTGTCCGTATTGCTGAGAGGTAGGTTGAACATCGTCCAGTCAACCATTCTGAAATTGAACCGTGGGTAAATTGAGCTGTATGTGAAAAGAAGTCTCGATGGTATCAAAGGAGACTGGGATCAGACACCTGGGGCAAATGAAATCTGTCCAGTTATATTTTAAAAGAAGCAGTAGAAGAGATAAGCACGCCTTTGGCTATAATCATGGGTACATCTTTGGATTCAGGGGAGGTCATTATGGGCTGAAAATGTACGACTGTATCCTCAATTAACAAGGGGGATAAAGGTTGGCATGAGTAATTACAGCCATGTTACCTTGACTTCTATTTCATGGAAAATAATGTAGTCACTGGTTAAAAAAATAATGCAGAATCGTCTGACAGGAATGCAGTTAAACTGCAGTCACAACATGGATTTGTCATGTGCGATCTAGCGTGAACAATCTGATCGGATACAATGATGCAGTAACAAAAGAACTGAATGCAAAAAAATAATAATTTTGGTATCATATACTTGGATTTCATGAAAGGTTTGGATACTGTTGACTAAAGACTTCTGTAAAAACTATAGCAGTGTGCCGTTAAGAGTAAGTTACTACTGTAGATAAAGAGGTTGCTAACAAGAAGAAGACAGGGTAGTTATAACTAGTCACTTCTACTCTTGGACTAATGTTATTAGTGGAATCCCTCGGAATTCAATGCTGGACCTTGTTGTTTTCTATCTTTATTGGTTATTAGTAGTGACAAAAGATGGAAGAAAGCAAGCTTATACAGCACAATAGTTTCTCTAGTTTTTCATTAAATTTATTCAAATTATTCACTTGCAAACCAAAAACAAATGGAAGAATGTTACAGAAATGAACCACTTTTTGGCTGAAAGCAAACTGAAGAACATTCTGCACCCATCCTTCCTCAATTTGAATTTATGCTCGCTCGTGTGAACAGTCTGAGAAAGAGGAAAAATCCCATCAGCATAGTTTGCTCAAGCCATCCAAAGCCTTAAACACCTCAATCAGATCATCTTTCAGGTGACAAATTTGCAAAGACGCTGCAATTTTCAAAATTGAAGCCTTTCTTGCTAAGAGCATCCTTTTCCCCTCACCAATATCGTTGCCCTTCTCTGTATCCATTCCAACAGCCCTACATCCTTCCTGAAATGAGACCTCCAGACAAGTATGCAGTATTAAAGATATGGCTGACCATTACGTAATACAATAGGATAATCACCTGCTTTTCCCTGCTAGCAAAATTCTTGTATATCATTGACAATATCACATGACCTGCTCTGGCAGCCTGTCTGCACTGCTGAGAGAACTTCATATCTGACTACACAATTACCTCAGATATTTTTCTTTTTCCGCTACCCTAAGTGTAGTTTCACACAGTTGGTACGTTACTCCGAGATACTGCTACCCATGTGTGCAGCATCTTCCATTTGTCAGTGGTAAATTTCAGTTGCCATTTCTGAGCCCATATACCTAAATTTTCTAGATCTTGTTACAGCAGTATATCTTAATTACTGTCATTAACCACCTGTCCAACCTTTCTAGCATCTGCACACTTAGACATTGAGCCTGGTATACTTTCATCAATTTTATTAATTATTACAGAAAACAACAGCATGCCCAACATCGAATCCTGTGGCGTTCCACTAATAACATCAGTCCACGAAGAGCAGTGTCCATTGATAACCACTCCCTATGTTCTCCCACTCAACAATCCCTTTCTCCATAGCAGTAACTTACCCTTAATGTCACACTGCTGCAATTTGTTCAGCAATCTTTTTTGTACAGCAGTATCAAAAGCATTTCCTGAAATGCAAGTATATGATATCAAAATTATTTTTTGCATCCGATTCCTTTGTTGCTACATCATAGTATTCAATCAAATTGGTCAAACAAGACCTTCCCGTAATGAACCTATACTCTGGCTGAAGTTTCACTGCACTCCTGTCGATGTGGCCCTACATTACTTCTTTAACCAGTGGCTCCATTAATTTTCCTGTAACAGAAATTAAGCTAACTGGTCTGTAATTAATCGTGTCACACTTTGATCCTTCTTTGGGAATTGGGTATACATTTGCACATCTCCAATCCACAGGGACCTCCTCTGAATCCAAAGGTGCTGTAATAATTATGTCTAATAGTTTTCTTACCTCCTTTTTGCAGTATCCCTCAGTGTAAACGGATTGATCTCATCCACATTAGGTGCCTTTTTATGTTTAACTTCAACAGTCTCTCCGGAACCTCCGTAGCCAGGTGGGCAGGAGCAGCAGTGCGTAGCGCACGCTTCTTGATTAGACCGGGGTTCCAGCCCGTCACCACCAAATACGAAGGATGCGGAAAGGTCAGGGAATGACCACCGCATATACCCGGAGCAATATGGTCTTAGTTGCTAATGCTCTTAAAAAAGACAAATGACAATCAACCGTCTCTCTTCTATTTTCATTTCTGTGATAACCAAGTCATTTAGCTCCCTATTAGTTTAATAAACTTCTGGCATCCATTTCCCAAAAGAATTCCTTGTGTGACTGTAGATGCAAAATACCTATTCAATTGTCAGCCACATGAACGGGACTATAAACAGTTAAACCATTGATATTAAATGGACCAATGTGATTAATCCCCTTCCTTCTATTGTTTCCATAAGTAAAGAAGCCCTTGCTGATTTTCTTTGCATCTTCTGCAAAAGATTTTTTATCTGTCTTAGCTTCCCTAACCTGTTCTGTGATTTGATTGCATTATCAAAGGCACGTGATGCAAGAAAGCAAGCTTATATATCATCAGCCAAAAAAAATAAAATAAAAAATAAATAAAAAAAACCCTTATTTCACCCATCCATTTGCTCCAAATGTTTATCAAGTTCTGCCTTGAATCTATTTAAGCTATCAACTTCTACAACGACAGATGGAAGTTTGTTTCAGCAATCAACCACCCCGCTGGCTAAAGGCAAACTTCCCCACATCTATCCTACAACTGTCTTTCCTCAATTTGAATTTATGCCCTCTCAGGCGATTATTCTGAGCAAGAGGAAGAATCCCAACAGCATTGAGCATGCTCAAACCATTCTATGCTTTATACATCTCAATCATATCACCTCGCAGGTGCCTAGTCTCCAGACGCTGTAATTTTCAAAAGTTAAGCCTTTCTTCATAAGAGCAACCCTTTGTTCCATTCACTGAAATTGTCTTCTCTGTACTGTATACAGGTCTGGGGCCTCAAAATGAAGCCTCTAGACCTGTATACAGCACTCAAGGTGTGGCCTAACCATTGCCTTATACAAGGGGATAATCACCTCCTTATCCCTGCTAGAAAAATTCCTGTCTATCATTGACAAGACACCATGAGCTACTCTTGCAGCCCGTCTGCACTGCTCAGAGAACTTCATATCTGCCTGCACAATTACCACCAGGTCCTTTTCATTCTCTACCACTGTCAGTGTAGTACCACAGAGTTGATACGTTGCTCTGGGGTTAATGTTTCCCATATGTAGTACTTTACATTTGTCAATGTTAAACTTCATTTGCCACCTATCAGCCCATCAGCTAAACCTTTCCACATCCTGTTGCAGCAGCATAGCGTCAGTAGTGTCCTTAACAACCCTGCCAACCTTTGTATCGTCTGCAAACTTGGACATTAAGCTTGATATACCATCATCAATATCATTTATAAATACAGAAAACAACAATGGACCGAAAACTAAACCCTGAGGGACTCCACTAATAACATTAGTCCACGATGAGCAGTGTCCATTGATTACCACTCTCTGTCTTCTCCCCCTCAACCACCCCTTTATCCATAGCAGCAATTTGCCTCCAATGCCACACTGCCCCAATTTGTGCACCAGTCTTCCATGTGTAACAATATCAAAAGCCTTTCTAAGATCCAAGTATATGATATCAAAGTTATTCTTTGCATTCAGTTCCTTTGTAACTACATCCTAGTATCCAATCAAATTGGTCAGACAAGACTTCCGCTTAACAGAAGTTAAACTAACAGGTCTGTAATTACCTGTGTCTCCCTTTGATCCTCCTTTGTGGACTGGGGTCACATTCACATCTCCAGTCCATGCGTACCTTCCCTGAGTCCAGGGAAGCTCTCATAATTATGGCTAAGGGTTTGCTTACTTCCTTTGCCCCCTCCTTTAATGTAACTGGATAGATTCCATCCAACCCAGGTGCCTTTCTTATGTTTATCTTCAACAATTTCTTCTCCATTTACACTCAGTTAATACAAGATTATCTAGTTTACTTACTGCCAGAGTTTAGCATTAGCATTAGTAGAGGCATTTGATGCAAGAAAGCAAGCTTATGCAGCATCAGCCAAAAAAAAAAAAAAAAACCACTTCACCCCTCTGTTCGTTCGAAATACCTGTCCAGCTGAGCCTTAAACTTATTTAGGCTATCAACCTCCACTACAAGGGATGGAAGTCTGTTCCACCAACCAACCACCCGCTGGCTAAAGGCAAATTTCCGCACATCTATCCTACATCTGTCTTTTGTCAATTTGAATTTATGCCCTCTCAGGTGATTTTTCTGAGCAAGAGGAAAAATCCCATCAGCATTGAGCATGCTCGAACCATTCAAGGCTTTAGACACCTCTATCAGGTCACCTCGCCGGTGCCTAGTCTCCAGACACTGTAATTTACAAAACTTAAGCCTTTCTTCATAAGAGCAACCCTTCGTTCCATTCACTAATCTTGTTGCCCTTCTCTGTACTCGCTCCAGCATCTCTACATCCCTCTTGAAATGAGGCCTCCATACAGTACTTGTATAAGGCCTGACCATTGCCTTATACAAGGGAATAATCACCTCCTTATCCCTGCTAGAAAAATTCCTATATATCATGGACAATACACCATGAGATACTCTTTCAGCCCGTCTGCACTGCTCAGAAAACTTAATATCTGCCTGCACAACCACCCTCAGGTCCTTTTCATTCTCTACCACTGTCAGTGTAGTACCACAGAGTTCATACGTTGCTCTGGGGTTGCTGTTTCCCATATGCAGTACTTTACATTTGTCAATGTTAAACTTCATTTGCCACCTCTCAGCCCATCTGCTCAACCTTTCCAGATCCTGTTGCAGTAGCATAGTGTCAGTAGTGTCCTTGACAACCCTGCCAACCTTCGTATATATCGTCTGCAAACTTGGACATTAAGCTTGATATACCATCATCAATATCATTTATAAATACAGAAAACAATAATGGACCCAACACTGAGCCCTGAGGGTCTCCACTAATAACATTAGTCCACGATGAGCAGTGTCCATTGATTACCACTCTCTATCTTCTCCCCCTCAATCACCCCTTTATCCATAGCAGCAATTTGCCTCCAATGCCACACTGCTCCAATTTGTGCAGCAGTCTTTCATGTGCAATGTTGAGTATCAAAAGCCTTTCTAAGATCCAAGTATATAATATCAAAGTTATTCCCTGCATCCAGTTCTTTTGTCACTGCATCATAGTATCCAATCAAATTGGTCAGGCAAGACTTCCCCTTAACAAAACCATGTTGTGTCCGAGCTATAACTGAAGTCTTGTCTAGATGATCCTGCAATGCTTCTTTAACCAGTGCCTCCATTAATTTTCCAGGAACAGAAGTTAAACTAACAGGTCTATAATTACTTGTGTCGCCCTTTAATCCTCCTTTGTGAATTGGGGTCACATTTGCACATCTCCAGTCCATGGGTACTTCCCCTGAGTCCAAGGAAGCTCTCATAATTATGGCTAAGGGTTTCCTTACTTCTTTTACTGCCTCCTTTAATATAACTGGATAGATCCCATCCACCCCAGGTGCCTTTCTTGTATTTATCTTCAACAATTTCTCCTCTACTTTACTCTCAGTTATTACACGATTCTGTAGCTTACTACCAGAGTTGAATATACCTCTGGCATTCCCCTCGCTGAATAACTCCTCATGTTTGAATGTCGATGCAAAATATTCATTCAGTTTGTTAGCTACCTGAGCAGGATCATCAACAGTGGACCCATCGATATCAAGGGGACCAATCTGATTCATCCCCTTCCTTCTAGTTGGTCCCACTGTATAGAATTTAAATACTGTCTCAGTCCATCGTAGTCTCCTTTACGAAAGCAATAACCCTTCCCTTTACCCCTGATGGTAGTTACCTCTTTGAATAAATCCCACTTCAGCACACTGTGATCACTGCCACCTAGTGGTTCATTTACCTGCAGATTCTTAATGCACGAAGAATCACTACTGATAATCAGATCAAGAGTATTACTCCCTCTAGTGGCTTCCCGAACATGCTGATGTAGAAAACAATCATCCAATAAATCCACAAAAGGCTTGCTAGTGTGTGAGTGACTAGCCCCCAAATTCCAGTCAATATCTGGGAAATTAAAATACACCTCTGGCATTACCCTCCCTGAATAACTCTTCATTCTGTGTGAATGTAGATGCAAAATATTGATTTAGTTTGTTATCAATCTGAGCATGATCATCAACAGTTGAACCATCGATATCAAGTGGGCCAATCTGATTCATCCCCTTCCTTCTAGAGTTTACATAAGAAAATAACTGTTTACTGTTTTTCTTTGCATCCTTTGCCAAAGATTTCTCGTAATCTGCCTTCGCCTGCCTAACCTCCTTTGTAACTTGGTTACAGATCAACTTATATCTATCATAGACTTCTGTGTCACGTGTTAGTTTATATGTATCCCAAGCATTTGTCTTCTATGTCACATGTCTAATTAGTTCATCTGACATCCATTTAGGCCTAAACCTTGAACAGTATTTCTTAGTTGGTATGTAAAGCCTAGTAGTTTCCAAGATAAGTTCTTTGAATGCTTCCCATTTTGAATTTGCTGTTGGTAACATCATCAGTTGGTCCCACTGTATAGAATTTAAATACTGTCTCAGTCCATCGTAGTCGCCTTTACGAAAGCAATAACCCTTCCCTTTACCCCTGATGGTTGTTAACTCGTTGAGTAAATCTCACTTCAGCACACTGTAATCACTGCCACCTAGTGGTTCATTTATCTGAAGATTCTTAATGCACGGAGCATACTGAAAATCAGATCAAAAGATACTCCCTCTATATGCCTCCCGAACATGCTGATGTAGAAAACAATCATCCAATAAATCCACAAAAGCCTTGCTAGTGTGTGAGTGACCAACCCACAAATTCCAGTCAATATCTGGGAAATTAAAATCCCCCATTATAAGACACTCTGATTTACTTGACCACTCTATTTCTCTGCACAATTGCTTATTATACTCATCAGATTCAAGAGGCCTATAACACACTCCTACTCTCATTTTTCTTTTCCCAGTGTTACGTCACACCAAACAGACTCAACATTGCATTGTCCACCAACATCAATTGAATGCGCTTCCTTAGATTTTGTGTTTCTTAACTAAAAGCATAAACCCTCCTCCCTTGCTGTCATTTCTGTAGACATTGTACTCCCCAAATTCCAGTTCTGCATTTGTATCTGTGTGACACTACGTCTCTGATATCCCAACAATATCTGCTTTTGATGTCTTGACTAGCACTTCAAGCTCATCGAATTTATTAATTATACTCCTAGCATTGGTGCACATGCAAGTATACATGCACCTGTTTCTACTCTTAGTTACCCTAACACAGCCCATGTATTTACTTTTTGCACCATGACTCTCAGCAGTCCCGGAAATCCCCATTGCCTTGCTTTCCAGGCTGCTGCTCAATTGCCTTTAAATAGAAGCAGTGCAAGATTCACCTTTGCCAGCGGCTACTGTTAATATATTAATCCTTGTATCCCCCCCAAGCTAGCAGTTTTCCGACCCACCTAACACTGCCTCGATAGCATCAGCAAATATTCTTGTATCCTTTCTATTTAAGTGTATCCCATCCCTGTAGAAGCAGTCTCTCCTGTTAACGAGTACAGACCAGGCTGAAAAAAAATTGTAGCCCTTGAGCCTTGCACAATCTTTCCAGGGCCGAATTGATCGACAAGGCTCTCATCATATACTCCCTCCTATCGTGTCTGGGCAGAATTGCAGACACTTTCAAATTCAACCCTAATTCACGGCTTTTTTTTCAACAGTGACCTGTACTTGTTAAGTAATTCTCCCGGTCTCCTACTCTTAATATCATTAGTGCCAACGTGCACAACAATATCACCTTTTATGCCCTTAAAATATGATATCTGCTCTACAAAGTCATCAACCTTTGACCCTGGCAGACATACCCTTGTCCTGTTCCATCTAACCTTTTTACAAAGCATGATCCCCGTTTCCCTGACAATAGTCACCTACAACAACTAGTTCCTTTGGGACCAGCGCATTCTGCCTTGGGGGTTGCCGCTGCGTTGCATAATGTTCAAGTGCAAGCTCGGCATTGATGTGGGCAGCTGAGAGCTTGATGGGCCCCCTCAATTTAAATCCTTCGAGGGCATCCACCCTGTCCTTCAAGCTCTCATGTAAGCCCAAAACTAATTTATATCTACCATAAGCTTCCGTATCACCTGATAATTTATATGCATTTTTATCCTTTGCCACTTGACTCGTTAGTCCACTTAGGATCTATTTAGGTCTAAGCCTTGAACAGTATTTCTTAGTTGGTAATGCTTTACCTTTAGAATTTGTTGTTGGTAACGTTACTAGTTTCACTATGTAGAATTTAAAAACTGCCTGAGACCACCCAGTGTAGTTTCGTTCAGCAAAAGGAGGCTACAGTTGTCTCTAAAGCAAAAAATGTTCATTTTAATCTTGATGGTAGGTACATCTTTAAGTAAATACCACATCAATGCACTGTGATCACTGCCATCTAGTGGTTCCTTTCTCTGCAAATTCTTAATGCATGAGCAATCATTGCTAATAATCAGATCAAGAGTATTACTCCTCTGGTTGCCTCTCGAACACGTTGCTGTAGAAAAGTCATCCAATAAATCCGCAAGAGTGTCCCTAGTGTATTAATGACCAACCAACAAGTTCCAGTCAATATTTGGAAAGTTAAAATCCTTTATTATAAGATATTCTGATTTGCTGGCCCACTTTATTTTTCTGCACAATTGCTCATTATACTCATCACAGTCATTAGGCCTATAACACACTCCTACTCATTTTGCCTTTCCCAGTGCTTATGTCACACCAAATTGATTCAACATTGCTCTGGCCATACATGTCACCTGCATGCCTCTTATTGCTTCTCTGACATCCGCTGTATTAAAAAGTCATCCAATAAATCCAAGAGTCTTGTTTGTGTTTGATGGACCATCCCACAAATTCCAGTCAATACCTGGAAAGTTATAATCCCCATTTTAAGGTAGTTTTCTTTATTGCCGCGTTATTTCTCTGATTACTTGTTCGTTGTATGTTATTATTATTATTATTATTATCCATATGATGCAAGGAAGCCTGAGGCTTATGCTGCACCAGGAAAAAAAAGTTCCCGAGTAACCCTGAGAGAGAGAGAGAGAGAGAGAGAGAGAGAGAGAGAGAGTGTCAAAGGTAGAAGGGAATCACCAAGAAAGAGAAGAATGATGATATCCAGCTCAGGACCCTGGGTGTGCCAAGCCCATACTCACCGGATGTGAGCCCCCGTGGTTAATGATGATGATGAAGGTATATCTGGCTACATGTGTAAGTTTTCAGATAATACAAAGGTTGGCAGGGTGGTTTATGTGAGGAACCATGGGAAACTACTTCAATAAGACCAAAAAACATTATGCAAATGTACTGATAAGTGGTCTATATCTAGTACTTGGACATGTGTAATATATGGGCGCCAGTAATCCTAGAAAACATGCTATTTAGATAATATGTTTGAGTTGCGTCACTCAAATTTATTTGAGTTTGAATTCATTGTATTTTTCTTTTTCCTCCATTTTCAGTGGTGGAGATAGAAAGAGACTAAGAGTAATTGTACAGTCAGGATGACGTCCTCTCAAGTGTGCAGATATGTATAGTTCATGGGGTTCTGTCAACTATACGCCTCGATGTGGGCACATGTACGCGGTGAGGGAACCTCCCAGTGACATTGCTTGACTTCACCTGCTAGAGTCAACTGTGTTAATGCCACGCCCCTACCCTCTTGGTCCAATGGGGACAGGATTCAAACAGGGGTACCCAGACACTATAGTGTCTGGGTACCCCTGTTTGAATCCTGCTCGAATGCGCTCGAAAGTGGTACCCTGGCGTCCCACTTTCGAGCGTATTTATTGCTTGCCGCGTAGTGGTCGTCCTATTTGGGCTACATGGTGGATGGGGTTCCCGGGCACTGAACAAGAAACAAAAATCACTATGAATTTTTGATTTTTGTTCAGTACATTTGCATAATGTCACTCATAAAGTTATTTCTTCTTGAGCCCTACTCGGTCCCTATCTGTAAACCAAATCTTAGAACCAGGCAATGTTAATGCAGCAAAGAGACCCCGAACTGAAGTACTGCCAAGTCCCTCTCCGCGATTCCTGATATATCTTCTTCATCACATCATTCACAAACTAAAAAACCCATTGAAAAAATGTTACCCTTCTTTATACAGAAGGGTTTAGAGCGGTTAGGCGGTTTCCCGAAATCAGTTAAGTGACTTCCTTCTGGAGACCTCTTAATTGAAACGAAAAAAAAAACAAATACTCAGAACAACTACTCCCAGCCACATCATGAGAGCAATATCACTTATGGTGACACGTCAAAGAACACCAAACTCTTCAAAAGATGTCATTCCAGAGTGAGACCTTTCTTGAAGTTACCGAGGAGTAAATCTGCTAATAACTAAAGCCACAGGGAGTAGAAGCGCTTAAAAGAATTTCCATGAGTAAGGGTTGAAAGTTCAACTGGAAACCTCATCCTTACATTTAACTCTCCAAATTCGATAAAAGTTCGGTACATAAACTGTTATGTAAGGTCATACATCATAAATCCACTGCAATGTTTTAAATGCCAATAATATGGTCACTCTTAGATGGCCTGCCATGGAGCGCCTGCCTGTGCCCTCTGCGGTTCAAAAGACCATGAAACACGGACAGCCATTAAACTTATTTGTGTCAACTGCGAAGGTGAGCACCCTGCATAGCCTAAGTCATGCCAGCGATGGAAAGAGGAAATAGAGATACAAAGACTCAAGGCAAAGCTGAGCATATCCTATCACGAGACAAGGAAAGCAGTCAAGCCAGTGAATTGCAAAATACCTATGTATGCGGAGAAAGTTGCATTCCAATGCGACGTAAGCTGACATGACTGTCCCACCAAAACAGCCATTCACTCCTGCCGTGTTTCGATTTTAGGAGCATTAGCGACTAAGGCCATATTGAAACCGACTAACTCAACCACCTTGTGAAAATGGCCCATGAAATTTCCATCGACGGGACTCGAACTCAGGTCTTTTTCACCCGGTGTGGGGTGGATGGAGATTCTTCCAACTGTACCCACGAGGGTACTCCTGTTGCACGCTATCTATTAAGATCTCAAAAACCTACCCAAAAAACAGTCAGCTGCCACTCCAATATCAGTACCTCCTAGTGCTCCACCACTGCTGAAACCAAGTGGGGGAAAAAACCAAAAAAAAAAAAAAAAATCGCAAGAACCACAACTAGCCCAGGATAAAATGGATTTAGAAGTTAAGGATGTACAGGACAAGTATGTACTGGAACTGTTTGCGGAGGAAGAAATGGATATAGGCCAACGCCCATTCTTTTCAAAAAGAGATAAATCCAGGACTGAGAAAATTAAGCCATCAGTCCTTCGGAAGCCAACGAACGGACCCAATAAATCTTAAGATATTCTTACAATAAATAAACCAATAAATCTTTAAATTCTTGCAATGGAACTGCCGTATATTCCGTCGGAATTGTGATGACATCGAGACCCTCCTCAGTACTCAAGATTTTTTTTTTTTTTTTTTTTTTTTTTGATTTGGTAGTTGTTGGCGCATCGGCTTCTGTGGCCATATTGCACCTCCAAAGGTTTTTGCAGTACAGTGATCCAAGCCCGAGGCGGGAATCGAACCCGCGACCTTTGGGTTGCCGGGCAGGTACTTTACCCACTCGGCTAGCCCGGTCGGCCAGTACTCAAGAGCCAACCTGCTTTTGCTTACAGGAGACCTATTTAAAAGCAAATGAGGAACCTCACTTGTGTAACTCTTCAATTATTCGTAAAAACAGAGCTGGTGTTGACCTGCCCACGGAGAAGTCTATATCCTGCTGGATAATCATATCCCTTTTCATGCTACGCCAACTGCTACCAACTTAGAGGCAGTAGCAATTCGAATAACAGTAGAGTTTCTCATAACTCTGTGTTCCACCTGGGAAGGGCATCCCCCAGGCAGACCTTGATGATCTCATTAGGTAATTGCCGTCCCGTTTTCTGTTATTACGAGATTTTAATGGGCATAATGGTATATGCTGCAAATCAATGACCTGGCCCTTCTAAATGTGAGACTAACACCTTTTTTTTTTTTTTTCCACATGCCTACCCGTACATTTACTGCGCTTGACCTCTTTATATGCTCCGCTTCTCTCCTTCCTGTATTTACATTGGAGGTAGAATGCAATCTTTATGGTAATAATCACTTCCATATCCATCCTTTGTAAAGGGAGACTGCTACCCGTCTAGGATACCACGGTGGAAGATTGATCACGCTTACTGGGATGCCTTCAGACATCTCACATTGTTAAATACCACCATCGTCAGCAAGGAGCCAATTAATGATTCATTTATGTACGTCACAGTATCATCCAGGCAGCCGCAACTGCAATCCCGAAGACGTCGACACGGTTTTTGCCTTATTCAAAATCATAATGGAATGCTGAATGTACAACAGGAAGAAGAGCTCAAAACAAAGTGTGGGGGATATTTCGTCCCACCACAAAAAATCTAATAGCTTTCACACGTGCATGCGCGAAAGCACGTCACGTTTTAGACGTCGAAGTCAAAAGGAATCTTGGATCTGCTTTGCTCCTTCCATTACCCAGACGGTGTCACCTAAACTCGTTTGGGACCAAGTCTAGAAAACGAAGGGCAGATATACATTACACACTACATCGATCTCAGAATCTAATAATGGATGTGCAATTGCAGACCCAACTGCAATTGGGAACACTCTAGGGGAGACATTAGCCAAAGTGTCTGTTGAAACGTCTTACCCTCCAGAGTTTCTGGCCCTCAAACAAAAAGATGAAAAACAGCATTTGAAGTTATCTTGCAATAACTGTGAGGCCATCCAACCTTTCACAGAATATGAAATGAAAGCCGCACTACCTCTGTCCTAGGCGAGTGCCGTCGGCCCAGATGACATCCATTATGAGATTATCGCATAATGGATGTCAATATGAATCTATGGATTGACTGCTCTGGCTGTACAACAGAATATTCTGCGCGTGTAGCACAGTGGTATCGTCACCGTCCTCCCTGGGTTCGAATCCTGTTGATGGCGTAGATAGCAAGGTTTTTTGGACAGCCAAACACACTCAGAGCCCCTACTGTCTTCCAACTGCAGATTTATCAGTGCCCTCGGAATTCATCGTATAACGGGCAATCATATAAAATATGATCCCAAGTTTCACACCTACCGCAAACACAAAATGGATGATCCTCTATTCCAAATTGGAACCGCTTACTTCTTAGAGACCCATGCCCAGTAATCAAGTACGAGGCCTCCATAGAAGGATAGAACCATTTATTTAATTTATTATTGCAATTAAACCCCACGTTCGGTATAAATAGTTGTTCTCCCAGTCAGGCTGCAGTCCCATCGAGATTGCCAAATTTCATTCAGTTTTTGTATAACACCACCAAATCCAACGGAAGAGCTCTTGAAATTACTTGCAGAGCATTTGTCGACGCTGTTTTACATACCTTCAATATTGTAAGTAACATGATTCTTTGAATGGAAAGTAACTTCTATTTGAATTTCATCTTTCACGGTTGGGATACCAAATTGATGCCCCATATACTACTATTGGAAGGAATATGGCCTTATAATACAGATTTAGTACGCGTTTGCCTAACCCCCAATCTTTCCTAGTTATCCTCACAATAGAGGCTGTATATTTTTTAATCTTATTTCTTAAATGTTCTAAATGGGGTGTAAACAATTTATCATCCAGGATTAAGCCTAAATACTTAATCTGTGAGACAAGAGGGTATCTGTTTGTTATTTTTATGTATTCCCTAAGCCGGGAAAAGATCCCAATAATTACCGACCCATTGCTCTGAGAAGCTGCTTGTGCAAGATCCATGGAAAGGATGGTCAATGTGCGCCTCGTGTGGTATATAGAAACAAATAACCTTCTTTCCAAGGTACAATGTGGCTTCCGAAGGAATAGATCAACACTCGACCATTTAATAAGAATGGAGACAGCTATACGAGATTCTTTCCTTAAATGCGAGCACCTGATGTCGATTTTCTTTGATATGGAGAAACGTATGACACGGCTCTTTGTATTAAAATGTTTTTATTGAACTGCTCATTCCAAGTTCTTGCAGGGTTCGTTCCCTCTCGATCTTTTTTTCCAAAAGGAGGGAGTCCCCAAAATTCAATTCTAAGCGTTATTCTTTTTGTTATCAAAGTTAATTCTATTATTGAACAACTTCTTTCAACCATAAACAGTACCCTCTTTGTTGTTGACTTTAGCATCTTTTTGCAGTCGTGCAACATGAGCATTATCGAAAGGCAATTTCAGCACGCCATTAACCATTTCAAATCTTCAGCAATGGTTTCAGAATTTCGCCTCAGAAGACCGCCTGCGTATACTACTGGAAGCTACTAGACGTTTCATACCTATTAAGAAATAATGTTCAAAGTTTAGGCCTAAATGGTTGTCAAATGAACTAATGAGACTCGTGGCAGAGAAGCAAAATGCATGGGATGCATATAAATTACTAGGCGACACAGAAGCCTATGGCAGATATAAGTTAGTCTGTAATCAAGTCACAAAGGAGATTAGGTAAGCGAAGGCAGATTACGTGAAATCTTTAGCAAAGGATGCTAAGAAAAACAGCAAGGATATCTTTCTTATATAAATTCTAAAAGAAAGGGGATGAATAACATTGATCCATTTGATGTTGATAATTCGACTGTTGATGATCCTCCTCAGATAGCAAACAAACTGAATGAGCATTTTGCATCTACATTCACACATGAGGAGTTATTAAGGTCTGAAAATGCTACAAGGTTATCAAATTGTAACAGGGTGCTTAATGATTTTGTAATAACTGAGAGCAAAGTGGAGGAGAAATTGTTGAAGTTAAACATGAGAAAGGCACCTGGAATAGATGGGATCTATCCAGTTATATTAAAGGAGGCGGCAAAGGAAGTAAGCAAGCCCTTAGCCATAATTATGAAAGCATCCTTGGACTCGGGAAGTCCCCACGGACTGGAGAAGTGCAAATGTATCCGCAATTCACAAAGGGGGATCGAAGGGTGACACGAGTAATTACACACCAGTTAGTTTAACTTCTGTTCCGAATAAAAAAAAATTGAGTCACTGGTTAAAGATGCATTGCAGGATCATTTAGAGAAGACTTCAGTTATTGGTCAGACACAGTATGGGTTTGTTAAAGGGAAGTCTTGGCTGACAAATTTCATAGGATATTATGATGTGGTTACAAAGGAACTGGATGCAAAAAATTATTTTGATATCATATATTTGGATTTCAGGAAAGCTTTTGACACTGTTGCGCATGGAAGACTATTGTACAAATTGGAGCAGAATGGTATTAAGGGTAAGTTGCTACAATGGATAAAAGGGTGGTTGAGTGGGAGAAGACAGAGGGTGGTTGAGTGGGAGAAGACAGAGGGTGGTAATCAATGCACGCTGCTCTCTTCGTGGACTAATGTTATTAGTGGAGTTTCACAGGGTTCGGTGTTGGGCCATTTGCTGTTGTTTTGTATATTTATCAATGATATTGATGAAGGTATATTAGGTTTAGTGTCGAAGTTTGCAGATGATACAAAGGTTGGCAGGGTTGTTAATGACAGTAATGGCAGTACGCTATTGCAACAGGATCTAGAAAATTTGGGCCGATGGGCGGAGAAGTGGCAACTGAAGTTTAACAAATGCCAAGTACTGCATATGGGTATAAGTAACCCCAAAGAAACGTACCAACTGTATGGTACTACACTCAGGAAGGTGGAGAATGAAAAAGGGATAAATGTGCAGTCAGATATGAAGTTTTCTGAACAATGCAGACAGGCTGTAAGAGCAGGTCATTGGGTTTTGTCAATGATATGCAGGAATTTCGCTAGAAGGGAAAAGGAGGTGATTATCCCTTGGTATAAGGCATGGTCGGGCCACTCCTTGAGTACTGCGTACAGGTCTGGAGGCCTCCTTCTAGGAAGGATGTAGATTTTTTGAGCGTGTACAGAGAAGGACAACAAGATTGGTGAGGGGAATGATGGGATCCGCTTACCAAGAGAGGGTTTAAATTCTGCAAACATTCAGTGGCTGGAGACTAGGCACCTGCGCGGTGATCTGATTAAGGGGTATAAGGCCTTGAATGGGTTGAACACGCTGAATTCTGATGGGATTCTTCCATTTGCTCAGATTACGAACCTAAGGGGGTATAAGTTGAAATTGAGGAAGGACAGATGTAAAATAGATGTGCGGAAATTTGCCTTTAGCCAGCGGGTGGTTAATTGCTGGAACAAACTTCGATATGTCGTTGTGGAAGTTGATAGGTTGAATAAATTTAAGGAGGAACTGGACAAACATTTAGAGGTAATTAATAAATGTGTGATTTTTTTTTTTTTCCTTTTTGGCTGATGCTACATAAGCTCATAACAGAAAAGGAGAAAAAGCAGTATGTACTGGAACTTAAGAACAAGTTTAAGCTTCTACAAACTGTTCAGGACCAAGATATCGACGAGGAATATTACAACTTTCTGAAAGTGATAAAGCCCAAGAAACCTATAGGGAAAAAGAAATCCAAAGAAGAAAAAATCAGTCAAGAAACACTTGTCATGATGAACCGAAGACGACAAATGAAGATCAAGAAAATCACTGACAGGGAGAAAATTGAATATACTGAGTTATGCAAAGCCATTAGAAAGAGACTCAGAGAGGACATAAGAAGATTTAACACAAGAAAAGTAGAACAAGCATTAAGGGAAAACAAAGGATTTAAATCAGCAGCCATGAGCAGTAATACAGAAAGACAAATGATACTGAAACTGAAGAATAGCGATGGTGTACTTATGGATAGCAGAGAAGGCATAATTCAAATAGCAGAAGACTACTATAAAGAAACAAGGAGCGGGGAATTGACGCCAGCAGTGGGGAAGTTGAATCGCAAATTAATAACACATACAACATACTTGATATCCTTCCTGATGAGGTAGAACATGCGTTGAAGAAAATGAAGAATCAGAAAGCTCCGGGGGAAGATGAAGTTATTGTAGAGTTGTTAAAATTGGGAGGAAGAGACATGACACAAAAACCGGCAAGACTCTTCACAAAATGCATTAGAAAAGGTGTGACGCCTAAGCAGTGGAATAATGCAATCATAGTTTTGCTGCATAAGAAAGGAGATAAATCAGAAATTGGAAATTATAGACCAAATAGCTTGTTATCCCACATCTACAAGTTGTTCACAAGGGTCATTATTAACAGATTATAAAGAATACTTGATGAGAACCAACCGAAAGAGCAAGCTGGCTTTAGGACAGGATTCTCAACTATGGATCACCTTCACGTAATATCACAGCTAATGGAGAAAGCAAATGAATATAAAACACCATTATGCCTGGTATTTGTGGATTATGAAAAAGCATTTGACTCCATACAGCAGGAGAAAGAAAATGAATATAAAACACCATTATGCCTGGCATTTGTGGATTATCAAAAGGCATTTGACTCCATAAAGCATAAGGCACTGGAAAGACAAGGCATAGATACTCCATATATTATGATTTTGAAGAAAATATATTGAGAGTGCTACCTCCTTTATTAGACTAGACAAAGACAGTAGGAAATTTAAAATCGAGAAAGGAGTTCGACAAGGAGACACAATATCTCCGAAGCTGTTTACTGCTGCCCTTGAGGAAGCTTTCAGAAGATTAGACTGGTCGCAGAAAGGAGTCAATGTGAACGGAGAGTACCTAAACCATTTACGATTTGCAGATGACATTGTGGTCATAAGCCACGATAACAAAGAATTAGAGGAAAATCTTAATCATTTGTGCACAGTTAGAAAGATTCAGGACTAAAGATGAATATGACTAAAACAAAAGTAATGATGAACAAGTATGCCACGGAAAGGGAAATAATGATTGAAGGAGCAGTAATTGAAAAGGTGGAGTCATATACTTATCTGGGACAAGTTATTAGCTGTAATAATGATAAATGGCTGGAAGTCAAGAGAAGAATAAATTTTGGATGGATAGCATTCAGGAAATATAGTCACATACTGAAGAGGAATATCCCAGTTTGTCTGAAACGTAAAATAATGAACCAATGTATACTCCCCACCATGACTTATGGAGGTGAAACTTGGGCACTCACCAAAAGAATGGAAGAGAAGCTGAGAACTACACAGCGAAGAATGGAACGAATTATATTGGGAATCAGACTGTTAGATAAGAAAGAAACACGTGGATTAGGGGCAGCAAACACAAATAAAGGACATTCTTATCAAAAATAAAGAACTAAAATGGTCTTGGGCAGGACACATAGCTCGAAGACATGATGATGTACCCAAGAGGAGCTAAGAGAAAACCTGGAAGACAATAACGGAGATGGACAGATGAAATTCATGAGTTTGTGGGTAGTAAATGGATGGCCATTGCACAAAACAGAAGGAACTGGAAAGTTGCTGGAGAGGCCTTCATCCTGCAGTGGAGTGAAAATGACTGATGATGGTGATGACGACATAAGCTCATACGCTTGCTTTCTTGCATCACATGCCGCTATTACTTTTGTCGCAAACGGACCTTCATCCTGAACTAGAACTCACGCTTGGACAAAACATCATTCCAGTAGCACCCGAGACTAAATTCTTTGGACTTAACATTTGATAATAAGTTGGCAATTTCTTCCACATATCCAACAACAACTGCAGACAAAATTCACAAGGGGTTTGAACCTCCTACGAGCAACCTCATCCAATAATTGGGGAGCAGACCATTGTACTTTACTCCGCTTGTACCGTCAAATTAGATTATGGTTTAAGAGTGCACGCATCAGCAAGAAACAGCGTACTACGATTGCTAAAACCAGTTAACCGTCAAGCCATCCGCGTTGCTTCTGGAGCATCTAGAACATCTCCTGTCCAGAGTTTATATGTGGAAGCGGGAACTACCACTGTCACTCTGACGAAAGCATTTTTTTTTCATGAGTTTGTGAAAAAGTATTTTGTCACTACAATATACTTTTACTGAAATCCCTGCCAGACAACCGGACCTGGACATTCGTTTTCTAGCCACTTTGGAAAACTCTCCCTAACACCCATCAGACTGTCAACTGTCCCTTTAGTATCCGTATCCAAGAGATGCTCAGAGAGCTTAATATCACGGTAGACAATGTTGCCCAGTCACCAAGGCAACTACTTCCACCTACCTTGGCATGCTCGCTTACCATCATGCAACTCCTCCATTAAAAATTGAGGTAAGGCCATCAATCCATCTTCTGTCTACCAACAACTCTATTCTTTCCCTCCAAACCTAGTATTGGCTTCTCTGCTGTCTTTACTGATGGTTCGAAGTCAGAGTCATCTGGCAGATCTGTTGCCATCTTCCCAGATAACGCTATACTAGGAGGCATCCCACACGAATGCTGCATATACACAGCTGAGTCCTGTGCTATAGAATTAACCTTGGACTACATTAAAACCCACACACACCAAAGTTGTGTGGTGTATACTGACTCTTTAAGTATACTACAGGCTTTTTGGGGAATGAGATATAATCCTTGTCCATCTCTGACCCGGATCTACCATACATTATATTCCCTTCCGAGTATTCATGATTCAACGTTCGTTTCTGCTGAATCCCAAGCTACATTGGGATCAAGGTTAACGGGCTGGCTGACCTCACAACAACAACAGTAGCCTGTTAATCTCCTGTGCAGACTACAAGTAGCTAATGGACTCTACATAATTCTCCCAATTGCGACAATCCCAATTCTGCCAATCCCAATCTCCCAATTCTGCCCAGACACGATAGAAGGGAGTATATGATGAGAGCCTTGTCGATCAATTCGGCCCTGGAGGGATTGTGCAAGGCTCAAGGGGTAGAATTTTTTTCAACCTGGACTGTACTTGTTAACAGGAGAGATTGCTTCTACAGGGATGGGATACACTTAAATAGAAAGGGTGCAAGAATTTTTGCTGATACTGTCGAGGCAGTGTTAGGTGGGTCGGAAAACTGCTAGTTGGGGGGGGGGGATACAAGGACTAATAGATTAACAGTAGCCACTGGCAGAGGTGGAAGTGATTCTTGCACTGCTTCTATTGAAATGAGCAGAAGCCTGAAAAACAAGATGCAGGATATTTCAGAGACTGCTGGGAGGGGAGTCATTGCGGTACAAGTAAACACATGGGTTGTGTTAGGGTAGCTAAGAATAGAAACAGGTGCATGTATACCTGCGTGTACACCAATGCTAGGAGTTTGGTAAATAAATTTGATGAATTTGGGGTATTGCTCAAAACATCAAAGGCAGATATTGTTGGGATATCAGAGACGTGGTGTCACACAGATATAAGGAATGCGGAACTGGAATTTGGGGAATACAATGTGTATAGAAAGGATAGACAGCACAGGAGAGGAGGAGGGTTATGCTATTAGTTAAGAAACACATAAAGTCCAAGGAAGTGAAGCCAGTCGACATCGATAGACAGGGCAGTGTCCAGTCAGTTTGGTGTGACATAAGCATAGGGAAATCAAAATTGAGAGTAGGAGTGTGCTATAGGCCTAATGACTCTGATGAGTATAATAAGGAACTGTACAGAGAAATAGTGGGCCAGTAAATCAGAGAGTCTTATAATGGGGGATTTTAATTTCCCAGATATTGACTGGAATTTGTGGGTTGGTCACTCGCACACTAGCAAGGCTTTTGTGGATTTATTGGATGATTGTTTTCTACATCAGCATGTTCGTGAGGCAACAAGAGGGAGCAATACTCTTGATCTGATTATCAGTAGTGATTCTTCATGCATTAAGAATCTGCAGATAAATGAACCACTAGGTGGCAGTGATCACAGTGTGTTGAAGTGGGATTTACTCAAGGAGGTAACTACCATCAGAGGTAAAGGGAAGGGTTTTTGTTTTCGTAAAGGCGACTACGATGGACTGCGACAGTATTTAAATTCTATACAGTGGGACCAACTGATGATGTTACCAACAGCAAACTCAAAATGGGAAGCATTCAAGGAACCAATCTTGGAGGCTACCAGGCTTTACATACCAACTAAGAAATATTGTTCAAGGTTTAGGCCTAAATGGTTGTCAGATGGACTAATGAGACATGTGGCAAAGAAGAAAACTGCATGGGATACATACAAATTAATGGGTGACATGGAAGCCTATGATAGATATAAGTTGGTCTGTAACCAAGTCACAAAGGAGATTAGGCAGGCAAAGGCAGACTACGAAAAATCCTTGGCAAAGGATGCAAAGAAAAACAGAAAAGAGTTCTTTACATATTTAAACTCAAGAAGGAAAGGGATGAATCAGATTGGTCCACTGGATGTTGATGGTTCAACAGTTGAGGATCCTGCTAAGGTGGCTAACAATCTAAACGAGTATTTTGCATCTACATTCACGCATGAGGAGTTATTCAGGAAGGAGAATGATGTAGGTAAAGTAAACATTGGCAGTGAGCTGGATGATTATGTAATAACTGAGAGGAAAGTGGAGGAGAGATTGTTGAGGATAAACATAAAAAAGGCACCTGGGCTGGATGGGATCTATCCAGTTATATTAAAGGAGGCAGCAAAGGAAGTAAGCAAACCCCTAGCCATAATTATGAGAGCTTCTTTGGACTCAGGGGAGGTACCCATAGACTGGAGATGTGCAAATGTAACCCCAATTCACAAAGGAGGATCAAAGGCTGACACAAGTAATTATAGACCTGTTAGTTTAACTTCTGTTCCAGGTAAATTAATGGAGGCACTGGTTAAAGAAGCACTGCAGGATCATCTAGACAAGACTTCAGTTCTAGCTCAGACGCAGCATGGTTTTGTTAAGGGCAGGTCTTGCCTGACCAATTTGATTGGATACTATGATGTAGTCACAAAAGAACTGGATGCAGGGAATAACTTTGATATTATATATTTGGATCTTAGAAAGGCTTTTGATACTGTTGCACATGGAAGACTGCTGCACAAATTGTAGTAGTGTGGCATTGGAGCCAAATTGCTGCTATGGATAAGGGGATGGTTGAGTGGCAGAAGACAGAGAGTGGTAATCAATGGACACTGCTCAACGTGGACTAATGTTATTAGTGGAGTTCCTCAGGGTTCAGTGTTGGGTCCGTTGTTGTTTTCGGTGTTTATGAATGATATTGATGATGGGATATCAAGTTTAATGTTCAAGTTTGCAGATGATACAAAGGTTGGCAGGGTTGTTAAGGACACTACTGACACTATGCTGCTGCAACAGGATCTGGAAAGGTTGAACAGATGGGCTGAGAGGTGGAAAATGAAGTTTAACATTGACAAATGTAAAGTACTACATATGGGAAACAGTAACCCCAGAGCAACGTATCAACTCTGCGGTACTACACTGACAGTGGTGGAGAATGAAAAGGACCTGGGGGTAATTGTGCAGGCAGATATGAAGTTCTCTGAGCAGTGCAGACGAGCTGCAAGAGTAGCTCATGGTGTCTTGTCAATGATATACGGGAATTTTTCTAGCAGGGATAAGGAGGTGATTATTCCCTTGTATAAGGCAATGGTTAGGCCACATCTTGAGTACTGTATACAGGTCTGGAGGCCTCATTTCAAGAAGGATGTAGAGCTGCTGGAACGAGTACAGAGAAGGGCAACAAGATTAGTGAATGGAACAAAACAAAGGGTTGCTCTTACGAAGAAAGGCTTAAGTTTTGCAAATTACAGAGTCTGGAGACCAGGCCCAGGCGAGGTGATCTGATAGAGGTGTATAAGGCTTTGAATGGTTTGAGCATGCTCAATGCCAATGGGATTCTTCATCTTTCTCAGAATAATCACCTCAGAGGGCATAAATTCAAATTGAGGAAGGACGGATGTCGGATAGATGTGCGGAAATTTTCCTTTGGCCAGCGGGTGGTTGGTTGGTGGAACCGACTTCCATCACTTGTTGTTGAAGTTGATAGCCTAAACAAATTTAAAGCTCAACTGGACAGGTATTTCGAACGAACGGAGGGGTGAAATGGGAGTGGTGTGTGTTTTTTTTTTTTTTTTTTTGGCTGATGCTGAATAAGCTTGCTTTCTTGCATCATATGCCTCTACTAATGCTAATGCTAAATGCTAATCTTGGCATGGACAGGTCACGAATAAGCTGTATCAGATAATGGCTGTAATCCAACACTAGCCGTCGAGTGTGCGCAGGAACCGTAGAGAGGAAGTTGTTTTAGGTCGCCTCTGCATAGGACATAGTCATCTTACGCATGCATTTCTGCAGAAGGCAGATGACTTATGTGTGAGAACTGTGGCATCTTTTTAACCAATGCTCACGTTTTATCGCTTTTCGTCATCTGACTGAGCCTTATATACTTGACAGTGACCATGTGTCTGCTGTTTTAGATATTTTAAAATCAATAATCCTTTTTATTTACATTTAAGGTTTACTTTTTATTGTTATATATTTTTTACCTTTTTTATTCCTGCACTGTTATGTCTTGACGTAGTGACCTAATTCGTTAGGTCACTGGATGCTTATCTGTTTTGTTTTATGTAACCTGGTTTTGGCGCATTATAGCCTTAGTTTCTAATGCGCCAATAAAACCCAACCCAACTGGTCTGTGAACTGTAAACAACGTTTTTTCCAGCAGAGACACATTGGTGTCTGTGTTTGCAATGGTTGGAATTATCCGCTGCATAAATCAATGGTTATGCGGCACCCTGAAGACCGAATACACAGTTGTGAAAGCCTAATTTTAAAAAGGATGTGGATCTATTGGAACAAGATAGATGAGAGAAATTCTTTCAGGAAGAGACTAATTGGTTGTTGGAATAAACTTCAATGTGGTGCCGTGGAAGTGGGTGGTGTGAATAAATTTTAGGAAGGCTTAATTATTATAATTTCGCAAATTACTAGAGGAGTTGGACAAATATTGATGTGGGTATTTCTTTCATTTTTTTGGGGTGCTGTATAAGCTTGCTCTCTTGCTTCATTTGCTAATAACAGTAATATGAGTATTAATAAGGCCAAGTGATCTAAGGAGGCGAACACTTTTTTTTTTTTTTCTCATCAGCCAAAAAATAAAAATAAAATAATAGAATAAAGCAAAATATTCAGGCTGTTCCCATTGCCTAAATACTATGCCACTAAATACTATGCCACAAAGTAACCATCGAATTCTGCTTTCAATTTAGCCAAACTCACTGCCTCTGCCATATCGGGAGGCAACTTACTCTAGTATATCGCCGCCTATAGGAGAAACTGCAAGAGAGCTAATGTTCTGTTATTCCTTGATTTTATATTTGCACTCTCTGATTCTTGTCTCAAGTACGAGGGAGAAGAAACCTTCCTCGTTCATTTTACTCATCGCTTTCAGCGGTTTATGTACCTTCAGACCTTTCCTCAAATGTGTACTTGTCAAAGTTTGTGGTCCATACCCGCCAAGCTGTTCTTCATTATGTGCAATCTGCTCGTCCGTCTTTGAACTTTGTCCGGAAATTCAATGTTCTTATTAGGAGCGTCTCCAGATCTGAATACGATATTCCAATTGAGATATAACCATCGTCTTGTGCAGAAGGATAACTTCCTTCTCCCTAGTAGCAAAGATCATATAGTTTATATCACGATCAGGACACCAATCATGAATAGTGTCTTGTCCATGATTTATAGGACACCTTCCTTGTTGTTGTAGTTGTGTTTTTAGGGAGCACAGCAATTAAGGCAATATTATTCCTTGTATATTGTCTTTAAATTGCGTATATTCTGCGGTCTATTTTCTGTTTGTTTAACGGAAAAGCTGAGCTTCCGGGATAAAAACCATGCTACCCTCGCCTTACACCGACTAACTCAGCCACGTTGTGGAAAAGGCCCATAAAAATTCCTCCCATCATCGACTGAACTCGAACTCCGAT
Source organism: Mastigoproctus giganteus (assembly GCF_048544385.1). Taxonomy (NCBI): domain Eukaryota; kingdom Metazoa; phylum Arthropoda; class Arachnida; order Uropygi; family Thelyphonidae; genus Mastigoproctus; species Mastigoproctus giganteus. The sequence goes on along the minus strand of NC_143585.1, from coordinate 140,454,397 downwards.
CTTTTCCACCCGGTGTTGGGAGGATGGCGGTTCTACCAACTGTGCTACCGACGAGGGCACACACCTCGCTTACTTGATGTTTACACTGCTTGGAAAATTTTTGTTAGATTGAATTGGCAATGCATAAGTCTCTTCTTCTTGAACCAGTGTTTGATCCTTTTCCTCTAGCCTATATGAGATTTCAGGATTTCCTTTTAACAAACACGTAATGTTATATTTAGGAGCATTAAGCCTTAGTTACCATTTTTTAGACGAGAATGAAACCGATCCAGATCTCCTTTTGAAGGATCTTGGCCTGACTCGAACTGATACCTTCCCTTGGACACTCTCGTATGAGGAATCCCCAGTTGTTACACTGGCCTGTCCTAAAGACCCACCATTAATGAAAAACCCTGTACTCTTATCTTTCCATCAGCTTACAGTCAAACGTAGGATCTTATTAGTAACTACAACTTCTTCCAGCTTATACAAGCAGCTTTATAGCAGCTATTCAAGCTCAATAGCAGCTTTCCATAAGTGATGGTATCAAAATCTTTACTAAACTCTAAATATATAAAGTCAAAATTGCGTACAGCTGTTTCATAACCATTTCCTGGTAATTTATCTGACATATCCGTACTAACGAACCCATGCTGGATTCTATTCAGTATACTTTCTTGCATCACTTGCTTTCTTGTATCACATGCCACTACTACTGCTATTCTTATCGAGATTGTCCTGATAGCATTCTTAATCACTTAGACTCCATGAATTTGGCCTGCAGATTCAATTCTTATTTATTCATTCATTAGTCTTTGACAGTTTCGTTTTGAAATCATGGCTATACCAACATTGCTAATTGCCTTATAGTTACCCAAATCGTAGAGCATTCGTTATCTGGGTTCGAAATGGTAAATATTAACAAATGGAACGCCCGTACTTCTGAACAGCAAAATTTAAATTTAAAGATTCATTGTTATATATCTAGTTACTCTTGTGATAATATAAAAGTTTCACTGATTCATTTTGGGGCCGCTTCAGGCGCTAGGTTTTGAAGGTTAACTTTTTGTTTCATTTTGACAACTGTGTATGAATGCTTAATCTATTTTTACATATGATTATGAGTGCATTTTGTTCTGTTTAACTTAATGAATGAAGCACAACGTTTAGGAAACTGAACGTTGTGCTTAATTAATTGATCTAAGCCTAATATAAGCGCACACGCCGTTCAGGAAACTTGGCGTATGTGGCTCTACCTTACAATTTGTGGTGGTTTTACTTTTAAAATCGTGTTTGTTTGGTTATCATTGTCGTAAATGGAATGGATTCCCTCTTTTAATAACTGTATGTATTATTGATTTCTTTGATAAAGCATACTTCTTCACATAAAACTTAACTCTCATAAATTTCTAGTGACACAAAAGCTTCACCTTATTCTCTAGACAAAAATATTTATAGGGATTTTCTTCTGGCGACAAATGCGAATTCATCTGAAAATACATCACTTTGGTCTCCGCTTCGACCAACAAGGGAGATCTTGTTTCATCTCGTTCAGGATCAATCGGTTGTCAAGTCTACTTGCTAGGGTTAACTTTACTCCAATAGATTTCCTTTCCTGGGACAAGGTCAACATGTAGAATGTATGGGTATAGCATCTATGCAACTCTGTCGCACTTTCGTACACACTACCTGCTAGTTCGTGGGCTTCCCTTCGTTGTGCTCCATTATGGGTGGAGAGGCTAAACATGCTTGAATTTTATTACCCTACTTCCTATGAACAATTTAAATCCACACGTGAACAAGAAACTGAATCAAACAAAACGAGTAATAAGAAACACTGAACATAAACTGCACAGCCTCCTGTACCTCACTTTCTCATTATGCATTCAAACAGGAGAAGTGGAAATTAGTAAAATGCCACTCATGTTTGTACAGAAGGAGCTTGAAGAGTTAGCTGGCTCTCCAAAGTCGGTAAAACGGCTTAGATCAGGAGACATCCGTAGACACTTCCTCAGCAGCATGACATTCTAAACTGCTCCTCCAAGCAACATCTCTTGGAAGCATTCCAATTAAAGTATCACCGCACAGAACTTAACACATCATATTGTGTAATGGTGAGTGGGTTCTCCTTGAAACATCTAAAGAGGAAATATGCGTTTAATTAAAAAAAAAAAAGAAGAAAACCCCAAAGATACCTGTCTGTTAAGAGGAAATCTATGTGTAAAGAGGGGGGGGGACTAGTCCCAACTAGATTCCTCAATCCAGCATTTACCGCTCCTAAAACGCCGACTTCCAGCAAGCAGAATATCTGAACTGTCTCATAAGGCTCTACATTTCGAATCCACTGCGATTTCAGGTGCCAAGAATATGGTCACTCTCATTCAAATGGCATGTTATGGTTCTCCTGCTTGTGCCTGCTGTGGAGAAAAGGAACACAACACTAAGGAATGCTCTACCGCGAAACTCATATGCTTCAACTGTGGCAGTGAACATCGGGCATATTCCAGTGGCGGAAAGACAATAAAAAAATTCAGAAAATCAAGACCGGCACATAACATCCCATATGCGGAGGCAAAGAACAAGCAACACCAATAAATAATAGCCCGAAAATCATACACTCGCGTGATTTTGAGAAAATGTTCTAGACTATATGTAGTATTTAGGTGCATCAGAAACGTAGGCCATAGTACGTCTTACATAATATGTCTGTAAATTACGTATTTCGTGTGTTTTGGGGTCGATTTTCTGTTTGCTGGACGAAAAACCCAAGTTTTTGGCATAAAGAACCCAAATTTCTGGGAGAAAACACCCAAGTTTTTTCCTCCGATGTTTTCCACTCCTTGTGAACGGAATTATACCAACTGTTCTACCTCCGAGGGGGGAAAGTCTGCATTAACACAATCTGATATTTCACCATGAGTCTTTTATAACACATGCCTGCTATTTGTTGATGCAAGCACCTTCCTACTTCTTAGAGACTTTAATACACATAACATCCTGTGGGTTAATGCAGAAATTAATGAACAAGGTTATATTGTTGAACCATTGAACGTATGCATGAAAATGACCTGACCTTATTGAATGTGTGAATCAACACTTTCTATAATTGTGCTTAATTGAACGTTTTCTGTCTTAGATCTTTCCATCTGCTCCCTTTTCAGCTTCCTCTGTTTAAATGTGACGTGGAACATAATCCCTACGGAAGCAATCACTGCCCTGTAATATCCAGCCTGTTGGGCAAACACCCTGTCATCCATCTACAGTCTCACAGTGGAAGTTTGATCAGGCAGATTGGGACCATTCACATAGCTAACAAACTTTGAATCAACAGGAATCGATGCAGTAACGTATGCAACAGAGTTTTTGGAATTACCATTCCAAAAACATCATCCAGATTTCCACGCTTTCCAAAGCCTTGGTGGAACCAAGAATGCAAAGCAGTAAAAAAAGGCACAAACCGGGCTTGCGAAATATTTCGACGCCTCCCCCCCCCAAACTGAATATCTTAAAAGACTTTAAACATGCCCGTGTGCCAGAGCGCGATTAATACGCCTTCTGGGTAAACTTTACCCAGAAAACATTCTGGGTAAAGTTTACATTCTCAATTAACTAGATGACCATTACCAAAGTCGTCTGAGATAAAATTCAGAAAATGAAGGATAAATTGTACATTACTTCCCTCAACTGTATTAAAGTAATTGGTGTACAGTAGCAGATCCAACTGCTAGTGCCAATACTCTAAGAGAGGTATTTGCCAGCGTATCTGCTGAAACATGATTTGCGGAATTACATCACCCGGTGACAGAACTCCGCAAAGCATGATGTGTGCTGAGCCTTATAACTCATCATTCACGAAATTGGTACATGCGTTTGCTCAGAGTGCTGCATTAATAGATGATATGCAACAATGGCCCTCTTGATTAGCACAATTGGAACAACCACTACCCTTCCCACACCAGATGGAAAAGACCTGAGTTCGAGTCCCATCGATGACGTGAGGAATTTTTATGGGCCTTTTTCACAACGTGGCTGAGTTAGTCGGGCTCAGGCGAGGGTAGCATGGTTTTCCTCCTGTAAACTAGAGTTTTTCCGTTCAGCGAACAGAAAATTTACCACAGACACATGCAATTTACAGATAGTATATTCGAAGTAATATGGCCTTAGTCGCTAAAGCTCCTAAAACTCAATTACAGTAACATACGATAAACGACTTCCTTCATTTTCTCTACAAAGATTTTTGCAGTTGTTGCTTCTCCTCTTTAATCGAATTCATATGAAGAATCTTTTTTTTTTTTTTGATTCATAGCGAAGGGCAATCGTTCTTGCTTGTCCAAAGCCAAGAGAGAACCCTAATATTCATATCAATTACCATCCTGTTGTTCTGAGTAGCTGCTTATATAAGATCTTGGAAAAAAATGGTCAATGCTCGCCTTGTTTACTGTCTTGAAGAAAAAGAACAACTTTAACAAAATCAAATGTGTCTTCCGAAGAAACCGGTCCACTTCATACGATTATAAACATCCATTTGTGATGCTTTCATAAACTTGAGCACTTGGTATCAGTTTTATGTGACATGGTAAAAGCACATGACACGAGTTGGAGATATAGCATTTTAAAGGACTTCTATTTATCTGGTCTCCGAGGCCATCTTCCTAATTTTATCCAGAACTTTTTATCGAACGACATTCTTCCAGGACATGCAGCTTACTCTTTCTCATTCACAGGCCTGTGAAATCTGCACAGATGGATCAAAAACTGAGACCCAAGTTATATTCCTGTCATTCACCACTTCCGTTTCATTGCCAATGAAACGCAGTATCTTCACTTCTGAGCTTTATTCTATAAACTTAGCAATGGATCACGTTATTGAACATCTAATTCCATCTGCTTTAATATACACTGACTTACTCAGTGCTGTCTCTGCTATAAATAGTAATACCAACTCCTCTCACCCTATAATAAAACAAATCCATTCTCAATTACTTGCGTGTAATGAATCGAACCAAACTGTGACATTCTGCTGGATTTCAGGTCATTCTGGGATAGCAGGAAATGAAAAAGCAGATCTTGCAGCCAAACAACCAGATACTTCTATTTTACAGACTTATCAAGTTCCATATACCGATTTCAAATCCATCATCCTTAAAGCACGTTAGAATAGCTGGTCAATAATGTGGAGAGCTTATCCAGGAAACAAACTTTACCGAATAAAACCAGATCCAAAGCTGTGGCTGTCCAGTTTCCGGAAAGCCACAGCTTCGGATCTTCCATACAAACGTGAAACGTATGGTTTGCTTTTCACATTTGGGTGGGTAGCATGGTTTTTTTTTTTTGCTGGAAACAGGTTTTTCTTACAGCAAACAGAGAAGTCGCAATTTTTACAGACAGGATATACGAAGCAATATGGAATTAATAAGAAGTAATCCTAAAACCCTTCAACAACAATAACAAAGGTTATAAATATAAACGGCTCCCTGTTGTATATTCTAGTTATGGGGGAGCAGATAAAAGCAGATTATTGCGCCTTTACCTTGCACTTTCTGGTACCTACTTGATTATGGTTCCCAAGTCTATTTCTCTGCTAAAAATTCTAGTCTTAGATGGCTTGATCAAATCCACTAGAGAGCCATCAGGATTGCTACTGGAGAATTTCGTAATTGGCCGTCCGAAGTGTCCATGCGGAAGCCAATGAACCGCCATTGGTCTTCGATGTCAGCACCTGTCGTTACAATGTGCCATAAAAATATTTGCCAGACCATCCCAAGCGGATATCAGTTTTTATGCCATGATGAGAAAATCTATATAGCATGAGAAGAACTGCTAGTCATCCCTTTGTTATCCGGATTCAAGAGCTTGCTTAAGATATTAATTTTACATTTGACAATACATCCACTTCAGCCAAGCATATCCTTCCTCCATGGAGTATGCAACTTCCGTCTTGTGACCTTACGCTTAGGAACTGGCTGAAAGCTGAGACATCTCCGACTATATCAGCAACGTTTTTCAGTACAGAGATGTGAATATTCTGAATGTGTGTATACTGGCAAGTATACACAAATGGCTCGAAGTCTGAAGTCCTTGTTGGATCTGCTTGTGTTTTGCCAAGAAAAACTATTTGTAATCGGATTCCGATGAATGTAGTATATACACTGCAGAGCTGCATGTAATAGAACTAGCCTTGAATCATATAAAATCCTACCAGTACCAAAGGAGCATGCTTTATATTGACTCCTTAACATTTGTTGCAGGCTTCATTTATTTCAGATTTAAACTTTGGTATCCGTATTTTCTTGATTCCTAGCCACGTTGGTATCATTGGCAGTGACTTGGCTGATGCTGCAACCAAATAAAAAAAACACCACAGAATCGCTTTTTAGTCCTCTATACAGACTACAAGCATTTAATTCACGATGGTGATAATCTTGGAATGGGAAAACTTCATTAACGTGCACTTTTTATAATTGATGGCGTTTTAGTGAGCTTCCTGTCTAATGGGGTTGCAGTTCCTGAGCGGCTTTTACTGGACTGAATTAATTGGATTTGTGTTTTAAATTTATATATATGTGTAAGTGGATTCATATATCTATGTTTCTAAGTTTCACGGTATTACATGAGATGGCGGGGATGTGCGCGGAATAGAAGGTCTAATTGGGCAAAAATACAATTTAGGCAAAGAAAGACCCATAATAAATAAACGGTTAGTATAATAAATAAAAATCTTTGGGTGGGCATACCACCAACAAGCTATATGAAATCAAGCCTGTAATTATGCATTAGTAGTCTAGTCAGTGCAGGATTCGCCGGGAGGAATAGTCCTTGCTCGGCTCCACATAGGAGAATGTCCACCCTATGGATTCCCATCTGCTAAGGACTGATGATAATGTTTTACAGTTTATATTTTATAACCGCTTTATATTATCATGTATTAATTACTTATAATCTTTTATATAAATAAATAAATATTTAAATTTTATACCATTTGACTTGGTGCAGTGTAGTCTTAAACACTGATTGCGCCATAAAACCACTAAACTGACCAACCCGAATTACAGCCTGTACACATCGTGCTATGGATTATACCATGTGTCTGAATGAGTCTAACTCCAGATTTGACCATTCTTATTTCAGGCTATTTGTCAGCTGCTGTATTGCGGTCGGTAGAGAACTGCGAAGCCGAATTGCCCTTTCTAACATATCCCAAACATTCTCAATTGGATTCAGATCTGGAGAATTAGACGGCCAGGGTAGTCGTTGGAAATCTTGGGAACGTTCCTCAGACCATTCAGTTACAATTTTTACACGGTTAGATAGTTGCGTTGTCGTCTTCAAAGAATCCAACGCAATCCGGGTGAAAATGAAGCACTGCAGGTTGAAATTGGTCCGATACTACAGAAAGATATTCATTGGATGTAACACGACCTTCTAACGGTATGAGTGGACATTGTCCGTACCAATGGAGCATTCCTGATACTACCTCCAGTAGCTTGAGTGGTGGACAATCTGGATGCGTGGCTTCGTTAGGTTCACACTACACTTTCACCCTACCATTGATGCAAAAAGCGTAAATCGAGACTTGTCAGCCCACACGATCTTTTTCCACTGTTCCACAGCCTTGGCATTCGCGACACCACTCCAGTCTAAATCTTTTCATTTTTTACAGAAAGAAGTGGCTTTCGTATGGGCACACTACTACCAAGTCGTCTGAATTTGTCTGGTAAAATAATCAACCAATGTATACTCCCTTCCATGACTTATAGAAGTGAAACTTGGGACACTCACCAAAAGAATGGAAGAGAAGCTGAGCACTACACGGCGAATAATGGAACGAATTATATTAGGAATCAGACTGTTGGATAAGAAGAGAAACACGTGGATTAGGCAGCAAACTGAAGTAAAGGATATTCTTATCAAAACTAAAGAATTGAAATGGACTTGGGCAGGACGCATAGCTCCAAGACACGATGATAGATGGACTAAAAAATAACAGAATGGCACCCTAGATGAGTTAAAAGAAAGCCTAGAAGACAATAACGGAAGTGAACAGATGAAATTCAAGAGTTCGTGCTGGAAAGGCCTTCATTCTGCAGTGGATTGAAAATGGTTGATGATAATGACTATCAAATCAGAGATTCTTCATCTCCTCCCGCATAGTTCGGTTAAAAATGGGTCTTTCTTTTCCTAAATTGTATTTTTTGCCCATTGGACAATTCGCTTCAAATTTCTGCAGACTCGTTCTCTGAGCACCCACTTTCTGCCACATTTCTTCTTTCCATTTAGAGCTGCATTCGTATTCTGCGCTTTCTGTACTTCTGAGACGTAGGCCGACTGGCCGTAAGACTTACTGAGGAAACCCTTGTAGGCCGGAGACCGATAGAGGTCACTGTGATTTTGTCCATAAAGACTAGTATGAGGCCGCTACAAGTTTTCCCCGGTAAGAATTTTTGACCCATTCCGCCTCTGTTCTGAGATGATTGCTTTCGACACACGAGTGATTTCTTTTGTTTTGTCAACTGTGGCTCCTGCTAAATGTGTTTCAACAATAACACGTTCCTGAAAATTGTAAAGATCACCTGCCTACTTCAAGATCGGATCGACTAAGAAGCCACAGGAAAGCGTATAGTATTTACTGATACCAAGGAACTTGCAATCATACTATGTGACATCTTACATTTGCATGCCATGCATTTATTTATCTGTTTATGGCGATTGCAAAAGGTTTATAATTTTTTTGCTAGTTAAGTGTACGATAATACCGGTCAACAATTAGTTTTTGCATTTTTTGGTGTACTCAATATTTTTTTTAAGTGTTCGCAAATGTGAAGCTCCTACTGTCTTCATCATGACCTTCTCTGTTTATTCTTCCGTATATTATAACTCCCAATGGATGGATGTTTAGCCGATATTTGAAAACAAAATACCAAGTTGACACCAAATTTTTAGCGTTTGTTTCGTTGATCCCTGGGAGATCTTTAAGACCAAATATGATTCTGTAGCAACTTCGCGGTTCCCCCTCCCGAAAGAAATCTGTGTAAACTAAAGCTCTCAACAGTAAATCTCAGCTGGACGTCATCTTCCTTGATATTTCATCTGCTTATGATAAGCTCTCAATTCCCGCTCTCATTTACATTCTAGGAAGTACTTAGGCATTACAGGAAGCCTGCTAAAAACTATCAACCTAATCCTTACACCAAGACAACTCATTAGCTATAAATCCTTCCAAAAGGAGTGCATTATAACAAGAGGAGTATCGCAGGGAGGTGTACTGTCCGATGTACTGTTCGCCGCTGCCCTTGAACCTTTCCTCCCAAGATACGCTGATTTCTCATCATATGCAGGTGACCGCAAATTATACATAATATCTAAAGAAGCTGAACAAACTCACCTGACAAATCAGCGAGTCTCCGTCCTGATCGACAGCTTTGTAACCTACCTACTGCAAATAGATCTGGAACTAAACGTATCAAAATCAGCTCAAATTACCTTTACAAAAAAGAGAATCAAAAATGACATCAGAGCCTATCACAACGGATTACAGATAAGGAAAGTGAAGTCTCACACCGACCTCGGCCTCACTTTTCAGACCCATTTTTCGACCATGAAATCGAAGACTCTCTCGGTGATGTGGGCAATTCGACAAGTGCTCACGGGATTACTCAACGTCGATGTAGTCAGAGGATACGCCCAGCGGTGCCTACAACCAATCGCACTTTATGCATCGCCAATCTGGTCTTCTGTCCCGACGTCGTACATAAAGAGATTCCTGGCAGTCGAGTACTGAGTAATGCGATGGATGAACAGGGTCACGGGCAACGCATTCACCATTTCCCTGGCTGTTTTATATACTAACCTAAATATCACTCTCTGGAGAATTCACATTGCATCCAGGAATATTCTTCTTCTTTCTCAGATGCTTGCCGGTGTCATTAACGCACCCAGTCTTCGAGGACTTATCTCTACTCCACGTGCTGGACGCAATAATGACAATCCCTACCTACTGTTGCATTCTATACTGTCCAACCTGTGCTGTCTGAAGAATTTCTTCCCTAACAACGTAGTTAACCTTTTAAATTCATTAGCAATAGACCCTGTGACATATACTCCAAAAGCAAGCAGTACAGAGTGAAGAGCCTCTCTGAAGCGCTCAACTTACTTCAACTATAATTTTGTTTACAATATTGTAAGTAATTGTAATATTCCACTTTACCATTTATTATGGTCCTTCCTGTTTCCACCCTCTCTTTCCCCCAAGGAAGCATTGCAATAATTTGAAACTGCCTAACTGCCGCTGCCCATCGCTTAATGATCACTTGATGAGTAGTCATTGTAAATACTTCTTGATGTTCAGTATAGATGTTTTTAACTCCTTTAATTGTTGTTCTTTGATAATCGAAAGCGCCTGAAACGTAAAGCAATGTGTATATTATTTATTAACTTGTTTCATTCTGATTTAAAATACAGGAGAAAAATTTCAAATTTCAAGCAACTACAGTTTGTGAAAGTTCAACCTTTTGCTTTTCATAAAAATACCGAATTACAAAATTATATATTACTCTTCAAAGAAAAATGCGTATCATGTAAATTGGGAAGGATTTAATCGAAGGAAGCATTTTCGTTCAATCATCATTTTCATGTATTTGGAGAATTTCAGAGGAACTCATATTTCTGCAACTGGCGCAAACTTCCTCCAACTGATAGTGGTACAGAGATTGTCCAGTAGGCTGGCAGGTTGCAAGTAGCAAAACTTGTGCTGCACGAATGGACAGAAGCAACGAAGAGCGTCATCACGCTCTTTGTTGTTAAGACGGTCCTAATTTCCTTGACTTTATTATCACTGGAGAGAAGTATTGGGTGTTTCAGTACGACCCAGAGATGAAGCGTCAGAGCATGCAGCAGACTTCAAAATCATCATCAAGGCCCAAAACATTTCGTCTACAGAAGTCCAGGATCAAGACGATGTTGAACATGCTTTTCAATTAAATGTGTGTGATCCACAATTGGCACCTGAAGGGGACAGGGTCAGAGCTTCATTCTATGTACAGGTGCTTCAACAACTATTGAAGACATTTCCCTGGTGAGGCCGTAATTTAGAGAGAAAGGCAACTGGTTCTTGTTGCACGACAATGGCCTCGCTCATTCTGCTCTTGTTATGAAAATATTTTCTGACTTAATGCGCCAATAAAACCCAACAAACAACCTATTTTCTGACTAAACATGGTATTGTACAGGTTAACCATCCACCCTACTCTCCCGATCTAGCATCAGCGGACTTCTTCTTCGCCCTCGTGGGTTGAATCGCCGCACTCCCCACACCGGATGGAAGAGACCTCACTTCGAATCCCGTCGATGACGGGAGGAATTTTTATGGGACTTTTTCACAATATGGTTGAGTTAGTCGGTCTCAGGCGATGGTCGCATTTTTTTCTTTTCTGGAACTGGGGTTTTTCGTCCAAAGAAAATCGACTTCAGAACACACGCAATTTGCAGACAATATGCACTGAACAATATGGCCTTAGTCGCTGATGCTCCTAAAACCCAATAACAACAACTTCTTTCTCTCTCCCAAGATCAAAATTGCCCTCAAAGGAGAGAGATTTAAGGAGGTTGAAGACATGAAGAAAAACGAACTGAACATCATCTCGTTGGACGCCTTCTCTGACTCTTTTCAGAGACTTCTAAAGCGGTATAATAAGTGCACTCACAATCATATAATGATTACTTGAGGGCAAACTACGTTACTTGGTTTCTATCTGTACGATGAATTTATGTATATAATAATAAAAAACACTATTATACCACGTGAAAAATAGGTTTTGTGAAACTCAAAACTTTTAATAAAACCTATTAATATATTTTTTTAAATTAAAATATTTGTAATAATTTTTATAAAACCTATTTAAAAATTATTTTTAATAGGTTTTATTAAACTCATATACAATGCAAGTTCAATACTACACTAATTTGTTAGCAGGTGACGTTTCCGGATTCTTACCGAATCCCGTCTTCAGACCTTAAATGCTATGGAGAGATATAAGAACATCTTATATCTTCCCATAGTACTTTCATAGTAATTTTAATGTAGTGAAAATTACTATGAAATTAATTAAAATATTACAACTAACGTTCAGTTAAAGAATAATACTTGCATTAATATGTTGAGAATAACCCCCCAGTACAACGTAGAAACAGCAGGACTGATATACACAAGGACTATGCGCTGGACATTAGTTCATATAGGCTATGGCAGTTCCATATGTCTTGCAGTGGGCACCCATGCTCACTGCAAGACATAATGATGTTCATGGGCACGTCAGCATCAACACTGGATCACCGACATGTGTAAATCTCTCGTCTGGTCCTCATGAATCCCGTTCCAACTCTGTCTTGATGATGTGAATATCCGCATTTGGAAAAAGAAACGAGGCAATGGCACTTGCATATACAGTTGATGTTCGGCAGGCTGGAGGCGGTGGTGTTATGTAGTGTTTGGCAACTGTTTTTGTAGCATGTTGTGTATCCTCTGATCACCGTTAAACAACGGCTCGATGAGTCGTTAATGATGTAGTTAAGAGTGATGAGACTTCTGTTGCGAACGACGTTAGCTTGAAAGTGCTCATAAAACATGTTCATCATCATCATATGATGAGCATGTTTTATTAATTCAAGCTAATGACGACTACGTACCTAAAAGTAGTGAAGATATCCGAATTGCTGTGGATAAGGAAATGAGAAACTCTTTGAGAGGGTCAGGATACGGAAGGTAAGAAAAGTATTTGATCGTGGCATTGTTTTAGAGACGCAGCCTAAAAAAGAAGAAGAATAAATAAAGTGCGAACACGTCTTGGATTAGCTTTTGGATTTCCCAAAATACCTGGAGTGAAGTTAGTTGTGTATGATGTTAGTAAGGAAGTTCAGAAGGATGATCTTCTACGTGACATGTATGAGAAAAATCTTTGCATTTGGGATTGACGAAAGAGGAGATGGTTGCTGAGGTCACCGTTCGCTTCATAAGTAGGAACAGGAGTGATTCCGGGAATAACTGGATTTTGGAGGTTTCACAAAGAATTAGAATGTTTCTGATGCAACAGCAGCGCTTGTTTTTTGGACTGATGTCATACAGGTTAAACAATTTCTATCTTGTGACTGTATGCTACAATTGTCTGGCTTTAGGGCATACTACCAAAACATGTAGACGACGAGATCCTATATGCAATCATTGTGCTGGGAAAGGCCATACATATAAAAATTGCAAAGACATTAACAGAATTGGCTGCGTGTTCGAATTGTATTGCTAAAAATCATGGGGGATTCTATTCGTGACAAAGTGTCCAGAATATCAAAGAGTACTTAAACTAATTAAACTGCGTACGGAAGTCAGAAGGTGCAACAATTATTTTAATTTTTATTTAGTATTAACCAAAATTCAATCCTTATGTAGCAGTCATGCAGTTTGTGTTAACATTCAATCTACTGTTGGTGCATTTGTATTTGTTTCAATACATCATCATATCATCTAAGGGAAAGCTTTACATGATATGATGACGGCGCGGAAGCTTATGGTTCACAATCGGATGGTTTCGTGTGTGGTGCAAGCAACAAGGGTCCATGGACACCATCAGACGACGTAAAAGACGCCCTCCTCTCACCGCTGAACATATTCAACAGCGAATGCTGTGCCACCAACACACTGGTTGGACTCTGCAGGACTGGAAACGAGTGCGCTAATCGGATGAGTCCAAATAACTGGTACAATATGCCGACGGACGGTTTCGTGTGTGGTGCAAGCAAAAAGAGTCCATGGACACCATCATGCATGGTGTCCACTGTAGGCAGGTGGCGACGGTTGCTTAAAATGGGGCATGTTTTGCTGGCAAGAACTAAGACCCCTGGTAGGTATAGTCCAACGTTTCGCTGGTGAGGTCTACCGGTAGCTATAAATTGTTACTAATTTATAAACTGGTAATACTGATCCCTGGAGTAACTACAATTAAATTAGTATCTACAATTAAGCATGGAATAATGAAACTAAAGATTGATTGTATACTGTTGATCTGATAACAGAACGGCTGTTTCCTCAGAATGTCGCTGCAGATAACACAGAGGAACAAGCAGAGATAAGGCGATTAAACCTTAATTATGTGGGAATCTCTGATCACCTTCTGTTTACGCAATTAGAATTGAAATAGGTATGTTAGAATATCAATTTAAATAAGTCACCGGGATTGGATTTAATAGAAAATAATGCCATTATGAAAATGAGAGGTTTTCCCACAAGAAATATTAAACATTTTAAATAAATTATCTTGAAGGGGTATTTCCAGGTTTCTGGAAGGTGGCCCTGATAAAATTGTTTTTTAAGCCAGGCAAGAAGGCTACTGATCCAAGGGGTATTCGCCAATCTCTTTGCTTCTTAACTTAGCTAAAATCTATGAAATGTTGTTTTTATTAAGTCTAACTAATTGGTTAACTCGATGTAGGTTTCAATTGCTATATAAGTATGGCTTCAAGAAAAACTGTTCAGCAGAGGATGCCATTAAAGATCTTGTAGACTATGTCAACCAATCAACTAGTCAGTAAGTGTTCTTGTGCTATACATTGATTTCGAGGGGGGGGGGGCCTTCGATAGTGTGTGGCACTCTGCTCCTTAAGAGAAGTTTGGTGCCCTGATTGTATAGAGCCATTTTGAGTTATCTTATTAGCAGGAAAATTGTGATTAGGCACAGCATATGACATACAGTATTCTAAACTTGTAAGTCGTGGGTGTCCTGGGCCCCACGTTTTGGAATCTAGTTTTAAATTTATGGTTACAACAGTCAATACCTAAGGGTTATAGAGTTACGTATGCTGACGACCTGGTCGTGTGCTTGCCTAGAAGATCTGGGCAAGATTTACGAGACAGTGCTATGTCTGTCATGAATAATTTATCTCAATGTAATTGAGAAATTATTCATGACAGACATACTGCTCCCTTGTGGCTAAGTGGCCTGATAACAACATAAACAACACACACACATACACTATTACAGAATCTAACATAACACACACGCACACACACCAGGCCATTTTACAGACAACTGAATAATTAAGACAGTTGAAAGCCTTGCAGGGAGCATGGCTGCAGGTCACTACGGATGTCTTCAGACATCTAGTGGAGTCAATGCCTAGACGAATAGCGGCTGTTATCCGTGCGAATGGTGGCACAATGCGGTATTAGGTAGATGGACATAATTCAGTGATCACTCAGTATATATATATATATAAGTTTCGTACATTCGCCATAAAGCTACGATTAGATCTAATCTTTAAGACTATACAAAAATTTGTACTATTATTGCTTAACCCCTCTCTCTCTCTCTCTCCCTCTCTGTCTTTTAATATCGCGTTGCTGGACGCGAAACGTAGAAAAGAAATAGTCCTTTTTCGATTTCCGAGTTACAGTATCTCTGATTATTTATGACATTATTTTTGTTCATTAATATCTAAGGACATTATCGTGCTTCTGATTATGCCATTTGCATTCAATGCTGCAGAATTAGAAATTTAAACAACGCTAAAAATGAAACTTTTCAGTACAAAACTGGAAGCAGAACATCACTAAAAATCGCAGAACTTGGTTTTTTTTTTTATAACTGCATTCGTCGTGGGAAATTCAGAATTCCTGTATAATTCATGTAGTTTATGGTCATACATACAAACAATCATCCGCATTTTCATTTCTTACTATTTATTAAAATTATGATTTTATATGAAATCTTAATTTTACTATAACTGAGGATTTTATTTGATATAATTTTTATGGTGCATGGACAACTTAGTACATGATATGCCAAATCCAAGGATATAAAAATGTAAATGAGGTGTATGAAGATGTAAAATACAGTAATGTCTTTAAAGAACGGACACCTGTCTATAAGGGACATCTCTTGTTGCAAATACTCAAGTTTGGATCAGGACCAGAAGTATTAGAAGTTACACGATCTCTCCAAAACAAACCCTCTGTAACGGAAGGGGACACTTCAATAAGTGTTCTTTTCAACCTCCCTATATAGGTTTGTAGCCGTGAAGGGTATTGTGTACGGCGTGTGCCTGTTGTATCGAATAGGACACTTTCAAGGGTAATTGGCACACTTGTGTACGCATTTTCGTTGGTAAATGCGTACACACTTGTGTACGCATTTGCAGCATTACAGCAATACTTGGGATGGGATGGCATGGATTACAGAGTAGATGGCACAATATGTCATTAATAAGTTAGTAAACAGGCCTTACCTGCAGTTCACCGCTGCTGCTAAGAAATATGTTTATTAACTGAAATATTATTGTGTGAAAAGAGTACATGATACAAATATGAAACTTTCCACGTGATAGAGGATATCTTCAAGTTTTGATTCACCAATCGGAAAAGTGCACTCTGCAGTAAATGGTAGCATAATTGCAAAACTGCAGTCATGGTGGAATTTACCAACCCCAAGAAGACAGAATACGTACTTTGATTCATCGAACTATAAGCTGTTATGTAAATTTTGAGCGCGGTTTAAAAATATGCACTGAGCAGACCTACAATTCTGCAATGGTGCAGATAATTTATAAAGAACGGCTGTTTTGTGCAATCATCCTGGGAGCGGTTGTGGCAAATCGATGTAGGCCTAGTGGAGCTGTTTCGAGGACGTTTTACACAAAACCCAGGGAAATCCATACGACATATCAGTCGTGGGCTTAATATATCAAGGCCAATAGTGTGTAATATGTTCCGTCACCGTCTGCTGATGAAATTATACAAGTTACAACTAGTACGGCTTTAACTAGTTGATCGACGAGACGACAAAACCCAGGAGGATAGAATTTTGTTGGTAAAATTTCTCCATGATACAATTTTTGGATTGTATACGTGCTGTCGTTTTGCTGCAGCACGTATATTTTCGACCTGTGAATAAAAACTTGAATATATCCTCTATCACTTGGAAATGGTTTCAGATTTGCATCATTTACCCTATTCACGCAATAACGTTTTAGTTTTGGAAAGATCTGTGAACATGCTTTGCATTCCATATTCCTGTATATTCGATAAAAATGGAATGATGCTTGACATTACTTTCATAACTGCTTTAGTGACAGCGGGGTCCATCTTTTTTGACTGTCTTCTCGTGTATGACAATTTTCCCGTACCTGCACAATACCACTTTCACTCGGCAGTGAGAAATGGTGGTTTAAGTAGTTACATACGAAGTTTTTTCGTCTGTGCAAATTTTCTCTTGAAATACGGGTGGAAATTTTCCTGGTTGCGTGCTAATTTTTTAAGAAATAAAATTTCTTAAACAATTAGCACGTAATCAATGTAACACGGATGTTTGCTGAAGGACTGCATGAAGAAAATTTAAACAAGGGAAAGATTTTGATCCATTAAAGGAGGGGGGGGAGTGTATCCTGTTATATTAAAAAAATTCTCTGTGAACACAACCGATTAATATCGACTAAAACAAGTCCGTGGTCTAATTATCCGTAAGGAAAATGAAACGCTTTAAGCAAATCTATTTATATCAATTTTTTATGAAATGTTAATTATGTTTACTAAAAGTTGTGTTATTATTAAAATTTAATTAATTGAAACCCATATGTACAATGTAATCAATTAAACTCTTGAGTATAAGCAAACCGTTAGTATTTAATTTTCCGAATTATTGAAACTTTGCATGGACCTCTGCAAAGTGGACACCTCCCTATTATTATTATTATTATTATTATTATTATTAGAACTATAACAATAAAATTATGCATTGGGAGTCATTCACAAATTGCATAATGCAATTTTTTTAAAACTTTTTAAACTCTAAGTTGTATCAACTTTATGTGAATTCCTCCTAGCCTTTAGGGTGTCAGAGAGATCCTTGTATTATATGGTGTCACTCGAACTACAAAGTGTCGATATATGGGTTATTGCTGTATGTAAGCCACGAGATTCAGCTTTAAAGCGGCACGTCGATTTATTCTGTTGATTTATGCACGAGACTACATTATTTCACATTTCACCATTTATAACATTGAATAAACTATATAAATCAGAAATAAATATGTCAATAATAAATACAAAAAGGTGTATACGTTTATTGTTTTTTTTTTTTTTTCTTCAGTGTTTTCTTTTCATTTTTATTTTTTTTTCCAATGACAGTGCATGGCTAAATGGCACTGCATAGCCAGTCGCCATTGGTCCTATCTTGTTTCCGCGGTACTCATTACATGCACTGATGCAGCCAGAGTAAGCTTTTCATGGTTTCATTTCTGCATTTTCGATTTTTAATGTGGGAATTTTAATGCTCATATTAAAAATTAAACTGAAATTAAAAATTAGAATTAAAAGAAATAAAAAGATTTAAATTTAAAAAATGAAATCGAAAACGTTCGCATTCTCGATTTTAATTTGAGCGAAGCTGCCATACCACCACGTCAACTGCGAGGGACTCAAGTAATCAAGGGGTTTTGCAACTGGTTTTTGTGTGGTTGTTAAAGATGATGTGCAGGTCGTTCGGCAAGCTGATGGGGCCACAGAATATATTATCTCTGTATACATACATTAAAAAAAAGTTTTCCTCCTGGCGATATTTATTCGAGCCAATGGGAGAAGAGGGATGCGGGTGACGTGTACAAGTGGACGGGGGAATTACGTCATTACTTTGTAATGCCGTAATTTACCTGGCAATTACATAAGTGATTTCCTTCCTAGATTTCGAATAGTGCGTTATAATGTTAGTATATTACGAGAGGGGCGTAGAATATTTGACTTACTCCGTCATACCTCTACATTTTGTGGGAAATAAATGGTCTCGACTTAAAAATGTGTGTAAAGTGGTCGCTCGGCTGATTAGTGTCTCACCCCAAGATGTCGAGAGGTTTCATTTGAAATTGTTACGCGAAGTGAAACGTGTAAGGTGTTTCGAAGACGTAAGAACTGTGAACGGAGTAGTGTACGAGACTTTTCAAGAAGCCGCTCGAGCGGCAGATGTAAGCAAGTTGGTCGATCATGTGAAGGAAACTTTTTCCGAAGGGGCTTCAGTAATGATACCGAGCAGGTTAAGACTTTTTTTTTTTTTTTTATATTTGATATTGGCTGTGGGTTGGCGAGCGAAGCCCCCTAGTTATTATTAAAATCAGTTTATTTAACATAAACAATGGCTCGAAAGCGATCAGATCTTCAACCTATATAATTTTTCCTGAAAATATTTAGAAAAGTAAAAAATAATAATAATAATGAATTCAATGTGAAACAATTTTTAAATACTCAATAACAGAGTTGAAATTTTAGTGAAAGTTATGCTCCCTCAAATAACCTAATGGCACCCTGCAACAATAGGAATATTATTATCAATTAATTTATTTCTCTGTTGAGGAGACACCCCTGGAACAGCCATTGACTGGAAGGGTGTAAGTTACATTCTAAGGGGTGAAGCGGACCCCCATGAGCAAAAGGTTACAAAGTCCATGGGACGTTCACCCTGAAAAATTGAATACAGAATTTTGAAATACATGAGTAATTATGATTTCATAACAGAATATTTTTAACATTTTTGACATCTAGAATACTGAGAATATAGTTAAAAGGGATCAAAATTAAATGCCGTTTTTCAGCCGAGTTGCTGTGCACTACAGTTGCACGAGACAATAGGAGTCGGCAAAGAAGTTCAATCTGTAGGCTTTTTCGTTAGAGCGCAAAATTTTCCAGTTCAATTCTTAGTTGATTAAAGAGTTCTATTGTGTTTGCTGGAAAAAAGCGACTTAGACTATCCATGTTTTTTAAGTTGCTTTGAAGAGGATGTCTTGTTTCAGCAATCCTGGTGGTTTCTCGACCAGAGTGAAACAAGCCGTCAATATTTGTAGCGCCTAATCTTCCTGTTAGCAGTTGGGCTAATGTGAAAGTGTTAATTGTCTGTTTCCAGGGAGGATTGGAAAGTAAGATAGCTCTAGAGATAGTAATGGGTGAGTCGAGATCCTGTTCAAGTAATAGTTACAATATTCAAGAATTATTTACAACTTTATCTTCCAGTGTTGTTAGGTGAGAGCTTTCTGTGTCTGTCCACGGATGAAACACTAAGGATCCATCTAGAAATTCAATTATATTTGTAGTGATCATCCCAAGCACCGCAAGTTCTGGTCCGTTACTACAAGGTGCTGCACGATGACTAAACATTTAAGTTTTAACATCAGGTGTGTTTCTTCGAGCATCTGGAGCTTGCACTGCTCTTGATAGCAGAAATTTGTGAAATTCAATTTCAAGGTTGACAACGCAAATTGTATTCGCTTTTGAGAGAGAATCACCAAGAAAAAGAAAAATGATGATATCTAGCTCAGGACCCTGGTGCCAAGCCCATACTCACAGATGTGAGCCCCTATAAAGAGGCTTTTAGAATATTTGAGTTAGACAATAATAATTTTTCTAGTTTCTAGTCTATCTTTGCTAATGGGTTTAGTTTTGGGTAGACTGATGTGCATGGGCTACGCTTTGCTCTTCCATGGTAGCAGTAAGTAGACAACGGGAATAGAAGGCAAGATTAGTTTTATAAAAAAACCGCATAATTTTACAATCTTTTAATAAGGATATTTTCGCGCTATAAACTTAGATCTTTTATATTATATTATATTAACCGAATCAGTTTGATGTGATGAGCGTCAGGTGAAGAAATTTCCTACAAAAATGTATGATAATCTATCTTATATTTTAACAATAATAATTTACAAATTTTAAAATAAATTTCTAAAAATTTTGTTATTCTAAGTCTTTAACTTTATTCGACGCCTACGATTAGTCGGTTTTTGTGGCTCTGGTCACACTCGCTGTACATTTGTTATTCGTATGTTCGTATTTATAGTTTTGATTTTTCCTGTAGTAACGGATTTAGGAAAAATATTGAAAATGAGTTACCTAAGCTTAAAACAACCCAACTCAGTTTAAAATATAATAACTCATAGTTAAAAACTGAAACTCCAGGGGCTCACATCTGGTTAGTATGGGCTTGGCACATCCAGGGCCCTGATCTGGATATCATCATTCTTCTCTTTCTTGGTGATTCCCTTCTGATTTTTGTTCTCTCTCATAGGGTAATTCAGAATTATTATTTTTTTTTTTAGCTGATGCAGCATAAGCCTTTGGCTTCCTTGCACCATATGCTAATAATAATAATATTTGCTTTAAACTTTAAAACAACTAAAATCATCTATTTTTAAGTAGTTGACTCGAATATACGAAACCAGAAAATGCGGATAACGAAACAGAAATTTGCGGTATGTAAAAACTGATGGCTTTGGTTTTTGTGTGCAGCTAACCGGCAACATTAGTATGCCTGAATAGTATCCAAGAACTAGTGGTAAAATTTATTTGATGCTAAATATCTCTCTCGTGTATATACAGTATATGTATATATCTCTGGGCCTCCTGTCGTGACCACCAAATACGGAGGATGCGGAAAGGTCAGGGAATGACCTCCGCATATCCCCGGAGCAATATGGCCTTAGTTGCTAATGCTCCTAAAAACCAAATAACAACAACAACCTCCTATCGTTTCAGTTTCGCACGGACATTATTTAGTCCATGCTACGGAAAACCAGCCCAATATTTAATTGTTTTAAAAAATCTGTTTAATTAAACAGATTTAAAATTTTTTTTTATTTCATCTAAATTTCTTCAGTTATATTTTATCAGTTTTAGCCCAGGGTTGATAAAAGATTATTTATATAGAAGGGATTCTTAAGGGTTAAGTTTTTTACGATTTGGAAAATACCGAAACGAATTTTTTGGAAAATAGAAATAATAATAATAAAAAAATATATATATTAACGTAAATTATATATATATATATATATATATATGCAAGTGTTTTTAAAATTCTATTTGTAATCGAAAAAAAATAATATTTGACGCTTGACCCTTCTGAGAGGTGAGAGTGATTTATTGATGGAAGAGAGAGCTAGATGCAGAGGAGGTAAACGCAGTGGAAGTTGAAATCGGTTTTAAAGAATTGTGTGATTAAAATTTGCTTATCTTTCTTTTTACTTTATAGAGGTCTTTAGGTTAGTCTCCGAAATATGCAAATCAGTTTGCGAACACAAAACAGTGGTCGGCAAAATAATGGAAAAACCTATGATAAGAGTTACGAGTATGCAATAACGTGTTGGGCCACTATTTGCTTTTAAAACAGCTTGTATTCTACGTGGAATCGATTCTAATAAATCTTAAACTGTCTTAAGAGGAATACTGGACCATTCTTCGCGAAGAAACGTCTCAACCTCCTTGAGTGATGAAGGTGAAGAAAATCTCATCCTGTAGGTTAGCCGGCATTATACTACTGACTGGCCAAAGCCAATTGTATATTTTTACTTTTAATAATCACACAAGTGCTACCGTGTGATGTCTACAATCCTACTTTATTTTTAATACTGTTAGGGCCTCTGACCTGAAAAGATTCCCTGTCTTTGCTGAAAACAATTTTACTCCAGACACATGTTAATATCAAAGAAAATTTTAATATAATAATATTAAAATTATTATATTATATTATAATAAACAACACCTCTACAAAAAGGACATCCCAATTTCGCGCTCTTCTCCTTATATATGTATATACCGTGCCTTTTTTCAACCCCCACTTCCGTCAATCCCTGATTTTCCTTTGTCTCTCTTTAAGGGCTTTGGGTCTACTTGGTTTAATTCGTGGAATTTCTCGACTCTCTCAATTCTTCTGAATCCGGTTCCCCGTTAAAACTTTTCACCCCTACATGCTAGCCTTAATAAGCGAAAGCTTACACTCTCCTTTCCAAATATGCCCATAGTGGTTCACAACGTTTAATCTGTTGATTGCACAGGGCATGGAAGATACTTAACCTCAGTTTCATGCTCCTCAAACCAAGATTGGACGCATCTGGCTGTGTGTGTATTGGATTTTCATCTTAAAACAATCTGATTCATTCCCTAGAAGGAAGGGAATCAATCATATTGGTCCACTTGCTGTTGTTGGTTCGACTGTTGATAATCCTGCTCAGATAGCTGACAACCCGAATGAATATTTTGCATTTACATTCATACACGAGGAATTCTGTAAAGAAGCGGAAGACAGAACTTTACTAAACTCTAACAGGGAAATAAATGATTTTGTAATAACGGAGAGCAAAGTGGAGAAGAAATTGTTGAAGTTAAATATAAAAAAGGCACCTGGGGCAGATGGAATCTATCCAGTAATATTGGAGGCAGCGAGGGAAGTAAGCAAACCCTTAGCCTTAATTATGAGAGCATCCTTAGATTCAAGGGAGGACCCCCATGGACTGGAGATGTGCAAATGTATCCCCAATTCACAAAAGGGGTTCAAAGGGCGACGCAAATAATTATAAATCTGTTAGTTTAACTTCTGTTTCGGGGAAAAACAATGGAGTCGTTGGTTAAAGGAGTGATGCAGGATCACCTAGACAAGACTGCAGCATTAATTCAGACGATTTGGCCACAAAGGAACTGGATGCAAAAATTTTGATATCATATACTTGGATTTCAGGAAAGCTTTTGATATTGTTACACATGGAAGACTGCTGTACAAATTGGAGCAGCATGGCATTAAGGGCAAGTTGCTGCAAAGAGAGTGGTAATAAATGGACATTGCTCTAAGTGGACTAATGTTATTAGTGGAGTCCTCCAGAGTTCGGTGCTGGGTCCATTGTTGTTTTGTGTATTTATTAATGATATCGATGAAGGTATATCAGGCTTAATGTCCAAGTTTGCAGATGATACAAAGGTTGGCAGGGTTGTTAATGATAGTAAAGACAGTATACTACTGCAACAGGATCTAGAAAAGTTAGGTGGATGGCCTGAGAAGTGGCAACTGAAGTTTAATATTGACAAATGCAAAGTACTGCATATGGGTAAAAGTAACCCAAGAGAAACGTACAAACTGTGTGGTACTACACTCAGGGAGGCAGAGAATGAAAAAGACCTGGAGTAATTGTGCAATCGGATATGAAGTTCTCTGAGCCGTGCAGACAGGCTGCCAGAGCAGGTCATGGAGTTTTGTCAATGATATATAGGAATTTTTCGAGCAGTGGCAAGGAGGTGATTTTACCTTTATATAAGGCAATGGTTAGACCACACCTTGAGTGCTGCGTACAGGTCTGGAGGCCGCATTTTAGGAAGAGTGTAGAGTTGCTAGAATGAATACAGAGAAGGGCAACAAGATTGGCGAGAGGAACAAAGGGGTTCTCTTATGATGAAAGGCTTAAGTACTGCAAATTGCAGCTTCTGAAGACGTGGCACCTGTGAGGTGATCTGATTGAAGTGTACAAGGCCTTGAAGTGTACAAGAAGTATCCCGTCAGCATTGAGCAGGCTCAATGCTGACGGGATACTTCTACTTGCTCAAATTAAGAACGTGAGGGGGCATAGATTCAAATCGAGGAAAGACAGTTGTAGAATAGATGTGCGGAAATTTTCCTTTAGCCAGCGGGTGGTTGATTGCTGGAGCAGACTTCCATCTGTTGTGGAAGTTGATAACTTAAATAAATTTAAGGCTAAACTAGACAAACATTTGTAATGACCGGATGGGTGAAATGGGAAGGTGTTTTTTTTGGCTGATGCTCTGTAAGCTTGTTTTCTTCTGTCATATGCCTCAACCAATGCTAACATGGCATTGCTTGAGAAGTAATGTTTGGGATGAACCTGGTCACTTAGAATATCAAGACAATCAGTGGCAGTAACTCGCCCGTTCAGGATGATGATAGGACCTAAAAATTACCAAGATATTGCTGCCTAAACCATTGTTGATCGTTCTCCTCCATATTTTACTGTTGGAAAAAGACAAACAGGACAATACGTTTCCTTTGGCATTCGCCAAACGTAACTTAAACTCTCCCTGATGTAAAAACTGTTAATAATGATTCTTCTGAAAATGTGACATGTACCCAAGTATCCAGTTTCAGTTATTCTTACAGGCTCTGTCATAAATTTCAACTTTATGAAGTTCTTGCCAAAATGTTTTGCTAGAAACTGGATTGCTGAGACTCACATGCAGTCTTTTCTGTCACAATTTGTCCTATCAGATTTTGTTTTACATTTCTTAGTGAAGATATACATCACTTTCGATACAGTTTCTCTGGAAATATTAAGCAAATTAACAGTTTTAGTTATCGATGCCTCTGCTAACCGTGCACCAACAATTTGGCCTAGCTGTTACTTTCATATCTGGTATTTCCATTGTGTTTTTGTCCATCCCCTGTACATACTTGCCCAGACATAATGAACCGTGTGAACACCAGCGTATAACTAAAATAGTCGGATGCAGCAAAAATCTCAAAACCATATTTTTAAAAAATTTACATCTTTTTACCACAATTTTTTTTCGTAAATTTAATAAATAAATTTTATGTTTATATTCTTGGAGGGACACATAAGGTCAGAAAAATTCGCACGATGAGAGAATACTTCACCACCATATTTTCTCATCTTGCGAATACGGTGATGTTCTATTCTCATCATCATCATCATCATCATGCATTGATTTTTCAAATAAAGCAAAATAAAAATGAGCAAGCTCCTGGATGATGCAAAACAAAAAAAGAATTATAAATTTGTTGATTATTGGATTTTTAAACTGATATATAGAATGACTGTTTATTCATATTATAATATGATAATATATATTAATTTTCATAATTGTGCAACTAACTCTATTTGTCTTAAATAAATGTTATTAGTATGCAAAAAGAACACATATACACTTGGTGAATGCAGACAACCGCAGCAGTGAGTAGAGTAGAGTAAGGTATGGATTCTGCTTCCTTTCGCAGTCATTTCTCATTCGGCCCCATTCTGCGCTCGGAATGAACAGGAGCGCATTGAAACACTATTCTGGCTTGCCATACACGTTAAGAATATCATGTATATACTGGATTGCTTAGAATAAAATATTTTATTGACGAGCGTTGCAGTTCTTAAACTTTTCCATTACAATCCTGCTTCTAATGCCTATTGGTAAGGTGGACATGATCAAGAGGTCATAATCAGTTATTTCGATTATACCCACAATTCGAATGATTCACTTGATTATTTCATTCTAATTATATCACTAGAATTATTTTATTCCATTATATTATTCAATTATTTCATTCGAATGGTTAGTAGTTGCTAACTATAAATAATTCTTTTTTTTTCGATTTCAATAATCGATTGTTAATCTCTCGATCATTTGATTATGGAAATTATTCAGAATAATTTCCATAATCAAATTCCCATCACTACATATTGGGAGACAATCTCAATATGACACGCCTTTTATCTGTACGAAGTGTGGGGTGGGGAAACCCCGCATCCTCTGCCTGAGATTAGCTCCGATTGAAGAGGTCTATAGAATTCCTCAGGTCCAATGAACTTGAACGCACACCTCTCCAAACGAGTGAGTGTCAGGCGATGAATCACACTCACCAAAGCTGCTAAGGATGCAAAATTACAAAATTTGAAAATTAATACATGTATCTGCTATTTGTATTTTGTGTCGATCAGTGTTTTGCAATATGAAAAATATGGGAGACATTTTGTCTTACATATTAAAAAAATTATATTCCGGCAAATACACGAGCCAGAGGAGTTTACGGTTAATAATTTTGATAATGATGTTATTTTAGCGGTCATATGGTTTCGAACCATATTCAATTCAATCCCATATATCACTGCACTTTTATTGTGAGCACCAGGCTACATCTGCCCCCTACTTAGGATAGTCCCATACGAAGAATTGCGAGGAAATAAAATCGCACGGCAATAGTTCTGGGTCCCTCCAGACGAATGATAATTGTGCCGATCTGTCATAGCGATGTCTCGTTTTAAGTCACTCCAAAGAGAAGGCGTTAGCATTAGTAGTGGCATATCATACAAGAAAGCAAGCTTATACAGCATCAACCAAACGAAACAAAAAATAAAAAAATAAAAAAATACTTCCCATTCGCTCTAAAAGTTTGTCCAGTTCTTCCTTGAATTTATTTAAGCTATCAATTTCCGCAATCACAGATGGAAGTTTGTTCCAGCAATCAACCACTCACTGGCTAAAGGCAAATTTCCGCACATCTATTCTGCAACTGTCTTCTCTCAATTTGAATTCATTACCCCTCAGGTGCGGAATCTGAGCAAGAGGAAGAATCCCAACAGCATTGAGCCTGCTCAAATCGTTCAAGGCCTTAGGCACCTCAATCGGAGCAATCGCAGGTGCTAGTCTGCAAACCCTGCAATTTGCAGAACTTATTAAAAGAACCCTTTTGTTTCCCTCACCAATCTCGTTGCCCTTCCCTGTGCTTTTTCCAGCACCTCTCGTTCTAGCACGTAAACGACCAATTGGTGGTTGAAGTCATTTTCCAGACCAGTGTTTCCGAACATATAAGTCAGAACTTGGACTTTTGTATGAAGCGAAAATGAAAATGCAAATGTTTGGTTGGTGACGCCTACTCATAAAAAAGAAAAGAAAAAAAAAAAAAATTCGGTTAAGTATCACCTTTGAGGCAGAGATCGGGGAACAAAAAATATTGAACCTTAATTGCAAATAAATGAATATCTTTTTTTTTTTTTTTTTTTTTTAAATACAACGCTCATACACCGATGAGCCAAAACATTATGACCAGCTAGTCGTTATGCAAATCGAAGCAACTGCAGGTGAACTACGGCGCGTGCGCGGTCGGGACACGGTATAAAAACTCCCTGATACTGAGCTCCGTTAATCAGTGTTACTCTTGTTCTTCAGATGGGAAAGGCAGCGGACTTAAGCGAGTTTGACAAAGGCCAAGTTGTAATGGCCAGACGACTGGGTCAGAGCATATCTGAAACGGCACGGCTGGTGGGATGCTCATGGTCAGCCGTGGTTAGTACCTACCGAAAGTGGTCCAGGGAGGGAAACCCCAAGAACCGCTGGCGAGGTGTTGGACGACCACGGCTCATCAATGCTTGAGGTGAGCAAAGGCTCTCCCGGATGGTACGTGGCAACAGAAGGGCGATTGTGGCGCAACTCGCCGGTAATTGGAATGCTGGTAACGGAGTAATGTGTCACAACACGCAATACATCTAACCCTGCTAAAAATGGGGCTGCGTCGCGCAGGCCCCTCAGAGTGCCCATGCTAACCACGGTTCACCGGCGACAGCGCCTACGTTGTTGTTTGTTATTTGGTTTTTAGGAGCATTAGCAACTAAGGTCATATTGCTCCGCGAATATGCGGTGGTAATTCCCTGACCTTTCCGCATCCTCCGTTATTTGGTGGTGGTAGTAGTAGTAGTAGTAGTAGTGGCACATGATGCAAGAAAGCAAGTGTAGGAGCTTATGCAGCATCAGCCAAAAAAAAAAAAAAAAAAAAAATCACACCATTCCCTCCAAATGCCTGTCCAGTTCCTCCTTAAATTTATTTAACCTATCAACTTCTACAACGACAGATGGAAGTTTGTTCCAGCAATTAACCACCCGCTGGCTAAAGGCAAATTTCCGCACATCTATTCTACATCTGTCCTTTCTTAATTTGAACTTATGTCCCCGTAGGTTGGTAATCTGAACAAGTGGAAGGATCCCATCAGAATTCAGCGTGCTTATGGAAATAAACAGATAATAATAATAATAATAATAATAATAATAATAATAATAACCCATTCAAGGCCTTATAGACCTCAATCAGATCACCGCGCAGGTGCCTAGTCTCCAGCCACTGCAATTTGCAGAACTTAAACCTCTCTTGGTAAGAGAATCCCTTCATTCCCCTCACCAATCGTGTTGCTCTTCTCTGTACACGCTCAAGCAAATCTACATCCTTCCTAAAATGAGGCCTCCAGACCTGTACGCAGTACTCAAGGCAGTGGCCTGACCATTGCCTTATACAGAGGGACAATCACCTCCTTTTCCCTGCTAGCAAAATTCCTATATATCATTGACAAAACCCCATGACCCGCCCTAGCAGCCTGTCTGCACTGCTCAGAAAACTTCATATCTGGCTGCACAATTACTCCCAGGTCTTTTTCATTTTCTACCACCTTAAGTGTAGTACCACACAGTTGGTACGTTTCTCTGGGGTTACTTCTACCCATATGCAGTACTTTGCATTTGTCAAGGTTGAATTTCAGTTGCCACTTCTTAGCCCATCTGCCCAAATTATCTAGATCCTGTTGCAGTAGCACACTGCCATTACTGTCATTAACAACCCTGCCAACCTTTGTGTCATCTGCAAACTTCGACATTAAGCCTGATATACCTTCATCAATATCATTGATAAATACACAAAACAGCAGTGGACCCAACACCGAACCCTGTGGGACTCCACTAATAACATTAGTCCACGAAGAGCAGCACCCATTGATTACCACCCTCTGTCTTCTCCCACTTAACCATCCTTTTATCCATTGTAGCAACTTACCCTTAATACCATTCTGCTCCAATTTGTACAGTAGTCTTCCATGCGCAACAGTGTCAAAAGCTTTCCTGAAATCCAAGTATATGATATCAAAATTATTTTTTGCATCCAGTTCCTTTGTGACCACATCATAATAACCAATCAAATTTGTCAGACAAGACTTTCCCTTAACAAACCCATGCTGTGTTTGAATTATTGCTGCAGTCTTGTCTAGATGATCCTGCAATGCATCTTTAACCAGCGACTCCATTATTTTACCCGGAACAGAAGTTAAACTAACTGGTCTGTAATTACTCGTGTCACCCTTCGATCCACCTTTGTGAATTGGGGACACATTTGCACATCTCCAGTCCGTGGGAACCTCCCCTGAGTCCAAGGATGCTCTCATAATTATGGCTAAGGGTTTGCTTAGTTGCTTTGCCGCCTCCTTTAAAATAACTGGATAGATCCCATCCACCCCAGGTGCCTTTCTTATGTTTAACTTCAACAATTTCTCCTCCACTTTGCTCTCAGTTATTACAAAATCATTAAGCACACTACTACAATTTGATAACCTTCTTCCATTTTCAAATGGTAATAATTCCTCACGGGTGACGGGCTCGAACCCAGATCTAATCAAGAAGTGTGTGCTGCACACTGCTGCTCCTTCCCACCTGGCTAATGGGCACGCAAGTATCGAAACGGCACCTTGACTGACTGGAAGAAGGTCGTCTGGCCCGATGAATCATGTTTCCTGTGGCACCGTGTGGACGGCCGGGTACGTGTTGCGTCGTTTACCTGGGGAATTGGTGGCGCCTGGATGCACCGTGGGACGAAAACAAGCCGGTAGCAGCGGTGTCATGCTTTGGGCGATGTTCTGCTGGGATATCCTGCGTCCAGTCAACCATGTGCCGGGCATTCTGATGTCTACCACCTACCTAAACATCATTGCTGACCAGGTACACCCTTTAATGGCAACGGTCTTCCTTTCTGGCCGTGCCGTCTTTCAAGTGGATAATACGCCATGCCACACCGCCCGGATTGTTTGAGACTGGTTTGCGGAACATGAGGAAGACTTCCAGGTATTGTCCTGACCTCCAAATTCCACAGACATCAGTCCCATCAAGCATCTGTGGTTTGTATTGGAACAGCAACTCCGATCTGCGGCGTCTCAGCCATGGACCTTACAGGAATTAAAGGATCTGCTGGTTACGTGTTGGTACCAAATACCACAAGACACATTTAGAAATCATGTAGTGTCCATGCCTCGCCGGGTACGAGCTGTTTTGTTTGCACGTGGAAGACCAGCATTATATTAGGTAGGTGATCATAATGTTTTGGCTCATCGGTGTATACTGTACGAGTGGAGGTTGAAAAGATTTTATTCCAATGTAGATCGCAAATGTTTTCGTGAAAGACAATAATGCCAGTCCTTAGTGTGACTCCTTTTGTGCGTTCATAGAAAATTCAGGTTTATAACTATATTCTTCTCCTTTACAGAGGGCATTGAAGTGTGGAAGGTAAATGAAGATGGCGACTGTTAAGAGAATTAAGCACCATGCAGTAATTGAATGTAGCAGAAAAAAATTCACGAAGGCACATAGAAAACATTAGAAAAATCTTGTCCATATGCCAAAGTCAAAAAGTGGATTTCAGAGTTTAAGCGTGGTCGAGACAGTACACGAACCAGGTCATGAATGGATGCCATTAATGACCTGGTTCGTGTAAGACCGCAGAATAACAATGAAGCACATGAGACAACACTCGAAAATCCCCTCCATGAGCGAGCTCATGATATTGTGGTGAATATTTCAGGAATGAAGATGGTTTCTTCGAGGTAGATACCTAAAGCACTGGAATGAAGATCAGATGAGGGAAAGAGTGTGGTGTTATCATTAGATTGTGCAGCATTTTGAAGGTAATGAAGCTCAGTTTTGGGGCAGTATGGACGAAACATGAGTGCACTACTTCGACCATGAAACAAAAGAACAATCGAAACAGTGGAAGCATCCCTTTTCTCCTCTTCCTAAAATGTGTTTCGAGTGCGAAGTCGGCTGTGAAAGTCATAGCATCCGTCTTCTGGGATGCAGAAGGAGTGATCATGGTTGATTTCTTGCGGAACGAGGTGCCACTATCAATGCTGGGTATTATTCTAATGTATGGAGACATTTGGGGTGGGAAATTGGCAAAAAGAATCATCTTGCATCATGACAATGCACTGGCGCACACAACGTTTGTGACTGTGTTCGAACTATTACAGCATGCACCCTACTATCGGATTTGGCTCAATCAGACTATTTTCTGTTTCCAAATTTCAAAAAGAACTTTCAAGGACAGAAATTTGACGGTTACAATGATGCCATGGATGCAGTCAACAACTTGGTTGAGTGCAAATTTGAATTTTATTTGAGCGAATTACGAAAGCTAATTGATCGTGCCAGAAAGTGCGATGATTTAAGGGGAGACTATGCTGAAAAATAAATGGGTTTTCATAACTTTCCAGTATTCCTGCTATGAGAGGCTAGAAACTTTTCAACCTTCCTTCCTATTCATATCGGTGTACAGTTTTTAGGCACATTTGCATATATATGTGATTATTGTTTTCACCATATCCGTCTCTCTCTCTCTCTCTCTCTCTCTTCGCCCGCATGTAACAGAGGGACTCCCAGCGGACAGATTTTCATGAAATTTTGTTTTGGCATTTTAAAATTATTTCTTGAGCCGTTCCAAATTTTATTAAAATCTGACCAATATAAATTCTTAATTATTAAAATCTGATCAATAGAAATTCTGTAATTATTAAATTCATAAATTATATGTAGTTTTAATGCAGTATCGTTAGCTTTAGACAGTTCGTACACCCCTTGCGTATATTGTTATGAAAGGCCCGTGATCATGGTATTGCCTGTGAAGAGATACACTTATCTAGAGAGAAAAGAGACTTAAAAGTATATTGGAAAAGAGTAATAAACATTATACAATTTTAAATATTGAAGGGTTAAGTTTATCGAACGTAAAACTATAGAGTTTTATTAAGTGTTCTATAAAGCTATAATCTTAGTAATTAATTGATAAGGAGATAAGTGTTGATAACAGTATTAATCACAGAAAAATAAAAAATCAGTCAATTAAAAAAAAAAATCGAATGCTCCCGAAATGTAACGCACTGCATATAGTAACTGACTTGTAATTTTATTACGATGTTTTAATTGATTTGAATTGTTAAATTGGATTTTATTATTTATTTTTTACTCTAATGTAAGTTTTCGATTTTTTTCGTTTTAATTTCTTGAGAGTATCATGCGGAAGTGTTCTATGTACTATATTGAGGTAAACTCCTTTCATTATTTTACAAATATTATAATATATATAATTTATAATATGAAACGAATATCAGTACGCGAATTACCAGGGCCGGCCACAAGCATATTCAGCCGATTCTGTTGAACAGGGCTCAAATGGTCTAAATAATATGATCCGTGTCTTTTCTGCATTTCTATCAACGAACCCTACCGCCGTCTTAATTACCCACACTATCGTCACTCCAAGAGCTGTAAAATAAAAAAAAAAAAAAAAATCACTATTACAAAAATAACCCATATTTATTTTTGCACAGAACCCCAGGGCCCCGCAAATAATTCTTAAACATGGTCTCGAAAATTTTGGGGCCGACCCTGCGAATTACTAATGTCATTCACAGATTAATTATTATGTAACCACAAGAGATATAAAGTCAGTAGACATAGTAGAGACGTAGCATGTATATGTAATCATTTATTGCCATCGAATAAAATATCTCGGTACAGCCAAGCGAGAGGAGTTTACAAAATTTTAATGATAATAATAAAATATATGTGAGTTTAACAAAGGAATAAAAAAAAAAAAAAAAAAAAAAATGTAACAAGCTAAATGAAACCGGAGATAAGTCTGCAAAAGTTAAAAGTTTTATGTGAGTGAATCTAATGATTTTTTCCTTCCAAATAAAAAAATAGGCATGGGGAAGAATGTTAAAATTAACCGATGAGCAGTAAAACTAAAGGATTACTGAAATTTAGCTAGTATGCAGCAAGAAAGGGTGTTATGATGAGGTCAAGAGCATCGGGAGATGCAGGTGAGCTTCACTGGGCTCGGATATTGTGAAGAGGGATAGGACACCAATCTGTCCCCCTGCAGAGAAAAAGGCGGTTGAGCACAGTGAAGCTATTGACCTAAGACTCGTGCTGGCTCTCTCTCAACCTACTGGATGAGATTTCTGGGAAATTCAAGTATTCTACAGATTCCACATATTTATTTTTGTTATATGACTTATCAAGCGTCTACTACCTTCAATAATCGGTTTGGTTGTTTTGCTGCATGAAAAAATTCAAGTTTTTTTTTTTTTTTTTTTTAGGAGCATTAGCAACTAAGGCCATATTGCTCCTGGATATGCGGTGGTCATTCCCTGACCTTTCCGCATCCTCCGTATTTGGTGGTGACGGGCTCGAACCCCGGTCTAATCAAGAAGCATGTGCTACGCACTGCTGCTCCTTCCCACCTGGCTACGGAGGCGCCTCAAGTTTTTGGTGGAGGTGGTTGGGGGGAGAGAGGGGGGTTTGCATAGGCGTGCCTAACTAAATATTTGGTGGACCCAAAAGGTGAAATATTCATTTTCAGAATTTCACTTCACCACAGCCAAAAGGAAAGTTAAAAAATAAATTCTTGCTGTGGATAGAAATTGTATTCTCTAATTATCTGCTCTCTTCACACGCATGCCTTTCACCAGTATAATTCATGGTACCGAGTGCGTATGTAAGCACTGCATTTCTTGATGAGAAGGGGTGAAATTGTAGCGTCAATGTGTCACTGAATAACTAATGAAACACCTTGACTGGCCTTAGAAATCTATCTACTATATTTGCAATAACTATAACGACATTTAAATATATCGGTTACAGCCTTTCGATGCAGTGGCGCATTATACCTTCATGGGGCCCAAGGTAAAATGGAATTTGGGGGTCTCATCTAAAGAAAAAACTAATAAAGAACATCTTCAGTTTCATTTTATTGTGACAGCAAAACAAACAAATTATATGACATAATAACTAAATATAAAATTTCACCAAAATTGGTAAAACCATTTTTGAAAAAAACATAATTTTCTAATTAACCTTCAAGTAAAGTTCATTGACCTTGGCAGTTAGAAAGTTCAGTTTCCGATAAAAAAAAAAATCACTTAAAAATATTAGTTAAAAAAGCAGCAATGAGTTTTTGAAACAGTGATTTTGGACCTTCCCCCCCCCTCCCCTTTTCTAATCGGGACCTAGGCAGATGTCATTTTTGCCTATAGGATAAAGCGCCACGTTCTCAATGTGATAGTTGCAAAGTTCGGAAATTTGAACTGTCAACTAAATGTGAAGGTAATTTTAAGAAATATAATAAATAATTAATGAATGTATTGCTGTTTACTTAAATCGCTAAAGAATTTTGTGTTAGTAGGGATTCTAAAATAAGTGTCTTAGGGCTTAACTTTCTAAACGCTCGCACTGAGACAGGTTAATTTAACCAGGGTGTGTAAAAGCTCCTCTCGTCTTGACGTGAATTCTAATCAGGCTTTTCCCCACACTTTTTTGTATGGACAGCGATCGTAACTACCGCATGAGTTCATGAAGAGGGGACAGCAGAGACCCGAGAAGCTTCATAGTAACATCACTATTTCCACACTGGCATGTAGAAAAAAATTAATTTTCTTTATAAATATATTTTTCTCCTTTCCCTTGCGGTTTTCTACAGCTCAGCTTTGGTGCTACATCCAGATTATTATTATTAGCCATATAGTTCAAGTAAGCCTGAGGCTTATGCTGCACCAGCCAAAAAAAATTTCCAAGTTACCCTGAGAGAGAGAGAGAGGGAGAGGAATCACCAAGAAAGAAGAATGATGATATCCAGCTCAGGACCCTGGGTGTGCCAAGCCCACACTCACCAGATGTGAGCTCCTACCAACCACATACAAACTGTAAGCATAATTTTTATTTTGACTTGAATTTGAATCTGAATTTTATAATTTGAAAAATAGCATTTTTTTTTTTTTTTTTTTTTTTTTTTTTGTAAAAAATATTATTGTGGGATGTTAATGGAAATCCTGTCACTTCTAAACTTTGAGAAATTCGAAGTATTCAAATTTTTAAATATATTGTTACAAAGTATTTTCTGGGTTCCTTTAGGTAATTCAATACTCATTTTAATATTGTTTCGCTTCTATTTTACCGCACTATATAGTTATATTGCAAAAATGAATTATTGAAGAACTATATTTTTGATGTTTTGTGATTACATTGAAACAGATCCACTTATGGAAGTTTCCTTCCATAAGTGGACCTGTTTAGAGTAGACAATGCGAGTAGACAATTTTTGAATTTTGCTTCTTAATCTCAAAAATTTTCTATTTATCTCAATCATTAATAATAATGAAATAAGTACTGATTAACGTATAGTATAAGCAATCGTATACTACGTGATAATGTATTACGAATTTTAATGAGACTATGAGGGCACTTCAATACGTACTATTAATAATTATAAGGCTACGTTTCGAGACAATACTGTCTCATCATCAGGCGTTACAAATATGGAAATCTTCTTCTATGTACTACAAATCAGTTATTAATTGAGACAGATTGCCGATGAATAAAGAAAAGCGATAATTAGACAAGCGGCTGTTTTCAGTTTTTTGTTAGGTAGTGTACTTACTCCTCGTAAGTAGTTTTCATAAGCTCAGTATTGTCAAGTTATGTTAAAAAGTATTAATCTATTTTTGTATAAACTCGTGTAACTGATATAAAAAAAAAACTTTATTGTGATACAAGAAGTTCATTTATCTTTAAATTCTACAGAATTTTTAACACGCATCATTAATTTATAATGGGCTTCTTTTTAAAACATTCAAAAATACTATAATGAACTGATGCACTTCCCATCAGTAAGAAGAATCCACCCTAATACGTCATTAAATGAAAGTACTAAGGCGTTCAAAAACTGAATGTTGATTGGCTATCTTAGTTTGATTGGCATGCGCGAAATAGTCGCAAGCAAGGATTGCAACAGCAGCAAAATATTTTACTACGCCACAGCTGTGGGCTTTTACCACCAGTGATTTGCACGCGGTTTCTGGGACGCTTGGATCGATACATGACGATTGATCTTCCATTGGAGAACACATTTACATCGAAGCAGTCCGCGCTTGGAAGTGTAAGTGTAAGTGTAAAATAGGAGCATGATGCAGGGGAGATCGAAGCCAAGTTGGAGGCGTTAGGCATGGTAAGAATGATATACTGTTATTTAAGTTAACAAGAATAGGCTTAACTTGCATTTTAAGAGTTGTGTAGATTTCGTGTGAGCATCTAAAATACAGAACAGTAGCTCTCTACTTTCTTCTTCTTGAAACGTCCTACACCGAGAATTACATTCATGCAGCTTTAATCTTTTCATGCGCTGAGCCGTTTGTCTCGTATACCGTTAGACTGCAGTTCGAGTATAGTAGTACGTGAGATGAAATGCAGGATTATATTTAAAACGCTTGATGCTCAAAAGCTTAGGCCGAAATGCGAAAATGTTTAAATGTGATAATATTGATGATCTTTATTTACACGAAGTGCTTGCTCACTAATAGTAGTTTAGAAACGGTGGAAGTTATAATCGGAGCCGTTCCTTTCCTCAGGCAGGAACTAGACGGCAGTGAAAGCGATCGTGTGCACCGTGTAGCCTTGGAATAGAACGTAAACAACGGGGCGGAGAACTAGCCGTGTGCCTTTTTCTTGGCTTTTAACTTTATACAATTTCGCTAATGTTGCAGGACTCTTAGTTTCATATTTATTTATTTTGTGTGTGTTTTTACAAAATGTGGCTATTACTGTGTACTTGATTGCTTGATTCATATAATAAATTAAGCATTTGCATGGCACTTCAGTACTGATTTATACAGTTCTTTTAGTAACAAACTTATTACTGAAAATGTAAGAGAAAACTACTATCAGTCTTTTGGAGTTGAATTATTTTTTTTTCTAACGTTTAAGATTTATTATTTAAATAAAGAGTGTTCGCTCCCACTCATTACCACAAAGTTTAATGAAAAATTTGAAGAGCCCGTTTGAAGAAATCGTTTTCGAGATTTCTTATCCATGGTAAGAAATAAAGCTCAGTTTCATATACTCAACATCATGTGTTTCGTGGATGAAGGTTGTTTTCATTGGAGGCATTCGAATAGTGGATTGCTTTAGGTCATGTGCACAGGAGCCATGGTCAGCATCTACCCTTTGTTTTGTTTTGTTTTTTTCAATGGAAATTTGAATAATAAAAATTTAGGGCATAAAGTCTTAAACTATGACATGACTGTTTAGTGAAAATGCATCATTACTACATAGTTCAATTTTCAGACAAACCAAAGTTTGTACCCTAGCCATCATTATTATACCATCTCATATTGTGAAATTGTTCACAATGAGTTGCTTTCCTCTTATTCTTAGGATAAGTAACACTTTCCCTTTAGAGAAATATACAAGCTTTGATTTGTCTAAAAATTCACCTATGTAGTAATGATGACATTTGTACTAAACAATGTCAGAGCAGTTGAATCTAATGGTTATGGATGTAATAATTCTGAACAAAACTTTCAGCTATGATAGCCAAGTTGAAATCATATTTTCTTTGCAGTAGGCAACTCACTGTAATAAAATGATGCCATTCATTCATAAGATTTAATGACCTTATTATTTTTGTAGTGTGCCAATATAGTCTTCCAACATAGTCTTCTTATTTTTTGCCTCATTGCATATGTTATTTAAATACTGATCATGAGGGGGGAGAAAGAGAGAGGAAAAAAAAAGTTAATTTCATGAGAGATATTAATCATGTAACAAACTATTCAAAAAAAAAAAAAAATTTTTTTTTGTCAGGTTTGTTTTTATGTGATTTCACAAAATTAAAATCTGTTTATTATATCTCAATGACAGTTCATCAACTTTTGTTGAATATCAAGGATGAGATATTTTCATTACTATTGTACTGCTTTTATTTACTTTATCATGGGCTTTAGTCTATTTGTACACTTTGAATTTGCCTTCTGGCATGTAAAATTAAATCTAAAATTAATTGATAACTTACTAACAACTTAATCAGTTCAGCAAGTTTTCCAAGATTATGTGACTTCATCTTGTAGTAGATCCCCGATTGCTAGAAAGGATTACAGCTAGTACATAAAAAGCGACAAAAAAGAAGAGTAATGCCAAAGCATTTTTATATCAATTTTAAAACTTGACCTTTGTTTGAATATCTGGTTTTAGTGAATTTGTGTGTGTGTGTGTGTGTATATATATATATATATATATATATATATATATATATATATATATATATATATATATATATATATATATATATAAAAAAAGCAGTAATATCCACATTACATAAATTAATAATTTTCTTTAATGATTTATAGACTAAGTAGGAACTGTCTAAAAATAAGTCATTGGAGGATAGCATATTGCTTAACAGGTGGTTGACTGTTAATTGTTTAATACAGTATTACTTCAAGAAGTGTTCAGAGGAGGTGTGGGAGGGCAGGTAGGTCAGCTTCCCTGGGTCTAGACCATTGGCCTGGTGGGACTGTTTGCACTGGGTGGCCTGTGCTGGCTCAACATGCCTGTATGGTTTTAGCAAGTAGCAGACTGATCAAGAACTAGAAACATTTATGAAAATGTACATAATGATAACTGGACTAATGAGAACCAAGGATGGCTCAGATATTCAAAAAAAGCTTGTTGCAGTACTGCAAAGTAGGTACAGTATATGCATTTTGGACATGCATTACATTTAAAAACATTCATGCAGTAATATAAAATGCAATGCAATATTTAAAATTTCAGAAATGTCCTTTGTGACAGGTGGATTATTGATAACTGCATTAAGGAAGGTTTCCTTTTTTGTAGATAAATAAATCGCAATAGTTTCAAATCATATGAGAAGGCTTATACTCTTTCTACCTCTCTAACCATGGCATTGCAACATCTAGTCATTTGAAATCCTCTACATGTGACCACACCCTTTGATCTTCATCCTTGTTTTCTTCTTGAACTCCTTCATTTTTAGTTTCAAACAATTCCCTCTTAGGAATTTAATCTGATTTGTCATCATTCCACTTCATTTATTCTCTTACATAACTCTATCTAGGCATCCCTCCCCCTTCACCCTTGCATATATAAACAGTTTTTTTCCATGCTTTCTGGAGACTTTTTTTTTTTTTTAGCAATTCCAAGTGTCATATGTCCTATAAGTGAATTTTTCAGTATCAGGACTTTTTTTTTCAACTGTTTACTTCATTGATATGAGCTAATAAAAATCTTCAAAGTTGTTTCCTATAGAGATTTTAAAGTGGTTTAATTAAGTTATTGGTTATATTCAACCTTGTAATATGGTTATATTACTGAATTAATACTCTTTTAGCATTAGAAGAGGCATACGATGAAAGAAAGCAAACTTATACAGCATCAGCCAAAAAAAAACACTCCCATTTCACCCCTCCATTCATTTCAAATACCTGTCCAGCTCAGCCTTAAATTTATTTAGGTTATCAACTTCCACAACAAAAGATGGAAGTCTGTTCCACCAATCAACTACTCGCTGGCTAAAGGCAAACTTCCGCACATCTATCCTACAACTGTCTTTCTTCAATTTGAATATATGCCCTCTCAGGTGATTATTCTGAGCAAGAGGAAGAATCCCATCAGCATTGAGCATGCTCAAACCATTCAAGGCTTTATACACCTCAATCAGACCTTGCAGGTGCCTAGTCTCCAGACACTGAAATCTGCAAAACTTAAGCCTTTCTTCGTAAGAGCAACCCTTCGTTTCATTCACTAATCTTGTTGCCCTTCTCTGTACTCATTCCAACAGCTCTACATCCTTCTTAAAATGAGGCCTCCAGACCTGTATACAGTACTCAAGGTGTAGCCTGACCATTGTCTTATACAAGGGGATAATCACCTCCTTATCCCTGCTAGAAAAATTCCTGTATATCATTGACAAAACACCATGAGCTATTCTTGCAGACCATCTGCACTGCTCAGAAAACTTCATATCTGCATGCAGAATTACTCCCAGGTCCTTTTCATTCTCTACCACTGTCAGTGTAGTACCACAGAGTTGATACGTTACTCTGGGGTTACTGCTTCCCATATATAGTATGGGAAGCAGTTTACTCAGGATAGATGAAAATTTTATAAAATCCTGCAGATCAGTGCCCTAATTTCATTATATATTCTTCTTATGAAGAATTTTATAAGTTGTTTAAATTACTTGCATATTTAAAAATATTGTATTAATGTTTTCAGAGTGGTAATTTTTCACAAGAGTATAAATATTTGGCAAAGTTCTTATCTTGATTATTTGTTAATTATTTTTGGAAGTTACTGTTTGTCAGTCTCAATTTTAGATATTGGGAAATGACTATTCCTATTTGTAGGTACCCCTGGTTAGGCACGCTATTTTTTACAAGCAAAAGCCATCCATGATTTAAGGAATGTCTTTCATAAGAAATGCTGATGATGATAATAATAATAATAAACAGAAAAAAATCTGGCAAAGAGCAATGTTTCTTAATATTCTAATTTTTCATTGCTTTGAAGTTTAGTTGCTAAAAAAAGTCACAGAAAGATAATTTTATTGAATAAGGAATAAGGAATAAGGAAAAGAATAAGGAATAAATTGCTGTCAATGCCTTTTTTAGGTACATTGCCATATTTATGCTTAAAGTGTCTATTGTCTCACTGTGTTTCTATGCATATAACAGCTGAACTCCTAATGGACATATTTTCATGAAATTTTATATTTAGCTTTTTAGAAAGATCTGTTGAGCCATCCCAAATTTCATTAAAATTGAATAGGAATCTGGCATTTATTCTTTTTTTTACATACATATTACATAGGCTATCGATATACTGTATAATGTAGCTGAAGGACTGCTTGTTGCCATGTGCTTATTGGAGGAATGAACGGGTGATATGGTGGATGCACAGGAACAAAATGTTCTCGGTATGTGCATAAAAGTCATTGCTTTTTGAGGATTTTTGTATGTTTTTAGGTACGTATATTTTTATTTATTTGCACAATGATCAACCAAAAAATTGTTTTGCAAACATGGGCATATCCTTGACAGCAGTATGTCAAATTCTAAACATATCAGTTATTGTTGGTTTTATAGTGCAGCATTTTAAGGTGGCATTGCACGTTTTTTTTTTTTTTTTTATATGATGTCTGTGCAAGTGTTTGTTCATGGGCCAATTTGCATGTTTTGCAGGCTGAGAAACCCAGAGTAACTTATGAGGGAGGAGTGAGATTGGTGACTACTTTTGCCTAATAATTTCTCCAGTCCCTTCACGTGATTTGAACTTAGATGTTTTCTGATGAGTGGCAAAACTATATATACTGTCACAGGGGATGAACATGTCAGAACTTCTATACTACTTCTAGGTATTTGTATGCAATTTCCCATTTATTGGAGATTTATCATGGTATATTTTTGGGAAATCTTGGAATGGGTCTCATATAGCAAAATTTAGGAATATCTGGAAAGTATAATGTAAAATGTGATGTTTTCCTGAAAAAATTTTTGATATTATACAGTATAATTATACAGTTTAACGTGTTCACTGCCATCTGTATTTGAGAGAGCCCATTCAGTGTGCTTTAATGTTTAAATGTTGAGAAATAACAAAATTCCAAAAATTATTGGAAAATAATGGTTGTAAAGTAAAACTTTGGAATTTATAGCTAAAAGTGAACACTTACTTTTGAGCTGAGCTCTATATCAGAATATAATTCAAATTTTTATCAAAAGTTTATTCCATATACGGAAGCTAACCTCAATACAAATAAATAAAAAACAAAGAAAAATGTGTACCAAGCTTTAAACATAAAAAAAATTATTGATGCTAAATACCCAGAGTTCATTCAGGGCACACCAACAGAATCAAGCAGTGCCTTTTTTACACAACTTGTTTTACACAACAAATTGACTGCTTAAGAATGACTACCTGTATATATTATGGCACACCACTTGGGGTATTGTTGAACATTTATATGTGTTGATGCAGAGAACATGTTAACCTCCAAAATCTGTCTTGCTAGATCTTGAAATTTTCTGTTCAAAGAATGAAAAAAGAGGCTGTAATTATTGCACATAGTACTGTACTGCACACTGTATCATACACTGAGCTAAACATTAACCATCTGTTGCTAACATGGCGTTTGAAAGGCACAACTGTTTTTAAATTTGTAAATGAAATCAAATTCTCTAGTGTACTTTTGCCTACCAGTATTCTGTACCTGATTATACAGCATTTTCTGGTTTATATATATATTATACAAAACTGTTGTTTGGGGTTTAACAGACATCAGGTGAGCCAAAGTGCCAGCAGTATCCAGAGTGCCAGCAATCTTTCACCATAATGGCCAGCAGTGTTTACACCCTAAAAGGGTTAGCAAGTTGTCAGTGCAGAGTTGTCTAGCAGAGGAGCTAACCCATGCCTGTCTGATTCAGCCCTTGGGGAGCATAATCCAATGTTGTTCTCATTTCAGCAATCTTGGCTCACTTCAGTGTGAAGATTTCCTGCACATACTAATATACAATACACTGTTTTCTGTCTTTCCTTTCATTGTGTCACTTTTTGCAAATAATTTAAACAGCTTTATATTGGTCTTTGCATCATGCACAGTTGATGAGCCAACATGAAGATTTTTCATATTGCTTCACTGAAATTCCACCAATTTTCATGAACAGTAGCCTTTTTATTAATAAATAATGAACACAGTATGTTTAAAGTCAAATAAGGCTAAATATTCT
Source organism: Mastigoproctus giganteus (assembly GCF_048544385.1). Taxonomy (NCBI): domain Eukaryota; kingdom Metazoa; phylum Arthropoda; class Arachnida; order Uropygi; family Thelyphonidae; genus Mastigoproctus; species Mastigoproctus giganteus. The sequence continues at coordinate 140,411,179 of NC_143585.1, read as the reverse complement.
GGCAAAATGGAATGGATATAAATGGGGTGCTGATGTAAAACATATTGAAGTGCCACTAGCCAGTTGAAGAACTTGGCTTGCTAGATATGAATGCTGTAATTATTAATGATCTTGTTGCTTCACATTTCTTGGTGGCTGACAAGCTAAAGAAATATTTTGCATCTCTATATTTACTTGTGTGAAGAAGTTTTTTTAAGGATAGGAATACCAGAAGTTTAACTGCAAACTAAATGATTTTGTGATAACTGAGAAAAAAGTGGAAGAGAAAGAGAAGCTAAAAGTAAGTAAGTCGCCTGGGGCTGATGGTATCTATCCAATTATATTAAAAGAAGCAGAAAAAGAGGTAAGCAAACCATTAGCCATAATTATGAAAGTATCCTTAGATTTAGAGGAGGTCCCCTATTGGTTAGAGGTATGTAAAATGTTTTTCTAGTCCATAAAGTGGGGGGGGGGGGGAATTTTTCTGACCAGTTTGACTGGGTACTACAATATAGTAACAAAGGAACTGGATGCACAAAATAATTTTAATATCATATGGTTAGATTTCAGAAAAGCTTTTGCTACTGTTCCATGTGAAAGACTGCTGTACAATTTATGGCAGTGTAGCATTAAGGGCAAGTTACTGCTACGAATAAAGGGATGGTTGAGTAGGAGAAGATAGAGAGTGGGCACTGCTCTTCTTGGACTAATATTATTAATGAAATTCTGCCGGGTTCAGTGCTTTGAAACTTCATTGTTGTTTTTAGTATTTATTAGGTGAAATGAACTGGGAACACTTCGTAGTTCATTTCACAAATATATGTGGACTCAGTTATAATCTCAACGATGTCCATTTCCACTTGCAGTCTTACAAACCCCCATGTACTTTTTACGATTCTTTATCGGTTGATTCAACTACTGCTCATCTCAGTTGCCCAAATTATTGGCTGTATGATTCCTTTTGTCTCAAAGGTGGTACTTGTGCATATGTCCGTTCTGATATTCCGAGTCAGAGACTTGGTAATTTGGAATCTCCTCTTTTCGATCTTCTCTGGCTTAAAATCTCTCTACCTCATTGTGTCAAATTCATCTGTTGTCTCTACCGTTCTCCCAACACCACTAATCACTTGGAGCTCTTTGACTTCCTTTCTTTGCAACTTGACTTTCTCCAGTCCAACTTTCCTAACAGCGAGATAATTTTCCTTGGTGATTTTAATGTATACAACTCCAGCTGTTATCCATTTTCTAGTCACGCCGACCTAACTGGTAGAGATGAGGTTTTTCATTTACCTACCAGAATACTGGACAATCCTAACCATACAGCCAACATGCTTGATCTTTTTCTCACAAACAACCCTTCTAAGTACACGGTCGAAACGAGTGGTCCTTTAGGCACCTCAGATCACAACTTGGCGATTGTCTCTTCTCCTGTGGAGCCTTTATCTCACGGCTATTCCCAACCTTGTGTTGTTTTGCGTTACATGAATGCGAAATGGGATGACCTGCGAGATTTCTTTTCTTTTCATTGGTTGGATTACTGTTTCAAAACTTCTGATGTCAACGTTTGCTCAGATCATGTCAGTGAAATTATTCTTGTAGGAATGGAATCCTATATTCCACACTCCACTTTAAAATCTCGCCCTTTATCTAAACCATGGTTTTCCGTTAAATGTGCTAATGCTGTTCAAGAGAAGAAAGTTGCATATCGTAATTGGCTTGTTTCCAATTCTTCAGTTTCATTTTCGGCTTACACCAAAGCTCGCAACAATTGTAAAGCGGTTATTAATCAGTCCAAACTAGATTTTGATCAGGCTAAGAGAAGAAAACTTGCCTTAATGGTAGCAGAGCATTCTGGTCTCTTGCCAAAGCTATTGGCTGCAACTTTTGCCCATCTCTGCTCCCACCTCTGTCAAAACCAGATGGTTCTGTTACTTCAGCCAAGGATAAAGCTGACCTGCTAGCATCGCATTTTTCTTCCAACCCATGTATTAATGATCTTGGTAAAACACCTCCCACCATTCCAAACATGCTCCATTCAATTCCTCCTGTGGTCTTTTGTCAAAAGGATGTCAGAAGGATTTTAACGAATCTTGATGCTAAGAAAGCTCTAGGTCCTGATGGTATTTCTCCACTTGTTCTCCAAACCTGTGCTCCTGAACTTACTCCTATTCTTTGCCGCCTTTTTTCACTGGGCGCCTCTGTAGCCAGGTGGGAAGGAGCAGCAGTCGCTTCTTGATTAGACCGGGGTTCGAGCCCGTCACCACCAAATACGGAGGATGCGGAAAGGTCAGGGAATGACCACCGCATATCACGGAGCAATATAGCCTTAGTTACTAATGCTCCTAAAAAAACCAAATAACAAATAACCTTTTTTCACTTTCTTATTCCAAAGGTGTTTTTCCTTCTGCTTGGAAAAACACTTTTTTTTTTTTTTAACTGGATGGGAGGGATTTGTCACACTTTTTAGGAACTAGCTTCCAGCTAGTTCCTAAAGTGTGACAAATCCCTCCCATCCAGTTATCGTCCCATTGCAATTACTTCTACTCCTTCTAAAGTAATGGAGAAATTAATTAATCACTAACTCTTAAACTACCTAGAAACCTTCCGTCTGATCAATGAACGCCAGCATGGGTATGGAAAAATTCCATTGAATTTGTCCATACCCATTTATGGACAAATTCAATGGAAAAGTTTGGTGAAACAAAAGCAGTTGTTCTCGACATCTCAAAGGCTTTCAATTGTGTTTGACATAAAGGTCTTCTAAACAAGCTTCCATCTTATGGTTTGCCCACTGTTTTTTGTAATTGGTTATAGAGTTTTCTCTCTAATCGCTCACTGAGGATGATGGTAGATGGCTCTCTGTCTTCTAACTTCTCCACTCATGCTGGTGTCTCCCAAGGTTCAGTTCTTTCCAACTCTTTCCTCTTATTATTATTAACTATAGGGTGCAAGGAAGCCTGAGGCTTATGCTGCACCAGCCAAAAAAAATTTCCAAGTTACCGAGAGAGAGAGAGAGAGAGAGAGAGAGAGAGAGAGAGAGAGAGAGAGAGAGAGAGAGAGAGAGAGAGAGAGAGAGAGAGAGAGAGAGACACTGAGACTGGAAATCCTATCCATAGTTTTGCCGATGATAGTACATTGCATTCCACTTTCCATTTTGAGAAGCCTTGACCTGCTCAATCAGTTTCAACTTCTCGAATATGTGCTACCAATTTCTCAAATGCCGATCTCCAGTACAACTTAGTTGATTTCAATCCTTCTAAAACTCAGTCTTGTCTTATATCTCACGAAAAGGATTCTTCTGCCCCTGTGCTTACCTTTGGTGAAACTCTGGCAAGATGATATATCTCTTTTGGGTATTACCTTGACTTCTAATCTGTCTTGGCACAAGCACATTACAAATATTGCTTCCTCTACATCTAAAAAACGTGGTTTTCTCTTTTGCTCTCAACATTACTTTTCTTCCAAACAGCTGTTCACTCTGTACAAATTGCAAATCCACGCTACCATGGAATATTGTTTCCACATCTGGGGCGTTTCCCCCAAAACCTCTCTCAAGCTTCTAGATTCCATTCAGAAGATGGCAGTTAGGTTAATTAATGACTCATCTCTAACAGTGTCTCTCCAGTCGCTGTCTCGTAGACGTACTGTTTCTGCTGCATGTCTTTTCTTCAGATACTTCCATGGGCACTGTTCTACTGAATTGGCTTCTATAATTTCCGCTCTGTCTTTCAAAACAGTCCGAACATGTGCCGCCACCAGCCAACATCCATTTACTGTCCAACTTCAAACTCATAGAACCAACTTTTCGTCTTCCTCGTTTATTCATTGAACTGCTGTTTTCTGGAACAACCTTCATACGTATTTCTTGAAAATTACAGTATACAGAAGTTCAAGTCTAATGTCAACAAATACGAGGGGTTTCCGAAAAGTAAGGTAACATTTTTTTTTTTTCTCTCTCGATGATGTATTTAATAATATGAAGTTGAAATTACACACCAAGCAATAATTGAACATGCACTACTTCTCCACAAAGTCTCCAGTTTTGTTGATGCACTTATCCCAACAATGGATCAATTTATCAGTACCAGGACAGGCAGTTCTAGCTTTGAATTTTCGCTTTACGAGTTCCCGGATTTACAAGTTTTTTTTTTTTTTTTTTTTTTTTTTTCCCCCCAAGTACATGTATCAAGTATTAACAAAATCGAAAATATGAACATTAATTGCAAAAAATGAATGTTAAACATTCAAACATAAAGCAATTGAAACCACGCGCATAAGTGTACAGTACAGTGTACCTTGCTTTACAATATTAATCCATTCCAGAGACACCATCGTATTGTGAAAATATCGTAATGTGAATCCAATAACACATTATTTTTTCGTAATTCGTTCCACGACCTCAGAAGTTGAAATTTTCGCTATATAATTCTCTAAAGGGTCATTTTTATAGTGTAAATTGTATTAGTCACCAATTCAAATCATTAAAATGCACTACACTTTCATTGTTATCATATGTTCTGTTATAAGAACCAATTTTGAAAGGATTTGTGATTTTTGAATGAGTTTGTGATATTTTTCTAAAGCACATTTCTGGAGGTCACAACCACAAAACAATAAAAACAATTTGCACTTTCCTGTTTATTGGGCTTTTCTGTTACTGCAAGCAATTATAAACGGGTAGTAAACTCCATGTTATTGCATTTGCGAAAATACCGATAGCTGGAATTGTGTGGTTTTTTACGTTATTATGGTGAAATGTGTTTCCCCTTTACTGAAATCTTTAATCGTATAAAAAACATTAAATAAATTTATCAGAATCTTTTCTTTATTCTTTTTTTTAAGCTTCATAAACTTGTTACTCCACACAAATCCTGTTAGTTGCAATTTGTGTGTGCCGTTAAAAAATGCTTATGCATGCTATTGAAATTTATAAAAAAAGAGAAGATTATCTTGGAAACAAATGCCTCGTAAAACCATTTCTGAAGAAGCCGATTCCTGGAGGTCGCACTCTTGATTTGCTGCACATACCTGCAGCAAATCAAGAGTGCTGAGCCAATAATGAGTGAACAAAGAGTATTTAGTCGATGATGATGAAGAATAAACATTCTTTAACATTTATAAGTCATAAATAATTTCTTTATTATAATAAGTTGCTAGATTTTACAGACTACGTTTTCATTTATTTGGATAAATTAATCATTGTTTAAACTAGATCGTAGATATAGCTTAGGTTATCAGAAAATATCATCAGTCATTGTTTAAACATACATCTACCCCCAGGGGCTCACATCTGGTGCGTATAGGCTTGGCACACCCAGGGTCCTGAGCTGGATAATATCACCATTCTTCTCTTTCTTGATGATTCCTTTCTACTTTTGACTCTCTCTCTCTCTCTCTCTCTCTCTCTCTCTCTCTCTCTCTCTCTCTCTCTCTCTCTCTCTCTCTCTCTCTCTCTCAGGGTAACTCGAATTTTTTTTTTTGCTGGTGCAGCATAAGCTTCAGGCTTCCTTGCACCATATGGCTAATAATAATAATAATACACTAATTAGCTAACTAATTTCATTGTTGAGAATGTAACCCTTATTTTTAACATTGTCTATGGGAAACAAATTCTCGCTTTGAGCATGCACTAGGAATGAATTAACTCAAAGTTGGGAACTACCTATACTGAAGTCCATGCCCACATGCAGCAACCAACCGCACTGCCTGATGAACCTCCTCATCTGTGATGAAATGCTTTCTCGAAAGGTGTGTTTTGAGAGGGCTGAACAAATGGAAGTCTGAAGGTGCTAAGTCTGGGCTATGGGAGGGGATGTGACAGAGTTTCCCAACAATTACGGTGCAACTACTCAAGAGTGGTGTGGGCAGTGTGGAGTTGTATTGTCATGCAGCAAAATCACGCCGCTTGTCAGGAGACCTGGTCGTTTTTGTCGAATGTTGGCTTTCAGTTTTTCCAATGTTGCACAGTAAAGCTGTGCATTGATTGTTCCTTCCTTTGGCAAGAAATCCACCAACAGAACGCCTTGGTGATCCCAGAACACTGTGGCCATGACTGAAGATTTTCCCGCCCGATGTCAATCTTCAATGCCAACACAGCCCGCTTTAAATTCATTGCACCAAAAACAGACCTGCTTCTTTGTCATCACCTTTTCGCCATACACAGCAACCAGTTTACGGTGAATGTCACTTGGTGAAGATCCTTTTACTTGCAAAAAAGCAAATAACTTCACGAACAGCTATTTTGGACTACACCGGTAGCCACCATTTTGCAACTGGAATCTGCTGTGAGGGGACAGTACCACAACACTGCACTGGCAGTCATTTTGAATGTTATTAATGGGTCTATATGTCTACTGCATTTCATCTTATTCTCTTTCACCATTATTTAGAAAAAAAAATGTGTTTCCTTACTTTTCGGAAACCCCTCGTATCTTCTTTCATTTTCTCAACCTCCAACCCAAGCACAGGGCGCCTCCGTAGCCAGGTGGGAAGGAGCAGTAGTGCGTATCACATGCTTCTTGATTAGACCGGGGTTCGAGCCCGTCACCACCAAATACGGAAGATGCGGAAAGATCAGGGAATGACCACTGCATATCCCGGAGCAATATGGCCTTAGTTGCTAATGCTCCTAAAAACCAAAACAACAACAACCAACCCAAGCACAGTACTAAGTGCTATAAGTTCTAATACCTCTCGTGTTTGGTGTTTTCATAAAAAAAAAAAATATTTATATATATATATATATATATATATATATATATATATATATATATATATATATATATATATATATTAATTCAGTTGAAGGCATGTTAGGCTTATTGTCTATGTTTGCAGATGATACAAAAGCTGACTGGGGGTTAATGACAATAATCAGTGTATGCTACTGCAACAAGATCTAAATAAATTAGGGAGATGGGCTGAGAAGTGGCAATTGAAGTCAACATTGACAAATGTAAGGCACTGTATAGTAGGAGTAATCCCAGAATAACATACCAGCTCTATGGCACATGGTTGATATATTATTGTTAAGTGTACCTCACTCACGGTAGTAGAGAATGAAAAAGATCATTTCCAATACTTGATAATTCACTCAACTGATGAGAAGCCCATAAGGAAATTTTCATCCTGCTTCATTCAGACTGATTTGGAAGGGTTGACAGGCTCAGCTCCCCTATAAAGTGAGAAGCCCATAAGGAAAATGACACCCTTCTTCATTCAGACTGGTTTGGAAGGGTTTGACAGACTTGGCTCCCCTATAAAGTGAGAAGCCCATAAGGAAAATGTCGCCCTTCTTCATTCAGACTGGGTTGGCAGTCTTAGTTTCCCTTGCATGCTGGTGACATATTGTGTCAACAAGTAATCCTAGTTCTGACTAGAAATCTCATTCTTATTTATCAGTACACCAAGATCTTATTCTGTCACAGCAGAATACTTGCACTGCCCACTCCCACCGTATATCCCAAATTGTTTAAGATTCCATAAGTGTCAGAATTGTGGACACTAGAAAATAAGCCTGTCGTAGTGCCCTTAGATGTAGTTGTTGTGATGCAAATGACTATAAAATTATATTTCGGCTATAAAACCACCTGTTAACTGCCAAGGAGAGTAACTTGCATACCCTTAAGCATGCCAGAGGTGGAAGGAGGAAAAAAGAAATACAGTTTCACTGCTTTTTGTACCAGGAGGTGAGAAAAGCAGTGTAACCAGTATATAGCAATAAGTTTACACATGCTGAAAGGGTTGCAAAGAAGTGGTACCTCCACTTGAAATTCTGGTACCAGGAGGTACCAGAATTCCACATGAAATTCTGGTACCTCCTCATACTCCAGCATTACAAAAATCCAGTAGTAAAATAATGCTACAGAAAACTCATGGCAATGCAACTAAAAATGGATGTGGAAGCTAAGGAGGTACCTGATGAATCAGTCTTGGAACTCTTTGTGGAGATAAAAATGAAAACAGGATAGTATCTGTACCTTCCAAAACAACAAAAAAAAAAAAAAAAAAAAATCAACACTTAGAAAAGCCCTCAGTACTTTGAAAGCTGATTGATGAATCAACCATGCCCAAATAATGACTAAATTACTATAGTGGGATTGCTGTGGATTCTGATGAAATACTGAAGACATCAAGGGCCCCCCCCCCTGCAAAAGCACAAATCACTCTGCTGTTTTTGCTTATAGGGGACATATATTAAGAAAAATAATGCCCCCCCCCACCATGTATAACCTTACTGTCATTTGTAAGGAAAGAAGTTGAGATGTCCCTGGTCGTGGAGGAGTTGTTATTCTTCTGGGGAACCAAACTTTATTTCAACCTTTGCTACTTGCAAACAGCATAGAGGCAGTAACAATTCGCCTCTAACTAATGGGGTTTTTATTTAATAGTTTGATCCATATATTTGTCACTTGGGAGGACTGATCCCCCCTCCCTGAGAGATCTTGATGATCTTGTTATGCATTTGCCCTCTCCCTTTCTTCTTGAAGATTTCATTAGACATACTACGCTGTGGAGTAGTGGTGAAATCAGTGGAAGGGGACAAGCCAAAGAGCATATGCTCACTGACAATGATCCCTCCCTTCTAAATGTGGAAACCAACATCTTCCACATACTTACCTGTACATTTTCTGCATTTGATCTTTTTATGTGCTCTCCTTTTATTCCTTCACATAACTGGGAGGTGGAAGAGAATTTCTATGTAAGTGATTGCTTTCCTTTGAAAACTTTGATAGTTGTTGGGAGACCATGTCAGGGCATCTGAGAGGAATTTTTCAGGGGTATAAAGTTTCTTTCGGGCTCCCTTCCCTTCCCTTTTCCATTAGTCATCCTGTTTTTATCCACTACGGTTTTATGCCATGAGCTGTAGCCTGTAAGGCCGAAAAGGGTATGGAAGATGAGAGAGGGGTGGAATGGAGCACTCTGTTGATTTTCTGCATTTGAGGCATTATGCTCCCTCCATGATAAATATAAATAAAATAAAATAAGAGAATTGGAGAGAAAAGCACATTTGATTTGAACATTTTTGTTTATGCTACAATAAGGAGAAAGAATTCAAATTGAAACATCCTTAAATATTTCAATGCAGATCAGATCATCAGAAGACAATTATTAGTAAAAAAAAAAAAAAAAAAAGGTAAATAGGGTTAGTATTTACTTAAAAAAAAAAAAAAAAAAAAAAAAGAGCTTTCCTGGCCTTTTTTGTAAAAATTTTCAAATTGCAGCATGAAAATTAATTGTTCTGGCAATGCTTGATTCAATATTTAGCCTGGCCAAATCCACAAGACGTTCCTGAGACATTGTAGACCTTAAATAATTCTTAATTAGCTTGAGTTTGCTAAATGACCTCTCTGCAGAAGCTTCTTTTGCTGGAATTGTTAATAGTATTCTTAAGCTAACACAAACATTTGGAAACAGGTCACCAAGTCTGCATTCTATAAACAAATTCAACAGATCTAATGGCTTTAACTGTGCATTTACAAAATTTGCTTTATGTACTTGAGGGTAAATGTTGCATTTCTTTTCCAAGGTCAACAGGATATTGCTCTGATAAAGATAAAGCTTTTCTCTCCACACCACTTTCAGACATAGTGAGATATTTCCACAAGAAATCAAATTTTTCTGCCCTGCCAGCTGCTTAACAGCATTGAAGTGGACAGTTAATCCTGCTATAACATTGTCTATCAAAATGTAAAACACAGTTTCTGAAGTAGGGGTCTTTTGGTGTATCATCTGTGTCATTCATTTTCTCCAAGTTAACATTAGGTGTGCTGTCATCATGCAACCTTGCCCTTTTGCGCCTAGCTCCACCACATCTATGGGAGAGTGTTTTTTTTTTTTTTTTTTTTTTTTATTTCTATCTTCAGGTTTGACGAAACCAATTTGACTTCATTCTACATGCATTTCCAGTTGTTTCAAAGTTTTTTTCAGATCTGTGAGTAGAGTTTCTGTGTTTGCTACTTCATCATCTAGTGTGGCATCTCTAGCTTGGATGACCTTGTTGCAAATATCTATGCCAGCTAATATTTTGTACCACACAGCTGACATTAACACACAGGCAAAAGATGTTACTTTTGCAAAAGTTGTTATAATAAGACTCCATGTACTTCATTTCTTGTTTTGGCCATCAAATTTAGTTCTAGGAGGTCTTCCAGTGCTAATTTAATGCCAGGCAAGTGAGCTGCAAAAGGCTTTACACATTCAACACAATCTGATCATCTTGTTTCAGACATACCAGGAAGAGAACAACCAATACGGTTTTGTAGTAATTCCCACCACTTAGGACTGGAACTGAACAGGTGGTACACAGTTTGATTTAGGCGCCTCCGTAGCCAGGTGGGAAGGAGCAGCAGTGCGTAGCACACGCTTCTTGATTAGACCGGGGTTCGAGCCCATCACCACCAAATACGGAGGATGCGGAAAGGTTAAGGAATGACCACTGCATATCCTGGAGCAATATGGCCTTAGTTGCTAATGCTCCTAAAAACCAAAAAACAACAAAACAACAACAACACAGTTTGATTATTGCTTCAGGTATGCATTCAGCAGCATCATTTCCACATAAGTTAAGTGTGTGACAACTGCAAGGTGAAAAAATTGCTGTTGAGCATTGTTCTTGTATTTTTGCTTGTGCTCTGTTGTGCTTTCCAGCTATATTTGCCCCATTATTGTACACTTGAGCTCTACAATCACTGAGAGGAATAGCATGTTTTTTCAATGTATCAGTTATCAACTGAGCAATTTCTTCCCCTTTTTTGTTGCTACAATCTGCAAACTTGAGAAATCTTTCTTGAATCTTATACTATGTTTCTTTTAAAAGTACGTATCTCAAAAGAAATGTTTTGTTCAATATGGGAGGAATCTGGTGTGGCATCTACTATTACTGCAAAGTACTTTGCAGATTGCCTCTCCAGCAAAATGTGTTGTTTCACAAGATTCGAGCATTCTGCAATAAATTCATTTTGTAAGTTAGGGAACAGATAATGAACTTGAAGCCACTCACTCCTTTTCTGTGACTCCTCTACACTTAGCACATGTTCCTGAAGGATGGGGTCCCACCTGGAGAGCAGTTCAATGTGTCCTAAAAAGTGTCCATTGTTTTCAGCATTAATTCGATGGGATGAACTAGTAAACTAGTAAATGCCAGACCACGTTCTCCCAAAAAGAGTACAACATCGATGATGCACTTTAAAAGATTGTACCATTTCACAGCTTCAGTTTTGATTGATGCTTCTAAGATGATGTCAACTCCTGTCCCAGACAGCAGGTGCCTTTCTAGTTCTCGCCAAGCTAAGTAACATTCTCTGTGACTATTGCCTTTTTCATTTTTTGGAATCCTGTAGGAAAGTTTCCGCCACTTCATTAGAATCCCAGCCTTCAGCAGATACCAGTGCAGATTTAGACGCAGAAGTGCTAGTCTTGAGACTATTGACTGTCTTGTGCTAAAATAATCGACATGGAAAGCAATATGATGCTTGTTTCTGTTGACTCCAGACAAGCCAGTCTCTTACATGTAGTTCTCCATTGGTGCTTTGAATTTTCATTTTCTGCATCTGCCCCTTCATCAAAATCCTTTGCCTGATTACCGAAATCAGTTGCTCCTTGTTTGGGGATGAGGTTTCCAACAGTTTCTTCTTGCTCCAATTCTATAGGTGAGTTCAATGAAAAATTTTTTGAAGCTGTACTTAATCCAAATTGAAAGTGTTTGTTGACACTTTCCGCTTGTTCTTTCTTGTCTTTTCTTTTCTGGATTCCTGATTTGTGAGAATACATTTTGGAGAGATGATTTATAATTTATACTTTTATATCTGAAAAAAGGGAAACAGGCAACAGGCTAAGAGTAGAAAACTTGCCCTAATGGTAGCAGAGCATTCTGGTCTCTTGCCAAAGCTATTGGCCGCAAGTTTTGCCCATCTCTGCTCCCACCTCTGTCCAAACCAGATGGTTCTGTTGTCACTTCAGCCAAGGATAAAGCTGACCTGCTAGCATCCCATTTTTCTTCCAACCCATGTATTAATGATATTGGTAAAACACCTCTCACCATTCCCAACATGATCCATTCAATGCCTCCTGTGGTCTTCTGTCAAAAGAATGTCAGAAGGATTTTGACGAATCTTGATACTAAGAAAGTGCCAGGTCCCGATGGTATTTCTCCACTTGTTCTCGAAACCTGTGCTCCTAAACTTACTCCTGTTCTTTGCCACCTTTTTTCACCTTCTTATTCCAAAGGTGATTTTCCTTCTGCTTGGAAATTTGCTCATATCCAGCCAGTTCCTAAAAATGGTCACAAATCCCTCCCATCCAATTACTTCTACTTTCTAAAGCAATAGAGAAATCAATTAACCGCCAACCCTTCAATTATCTAGAAACCTTCCATTTGATCAACGATCGCCGATATGGATTCCGTCAGTGTCGATTCACTGGTGATATTCTGGCTTATGTTACACATTTATGGACAAATTCAATGGAAAGGTTTGTTGAAACATAAGCAGTTGCTCTTGACATCTCAAAGCTTTCGATCGTGTTTGGCATAAAGGTCTTCTAAACAAGCTTCCATCTTATGGTTTGCCAACTGTTTTTTGTAATTGGTTATCCAGTTTTCTCTCTGATCGCTCACTGAGGGTAATGGCAGATGGCTCTCTGTCTTCTAACTTTTCCACTAATGCTGGTGTCCCCAAGGTTCATTTCTTTCTCCCACTCTTTTCCTCTTGTATATTAATGACCTTCTTCCATTGACTGGAAATCCTATCCATAGTTTTGCTGATGATAGCACATTGCATTCCACTTTCCATTTTGAGAAACCTTGCCCTACTCAATCAGCTTCAACTTCTCGAATATCCCCTACCACTTCCTTAAATGCTGATCTCCAGGTAATTCTCCAGTAGGGTAAAGACAGTTTAGTTGATTTCAATCCTTCCATACACAGTCTTGTCTTATATCTTGCAAAAAGGATTCTTCTGCCCCTAATTTTATCTTTGGAGACACTCCGATTTCTAAGTAAAATGATATATATCTTTTGGGGATTATTATTATTATCCTGACTTCTAATCTCTCTTGGCACAAGCAAATTACAAATATCGCTTCCTCCGCATCCAAAAAACTTGGTTTTCGCTCTTGTCTTTACTTTTATTTTAAACAGATGTTCACTCTGTACAAATTGCAAATTCGCCCTAACATGGAATATTGTTCCCACATCTGGGTTGGTTTGCCCAAAACCTCTCTCAGGCTTCTAGATTCCATTCAGAAGAGGACAGTTAGGTTAATTAATGACTCATCTCTAACAGAGTCTCTCCACTCGCTGTCTCATAGACGTATTGTTTCTGCTGCATGCCTTTTCTACAGATACTTCCGTGAGCACTGTTCTTCTGAAGGCTTCTATAATTCCCACTCTCTCTTTAAAAACAATCCGAACACGTGCCACCAACATCCATTTACTGTCCAACTTCAAACTCACAGAACCAACTTTTCATCTTCCTCATTTATTCATTCATCTGCTGTTTTCTGGAACAACCTTCCTTCATACGTATTTCCTGTAAATTACAGTCTACAGAAGTTCATCTAATGTCAACAAATATCTTTTTTTCATCTTCTTAACCTCCAACCTAAGCACGGTACTAAGTACTATAGGTTCTAATACCTCTTGTTTGGGGTTTTCATAAAAAAAAAAAAAAAAAATAAGGCAGTGGTCAGGCCACCATGAGTATTGTGTACAGGTCTGGAGGCCTCATTTTAGGAAGGATGTAGAGTTACTAGAACGACTACAGAGAAGGGCAACAAGATTGGTGGGAGGAACAAAGGGGTGAGTTTGCGAAGAAAGGTTTAAGTTCTGTAAGTTGCAGCATCTGGAGACTAGGCATCTACGAGGTGATCTGATTTAGGTGCATAAGGCCTTGAATGGTTTGAGCAGGCTCAATACTGATGGGATACTTCTGCTTGCTCAGACTAAGAACCCGAGGGGGCATAGATTCAAATTGAGTAGAATAGGTGTTCAGAAGTTTGTAGAATACGTGCTCAGGTAGTTGATTGCTGGAACAGACTTCCATCTGCTGTTGTGGAAGCTGAGAGCTTAAATAAATTTAAGGCTGAACTAGAGAAACATTTGGAGTGAATGGATGGGCGAAATGTTTTTTTTGGCTGATGCTGTATCAGCTTGCTTTCTGGTATCATATGCCTCAATTAATGCTAAGGCCATTTAACACACCAGTCGGCATTCCTATATACTATACCAGAAAGCACTGCTTCGATACAGATTCGGATACTGCTACTATACAAACTTGCTTAGCAGGCATGGAAATCAAGGAAAATGCTCAACAAGAAGATCCATTTCTTGACCTTTTCCCAGAGAAAGAGATGGACATAGGAAGACCATAATGCCTAGAAAAAAAAAAAAAAAAATTCATTGCCATGAGTCACTAGCACCTCGGACACTAAGTGCTGTACTAAACCTAAATAATGCCCACTTTCCTTCAGTGGAGTTGTAGAGGATATCACAGCAACCTTTATGACATTACACAGGTAACTATTCAGTTGACACAGGCCAACCGGGCTAGCCAGGTGGGTAAAGTGCTTGCCTGGCAACCCGAAGGTTGCGGGTTCGAATCCCGTCTTGGGCTTGGATCAGAGTAAAAAATGCAAAAACCTTTGGGAGGTGCATTATGGCCACAGAAGCCAATGCACCAACAACTAACAAAAAAAAAGTTGACACAGGTAACTATCCAGTCTATCACTTTATCACACAGGTAACTACTGGTTGACCTTTGAATTTATTCAAACTGTCAGACTCAGCTACCTTGCCGCAAGTGCCAAGCGACTTTTTAGTGTGGTTTTTATAGTGTTTCTCTACAGTGAGTACTAGCTTATCAAAACTTTTTCTCTGCTCTCAACATTTCTGTTACCCCAGCTAGCAGGTACCTCCGTAGCCAGGTGGGCAGGAGCAGCAGTGCGTAGCACACGCTTCTTGATTAGACCAGGGTTCGAGCCCCTGACCACCAAATACGGAGGATGCGGAAAGGTCAGGGAATGACCACCGCATATCCTCGGAGCAATATGGCCTTAGTTGCTAATGCTCCTATAAAAACCAAATAACAAATAACAATAACCCCAGCTAGCAACATACTAGTCTCTTCTTTTGCTCACTGGTTGTCACTGCTCCTGCCTCCATGTGACAGGGCTGATAACCTGGGAGCAGAAACTCCCTCTTCCAGGGCTGAAAGGAACAACAGTGGATTGCGATGCATATCCACCTAGCCAACAGGTTCTAAAAATACTGACACCCGTAGAATGGAAGATGATCTCAGTCTTCCTAAAAGAATTGGAATGGATTCTAACAAATCAGAACCACCAGCATTTTCTGATAATGCGATCCTTATCAACTCAGCCAGTAAGCAGACTCTCTCCATTTATCATCCCAAGATGTCTTGAAAATGTGGCAGTTACCACATTTTTACCAATAATGGTAAAATGACTCTCGTCAGGAAATGTATTAATTAAGACCATGCCAGTAAGGCATTCTGAACTGTTATCAAAAACATCCTCTTTAAGTGGAATCCCAATCAAAGTCACACAACATGCTAAACTCCTCAAAAGGAGTGATAAGTGAGTGGGATTTATTGAACGTCATTGAAGAGGAGATAGTCATGGAATTACAAGAACAGAAAGTTAACTCAGGCAAGGCAAATTATGATCCAGAAGGATGATAAACTAGTTCCAACACAAAATATCATATTGGCTTTCAGTACACCTAATTTGGCAATCTCAGTTACAGCAAGCTATATGCACTGCTGAGTCTGTTCATACATTCCAAATCCCTTAAGATGTTTCAAATGTCAAAAATCTGGTCATTTTTAAACAACATGCAGAGGTGAAACTACCTGTCCTAATTGTGGGTCAAAAATCATTCACAAGCAGTGTACAGTAGTCTTCAGAATATCCAAACTGCAAGAGTTATCACCAAGCTTATTCGAAATAATGTGATCTGTGGAAAACGGAAAGAAAAGATACAAGTATTTACTCAAAAATAAAATATCATACCAAGAAGCATGAAAGCAAGTCAAGGTAACTATGCCAAAATGCAGCTATGCTTCTGCTACCTGAAATTTTCAAGCTGTTGCGACCCAAATGGTGGAGGTGTCAGTCCTGCCTAACATATCCACTGCAGAATGGGCACTATCTGTTCTGTTGACACACCAGCGAACTAACGAACCTGTTTTAGTCGATGAAATAAACAATACCCTAATCTCAGTTCCACCTAAACTTGCACCAAGTGATAAAGTATCAAGGAAACCACAAAGGCAACACCACTGAATTGCCACAATCATATTCAAGCAGCATGGACAATGAAGATGTAAATGCACAAGATGAAACAGCCTTGATTTTCATGCAGAAGATGACGGTGAATCTGAATGTTCACCTAGTGGAACTGATGATGTAGAAGAGAGTACAGATTACGGATGCCCTTTTTTTTTTCCCTAGAAAAGATAAGACCAAATATGAAAGATCAAAAGCAAACTGCTCACATGAAGCACTCACCTTCTGTCTTCAAAACCAAGTAATGCAACACATTGTACGATGGAATTGCAGAGGTTTACACAGTAATACTGATGACGTGTATGATTTGATCTCATGATATAATCCTGTAGCCTTTTGCTTGTAAGAGACAAATTTAAATCCACTAGTAGCTTATTTGATTAAAAAAATTTACAACTTACAGGAAAGAAATTTTTCAAGTTCTGTACGTGGAGGCATTGCAGTTTTAGTAGATTGTAAAATACCTTCTAGAAACATTGAACTTCAGACCCACTTAGAAGCTGTTACAGCATGTGCAGTAGTGGTACAACACTAACTCTAGTCTCACTGTGCCTTACACCTAACAATATCTACACATTGAAAGAACTAGAAAATCTTATAAAACAAATATCATCACCATTTTTTTTTTTCTTTGTGGCTTCAATGCACATCATCACTATGAGGATCTGCCCACATGGACAACAAAGGACATTTGGTAGGAAAGATACTAGGCCAGTGAACCCAGCTTTGCCGAACACTGGTCATAACACTTACTCGCCTTCCCATGAGATCTGTGTCAACAAGTGACTTAATTATTTGTTCCCCCAATTATTTTATATTATAGATAGAATTATAGATTATATATTTTAAATGATCTGCACAATAGTGATAATATCCCAAATTATATGCAGATTTTAAACAATATAGACTTCATGTCCTGATCATCAGGTAATATGGAAACCCTCTATTGGGAAAGTATTCAGCCTCCATCTCTCTTGATAGCCAATTGATAAGACTAGGGTCCATTGACAATGTCACTGAGCACTTTACTAAGAAAATACTGGCAGCAACTTTTGAAGCAATACCACAGTCTTCTGCTTTAGACACTGGTGGAATGACGCTTGTACCATAGGAAAAAAATATATAGCCTGAAATCTTTCATAAGTTTCCACCATCCTAATTCAATTTAAAAGGCTTAAGGGAAAAGCATGACAAATTAGAAGAAAAGCCAAAAAAGACTCATGGATACAGTTCACCTCCACTGTTACAAAAGATACTAGCAGTCAAATTATCTGAAAAAAAATTGATGACTAAATGATAAATATCTACCAATTTCTGCTCCAATCTTAACCAAGAATGGACAGGAAATATCTTCTCTGCAAGAAATAGCCAATGTGCTTACAGAGAATTTCTCCAAAACATCTGCCACTTCAGTTTATGACACTTCTTTTCTACAAATCAAAGCCTTAGTAGAAAGATACAAGATAAATTTCCAAACTACTTTTTCTCTTGCCTACAATCAACCCTTTTATCTATTTGAACTCGAAATATTAAATAGATCACACAACAGTACTGCTGGACCTGATGGAATCTTTTATGTAATGGTGAAACATCTAAACAGTACAGCTTTGAATTTGCTAATAATATTCTTTAACGGACCTTTATGGAAGGTACATATTCCTCTTCCTGGCACCACTCTGTTATTTTAGCCTTTCCAATCAAGGAAAGGCTCTGTCACTCCCACAAAATTACTAACCATTCTCCCTCACCAGTTGCCTAGGTAAAACTCTAGAAAGGATGATACACAGTTGACTTACCTGGGTTCTTGAAACTAAAATGCTGATGAACAGCAATCAGTTTGGATTCCTACAGAATAGAATAGATCCACTTTGGATATCATGGTGAAAGCAGAGGCTAACATCTGTAATACTTATGTGAAAAATAAACATCTTGTAATGGCAAGTTTGAATATTGAAAAGGCTTTTGACACTACCTGGAGGTATGGCATATTGCAAGAACTTTATTTCCTAGGATTGCAAGGATATTTACTGCAATTCATTCAAAATTTTCTTCAACACAGAACCTTTCAAGTCTGTTACCAAACAGTACTTTCTCGTATTTATACTCAGGAAGAAGGTGTCCCACAAGGATCAGTACTTAGCATTACTCTTTTTTTCACTTAGGCCAAACATCATAACTCATCATTCTCAATACTGTAGAATTATTATTAGTAGTAATGGTAAATGATGCAAGAAAGAAAGCTTATTTGATATCAGCATAAGCCAGTTTTCCCATATGTACCCTCCAAGAATTTGTCTAGTTACCCCTTGAATTTATTTAACCCACCCCTTTCCACAACAACAGGTGGAAGCTTGTTCTAAAAATCAACCACCTGCTGGCTGAAGGCAAACTTCCACACATCTATCATGCAACCATCCTTCCTCAACTTGAATTTATGCCTCCTCATATGTGTAGTCTAAGCAAGTGGAAGAAAACCCCAATGAATAACATTTGCAAAACAAATATTCATGCATAGGGAAGGGAAACTTGTTCCCATGAGAAACATCATCCTAACATTCAATTCACTCACATCTCTTAATGAAATCAAAGCTGGCTACATGAACTGTCCTCTGTGTTCATATGTTCCAAATCCTCTAAGGTGCTTTAAGTGCCAGAAATATGGACACTCACAAATGGCTTGTCGTGGATTCCCTGCATGCACTTGATGTGCTGCAAAGGACCACGAAACTTCATATTCAGCTGCCAAGGAGAATACCCTGCTTACTCATGAGAGTTGGAAAGAGGAAAAAGAAATGCAAAGCCTCAAGGCAAAGCTGAACATATATCAGGAGGCAAGAAAAGAGGTGAAACCTATGGTTACAACCAAACCTACCTACACACAGAAGGTAGCAGGGAGATGTTCCATTGGAACTCAGACCAAAATGACTGTCCCACCAAAAGAGTTATTCACTCCCATCACCTGCTACCTGTTAAGTTCAAGAAAACCTGCACAGAAGGACTAATCAGCTGCCACTGCTATATCTGTTCCTCTTAATACTCCACCATTAACAAAAGAAACTGGTGGAGAAAAGAAGCTTGAAATGCCCTCCAGTACTCAAGAAAAAAATGGATGTGGAGCTACTGGATGACACAGTCTTGGAACTCTTTGCGGAGGAAGAAATGGACACAGAACAGAATCCATACTTCCCCAAAAAAGATAACTCCAAGACTGACAAAAGTGAGCCCTGAGCACCTCGGAAGCTACCTGATGGACCCACCAAGCCAAAATAACGGATAAATTCCTACAGCAGGATTGCCGTGGATTCCGGTGAAATACTGATGACATCACGGCCCTCCTGAAAAAAAGCATGAGCCAGTTTGCTTTTGCTTGCAGGAAACATATTTGAAGGCAAATGAAAACCGATCATTTCAGTATACTACGATCATATGTAAGGACAGATTGGGTATGGACCTGCCCATAGTGCAGTTGCCATCCTTCTGTGAAACCAAACCCCTTTCCAACCTGTACTGCTTTCCACTAAGAAGCAGTAGCAGCTCGCTTTACGGTCACGTTTTTATTCACTGTCTGTTCGATTTATTTGCCCGAGGTGGCAAATAAATTGAAAGACCTTGATGATCTCATTGTGCACCTGCCTTCCATTGTGCTAATTCTTGGGGATTCTGTGGGGTAGTGCTGACATTAATGGGAGGGGACATGTCGTAAGACATATGCTCACTGACAATAACCTCTCCCTTCTAAATGTGGGAACTAACACCTTCTTCCACATGCCTACCCATACTTTTTCTGCCATTGATCTTTTTATCTTTTCCCCTTCTCTCCACCCTTCACTTACTTGGGAGGTGGAGGAGAACGTGTATGGTAGTGATCACTTCCCTGCAATAACCACTCTAATTAATGGGAGACCATATCTTCCTGTTAGATTACCATGGTGGAAGATATATCAGGCTGATTGGTATGCCTTTCAAAATCTGGCAAATTGACATCACTACATTGAGTCAGGAGTCTATCAATGATGCAGTTACATAAATCACAAAAAGTAGTCTATGCAGCTGCAATTGCAATTCCAAAAACATCCACCCAGGTTCCAGCTTTTCCCAAACTATGGTGGAATGCAGATTGCACAGCAGCAAAAAAGGCTCAAAACAAAGCTTGGGGGATATTCTGAAGATATCGTACCATGGCCAATTTTCTAGCCTTTAAACATTCATAAGCCAAAGCAGTATATATATACAGCGTCAGAGTCAAAAGGAATCGTGGATCTATTAATCAGACGACTAGAGCTAAGGTGGTCTTGGAAAAAATCCTGAAAATGAAGGGAAAATACAATGTGCACACCCCACATCAGTCCCAGAATATAATGGCGCTTCCGTAGCCAGGTGGGAAGGAGCAGCAGTGCGTAGCACACGCTTCTTGATTAGACCGGGGTTCGAGCCCGTCACCACCAAATACGGAGGATGCAGAAAGGTCAGGGAATTACCACCGCATATTTCCCAGAGCAATATGGCCTTAGTTGCTAATGCTCCTAAACAACAACAACCAGAATATAATGGATGTACTATTGCAGTCACTACTGCAATAGCAATTGCTTTTGGGGAAACTTTTTCTAACATTTCAGCAACATCATCTTGCTCCCCACAATGTCTGGTCCTTAAACACAAATCTGAAAAACAGGCCCTTAATTTTAAATCAGAAGTTTTCCACCGATATCATGGGCCATTTACCATCCATGAACTGAAAACAGCACTTGTCTTTCCAAAGGCTATCACCATTGGACCAGATGACATCCATTATGAAATGATCAAATGCCTTTCACCAAAATCTATGGACCTTCTGCTCTTCCTGTACAATGGAATCTTCCTTGAAGAGCAGCTTCCAGACCTGGTGCAAGGCAACTATTCTTGCTTTTGCACCAGGTCTAAAACTATTGTTCTTTTGCTCTGACTAGCTGTCTGTGCAAAATATTGGAGAGATGGTTAACACCCATCTTTTATGAAACTTAGAATCGAATGACTTTCTCTCTTACTTTCAGTGTGGCTTCCGGAGAAACAGGTCTACTTTGGACCACTTAATTAGACTGGAAACATCTATTCAAGATTCTTTCCTAAAAAGAGAACATTTGGTGTTCATCTTCTTGGACATGGCAAAAGCTACGACACAACTTGGAGATTTGGTATTTTAAAAGACCTTTATAACCTTAGTCTAAGAGGTTATCTTCCTGTTTTTATTAAAAATTTCTTATCCCATCGTCATTTCCAAGTTCAAATAGAATCCACCCTTTCGCCAAGAGAAGGCAGTACCTCAAGGATCTGTCTTAAGTGTCAAGCTTTTTTTCTACTAAAGTAAACTCCATTACCAAAATTCCTCCAACCATAAAAAAAATCCACTCTACTTCGATAACTTTAGCATATTTTCTCACTCATGCAATATGATGGTTATTGAGAAACAACTGCAACAAGCTATTGACCGTCTTAACTCCTGGGCAGGTTCTCATTGGAGAAGACTGTTTGCATCCATTTCTGTTGCAAATGCAACCTCCACCCCGAGACTGAATTACGACTTGGACAAAACACCATTCCAGTAGTAACAGAGATGAAATTCTTGGGACTTGTATTTGACAAAAAAGCTGACATTCCTCCAACACATTCATCAGCTATGCACACAGTGCATGAGAGGGTGTAACGTTCTCTGTGCTCTCACTCTTCTACTTCTTGGGGCACAGACAGATGCATCATGCACTTCCATCTGTACCATGCACTTGTATGCTCAAAATTAGATTATGGGTTTCAGGTATATTCTTTTCTCAGAAATCGTGCACTTTGCTGGCTTGACCCCATTCACCATTAGGCCATTTGTATTGCTACTGGTGCATTCAGAACATCACCTGTCCAAAGTCTATATGTCAAAAGTTGTCTCTACAGTATGCCTTTAAGCTGAACTCCCTGCCAGATCACCCCACATGGATATCCATTTTTGAGCCACGATGGGAAATTCTTTATAACAGACGTCTAACTGCCAATTGCCTATTCGGTAATCGTGTTCAAGAGCTACTCACTGAGCTTAACATCATGGCAGATAAGGTTGCTCGATCACCAAAACAGCCCCTTCCAACCCAGCTCAAATACCAGCATGAGATTTCCCGCTCAAGAATGCGACGAAGTCTAATACACCATCTGTCTACCTTCAGCCCTATTCACAATACCGTACCGAACATTCTGACTTCTTGCCAGTTTACACAGATGGATCTAAGTCAAAATTGTGTGTGGGATCTGCTGCTGTTTTTCCAGATAATACTATATCTGAGCAGATTCCTTTCGAATGCATGTACACTGTAGAGCTGCATGCTATAGAGATAGTTCTAGATCACATAAGAAATCGCCAATACCAACAGTGTATTATATGTGCCGATTCTTTGAGTGCACTATAGGCTTTACCAGTGATGATGCACACTAATCATCCAACCGTGTTCTGGATTCAGCAGATGATATACACTCTCTATGCAGGTGGATTCGATATCTACTTCTTCTGGATCCCCAGGAAATGATTTGGCTGACAATGCAGCAAAATTGGCAGCTTGACAAATAAACTTGATCTGTTAGTCCCCTATACAGATTACAGGCAAGTAGTCTATATGTTATCTTCAAATTTTGACATTATACCGTCTATCCCGTCATCAATGTCATTTATGAAAATGAGAAACAATAGTGGTCCGAGAACTGATCATTGGGTGATCCCACTCCTCTTTATATGAAGAATATCCATTAATCACAACTGTGCCCTGCAGCCACCTAGCAATCCATTGTAGAATCTTACCAGTTATCCTAACCTGTTCAAGCTTATACAGTAACCTCTCATGTTGACTGAGTCAAATGTCCTGCTAAAATCCAAATGGACTATGTCAAAATTGTTCCCTATATCCAGCACATGAGTAACTGTGTCAAAATAGCTTATCAAGTTAGTTACCTATTCAATTCCATATCAATCTAAATGTTCCTGGAATGCACTCTTAATCATTGCCTCTAAGATTTTTCCTACCACTGAAGTAAGACTAACTGGTCTATAGTTACTAATTCATACTTAAAACCAGTTCTATGTATTAGTGATACCTCGACACTTCTCCAATCCAAAGAATTCTCCCCCAAGTCCAAAGATGTCTTCATAATTAACCTCAATCGTTCAATACGCTCTGGCAGTTTTCCTTAAAACTACTGGATATATGCCATCAACTCTAGGAGCCTTGCTTGCCGTTATGCTCAGTGTTTCTAATAAACAGTCATCTGTAATTTTGAAATCACAAATTTTGTATGGCTCAGCTTCACTCGCACAGCCTCTTCTCAGCATTGAAGGGTATTTTGTCAGTAAAGACCGATGCCTTTTACCTATTCAATTCAACCGCAACATTAGGTTGGTTATCTAAGACTATCCCACACCCAGTGCACAAGGGTCGGATCTGATTAGCTTTCCTCTTCATTGTATTCACATACATGAAAAATTCCTTGTCCCCATTCTTTGCCCTCTTAACCAATGCTTTCTAATATGCAGCCTTGACCTCCCTAACCTTATTTGTGGTATTATTACAGATAAATTGAAAAGAAAAAAAATGGCATGGAAAGGTTCGAGTGATAAAAAGTACTGATGCTTATAACAGCTAAAAGTTGATCAGTAATAGTATCACTAAAAAGGTTAGGCTGGCAGAGGCAGATTATGAGAAATAAATGGCTCAGAGAAATAGAGATAAGGAGTTTTTCATGTATGTGAATACTAGGAAGAGAAGAGTGATTCAGATCAGATCTTTGTGTAATGAGTGCAGGAAAATCTTAGATTACCCAGCTGGTGTTGCAAATGAACTTAGCAAGTACTTTTGCATCAATATTTAGTGAAGAAAAATCCTTCATGATGAGAAACTGTGTGACGAAAGCTGAAAAGCATGAAATTAGCATTAGTAGGGCATATGATGCAAGAAAGCAAGCTTCTATAGTATCAGCCAAAAAAAAAAAAAAAAAACCACCTCCCATTTCACCCATCCATTTACTCCAAGTGTTTGTCTACTTCTGCTTTTTGAACTTAAGTTGCTGACCTCCACTACAACAGATGGAAGTTTGTTCCAACTATCAACCACCTGCTGGCTAAAGGCTGCACATCTATTCTGCAATTGCCTTTCCTCAATTTGAATTTATGCCCCCTCAGGTGAGTAATCTGAGCAAGAGGAAGAATCCCATTAGCATTGAGCTTGCTCAATCCATTCAAGGCCTTATACACCTTAATTAGATCACCTCGCAGGTGCCTAGTCTCCGGAAGCTGCAATTTGCAGAACTTAAGCCTTCCATGAAAGGCTTAAGTTCTGCAAATTAACCAACCCATTATTCCACTCATCAATCTCATTGCCCTTCTCTGTACCCATTCCAGCAGCTCTACTTCTTTCCTAAAATGAGGCCTCCAGACTTGTATACAGTACTTAAGGTGTGGCCTGACCATTGCCGTATACAAGGGGACAATCACTCCCTTATCCCTGCTATCATTGACAAGACATCTTGAGCTACCACATAAGAGAGGGAAAAATTTAGCAAAAAATTTTTCCCCTTCTTTAAAGTGAAATAGGTAATTCCAGTAAATTAGAATGTGATAAATTTAAATTAGTTTGAAAATGGTGCGTGACAAAATTTCAAATGTTAGTTTATATAAAAATAATTTTTTTTTTATAATTGACATAATTAATTAAATACAAATTGTGTTTGTTTGTTTGTTCAATTTTTCCCTTTTGTGACTAATATTTGTTCTATGTGACAGTACAATAGTATTGCCACGTGTCTTGTTTGGATAGGTCTGGGTTTGAATCACGGTGATTGGAGGAATTTTTAGAAGTCCCCCCCCTTCCATGAGTTATTCTGCAATTTTCACAGAACATGCAAATTGTAAATTTACACTTGTATGGGCAATGATACACACGGTGTAATATGGCCTTAGATGCTAAAGCAACATATAAATATACGGTACCAGTACAATAACTGACATCTGTAGTTTCTCTGATCAACATCCAGAAATAGTCAGTGGAATTGGTTTCCACCTTCCTTAGCAATATCCACAGCATTTTTTCCATATTAGATATATTTTGATGAAAGCTTTCACTACACTTATCATTGACAGTATGCAGACCTCCATACATGGAGGTCTGCATACTAAAGACACAATGAAGCTCATTTTTAAGCATCCAGCATTTCTCTGACGACATCACCATAATTTTCATGCTCTAAGATTGTCTATGAAATTGGCAGTGACAATTTTAAAAGAATTCCTTACTCCTTTTTTTTATTTTGGTTTAATTTGGCTTCAGGTGTGCTGTGTTAATTACATTTTCTTATTCATGGGCTGATGAAAATATCTTTTATAATTTTCACTCCATTTATTCTTGGCAGTTTATTCATTGCATATAACAGTCTTATTACCCCACCCTATTTATAGCATAGCAAATTTTTTATTAGTCTGAATTTAATATGGAGGGGAAGCAAAAAAAGAAATTTCTCTTTTTACAAGCTTTCACGGTGCATTATAATTATAGTTGTTTTTGCATCAGTAAAATCCAAATCAAATGAAATCAAATCTTTTTGCAAGTTGCTGATGCAACACATTTTTAGCCAAGCTCAGGCATAAGACTACATAATATCTTATGCATAGCTCTCCTAGTTATACAGAATGCAGTAATATTCCATGTATTATCACTTCTAGGTATTAAAAATATTTATCATACTTAGTATTTCAAAAGCATCTGGATATGTTGATAGCATTCTTTTGTCTGAACAGCATGCGATCTTGATTTTTAACATTGCATCTGAATTGTTATACTTATTAGTTGTTGGAGTAAACACACTTGTTTTGAGGACTTCATAGTCGATTTCCACATAATAAGTGAACCAGGATTATTAACACAATTTTGAGACATTATGCACATAATTATTAATTAACTAACTCAGCTTGACAACACTTTCCAGTTGCCATTAGCAAACAAAAGCTGTTGTGTGCATACTGGTGACTAGCATTTTAGAATTATCTTGCTAAAGCTTGCCATGATGCTTCGCAAACGTGCAGTATGTGAGTTTGAGGTATATAGCATATATGCTCTCAAAGAAATTAATATGAGGGGCCCATCAAGCTCTCAGCTGCCTAACTCAACACCAGAGCTCACTCCTGTGCATCAGGCAACACAATGGCAAAAGGTGGTACCGTTATCACCGTTGGCACTAATGACCTTAAGAGTAAGAGATCTGCAGATTTACTTAACAAGTACAGGTCAGTGCTGAAAAAAAAGTCACGAGTTAGGGTTAAATTTGAAAGTGTCTGCAATTCTGCCCAGACACGATAAGAGGGAGTATATGATGAAACCTTGTCAATCAGTTCGACCCTGAAGAGATTGTGCAAGGCTCACGGGGTAGAATTTTTTTTTTCAGCATGGTCTGTGCTTGCTAACAGGAGAGACTGCTTCTACAGGAATTGGATACACTTAAATAGAAAGGATGCAAGAATATTTTCTGATGCTATTAAGGCAGTGTTAGGTGGGTCGGAAAACTGGTAGCTAGGGGAGGGATTCACAGATTAAAAGATTAACAGTAGGTCATCATCTGTCCATGCTAAGTCCGTACCCATGGAGAAAAAACCTAAATATTCATAAGACTATATTAAAAAATTTTGCTTTACCACCTTGATAAGCAATGGCATAGAGAAGCCACAATGCATTTTGTGCAGTGTCGTTCTCAGTGCTGAATCTATGAAACCTTCAAAACCGAAACGTCACATAGAGACAAAGCATTCAGAACATACTAAAAAGCATTTGGAGATTTTTTGATGCCACGAAACTGGTCTCAGTTGTCAGAGACTTGATCCCACAGGAAGGTTTCAGCAACAGAGTACAGCAGCGGTGCAAGCATCATATGAAGTCGCATTGGAAATTGCCAAACAAAAAAAACCTTACACAGTTGGAGAAAACTGTCATCAAACCCTACACGTTGAAGATGGTGAAGTTAGTTCTTGGGAAGCCAGTGAGATAAAGATGTCACAAATATCTCTGTCCAATAACGTTATTCTGAGGTGCATTTCAGATATGTCCGTAGACGTGAAAGAGCAGGTTTTGAATGAAATCAAAGTTTATCCATTTTCTTTTCAAGTTGATGAATCAATGGACGTAAGTTCATATTCTCAGTTGCTTGTCTTCGTGAAATATATTCATTCAGATGGCATCAAAGAAGAGTTCCTGTTTTGTAGTGCACTTGAAACTACTACAAAAGGTGAAGATATTATGGAGAAGATAAATACCTTTTTTGTAACTGGAGGACTACAGTGGAAAAACTTCTGTGGAGTTTGTATAGATGGAGCATCAGCTATGGTAGGGTCAAAGTCAGGCTTTCAGACAAAAGTGAAATAACTTGCTCCCCAAGCAAAGGGCATTCACTGCATGATTCACTGATATGCTCTTGCCAGTCACTCTTCCAGCTCCTCTGCAAGAAGTACTTGATTCTCTGATCAAAATTGTGAATTACATCAAATCTGGACCCCCTCAACACCCGTATGTTTAAAGACCTCTGTAAAGACATGAATTCTGATCACGAGGTTCTTCTTTTCTACACTGCTGTAAGCTGGTTGTCAATCATGTCTTTGAGTTGAAAGATGAAATCAAGTTCTGCCTGAAAGTGGAAGGGAAACATGACCTTGTGGCTTACTTTAACGATGAAGCTAGGAAGAAAAGAGTTGCTTACTTAGCAGACATTTTAGACCAGCTAAATAAGCTGAACCTGAAACTTAAACAAACATTATCCAATTTCAAGGCAATCTTCAGGCATTTGTATCCAAGCTGCAAAACTGGTGTCAGAAAGTAAATCTTGGAAACATTGCCATGTTTAAAAAACTCTGCAGTATGGTAGAGGAATCTGAAGGTGAACTGGATGAGAATCTGAAGGAGGAGATTACTGGGCACCTTGAATCCCTTCAAAAAGAACTTCAGTGGTACTGCACTGGTATGAAACCCATTCTCTGCTTCCCTGAATGTAGCATTCATGATGAAGTATAGGATGAATTCTTGGATCTGCGGAATCATTCCTCGGCACGTAATTTGTTTTAGGAAAAATTGCTGATTCAGTTCTGGTGTGCTATGTATCAGTCATATCCAAATGTCACCATGCTTGCCTTTCAAGTTATATTTCCATTTATTTCTACACATCTCTGCGAGAGTGGATTTTCAACGCTTCATATCAAAATAAAGGCAAGAAACAGACTGAATGTTAAGGATGACATTATGTTGGCTTTAACGAGCACTCAGCCGTGAATTTTGAAACTGGTTGCCCAGATGCAAGTAAAACTGGGCATCGCATTAAATATTAGGTTAGAATTATATTCTGAATAATGTGTTTTCTTTACCCTATTAAAAATGCCTTTATGCAAATGTGGCAGGGGTTGCAGGTTACTTGGCTATTATAAAAGGGGGGGGGTCGTGACTCGAAAAAGGTTGGGAAACGCTGCTCTAGAAGGAAGGGGATGAATCAGATTGGTCCACTTAACATAGATGGTTCGACTGTTGATGAGTCTGCTCAAGTAGCTGATAAACTGAATGAGTATTTTGCATCTACATTCACACATGAGGAGTTGTTCAAGAAGGGTAATGCCAGAAGTTTATCAAACCCTAACAGGGAGCTAAATGATTTTGTAATAACTGAGAGCAAAGTGGAGAAGAAATTGTTGAAGTTAAACATAAAAAAAGCACCTGGGGTGGATGCAGTCTATCCAATTATATTGAAAGAGGCAGCGAGGGAAGTTAGTAAACCCTTAGCCTAGAAAAGAATAGCGAAAGCTTAAAAAGCGGTACTCACCTTGATATTAATCTGCGATGGTTTACTTAGGTAGCGTGGTTAATGTTTAAGTTGAATTGTTAAATTAAAAAATTAAAAGGGAGGGAAGTAGGTAAAAGTTGACTGAGTTAAATGGGCGCAAGGAAACAGAAGTGTACACATCCAATCCTTGGTTGTCATCAAAATAAAAGAAAGAAGAATAATTAAAAACTATGTAAGTGACTCCGGTATGAGGTATATAATATTATTAAGGTCGTTTGTAGAATATTTGTATGTGTCTTTATAGGTGCTGAAGAAGGATCCTAATTTGTTGTAGGTGGAAAAAACAAGGGAGATATCAGTGTTGTTAAATAGGCGTCGGAACTGTCCTGCTAGTTCATTGTGGTAAGGGAGGACTATGCGGATGTTAGTTTTATTTTTGTCTTTGGTTGGGATGTTAGATTTAATTTTAAATTTTTAAGCGTTAAGGATTGTATTTAAAATGAGTTGGTGGGGGTAACCTCTGGATATAAATTTGTTGGTAATATACTGTATTTCATTGTGAAGGTCGGTGGGTAAGGAACTGTACTTTAGTGCATTGTAAATTTGGTTATATAAAACTGCCTTTTTAGTGTTTAGAGGGTGATGAGAAGCAAAATGTAAGTATTTACCGGTGTTTGTATTTTTCCTGAAAATTTTCGTATTTAATTTTGTGCCTGTTATATAGATAGTGAGATTAAGGAAATTTATCTGATTGTTCTGTCCAATTTCAAGGGTGAATTTAAGTCTATCATGTACAGAGTTAAGTTTTACGAAGAGGTTATTAATAATGGATCTGTTGCCTACTACAAGAATGTCATCGGCATAGCGCATGTATAATTTTAGTTCAGGGGGAAAGGGGTGTAGAATTTGGCTTTCAATGGCGGCTAGGTAGATTTCGGACAATGGGGCCGAAATCCTAGTCCCATTGGTAAGCCATATATTTGTTGGAAGAGTTTTTCGTTGAATCTAAAAAATCTTGCTTCTAATAGAAGGGTGGTGAGTTCAAGGATATGGTCTATAGAAAGGGAGGTACGTTTTGTTAAGGTATAGTCTGTTTCTAAGAACTTGCGTAAGGCTTGTAAAGTAAATGGAATATGGACATTTGTGTAAAGAGAAGTAACGTCATAGGAAGCTAGGATGTTTGTATCGGATATTGTGATATTATTAATTTTTTGAAAAGCTTGATTGGTGTTATTGATCTTGAATGTGGAAAATTTAGTAAGGGGGGTTATAATTTTGACCAGGAAGGAGGATAAATTAGCGAAAGCTGAATTGCTATATGATACAATTGGTCTTAAAGGGTGGTCTGCTTTGTGTAACTTGATAATCCCAAACATGTGGGGGAGATTTTACCAACTCAGATTTTACCTTAAAAAAGAAATGACCCCTCATGACTGGATCGAGTTCACCAACAAAAACAATATACGTATTAATGCTACCAACCAAGAAATTATACAAAGACATAAAAAATGGAATTCCCTCACGACTCGTTCCCCCACAAAAATCACCACCGTTAACCTCTCTTCCAGATCTTTTACACCCGCTGAACTTTCTGGCCTGGAATATGGCTTTAATTTTGCCATCAAAAATCAACATTACCCTATAAAAGACTGCATTGTTGAACTCCAGTCCAAACTCGAACATCATCCCGATAAATGGTGTCTAATGCACCAAACAAATAGTATTATTAATACCAAACTTTCTTCCTGCTCTAATATAAAAAAACAACAGCTTATGGATTTACATAAACTCAGTAAAACTTCCAACGTTATTATTCAAAAAGCCGATAAAGGTGACACGATTGTTATAATAGATAAAGACACCTACAGCGAAAAATTAGAATCCATCTTAGCAGACCCAAACACATACATAAATGTAAATAACCATAACATCGTAAGACTCAAAAATAAACTCGACATAATTCTCAGGAAACTCAGGCAAAATAAGGAAATCAACCTTTCTACACTACAGCAAATTGGAATCCGCAATAACATCCTCCCCCACATGTTTGGGATTATCAAGTTACACAAAGCAGACCACCCTTTAAGACCAATTGTATCATATAGCAATTCAGCTTTCGCTAATTTATCCTCCTTCCTGGTCAAAATTATAACCCCCCCCTTACTAAATTTTCCACATTCAAGATCAATAACACCAATCAAGCTTTTCAAAAAATTAATAATATCACAATATCCGATACAAACATCCTAGCTTCCTATGACGTTACTTCTCTTTACACAAATGTCCATATTCCATTTACTTTACAAGCCTTACGCAAGTTCTTAGAAACAGACGATACCTTAACAAAACGTACCTCCCTTTCTATAGACCATATCCTTGAACTCACCACCCTTCTATTAGAAGCAAGATTTTTTTAGATTCAACGAAAAAATCTTCCAACAAATATATGGCTTACCAATGGGACTAGGATTTCGGCCCCATTGTCCGAAATCTACCTAGCCGCCATTGAAAGCCAAATTCTACACCCCTTTCCCCCTGAACTAAAATTATACATGCGCTATGCCGACGACATTCTTGTAGTAGGCAACAGATCCATTATTAATAACCTCTTTGTAAAACTTAACTCTGTACATGATAGACTTAAATTCACCCTTGAAATTGGACAGAACAATCAGATAAATTTCCTTAATCTCACTATCTATATAACAGGCACAAAATTAAATACGAAAATTTTCAGGAAAAATACAAACACCGGTAAATACTTACATTTTGCTTCTCATCACCCTCTAAACACTAAAAAGGCAGTTTTATATAACCAAATTTACAATGCACTAAAGTACAGTTCCTCACCCACTGACCTTCACAATGAAATACAGTATATTACCGACAAATTTATATCCAGAGGTTACCCCCACCAACTCATTTTAAATACAATCCTTAACGCTAAAAATAAAATTAAATCTAACATCCCAACCAAAGACAAAAATAAAACTAACATCCGCATAGTCCTCCCTTACCACAATGAACTAGCAGGACAGTTCCGACGCCTATTTAACAACACTGATATCTCCCTTGTTTTTTCCACCTACAACAAATTAGGATCCTTCTTCAGCACCTATAAAGACACATACAAATATTCTACAAACGACCTTAATAATATTATATACCTCATTAATTGTCAACCAAACTGCAACACGTGTTATATCGGAAGTACCACTACCAAATTTGGCTCATCAAAAACATCCAACACCTGTGCATACTACCATTTCCATAATCTCACGTCTAACCAATCTGTCACAGAACTTACAACTCATGCCCAGACTCACAACCACAACCCGCTCATCGATTCTGCCATTTCCATCATTAAACTAAAATCCAGCTACAGAATACTTCAATATGAAGCTCTAGTTATCGAATGGTACAAGCACCACTCTAACCTCAAAATTCTAAATTCTAAACTCCCCTTCAATCTTTCCCCAATTTGGAACCTCTCGAGATTAAAGTTCCCACATGTCAAAAATGGCATCACGAGAGTATAATTTTTTATTCTTAAAATACCATGCGCATTCTCTCCCCACACACTGCAACTGAAGACGTTCTTTAACTAACGAAAGTCCTCGTAAAGACTATTGGCTTCACCGGATTCACTTACATAGTTTTTAATTATTCTTCTTTCTTTTATTTTGATGACAACCAAGGATTGGATGTGTACACTTCTGTTTCCTTGCACCCATTTAACTCAGTCAACTTTTACTTACTTCCCTCCCTTTTAATTTAACAATTCAACTTAAACATTAACCACGCTACCTAAGTAAACCATCGCAGATTAATCTCAAGGTGAGTACCGCTTTTTAAGCTTTCGCTATTCTTTTCTAGTCTATTAACACAGTACTTGAAGATTTCTAAAAATTTCGTATTGTTAAACCCTTAGCCATAATTATGAGAGCATCCTTAGATTCATGGGAGTTTTCCCATGGACTGGAGATGTGCAAATGTATCCCCAATTCACAAAAGGGGTTCAAAGGGTGACACAAATAATTATAGGTCTGTTAATTTAACTTCTGTTCAGGAGAAAATAATGGAGTCACTGGTTAAAGAGGTGATACAGGATCGTCTAGACAAGACTGCAGTAATAGTTCAGACAGAGCATGGGTTGGTTAAGGGGAAGTCTTGTCTGAGCAATTTGATTGGATACTATTATGTGATCTCAAAGGAACTGGATGCAAAAAAATAATACGGTTATCATATTTTTTTTCAGGAAAAAAATATAACCATATTATGATAACCTTGGATTTCAGGGAAACTTTTGATACTGTTGCACATAGAAGACTGCTGTATAAATTGGAGTGGTATAACATTAAGGGCAAGTTGTTGCAATGGATAAAGGGATGATTCAGTGGGAGATGGCAGAGAGTGGTAATAAATGGACACTGCTCTACATGAAACTCATGTCCATCACATCTCCAGTCTATGGGTACCTCCTCTGAGTCCAAAGAAGCTCTCATAATTATGGCTAAGCATTTGCTTACTTCCTTTAATATAACTGGATAGATCCCATCCACCCCAGGTGCCTTTTTTATGTTTATCCTCAACAATTTCTCCTCCACTTTCTTCTCAGTTATTACAAAATCATCTGGCTTACTGCAAGAGTTTACTTCACCTCTGGCATTCCCCTTCCTGAATAACTCCTCATGTGTGAATGTAGATGCAAAATACTCATTTAGTTTGTTAGCCACCTGAGCAGGATCCTCAACTGTTGAACCATTAATATCCAGTGGACCAATCTGATTCATCCCTTTCCTTCTAGAGTTTACATTGGTAAAGAACTCTTTTCTGTTTTACTTTGCATCCTTTGCCAAGGATTTCTCATAATCTGCCTCTGCCTGTCTAATCTCCTTTGTGACTTGGTTACAGACCAGTTCTATCTATCATAGGCTTTCATGTCACCCATTAATTTATATGTATTCCATGCATTTTTCTTCTCTGCCATATGTCTCATTAGTTCATCTGACATCCATTTAGGCCTAAACCTTGAACAATATTTCTTAGCTGGTATGTAAAGCCTAGTAGCTTCCAAGATGAGTTCTTTGAATGCTTCCCATTTTGAATTTGCTGTTGGTAACATCATCAGTTGGTTCCACTATATAGAATTTAAATACTGTCTCAGACCATCGTAGTTGCCTTTATGAAAGCAAAAACCCTTCCCTTTACCCCTGATGGTAGTTACCTCTTTGAATAAATCCCACTTCAGTACACTGTGATAACTGCCACCTAGTGGTTCCTTTATCTGCAAATTCTTAATGCATGAAGAATCACTGCTGATAATCAGATCAAGAGTATTACTCCCTCTAGTTGCCTCCTGAACATGCTGCTGTAGAAAACAATCATCCAATAAATCCACAAAAAACCTTGCTAGTGTGTGAATGACCAACCTACAAATTCCAGTCAATATCTGGGAAATTAAAATCCCCCATTATAAGACTCTCTGATTTACTGGCCCACTCTGTTTCCCTGTACAGTTTCTTATTATACTCATCAGTGTCAATTAGGCCTATGGCACACTCCTACTCTTAATTTTGATCTCCCAATGCTTATGTCAAACCAAACTGACTCGACACTGCACTTTCCAACCATATTGACTGGCTTCACTTCCTTGGATTTTGTGTGTTTCTTAACTAATAGCATAACCCCTCCTCCCTTCCTATCCTGTCTATCCTTTCTGTACACATTGTACTCCCCAAATTCCAGTTCTGCATTCCTTATATCTGTGTGACACCACGTTCTGATATCCCAACAATTTCTGCCTTTGATGTTTTGAGCAGATTCATCAAATTTATTTACCCCAAATTCATCAAATTTATTTACCAAACTCCTAGCATTGGTGTACACGCAAGTATACATGCAACTGTTCCTATTCTTAGCTACCCTAACACAACCCATGTGTTTACTTGTACCGCAATGACTCCCAGCAGTCTCTGAAATATCCTGCATCTTGTTTTCCAGGCTGTTGCTCGTTCCAATAGAAGCAGTGCAAGAATCAATTTCACCTCTGCCAGTGGCTACTATTAATCTATTACTCCTTGTATCCCTCCACAAGCTAGCAGTTTTCTGACCAACCTAACAGTGCCTCGATAGCATCAGCAATTATTCTTGCGCCCTTTCTATTTAAGTGTATCCCATCTCTGTAGAAGCAGTCTCTCCTGTTAACAAGTACAGACCAGGCTGAAAAAAATTCTACCCCTTGAGCCTTGCACATTCTTTCCAGGGCCGAATTGATTGACAAGGCTCTCATCATATACTCCCTCCTATCGTGTCTGTGCAGAATTGCAGACACTTTCAAATTCAACTCTAATTCACGGCTTTTTTTCAACAGTGACCTGTACTTCTGCCGGTCTTCTACTCCTAATATCATTAGTGCCAACGTGTACAACTATATCACCTTTTGTGCCCTTAAAAGATGATATCCGCTCTACAACATCATCAACCTTTGCCATTGGCAGACATACCCTGGTCCTGTTCCACCTATCCTTCTTACAAAGCATGTTCCCTGTTTCCCTGACAATAGAGTCACTAACAACTACTAGTTCCTGTGAGACCAGCGCATTCTGTCTTGGGGGTTGCCGCTGTGTTGCGTGATGACCAAGTGCAATCTCTGGTGTTGATGTGGGCAGCTGAGAGCTTGATGGGCCCCTCAGTTTAGATCCTTCGAGGGCATCCACCCTGTCCTTCAAGCTCTCATATAGGCCCATAACAACGCTGAGTTGTCGCATGATTTCCCTGCACTCCTTACATCACGCGCACACACAAAGACATCCCCCATGGCAATATCATGTCCCGTACCCGATTGCTCCACAAACATCATGCAAGCAGTGCATTTTAAAAGGCTGTGATTCAGAGGGCAACTGCCCCCCCCCTCAGTTCTCCCCCGAGCCACAGCACTCCCATTAGCTCGAGCCTTTTGCTTTGCTGCTCTGGTCTGAGTCATGATTTCGATTTAATTTCAATAAAATTTCAATTTCAGTACAAAATTATAACCCTAAACTTGTACCCCAACACAGTTATAACGCTATATATATTTTTCAATATCGAGCGCATTCTAATTTGCTGGCCCACTCTATTTCTCTGTATAGCTTTTTGATATGTTCACCACAGTTTCCAGACCTACAGCACACTCCTACTCTCAGTTTTGTTTTCCCAGTGCTTATATCACACCAAACTGATGCAACATTGCACTCATCACCATTGTAAACTCTATGCACTGCCTTAGATTTAATATGCTTCTTAACTAAGAGCGTAACTCTGCCATCTTTCCTAGCTTGTCTGCCCTTCCCGTATATATTGTACTCCCCATATTCAAATTCAGCATCAGTTATGTCTTAGTGACACCATGCTTCCGCTATTCCTACAATGTCTGCATTCGAAGACTTAATCAGTACTTTGAATTCATCAATTTTATTTACAATGCTCCTAGCAGTAGTGTACATGCATGTGTTCTTACTCTTAGTTACCCTAACACAGCCCAAGTATTCATTTGTTCCATGATGACCTACAATAGGACCTGAAATCCCTGACACCTTGCTTTTCAGGCTGCTGCATGTACCAATAGTAGCGATGCAAGAATCACTTTCACCTTTGCCTGCAACTCTAGTTAGACTATTAGTCTGTGTATCCCCCCAAGCTAACAGTTTTCCGACCCTCCTGTCACTGCTATTGTGACAGTGACCCTCCTGTCACTGCCTTAATAGCATCAACATATTCTTTTACCCTTTCTATTCAAGTGTATCCCATGTTTTAGTGCTTTTAAACATCTCACTGAGCCTTATACACTCAGTTGAATTTTATCAGACAATGTCTGAAATTTTAAAAACTATAACATTGTATATGCATGTACAAAGGGTACTAGGAAAGTTTTGCAATACAGCTTTGTTTATTTAATTTTTTCAAAGTAATTTCCTCTACATTCAATACACCTCTCCATCCTCCGAAACCAATCTTTAAACCAGTTCTGCCAAGTTTCACTAGGGAGTAAAGCACACTCGTTGTCCCAAGCCCGTAGAAGGTCCTCATCACTGGAAAACCGCCTTCCTTTTAGCTTCATTTTCACATGCGGGAACAGTGCAAAGTCGCAGGGAGAAAGTTTTGGACTGTAGGGAGGGTGCTCGAGAAGTTTCAGTCCTGTCGTGGTCAAATATTCGGTGCAGGCTTTGGTGCGGTGAGCTGGAGCATTATCGTGATGGAGGTACCAGGTGTCCATTCTTGACTTTGGCCGCAGGTTCTTCATAGATCCAATGACTTTAGGCAGGCATTGTTCAGTATACCACTTAGCTGTGACTGTCTTCTGCGTGTCCAAAACGACACGTTCCACAATTCCACTCGATTTGAAAAATACAGCTATCATTTTCTTCTTTACAGATCGGGATTTTCTGACAATTACGGGTGTGTCGTCATCATCAAAGACCCAAACTTTGTTTTGAGCCTTGGTCGGCAGATTGTAATAGTACAGCCAAGTCTCGTCACCTGTCACGATGTTGTTCACATACCGAGATTGTCCCTTATCAAACTTTTTTAACATCTCCTGGCACCAAGTCACACGTCGTGTCATCTGCTCTTCAGTCAGTTGATGCGGCACCCAGAGAGAACAAAGTTTCTTCACGTGCAAATGATCTTGCAGAATCGAACGAATTGCTGGTGCATTTAGGCCCAAAGTATCCTCTATCTGTTGGTAGGTCACTCGCCTGTTTTCGTCAAGCATTTTCCTCACAGCAGTAACGTTTTCCTCCGTAACTGACGTTCGTGGCCTTCCCGGCCTCTCAGAATCCTCCAGAGTGAAATTTCCCCTTTGGAATTCTCTATACCACCTGAATATCGGTGTACGATGTGGACAATCATCATCTAGTGCAAGAGCCATTTCTTCTAAGCACTGGTCTATGGTTAAACCACGCACGAAATTATACCGCAAAACTGTCCTTATCTCATTTCGTGACCACGATGCCATCGCAAGCACTTTACACTCTCACTACTAATGAATAACTGAGCCCATCGACTTGGCGCGGCGGCTACTATGCACGTATGAACATGTCTCAACATGCAGCAACAAGCAGCTTCCTGTGATTCGTTGTTGCGTCATATTGCAAAACTTTCCTAGTACCCTTTGTATAAATGCATTTTTTAACAGTTATCTTATACACTTTGTGTCTTTACTTCTTTTTACTTATTACCTGTTTAATTTTTACACATTTTGGCATGATAACCCCATGTAAAAATGTATTGAATTTTTAAACTATAGCATTGTTGAACTTAGTACATCATGGCTTAAGTTGCTCATGTAAATTTCAATCAGTCAGTCTTCTGTGTTGGAGGAGCTATGATCAGCAGCACACTGATGTTCTACTACACATTACTTTTGTTATTTTTCCATGCACTGTATTACAATACGATTAACTTTTTTGTGTTGCCTATGATCACTAGATTATATATTGTAAATATTGCAATTTAATACATTAACCATGACTTTCATCAACCGGTGAAATACCACCACTTTGCTTATTGGAGGCTTGAAGTGGTGAAACCCATGTTTAGTCTCTAGAGCAAAGTTTCCGGCATCCCCCCCCCCATACTTCTCCTTCAACCCATGCACGGTACTAAGTACTATAGGTTTTGATACCTTTCGTGTTTGGGGGTTTTCATAAAAAAAAAAAAAAAAAACCATGTTTAGAAGTGAATGTGTTAATATACCAAATATGCTATGTAATGTTTGTAAGATAACTGGTGACCACTTGAGGTTGAAGTGCAATTGTTGTATATGTCACTTGTTTAGGAGGGTTTCAATAGGCAGCTTGCTATGCATTGTGGAAGTTAATTGGTGTTAATTTATAGGCAGGTGCAAAAATTATGAAGAAGAATTATGGTAATTATGAAAATTATCATAGTGAAGTATGTACTTAAGTGTATGTATGCTTTATTAGCTTTAAGTTTTGTGCATTGAATCTGTAATTGACCACAGCCATGGGTTCTGAGTGCTAATTCTTCTTGTGTTAGTAAAAAGACAAGTCAAACTCAACTTAATCTGGAAGGCCAGATTAAGTTGGATGTCTTTTGTTGTTTTGTTTGATGTAGACATTGGTAGAATACTTTTGTACTCTATCAATGCTTGCATTGGGCCAGTAGAACAAAAGGAAGTGATGTGGTTCACTTATATTAAATACCAAAAGAGTGTTCCTGTCAATGGCCAAATTATTTAAGATATTTTATTTGCACATCTTAATTAAGATAAAACTGCTGTTACTAGTTCAAGTAATATAAAGAAATCATTTGTTTCAACAGTTTACAGGTTGAAGTGTTTAAAAAATTTTAAAAGCTGTCATCAAATAGGATGGCTACCCTCTAAAATAGGCTTTTCAGTTTTGGTGAAACTGACCTGTTTTATAAATATCATGCAAATAAGGTGCATGTTGTCAAAGGAAGAAATGGAAGTTGGTATCCTAGATTTAGAGTTGCTAAATACAAGCCTTGTTTTTAATAACTGCTTGCTTGTTACATGACGTGCTATCAGCAAAAAAAATAAAATAAAAAATAAATAAAATAAAGGGGTACTTGAGTCAGGGAAGTCTTATTTCAAGAATGGATTCCAGCTTTGGGGGAGGGGGTTAACAGCAAGAGCATATCACTTGCTTTTTATTTGTTATTGGTTTTTGGTTTTTGGAGCCTTGGAGTGCTTGAACCTCTCACACTGTTGTCAGAAAACAGTGTTAGCTTAGGGGCCATTCACAAATTATGTAATAATGTTATAATGCATTATGAATAGTAGAGGGCAGTTGCAGAAATTTTACTTAAGAGAATTTTTTTATTAAAAAAAATCTTTCTTCAGTTTCAATATTTCATTACATAATAATAGGGAGAAAAAGTGTTGTCATTATCAAGTAGGAAGGAAGTGTTCAGAAGTTAGCTATGCTATGTGTAACGAATAGTCCTTATTAACCCCTGGGGCTCACATCTGGTGAGTATGGATTTGTCACATCCAGGGTCCTTAGCTGAATGCGCCTCTGTAGCCAGGTGGGCAGGAGCAGCAGTGCGTAGCACACGCTTTTCGGGTTTGAGCCCATGACCACCAAATACGGAAAGGTCAGGGAATGACCACCTCATATCCCCGGAGCAATATGGCCTTAGTTGCTAATGCTCCTAAAAACCAAATAACAAACAAACTTAGCTGAATATCATTATTCTTCTCTTTCTTGGTGATTCCTTTCTACTTCTCTCTCTCTCAGAGTAACTCGGAAATTTTTTTTAGCTGGTGCAGCATAAGCCTCAGGCTTCTTTGCAGTATGTGGCTAGTAATAATAATAATAACAAAAAATATACCTTTAAATATAATTACACATTGTAATATACATTTTTTCAAAATTAACACTTGGTGGTTTTTTAAGTGTTTTATAATAGAACTATTTTTTTCTGTTAAAAGCAGCAAATGTAATTTGTTCTCCATAAACACTATATTTTGATATTTTCATATCTCTCGTATTACAACATATGGCATTTTTATCAATATTCCAAGTAGGTATTTGCAAGTCTTCAGGCAGCTTATAGCAAAAATTGCATACATTAAACATGCATATATACCTATGTTCACTTTTAACATCTATTTAATTGATTTTTAACACTAATATAATTTTCTCATGTCAGATTTATTTTTTCCCACTCTATGTACTCTTTTCCCTCTTCTTTGGCACTTATTGGACCTGTAGAACTATATTGATTTGTCCTTGATCTAGTGATTTTATCATATAAATTGACTTATATAAGTGCTACATTTTTTCCTGCAAAATAATTAGTTCTTTAATAAATTGAAACATTATTTTATATTATCATGAAAATTACACGTGGAAAGCAATAAGGAATGCTACTGACAAAAAAAAAATATATATATATATATATATATATCATGAACATGCTTTCTGTAGTTAATATCTATTGCTGTGGTTTGCAATGGATTAGA
This sequence comes from Mastigoproctus giganteus, assembly GCF_048544385.1. Lineage (NCBI taxonomy): Eukaryota > Metazoa > Arthropoda > Arachnida > Uropygi > Thelyphonidae > Mastigoproctus > Mastigoproctus giganteus. The sequence continues at coordinate 140,370,093 of NC_143585.1, read as the reverse complement.
AATATTTGCTATACACAAATATTCATTCATGTTACAGAATCACTGCATAGGTAATTTAGTGTCAAAAGTAAGTTTGCCTATTTTAAGTTTTGTTAATATTGGAATAATGCTGCATATATATTTGTTGTTATTCTGACAAATTTTTAGTTCATTAAATGGTGACTACTGCATGAATTAATATTTACAATGAATTGGAAACTATAAATTTGATTTCATTATTACTCACAATTTACTTCTTTCCTAAATTTGAAAGCAGTTAAATTCATAATCACAAAGGGTCTACATTGTGATTATGAATGTATTACATGACGACATTAGTTGTGATTCATGAAACAGTTTGAAATAATAATTTTTTAGTAGTATTAATTAATCATTTAGTAATAATAATATTAATTAAAATGAATCATTTTGTTTATTGATTAATGCTCCCTAAAGAAAGCTGGTAAAAATAAGATTTTATGTGCTTTTTTCATTCAGCATTAGTTTCATGTAATATATATAATTAAGAGGTTGTTAAAAATAGCATCAAATCTGCATAAATCTTAGGATGTTAAATTCATAATTCTTAACTACTGATTCACAATACCCCCCCTTTTTTTTCTCTGAGCTTAAGTGGTAGTTGGTGTACTGTAAAGTTTATTATGTTCATGAACTTGGTATGATGCTTTCTGTAGTTAATATCTATTGCTGTGGTTTGCAATGGATTAGAAATTTTGCTATACACAAATATTCATTCATGTTACAGAATCACTGTCACAGCACCTTAAATTGTAGCAGTAGTAACTGCTACATTCAGACTTGTACTCTTCAGTAGTTCAAGTATTGATTTGCTGCTTAGGTCAGCCAGTCGGGGATGTTTTGGGACTCTCCATTTCTGCTTCATACTTTGAGTGTTAAGAGATGTGTGGTTGTACCTTGGATCTTTCAGTAGTGTGAAAATATTAAACTGTCATTGCCACGATAAAGACAAAAAATTTGTTACTTAGAAGCATTCAGCTATTAATTTTTTGATCTGTGACACTGCCTGGAGCACGTTTATATCACATTTGCTCAAATATAAACATAAAATATATTGAAAATTGAAGATAAAAATTCTTGTTGAAATTAAGAATTTGCAATATTTAGGAGAAAAAAAAAAACATGTTGATTTGACTTCTAAAATATTTAATCTTTCTTCAGCATTTTTTATTTGCTTTAGTTTTAGAAATTTCTTGAATGATATTCTTCTCTTAGTGTGGATTTAGAAACTCATTATAATCCACTAGCATTCTAATTTGTGAAATAAGATTGTAGCTTAATTGCAGCACAATTTTTCCACTGCAACTTAATAATTATCAGTGTTGAGCAGGCTTCAAGGATGGCAGAAAAGATGGTCCAACAGAATGTGAAAATCCAAGAAGGAAAAGAAAAAAAACTGTAAAACCATGAAGGAAGTAGACACAAGGGATTGTAAAAAGTGAGGAAGAGGATGTTGAGAAGGAGGGGAGTGGAAGATAATCCAAATAGAATTGGAAGTACTGTAGAGATTGGGTACCTATTAGAAAGGAAAAACCTGTTGAACATCACCATCAATAAGCACATAATTTGTATTTTCTTATCTACTTTTTTTTTTTTTTTTTAGCCATTGCAGCAAAAGCCTTTAGCTTCCTTGCACTGAATGGCAAATACTATTACTATGGTTCTCCTCCTTAAAAAAAAAAAAAAGTGGTGCCCTGGGCAAAGATTTTTTTTTTTTTTTACGTCTCCTCCTTTTTAACAATATCTTTGTACTATTAATGGGAATTTAGTGAACTTGAGTATGCTGGTGCAACAGGCTTTATGAATTTATCGTGTACACAGATATTAACACAGGATAACTGTATATATTTTTAATTACTACATACTGTTTTTTTTTTTTTTTTCTTGTACTGATAAATGATAATAAAGCTGTTAAATATAGCATACTTAAGAATTACATAATAGGGTAAATAATTATGCACTGAATTATAAAATCAAGAAAAGTCAATTTATCAAGTTCAAAAATCACATTTATAACATGTAAAATGAACATTCAGATAAACATTTTCTAAACGTTTCACACAGCAGACTGATCTGCCATGGGGAAAATTTGGTCACGCTCTCAAGGAGTAGTTGTGTGTTGCATCACAGTATTTCACTGCATAGCTACTTTTGGGTCATCATGTATCTCAGTTTTTTAGTACTGTTGCACAAACTGTTACTGTTATAATTTTGAACATACGTGTATATTCAAATGAAAAAAAAAAAGTTATTAAACAAGTTTATATGCAATGTATTACATTTCAGCCATGTCAGCAAATAGTAATAATTTATTATTTATTTAGAGAAAAAAAAAAGCAAAAAGCAATGACTTTTATGTGTTAAATGGAGAACATTTCATTTCTCTTCACGTGCATTGCCCATTCATTCCTCCAATCAGTGCATGGCAACAAACTATATTCGCTGCTTCAGCTTACAATACACAAGGATGTATGGATAGCCTTTGTATAAAACAAATTAATAAATAATAATTGAAGGATTTATGTTGGTTCCATTTTAATGAAGTTAGAATGGAACCAACTCTTTCATATAAAATTTATATGAAGTAACTCTTTCATATAAAATTTCCTGACAATCCATCTAATGGGAGTTGAGTTCTTACATGTGTATAAAAAAGAAACAATTTTTACATTTTTATTTATACAATTTTAATGAAATTTGTGACGACCATTTCTATAAAGCCCACGAAAAAGCAGCATATGGATTTTCATACCACCAAGATGGTATGAAAATCCATATGCTGGGAGTAGTTTTTACATGAAAATGGAAAAGAAATAATTGCCACATTTCTATTAGTCCAATTTAATGAAACTTGGAATGCATTGATAAAATTTTGTGAAAATCCACCTTCCAGAAGTTCATTTGTTACATGCAGATAGATGGACATGGTGAAGACAATAGGTGCATTATGCATATATGTTAACGTGCCTAACTAGATACTTGTTCATTGTGTCTTCCCTTACAATGGCTTTTGGTATTACCATTAGACAGGATTTATTATTTATTTGACTTATGAAATATATAAAATTAGAAAAAAAAAAATTCTGTTGAGGAAAAAAGCATATTTTAAATTTTTGCATAACTTATTACTAGACATTAGATTATATGCACTAAAAAGCAGGTCAAACATTCACTAAAATATACTGAAATATGCACCAAAATGCTAATATATGCAATATGCAATATATGCTAATATATAACTTTAAATAATTTTTGTTACAAAACACAATAATATATTTCTCAAAGTGGTCCCATTGTAAATTTGTGACATATATTGTCCAAGATAATTTTATACACAGAGAATGACCTTTCTATTTCTGTGGAAGTCACTGGATTGTATTTTGAACCTCTACTTGAAATGGAAGTTCATTTCCTTTCCCATTTATAAATTCATCTATTTTACTCTAACACAGAAGTGGTATCAACTGTGTGGTACTACATTGAGGGTGATAGAGAATGAAAAGGACCTGTGGATAATTGTGCAGTCAGATATGAAGTTTTCTGTTGTTATTTGGTTTTTAGGAGCATTAGCAACTAAGGCCATATTGCTCCGGGGATATGTGGTGGTCATTCCCTGACCTTTCCGTATTTGGTGGTCACGGGCTCGAACCCCGGTCTAATCAAGAAGCGTGTGCTATGCACTGCTGCTCCTGCCCAAATGGCAACGGAGGCGCCTGAAGTTTTCTGAGCAGTGCAGAAGGTCTGCAAGAGTAGCTCATAGTGCCTTGTCAGTGATATACAGGAATTTTTTTCTAGCAGGGATAAGGAGGTGATTATCCCCTTGTATAAGGCAATGGTCAGACCAAACCTTGAGTACTGTATACAGGTCTAGAGGCCTCATTTTAAGAAGGATGTAGAGCTTCTGGATTGAGTACAAAGAAGGGCAACAAGATTAGTGAATGGAACAAAGGGTTGCTCTTACAAAGAAAGGCTTAAGTTTTGCAAATTACAGTGTCTGGAGACTAGGCACCTGCAAGGTGATTGGGTGGAGGTGTATAAAGTCTCTTGAATGGTTTGAGCATGCTCAATGCTGATGGGATTCTCTCTCTTGCTCAGATTAATCACCTGAGGGGAAATAAATTCAAATTGAGGTTGTAGAATAGATGTGCAGCAGTTTGCCTTTAGGCCAGCGGGTGGTTGATTGCTGGAACAAGCTTTCATCTGTCATTGTAGAAGTTGACAGCTTAAATAAATTCAAGGCAGAACTAGACAAACATTTGGAGCGAATGGGTGGGTGAAACGGGAAGAGGGAGGGTTTTTTTTTTTTTTTTTTTTTTTTTGGCTAATGCTGTATAAGCTTGCTTTCTTGCATCATATGCTTATGATAATGCTAACTCACTGCTGTTTTTCTTTGCACCCTTTGCCAAAGATTTCTAATAATCTGCCTTTGCATGCCTAACATCCTTTGTGACTTGATTACAGACCAGCTTATAGCTACCATAGGTTTATGTGTCACCCGTTAATCTATATGTATTCCATGCATTTTTCTTCTCTACCGCATGTCTCATTAGTTCATCTGATATCAATTTAGGCCAGAACCTTGAACAACACTTTTTAGTTTGTATGAAAAGCTTTGTAGCTTCCAAGATTAATTCCATGAATGCTTCCCTTTTAGAATTTGCTGTTGGTAACATCATCAGTTGGTCCCACTGTATAGAATTTAAAAACTGTCTGAGAATTTAAAAATTGTTCATTGTACTCATTCGAGTACAATGAACAATTGTACAGAGAAATAGAGTGGGCTAGTAAATCAGAATGTCTTATAATGGGGGATTTTAACTTCCCAGATATTGACTGGAACTTGTGGGTTGGTCACTCACACACTAGTGAGACTTTTGTGGATTTATTGGATGATTGTTTTCTGCAGCAGCAGCATGTTCGAGAGGCAACCAGAGAGGGTAATACTCTTGATCTGGTTATCAGCAGTGATCATTCGTGTATTAAGAATTTGCAGATAAAGGAACCACTAGGTGGCAGTGATCACAGTGTACTGATGTGGGATTTACTTAAAGATATAATTACCATCAGAGGTAAAGGAAAGGGTTTGTGCTTCTGTAAAGGTGAGTACAGTGGTCTCAGACAGTTTATAAATTCTGTACAGTGTAATCAACTAACGATGTTACCAACAGTAAATTCTTAAGTGGGAAGCATTCAAGGAATTAATCGTGGATGCTACTAAACGTTTCATACCTATTAAGAAATATTGTTCAAGGTTTAGGCCTAAATGGTTATTAAATGAACTAATGAGACTCGTGACAGACAAGAAAAATGCATGGGATGCATATAAATTATCAAGCGACTCAGAATCCTATGGCAAATATAAGCTAGTCTGTAATCAGGTCACAAAGGAGGTTAGGCAGGCGAAGGCAGATAACGAGAAATCTTTGGCAAAAGATACTAAGAAAAACAGCAAGGATTTCTTTACTTATATAAACTCTAAAAGGAAGGGGATGAATCTGATTGGTCCACTTGATATTGATTGTTCGACTGTTGATGATCCTGCTCAGATAGCAAACAAACTGAATGAGTATGTTGTTTTGTTTTGTTTATTTGGAGCATTAGCAACTAAGGTCATATTGCTCCGGGATATGCGGTGGTCATTCCCTGACTTTTCCGCATCCTCCGTATTTGGTGTCTGACGGGCTTGAACCCCGGTATAATCAAGACGCGTGTGCTACGCACTGCTGCTTCCCACCTGGCTACGGAGGCGCCATGAGTATGTTGCATCTGCATTTACACATGAGGAGCTAGTAAGGTTCGAAAATGGCAGAAGGTTATCAAATTGTAGCAGGGTGCTTAATGATTTTGTAATAACTGAGAGCAAAGTGGAGGAGAAATTGTTGAAGTTAAACATAAGAAAGGCACCGGGGGTGGATGGGATCTATCCAGTTATATTAAAGGAGGTGGCAAAGCAACTAAGCAAACCCTTAGCCATAATTATGAGAGCATCCTTGGATTCAGGGGAGGTCCCCACAGACTGGAGATGTGCAAATGTATCCCCAATTCACAAAGGGGGATCGAAGGGTGACACGAGTAATTACAGACCAGTTAGTTTAACTTCTGTTCCGGGTAAAATAATGGAGTCACTGGTTAAAGAATCATTGCAGGATCATCTAGACAAGACTGCAGCAATAATTCAGACACAGCATGGGTTTAAGGGAAAGTCTTGTCTGACAAATTTGATAGGATATTATGATGTGGTTACAAAGGAACTGGATGCAAAAAGTAATTTTGATATCATACATTTGGATTTCAGGAAAGCTTTTTACACTGTTGCGCATGGAAGACTATTGTACAAATTGGAGCAGAATGGTATTAAGGGTAAGTTGCTACAATGGATAAAAGGATGGTTGAGTGGGAGAAGACAGAAGGTGGTAATTAATGGGTGCTGCTCTTCGTAAACTAATGTTATTACTGCAATCCCACAGGGTTCGATGTTGGGTCCTCTGTTGTTTTGTATATTTATCAATGATATTGATGAAGGTATATCAGGCTTAGTGTCTAAGTTTGCAGATTAGCATTAGTAGAGGCATTTGATGCAAGAAAGCAAGCTTATGCAGCATCAGCCAAAAAAAAAAAAAAACCCCCACTTCCACTTCACCCCTCTGTTCGTTCAAAATACCTGTCCAGCTGAGCCTTAAACCTATTTAGGCTATCAACCTCCACGACAAGGGATGGAAGTCTGTTCCACCAACCAACCACCCGCTGGCTAAAGGCAAATTTCCGCACGTCTATCCTACATCTGTCTTTCCTCAATTTGAATTTATGCCCTCTCAGGTGATTTTTCTGAGCTAGAGGAAGAATCCCATCAGCATTGAGCATGCTTAAACCATTCAAGGCTTTATACACCTCTATCAGATCACCTCGCTGGTGCCTAGTCTCCAGACACTGTAATTTGCAAAACTTAAGCCTTTCCTCGTAAGAGCACCCCTTTGTTCCATTCACTAATCTTGTTGCCCTTCTCTGTACTCGTTCCAGCAGCTCTACATCCTTCTTGAAATGAGGCCTCCAGACCTGTATACAGTACTCTAGGTGTGGCCTGACCATTGCCTTATACAATGGAATAATCACCTCCTTATCCCTGCTGGAAAAATTCCTGTATATCATTGACAATACTCCATGAGCTACTCTTGCAGCCCGTCTGCACTGCTCAGAGAACTTCATATCTGCCTGCACAGTCACCCCCAAGTCCCTTTCATTCTCTACCACTGTCAGTGTAGTACCGCAGATTTGATATGTTGCTCTGGGGTTACTGTTTCTCATATGTAGTACTTTACATTTGTCAATGTTAAACTTCATTTGCCACCTCTCAGCCCATCTGTTCAACCTTTCCAGATCCTGTTGCGATAGCATAGCGTCAGTAGTGTCCTTAACAACACTGCCAACCTTTGTATCATCTGCAAACTTGGACATTAAACTTGATATCCAATCATCAATATCATTCATAAACACTGAAAACAACAACGGACCCAACACTGAAACCTGAGGAACTCCACTAATAACGTTAGTCCACGTTGAGCAGTGTCCATTGATTACCACTCTCTGTCTTCTGCCACTCAACCATCCCCTTATCCATAGCAGCAATTTGCCTCCAAGGCCACACTGCTCCAATTTGTGCAGCAGTCTTCCATGTGCAACAGTATCAAAAGCCTTTCTAAGATCCAAGTATATAATATCAAAGCTATTCCCTGCATCCAGTTCTTTTGTGACTGCATCATAGTATCCAATCAAATTGGTCAGGCAAGACTTCCCCTTAACAAAACCATGCTGTGTCCGAGCTATAACTGAAGTCTTGTCTAAATGATCCTGCAGTGCTTCTTTAACCAGTGCCTCCATTAATGTTCCTGGAACAGAAGTTAAGCTCACAGGTCTATAATTACTTGTGTCAGCCTTTGATCCTCCTTTGTGAATTCGTGTCACATTTGCACATTTCCAGTCTATGGGTACCTCCCCTGAGTCCAAGGAAGCTCTCATAATTATGGCTAAGGGTTTGCTTACTTCCTTTGCTGCCTCCTTTAACATAACTGGAGAGATCCCATCCACCCCGGGTGCCTTTCTTGTGTTTATCTTCAACAATTTCTCCTCCACCTTACTCAGTTATTTCAAGATTCTGTAGCTTACTGCTAGAGTTGAATACACCTCTGGCATTCCCCTCGCTGAATAACTCCTCATGTGTGAATGTCGATGCAAAATATTCATTTAGTTTGTTAGCTACCTGAGCAGGATCATCAACAGTTGACCCATCAATATTAAGTGGACCAATCTGATTCATCCCCTTCCTTCTAGAGTTTACATAAGTAAAGAACTCTTTGCTGTTTTTCTTTGCATCCCTTGCCAAGGATTTCTCGTAATCTGCCTTCGCCTGCCTAACTTCCTTTGTAACTTGGTTGCATATCAACTTATATCTATCATAGGCTTCTGTGTCATGTGTTAATTTGTAAGTATCCCATGCATTTTTCTTCTCTGCCATATGCCTCATTAGTTCATCTGACATCCATTTTGGCCTAAACCTTGAACAATATTTCTTAGTTGGTATGTAAAGCCTAGTAGCTTCCAAGATAAGTTCTTTGAATGCTTCCCATTTTGAATTTGCTGTTGGTAACATCATCAGTTGGTCCCACTGTATAGAATTTAAATACTGTCTCAGTCCATCGTAGTCGCCTTTACGGAAGCAATAACCCTTCCCTTTACCCCTAATGGTAGTTACCTCTTTGAGTAAATCCCACTTCAGCACACTGTGATCACTGCCACCTAGTGGTTCATTTATCTGCAGATTCTTAATGCATGAAGAATTGCTGCTGATAATCAAATCAAGAGTATTACTCCCTCTAGTTGCCTCCCGAACATGCTGATGTAGAAAACAATCATCCAATAAATCCACAAAAGCCCTGCTAGTGTGTGAGTGACCAGTCCCCAAATTCCAGTCAATATCTGGGAAATTAAAATCTTCCATTATAAGACTCTCTGATTTACTGGCCCACTCTATTTCCCTGTACAGTTTCTTATTATACTCATCAGAGTCATTAGGCCTATAGCACACTCCTACTCTCAATTTTGATCTCCCAATGCTTATGTCACACCAAACTGACTCAACACTGCACTCTCCAGCGATGTCGACTGGCTTCACTTCCTTGGTTTTTATGTGTTTCTTCACTAATAGCATAACCCCTCCCCCCCTTCCTATCCTGTCTATCCTTTCTGTAGACGTTGTACTCCCCAAATTCCAGTTCTGCGTCCCTTATATCTGTGTGACACCACATCTCTGATATCCCAACAATATCTGCCTTTTGATGTTTTGAGCAATACCTCAAATTCATCAAATTTATTTACTAAACTCCTAGCATTGGTGTACACGCAAGTATACCTGCACCTGTTTCTATTCTTATCTACCCTAACACAACCCATGTGTTTACTTGTACCGCAATGGCTCCCAGCAGTCTCTGAAATATCATGCATCTTGTTTTTCAGGCTTCTGCTCATTCTAATAGAAGCAGTGCAAGAATCTCTTTCACCTCTGCCAGTGGCTACTGTCAATCTATTGGTCTTTGTCTCCCCCCAAGCTAGCAGTTTTCCGACCCACCTAACACTGCCTCGATAGCATCAGCAAATATTCTTGCACCCTTTCTATTTAAGTGTATCCCATCCCTGTAGAAGCAATCTCTCCTGTTAACAAGTACAGTCCAGACTGAAAAAAATTTTACCCCTTGAGCCTTGCACAATATTTCCAGGGCCGAATTGATCGACAAGGCTCTCATCATATACTCCCTCCTATCGTGTCTGGGCAGAATTGCAGACACTTTCAAATTCAACCCTAATTCTCGGCTTTTGTTCAACAGTGACCTGTACTTGTTAAGTAATTCTGCCGGTCTCCTACTCTTAATATCATTAGTGCCAACGTGTACAACTATATCACATTTTGTGCCCTTAAAAGATGATATTCGCTCTACAACGTCATCAACCTTTGCCCCTGGCAGACATACCCTGGTCCTGTTCCACCTATCCTTTTTACAAAGCATGTTCCCCGTTTCCCTGACAATAGTCACCAACAACTACTAGTTCCTTCGGGACCAGCGCATTCTGCCTTGGGGGTTGCTTCTGTGTCACGTGATGCCCAAGTGCAAGCTCTGGCGTTGATGTGGGCAGCTGAGAGCTTGATGGGCCCCTCAGTTTAGTTTCTTCGAGGGCATCCACCCTGTCCTTCAAGCTCTCATATAGGCCCACACGAACGCTGAGTTGTTGCCTGATATCGATACACTCCTTGCATCACGCACACACAAAGACATCCCCCATGGCAGTATCATGTCCCGTACCCGATTGCTCTGCAAACATCAAGCAAACAGTGCATTTTATAAGGCTGTGAGTCAGAGGACAACTGTCCCCCTCAGTTCTGCTCTGAGCCACAGCACTTCCATTAGCTTGAGCTTTTTGCTTTGCTGCTCTGGTCTGAGTCATGATTCTATTAATTAATTAATTAATTATAATTAATTATGTTAAATATAATTAATTATGTTACGTTTGTAATCTAAGTCATTATGTATTTATTTAAAAGTACAATGTAATTGCTAACGAAGTTCAACTAACGCTATCTAGTACGGTATATAACTATCGTATCACAAAGGCGGGAAGTTCGAACGGTAAATCTACAGACACTTAAGTATTAATTAACTTTCAAATCTCGCTGTCTCAATTCAGAATAAACTAACAATCCTTACTAGGTCTATAAGCTACTTACAGAAATAATTTGATGTAAAAAATATTCAATCAAGCGGCTAAATATGGCTAAAGAACTTCTCATTCAGCGGAGTTGCAAACACGTTGGATACCCTTACCGATACTTTTATGCAATTACAAGGCCGAGTAAAGAATAAATACACCAAATCAATCAGAAAATCACAAAATAATGTTATACTACTAAATTTAAATCAAAAGTTTTAGAAAAACAATTTCAAATCAATAAATAAGAAAAATCCACTTAGCGGCTTTGAACACGACCGTCTCCTAGTAGCCTCGTCAGCAGACTATCAGCAGCAGATGATACAAAGGTTGGCAGGATTGTTAATGACAGTAATGGCAGTGTGCTACTGCAACAGGATCTAGATAATTTGGGCAGATGGGCTAAGAAATGGGAACTGAAGTTTAACCTTGACAAATGCAAAGTACTGCATATGGATAGAAGTAACCCCAGAGAAACGTACGAACTGTGTGGTACTACAGTTAAAGTGGTAGAAAATGAAAAAGACCTGGGAGTAATTGTGCAGTCAGATATGAAGTTAGTTTTCTGACCAATGCAGAGAGGCTGCCAGGGCAGGTCATGGGGTTTTGTTAATGATATATAGGAATTTTGCTAGCAGGGAAAAGGAGGTGATTGTCCCTCTGTATAAGGCAATGGTCAGGACACGCCTTGAGTACTGTGTACAGGTCTGGAGGCTTCATTTTAGGAAGGATGTAGATTTGCTTGAGCGTGTACAGAGAAGGGCAACAAGATTGGTGAAGGGAATGAATGGATCCTCTTACCCTTCATTAAGAGAGGCTTAAGTTCTGCAAATTGCAGTGGCTGGAGACTAGGCACCTGCGCGGTGATCTGATGGAGGTGTATAAGGCCTTGAATGGGTTGAGGATGCTGAATTCTGATGGGATCCTTCCACTTGTTCAGATTACGAACCTAAGGGGGCATAAATTCAAATTAAGAAAAGACAGATGTAGAATAGATGTGCGGAAATTTGCCTTTAGCCAGCGGGTGGTTAATTGCTGAACAAACTTCCATCTGTTGTTGTGGAATTTGATAGGTTAAATAAATTTAAGGAGGAACTGGACAGGCATTTGGAGGGAATGGTGTGATTTTTTTTTTTTTTTTTTTTTTTTTTTGGCTGATTCTGCATAAGCTCATATACTTGCTTTCTTGCATCACATGCCACTACTACCACTGTAGTCACCTTTACGAAAGCAAAAACCATCCCATTACCCCTGATGGTTGTCCTTACATCTTTGACCATTGTTTGGCGCATAATGGCCTTTAGCTGCCGTTGCACCGTAAAACTAACAACAAGAACATTACACCTTTGAGTAAATCCCAGATCACCACACTGTGATCACTGCCACCTAATGGTTCCTTTATCTGCAGATTCTTAATGCATGAAGAATCACTACTGATTATCAGATCAAGAGTATTACTCCCTCTAGTTGCTTCCCAAACATGCTGCTGTAGAAAACTATCATCTAATAAATCCACAAAAGCCTTGCTATTATATGAATGACCGACCCACAAGTCCAGTCAGTATCTGGTAAATTAAAATCCCTCATAAGACTATCTGATTTACTGGCCCACTCTATTTCTCTGTACGGTTGTTAATTATACTCATCCGAGTCATTATGCCTATAACACACTCCTACTCTCAATTTTGCTTTGCCAGTGTTTGTCACACCATCTTAACACTACACTGACTTAACACTACACTGTCCACCCATATCAACTGGTTGCACTTCCTTAGATTTTGTTTCGGTGTTTCTTAACTAATAGCATAACCCCTCCTCCCTTCCTATCCTGTGTATCTTTTCTGTACACATTGTACTCCCCAAATTCCACTTCTGTTTCCTTATATCTGTGTGACACCATGTCTCTGGTATTCCAACAATATCTGCCTTTGAGGTTTTGACCAACTCCTCAAATTCACCCAATTTATTTACCAAACTCCTAGCATTGGTGTACACACAAGTATTCCTGCACTTGTTCTTATTCTTAGCTACCCTAACACAGCCCATATATTTACTTGTTCCGCGATGACTCCCAGCAGTCTCTGAAATCCTCCACACTTTGTTTTCCAGGCTGCTGCTCATTCCAATAGAAGCAATGCAAGAGTAACTTTCAACTCTGCCAGCAGCTACTGGTAATCAATTAGTCCGTGTATTCCCCCAAGCTAGCAGTTTTCTGACCCACCTAACATTGTCTTGATAGCATCAGCAAATATACTTGCACCCTTTCTATGAAGTTGCCAGTGCCGATTTGAGAAGCACTGTCCTGTTAACAAGCACAGACCAGGCTGAAAAAAAATTCTACCCCAATATTGAGGTAAATTTCTCATAATCTTCTACAAATATTGAAATCAATGTATAAGTATACACCAGAGCTATGAGGTTCAACGTATTGAACCTCATAGCTCTGGTGTATACTATCAAATATTATAATATAATATAGTATTATAATATATAACTAGGGTGCTTTGCTTGCTGCACTCGCTTCTTTTGATAAAATAAAATTCTTATAGAAGCTTTCAACACTGTGTGGCTCTCTTCTTTAGCTGTGAATACGTAAATACGTTACATATGGAAATCAAGAATGGTACCACGTTGTCGTGTTAGATAAACAAAGTGCATGCACGAGGTTTATCTAGCATGATCACTCTTAAATAGAAGCTTGTTTTACCAAAGTAAAACAAGCTTCTGTTACGTATTTTAGTATGGTTGTTGGTTATTACCACGTAACCCACACCCCTCTTCTCCCATTGGCTGAATAAATATCACTAGGAGGAAGCTTATTTTAATGTATAGAAAGATAATATAGCTTTATGGATTTTGATTTCTACAATTTTTTTTCAAAAATTTCTTAAAAGACTCAATTGTTTAACTTATTGAAAGGGATATTGCAGCTTACCAGGGTGGACACAAATCCTTTGAAGAATCACTTTTCTTTTCTTTTTAAGTACTTAGCTTGGTTAAAAGTGACTGCTGAGGAAATGTTCCCTTACTTTTTCTTTGCTTGGCCAAAATGTGCAATGCTGTTTTCACATGTTGATCAATCTAGAATTTTTTTTTTTTAATTGAACGTTCTTTTTGCAACATCACAGAATGCAATAATGCCATCTGTAGTAAAATCTTTTCCATGATTGGCAATCCATGATTCCATACAGAGTTTTGATTTTATTATGTTTAATGAAAACGTTTCATCTGATGTAGTTGATAGCATGAGAATGAATAGCATTAAAATATTTCCCATTCTGATTTGAGAAACTTTTTCCCATGCTCATTGAAATATTATCCCATGCTAATTTAATTGCATTACAGTGACATGTTATTTAGTTTGGAGTTCAACTTTAAAAAAAAAATGTTTAAATTAAGGAATTAGTATTGCTTGTAATAGTAGTAATTGCATATGATGCAAGAAAGCAAACTTATATAGCATCAGCCCAAAAAAAAAAAAAAAAAACAGTTCCATTTGTACTGTACAAGAATTTGTCTAGTTCTCCCTTGAATTTATTCAACCCATCCACTTCCACAATTACAGATGGAAGCCTGTTCCAACAATCAAATAACCCCTGTCTGAAGGCAAATTCTCACACATCTATCATGCAACCATCCTTCCTCAACTGGAATTTATGCCCTTTCATTTGTGTAGTCTCAGCAAGTGGAAGAATACCATTAACAGAAACTGTACAGGGAAATAGTGGGCCAGTAAATCAGAGAGTCTTATAATGGGAGATTTTAATTTCCCAGATATTGACTGGAATTTGGGGGGCTGGTCACTCACACACTATCAAGGCTTTTGTGGATTTACTGGATGATTGTTTTCTACATCAGCATGTTCGGGAGGTAACTAGAGGGAGGAATACTCTTGATTTGATTATCAGCAGTGATTCTTCATGCATTAAGAATCTGCAGATAAATGAACCACTAGGTGGCAGTGATCACAGTGTGCTGAAGTGGGATTTACTCAATAACCCTTCCCTTTACCCCTAACTACCATTAGGGGTAAAGGGAAGGGTTATTGCTTTCGTAAAGGCGACTGCGATGGACTGAGACAGTATTTAAATTCTATACAGTGGGACCAACTGATGATGTTACCAACAGAAAATGCAAAATGGGAAGCATTCAAAGAACTTATCTTGGAAGCTACTAGGCTTTACATACCAACTAAGAAATATTGTTTAAGGTTTAGGCCTAAATGGATGTCAGATAAACTAATGAGGCATATGGCAGAGAAGAAACATGCATGGAATACATACAAATTAACACATGACACAGAAGCCTATGATAGATACAAGTTGATCTGTAACCAAGTTACAAAGGAGGTTAGGCAGGCGAAGGCAGATTACAAGAAATCATTGGCAAGGGATTCAAAGAAAAACAGCAAAGAGTTCTTTACTTATGTAAACTCTAGGAGGAAGGGGATGAATCAGATTGGTCCACTTGATATCGATGGGTCAACTGTTGATGATCCTGCTCAGGTAGCTAACAAACTAAATGAATATTTTGCATCGACATTCACACATGAGGAGTTATTTAGCGAGGGGAATGCCAGAGTTGTATTCAACTCTAGCAGTAAACTAGAGAATCTTGTAATAATTGAGAGTAAAGTGGAGGAGAAATTGTTGAAGATAAACACAAGAAAGGCACCCGGGGTGGATGGGATCTATCCAGTTATATTAAAGGAGGCAGCAGAGGAAGTAAGCAAACCCTTAGCCATAATTATGAGAGCTTCCTTGGACTTAGGGGAGGTACCCACAGACTGGAGATGTGCAAATGTGACCCCAATTCACAAAGGAGGATCAAAGGCTGACACAAGTAATTATAGACCTGTGAGTTTAACTTCTGTTCCAGGAAAATTAATGGAAGCACTAGTTAAAGAAGCACAGCAGGATCATTTAGACAAGACTTCAGTTATAGCTCGGACACAGCATGGTTTTGTTAAGGGGAAGTCTTGCCTGACCAATTTGATTGGATACTATGATGCAGTCACAAAGGAACTGGATGCAGGGAATAACTTTGATATTATATACTTGGATTTTAGAAAGGCTTTTGATACTGTTGCACATGGAAGACTGCTGCACAAATTGGAGCAGTGTGGCATTGGAGGCAAATTGCTGCTGTGGATAAAGGGGTGGCTGAGGGAGAGAAGACAGAGAGTGGTAATCAATGGACACTGCTCGTCGTGGACTAATGTTATTAGTGGAGTCCCTCAGGGCTCAGTGTTGGGTCCATTGTTTTCTGTATTTATAAATGATATTGATGATGGTATATCAAGCTTAATGTTGAAGTTTGCAAACGATACAAAGGTAGGCAGGGTTGTCAAGGACACTACTGACACTATGCTGCTGCAACAGGATCTGGAAAGGTTGAGCAGATGGGCTGAGAGGTGGCAAATGAAGTTTAACATTGACAAATGTAAAGTACTACACATGGGAAACAGCAACCCCAGAGCAACGTATCAACTCTGTGGTACTACACTGACAGTGGTAGAGAATGAAATGGACCTGGGGGTGGTTGTGCAGGCAGATATGAAGTTCTCTGAGCAGTGCAGACGGGCTGCAAGAGTAGCTTATGGTGTATTGTCAATGATATATAGGAATTTTTCTAGCAGGGATAAGGAGGTGATTATTCCCTTGTATAAGGCAATGGTCAGGCCACACCTAGAGTACTGTATACAGGTCTGGAGGCCTCATTTCAAGAAGGATGTAGAGCTGCTGGAACAAAGGTGGTAGATGACTTTCATCAACCGGTGAAATACCACCACTTTGCTTATTGGAGGCTTGAAGTGGTAAAACCCATGTTTAGTCTCTAGAGCAAAGTTTCCGGCATCCCCCTCCCCCCATACTTCTCCTTCAACCCATGCACGGTACTAAGTACTATAGGTTTTGATACCTTCCGTGTTTGGGGTTTTCATAAAAAAAAAAAAAAGTACAGAGAAGGGCAACAAGATTAGTGAATGGAACAAAGAGGTGCTCTTACGAAGAAAGGCTTAAGTTTTGCAAATTACAGTGTCTGGAGACTAGGCACCAGCGAGGTGATCTGATAGGTGTATAAAGCCTTAAATGGTTTGAGCATGCTCAATGCTGATGGGATTCTTCCTCTCGTTCAGAATAATCACCTGAGAGGGCATAAATTCAAATTGAGGAAAGACATGTAGTATCCTACATCTGTCTTTCCTCAATTTGAATTTATGACAGACGTGCGGAAATTTGCCTTTAGCCAGCGGGTGGTTGGTTGGTGGAACAGACTTCCAACCCTTGTCGTGGAAGTTGATAGCCTAAATAAGTTTAAGGCTCAGCTGGACAGGTATTTCGAACGAACAGAGGGGTGAAGTGGAAGTGTTTTTTTTTTTTTTTTTTTTTTTTGGCTGATGCTGCATAAGCTTGCTTTATTGCATCAAATGCCTCTACTAATGCTAAATATTCAGCTTACTCAATCCAGTCAAGGCTTTAAACACCTCAATCAGATTTCTCTGCATGTGCCTGGTCTTGAGACGTCGCAATTTGCAGAACTGAAGCCTTTCTGAGTAAGAGAACCCTTTTTCTCCCTTCATCAAACTTAGTTGCCCTTCTCTGCACCCAGCAGATCTACATCCTTTCTAAAGTGAGGCCCCCAGACCTTTCTACAGTACTCAAGATGCAGCCTAACCATGGCCTTATACAAAGGGATAAACAGCTCCTCATCCCTGCAAGTAAACTTTCTGGATATCATTGACAAAACCACATGAGCTGTCCTGGCAGCATGTCTGCACTGCTCAGAATATTTTGTCTGACTGCGCAATTACCCCCTGGTCTTTTTCATTCTTCACTACCCTGAGTGTAGTACCACACAGTCAGTAAGTTACTCTGGGATTACTGCTACCCCCATGTAATAACTTGCATTTGTCAATGTTAACAGTAGCAGCCCATCGACCCAATTTTCCTAGATCTTTAATCTCCTTAACTACCCTGCCAACCTTTGTATCATCTGCAAACTTAGACGTTAAGCCTGATATACCTTCATCAACATCATTGATAAATATTATCAATATTGTTGATAATATTTATCAATTACCCAAGATGTTGGAGCTGACAACCCAGTTGTGAATTATTCATATATACCTGTATGTTTGTACACTTGTTCATTATTCAGGAACTGCCCGACTTACACAAATTCAACTTTACGTAAGTTTTTGCCAGCCAATGTAAACCGGAAAAAAATATTGACACATATTTTGCATCTGTAGGGATAAATGGAGGTATTGTGAAAATATCGTAATGTGAACCCCAATAACTTTTTTTTTTGTAATTCATTCCAAGTCCTTGGAAGTTGAAAAATTCGCTATATTACAATACTAATCTATTTATCTCTCTAAAAGGTCATATTTATAATGGAAATTGCACTACACTTTCATCGTTTTCATATGTTTCGTTATAAGAATCAATTTTGAACGCATTTGTGATATTTTTCTAAAGCACATTTCTGGAGGTCACAACCAAAAAACAAAAACAATTTGGGCTTTCTAGTTTATTGGGCTTTTCTGTTAGCCCAGTATATTAAAAGGGAGTAAACTCGATCTTATTGCATTTGTGATAATCCCAATAACCAGAATTCTGTGGGTTTTTACATTGCAGCATTATGGTGGAATGAGTTCCCCTTCACTGAAATCTTCAATCATATAAGAAACAAATTTTCAGAAACTTCTCTTCATTCCTATTTACATATTACAGCGATGAAGAGAAGGGCACTTTCCTGGCACTGCTGGCAGTGCCAGGAAACAAAACAAAATCGATTTAGAAATGAAGATGAAATTTAGAAATGAAGATGAAGATGATTAAGAAGTAAGAAGCAGGACAAAGTTTGTCATCTATTGCAAGGGAATTAGGTCTCGCTGCTTCAAAAGTGAATATTATTTTAAAGGACAGTGCGTGTATAAAAGAACATGTCAAAGAATCAACGCACTTGGGATCAACAGTGATCACAAAACAGTATTCAGGTGCTATATCGAAGATGGAACAGCTATTAATAATATGGATGGAAAATCAGATTCAGAAGCAAGGGCCCCTAAGTCCAATGGCCATTCAAGCAAAAGCAAGAAGTATTTATGAAAATATTAAAGTACGGCGACCCCCAAGCCAAGTTCGTGGCAAGCAATGGGTGGTTTAATAGGTTCAAGCATCATGATGGTTTCCAAAATATTAAAGTATGCGGTGAAGTTGCCAGTGCCAATTCTGCAGAGAAATTTTGTGATGTGTTCGAAAAACAATATTGATGAAGGCAGCTATTCAATGCAACAAATTTTTAACGTTGATGAGACTACTCTGTATTAGAAAAACATGCCGGATCAAACGTACGTTGCCAAAGAGGTAAAGACAATACCAGGTTTCAAGGCTTCAAAAGATAGGGTCATGCCCTTGCTTGGGGCTGATGCAGCCAGAGATTACAGATTAATACCACTACTTGTGTACTATTCTGGAAATCCTCGTGCATTTAAGGGCATCAATAAAGCCACTCTACCCTTTCATTTTTGATTGAACCAGAGTGCATGGATAAAAATATCTCTTTGAGGTTGAAAAGTATTGTAAAGATAACGATGTTCCTTTCAAGATTTTGCTTCTATTAGATAATGCTCCTGGACATCCTATGCATCTAGATTATTTCAATTCGAACATGAGAGTCATATTTCTACTGCCAACAAGAGTTCACTCATCCAACCTACGGATAAGGGTGTTATTTTGAATTTAAAAGCATACTATTTATGCACAACATTTGCTCAGGCATTATCTGCAATAGACGGTGAGAAAAATTTTACGTTAAGAGACTTCTTACATTATTTACTATGCAATCTTAAACATTAATAAGGCCCGTGCAGAAATTACTAAAAGTTGTTTAAATGGCGCACGGAAGAAAATATGCCCACGGCACGTAAAAGGCTTTGAAGGATTTGAAAAAGATGAATCATATAAGAGTTTACAGATAAGATTTAAAGGTTGCAGAACTACTTTAGTTGAAGGTTGTTGCCAAAGATGTGTAGCAGTTAACAGAGGAAGAAGAAAAGGAATTATCTGATGAAGAACTTATTGACTTGTAGGCAGTGATAGTGAAAGAACAAATGCTGACGAAGCTCAAGATGAACCAAATGAGGAGCCAAGACACTTTATCACCAGAGAGATGGCAATTTCATGAAATTGCATTGGCAATGGCGAGGTTTGAGAAGATGAATCCTGACAGTGAACAAGTTAACAGAAGTGTGAATGATATGCTTGTTTGCTACAAAGAAATCTACGATGAAAAGAAAAAAAGCCACCATCATCCATTAATATGTTCTTTCGTAAGGTCGAGTGGCCGACCACTTCTAAATCTCCTCAACCTCCACAGCAGCGTACTTATTAGCTGAAGATATCAATTCTGGCAATGGTGCTTGAGAAGTAAAACTTACTGATGTTATGCCTGTCTCTCTCCTCTCTTTTTTTGTAATTTTATAATTTTTAAATTGCATGCTTTTGTAATTTTTCCTGCACATGAAATAAAAAATTGAATAAATACAATAAATAATTCTATTGACATGTTTGTTGAACATTTCTTTTTTGATTCAATCAATTCAGCGAGCACAGTTGCAAGTGCTGCACAAACATGGGGGAAATTCTGACTTAAGTAGAGTTCAGTGGAATGCAACCCTTGCGTTAATCGTGGAGTGGCTGTACTCAGTCATTGGGCCTATAACTTTGGTGACCATATTTTCTTGGAGAAAATGAAGGAAAAACCTGAGAAAATAAAGGGCAAATCTGAAATAGGTTCATAAGGATAAAAAATTTAAACAAATAGTTAATTTTTATTACTTTGTTTTGTAAAGGAAAATTCAAGAGCAAAACTAACGAAAAGTTAACAAAAATATTTTTAAAAAATCGCATATTCTAATTAAAAATGTCCAACAAAATAATTTATGTAAATTTATTTTAAAAAGACAACTCAATCTTCATATTTTTCGCACAAATTTTTTCCTTTTTTTAAAAAGTTATCTAAAAAGCTCATCTTTTATCTATCTGTCTATGTTAGACTTAATATGGCAGATCGCCGCCTTGTTCTCATTTTCAAAAGTCGCCGGACGTGGGCATCTTCAACTTTCAAATTTCTCTTTCTCATAGCCAATAGTGCACATTCCATGTTTTTCTAGAGTGTCCTTGCCTTCTCTTCCCTTGTGGTATCCACTCATATAATTTTAGGCCATCTCATTCATGCACAGCAGATGTCCAAACCATCTTAACCTCCTTTTTCTATTCATTCTATAATATCTTCATCTGCGTGCATACGTCTTCTTATTTCCTCATTTGTTATCCTCTCTAGCCGAGAAACTTAGCACTCCAATGTAGGTAGTCCATCTGTAAGGCTCTAAGCTTCTTTTTGTCATTCTCTTTAAGTGTCCACACCTTACATCCTTAGCGAAGTACCAATTCCAATAACGACTGTCTAACATGTTTTTTAGTTCTATGGGAGATAGTTGTCCCACGATATAGAGTTTAGAGCACTAAGAATCTTCCTACTTTGATGAATTCTTGTGTAAACTTCCTCTTTCCCTAATCCTTCTGTAGTTAATCTACATCCAAGATATTTGAAAAAGTCAACAGGTTTTAGATGTATAGACTGTGTAACTTCAATTCATCAGGATGTTTTTCGCTGTGTTTAGGCTGTCTTTGTAAAATTGATATTGAGATCCCATTGGTGATATATAAGATACAATTTTCTCAACATGTACAGGCAGTTCTCACTTTACGAGTTCCCGGGTTTACGAGTTTTTTTTCCTTCAAGTATCAACAAAATCGAAAATATGAACATTAATTGCAAAAAATGAATGTTAAACGTTCATAAATACTGCATTCCAAACCACGTGCGTAGCTATACAATACAGTGTACCCCGCATTACGATAGTAATCAGTTCTAGAGACACCATTGTATCATTAAAATATCGTAATGTGAACTCAATAACACATTGTTTTTTGGTAATTTGTTTCAAGATCTCGGAAGTTGAATTTTCACTGTAGAACTAAGCTATTTATCTCTCTAAAATGTCATTTTTAAGGTCACGAGCATGACCTTAAGGCCATATAAAAGGTTGTGAGCGTGGTTTGTAAATTGTATTAGTTACCAATTCAAATCATTAAATGCACTACACTTTCATCGTTATCATATATTATCATATGTTCCTTTATAGGAATCAATTTTAAATGCCTTTGTGATATTTTTCTAAAGCGCACTTCTGGATGTCATGACCATAAAACAAAAACAATTTGCACTTTCCAGTTTATTGCCCTTTTCTGTTACTGCAAGCAATTATAAACGGGTAGTAAACTCAACCTTCTTGCGTTTGCGAAAATACTCATGGCTGGAATTGTGTGGTTTTTTACGTTATTATGGTGAAATGTGTGTCCCCTTTACTGAAATCTTCATTCGTATAAAAAAACATTTAAATAAATTTTCAGAATCTTTTCTTCATTTTTTTTTTTTTTAAGCTTCGTAAACTTGTTACTCCACACAAATCCTGTTAGTTGCAATTTGTGTGTGCCGTTAAAAAATGCTTATGCATGCTATTGAAATTTATAAAGAAAAGAGAAGATTATCTTGGAAACAAACACCTCTTAAAGCATTTCTGAAGAAGCCTACTCCTTTTGCAGCAAATCAACGAGTGCCGTGCCAATAATGAGTGAATAAAGAGTGTACATTTAGTCGATGATGATGAAGAATAAACATTCTTTAACATTTGTAAGTCATAAATAATTTCTCTATTATTATAATTTGTTTGATATTACAGGCTATGTTTTCATTTATTTCGATAAATCAATCATTGTTTAAACATAAACTAATTAGCTAATTGATTTCATTGTTCAGAATAACCCCTATTTTTAACATTGTCTATGGGAAATAAATTCCTGCTTTACGAGCGTGCGCTAGGAATGAATTAACTCATAATATTGAGAGCTACCTGTATTCTAAACCCTAAGTTTCTTGTGCAGTGATAACCTGATCATTGGTACAATTTAGACACCAAAGAGATGTCATTAATTGGTACTCCCATTCCATAACAGCTTCTTTTCCATTTTTGTAAAGCAAATTCCAAGAAAACATTAAACAATAAAGGTGATAGGCTACATCCTTGTCTCAGCCTCTTTGTTAGATAGATTGGGTTAGGTAAAGTATTCCAAACTTTAATATATGCCAAGTTGTTATTATTAGCCATATGGTGCAAGGAAGCCTAAGGCTTATGGTGCACCGGCAAAAAAAATTTCTGAGTTACCCTGAGAGAGAGAGAGAGAGAGAGAGAGAGAGAGAGAGAGAGAAGAAAGGAATCACCAAGGAAGAGAAGATATCCAGTTCAGGACCCTGGGGTTATTGTACAATTCCCTAATCAGATCCACGAGCTCTGGATCAACTGACATATTTTGAAGGGCTTCCCATAATTCCTTTCTTGGAATGGAGTCATAACCCTTTTCTAAATCGATGAAGGCAAAGAAGGTATCTTTTCTTTGCTTTTCTTTTCTCCACTGGCTGTTGTAGAACAAACAGATTGTCCATACAAGACTGATCTGACCTAAATCCACTTTGTTTTTCACTTGTCTTACCTCTGCTCGTAATTTTAACTGAAGCACTTTAGAGTATAGTCTGGACGTAGTGCAATTAACACTTAAGCTTCTATAGTTCCCCGGATCTAGCTTATTTCCTTTTTTTTTTATGAATGAAATATAACTTACTTTCCATTAATTTGGAGTTTTCCTTAGCTTTATACATCTGTTAAACAGCTGTGCTATCAGATCGAAAAGACTTGGTGGTCCATATTTAATTAGTTCCATCACTATGTTCCCAGGGCCTGGAGATTTTTTGTTCTTCATTAATTTTGCATAGTCAAGGATTTGATGTTTTGTAATTTATATCTCTCTCTATTATCTAAAGCTCATCTTTTAAAAAGTCATAAAACTGCATACAACTCATATCAAAATTGCATTTAGTATAAATGCATGCTTCCACTGTTTCAACTTTTAGTTGTTTTGTTTGCCGGACCACATTGTTTATTACTGAAAATATTCTCTCAGTGGGAGCATTTGATCATGGGAGACATAGGCAAAATTCTAGGATTTTTAAAAGATATTTGTTTTTCAATAAAATATCTAAATATTTCAAACCATTTATGATGTCAGATCATTTCCTCATTTTGTCGCCACTCTTCAAGTTTTTCCTTGTTAACATAATTTTTAACACAACAGACTTCATTGAATAACTCACCATTGTCAATATTCAGTTTTCTTTTTATTTGAAATAAAAGAAACTCTTTCCTTAACCTTCATCCACAATGGAATTTCTCACAAAACAATCCATTCAAATACTTCCATTTCTGGGAAGGCACTGTCCCATAGATTCAAATAGAATGCAGGTTTGGTAAAATGATTTAACTGATCCCTTAAATAATTTTACATCAGCATTGTTTGTTTTTCTTCTAATTCTGAAATGATTTTCTTAATATTCATTGGTAAAAATTCTTGATGTATTCGTTCATTCAACTTTAATTTCAATTCATTTAAATTGACAAAAGTTTCACACATATGTTTATGAAAAGTTGAAGCTTGACTGTGAACAAAAAATAACCATGATGCAGCTAATGGATCGTTAAAAACGTTTCTGAGAACTGTGGGACATCTTTCTTGTTCCAAAAAATCCAATTTAGCGGCTTAAAAAGTTTCAAAATTTCTAAAGCCGGTAGAAGAGTCAACCATATAGTTTTTCTGTAACCTAGTAGTATTTTATACTGAACATGTATATCATCACATATTTCCTTAAATTTTTCAATTCTAATTGTGTAGATGTAAAAGTATGAATAAATTTTGGTAAGATTTAGAACAGGGTTCCCTTCCAAAATGGCAGTGAGAAGAAGAGGAAGAAGGCAGTGATTGACATGCCGAACCCACTATGATTAGTGTTAGTGTTTATTCCCCCATAACTTTTGGCTGTTTTAAAATCGGGAACTCGTTTTCCTATTTTAAAACAGTGGGAAGGGAGATAAACATCCTAAGACTGAGGCAGTCTGGAGGGGGGGAGGGAGGGAGACCCTATTCTAAAGATCAGCCACTAATACAATTACAAATTCACTAATACAACTTAAATTATTATTATCATCAGCCTTTTCTGTGCGAAGCATACTTGCTATATCGGGTCTTCCCCAAAACACTAACGTATTTTAAGTGAGCCATGACATTATAAGAAGCAAGTTAGAAAAGGGTTTTGTGTAATCAGACTGTGTATTAAGTGGTTCCATTCGTACAATAAAAGTTAAATGACTAAACAAAAATAAAGGACATAAGTGGGTTTTTGAAAAATAAATAAATCTAAAGGACAGTTTCCTGAAATAAAGGACTGTTCTTTATAATAAAGGACGTATGGTCACTGTACCTATAACACACTTCTCTCATTTTGTCTTTCCTAGTGTTTGTTGTTTGGTGTAACATCACCAAACTGATCCAACATTGTACTGGTCATTCGTGTCAACTGAATGCACTGCCTTAAATTTTGTGTTTCATAACTAAGAGTATCATCCCCCCCTTTCTATCCTTTCTGTAAACATTGTACTCCCCATATTCAAATTCTGAATCCTTTATATCTGAGAGACACCTTGTCTTTAATATTCCTGCAAGGTCTACATTTGAATACTTTGAGTGCTTCAAATTCATCAAATTTATATACTATTTTCCTAGCATTAGTATATATATATACATAAACCTGCAACTGTTTTTACTCATAGTAATCCTAATCAGTGTATTTCCTTTGTACATGAGGACCTACAGCAGGTTTTGAAATTCCTGACACCTTGCTTTCCAGGCTGCTGCACATTTTAATAGAAGCCGTGCAAGATCACTTTTACCTCTTCCTGCGGCTGCCTTAAATTGGAGAAAATGGTGAATGCTCTGTTTATATGGTACTTCGAAACAAATGACCTCCTCTCCAGCATTCAGTGTGGCTTTTGCAGGAACAGATCCACTTTGGTGCCTCCGTGGGCAGGAGCAGCACTGTGTAGCGACATGCTTCTTGATTATACCGGGGTTCGAGCCCATGACCACCAAATATGGAGGATGCGGAAAGGTCAGGGAATGACTACCGCATATCCCCGGAAGCAATATGGCCTTAGTTGCTAATGCTCCTAAAAACCAAGTAACAAACTAACAGATCCACTTTAGACCACATAAGTAAAGTGGATACACCTATCTCAGATGCTTTCCTAAAACAAGAACAGCTGTTGTCCATCTTTTTCCATATGGAAACATAACTTGGAGATTTGGTATTTTAAAAGATCTTTATAACTTCAAGAGGCCACTTTCCATTTTTATTAAAAATTTTTAATCCAATGTTCTTTCCAAGTTTGTGTAGGATCCACCCTCCCTCGAACTTTTACCAAAGGAGAGAGTACTGCAAGGATCTATTTTAAGGTTACACTTTTATGCCATTAATGTAAACTTCATTACTAACCAGATATTAACACATGATAACTATATTTTTAATTACTACATATTGTTTCCCCCCCCATAATAAAACTGTTAAATATAGCATACTTAAGAATTACATAATAGGGTAAATAATTATGCACTGAATTTTAAAATCAAGAAAAGTCAATTCATCAAGTGCAAAAATCACGTTTTTAACATTGAAAAATGAACATTCAGACAAACATTTTCTAAAAGTTTCACACAGCTGACTGATCTGCCATGTGGAAAATTTGGTCATGCTCTCAAGGAGTAGTTGTGTGTTGTATCACAGTATTTCACTGCATTTCAACTCCAGTTGTGAATAGTTCCCTCTGTTGATGACATCAGCATTTTTTCCTATTCATTAATGGGAAATTAAACATGAAGGGTCATTGAAAGACAACTGCAACAAGCCATCAATTGTCTCAACTTCTGCAGCAAGAACCTGAAACTTTATGGTTTCAGGTTCTTTCTGCAGAAAAAAGTTTGTACATTTTTGTTGGAAGCAGGGCCCTGCAACAAGCGTGTTTAACCGGTTCTGTTGAATGGGCCCCCGTGCTCAAATGGTCTACATAATAATATCATCTGCATCTTTTTCTGCATTTCTATTAACTAGCTTACCACCATCTTACCCACATTATCATCACTCCAAGAGTGCTTGTGTGAGTTGACTTGAAAATTGCTAGAAGTAGAGCGTATACTTCATTCTCAATATGTATGTTTAATTTGATGTCGAACCTAGGACATTATTTAAAAATGTAATTTTTATATTATACTCACTTTCAATAATATCTGTATTGTTTGTGTGACATGTATGATTATTGGTTCCTATTATTATTTATTCAAGTTCCTATTTTTATGAGACGACTGCAATTGTTAAACAATAGTTGATTATTTAAAATTTTTGTTCAGTATTTCTTAGTATTTATTTATTTCTTAGTTACTGTAAAATTTGAAAAAATTAAATCACTATTACAAAAACACCCTGTATAAATTTTGCTCAGGACCCCAGGATCTGCAATAAATTCTTGAACAGGGCCCCACAAATTTTGGGGCCAGCACTGTTTGGAAGCATAACTTTCATCCAAAATCTGAATTGAGGCTTGAACAAAATGCAATTCCAGTAGTAGACAAAATTGTTTTGGCTCATTTTTGATGAACAGTTGACATTTCTTCATCATATTTGTCAATTATGCACAAAGTACACGAGAGGGTTGAACATCGTGCTTTCTCTCTTGTACTTCATGGGGCAGAGATCGGTGCATTTTACTCCAGATGGAGTAAAATGCACTGATCATCATTGTGCACTTGTGCAAACAAAATTAGATTTTGGTTTCAGGCATGTCATCTGCCAGAAATATCATTCTTTGGTGGCTTGATCCCAACCATCATCAGGCTGTTTGTATCACTGTTGGTGCATTCAGAACATCTCCTGCCCAGAGTCTATATATGGAAACATGTGAATTATCTCTTTTGCTTTGACAAAAGTAGTTGTCTTTACAGTTTGCTTTTAAGCTGAAATCCGTGCTGGACAACTCCACATAGACATCTGTTTTTGAGCCATGCTGAAAAAATATTTGATTGTCATTGTTCATTTGGTATTCTTGCCCAAGAGCTACTCAGAGCTTAACATCACGGTAGACAGGGTTGCCCAATCACCAGGGTAGTCATTTAAATTGTATATGAAGTCTGTCACACTGTCTTCTGTCGACCTTCAGCTCTGTTCAGCACAGTGAGCTGAATATTCTGACTTCTTGCTAGTTTACGCAGTTAGCCCAAAGTCAAAATCGTGTGTGGAATCTGCTGCTGTCTTTATCTCAGCAGATAGCCCCAACCCAGATTGCAGCTTATACACTGCAAAGTTGTGCACTATAGAGTTAACCTTAGATCACATAAGAACTCATCAATACTAATGGTTTGTGGTTTATTACATACATCGATTCTTTGATGTACTACAGGCTTTTTCAGTTATGATATATGCTGATCATCTAACCCTGGTTAGATGAGTAGTCAATTTGTCTACTAAATAATGCCTATAGCAAAAGTAATCAAGTCAGAAGCTTGTATTCTTTGAGTTATATAAGTTCAAAGAGTGTTCTGGACAGAGACACATAAGCAAATTAGCATTAATAGAGGCATATGATGCAAGAAAGCAAGCTTATACAGCATCACCCCCCCCCCCAAATTCCCATCTCACCCATCATTCTCTCCAAAAGTTTGTCCAGTTCTTCCTTGAATTTATTTAAGCTATCAACTTCCACAACAACAGTTGGAAGTCAGCTCCAGAAATCAACTGCCCCAGCGGGTAGTCTATTCTACAACTGACTTTCCTCAATTTGAGTTTATGCCCCCTGAGGTTTGTAATCTGAGCAAGAGGAAGAATTCTATCAGCATGGAGTCAGCTCAAACCATTCGAGGCCTTATACACCTCAATCAGATCACCTTGCAGGTGCCTAGTCTCAAGACGCTGCAGTTTGTAGAACTTAAGCCTTTCTTGGCAAGAATGCCCCTTTATTCCATTCATCAATCTTGTCCTTCTCTGTACTGACAATAGTAAATCTACATCCTTCCTAAAATGAGGCCTCCAGGCCTGTATGCAGTACTCAAGGTGTGGCCTAACCATTCCTTATACAAAGTGGTAATCACCTCCTTTTCCCTGCTAGCAAAATTCCTGTATATCATTGACAAGACCCCCTGACCTGCTCTGGCAACCTATCTACACTGCTCAGAAAACTTGGTATCTGACTGCACAATTACCTCCAGGTCATTTTCATTCTCCAGTACCCTGAGTGTAGTACCACACACTTGTGGTACATTTTTTTGCAGTTAATGCTACTGATATGCTTTGCATTTGTCAATGTTAAACTTCTCAGCCCACCTGTCCAACTTTTCCAGAACCTGTTGCAGTAGCATACTGTCATTACTGTCACTAACAATCCTTCCGACATTGTATCATCTGCAAACTTCGATGTTAAGCCTGATATACCTTTATCAATATCATTGATAAGTATACAAAACAACAATGGGCCCAACACTGAACCCTGGGGGACTCCACTGTGCAATGCAGTAATAATTCAGACATGTGTCTGAATTATTACTGCATTTGGGTGCTTCTGTAGCTAGGTGGGCAGGAGCAGCAGTGTGTAGCACACGTTTCTTGATTATACCGGGGTTCGAGCCCGTCACCACCAAATACGGAGGATGCGGAAAGGTCAGGGAATGACCACTGCATATCCCCGGAGCAATATGGCCTTAGTTGCTAATGCTCCTAAAAACCAAAGAACAAACAAACATCACTGCAGTCTTCTCTAGATGATCCTGCAATGCTTTTTTAACCAGTGACTCCATTATTTTCCCCGGAACAGAAGTTAAACTAATAGGTCTGTAATTGCTCATTTCATCCTTTGTGATGTGAGCAGTGGACTCGGGGGAGGTCCCCACTGATTGGAGGTGTGAAAATGTATCCCCAATTCCCATTGGTGAATTGGGGGATACATTTGCACATCTCCAATCAGTAGGGACTTCCCCCGAGACCAAGGATGCTCTCATAATTGTGGCTAAGGATTTGCTTATTTCCTTTGGTGCTTCCTTTAATATAAGATGATAATAATAAAGCACATCCAGTAGGGACAATAACTAGATTTTTAATAACTAAGTAATTTGATATTTTGTTAGTATTCTGTATGCTTTTATTCACTTGCTGAAGAAGGGGTTCGTTTTACTCTGGAAGCTATGAATTACTTAGTTAGTTATTATAAATCTAGTTATCGTCCCTACTGGATGTGCTGTATTATTATTATCTTAAACCATGGATTCCAGTACTACAGCCCATTTTCATTCTTTTAATATAACAGGATGTATCCCATCCATCCTTGGTGCCTTTCTTATGTGTAACTTCAACAATTTCTCCTCCAATTTGCTCTTAGTTATTACAAAATCATTTAGCTCCCTGTTATAGTTTAATTATTGTACAGTTTTTGGTCATGAGGGTGATCAAAAACTGTACACTTTTAATAAATTTTTTTATTAAAAAAAATTTGTCTTTAAGTTGAACTTAAAGACAAATATTGCCATCCATAAGTCTGCCTAAAGAGATGAATCTGCTAGACATTTAAAAATCTGAGCCATGCAGGAAAGCTGTTCTGAAGCTTAATGGCTTCTGAGAAGGTGGCCGTCTCTATTAGCAAACACATGCCGAGCCTGTAAATAATGTATTTTGTCTAAGTGAAGCCAAGCAGTGTATGGAAGTAAAACTTCCATTTAAACATTCCATTTAAATTTTTAGAAGAAATAACTGTTATGTGCACCTTTAAGCCCGAGAGATCATCTGATTTTGCCCTGTACAGTACAATACTCTAGGATTGTGAATGGAACAAAGGGATGCTCTTACGAAGAAAGGCTTACGTTTTGCAAATTACAGTGTCTGGAGACTAGGTACCGGCGAGGTGATCTGATAGAGGTGTATAAAGCCTTGAATGGTTTGAGCATGCTCAATGCTGATGGGATTCTTCCTCTTGTTCAGAATAATCACCTGAGAGGGTATAAATTCAAATTGAGGAAAGACAGATGTAGGATAGACGTGAGGAAATTTGCCTTTAGCCAGCGGGTGGTTGGTTGCTGGAATAGACTTCCATCCCTTGTCGTGGAAGTTGATAGCCTAAATAAGTTTAAGGCTCAGCTGGACAGGTATTTCGAACGAACAGAGGGGTGAAGTGGAAGTGGTTATTTTTTTATTTATTTATTTATTATTTATTATTTTTTTTTGGCTGATGCTGCATAAGCTTGCTTTCTTGCATCAGATGCCTCTACTAATGCTAATGCTAATTCTAATAAGCTTCTGGCCTCCACTTCCCTACAGAATTTCTCATTCTTGAATATAGATGCAAAATACTCATTCAGTTTGTTAGCTATCTGAGCAGCATCATCAACAGTCGAACCATCAATATCAAGTGGACCAATCTGATTCTTCCCATTTCTTCTAGAGTTTACATAAGTAAAGAAGTCTTTTCTGTTTTTCTTTGCATCATTTGCCAAAGATTTCTTGTAATCTGCCCTTTCTTGCCTAACATTCTTTGTAACCCGATTACAGATTAGCTAATATATCCACCATAAACTTCTGTGTCACCTGATAATAGTATGCATCCCATAAATTTTTCTTCTCTGCCATTATATAGATATATAATATTATATAATATATTGTATTATGTAGATATTAAATTCTAAACTGTTATACTACTATTAATATCTGGATACCCCTTTGTTGGTAATTGGTCATATCTGGATGAAAGACACAACTAGAAATGTACTCGTAGTAAGATTGTGAATGCATGGTGTGACTGGTGATAGTGTCCAAGGAATTTTCTTGTGCGATATACAGTGATCATTCTAAGTGATTTAGTTCTGTTTTATTTCCAGTGCTTTTCTCTCTTCAGTTCACTGTAAGTAATTCTGTACTTAAAAGGTTTGAAGTAAGAACCGAGGAGGAAATCCACCTTTCTGTTCAGTATATTTATTAAATTCTTTACCAACTAAAGTAACTTGGTCATCGTTGGCATCGCTTCTGCCTCTACATGCTCGGGCCAGAAACATGGTTTTAAAGACAGTATCCACCGCCAAAAAAGGAGCTTAAAATGGATTTCACGATTTATCCACCAATATCATTAGTAGAGGCATATGGTGAAAGAAAGCAAGCTTATGCAGCATCAGCCAAAAAAAAACCCTCTCCCATTTCACCTCTCTGTTCATTCCAAGTACCTGTCCAGCTCAGCCTTAAATTTATTTAGGCTATTAACTTCCACAATAAAGGATGGAAGTCTGTTCCACCAACCAACCACCTGCTGGCTAAAGGTAAACTTCTGCACATCTAATCTACATCTGTCTTTCCTCAATTTGAATTTATGCCATCTCAAATGATTATTCTGAGCAAGAGGAAGAATTCCATCAGCATTGAGCATGCTCAGACCATTCAAGGCTTTATACACTTCAATCAGATCACATCTCAGGTGCCTAGTCTCCGTACACTTAATTTGCAAAATTTAAGCCTTTCTTCATAAGAGCAACCATTTGTTCCATTCACTAATCTTGTTGCCCTTCTCTGTACTCGTTCCAACAGCTCTACATCTTTCTTAAAATGAGGCCTCCAGACCTGTATACAGTTCTCAAGGTGTGGCCTGACCATTGCCTTATATAAGGGGATAATCACTTCCTTATCCCTGCTAGAAAACTTTCTATATATCATTGACAAGACACTATGAGCTACTCTTGCAGACCATCTACACTGCTCAGAAAACTTCATATCTGCCTGCACAATTACCCCAGGTCCTTTTCATTCTCTACCACTGTCAGTGTAGTACCACAGAATTAATACGTCACTCTGGGGTTACTGCTTCCCGTATGTAGTACTTTACATTTGTCAATGTTAAAGTTTATTTGCCACCTCTCAGCCATCTGCTCAACTTTTCTAGATCCTGTTGCAGCAGAATACTGTCATTAGTGTCTTTAACAACCCTGCCAACCTTCGTATTGTCTGCAAACTTGGACATTAAGCTTTATATGTCATCATCAGTATCATTTATAAATACAGAAAACAACAATGGACCCATACTGAACCCTGAGGGACTCCACTGATAACATTAGTCCGCGATGAGCAGTGTCCATTGATTACCACTCTGTCTTCTCCCAC
The DNA here is from genome assembly GCF_048544385.1 of Mastigoproctus giganteus. Lineage (NCBI taxonomy): Eukaryota > Metazoa > Arthropoda > Arachnida > Uropygi > Thelyphonidae > Mastigoproctus > Mastigoproctus giganteus. The sequence goes on along the minus strand of NC_143585.1, from coordinate 140,337,135 downwards.
TCAACCATCCCTTTATCCATAGCAGCAATTTGCCTCCAGTGCCACCTGCTCCAATTTGTGCAGCAGTCTTCCATGTGCAACAGTATCAAAAGCCTTTCTAAGATCCAAATATGTGATATCAAAGTTATTCCCTGCATCCAGTTCCTTTGACCACATCATAGTATCCAATCATATTGATCAGGCAAGACTTTCCCTTAATAACTGTGCTGTGTCCGAGCTATAACTGAAGTCTTGTCTAGATGATCCTGCAGTGCTTCTGTAACCAGTGCCTCCATTAATTTTCCGGGAACAGAAGTTAAACTAACAGGTCTATAATTACTTGTGTCGCCTTTTGATCCTCCTTTGTGAATTGGGGTCACATTTGCACATCTCCAGTCCATGGGTACTTCCCCTGAGTCCAAAGAAGCTCTCATAATTATGGCTAAGGGTTTACTTACTTCCTTTGTTACCTCCTTTAATATAACTGGATAGATTCCGTCCATCCTTGGTGCCTTTTTTGTTTATCTTCAACAATTTCTCCTCCAATTTCCTCTCAGTTATTACAAGGCCTCAAGTGCCAAGCGAGTGACTATAGCGATTCCTAAGCAATTTTGAAAGCGATTTACTTAAAAGAGCGGTTGATTATAGAATAGTGTTATTTTTCTGAAGTTATTTAATTTTGCACTTCTGAAGTAAAGAAGTTAGCTCACTTGACAGAAAGGCAAGACACCTTTCTTTTTGTATATAGGAATAACTTATTAACTAATCTCTCTTTATCGCTTGGTCACTGGTGGCACCGCTCCTGCCTCCATGTTGCGGGGCTGGAAGTCTGGGAGAAGAAATCCACTCTCCCAGGGCTAAAAGGAGCAGTGATGGAAAGCACGAAACAGTCCAGCTGTGGATCTACTGATCCAGATCTAGATAGGCATGACCCAGATCATGACTTAAACGCATCCCATGCCAAGAGACAAAAAAAAGAAGGGACAGATTATTCTGCTCCTCTCTTTTTAATATTGCATTCCTCCACAGACCAACCACTGAATAAGTTATCTCCATTTTTGATTCACAAATGTCTCGAAAATGTGGTTGGCCTTCCAAAAATGGTTCGTCGATTAAGATCTGGAGATTTATTAGTGGAGATGAATGAACCTAGACATGCAGAGAGACTCCTGAAAATTTCTACCTTTGGTGGAATTCCCACAAAGGTTACCCCACATGCCACCTTGAACTCCTCTGAAGGGATAATATCAGAATGGGATCTCCTAAATGTATCGGAAGATGAACTTGTCCATGAATTAAACAACCAAAATGTAATCCCCGCCAAAAGAATTTTGATCAAAAGAGATGGAGAGCTTGTCCCTACTCGGACAGTTATACTGACTTTTAAAACACCAATTCTCCCACAACTATAAAGGCTGGATACCTCAGACGTCATGTTCAACCATACATTCCAAATCCGGTACTTCAAGTGCCAAAAATTTGTTCATTCACAAACTGTATGCAGAGGTGTAGTCACTTGTGCTGCTTGTGGTTCTAAAGAACACACACATACTGATTATAACAAGGAAACTCAAAACTGTCCTAATTGCCATGGAAATCATTTTGCCTTCTCTAAGGACTGCAATCAATGGAAACGAGAGAAGAATATTCAGAAATATAAAATAGAGCATAGGGTGTCATATCAAGAGGCAAAAAAACACTTTACAATTCCTGTTAAATCATCTACGTACGCGTCAATTACTCAACGACTACGCTCAGTATTAACTCAAACTGACTGCTCAGGCCCTCCAAATATCTCTATATCTGGTTGGGCTAAATCAGTACTTTCTTCATCAAAGGAACACTCTTCCCTCCAGATAAGTAACTCAAGTAGTAAATACACCAGTAACAGTACCTCCCAGATAAGAATCCCAAACAGCAACAGAAAGAACAAATCAAGAGCTCTGAAAGAAGTGATACAAACTCATATCTGATACCATGGACATCGATGAAAAAGCAGGCAAAGACTATATACAATTCTTGAAATTCATCCAGAAGATGACATCGACACAGGCAGACCAGTTTTCTCAAAGAAGGAAAAGGGAAAAATAGACAGGCGTAAGCAGACTACTTCACGAATGTTAGCAGCCACCAGTTAAAACAAAACAATGAGTACACTTATTCAGTGGAATTGCTGTGGGGTCTGTGCTAATGTAGATGACTTTTACGATCTATTAAGTAAATATAAGCCCGTTGCAGTATGCATTTAAGAAACCAATCTCAAAAATACAGTATCAATGACAATTAAGCATTATACTATATATAGAAAAGATAAAGTTCCTCTAATTCAGCTCATGGAGGAGTTAGTAGTCATAGTGAACTCTGTAGTTCCCTGTAGACCTATCCCCATGCAAACATCTTTAGAGGCGGTTGCAGTTCGTGTCACCATTGGTATAACAGCAAAATTAGTTTCTTTGTATCTATTGTATATATTCATGCATTAAGAATCTGCAGATAAATGAACCACTTGGTGGCAGTGATCACAGTGTGCTGAAGTGGGAGTTACTCAAAGAGGTAACTACCATTAGGGGTAAAGGGAAGGGGTATTGCTTTCGTAAAGGCGACTACAATGGACTGAGACAGTATTTAAATTCTATACAGTGGGATCAACTGATGATATTGCCAACAGCAAATTCAAAATGGGAAGCATTCAAAGAACTTATCGTGGAAGCTACTAGGCTTTACATACCAACTAAGAAATATTGTTCAAGGTTTAGGCCTAAATGGTTGTCAGATGAACTAATGAGGCATATGGCAGAGAAGAAAAATGAATGGGATACATACAAATTAACACGTGACACGGACTCCTATGATAGATACAAGTTGATCTCTAACCAAGTTACAAAGGAGGTTAGGCAGGCGAAGGCAGATTACGAGAGATCCTTGGCAAGGGATGCGAAGAAAAACAGCAAAGAGTTCTTTACTTATGTAAACTCTAGAAGGAAGGGGATGAATCAGATTGGTCCACTTGAGATCGATGGGTCAACTGTTGATGACCCTGCTCGGGTAGCTAACAAACTAAATGAATATTTTGCATCGACATTCACACATGAGGAGTTATTCAGCGAGGGGAATGCCAGAGGTGTATTCAACTCTAGCAGTAAGCTAGAGAATCTTGTATTAACTGAGAGCAAAGTGGAGGAGAAATTGTTGAAGATAAACACAAGAAAGGCACCTGGGGTGGATGGGATCTATCCAGTTATATTAAAGGAGGCAGCAAAGGAGGTAAGCAAACCCTTAGCCATAATTATGAGAGCTTCCTTGGACTCAGGGGAGGTACCCATTGACTGGAGATGTGCAAATGTGACCCCAATTCACAAAGGGGGATCAAAGGCTGACACAAGTAATTATAGACCTGTGAGTTTAACTTCTGTTCCCGGAAAATTAGTGGAGGCACTGGTGAAAGAAGCACTGCAGGATCATCTAGACAAGACTTCAGTTATAGCTAGGACACAGCATGGTTTTGTTAAGGGGAAGTCTTGCCTGACCAATTTGATTGGATACTATGATGCAGTCACAAAAGAACTGGATGCAGGGAATAACTTTGATATTATATACTTGGATCTTAGAAAGGCTTTTGATACTGTTGCACATGGAAGACTGCTGCACAAATTGGAGCAGTGTGGCATTGGAGGCAAGTTGCTGCTATGGATAAAGGGGTGGTTGAGGGGGAGAAGACAGAGAGTGGTAATCAATGGACACTGCTCATCGTGGACTAATGTTATTAGTGGAGTCCCTCAGGGTTCAGTATTGGGGCCTTTATTGTTTTCTGTATTTATAAATGATATTGATGATGGTATATCAGGCTTAATGTCCAAGTTTGCAGACGATACGAAGGTTGGCAGGGTTGTCAAGGACACTACTGACACTATGCTGCTGCAACAGGATTTGGAAAGGTTGAGCAGATGGGCTTCGAGGTGGCAAATGAAGTTTAACATTGACAAATGTAAAGTACTACATATGGGAAACAGCAACCCCAGAGCAACGTATCAACTCTGTGGTACTACACTGACAGTGGTAGAGAATGAAAAGGACCTGGGGGTGGTGGTGCAGGCAGATATGAAGTTCTCTGAGCAGTGCAGACGAGCTGCAAGAGTAGCTCATGGTGTATTGTCAATGATATATAGGAATTTTTCTAGCAGGGATAAGGAGGTGATTATTCCCTTGTATAAGGCAATGGTCAGGCCACACCTAGAGTACTGTATACAGGCCTGGAGGCCTCATTTCAGGAAGGATGTAGAGCTGCTGGAACGAGTACAGAGAAGGGCAACTAGATTGGTGAATGGGACAAAGGGGTTCTCTTACGAAGAAAGGCTTAAGTTTTGCAAATTACAGTGTCTGGAAACTAGGCACCAGCGGGGTGATCTGATAGAGGTGTACAAAGCCTTGAATGGTTTGAGCATGCTCAATGCTGATGGGATTCTTCCTCTAGCTCAGAAAAATCACCTGAGAGGGCATAAATTCAAATTGAGGAAAGACAGATGTAGGATAGATGTGCGGAAATTTGCCTTTAGCCAGCGGGTGGTTGGTGGGTGGAACAGACTTCCATCCCTTGTCGTGGAAGTTGATAGCCTAAATAAGTTTAAGGCTCAGCTGGACAGGTATTTCGAACGAACAGAGGGGTGAAGTGGAAGTGGTTATTTTTATTTATTTATGTTACTTTTTTTTTTTTTTTTTTGGCTGATGCTGCATAAGCTTGCTTTCTTGCATCAAATGCCTCTACTAATGCTAATGCTAATGCTAAAATATCCAACCACAGCCAACCTCCTACAGTTTAAGAGAGCCAGAGCTAAAGCTCGTCATATAAGATGAGAGAGTAAAAAAGAAGCATGGGCACGTTACGCTTCCACCATAAACAGATCCACAGATACTTCTATAATCTGGAAAAAAATCAAACGAATTAATGGCAAATAATCGCAAATACAACTTCTCCTATTCTACTTGTAAGAGGGAAGGAAATTTCTGAACCTGTCAAGATTGCCAATGTTTTAGGTACTTCATTTGAAACACTTTCAGCTGTTGCCACATATAAACCAGCATTTCAATTGTTAAAATCTCAGACAGAAAAATACAAACTAAAATTTAATACTGCCGTCCCATATTTGTATAACCTACCTCTGACCATGATTGAATTGCGCAGTGCACTTTCCTGACTGAAGAACAGTGCTTCCAGGCCCCGATGGAATTTTTTACACCATGATTTGTCATTTAAATGAGGATTCGTTAACTGCCCTATTACAACTGTATAACAGAATTTTTCTAGAGGAGTATTACCCTTTTAGCTGGTGCCATTCTTATGTGCTAGCTTTCCCAAAACCAAGAAAAGACCACACAGATCCCAGAAATTACCGCCCTATTTCTCTAAGCAGTTGTATGGGAAAAACATTGGAAAAAATAGTTAACGCTAGACTGACATGGTTTCTAGAAATGGAAAACATTCTAAGTCCAAACCAGCATGGCTTCTGGAGAAGAAGATCTACACTTGATCTCATTATCAAAGCAGAAACAAATATCCAGAACGCTTTACTCAGAAATGAGTACCTAGTCATGATATAGAGAAAGCTTTCGATACAACTTGGCGATATGGGATTCTTCAGGACTTACATAAATGTGGACTTGGGGTCATCTGCTGATATTCATTAAGAACTTTCTAGGCAATAGATCGTTTCAGATCTGATTCCATTCTTCATTGTCTCGAGCATATGTACAAGAAGGGGGAGTTCCCCAAGGTTCAGTGTTGAGCGCCACACTCTTTGCTATTAGGATTGATGCCATAACCAAGTGTATACCTAATACAGTTGACGCATACCTATATGCTGATGATCTTGCCATCTCATGTCACTCTCAAAATATGTGACTAATTGAAAGACGACTACAAGGTACCATTAACAAAATAGTCTCTTGGGCCAAAAACAATGGATATCGATTTTCTAAACCAAAAACAGCTGCCGTACACTTCTGTCACAAACGTTCTTTAAATCCTGATCCAGACCTACAGTTAGATTCTCATCGTATTACTTTCCAGCCTAGTATTAGATTCCTTTGTGTAATATTTGATAAAAAATTAAACTTCCGGGAACATATAAAACATATTCGTACAAGTTGTCTTAGAAAACTAAATCTTCTCAGAGTAATTTTTTCTATGTCGTGAGGTGCAGATCACTATGTGTTGCTACAGCTATATCGCTCGCTGATTAGATCCAGGTTAGACTATGGGTCTCCTGCATATGACTCGGCCAGACTGAGTGCACTGAAATGGCTCGATCCCGTACATCATAGTGCCCTATGAGTTGCACTGGGGGCTTTTCATACTTCACCAATCTTAAGCCTATATACCGAAGCCTATGAGCCACCACTACATCTTCAACGACAAGTTCTGTTACTAAATTACGCAGCCAAAATCAGCAGTCTTCCACATCATCCCATATGGCAATATCTCTTTATGCCCAAATGGAATAAACTTTATGAAAGTAAACCACGGCTCAATAAACTATCTGGCATTAGGCTTCAAGCTCTTATCACAAGCTGTGACCTGAATTTTACTAACATACTTCAAGATACTAGCATGGAAACCCAGCCATGGCAAATGCCCCCGATATTGATAGACACTTTCAGAAATGGGGAAAGAATAACCTTCCAGATTCCAACATTAGGCAAATTCATGTGACCCACTCCTCTGAGTTTAGCACTTCCATTCAAATATATACAGATGGATCCAAAATTGGTAGTAAAGTTGGTACCGCTGTAGTATTACCAAATGTCACCTTCTCCAGACAGCTTCCATCTGAATGCAGTACTTATACCTTAGAATTATATGGTATTGTTCTAGCCCGAATATCAAAGAAGACTCTTATACCAAATCCATCGTATATACGGACTTGTTAAGTGCTGTTAATCCTCTACAGTGTAAATTCTTCCCTAGTCATCCGCTGGTACAAAACATATGGGCACAGCTACTAGAACTTCATGGACAGCTAGTAATATTTTGTTGGATCCCTGGACACATTGGAATACCAGGAAATGAGCAGTCAGATTTAGCTGCTAAATGTGCTACAAATGTGATACCATCTAATTTCAGGACTCCTTATATTGACCATAAATCCATTATCAAACAGATGTATAAACAACAGTGGACATGCATGTGGCAAGATCAAGTAAATAATAAACTTCTTGAAATCAAGAGAGAACCCAAGCAATGGCAATCCAGTCTAAGACGAAACAGAAAGGAAGAAACCATCCTAGCCAGATTATGCATTGGTTATACATTCCTCACTCATAGCTACCTACTAACAAACGATGATCCTCCACAATGCAGTAACTGCTTATGCTCATTAACAGTAAAACATATCATCATGGAATGCCTGCTATATCTGAAAGAACGGAAAACTGCTTTCTTCTCTCATTTTCATAACTCCAGCCAGTTATCACTATAGTGTGTTCTAGGAGATTGTGAGGATATGGTTGACATTTTTCTCTTTCTAAAATTGATAAATAAATATCACAATATATGAGCCATATCAAGCGTAAGACAAACGAAGAAGATATTAGACAGTAATCAGTGCATTATAGTCTAAGTTGCTGATGCACCAACAAATTTAATAATAACAACAACAAGTTATTACAAAATCATCCAGTTCGCTGCCAGAGTTTAACTCACCTCTGGCATTCCCCTCCCTGAATAACTCCTCGTGGGTGAATGTAGATGCAAAATACTCATTTAGTTTGTTAGCCACCTGAGCAGGATCACCAACGGTTGAACCATCAATATCTAGTGGACCAATCTGATTCATTCCTTTCCTTCTAGAGTTTACATAGGTAAACTCTAGAAGGAAACTTTGTTGTTTTTCTTTGCGTCCTTTGCCAAAGATTTCTCATAATCTGCATTTGCCTGCCTAATCTCCTTTGTGACTTGGTTACAGACCAGCTTATATATGTCATAGGCTTCCCATGTCACCCATTAATTTATGTCACCCAGATTATATCTGTCATTTATGCTTCCATGTCACCCATTAATTTATGTCACCCAGCTTATATCTGTCATTTATGCTTCCATGTCACCCAGCTTATATCTGTCATAGGCTTCCATGTCACCCATTTTTCTTCTCTGCCAGTCTTATAATGGGGGATTTTAATTTCCCAGATATTGACTGGAATTTGGGGGCTGGTCACTCACACACTAGCAAGGCTTTTGTGGATTTATTGGATGATTGTTTTCTACATCAGCATGTTTGGGAGGCAACTAGAGGGAGTAATACTCTTGTTTTGATTATCAGTAGTGATTCTTCATGCATTAAGAATCTGCAGGTAAATGAACTACTAGGTGGCAGTGATCACAGTGTGCTGAAGTGGGATTTACTCAAAGAGGTAACTACCATTAGGAGTAAAGGGAAGGGTTATTGCTTTCGTAAAGGCGACTACGATGGACTGAGACAGTATTTAAATTCTATACAGTGGGACCAACTGATGATGATGTTACCAACAGCAAATTCAAAATGGGAAGCATTCAAAGAACTTATCTTGGAAGCTACTAGGCTTTACATACCAACTAAGAAATATTGTTCAAGGTTTAGGCCTAAGTGGATGTCACATGAACTAATGAGACATATGGCAGAGAAGAAAAATGCATGGGATACGTACAAATTAACACGTGACACAGAAGCCTATGATAGATACAAGTTGATCTGTAACCAAGTTACAAAGGAGGTTAGGCAGGCGAAGGCAGATTACGAGAAATCTTTGGCAAGGGATGCAAAGAAAAACAGCAAAGAGTTCTTTACTTATGTAAACTCTAGAAGGAAGGGGATGAATCAGATTGGTCCACTTGATATCGATGGGTCAACTGTTGATGATCCTGCTCAGATAGCTAACAAACTAAATGAATATTTTGCATCGACATTCACACATGAGGAGTTATTCAGCGAGGGGAATGCCAGAGGTGTATTCAACTCTGGCAGTAAGCTAGAGAATCTTGTAATAACTGAGAGTAAAGTGGAGGAGAAATTGTTGAAGATAAATACAAGAAAGCCACTGGATCTATCCAGTTATATTAAAGGAGGCAGCAAAGGAAGTAAGCAAACCCTTAGCCATAATTATGAGAGCTTCTTTGGACTCGGGAAGTACCCATGGACTGGAGATGTGCAAATGTGACCCCAATTCACAAAGGAGGATCAAAAGGCGACACAAGTAATTATAGACCTGTCAGTTTAACTTCTGTTCCCGGAAAATTAATGGAGGCACTGGTTAAAGAAGCACTGCAGAATCATCTAGACAGGACTTCAGTTATAGCTCAGACACAGCATGGTTTTGTTAAGGGGAAGTCTTGCCTGACCAATTTGATTGGATACTCTGATGCAGTCACAAAAGAACTGGATGCAAGGAATAACTTTGATATTATATACTTGGATCTTAGAAAGGCTTTTGATACTGTTGCACTTGGAGCAGTGTGGCATTGGAGGCAAATTGCTGCTATCGATATGCTGTGGTTGAGGGGGAGAAGACAGAGAGTGGTAATCAATGGACACTGCTCATTGTGGACTAATGTTATTAGTGGAGTCCATCAGGGTTCAGTGTTGGGTCCATTATTGTTTTCTGTATTTATGAATGATATTGATGATGGTATATCAAGCTTAATGTCCAAGTTTGCAGATGATACGAAGGTTGGCAGGGTTGTCAAGGACACTACTGACACTATGCTACTGCAACAGGATCTGGAAAGGTTGAGCAGATGGGCTGAGAGGTGGCAAATTAAGTTTAACATTGACAAATGTAAAGTACTACATATGGGAAACAGCAACCCCAGAGCAATGTATCAACTCTTGCTACTACACTGACAGTGGTAGAGAATGAAATGGACCTGGGGGGTGGTTGTGCAGGCAGATATGAAGTTTTCTGAGCAGTGCAGACGGGCTGCAAGAGTAACTAATGGTGTATTGTCGATGATATATAGGAATTTTTCTAGCAGGGATAAGGAGGTGATTATTCCCTTGTATAAGGCAATGGTCAGGCCACACCTAGAGTACTGTATACAGGTCTGGAGGCCTCATTTCAAGAAGGATGTAGGGATGCTGGAACGAGTACAGAGAAGGGCAACAAGATTGGTGAATGGAACAAAGTGGTGCTCTTACAAAGAAAGGCTTAAGTTTTGCAAATTACAGTGTCTGGAGACTAGGCACCAGCGAGGTGATCTGATTGAGGTGTATAAAGCCTTGAATGGTTTGAGCATGCTTAATGCTGATGGGATCCTTCCTCTTGCTCAGAAAAATCACCTGAGAGGGCATAAATTCAAATTGAGGAAAGACAGATGTAGGATAGACGTGAGGAAATTTGCCTTTAGCCAGCGGGTGGTTGGTTGGTTGGTGGAACAGACTTCCATCCCTTGTCGTGGAAGTTGAAAGCCTAAATAAGTTTAAGGCTCAACTGGACAGGTATTTCGAACGAAATAACACACTCCTACTCTCAATTTTGATCTCCCAATGCTTATGTCACACCAAACTGACTTGACACAGCACTGTCCAGCGATGTTGACTGGCTTCACTTCCTTGGATTTTTTTATGTGTTTCTTAACTAATAGTATAACCCCTCCTCCTTGTCTATCCTTCCTGTACACACTGTACTCCCCAAATTCCAGTTCTGCATTCCTTATATCTGTGTGACACCATGTCTCTGATATCCCAACAATATCTGCCTTTGATGTTCTGAGCAATACCTCCATTTCATCAAATTTATTTACGAAACTCCTAGCATTGGTGTACTTGCAAGTATACGTGCACCTGTTCCTATTCTTAGCTACCCTAACACAACCCATGTGTTTACTTGTACCGCAATGACTCCCAGCTGTCTCTGAAATACCCTGCATCTTGTTTTCCAGGCTGATGCTCATTTCTGTAGAACCAGTGCAAGAATCACTTTCACCTCTGCCAGTGGCTACTGTTAATCTATTAGTCCTTGTATCCCCCCACCAGCTAGCAGTTTTCCAACCCACGTAATACTGCCTCAATAACATCAGCAATTATTCTTGCACCCTTTCTATTTAAGTGTATGCCATCCCTGTAGAAGCAGTCTCTCCTGTTAACAAGTACAGACCAGGCTGAAAAAAATTCTACCCCTTGAGCCTTGCACAATCTTTCCAGGGCCGAATTGATCGACAAGGCTCTCATCCTATTCTCCCTCCTATCGTGTCTGGGCAGAATTGCAGACCTTTTCAAATTCAACCCTAATTCACGGCTCTTTTTAACAGTGACCTGTACTTGTTAACTAATTCTCCCAGTCTCCTACTCTTAATATCATTAGTGCCAAAGTATACAACAATATCACCCTTTGTGCCCTTAAAATATATCTGCTCTACAACGTTATCAACCTTTGCCACTTCCAGACTTACCCTGGTCCTGTTTCACCTATCCTTTTTACATAGCATGTTCCCCGTTTCCCTGACAATAGTCACCAACTACTAGTTCCTGTGGGACCAGCACATTCCGCCTTGGGGGTTGCCACTGTGTTGCATGATGATCAAGTGCAAGCTCTGCCGTTGATGTGGGCAGCTTAGAGCTTGATGGGCCCCTCAATTTAGATCCTTTAAGGGCATCCACCCTGTCCTTTAAGCTCTCATATAGGCCCATAACAACACTGTTCATGGTCAACATGTTCTAACTAGACATCATGAAAGATGAAGATCACAAGTCTTCACAGTCTAAATGGATTAAAATGCCAGCTTTCCTCATTATTCATTCACTGGGAACACAGCCATTGAGCAAACTTTCTCTTGGCCCCAAGTGCTAAGCAATAAGGACCAAGCAATTTTTCTTAAGTGAAATATAAAGTGATGCTTCCAAGTGATTTTGTTCTGTTTCATTTCTAGTAGCTTTCTTATAATCAGTTCATTGTAAGTGGTTCTGTACTTAGCAGATTTTAAGTTAGAACCCAGGAAGGAAAATCATTTTTCTTTTATTAGGATATTTATTCATTTTTTCACTAACAAACTAATTCTCCAGCTGCTTGGTCACTAGGTAGCACTGCTCCTGCCTCCCCATGGCGGGGCTGGAAACCTGAAAGGAAAATTAATCCTTTTATGGCTAAAAGGAGCAACAATGGACTCGGAAAACCTGGTTTCACCTGGCTCTGTGGATCAAACTGATCATAAGTGGCAGCAAGATGTCCTAATCCATCTATTGCCAAGAGACAAAAGGAAGATGTGACCCAAACTATCTCTCCACTCTTTCTAATTTTCCACTCCCTAACAGACCAGTCTGTTAGTAAACTTTCTCCCTTTGTAATACAAAGGTGCTTAGAACATATAGCTGGTCCACCAAGAATGGTTCACCACCTAAAATCTGGTGACCTATTGATAGAAACGACAAATCGCTGACATTCAGAGCTTCTTCTTAAAACCATAGCTCTTGGTGGGATTCCCATCAAAGTCACTCCATATGCCATTTTAAGTCGAATGGAATGGGACCTCCTAAACAGCTCTGAAGAAGAAATTGTACGAGAGTTACAAAACCATGACACAAAACCAGAATGTCATACATGCCAAAAGAATTCTTATTAAAAAGGATGGAAACTTGATACCAACCCACACTATCATACTTACTTTCAATACTCCTACTCCGCCAACATCAGTTAAAGCAGGATACCTGAATTGCTGGGTAAAGCCATACATCCCCAATCCCATAAGATACTTCAAGTGTCAAAAGTATGGCCATTCCCAAACAGTATGCAGAGAACAAGCTATTTGTGCCTCTTGTGGCTCAAATGACCATAATGATGCCATACACAATCTCCTCACTGTCCAAAGTGCAAAGGAGACCACTCTGCCTATTCCAGAGACTGCAGTATATGGAAGAGAGAGAGAGAGAGAGAGAGAGAGAGAGAGAGAGAGAGAGAGAGAGAGAGAGAGATTGAAGTTCAGAAATATAAAACTGAACATAAGGTCACATACCATTACTTCCAGCAGTGAGATCATATGCAGCAGCAACTGCAACTTCAGTGCAGAAAACAAAAGTAACTGCTACCAAGCTGACATCTCAGTCCCACCTAACATCTCAGTAGTGGACTGGGCATGTAATCTCCTTTTACATACAAAACCAAAAGTTGATCAGGCAATTAATACATCCATTATAATTTCACCAGATGCTGAAGATCCAACACCAACGCAAATCCCCCCAAACCTGTTGAAAAAACACAAAAAAATACTGACACTATGTAAATTCTGGAACCTTTACACAACTGATGATATGGACAGTAGTGATCGACCAAACTTCACTAGAAAAAAAGTCAAAATAGATCCATTGAAACAGACAGCACATCGTAAATCATCTGAATCAATAACTAAGTCCAAATAATGTGTACACTTCTTCAGTGGAATTGTGTGGGATTCAGAGTAACCTTAACGATATCAATGGTCTGATTTCTGTCTATAATCTTGCAAGTGTTTGTTTACAAGAAACAAACCTAACTCCGCACATAAATATTTCAATCAAATACTACATATATAGGCAAGATCGTAAAGCTACAACTGCCCATGGAGGGGTCGCCATTTTGTTCGACTCTAATATTCCATTCAGCCATATTCAGCTGAAAACATCCCTTGAAGCAGTCGCGGTCTTCAGTGTGATTGGAATTACCTTTCACATGGTTTCACTCTAACCATACATATACATTGCAAGACTTCGAGGATTTAGTTACACAATTACAATCTCCATTCTGTTTGATGGGAGATCTTAATGGGCATCTTACCATTTGGGCCTCTCTTCATATAGACAAGAGGGCACATGATAGAAAAACTTCTAAATAGCAGGAACTTTACACTATTGAACATTGTCCATTTACCTACAGGGAATACTACTGCAATTGATCTCGCCATTTGTTCCCTGGCTTATTTTCTTTACTGGTCTGTTTCAAATGATCCCTATAAAATTCAAAAGATCCCTATAACCGTCTTTGACCATTAACCAGTTGTTTGCCACCTATTAACAAATGATGTTTGCCACCTATTAACAAATCCAAAGAAGAAAAAAATAGTCAAGAAACACATGTCATGATGAACCGAAGATGGCAAATGAAGAGCAAGAAAAACACTGACAGGGAGAAAATTGAGTATACTGAGTTATGCAAAGTCATTAGAAAGAGACTCAGAGAGGACATAAGAAGATTTAACACAAGAAAAGTAAAACAAGCATTAAGGGAAAACAAAGGATTTAAATCAGCAGCCATGAGCAGTAATACAGAAAGACAAATGATACTGAAACTAAAGAATAGCGATGGTGTACTTATAAACAGCAGAGAAGGCATAATTCAAATAGCAGAAGACTACGATAGAGAATTATACAAGGGGCGACGGAATGATGCCAGCAATGGGGAAGATGGATTGCAAAGTAGCAACACATACGACATACCCGATATTCTCCCTGATGAGGTAGAACATGCATTGAAGAAAATGAAGAATCAGAAAGCCCCGGGGGAAGATGAAGTTACTGTAGAGTTGTTAAAATTGGGAGGAAGAGACATAACACAAAAACTGGCAAGGCTCTTCACAAAGTGCATTAGAAAAGGTGTAATGCCTAAGCAGTGGAATAATGCAATCATAGTTTTGCTGCATAAGAAAGGAGATAAATCAGAAATTGGAAATTATAGACCAATTAGCTTGTTATCCCACATCTACAAGTTGTTCACAAGGGTCATTACTAACAGATTAGAAAGAATACTTGATGAGAATCAACCGAAAGAGCAAGCTGGCTTTAGGACAGGATTCTCAACTATGGATCACCTTCACGTAATATCACAGCTAATGGAGAAAGCAAATGAATATAAAACACCATTATGCTTGGAATTTGTGGATTATGAAATGGCATTTGACTCCATACAGCATAAGGTAATGTTTCGGGCACTGGAAAGACAAGGCATAGATACCCCACATATTATGATTTTGAAGAAAATATATGAGAATGCTACCTCCTTTATTTAGACTAGACAAAGACAGTAGGAAATTTAAAATCGAGAAAGGAGTTCGACGAGGAGACACAATATCTCCGAAGCTGTTTACTGCTGCCCTTGAGGAAGCTTTCAGAAGATTAGACTGGTCGCAGAAAGGAGTCAATGTGAATGGAGAGTACCTAAACCATTTAAGATTTGCAGATGACATTTTAGTCATAAGCCGTGATCCCAAAGAATTAGAGGAAAATCTTAATCAGTTATGCAGAGTTAGTAAGGATTTTGGACTAAAGATGAATATGGCTAAAACAAAAGTAATGATGAACAAGTATGCCACAGAAAGGGAAATAATGATTGAAGGAGCAGTAATTGAAAAGGTGGAGTCATATACTTATCTGGGACAAGTTATTAGCTGTAATAATGATAAATGGCTGGAAGTCAAGAGAAGAATAAATTTTGGATCGATAGCATTCAGGAAATATAGTCACATACTGAAGAGCAATATCCCAGTTTGTCTGAAACGTAAAATAATGAACCAATGTATGCTCCCCACCATGACTTATGGAAGTGAAACTTGGGCACTCACCAAAAGAATGGAAAAGAAGCTGAGAACTACACAGCGAAGAATGGAACGAATTATATTGGGAATCAGACTGTTAGATAAGAAGAGAAACACATGGATTAGGCAGCAAACTCAAGTAAAGGACATTCTTATCAAAACTAAAGAACTAAAATGGTCTTGGGCAGGACACATAGCTCGAAGACATGATGACAGATGGACTAAGAAAATAACAGAATGGTACCCAAGAGGAGCTAGAAGAAAATCTGGAAGACAAAGGCGGAGATGGATAGATGAAATTCATGAGTTTGTGGGTAGTAAATGGATGGCCAGTGCTCAAAACAGAAGGAACTGGAAAGTTGCTGGAGAGGCCTTCATCCTGCAGTGGAGTGAAAATGGCTGAAGATGATGAAGAACAAATGATGTACCGCAATCTATAAGAGGTAAAAAGTGGAAATTTTGCAAGCAAACTGGGAAAAATACCAATATGCTGCTTCTTTAGATGCGCAAACTATAAGACATTGTGATATCAATAGTGTTGTTACTTATGTTACAAACCAAATCATCTCTGCAGCAGATATTTTAATACCAAAGATCACTAATCAGTACCATAAACATTACAAGCAGTGGTGGAATTAAGAATACCTGGAAGCAAAGAAAGAGAAAAATAAAGCTTGGAATCAATTTAGAAAGTTCCCCACCACCGCTAATCTCATAAAATATAAGAAAGCCAGCAAAAGCACATTATATAAGTCGGAAATCTCAAAATGAGTCCTGGATATCTTTCGCTAGAAAAATTAATAGAAATACCGACACTAGAATTATGTGGAATGAAATTAGACAAATCTCAGGTAAATATTCAACAGCCCCTAAACCGATGAGCTGGAAAGGCCATAACATAACTTATCCAGAAAAAATTGCAAACCTACTAGGAGAAACCTTTGAGGAACTGTCAGCTACATCATCATATAGACCAGTCTTTCAAAAATATAAAGCTCAAATTGAAAAATACAAAATTAATTTCTGCACAACTCATGAGATTCCATACAGTCAACCCTTCACTATATATGAGCTACATAAAGCCTTAGCTAAATCAAAACAAAGTGCATCAGGTCTGGATGAAATTCACTATCAAATGATTAAGCATCTCGCCAAAAATTCCTTATTCATACTCCTACTGCTTTATAATAGGATATACCTTGAGCACACATATCCAGACTCTTGGCGGCATTAGTTTGTGCTGGACTTTCCAAAACCAAGGAAGGACCACTCAAATCCAAATAAGTATTGCCCTATTTCCCTCACTAGCTGCCTTAGTAAAACTTCAGAATGGTGAATGATCGGTTAACATGGTTTCTTGACTCGCACAATCTCCTTAGTTCGATCCAATATGGCCACGGGTGCCAAGCGTTATAGTGATCAAGTGATTCATAGAACGTTTACTCAGAGCCACAGTTCTTCTTTAGTTTAAAAAGTTTTTTTTATGTTCTCTTTAATCAATAACTTAGTCTTACGAATTGTAAGCAAGTTTTAAGAAAGGAAATCCACCTTACTTTTTTTTCCCTTTAAACTAGCATATTAACCCTTATACCGCTTGGTCACTCTAGCAGCACTGCTCCTGCCTCCCCGTGGCGGGGTCGGTAATCTGGGAGAAGAAATCCACTCTCCCGGGCTGAAAGGACAAAGATGGAAAACAGTTCATTTCCACCTTTAGAGACATCGAGCTCAAGAACAATGACAAACGACAATGAAAATAACTTTTCTCAACCTAAGAGGTTTAAAACAACCCCTCAAGAGGAGATACCAGCTTTCCTCATCTTATGTTCACTCTCTTAGCTGCCTCTGAGCAAATTATCACCTTTTATTGTGCAGAAATGCATTGAGACTGCTGCAGGCTCACCTAAACCAATAAGGCAACTCCAATCCGGTGATCTTCTGGTTGAGACTACACAACCTCAACATTTTACAAAGCTATTAAAGCTCAACTTTTGGAGGACACCCAATAAAAGTCATTCCCATGCCACACTAAACTCCTCTAAGGGAGTAATAACAGAATGGGATTTATTAACAGTAACAGAGGAGGAAATTGTCAAAGAGCTACATGAACAAAAAGTCATCCAAGCAAGGAGAATTATGACTTGAAAAATGGTATTCTTGTTCCAACAAGGAGCATAATTCTCACTTTTAACACTCCTAGTTTACCATCATCTGTGAAAGCAGGCTATCGGCATTGCCGTGTCCGACCGTACATCCCAAATCCCATCAGGTGCTACAAATGCCAAAAATACGGCCACTCTCAAACTTCATATCAAGGTGAGGTAATATGTCCGAATTGTGGATCAAAAGAGCATAATCAATCTGATTGCACCATTACCACTCCGCAATGCCCAAATTGTAAGGGGAACCATCCAGCATTCTCAAAAACATGTAAACTATGGAAGCAAGGGAAAAAAAATTCAAAAATATAAAGTAGAAAACAAAGTGACATACTTGGAGGCAAGAAGAGAAATAATTAAAACAGAAACAAAGTGTACATATGCCACAGCCACTCAACATTTCCAATCAGTGGGGATTCAAATTGATAGTAGTAGTAGTAGCAGCATGTGATACAAGAAAGCAAGTGTATGAGCTTATGCAGCATCAGCCAAAAAAAAAAAAAAATCACACCATTCCCTCCAAATGCCTGTCCAGTTCCTCCTTAAATTTATTTAACCTATCAACTTCCACAACGACAGATGGAAGTTTGTTCCAGCAATTAACCACCCACTGGCTAAAGGCAAATTTCTGCACATCTATTCTACATCTGTCTTTTCTTAATTTGAATTTATGCCCCCTTAGGCTCGTAATCTGAACAAGTGGAAGGATCCCATCAGAATTCAGCGTGCTCAACCCATTCAAGGCCTTATACACCTCAATCAGATCACCGCGCAGGTGCCTAGTCTCCAGCCACAGCAATTTGCAGAACTTAAGCCTCTCTTGGTAAGAGGATCCCTTCATTCCCCTCACCAATCTTGTTACCCTTCTCTGTACATGCTCAAGCAAATCTACATCCTTCCTAAAATGAGGCCTCCAGACCTGTACGCAGTACTCAAGGTGTGGCCTGACCATTGCCTTATACAGAGGGACAATCGCCTCCTTTTCCCTGCTAGCAAAATTCCTATATATCATTGACAAAACCCATGACCTGCCCTGGCAGCCTGTCTGCATTGCTCAGAAAACTTCATATCTGACTGCACAATTACTCCCAGGTCTTTTTTTTCATTTTCTACGACCTTAAGTGTAGTACCACACAGTTGGTACTTTTCTCTTGGGTTACTTCTACCCATATGCAGTACTTTGCATTTGTCAAGGTTAAACTTCAGTTGCCACTTCTTAGCCCATCTGCCCAAATTATCTAGATCCTGTTGCAGTAGCTGACTGAGCCGTATAGACTCAGTCAGATTTTATCAGACAATGACCAAGTGTCAGCAGTTTAAGTTTTTACAAACTATTAATATATATATACACATATATAAATTGGATAATTTACTTTTAAACATATATTTTAAACTTATATATATAAACAATTTGACGAGGTAACCTTTTTAAAGGTTACCTCATCAAATTTAAGTAACCTTTAAAAAGGTTACCTTTTTAAAGGTTACCAGAATTTATCTTTGTTAATATTTTAATCTTTTGTTGGCGCTGTTATAACCTTAGTCGTTTTTGTGCCAATAAAATCAAAATCATCATCATCACCTGTTGCAGTAGCACACTGTCATTAACCAACCTACCAACCTTTGTATCATCTGCAAACTTCGACACTAAGCCTGATATACCTTTATCAATATCATTGATAAATATACAAAACAAAAGTGGACCCAACACCAAACCCTGTGGGACTCCACGAAGAGCAGCACCCATTGATTACCACCCTCTGTCTTCTCCCACTTAACCATCCTTTTACCCATTGTAGCAACTTACCCTTAATACCATTCTGCTCCAATTTGTACAATAGTCTTCCATGGGCAACAGTGTCAAAAGCTTTCCTGAAATCGAAAAATATGATATCAACATTATTTTTTGCATCCAGTTCCTTTGTAACCACATCATAATATCCTATCAAATTTGTCAGATAAGACTTTCCCTTAAACCCATGCTGTGTCTGAATTATTGCTGCAGTCTTGTCTAGATGATCCTGCAATGCATCTTTAACCAATGACTCCATTATTTTACCCGGAACAGAAGTTAAACTAACTGGTCTGTAATTACTCGTGTCACCCTTCGATCCCCCTTTGTGAATTGGGGATACATTTGCACATCTCCAGTCTGTGGGACCTCCCCTGAGTCCAAGGATGCTCTCATAATTATGGCTAAGGGTTTGCTTAGTTGCTTTGCCGCCTCATTTAATATAACTGGATAAGATCCCATCCACCCCAGGTGCTTTTCTTATGTTTAACTTCAACAATTTCTCCTCCACTTTGCTCTCAGTTATTACAAAATCATTAAGTACCCTGCTACAATTTGATAACCTTCTGCCATTTTCAAACCTTAATAATTCCTCATGTGTGAATGTAGATGCAAAATACTCATTCAGTTTGTTTGCTCTCTGAGCAGGATCATCAACAGTCGAACCATCGATATCAAGTGGATCAATGAGATTCATCCCCTTCCGTTTAGAGTTTATATAAGTAAAGAAATCCTTTCTGTTTTTCTTAGCATCTTTTGCCAAGGATTTCTTGTAATCTGTCTTCGCCTGCTTAACTTCCTTTGTGACCTGATTACAGACTAGCTTATATCTGCCATAGGCTTCTGAGTCGCTTGATAATTTATATGCATCCCATGAATTTTTCTTCTCTGTCACAAGTCTCTTTAGTTGATTTGATAACCATTTAGGCCTAAACCGTGAACAGTATTTCTTAATAGGTATGGAACTTTTAGTAGCATCCACGATTAATTCCTTGAGTGCTTCCCACTTAGAATTTACTGTTAGTAACATCGTCAGTTTATCCCACTGTACAGAATTTAAAAACTGTATCAGTGGGATCATCACAATCATCAATCTCCACCAGAATGGACATTGATGAACACCGTGACTCAGATAATGGAATCCTAGAATTACATGCAGCCGATGAGATGGACGTGACTCGCCCTTTCTTTTCTAAGAAAGACAAAACAAAAATAGATAGATACAAGCAAACTACAACTCAGTCAGAACCAAAAACATGCCATAAAACCACATAATGGAATCGTAAAGGCTCTCGGAATACAAAAGATGATTTGCAAGATCTTATCGATCAGTACAAGCCAGCTGCCATAGCTTTACAGGAAATTCTCATCTCAAGTGTGTCCTACCGTTAAGAACTATGCTATCTTTAGACGCGATAGGAGTATAGACACACCAGCTCATGGAGGGTTGTCCATTATTGTCAGGATTACAACATTCCATCCAAACATGTTTCTCTTCAGACTCCTTTTGAGGTAGTGGCGGTGTGCATTGTAATTGGTATTACTCTCACAATAGCTTCTATATATCTCCCTCCTAATTTCTCTTTCTCCTTGGATAACTTAGAAAACTTAATAGATCAGCTGCCATCTCCCTTCTGCTTATTTGGAGATTTCAATGCTCATCATCCGCTATGGGGATCGACAAAAGGAGCAAACTAATAGAAGCCCTGCTGGATAGTCATAATCTTACCCTATTAAACACTGGTGAGCCCACATATATCCATTTTTCTACGGGATCCATGACTGCAATAGACCTTACAATCTGCTCTCCATCCATATATGCCAATACAGAGTGGTCAGTTCTAGACAACCCACTAAATAGTGATCATCTACTGATCCTTTACAAGATACAAACACGAGTAAACTTGTCCCCATCGCAGTGCTCCAACTGGAAATTCCATAGGGCACATTGGCATGAATACTCCTGTCTAACTCAGTTTGATGATATAATCCAGTCCCAGCCGATAGATAACGTCACCGATCATATAACCAACCAGATATTACATGCTGGTGCTACTTCTTCAATACCTAAATCTCAACCTGGGAAACGTAAACACAGCAGTGTTTGGTGGAATCAGTTATGCACATATGCTAAACAAGAAAAAAATTGAGCTTGGAACTTGTTTCGAAAATTTCCTATGTCCGGTAATCTTATTAACTTTAAAAGACTCAAGGCAAAGTTCCGCCAAGTAAGAAGAAAAGCCAAGAAAGATGCCTGGATAAGTTTTACTTCCACTATTAAAAAGGATACAGACAACGACTCATCTGGAAGAAAATCCAAGCACTTAACAGTAAATACGTGCAGTACCCATCCTCAATCCTAAACTGGAAAGGACAAGAGTTGTCCGCACCATCAGAAATAGCTAATGCATTAGGTGAATCATTTGTCAGTATATCAGCAGTGTCCACATACAACCAAACCTTTCAAAAAATTAAGGCATCTGCAGAAAAACAGAAAATAAATTTCTCTACTAAGGTATCACATCAGTACAATCAACCATTCACTCTAAAGGAACTTTTGGAGTCTCTGAATGAAACATCCAGTACTGCTGCTGGTCCGGATGGAGTCTGCTATATAATGTTAAAAAAACTAAATAACAATGCACTAAACTCCCTGTTGAAATTCTACAATAGAATATTTTTAGAAAATAGTTACCCGCAATCCTGGTGTCACTCAGTCGTTCTTGCTTTTCCGAAATCAGGGAAGGATCATATCATCCCGTATAATTGTTATTTGTTATTTTTTTTTAGGAGCATTAGCAACTAAGGCCATATTGCTCCGGGATATGTGGTGGTCATTCCCTGACCTTTCCACATCCTCCATATTTGGTGGTGATGGGCTTGAACCGCAGTCTAATCAAGAAGCGTGTGCTACGCACTGCTGCTCCTTCCCACCTGGCTACTGAGGTGCCCCCATATAATTACAGGCCGATTTCACTGACTAGCTGTTTAGGAAAAGTCTTAGAAAAAATGGTACACAAGTGGCTAACGTGGTTTTTGTAAACCAACAATCTGCTAAACAGAAATCAGTACGGGTTTCGGAAGAATTACTCAATATTAGATTTAATGATCAAAGCAGAAGCAAACATCTGCAATGCTTTCGTAAGGAGACAGTATCTGGTCATGGTTAATGTAGATATCGAGAAAGCTTTTGACACCACGTGGCGATATGGTGTCCTTCAGGACCTTCATTCTTTTGGATTGAAGGGACAGTTACCCCAATTTATACAGAACTTTCTACACCACAGAACATTTCAGGTCAGATATCTGAACAGTTTATCCGAACCATTTGAACTAGGTGTACCACAAGGTTCCATCCTAAGTGCAACATTATTCACAATAAGAATTGCTAATATGACACGAAATATACCAAAAACAGTTGAATCATACATGTTTGTCGATGACCCAATTATTTCTTGTCAGTCACAAACTGTGAATGCCATTGAAAGGCAACTTCAAATATCCATAACCAGAATAGAATCGTGGGTGCAACGGAATGGCTATTCCTTAGCAGAAAATAAATCAACAGCAATGCTTTTCTGCAAAATATGCAAACTACATCCAGATCCTGAAATATATTTAAAAAATAACCTCTTACCAATAACTTTCATTTATTGGGTTTGTATCTAGACAATAAACTTAATTTTTCCAATCGTATAGCCTACCTTAAAACGGCCTGTCTAAAGAAATTGAACATCTTAAGAGTTGTCTCCGCCAAATCCTGGGGTGCTGATAGAAACTGACTATCACATGTCTATAGAACTTTAATTCCGTCCCGCCTAGACTATGGATCACCTGTGTATGACTCTGCAAGGAACAGTTCCTTGTTGCGGCTAAATAAAATTCAGAAAAGTGCCCTAAGGATAGCCATGGGAGCCGTCAGAAAACATCTCCAGTACACAGCCTATATATTGAGGCAAACGAACCCCCATTACACCTCAGGCGAAAAACATTACTTTGTAATTATGCTGCAAAAATTAAAAGTATTCCCTCTCACCCCAGCTGGAAATACCTGTTTGATCCTCAAAATGTAATATTATACCGTAATAAACCTAATGAAAACCACCCTGCTGGTGTTCGATTACAAGAGACCATGAGCAGTTGGAACATTAACTTTCAGCATATCCTTGATGACTATGCTTCTCCTGAACTTCCCTGGATTCAATTTTCACCTTGTTGTGATACTTTCTTTCTGAGATGGGGAAAATGCTACTTGCAAAACAACCTACAGAGTTACATGAAGCACACACCTTAGAAAACTCACTAAAACTACTTATCTACACTGATGGCTCCAAAACAGATGAAGCCGTAGGTGCTGCAGCAATTTCTTCTACCTTCTCTATATCTGTATCTTCCTACCGAATGCAGTATCTATACCACAGAATTATATGCAATAAAACTGGCCCTAGATAATATAAGTAAGCAGCATTTCAAGCATGCATTGATATACACAGACTCCTTAAGTGCAGTCACCGCCATTCAGTCTGCTACTTCTTCCCACCATCTCATTCTGAAACAGATCCGATACAGATTATATCAGTATCAAACATCAAATCAGATGGTCACCTTCTGCTGGATCCCTGGTCGTGTCGGCATCCCAGGTAATGAACATGTGGATCATGCTGCTAAACATCCTGACAGTACATCATTCTGTCATCTGAAAGTCCCATACACTGATTATAAATCTACTATCAAAACAGCATGTAGGACTCAATGGTCAGAACTGTGGCAAACAGAAGTCAATAATAAACTATTCTAGATTAAAAAAGAACCTCAGCTATGGACTTCTAGTTTCAGGAGAAGCAGGCTAGAAGAAACCATTTTGGCAAGACTTCGAATTGGTCATTCGTATACAACACATCTGTTTTTGCTTATGGGAGAGAATCCTCCTCAATGTCTCATCTGCCAGACCCAGCTAACAATTAAACATTTTCTAATAGAATGCTCTCAGTACACAACTATCCGAAAATCCAGTTTCTATTCCTTATCTAATTTGCAGGAACTTCTAACTTTATTACACATACTTGGCAAAAATGCAAATTTTGAAGAACTATTTCAATACTTGAAACACACAAAGTTATATAACAATCTCTGAGAGACATAATATACAATTTTTGGCCATAAGAAATTCATGAACAGGCACAATATGGCCCAGGAGGCCCTTGTGCCAAAAATCTTCAATTACAACGACAACCACCGAGCCAATATGGTTTTCGGAAAAGCAGATCAACACTATATATTGACAAATGCCGAAGCAAACATCCGCGATATCTTTCTCTGAAACAAACATCTTGTTTTGATATGTCTCGACATTGAAAAGGCTTTTGATACTACCTGGAGATATATGGTATCCTACAGGAATTGCACAAATTAGGATTAATAGGACATCTACCAAAGTTCTTCCAAAACTTCATGTATAAAAACTTTCCAAGTCCACTACCATCATATTTTGTATCAAATATACAATCAAGAACAGGGGGTACCCCAAGGCTCAGTCCTTAGTGCAACCCTTTTTGCAATAAAAACCAGTCCTGTCACAGAAGTCATTCCAGAAACAGTAGAAACATATCTATATGCAGACGATCTCACTATTTCATGTCACTCACAGAATATGCGCACAATTGAGAGACACTTCAATGTGCTATAAACAGAATAGAGTCCTGGTCCACCTATAATGAATATTGACTCTCAGTACAAAAGACAGCGGCAGTACACTTCTGCAGTAAACGAAAGATGCATCCTGACCCAAGAACTAAGAATATGCAATCAACAAATCCCACTGAAACGTAATATCTGACTACTAGGTCTAATCATGGATCCCAAATTAAATTTCCTAGACCATATAAAATATCTATGTACAGTGCGTGTAAAAAAATTAAACATTCTATGAGATATATATGCCATGACATGGGGAACTTATCGTTATTCACTTTTTCACATTTATCAAGCAATGATAAGATCTAGATTAGATTATGATTCTCCCATCTATTCCTCAGCAAGGAAAAGTGTTCTAAAATGGTTAGATCCTATCCATCACAGTTGTTGTTGTTATTTGATTTTTAGGAGCATTAGCAACTAAGGCCATATTGCTCTGGGGATATGCGGTGGTCATTCCCTAACATTTCCACATCCTCCGTATTTGGTGGTCACGGGCTTGAACCCCGGTCTAATCAAGAAGCGTGTGCTGTGCACTGCTGCTCCTGCCCACCTGGCTACGGAGGCGCCCCTCTATCACAGTGCGTTACGTGTTGTTTCCGGAGCATTTCATACCTCACCCATGTATTAATATCTTTATTGCAGGCAGTGAATGATTACATGATTGCCTGATGCAGTAATACCCATAACAGTGACAATGATAGGGGTTTAACATAAAATAATTAATACAGGAAAAATTACATAAAACATATATTAAAACATAAAATGTATAATTACATAGTTTACATATAAAATTAATATTAACATGGGTAATGAAAGAACATGAAAAGATAATGGCAGTCAATCAGCTGAAGACGAAAGCTGTTCCCTGATTGTGTTTTCTGTAGAATTTGTCCTCTATGTACTTTTTGTAGTCCATATCCATCTCCTGGACATTGTGGAGCATCTCCTGAGCCTCCACGCCACAGACTGCATGTGCAATTGGATCCTCCAATTGCACATCTGGCAAAAACTTGGCATATTGACTTCACCTGCTATCATTTTAATTGCCATGAGCAAGCAGAGGGCGAATATCCGTTTGCCAGATGTGCAATTGGATCCTCCAATTGCACATCTGGCAAAAACTTGGCATATTGACTTCACCTGCTATCATTTTAATTGCCATGAGCAAGCAGAGGGCGAATATCTGTTTGGTGACGTTTCTGTAATTTAGAAGTGGGGTGATATCTGAAGTATGTGTGAGTGGTGGCAGTTTATGCTTGAAGAGGACCCACCGAAGAATCCAGTACTCATCAGATGTAATGGTTTTTAATGTGGTTTTTGTTGCTGACGCCCAGATTTCTGAACTGTAGGTGATGACTGGCTGCAGAAACCAGTATATGTATGTATTGGAACGTGTACTTAGGCTCTGTGACATGAAGGAGGTGTTGTTTGGCAAGCCTAGTATAGTATATACACAGAGATTTGGCAATTATAGCATATACACAGAGATTTATGAACTCCCACTCAGCCTTCGTAGACAACTTCTTCTTCTGAACTTTACTACAAAAATTGAATGCCTTCCCAGACATCCAACTTGGCAATATTTGTATACTCCAAAATGGGAAACTTTATATGAGAACAAACCTAGCATATGCAAACCTGTCGATATACAACTAAAAGAAATGCTTTAACAGTGGAACTTAAATATGGATAAAATCTACCAAGATACCCCTCACACACATCTTCCCCCATGGGAAACCATTTCAGCTGACTGTGACATGGACCTCACAAAGTTGAAACAAAACATCCCAAATCAATATGTGAAACAGCTGCATTCCTCTTATGTAATGAAATTCCCTGATTACTCACGTCTGTACACCGACCAACAAAACGGATATACACCAACGTGTGTATCCATTTTGCTCCAAAATGGATACACATGTTGGTGCTGCAGTGGTCCTGCCAAATAGCATAATTTCTCAGTAACTTCCAATACAGTTTAGTATCTATAGTGCTGAATTGTTTGAAATAAGTCCCACATTGCCAAAACTTCTGTAAAAAGTATTATTTTTTTTTTACAGACTCGTTAAGTGTAATATATGCTTTACAGTTACAAAATCAACCATATCTAAGAAAAATTCTTTCATACTTATCACTTCTTAAGACTAAAAACCAGAAAGTCAGATTCACTTGGATTCCTGGACATTCTGGAATATTGGGCAATGAACATACTGATCAAGCTGCCAAACATCTGTGAAATAAATTCTCACCTGCATAAAATTCCACACAATGACTTTAAAAATGTCATTAGAAAAG
Organism: Mastigoproctus giganteus; assembly: GCF_048544385.1. Taxonomy (NCBI): domain Eukaryota; kingdom Metazoa; phylum Arthropoda; class Arachnida; order Uropygi; family Thelyphonidae; genus Mastigoproctus; species Mastigoproctus giganteus. Next base: position 140,309,693 of record NC_143585.1, on the reverse strand, counting down.
CCTCTGAAAATAAATGGGTGGTGACCTGGAAATCTCAAGAAAACAACAAACTATATCAAATCAAACAGCAGCAGAAATCCTGGAAATCAAGTTTTTGGACAGACAGACACAAAAAGGTTATCCTTGCCCAGCTTTGGATTGGACATACACATTTAACACACTCTTATCTCCTGAAAGATAATCCTCCACAGTGCCCTCAGTGTCTAACCATACTAATAGTGAAGCACATCATCATAGAATATCCACTTTACCAAATTGCCCGCCAGTCAGCTTTCAAATTGCATGCAAATGAACCATTAAGCCTTGACCTCATTATGGGAGAAAACTCAGAAGTAAAGGAACTCTTTACATACCTCAATATAATAAACCTTACCAAACATCTAATATTCCAACATTAGTGTTAACATAACTGAAAATAACGAAACTTGAATAGGCGCAATATAACCGAAGCCACTTTTGCGTCACAAAACTACAAACAACAAACTTTCCCCTTTTGTTGTTTAGAAAAGTAATGAGGCGTGGCCAGCTCTCCAGAAATGGCTAAGAGATGTCAGTTTGGGAATCTCCTAATACAGGTATCGCAACCAAGACATTCAGAGCAGCTGTTAAAACAAAAAACATTTGGTGGGCTCCTGGTTGCAGTCTCTTCTCATGCTACCCTTAAGGGGATCTCATGCACCCCTTCAGGGGATCTATAATGGAGTCATGGAGTTATGCTTTTTAACTGTCTCAGAGGAGGAAATTGTTGAAGAGCTGAAAGATAAGAATGTTACACATGCCAAATGGATTATGACCAGAAAGGAGCCGAGTGGGTAAAGTACCTGACCGGCAACCCAAAGGTCGCGGGTTCGATTCCTGCCTCGGGCTTGGATCAAAGTACTGCAAAAAAACCTTGGGAGGTGCAAATATGGCCATAGAAGCCGATGCGCCAACAACTACCAAATCAAATCAAACCAGAAAGGATGGCAACAAACAGTTAAAGCAGGTTATTTGTTATGTAGAATTTATCCTTGTGTACTAAATCCCATCAGGTGCTATAAATGCCAAAAATATGGCCATTCTCAGGAGACACTTCAAAGTTATGCAGTCTGCCCTCTTTGTGGGCCGAAAGAACACAGCCATTCAGAATGTATCTTGCGATATCTAATAATTGTGATGAAAGTCATCTGGTCTTCTATAACACTTATGAACTATGGATACTTATGAAAAAAAAATTGAACATACAAGGTAGAAAAGAAAGTAACTTAGTTGGAAGCACAAAAATAAATCTTAGCTAGTATGCCTGCATGCTCTTTTACAGCTACTGTTAAAGGCTACAAAACAGTTATCATTCAAATGGCTGTCTGAGTTGCTCCAAACATATCTCTGACTACCTGGCCAGATCAGTACTCTCACCCATCAAAGCAAACACATGCACAGCTGAGGAGATAACAAACATTCCAATCAATGTAGCAACTGACAGCACCAGCCCCACAGAAACTAATCAAAGCAGAGCTCACTGTTTCTAAGGGAACAAAACAGCTGAATTCCACTAATATGGAGATAAATGATCAAACAGAAGAAACTGATACTACACGCCGAACACATATCCACCATCTTGGTGTCATTCAATTGTGTTGGCTTTTCCAAAATCAGGGAAAGACCCCTGTTTTACCTAATAATTACAGTTCAATCTCCCTTACCAGCAGCTAAGTCAGGGTACTGGAAAGAATGGTACATCATAGACTTAGTGGATCTTAGAAACACAGAACATCTTGATTGGCTATCAATATGGCATCTGATGTATTGATGTTCATATCAAAACTGAAGCTAACTTCTGCAATTTGTGAAGAGACAGCATTTGGTAATGGTATTGCTTCTGAAAAGCATGTGACACCACATGGAATTACGGCATTCTCAAAGTCCTACACAACTTCAGCCTAAGAGGTTACTTGCTCCAGCTGATACAGAAGTTCTTCAACCTCAGGACTTTTCAGGTTTGTTACCACATTTTGTTGTTCTCCATACTCTCTTCAATAAGAGAGTGTGCCACAAGGTTCCATTTTCAGTGCAACATTATTTGTAATCAAGTAAATAGTATGACTCGAGACATTACAAGTGATAAACTAGAATGTTGGATTCTGAAAAATAGATACTTGAATATCTGATCAAAAATCATTGCCTCCAAGTGACATGCAGTACACTTTCACCCCTAACTTCGAATAAAGAATAATCTGATGCCAGTTTTTCATGCCATCAATTTTCTGGGCTTAATAATGGATAATAAACTTAACTTTTAGGCTCATGTAACATCTCTAAACTAATTGCCTATAGAAATTAAATATTCTTTGATTGATATCAGCTACATCAGGGGGCACAGACTTACTCTTACATTTCTATAAGACGTGATCAGATCATGACTTGATTATGGATCACTGGCCTTAACCAGAGAAAGTGTTTTGCAACAACTTGATGCCATTCAGTACAGTATTCTTCAGACAGTTTTTGAAGCTTTTAGAACTTCCACAGTGCACAGTTTGTATATTGAAGTTAATGTATTTGGAAAATTAAATGCACAGGGCATAATCCTTATGGGTTTTAATAATTAACTATATAGTATTGGTGTAAATACACCATAGTTAACCCATATATTTGAATTACGTATGTAGCATAGAGGGCATCGTTTTAATTGTATCTCATAATGTGGTTGCCTTCACAACAAGATAGCTACTATTGCATTACTTCAAATAAATAACGCTTCTCTAGTAGAGAAGACTACTGTTATTTCTTTCCAGCTGTACCACCACCCAGACAATCGTTTTGAAGCTGTGCGTGAATTTAATGTGAAAAAAAAAAACCCATTGGACCAGATCTATTAAACCAAACAAATGAATTATAAAATTCAAACCTAAATTTAGACAATCGTTTCAAAGCTATTGTGAATTAAATGTGAAAAAACCCATTGGACCAGATCTATTTAACCAAACAAATTTTGAGTTATAAAATTCAAACCTATATCATGGAACTGTTTTGATGAGAGTCTAAGAGATCTAGATTTTTATCAAGGAAACTGAATTTTGTAATAAACGAAAAAAAAACCCAGGTGCTTTTTTTTTTTTTTCCCAAATAACTAAAGCCAGTACTTTAGATGAACCTCATCTCCAACCAAACTGCACAGAAGAGGTGGCTCTCCCCACCTTTTCAGAAACTTATCAGACCCTAAACACCATTTTTCCAACTGTAAAAACCTTTGCATGAAAGCAGACATTGTTTGTTTCAAGTCCCAAAGAGATCCCCCTGAAGGTCCCAAACCTTTTCCGTTTTCGAAGCTTCCACACATGACATTTTGCCTCTGTAATTAAAAATATAGTGAACATTTTTTCTTGCCCAAGGGATGATCGAATTGCAAGTAAATTACCTCCTCCAGTGTGAACTGTTTTATCCTCAAAAATCTACAAATTCTCTTCCAAACTTCCTGCGCGAATCGACAGTAATAAAATAAATGGTACACAGTTTCAATTTCGGTACAAAATTCGCATAATCTGTTGCCTGTCTGACTAAATCTATACATGATATCATTCACTGGTATGTTTCCGTAACCAACCCTCCACGAAAATCAATACACGACGGGTAGTTTCTGCCAATTTTTAGGTTTTTAAAAAACAACTGCGCATTATGGTTATAAAAATTTGGCTTTTCTGGATTTTCTGAGTTAAACAATGTCCAGTAGAGTCGTTTTAAACCACCCTTAAAAGGATCTATATCTTTCTCCCTTAACTGCGTGCACATATCCCGAATTTTTTTGTAATATATAGGAATTGTCTCGGCGGGCAGGATACCCAGGTAATACAACAAGCCATCACAGTTGTGAAGTTATATCTACATTATGAGAGATGCCAAAAGGGTGTGGTGGTAATGTATTTGGAACATTACCACCACACCCTTGTATATTACCACCACACCATTTTGGCATCTCTCATAATGTGGATATAACTTCGCAACTGTGATGGCTTGTTGTATTACCTGGGTACCTGCCTGCCCACTGATGACGAAGCCGCACAGCTTCGAAACGATCGTCTGGGTGGTGGTACTACTGAAAATAAATAACAGTAGTCTTCTCTACTAGAGAAGTGTTTATTTATTTCAAGTAATGCAATAGTAGCTATCTCGTTGTGAAGGCAACCACATTATGAGATATAATTAAAACGATGCCCTCTACGCTACATACATAGTTCAAATATATGGGTTAACTGTGGTGTATTTACAGCGATACTATATAGTTAATTGAAGTTAATGAATCTCACATTATATTTTAGAAGACAAACCCTCCTGTGCCTATATGCTTCAAGATACAAAAACTTTCCTAGTCATCCAAGTTGAAACTATCTCTCTGATCTCCAGTGGTTTCCTTTCTATCTTGCATAGCTTTAAGACCTTTGACATGCAGAACTTCATCTGCAAAAACTGCTTAACTGGAAATTGTATTTCACCAACATCCAGGCCCCAGGTGCCAAGCAATTTTGTGATCAAGTGTCTTTGCCAGTGAATTTGTGCTATCTTGAATAAATAAAATCGTCTTCTTTATTTACAGCATTACACTAACAATCAATTAAATAAGCTTCAGTAAAGAAATCACTTTACTTGAACAGGAGGAAAAATAACCTTCTTTCTTTTATTTTTTTCCCTTTATTTGCATATTACTATTAACCCACTACCGCTTGGTCACAAAGGTGGCACTGCTCCTGCCTCCATGTGGCGGGGCCGGTAACCTGGAGGGGAAAGGTCTCCCTTCCAGGGCAAAATAGAGAAAGAAGTTCATAAAACCCAGAAAAACACTGGGTGCACAGAAGAAACCCTGACAAGGCAAGAACAAGAGGAGTCTGGTTCTGTCGCAGCAAAACGTCAAAAGACTGACATAGGCAGAATCTGAACTCCAACTTTCTTGATTATTCATTCAACTGAAGACAATCACAGTACAACTAATGGTTGTACTGTGATTGTCTGTATTTATGCCATTCAGATGTCATTCAACAGCAGACTGCCATAGTATCTACCACTCCTGATTCAAATCAAACAGAATACGTGAACTCAGAAGACAATTTAAATCAAGACGAACAGGTTCTAAAACTCTTCACCAATGAAGATATGGATACAGGGAAACCTTATTTCCCAAAGAAGGGGAAAGGTAAACTTGAGCAATGTAAACCTTCTATCCCTCGAAAACAAGTCGCGGGTTCCACTAAACCCAAATAATGCTTACCTTCTCATAGTGAAATTGCAGAGGCTATTGTAATAATTTGTTTGACATCCAAGATCTCCTTTCACAATATGACCCTATTGAACAATTAGACTTTATAGTCTAATTGTTCAATAGGAAATCTAGATTTAGAGATATATGACCCTATTGCCTTTTGCTTACAGGAAATCAATCTGACACCAAATATAAATGTTTCCCTTCGGAAATACATAATACATCGTCAAGATCGTGTTACACAAAATCCGAACAACCTTGCCTGTGGAGGTGTAGCACTGATTGTCCACCCCCAGATACCCTTAAAGCCACTCCTGCTAAAAACAAACCTTGAGGCAGTTGCTGCAAGAGTCAATATTAACTTTGATTTAACCATGGTCTCACTCCTGACCACTAGCCTACCTCAGGCACCTAACCAAAATGTAAGTTATGCAGACTTAGAAGAATTAGTGATACAACTTCCCAAACCCTGTTGCGTCTTAGGAGACTCAACAGTCACCATCTCCTGTGGGGAAACCATAATCTGGACAAGCATGGACAAACCATTGAAAAACTACTTGATCAACATAATCTGATAATTCTCAATAATGGGGCTCACACCTATACACATCTTCCCACAGGATCTACATCAGCTATTGATGTCTCTCTATGCACAGCAACCGTATATCCTCTATTTGGATGGACTATTCACAGCAATCCTCTGGGCAGTGATCATTATCCTGTGATATGCCACATTGGTACAAGAATTCCCCACTTTTCTTATCGAATCTCCAAATGGAACTTTTCCAAAGCTGAATGGGACATGTATAAGCAGCTAGTAATACTAGAAGAAAACCAGATCCAACAAACATCCATAAACCTGGCAGTAGAATATATATATCTAATCAAATACTGCAGGTAGCAGACAAAGCAATTCCAAAACAATCCACAAAAATATCAGCCAGCTCAAAAGTGTGGTGGAATGATGAATGTAGTGCAGCTAAAAAAACAAAAGAACAGAGCATGGAATATCTTCAGGAAGTTCCCAACAACAGAAAACCTCATCCGCTTTTTAAACAGGCAAGAGCAAAGGCAAAATGAGTGCGGCAGACTAGAAAAAGGGAAGCATGGAGACACTTCACTTCCATAATCACAACTGTCCTATGCCCACTGTCAGTGGCTATGATATCACAAAACCAGAGGAGATTGCAAACACCCTGGGTAGATCTTTCATAGAAATATCAGCTACGACATCATACTCGCCATTTCAAGCACACAAAACACAACCTGAAAAAAAACCGTATAAATTTTGAATCGGCATCAATTTCTGAGTACAATATCCCCTTCACAATATCAGAGTTGCATCACACCCTATTGCCTATTAAACTCAGTGCAGCAGAGCCAGATGGAATCCACTACATCATGATAGCAAAACTCACCGAACCAGCCCTCAAGACGCCGTTACTCCTCTATAACAGAATATTCAAAGAAAACACATTCCCCGACAAAATGGCATCATGCGTACATTCTGGCTTTTTTCAAAATCGGGCAAAGACCCTACAAATCCGCAACATTATCGACCTATTGCGCTCACTAGCTGTATGAGCAATGTCATGGAAAAAATGGTCAGTGCCCGACAACCTGGTTTCTAGCTCAAAATGATCTCCTAAATCCAGTGCAATGTGGCTTCCAGGAAGGTAGATCCACTCTTGACCTTTTGATTAAGACAGAAATAAACATTCGTGACACCTTAATCCGAAAAGAACATCTTGCAATGGTCTTCTTTGACATCGAAAAAGCTTTTGAATCTTCTTGGAGATATGGTATTATGCAAACCCTATACAAGCTGGGATTACGTGGACACCTACCACAGTTTATCAGAAACTTCCTGCACTGCCACTCATTTCAAGTTAGAGTTCACAACCACTTATCTTCAAAATTCATCCAGGAAGAAGGAGTGCCACAAGGATCAGTGCTAAGTGCCACTCTCTTTAGTATAATAATGAATTCGATAACACATGACCTACTATAAACAATATCCACTACCCTGTACGCTGATGACTTAAGTATTGCCTGCCATTCGCCTAACATGCGAATGATAGAAAGACAGTTAAAATGATGTGCCATCAACAAAATAGCTCAAGTGTCCCAAAACAATGGATTTCGTCTCTCACACCAAAAAACGGTTGGGATATACTTCTGTAGGAAGCGTAACCTACACCAACATCTGGAACTTAGACTAGAAAATCAAGTCATACCAGTGGTCCCTAGTGTCTGATTTCTTGGTGTGATATTTGACCAAAACTCACTTTCCTTGATCATATAAAAACGCTCTGGATTAACTGTCTTAAAAAGCTTAACATCTTAAGAGTTCTATCAGGCACAGTGTGGAGAGCCGACCGGTACAAGCTACTACATCTTTACCGTGCATTAATATGGTCACGCCTGGACTATGGTTCTGTAGTGTATAGCTCTGCTAGACCAAGCGCTTTACGTTGGCTAGATCTTGTATACCACAGCACTATTCGTCTCGCACTGGGGGCGTACCGTACATCACTGTTCAGAGCTTATATGCTGAAGCACATGAAACACCCTTGCAGCTACACAGACAAATGCTTCTATTAAGTTATGCCGCAAAACTCAAAGGGCATCCAAAACACCCCATTTGGAACGGTGTTTTTTCTCCTAAATGGGAAAACCTTTATAGAGCTTACCCATCAACCGGGGTACGTCTTCACTCACTACAAGCTGATTGGCAAATTGACCTGAGTAAGATACAGCCTACTGCCTCTCATGCAGTCCCACCATGGATCTATCATATACCACCATGTGACTTTTCATTCACAGCCTGGGGAAAACACACCATGTTCCAACAGAACATGCTACGAATACATGCCATGCTGAGAACCCAGCACAGCCAGTACACACCGATCTACACAGATGGATCTAAAACTGAAAAGCATGTTGGTGCAGCAGCAGTATTCCCCAATATCATGTCCAAAAAACTCCTCACTCAATGTAGCAGCTATACTGCAGAACTCTGTGCTATCACATAGCCTTAAACTACACACTCTTAAGAACCAGACTGCACAGCATTATTTATACCAACTCCAGTAGTGCTATCCAAGCTAAAGAACACAATACAAAGAATGATAACCCATTACTTAGACAGATCTGGAATACTCTAACTAAATTAAACCCGAAGAAACAAGTTATCTTTTGTTGGATCCCTGGTCACACTGGATTTTCTGGAAATTAGCATTAGTAGAGGAATTTGATGCAAGAAAGCAAGCTTATGCAGCATCAGCCAAAAAAAAAAAAAAAAAAAAAAAAAAAAATTTTTCCACTTCACCCCTCTGTTCGTTTGAAATACCTGTCCAGCTGAGCCTTAAACTTATTTAGGCGATCAACTTCCACGACAAGGGATGGAAGTCTGTTCCACCAACCAACCAACCACCCACTGGCTAAAAGCAAATTTCCGCAAGTCTCTATCCTACATCTGTCTTTCCTCAATTTGAATTTATGCCCTCCCCGGTGATTATTCTGAGCAAGAGGAAGAATCCCATCAGCATTGAGCATGCTCAAACCATTCAAGCCTTTATACACCTCTATCAGATCACCTCGCTGGTGCCTAGTCTCTAGACACTGTAATTTGCAAAACTTAAGCCTTTCTTCGTAAGAGCACCCCTTTGTTCCATTCACTAATCTTGTTGCCCTTCTCTGTACTCGTTCCAGCAGCTCTACATCCTTCTTGAAATGAGGCCTCCAGACTTGTATACAGTACTCTACGTGTGGCCTGACCATTGCCTTATACAAGGGAATAATCACCTCCTTATCCCTGCTAGAAAAATTCCTATATATCATTGACAATACACCATGAGCTACTCTTGCAGCCAGTCTGCACTGCTCAGAGAACTTCATATCTGCCTGCACAACCACCCCCAGGTCCTTTTCATTCTCTGCCACTGTCAGTGTAGTACCACAGAGTTGATACATTGCTCTGGGGTTGCTGTTTCCCATATGTAGTACTTTACATTTGTCAATGTTAAACTTCATTTGCCACCTCTCAGCCCATCTGCTCAACCTTTCCAGATCCTGTTGCAGCAACATAGTGTCAGTAGTGTCCTTGACAACCCTGCCAACCTTCGTATTGTCTGCAAACTTGGACATTAAGCTTGATCTACCATCATCAATATCATTCATAAATACAGAAAACAATAATGGACCCAACACTGAACCACTGATAACATTAGTCCACGATGAGCAGTGTCCATTGATTACCACTCTGTCTTCTCCCCCTCAACCACCCCTTTATCCATAGCAGCAATTTGCCTCCAATGCCACACTGCTCCAATTTGTGCAGCAGTCTTCCCTGTGCAACAGTATCAAAAGCCTTTCTAAGATCCAAGTATATAATATCAACGTTATTCCATGCATCCAGTTCTTTTGTGACTGCATCATAGTATCCAATCAAATTGGTCAGGCAAGACTTCCCCTTAATAAAACCATGCTGTGTCCGAGCTATAACTGAAGTCTTGTCTAGATGATCCTGCAGTGCTTCTTTAACCAGTGCCTCCATTAATTTTCCTGGAACAGAAGTTAAACTCACAGGTCTATAATTACTTGTGTCAGCCTATGATCCCCTTTGTGAATTGGGGTCACATTTGCACATCTCCAGTTCGTGGGTACCTCCCCTGAGTCCAAGGAAGGTCTCATAATTATGGCTAAGGGTTTGCTTACTTCCTTTGCTGCCTCCTTTAATATAACTAGATAGAACCCATCCACCCCAGTTGCCTTTCTTGTCTTTATCTTCAACAATTTCTCCTCCACTTTACTGTCAGTTATTACAAGATTATCTAGCTTACTTCCAGAGTTGAATACACCTGTGGCATTCCCCTCACTGAATAACTCCTCATGTGTGAATGTCGATGCAAAATATTCATTTAATTTGTTAGCGACCCGAGCAGGATCATCAACAGTTGGCCCATTGATATCAAGTGGACCAATCTGATTCATCCCCTTCCTTCTAGAGTTTACATAAGTAAAGAACTCTTTGCTGTTTTTCTTTGCATCCCTTGCCAAAGATTTCTCATAATCTGCCTTCACCTGCCTAACCTCCTTTGTAACTTGGTTACAGATCAATTTGTATCTATCATAGGCTTCTGTGTTACATGTTAATTTTTATGTATCCCATGCATTTTTCTTCTCTGCCATATGCCTCATTAGTTCATCTGACATCCATTTAGGCCTAAACCTTGAACAATATTTCTTAGTTGGTATGTAAAGCCTAGTAGCTTGCAAGATAAGTTCTTTGAATGCTTCCCATTTTGAATTTGTTGTTGGTAACATCAACAGTTGGTCCCACTGTATAGAATTTAAATACTGTCTCAGTCCATCGTAGTCGCCTTTACGAAAGCAATAACCCTTCCCTTTACCCCTAATGGTAGTTACCTCTTTGAATAAATCCCACTTCAGCACACTGTGATCACTGCCACCTAGTGGTTCATTTATCTGCAGATTCTTAATGCATGAAGAATCACTACTGATAATCAAATCAAGAGTATTAATCCCTCTATTTGCCTCCCGAACATGCTGATATAGAAAACAATCATCCAATAAATCCACAAAAGCCTTGCTAGTGTGTGAGTGACCAGCCCCCAAATTCCAGTCAATATCTGGGAAATTAAAATCCCCCATTATAAGACTCTCTGATTTACTGGCCCACTCTATTTCCCTGTACAGTTTCTTATTATACTCATCAGAGTCATTAGGCCTATAGCACACTCCTACTCTCAATTTTGATCTCCCAATGCTTATGTCACACCAAACTGACTCGACACTGCACTGTCCAGCGATGTCGACTGGCTTTACTTCCTTGGATTTTATGTGTTTCTTAACTAATAGCATAACCCCTCCTCCCTGTCTATCCTTTCTGTAGGGTGCAAGAATATTTGCACCCTACACTCCTCAAATTCCAGTTCTGCATTCCTTATATCTGTGTGACACCACGTCTCTGATATCCCAACAATATCTGCCTTTGATGTTTAGAGCAATACCTGAAATTCATCAAATTTATTTACTAAACTCCTAGCATTGGTGTACACACAAATATACATGTACCTGTTTCTATTCTTAGCTACCCTAACACAACCCATGTGATTACTTGTACCGCAATGACTCCCAGCAGTCTCTGAAATATCCTGCATCTTGTTTTTCAGGCTTCTGTTCATTCCAATAGAAGCAGTGCAAGAATCTCTTTCACCTCTGCTAGTGGCTACTGTTAATCTATTAATCTTTGTCTCCCCCCAATCTAGCAGTCTTCCGACCCACCTAACACTGCCTCGATAGCATCAGCAAATATTTTTGCACCCTTTTGCATGCCTTGAACAATGGAAACGTATCTGGCAGAATCAAGGCAACAATAAGCTACAAGGCATAAAAAAAAGATCTAAAACCATGGAGATCTAGTATACGTGAGAACCGACATGAAGAAGTTGTATCAGCCCGATTATGTATAGGCCACACGCACATGACACATCTTTATTTGCTTGCGGCCACTGACCCACCACTGCGTACAAACTCAGCTCATTGTCCAACCTATACTCATCGATTGTCCCAAATACAATAGTGACCGACCAGCTATGCTTACCACTTTTTTCCAGGACGAACATTCCTTACAGTATTGCTGACCTCCTGGCAGATACACCACACATGGCCAAAAATGTTTTCATTCCTTAAACGGATACAACTGTACAACTCAGTATGAACTTTAACAAAATTTATAAAAAATGAATTATGTATTTAACATCACCATAGTTAGGCGCCTTACAGCCTTGCTGTCCTTACACCGTAAAGCCCTTAAACAAAACTATAAAGCGTTTAGGGCGTAAGCCTCTAAATGCTTTATAGAGCGTTTAGAGGCCACTTAAAAAAACAACAGCAACATCCATCAGGATACTTACTTGCCATCCATTGTGGAGGACTTATTTCTCACTGCGATAACTTCTTCACACAATGAGGAAAGAATAGTTTGTCAACCTATGGTTTCCAACTGCATGCTGTCCATACTTCAGAAAAATTCCTATAAATACACAGTATACATGGATAGTGTATAGTGCGTTTATCAAATGCTTATGTTTGATAAACGCACAGGGGTTTCCCCCATCTCCGCATAGAATACGTTGTGGTGTGATACAGAACACTGTAGAGGCCAGAGGTTTGAAAATGTATGGATATTGTGCTATGTAATGTTTTGTATGGTTGTTCATCTGGCTTTTTAGCCATTGGGCCCGTAATGGGATCTACCGTTGCCCACACTATACCTCATGGAGGCAGACCAGGTACACCAGTATTTAGATATTTATTACATACGGGTGCCCACATTGTGGACACCTGTACATGGTGAGGGGACCTCCCAGTGATGCTGCTAGTCTTCCAGATTAGCATCACTGGGATCTAACACCCATACCTTGGTTCCAGGGTTACATCATTGGAATCCGGTGTGTGCAGCCATCCGCCGCGACCCGTGGAAACTCGGAAAGGGGGATCCTGGTGGTTGAAGGCCCCAGCCCTGATACACTACTTTGGCCCCTGCTTCGACAAGATGAGTGGTCCTGGACTGTCCTGACTGGAATCAATCAGCGAGTGGTTCTTACTTCTAGGGTCAACTGCATTCCAATAAGTCTCCCTCCCTTTGGTCCTGGGATGGGATAAAGGCTTATTGGAAACGTGGGTATGGTGCTCCTAAGCGAACTTGGTGTCCAATTTGTGTACGCAGTACCTACTAGTTCACGAGTGGGTGTCCCCTCGTAGGGCTCCGTGGTGTGAGGTACTTAGGGCATCGGAAATTATCTTACTCATGAGTAATTTAAATCCTATTTCTTCTGGGGCCCCAACAAGGCCCCTACCTAACTGAGATGATAACACAGAAAACACCTCTGTAAAAAGAGCTAGAATTTAGGATACACCACCATCAGTGACACCGCTATTCCTCATTCTCCATTCCACTGGAGAGCAGTCAATTGGGAAGATGTCACCCTTCTTTATCCAGAAAGGATTAGAAGGGTTGGCAGGATCACCAAAATCTGTAAAATGATTGTATTTTAGTGACCTTTTGGTTGGAGCTTCTAGCGCAAAACAAGTGGAAAAAATCCTGAAATCTACATCCATATGGGGAATGCCTATCACCATAACATTCCACAAAACTCGAAATTCTTCATGAGGTGTCATATCAGAGTGGGACCTTCATGTATAAGATGAAGAGATCTGCTCTGAACTGAAAGTTTACCGTGCATTATAGCCACTGCTGCTGATGTGCCGTAAAACTCCTAAGCAAACAAACAAACAAACTGAACTGCAAGACTGAGGAGTAACGGCTGTCAAGAGAATATCAATGCAAAAGGATGGGAATCTTGTCCCTATCCAAATTCTCACCCCTAACATTTAACACCCCACGGCCTCCAAGTTCCATCAAGGCAGGCTACTTAAACTGCAAAGGGAGAATTTACATTTCAAATCCACTGAGGTGTTTCAGATGTCAAAAATAATGCCACTCACAAACAGCTTGTCGTAGTAACCCTGCCTGTGCTCAATGTGGTGAGAAAGACCGCGGGAGCAAGGAATGTTCAGCTTCTAAATAGATCTATGTAAATTGCCAAGGAGAGCACCCTGCCTGCTCTAGAGCATGCCAGCAGTGGAAGGATGAAAGAGAAATCCAAAAACTAAAAACAGAACTGAATATCTCTTATCCAGAGGCCAGAAAACGCATACAACCAACACTCCTAAGCAAACAAACAAACAAACTGAACTGCAAGACTGAGGAGTAACGGCTGTCAAGAGAATATCAATGCAAAAGGATGGGAATCTTGTCCCTATCCAAATTCTCACCCCTAACATTTAACACCCCACGGCCTCCAAGTTCCATCAAGGCAGGCTACTTAAACTGCAAAGGGAGAATTTACATTTCAAATCCACTGAGGTGTTTCAGATGTCAAAAATAATGCCACTCACAAACAGCTTGTCGTAGTAACCCTGCCTGTGCTCAATGTGGTGAGAAAGACCGCGGGAGCAAGGAATGTTCAGCTTCTAAATAGATCTATGTAAATTGCCAAGGAGAGCACCCTGCCTGCTCTAGAGCATGCCAGCAGTGGAAGGATGAAAGAGAAATCCAAAAACTAAAAACAGAACTGAATATCTCTTATCCAGAGGCCAGAAAACGCATACAACCAATAAATAGCAGAAAGCCTTTATAAAGCCCAGGTTTCTGCGAAGTGCACTATCAGTACAGAATCTGAGATGATTATACCACCAAGAGTCAATTACTCCGATTGCATGCTATTCACAAAAGCCCACCCAAAAAACAGTCAGCTGGCACTCCTATATCCTTACCTCCTAGTGCTCCACCACTACCAAAACCAAGTTGTAAAGAAAAGCCAAAAAGATCAGAAGAGCCACCTGTAATACTAGAAACAATGGATGTAGATGATAAGGAGGTACCACACGAATCAGTCTTGGAACTTTTTGCAGAGGAGGAAATGGACATGGCTCAACATCCATACTTCCCCCCCCCCCAAAAGGTAAATCAAGACTGACAAAAGTAAATCCTCAGTGCCTCGGAAGCCACCATCAGATGGACCCACCAAGCCAAAATAATTTCTAAATTCCTACGATGAAATTGTCGTGAATTCCAGCGAAATACTGATGACATCATGGCCCTCCTGCAAAAGCACGAGCCAGTTTGCTTTTGCTTGGAGGAGACTTACCTAAAGACAAATGATGACCCCACAATGCATAACTTCACAATTTTTTGTAAGGATAAGGATAGGAGGAGTGGCTATCCTTGTGGGCAACCAGACCCGAGTTCAGCCCTTGCTACTTACAACCAGCATTTGCCACCTGGGACTGACATCTCCCAGAAAGACTTTGATGATCTTGTAATGAAGTTGTATCCCCATTTCTTACTTCTCGGAGATTTTGATGGACATACTACCCTGTGGGGTAGTGCTAGCATCAATGGAAGGGGGACTAGTCACAGAGCATATGCTAAATGACAAGGAATTCTGCCTTCTAAATGCGGGAACAAACATCTTCTTCCACATGTCTACCCATTGATCTTTTTATCAACTCCCCTTCTTCCTTCTCTCACTTGGGAAGTGGAGGAGAACCCATATGGAAGTGATCACTTCCCTGTGATAACCTGCTTACACATGGGAGACCATGACTTCCTTTAAGGTTACCACAGTGGAAGTTCAATCAAGCTGACTGAAATGCCTTTCAGCATCAGGCAAATTTTGAAATCACTGCCATTAGTCAAGGGCCCATCAATGGTGCAGTCACATGCATTACAGAAAATATTGCCCATGCAGCCGAAATTGCAATTCCAAAAACATCTGTGCAGTTTCCACCTTTTCCCAAACCATGGTCGAATTCACAGTGCACCGCAGCAAAAAAGGCTCGAGACAAAGCTTGGGAGGATATTCCGCCGAAGTCCTACCACCAACCTTATAGCTTTTAAAAGCACACGAGCCAAAGCACGCTACACTCACCGAGTCAGAAGGAATCATGGATCTGTTTTACTTTATCTATTACCCAGTATACCAGCGTTAAGGTTATCTGGGATAAAACCCGGAAAATGAAGGGGAATAAACACTTGCCCATGGGCACTGGCAGGATATTTTGGAAGGTGGAACAAAAAAAAAAAAAAAAAAAAACACTGCAGTAGAACAATGGTTATTCAAACCGCTGCCCCAAAAAAAAAAAAATGTATATATATATAGTATCTACTTTTAGTGCACTGGTTGTTATTCTGAAATATTACTCTTGCTGCTTGATGCATTCGTTTCCAATTTTATATTTGAAGATATATGCAAAATAGCATAGAAATAGACTTAATTTGTCATTACAGGAGTTAAAAAATCAAATGTTGGCTTTAAATACTATGGACCCAGGATAGTCTCCTGTGACCTTGTTGCATCATTGTCTGTTGTACGATAGTCCGTTGTGATCACAGGAGTGTGGTGGTGGTGGTGGGGGGGGGGCGGTTAGCTTTCATTCAGTCTGCTGCTAGCCACTGCTGCTGCTGCTGTAATGTGAGGTTATTTCAGGCGTTTTGTTTCTAATCATTCAATATTCAAGTATTTGTTCATGGCTATTTCAAAGTCAATATTGTTTTTTATTATTATTAGCCATATGGTGCAAGGAAGCCTGAGGCTTTATGCTGCACCAGCCAAAAAAAAAAAAATTCCTGAGAGAGAATCACCAGATGTGAGCCCTTGTGTCATTTTGCTTTTTAATTTTAATATGTTAATAATGGCATATACAGGCAAAAGAAACCACAACGTGTTGTCAATAGAAAACATGATAACAATTATTAATAGGCTGGAAAAGGGCAAAACCAGTGTATCTCTTGTTAAGATTTTTAACATTGGTAAAGCAACCATATCTGACAAAGAGCAGAAAAAAAAAATGAAATTTTGAAGCTTACTTCAAAGTTAGACAATGAACATGACTCTAAAAAAAGGAAAACTATGAAAAAAGCTAGTGATGAGAAATTAGAAGACCTGTTTATTTATGGTTTCTACAAAAGAGAAGTCAAGGCGAACCTATTTCTGGATCTCTGTTATGTGAAAAAGCATTACAATTGAATCAAAATTTTAACACCAGTATAGATGGCTGAAAAATTTCAAATCTTGCCACAGTATAAGGGAGCGTGAAGTTCAAGGAGAAGCTTTATCAAGTGATGTCCCGGAAGCAGAAGCCTATAAAGAATCTTGTCTGAAAATTGTAGAGGATGAAGGTTTTCTTAGGATGACATTTACAATGCAGATGAAACTGGTCTGGAAGTCACTCCCTCGTAAATCACTTGAATCATGACGTGAAATGGGTGCTCCTCTTTTCAAAGCTAGCAAACAGCGTGTTACAGTTATGGTGTGTGAAAATGCAAGTCAATAGCATGTTTTAAAGGTGTAAAGTGCCTACCAGTATGATATAAAGGACAGAAAAATGCTTGGATGAATTCCATTTTTTTGGATTGGTTTAGCCAAGATTTTATTCTGAGTGTGAAGAGGCATCGAGAAAATCGGGGTAAAGCTGGTAAAGTTTTATTTATTATCAGTAATGCACCATCCCACCCTCCTCTTGCAAAAACGAATTCAGTTGATGAGAATATCATTGTCAGGTTTTTACCACAAATGTTACAGCCCTGCTGCAGTCAATGGATCAAGATGTTATAGAAAAACTAAAAAGATTTACAAAAAACAAGACTTGTGTTGCTTGCTGCTACCTCAGGAAGACGAAGAGACTGTTGTTGTTTCAAAGAATCTCAACATTAAGGATTGTTTCTACATGTTAGCAGATGCCTGAAACATGTTGTCAGAGAGAAATCTGAAAAAGGCATGTCATAAACTTTGGGGTGCTGCGGAATTGACAGTCACACATGTGCAAGATTTGAATGAAGACTTATGTGATGTTGTAACTTTATTTCAAGGGATTTCCAGGTTTTCTGAGTGTGGGCAAGATGATGCAGAGGCATGATTAAACAATGATGCTGATTATCCTGATTATCCATAATTTAACCGAAAAAGAAATTGTATTAGTCCAGGATGAAGAATGTGCTGACTTTAACCAAGGTGATTCTGATGAGGAAGAAGAGGCAGCAGGCCTGCTCACATGGAGGCCTGTCACTGGTTAGAAACTGCAATGGCATGGTGTGCACAACTGTCTGAATGCAGTTCTATGGAGATATTGCTATTAAAAAGGATGAGAGACTTTGCCACAAAAAAAAGACAATCTCGCATGGCTCTAAGAAAAATTCAAGTTTACATATTTTAAAAAATAAACCTTCCCAAGATTCATTATACTCTTATTTGTGTGCAATTACTTGTTTGTTTATTGCCGTTTATGTAAAAAAAAAAAAAAAAAAAAAAGTGTGATTTATAGTTGAAAAACAGTTTTTACGTTGTTTGTTTTTACGTTGTTTTTCAAAATAAATGTAATAGACAATATACATTGTTTCTTCAAAACATATTGGTTATTATTTACAAACCATTTCCTAAATCAATTAATTTTTATATTTCATATTTCAAAATACAGTAGCAATAACCTTGCTTACAATGATTTAATTGTAGGCCTAATTACACTTTGTTTCATATAAAATGGATATTCTCATGTATATTTGATTAACCGAACCAACCTTGGTCCCGATTATTTCGGATAATCGACGTTCTACCGTATTACGTTATGGTCACCGTGTAAGTTATTACATATACCTATGTGTATTGTGTCTGTAAATCGTGTGTGTTCTCTAGTTAATTTGCCTGCTTTGCTGAACAAAAAAACCTGTTTCTGGGGGAAAAAACCTTGCTATCTGCACCTGAGACCGACTAATTCAGCCACGGAATGAAAAGCCCATAAAAGTTTCTCACATCATTGGCGGGATTCGAACCTGGGCCTTTTCCACTAAGTGTGGGGAGGACAGTGACGATACCACTGTGCTACCCATGCTGACTGAAGGTGATGCATGTGGGTATAAATGGTTTTTCATAAAATTTTCGAATACATGTGATATTTTAATTAAGTCAAGTTTGACTGATTTACTTTCTCGGTGGGAGAAAGTATTGCACAGACTGAGTACATTCAGATAGAGTAAAAAAGAAAAAGGTGCAAAATTTCGTCATTGGCAGTGAAGATTTTATGAACACAACTATATCAAACTGTATTTGCAGTGAAGCTGAGAAGATTGCAATTTTTATTTAAAGATAATGACAAAAATTAACGGGGGCTAATTCTGTTCTGCAAGAGTTTTAATTTTGTTCTTGGTTTAATAAATTATTTGAATTAATATTTTAGTTTTTTTTTGTAGAATGTATATTGTTTGAATGTTTCAATAAATTAATGAGAATATTAAAAATTGTTTATTACTTCGACATCCAAAGGTGGTGCACTTGCACCTACTGCCGGTGCCCATGATCTCACCCATTATTGATCCTAGACTATAATGGGTGCACTATTGTAGAGCCAACTGCAATAGCCAATGTTCTTGAAGAAACATTTTCAAATATCTCTAGGATATTATCCTATACCCCAAGTTTCTGGTCCTGAAAAATAAAATTGAAAAATGGGCACTAAATTCCATACTGAAGGGCCTTTGTCCCTGCAACAAGCCATTCACTATGCAGGAATTAAAAAGAGCTCTCTCCCTTTTTAAAGCAACTGCTGTTGGACCAGTTGGCATCCATTATGAAATGATTAAGCACTTTTCACCAACATCTGTGGATCACCTGTTTTTTTATATAACAAATTTTATACCGAAGAGCAGTTTCTGGATGCCTGGTGCATAGCAATTGTTCTTGTCTTTGCGAAGCCAGGAAAGGATCCTAAAATCCTACTAATTATTGTTCTATTGCTCTGACTAGCTGTTGGTGCAAAATCCTGGAGAGAATGGTTAATTTTCATTTAATATGGTATTTAGAATCAAACCACCTTCTCTCCAACATTCAGTGCAGCTTCCGAAGAAACCGGTTCACTCTGGACCATCTTATTCGACTGGAAACATCCATCCGGGATGCTTTCCTAAAACGTGAACATCTTGTGTCTGTATTCTTTGACATCGAGAAAGCATATGACACAACTTGGAGATTTGGCATCTTAATAGATTTGCATAGCCTTGGTCTTAGTGGACATCTCCCAGTTTTTATTAAAAACTTTCTAGCCAAGCAGTCTTTCCAAGTTCGTGTAGGATCCTCACTCTCTTGTCCATTTTGCCAAGAAGGAGTACTGTAAGAATCAGTATTAAGTGTCATGCTTTTTGCCATCAAAGTAAATTCCATCACAGAACAATTCCTCCAACTGTAAACAGTGCCTTCTGTGTTGATGGCTTTAGCATAGCTTCTCAGTCATGCAACATGAAGGTTATTGAAAGACAACTGCAACAAGCCATTGATTGCCTTAATTCCTGGGCACTTCTTAATGTATTCACGTTCTTGCTGCAGAAGACTGTTTGTATACACTTTTGTTGTAAGTGTAATCTTTTTCCTGAATCTGAATTAAGGCTTGGACAAAATGCTATTCCAGCAGTGTTGGACATAAAATTCTTGGGACTTATTCTCGATAAAAAGTCGACTTTTCTGGAACGCATCTGCCAACTCCGAACAAAGTGCGCTAGAGGCCTTAATATTCTACACTCTTTGTTCCTCTACATCTTGTGGTGCAGACCACTGCACCATGCTAAGTATTTACCATGCACTTGTACGATGCAGACTAGATTGCGGGTCCCTGGTATGCAATTCAGCCAGGGACAGTGTACTCCGATAGCTGGATCCTGTCCATCAGGCTTTCTGTATTGCTACTGGTGCATATCGAACATCTCCTGTTCAGAGCCTATATGTTGAAGCACATGAATCACCATTATTGCTTTGATGTAAGTAGTTGTCTCTAAAGTATGCTTTAAAACTGAAATCTCTGGTCTGGCAGGAATTTCAGCCCATCCGTTTTTGAGCCGCGATGGGAAAGTTTATACAATGCCTGTCAAACTGCCAATCATCCTTTTGGTATTTGTGTCCAAGAGCTACTCAGAGAACTTTAAATCAAGGTAGACAAGGTTGCCCAAACACCAAAGCAGCCCATTCCACCCTGGCATGCTCACGTTCCAACATGCGACTTTTTTCTTAAAAACTGCAGAAAGTCAGATACTTTGTCTGTCTACCTGTAGCTCTATTCGGCACACTGAGCTGAACATTCTGACTTTGCGGCAGTTTACACAAACGGCTTGTCGGAATAATATGTAGGAGCTGCTGCTGTTTTTCCGGATGCCACCATCTCAGAGCAGATTCTCCCTGAATGCAGCATATTTACTGCCAAGCTGCACACTATAGAGTTAGCCTTGGATCACATTAATAAATGCCAGTACCAGTGGTTCATTCTATATTCTGATTCTTTGAGTGTCGTACAGGCTTTGTCGGTGAGATACAAGCCTCACCCAATTTTGTCTCAAATTCAGAAGATCTATTCTCTCCACGAACGTGAATATGACATCTGCTTTTGCTGGATTCCCAGCCACATTGGGATTATAGGAAATGATATGGCTGACACTGCAGCCACATCAGCAATTCCCACTGATAATTGTTGCTTGTCGGTCACCTATACAGAGTACCGGCAAATAATACACAAAAAGATTCACTCCCAGTGGCAGAATTCACGGGATAGACAGACTACAAACAAATTACATGATATAAAGCCTGTAATTGAACCGTGGCAGTCTAGTCTGTGCAGGAATCGAAAGGAGGAAGTTGTTCTTGCCCAGACCTGCATAGGACACAGTCATCTGACACATTTGTATTTGCTGAGGGCTGATGACCCTCCTGTGTTGAGTCCTGTGACACAGTTTTATCTGTGAAACATATTTTAATGGAATGCCCATATTTTAATTATAAGTGTTTACTGCTTTTACCCTTCTGACTGAGCCTTATATGCTCAGTCAGATTTTATCAGACAATGACCACGTGTCAGATGTTTTTAAATTTTTACAAATTATTAATATTTACCAATATATATATATATATAGTATTGAGCATTTATTTTTAGTCACTGTGTTTTACTTGATTATTTTTTCTATTTACCGTTTTTGAGTTGTAACCTTTCTGTAAGGTTACAATATATCTTTTATTCATTTGTACAGTGAAACTTCTCCTAACGGACACCTCTTTAACGGATGTCTCTCTACAACGGACATTTTCAAATTCCCCAACTCTCCTCTATTGGTTTTAACATGTTTTCATCTTCTGTCTAGCAGACATTCTCTGTAATGGACGCGAACAGGCAATCTGCACTGTTTCATTTAGATTAGCACTTAATTTGATCACCCAATAACGGACAGTGGGTGAGCTCACGGCCCTTTTTCTAGGAACGTTTCTTCCACGTATTGCCTCAATCGTGTGTTTATTTTCTATTTCCGATTCTCTGAATTTTATCAAGGTTTACGTCGCGGTTCTAAACCCTTTTTCAAGAATTTTAAGGCACGTGTAAAACTTCTGATGAATTCGGTGTGTGCAGGGGGGGTGTGGATTTTGTCGGCCTTTCGTCTTTTGAGTTCCAGTTTTCAGCTTTGTTCAGTGTCGTGTGAAGTGCACAATGTCTTCTCGTAAACATTTAACTTTAAAAGATAAAGTCGGACTCATTAATGCGTATGATCGGCAAAAAAATAGTGTTCGCAATCTCGCTGCAAAATTCAAAATTGGGAAGACGCAGGTAAGCGACATCCTAAAGAAAAAAAATGAACTGCTCAAACAATTTTGGCAACACGTAAATGATCAGGTTCAAAAATCATTCCCGAAAACTGTTGGACTTCAAATTGACAATGTTACGTATGAGTGGTTTTGTTGTGCACGTGCTAAAAAAATTCCCATTAATGGGCCTATTATTAGGGAAAAGGCTTTGGAGGTTGCAAAATCTATGGGAGTAAATGAGTTCAAAGCTTCTGTGGGATGGCTAGACAAGTTCAAAACTCAGCATAAAATTTCTTGGAAAACCGTAAGTGGTGAAGGTGGATCTGTTGATACTGGGGTTGTAACAGAGTGGACCGTCAAATTGGAAGATTTATGTCGTGATTTTGAAGCTAAGGATATTTACAACTGTGACGAAACAGGGTTGTGTTTTAAAGCTCTTCCTGAAAAAACAATGAGTCTAAAAACGAAAAGTGCCAGGGCAGAAAAATTTCTAAGGAACGCTTGACTGTACTATTGTGTACAAATATGCTGGGAGACTTTGAACAACCTCTTGTTATAGGAAAACCACAAAATCCTCGTTGTTTCAAGGGCATAAAGTTGAATCTTTTGAATGTTGACTGGAAGTCTAATAAAAAAGCGTGGATGACACGAGATATCATGAGCGAATGGATAGGTCACTTTAACCAAAACATGATTCGTCAAAACAGAAAAATTATTCTTTTCATGGATAATGCTGCATGTCACCCGCACTTTGAATTGTATCATTCAAATTGTTTTTCTGCCACCAAACACATCTGCAGAGTGTCAGCCCTTGGATCAAGGGATAATAAAAAATTTTAAACTTCACTACAGAAAACGTGTTTTAAGACATCTCATTGTAAACATGAATGATGTAACTTGTGCGAGTGACCTTGCAAAGACACTCAGCATCCTGGATACGATTCAATGGATTTCCTCTTCAGTAAACGCAATTAGAAAACAAACTGTCGTGAACTGTTTTGTAAAGTCTGGCTTCTCAAACGCAAAAATTGAAGTTGTGAACAGCAATGTGGAGCACCAAGAAAAACAAGAACTTCAACATCTATTGATAATGTACGATACTTCAGCTACAAGTGACCCTGGCTACAAAGATATAGACTCGAACCTCACTACAGAAGATGGTGCTCTAGATATCAACGACATTATCATCGATATTTTTCAAGAAGTTCCTCATGAGGATGGAGAAATGGAAGGAGGTCATTCTGTCAAAGAACATATTAACGACGAACCACCGATGAAAATAGAAGAAGCGCTCATACAAATCAATCGTTTAAAAATGTTTTTTGCCGCTGAAGAAGATACTGAAGGACTTTTGATGGTTTCTTCGCTCCAAACAACTGTTGAAAACAAAATTATCAGCCGGAAGAAGGTGCAGAAGAAAATAAGTGATTACTGTATGTATTTTTCTTAAGATAAAGTCATTATATGCATAGCACAATTGTATGTATATTATTTACAAAAATATTGTGCAAAATCTGTATATAATTTAATTTAATTTTACATTAAACGTTTAACGATTTTTCTTTATCTCTTGTGTATGTAATTTTATATTATTTACAAAAATATTGTTCAAAATCTGTATATATTTTAATTTAATTTTACACTAAACATTTAACGATTTTTCTTTCTTTTTTTTCTCCCTCAGACTTCTTATTAGCGGGCACTTCTCTCTAATGGACACATTTACGTTCCCCATGGCTGTCTGTTAAAGGGAAGTTTCACTGTATTTTTATGGCATAGTCATGGCACACCATAGCCTTAGTCGCTTTTGCTCCAATAAAATCGAAATCCAACCAATCAACCAAATCAAATATTCGAAATGAACTTTCCTCTTCCCATCCAGTGTTTTAAGACATCAGAATTCTCCTTCAATTCGGTAAAGAAATTACACTGTACTGGATATTGGGGACGCTTTGGTATTCTTGGAAGTGGAACAGCAGATGAGGCAGCAAAATGAACTTGCCACCATTTGTCTTGCTCTCCTTCTTTAGTTTGCTATGTGAATTTTAAGTGCAAGATCCAGTGAGCATGGGTATGGAGAGAACAGACTAGTAAGAAACTGCCTCAAATTAAAATTGAACCACAAAGGTGAATTTCTAGCACCTGCTGAAATAGAGTAGAAGAAACTGAATTAGCATGTTTATGCATTGGCCACACATATCCATCTCCAGGCAAAAGTCCTCCTCAGTTGCACTTCATGTAAAGCCCAGCTCACTCTCAAATGTATCTTAATTGACTGTCCCATGACTCAAATTTCAGGGCTAGCACTTTTCAGACTCTTTCAAACCTACAGGTCCCTACAACAATACAGCATCCAGGAAATATGGCAAATTCTATAAAACTTTTTTCCTTCTTAAGCAGATCAAACTTTGGCCACATTTAATTAATATTGATTTGCTATTGATAATCTGATTTGCAAGTGAATTTGCAGAGAGGCTCATTTAGTCCTTAGTTGCCATCATGTTGTTAAGCTCCAACCACAACAATAAAAAGATGCTATTCAGTTAACAGACTTAGCATGGAAAGATAATAGGGTGCCACATAAGTGATCTGCCTGTATATGACAGTTCATTAGCAATGGAGGTCTCTAGGTCAATGACTGATGATGGGATCAATAAAAGCAGACTTTACTTGCTTAAACTTTTATGAAACAATCTGGAAAACTTCTGAAGGTGGCAAGGAGTGCTCTGCAAGGAATCATCTGTTCGGAATGCAGGTTGGCGATGTTACCACGCCCCCGCCTCCTTCAGTGAGATGATTAGTACACCTGTCAGCACCAGTAGTGTGAAGGATGTGGCATGATATGGGTCACTATGGTGGATCAAGTGGATCATACTGATCCACTTGATATCGATGATTTAAATGTTTATGATACTGCTCAGGTTGCTGACAAATCGAATAGGTATTTTGCATCTATATTCACACATGAAGAATTCTGTAAGGATGTGAGAAGTCTATGAAACTCTAACAGCGAGTAAAATATTTTTGTGATAACTGAGAGGAAAGTGGAAGAGAAAAGTTAAACATAAAAATGGCACCTGGTACAGATGGAATCTATCTAGTTATATTTGGAGAGGCAGCAAAGGAGGTAAGCAAACCCTTAGCCTTGTGAGAGCATCTTTGGATTCAGGGGAAGTTCCATGTGGACTGGAGATGAGCAAATGTATGCTCAGCTCATAAAGGTGGATCAAAGGGCGACATGAGCAATTACAGACCTGTTAACTTAACCGATGTTCCAGGGAAAATAATGAAATCACTGATTTCATTATTTTCCCTGGAACATCATTTTTTTTTTCTTTTTTTCCTGTCTAAAAGTGGAGGACCACTTTTAGACAGGAGTGCAGTTATACTTCAGTCACAGGTTGGGTTTGTTAACAGAAGATCTTCTCAGTTTCATTTATAATTCGATACTATGATGCTGTGACAGAAACTGGATGTAAAAAACTATTTTGATATCACATACAGGAACTCCCCAACTTACACAAATTCGACTTTATGTAAGTTTTTTTCTGGCTGGTGCAAACTGAAAAAAATATGGAAACGTATTTTGTATCTGTAGGGATAAATGGAGGTATTGTGAAAATATAATGTGAACCCAATAACACATTTTTTTCCCTTTTTTTTTGTAATTCATTCCAAGTCCTTGGAAGTTGAAAATTTTGCTATGTTACTAAGCTACTTGTCTCTCTAAAAGGTCATTTTTATAATGGAAATTGCACTACCCTTTCATCGTTATCATATGTTCCCATTATAAGAATCAATTTTGAACGCTTTGTGATATTTTTCTCAAGCACATTTCTGGAGGTCACCGCCATAAAACAATAAAAACAATTTGCAATTTCTGGTTTATTGGGCTTTTCTGTTAGTGTAATCAATTATAAACGGGTAGTAAACTTGATCTTATTGCATTTGCGATAATACTGATAACTGCAATTATGTGGGTTTTTACGTTATTATGGTGAAATGTCTTTCCCTTCACTGAAATCTTCAATCATATAAAAAAACAAATTTTCAGAAACTTCTCTTCATTCCTATTTACTTATTATAATGGTGAAGGGAAAGCGACCAACCGAAAGTGCAAGTGGTGGTAGTGCCAGGAAACAAAACAAAATTGATTCAGAAATGAAGATGAAAATGATTAAGAAGTACCAGGCAGGACAAAGTTTGTCATCTATTGCAAGGGAATTAGGTTTCACTGCTTCAACAGTGAATACTATTTTAAATGAGAGTGCACATATAAAAGAACATGTCAAAGGATCAATGCGCTTACGATCAACAGTGATCACAAAACAACGTTCAGGTGCTATATCGAAGATGGAACAGCTATTAATAATATGGATGGAAAATCAGATTCAGACGCGAGTGCCCCTAAGTATGATGACCATTCAAGCAAAAAGCAAGAAGTATTTATGAAGATATTAAGGATAAGTATGGCGACCCCCAAGCCAAGTTTGTGTCAAGCAACGGGTGGTTTAATAGGTTCAAGCATTGCGCTGGTTTCCACAACATTAAAGTATGCAGTGAAGTCACCAGTGCTGATTCTGCAGCTGCAGAGAAATTTTGTGATGTGTTGGAAAAAAAATATTGAAGAAGGTATTCAAAGCAGCAAATTTTTAATGTTGATGAGACTGCTTTGTATGTATTGGAAAAAAATGCCAGATCAAACATACATTGCCAAAGAGGAAAAGACAATGCCAGGCTTCAAGGTTTCAAAAGATGGGGCTAATGCAGTAGGAGATCACAGATTAAAGCCATTGCTTGTGTACCATTCTGGAAATCCTTGTGCATTTAAGGGCATCCGTAAAGCCGCTCACCCATGCATTTCTGATCGAACCAGAGAGCACGGATAACAGTATCTCTCTTTGAGGATTGGTTTAAATGCTGCTTCATTTCCGAGGTTGAAAAATATTTTAAAGACAATGACATTCCTTTCAAGATTTTGCTTCTATTAGATAATGCTCCTCAACATCCTACTCATCTAGATGATTTCAATTCGAACATGAGAATCATATATCTACCACCAAACATGAGTTCACTCATCCAACCTGTGGATCAGGGTGTTATTTCGAATTTAAAAGCATAGGGCTTTTATTTACGCACAACATTTACTCAGGCATTGTCTGCAGTAGACGGTGAGAAAAATTTTACGTTAAGAGACTTTTGGAAATCTTACAATATTTACCATGGCATCTTAAACATTAATAAGGCTTGGGCGGAAATTACTAAAAGTTGTTTAACTGGCGGATGGAAGATAAAATGCCCACGGCATGTAAAAGGCTTCGAAGAATTTGAAAAAGCGAATCATATGAAGATGTTACATATAAGATTGTAAAGGTTGCAGAGCTACCTCAGTTGGAGGTTGTTGCCAAAGACGTGGAGATAAAAAATTGAATAAATACAATAAATAATTCTATTTACATGTTCGTCAAACATTTTTTTTTTTATGAAAACCCCAAACACGAAAGGTATCAAAACCTATTGTACTTAGTACCGTGCATGGGTTGAAGGAGAAGTATGGGGGGGGGATGCCGGAAACTTTGCTCTAGAGACTAAACATGGGTTTCACCACTTCAAGCCTCCAATAAGCAAAGTGGTGGTATTTCACCGGTTGATGAAAGTCATCTACCACCTAAAAATTTCTTTTTTGATTCAATCAATTCAGCGAGCACAGTTGTGAGTGTTGCACAAGCGTGGGGGAAATTCCGACACGTAGAGTTCCGCGAAACGCAACCCTTGTGTAAGTCGGAGAGTGGCTGCACTTGGATTTAAGGAAAGCCTTTGTTACTGTTGCACATAAAAGACTGCTACAGAAATTAGAGCAGTGTAGCATTAAGGATAAGTTACTGCTATGGATAAAGGGATGGTTGAGTGGGAAAAAACAGTGCTTAATGGTGAATTCTGCTCTGCATAGTGTTATGTAATTAGTGGAGTGGAGTCTCTGGGCCCGTTGTTGTTTTCTATGTTTATTAATGATAGTATATCAGGCATAATGAGTTTGTAGGCATAATGTCTAAGGTTGTAGTGATATCCAAATTCACAGGGTATCAAATTGCCAAAATTAAACCCACGTTCACAGCAACAAATAGTTAATGATAGTAAAAATTAAAGGTATGCTACTGGAACAAGGTCTAGAAAAATTATGCAGATGGGCTGAGAAATGGTGAAGTTTAATATTGACAGTGCAAGGTACTGCATATAGGTAGCAGTAATCCCTGATTCACATACCAAGTGTGTGTGTATGTGTGTGGGGTACTACACTCATTGTAGTGGAAAATGAAACAAAAAAAAAAAAAAAAAAAACCTGGGCTTAATTGTACAGTTATATATGAAATTTTTTGACAGTGCAGACTGGCTGCCAGGGCAGCTCATGGGTTTTGTCAGTGATATACAAGAATTTTGCTCTCATGGATGCAGAGATGATTATCCTATTATAATGCCATAGTTAATCTATATCTTCAGTACCGCATATAGGTCTGGAGGCCTCATTTTAAGAAGGATATAGAGTTTTGTTGCTGGAATGGCAACAAGATTGGTAAGGGGGAAACAAAGGGGCTGCTCATACCAAGAAAGGCTTCAGTTCTGCACATTGCAGCATCTGAAAACTAGGCAACTGTGTTGTGATCTGATTGAGTTGTTTAAGGATTTGAACAAGCATTGTTGCATATGGGATTCTTTTTCTTGCTCAGACTACACACATGAGGGAGCATAAATTTAACTTTGGGATGGATGACTACAGGATAGATGTGTGGAAGTTTGCCTTTAGCCAGCAGGTGGTTAATTGTTGTAAAAAACTTCCATTTGTTGTTGTGGAAGTGGATAGTTTGAATAAATTCAAGGAAGAATTAGACAAACAATTGGAGGAGTTGGACAGGTGATGTGGGAATTTTTTGCTGATGCTGTATAAGCTTGCTTTTTTGCATCATTTGCCACTACTATTACTAGGTCAGATGGAAAGCTAAATGTGATGCTTGAATTGCTTTTGTCTCAATAGTTTCTAAGAATGTTAACCCATAAATTATCTGGAGGAAAATACAAGTATTGAATAGAAATTTCTACCATCCCTTTCATTTGAGTGGACATGATCTTTTCTCTCCTTCTGCAGTTGCAAATGAGCAGACTCCCCTCTACTGTCTGTACATCTACATTGTGTATGTCATCCTTTCAATGTATCTTAATGGATGTAGAAAAGTACAAAGTGGACATCTTGACTTGTAGACCTTTAAATAGTGCTGTAGTGCCTGAAAGTACCTATTGTAGTAAGATTAAAAATTTGTGAAATAGACTTATACTTCTTGTTGAATTCTATTACAGGATTTTTTCAGAAAGCACATATCCCCTCTCTTGGCTGCATTCCTTTTTTTGTCATTGTTTCATTGTCATGTTTTGTCATTGACCCCCTCTCTAGTTCAGAATTACAGGCCAATATCACTTATATGCTGTTTGAGCAAAATCTTTGAAAGGATGATACATGCAAGACTCATCTGAAACTTAGATTTGCAAGATTATCTGGCAATCAGTATGTTTTCTCCAAAAACAATTTGACTTTTGATATGCTCTTTAAGATTAAATCCTGCATCCATAATGCTTCTGTCACGGGCAGCACTGGCTATGGTTGACCTTGACATTGAGAAAGCTTTTGGTATCACTGGATTCTTGTGGATACATTCATCTGGGCTGAGGGCCTCCTCCAAATAATTCTCATATTTTTACTCCTTCATACTCCTCAGGTCTACTATTAGAATGTACTCTGAACATCTCATATTCAGGAAGAAGATGTTCATTGCAATTCAATTCAAAAATAGCCTTTTACAACCCAAAAAGTGTTGAAGTCTAGATGTGTGCAGACAGAAAATGACCTAGCCATTTTATGTAAATCACTGAGCATTAACAGTACTCAAAGACAGTTCCAACTTGCAGTGTCTAAAATAGAATTCAGGACTTAAACATGGCAGTGGGGGCATGGCACCTAGCAGGTGCCTTTTAAAAATAATGTTACTGTGCTACACTTTTATTAATGATTGAAAATCTGAAATGATATTCTTGTTTCCTGAATATATTCAAACATTTATGGCAATAGTTCCTAAATTTTTTTTCTTATGGTTTCTACAGAGTAATTAAATGTGAGCACCTGTCAGATGCTGCACCACTGTTTGTGTAACACTTTTTCCCATTTGCTTGAAAAGTACCATGGGAGCTGATTTTATTACTAAGTTTTAAAATCAGCGTTTGTTTAGCATCCTGCAAATGATAAGTATTTCTTACACATTTTATTGTATTTTTGATTAATTAACATATTAATTTGTGTTTTACAAATAGATTAAATAGGCTTAGTAGCTTATTTTCTAAATTTAACTAGTGATTTTGTAGGTTACAACTCGCTATTGTATCGAAGTTTCGGATGCGAATATTGTAGCACGTAACAAGTGGTGCAGAAGAATAGTAGGGTTTTAATTGTAATAAATAAGTAGTTTGAAGGTTTTAATCACTTTTTGGACATATCTTTTCTGTTTAGCTAAGGTTATAAATAATTTAACATTGTGATCATTGTGGTATAGCGTAACTTAATAGTGTATATATCGAACTTGACAGCATACGGTATAACATAAAAATAGATAGCATAATACGTATCACTTCTTTAGCTTAGTGTAGTATTGTATAGTCTAGTGCATATTATATTCTATTAATCAATTAAGTTTATTAACCTTATTAATTTTCATTTGTTAATTAATTAAATCATATTTAAATGGAAATTATGCCCCAGACTAGAGCAGCAAAGCATGCACAAAGTAGCGGGAGTGCTGTGGTTCAGGGGAAAACCGAAGGAGGCAATTCTCCAATGCATCGCAGCCTAAAAAGATATGCAACTTGTGAAATGTTTGCAGAAATTTCTGGAACAGGACGTGATCTAGCCAAGGAGGATGTCTTTGTGTGTTATCCTCCTTGCGTGCAGAGAGTATCAAGAAATTAGGCACTAACTCAGCATTTTGATAGGTGTCTATGAGAATTTGAAGAGAGAGTAGATGCCCTCGAAGGAATTAAAATGGGAGACCCATCAAGCTCTCGGCTTAGATGCCCTCGAAGGAATTAAAATGGGGGACCCATCAAGCTCTCGGCTTCCAAACTCAATGCCAGAGCTCACTCTTGTACATCAGGCAACACAGCAGCAATCTTCAGGGCAGAATTGCGCTGGTCCCACAGGAGCTAGTTATTGTTGGTGACTCTGTTGTTGGGGAGATGGGAAATATATTGTTCAAAAAGGATAGATGGAACAAGACCAGGGATATGTCTGCCAGAGGCAAAAGCAGATATCATATTTTAAGGGCACAAAGGGCGATATTGTTTACATGTTGGTACTACTGACATACTGATATTAAAAGTAGGAGATCTACAGACTTGCTGAGCAAGCAGTGGTGGCTCATGACTGAGATGTGTGGGGGTGCTACTTCTTAAAGTTACATTAAATTGCCTTGGTTATAAGACATGTAGACATAGATGGTATTAATAATAATAAGCAAGTTAAAAATACTACTAAACATTAACTGGACACTTACCATTAATAGACTTGGGTAATCTCGTCATTTTATTTAAAAATAACATCCATTCTTCGGTTTTCATTTGTTGAAAATAGATTAATAACGTTTTCATTCAAGTTTGGTGCACTGTTCAAATCAACACTGCTTGCCCCGCAGTTCCTTTGATTCATTTTATCACCTATAAAAAATACATATTGGCAACCTGCCAACTAGGCATTGACTCAACCACTGGGACCAAAATGTGGTACTGTATAGTGCACAGTTCCACCTATGGTTAAACTTCAAATTTGAAAACAATTTTGTGTTTTATTTGTTTATTATTGAAATAATTATTGGAAATAGAGGATGAGTATACTGTATGCGGGACCTGTTAATAAAAATATTCATTGCGTTGCATTGTTCTTCACAAAATTTCATATAACTCAGTTGACTGTATATTTAGATTTAAAAATCTAGGGTTGCTGCAGTTCCAAAGTGCCTGCCAACAACACCTGTAAGAAAATACAGGTCAGTGTTGAAAAAAAGTCACAAGTTAGGGTTAAATTTGAAAATGTCTGCAATTCTGCCCAAAACATGATAGGAGAGAGTATATGATGAGAGCCGTGTTGATCAATTCAGCCCTGGAGAGATTGTGCAAGGCTCATGGGGATAGTTTATCTCAGCCTGGTCTGTGCTTGTTAATAGGAGAGATTGTTTCTACAGGGATGGGATACACTTAAATAGAAAGGATGCAAGAATATTTGCTGATTCTATCGAGGCAGTGTTAGGTGGATCAGAAAACTGTTAGCTTGGGGGGATTTGCGGACTAATAGATTAACAGTAGCCGCAGCCAGAGGTGAAACTGATTCTTGTACTACTTCTATTGGAATGAGCAGCAGCCTAGAGAGAAAGTTGCTGGGGATTTCAAGAGCTGCTGGGAGTCATCATGGAACAAGTAAATACATGGGTTAGGTGGGTTAAAAGCTGCTAGCTTGGAAGGAATCACAGACTAAAGACTAACAGTAGCCACAGTCTCAGTTCTCTCAACCATATCCATTGCAGATTGCATCCAGTCTATGCCGTCATCAATTCCCCCAATTACACTACATAGACCATCAGATGTTACAAAATTGAAAACTGATTTAGCTCCAACTAAGAAGACAAACAATATCACATGGTAAACATTGATATCGATAATAATGCCGACTCATATGAACTTATCCTAAATTTTCATGCAGAAGATGATATGGACACTGGACGCCCAATCTTTCCAAGAAGAGAGAAAGTGAAGCTCGATTGCCATAAACAGTCTGGGAGTAAAAAAAAGAATCAGAATCATTCTCATATAACAAAACCAAATAATGCCAAATTCCATTGTATGATATTTGTAGAGGAATTCACAGTAACATTGCATTAGCATTAGCATTAGTAGAGGCATTTGATGCAAGAAAGCAAGCTTATGCAGCATCAGCCAAAAAAAAAAAAAAAAAACCCACTTCCACTTCACCCCTCTGTTCGTTCAAAATACCTGTCCAGCTGAGCCTTAAACTTATTTAGGCTATCAACCTCCACCACAAGGGATGGCAGTCTGTTCCACCAACCAACCACCCGCTGGCTAAAGGCAAATTTCCGCACATCTATCCTACATCTGTCTTTCCTCAATTTGAATTTATGCCCTCTCAGGTGATTTTTCTGAGCTAGAGGAAGAATCCCATCAGCATTGAGCATGCTTAAACCATTCAAGGCTTTATACACCTCTATCAGATCACCTCGCTGGTGCCTAGTCTCCAGACACTGTAATTTGCAAAACTTAAGCCTTTCTTCGTAAGAGCACCCCTTTGTTCCATTCACTAATCTTGTTGCCCTTCTCTGTACTCGTTCCAGCAGCTCTACATCCTTCTTGAAATGAGGCCTCCAGACCTGTATACAGTACTCTAGGTGTGGCCTGACCATTGCCTTATACAATGGAATAATCACCTCCTTATCCCTGCTGGAAAAATTCCTGTATATCATTGACAATACTCCATGAGCTACTCTTGCAGCCCGTCTGCACTGCTCAGAGAACAACAATCACCCCCAAGTCCCTTTCATTCTCTACCACTGTCAGTGTAGTACCACAGAGTTGATACGTTGCTCTGGGGTTGCTTTTTCCCATGTGTAGTACTTTACATTTGTCAATGTTAAATTTCATTTGCCACCTCTCAGCCCATCTGCTCAACCTTTCCAGATCCTGTTGCAGCAGCATAGTGTCAGTAGTGTCCTTGACAACCCTGCCAACCTTTGTATCATCTGCAAACTTGGACATTAAGCTTGATATATGTTGATGTTATCCACAAGCTTTAGTTGTTATCATCCTGTAGGCATCTGCTTACAAGAGACAAATTTAACATCACATGTATCTCTCTCAGTTAAAAATTACTGTATTTCTTCGATTCTAAGACACACTTTTTTCTCCTATAAACGTCTCTAAAAACAGGGTGCGTCTTAGAATTGAAGGCGTCTTACAATCGCAGTTTTTTTTTTTTTATTTTCCCGCGCTTTGCACAGCACCACACATTTTGTTTTTACGTGGAAACCCCGCCTCCAAGTTTGACCGTTATCGCATTCTCCAATTCCATTGGAGAATAAAGTGACGTGAGTGATTTCACGTGCTTTCAAAATGTGAAGCCCCCGTTATTTCATTATAGTGGAGCTCACTCAGCGAAAACTAGGAAGTTTTGTTTGTATCTTCGAAAGTACGTAAGAAGTGGAGTTACTCTATTTCGTTCATTTTGATCCCATTGCACATTAAAATGTCAAAAAGATTGCACTATGAAGCAGTTGAAATGAAGAAAAGTTATTGTGTATGCAAAAGAATATAGAAATAGAGCTGTGGGTCAATATTTTGACTTTAGTGAAGTAAATGTTCGTTGTTGGAGAAATGATCGCAATTCCATATTTTCGTGCAAAGTAACAACCAAGTGTTTTACAGGGACTAAGAATGGAAGATTTCCACAATTCGATGAAGCTGTGATACGTTTTGTAATGGAGACATGCGTAAAAGGATTGCCCATCACTCGACAAGCCATGCAATTGAAAGCCGGAGAAAATTGCTAAGTCCCTCGGAATAGAGAAAATAATTTTTAAAGGCAGTCACGTCTGGTGCGACAGACCCATGCGTCTTAGTGGATTATCATTAAGGCGGCGAACATTTATTTGTTAAAAAAATTCCTGCAGACTTTCAACAGAAGCTGATTAACTTTCAGTGACAGGTGATGAAATTAAGGAAAAAAAGAAACTATGAGTTTAGTCAAATTGGAAATGCTGATGAAACTCCAGTCTTCTTCGATATGCCTCGAAATTACACAGTCAACGCCAAAGGTGCTAAAGAAATCAAGATTATAAGCACGGGCAATGAAAAACAGCGTATCACCGCTGATGGTCGAAAGTTGCCACCATATTTAATTTTAAATAGAAAAACTATACCGAAGAACGAAATTTCCCCCAAAGATGTTATTGTGCATGCACAAAAAATGGATAAATGTCGGCAGAGCTTATGGAAGACTGGCTAAATGTTGTGTGGAATAGACGTCTTCGTAACCCACCTACATGCTAGTACTTGATGCATTTCGTGGACATCTGTCCGAACGTGTCAAAAATAAAATCGTGCAAAAACGTGGTGACTTGGTTGTGATTACTGGTAGCATGACTAGCCAACTACAGTCACTCGACGTTTCAATCAACAAACCATTTAAGGATTACTTGAGAAAGGAATATGAATCCTGGCTGTTGACCGAAAACCTTCCACTGACACCTTCCGGAAAAATTAAGAAAGCGCCGGCATCAAAATTGGCAGAATGGGTATCAACAGCTTGGAGGCTGATCCCAGAAAGAATAGTAAAGCACTCATTTAAAAAATGTTGCATCACCAACGCTCTAGATGGCTCAGAAGATGATATATTGTGGAATAATGAAGATAATGACAGCTCAGAAGAATCTGACCTTGAATGTGAAGTAGACTCTGATATTGATTCAGATGCAGATATCGACGGTTCAGAAGGAAGTGATGAATAACATACCTACTAATAAATATTGGTACTATTGTTGATAGTAAATTGAATTCTATTATAATAAAAATATTTGTTAGATTTATTTTAGTGTTTTTTTTTTATTTATTTTTTCTTAGAATCAAAGCTTTTTTTTTTCTGAAATTAAGGTGCGTCTTACAATCGATGATGTCTTAGAATCAAAGAAAGAAATACAGTATATGCTTTTTTAGGCAAGACAGAATTGTTGTAAATGATGCTCACAGAGGAGTAGCCATACTCCTAGATTCACAAGTACCTTACAGACACATTCCTTTACAAGCCTCCTTCGAAGCTGTTGCGACAAGTGTAGTGATTGGTATTACTTTGACATTGTCCCTATCTACCTACCACCCAGTCACCCCTACACCATTCTTGAACTTGAAGATCTTATTTTGCAGTTGCCAACCCCTGTCTGTTTATTGGGGGACGTCAATGGACATCACTCATCGTGGGGTTCTCCTAATGCAGATGGATGAGGACAAGTCATTGAAATGCTCATTGACAGACAAAACTTAACTATACTAAATACTGGCTTGCTATCTTACATCCATCTCTCTACAGGAACAATCTCTGCAAAAGATCTCTCCATCTGTTCTCTGTCCCTCTTCCCTAGTATTGAATGGGTGGCCCTTGATGGCAGAAAACTTCATAAAATGGGGATTTTCTAAATCAGAGTATACTTCCCATGCATCCTTTGATGACATCATTGAAATCTGGTCTATAGATAGTTACCGATTTTGTTACAAAACAAATATTGGCAGATGCATCTACTGCAATTCCACAATCACAGTCAACCATCCATAGAACTATAAATTATTGGTGGAACTAAAAGTGCAAAAAAAAAACCAAGCATGGAATCTGATTCGCAAACATTTTACAACCGTCAATCTTATAAACTACAAGAGGCTTTGAGCCAAGGCCTGTCACATTAGGAAGAAAGCTAAAAGAGACTCTTGGATTCGATTTGCAAGCTCGATTAATAAAAATACTGATACAAGAATGATAAGGAAAAAAATAAAACCGCTAAATGGCAAATTTTCCCATTATTCTCCCCACTTTTCAACTGGAATGGGCCAGAGTTTTTTACTCCTGCAGAGATTCCAAATGCCCCAGGGACTGTATTTTCACAATTCTCTGCATTGACAGCATATGCTCTGTCATTCCAGAAGATCAAAGTTTTAACCAAAAAATCCAAACTGAACTTCAAACCTACATCTTCTTTACCCTACAATGAACCACTTACGGTGCTTGAACTTGAAGAAGCCATATGCTGCTGACCTTCTATAGTCGCATCTTCATTGAACATTCATTCCCCAGTTCCTGGCATCACTCCTATATACTGGCACAACACAACACAGCCTTAAAGACGTCTTTTAACCTTAGAAGCATCTATAAATGTTTGTGGCAGTAAGATGTAGCTATGAACATAACTGTATCAAACATGGGACTTTTTCACTATTATTCAGCTTTAGGAGCATATCTTTTCACCAATCAACAATAATTGGCTAACATGGCGGCACTCCATTTGCTTTTGTATCTTTGTTCCATAGCTGCAGTGTCTTGATGGAAGCACTTGCCATGTTTGTCGCTGACGGCACCACAGTTTGGCTGGAAGAAATCCAGGTATGATTGCAAAAAATGAGTCTTCAATGACACGTTGCACCCCAGTATTGTGTAAGAAGTAATGAGATCTTCCAGAAGCTGTCTGTAGTTGTCAGCTTTAATATTTCCTAGAAAACCAATCAAAACATTTCAAAAGGCTTTCCACTCTGATTTCTTGCTTTAGTATTAGTAGTGGAAATACGGTGCAAGGAAGCCAAAAAAAAAAAAAAGAAGTAAAATAGTATACAAAATAAATAATAAAAGAAAGGGAAATGAACAACCTATGAATTTCCCTCCTCCCATAGGTAACTATCCAGCTGACATTTGAATTTCCCCAAACTCTCAGCCTCAATCACCCATGTAGGTAAACTTATTCCAGTAATTTATAACTTTCTGGCTAAAATAAAACTTCCTGCAATCCAGTCTAAACTCCCCCCCCCCAATAACTTGAATTTATGGCCCCTAGTTCTAGAATCATAACTGTGAAAATTTCTTCCTCGTTCAATTTACTTTTGCCGCTCAGAGCCTTAAACACCAATCAAATCTTCTCTAAGGTGCCCTTTCCAAGCTGTGCCATCCAGATTTGTTCAAAGTCTATCCTCATATAGACACACTTTTGTCGATCTTACCATTTGAGTTACCTGTCTTTGGATCTTTTCAAGAAGCTTTTTTTTTTTTTTTTGGGGAGGGGTCTCCACACTTGAACGCAGTATTTCAAGTGTGGTCTAACAATAGCCTTGTATAATGGGATTACACGTGGTATTATAGAAGAGGCATTATACTGTCACTAAGGACACATTTGAACTGTTTGTCTTTGAAAAGTTGCATTATTTGTGGACCAGTGAAAATGCCTACCTTAATCTTCTCTGTACTAAGTTTTGGGAATTTTTCTTGTAGGTATTTGAATGCAGGATGTTCACTTAAAAAAGTCTTCACAGAAATTTTTCTTGAATCCCAGTTTGATGTGGAGTTGGTGGAAGCAAAAACTTTATTTGGATCTACCAGGCATTCAAGTTCTACATTCTTCATTCCAGGTGTTAATAATTTTTGTTGAGGCCAACTCCTCTTCTCATAGTGCATATTCTTGGCACAACTGTCCCATTCACAGAGAAAGCAAAAATAAAATGACGATTACCTTTAAATCGCCACATATCTGCCACTCTTACTTCTAATAGTGTACATCTTAGAGGATTCTCCATGTTTGCATGTTTCTTTTTT
Organism: Mastigoproctus giganteus; assembly: GCF_048544385.1. NCBI lineage: Eukaryota > Metazoa > Arthropoda > Arachnida > Uropygi > Thelyphonidae > Mastigoproctus > Mastigoproctus giganteus. Next base: position 140,270,827 of record NC_143585.1, on the reverse strand, counting down.
GTGGATGGCATACGCAAGAGGTATTGAAGGCAGCATGTTTCCATTGTGTAATAACACAGCCATAAGACTAACCTTAGAAGCATTATAGTTGCCATTCTTCAGGAATATGCCTCATGTTCGTTGCTGCCATTACACCATCAACATCCTTACAAACAGTGAGTTCACATTCTGTTTGATAGAATTTATCATAGTCTTTATTTCGAGTACGAAAGGTTGTCACTTTCACAGAATGGGCTAGAAGATTCCACTGTTGTAGCCTTGAGGCCAAAAGCTTGTCTTTTTCTTTGCAGTTTGAGATTGCTGATTAAGCACACTTTCTGTGATCTTTAGCATTAGCATTAGTAGAGGCATATGATGCAAGAAAGCAAGCTTATGCAGCATCAGCCAAAAAAAAAAACCGCTCCCATTTCACCCCTCCATTCATTCCAAATACCTTAAATTTATTTAGGCTACCAACTTCCACAACGAAGGATGGAAGTCTATTCCATCAACCAACTACCTGCTGGTTAAAGGCAAACTTCCTCACATCTACACTACAACTGTCTTTCCTCAATTTGAATTTATGCCCTCTCAAATGATTATTCTGAGCAAGAGGAAGAATCCCATCAGCATTGAGCATGCTCAAACCATTCAAGGCTTTATACACCTCAATCAGAACACCTCACCTAGTCTCCAGACACTTTAATCTGCAAAACTTAAGCCTTTCTTCGTAAGAGCAACCCTTCGTTCCATTCACTAATCTTGTTGCCCTTCTCCGTACTCATTCCAGCAGCTCCACATCCTTCTTAAAACGAGGCCTCCAGACCAGTATACAGTACTCAAGGTGTGGCCTGACCCATTGCCTTATACAAGGGAATAATCACCTCCTTATCCCTGCTAAAAAAATTCCTGTATATCATTGACAAAACACCATGAGCTATTCTTGCAGACCATCTGCATTGTTCAGAAAACTTCATATCTGCCTGCGCAAATACCCCCAGTTCCTTTTTTTCATGGCGTCTCCATAGCCAGGTGGGAAGGTGCAGCAGTGCGTAGCACACGCTTCTTGATTAGACTGGGGTTCGAGCCTGTCACCACCAAATATGGAGGATGCGGAAAGGTCAGGGAATGACCACCGCATATCCCGGAGCGATATGGCCTTAGTAGCTAATGCTCCTAAAAACCAAATAACAAACAAACAAACCTTTTTTCCATTCTCTACCACTGTCAGTGTAGTACCACAGAGTTGATACATTGCTCTGGGGTTACTGCTTCCTATATGTAGTACTTTACATTTGTCAATGTTAAACTTCATTTACCACCTCTCAGCCCATCTGCTCAACTTTTCTAGACCCTGTTGCAGCAGCGTACTGTCATTAGTGTCCTTAACAACCCTGCCAACCTTCGTATCGTCTGCAAACTTGGACATTAAGCTTGATATACCATCATCGGTATTATTTATGAATACAGAAAACAGTGGACCCAACACTGAACCCTGAGGGACTCCACTAATAATATTAGTCCACAATGAGCAGTGTCCATTGATTACCACTCTGTCTTCTCCCACGCAACCATCCCTTTATCCATTGCAGCAATTTGCCTCCAATGCCACATTGCTCCAATTTGTGCAGCAGTCTTCCATGTGCAACAGTATAAAAAGCCTTTCTAAGATCCAAATATATGATATCAAAGTTATTCCCTGCATCCAGTTCTTTTGTGACTTCATCATAGTATCCAATCAAATTGGTCAGGCAAGACTTTCCCTTAACAAACCCTTGCTGTGTTTGAGCTATAATTGTAGTCTTGTCTAGATGATCCTGCAGTGCTTCTTTAACCAGTGCCTCCATTAATTTTCCTTGAACAGAAGTTAAACTCACAGGTTTATAACTACTTGTGTCAGCCTTTGATCCTCCTTTGTGAATTGGGGTCACATTTGCACATCTCCAGTCCATAGGTACCTCCCCTGAATCCAAGGAAGCTCTCATAATTATGGCTAAGGTTTTGCTTACTTCCTTTACTGCCTCCTTTAATATAACTGGATAGATCCCATCCACTCTGGGTGCCTTTTTATGTTTATCTTCAACAATTTCTTCTCCACTTTCCTCTCAGTTATTACAAAATCATCTAGCTCACTTCCAGAGTTTAATACACCTCTGGCATTCCCCTCTCTGAATAACTCCTGATGTGTGAATGTAGATGCAAAATACTCATTTAGTTTGTTAGCCACCTGAGCAGGATCATCAACAGTTGAACCATCAATACCCAGTGGAACAATCTGATTAATCCTTTTCCTTCTAGAGGTTACATAGGTAAAGAACTCTTTCTGGTTTTCTTTGCATCCTGTGCCAAAGATTTCTCATCTGCCTTTGCCTGTCCAATCTCCTTTGTGACGTGGTTACAGACCAGCTTATATCTATCATAGGCTTACATGTCGCCCATTAATTTATATGTATCCCATTCATTTTTCTTCTCTGCCATATATCTCATTAGTTCATCTGACATCCATTTAGGCCTAAAGCTTGAACAATATTGCTTAGTTGGTATTTAAAGCCTAGTAGCTTCCAAGATAAATTCTTTGAATGCATCCCATTTAGAATTAGCTGTTGGTAACATCATCAGTTGGTCCCACCATATAGATCTTATGTGGTTTGGACAAAATAGTGAATCCCTTGACATAGACCACTGCTGTACTTCTTCGTATATATCAAGTTGATGTTCATCAGTGTCTTTGTCTTTATCAGACTGAACAGAAAAATGGTCGTATGGTTCAGGAATTTCACCATGAGGCATTGAACGAATGCAGATGGTATATTTGGGTATGTCACTGTCTTCATTGTCCTCCTTTTCTAATAGGAGGCACCATACAGAAGTAACAGTCTGTGACGTAATTTGTTGGCTCCCTCCATATCATGGGCACTGTGAAAGGCATAAAACATCCCTTTCGATTCACCCACACTTTGAGTTCTGATGAACACGTAGTGCACCATATGTGTGGAGCCCAGTTCTTGTCCTGGTTTCCTACTTTCCACCCAAAGTACAAGAAGTAGGCCTTTTTATGGCTTGAGTTAAGGGATGCTTTCTTGAAGCTAATGTGACTTCTCCATGTACGTAACAGAAGTCATCTGGATTATTCACACAATTATGGGGCATATTAATCTTACATGACAGAAATTCTGCGCAAAAAGTAGGAAGCTCACAATGAACAACTGTTAACTTTTTTTCTTTTTTTTTTTTTTATGTGAACCCCAAACACGAGAGGTATTAGAACCTATAGTACTTAGTACCGTGTTTGGGTTGGAGGTTGAGAAGATGAAAGAAAATATTTGTTGACATTGGACTTGAACTTCTGTAGATGGTAATTTTCAGGAAATATGTATGAAGGAAAAATGTTCCAGAAAACGGCAGTTGAATGAATAAATGAGGAAGATGAAAAGTTGGTTCTGTTGATTTGAAGTTGGACAGTAAATGGGTGTTGGCTGGTGGCGGCACATGTTTGGACTGTTTTGAAAGAGAGAGCGGGAATTATAGAAGCCAATTCAGAAGAACAGTGCCCATGGAAGTATCTGTAGAAGAGGCATGCAGCAGAAACAGTACGTCTATGAGAAAGCGAGTGGAGAGACTCTGTTAGAGATGAATCATTAATTAACCTAACTGCCCTCTTCTGAATGGAATCAAGAAGCCTAAGAGAGGTTTTGGGGGCACCACCCCAGATGTGGGAACAATATTCCATGGCAGGGCGGTTTTGCGATTTATACAGAGTGAACAGCTGTTTGGAAGAAAAGTAACGCCAAGAGCGAAAGAGAAAACCAAGTTTTTTTAGATGCAGAGGAAGCAATATTTGTAATGTGCTTGTGCCAAGAGAGATTAGAAGTCAGGGTAATCCCCAAAATAGATATATCATTTTGTCTAGAAATCGGAGTGTCACTAAAGATAAGCATAGGAGCAGAAGAATCCTTTTTGCGAGATATAAGACAAGACTGAGTTTTAGAAGGTTTGAAATCAACTAAGTTGTCTTTGTCCCACTGGAGAATTACCTGAAGATCGGCATTTAAGGAATTGGTAGCAGATTTTCGAGAAGTTGAAGCTGATTGAGCAGGACAAGGTTTCTCAAAATGGAAAGTGGAATGCAATGTGCTATCATCAGCAAAACTATGGATAGGATTTCCAGTCAATGGAAGGAGGTCATTAATATACAAGAGGAAAAGAGTGGGGGAAAGAACTGAACCTTGGGGGACACCGGCATTAGTGGAGAAGTTAGAAGACAGAGAGCCATCTACCATCACCCTCAGTGAGCGATCAGAGAGAAAACTGGATAACCAATTACTAAAAACAGTTGGCAAACCATAAGATGGAAGCTTGTTTAGAAGACCTTTATGCCAAACACGATCAAAAGCCTTTGAGATGTCAACAGCAACTACTTGTGTTTCACCGAACCTTTCCATTGAATTAGTCCATAAATGGGTAACATAAGCCAGAATATCACCAGTGGATTGACACTGACGAAATCCATACTGGCGATCGTTGATCAGACGGAAGGTTTCTAGGTAGTTTAAGAGTTGGCGGTTAATTGATTTCTCCATTACTTTAGAAGGAGTAGAAGTAATTGCAATGGGACGATAATTGGATGGGAGGGATTTGTCACCCTTTTTAGGAACTGGCTGGATATGAGCAAATTTCCAAGCAGAAGGAAAAACACCTTTGGAATAAGAAAGTGAAAAAAGGCGGCAAAGAATAGGAGTAAGTTCAGGAGCACAGGTTTTGAGAACAAGTGGAGAAATACCATCAGGACCTGGAGCTTTCTTAGCATCAAGATTCATCAAAATCCTTCTGATATCCTTTTGACGGAAAACCACAGGAGGCATTGAATAGAGCGTGTTGAGAATGGTGGGAGGTGTTTTACCAAGATCATTAATACATGAGCTGGAAGAAAAATGGGATGCTAGCAGGTCAGCTTTATCCTTGGCTGAAGTGACAGCAGAACCATCTGGTTTGGACAGAGGTGGGAGCAGAGATGGGCAAAAGTTGCGGCCAATAGCTTTGGCAAGAGACCAGAATGCTCGGCTACCATTAGGGCAAGAAGCAAGTTTTCTACTCTTAGCCTGTTCAAACTCTAGTTTGGACTGATTAATAACTGCTTTACAATTGTTGCGAGCTTTGGTGTAGGCAGAAAATGAAACTGAAGAATTAGAAACAAGCCAATTACGATATGCAACATTCTTCTCTTGAACAGCCTTAGCACATTTATTGGAAAACCAAGGTTTAGATAAAGGAAGAGATTTTAAAGTGGAATGTGGGATAAAGGATTCCATTCCTGCAAGGATAATTTCACTGACACGATCTGAGCAAACGTTGACATCAGAAGTTTTGAAACAGTAATCCGACCAAGTAAAAGAAAAGAATTCTCGCAGGTCATCCCATTTTGCATTCTTGTAATGTCAAACAACACGAGGTTGGGAATAGCCATGAGATAAAGGTTCCATTGGAGAAGAGACAGTTACCAAGTTGTGATCTGAAGTGCCTAAAGGACCTCTCACTTCGACCGTGTACTTAGAAGGGTTGTTTGTGAGAAAAAGATCAAGCGTATTGGCTGTATGATTAGGATTGTGCAGTATTCTTGTAGGTAAATGAACAATCTGTGCTAGGTCGTTAGTAATTGCAAAAGCCTCAGCATCTCGACCTGCTGGGTCGGTGTGACTAGAAAACGGAAGCCAGCTGGAGTTGTGAACATTAAAATCACCAAGGAAAATTATCTCACTGTTAGCTAAGCTGGACTGGAGAAAGTCAAGTTGCAAAGAGAGGAACTCAAAGAGCTCCAAGTGATTAGTGGAGTTGGGAGAACAGTAGAGACAACAGATGAATTTCACACAATGAGGTAGAGAGATTTTAAGCCAGAGAAGATCAAAGAGAGGAGATTCCAAATTGCCAAGTCTCTGACAGGGAATATCAGAACGGACATATGCACAAGTACCACCTTTGAGGTGAAAGGAATCATACAGCGAATAATTTGGGCATCTGAGATGAGCAGTAGTTGAATCAACCAATAACTGAGATTCTGTGAGAAAAAGTACGTGGGGTTTGGCAGACTGCAAGTGGAAATGGACATCGTTGAGATTAGAATTGAGACCACGTATATTTGTGAAATGAATTAGGAAGTGCTTGCGAGGTTTAGATCTTTTTGCAGATAAGCTATTAGTTTGACAATTCATGGTGTATTCTGTAGTAAGAAAAAGTGGGTGGAACATGCTGTATGATGTAATGAAATTTTGGAATATGGCGTACACGTGGTAAGAATATACCCAGATCCTTGACATAACGTGGCCTCGACAATGCTCCCAGATACACACTATTTGGACTCCCTCCAGTCACTATCTGACAGAGTAGAGGTAGCAAGATTATACACTAGCTGATCCGGAAGCCTCCTAGAGTGTTACCAATAGGTTCGGTCCGGTGTACTAACTAGCGGCCGGCCTGCGAACACCATTTTAGAGCTGTACCCTCGAAATGTAAGGAATATTGGATCTCGCCACAACGTTCATCATAACCTCAAAAGTCATCAATCATACTGCATAATGGAAGAGATAGGGAAGGGCTGACCGGAACTTAGCTCTAGAGACTAAACATGGGTTCCACCACTTCAAGCCTCCAATAAACAAAGTGGTGGTATTTCACCGGTTGATGAGTCATCTACCACCTAGTACTGCCTGGTAACATAGAGGGGCGGCTTTCCTCCATGTGGTGTGGGCACCACACCTCGACCCCTGCTTATGTTGGTTCACACCTGGGTGGTCACCCACCATGTACTTGTGCATGGAGGTTGTACCCAGGATTACTAACAGTCCCACCATCTTGAAGGTGCAAGCAGAGATTTGGCTGTCTCAGACCGTCTGTACTTCCCCGAAATTGGGTCCACTTGACTTGAGTGTCACCCGAATATCAGTTCCATCAGCGTTTTAGACTCCCAGGTAGCAAGTACAGCTTGTCTGGCATATCTGAGAGAATGTCTGTGACAACCTCAAGGACTGAGAACAAATCAACCAGTACCTAGCCATATTCGAGGATTACTGCGTTTGAGGAGACAGCTTGTCACGATGCAGAGCGAGGTGACAATTGCCGATCACATAAGAGCATGGTGGTACTGAAACTGCGGTATTGCCATTCATTTTGCCGAGAGCCGTAGTTGATAATGTTGAATAACTCACTGATATGAGACCCCAACTGTAATTCAAAAACATGAGCCAATTGACAAATTTTAATGTGATTTTTGTGTTCAGCAGTATAAAATCAGTCAAGATTGGGTATTTTTGTAACATTTTGTGTTGACCAGTGTAATCAGGATAAATTGATCGGCCCTGGATCTCATGGTCAATGCTGAAATAAACATTAGGAATGCATTCATCCAAAATGAGCATATCATCGCGATATGCCTTTACATAGAGAAAGCCTTCGAAACCACATGGCATTTTGGTGTTCTGAGAGATCTCCATTCCCTTGACCTGAGAGGCCACTTACTACATTTCATACAGAACTTCCTTTAGCATAAGTCTTCTCAAGTTCGATACCATCAAATTTTCTGCCAAACATATATAGGCCGCCTCCGTAGCCAGGTGGATAGGAGCAGCAGTGCGTAGCACACGCTTCTTGATTAGACCGGGGTTCGAGCCTGTCACCACCAAATACGGAGGATTCGAAAAGGTCAGGGAATGACCACCGCCTATCCGGGAGCAATATGGCGTTAGTTGCTAATGCTCCTTAAAACCAAATAACAAAGAACAACAACAGCCAAACATATATACAAGGAATCCCCCAGGGCCCTGTTCTCAGTGCCACATTATTTGCAAAAAGAATAAATCGCACAACTAAAAATATCCCCAACACTATGAATTCATGCCTCTATGCCAATGATCTGACTGTTTCTTGCAGTTCATAGAACATGATATTCAGCTGTGGATGGCACAGAATGGGTATTGACTATCTTGCCAGAAATGTAGAGTCATTTACTTTGTAAGAAACGGAAGATGCATCTGGTTCCAGAGCTACACTTAGGAAATCATCTTATCTCAGTTATGAATAACATTCATCTCCTTAGTCTGACTTTCAATAGTAAGTTGAACTTCTTGGAATACGTTAAATATCTATGGACAACTTGCCAGAAAAAATGAACATACTCAGAGTTATATTTTCGACCTCATGGGGTGCAGATCGTTACATATTACTTCATTTGTATAGGGTCCTAATCAGATTTCGTCTTGATTACGGTGCCCTCGTGTATGATTCTGCTAGGGAGAGCATGCTACATGGTTAACTCCTATTCAACATTCTGCCCTGAGGATTGCTATAGGCACTTATAGAATGTTGCCAGTTCAAATTATTTAGATTGAACCACACGAACTTCCCCTAATCCTCAGGAGAAAGATGTTGCTACTTAACTACACAACCAAAATTCAAAGTCTACCTACCCACCCCATTAGGCCGATACTCAACGATCCACAGTTCACAATGTACTATAGAGGTGGTACATTTGTGAACTGTGGATCACAATGTACTATAGAAATAAACCCAGGGCAGCTCAACCTACCACTATCAGATTGCAGGCATTATTATAAACTTGGAATATACATCTTGACAAAATTCTTCAAGATCCAAACAGTCTGGATCCCCCATGGTCCTCTATTAAACCGTCCTGTGACAGATATTTCCTAAACTGGGGAAGCACTCCCTTCCAAATATCAATATACAACTCCAGACTGCTCTCACACAAAATTACGTATATTTTACAAAAATATACACTGCTGGATCAAAGTCTGAGAGTGCAGTTTCCCTATAAGACCATCTCTGTTTCACTTCCCACTGAATGCAGTAGTTATACAGCTGAATTATGTGCCATCCAGCTTGCCCTAGAAAATATTCTCCATCTATATAGCAATTTCTTGCTTGCACTGAACAAGTGAAAGGACTTTATTACTAAGCGAGTGAGTACACAATAAAACATAAAATGGAAACTGACACAAGGCACAGATATTCAAGAGATAACATATATAAAATTTAGCACAAATAAAGAACATGACATAGAAGCTTTTGGCTACTGTATGTAGCCTTTGTCAAATAATTGAGCACTGTAAGGTGGTGGTTTTGTGTGTGGCTAACCTTCAAGTACGTAAGTACACGAGGTCACGGAGAGGGGGGGTATTTGCAAAGAGTGAGGGAGAGTCCTCCCCCTCTCCCACTTTCCGGTGCTCAATTAGTTGACAAAGGCTGCATACAGTAGCTGAACACTTCTGTGTTATGTTCTTTATTTGTGCTAAATTTTATATATGTTATCTCTTGGATATCTGTGCCTTGTGTCAGTTTCCATTTTATGTTTTATCGTGTGTGTGTGTGTACTTACTCTCTTGCTTAGTAATAAAGTCGCGTCACTTGGTCCGGTGAAAGCAAGAAATTACTATGTATCCAACTCCCAACCTCACAGGGTTCTTCAGTCATATTCTCCGTCTGTCCATCCAAAAAAGCATGATATATACCAACTCCCAAAGTGCATATAGTTTTACAGAATATCTCTTTCCATACACATCCTTGAATAAAGTTAATTAAATCGAAATTGATGCATATCGATGAACTGCAGCTGGTGGTCATTTTCTGCTGGATTCTAGGCCAGCCATGCTGGGATACTAGGAAATGAATGTGCTGACTATGCTGCTAAACATCCATCTAACACAGATGTATCACATTATTATGGTTCCATATCTTGACTGCAAATGTAATGTATGAAGAATATGTAGGGAACAATGGACACTTCAATGGCAAGCTCAAATGCATAATAAACTCTGACAAATAAAACCTGAACTGCAGTTATGGACCTTCAGCTTCCGTATAAACAGAAGGGAGGAAGAAATCTTAGCCAGAGTGTGAATTGGCCACAGTCAACTTGCCCACTGTTATCTCCTCACAGGTAAATGATCCTCCATAATGCACAAAATGCAACTTTTCACTTATGATGAAGCATATCCTTGTTGAATGTACTTTGTACACAATTTCCCAGCGTCTCATTCAGCTTTCAGCCAAATCTTGAACCCAATGCTCTACCATATCATAGGTAACAATGCTGATTGACTATAGTTTTTCCACTTTATTAAACAGATAAAGTTACATGATCATTTTTGACTGATGCCGTAGCAGTCACGATGCAAGTGTACCATTCATACCGTTGATAGCTGCAATATGGCCTAAGCAGCCTTTACACTAAAAAAATAACAGCAGCAGCTTAACCCTTGTAAAGCTTTATACACTTCATTTAGGTCATTGCATAGGTGCCTAATTTTCACAAGTTGTAGTTTACAGAACCTCTATTTTCCTTGGTAAGAATTTCCCCAAATTAATCTTGTTCCTCTTCTCTGCTCTCTTTCCAACAGATCTATGTCCCTTCATGAAGAGAAGCTTCCAAACCTGTATATAGTATTACAGATGTGACATTGCTGTATACAATGGAATAATCACCTCTTTGTCCCTGCTTGCAAAGTTCCTCTGTATAATCAAGAGAACTCTACAAGTTGTTCATTTAGAAGCTGGTTTGCGCTGCTCAGACAACTTCATGCCTTGCTGCACAATTACCCCAGATCTTTTTTCTTAACAGTTAGCTCATTTGGTACTAAAATAGAAGATGTATATTAATTTTTATTTAAAGAGTATGTTACTGTTCAGATCCAAGTTTTAATTTTTGGGATAAAAAAAGAACTCGAAATCTTGAAAAAAAAAAAAAAAAAGGGCTTAAAATAGACATTAGACAAAGCCAAAAAGGTGGTAGAAAATGAGATAGACATGAAATGAGAAACACACATTTGAAACAGAAGCATACAACAAACCATGAAACTCAAGCTTCACATTTGCTTAGTCTACCCACACCCAAGTTTCAATTCTTTTTGTGATATCATTGGTGAGCAGGTAGGCATTGCAAAAACTTGAACCCAGCAATGAGATGTACTCACATTGTGTAAGATGGTGCAGGCACAGTGCCTACTTGCCCATTCAGTGAAGTCCTAAAATGGATAAAAACCCAGGTATGAGTAGCAACATGCAGTTCAAATAAAAAGCAATATACTTTTCCTTTGAAGCAGTGCTTTCTATTTAGACTAGTGCAATACCAAGACAATTTGTGGCATAATATCTCCACAATATGAGATCACTGCACTAAGTAGCAAACCCAGTTTGCTCACAACTATGTACACGAGAGAGACCATGCCTGACATTTATGATGACGTTACATAGCTTGAGCCGTTTGCCCCGAACAATGTTAACTGTGTATTCCACATGAAATAAATTTTAAGCTTACTTTGAGTTACTATGATTTCATTGTACACAATATGTAGCCAAAAATATAAATTCTGAACTATTCCACAGCTTTTTATTGCAATGCTCAAAAAGTTATATTGTAAATAATTTTTGGTTAACTGATATGTACAGTAAATTAGGGAAAGGAATCAGATGTATATTGCTGCATTGAAAAGGATTCCTATCCCTTTTCCTTCTCAGAAAAGTAAGCCCAGTTTCCTTGATTTTGGCCAATATGGTCGCCAAGATTATCTTTAAGTATTGTAGAAATACCTTTCATTACTAAATTATTATAAATATTTCTATTTATAGGAATTTTTATATGCTCAGCCCACCACCATCACTGCTCATGGTAGCTTGTGGGACTCTCCTCAGTTGTAATACTTCCATCTCAAGCCAGGACTGCATGCCTCTGGTAAGTTTAATTTTTGATGCTAGTATATTTTGCTTCTGATTTCTTTTGATATGTTTTTTTTTCTATATCAGAGAGTGTGTGTGAGAGAGAGAGAGAGAGAGAGAGAGAGAGAGAGAGAGAGAGAGAGAGAGAGAGAGAGAGATAAGAAAGTTGATGATACTGTCAGGGATAAATTAATTTCATTTTTGGATTCTTAAGGACCACCTTGACAGAATAATATGTATCTTGCTCCTTAGCTGTTTGTGTCACCTTTTAAACAGGGCTGAGTTAATGGACTGAGTTAACTAACCACCTCACTAAGAGGTTCTTGGTTAACTTCCAGAAGTTCCCCCCCCTTTTTTTTTTTCAACTTAAACGCAGGAAAAATTGAGACTTCCAAAAAATTGGAAATCACAGTCTTCAAGTTCCATCAAAGCAGGCTATTTAAACAGCCCAGTGAGGTTTTACATACCAAATCTACTGAGGTGTTCTAGATGTCAAAAGTACAGCCACTCACAAACAACTTGTTATGGTAACCCTGCCTGTGCTCGATGTGGTGCCAAAGACCACAAGATCAAGGAATGTTTAGCTTCTAAGCCAAATTGTACTAACTGCCAAGGAGAGCATCCTGCATACTCTTGAGCATGCCAGCAGTGGAAGGATGGAAAAAAAATTTAAAAACTAAAAACAGAGCTGAACATCTCTTACCAGGAGGCCAGAAAATACATGCAACGACTAAAGAGCACCTAGCCCTCATATGCCCAGAAAGTTTCTAGGAAGAGTACTGTCAGGACCCAAACGGATATGACTGATCCACCAAGGGAGTTGTTCACTCTCATTGTGTGCCATTTATTGAGTTCACAAAAGCCCACTCAAAAATTGCAGTCAGCTGCCATTCCTATATCTGTAGCCCCCTAGCATTCCACTACTTGTGTGGAGCACTAGGAGGTGCAGATATAGGAGTGTTAAAGAAACTTCAAGCAAACCGAAAGAGTCAATGGCAATACAAGAAATAATGGAGGTAAAAGTTAAGGAGCTACAGGACAAATCTCTCCTGGAACTCTTTGCGAAAGAAGAACTGGATATGGGCTAATGCCCATTCTTTCCAAAGACAGATAAATCTAGGACAAAAAAACAAAGCCTTTGGACGGACCCAACAAATCTTAAGAGTGGCCACATTCAAATTCATATAATGGAATTGTAGTGGTTTCCATCAAAATAGTGATGGTATCAAGGTCCTCCTGCGTAAGCATGAGCCATTTTGCTTAGAGGAGACGTATTTAAAGGCAAATGAGGACCCTTACTTGTGTAACTGTTCAATTATTTGGAAAGACAGAGTTGGAGATGGACTTGCTCATAGAGGAGTTTCCATCCTTGTGGGTATCCATATCCCCTTTCAAGCTATGCACTTACCCCCAGCTTATAGGCTGTAGCAGTTAGTCTTACAGTAGGGTTTCTATTATCTATTTACCTCCTGGGAACAACATCCCCCACCACTCTTCTGTTACTAGGGGGATTTCAATGGACACAATATTACTTTGTTGGGGTAGTGCTGACATCAGTGGAAAGGGTTGGACTATAGAGTGCATGCTCAAAAACAATGACCTGGCCACTTCTAAATGTGGGACATAACACCTTTTTCCACATGCCTACCAGTACATTTACTGCGATTGATCTCTCTGTACTCTCCTCTTCTCTCCTTCCTGTTTGTACAATGGGAAGTTGAAGACTACCTTTATGGTAGTGATTACTTTCCTGTGATATTCACCCTTTGCAGTGGGAGACCATGCCACCTGTCTAGGATACCATGGTGGAAGATTGAGTACGCTGACTAGAATGCCTTCAAAGAGGCCCCGAGTGCCAAGCAATCTTTCTAGTGCGATTTTCCTAGGGCGAGTACTAGTGCTTAAATAATCCCTCCACCGCTCGCAACGTCACTGCTTTCCTCGCTGAGCAACGTCACTGCTTTCCTCGCTGAGCAACGTACTGCTCTCCTCTTCTGCTGATCGCTTGGTCACTGGTTGGCACCGCTCCTGTCTCCACGTGGTGGGGTCGGTAACCTGAGAGAAGGAATTCCCTCTTCTAGGGCTAAAAGGAGCAGCGATGGATTGTGATGCAAATCTACCGCTGGAGCCCACGGGCTCCAGACCTGTTAACTCTGATTCAGAGCATGACTTGAATTGTCCGAAGAGACAGCGGACTGAAAAACAGAGTGCAGATATGCCAGCATTTCTAATAATACACTCATTATCCACACAACCTGTCGGCAAGTTATCACCGTTTCTAATACAGAAATGCTTAGAATCGGTTGTTGGATCTCCTAAAATGTTGAAGCATCTCCAATCTGGAAACCTTCTAATTGAAGCTTCCAAGCCATTCAGAAAAATTGTTAAAATTGACAATTTTTAACAGCATTCCAGTGTCAGTTATGCCACATAACACTTTGAACACCTCTCAAGGCATCATCAGCGAATGGGACTTACTAACTGTCTCTGAACAAGAAATAATACAAGAGCTTAGTGAACAAAAAGTGACTCATGCACGGAGAATCATGACTAAAAAGATGGCAACCTACTACCAACCAGGTCCATCATTTTAACATTCAGTACTCCGACTCTTCCATCTTCTGTTAAAGCAGGTTACCTAAATTGCAAGATTCGTCCTTACATCCCAAACCCCATTCGCTGCTTTAAATGTCAGAAGTACGGTCATTCTCAAACAGCATGCCGAGGCGATGCTGTGTGTCCTCTTTGTGGTTCCAAGGAGCATTCTCAAGAAGACTGTACAGCTTCCACTCCTATTTGTCCAAACTGTAAGGAAAACCACCCTGCATTTTCTAAAGCATGTGACCTTTGGAAAACAGGCAAAAAAATCCAGAAATATAAAGTTGAACATAAAGTCACTTACCCTGAAGCAAGAAAGCAAGTGCTACTAACCATGCCTAGCCTATCATACGCATCTGTCACCAGAACCAGCCGCTCAGCTGCAACTCAAACAGATGTGTCCATAGAACCAAGCATTTCCTTTGCCACCTGGGCCAAAACTGCGTTATCATGCAACAAGAAACCTACAGTCAACGAAACCAGCAATACGCCGATCAGCATCCCAACTGATGCTATCTCAACCTTGCCCGAAACAACAAAATCAACTACCGTGGAAAATCAGAAAAAGGTGAAGCCACGAAATATCAACATGGAAACTGATGTTCAATCAGAGGATGACGACACAGCACTAGAGTTACATGCTAGTGATATCATGGATATCACTAGCATGTAACTAAAAACCAAATTAAAAACCAAAACCAAGCAGACAGAAACCTTCTCAGAAAAAACAGTCAGATCAATCTTCCTCAAACAAATCTAACCAATGAATAAATTCCTACAATGGAACTGTAGAGGATTATGCAGTAATATAGACGACCTCAGTGATTTACTAACGCAGTAGGTGTGTGCTTACAGGAAACATTTTTATCACCACACGCTTTTGTCAAAATCAAAAATTATTGTATGTTTAGGCACGACAGCATTTCTAACTCTCCTGCTCGTGGTGGGGTAGCTATACTTGTGAAATCTACAATTCTCTCAAGATCTCCAACTACAAACCTCCTTAGAAGTTGTAGCAGTCTGGATAGCAATGGGAATATCGTTATCACTTGCATATATCTGTATATCACCGAATTATCCTTGCTCCCAGACTGAACTGGACAGTCTTATTACACAACTTCCATCTCCCATCTGTTTACTTGGTGGAAGTAATTGAAAAGGCGGAGTCATATACTTATCTGGGACAAGTTATTAGCTGTGATAATGATAAATGGCTGGAAGTCAAGAGAAGAATAAATTTTGGATGGATAGCATTCAGGAAATATAGTCACATACTGAAGAGCAATATCCCAGTTTGTCTGAAACATAAAATAATGAACCAATGTATACTCCCCACCATGACTTATGGAAGTGAAACTTGGGCACTCACCAAAAGAATGGAAGAGAAGCTGAGAACTACACAGCGAAGAATGGAACGAATTATATTGGGAATCAGACTGTTAGATAAGAAGAGAAATACATGGATTAGGCAGCAAACTCAAGTAAAGGACACTCTTATCAAAACTAAAGAACTAAAATGGTCTTGGGCAGGACACATAGCTCGAAGACATGATGACAGATGGACTAAGAAAATAACAGAATGGTACCCAAGAGGAGCTAGAAGAAATCCTGGAAGACAAAGGCGGAGATGGATAGATGAAATTCATGAATTTTTGGGTAGTAAATGGATGGCCAGTGCTCAAAACAGAAGGAACTGGAAAGTTGCTGGAGAGGCCTTCATCCTACAGTGGATTGAAAATGGCTGATGATGATGATGATGAAATGTCACCGAGGAAGAAATAACTCAAGAGCTGCAGGGACAACACGTAATTGAAGCAAGAATGAATGATTAAAAAAGATAATCAACTTACACCTACCAGAAATATTATTCTCACCTTCAATATACGCAACTTTCCCTCCTCTGTAAAAGCAGGTTATTTTCTTTGCCGCATCTGCCCCTACATTCCAAACTTTTAAGATGTTATAAATGCCAAACGTATGGCCACACACAAACTGCCCCAATTGTGGGTCCTCAGATCATATACAAAGTGACTGTACAGCTACAAAAATGACCTGCCCAAATTGCAAAGGTGACCATCCTGCATATTCTAAGACGTGGAAAAACAGAGAAAAAAATAGTAAAATACAAGGTTGAGAACAAAGTCAGTTACCAAGAAGCGAAAAAACTAGTTGCACTTACTATAACCAAAAATATGACCTATGCTAATGCTGTAAAAAAGTATCAAACAGTCTCCACGCAAACTGATGTATAATAGTTTCCATTAACAAATTAATTTCTGATTGGGCTAGAAATGTTCTTTCTGAGCAACAACCAAGTATATGTAAGCAGCAATCCAAGTTCTCTGACTAGGCAAATGATACTCCTCTGACAATACCAGAGACATCTTATACTTCAGTGACAGATACCATATAGTAAAAACGCAAATGTAATATAAAATATTCAGGACACAACCATGGACACAGATGGCGTGCGATTAAAGAGTGTTTTTTGGTAAGCGACTAGGTTCTCATTTGTTTTCTCCCTTACTTATTAAACTTTTCCATTAAGTAGCTCTACTTTCTTAAAAGCACAAAGAAGTGAACCCAGAAGAAGGAAAGTACCTTTTTCTTTAATTTAGTACTCCTACTAACTGTACTAACCTGTACGGTTGGCCACAAAGTGGCACTGCTCCTGCCTCCCCGTGGCAGGGCCAGTAACCTGGGTGGTAAAGGTAAAAGGGCAAAAGGAGCTATCATGGATACAAATACTTATCCACCTTTAGAGCCATTGAGCTCAAGACAAATTTCTGACATTCACCATGACTCTGTTCAACCAAAAAGGCTTCGAAAGGAAGCAAAGTGTCATAATAATATACCAAATTTCCTGATGGTACATTCTTTATCTGCCCAACCTGTAGGCAAGTTATCACCATTCTTGATACAAAAATGTTTAGAATCTACAGTCGGTCCTCGTATAACACGTGTTTACATTACACGAATTCGATCATACACGATTTATAAATAGGGGAACGATATCTTATATAACACGAACCGAATTCGCTTATGCACGATCCGCCTTTGTGTTTACAAGAAATGGCAATCACCCCCAACCGAACGCAACACGATAGGAATGAAGAGAAGATTCTGAAAATGTATTTATGTTTTTTATATCAGTGAAGGGGAAACACATTTCACCATAATAACGTAAAAACCAACACAATTCCAGCTATCGATATAATCGCAAATGCAATTAGATAGAGTTTACTACCAATTTATAACAGATTCCACTAGCAGAAACGCAACTGGAAATTGTTTTATGGTAGTAACCCCCAGAAATGTGCTTTAATAAAATGTGAGGTGTTAATAGTGTATCTCGGCCTTTACGGTGTTGTTCATTCAGTTGCTACACGGGCGCAACTTTGTTTATGTGTATCAAGCATGCCTCCTCGTTTTGTAATTGTGCTTTATTCCCAAAAAATTAGTAAAATACTTAAAAGGTGTGAAAAGGAAGCATCCTGGCGAAGACACTGCAGATTCAGAGAGAAAAAAAAAGAAGCAATATCGATAAACAGGGGCGGACTGGGTCAAAAATTCTTACCCGGGAAAATTTATAGTGGCCTCATACTACGGTTTATGGCCAAAATCGCACCGGCCTCCGGCCCACCGGGATTTCCCGGGAAAGGCTTATGGCCAGTCCGCCTCTGTCGATAGAGAAAAAATATGAAATTGTGAAACGCTTTGAGCAAAATGAAAGACCATGTGATATTGCACGTGCTACAGACCGAAATGAGGCAATGCCGAGAATTAGAAAGAATGCAGAGAAAATAAAAACAACTTTCATAGCAGGAACAACACAAAGTGTAATTAAAATCCATTAGATTAAGACACAAAGAATTGGAAGAGATGGAATGGCTGTCATCTGTTTGGATAGAAAATCAAACAAAAAACAAGTTTGCTTATGATAGAAGCAAAAGCATTAGCAATATTTTATTACGTAATAGTCGTAATAAAATACGTAAGTATTTTATTACGACTATTTTTTATTTAATATAATAAATTTTTTACTATTTTATTAATAAATTTTTATTATTTAAATAAATAATAAAAAATAAATATTTTTTATTATTTATTATATTATAATAAAAAAATATTATAATATTATTTTTTATTACGTATTTTAATCTTTTAATCGTTATAAAATACTTACGTATTTTATAACGATTAAAATTACCCGATTATTTATTGTGTTTGGTAATGTTTTGGTTCCAAATGTGTGTTCAATCTTGGGTGGTCGGCACCTAACCCCACTTTTCCCATAGGGTCTGTTGTTTATATTGCACGATTTTGCATTGCACGAGGGTTTCTAGGAACACAACTATCGTGCTATACGAGGACAGACTGTATTGCAGGATCACCAAAAATGGTGAAGCGACTACAATCCAGAGACCTCTTGATTGAAACAGCCACCTCAAAATATTCTGAGCGGCTGTTAAACACAACATCATTTGGTGGGGCTGACATTATAAGTTACTTCCCACAGAACCTTAAATTCATCAAGAGGTGTGATCAGTTAGTTGGACCTAATTACAGTCTCGGAAGAACTACTACTCCAAGAACTTAGTAGTCAAAAGATAACAAGTGCGAAAAGAATCGTGAGTAAAAAAAATGGAAATCTAACTCCAACTAGAACCATCATTTTAACATTCAGTACTCCAGATTTACCATCCTCAGTCAAAGCTGGCTATTTGAATTGTCGTATTAGACCCTATATTCTGAATCCTGTTCGTTGCTTCAAATGCCAGAAATATGTTTATTCCCAGCAGGCATGTAGAGGTGACTCCATCTGTCCCATCTGTGGATCTAAGAAGCATACTCAAGCTGATTGCTCAGCCACAACCCCTGCATGTCCAAACTACAAGGGAAGTCACCTTGCCTTTTCCAAAGCCTGCGAATTATGGATTACAGGGAAAAAAAATTCAAAAATATAAAATAGAAAATAAAGTTACGTTTCCTGAGGTACATAGGCAAGTTATGTTGAGCATACCTAGTAGTCGATCCTACGCTGTTCGCACTAGAAACTATGTATCTACTAGAGCACAAGCCGAGTGGTCAGGCGTGCGGGTGCATAAGTACATGTGCCTTGAGTGACCGGGGTTCAAGCCTGTAACTGCTAAATAAAGTGCTGTTTCTTGTATTCTGTCTATCTTGAGAACTCCTCTGACTGTTTGGTCGTCCTGGTGTATAAACAAAAAATTTATTTATTTATTTATTAATACCTCTATGGCTAATTGGCTTAAATCTACTCTTCCAAATTCAAAAAAAGAAATTCCTCAAAAGATCCTCTCAGCCTGGTCTGTGCTTGTTAACAGGAGAGACTGCTTCTACAGGGATCGGATACACTTAAATAGAAAGTGTGCAAGAATATTTGCTGATGCTATCAAGGCACTGTTAGGTGGGTCGGAAAACTGCTAGATTGGGGGGATACACGGACTAATAGATTAACAGTAGCCGCTGGCAGAGGTGAAAGTGATTCTTGCACTGCTTCTACTGGAATGAGCCCCTCAACGTGGGCACCTGTACGTGGTGAGGGGACCTCCCAGTGATGCTGCTGGTTTTCCAGATTAGCATCACTGGGATCCAACGCCCATACCTTGGTTCCAGGGTTACACCATTGGAATCCGGCGTGTGCAGCCGTGCGCCGCGACCCATGGAAGCGGAAAGGGGGATCCTGGTGGTTGAGGGGCCCAGCCTTAATACACCACTTTGGCCCCTGCTTCGACGAGACGGGTGGTCCCGGACCGGCTCAACTGGGATCAATCGGCGGGTGGTTTTATACTGCTAGGGTCAACTGCGTTCCAATAAGTCTCCCTCCCTTTGGTCCTGGGACGTAATAAAGACTTATTGGTAACGTGGGTATGGTGTTCTAAGCTAACTCGGCGTCCCATTCGTGTACGCAGTACCTGCTAGTTCACGAGTGGGCGCCCCCTCTTAGGGCTCCGTGGTGGGTGAGGTACTTAGGCATCAGACACTTTCTCTTTACTCCTATGAGTAATTTAAATCCCAATTCTTCTGGGGGCCCCAACAAGGCCCCTACCTAATCGAGATCATGACGCAGATAACACCTCTGCAAAAAGAGCCAGAACTGAGGAAACACCACCACCATCAGTGACACCGCTTTTCCTCATTCTCCATTCAACTGGAGAGCAGTCCATTGGAAAGATGTCACCCTTCTTCATCCAGAAAGGATTAGAAGGGTTGGCAGGTTCACAAAAATCTGTAAAAAGACTGCGTTCTGGCGACCTTTTGGTCGAAGCTTCTACCACCAAGCAAGCAGAAAAAATCATAAAGGCTACATCCATAGGGGGAATACCTATCATCGTAACCCCTCACAAAACTCTAAATTCTTCACGTGGTGTCATATCAGAGTGGGACCTTCTTCATGTTTCTGAAGAAGAGATCTGCTCTGAATTAAAAGAACAAGGAGTGACAGCTGTCAAAAGAATATCAATGAGAAAGGATGGGAATCTCGTCCCTACCCGAGTTCTCATCCTAACGTTTAACACCCCACGGCCTCCAAGTTCCATCAAGGCAGGCTATCTAAACTGCCCAGTGAGGATTTATATCCCAAACCCACTGCGGTGCTTTAGATGCCAAAAATACGGCCATTCACAAACATCTTGTCGTGGTAATCCTGCCTGTGCTCGATGTGGTGTTAAAGACCACGAGAGCAAGGAATGCTCAGCTCCAAAACCTATCTGTGTCAATTGCCAAGAAGAGCATCCCGCCTACTCTAGAGCATGCCAGCGGTGGAAGGATGAAAAAGAGATCCAAAAGTTAAAAACAGAGCTGAATATTTCCTACCCAGAGGCCAGAAAACGTATCCAACCAATAAATAGTGGGAAACCTTCGTATGCCCAGAAGGTTTCTGCTAAGTGCACTATCGGTACACAAACTGAGATGACTATACCACCAAAAGAGTCATTCACCCCGATTGCACGCTATTTATTGAGCTCACAAAAGCCCACCAAAAAAACGCAATCAGTTGCCACTTCTATATCCGTACCTCCTAATGCTCCACCACTACCAAAACTAAGTGGTAAAGAGCCTGCAGGAATAACAGAAACAATGGATGTAGAGAACAAGGAGGTACAGGATGAATCAGTCTTGGAACTCTTTGCAGAGGAAGAAATGGACACGGGACAGCGTCCATTCTTCCCCAAAAAAGATAAAGCCAAGACTGATAAAAGTAAGCCCTCAGCACCTCGGAAGCCGCCTGATGGACCCACCAAGCCAAAGTAATGCTAAATTCCTACAATGGAATTGTCGTGGATTCCGGCGAAATATTGATGACATCAAGGCCCTCCTGCAAAAGCACGAGCCAGTTTGCTTTTAATTGCAGGAGACTTATCTAAAGGCAAATGATGATCCCACCATGCATAACATCACAATCTTTCGTAAGGATACAATTGCAGATGGTCCTGCTCATGGAGGTGTGGCTATCCTTGTGGGTAATCAGACCCCAGTTCAGCCCTTGCTAATTACAACCAGCATTGAGGCTGTTGCAATTCGCCTCACAGTGGGATTTTTATTAACCGTGTGCTCTATTTATTTGCCACCTGGGACTGACATCTCCCAGGAAGACCTTGATGATCTTGTAACGCAGTTGCCTCCCCCTTTCTTACTTCTTGGGGATTTTAATGGGCATAACACCCTGTGGGGTAGTGCTAACATTAATGGAAGAGAACGAGTCATAGAGCGTATGCTCAATGACAATGACCTCTCCCTTCTAAATATTGGAACAAATACCTTCTGCCACATGCCTACCCGTACCTTTTCTGCCATTGATCTTTCTATCTGCTCCCCTTCTCTACTCCCTTCACTCACTTGGGAAGTTGAGGAGAATCCATATGGAAGTGATCACTTCCCTGTGATAACCTCGTTACACAGTGGGAGACCGTGTCATCCTTTCAGGTTACCATGGTGGAAGATTGATCAGGCTGACTGGTCTGCCTTCCAACATCAGGCAAATTTTCATCTCAGCACCGTCAGTCGAGAGCCTATCAATGATGCAGTAACGTACATCACAGAAACTATTGTCCAAGCAGCTGCGAATGCTGTTCCAAAAACATCTGCCCGGTTTCCACCATTTCCCAAACCTTGGTGGAATTCACAATGCACAGCAGCAAAAAAGGCTCAAAACAAAGCGTGGGGGATATTCCGCCGATATCCTACCACTGCTAATCTAATAGCCTTCAAGCGTGCATGAGCCAAAGCACGCTACATTCGCCGTCAGAGTCGGAAGGAATCATGGATCCGTTTTACAACATCTATTAACCAGGCTACCAATTCTAAGGTAGTCTGGGATAAAATCCGGAAAATGAAGGGAAAATATACATCCCACCCTTCTTCAATCTTAGATTATAATGGATGCGCTATTGCAGATCAAACTGCAATAGCCAATTCTCTTGGGGAAACATTCTCTAACATCTCTGCAACATCTTCGTATTCCCCAGAGTTCCTGGTCCTGAAACATAAAATTGAAAAGCAGGCCCTTAGTTTTAAGTCCAAGGGCCTCTATCCCTACAACAAGGCATTTACTATACAGGAACTGAAAAGAGCACTCACTCTTTCCAAAGCAAGTGCTGTTGGACCAGATGGCATCCATTATGAAATGGTTAAGCATCTCTCAACAAAATCTTTGGATTATCTGCTCCTTCTATATAACAGAATCTTTATAGAAGGGCAATTTCCGGATTCCTGGCGCAAGTCAACCGTTCTTGCCTTTGCTAAGCCAGGAAAGGATCCAGAAGTCACCAGAAACTATCGTCCTATTGCTCTGACTAGCTGTTTGTGCAAAATCCTGGAGAGAATGGTTAATTCTCGTTTAATCTGGTATTTAGAATCAAATGACCTTCTCTCCAACATCCAGTGCGGCTTCCGAAGGAACCGGTCCACTTTGGACCATCTTATTAGACTGGAAACATCCATCCGGGATGCTTTCCTAAAACGCGAACACTTGGTGTCAGTGTTCTTTGACATGGAGAAAGCGTATGACACAACTTGGAGATTTGGCATCTTAAAAGATCTGCATAGCTTTGGTCTTAGGGGGCAACTCCCCATTTTTATTCAAAACTTTTTAGCCAATCGATCTTTCCAAGTTCGTGTGGGATCCTCACTCTCTTGTTCCTTCAGCCAAGAGGAGGGAGTACCACAAGGATCAGTGTTAAGTGTCACGCTTTTCGCCATCAAAATAAATTCCATCACAGAACAACTTCCTCCAACTGTAAACAGTGCCCTCTATGTTGATGACTTTAGCATTTTTTGTCAGTCATGCAACATGAGGGTAATTGAAAGACAACTGCAGAAAGCCATTGATAGTCTGAATTCCTGGGCACTTTCTAATGGCTTCAGGTTCTCGCCGGAAAAGACCGTTTGCGTACACTTTTGTCGCAAGCGTAATCTTCATCCTGAACCTGAATTAAGGCTCGGACAAAATGCTATTCTAGTAGCAGAGAACACAAAATTCTTGGGACTCATATTCGATAAAAAACTGACCTTTCTGGATCATATCCGTCAACTCCGCACAAAGTGCACAAGAGGCCTTAATATTCTCCGCTCGCTCTCCTCTACATCTTGGGGTTCAGACCGATGCACCCTTCTGCGGCTTTACCGTGCACTTGTGCGATCCAAATTAGATTATGGGTCCCAGGTATATTCTTCAGCCAGAGACAGTGTCCTTCGATGGCTGGACCCTGTCCATCACCAGGCTCTTCGTATCGCTACTGGAGCATATAGAACATCTCCTGTCCAGAGTTTATACGTCGAAGCAAACGAACCACCATTATCGCTTCGACGTAAGCAGTTGTCTCTAAAGTACGCTTTCAAACTGAAATCCCTGCCAGACCATCCTACGTGGCTATCCGTTTTTGAGCCACGATGGGAAAATTTGTACAATACCCGTAAGACTGCTAATCGTCCTTTTGGTATTCGTCTCCAAGAGCTACTCATAGAACTTGATATCAAGGTGGACAAGGTTGCCCAAACACCGAAGCAACCCCTTCCACCCTGGCATGCTCATGTCCCATCATGTGACTTGTCCCTTAGAAATTGGGGAAAGTCGGACACTCCATCATCGGTCTACCTGCAGCTTTATTCAGCACACCGAGCTGAACATTCTGACTTCGCGCCAGTTTACACAGACGCTTCGAAGTCAGAATCATATGTGGGATCTGCTGCTGTCTTTAGAGACACCACTACATCGGAGCAGATTCCCTCTGAATGCAGCATATTTACTGCAGAGCTGTACGCTATAAAGTTAGCCTTGGATCACATTAGTAAATGCCAATACCAACGGTTCATTTTATATTCTGACTCTCTTAGTGTGTTACAGGCTTTAATAACCGTGAGATATAATTCTCATCCAGTTCTGTCTAGCATTCAGCAGAAGATTCACTTCCTCCGTGAACGTGAATATGATATCCACTTCTGCTGGATTCCTAGCCACATTGGGATTAAGGGAAATGATTTAGCTGACACCGCAGCCAAATCAGCAATTCCCAGTAATAATCGCTGCCTGTCAGTCCCCTATACAGACTACAGGCAAAGAATACACGAGAAAATACACTCCCAATGGCAGGATTCGTGGAATAGACAGACTGCGAATAAATTATATCATATAAAGCCTCTAATTGAACCGTCGCAGTCTAGTCTGCACAGGAATCGTAAGGAGGAAGTTGTTCTTGCTCGGACCCGCATAGGACATAGTCATTTGACACATTCTGTTTTGCTGAGGGCTGATGACCCTCCTATGTGTGAGTCTTGTGGCACAATTTTATCAATTAGACACCTTTTAATCGACTGTCCAGATTTTAGCAATATCCATTTTACCGCTTTTAATCATCTGACTGAGCCGTATACACTCAGTCAGATTTTATCCGACAATGACCATGTGTCTGCTATTTTTAGTTATTTTAAATCAATAAAGGTTTTTACTTGTATTTAATATTTACATGTTATTGTTATTTCTTTATTGATTTATCTTTTCTACACTTTATACCTTTTCTATTTTATATACTGACATGCTGGCCTAAGTAATTAGGTCAGTGAAAATTGCAATTTTTTTATATATGACCTTAGTTTGGCGCATTATAGCCTTAGTAGCTAATGCGCCAAAAAAAACAAACAAAACAAACAAACAAACAAACTGGAATGAGCAGCAGCCTGGAAAACAAGATGCAGGGGATTTCAGAGACTGCTGGGGGTCATTGTGGTACAAGTAAACACATGGGTTGTGTTGGGTAGCAAAGAATAGGAACAGGTGCATGTATACTTGCGTGTACACCAATGCTAGGAGTTTGGTAAATAAATTTTATGAATTTGAGGTGTTGGTCAAAACATCAAAGGCTGATATTGTTGGGATATCAGAGACGTGTTGTCACACAGATATAAGGAATGCAGAACTGGAATTTGGGGAGTACAATGTGTACAGAAAGTATAGACAAGATAGGAAGGGAGGAGGGGTTATGCTGTTAGTTAAGAAACACAAAATCCAAGGAAGTGAAGCCAGTCGACATGGTTTGGAAGTGCAGTGTCGAGTCAGTTTGGTGTGACATAAGCACTGGGAAATCAAAATCGAGAGTAGAAGTGTGTTATAGGCCTAATGACTCTGATGAATATAATAAGATATTGTACAGGGAAATAGAGTGGGCCAGTAAATCAGAGAGTCTTATAATGGGGGATTTTAATTTCCCAGATATTGACTGGAATTTGTGGGTTGGTCACACACTCTAGCAAGGCTTTTGTGAATTTATTGGATGATTGTTTTCTACATCAGCATGTTCGGGAGGGAGGGAGTAATACTCTTGATCTGATTATCAGCAATGATTCTTCATGCATTAAAAATTTGCAGATAAAGGAACCACTAGGTGGCAGTGATCACAGTGTTCTAAAGTGGGATTTACTCAAAGAAGTAACTACCATGAAGGGTAAAGGGAAGGGTTTTTGCTTTCGTAAAGGCAACTACGGAGGTCTGAGACAGTATTTAAATTCTATACAGTGGGACCAACTGATGATGATGTTACCAACAGCAAATTCAAAATGGGAAGCATCCAAAGAATTAATCTTTGAAGCTACTAGGCTTTACATACCAACTAAGAAATATTGTTCAAGGTTTAGGCCTAAATGTATGTCAGTTGAACTAATGAGACATGTGACAGAGAAGAAAAATGCATGGGATACATATAAATTAATGGGTGACATGGAAGTAGGGTTTACAATACCGGTCAAAACTTTAATACCGGTATTTCAGTATTTTTAATTTACGAAACCGGGATACCTATTTTCCAAAAACAAACGTTTTTCTCAATAAATTGATGACAATTAGGTGCAATAAAGTCAGAAAAAACAAGTACTGTAATTACGTGAATTCATGTTTTAAATAAACTTTTATTGCAATAATAAATATTCTGAAAAAAATCATTAAAATACTGTTATTCCAAAAAATAAAGAAATACATATTGTTACTGCAAAGTTTAGTTATGTTTAAGCATCCATACTACCTGTCTGAATAAAGTGAGATCTTAAGAAACATAAGCAATCAATAGTATGATCGTTTAAAATGGATCTAATTAGGGTACATACAGTATTTGATTAGCGGCAGAAAATGCCATTTCGGATTCTGTTCTGGTACTATTGTTCTGAGATAATCGTAGACTATCTCAGTCCATATTTTCTAGGCTTTGAACTTTTCTTAGCAAAAATAGTTAAAGTATTTCATTAATTTCCGATTCAAGTTCATCTTTTAAAATCTCATTGGAGTCAGGCAATTGCTTATTTTGGAAAGAACTTGCGGAACACTGATCTGTTCCGTGTTGGTCTTCCGTGGTTGAATTATGTTCATCATTTTCTGAAGGAGAAAGACATTTTGAAGTATAATTTTCACTATAGTATCTTTACTGAGTCCGGGAGAGAGCAAAGAGTGGTGATAAAGAAGAGGGCAAAGAGTGCAGTTAAGGACTTCTTCACATATATAAATGCAAAGAACAGAAGGATAAATCAAATTGGACCCTTATGTAATGGACATGGGACAGTATTAGATGCCATCGCTGAAGTCGCAGATGAACTCAACAGTTACTTTGCATCGATATTTACATAAAAAAAAAAAAAAAAAAAAAAAACATTTGTGTCAATGAGATATTATGGAAGTGAAGTTTGAAAAAATGTAATTAATGATGTTGAAATTTCAAATGATTATTTAATGAGAAGACTTCTGCACCTACAGGCGAGTAAGGCTCCTGTGATTGATGGCATATACCCTATAATCTTAAAGGAGGCAGCAAGGGAGTGCATTGAACTATTAAGGCTAGTTTTGAGAGCATCAATGGACTCAGGAGAGATTCCGTTGGATTGGTATAAATTGGAACATAAAGGCAGTTCTAGGAGTGTAACTGGAAATTACCAACTGGCCAGTCTAACTTCAGAAGTAGAGAAAATCGTGAAAGCATTGATTAAGGGTGGAATTCAGGATCATTTAGATGGAAATGGAATTCTGTAGGATAACACAGAATGGTTTTGTAAAGGGAAAATCATGTTTAACAAATCTGGTTAGGCATTTCGACAGGTCACTTGTGAGCTGAATTTAGGGAATAATTTTGACATTGTTTATTTGGATTTCAACAAAGCATTTGACTCAGTTCCACATGAGTGGTTACTTTATAAGTTGGAGCAGGCTGAAATCATAGGGAAAATCCTTAGATGGATAGCACAATGGCTTCAGGGCACCAGGCAGAGGGTTGTGATAAATGGTTATTAGTCAGATTGGGTTAATGTAAGAAGTGGGGTTCCTCAAGGATCAGTATTGGGACCACTCTTGTTTTTGATTATCTTTAATGACATCTATGAAGGGATGGAGGACGTGAGGTCTAACCTTGCAGATGATGTAAAGATCAGTAGAGTAGTTAATGATCGCTGCCAAGCAGAGCTTCTTCAGAGTGACCTAGATAGACTTCCGGGGTGGTCAGTAAAGTGGCAGCTATGCTTTAATTCAGCAAAATGCAAGGTCTTACACCGGGAACAAGCAACCCCAAAATAACTTATACACTTGGTGGAGTTGAACTAAAGTCAGTAATGGAGGAATGGGATGTGGGAGTTATGATACGGTCAGACATGAAGTTGTACGAGAATCGTGGACAGGTTGGCCATCTTTTAGCAGATACGTCAAGTGTGGACAAAATCTTCACTTTCCTTAAAGAGATAAAACTGTATAACACACTGTAAACTTTAACTGCAATCCAAATTGGAAAAAAACAAAACAGAGCACTAAACTTTACCATAGTGTTGTTCTTGCACCATAAAGCCCCCCCCCCCCCACACACACACACATACCCCCAGGCACGTTCAGTTACAAAGTGCTCTAGAAGCCATGGCAGCTTGTATTTCAGTTGGTATATTGGTAACCCTAGTTTCCATATATATGTTCCATCTTCTCAACCATTTCCCAATACAGAATTAGATGATCTTATTATGTAACTCCCATCTCCAGTCTGTCTTTTTGATGACAGTCTGTCTTATTGTCTGCAACCCCCATAATCAATGGACACCATTCATTATGGGGGCTGCAGACAATAGACACAAGAGGCAAATTGATTTAAACATGTTAAATAATAATAACAACCTAATTATACTAAACTTTGGATCTCCCACCCATATTCACCTATCTACAGGGTCTACCTCTGCAAACAGACTTATCAGTTTGCTCACCATAAAATTTTTCCAAGTATGACATGGTCAATGATAAACAATCCTCTAAACTGCGATCACTTTCCAATCATTTTCTTGTTACAAACACGGGCAACTCCAAATCTTGAGGAACAATCCGCCTGAGAGTTTAACAAAGCAAACTAGGATAGCTACTCCCTCCATTTCTAGTTAGACAAGAATTATGTTCAACCTATTGACATTGTAGCTATTTACATTACCAATCAGATACTGACTGCAGCTAAAGATTCCATTCCAAAATCACAACTACACAAATGCTCCCACTGCAATAACCGATGGAATGCAGATTGCTCTGATGCCAAACGTGAGAAAAACTGTGATTGGAACAACTTCAGGAAGTTTTCTACCCCCAGTAATCTAATCAAATATAAAAGGCTTAAAGCAAAAGCAAGGGCAGTTAGGTGGAAAGCTAAACCTCACTATTAGCGTTAGCATTAGTAGGGCATATGATGCAAGAAAGCAAGCTTATATAGCATCAGACAAAAAAAAAAAAAAAAACCTTCCCATTTCACTCATCCATTCACTCCAAATGTTTATCTAGTTCAGCCTTGAACTTATTTAAGTTGCCAACCTCCACTACGACAGATGGAAATTAGTTCCACCTATCAATCAAATGCTGGCTAAAGGCGAATTTCTGCACATCTATTCTACAATCATCTTCTCTCAATTTGAATTTATGCCCCCTCAGGTAAGTAATCTGAGCAAGAGGAAGAATCCCATTAGCATTGAGCTTGCTCAATCCATTCAAGGCCTTATACACTTCAATTAGATCACCTTGCAGGTGCCTAGTCTCCAGAAGCTGCAATTTGCAGAATTTAAGCCTTTCTTGGTAACAACAACCCTTTGTTCCAGTCACCAATTTGATTGCCCTTCTCTGTACTCGTTCCAGCAGTTCTACCTCTTTCCTAAAATGAGGCCTCTAGACCTGTATACAGTACTTGAGGTGTGGCTTGACCATTGCCATATACAAGGGGGACAATCACCCCCTTATCCCTGCTAGCAAAATTGCTGTATATCATTGACAAGACACCATGAATTACTCTTGCAGGCTTTCTGCACTGTTCAGAAAACTTCATATCTGACTGCACAATTAACTGCATATACTTTTCATTCTCCACTACCCTGAGTGTAGTACCACTCAGTTGGCATACTGCTCTGGGGCTACTGCTACCCATTTGCATTACTTTACATTTGTCAATGTTAAACTTCAGTTGCTACACTTCAGTCCATCTGCTGAACTTTTCTAGATCCTGTTGCAGTAGTATACTATTGTTACTGTCATTAACAACCCTGCCAACCTTTGTATTGTCTGCAAACATTAATCCTGATATATCTTCATCAATATCATTGATAAATACCGAAAACAACAATGGCCCAACACTGAACCTTGGGGTACTCCACTAATAACATTAGTCCATGAAAAGCAGTGTCCATTGATAACTACTCTCTGTCTTCACCCTCTCAACCATCCTTTTATCCATTGTAGCAACTTGTCCTTAATGCCATGCTGCTCCAATTTGTACATAGTTTTCCATGTGCCACGGTATCAAAAACTCTCCTAAAATCCAAGTATATGTGAAAATTATTCTTTGCATCCAGTTCCTTTGTCACCACATCGTAGTATATAATGAAGTATGTCACACAAGACTTCTTAACAAACCCATGCTGTGTCTGAACTATAATTGCAGTCTTGTTTAGATGATCATGTATTGCTTCCTTAACCAGTGACTTGACTTTATTATTTTCCCTGGAACCGAAGTCAGACTAACAGTTCTGTAATTACTCGTGCTAACCTTTGATCCTTTGATACCCCTTTGAGAATAGATGATACATATGAGGACCTCCACTGAGTCCAAGGAAGCTCTCATAATTATGGCTAAGGGTTTGCTTACTTTGCTGCCTCCTTTAATATAACTGGATAGATCCCGTCCACCCCAGGTGCCTTCCTTATGTTTAACTTCAACAATTTCTCCTCCACTTTGCTCTCAGTTATTACAAAATCACTTAGCTCCCTATTACCGTTTGATAAACTTCTGGCACTCCCCTCATTGAATAACTCCTCATGTGTGTGAATGTAGATGCAAAATACTCATTCAGTTTATCAGCTACCTGAGCATGATCATCAATAGCCAACCCATCTATGTTGGGTGGTCCAATCTGATTCATCCCTTTCCTTCTAGAGTTTACATAAATAAAGAACTCTTTGCTGTTTTTCTTTGCATCCTTTGCCAAAGATGCAAATACTCATTCAGTTTATCAGCTACCTGAGCATGATCATCAATAGCCAACCCATCTATGTTGGGTGGTCCAATCTGATTCATCCCTTTCCTTCTAGAGTTTACATAAATAAAGAACTCTTTGCTGTTTTTCTTTGCATCCTTTGCCAAAGATTTCTCATAATCTGCCTTCACTTGCCTAATCTCCTTTGTGACTTAATTACAAACTAGCTTATATCTGCCATAAGCTTCTGTGTCGTCTGATAATTTATATGCATCCCATGCATTTTTCTTTTCTGCCACGAGCCACATTAATTGAACTAAACCTTGAACAGTATTTATTAGTTGGTATGAAAAGCCTGGTACCCTCCAAGGTTAATTCCCTGGAGGCCTCCCATTTAGAATTCACTGTTGGTAACATCATCAGTTGATCCCACTGTATAGAATTTAAAAACTTTCTGAGACCATTGTAGTCACCTTTTATGAAAGCTAAAACCCTTCCCCTTACCCCTGATGGTAGTTACATCTTTAAGTAAATCCCACATCAGTACACTGTGATCACTGCCACTTAGTGATTCCTTTATCTGCATACTCTTAATGCATGAAGAATCACGGCTGATAATCAGATCAACAGTATTAGTCCCTCTGGTTGCAGGTGCCTTCGTAGCCAGGTGGTCAGGGGCAGCAGAGCGTAGCACACGCTTCTTGATTAGACCAGGGTTCAAGCCCGTGACCACCAAATACAGAGGATGTGAAAATTCAGAGAATGACCACCGCATATCCCCCGGGCAATGTGGCCTTTGTTGCTAATGCTCCTAAAAACCAAAATAACAACAACAACCCTCTGGTTGCCTCTCGGACCTGTTGCTGAAGAAAAAATTTATCCAATAAATCCACAAATGTCTTGCTAGTGTGCGAGTGACCAGCCCACAAGTTAAAGTGAATATCTGGGAAGTTATAATCCCCCATTACAACACAATCTGATTTACTGGTTCACTCTATTTCTCTGCACAATTGGTCATTATATTCATCAGATTCATTAGGCCTATAACCCACACTTACTCTCAATATCCTTTTCCCAGTGCTTATGTCACACCACACCACACTGAATCAACATTGCATTGTCCACCAGTGTCAATTGGATACACTTCCTTAGATTTTATGTTTCTTAACTCACAGCACAACCCTTCCTCCCTTCCTGTTCTGTCTATTCTTCTGTACACATTGTACTTCCCAAATTCCAATTCTGCAGTGCTTATATCCGTGTGGCACCATGTCTCTGATATTCCAACAATATCCACCTTTGATGTCTTGATCAGCACTTTAAATTCATCAAATTTATTTACCATACTCCTAACACATGTACATTTAAGTATACATACACCTATTCTTACTCTTAGTTATCCTAACACAATGCATGTGGCGCCTCTGTAGCCAGGTGCAGCAGTGCGTAGCACATGCTTCTTGATTAGACCGGGATTCGTGCCTGTGACCACCAAATACGGAGGATGCGGATAGGTCAGGGAATGACCACCGCATATCTCCGGAGCAATATGGCCTTAGTTGCTAATTCTCCTAAAAACCAAATAACAACAATGCATACTTATTCCATGACCCTGATGACTCCCAGCAGCCATTGAAATCTCCAGTACTTTGCTTTGCAGGCTGCTGCTCATTCCAATAGAAGCAGTGCAAGAATCACTTTCACCTCTGCCTCTAGCTACCATTAATTTATTAGTCTGTGAATCCTCCCAAGCTAGCAGTTTTACGACCCACCTGACATTGCCTCAATAGCATCAGCAAATATTCTTGCACCCTTTCTATTTGAGTGTATCCCATCTCTGTAGAAACAATCTCTCCTGTTAACAAGCACAGACCATGCTGTGAAAAATTCTACCCCATGAGCCTTGCACAATCTCTTTAGGGCTGAGTTGATTGAGAAGGCTCTGATCATATACTCCTTCCTATCATGTCTAAGCAGAATTGCAGACACTTTCAAATTTAACTCTAACTCGCAATTGCCCCTGGTAGACATACCATGGTACTATTCTGCCTATGCTTTTTTTGCACAATATATTTCCTGTCTCCCTGGCAATAGAATCACTGACAATAACTAGTTTATGTGGGACCAGTGCATTCTGCCCTGAAGGCTGCCACAGTGTTGCTGGATGATCAAGTGCAAGCTCTGGCATTGATGTGGGCAGCTGAGAGCTTGATGGGTCGCCCAATGTAAGTCCTTCGAGGGCATCTACCCTGTTCTTCAAGCTCTCATAAAGGCCCATAACAATGCTGAGTTGGCACCTAACTTCTTCGCACTGCTTACATTGAGCATATGCAAAGGCATCCCCTTTGGCAACATCGTGTCCTATCCCAGAAAGGTCTGCAAACATCAAAAGTTGCACATTTCTTTAGGCTCTGATGCATTGGAGAATCTCCCTCTTTGGTTCTCCCACAAGCCACAGCGCTACTTTGTGCACATTTCTTTGCTGCTCTATTCTGGGGCATGATTTCCCTTTAAATATAATTTAATTAATTAGAATGAAAATTAATAAGGTTAATAAATTTAATTGATTTATTTACTATGTACTTGACTATAGAATACTATACTAAGCTAATGCAGTAATACGTATTCTGCTGTATAGTTTTACGTTATACCTTAGCTATCAAATTCATGATATACGTTATCAAGTTACCCTATACTGTAGCGATCACAATGCTAAATTAGTTATATCCTTAGCTAAATACAAAAGATATGCCCAAAAAAAAGCGATTAAAACCATCAAAATACTTATTTATTACAATTAAAACCCTACTATTTTTCTACACTATGATATTCCAGCTAAAAAACCAATACGATAGTGGTAAGAGTAGCGAGTTATAACTTACAAATTCACTAGCTAAATTTAAAAAAATATGCTAATGAACGCTACTAAGCCTATTTAATCTATTTGTAAAACACAAATTAATACGATAGCTAATCAAAAAATACAACAGATATATGCACAGGAGGTGATTAAACCATTAAAAATACTTAATTATTACAATTGAAACCTTACTATTCTTCTGAACTGCTGGTTACTCTTGGATCGCTTTTGCTTCAACTATCATCAGAGGCTCACCCACAGATCATCTGGAGAAGAATACAAAAACTAAATGGAAAAGTCTCTCAGCCACCCTCTCCAATACTCTGCTGGAATGGGAAACATCTATCTGCACCTAAAGAAATCGGCATTGCAATCATAGCATCATTATGCTAATATCTGTTTCCACCTCCTACTCAGTCTCCTTGCAATGTATCAAGACAGATGCAGAATTCCACAAAATTAACTTCTCCACACATCTTTTACTTCCATACAATAAACAATTTCCTTTAACATAAGCTTAAGGAATCTTTAAATAAATCTTCAAATAGTGCTGCAGACCCAGATGATGTTCATTACATTATGCTAAAACAATTACTTGAAGAGGACTTCTGTAATTTGCTGATTTTCTATAATTGGATCTTCTTTTAACATGTTTATCCTCTTCCCTTGAACCATTCTTTCTCTAAAAATGTTTATTCTATTACCTTGGATCTCTGCCTGGTTTTAGCATCTTGAGGATCTTTACCAGGTTTTAGTAGGACAAGTAGGTATGCTGTCTATGTAAGTCTCATATGAACCATTCTCTCAGAATTATAGACCAATATTTCTTACAAGCTGTGTGGGGAAAATTTTTGAGAAAATGGTTCATATGAGACTTACATGGGTCTTCGAATCAGAAAATCTTTTATGAGATCATCAGTATCACTTTCGTAACAATGCATCCACTCCCAATGTATTCATCAAAGCTGGCCCCGAGTGCCAAGCAATTGATCAAAGTGAGTTTAAAAAGCAAATGTCAAAGTGTCTTCTCTAGAATCTCCAGCAGATTACTGAGAATTTAAGTCTTTATCTGCAAAATTATTTAATTTCTGCTCTTTTGAATAAAGAAGCAAGCTTTCCAAAAAAGAAAGGAAAGGTACCTTTCTTCTCGTTGTATATAGAACTAACCTATATAACACACTAACCTCTTATCGCTTGGTCACTGGTGGCACCTCTCCTGCCTCCACATGGTGGCGCTGGTAACGTGGGAGAAAAGTTATCCTCCAGGGCTATAAGGAGCAACCATGAATTTTGACAATTACCCAGCAGTTGAGCCTAGATGCTCAACTCATTACGTGATTGGAACTGAACGTGACATATCACAATCTAAGAGACTACGTAAAAATGAGAATCAGCTGGCATTCCCAACATATATTACATTCTCTTTCATCCAAGCCTATGAGTGCCCTTTCACTATTTCTAATTCAGAAATGTTTAGAAAGCGTGGCTGGTTCACCAAAAATGGTGAAAAGACGCTGATATGGAAATCTACTAGTTGAAACGGCTAAACATCAGCATTGTCAGGCTCTACTAAAATTATCAAAGTTTGGTGGAATACCTATACAGGTCACCCCTCATGCTACACTAAATGGTGCCTCTATAGCCAGGTGGGCAGGAGCAGCAATGCGTAGCACAAGCTTCTTGATTAGACTGGGGTTCGAGCCGGTGACTACCAAATACGGAGGATGCAGAAAGGTCGGGGAATGACCACCGCATATCCCCAGAGCAATATGGCCTTAGTTGCAAATGCTCCTAAAAAAAAAAAAAAAAACCAAATAGCTACACACAATAGTTCCAAAGGAGTAATAGCAGAGTGGGACCTGATGAATGTTACTGAAAATGAGCTAGTTGAAGAACTAAAAGAGCAAAAAGTCATCCAGGCAAAATAAATAATGATTAAAAAAATGGTGAACTTGTTCCAACTAGAAACATTATTCTAACATTCGATGCACCAACCTTACCATCATGTGTGAAAGCCGGATACCTCAATTGCCGAGTATGTCCGTACATTCCCAACCCAATCAGATGTTTGAAGTGTCCAAAATTTGAACACTTGCAAACAATATGCCGAGGGGACAGTCTGCCCGAACTGCGGCTCCAAAGCTCATAGACAAACTGACTGCACTGCAGAAACGCCACAATGCCCAAATTGTAAAGCCCAGCATCCAGCATATTCAAAAAAATGTGAACTCTGGAGAGTAGACAAAAAGATCCAGAAGCACAAAGGCGAACAAAAGGTTACTTATCAGGAAGCAAGTTATGCTTAACGTGCCAAAAATTACATATGCTGCAGCAACCAAAAAATACCAGTCAACAGCAACACAAACAGCAGTAACAGTACCACCATCCACCTCAATTGCTGATTGGGCTCGATCAGTGCTATCATCCCCACAGCAGTCACCTACAGAACAAAGTAAAGTAACTTGTGCTAGCAATACCCCGCTAACAGTCCCACCAACTGCTTCGGATACTCTGTGAGAAACTGCAAAATTAAAAGCATCACCCCTAAACAATTCAGACCAACCATGCTCAGCAAATATGGATATTGATACTGGTACCCTGCAGTATGAGCCAATCCTACATTTACATGAAGACGATATGGAAATTGGATGCCCCACTTTTCCCAAAAAAGAAAGGATGAAACTAGACCAGACAGAACCATACACAATCTCTAAAATTAAATAATGCAGAACATTATACAGTGGAACTGTAGAGGTCTATGAAGCAATATTTTTGATATTTACGATCTAATCAAACAGCATAGTCCGCTTATCCTCTGCCTGCAAGAAACCAATCTAATCCCCACAGGTCACTCCAGCGATTAAAAATTATTGTATCTACCAACAAGACAGAAACAATACTAACTCAACAAAAGGAGGTGTAGCCATAATTGTTGACAACAAGGTCCCCACAAAACAGATCCCGCTGCAGACCACATTAGAGGCTGTAGCAATACGTATTGTTTTGAGTTTTATGTTAACCGTAGTCTCTGTGTACCTTTCCCCAAACAAAGAAGTTACTGTAAAAGAACTGGAGAAACTCGTAAAGCGGCTTCCATCTCCTTTCATTCTGCTAGGCGATTTCAATGGGCACCACCCTCTGTGGGAATCTCTCAGATAGACGAAAGAGGAAAACTCATTGAAACAGGTCTTGATAACCAGAATCTCACATTATTAAACACTGGTGCTGACACTTATATTCACTTTCCCACCAGAGTATCTACTGCCATAGACTTATACGTTCCCCAAAATTGTTCCTAATCATTCAGTGGTTAGTTTCAAGCAACCCACTGAACGGCGACCATTACCCGATTATTTGCATATTGCAAACAAACAGAACCTCACATATAGCCAGCCCCATAAAGTGGATCAAGTTGTCAAAAACCAACCAATTGATGATATTACTGACCACAGTACTACACAGATAATAACAGCTGCAACCAGTACCATACCCAAAGCTACAGTTGGTCCTCACAGAATGGTGCATGCTGTGATGCTAAAAAAGAACAGAATAAAGAATGGAATCTTTTTTGCAAGCACCCAACAACAGACAACCTGATTAATTTTAAGAAATTTAAAGCCAAGGCATGTTACATGCAGAAAAAAGTGAAAAAAAGATTCTTCGATCCGGTTTGCTTCCACTATTACTAAAAAAAAAAAAAAAACAGAGTAGAAAAATATGGAACAAAATCAAGAAGTTGAATGGAAAATACCTCCCAGAATTAATGCCTATTCTAAGCTGGAAGGGTAAAAAGTTTTCCTCTCCAATGGAAATTGTAAATGCTCTGGCAGAATGCTTTTTCTCAAATATCAGCCACATTAGCATATGAGCCTGCCTTTAAACAGGAAAAAGCCAATGCAGAAAAGTATAAGCTGAACTTCCATATAGCGGCATCTCTTCCATATAACCGACCTTTTACATTACTGGAACTAGAGAGCTCCCTATACCGGTCAGCTAATAGTGCACCTGGACCTGATGGAATTTACTACTATGCTTAAACACCTAAACAAGAAAGCTCTGAATTCACTACTGACATATTTCAACCAGCTATTCTCATAAGGTTACTTCCCTCGTTCTTGGCGCCACTCAATAGTCCCTGCCTTTCCTAAAATTGGAAAGGATCAGTCAGATCCACGAAACTGTCAGTCAATATCTCTTAGCTTTGGTACGACAATAGAAAAAATGATTCACGCCGTATTAGTATGGTATTTAGAATCTCATTCGATAAGGAAAACGAACCAGTACGGCTTTAGGAAAAATCGGCATGAATATGAGATGTAGACAAAACATACTGTCTACATCTCATATTCAGGAAGAATGGGTACCATAAGGAGCTATACTCAGCACAACCTTATTCATAATTTGAGTCAACAGTATGACACAAGACATCCCCAAAACTGTTGGAGCTTACATGTATGTTTATGACCTCACAGTCTCCTGATAGTCACAAAGCGTGAACATCGAACTTCAACTCCAGCTTGCCATAAACAAAATTAATCCTAGACCTCACACAATGTATATTGACTAACAGAACAGTAATCTACCATCACTAACTATTGCAAGTGATGCACTCTCCACCCTGATCCTGAACTACAGCTAAACAATAGTCCATTACCACTAGTTAATAGCATTAGATTTCTGGACTGATATTAAATAGCAAGCTAAATTTCCAAGCACATGTTACTCATCTACAAACTAATTGTCTAAAACGGTTATACCTACTTCTGTGAGTCTTGTTCATGCTGTGGGGAGCCAATCGGAATGGCTAAATGCCATCCAGCACAGTGCTGTGAGGACAACCCTGGGAGCTTTCAGGACTCTTCCAGTCTAAAAACTTTAACGTTGAAGTGCATGATCTTCCATTACACCTTTGAAGGAAAAACTGCTGTCAGTATGTTGCTGTGATCTGGAGTCTTCCATCACATCCTAGTTTTTGAGTCTCTGTGTAATACGTGGTGGGATTCCTTTTATGATAGTTAGCCAAATGAAAACCGGCCTGTGGCATTCAGGAATTTTGGTTTAAGTAACATTTCTCATGACACAACTCTCCCTGTACCACCTGGTTTCATGCTCCTGCCTCTCATGAAGGCCATCTTTGCCAATGGGGAAGAATGTTTTATCTTCCTCCAATACCAGACAGTCGTACGCAGCTCACACTACCACTACCCTCAACTCTTATGCTTATACATTATATGCAGATTGATCGAAAACTGATAATGCAGTAGGTGTTGTAGCTGTTTTTCCTTCATTCACAGTTGCAGCTGAATGCCATATATTCACTGCCGAACTATATGCCACTTGACCAGATTATTGATTGCCAACAGTCTCTGCCATAAAGGAAAATTTCTATTCCTCTCATCCTACACTGAAAACCATTCACTACCATTTACTTTCTTGCAGCGAGTCCAATCAATCAGTAACATTATGCTTAATCCTGGGACATTCTGGAATTCCGGGAAATGAAATTGCTGACCTTGCTGCTAAACCACCTCTTCTCACAAGTTCAAGTTCCTTATATGGATTACAAGCCTACAATTCACGTCATGTTATGATAACTGGCCACATATCTGGCAAAGTAATACCAACAACAAACTATACCAGATAAAACAAGATCCATAGTTGTAGCTCTCTGAATTTAGATGAAACAGATGAGAAGTGGTATTGGCAAGAGAGAATTGGGCACACTCATCTTACACACCTGTTTTTATTATTGGAAGGGCACCTCCAGTGCACATCCCGTCACACTCACCTCATAGTCCATCATTTTATAGTAGCTGTTCTCTTTACTCATCCATCTGCTCTAGCACCTTCCAGTCATTCTTCAGATTGAACAAAGCTTAAATTTTATCCCA
Organism: Mastigoproctus giganteus; assembly: GCF_048544385.1. Classification (NCBI taxonomy): domain Eukaryota; kingdom Metazoa; phylum Arthropoda; class Arachnida; order Uropygi; family Thelyphonidae; genus Mastigoproctus; species Mastigoproctus giganteus. Next base: position 140,230,804 of record NC_143585.1, on the reverse strand, counting down.
TTTCCTCGGAAATCATGCCAACATAGAAAATGCTATAATATACACATCCATATAATTCAATAGCTATAATATATTAAATAAAAACTATGAATAGACACAACTTGGCCTCAGTAGCCCTTGTGTCATTAAACATCATACTAACAGCAACGTGCCCTGTGAGTAGCCTCAGCACTATTTCAAAATAGCCATCTCGACTTTGTTAATAAATTTAATTGCTAGTAAATGTGATACTTTATTAGAGTTGAGTCCTTTATTCAAAGAGGTAATAGCATTTGATAATACCACTCTGCATAGTTTTTGATGTTTGTACACTAATAGCTATTTATAACTCGTTTTTTTATGCTGATTTCAGAAATATTATTAGTTTTTTCTATCATGTACCATTTTTTTTTTGAAAATCACTTAAGTTGATGTAATGAGTTGTATTATTGAATATGTTAATTTAGGAGTAAATTCTGGAAATTTGTAAACTAAATTTTCACTTTTTCTGCCTTGAGAACTCCATGTAACAGTATTTATCAGTGGGCTTAGTTTATTTTATGAGGTTATCATGTCAAACTTGTTTTGAAAAGTGAGTAAAATGTCTTCACGCAACTGTTTGAACAATACAAACTTATTTTGTTATATTTGTGGAAGTTATGTAGTCCTTAAGCAAAGACAAGATATTACAGAATTTGAAAAAAAAATGTGTATTTTGCTTATTTTGGAGTGAAACTCGGCAATCAAGATAAACAATGGACTCCACATATAGTTTGCCAAACCTATGTTGAAGCATTGAGATTGTGGAAAAATGGAAAAAAGAAGGCTATGCAATTTGCAGTTCTCACGATTTGGTAGGGTCTACGAACCATTGTGATGACTGTTACTTTAGCTTAGTTAATGTAGAGGGATACAATGCAAAGAGTAAGGAGGACATTGTATCCTAATATTTCATCTCTCATTAGACCAGTCCCACATGACACTAACATACCGATTCCATGCACTCCACTTAATTGGAGAATGTAGCAGCAGAAAGTGAAGCTGCTGAAGATGAAAGTGAAGTGTACACGTCTGGAGAGAGAGATTCAGTCCAGCCCTCAACTGTTTTTCACAGCATGAACTCTAATGATCTGGTAAGAGGTTCAAAATTACCAAAGGAATCTGCAGACTCTCGATTCTATATTTAAATCAAAAAAATCTTCTAGGACATGGGATGTTTTTCCCATGGTACAGACACAGAGAATGGAAATTAGTCCCTACTTTTCTGAGGATGATTGTTACGGTCTGGCCAAAGAAGAGCCTTGTTCAAAGAACATAGTTCATAAACTGGTAGACCCGGTCCCAGGTGCCAAGCGATTGTGATCGAGCATTTTCTCTGTGCTTAAACTGCAATTGTCTAAAAGTGATTTATAGTTCTTTTAAGTTTCTTATCCTTAAGAAATTTATTTATTTAATAACAGCTCCTGTTACAAAAAGTAACAGGAGCTGTTATTACAGAGCAAAAAAGAAAAGCCGCCTTTCTTTATTTTTCGTATTTCTATTACTAACACTAACTACTTTATGCTTGGTCACACCAGGCACTGCTCCTGCCTTCCCGTGGTGGAACTGGAAAACTTGGCAGCACAGTTAATCTGCCAAGGTTGCTGGCAACCCTAAATACCTCTAAGGGTGTTATATCCAGCTGGGATCTATTGAATGTTACAGAGAAGGAGATAACTCAAGAGCTTCAAGATCAAAATGTCATTGCTGTGAAAAGAATTATGGTTAAAAGAGACAATACACTCGCACCTACAAGGAATATTATTCTAACCTAACATGCCAAATCTACCATCATCGATAAAAGCAGTCTATATACTTTGCCGCATTAGACTCTACTTTCCTAATCCATTGAGATGTTAAGTGCCAAAAGTATGGTCACTTTCAAATGGCATGCAGAGGAAACCAAGTTTGTCTCAATTGTGGGTACTCTGATCGCACTCAAAGTGATTTACTCGCCAAAAGAAATGACCTGCCCCAACTGTAAAAGCAACCATCCTGCTTATTCAAGGACATGTGACAGATGGAAAACTGAAAAGAAAATTGTGAAATATGAGATCAAAAATAAAGTAAACTTTCAAGAAGCAAGGAAATTAATTGCTCCTAGTATGACTAAATGTACTTTACGCCGGTATTGCTCAAAAATATCAATCAGTGACCATCCACAACTGATGTTACAGTCCCTTTAAACACTTCAATCTCTGACTGAGCTCGGACTGTTCTCTCTCAGCAACAGTCCAATATCCCTAAGCAGTTGAACCAGGCAAGCAATACTGCACTTACAGTACCAGCTACATCTTCTCCCCCAGTGATTGCTTCTAGATCAAATAATTGGAGCTCAAATTTAAAAAAGAATATCCAAGAAACATCTATGGTTACTCTTAAAATCAAAAGGATCAATAGGCCCCGCTTTTGCCGTCTGTATTTGTACTGAAAATCAATTAACTCATCCAAACAGGAAGAACTAATCTTAGAAAAAAAATGTGGAAGAAGATATAGACCTTGGTTGGCCATTCCAAAAAAAGACAAACCAAAGCCTGAATACCACAAACCAGCCACATTAAAAAAAACAGCCAGATACAGCTTATTCTACTAAACACCAGTAATGCCTTATATTCTACAATGGAATTGTAGAGGATTTCCTAGCAACCGTAATGATATTCAAGTCTTAATTAACTGCTGCTCTCCAATTGGTTTCTGTCTACAAGAAACCTATCTAATTTCTCAAATTTCTACCAAAATAAAGAACTATGCCATCTATCGACAAGATCATAATACTTCAAATGCCGCCCTTGTGGGGTGGCCATCTTGGTCAGCTTAAAGATCCCGACCGAGCAAATTGTTTTGCAAACTGAAATTGAAGTTGTTGCCGTATGTTTGATAACCCAGATTGCGTTAACACTAGTATCAGTCTATCTCCCACCAAGTCATACCTTCTCTTAGCAAGATCTTGAAAACCTGCTAATGCAGTTACCTTCCCTTGTCTGTCTCTAGGGGGATTTCAATCGCAACCACCCCTTATGGGGATCGACTAAATTAGATAGACATGGCTGACTAATTGAAACCTTTCTGGATAAGCAGGACCTTACTGTTCTTAATACTGGTACAGACACTTGCATACAATTGTGAACTGGACAAACTTCTGCAATCGATCTATCAATATGCTCCCCGATTCTGTTTTCAATCATAGACTCTTATGGATCAACCCATGGGCAATGATTATTTTCCGATTATTTGTGATCTGCTCACTGCACAACCACCATTAGCCCAACCCTGCAGGAAATGGAAGTTCTCTCAAGCCAACTGGGTAAAATTTCAGTCAGTTGTCACCCTGGATGAGCAATTTATATGAACACAGTCGATAGATGAAGCCACAGATTATATCAGTTCACACCTACTATCTGCAGCTAAATGTTCAATTCCATTGTTGAATCCCCAGTCGCAATGGCATCTTAACTATTTTTGGGTTGAAGACTGCACACAAAAGCAAAGAAGTTAAAAAATAAAGCATGGAATTTATTTCGTAAATCCCCAACCACAGCTAATCTTATCAACTACAAGAAGCAAAGGGCAAATGCATGTCTCATTCAAAGGTGAGTAAACAAGAATTCTTGAATTTGCTTTGCATCTACCATATGCGCAATATGGCCAAAGCTGCTTTTGCACCAAAAAAATCCAACAACAAAAACCAACCAACCATCTACCAGAAACAGAAATACTAACTCCAGGTTAATATGGAAGAAAATTAGGCAGATTTCCAACCACCCATTCACCAATTCTTTCATGGAATGGGCAAGAACTCTCTGCTCCTGAAGACATAGCAAATGCCTTGGGCAAAACCTTTGCCTAAGTTTCAGCGGCATCAACCTATTTTACAGATTTTCAGAAAATAAAGACCAAGACTGAGCAATGAGGCATCAACTTTCGAATCTCAGTTTTCCTTCCGCATATTCAGCCTGTTCAATATTCTGAATTTCTACATGGCATTAAAACAACAACCAACAGTGCTGCTAGGCCAGATGGAATATCTTATATCATGTTACAAAACCTTGGTGACAAAAATTTACAAATACTGCTGGTCTACTATAACTGAATATTTCTGGAAAAGATTTATTCCAGTTCTTGCCTTTTTTTAAACCTGGAAAAGATCCTACCAGTCTGTACAGTTACAAACCAATTTCCCTCTCCAGTTGTCTCGGTAAATTACTTGAAAAAATTATTCATAATTGACTTGTTTGGCTCATCAAAACACCTAATGAGTAATAATTAGCATGGCTTTCGTAAGAACAGGTCCTCCTTAGATCTCATGATCAAGGCCGAGTCTGCAATTCGCAATGCCTTCATAAAAAATGAACATCTTGTTATGGTTTCCATAGACATAGAGAAGGCATTTGACACTACCTGGTGCCATGGCATTCTCATTGACCTCGCTCTTGGTCTACTAGGCAACTTGCCTATATTCATCAGGAACCTCCTCCAGAATCGTTCGTTCCAAGTTCGATACAACAATTCTTTCTATGACATTTCTACAGGAAGGAGTGCCACAAGGGGCTGTACTGAGTGCTACCCTTTTTGCCCTTAGAATTGATTCCATCACAAAAGAATTTCCAAATACTGTTGAGGCTTACCTCTATGCTGACAATCTCTCTCTTTCTTGCCATTCTCTGAATGTGAGATCTATTGAACGTCAATTACAGATATCCCTGAATAAAGTCCAAAGTTGGGTAGGACTCGATGGCTATTATCTATCACAGCAGAAAACTGTTACAATTTACTTTTGTAATCAACGAAAAATGCATACAGATTCTGAAATTCAGATGTCAAACTTTACCCTTCCAGTGACTAACAATATCAGATTCTTGGGATTAATCCTTGACAGGAAATTAAATTTCTTTGAACACATTAGATCTGTGCATACTTCCTGCTTCAAAAAGCTGAACATACTAAGGATTTTATCTGCTCTGTTTTGGGGAGCAGACCGTGCATCTTTGCTGCTTTTATGTAGAGCATTGATCAGATCCCACTTGGATTATGGTACTCCACAGTATGATTCTGTTCGAGAGAGTACACTACGCTGGCTGGATCCTATACAGCATAGTGCATTGCAGATTGCACTTGGTGCTTTACAGACATCTCTTACCCATAGTTTGTATATTGAAGCTCATGAGCCTTCTCTTTGCCTCCGCAGAAAAACATTACTACTTAAGTACGCAGCTAAAATACAAAGTTGCTGTCTGCATCCTATTGAGCCATACCTCTTTAATCCTCCACTGCAAAATTTCTATAGAATTAAATCTAGTAAAATAAGACCAGCAGGCTTTACGCCTTATTGAATTAACACAGAGTTGAAATGTTCCTATATTCAACAGGCTACAAGTAATGAAATACTCTCATCCACCTTGGGCCCCCCCTCTTCAATTAACTTGCGATACTTATTTTCACAAGTGGGAAAAGAATCACCTACTGACACTCAATGTGAAATAGCTCCATGAAAGCCAAATTCAGAAATATACTAATTTTTTGCCAATATACAGTAATACCCCGAAGTTACGCGATAGGTGGGTCCGACGAAAATCGCGTAAGTCGAATTCGCGTAAGTCGGGGTACAACTTTGCATATAAATACATATAAATTTTGCTTAATTGGGACCAAGGACTAACAAAAACACTAGTTTAGAAGAAAAATATTAATAAAATTGCAGTTATTTATACATATTAATACAAAATATGTATTAAAAAAAACAAATGACTTACGTAAAAAAGTTATTTCGATGTCGATGGCTTCATAAAATCTAACAAATTCGTCTGACGACACAGCGCGTTCTTTTTTTCACGCAGAATTTCTTCGTAGCAAGCTAATAATTTTTTTATTCCTTGCTTTGTAGCTATAACGCGTTCTTCGTTGGAGGCTATGTTTTCTAAAATTTTTAAGCCCTTTACAATTGAGCCCTTTTCAATTTTCAACTGTCAAGTTTGCAATTGTCATGTGTTTTTCGCCGTTGCTTCATTTAGGCCTGTAGCACGTGCAATATCACATGGTCTTTCATTTCGCTCAAAGCGTTTCACAATTTCATATTTTTTCTCCATCGACAGAGGTGGACTGGCCATAAGCCTTACCGGGAAACCCCGGTGGGCCAGTGTGATTTTGGCCATAAACCATAGTATGAGGCCACTATAAATTTTCCCGGGTAACAATCTTTGACCGCCTCTGTTTATTGCTTTATAATTGCTTTTCTTTTTCTCTCTGATTCTGCAGTGTCTTCACCAGGACGCTTCCTTTTCACACCTTTTAATTAAGTATTTTACTCATTTTTAGGGAATAAAGCACAATTACAAAACGAGGAGGCACGCTGGATACGCATAAACAAAGCTGCGCGCATGTAGCAACTGAATAAACAACACCATAAAGGCAGAGATACACTATTAACACCTCACATTTCTAGGGGTTACTACCATAAAACAATAAAAATCCAGTTGCGTTTCTGCTAGTGAAATCTGTTATAAACTGGTAGTAAACTCGATCTAATTGCATTTGCGATTATACCGATAGCTGGAATTGTGTTGGTTTTTACGTTATTATGGTGAAATGTGTTTCCCCTTCACTGATATAAAAAACATAAAAGCAACAAAGTTGAATTTTGTTCATCTTTCGCTCTCATTCTCCGCCGTCGCACCGTATATGGATAACATATGAAAAACGACCTTGAAGATAGTGGGCGGCAGCGTTGCCAAACGAAAAAAATCAAGAACCGCGTAACTCCGAGTTCGCGTAAGTCGGGGTAGCGTAAGTCGGGGTATTACTGTATATAGTGATGGCTTCAAATCACATTCAGCCATTGGAGCAGCAGCAGTATTTCTTTCTAAAATCATTTCTGCTGCCCTTCCACCCAAGTACAGCAGCTTCTCTGCAGAACTTCATGCAATAAAATTAGCTTTAGAAAACCTGAATCCCTACCCATCTTTAAAATACATAGTATACACTGACTCTCTCTCTGAGCTCAATTACAGCAATACAAAACTTTTCCTACAAGGTTCATCCTATGTTAAACCAAATCAGAAGCCTCTTATTAAAATTTGAGGAACGTCATCAATCAGTGACCTTTTGCTGGATCCCAATGCATTTGGGGATAAAGGGGAACGAACTTTTTGACAAAACTGCAAAAAATCCGTCAACTTATGATTTAACCTTCACTCCTGTTCCAATCTCTGATTATAATCATAACATACAAACAACATGTCTTGCACAGTGTAAAGAGTTATGGCACACCCAAACCAATAATAAACTTTATCAGTTGAAACAGGATCCACAGCTTTGGCACTCTAGCACCAAAACAGTGTGAATAGAAGTGGTGCTTGCATGGGCATGAATAGGACGTACATACCGGACTCACCTTCATCTACCTACAGGAGAGGATCCTCCTCGACATCCACACTGTTCGGCGCATTTAACAATCAAACACCTTCTGATTGACTGTCCTCACTATCATCGGGACAGAATATATGTCCTCCTTTCCCTAACAAATCTTCGAGAACCAAAGACATTAAAACATATTATTGGTGACGATGCAAATATCAATGAATTTTTCTCTTTTCTGAAAAAAATTGGAATCTATCATAAATTCTAAAAGATCTCACTAATAAAAAATTAATTCCTATTGATCACCTAAGAGAATCTAAAACAAGGTATTTATTTGGACCTCAAATTTGCAAACTGATGAGGGACCAAGATTTTAAGGGAACTATGAATAAAAGAGAAAAACAGGCGTGGATTAGCTTCAGGTCTGTTGTTCTTAGGGAACAATACTGATCTAGACTACAAGAATATAGTTGAAAATATGTTGGCCAACTTCAAGAAGGTGGGCTGCAACATGAGTGGTACATTTTTTACAATCCCACATTGACTACACACATTGAAGAGGGCCTGTAAAGTGGAAGGATCTGCAAGAAAATCAAAGAAACAAAAATTTGACCCTTCATAGATCATTTTTAAAATGAAAGTGAGTACCTAGTAGACTTTTTACAACATTGCCCTTTTTAATAGTGTTTTCAACATGTATATAGATATAAAATTGTGGTGAAAGTATCAGTGTCAAGTCCATGCTGATCTGTTTTTTGGACTTTGATGGGATTATCCCTAAGGAATTCGTCCCTCCTGGCCAGACCATCAACACAAAGTTCTACAGTGACGTCCTGAGGCAGTTAAGGGAAGCCGTTATGAGGAAATGTCCAGAGAAATGGCATACAAAGAACTGGGTCCTTCATGACATGTCAGCCCACACATATCTTGCTCTGGAGCAGTTTTTGGCATCCAACAACATGACAGTCATCCCCCCCCCCCTTTATTCATCAAACATAGCCCCCTGCAACTTCTTCCTCTTCCTAAGAATAAGGATCAAGCTGAAGGATTGAAGATTTGACAGCGTAGAGGATATCCAAACTGAATCACAGGTGGTGCTGAACACTATGACGAAGGACTTTCGGGTTGCATTCAAATCATGGGAGAAGCACTGGGATCGGTGTTTACACTCTCAAGGGGAGTACTTCGAAGGTGAAAGTGGCAAATAAGACCCAGGGCGAGTCTAATTTATTTTATAAATACATTTTGGGAACTTTTGGGTAGCACCTCGTATAATAAGAGTTTTCTTTCTTAAAGCATAAGGAAGAAGTTTCCAGAAAGAAAAGTAACCTTTCTTAATTTTTCTATTTACTAACCTATTTTACTCACTTGGTGGCACTACTTCTGCCTCCCCATGGCGAGGCTGGACCTGGGTGAAAAGACACCACCCAGGACTGAAAGGAGTTTTAATGGACCAAACTAACAATACAAGATTGGAGAAAATTAACTCTAATAAATCTGATAAATCACAACTGAACATATCTCAGGCTAAGAGAATGAAAATCAACACCTCTCAGCCTATTGTTCCTTTTTTTGGGGATACATTCGTTATCAACACAACCCGTTTGAAAATTATCCCTATTGTTAGTCCAGAAGGCCATAGAGTCCATGGTTGGATCACCAAAAATGATAAAGCAATTACAATCAGGTGGTATCTTAGTAGAAACGTCACTAAGTCATCAATCTGAAAAAGTGCTAAAAACAAAGACCTTTGCGGGACTACCAGTTGATATTACTCCACGTAATTCCTGAATACGTTGAAAGGTGTTATTACTGAATGGGATCTTTTAAGACCTTTTTCTTCTTCTCTTCAGAAGAAGAAATTGTAAATGCTTTAGCAAAATTCATTTATAATATCTCTGCTGCCTCCTCTTATATGACCTCCTTTCGGTGCATTAAAACTGATAAGGAATGTTATAAAGTTTAGTTCTCAACAAATCTATCATTTTTGGTAAGCCCTCGATTCAGAAATTCCAGATTCCTTTGTTTCCAGAGTTTATGCAATAACCAGAATCCATTTACCCCTCAACAGATCTTAGGTAACTCTGCAAATCTAGATGCAAATGTAACTCTGCAAATCTATACAACAACCAGCCTTATGCTCTAGCAGAGCTCAAAGAATCATTGATCAAATATCCAAATAGTGCAGCAGGACCAGATTGGTATTCACTGCAGTATTTTTAGGCATCTGTGCAAAGCTGACTTTTGCATTTTATTGCTATTTTACAACCAGATATTTTCAGAAAGCACCTAGCCTCTATTGTGGCTGGACTTGTCATATCATGGCCTTAGTTGCCCATGTGCCATTAAAACAAAAACGAATCAAACAATCTCTTATGGCATCACTGTTACATTTGTGCCATATCAAAACCAGGCAAGAGTCCTTCTGTAGTTTAGAACTACAGGCCAATATCATTGACAAGCTATTTGGGCAAAATCTTTGTATAAGAGGCTCGCCTGGATCCTAGACTCGCAAAATTTTCTATATGGTCATCAATATTGCTTCTGTAAAAATAGGTCAACCCTAAAATGTACTTCTCAAATTAGGATCCAATATCCAGAATGCTTTTTACATGAGACAGCATTTGGTTATTATGGTAAACCTAGCTATTCCGAAAGCATCTGACACTGCTTGGTGTCATGGTATTGTTAAGGAAATGCATCAGTTATGACTGGTGGGGGGAATTCAAATAATACAGAATTTCCTAAAACTGTGCACCTTTCAGGTCTAATGTCAGAACATGCTATCGACATATCAGATTCAAGAAGAGAGTATCCCAGAGAGTTCTATATTGAGTGCAATCTTGGTGAACAGTGTGACACAAGACCATCCAAAACCATTGAAGTTGATATGTAAGCAGACAACCTAACCATCTCCTGTCATTCACAGTTTATGAGCATTGTTGAAAAGCAGCTCCAAATTTTTTTTAGACAAAATAGAATCTTGGACTTTACACAATGGATAGCTAAAAAGAAATCTACCATTATTTTATTTTTTTTTTTTTTAATGCAAACCCCAAACACGAGAGGTGTTAGAACCTATAGTACTTAATACTGTGCATGGGTTGAAGGTTGAGAAGATGAAAGAAGATATTTGTTGATATTAAACTCTAACTTCTGCAGATTGTAATTTTAAGGAAATATTTATGAAGGAAGGTTGTTCCAAAGAACTGAAGGAAGAAGAAAAGTTGGCTCTGTGAGTTTGAAGTTGGGCAGTAAAAGGATATTGACTGGTCGCGGCACATGTTCGGACTGGTTTGGAAGAGAGAGCAGGGATTATAGAAGCCAATTCAGAAGAACAATGCCCATGGTAGTATCTATAGAAAAGGCATGCAGCAAAAACAGAACGTCTGTGAGACAGAGTGGAGAGATTCTGTTAGAGATGAGTCATTAATTAACCTAACTTAACTGCCCTGTTTTGAATAGAAGCTTGAGAGAGGTTCTGGGGACACCATCCCAGATGTGGGAACAATATTCCATGGTAGGGTGGATTTGCGATTTGTACAGAGTGAACAGCTGTTTGGAAGAAAAGTAATACTTGCTGGGAATGAAAGAGAAAACCTAGTTTTTTAGAAGCAGAGGAAGCAATTGGAAGAAAAGTAATACTTGCTGAGAATGAAAGAGAAAATCTAGTTTTTTAGATGCAGAGGAAGCAGATCAATAATGTACCGATTCTTCTTGTTCATTTGAGTTTGGTGTTTTAGGCATGATACTATACAGGAAATTAAACTTTCACGCTCATGTGACTTCTCTTCGAACCATTTGCTGAAAGCAATTAAATGCACTCTGATCTTACATGTCACAGGATACTGATCAACACATCCTGCTTCATCTTTACAGAGCTCTCACCAAGTTGCATCTATGAATCTCCAGTATGCAACTTCACAAGGAAAAGCACTTTACAGTAATTAAATACCATTCAACATAGTACTCCGAGAATTTCTCTGAGGGTCTTTCAGAACTCCTCCATTCACAGTCTTTACACTGAAGTCTGTGAACCTCCATATCACTTGTGCAGTGAAACATTACTCTTGCTGTATGCTTCAAAAATCCTCAGTTTTCCCTCTCATCCTAATTGGAAATACTTGTATAATAATGATTATGACTCAGTTTATAATAGCAAACCAAATGAAAACTGACCTTCTCCACGTGTTTGAACTTGCACAAGTTTGGAATATTTGAAATTAGCAATAGATTTTAAGAGATAACACCACCAGAGCCACTTTGGATCAGTATCACTGCAATTTATAACTATTTTCAACAGTAAGGAAAGAATGTTGTCTTCCCCCAGTTTAATCTATTAAATGTAATCCATTCTCTTTCTAACTCATAGATCTGTGAAATCTATACTGATGGATCAAAAACTGATGCTCTAGTAGGTGTTGTGGCATTTCACCCTCTTTCACTGCTTCAGTGAAAGAACTGTGAAAGCTGTTGAACTGTGAACTATCAGCCTAGCTCTTGATCATATTACTGAATTCTGTTACACCCACTTTAATATACACTGATTTTCTTAGCACTGTCTGTGCTATAAGAAGTAATACTGCTTCCTCTCACTCTCTAATGAAAGGCATACAATCTAAGTTACTTGGCTGCATTGAATCCAACCAGACTGTAACATTCTATTGAATCCCCGGACATTCTGGAATAGCAGGAAATGAAAGAGCAGACTTCGTGGCCAGTTACTTATTTGGAGAGGTTACCCAGGAAACTAAATTTACCAATAAAACCAGATGCAAAGGTGTGGCTCTCCAGCTTGTGACAAAGCAGGAGAGAGAGGGAGTAATACTATTAAGACTAAAGACTGGTCATACATATCTTGCTCACCTGTACCTGCTAATGAATGTCAATGCTCTCTAATGCACATCTTGTGATACACAATTTACTGTTCATTTATTTAATAGACTGTCCTCACCTTCTAAATGTCCTCACATGTATATATCAGTCATTTAAATGACTTAAATGTACAGCTGGCACTATTTCATATTTTTGAAAATGATGCTCATATGAAAGAACTTTTTTTCTTTAGTATTCGTGGTGGCAAATGATATAAGAAACAAGATTATACAGCTACAGCAAAAAAAAAAAAAAAAAAAAAACCTCAACACCTCTTATCACTTGCCCGTCTCTTCTGACAGTTTTTATAGTTTTTCCCTGAATTTATTCAAACGACCCACCATTTACAACACCGGTGAGAGTTTGCTCCAATGATCGACCACCTGCTAGCTGAAGGCAAACTGCCACACATCTCCCTGCAACCAACCTTCCTCAGTTTTGAATTTATTCCCCTCTCTTCTCTGAACTTGTTCCAACAGATCTATGTCCTTCCTAAAATGAGCCTTTCAGATCTGGATGTGGTTTGACCATTGCTTATACAATGGATAATCAGCTCCTTATCCCTGCTGGAAGTACTCAAGTATATTATTCACAAAATTCCATAATCTGTCCTGGCAGCCTGTTTGCACTGCATTTGTCAATATTAAACTTCAGTTGCTGCTTCCCAGCATGTCTACTTAATTTGTGTAGATCTTGTTGCAGTAACAAACCCTGATTACTGTGATTAACCATCCTGCCAACCTTTGCCATCATCCTTTGCATCTTCCAGAACCTTAAACATTAAGGCTGATATGTTTCATCATCATTAATAAATGTAGAAAACAACAATGGGCCCAGCACTGTACCGTGGGGAACTCCACCAATAATATTAGTTCAAGAAGAGCAGTTCCCATTGATATCCACTCTGGTTTCTATTCCACTCAACTATCCCTTTATCTATAGCAGTAACTTTTCTTTAATGCAACATTTCTCCAAATTTTATAGCAGTCTTTTGTGTGCAACATTAATTCCTTACCTGAACTTCACTGGACTATACCATACAGTATCTTTGTAATTAACAATAAAGATTCCTCTTTCTTCTTGACAGTAAGGTTGATGCAATATGGCCCTTACTGCCCATGTTTCATTAAATCTAACAAGAACAGTAACAAACTTCCTGCAGTGGCAGAACAACCAAAATTATATCTTAAAATTGTGGGTATTGGGTACTTGTAATACTTTTTTTGAAAAAAGGAGTATTTTTCAAAATGTAGAGAAACACTCGTCTAGATAATACTGTATTGGGGTTGAATGATTTTGTAACTGATGTGGAGCTAGAAGCATAGTTATTACAATTAAAAGTAATCAAGGCACATGGAGCTGGTGAAATCTCCCCAGTTTTACTTAAGGAAGTAGTAATAGATGGCAATAATATAAGAAGCACAGATATAAGTAATGAGAGCATCGCCGACCGGGCTAGCTGGGTGGGTAAAGTGCCTGCCTGGCAACCCAAAGGTCGTGGGTTCGAATCCCGCCTCGGGCTTGGATCAAAGTACTGCAAAAACCTTCGGAGGTGCATTATGGCCACAGAAGCCGATGCGGCAATAACTACTAAGAAGGGAAAAAAAAAAAAAAAATGAGAGCATCCTTTGATTCAGGCAGTGTTCCTATAGATTAGAAATGGGCAAATATCTCTCCTATTCTATAAAAAAAAAAAAAAAAAAAAAAAAAAGCAAACTTACCAATTACCAACCTGTTTTTCAGTTAGACTTCTGTGCCAGGGAGGATTATGAAGCCTTTAGTTAAGGTTATAATACTTGATCATCTGGATATGTGAGAATTATATGTGAAATCCATCTAATAGTTTGTCTAGTTTTTCCTTGAACTTATTCAAACTACCCACTTCTGTAACACCAGCTGGAAGGTTGTTCCAAAGATCAACTACCTGCTGGCTGAAGGCAGATTTTTGCACTTCTATCCTGTAACCACCTGCCTTAATTTGAATTTGTCCCTAGTGTATAGTATGAGCTAGTGTATAGTATGTATAGCAAGAGGAAGAATGCCATCAATATTGAGCTTGCTCAATCCATTCAAAGCTTTAAATAACTCAATCAGATCTCCTTGCAGGTGCCTAGTTTCCAGATGCTGCAATTTGCAGAACTGAAGTCTTTCTTGGTAAGAATGCCCTTTTGTCCACTTCATTAATCAAGTTGCTTTTCTGAGCATCTTTTTCAGCAGATCCACATCCTTTGTAAATGAGGCCTCCAGATCTGTATGCAGTACTCAAGATGTGACCTAACCCTACCTTACACATGATATTCATATTTTTCCTACTGGTAAAAATTTTTACATATCATTGATAAAACCTCATGGGTTGTCCTAGCAACCCATCTGCACTGCTTAGAGAACTTCATGTCTACTATACTCACACACAGTAATGGAGAATGAAAATGACTTGGGGGTGGGTAACTGGGCAGTATCACTCAGGGAAGTGGTAAATGAAATATGTATATAACATATCTATTTCATGTAATATATATGAAATAACAGATAAAAAATACCAAAATAACATAACTGTGTGGTACCACACAGTTTGGTATGTTATTCTGGTATTACTTTTACTCATATGCAGTACCTTGCATTTCTTTAATGTTAAACTTCAATTGTCACTTCTCTCAGCCCATCTGCTCAATTTGGCTAGATTTTGTGCCAGTAATTTACTCTGCTTAATGACAGTAACCGTCTGTATACACTTTAGTCGCAAAAACGGAACCTTTACACTGAACCAGAACTCAAGTTCGGACAAAATATCGTTCCAGTAGCACCTGAGACAAAATTCTTGGGGCTCATATTTGATAATAAGTTGACATTTCTACCACATTTCCATCAACTGCAGACAAAGTACACAAACAGATTGAACCTTCTATGTGCAATTTCCTCCAATAAATGGAGCAGACTGCTGCACCTATATCGTGCACTTGTCCATTCTAAATTAGATTGAGTCCCAAGTATACACATCAACAAGAAACAGTGTACTACAATGGCTAGACTCAGTTCATCATTAAGCCATCTGTGTTGCTACTGGAGCTTTTAGAACATCCCCGGTTCAGAGTTTATACTTCGAAGTAGGTGAACCATCTCTATCCCTGCGACAAAAGCAATTGTCACTAAACTATACTTTTAAACTTTGAATGGGCTGAGCATGTTGAATTCTGATGGGATTATTCCACTTGTTCAGATTACAAACCTAAGGGGGCATAAATTCAAATTAAGGAAAGATGGATGTAGAATAGATTTGCGGAAATTTGCCTTTAGCCAGGTGGTGGTTAATTGCTGGAACAAACTTTCATCTGTCGTTGTGGAAGTTGATAGGTTAAATAAATTTAAGGAGGAACTGGACAAACATTTAGAGGGAATGGGTGTGTGAATTTTTTTTTGGCTGATGCTGCATGCGCTCATACACTTGCTTTCTTGATTCACATGCCACGACTACTTCAGTCATGGCTAGTAAGGCCATCTTTTACTATTAAATCCTGACAACAAACAACCAAGGGTAGGAAGAATGGTCATTCCACAGTCACACAGTCATTCCATTTTGAATTCTCGTAATGACCAGTAGCATGAGTGAGAATAGCCATGCTAGAAAGGTTCCGTTTGGAGAAGAGACCTTCAACAAGAGACCTGATAGACATTGAGCACCATTTAGATCCTACTAATGTGCTACTTTCTCTGTTTTTTGTGCAAAATTCTAAAACTGATATCCAATTTTTTTTTTTTTTTTTATTTATTGTCATGTACCAGCATTCCACAAATTAGGAAAAAGAAAATTAAAGTCAAATGGGTTATGGCAAAAGACTTGTGATACCAAAATCTATGTAATGTCATTGTAAATGAAGAGCATGGTCTCATTCTGTACATGACATCAATCAAAGTAAGTTTGTTACTTATTGTATTGATCTACGGTTTGGCAGCACTCTGCCACAAATTGCCCCGGTATTACATATTCTGAATAAAATATATTGCAGCCAGTGGATGCTGTATGCAGAATGAATTATGCTTTTCTTAAAACAGTGATGAAAAAGGAAATTCAGAAAATTTCCTTCTTCGTGAGTTTTAAAAATTTTATTTCATTATGTGTAACACTTTATGTACTTTTGTTTTACAATCAATGGAAAATTCAGTTAAAGTGAAGAAAACAGAAGTATATTAATGTAGAAGGAAATGTTTTTGTAGATTCCATAGATTTCTTGAGGTCTCAAAAGAATTTTATGTTTTTCTTGTATGCACTAAATGCTTCCTTAATTAAATTGACAAAGTCAGAGGAATCTGTCAGTTTTCTGATGATCGGGTAGAAGAAGTGATTAGCAAGAGCAATTAGGCCCACATTGTTTCAAAATGGTTTGGATTGGATCTTGCCTGGCAGTAATAAATTCCGAGCACATATTGCAAATCATCA
This sequence comes from Mastigoproctus giganteus, assembly GCF_048544385.1. NCBI lineage: Eukaryota > Metazoa > Arthropoda > Arachnida > Uropygi > Thelyphonidae > Mastigoproctus > Mastigoproctus giganteus. The sequence goes on along the minus strand of NC_143585.1, from coordinate 140,214,123 downwards.
TTTAGTTCCAAAATAATTTTTTCCCCTTCCAGCGCAAAATTGAAACAATAAAACAATTACCTATCTTTACAATGGAGTTCATTTGAAAGACTACACAAGTAATGCAGATATGATCTGAAAAATGGCAAACTTTTAATGCTTCTGAAAGAAGTGGCAAGAGAAAATATGGAGTTACTTATAAGTTTGTAAAAGTGGTTCAGGATTTTTAAAAAATGGCATTTTTCATTGATTTCTTCCTCACCTCTCTTTGTAATTCTATCACAGTAGATGTATTTTATGCTGTAATTCAGGAGAGAGAGAGACTAATTTTTGTTGATTTGTTGATAAAGGATACTTGTAGAATTGCATATGAATGAAAGTAGGAGAATTCCATTTAAAGTTTAGAAGTAAGCATTGTACATATTATGTAGTGTGCATGCTAGTCAATAGGCTAAATAATTTGGACAATAAAATCGAAATCAGAATAGATAATTAATATAGAAGACAACATGATGAGTATTGCAAAAGAGCTACAATATCTGTTTTGTTGCAGCAGTAGTTTTTGCTTTCTTGTATTTCTTACACAATATTATCAAAAAAAAGTTGCACCAACCTTATAATTCACAAGATATTAACAATAAAAGGTATTTTTTAGTAATTTGTGTCTGTATTTAAATTTAATATTTTCAAACCAGATATTATGAAAGCACATTATTGCAAGAATATACTTTTATAATATTTGGTTATATAACTAGCGTACTGAACTAATCGTTTGCGCGATTAGTTTATTACATTAGTTATATAATTCAGATTGCTATACAGACATCATGAGATACCTTTCCTAGCTTGTACATAGGAAACAGTGTTGTATGGAATACTATTTTGATGCATGAAAGCAAAACATAATTTTTTATACTTATACTACTACATTATTAAAATTAGTAAGCCATTAATTTTATTAAATTTTCAAACTGTAGACTGTAAGCCATTCATTTCCACATTATAATCTCTCTCTCTCTGTGTGTGATTGTATTTGCTGTGTATGTTCTTTTTGGTAACTATTTATAAAATTATTCTAAATACAATTAACAAGTAATTTTTGTAATTACAATAAAAATCTAAATGTAGGTATAAATAAAGGATTAGTATATTTCCAACTAAATTGTAGTGGCTGAACATGTTTCACTGTCAAAAGGTAAACAGAACAGTTGCATGTGATTAGGGCTTGTTGTCCTTGTAGTGGCTAACTCTCGTGCAGGAATAGACTAGCTGGCCTTGACAGGTAGCATGCCAGCATCTTGTTCCAGTTCCTGGTACAGCTTGTCCCACTGTAGACTTTACTTCCTACTTCTGTTGTGCCTCTCCCTATTTCATGTTGGAGGTCATGAATATTAAACCATACTTTTCAACTTCATCTTGGCTGACAGTAATAAATTCTGAGCATATATTGCAAATCTTTAGTTCTAAAATAATGTGTCCCCCCTTCCAATTTAGTGCAAAATTGAAACAATCAAACAAAAACCTATCTTTATAGTTTAGTTCATTTAAAGATTATACAAGTAATAGATGAAAAATCATTAGCAAGAAAGTTATCTCAAAATTGATATATATATATTACTTAGAAGGAAATGCTATCCATCCAAGAAAATTATTTTAAGTTATGAAATTAGTGATAATAAAATATATATCTGAGTAACATTTGTTAATATATAATTGCCTATTAACAAACAACTAAGGTTTTGCACATTTTCTTTAGGTGGCATGATCCTCAAGTTATGTTATAAATTTAAAATAATTATTTTAATTCATTTCAATTCCAATACTTTGGAGTTTTGCAGGATTGTTTCAGCAGAAAGAGGTGTGGGGGATGAACATACCGTTCCTGCCTGGCAGACAAAAGTTACCTTTATCTTATATTTTCTAACCTTTAGGTTGACATTACATTTATTTTTACATGTTTATCCCAAGAAAAATATATTCCAAATGTATTCTGTGATAGCATATTGATTCGTCAGTTGTCTGGTTTTCTATGCTGTTGGAGGCTGGAGGAATTCTTCAGGGCCACTTCATTTGGTACTATAATTCGCTGATTTTAGCTGGAAGAAGTACACCTCATTCACCATGAATTATTCCAATTTACTAGTAAACACACACACACACACAAAATATGGCTGTAGACCATTATTCCTACTTTTCAACCATCTCTCCTGTTCTGAATTCCAATTCTCAGAATTGGAGTGGGAAACAGGAGAGATGTTTGAAAAGCTGGAACTTTTCTTTTTACACTTAACAGTTCCACCTATCACAGAGACATTAAAGTAGGGTTCATTTGAATCTGGTGCTTTGTGTTCAACTTGATCTCATTCCCATTTCTGTTTAAAACTGTTTCCAATCTTAATAGCCAATTTATCTACGGTGTAGCTACCTGGGGACATTGGAGTGTTTGCATAATGTTCACAGTGTTTTGTTTGTTCTTTATCCTTCAATTTTAAACATTTTTAATAAATGTAAAAAAATTTGGATTCCAGAGTAGTATAAAAAAATGTCAATTGATGTGGAATAACTAGACATATTTTCCCATTTTTTTTAAAAGCTTGAACTGTCCTATGAAAATTTAAAACAGTGTAGTATACATTGTGCATTACTAGGAACTGGTGCAGCTATGTAAGGTATTTTTATTAGATGAATAAATTTTGGACTACTGAAATGACACAGAGTGGAAATGGTCAAAAGATATTATTACTTTCCAACTGTTTATGAGGTGTTCTGAATTTCTGTTTACAAAAGTGAACATCTCGTTATAATGAAGCTGTGTTATTACACTGTCCTACTTTAAGTGTGGCCTAAGATGCAAATTTGAATAAAAATTATTATACTGATAAATTTCATTTCAGTTTCATGAAGAGTAATTGTTGATTAACTTAATATTTTTCTGTTCGTTAATTGTCTCAAGTATTATTATTATTTCTTTTTTCTCCTTATGAGTTTTATCCATCCTGTGTTGGATACTGGTACCAGATTCTTGGGGTGGTTATGTCCAGTTACTATTATTGGTCTGGGAAATCTCTTAACTATGCAGGCCTTCAGGATCATGGCTTTCTGGAGTTCCTTGTAGGTGTCTGGTCTTCCAGATTAGCATCACTGGGATCCAACATCCATACCTTGGTTCCAGGGTTACATCATTGGAATCTGATGTGTGCAGCCATGTGCTGTGACCTGTGGAAACTTGGAAAGGGGGATCCTGGTGGTTGAGGGACCCAGCCTTGATGCACCACTTTGGCCCCTGCTTCGACAAGACTGGTGTTCCCGGACCAGCCCAACTGGGATCAATTGGTGGGTGGATCTTACTGCTAGGGGTCAACTGCATTCCAATAAGTCTCCCTCCCTTTGGTCCTGGGATGGGATCAAGGCTTATTGGAAACGTGGGTATGGTACTCCTAAGCGAACTTGGTGTCCAATTTGTGTACGCAGTACCTGCTAGTTCACAAGTGGGCGTCCCCTTGTAGGGCTCCGCGGTGAGTGAGGTACTTAGGAAATTTTTATCTTACTCATATGAGTAATTTAAATCCTATTTCTTCTGGGGCCCCAACAAGGCCCCTACCTAATCGAGATGATAACACAGAAAACACTTCTGTAAAAGAGCCAGAACTTAGGATACACCACCATCAGTGACACCGCTCTTCCTCATTCTCCATTCCATCGGAGAGCAGTCAGTTGGGAAGATGTCACTCTTCTTTATCCAGAAAGGATTAGAAGGGTTGGCAGGATCACCCAAATCTGTAAAACGACTGCATTCTGGCAACCTTTTGGTCGAAGCTACAAATATGAAACAGGCGGATAAAATCCTAAAAGCCACATCAATAGGGAGAATACCTATCACCGTAACCACCCACAAAACTTTGAACCCTTCACAAGTTGTCATTTCAGAGTGGGACCTTCTTCATGTCTCTGAAGAAGAGATCTGCTCTGAATTGAAAGAACAAGGAGTGACGGCTGTCAAAAGAATATCAATGCGAAAGGATGGGAATCTCATCCCTACCTGAGTTCTCATCCTAACATTTAACACCCCAAAGCCTCCAGGTTCAATCAAGGCAGGGTACTTAAACTGCCCAGTGAGGATTTATATTCCAAACTCACTGAGGTGTTTTAAATACCAAAAATACTGCCACTCACAAGCAGCTTGTTGTGGTAACCCTGCCTGTGCTCAATGTGGTGTGAAAGACCAGGAGAGCAAGGAATGTTCAGCTTCCAAACCAATCTGTGTAAATTGCCAAGGAGAGCACCCTGCCTACTCCAGAGCATGCCAGTGGTGGAAGGATGAAAAAGAGATGCAAAAATTAAAAACACATCCAACCAATAAATAGTGGGAAGCCTTCATATGCTCAGGTTTCTGCAAAGTGCACTATCGGTACACAAACTGAGATGACTATACCACCAAGGGAGTCATTCACTCTGATTGCATGCTATTTATTGAGTTCACAAATTCCCACCAAAAAAAAAACAGTCAGCTGCCACTCCTATATCTGTACCTCCTAGTGCTTCACCACTACCAAAACTAAGTGGTAAAGAAGAGCCACCAGTAATACCAGAAACAATGGATATAGAGGACAAGGAGGTGCCGGACGGATTAGTCTTGGAACTCTTTGCAGAGGAAGAAATGGACACGGGACAGCGTCCATACTTCCCCAAAAAAGATAAATCCAAGACTGACAAAAGTAATCCCTCAGCACCTTGGAAGCTGCCTGATGGACCCACCAAGCCAAAATAATGGCTAAATTCCTACAATGGAATTGTCGTGGATTCAGCTGTTGTTGTTGTTGGTTTTTAGGAGCATTAGCAACTAAGGCCATATTGCTCCGGGATATGCGGTGGTCATTCCCTGACCTTTCTGCATTCTCTGTATTTGGTGGTCACGGGCTCGAACCCCGGTCTGATCAAGAAGCGTGTGCTACGCATTTCTGCTCCTGCCCACCTGGCTACGGAGGTGCCTATGTGTGCGTGGATTCAGCCAAAATACTGATGGCATCATGGCCCTCCTGCAAAAGCAAAAGCCAGTTTGCTTATGCTTGCAAGAGACTTACCTAAAGGCAAATGATGATTCCACCATGCATAACATCACAATTTTTTGTAAGGATAGAATTGCCGATGGTCCTGCCCATGGAGGAGTGGCTATCCTTGTGGGCAACCAGACCCCAGTTCAGCCTTTGCTACTTACAACCAGCATAGAGACTGTTGCAATTTGCCTTATAGTGGGATTTTTATTACCCATCTGTTCTATTTATTTGCCACCTGGGAGTGACATCTCCCAGAAAGACCTTGATAATCTTGTAATGCAGTTGCCTTCCCCTTTCTTACTTCTCGGGGATTTCAATGGACATGTAGTGCTAGTATCAATGGAAGGGGAACAGTCATAGAGCATATGCTAAATGACAATGACCTCTCCCTTCTAAATATTGGAACAAACACCTTCTTCCACATGTCTACCTGTACGTTTTCTGCCATCTATCTATCTATCTTTTCTACCGTTAATTCGTTGCCAATAATGGCCGCTGATTACTATTGGCTCCATCACTGTCAGAGTTAATTTTTTGCAAGTGGCCTTTGATCCTCTGTTATAGGGGTGTCAAAGGGTTTGTTAACCTTTTGGTACTCTAGGGTGGCTGATGGTGGCACAGGGGACTTGGTGATAATATTTAAAAGTGCCAATAGCCAGCCATAAAAAAGAAATGATGTTCTTTGGCTTTGCCTATAATAAATATTTTTAGTTTTGGAATAGCTGCCATACTGTCTCCTCCAAATAAACCAGCCAATAGACTTCGAGGACGCGAAAAATAGGAGGGAAAAGTAAAATTTGGGCGCCGCCCTTTTATGACGACGTCAGGACTTTAGTGTATGAAGAGTTGTATATATAGTGTTCAAAAGGTTACAGTGTTGGTGTGTTATAAATATATATACGGTAATTTATATATTTATTTTGTTGCCATGGGGATCTCTGCTTAGTGATGACAGCCATATTGCTTAAGTATATATCAGGCACTATAAGTTAAGGCTTAAAAAGAGACTTGCCATTGCTTGACTGCCTCGCTGTACTTTACATTCACATCGATACGAATTGAGTTGATCGCCTGCTTATTAGTCACGTGTTTTCACTTTCATTAGTGTTTTGTAAGTAGAAGCCCTTTGTGCATCTTGGCTAAAATAATAAGAAGACATCCAGAGCTGACAATCAGGATATCTGTGGGCCCAAGAACAGTATGTGCTCTATACACGGATCGGACACGTGCCTTTGAGCTCCTGCCCCATTTGTCCCTTTGATGTTTGTCTGCGAGAACCCCTAGTCAAGACTTACATATTTCGATTCCTCTTCGGAAGAACTTTCGAGTAATAATAAATTTGTGTGTCCAGAATTAGCGGAGTTTGACTTAGGTTAGATTTTTAATTTTTAACTTTAGCGATGGAAAGCTGGACATTCCAGTAACGGCTTATTCCACCCCCCACCCATCCCATCTATTGCTTCCAGCTATGGCCAGTGAAGGTCAAACAACCACAGCAATGGAACCTAATGCTACTGCCAGCAGTGACCAAGATATCGGAAGCCACATCCTGCAACAACAGGTGAATACCTCAATGTCCAAAAGGTCAGCAACTGTTAATACTTATGCTAATACCGTATCTAACGGATTATGCTTGACGACAGCAAAAACCCCTCTCTCGCGACCAACAATAGTACACATGCGGTCGAACAACGTTCTTACAAATGTAGCAACCGCTATTACTTCCCGGGAAAATGGAATAGTAATTTTCACTACCAAGGAAAACACTCCCCTAGAGCAGTACCTTACAGCGATCGCGGAGAAAGTACCACCGGAAAATATTACCCACGCATCCCGTGTGGCGGGAACTGTGCAGGTGTATTTCAGCCACCCCTCATGGGCGCAAACTATCCTGCAAAATGGAATAGACATCGGTCTTCATCACCTAGAAGCGGCGCCAATTGCCTTAGCACCAACGAAAGTTACAATTTCAAACGTCCCACCTGAAATCCCTCATCAATTTATGAGAGGGATTTTATCCAAATACGGATCAGTTACCGGGAAAATACGCACACTCTCTGCAGCAACCACGAAACCGAAATTTTCGCATATAAAAAGCTTCCGCAGGCAAGCACTTATGCACTTTGTCAACAATGACGCAGCAAACATCCCAAAACTCATCAACACCGATCTAAACGGAATAATTTACACCTTCTATACCTCCATTTCCTCACAATGTTTCTTCTGCCACGAAGAGGGTCACATCAGGAAAAACTGCCCGCATATCTCTAACTCTTCTGAAAGTAATACCGAAATTCAGGCGGCACTAACCTGGGTCAGGCCAGATGCACAAAGCGAGCTGACTGTTGGAGATAATGGGGATGCTGAAAAACTGTCAAACAGTCTGAGATGCTTCCCACAACAAACTCTTCAGAAAAAGAAAATTCAAAGACCACAGAAGACCAGGACACAATCTCTTCAGGAGACCGACCAACCGAAACAAGAGTTTTATCTCGGAATCAACCCCCAAGGCAGACCATGTCCAAAGCCACAAAACAGAAGAAGACAACGCACACGGCGCCAGGAAAAGAGCAAACCGCTAACAAAAACAACAGGGGCGACGAAAATAAATACAGAACACCACAGAAGATAAACGGTCAGATCTCAAATAAGTCCATCATACCACCAAGTATGGAAATAAATAAACAGCTACAAACCACTCACGATCCAAATGAAGAAGAACCCGAATTTCTGGGCACTGAAGAAGAGACCAACTGTGATTCTCACGATTCAAGTGCTTCAGAAGACGATGAAAACGAGTTTCCCTACACTAAAGGTCCTTTAACTGTGGAGAAACTACGATCCTTTCTACGGGAAGTACGCGGCTCCCCACAGAAGCTGGTGACAGCTCTGAAGTTCATCTCTAACATACCCGAGCTGATCTCACAACTTACGGGTCTGCGTTCCAAACTAAAAGGAAAGAAAGACAGAGCAGATTGAATAGATCCAAACGCCTGTACTACTTGATTAACGGGCTTGAACAGCAATATCATCAATCAGGATGTTAACCGCCCCAAAACTTGCAAAACCCTTATCTTTATTCCTGCAGATAATGCTGACTCTTAGCATGCTATCACTTAATGCAAGAGGATGCTCCTCTGCATTGCGCAATAAGCTGATCCTTCACCAGGTCCAACGACATCATGCCGACCTACTCTTCCTACAAGAAACAAATATTAAAACAGACACAAGGCCATCATTCTCCAACACAACAACATCATGGGGCAGGAGTGAGTGTCGGCCTTCATCAAAAATCCGCCTGCAAGCTCAATGTGATAGCAGAGATCGCTGGCTACGCAATTTACGCCCACCTGGATACACCCCAGAAGGAAACCCTGCACCTTTTTAACATCTACATGCCACAGCAAGACAGACTTGCTATTCAAATAACCAACTTCATACAAAGCCACATCTCTACTATAGATCAAGAACACATCATTCTTGCTGGCGACTTCAACTGCATTCTTGACCCAAAAATGGACAGAGCACGATGCACTGAGCACCGCACAACATTAATCAATAACCTGCAGGCCTTGATAAACAACAGTGAACTGGTCGACGTATTTAGACACCAGCACCCAGAAGAAAAGTCCTACACCTGGAGATCAGCAAATACAGCATCTGAAAGACTACCTTACCAAGCCCGACTGGACAGATACTACATCCCAAAACACACCATCCCCCTGGTCAGAAGCATCACACATTTGCCATCTTATATTTCAGATCACTCCTTTATCAAATTACAGCTCTCTTTCTCACCCAATCATTACAAAAGTGGAGGTGCTTATTGGATGTTCAACAATAGCCTTCTTCAAGACAAGGAATACATTTCTAAGCTGCAAGACTTGATATCCAACCTTGCCCAATCCAAAGACAGATTGGAGCCCATGAACACGTGGTGGCCTAGATTTAAAAGTAAACTGAAATCATTCTCGCAAACCTACAGCCATCAGAAAAGTCAACAAAAGCGTAATAACCTCTATCAGCTTGAGCAAAGGCTGAAAAATCTCCCATCTGATAGTCAGACCTATCAGTCAACACTACAAGCCATACAAACCCACTTAGAACACTCTGCAAAAGGCGCCCTGCTCAGATCAAGATACACCCACATAAATCTATCTGATGCCCCGACCAAATACTTTTTCTCATTAGAAAGCAGACATCAGAAATCAACCACCATCACTGCCATTCAGCTGCAAAACGGAAACATCACTGAAGACCCAGAGGAAATCTTCTCTGAAGTAACAAGATTTTCTAGAGAAATTTACAGTTCTCAAGAAACCTCTACAAAGGCAACAGAGGAAATCCTTTCAGGACATAAAAAAAATCTCCCATACGGCCCAATGCAGTATGGAGAAACAAATCACCCTACAAGAACTAACAGCAGCATGCAAAGCCCTTTCCAAAAATAAATCACCAGGTCTGGACGGACTGACTTCTGAATTCTTCCAAACGTTTTGGGATCAACTCGGAGTGCTACTCTTTGAAATGCTTGAAGAAGCTCAGTTCCATGGATTACCAGCTTCGGTCACCACCTCTGTCGCTCGACTGATTCCCAAGAAAGGAGATCGCACCAATTTACAAAACTGGCGCCCGATTTCCTTAATGAATACGGACTGTAAAATCATTTCCAAAGCCATCGCCAATAGATTAAAAGCCACTCTCCCTGATATCATCGATCACCAACAAACATGCTCTGTACCTGGAAGATCGATTCACGACAATCTACATCTGATCCGAGACCTCCTCTCCACTGCAAACAGCCAAAGAGAATTCCTAGCACTAATTAGCCTTGACCAGAAAAAGGCATTCGACAGCGTGGAACACAGCTACCTATTTCAAACCTTGAAAGCCTTTGGATATGGACCTTACATCATCGGAACAATCCATCTGCTATACAAGGAAGCCAAATTCTGCCTGAAACTCAACAACCAGCTCACCTGCCACTTTCCATATTCCAGAGGAATAAAACAAGGCTGCCCACTCTCTGGACAACTCTATGCAATTGCCATAGAACCATTCCTTAATAAAATTGCCACCAGTATACAATCCTGACGAACGCTGCTACCAGAACCCCACCTAAATATAACCTACTCAGCATACGCAGATGACGTCACAATTGCAATACGACACGAGAGTGAATTTGAAGTCATTCAAAAGGCTCATGATCTTTACGCTCAAGCATCAGACGCAAAACTCAACCACTGTAAGACCAGCGGCCTGTGGGCTGGCAACTGGAAAACTAGAACCGACTCCCCCATCCAAGGCACATGGTCCAGCGAGGGACAGAAATACCTAGGTGTGTACCTCGGCAATACCCTCCTTTTCTCCCAGAAGAACTGGCCCGAATTGCTGAGTCGTTTCAACAAAGTACTCGGGAGATGGAGAAGCGTGTGCGCCACATCTTCGCTGAGAGGGAGAGTGCTTGTGGTCAATGATATGGCGGCAAGCGTTCTCTGGCACACCTTCAAAATTCTCACTCCACCTGCTGACTTCCTCCACCAAATCCAGGCATCTGTCCGAAGCTTCCTTTGGAACAAAACCAACTGAATGTCCTACTCCAAACTTAGCCAACCACTTACTCACGGGGGTCAAGGGTTGGTCTCTTTTGACGACAAAATCACAGCATTCTGGATCACCTTTCTTCTTAAGACGCTGCAAACAAAATACGCACATTCCAACACTACGGATAAACTATTAGCAACAGCCACTAGAGGACTATCCCTTTCAACAATATTGAGAATGGACATGGCACCAGTACCACTCAAACTACCGCTGTTTCATAAAGACGCACTATACCGCTGGAAAAAGCTAAACCTTCACCATAATCTTGAGAGAACATCCCTTCCCGGAATACTTTCAGAACTGCTCTTCTACAATAAAAGAATAATAGACCCTGCAAATGATGATATTCTCTTCTTCCCTACGCGGAACTGGGCAGGAATAAGAACCATAGGCGACCTCCTGACACCAAGCCTTGAATGGAAAGGATCAGAAGATTTGCCCATTAAAACCATTAATGCAAAGCAGCAACACATACATCTAAAATCAGCGATCACACAAGCTCTTCCAGACATCACTACAACTAAAGGGATTGGAAATGTCACTGGATCCTCGCTTACACCAACCTTCGTCATCACATCACCAGAAGACATGGTACCTCTGTCTCCTGCAAAAAAGTCTATCAGCTAATCATGTCTCGCCATGCAACCACGATTTTCCCATCATCCACCTGTCAAGCTGTCCCTGCACCCCTCTCCACTCACCACAAGCCACCATCAAACTTTCAGTGGAACCTTCCGTACAGGACGAAATGTTCCAAATCGGACGCAGACATCCAGTGGAGACTGTGGCACAACATCCTTCCCACCCCAGTCAAGCTACAAATCTTCGGGTTACGCTCCTCAAACTACTGCCTCTTCTGCACCACCCCAGGTACCCTGGAACACATATACCTGGCATGCCCTGTGAACAAGGAACTCGTCAAATACGCTTTGGATGCAGCAAAGCTTGCCTGCAACCACGCCCACACTCCGGAGGACTACTGGTACCTACTTCACTCTGAGCAGACAGCACACACCACCTGCAACTTCCTATTCATTGCGGCCAAGGCAGTCATTTACAACTTCTACTTGAAGCACACAAGAAGCAGTGACGACGTGCCTCCTGTCGACACATCGGCGCAACATCTGAAGTGGAGCCTACGGAGGAAGCTGCAGAGCAGACTTCTACTCGAATTCCACAGCAAAAAACCAGAAACTGTGGATCATCTTACCAGTGAATGGAACAGTGGCGGTCACCTCTTCACCATCACTGAACAGTCCATCACCTTCAACGTGTGACACTTAACATGAGAACGACCCAACCCCAAGAAACTGTTATTTTCTTATTTCCTGAAATTAAAATATTGAAACCTTTGTATTTCTTTCTAAAAAGTTTTCTTTATCTTTCTTTTTTGCTTTGTACATAGAATGTAAATAGTTGTTGTTGAAAATGTATCTACTGTTCACGTTTTAATAAAAAAAAAAAAAAAAATATCTATCTATCTATCTATCTCCTTCTCTTCTCCGTTCACTCACTTGGGAAGTGGAGGAGAACCCATATGGAAGTAATCACTTCCCTGTGATAACCTGCTTACACACTGGGAAACCATGTCTGCCTTTTAGGTTACCATGGTGGAAGTTTGATCCAGGCTGACTGGAATGCCTTTCAACATTAGGCAAATTTTGAAATCATTATGGTCAGTCAGGAGCCTATCAATGATACAGTCATGTACATTGCAGAAAAAATCGTCCATGCAGCTGCAATTGCAATCCCAAAAACATCTGCCCAGTTTCCACCTTTTCCCAAACCATGGTGGAATTCACAATGCACAGCAGCTAAAAAGGCGCAAAACAAAGCATGGGGGATATTCTGCCGATATTCCACCAAGGCCAACCTTAGCCTTTAAACGTGCATGAGCCAAAGCTCAGTACACTCACTGCCAGAGTCAGAAAGAATCATGAATCCGTTTTACGTCATCGATTACACAGTCTACCAGTGCTAAGGTGGTCTGGGATAAAATCTGGAAAATAAAGGGAAAATATACATCTCGCCCCTCATCGATCCTAGACTGTAATGGATGCACTATAGCAGAGCCCACTGCAATAGCCAATGCTCTTGGGGAAACATTTTCAAACATCTCTGGGATATCATCCTTTTCCCTAGAGTTTCTGGTCCTGAAACATAAAAGAGAAAAACAGGCACTATATTTCACATTAAAGGGCCTTTGTTCCTACAACAAACCATTCACTATGCAGGAATTAAAAGAGCTCTTTCACTTTCTAAAGCAAGCGCTGTTGGACCAGATGGAATCCATTATGAAATGGTTAAGCACCTTTCCCCAACATCTATGGATCACCTGCTCCTTTTATATAACAGAATCTGTACTGCAGTTTCCGGATGCCTGGTGCATGGCAATCGTTCTTGCCTTTGTAAAGCCAGGAAAGATCCTAAAATCTCTACTTATTATCTTCCTATCGCTCTGACCAGCTGTCTGTGCAAAATCATGGAGAGAATGGCTAATCTTAGTTTAATGTGGTATTTATAATCAAACCACCTTCTCTCCAACATTTGGTGTGGCTTCCGCAGAAACAGGTCCACTCTAGACCATCTTATTAGACTGGAAAAATCCATCCGGGATGCTTTTGGTGTCAGTGTTCTTTGACATGGACAAAGCGCATGACACAACTTGGAGATTTGGCATCCTAAAAGATTTGCATGACCTAGGTCTTAGTGGACATCGCCCCGTTTTTATTAAAAACTCTCTAGCCAAGTGGTCCTAAGTTCGTGTAGGATTCTCACTCTCTCGTCCATTTTGCCAAGAGGAGGAAGTGCCGCAAGGATCAGTATTAAGTGTCACGCTTTTTGCCATCAAAGTAAATTCCATCACAGAACAACTTCTTCCAACCGTAAACAGCACTGTCTATGTTGATGACTTTAGCATATTTTGTCATTCATGCAACATGATGGTTATTGAAAGACAACTGCAACATGCCATTAATCGCCTTAATTCCTGGGCACTTGCTAATGGATTCAGGTTCTTGCCACAGAAAACAGTTTACGTACACTTTTGTCGTAAGCGTAATCTTCATCCTGAACCTGAATTAAAGCTTGGACGAAATGCTATTATAGTAGTGTCCGATAAAATTCTTGAGACTTGTATTTGATAAAAAGCTGACCTTCCTAGATCACATCTGCCAACTTTGTAAAAGTGCACAAGAGGTCTTAATATACTTTGCTCTTTGTCCTCTACATTTAGGGGTGCAGACCGTTGCACCCTACTATGCATTTACCGTGCACTTGTGCGATTGAGACCAGATTATGGGTCCCAGGTGTACAATTCAGCCAGGGACAGTGTACTCCAATGCCTGGACCCTATCCATATCGCTACTGGGGCATATCGAGCATCTCCTGTCCAGAGCCTATACATTGAAGCAAATGAACCACCACATCACTTCGGCGTAAGCGGTTGTCTTTTCAATATGCTTTAAAACTGAAATCGCTGCCAGACTATCTGACGTTGCCATCCGTTTTTGAGCCACAATGGGAAAGTTTGTACAATGCCCGTCAAACTGCCAGTTGTCCTTTTGGTATTAGTTTCCAAGCGCTACTCAAAGAATTTAAAATCAAGGCAGACAAGATTGCCCAAACACCAAATCAGCCCCTTCCACCCTGGCATGCTCACATTCCAACATCCGACTTTTCCCTTAAAAACTGGGGAAAGTCGGACACTCTGTCGTGTGTCTACCTGCAGTTTTTTTCAGCACACAAAGCTGAACATTCTGAGTTCGTGCCAGTTTACACAGACGGCTTGAAGTCACAATTCTATGTAGGATCTGCTGCTCTCTTTGCAGACACTACTATATCAGAGCAGACTCTCTGAATGCAGCATATTCACTGCAGAGCTGCGCGCTATACAGTTAGCCTTGGATCATATTTGTAAAATGCCTGCACCAACAGTTCTTTTTATATTCGGATGCTTTGAGCATCTTACAGGCTTTATTATCTGTCAGATATAATCCTCACCCAGTTCTGTCTCAAGTTCAGCAGAATTCATGAATTCAGCTGAACTTGAATTCTGCTGAAGTCATGAGTTCAGCACTCTCTCCATGAATGTGAATACGATATCCGCTTCTGCTGGATTCCCAGCCACATTGGGATTAAGGGGAAATCAGCAATTCCTTCTAATAATTTTTGCCTGTCGGTCCCCTGTATAGACTACAGGCAAGTAATACACAAAAAGATTCACACCTTATGGCAAGATACATGGAATAGACAGACAACCAATAAATTACATCAGATAAAGCCTGTAATTGAACCGTGACAGTAGTCTGTGCAGAAATCATAAGGAGGAAGTTGTTCTAGCACGGATCTGCATAGGACACAAACAGACATCTGACACATTCTTTCTTACTGAGGGGTGATGACCCTCCTATGTGTGAGTCCTGTGATACAGTTTTAACCCTGAAACATATTTTAATTGCGCGCCCAGATTTTAATAATATGCGCTTTACCGCTTTTAACAATCTGACTGAACCTTATACACTCAGTCAGATTTTATCTGACAATGACAAGGTGTCTGCTCTTTTTAATTTTTTACAGCTTAACTAATTTATAAACATGTATATAAAATAAGCTTTATACTTTTAGAATATATACACCTTTTAAACTTACACTTAATCTTTTGACGAGGTAACCTCTTTTAAAGTTACCAGTATCTATTTTTACCTTTTTCTTGGTGCATAGCCACTGCTGCTAATGTACCAGTAAAATTTTATTTAGCCTCTTTGGCACCCTGCCAGTGGTTGACATGGATGATCAGGATGGTTTGATTGTTACTTGTTCCATGTGCCATATCTCTTTGACTTCCTGTCTAATGTCTGTGTACTTCCTGATCTTTTCTTTGTTGGTTTTTTTGGAGGTTTCTGGTATTGGGCACGACCCAATAATAAGGCACGACCTGGTCATGCCTTATTATTATTATTTCTCCCTGAAGGGGTCCCATCCCATGATGGGTACTGGTACCAAGTGCACAGGGTGCTATGTCCAGCTCTTATTACTATTGGTTGAGGAACTCTGACTATCCTACAGGTTCAGGATTGCAACTTTCTGGAGTTCCTTGTAGGTGTTCTCTGGCAGGCAGTTGCTGCTAGGCACTTGTGTAGGGTCTTTGGCACCATGCTAGTAGGCGACATGGTGATCAGGTTGGTTGTTACTTGTTCCATATGCCACATCTCTTTGACCTTCTGTCTTAGGTCTGTGTAATTCTTGATCTTTTCTGTGCAGGTGTTCTGGTGGTTGCCAGTTTTGGGCCCCACTATGTTGATCAGACAGGTATCCTCTTCCTTCTTGTGGATGAGGGTTATGACTTGTCTGTTATTATGGTGCTGTCCAGTACAGCTCGTAGGTTGGGATCTCTAGTACTGCCTGTGGTTCGTATCTGTAATGCGGTACATTTTCTTTGATTAACTGGTATTTTCATGGTAGCTTCTGATGTATTATCCTGTGAGCCGGTCGTGTCTATGAGTGTACTCTTTCTGGGTGATCACCCTGCATCAGGCGCCTCTGTAGCCAGGTGGGAAGGAGCAGCAGTGCGTAGCACACGCTTCTTGATTAGACCGGGGTTAGAGCTCGTCACCACCAAATACAGAGGATGCGGAAAGGTCAGGGAATGACCACCGCATATCCCGGAGCAATATGGCCTTAGTTGCTAATGCTCCAAATAACAAACAAACAACAACAACAAACACCCTGCATCCTGCAGTGATGTGCTAGATTGTTTCTGAGGTCAGGTGGCATCATTGACATGTGTCATCTATCACTCTGGGTTTCTTAGTGATGTAGTTCCTGGTGTTGATTACCTGATCTTGGATGAAGAGAATTAATCCTTTAGTCTCGGAGAAGAATGTCTTGCTCACGAGCCATGCATTGAAAGCCATTTTATCTATGTAGTCTTGGAGTTTATTGTAGTGTCTTCTTTGACCATCTTTCTATCTTTGTTTCTTCCACATGTGCGGGAAAGGTCTGCTTGTTTAGGTTGTATAGAGTCACGCTGTGTTTTTCTGGAAGTAATCCTTCAGGTTCTCATTAGCTTTCTTTTCTCGCTTGGTGAGGTCTGTCAAGCCC
This sequence comes from Mastigoproctus giganteus, assembly GCF_048544385.1. Classification (NCBI taxonomy): domain Eukaryota; kingdom Metazoa; phylum Arthropoda; class Arachnida; order Uropygi; family Thelyphonidae; genus Mastigoproctus; species Mastigoproctus giganteus. The sequence continues at coordinate 140,197,384 of NC_143585.1, read as the reverse complement.
ATACCTCCTTCTTTTTGATCTGTGATCAGTGTCTCCACTGCCTACTTTGGTGGTGTTAGCAGCTCTTGGTAATCATTATCCTTGTCTTTCTCATGATCTCCTCCAGCTCAACATTATTCTATTCTGTGATACCGAAGGAGTATATTAGCACTGGGCTGCATAGGCATTTATGGCTTTAACTGTGTTTCCTTCATTCAGCTTTACTTTAAGTAAGATTTCTGATGGTATTTTGCGATCAGGCAGGCCTTGATCACCTTGTGCTCCAACTGCTAAGCCTGGATCATTTCCTGGGTATTTGTAGTTCTCACTCTCTGTCGTGGCTTTAATCTCTTTACTTGTCTGCAGCTGCTACTTTTGGCCGACTGATTTTCCTTATTGCAGTCTGTTGGTCTTGCATTTGTCTAGTTCCAAATTCCATCCTGATGTCATTGCTGATTTCTTCAGTGATCCAAAGAATTCAGCAGTGGCATTATTATTAGCGGCAAATGATGCAAGAAGGAAATCTTACATAGCAACAGTGCAAAAAAGAAAAAAAAAAAAAAAGAAAGCCAACACTTATCATTCCATATCTCCATCCTATCAAATAGTGTATCTACTTCTTCCTTGGATTCATTCGAACTACCTAGATGGAAGCTTGATCCAACAATCAGCCACCAGGTGGGTATATGGGATGTGTTAGAGTAATTAAGAATAAGAATAGGTGCATGAATACTTGCATGTATACCAATGCTAGAAGTATAGTAAATAAATTTGATGAATTTGAAGTGTTGGTCAAGACATCAAAGGCGGATATTATTGGGATATCAGAGACGTGGTGTCACACAGATATAAGGAATGCCGAACTGGAATTTGGGGAGTACAATGTGTACAGAAAGGATAGACAGGATAGGAAGGGAGGAGGTGTTATGCTGTTAATAAAGAAAAACATAAAATCAAAAGAAGTGCATCCAGTTGATATAGATGAACAGTGCACTGTTGAGTCAGTTTGGTGTGACATAAGCTCTGCGAAAGCAAAAATAAGAGTAGGAGTGTGTTATAGGCCTAATGACTCGAATGAGTACAATGAACAATTGTACAGAGAAATAGAGTGGGCTAGTAAATCGGAATGTCTTATAATGGGGGATTTTAACTCCCCAGATATTGACTGGAACTTGTGGGTTGGGCACTCACACACTAGTCAGACTTTTTGGATTTATTGGATGATTGTTTTCTGCAGCAGCATGTTCGAGAGGCAACCAGAGAAAGTAATACTCTTGATCTGGTTATCAGCAGTGATCATTCATGTATTAGGAATTTGCAGATAAAAGAACCACTAGGTGGCAGTGATCACAGTGTACTGACGTGGGATTTACTTAAAGATTTAACTACTATCAGGGTTAAAGGAAAGGGTTTTTGCTTCTGTAAAGGCGAGTACAGTGGTCTCCGACAGTTTTTAGTTTCTGTACAGTGGGATCAACTGACGATGTTACCAACAGTAAATTCTAAGTGGGAAGCATTCAAGGAATTAATCGTGGAAGCTACTAAAAGGTTCATACCTGTTAAGAAATATTGTTCAAGGTTTAGGCCTAAATGGTTGTCAAATGAACTCATGAGACTCGTAACAGAGAAGAAAAATGCATGGGATGCATATAAATTATCAAGCGACTCAGAAGCATATGGCAGATATAAGTTAATCTGTAATCAGGTCACAAAGGAGGTTCGGCAGGCGAAAGCAGATTACGAGAAATCCTTGGCAAAAGATGCTAAGAAAAACAGCAAGGATTTCTTTACTTATATAAACTCTAAAAGGAAGGGGATGAATCTGATTGGTCCACTTGACATCGATGGTTCGACTGTTGATGATCCTGCACAGATAGCAAACAAACTGAATGAGTATTTTGCATCTACATTCACACGTGAGGAATTATTAAGGTTTGAAAATGGCACAAGGTTATCAAATTGTAGCAAGATACTTAATGATTTTGTAATAACTGAGAGCAAAGTGGAAGAGAAATTGTTGAAGTTAAACGTAAGAAAAGCACCTGGGGTGGATGGGATCTATCCAGTTATATTAAAGGAGACGGCAAAGCAACTAAGCAAACCCTTAGCCATAATTATGAGAGCATCCTTGGACTCAGGGGAGGTTCCCACGGACTGGAGATGTGCAAATGTATCCCCAATTCACAAAGGGGGATCGAAGGGTGACACGAGTAATTACAGACCAGTTAGTTTAACTTCTGTTCCGGGTAAAATAATGGAGTCGCTGGTTAAGGATGCATTGCAGGATCATCTAGACAAGACTGCAGCAATAATTCAGACACAGCATGGGTTTGTTAAGGGAAAGTCTTGTCTGACAAATTTGATAGGATATTATGATGTGGTTACAAAGGAACTGGATGCGAAAAATAATTTTGATATCATATATTTGGATTTCAGGAAAGCTTTTGACACTGTTGCGCATGGAAGACTATTGTACAAATTGGAGCAGAATGGTATTAAGGGTAAGTTGCTACAATGGATAAAAGGATGGTTAAGTGCTAGAAGACAGAGGGTGGTAATCAATGGGTGCTGCTCTTCTTGGACTAATGTTATTAGTGGAGTCCCACAGGGTTCGGTGTTAGGTCCACTGTTGTTTTGTATATTTATCAATGATATTGATGAAGGTATATCAGGCTTAATGTCGAAGTTTGCAGATGATACAAAGGTTGGCAGGGTTGTTAATGACAGTAATGGCAGTGTGCTACTGCAACAGGATCTAGATAATTTGGGCAGATGGGCTAAGAAGTGGCAACTGAAGTTTAACCTTGACAAATGCAAAGTACTACATATGAGTAGAAGTAACCCCAGAGAAACGTACCAACTGTGTGGTACTACACTTAAGGTGATAAAAAATGAAAAAAACCTGGGAGTAATTGTGCAGGCAGATATGAAGTTTTCTGAGCAATGCAGACAGGCTGCCAGGGCAGGTCATGGGGTTTTGTCAATGATATATAGGAATTTTGCTAGCAGGGAAAAGGAGGTGATTATCCCTCTGTATAAGGCAATGGTCAGGCCACGGCTTGAGTACTGCGTACAGGTCTGGAGGCCTCATTTTAGGAAGGATGTAGATTTACTTGAGCGTGTACAGAGAAGGGCAACAAGATTGGTGAGGGGAATGAAGGGATCCTCTTACCAAGAGAGGCTTAAGTTCTGCAAATTGCAGTGGCTGGAGACTAGGCACCTGCGCAGTGATCTGATTGAGGTATATAAGGCCTTGAATGGGTTGAGCACGCTGAATTCTGATGGGATCCTTCCATCAGAATTCAGATTACGAACCTAAGGGGGCATAAATTGAAATTAAGAAAAGACAGATGTAGAATAGATGTGCGGAAATTTGCCTTGAGCCAGCGGGTGGTTAATTGCTGGAACAAACTTCCATCTGTCGTTGTGGAAGTTGATAGGTTGAATAAATTTAAGGAGGAACTGGACAGGCATTTGGAGGGAATGGTGTGATTTTTTTTTTTTTTTTTGTTGGCTGATGCTGCATAAGCTCATACATTTGCTTTCTTGCATCACATGCCACTACTACTACTACTACTACACCCTCTGGCTGAAGGAAAATTTCCACACATCCTGCAATCATCCTTTCTCAGTTTCAATTTATGCCCTCTCATGTATGTGGTCTGAGAAAGAGGATGGATTTCATTAACATTAAACTAATTCAATCCATTCAAAACCTTAAACACTTCAGTCAGGTCTCCTAACAGATGTCTAGTCTTTGTATGCTGCAGTTTTCAAAACTAAAGCTCTTTCCTGGTAAGAGCACCCTTTTGCTCCCCCTTGCCAATCTTGTTACTCTTCTCTATACTCATTCTAACAGAGGCCTCCAGACCTCTATACTCATTCCAAATGAGGCCTCCAGACCTGTATGCAGTACTCAAGATGTGGCCTGACCATTCTCTTATACAATGGGATAAGCTTAATATAATATAGTATAGTATAGTACATAATATTATCAATTAATCAGATAATTAATCTTGTTGAACTTCATTGTCAATTAAATTGTACTTTTAACTATACATATAACGACTTAGGTTACGTAACATAAATAATTAGAAAAAAATAAATAATTAATACTTAACTTGATACGGAAGTTATATAAAGGGATTTCGTAGATAACACTCGATACTGAAACATAAATATAGCGTTATAACTGTGTTGGGATACAAGTTTAGTGTTTTAATTTTGTACTGAAATTGAAATTTTATTGAAATTAAATCGAAATCATGACTCAGACCAGAGCAGCAAAGTAAAAGGCTCAAGCTAATGGGAGTGCTGTGGCTCAAGGGAGAACTGAGGGGGACAGTTGCCCTCTGAATCACAACCTTTTCAAATGCACTACTTGCTTGATGTTTGTGGAGCAGTCAGGTACGGGACATGATACTGCCACGGGGGATGTCTTTGTGTGTGTGCGCGCGATGCAAGGAGTGTAAGGAAATCAGGCGACAACTCAGCATTGTTATGGGCCTATATGAGAGCTTGAAGGACAGGATGGATGCCCTCGAAGGATTAAAAGTGAGGACCCATCAAGCTCTCAGCTGCCCACACCAATGCCAGAGCTTGCACTTGGTCATCACGCAACACAGCGGCAGCCCCCAAGGCAGAATGCGCTAGTCCCAAAGGAACTAGTAGTTGTTGGTGGGCGCCTCCGTAGCCAGGTGGGAAGGAGCAGCAGTGCATAGCACACGCTTCTTGATTAGACCGGGGTTCGAGCCCGTCACCACCAAATACGGAGGATGCGGAAAGGTCAGGGAATGACCACCGCATATTCACGGAGCAATATGGCCTTAGTTGCTAATGCTCCTAAAAAAACCAAAAAAAAAAAATAAATAAATAAATAGTTGTTGGTGACTCTATTGTCAGGGAAACGGGAAACATGCTTTGTAAAAAGGATAGGTGGAACAGGACCAGGGTATGTCTGCCAGGGGCAAAGGTTGATGACGTTGTAGAGCGGATATCATCTTTTAAGGGCACAAAAGGTGATATAGTTGTACACGTTGGCACTAATGATATTAAAAGTAGGAGACCGGCGGAATTACTTAACAAGTACAGGTCACTGTTGAAAAAAAGCCGTGAATTAGGGTTGAATTTGAAAGTGTCTGCAATTCTGCCCAGACACGACAGGAGGGAGTATATGATGAGAGCCCTGTCGATCAATTCGGCCCTGGAAAGATTGTGCAAGGCTCAAGGGGTAGAATTTTTTTCAGCCTGGTCTGTACTTGTTAACAATAGAGACTGCTTCTACAGTGATGGGATACACTTAAATAGAAAGGGTGCAAGAATTTTTGCTGATGCTATCGAGGCAGTGCTAGGTGGGTCGGAAAACTGCTAGATTGGGGGGGATACAAGGACTAATAGATTAACAGTAGCTACTGGCAGAGGTGAAAGAGATTCTTGCACTGCTTCTATTGGAATGAGCAGCAGCCTGGAAAATAACATGCAGGATATTTCAGAGACTGCTGGAAATCATTGGGGTACAAGTAAACACATGGGTTGTGTTAGGGTAGCTAAGAAAAAGAACAGGTGCATGTATACTTGCGTGTACACCAATGCTAGGAGTTTAGTAAATAAATTTGATGAATTTGAGGTATTGCTCAAAACATCAAAGGCAGATATTGTTGGGATTTCAGAGACGTGGTGTCACACAGATATAAGGAATGATGAACTGGAATTTGGGGAGTACAATGTCTACAGAAAGGATAGACAGGATAGGAAGGGAGGAGGGGTTATGCTATTAGTTAAGAAATACATAAAATCCAAGGAAGTGAAGCCAGTTGACATCGCTGGACAGTGCATTGTCGAGTCAGTTTGGTGTGAGATAAGCATTGAGCATTGGGAGTTCAAAATTGAGAGTAGGAGTGTGCTATAGGCCTAATGACTCTGATGAGTATAATAAGAAACTGTACAGGGAAATAGAGTGGGCCAGTAAATCAGAGTCTTATAATGGGGGATTTTAATTTCAGATATTGACTGGAATTTGGGGGCTGGTCACTCACACACTAGCAAGGCTTTTGTGGATTTATTGGATGATTGTTTTCTACATCAGCATGTTCGGGAGGCAACTAGAGGGAGTAATACTCTTGATTTGATTATCAGTAGTGATTCTTCATGCATTAAGAATCTGCAGATAAATGAACCACTAGGTGGCAGTGATCACAGTGTGCTGAAGTCGGATTTACTCAAAGAGGTAACTACCATTAGGGGTAAAGGGAAGGGTTATTGCTTTCGTAAAGGCGACTACGATGGACTGAGACAGTATTTAAATTCTATACAGTGGGACCAACTGATGATGTTACCAACAGCAAATTCAAAATGGGAAGCATTCAAAGAACTTATCTTGGAAGCTACTAGACTTTACATACCAACTAAGAAATATTGTTCAAGGTTTAGGCCTAAATGGATGTCAGATGAACTAATGAGACATATGGCAGAGAAGAAAAATGCATGGGATACATACAAATTAACACATGACACAGAATCCTATGATAGATACAAGTTGATCTGTAACCGAGTTACAAAGGAGGTTAGGCAAGCAAAGGCAGATTTCGAGCAATCTTTGGCAAAGGATGCAAAGAAAACCAGCAAAGAGTTCTTTACTTATGTAAACTCTAGAAGGAAGGGGATGAATCAGATTGGTCCACTTGATATCGATGGGTCAACTGTTGATGCTCCTGCTCAGGTAGCTAAGAAACTAAATGAATATTTTGCATCGACATTCACACATGAGGAGTTATTCCGCGAGGGGAATGCCAGAGGTGTATTCAATTTTGGCAGTAAGCTGGAGAATCTTGTAATAACTGAGAGTAAAGTGGTGGAGAAATTGTTGAAGATAAACACAAGAAAGGCACCTGGGGTGGATGGGATCTATCCAGTTATATTAAAGGAGGCAGCAAAGGAAGTAAGCAAACCCTTAGCCATAATTATGAGAGCTTCCTTGGACTCAGGGGAAGTACCCATGGACTGGAGATGTGCAAATGTGACCCCAATTCACAAAGGAGGATCAAAGCTGACACAAGTAATTATAGACCTGTGAGTTTAACTTCTGTTCCCGGAAAATTAATGGAGGCACTGGTTAAAGAAGCACTGCAGAATCATCTAGACAAGACTTCAGTTATAGCTCGGACACAGCATGCGTTTGTTAAGTGGAAGTCTTGCCTGACCAATTTGATTGGATACTATGATGCAGTCACAAAAGAACTGGATGCAGGGAATAACTTTGATATCATATACTTGGATCTTAGTAAGGCTTTTGATATTGTTGCACATGGAAGACTGGTGCACAAATTGGAGCAGTGTGGCATTGGAGGCAAATTGCTGCTATGGATAAAGGGGTGGTTGAGGGGGAGAAGACAGAGAATGGTAATCAGTGGACACTGCTCATCATGGACTAATGTTATTAGTGGAGTCCCTCAGAGTTCAGTATTGGGTCCATTATTGTTTTCTGTATTTATAAATGATATTGATGATGGTATATCAAGCTTAATGTCCAAGTTTGCAGACGATACGAAGGTTGGCAGGGTTGTCAAGGACACTACTGACACTATGCTGCTGCAACAGGATCTGGAAAGGTTGAGCAGATGGGCTGAGAGGTGGCAAATGAAGTTTAACATTGACAAATGTAAAGTACTACATATGGGAAACAGCAACCCCAGAGCAATGTATCAACTCTGTGGTACTACACTGACAGTGGTAGAGAATGAAAGGGACCTGGGGGTGGTTGTGCAGGCAGATATGAAGTTCTCTGAGCAGTGCAGACGGGCTTCAAGAGTAGCTCATGGTGTATTGTCGATGATATATAGGAATTTTTCTAGCAGGGATAAAGAGGTGATTATTCCCTTGTATAAGGCAATGGTCAGGCCACACCTAGAGTACTGTATACAGGTCTGGAGGCCTCATTTCAAGAAGGATGTAGAGATTCTGGAACGAGTACAGAGAAGGGAAACAAGATTGGTGAATGGAACAAAGGGGTGCTCTTACGAAGAAAGGCTTAAGTTTTGCAAATTACAGTTTCTGGAGACTAGGCACCAGCAAGGTGATCTGATAGAGGTGTATAAAGCCTTGAATGGTTTGAGCATGCTCAATGCTGATGGGATTCTTCCTCTTGCTCAGAATAATCACCTGATAGGGCATAAATTCAAATTGAGAAAAGACAGATGTAGGATAGACATGAGGAAATTTGCCTTTAGCCAGCGGGTGGTTGGTTGGTGGAACAGACTTCCATCCCTTGTCGTGGAAGTTGATAGCCTAAATAAGTTTAAGGCTCAGCTGGACAGGTATTTTGAATGAACAGAGGGGTGAAGTGGAAGTGGTTATTTTTTATTTATTTATTTATTTTATTATTATTATAATTTTTTTTTTTGGCTGATGCTGCATAAGCTTGCTTTCTTGCATCAAATGCCTATGCTAATAATCACCTCCTTATTCCTGCTAGAAAGATTCATGTATATTATTGACAAAACCCCACAAGCTGTCCTGGCAGCCTTTCTGCACTCTCAGAGAAATTCATATCTGACTGCACAATTACCCCAATGTCTTTTTCATTCACCACTTCCCTGAGTTTGGTACCACACAGCTGGCACATTAATCAGGGATTTCTGCTCCCGATATGAAGTACCTTGCATTTGTCAATATTTAACTTCAATTTCCACAATCAGCCAATCTGCCTAATTTTTCTAGATCTTGTTGTAGCAGCATACCCTGATTATTGTGATTAACTACGAGCTGCAAGAGTAGCTCATGGTGTCTTGTCAATGATATACAGGAATTTTTCTAGCAGGGATAAGGAGGTGATTATTCCCTTGTATAAGGCAATGGTTAGGCCACATCTTGAGTACTGTATACAGGTCTGGAGGCCTCATTTCAAGAAGGATGTAGAGCTGTTGGAACGGGTACAGAGAAGGGAAACAAGATTGGTGAATGGAACAAAGGGGTGCTCTTACGAAGAAAGGCTTAAATTTTGCAAATTACAGAGTCTGGAGACTAGGCACCGGCGAGGTGATGATCTGATAGAGGTGTATAAGGCTTTGAATGGTTTGAGCATGCTCAATGCCAATGGGATTCTTCATCTTGCTCAGAATAATCACCTCAGAGGGCATAAATTCAAATTGAGGAAGGACGGATGTCGGATAGATGTGCGGAAATTTGCCTTTGGCCAGCGGGTGGTTGGTTGGTGGAACCGACTTCCATCACTTGTTGTTGAAGTTGATAGCCTAAACAAATTTAAAGCTCAACTGGACAGGTATTTCGAACGAACGGAGGGGTGAAATGGGAGTGGTGTGTGTTTTTTTTTTTTTTTTGGCTGATGCTGAATAAGCTTGCTTTCTTGCATCATATGCCTCTACTAATGCTAATGCTAACTACCCTGCCAGCCTTCATATCATCTGCAAACTTGGATATTAAGCCTGATAATACAGTCATAAATATCATTAATAAATACAGCAAACAAGAACGACAGGCTCTGCACTGAACTTTGAGGGGACTCTGCTAATAGCATTAGTCCAAGAAGAGTAGTGTCCATTGATAACCTCTCTCTCTCTCTCTCTCTCTCTCTCTCTCTCTCTCTCTCTCTCTCTCTCTCTCTCTCTCTCTCCATGCAGAATCTTGCCCTTAATATCTGTTGTAGACATCTGTTTCACCTGCTCCAATTTGTATAACAGTCTTTTATGTCCAACAGTACAAAGGCTTTTCTGAAAAATAAATATTTGATATTGTTAATTATTTTTTACATCCAGTTCCTTTGTTACTGTGTCATACTATCCAAGCAGACCTGGTCAGACAAGATCATCCATTAACAAATCCATGCTGCAACAGCAGTATAACTGCAATCCTGTTGAGATGGTGCATTTCTTCTTTAATCAGGGACTCCATTATTTTCTCGTTAGCAGAAGTCAAGCTAACAGACTGATGTCACCCTGTTAGATCAAAGGGTGATGTCACTTTTTGATCCTCCTTTGTAAATTGGGGGATATATTTGCGCATCTCTAGTCCATACAGACCTCCCATGAACCCAAAGATACTTTCATAATCATGGCTAAAGATTTGCATTTGCTTAACTCCTTTGCTGCCTCCTTTAGCTGGATGGATTCCATCCACACCATGTGCATATTTTACATTTAGCTCAACAATTTGCCCTCCACTTTCATCACAGTTATCACAAAATCATTCAGCCCCCCACCAGAATTCTACTTGCTTCTAGCATGCTTATTTCTAAAAAATTCCTCGTGTTCATATATATATAATTATACAAATATTTAAATAATGTTGAAATAGTTGGAAACAGAATATATCATAAAATAAAAAGGAGGGTACAACATACATCAGAGACAGCAAAAAGCATATTCCTCTACATGATGCTTGAAATATAACTATATAAATTAGAATAAGGATTAAAATAAAAATAAAATAATGCCAGCAGTGGGGCATTATTTTATTTTATTTTTTTGGTCTGATCTTGCTCATACATTATTTGTACGGGCAAGACCAGAGTGAAAAAGGCGAAATTAAATCTAATTTAATTCAAATCAAGCAGGGAGGGAATAGAGGGGTAACAAGAGTAAAAATATTGCAGCAGAAACTCCAAATTAATTTAGAAAATGTATGAATAATAATTCTTTGAAATTTAAAAGCCAATTAAATAGAAATTTAACGGTGCTCCCTCTGATGGGCACCAGGTCCAAATTTATGTGAAATATCACCAAACAGAGATATAAGCCACTACAATAAAACAAAAGTAAACAAAAATAAAAATAGACTGACCATTATGCCCCATCTCGACAGAGGACCACAAGGCCAATAATGGTCAGGGAATCGCTGCATTTCGAATGCTAGACAAATCGCCGCAAAGGAGAATCGATCCAAAGATCAGTCTGCCACACCGAGCTTCAGATTGAACCACCAATGCAGGGAATTGAACAGCGGTGGTCCTGATGTAGCGAAAATCAAAAATAGAACAGACATGAGCATTCCAGTGCAAAGCCACACTACTGACAAAAGTAATCTTAACCCGTTTATATAAAAGAAAAATGAATTTTATATATATATATGCAAAATAGTATTCATTTGAAGATAATATAGCATTCAAATATACATTGGTTTAATTTTGTTTATTTCCAATTTGGAAATATGGACATTATGAAGTCAAACATTTTGTTTGACTTTCTTACCACTTAAGTTATTGCAAAGACTTAAGTAACTAAGGATTATTATAGATAGTAACTAAGGGTTATTATTATGAAATTCTTAAAAATTCTAGAAGAATTAAATTTATAAAAAAATTTTTAGTACATTAAACCCAGATCCAATTCAAGGAATTTTGTTCAAGGTTAATTTTATATAAGTAAATAAAAATAATAAAACTTATTGGCTGTCTTTGCAATATCACTATCAAAAAAAGGTAATTTAGGTCACAAAAACTTGACTCATTCTTGTTGATACCAAAAATACCATGAAACGTTCAATTCCATCATGTACATATTTCCAAATTGGAAATAACCTTAAGCTATCCTAGGTTTGAGTTCTTTATTACCTTCAAATGACACAGTTTACTTATGTACCACGGAATATTTTTTGCAAAAATCCTACCACAGACAATCTAATACATTTTAAAAAAATTAGAGCAAGGGCAAGATATGTCAGACGAGCATGCAAGATGAACTATAAATACTAAAACAGTTAGGGATAAAATAAGAAAAATGAGCAATAGATAATAATATTTAGTACATCCAGTTAGCAAGGGCAGGATATAGCTGATTAAAAAGAAATAGCGGCGAAGGTAAAGAAAGCCAACACAAGAATGATGAGAAACGTCGGATAACTTACGCGGAAAATTAGTTTCCTGATATGGCACTCTAGCACTGCTCGCTCGGTAAACAGAGTGAGCATTTATCGATCTGGAGCTGAAGTCGAGAACGATATATTGATTGACAGGTAGGTGTGGCAAATGATGTGCTGATTGGTGCCTGAACACAACACATGATAACATCGGTTTAGTATCACTTTAGTAGTACTCAGAAGCACTAATGGTAACTTGCCCTAATGAACGCTTTCCATAATGTTGAAAAAAGGTCAGGTTACCTCCACTTGAATCCCACAGGAGCTTGAACTCCTCCCAAAGTGGAGGGAGTAACCTAACCTTTTTTCTTTAGAATCACAGTCATATTTAGAAATACATTCATAAAAAAATAAATTTTTTTATGACTATTTTTATTTTCTTGTTCAATAATATGCCCTAATGGTGAAAAAGGTCAGGTTATCTCCACTTGAATTCCATGGGAGCTTGTGAACCCTTCCTGAAATGGAGGGGGTAACCTAACCTTTTTTCTTTAGAATCATGGATGGACTGGTGCCTCCATAGCCAGGTGGGCAGGAGCAGCAGTGGCACACGCTTCTTGATTAGACCAGGATTCGAGCCTGTGACCACTAAATACGGAGGATGCGAAAAGGTCAGGGAATGACCTCCGCATATCCCCAGAGCTATATGGCCTTAGTTGCTAATGTTCCTAAAAACCAAATAACAAACATGAATGGACTAGTACATAAATTGTTTATTAACAAAATATTAATTTTTTATTACTGTACTTTTATTTTTAAAGACATTCTTTATATATATATAAAGAATCTTTCTTTCTTTTCCTATTATTTCCTAACCTAACGTTTACGGTTAGGTCACGAAATATAAGGAAACCTCATCTATTATTTCCTAACTTACCATTTATGGTCAGGCTGTGAAATATAACGAAAAAAAAAAAAAAAAGAAACCTTTATCTTTTTTCGTAACCAAACCTAAATCAACAATATAGTAAAAACACTCGTGAACTCCAAAAATCTGCTTTTAATAATGAGAAAAAAACAATGAAGAACAAAAAAATGAACGGAACGAAACTTTTATTAATTTAGTTTTCATCAAAAAATCAACCGTTTTATTTTCCTTACAAATTTCTTCCATCTTTAAAAGATTCATTGCTGCTATTACCTCTTTACCGTTCATCACAAAACTATTATGCACTTTACTCATAAATATACATTGTAATTGCTAGCCAATGACTACACAGTAGCTTGTTGTCTGTCGTGCCACCACCAATCATTTCATCATTTGCCACGCCTACCTGTCAATCGATATATCCTTCTCGATTTCGGCTCCAGACTGATAACACCGTCTGTTTCTTAAGACCGATAATAAAGTCTGTTTACTGAGCGAGCAGTGTTAGAGTCTGGTGTCGAGAAACTAATTTTTCGCATAAATTATCTAATGTTTCTCGTGTTGGCTTTCTTTACCTTAGCCAATTCATTGAGAAAAATATAATTTAAATTTCTCCACAAAATATGTAGAATAATATAACCATCCACTAACCATAACAGAACTCCATAAGGTCACAAACATAAGAGTGCAGAAGGTTCAGATGGCATCAATTATATGATGATAAAGAAACTCAGTGAAGAATCATTACAATCTCTACTACTTTTATACAACACAATTTATATGGAGCATAAGGTTTCTAACATGGTGGCATCATTCTTTTGTCCTCACTTCCCCAAAATGTGCCGAAGATCCTACTAATCTGAACAGCTATCATCCAATAGCACTCACCAGCTGCCTAGGAAAATGAATGGAAAAGATCATAAATGCAAGACTTATGTGGCACCTAGAAAACCTTAACCTTTTGTGCCCAGTACAATGTGGCTTCAGGAAACATAGATCAACCTCCTAATTAAAATAGAAAGCAGCATACGAAATACTTTCATTAGAAAAAAACATTTAGTCATGATATGTTTCGATATCAGAAAAGCGTATGGTACATCCTGGCTCTATGGCATTCTCTGGGACATATATAACTTAAAGCTAAGAGGAAATCTCTGTATTTTCATCCAGAACTTTTTATAGCACTGAACCTTCCAAGTACAAATACAAGCTTTATTCTCAAAAGTCTTCCTACAAGAAGTACCCAGGAATCAGTCCTCAGTGCCACCCTGTTTGCAATAAAAATAAACTTGATGACCCAACAGATACCATCTACCATAAATACAGCTCTTTATGTAGATTTCAGTATCTCTTTCTAATCCAAAAACATGAGAACAATAGAATGCCAATTACAAGGTGCAATAAACAAGATCAGTAGTTGGGCTCAGGAAAGTGGTTTCACAATCTCCACACAAAGAACAATAGGCATGCACTGTAGAAAAAGAAACCTTCATTTAGATTCGCAATTAAAACTTAATGGATAGTTAATCCCAATCAAGCCAACCAAAAAATTTCTTGGACTTATTCTTCATAAAAAACTAACTTTTTTAGAACATAAACAACTAAGAACAAACTGCCTCAAGAAAGTAAACATTTTGAAAGTCTTATTTGCAATGACATAGGGTGCAGATAGGTATTTTATTGCAATTATACAGAGCCCTCATAAGATCTCAATTAGATTATGGAGCCACTGTGTACAACTCAGCCAAACCAAGTGCCCTGGAATGGCTAGATCCAGTGCATCACAGCACTTTTCATACAATGTTAGGAGCATGTCGCACATCACAAGTCCAGAGCCTATATGCAGAGGCTTATGAACCACTACTACAACTCCGGAGACAAAATTTGCTGTTATACTATGCTGCAAAGATAAAATCAATACCTGACCACCCGATATGGATAATCCTACACAAACCAAGTTTAGAAAAAATATATAGAGCTCATCCAAATGCAAACAAACCAGCAGGCATATACAGGGTGATTCAGAAGGAATACTAAATATTTTGGGAGGTTATAGTATCGATTATTCTGAGTAAAAAAGTTCATATAAACATGGGTCCAATTCTCAATGGATACAGAGATACAGCCTGTTTGAAACTGGCGTGCACAAAGCCATTATAAGAGGTATTAAAGAATGATAAATGATATAGTTTGTATTTATTGACTTTTTGAATGATACAAAACACAAATAATTGACAAATTTTTTACAGTTCACAATAAATGTTTGAAAATCCCACCACCAACCTCAATACGCTTTGCAACTCTTGTGGTAATACGACGTTCTTTGAGGTTGTCTTGGCGTTCCTTTATGAGGGCAGCAGTAGCAGTATCCAGAATGCAAGCAAGCAATTCGTCTCTTGTATTCACCTTTTCTTTGTATACCATGCTTTTGATCCATTCCCACAAACAAAAATCTAACAGAGTGAGGTCTGGAGACCTTGGTGGCCAATGAATAGGACTACCGCGGCCAATCTATCGCTCGGGGAAAGTTTGATTTAGATATTGTATCACCAGACAGGTATAATGTGCAGGAGCTCAGTCATGCTGAAAGTACATACCAATCCTTGTAGCCAAGGGAACAGAAATTCTAGGTAAATGGGCCCTGTAAGACGATTTTGTAACATAACAGGCCCAATCAACTGATTGTCGATGATACTGCACCACATGTTTACAGAGAAGCAATGTAGAAAATTTGTTTCTACAGTGGCATGTGGATTTTCATCTGACCACCTATGAGAGTTACAGGTGTTGTTGATACTGTCATGGGTGAAAGTAGCTTCATCACTGAAATGTATTAATCGGTGATTAGCATTGACCCTCTGACAAAATTCCAATTGCTGGGCGTTGTCTCCTGGTTGAAGGTGTTGCACCTGCTGTATGTGAAATGTGTACAAGCTGTGCTCACATAATGTTTGCCATACTCTTGTCTGTGGAACACCGATACTCGTAGAAATTCTTCATGTGCTGATAGGTCTACATTCTACCAACTGAAGAATGTGTTCTATTTCATCCACATTTTGTTCATGTGCACGTTCAGAAGAAATATGAGCACTGGAACTGTACCAGTCTCACGCAGTTTGGTGTAAATGCTAGTAAACTCTCTTGAATCCGGTATTCTGCATTTAGGAAACCATTGACAGTGTTCTCTAAGCAGCAATAGCAATTCCACCACAAAAACCATAGACCAACACCATATCAGCATATTCAGTATGTGTGAAGATGTGCGGCATCCTTAACAACACTTATCTAACACCAAACAATGTCAGGTTATAACTGCGTCTTGGTCACATCTGATTCAGGGAGTTGTGCATCCCAGTTTCAAACGGCTGTATCTCTGTATCCATTGAGAATTGGACACATGTTTATATGAACTTTTTTTACTCATAATAATTGATACTATAACCTCCCAAAATATTTACTATTCCTCCTGAACACTCTATATTTAAGAGACCTAATCCATCAACATAATTTAAATCTCAGTCAGATAGCAATTTCTCCTGAAGTTCCATATCCACTTTGAGATACCATTCAAACAATATGTGGTCTCCATATGTATAATTGGAACAAGAATTTCTACCTCCTCTGTTTCTCTAACAAAATTTCCAGCAATTACACACAGCCTACAGAGACCAAAATTGCAATTCAATTGCAATTCTGCTAATATACACAGATGGTTCCAAAACAGAAACCAAAGTAGGAATTGCAGCCAACGTCCCAAATACCATCATCTCCCAACTACTCCAAACTGAGTGCAGCATTTATACGTCAGAACTGGAGGCTATACAACTAACCATGAACCATATAACAACCAACATCCCCAGCAGTTTAATTTTCACAGATTCATTCAATGCCCTGCAAGCCTTAAAGAACAACACCAGAAATAACCATCTGACTATATGTCAAATCCAAAATATGCTAACAATGGATTTTTTCAAGAATTTAAATGTAATTTGACGTTCTCATGTAAAGTTAGGACAGTCAAATAGGATATGTTGAACTGTTAGTATTGTTTTGATAGTCAGAGCATTAAGGTGGAAGTAGCAAAACAAAACATAAATTTCTGTTGGGTTCCCGGACATAGACAGTAATGAACTGACAGATCAAGCAGAAAGCCCAATAAACCAAACGATAAAAATACCATATCTAGACTATAAAATTACAATCTGAAATAGCAGCAAGAAACAGTGGCAACAAATATGGCAGGAGCAAGCCTGTAACAAATTATTTCGGATAAAACCACTGTTACAACAATGGAAAACTAGTATAAGGCCTAAAAGACAAGAAGTCATACTAATCGGATTAAGAATAGGACACACCAATGTTTCCTACTTGCTCCAAGCTAAATCTCCACCTCAATGCTCTGACTTTCAAACAATACTAACAGTCCAACATATCCTACTTGACTGCCCTAACTTTACATTAAAATGTCAAATTACATTTAAATCCTTAAATGTAATTTGACATTCCTTAAAAAAGCAATTACTTCATTACAAGCAGTATTAACAGATAGACCCAATATATCAGAAGTTTTCCAGTTCCTGAAACTTATAAATTATTATAATTTAATATAATCATAATAAAATACATTAGAGAATAATCCATAAAATATAAGTTTTGGTGCGTTATAGCCATAGAAGCTGATGCACCAGAAAAATACTGAAAAATGACAAACAAACCAACCAATCTAGATGGTAGATGACTCTCATCAACCAGTGCAATACCACTACTTTGCTTATTGGGAGCTTGAAGTGGTGAAACTCAGAGGAAAGTTTCTGGCATCCCCCCCACCCCATCTCCTTCATCCAGTGCATGTACTGGATGAAGGAATAATCCTGGAATAATATAATACTAATACTTACTAACAGCAAGGTGGTAGATGACTCTCATCAACTGGTGCAATACCACCACTTTGCTTATTGGAGGCTTGAAGTTGTGAAACCCATGTTTATTCTCCAGAGCAAAGTTTCTGTTATTCCCCACTCTCCCATTTCCTTCAACCCATGCACAGTACTAAGTATTGCAGGTTTTGATACCTTTTGTGTTTTTGGTTTTCATAAAAAAAAACAAAAACAAAAACTTGCACATATAGAGTCATATAATTTTTATTTATTATTTATTTTTGTTTTTTGGAAAGCATATGTGAGGTGTAGCCAACTAATAAACAAAAATAGTTGCAAAAATGGTCACTATGAGAGGTCCTTTCAAATTATTCTGAGAAATGAGAGCAATAGTGCTTGTGAACTAAAGGACTTTTAAAAGTTCTGGAACATGATACTGTTAACAAAGGCAATTGTGGTGTAGCAGTGTATTAATTGATATTTATTGCTTAATCTCTACACTTTGATCCCTGTTAAAATTAGCCATTTTCCATTATGTGGAGGATGGATCAAATGACAACCAGAATTAATTTTTTTTATCCAAAAACTGGATAAAAAATCTCTACCATAGTTTGAGCCTCTTTTTTTTCCCTGCTTATTAAAAGATTTTTGATTTACCATTGGTACCATTATTTAATGGCATTCCTTTACTTAGTAATGCATTTGGAATCAACATATTGCCAGATCATTTTTCAGTCTTCCAAAAAACATGATGGTGTAGGCAGATCCGTGACTGATATTCGAGTCCTTAGATATATCAGCTGTGTTGTACACTGATATGTCAAGAAATATTTCATGTGTGATAGTTGTTTGAGATTATCCCGGGCAATGGCCATCCTCTGGAGTTTTTCTTCATTCATAATGATTTCCTGATCACTATGAAGAAATAATGAGCAAAGCATTACTTTCTTCACAGTAAAGGGTGTATGTCAGAAATTATATGTCAAGCCCACCAGTACACTGGTGACTCACATCTTTTCCATATGGCAGTGAATTTTTGCTTGAGAAACAGCATTTGCTGTAAGAAATTGAATAACAGTATGTTGCACTAGTTTGGATGTTGTCTCTGCTAAGTATCACGTGCCCACACATACAGGACAGCCTGCATGCTCTGTTGTTGGAAGTATTAGTATCAATCATGAATTTACACTTGTATTTTCATTTGATTTTCCTTTACATAGTTTCTGCTGTGATTTTGTAATTTCCTTAATTACCCTACTTGATAATTATTTATCCTTAAAATATGAGCTGACTGCACTATTATTTGTAAACAGATGGTAATGCAGTCATGCTATTTGAGTGTGCAGTCGTTTCTCACAGTACAATGATCATTTTGCAAATTACTGTAATTCTTAGTTTATAAATAATTTAAATTCATCCTTTTTTACAAGCTCATTTCCAGTTACTTAGTTTTACATTAATGTTTATGCATAATGATTGTCATTTAAAACATTAATAGTAATTAAAAGCTTGTTTAGTATTTAGAGCAATGCTAATCAAGAGGTGCCAATACAGAACACACTACTTTATTTGAATATACTATGACTCATCATTTCATTTTGGTATTTCTAAACATGAATGGTTGCTAAAAGCTGTACATGTGCTATAAGTACTGAGATGAATTATGGACAGGAAATCCAAACTTGTTAATCTGAAGTTTTTTGTAAATTTATTTGTTATGTTTATTCCAACTTTCATTATTTTTTAACTTGAGTTTAAGTTTTGCAAATGAAATCTTTGGATAGTAAGTTAGTTTCTTCTGTACTGTTTCAAAATTGGAAATAGTTTCAATATAAATGATCAAGTTAAAGAATGAAATTTTTTTGTCCCATTTAGGATGAATTCCATCCATTTATTGAGGCTCTTTTGCCTCACGTTAAGGCCTTCTCGTACACATGGTTCAATCTGCAAGCTGCAAAACGCAAGTATTTTAAGAAACATGAAAAACGTATGAGCTTAGAAGAAGAAAGGAGATGCAAAGAGGAGTTACAGGTAATTTATAATAGTTATATATATTTTTTTGCATTAAATTATTTTATAAATACTAATATCTTGATGTAGTCAGTCATTCAGTTTGTATACCTGAAAGTTTCAAAAAATGTTATCACTTAATCTTTGAAGTTGAATAAGCAATTCATAAACAAATAAAATTATATGAAAGTGATATAGCATATCATTCTACTTGCTTCTCCTTCTGCAGTATTCAATATCCACTACTCTAAGTAGAAAACTATTTCAGAGGAATTCATAAAGTAATGCTACTTTTGTGTTGTACAGTCATATAAAATGCAACTGTAATTCTGTATAACTGTAGAATTATAGTTATACAGAATGAATAAATCATAGGTACCAAAGAGTTAAAGAGCATTTTTGTTTTCATGAATAGTCCCAGTAGTGAAGTTGCTGAGTGAGGTAGGATATTGTCCTAATGGAAAGGAGGAAAACATTAGGCACTGCATATGTCAAGTTTCTACAAAATTCCTTTTCATATTAATTTGGTATGGAATTGCCAGCAAGGACAACAGCTATCTTCTCTGGTTGCTTTTCTTTGTGATCTTTGTTTTTTTCTTGGCCTTGTAATCTACTGGTTGTGCTGTTAGGGGGCTATAATATACCATTTCCCCTTCCCTTCTGAAGAAGGGAAGGAGAAATGGTATATTAGAGTGGCCACAACACGTTCACATGCAGTCAATCTTAGCATTAGCATTAGCATTAGTAGAGGCATATGATGCAAGAAAGCAAGCTTATTCAGCATCAGCCAAAAAAAAAAAAAAAAAACCCTCTCCCATTTCACCCCTCCGTTCGTTCGAAATACCTGTCCAGTTGAGCTTTAAATTTGTTTAGGCTATCAACTTCAACAACAAGTGATGGAAGTCGGTTCCACCAACCAACCACCCGCTGGCCAAAGGCAAATTTCCGCACATCTATCCGACATCCGTCCTTCCTCAATTTGAATTTATGCCCTCTGAGGTGATTATTCTGAGAAAGATGAAGAATCCCATTGGCATTGAGCATGCTCAAACCATTCAAAGCCTTATACACCTCTATCAGATCACCTCGCCGGTGCCTAGTCTCCAGACTCTGTAATTTGCAAAACTTAAGCCTTTCTTCGTAAGAGCAACCCTTTGTTCCATTTACTAATCTTGTTGCCCTTCTCTGTACCCGTTACAGCAGCTCTACATCCTTCTTGAAATGAGGCCTCCAGACCTGTATACAGTACTCAAGATGTGGCCTAACCATTGCCTTATACAAGGGAATAATCACCTCCTTATCCCTGCTAGAAAAATTCCTGTATATCATTGACAAGACACCATGAGCTACTCTTGCAGCTCGTCTGCACTGCTCAGAGAACTTCATATCTGCCTGCACAATTACCCCCAGGTCCTTTTCATTCTCCACCACTGTCAGTGTAGTACCGCAGAGTTGATACATTGCTCTGGGGTTACTGTTACCCATATGTAGTACTTTACATTTGTCAATGTTAAACTTCATTTGCCACCTCTCAGCCCATCTGTTCAACCTTTCCAGATCCTGTTGCAGCAGCATAGCGTCAGTAGTGTCCTTAACGACCCTGCCAACCTTTGTATCATCTGCAAACTTAGACATTAAACTTGATATCCCATCATCAATATCATTCATAAACACCGAAAACAACAACGGACCCAACACTGAACCCTGAGGAACTCCACTAATAACATTA
Source organism: Mastigoproctus giganteus (assembly GCF_048544385.1). Lineage (NCBI taxonomy): Eukaryota > Metazoa > Arthropoda > Arachnida > Uropygi > Thelyphonidae > Mastigoproctus > Mastigoproctus giganteus. Next base: position 140,176,053 of record NC_143585.1, on the reverse strand, counting down.
GTCCACGTTGAGCAGTGTCCATTGATTACCACTCTCTGTCTTCTGCCACTCAACCATCCCCTTATCCATAGCAGCAATTTGCCTCCAATGCCACACTGCTCCAATTTGTGCAGCAGTCTTCCATGTGCAACAGTATCAAAAGCCTTTCTAAGATCCAAATATATAATATCAAAGTTATTCCCTGCATCCAGTTCTTTTGTGACTACATCATAGTATCCAATCAAATTGGTCAGGCAAGACCTGCCCTTAACAAAACCATGCTGCGTCTGAGCTATAACTGAATTCTTGTCTAGATGATCCTGCAGTGCTTCTTTAACCAGTGCCTCCATTAATTTACCTGGAACAGAAGTTAAACTAACAGGTCTATAATTACTTGTGTCAGCCTTTGATCCTCCTTTGTGAATTGGGGTTACATTTGCACATCTCCAGTCTATGGGTACCTCCCCTGAGTCCAAAGAAGCTCTCATAATTATGGCTAGGGGTTTGCATACTTCCTTTGCTGCCTCCTTTAATATAACTGGATAGATCCCATCCACCCCAGGTGCCTTTTTTATGTTTATCCTCAACAATCTCTCCTCCACTTTCCTCTCAGTTATTACAAAATCATCCAGCTCACTGCCAATGTTTACTTTACCTACATCATTCTCCTTCCTGAATAACTCCTCATGCGTGAATGTAGATGCAAAATACTCGTTTAGATTGTTAGCCACCTGAGCAGGATCCTCAACTGTTGAACCATCAATATCCAGTGGACCAATCTGATTCATCCCTTTCCTTCTCGAGTTCAAGTATGTAAAGAACTCCTTTCTGTTTTTCTTTGCATCCTTTGCCAAGGATTTTTCGTAGTCTGCCTTTGCCTGCCTAATCTCCTTTGTGACTTGGTTACAGACCAACTTATATCTATCATAGGCTTCCATGTCACCCATTAATTTGTATGTATCCCATGCATTTTTCTTCTCTGCCACATGTCTCATTAGTCCATCTGACAACCATTTAGGCCTAAACCTTGAACAATATTTCTTAGTTGGTATGTAAAGCCTGGTAGCCACCAAGATTAGTTCCTTGAATGCTTCCCATTTTGAGTTTGCTGTTGGTAACATCATCAGTTGGTCCCACTGTATAGAATTTAAATACTGTCTCAGACCATCATAGTCACCTTTACGAAAACAAAAACCCTTCCCTTTACCTCTGATGGTAGTTACCTCCTTGAGTAAATCCCACTTCAACACACTGTGATCACTGCCACCTAGTGGTTCATTTATCTGCAGGTTCTTAATGCATGAAGAATCACTTCTGATAATCAGATCAAGAGTATTGCTCCCTCTTGTTGCCTCACGAACATGCTGATGTAGAAAACAATCATCCAATAAATCCACAAAAGCCTTGCTAGTGTGCGAGTGACCAACCCACAAATTCCAGTCAATATCTGGGAAATTAAAATCCCCTAATCTTATCCCTAAGCTCCTCTGTGGCTTTCCATTCTCCAGCTTTGAATCAGTGTACACCTTTCTTCCAAATTGAAATAAAGGTGGATGTTTTAATTCAGAATGTCTGAATGACATCTTTATTCACATCTAGATAATGATACTGTTATAGTACATCTTTCTTAACAGTAAACTGAAATTGTGTAATGACAGTATATTGCATTCTAGGGCATACTGTGTGATAACCAGGGATCAACAAATTTTTTAGGGCTATCTGCCTCCTGTAAAACTTTTGTTCTGGGATTATAGTAAAAAATTATGATCATATTAAAAAAATATATCATTTCTATACTCAATCTCCAGGTTTTCAACCAAAGGTTAGATTATTGAGTGGTTTGGTCATTGATTGCTAATCCACTGCACATTCCGATGAAAACACCAATGTCAACAGGTTTCAGGTATTTTTGAATTGTGATCAACGAGCACCCATTCAGATGCTAGCATATAAGTGAACAGTTGTCAGTGAATTGTGACCGAGGAGGTGGAGAAATTAATATTGTTCTGCATCCTGAGCTGGATATCATCATTTTTCTCTTCCTTGGTGATTCCCTTTTATTCTCTCTCTCTCTCTCTCTCTCTCTCTCTCTCTCTCAGGGTGGTTCAGAAATTTTTTTTTTGGCTGGTGCAACATAAGCCTCAGGCTTCCTTTCACCACATGGCTAATAATAACCATCAGAAGAAAAAGAAAACGCTTATAATTTGTGCTTATTTCTGCAAATTTAACTTAATTATAAAAATTTCATTACTTGCATTATTGTTGAAGATGAAAGTTGGTCCTTCCAGTCTGAATGGAAGGACAATCTGACCAGACTAATACTGACCATACTAATATTAACAAAAATGAACCATCATGTAGATGTCAAAGGAAAAATGTTGTAGATGCTGTGACAGGAATGACCATTAAAGAATTTTCAGTGAAATAGGGAACTGAGCCTCCTTCACTTATACTCTTGCCTCGTTGTGCTTTAACCAGAAACCTCAGTGATAAAGACATTCTCCAGGGCTAAAAGGAGCTAACATGGCCACACTGTCTCCATTGCTTGGTAGATGCAACTCATCACACACTGAACATCATCATTCTGACTCTGTGAATCCAAAATGACTAAAAAGGAACCTAAACAAAAGTATCCATCCATCCTTCCTTCACTTACATTAGCTATCAAACTAGTCAATGAGCAAACTGTTTATTTCTTAATGCTTAAAAAATGCTACTGATACACCTATAGCAGTAGATAAACTTCAGTCTGAAGATTACTTGCTGACACAATGACTCTGAAACATTTAGAATCATTAGTAAAACCTTTCAACCTGCTGTGGATTTTCTATAAAAGTATCTGATGCCACTCTTAATACTGTGAAAAGCATAATTTATAAGTGGGACCTGCTAAATATTACAAATGAGATTTTCCAAGAATTTTATGAGCAAAAAGTTATTTAAAAAAAAAAAAAAAAAGTGTATTCAAGTGAAACAGATAGTAATAAGCATTTATGTAATTGAAACAACAGTAGAACCAATAGTTCAAGAAATGGAGCAAAATTAAGAATGATAATATAATATAATATAATATAATATAATATAATATAATATATAATACTACACTGTGATATTAGAGAATATAGAATATTGAGGTGTGTGTGCATGTGCGTTCATTGCTTGACAAAATTAACAGAACAAAACATTTTTCATGAATATTTTACTGTGGACAGCGTTGGCAAAGGCAACTTTTTGATATAATAAGCATCCTGACATGCAAATAGTATTAGCAATGGCCATATGGTGCAAGGAAGCCTTTGGCTTATGCTGCTGCACTACCCAAAAAATAAATAAGTAAAATAATAAGAAGAAATTTAAAAAAATAATAATAATAAGAGAAAAGGAAATAGACAACCTATGCATTTCCCTGCTCTCAGGTAATTATCCAGGTGACATTTGAATTTCCCCAAACTGTCAGCCTCTACCACCCATGCAGGTAACTTATTCCAGTAATTTTTATCTTGCTGGTTAAAATAAACTTCCTGCTTAAACATCCAGTTTAAACATCTCCATCTGTAACTTGAAATTATGACCCCGACTTCTAGAATCATTTATAACCTTGAAAATTTTGTCCTCATTCTTTTTATTTATGTCTCTCAGAGTCTTAAACACCTCAGTCAAGTCTCCTCTAAGGTGTGTAGTCTCCAAGCTCTGATTTATTTAGGTGTGAACCTAAAGAAAGACAGTATTCCAAGTGCGGTCTAACAATAGCCTTATATAATGAGATTATAAAAAACTTGTGTCTACTAGCAATTGTTCGATAAATCATCGATAGGACACCATGGGCCTTCCAACCTATCTACAATGCTCAGAGAATTTCATGTCTGACTGTATTGTAACACCCAAGGCCCTTTTGGCACCTCCGTAGCCAGGTGGGCAGGAGCAGCAGTGCATAGCACACACTTCTTGATTAGACCGGGGTTCGAGCCCGTGACCACCAAATACGGAGGATGCGGAAAGGTCAAGGAATGACCACCGCAAATCCCCGGAGCAATATGGCCTTAATTGCTAATGCTCCTAAAATCAAATAACAACAACCAGTGGGCAGGAGCAGCAGTGTGTAGCACATGCTTCTTGATTAGACCGGGGTTCGAGCCCGTGACCACCAAATACGGAGGATGCGGAAAGGTCAGGGAATGACCGCATATCCCCGGATCAATATGGCCTTAGTTGCTAATGCTCCTAAAAACCAAATAGCAACAACCAAGTCCCTTTCCTCCACTACTGGCTTTAGTCCAACTCCACCAAGTGTATAAGTTATTTTGGGGTTACTGTTCCCTAGGTGTAATACCTTACACTTTGCTGGATTTAAGCATAGCTGCCATTTTTCTGACCATCCCTGAAGTCTATCTAGGTTACTCTGAAGGAGCTCTGCTTGGCAGTGATCATTAACTACTCTATCAATCTTTACATCATCTGCAAATTTAGACATCACACCCTCTATCCCTTCATTGATGTCATTTATGAAAATCAAAAGCAACAGTGGTCCCAATACTGATCCTTGGAGAAACCCCACTTCTTATATCAGCCCAATCTGAGGAATAACTATTTATCACAACCCTCTGCCTCCTGCCCTGAACCATCCAGCTATCTATCTAAGGATTTTCCCTGTGATTCCAACCTGTTACAGCTTATAAAGTAACTGCTCATGTGGGACTGAGTCAAATTGGCTCTCTTTTTGGCTTTCTCAGTGGGGTAGCCACATCTCCATTGCCAGGATGGCAAGTCATCGTCATTTAGATGATTCTTTGAGATGGTGGGCCATTGGAGACAGGAACCATTACAAAAAGAGCTGTCCAAGATTGCCCGAGGGCTACGTCAACCAGAACAGACCATTATCTGACCCTAATAGCAAGACGAAACCTATAATGTGCTGTCATCAACTGTCTCTTGAGGTTGCTTCTGCCACAGGTGAACACATTTCCAGCTGGACTGTGTTAAGAAGGCTCAATTCCAGTGGACTGTATGCAAGGAAGTCAGTGGTTTGTATCCCATTAACCCCCAAACCACTGCAGAGCTCGTTGAAACTGGTGCCATTAACGCGTGATGCCAGTATGGGATATGATCCCATCAAAAGGCTAAACAGGACTGAGAGCGATAAACCATACTTGATATAAAGATGTCTATAAGATTCTGTGGCAACAAATCCCATTTTTCCACAAGCACAGACCATTCTTCCACCAGTTCACCAAATGACTGAGGAGTTGGCTGTTAGCATGCAATGCAATGCCCAAGGGCATGCCCACACTTGTTCAATCAGATGTAAGTCTAGTGATCATGCTGACTGCAGCAATCTTTGGATATCTTCAGTTTCAAGATAGTTCTCCACCACTTGATCTCTATATGCAATGGCATTGTAGTGCATGAAAAGAAAATATGGGCTAACCATACCCTTAAACAGTTGCATATAGGGTCCAAGGATCTGTTCTCTGTACCTCCAAGCAATTACGGTACCTCTATCAAAAATATGAAGAGGAGCAAAATAAGGAGCCGTTGATCCTTATTTTGCTCCACACAAGAACACTGCCTCCACCATAAATGTCCCTTTCTCTGGCATTGGAGGGATAGTAACATATTCCTCATTGTCTCCAGATGAAATAACGTCTAGAATCTGTTTGTAGGCTAAAACAGCACTCATCATAGAACGGAACTGTATCCCCATTTGTCAGGACACCAAGTCACATTACTGGCATTACCTTGATAATGTTTAATACATTGAACGGTACATTATCAAGGGCTAGCACCATTCAATACATCCAAATAATAGTTGGCAAAAGCTATCTACTTCTAGTTGCTACTGCCAGTAATAGTAGGACCAAATAATATACCAATAGGCCTCAGTTAAAAAATGTAAAAATAATTTATCAAAATTTAGGTGCATAGTGGCAGAATAACAGCTAGCCAAACAGATAGCAGACTGAACAATTATATACACAAATTACATATACAAGTTGGAGGGGAGCTAAGGAGGAAAAGAAATAAGTTGAGGCTGAAAAAGGGAGGGGAGGGAAGAAATAATGTAGAAATAATACCCCAATCTGCCTCAAATACCCTAATAATACATGGGGCATAAAAATTTAGAACATGATAGTATACAGACATAAAGAGAAGATTAAAGCATATAGCAATGGTACTTGGATGTGCCAGTTTAAACACCTCAATTAAATCAACTCGTAGGTGCCTAGTCTCCAGACATTGCAATTTGCAAAACATGTTGTTCTTGGTAAGAGCAACCCTTTGGTCCCCTCACTAATCTCATTTCCTGTCTCTGTACTACTGCGATTTTTAAAAGGTGAATTCTAGTTCTCTTTTACGTTCTCCTTAATAAATCCTTTTATTTAATAGCAGCTCTTTTTTCAAAAGTACTGATCGAGAGCAAGGAAGGAAAGTAACCTTTCTTTTTTTCATATTTAATAGACTAACTCCTACTAATTTTGCTTGGTCACACCAGGCACTGCTCCTGCCTCCCCGTGGCAGGGCCGGTAACCTTGGCAGAAAAGTTTATTTGCCAGGGGCTAAAAGGAGCCAACATGGAACAAAATATGTTTCCATCTATAGAGTCGACAAGCTGTTGGCAAGATACCGAACATGAACATGATTCGTCACAAGCAAAGAGGTTGAAAACCAATCCCTCGATGACAGACTTACCAGCATTCTTAATAATGCACTCACTATCAGAACAGCCTCTCAGTAAACTATCCTCTTTTCTAATTCAAAAACACCTGGAAAGTATTGCATGGTCTACCAAAACGATTAAGAGACTGCAATCAGGGGACTTACTTGTTGAAACTCTAAACCACAGGCATTCTGAAAAATTGCTAAAAATTACAAATTTTGCTGGTATTCCAGTTAACGTAACTCCCCATGCAACCCTAAATACATCAAAGGGTATAATATCTAGTTGAGACCTGATGAATGTTATGGAGGAAGAAATTAAAGAAGAGCTTCAGGAACAAAATGTAATCGCTGTAAAAAGAATTATAGTCAAAAGAGACAATATACTCATACCTACCAGAAATATAATTCTCACCTTTAACAGTCCAAATCTACCCTCATCATTAAAAGCAGGATATCTACTTTTACGCACTTGTCCTTTCATACCCAATCCGTTGAGATGTTATAAATGCCAAAAGTATGACCACTCTCAAACGACATGCAGAGGCAACCCAGTTTGTACCAACTGTGGATCCTCCGATCACATTCAAAGTGATTGTTCGGTGAAAGAAATGATCTGTCCCAACTGCAAAGGTAACCATCCTGATTGCTCTAAGACATGTGAGAGATGGCAAACGGAGAAAAAAATTGTGAAATATAAAGTTGAAAATAAAGTTAGTTATCAGGAAGCAAGAAAATTAATTGTACTATCCCTAAACCTACATATGCCAATATTGCAAAAAAATATCAAACAATAGCAACTCAAATTGATGCTACCGTTCCATCAAACAGATCAATCTCCGACTGGGCTTGGGCTGTCCTCTCTCAGCAACATTCCAATCCCCTTCAGCACTCAGACCAAGCAAGCAATACGCCTCTTACGATACCAGTGAAATCTCCTCCTCCGCCAGTGATTTCTACTACTTCAAATAATCATAGTCCTCCTTCAAAAAAGATTATTCAGGATACATCAGTGGATGCAGAGTACTCATCCAAACAAGAAGATCCAATTCTGAAAATATTTGTAGAAGAAGAAGAAGATATGGACACCGGTCACCCCATTCCTTTTCAAAAAGAGACAAACCAAAGCCTGAACGCCATAAAACAGCCACGTCAGGTACAGCTTCTTCTAAATTCAAGTAATGCCTAACATCTTGCAATGGAATTGCAGAGGCTTTCGTGGCAACATTGACGACATTCAATACTTAATTAACCACTACTCTCCAGTTGGTTTCTGCCAGCAAGAAACCTATTTAACTGCTCAAATTTCCATTTCCATAAGAAACTACTCAATCTATAGACGAGATCAGAATACATCCGATTCTGCCCGTGGTGGTGTAGCTATTTTAATTAGCTCAAGGATTCCGGCTAGGCATATCACTCTGTAAACCCAAATCGAAGCTGTCGCTGTGCGTCTGATTACCCAGACTGCTTTAACACTAGTCTCAGTTTATCTCCCACCGAATCATACTTTCTCTTATAATGACCTTGAAGAACTTTTAATACAGCTACCCTCCCCTATCTGCCTGCTAGGGGGGGTTTCAATGGCCACCACCCTTTATGGGGATCATCTAAATTAGACAGACGCGGCTGACTGATTGAAACTTTACTGGAAAAACAAAACCTCACTCTTCTTAATAGTGGCTCGCACACCCATATACAGTTACCTAATGGACAGACTTCTACCATTGACCTATTGATTTGCTCCCCGATACTGTTTTCAGTCATGCAATGGTCCGCTCTGGATAATCCCATGGGCAGCGATCATTTTCCAATTGTTTGTAATCTGATGACTACACAACCACCATTAGACTAACCCTGCAGGAAATGGAAATTCTCTAAAGCTAATTGGGACAAATTTCAGTCAGCAATCACACTGAACAAAAAATTATACAACTACATCCCATAGATGAAGTTACCGATTATATCACTTTCTGCCTTTTATTTGCAGCTAAGAGCTCAATTCCATTATCAAATTCCAAGACTCGACGGCATTTCAACTGCTGGTGGAATGAGGAATGCACAAAAGCAAAGAAAGAAAAAAATAAAGCATGGAATTTATTTTGTCGAACTCCAACTACAGTTAATCTTATTAACTACATCAAACTAAAGGCAAAAGTGCACCTCATTCAAAGACAAGCCAAGAAAGATTCTTGGACTTGGTTTGCATCGACTATCAATAGAAACACGAACCCACGATTAATATGGAAGAAAATTAGGCAGCTTTCTGGGAAGTTTACAACTGTTCCTTCCCCAGTTCTTTCCTGCAATGGTCTAGACGTCTCTGCTCCTCTGGATATAGCAAATGCCTTAGGCAAAACTTTTGCTCACATCTCAGCTGCTTCCATCTACACTCCGGAATTTCAGAAAACTAAGACCACCACAGAACAGAGCCACATCAACTTTCGAACCTCACTGTTACTTCCATATAACCAGCCGCTCCAATACTGTGCAAGCCATCAGAACAACATGCAACAGTGCCGCTGGGCCAGATGGGATATATTATGTTATGTTACAGCACCCTGATGAAAAAAAAACTTACAAATGCTGCTAGCCATCTTTAACCGAATCTTCCTGGGAAATGTTTATCCCACTTCTTGGCACCATGCTACAGTTCTGGCTTTTTTGAAACCTGGAAAAGATCCCTCTAATCCTAATAGTTACAGAACAATATCTCTGTCCAGTTTCCTCGGTAAAATTCTTGAAAAAATGATCCATAGTCGACTCACTTGGATCATTGAAAGTGAACATCTTTTAAGTAATAGTCAGCATGGCTTTCGCCAAAACAGGTCCTCCTCCTTTGATCTGATGATCAAAGCTGAATCTGAAATTTGCAATGCCTTTGTTAAAAACAAACACCTAGTTATGGTCTCCATAGATATAGAGAAGGCATTCGATACTACCTGGCATTATGGCATTCTCCGTGACCTCCATAATCATGGTCTACATGGCAACTTGCCTATATTTATTAGGAACTTCCTCAAGAGCAGATCTTTCCAGGTCCGATATAAAAATTCCCTTTCTACTACATTCTTGCAGGAAGGAGTACCACCACAAGGGTCAGTTTTGAGTGCAATCCTGTTCGCCCTCAGAATTGATTCCATCACAAAAGAACTCCCAAATACTGTAGAGGTGTACCTTTACGCTGATGATCTCTCTCTTTCTTACCATTCTCAGAATATGAGATCTATCGAAAGGCAATTGCAGATGTCTCTCAATAAAATACAAAAGTGGGCGGCTGAGCTCAGTGGATATCGTCTTTTGCAACAGGAAACAGTTGCGATCAACTTTTGCAATCAACGCAAACTGCATACAGATCCTGAACTTTGAATATCAAATTCCACCATTCTGATTGCCAGCAATATCAGATTCTTGGGACTAATCCTGGACGGTAAGCTGAACTTCTTTGAGCATGTTAAATTATTATGTACTATCTGTCTCAAAAAGATCAACATGCTAAGAGCTTTATCTGCCCTGTCTTGGGGAGCAGATCGTATGACTTTGCTGCTCTTATATAGAGCATTGATTAGATCCCATTTAGATTATGGTGCTCCAGTTTATGATTCTGCCAGAAGTAGTGTACTACGTTGGCTGGATCCTATTCAACATAATGCACTGTGGATCAATTGGTGTGTATAGGACATCTCCAACTCATAGTCTATACATTGAAGCTCATGAGCCCCTCTGCATCTCCGCAGAAAAATGCTGTTACTTAAAAATATGCAGCCAAAATACAGACTTGCTCTTTGCATCCTATTCAGCCATACCTTTTTAATCAACCACTAGTTAATAAACCAAGTAAAGATATATATAGAAATAAACCAAGTAAAATTCGACCAGCTGGCCTAAGGCTCCTTGAAATATCACAGAACTGGAATGTTCCTCTCCACAATAGGCAACAGATAAAGAATTATTCTCATCCACCGTCGACCCTGTTCCCTCAACTGACCTGTGATACTTATTTTCTACAATGAGGAAGGAATCGCCTACCGATACTGAATGTGCAACAACTCCATGCTAGCCATATTCAAAGCTGTGCTGACTTCTTGCCGATATATACGGATGGTTCCAAATCTCTTTCAACTGTTGGAGCAGCAGCAGTGTTTCCCTCTGCTATCATATCAGCTTCTCTTTCACCTGAGTATAGCAACTTTTCAGCAGAACTGAATGCAGGAAGTTGTTCTTGCTCAGCCCCTCATAGGTCATAGTCATCTAACACATTCCTATTTTCTGAGGGCGGATGACCCACCTATGTGTGAGATGTGTAATGCTATGTGAACTGTCCGTTAGGCATCTCCGTAGCCAGTTGGGAAGGAGCAGCAGTCCATAGCACAAGCTTCTTGATTAGACCGGGGTTCGAGCCCGTCACCACCAAATACGGAGGATGCGGAAAGGTCAGGGAATGACCACCGCATATCTCGGAGCAATATGGCTTTAGTTGCTAATGCTCCTAAAAACCAAATAACAAACAACAAACAAAACCGTCCATTAACTTTTTATAGAATGTCTTGTTTTTATAGAAGCACGAAGCTTGTGTTTTACTGCTTTTAATAATCTGACTGAACCATTTACATTGTCAGATTATAGGTGAGAGAGATAACATGTCTGACATTTTTAACTTTTTACATTCTATTAATTTATATACAAAGATTTAAGTTTTGTATTTTATATGGGTTTACTTAACTTTATACCTTTTTTACATAATAGCTTGATGTGGTAGCCTAGGTATAGACTACCAAAATGTTTAGTATTCTATTTAAATTGACTTGACGCATTATGGCCTTAGCTGCCAATGCGCCATTAAAACCCAAATCAAATCAAATCAAATCTCATTAGTTCATCCCACGAGTCTCATTAGTTCATCTGATATCTATTTAGGCCTTAAAAAAAAAAAAGTTTACACCATTAAAAAAAAAAAGTTTATTATTTTTTTTAAATTCTGCTTTGAGTCTACCAATATTTTATCTTTTCTTATTGGATTTCAGTTCTTTTTGTACGCATTATTTAGTTTTTAATTAAAAAAAAATAAATATGGACTGCAGAAATGATGCAATTACACTAACTTGTACGTGAAAAAATAAATATTTAAAAAGTGCTGTTTTTTAAACATTTTATTTTCAAAAAACATTAATTCTTGTTGAATTAAAAAAACAAAACAAAACACATCATAGGCATAAAATATAGAGTCAAAATATATAGCATCTGTTTTCCAGTTGACTTGGTGCATTATGTCATTAGTTGCCAATGCAACTAATATAAATATATAAAACACTAACCAACCATTTTCTAGTTAAAAAAAACCCATTAAATGTGCACTTCTGGATATTTCTGCTTATTATATGCATATATTAGATGATGTTCAGTTCCATTTTCATATTTATTCGAAATTTATGTCAAATTTGAGTATTATTCACGTTGTTAACTCGCTATAATGAGTGATCATCACTTCCCATGTTTCTTCATTTATTATTCAAAAATAATAATAAATCTTTCAAAAATATGTAGTTTATGACCATTAGAACCATTAATAATTTTTGGATTATATCGGAGAGTTTTATAAATGACTTGAACTAGAAACAAACAAGTAATAGTATGAGTAGCAGTTACTACAAGTTAAAAGCGGAACAAATGTGGTTGACTGTACCTGCTCATAGCAGTAACACTAGAATCCTTGCAAAACGTTAAATAAAAATTCAGAAAACCATGCTAAGTAAAAATTTGTCTACATTTAGAAAATTACAGAAAATTACAATTTTTTATCTTCAGCCAACAGTTAATGTAGGCTCATGATTTTCAAGTTACATCTCACAGTGTAGTACTGACACTGCAGGGTTAAAATTATGGAGTCAAGTTTTGCTATTTTATTTTTAGAATATAATATAATTGAATTTTTACCATTAGATGCAGTGAAGTATTGTATTTCTAGCAGTTTTATCTGCATGTAAACATGCTCTTCAACACATATCAGATATGAATTAAATATTATGATAATTCTTAAGCAGTAAAATTGTTTTTTCACTTCCAGAATGAGCGGACTGAGGTGAAGCAAAAGTGGGCATCGCGTTTACTTGGAAAGTTAAGAAAAGATATCACACAAGAGTGCAGGGAAGATTTTGTATTAGGTATTACTGGAAAAAAGCGAGCAACATGTGTGCTTAGTAATCCAGATCAGAAAGGGAAGATGAGGCGAATCGATTGTTTACGTCAAGCTGATAAAGTAAGTATTACTTCATAAGTAATACAAGTAACTTACAAGTATTACACACTTACAAGAAAAGTTAGATAGTAAGCAGTTCATACAGAAATGTATCATTTTTCTGATCTGCTCTTCTATTCTGGTGAATTATAATAATGTTCTTGTGCTCTCTATGTACTGTAGTATATAGTATTTCTGCTGATCCTGCGTGGCCTTTCTAGAGTATAAATAGCAATTTAGGCCTGATATATTTATGTGGTCAGTATAATATATAAAGTTGATGGTTTGATTAATCGTAAATTACTGTGTCATATATGGTTATTGCAGACCTTCGCCCCCCCTCCTTTTTTTCATTCTCCTCCTCTGAGGAGAGGGGGGAAGGGAGAGAGAGAGAGAGAGAGAGAGAGAGAGAGAGAGAGAGAGAATAAAATTAATTCGGTCTTTGTCAGAAACCGGCTAAGCAAAAATACCTTTAAAGAATTTTTTCCAGTATTTGACAGGATTTGAACTGGAAATTTAAGTTCATAGCCACTATACTATTGTGTATTTTCTCCCTTTTTTTTTTTAGTTTTGTTGATTTTTCTTTTATATGTACAATTTTAGATATTTCAGATATTCCTGAGTAATTTCTTAATAATAGACATGGGTTTTCATGAATAAACATTAACTAAATAAATTTTAAATTGTTATTGCTTAAATTTGCATCTTTTAATTTATTTATACCAGAAACTCATATATGTAGACTGATTTAGTTTCTATTTTTGTCTTATTGCCTTAACTTTTATATAAAGCTCTTTACATCTTCTTACTTTCACAAATGAAAATAGAAAGTGTTCTTTATTGTAGTAGTGAGGTTTTACTGCATTTTTTAGTAAAACCTCAGTACTTTGAATCTCACTAATTCAAACTATTTTATATATGCAAAACTGAGATTTTTTTTTTCTTTCCGAAAGCTGAATTTAATGTGAAGTAGCAATAAATCTGAGAATAATATAGCAGTTGAGTTTACCACGCAGTTGCTGTGTTATTCTTGGATTACTGTTACTGAAATGTAGTACTTTGTATTCAACAACATTAAACCCCAGTTTCCACTTTCCAGCCCATTTTCCTAATTTATCCCATCCACTTTCAGGTATTGTTGAAGTAGCATTCCTGATCACCCTGCCAACCTTTGTATCATCAGCAAATCATAGATGCATGCTGTACCTTCATCAATATCATTAATAAATACTGAAAATAGTAATGAGACCAGCACCTTGATGCCAACTTGAATAAGTTTTCACCAATAAAACATACAAGAAAGAAGTCTTAGCAGCTCACTCGCATCAATAAGAGCACGTCAATAAGAGCAAGGTTGTATCAAGCTCTGCTGCATGTGCTGTTTTCGTATATCAAAAACAAAACTCAATGAACCTGCCTATTGTCATATTGTTGTGTGTGGATAAGAATGCTCTGTTTTGTAACTAATATGCTGTACTGCTATCCAGTACTTAGGTATTAAGTACTGGATAGCACTTCACCCTGAGTGGTAAAAATGAGTGCCAACCATGACAGAGTTCATTTATGTGGTGGTGGTGAAGTCTCATCATACCCATACTTCTGTAAACCAGAGCACATCAACAAAACCCCCCACCCCATACACATTGTAAACATAACCTTTCATGATGAAGTATTGTAAATATCATTAAATAGTTGCAGTATGTGAGGAAGCATTATAGCATAATGCATTTTTTATACTTTTATAACGTGTACATAATTAATTATTTAATTCTGATTCAAGACCCAAGCCTCTGGCTGTGATGGGACAGTTATAATTAGCTACACATTACCTATACCCTATATTTTATTCATCTAGCTGCAGTAGTGATTTTCCTGCTCACTCTCTCTGACATTAGTCCATGAAGAGCAGTGGCCATTAATAACTACTTCCTGTCTCCTTCCAATCACTTGTACATGGTGAGGATTATTATTGTTATTAATTTGGTTTTTAGGAGCATTAGCAACTAAGGCCATATTTCTCTGGGATATGCGGTGGTCATTCCATGACCTTTCCACATCCTCCGTATTTGGTGGTGACGGGCTCGAACCCCGATCTAATCAAGAAGCATGTGCTACGCACTGCTTCTCCTCCTTCCCACCTGGCTACGGAGGCGCCCATGGTGAGGAGATCCCCCAGTGATAATGCTGGCCTTTCAGATTAGTATCACTGGGATCCAGCACCCATACCTTGGTTCCAGGGTTAGATTATTGGAATCCAGCATGTGCAGCCGTGTGCCGTGACCTGTGGAAACTCAGAAAGAGGGATCCTGGTGTCCCCATTCATGTACACAGTACCAAGGGATCCCCATTCATGTACACAGTACCAAGACGGCATCCCCTCATAGGGTTCTGTGGTGGGTTAGGGCATTCCAATCTCGGGGGTTCACATCTGGTGAGTATGGGTTTGGCACACCCAGGGTCCTGAGCTGGATATCATCATTTTTCTCTTTCTTGGTGATTCCCTTCTACTTTTGACTCTCTCTCTCTCTCTCTCTCTCTCTCTCTCTCTCTCTCTCTCTCTCTCTCTCTCTCAGAGGGTGACTCGGGAACTTTTTTTTTCCTGGTGCAGCATAAGCCTCAGGCTTCCTTGCACCATATGGCTATTATTAATAATAATAATAATCTGATATTATTTTACTCCTATGAGTAATTTAAATCCCTATCTTCTTGGGCCCCAAAAAGGCCCCTACCTAATCGAAATGACAACACTGAAAACACCCCCGTAAAAAGAGCCAGAAATGAGGGCACACCACCACCATCAGTGACACCCGTCTTCCTCCTCCTCCATTTTGCCAGAGAGCAGTCAGCCGGGAAGATTTCACCCTTCTTCATCCAGAAAGGATTAGAAGGGTTAGCAGGATCACCTAAATCCATAAAATGACTGCATTCTGGTGACCCTTTGGGCAAAGCTTCCAGCACAAAACAAGTGGAAAATATCCTGAAAGCCACATCAATCAGGGGAATACCTATTACTGTAAGTCCCCTCCCCCACAAAACTCTTCACGAGGTGTCATATCAGATTAGGACCTTCTTCATGTTTCTGAAGAAGAGATCTGCTCTGATCTGCTCTGAAGAGATCTGCTCATCACCAAGGAGTGATGGCTGTCACGAGAATATTGATGTGAAAAGATGGGAATCTCATCCCTATCCGAGTTCTCATCCTAACATTTAACACTTCACAGCTTTCAAGTTCCATCAAGGCAGGCTATTTAAACTGCCCAGTGAGGATTCACATTCCAAATCCACTGAGGTGTTTTAGATGTCAAAAATATGGCCACTCACAAACTGCTTGTCCTGGCAACCCTGCTTGTGCTGCAAAAGACCAAAAGAGCAAAGAATGTTAATCTTCCAAACCAATCTGTGTAAATTGCCAAGGAGAGCACCCTGCATACTCTACAGCATGCCAGCAGTGAAAGGATGAAAAAGAAATCCAAAAACTAAAAACTAGAGCTGAATACCTCCTACCAAGAGGCCAGAAAATGCATCCAACCAATAAATAGCAGGAAGCCTTCATATGCCCAGAAGGTTTATGAGAAGTGCACTATTGGTACACAAACTGAGATGACTTATACCACAGACAGTCATTCACTCTGATTGCACACTATTTATTGCGTTCACAAAAACCCACCCAAAAAAACACAGTCAGCTGCTACTCCCATATCTTCTGGTACTTTACCGAAACCAAGTGGTAAAGAAGAGCTACCTGCAATACAAGAAACAATGGATGTATATGATATGGAGGTAACTCAGTCCTGCAACTCTTGGCAGAAGAAGATGTCCTTTCTTTCCAATGAAAGATAAAGCCAGGACTGAGAAAACCAAGCCCTCAGACCTTCAGAAACCACTTCGAACTACTGCAGCACCCATCCTATTCTCCTGACCTAGCACCGTCAGACTTCTTGTTTTGAGAATTGAAGAAACTATTGCATGGATGTTGCTTTGATTCATCTCAGGAGGTCATCAATGAAGTGGAATCGTGGTTTCAGGCAAAAAGTGCAGACTTCTATGATCAAGGAATTAAACAACTGATCTACAGAGGGGGAGAAATGTGTTACTGTACATGGAGAGTACATAGAAAAGGATTAAAGTTCCTGTGAAGTTTCACCTTTTTAGGGCTATTATTTCTAGGTTAGGGTACAAACTTTTTGATACCCCTCATATATATGATATCACTTCAGAAATAAAGTTGAGATGGCGCCATTGATTGTTTCTGTCGTTATGGCAAACTTTAAAATATAGAATTTTTTAGGTCTCCGTTTTGTCCCATGTAAAGTCTATGGGGTAATGATAAGTCATGGGAAAATTTCAGTTGTATGTTAAACTGTATGCCACTATATATTGCTTTGTAACTATATATGTAGTCAATGATGAAGTCAATTACTCACTTTGTAATACCTACACAATACCACAGTCCCAACTCACAAAAATTACACCTACTAACTCACCAACACTTTCTCTTCAAGAAAGACATATTTTTCCATAAGGTGGTTGCCATAAAATTCACAAAACAAATCAAAAACAAGAGCACATTTTATCTGCACTTAGGCTTTGTGCATTTATATTTTATTAAAATATGTATAGTAGAAGTCAGTATTAAATGCCTATTAAAACTGTCACTATTTAAAATGTATTATTGTTATCTTCTTACAGTGGTATTTTATCCAGTTCAACATTATTCTCAAGTTTTTGGTATTAAGTTTATCTCTTTATGTTTAAGTATTGTTATCACAAACATGTTACTTTCACATGTGTAAAAATATAATATGTATGCAACCACAGTAGTGCTGTGGTGGAGGAAATAAGGAGAATTGAAACTAATGAAAAACGTCATATTTGTCATATCGAAAAGAAAAGTTATGAATTAAAAAGTTATGTTCAGTATATCTGTAAAATGTTATTTACGTAAGCAGAGATGAATCACACGTTCAGTTATAATGTAGATGCATTCCAAACTTATTGAATGTATTTCATTTAAACAACAAAGAAATTTGCATTATTACTGAAAAAAAAAAAATTCAGTTCCCTTGAATGCAAAGCAAAATAAAAATGGAACATCACAGTGGAAATAGTCCTCTGTCACTAAGTTATTTATTTAAGTAGGAAATAATCTTCCCAAGGTTCAATGAAAGAAAGCAATAGGAGAGGGGAAAAAACCTTTTGCTGATCTAAAAGAAACTTCCTGAACAGCTTCTGAACTGATGAAAAGATATTGTGGCCTATAAAGGAAATTTAATAAATGAAAGCTGTTATGTTTTTATAGTTCCTGGATTTAAACATAAAGCAAAATGTTTTTATGTGGGAATCAAAATACTTTATAAGGCTAGTTTTAAGCTTAGTATAAATCTTTAACATAACCACCAATGGAGTTCATAAAGTTGGTGTCTTTTAGAAATTGTAATGCTTGTATATTTTTAAATTTCAAAATTACGCTTTGTAAATACTGATAAAGAATATATTTTACTTTTATTTTGCAAAAGGCTATTTTTATGAAAATAAGACGTCACAATAAACATTTATTTAATATAGCTATTTTTAGAGGACAGTAACATTCCTCAACTTGTTCAAATATCGAAGGAAACCTGACTTACCCAGAATTATCAATTTTTTTTTGTGCCTTTATATGCTAGAAACGCTCTTTCCTTAATGTTTGGTTAAAAGGATTTTTGAGGAAAAGGAACTTATCAAACCATAAGCAGAAATCTGTTATAATGTTATGTGGTTCTCTTATACTGTAAAGGCAGAGAAATATAAAGATAGTTCAAAGTCAGTAGACTCCAAACAGCAAAATCCTTGGACTTTCTTCCACCGTACAACTAATGTTAATATTAAACTCACCTTTTTTGCTTACAGGAGAGAGCCTTTCTCAGTACTCCTTTTGTAGCTTCTGACTCAGTTAACAGTTAAGTACATCCTCATTGAGGTTCCACATTATTCTAGTGTCTGTAAAGATACTTTTGTGACACTCTAACTGCAGGAATTATTAACTGTATCTTGTGTCCTTAGAAATTTGCCTTTAGCCAGTGGGTAGTTGGTTGTTGGAACAGACTTCCATCCTTTGTTGTGGAAGTTGATAGCCTAAATAAATTTAAAGCTGAGCTGGACAGGTATTTGGATCGAACGGAGGGGTGAAATGGCAGCGTTTTTTTTTTATTTTGGCTGATGCTGCATAAGCTTGCTTTCTTGCATCATATGCCTCTACTAATGCTAAATGACTGATCTTAATGTGCTGTTTTAGGACTTGAAGTGCATTCAACCTTATGAATGTATATTATTATTATTAGCCATATGGTGCAACGAAGCCTGAGGCTTATGCTGCACCAGCCAAAAAAAATTTCTGAGTTACCCTGAGAGAGAGAGAGAGAGAGAGAGAGAGTGTCAAAAGTAGAAGGGAATCACCAAGAAAGAGAAGAATGAAGATATCCAGCTGGGGACCCTGGGTGTGCCAAGCCCATACTCACCAGATGTGAGCCCCTGGGGTAAAATATGACCATCTTGTTATAAATAAATCACAAAAAGGCACAAAAGACACTTGTGCCAATAAACCCCTAACTCAACGACATCTGTTATGGAATTCAGGAACGGTACCTATTGCTAAGAAGTTGTTTTATGACTCTTTGTTTGATGTAACTTTTCTACTCAGTTGTTTTTCTGTAGAGAAAAGTTAAAATTAAACTGTAACTTTTCTTAACAGTAAAATTTACTTTATAATTTATATTCATGTGGTTTTTTTTAGTGTCATTGTTACTTCCTATCAACAACCACATGATGCCATTCTCTCAACATATTAATTTCTTCTGTAGGTGTGGCGGTTAGATCTGGTGATGGTAATCCTGTTTAAAGCTATTCCCCTGGAAAGTACAGATGGGGAACGCTTGGAAAAGTCACCTGAGTGCCTCCAACCTAATCTCTGTGTCAATCCTTACCACATCAATGTCTCCGTCCGAGAGCTTGACCTTTACCTGGCTAATTTTATATTAAGTCATGGTAGGTTTTGAAGTTATCTTTAATTTCTGTTTTTCTTTTATTTATTTTTTATTATTTTTATAATAATAATAATTATTATTATTATTATATTTTATCACTGATCACCATTTGGATCATGGCTTAACTTTCATTGTTTAAACATCAGCAGTAGTATCTCCTACTACAGCTGATACGTGCTGAAGTGATACCACATGCATCAGCATTCTAATTCTTTAATAACTATTGCTGAAATGCTTTGTTTGACAGAAATGTTAAGGTTTCTGTATAGTACATATTTTCCTTAAACAAAATTTGTGAAAATTCCTTTAGTTAAAAGGATAAAATGTCAGCATTGAAATTTCAAAATTTCAATATACCACCTTTCACTGTATTTGTGGCTGTAGGTCATTAACCAATAGATCTAGTATTAACTTATGAGACTTAGTAGTGTGTGTATATTTTTATATATACACTGTGATCACCGAATTATGACCACCTACCTGATACAATATTGGGCCACCAGTTGCATGGATAACAGCCACTATTCGCCAAGGCATTGACATCCACTAGATATCTGAAGACAGCTGTATGGATCTGCAAGGCTTTCCACAGTGTCAGAATAGATGATGGTTGCATGTCCGTATGCCTCACTTCCTGTTTCAGAACGTCCCACAGGATTGAGGTCAGGAAAATTTGGAAGCCAATCAAGATGGATGATATCTTCACTGTGTTCCTTGAACCACTTATGCACAGTGCAGACTCGATGACATTGTGTGTTATCATCTTGGAAGGTCCAGTTTCTGTCCGGAAAAAAATGCAACATGGCAGGGTGCACATGGTCTTCTAAAAGCTGCCAGTAGACCTCACCAGTAACCTTACTTTTACTCCACACATCCAATATTTTGGAACAAAGATTAGAAAATACACTGCCTTGGTGAAAAGGATCACATGCAAGGACTGGGGCCTCCATGGTCATTCTCTCACCCTGCTTTACAAGGTGGTTTTCTTGCCTATGATTTGTTATGGGACTGGTGCGTGTGCTTACAGGACAACGCTTGTCAGGAATTCAAAGAAGCTACAATCAGTACGATGTACCATGCTCCTCACCATCTCTAGGGCATGCTATACTGTTAGTACTCCTTCCCTCCAGGTCTGGTCTTGATGAACTTCCTTCCCCTTAATCTGGAGGTTAAGGGGAAGGAAGTTATCCTAAATTATGTAAAAAATGTGAACCTGGCAATTGACACAGAAGTTGGAAAAAAAAAAAAAAAAAAAACTCATCTCAAATCACTTTTATCAGATCTGGCAAGCACATTGGGATTCATCTCTAAAGGTCTTGTCACAAAATGATTCATTCCCCAAATAACCTTCACCAGCCCTAAACCTCTCCACCCCCCTGGTTTGCCCCTGGTCTCTTTATCTCCTTCATTCTCACTGGCTGTGGCTCCCTAAATGCCAAACTTTCTGAACTTGGCATCATTGAGAATCCTCACTGCACCTGTGATCTCCCAGAAAGCTGGGAGCACATTTTGTACCACTGCCCAAACTATGAAGACTCAAGTGCATCTTACTACATCCATGAGAGGGCTTCCACTTGGTCAAGAACATTTCTTCCTCACTGACCAGGACAGTGAGGAAGAAATGTTCCTGAACTTGGCATCATTGAGAATCCTCACTGCACCTGTGATCTCCCAGAAAGCTGGGAGCACATTTTGTACCACTGCCCAAACTATGAAGACTCAAGTGCATCTTACTACATCCATGAGAGGGCTTCCACTTGGTCAAGAACATTTCTTCCTCACTGACCAGGACAGTTTCATCACGCTCTCACAGTTCACCCAGGAAGTGTGACCAAATGTAGGAACAACCTGAGAATCAGGCCAACTTTATTCCTGCTCAATCTAATACCAAAACTTGACAATCTATACAGACTTGACTGTATAATCAACTAACCCACACAGAGTAGAACTCTACCTGTATACCTTGTTGTGGGACAGGTGGACCTGTCATTTTTGGATGACCCATACCATTATGGTGCCCATCTTTGTGCAGCATCCTAGCCGTACAATCTTTTATCCTTTCCCTGGGCCTCGGTGGGCTCTCCAACCCAGGGATATCCAACCTAACCTCTTCCTATCTCACATCTGGAGGATGCATTCTTTCTGTGATCTCTCTCTCTCTCTCTCTCTCTCTCTCTCTCTCTCTCTCTCTCTCTCTCTGGTTTTTGTGTGTGTGTGTGTTATACATATATAATATCAAATCCCTAAATCAAATATTTATAGGTGAGGGTAAATACTTATTAACTGCCAGTCATTTATCTTTAAGAAAACCCCACTTGAACTGAACAGATGAGTGTAGTAGTTCCTTTACCTGGATATTCTTAATACATGAAGATTCACTGCGACAATCAGATCAGGAGTATTGCTTTCTCTTGTTACCTCTGTGACATGTAGCTATAGAAAATGGTCATCTGGGAAAGTTCCACTACCAGTGAGTGGCCAACCCATAAATTCCAGTCAATATCTGTAAAGTTCAAATCCCTCATTATAAGACATTCTAATTATCTGGCCCAGCCTGTCTGTATAGTTGTTCATTATAGTCATCATAGTCATGTAGCCTATAATGCTCTTACTCTTATTTTTGTTTTCTATTTATCACACCAAAGTCACTGAACATAGCACTAGCCACCCAGATCAGCTGTGTGCACTGCCTTAGATTCTGTACTCTTCTTAACCAAGACCATAAATCCTCTCCTTCCTCCTCATTCTGTCTATCCTTTCCTTACACATTGGACTCACCATATCCAAATTGTCTGAGTGGCACATTGTTTCCAGCATGCCTACGATATCCTCATTTGATGACTTAACCAGTATTTAAAATTCAAAAATTGTCCTTAAAAGCAGATAATTCTGTACAGTGTCATTAACTTTTGTCTCTGGTGGACCTACCCGAACATATTCCACCTATCATTTTTACACAATATTTTTCTCATATTACTGACAGCAGATCATTAACAGTAGCTACTTCCTGTGGGACCAGAGCTCTTTGTCATTGTAGATGTCATTATGTTGTGCATGTATGCATGAGTGTGGGCTGTGGTGTTCAGCTAGGTAGGTGAGATTGATGACTCCCTCATTCCTTTTAAGGCATCATCAAGTGTGTTCTTCAGGCCCTCATGTAGCACTATCAGAATGGGGGGCAGGTACACTATATTATTATTATTATTATTAACTAAGCTATGCTGCACCAGCCATATTATTGTTATTAACTAAGCTTATGCTGCACCAGCCAAAAAAAATTCCAGAGTTACCCTGAGAGAGAGAGAGAGAGAGAGAGAGAGAGAGAGAGAGGGAGAGAGAGAGAGAGAGAGAGAGAGAGAGAAAGAAAGAAGTAGAAGGGAATCACCAAGAAAGAGAAGAATGATGATATCCAGCTCAGGACCCCTGGGTGAGCCAAGCCCATATCACCAGAAGCGAGCCCCTGGGGTTCCTTGATGTACACTAACAGAAATAAATCTGGTGCAGTTAAGTTTGGTGATATCGGGGCCATGATATTAAACCCGCATGACCGATCCAAATATTGGGGGTTTGCCATGTTGAGGGAAGTCCTCACTTCTAAATGATAATGGAATGCACTCCATATTTTTGGAAGATGAGACCTCTCCCATACAGATCAGCATCCTGCTCCAGCTAAGGCACAAGAAACAGCTGCAGCATATCTAAGTATGACACATTATACACTCCAGTTAGTCTTCTCTTGCACAAAAGACACACACTTTTTCACTGCCACATTTGTTTTCAGCAATAATACCAGCTGGATTTTGTTTTCCCCAAATCCAAATTTTGTGCTTGTTGACCTTTCAAAAAGCTTTTGAAAAATGTTGCCTTATCACTGAACACAATCTATGATGAGGCAGAATTGTTTTCTGAGTCTATTTGCTTGCACATGTCACTGCAGAAGTCATATTGATTAGCTTTGTCCTTATCAGTCAGTGCCTGTAGTAACTGGAGTTTGTATTGTTTCATTGTTGTTAGCTTTCTAATGCCAACTGTTGTTTGAAAGAATTGTAGCAACCTGCTTGCATGCTAGTGGACTTTCTTGGACTTCTCTCATAAGTTTCTCATGAAAATGCCACAGTTGCATCAGAAACTGAGGCAGCCTTGTTCTGGTTGCCCTTTTGAAAAGCTTAAGAAAAATGTTGCCTCATCACTAAACACAATGTTGAAGCAAAATCTTCTTCCAAGTCCATTCACTTACATATATGACTGCAGAAATCATAATGCTTTGCTTTTGACTGAAGAACTCTATGAAGTCGGGGGTTGGATACATATAATTTCTTGCATGCACTGACCAAGCAAAAAGAACTTTAATACTAAGCAAGAGAGTACACACAATAAAAAATACCCCAGTGAATCACATCTGGTGAGTATGGTCTTAGCACACCCAGGGTCCTGAGCTGGATATCATCATTCTTCTCTTTCTTGGTAATTCCTCTCTCTCTCACAGAGTAACTCAGGAATTTTTTTTGGCTGGTGCAGCATAAGCCTCAGGCTTTCTTGCACCATATGGCTAATAATAATAATAAAACATAAAATGGAAACTGACACAAGGCACAGATATTCAAGAGATAACATATTAAATTTAGCACAAACGAAGAACACAACAATAGTAGCCTTTGGTACTGTAGGTGGCCTTTATCAACTAACTGAGCACTGGAAAGCGGTGGCTAATATGGTGCAAGAAAGCCTATGTATGTAAGCAAAGCATAAAAGCTTTGCTTTTGTCGGTCACTGCCTGTAGTAACTGGAGTTTGTGTGGTTTCATTGTTAGCTTTCTAATGTCAACTGTTGTTTGAGGGACTTGTATGCCTAGTGGACTTTCTTGGACCTCTCTTGTAAGTTTCTCATTCACGTGTCACAGTTGCCTCAGAAACTGAGGCAGCCTTGTTCTGGTTACCCTTTTGAAAGGCTTGCAAAAAATGTTGCTTCATCATTAAACACCGATTATGTACAACTAGCACCAAATACGGAGAATGCGGAAAGGTCAGGGAATGACCACCGCATATCCCGGAGCAATATGGCCTTAGTTGCTAATGCTCCTAAAAACCAAATAACAAACAAACAACAATGTACAACTAGATGCCACCCCACAGCGAAACACTGCAGTATCCACTTCTGATGCAAACGAAACAGACAGCATGGACTTAGAAGTTAGCTCACAACAAGATAAACAGATATTAGAACTATTCACTAATGAGGATATGGACGTGGGAAAACCCTTCTTTCCAAAGAAAGGGAAACCTGAGCAAAACAAACCTTTAGCCCCTCGAAAACAAATTGAAGATTCTACTAAACCCAGATAATGCTTACATTTCTCCAGTGGAATTGTGGAGGATATCGCAGCGATTTAAATGACACACAAGGTCTCCTCACACAATATGATCCTATCACCCTCTGCCTACAAGAAACCAATCTAACTGTTTCTCTCTGGAACTACAAAATTCATCGGCAAGGTCGAGTTGTAAACAACCTGAGTAATTTGGCACATGGAGGTGTAGCATTGATAATCAACACTCAAATACCCTCTAAACCACTCCCATTGGCCCCGAGTGCCAAGCGATATTAGTGACCACAGTGCCTTTTCATAGTGATTATCCGATACGCTTTACTGTAAATACGTTTCTCCTGAGTTTCGCAAGTCCATTAACTCTTGAGCATTATAATTAAATAGATCTTTCAAATTATATAACCCAGAAAGGAAAGTACCTTTCTTTAACCCCCTTTTTTATTTTTCGTTAATACTAACCTTCTCTTCGCTTGGGTCACTAGTTGGCACCGTTCTTGCCTCCACGTGGCGGGGCTGGTAACCTGGGAGAAAAAGATAATCTCCCGTGGCCAAAAAGAGCACGTCATGAGTAAATCAAACTCGGACTTATCTTGGCTGCCAGATGCACCCCAGACATCAAAAAAGAAAGATAGTTCTATTGCAGGAACTTCAAAACGGCAGAAAGCTGACTCTGGCAACCTCTAAATACACACCAATATGTCTCTGCCTCCAAGAGATGTATTTCAAACCTCAAGACACACCAAAACTGTCTTATTACAATATCTTTAGAAAAGATAGAACCGATCAAAATACTGCACATGGTGGTGTAGCTGTTATAACAAACCCATATGTTCCTGTCAAACATGTCTTACTGAACTCTCCCCTCAAGGCAATAGCGGTCCGTGTAGCTGCTGACATCCATATTACAATCTGCTCCTTATATATTCCACCAAGCTTTTCCATCCAACAGAATGATCTAAACAACCTCATAGCTCAACTCCCCACACCTTTCCTCATTCTGGGAGACTTAAATGGTCATCACACACTATGGGGTAACAACAATATCGACCAAAGAGGAAAACTAATTGAAAAATGTTTAGATGATAACAACCTTCTCCTTCAAAATGACGGGTCACCTACTTATGTTCACCTTCCTTCCGGAACATATACTGCAATAGACTTGTCTATCTGTTCAGCAACTTTGTATCCTACTCTAAAGTGGACGGCAAACAATGATCCACTGCATAGTGATCATTTTCCCATTACAATTGAATTACTGAATAAGCCCTCTTATCATCTTACTAGAATTCCTCGGTGGCTAATTGATAAAGCAGACTGGGAGATGTACAAAAAATTAGCTAAACTGGACCCTGAAATTATACAAAAATCCCCAACCAGGGAAGCGGTTGAGTATGTCACAAAAACTATATTACATGCAGCAGGAAAAGCTATACCAAAATTACCTGAACACCCAAAAATCTGGTGGAGTGACGAATGCCGTGCAGCAAAAAGAGACCAAAATAAAGCTTGGAATACTTTTAGGCACTATCCAACCACAGCTAATCTCGTTCAGTTTAAACGCATTAGAGCAAGAGTGAGGTATGTTAGACGCAGTAATAAAAAGGCCGCTTGGATTCGCTTCACTTCAACCATCAATCAAGCAACTCCCACATAAAATTTGGAAAACAATCAGGAAAATGAGTGGTAAATATCAAACGACACCTCAGCCTATCATGGAATGGAGAGGGCAGAACATTTCTGACCCTACCTAAATTGCCAATATACTAGGGGAAACTTTTGCCAAAACATCAGCAACAGAAAGTTAGATACTAGCCTTCAGAAGATTCAAAGCAAATTCAGAAAAAACAAAAGTTAAACTTTTCTTCAAAAGCAGAAGAACAATATAACTTACCATTCACTATCCACGAACTACATAGAGCCTTGTCAACATCTAGGCGTAGCGCTGTAGGACCAGCTAACATCCATTATTCGATGATACAGGAACTAAGTGCTGAATCATTGCAGTCACTTCTTGATCTGTTCAATAAGCTCTACTGGGAAGACACATTCCCTAAACAATGGCACCACGCTACAGTCCTTGCCTTCCTTAAACCAGGAAAAGACCCGACAAACCCTACTAGCTAAGACCCATTGCCTTGACTAGATGTCTTTGCAAAATTCTCAAAAAGATGGTGAACCGTCGACTGATATGGTACCTGGAAAATTTCAATCTCTTACATTCTGCACAAATCGGCATTCGACAAAACAGATCAACACTAGATATACTAATAAGACTAGAGAATTCCATTCCTTAGAATGCATTCCTTAGATCGGAACACCATGTAATGGTTTGCTTTGTCAGCAAGGCCTATGATTCCATGTGGAAGTATGGAGTACTCCACGAATTATATCACCATGGACTTCGGGGCCATCTCCCGATTTTCATACACAACTTCCTAGACAAGCGAACTTTCCAGGTTCGATTTAAAACTTCGCTGTCCGAACTATTTTTTCAAGAAGAAGGAGTTCCCCAGGGCTCTGTACTCAGTGCTACACTCTTTATAATTGCGATAAACACCATTGCTGAACAACTTCCAAACACTATCGATAAGGCACTGTTCGTAGATGACCTTAGTATTTCTTGCCATGCGAAAAACATGAATATGATCGAGAGACAGTTACAAGGGTCAATAAATAAGATCAGTACATGGGCACAAACCAATGGTTTTCAGCTTTGTTATCAAAAAACGTTGTGCATCCATTTTTGCCGACAACGTAAATTGCACCCACACCCGGAACTACAACTGAATGGACAACCAATAGCAGTTCAACCCAGCATACGATTCTTAGGAATCACCTTAGATCATAAACTTACTTTCCTGGAACATATTAAAAGACTAAGAACATCCTGCCTACAAAAATTAAATATCATCCGGGTTCTCTCAGCAACAAAGTGGGGAGCTGATCGCCTTACCTTATTACGGCTATACAGATCTTTAATGAGATCAAAACTTGACTATGGGGCACCAGTGTATAGCTCAGCAAGGTCTAGTGTCCTTCGCTGGCTTGATCCTCTCCATCATAGTGCAATACGCATTGCTCTAGGAGCATATCGCACGTCTCCAATACATAGTCTATATGCCGAAGCTCACGAACCCTCTCTCTCTCTATCAGAAGGCAACAACTTATATTACGCTATGCATATAAAATTAGATCTATGCCTGAACACCCAAATTGGGAATTACTTTTCACCCCGCAACACAGCAGATTATACCATAACTGCCTTATTGCTAACCGACCGTTAGGTATAAGAATAAGACATCTTCTAGAAGAACTTAATTGAGTTTTGATAATATCTCAAATACCCCTCCACTACTCCTTGCTCTGTGGAGCATTACTCCACCTTCATGTGATTAATACCTTCATAAATGGGATAAATCTGCACTACATAAAGAAAATTTCTTGCAATTGTACCTTGCTGTGGTGGAGCAGTTTCCAAACTTTGTTGTAGTTCATACAGATGGGTCAAAGAATGACACCCACGTTGGAATTGCCGCAGTTTTCCCGAACATAACATTGGCCTACCAACTGCCACATGAGTTCAGTATATTTTCTGCCTAACTAATGGCAGTTCAGGTTGCACTGAAGCATATCAAGACCTCCAATATTGAAAACAGTATAATTTTCTCTGATTCTCTAAGTGCACTTCAAGCCCTGGAAAACACCATGAACATCACCCACCCAGTCATAAAAGAAATAACAAACTCTTTATATACCTTATCTGAGCTTGGAAGAACCATACACTTCTGTTGGGTCCCAGGACATATGGGAATTCCAGGAAATGAATTAGCGGACAATGCCGCAAAAGTGGGTGACTCCGTAGCCAGGTGGGAAGGAGCAGCAGTGCGTAGCACACGCTTCTTGATTAGACCGGGGTTCAAAATACGGAGGATGCGGAAAGGTTAGGGAATGACCACCGCATATCCCGGAGCAATATGGCCTTAGTTGCTAATGCTCCTAAAAACCAAATAACAAACAACAATGCCGCAAAAGTGGCCGACTTACCACCTGATGTACAGTGGAGAGTTCCACATCAAGATTATAGACGAATAATACAGGAAAAATGCATGTACCAGTGGCAATCAACATGGCAAAGCCAACTTGAAAATAAGCTTTGAAGTATCAAGCCAAATCTTGAGCAATGGCCTTCAAGCCTCAGTGCAATTCGACAACAGGAGGTAATACTAGCTCGTCTCCAAATAGGTCACACTAATATTACTCATGGTTACCTTTTAAGAGGGTAGATTCACTCCCAGTGTGATCACTATAAAACAATGCTTTCAGTGAAACATATCCTTGTGGAATGCACAAAATTTGCAATAGAACGCCAGAATCTCTTCACTCCAGCCACAACTGAAGACCCACTAACGCTTATTTCACTTTTGGGCAATAAAACAAATGTCTCAAAGATTTTTACCTTTCTCAAAGCGATCAATGTATACCACCTCCTTTAGCTAGTCAACAATCAGTTTCCTGACTCTCGATCCATAAAGAAATAGCATAAATACTAACCTATGTATGGCGCACTATGGCCATAGACGCCCATGCGGCAAAAAAATCCCCAAACAAACAAACCACTCCCATTAAAAACAAACCGTGAGGCAGTTGCAGTACGAGTCAACATTAATTTTGACTTCACTATTGTCTCATTATACTTGCCCCCTAATCAAAATATAAGCTATGCTGACCTAGAGGAACTAGTGGTACAAATTACTCAACCCTACTTTATCCTAGGGGACCTCAATAGTCATCATTTGTTATGGGGAAATCAAAACATGGACAAACGTGGACAAATTATAGAAAAATTACTTGACCAGCACAATTTGTTACTCTCAATAATGGTGCACACACTTATACACATTTACCTTCAGGATCTACTTCAGCTATTGATGTCTCTCTGTGCTCAGCATCCATATATCCTCTGTTTAGATGGACTATCATAGTTTTGCTGCATAAGAAAGGAGATAAATCAAAAATTGGAAATTATAGACCAATTAGCTTGTTATTCCACATCTACAAGTTGTTCACACGGGGCATTACTAACAGATTAGGTGCCTCCGTAGCACACGCTTCTTGATTAGACCAGGGTTCAAGCCCAGATCACCAAATACGGAGAATGCGGAAAGGTCAGGGAATGACCACCGCATACCCGGAGCAATAAGGCCTTAGTTGCTAATGCTCCTAAAAACCAAATAATAACAACTAACAGATTAGAAAAAATACTTCAAGGGAATCAACCGAAAGAGCAAGCTGGCTTCAAGACAGGATTCTCAACTATGGATTACCTTCACATAATGGAGAAAGCAAATGAATATAAAACACCATTATGTTTGGCATTTGTGGATTGTGAAAAGGCATTTGACTCCATACAGCATAAGGCAATGTTTTGGACACTGGAAAGACAAAGCATAGATACCCCATATATTATGATTTTGAAGAAAATATATGAGAGTGCTACCTCCTTTATTAGATTAGACAAAGACAGTAGGAAATTTAAAATTGAGAAAGGAGTTCGACAAGGAGACACAATATCTCCGAAGTTGTTTACTGCTGCCCTTGAGGAAGCTTTCAGAAGATTAGACTGGTCGCAGAAAGGAGTCAATGTGAATGGAGAGTACCTAAACCATTTACGATTTGCAGATGACATTGTGGTCATAAGCCATGATCCCAAAGAATTAGAGGAAAATCTTAATCAGTTATGCAGAGTTAGTAAGGATTTTGGACTAAAGATGAATATGGCTAAAACAAAAGTAATGATGAACAAGTATGCCACAGAAAGGGATATAATGATTGAAGGAGCAGTAATTGAAAAGGTGGAGTCATATACTTATCTGGGACAAGTCATTAGCTGTAATAATGATAAATGGCTGGAAGTCAAGAGAAGAATAAATTTTGAATGGATAGCATTCAGGAAATATAGTCATATACTGCGGAGAAATATCCCAATTTGTCTGAAGTGTAAAATAATGAACCATTGTATACTCCCCATCATGACTTATGGAAGTGAAACTTGGGCACTCACCAAAAGAATGGAAGAGAAGCTGAGAACTACACAGCGAAGAATGGAACGAATTATATTGGGAATCAGACTATTAGATAAGAAGAGAAACATATGGATTAGGCAGCAAACTCAATTAAATGACATTCTTATCAAAACTAAAGAACTAAAATGGTTTTGGGCAGGACACATAGATCGAAGACATGATGTCAGATGTACTAAGAAAATAACAGAATGGTACCCAAGAAGAGCTAGAAGAAAACCTGGAAGACAACAATGGAGATGGACAGGTGAAATTCATGAGTTTGTGATAGTAAATGGATGGTCATTGCACAAAACTGAAAGAAACTGGGAAGTTGCTGGAGAGGCCTTCATCCTGTAGTGGATTGAAAATGGCTGATGATGATGATTCATAGCAATCTGCTGGGTAGTGACCATTACCCAATGATATGCTGGATTGATACAAACATCCCTCAGTTTTCTAACAGAACTGTCAAATGGAACTTTTTCAAAGCAAAATGGGATATATACAAGCAACTAGCAGTACTAGAAGAAAAGCAGGTGCAGCAAACATCCATAAACTTGGCTACAGAATAAACAGGGTTTCTCAAAAATATTGGTACAAACATTTAGGGGAGGTAGGTAACATCTAAAGGAATGTGAATTGCATAGGAACCCATAACCGGAAACGTCACCGTAAGTCAGTACATGGCGCTGTTCATCACTTCGCAAGAGGGAAAATTTCTCGTTTACTCATTCAAGCAGTAGTCGCCACACGAAAGGCATGCATCGATATACGAACTGTGAGCTGGCAGATATGCATCTAGTGTGTAGATTAGCAGAGGACCCACACGGTGTGCTCCCCCATGCGGCACAACATCGCTTCGCAATGAATGTGTGGGCAGGTATGGTCGGTGATTGCTTAGTCGGCCCATACCTGTTACCATCCCGCATGAACTCCGCTAAATATCGGATCTTTCTTGAACAAGTTCTACCAGGGTTACTTGACGATGTTCCAGCAAATTTGAAACGCAGCATTTGGTTTCAACATGACAGGGCGCCTGCCCATTATGGAAGGTGTGTTCGTGACAATTTGAACAGGCGTTTTGGGCGTCGATGGATTGGCCGTGGTGGACCCGTTGCCTGGCCCCCGCGCTCACCTGATTTATCGAGCCTTGATTTCTTTCTGTGGGGGCCCTCAAATCTATCGTGTATGAATCGCCTGTGGAGACGGAAATGGATCTTGTGGCGAGACTCGTCTGTGCTGCTGCTACTGTCAAAGAAACTCCAGGTCTGTTCGACCATGTCTGCCAATCCATGCTGCATCTGTGTCATGTATGCATCGCGTCTCATGGTGGAACCTTCACATCTGTTGTAACATCATGAAATGCATCCATCTCGTACTCCATTGTTAATATTATGTCAAATAAATGTTTGCCACTAATTACTGTCTTGTGTCATTTCTGTTTCTTGTGCCTCTGCTACAACTTTCCCGTGACATTTCCGGTTATGGATTCCTATGCGATTCACATTCTTTTAGATGCTACCTACCTCCCCTAAACATCTGTACCAATATTTTTGAGATGCCCTGTATATCTAACCAAATACTACAGGCAGCAGACTAAGCGATTCCAAAGCAATCCAACAAAATATCAGCACGCTCAAAATTGTGGTGGAATAATGAATGCAGCACGGCTAAAAAAAAGAAAAGAACCAAGCACGGAACATGTTTTGTTTGTTTGTTATTTGGTTTGTAAGAGCATTAGCAACTAAGACCATATTTCTCGGGGGATATGCGGTGGTCATTCACTAACCTTTCCGCATCCTCCGTATTTGGTGGTCACGGGCTCGAACCCTGGTCTAATCAAGAAGCGTGTGCTACCCACTGCTGCTCCTGCCCACCTGGCTGCGGAGGCACCATGTGGTTAGTAGTGTCGCTTCCTTAGTGTGGTTCTCAACGAAAAACTTAGCTTCCTCCAAAATATAAAATAGCTCCGGATTACTTGCCTTAAAAAGCTAAACATCTTAAGAGTACTATCTGGCACAACATGGGGAGCTGACCGTTACACGCTACTGCATATTTCTCATGCATTAATACAGTCACGCCTATGACTACGGCTCTGTGGTCTACAGCTCTCTTAGACCAAGTGCCTTTCGTTGTCTTGATACTGTACACTACAGTTCTCTTAGTCTCTCACTAGGGGCATTCTGTACATCGCCAATCCAGAGCTTATATGCTGAAGCAACTGAAATGGTCAGCTCCCCATGCGCAGAAAAAAAGTGAGAGCAACTGGACAACCCTACTCGGAATGGACTTTTTTCGCCAAAATGGGAGAACCTTTACAGAGCCTACCCATCTAAAAACCCACCAATAGGAATATGCCTGTGTTCCCTGCTCAGTGACTGGCAAATCGACCTTAGCATGATACAGCCTACTACTACTACTACTTGTACAGACCCATCTTGGATGTATCTGTGGGACCTATAACTCTCATCGTTGGGGAAACACACCTTATCCCAGCAGAACATACTGCAAATTCATGCCGCATTGAGAACCCAGCACGCAAAGTACACGCCAATCTACATGGATGCATCTAAAACTGACGCCCATGTTGGTGCAGCAGCAGTATTTTCCAACCTTAACATAGTCGAAACTCTCCATTGAATTCAGTAGCTGCACTGCAGAATTCTATGCTATCTACATAGCATTAAATTTCACCTTTTCAACAAATATTTTGCACAGTATTATCTGCAGAGACTCAGTTAGTGCTATCCAAGCTATACAGCAGAACAAAAATCATCATAACCCCTTACTCGTACTTATTTGGAATACCATGACCAAGTTTAATAAGAACAAACAACAATTTCTCTTCTGTTGGATCCCTGGTCACATTGGAAGTGTTGGAAATGAATGTGCTGACCCAGCTGCCAAAACTGCTACAGATCCTGTAGATCACCCCTTTAACATACCACTCTCCGATTTCAAAGAAGCGATGTCTGGAGCAATGCCAACTTATCTGGCAAACTCAAGTTGGTAACAAATCACTCCATATAAAGAAAGATCTCAAACCTTGGAAGTCGAGTATACATTAGGACAGACACGAAGAGTTAGTATTAGCTCGACTGCGAATAGGCCATACACACTTACATCTTTATCTTCTTGTAGGCACCGATCCAGCACAGTGCACAAAGTACAACACTCAGCTCACTGTCCAATGTCTGCTTATTGATTGCCCCAAATACAATACAATACAATACTGAGCGACAAGCTATGTTGACCTCATTTTCCACGATGAACACCTTTTTCAGCATTTCTGACCTCCTAGCAGATGCGCCACTTGTGACCAAAAGTTTTAGTTTCCTGAAACAGATAAAACTATAACACATTATAAACTTGAATAACATCTACATAGATATAACTATGTATTTAACATCACCATAGTTAGGTGCATTATGGCCTTGTGCTGTAAAGCCTACAAACAAACAAACAAACAAACAAATTTTCTCAATAGTTTCCATATAAAGGGGGTTGCAGGTTATTTGGTATGAAAGGAATGTGAAACAATGTCTATTAGAAATAAATTGATATAAATGCAATAAACAAAATGAGCAAGTAAATGAAATGCAGTTACAAGCTAAAAAAACATTTCAATTCTTACACTGATTTTGTTGGTCTGGGTTCCTCATAGAAAAGGAGGTGATTGTCCCTCTGTATAAGGCAATGGTCAGGCCACGCCTTGAGTACTGCGTACAGGTCTGGAGGCCTCATTTTAGGAAGGATGTCGATTTGCTTGAGCATGTACCGAGAAGGGCAACAAGATTGGTGAGAGGAATGAAGGGATCCTCTTACCAAGAGAGGCTTAAGTTCTGCAAATTGCAGTGGCTGGAGACTAGGCACCTGCGCGCTGATCTGATTGAGGTGTAGAAGTCCTTGAATGGGTTGAACACGTTGAATTCTGATGGGATCCTTCCACTTGTTCAGATTACGAACCTAAGAGGGCATAAATTCAAATTAAGAAAAGACAGATGTAGAATAGATGTGCGGAAATTTGCCTTTAGCCAGTGGGTGGTTAATTGCTGGAACAAACTTCCATCTGTCATTGTGGAATTTGATAGGTTAAATAAATTTAAGGAGGAACTGGACAGGCATTTGGAGGTAATGGTGTGATTTTTTTTTTTTTTTTTTTTTTGGCTGATGCTGCATAAGCTCATACACTTGCTTTCTTGCATCACATGCCACTACTACTAGGGGCACTTAGTCACAGGGTCCTTTATAATTATTATTATCAAGGTAAATCTACCTTCATAATAACAATCAGTGGTTTGGCTGCTCACATTACTGTGTGGTGTTGTGTGAATGATTCTCTGTTGTTCCTTCTTTGGTTTTAGACAATTAGATGATTTTGATGTACTTAAATATTGCCTTTGTGGATAGCACAGGGTTATAATCACCATCCTTGTACACCTCATGGAAAGAACTGAATTTGAATCACATTAGTAATGCAAAGAACTTTTATGACTGTTTTTCACACCATTGCTGAGTTAGTTGGGCTCAGCTGGGGACATCATCTCCCCCCCCCCCAGAACACTTAGGCTTTTTCATTTATCAAACTGCCAGTTGAGCAGAGAACACATAATTTACTTTTTTTGTGTATTTGTTTAAATTACATGTTATGGATTTCAGAATGGAATAACAAAATTGAGTCTGACTGATATGAGATCGGTGGGAATATTTTTGCAATTTTTCAAAAAATTGTTTCGTGAAAATTTAAAACAGTTAGTGAAGCACATATGCTTAGTAGAAATCATGTCCTCTCAAAAGTAGAGAGAGAGAGAGAGAGAGAGAGAGGGGGGGGGGGACCTGGTTCTTAAAAAGTAAACTTTGATGATTGTCCATTTCATATATAGAAGGCACTTCATATTGAGGCATTATTTACAAAAAAAAAAAAAAAAAATTGTAGTATGCTATTAAACAGGCAGCAATGAATGGTTGGGTTCCATAATCTCATGTACATATATACTGTTAATAACAGTGATAACATTGTCACCTATGCCTTTGGCTTTGTGACCATCTACATTAAGAGGGAGTGTGATATACAGCTATTATATAGAAGGTCATGAAAGTAAACTTCATTCTTTATGGATTATGAGCAGTCTAATAAAATTTCACAATGCAAGCTTTGTAAAAAAGAGAACAGAAACAATTAAATTAAAAAGAAGACAGTAGTTCTAGTCCAGATTTTATTTAAATACACTGTTGCAAGAGATGTGAAAGATGATTGTAAAAAAAAATGAGGGCGAGGGTCCGCTTATATAATGAATGACAATCAAGGCAAAAAATAGAAGTTACCTTATAAGCTGTGATATATGGCAATATTATAATTATAATAATTGGAGTTTTCATTTTTATTTTTTTAAAGACTTGCAGAATACCTTCCTTGTTTTTTTTTTTTTTTGAGAAACACTGATTATTATTTAGGGAAGAAGAAGTTATAGCACCATGTACTGTTTTTCAGGTTTGAAAAAACATTGAGTTTCCTTAAAGAATTCAAAGATGAGTGACTCATCTAGAGTGAATAGCCGAGGGCATCTGTTTGAGCAGAGATTACAATGGTGTGGATTATAGTGCTTGGAGATAATGATCTCAGAGGGCAGCTGATTGAGATGTATAAGGCATTTAGGGGGGAGGGGGGGGATTGGATAATGGATTTTTCACATGTAAATGAGACAAAAACCAATGAGCATAAATAAAGACTATTGGTGGAAAACTAATAAGCTGGACCTTAGTATTAACAGGTTTCAACAGTCTAAGGGGCAACTGGATAAGTACCTTCTGGGCAGTGAGATGAGTATGATGAAACCACGTTGGGAATACTATGTAAGGGATATGGGTTGTATAGATAGTTTTGTTTTTTAATTCTGATGTGGCAAAAATCTATCCCATATATTAACGTTTCTGAAACTGAGGAAGCTATTCAGAAGTGTGCTCTTCTGAATAAAACACTATTAAGTTCTTCAGGCAGTAGTTTTCCAAGTTTGTTTCCAAACAATTTTTTAACAAAAGAGGCCATTGTTATTGGCCCCCCTTCCGACAGAAAAAATTGTGCATGTTAGATTAAAAAGATATGGGATTTTTTTTAATCAAAAATGCATTTTCTTTTTAATTTTAAAATTTTATTTTATTTTATTGCTGACTTCAAGGCGTGCACCCAGAAATTAAATGAAAACTGATTAATGGTTTTAGAACCAATGTAAATAAAACTAATAAAAGATAATTCTTACAATTTTTCAAAATAATCATGAAAAACGTTGTCATTAACAATAGAGGAAGGTGTTTGTCTGAAGGAATCTCATGCTGTCTAAAAGTCTGTGTGAGCTATAAAAGTTTCCAAAAGTAGAGTAATTTTTTTCACTTAAAAATTCTGAAAATCATGATCATCCATAATGAATGTGCTTGGAAAAACAAACTTGGCTTGCCTCAAAACTAAAACCTATTTTAGGTAATATTATCTGGCAGTTTAAAGATCTGCAACCCTAATCCTCTTAAAATAGAATGATTCACAAAATTAAGAACACTGCAAATTGTAATCTGCCCTACTCATGTAATGTACTCTATACTTCTAACACAATGTTATAGAGAGAACTCAGTGCATTAATAATATTCTAGCATTATTAATAATATTTAATATTAGAATATTATTAATATTCTAATATTAATAATATTCTAATATTAATAATATTAATAATATTCTAGGATGCCATTGTACTTCAGTAACTATTCTGTTTGTTACAATATTGTCAGTACATAAAGCAAAAATTTAAAAATATCTGAAAGGAATAATAATTTCTCTAAGTGAATCTACATGAATTAATAAATAAATAGCACAGGTCAACAAATATTTCATCAGAAGGGGAGTCAAAAATGGAACAGACGGAACCTTGGATGTTGATTACAAATTTCTTTTTGGTTTTTCCTCTAGAATATTTAATTTTTTTGATGAACCTGATTATGTGAACATGATGAGACTGAATATACCGCTTGGATGCCTGTTCCACCAGCCTACATGAAGAACGATTGTTATTTAGTTATTATTGTTTATACATGCGTATTTATGTAATTGTTTGAATACACTGAGTTGGCTCTCATTTGCAACACCAACCTAATACCTTGTGGGGCCATCTTTTGCCCACACACAGCTTGGCATGGACTCCACAAGGTGTTACAGGGTGGTCTGTGGCAGTGCTACCCATGTGTTACACAACGTGTCCAGAAATACCCACACAA
Source organism: Mastigoproctus giganteus (assembly GCF_048544385.1). Taxonomy (NCBI): domain Eukaryota; kingdom Metazoa; phylum Arthropoda; class Arachnida; order Uropygi; family Thelyphonidae; genus Mastigoproctus; species Mastigoproctus giganteus. Next base: position 140,137,515 of record NC_143585.1, on the reverse strand, counting down.
TGTCAAGTGGATAGTCACAGCATTGATTGCCCTCCTCCAGTATGTCCAAACAGGCTCAGTTGGGTTGAGATTTGGGTGATCCTGAGGAAGCTATTCAGAAGTGGTGTGCTCTTCTACATAATTCACCATTACGTTCTTCAGGCAATAGTTTTCCAATTTTGTTTCCAACAATTTTTTTAACAAAAGAGGCCATTGTTATTGACCTCCTGGCCAATAACATGATAGGATGGAGAATTCATTGTCATATTTCTGACAATAGTTAGCAACCTGCTGGGTCATGGCATGTTGACTTTTTAATAGACACTGGAGTTGTCTGGATACACCCCTGTCACGAAGAAGTATACTGGTTAGCAACAATAGAAAGACAACCATTTCCATCTAGCCATTGATTAATGGTGACCAGAGGACCCAGGGCATGCCATGAAAAGTTCCCAAACCATAATACTACCTCCAGCCTGCTTAACACCACCAGTGCATCCAGATGCCATGACCTCATGTTGCTTTTGCAAAATGCAGATATATCCATCAGTGTTATAGAGTTGGAAATGATATTCATTTCAGTATTCAGTAAAACGTCAACAGATTTCCACGTTGCTGGTCCAGTTTTTAGCATTAGCATTAGTAGAGGCATTTGATGCAAGAAAGCAAGCTTATGCAGCATCAGCCAAAAAAAAAAAAAAAAAACCCACTTCCACTTCACCCCTCTGTTCGTTCAAAATATCTGTCCAGCTGAGCCTTAAACTTATTTAGGCTATCAACTTCCACGACAAGGGATGGAAGTCTGTTCCACCAACCAACCAACCACCCGCTGGCTAAAGGCAAATTTCCGCACGTCTATCCTACATCTGTCTTTCCTCAATTTGAATTTAAGCCCTCTCAGGTGATTATTCTGAGCGAGAGGAAGAATCCCATCAGCACTGAGCATGCTCAAACCATTCAAGGCTTTATACACCTCTATCAGATCACCTCGCTGGTGCCTAGTCTCCAGACACTGTAATTTGCAAAACTTAAGCCTTTCTTCATAAGAGCACCTCTTTGTTCCATTCACTAATCTTGTTGCCCTTCTCTGTACTCGTTCCAGCAGCTCTACATCCTTCTTGAAATGAGGCCTCCAGACCTGTATACAGTACTCTAGGTGTGGCCTGACCATTGCCTTATACAAGGGAATAATCACCTCCTTATCCCTGCTAGAAAAATTCCTATATATCATTGACAATACACCATGAGCTACTCTTGCAGCCCGTCTGCACTGCTCAGAGAACTTCATATTTGCCCTCACAACCACCCCCAGGTCCCTTTCATTCTCTACCACTGTCAGTGTAGTACCACTCTGTGGTACTACACTGACAGTGGTATTTGCCTGCACAACCACCCCCAGGTCCCTTTCATTCTCTACCACTGTCGGTGTAGTACCACAGAGTTGATACGTTGCTCTGGGGTTGCTGTTTCCCATGTGTAGTACTTTACATTTGTCAATGTTAAACTTCATTTGCCACCTCTCAGCCCATCTGCTCAACCTTTCCAGATCCTGTTGCAGTAGCATAGTGTCAGTAGTGTCCTTGACAACACTGCCTACCTTTGTATCGTCTGCAAACTTTGACATTAAGCTTGATATACCCTCATCAGTATCATTTATGAATACAGAAAACAATAATGGACCCAACACTGAGCCCTGAGGGACTCCACTAATAACATTAGTCCACGACGAGCAGTGTCCATTGATTACCACTCTCTGTCTTCTCCCCCTCAGCCACTATTTTATCCACAGCAGCAATTTGCCTCCAATGCCACACTGCTCCAATTTGTGCAGCAGTCTTCCATGTGCAACAGTATCAAAAGCCTTTCTAAGATCCAAGTATATAATATCAAAGTTATTCCCTGCATCCAGTTCCTTTGTGACTGCATCATAGTATCCAATCAAATTGGTCAGGCAAGACTTCCCCTTAACAAAACCATGCTGTGTCCGAGCTATAGCTGAAGTCTTGTCTAAATGATCCTGCAGTGCTTCTTTAACTAGTGCCTCCATTAATTTTCCTGGAACAGAAGTTAAACTCACAGGTCTATAATTACTTGTGTCAGCCTTTGATCCTCCTTTGTGAATTGGGGTGACATTTGCACATCTCCAGTCTGTGGATACCTCCCCTGAGTCCAAGGAAGCTCTCATAATTATGACTAAGGGTTTACTTACTTCCTTTGCTGCCTCCTTTAATATAACTGGATAGATCCCATCCACCCCGGGTGCCTTTCTTGTGTTTATCTTCAACAATTTCTCCTCCACTTTACTCTCAGGTATTACAAGATTCTCTAGCTTACTGCTAGAGTTGAATACACCTCTGGCTTTCCCCTCGCTAAATAACTCCTCATGTGTGAATGTCGATGCAAAATATTAATTTAGTTTGTTAGCTACCTGAGCAGGATCATCAACAGTTGACCCATCGATATCAAGTGGACCAATCTGATTCATCCCCTTCCTTCTAGAGTTTACATAAGTAAAGAACTCTTTGCTGTTTTTCTTTGCATCCCTTGCCAAAGATTTCTCGTAATCTGCCTTCGCCTGCCTAACCTCCTTTGTAACTTGGTTACAGATCAACTTGTATCTATAATAGGCTTCTGTGTCATGTGTTAATTTGTATGTATCCCATGCATGTTTCTTCTCTGCCATATGCCTTGTCAGTTCATCTGACATCCATTTAGGCCTAAACCTTGAACAATATTTCTTAGTTGGTATGTAAAGCCTAGTAGCTTCCAAGATAAGTTCTTTGAATGCTTCCCATTTTGCATTTGCTGTTGGTAACATCATCAGTTGGTCCCACTGTATAGAATTTAAATACTGTCTCAGTCCATCGTAGTCGCCTTTACGAAAGCAATAACCCTTCCCTTTACCCCTAATGGTAGTTACCTCTTTGAGTAAATCCCACTTCAGCACACTGTGATCACTGCCACCTAGTGGTTCATTTATCTGCAGATTCTTAATGCATGAAGAATCACTGCTGATAATCAATCAAGAGTATTCCTCCCTCTAGTTGCCTCCCGAACATGCTGATGTAGAAAACAATCATCCAATAAATCCACAAAAGCCTTGCTAGTGTGTGAGTGACCAGTCCCCAAATTCCAGTCAATATCTGGGAAATTAAAATCCCCCATTATAAGACTCTCTGATTTACTGGCCCACTCTATTTTCCTGTACAGTATCTTATTATACTCATCAGAGTCATTAGGCCTATAGCACACTCCTACTCTCAATTTTGATCTCCCAATGCTTATGTCACACCAAACTGACTCGACACTGCACTGTCCAGCGATGTCCACTGGCTTCACTTCCTTTGATTTTATGTATTTCTTAACTAATAGCATAACCCCTCCTCCCTTCCTATCCAGTCTATCCTTTCTGTAGACGTTGTACTCCTCAAATTCCAGTTCTGCATTCCTTATATGTGTGACACCACGTCTCTGATATCCCAACAATATCTGCTTTTGATGTTTTGAGCAATACCTCAAATTTATCAAATTTATTTGCTAAACTCCTAGCATTGGTGTACACGCAAGTATACATGCACATATTTCTATTCTTAGCTACCCTAACACAACCCATGTGTTTACTTGTACCGCAATGACTCCCAGCAGTCTCTGAAATATCCTGCATCTTGTTTTTCAGGCTTCTGCCCATTCCAATAGAAGCAGTGCAAGAATCTCTTTCACGTGTGCCAGTGGCTACTGTTAATCTATTCGTCTTTGTCTCCCCCCAAGCTAGCAGTTTTCTGACCCACCCAACACTGCCTCGATAGCATCAGCAAATATTCTTGCACCCTTTCTATTTAAGTGTATCCCATCCCTGTAGAAGCAATCTCTCCTGTTAACAAGTACAGTCCAGGCTGAAAAAAATTCTACCCCTTGAGCCTTGCACAATCTTTCCAAGGCCGAATTGATCGACAAGGCTCTCATCATATACTCCCTCCTATTGTGTCTGGGCAGAATTGCAGACACTTTCAAATTCAACCCTATTTCACGGTGACCTGTACTTGTTAAGCAATTCTGCCGGTCTCCTGCCCTTTTGGTGCTGACAGACCCATGCAAAGTGCAGTTTCTTGTGTCTCACTTTGAGCATGGGTAGTTTTGATGGAAGTTGACTACCATAGCTTTTATGAACTAATGTTGGGTGTATAGTCCATGTGGGTATTGGTCTTGCTCTTTCTACATTGTACTGGGTGGTTAGTTGGGCTAATATGCTGCATCACTGTTGTGTTATGAGACACACAATGCTCACCCCAGGCATCAATCACATGTGGCTATCTCATGTGTGACCTTTGTCTGGCTGCTGTTGAGCCAGCCATGATAGACTGATGACACCACAGAACAGGAACTCTTAACCTGCACATCTTGCCTCAACAATCATTCCACTTTAAAGTTATAGAGATTGCGATGCCAACCTATTCTTCCTTGCAAACACTCAAAACTGATTGTCACGTATGCCAACTACATTCTTATATCAGCCGTTCCCAACTTTGATCCTTTACCAGTGTCACCAGTCCATTCCTACATTAGGAGTTGTGGCCAATGCACAGCCAACTGAGTGTATATCTATATTCTTGTTATTTCATAATATAATAATTTGATTAAAAATTGTTTCAGATAATGCCTGGTGAATTACTGAAGCATTCATCTTCATGCCATGAATATATATAAAAATCACCCCAAAAAAAAATTTGTGTGCGTGCCCACGCACACACAACTCTTTCCTAACTAATATAATTATAATGACATATAACCAGTAAATTTTTCATATATCTGTTGTGTCATTATAATTAGTTAGGAAAGATTTGTGTGTGCGTGCGCACATAATTTTTTTTTTCAAATGGATTATGTAACTAACTGAATAAAAGGAAAAAGTTGATATCATTTACCTACATGATATGGTGGGGGGCCAAAAGAGCACAGTGGTGATTGTTATTTCTGTAATACAAATGTAACTTGATTTTCAGCAAGGAATGAATGAATTCATCTGATCCTGGATTCAGTGATGAGACCAATCCCTCATGATTACAGTATGCCAGTTCCACAACCAAAGCACATTTTTATTTATTTATTTACTGTACTGTGCAGCCCCAGCCAGCTTTCCTGGCAAACCCACAACCTATTTATGATGTTGTACTACTGAACAATGTTGAGTTAGGGTTATCTGAAATTCCTTCATGGAGGGTCAATTCATTCTCAGTGCAATACCATGAATGTGTCAGAAGGGCATGTGTGTATGTAAAGGGTGGCTCCTAGAACATCAGTTCAACTTTGCCTCATATCTATGTGAGGAACAGTACCACTACAAAAGGGCCAAATATGTAAATAGTCTAGGTTTGTGTGTGTTATGTTTCTGTTGTTCTGTATGCTTGGCTACCCAGAAGCATCAATCACCTGGAGAGATGATTCTGGATACTCGTCCACACCATGGGAAAGTGGGCCAGGTTCACCTGGGGGTCTACTCCAGAGAAGGAAAAAAAAAATCCTGTGGTATAAAAAAAACAAAAAACAAACAAGCAAAAAAAAAAAACTCTGGAGCCAAGTCCAGCAGAGGGTGGAAGAGGGGAACTTCTGCAACCAGGCTCAGAAAAAAAAAAAAAAACATCTGCCAAGTCCATCAAGGTTTTTTAGAAACAATTATTAATTACACCAAAATACTGATATTATTATCAGTTCCTGGATGTCTGAATTCAGTTATTCCTTAGCTCAAAAATGCCTTTGGCAAATTCCTGAAATTTGTAAAAAATCCTTCCTTCAGACAAAAAACTAATTTCCTATCCTGCCGAAACTGACACTAATATGTCTTCAATTATCGTCCTAACACTGTCATAAATGCTACATTTGTACATTACATGGTCCCAAGTGTCTCTTGCTCCACAAAAATGCAAATCTGTGTCAAGTAATCCTAATGCAGTTTGCCATTAAATGACCCATGTCCAGTTATGAAAAATAGTGACTGCAAACTAGGTGTAAACTACCTTCTTACTTTGTTATTTTCTAAAATGTGACCTCCGGAATGAACTGCTTTGTAACTCTGCAATCATCGTGTCCCAACTAGTTTGCCCTAAGTTAACTAATTTGTTCATACATCTCTTCTTTTCATGCTTAACATCTAAATCTATATTAATTTCAATATCAGTTGGTATCCATCTCTTAATCCTGTAGCTCAAGCTTTGATAAACAAGAAATAAGTACAAAGTGTAAAGTGTATTCGTGTCTAGCGGCACCGGGGGTTCCCCCCAACTCCGCATTGCTTTCATTGTAGGTGTAACAATTCACTATAAAGGCCAGAGATTTAAAAGTGTATGGATTTTGTAAGTGTAGTGTTGGGGATTTTGTAAGTGTAGTGTAGTTTTGTAAGTGTAGTGTATCGTTGTTCTTCTGGCCATTTAGCCGCTAGACCCCTACTGGGGCCCAACGTTGTCCACACTTAGCCTCGTGAAGGCAGACCAGGTACCCAGTAGTTGATATTTTACTCTGGCAGGCCCTGCCACCTAGTTTCCTGAGATTTCAGTGGCTAGGGCCTAAAAAAAAATAATAAAAAAAAAAAATATATATATATATATATATATATATATAATAATAAAATAAAATAATCGCTGAAAAAGGTTTAAACCGAAAGAGTTTTGCGTGCGCGGTTTGAATTTGGACATATTTTAATTTTTAACATTGTGTGGGACATGCGCTGGTGTATAGACAGAGTAAGGGAGGGAGACTAAAGACTGGGGGGAAAAGCCAGAAGTATGGGGACAATAGAGTAGGTGTCCCCAAAAGCAGTGGGGCAGGCCCATGCCCCACCAGGAGTAGAGAAGCGGGGAGTGGCAGGGGAGGGAACAGGAAACCGTCTCCCCCTGCCTGGGGATTGGGAATTAAAGGTGAATAGGACTAGGGTGTCCTATTCAGACCACCATATGGCGTACTGCAAGTAGTTCCTGCATTTATGTCCAGTCCGGGTTTTTTGTCACTTGGTTTGTTTGCCTGTACTCATCTTCGTTGGGTAGTTCCAGTGGCTGTGTCTGGCCAGGTTCCTTGTCACTTTGCTATTTTCTTGATCTTTGTAGGGTCCTGTTGGGTCCTTTGACCCGTTTGTAACCCTCACGTTAGTCGGGGTTGTCTTCTTCCACGCTCATTTTGATTTCCTCTTGCTCTTTGCAGTCTTGTGGGGTGGTCGATTTTCTTCGAGTATGTAATTTACTTTCATTCATCGTGGATGGCAATTTCTGTTCTTCTTCGGTCGAAGACTTCTCATGCAAATTTGCTGAAAGCCGCATAGTCGTCTTCTGTGTCCAAGAGATGGTGTTCTTTGTTTTTCGGTATGTACTTTATTTTAGTTATTAGCACGCTTCTGTGTTCCTCATAACACTCACAGTCGTGCATTATATGATGCCATGTTTCAGGCTCACCACAGGTGCAAGTTAGCTCCTCCGTTATACCCAGCATGTTCAATTTTGCCTTGAATGGGCCATGGCCCGTTAGTAAGTCATCATCATCATCAGCCATTTTCAATCCACTGCAGGATGAAGGCCTCTCCAGCAACTTTCCAGTTCCTTCTGTTTTGAGCACTGGCCATCCATTTACTACTCAAAAACTCATGAATTTCATCTATCCATCTCCGCCTTTGTCTTCCAGGTTTTCTTCTAGCTCCTCTTGGGTACCATTCTGTTATTTTCTTAGTCCATCTGTCATCATGTCTTCGAGCTATGTGTCCTGCCCAAGACCATTTTAGTTCTTTAGTTTTGATAAGAATGTCCTTTACTTGAGTTTGCTGCCTAATCCATGTGTTTCTCTTCTTATCTAACAGTCTGATTCCCAATATAATTCGTTCCATTCTTCGCTGTGTAGTTCTTAGCTTCTCTTCCATTCTTTTGGTGAGTGCCCAAGTTTCACTTCCATAAGTCATGGTGGGGAGTATACATTGATTCATTATTTTACGTTTCAGACAAACTTGGATATTGCTCTTCAGTATGTGACTATATTTCCTGAATGCTATCCATCCAAAATTTATTCTTCTCTTGACTTCCAGCCATTTATCATTATTACAGCTAATAACTTGTCCCAGATAAGTATATGACTCCACCTTTTCAATTACTGCTCCTTCAATCATTATTTCCCTTTCCGTGGCATACTTGTTCATCATTACTTTTGTTTTAGCCATATTCATCTTTAGTCCAAAATCCTTACTAACTGTGCATAACTGATTAAGATTTTCCTCTAATTCTTTGGGATCGTGGCTTATGACCACAATGTCATCTGCAAGTCGTAAAAGGTTTAGGTACTCTCCGTTCACATTGACTCCTTTCTGCGACCAGTCTAATCTTCTGAAAGCTTCCTCAAGGGCAGCAGTAAACAGCTTCGGAGATATTGTGTCTCCTTGTCGAACTCCTTTCTCGATTTTAAATTTGCTACTGTCTTTGTCTAGTCTAATAAAGGATGTAGCACTCTCATATATTTTCTTCAAAATCATAATATATGGAGTATCTATGCCTTGTCTTTCCAGTGCCCGGAACATTGCCTTATGCTGTATGGAGTCAAACGCCTTTTCATAATCCACAAACGCCAGGCATAATGGTGTTTTATATTCATTTGCTTTCTCCATTAGCTGTGATATTACGTGAAGGTGATCCATAGTTGAGAATCCTGTCCTAAACTAAGCCAGCTTGCTCTTTCGGTTGATTCTCATCAAGTATTCTTTCTAATCTGTTAGTAATGACCCTTGTGAACAACTTGTAGATATGGGATAACAAGCTAATTGGTCAATAATTTCCAATTTCTGATTTATCTCCTTTCTTATGCAGCAAAACTATGATTGCATTATTCCACTGCTTAGGCATCACACCTTTTCTAATGCACTTTGTGAAGAGCCTTGCCAGTTTTTGTGTTATGTCTCTTCCTCCCAATTTTAACAACTCTACAGTAACTTCATCTTCCCCTGGGGCTTTCCGATTCTTCATTTTCTTCAATGCATGTTCTACCTCATCAGGAAGAATATCGGGTATGTCGTATGTGTTGCTACTTTGCAATCCATGTTCCCCACTGCTGGTATTCCTTCGCTCCTTGTATAATTCTCTATAGTAGTCTTCTGCTATTTGAATTATGCCTTCTCTGCTGTTTATAAGTACACCATCGCTATTCTTCAGTTTTAGTATCATTTGTCTTTCTGTATTACTGCTCATGGCTGCTGATTTAAATCCTTTGTTTTCCCTTAATGCTTGTTCTACTTTTCTTGTGTTAAATCTTCTTATGTCCTCTCTGAGTCTCTTTCTAATGGCTTTGCATAACTCAGTATACTCAATTTTCTCCCTGTCAGTGTTTTTCTTGCTCTTCATTTGTCATCTTTGGTTCATCATGACAAGTGTTTCTTGACTAATTTTTTCTTCTTTGGATTTCTGTTTCCCTATAGGTTTCTTGGGCTTTATCACTTTCAAAAAGTTGTAATATTTCTCGTCGATATCTTGGTCCTGAGCAGTCTGCAGAAGCTCAAACTTGTTCTTAAGTTCCAGTACATACTGCTTTTTCTCCTCCTCTGTTATTTCAAAGACCTTTGTATTATTTACTTGAGTCAGTTTTTTCCTTTCCTTTCCTACATCTATATCAAGTGTACATCTTACCATTCTGTGATCACTTCCAACATTTACCTTATTCAGGACGGTAACATCATTCACAATATATCTTCTGTTAGTGAGGATGAAGTCGATTTCATTAGTTGTTAATGCATTTGGACTCTTCCACGTCCACTTTCTGTTCACCCTTTTCTTGAAAAAAGTGTTCATTACTGACAGTCCTTGAGATTCTGCAAATTCCACAAGTCTTTCACCTCTTTTATTTCTTTCACCAATTCCAAAATTTCCTATAGTTCCTCTTTCTGCGCTGTTTTGCCTTTTTCCAACTTTAGCATTGAAGTCCCCCATAATAATAGTGTAGTGGGTTTTCTGCTCATCTAGAAGACTCTCAATTTCAGTGTACATTTCTTCAACCTCTTCATCATCATGGCTCGATGTTGGTGCATAAATCATTATAATCTTTAGATTGTACCTCTTAGAAATCTTGAATATTAGTCTTGACACCCTTGGTGATGTACTTTTGAATTCCAAAATGTTGTTTTTAAAATCTTTATGGACCAGAAACCCAACTCCACCTTCATTCCTTTCACTGTTTCCATTGGTGTACAGCAGATTTCCACTTGATAAACTTGTGATTCATTTCTTCTTCTTGTTTCAGCCAAACCGATGATATTCCAATTCACATTTTCTAATTTCTTTTCCAGTTAGTACGTAGGTTACATTTAACCCCGGGTTAAACCACGGGGGGGCTTATGGATAAGTCTTGGCAACCAGTGGTACGAATCTCTTCGTCACTTCGCATTTGTTTGATGCTGTCCATCTGTCCTGCCACAGCTGTAGCAGGTGAGCCACGATTCTATGCTTTTCTGCTTTGCGGTTGTTGTTTGGTTCTAGGGTGAGCCCATAGATTGTAGTGGGTGGTCCCTTAGACAGGTGGTACATCAGCCCGCAGCGAGTCACCTCCAGGTCCAGTGGGAGGACTCCTGTCAAGACTTGGAGGGCATGCGTGCTCACTGTTCTGCATTCACGAGAGATAATGAGCATAATGCTACGCTGGATTGTGTCCAGGTGTCTTTTATTTACTACTGTCCCTGCTTTTTTGTACCATATCGGGGATCCGTAGGTAATGGCTGGGATGAAAATTGCTTTGTAGTACAGGGACAGGGTTTTTCTGTTTAATCCCCAGTCCCTGCGTGAGACTTTTGCTATTAATGCTGCGTAATTTCTTAGTTTTTCTTTCAGGTGGATGATGTGAGGGGTGAAGGATAAATTACTGTCGATTGTAATCCCTAAGTATCATATTTGTTTTGCAAGTTTGATGGTTGCTCCTGCTATCTTTATTTGCGGTGGTCTGTGAATGTCGAGCACTCTATTTCAGTAGAACAGAGTTCGTCTTCGTGGGTGAGATCTTCAACATGTGTAGCTTTGCCCAATCCTGTAACACCTGTATTGCCTTGTTTGCATGAGTCTCCAGGCCCGATCTGGAGTCCGCCTCCACCATCAGGACCAAATCGTCAGAAAAGGCCTGGCAGCTCACTTCGCCCAAGTCCTGAGCCAATGACAATGTTTCAAAGACAATGTTCCACATGAGCGGCCCCAGGACCGAGCCCTGGGGGCAGCCCCTGCGGACCCATCGAGCCACTTTTCGAAAAGGTGTTACCACCTCAATTCTTCGATCAGTTAGGTAATCCTTTATACACTTGTAGAGGTTTGTTGGGAGCGCTGCCTCACGGAGCCGGCCGAGGACGCTCGGCCACCACAGGGTGTCGAACGCCCCTGCGAAGTCCACTGCAATGACTAGGAAGTACTTCCTGTCGCATTGGGTTGCTTTGAATATAAGGTTTTGGACTGCTTCTATGGTTGATAATCCCGGTTTGAATCCATACTGTTTTGGTGATTCTAGGTTTGCAGCTTTGTAGTGGCTCATAATTCTTTTATGCAACAGCCTTTCGTATAGTTTACTCAGGGTAGTCAGTAAAGCTATCGGTCGGTAGGAATCCGGTTGTTCCGGTGGCTTGTTAGGTTCTTCAGGATGAGTTTCAGATTTGCGGTTTTCCAGGAGGTCGGAAATTTCCCCGCTTGCAGGCAGCAGTTTAGAAGTTTGAGCAGGAAGCCAGGTATGTGTTCCACAGCCTTTTTGATCAGCTCCGGCTCCAGGAGATCCGGTCCCGGGCATTTCCTATTTCTCATCTTTGACGCGGCATTTTGTAGCTCCTCCATGGCGAAGGGCGGCTCCATTTGTTGCGATGTGTATGCCTCGTTCGCTTGGGAGATTTCTTCTTGCTTGTCACTGAGATTGTCTGGGGGCTCTAGAATGATTGTATTAAGAATGTTATTAATTGAATCATCCCATGTTTTAGTGAGGGATCCTTGGGGCGTTTTTGTTGCCGTCGTTATTTCCCCCCTGGGGAGCTTATTTGTGGTTATTTTGTATACAACCCCCCAGGGGTCCTCATTTCCTGTCGCAGAGACTAGTCGCTCCCAGGAGGCTTTCTTATTTTTCTTTATTTTTTCAGTGTAGGCATTACGTAGCTGTTGGTATTGATGCCTTAGATAGGCTACCTCTGCCGGTGGCCAGGTTCTCTGCGCCTTCTGGTATTCTTTTCTCTTTATTTGAACTTGCTTTCGCAGTCTTTGTAACTCCGGGGTCCACCACGGCATGGCTCCTACGGAGGGTGTCTTCCTTTTCATCGCCATTTCCGCTGCAGTGGTTATAATGTGGGCGACTTTCTCCTGCATCCTGTCTATGTTTTCCATGCTGTCACTCTCCCATCCGGTCAATTCCTCTTGTGCTTTGCAGATCAATTGTTCTCGAAAGAGCCCCCAGTTTGCCTTTTTGATGGCGAACCTGCTCGCCATGTATTTGCCATTTGTTGGTCTTGGCATCGTTCTCTTGATATTGAAGGTGATTGTGCGGTGATCCGATGTGGTCCAGGCGTTTTGCACAGTCCAATTGGTCACATGAGCTTCTATGTTTCTTGTGGTTAGCATGATGTCTATGGTTGATTCCCATAGGGTGTTGCAGTATGTCGGTAGATTGAAGGGTTGATTCTTTACAGTGAAGATAGAATTTGCTAGGAACTCCTCAAGCCTCTGTCCATTCCTGGTACCTCGTCGGTCCGGTGTAGTACTGTGCCAGACAGGGGAGCGGCAGTTTACATCGGCGCCGATTACGACTCTTTGTCCTGCTAGAGTTTCTTGCACCGTTTGTAGGTAAGTGATAGCGAAATCTATTTCTATTCCGGGTCTGCTTTGATTTTTTTTGATTTTTTTTTGATTTGGTAGTTGTTGGCGCATCGGCTTCTATGGCCATATTTGCACCTCCCAAGGTTTTTGCAGTACTTTGATCCAAGCCCGAGGCGGGAATCGAACCCGCGACCTTTGGGTTGCCGGTCAGGTACTTTACCCACTCGGCTAGCCCGGTCGGCTCCGGGTCTGCAGTACAGCGAGATCATATACAGGCTGCCAACAGAGCTAATATATGGGCACATGCTGCCCATGGCGTGCAGAGTTGTGGTTATCTCCGGGTTCTGTACTACCACCGCCGCCCTTGGAGCGTCTTCGTTGCATTGTACAATTTTATATCGGAGTGGATAGCCCCTGACTTGCCCTGTGTGAGTGTAGGGTTCCTGTATCAGGATAACATCTGCGTTAGCCTCATCAGCGCTTTGCCGTACTTGGTCGGCCACTGCTCTGGCCCGCTGCGCATTTATTTGGTGCACCACAAGGATTCCGTTATTAAATTTCTTATGGTGTATCCCCATAATTGATTTGTGACTGGTATGAACTCTTAGCTTTCTGGTAGGTTGGGCAGTTTGTGTCGCGTGTGGAATGAGCATGATCTAACCTCAGGGATTTGCAGTTGGTGCAGATGGGATGTTTTTCTTTCTTCGGGCAGCTGCTGTAATTGTGGCCCATTTCAGAGCAGTGGCCACATGTTGCTTCTTTTTGGGTGCAGGTGTGTGTTGTGTGGCCGTACTTGCAGCATCGAAAGCACCTTGGTACATCCACACGTTCTCTAAATCTATGACTGCTCCACTCTATGTATATGGTGTTTTGCATTCGTAGGATCTGCCATGCTTCGGGGGCCAGCTCTACCACCCAGTTGCAGTTTCCACTATTTCTAGATTTTGTTCTGTACTTGGTTATAATCAGCTGTTTTTCATCCTTGTCAGGTAATTGGTTTAGGAGGTTTTTCCTATATATCTCTTCCCTTACACTTTCAGATGTCATATCCTGGTCAATATCAAAAATGATTACAGATGGCCCTTTTCTTTTGGGGGCCTCCGCGGTAAGTCCTAGGGTGAAGATCTTGGGGTTTGTTATTATCTGCTGTGCTTCTTCTTTGGTTGCCGTTTCAATAACTATTCCGGGGTTCCTGGTTTTTCGGATAGCTTTGATTCTAGTAGCGCCGAAGTCCTCTTTCAAGTTCTCTGTGACTTTCTTCTTTATTTCCTCACTGGTGGATTTTTCATTCCCTACTGGTCGTACAACCCCTATGTTGGGTGTGGGCAGAAGGGTTTTTCTTTTGACCGATTGACTTTTGGTCTGTACATTTGTAGGTTTCCTCGGTGTTTCTGGCCGACCGGGCTAGCCGAGTGGGTAAAGTACCTGCCCGGCAACCCAAAGGTCGCGGGTTCGATTCCCGCCTCGGGCTTGGATCAAAGTACTGCAAAAACCTTGGGAGGTGCAATATGGCCACAGAAGCCGATGCGCCAACAACTACCAAATCAAAAAAAAAAAAAAAAAAAAATCAGTGTTTCTGCGTAAGTGGGTGCCCGCTGTGGCATTTGTTTTGCCCCACATTCCATGTAGGCCTCCAATTTGGCCTTATTTGTTATTGCTTCTATGTGGACCTTCTGTAGAACTGTTTCCAGCTTGGTCCAGATGGTCACAATTTCTCCTCTGAGGGCAGTGGTTATTCTGCTAGAGGATTCCTTCAACTTGTTTTCGAGCTGCACCCGGAGGACCAGCATCTGGTCCAGAACAGAACCTTCGGGAAGCGTAAGGTCCATGGGGGGAGATTCCGCATTTTTTGGTGCGTCGTTGGCATCCCGTTTGTCCTCTGTAATGTCATTCTGTGTGGCAGTTACTTCGTTTGTCTCCTTTTGCTCGGATTGCGAGCGTGTTTTCCTTTCTGATTTTGGAGCAGTCATTTTCCAATTTTTTCCTTTGGTCGGGGGGGCTCCTGAGCCGGGGTTCTCCGTCTCTTCTTGGTTTTCTGTCAATATCAAGTCATTATTTTGATCTTGTTCCGCAGCGACGGTAGTTCTGTCCGATTTTCTCTCCATTTTGTTGGTATACCGGATTTAAGAGGTTTTCCGGATTATCTGGTTTTCGGCGTGCTTGTTGAAAGTAGGGCTCCAACAGCTGTCGATGGACCCTAACTACAAGTCCGTAGGTTTATTACGTGTCTTACAACTGTTAATAGCAAATTTAAATTCTCCCCTTGGTCACGTGGTGGGGGGGAGGGAATAGCCAAGTGCTAAAGTGCACCCAGAGCGATGGGATTAGTTCCCTGTGGTGTTTTCGGGGAACGCCGAAGACGATGATGACATTACGATTTCAATGTGTCGCACGAGTAAGAAGTCCACGCGTCACCATGGAAAGTTTATGGGAGGGGGGGAAGCACAAAAGTCACGATTTTCTCCATAATATTGCTTTAAACACAGTCCAGAAATATTGGAACGTTGTTTTTGTACAAGTTAACGCAGGCGGCAATCACTATGAGGGCAACCTCCCCAGTCAACGGCCAGATACCAGCGTGCCAGCCACGTTATATTAGTCGGCTCTCTATTTCACTGCCGTCAGCCACATGGTGACCAGTGCGGTCTGGCAACAAAGGAAACAGATAAATTACGCTGGGATCTAACTTAATACCCGGTAGAATGCAAAAAGTTTCTCACCAAGGGACTCCTGTACTGTATATCTTCTTGAGAGAACACACTGTAGAACATAAACTGTAGTTTAAACACATTTTTTACACAAAATCACGGAGCGATATATTGTACGTCCGAACACAACGGCGGCCATATTGCCTCCAGAAATAAGTACAGTGGGATAGCCCAGGTGTCTGAAGCACAGACTAAATTCTTTGGAAGCAAAATGGAAGGTGCAATGGGGAAGATTTAAGGATTTCAGCTGAACCTAAGTACACAGCCAACGAAGAGACAGAGCTGCTTGCCTAAAATTGTTTCAGTGACCTCATTAGAGATCTAGCTCTCTCCAAAAATATAGCCAAACTTCTTGCCTCAAGACTAAAGCAGAAACACTTGGTTAAGAATGTCAGTGTTTCACTATATAAAAAAGAAACTAAGTTTTGGCAATATTCTTTACAGTAAACAGACTGCTTTGCTACCAATTTTATATCAGTGGAGTTTTTAGGGAATTTTCACCAATATGCATTACACCTGAATGGGCCATCTTTATTAACTCGTCACAACAAAGTTTGCAATGTATTCTCTTGCATTAATTCAACAATTCAATATAGCAGTGGTCCGGGTGCCAAGCGTTATAGTGATCAGGCAATTCTCTGAGTGATTTCTAAAGCATTTTCAAAAGATATAGTTTTGTTCAGTTGCAAAAGTTCTCTTACTTACTTATTAATTAATTATATAGTATCGGTGTAAATACACCATAGTTAACCCATATATTTGAACTACGTATGTAGCGTAGAGGGCATCGTTTTAATTGTATCTCAGAATGTGGTTGCCTTCACAACGAGATAGCTACTATTGCATTACTTCAAATAAATAACGCTTCTCTAGTAGAGAAGACTACTGTTATTTATTTTCAGCGGTACCACCATCCAGACGATCGTTTCGAAGCTGTGCAGCTTCATCATCAGTGGGCGGGCAGGTACCCAGGTAATACAACAAGCCATCACAGTTGCGAAGTTATATCCACACGATACTATATAGTTAATTATTAAAACCCATAAGGATTATGCCCTGTGCATTTAATTTTCCAAATTATTAATTAATAGAAAACTTAGTCTTATGAATTGTAAGCAAGTTTCAGAAAGGAAAAACACCATTCTTTTTTTCTCTTTAAACTAACTTACTAACTTTTATACAACTTGGTCACACTAGCAGCACTGCTCCTGCCTTCCCGTGGTGGGGGCCAGTAACCTGGGAGATAAACCCCACTCTCCCAGGGCTGAAAGGAGCAAAGATGGATAACACTATGTTTCCACTTTTAGAGCCATTGAGTTCAAGACGAGATTCAAATGACAACGGAAATGACTTCTCTCAACCAAAGAGATTGAGAACAACTCCTCAAGAGGAGATACTGGCATTCATCATTCTGCACTCTCTATCAGACCAGCTTCTGAGTAAGTTATCACTATTCCTTTGGCAGACAACCAATAAAATGTATCAGAGGAGGAAATTGTCCAAAAACTATATGAACAAAGAGTCATTCAAGCAAGAAGAATCGTGACTCGGAAATATGGTATTCTTGTTCCCACAAGGAGCATAATTCTCACTTTTAGCTCTCCTATCCTAACAACATCTTTTAAAGCAGGATATCTCAATTGCTAGGTCCATCCCTACATCCCAAACCCAATCAGGTGCTACGTGCCAAAAATACGGACCCTCCCAAACTGCATATAGAGGTGAGGCGATATGTCCTAATTGTGGATCAAAAGAGCATAATCAATCCGAATGCACTGCTATTGCTTCTCATTGCCCAAACTGTAAGGGTAATCACCCGGCTTTCTCCAAAATATGCAAATTATGAAAGTATGGAAAAAATTCCAAAAATATAAAGCCGAGACTAAAGTCACATATTCAGAGGCGAGAAGACATACTCAAAACAGAGCCAAAGCATACATATGCCATTGCTGCTAAACAATTTCAGTCAGTAGGTATTCAAACAGATGTTACAGTTCCTTCAAATATATCCATTGCTAATTGGACATGTTCCATGCTCTCTGCTTCCAAACAGTGTCCTTCACAACAAAACACTGAACAAGCCAGTAATACCCCAATTACCATTCCAGCCGATTTGCCTCCAACAACAAAACCAAAAGTGGCAGAAACCATGAAACTACCAGTTTCAACAGAAATGGATGTTGATCAACACAGTGATTCAGATGATGGCATATTAGAACTTCATGCGACCAGTGAGATGGACATGACATGTCCCTACTTTCCAAAGAAAGACAAAAGGCGAAATTGGATCAGTGCAAACAAGTCACAACTAAATAGCAGTCGGAAACCAAAACAAACAATGAAACCACTTAATGAAAAGAATCCTTCAGTGGAATTGTAGAGACTTTTGCAGTACAAAAGATGATTTACATGATCTCATCAACTGCTATGAACCAGCAGGCATATCCCTACAGGAAACTTATTTAAATTCATAAGTGTTTCCTACCATTAAAAATTACACCATCTTCAGACAAGTATTGACTCGCCAGCTTGTGGAGGGGTGGCAGTTCTTGTTAGAAACAACGTTCCATTGAAACTTATTGCTCATCAGACACGTTTTGAAGTAGTGGCAGTGCACATTGTAATTGGCATCACTCTTACAATAGCATCTATATATATATATCCCTCCTAATTTCTCTTTCTCTTCAGATGACCTAGAAAATCTAATAGACCAGCTACCATCTCCGTTCTGCTTACTCAGAGACTTCAATGCACACCATTCGCTGTGGGGATCTCCAACAATCGACAAGAGAGGTAAGCTAATAGAATCCTTTCTTGATGCTTATCAACTCACCCTTTTGAACACTGGTGAGTCTACCTATATTCATTTTTCGACAGGATCCATGAGTGCAATAGACCTTTCAATCTGGACGATCATTTATTTTAAAAATTAAATGATGAATTCAGTTATTGAGTATCCAGATCCAGAACTATAGTGGGGTGAGTGGGTCCCCAGGCATAGCATTTTAAGGGAACTAGTTATGTATTTTAAAATTGCTTCCTTTTTGATTTAATTACAGTCAAACCTCTGTTTAACAAACTTCTTTATAGCAGATTTTTTTGAATTCCTCTTCGTAATTGCATTTAAAATAGTTTCCGTAGAACAAAGAAAATTTCCATAAAACGAACTGATTTCGAGAGACTTAACTTAGTACACATTGTTCCCACCTCTGGCCTTTAGGCAATTATAAAACATGAAATGAGGGTTAAAGAGATTACCATTCTGCAATGTCAGCGGTGTTCGTAAAACCTATTCAGCTACCTATCCCACATACAGAGAAGTTGCGCTAGTCAATGTGATTTCCATAGCCAGTTAGAAAATTAAGGCCCATTCCCAACATGGCTAATGGTTTACTCCGGCAAGCAGTCATCTGTTTTTCCGAGAAGTGAACGATTCAAGCCTTTCAGTAAATTTCTTCAGCCTATTCCTGATATTCAGATACTGTGACCTTGAGTGGTCCATTCTTGAAAACCCACTAAACAGTGATCACCTGCTAATTCTCTGCAAGCTCCAAACATGGGCAAACACCCCTTCACTACATCGCTCCACTTGGAAATTTGGTAGGCCAAACTGGAATGAAAATCTGAAAAAATATTAGAAAAATGTATAACAAATATCCTCCTTCACATCTATCAATACTGAATGTAAATGGTAATGCGTTTCACTGCCTCAGGACATAGCTAACACTATCGGAGAGTCTTTTTCTCAAATCTATGCCGTATCCTCATACTCACCAAAATTCCAGCAATTAAAGTCCCTTGCTGAAAAACACACTTTAAATTTTGGCACTAACCACCATTAATCATACAACTGTCCCTTTACCAAAGCTGAAATACAGCTTGCTCTTAACAGCTCAAGACCTAATGCTGCTGAGATGGAGCTCACTATTCCATGTTAAAAGAGCTGAGTGAATAGTTGCTTCGTGTCTTACTTCTTCTGTATAACCGAATTTTTACAGAAAATGCTTTCACCAATACCTGGAGACATACATATGTCATAGCATTATTAAAACCTGGCAAAGACTAAATGGATCCACATCATTACCGGCCTATTGCCCTCACCAACTATATAGGAAAAATAATGGAAAAAATGGTAAATTCTTGGTTGCTGATCAAATACAATTATCAGTTCATTGCAGTGTGGATTTCATACAGATAGATCAACTTTAGACCTCTTGACTCAAATGGAAACCCAGATTCGCAATGTTTTTGTAAGGAAGGAACATCTGACAATAGTATTTAGACATGGAGAAAGCTTATAACAGCTTGGTGACAAAATTTAATTCTTCGTGAGCCCTACACTTTAGGTTTCAGGGACAATATGCCAAAGTTCTTTCTGAAGCAGCGGTCCTTCCAGGTGTGCATTCAATCCACCCTCTCTTGTAACTTCATCCAAGAGAAAGGTTTCCAGAGGATTCAGTTTTAAGTGCCATGCTATTTGTTATAAAAATCAGTTCTGTATCAAAAATCATTCCACCCACTGTTTTTACTACTCTATATGCAGATGACTTTAGTATATCTCATCACTCCCAAAACATGAGAATGATTGAGAGACAACTTCAAGGTGCTCTTAACAGGATTACAATATGGGCTACAGATAACAGTTTTCACATATCACCTGAAAAATCAGTTGCAGTTCACTTCTGTAGAAGACGTAATCTCCATCTTCACCCAATTCTGAAGCTGGGCAACTACGACATAACTGTTTTGCCTACTATTCGATTTCTTGGCTTAACATGAGATAAAAAATATGACTTGGAGCTCTTTGACTTCCTCTCTTTGCAACTCGACTTTCTCCAGTCCATCTTTCCTAACAGTGAGGTAATTTTCCTTGGTGATTTTAATGTTCACAACTCTCTAGCTGGCTTCCGTTTTCTAGTCAAACCGAGATGCTGAGGCTTTTACAATTACTAATGACCTTGCACAGATTGTTCATTTACCTACAAGAATACCGGACAATCCTAACCATGCAGCCAACATGCTTGATCTTTTTCTCACAAACAACCCTTCTAAGTACATGGTCGAAGTGAGTGATCCTTTAGGCACCTCAGATCACAACTTGGTGATTGTCTCTTCTCCAATGGAGCCTTTATCTCATGACTATTCCCAACGTCGTATTGTTTAGCATTACAAAAATGCAAAATGGGATGACCTGCGAGATTTCTTTTCTTCTTTTCCTTGGTCGGATTACTGTTTCAAAACTTCTGATGTCAACGTTTGCTCAGATTGTGTCAGTGAAATTATTCTTGTAGGAATGGAATCCTTTATTCCACACTCCACTTTCAAATCTCGTCCTTTATCTATAAATTTTGGTTTTCCAATAAATGTGCTAAGGCTGTTCAAGAGAAGAATGTTGCATATCATAATTGGCTTTTTTTTTTTTTTTTTTATGAAAACCTCAAACACGAAAGGTATCGAAACCTATAGGACTTAGTACCGTGCATGGGTTGAAGGAGAAGTGGGGGGGGGAGATGCCAGAAACTTTACTCTAGAGACTAAACATGGGTTTCACCACTTGTTTCCAAATCTTCAGATTCATTTTCTGCCTACACCAAAGCTCGCAACAATTGTAAAGCAGTTATTAATCAGTCCAAACTAGAGTTTGAACAGGCTAAGAGTAGAAAACTTGCTTCTTGCCCTAATGGTAGCCGAGCATTCTGGTCTCTTGCCAAAGCTATTGGCCGCAACTTTTGTCCATCTCTGCTTCCACCTCTGTCAAAATCAGATGGTTCTGTTGTCACTTCAGCCAAGGATAAAGCTGACCTGCTAGCATCCCATTTTTCTTCCAACTCCTGTATCAATGATCTTGGTAAAACACCTCCCACCATTCCCAACATGCTCCATTCAATGCCTACTGTGGTCTTCCTTCAAAAGGATGTCAGAAGGATTTTGATGAATCTTGATGCTAAGAAAGCTCCAGATCCTGTTGATATTTCTCCACTTGTTCTCAAAGCCTCTGCTCCTGAACTTACTTCTGTTCTTTGCCGCCTTTTTTTACTTTCTTATTCCAAAGATGTTTTTCCTTCTGCTTGAAAATTTGCTCATATCCAGCCAATTCCTAAAAAGGGTTATAAATCCCTCCCATCAAATTATTGTCCCATTGCAATTACTTTTACTCTTTCTAAAGTAATGGAGAAATCAATTAACCGCCAACTCTTAAGCTACCTAGAAACCTTCCGTCTGATTAATGATCGCCAGTATGGATTCCTTCAGTGTTGATCCATACTGGCGATATTCTGGCTTATGTTACCCATTTATGGACTAATTCAATGGAAAGGTTTGATGAAACACAAGTAGTTGCTCTTGACATCTCAAAGGCTTTCGATCATGTTTGGCATAAAGGTCTCCTAAACAAGCTTCATCTTATGGTTTGCCAATTGTTTTTTGCAATTGGTTATCCAGTTTTCTCTCTGATCGCTCACTGAGGGTGATGGTAGATGGCTCTCTGTCTTCTAACTTTTCCACTAATGTTGGTATCCTCCAAGGTGCAGTTCTTTCTCCCACTCTTTTCCTCTTGTATATTAATGACCTTCTTCCATTGACCGGAAATCCTATCACATTTCATTCCACTTTCCGGTTTGAGAAACCTTGCCCTGCTCAATCAGCTTCAATTTTTCGAATATCCACTACGAATTCCTTAAATGCTGATCTCCAGGTAATTCTCCAGTGGGGCAAAGACAAGTTAGTTGATTTCAATCCTTCTAAAACTCAGTCTTGTCTTATATCTCAGAAAAAGGATTCTTCTGCTCCTATGCTTATCTTTTGTGACACTCCAGTTTCTAGGCACAATGATATATCTCTTTTGGGAATTACTCTGACTTCTAATCTCTCTTAGCAAGCACATTACAAATATTGCTTCTTCTGCATCCAAAAATGGGCGCCTCCGTAGCCAGGTGGGAAGGAGCAGCAGTGCGTAGCACACGCTTCTTGATTAGACCGTGGTTCGAGCCCGTCACCACCAAATACGGAGGATGCGGAAAGGTCAGGGAATGACCACCGCATATCCCGGAGCAATATGGCCTTAGTTGCTAATGCTCCTAAAAACCAAATAACAAATAACAATAGCATCCAAAAAACTTGGTTTTCTCTTTCGCTCTCGGAGTTATTTTTCTTCCAAACAGCTGTTCACTATGTACAAATTGCAAATTCGCTCTACCATGGAATATTGTTCCCACAGCTGGGGCGGTGCCCCCAAAACCTCTCTCAAGCTTCTAGATTCCATTCAGAAGAGCAGCTAGGTTAATTAATAACTCCTCTCTAACAGAGTCTCCCCACTTGCTGTCTCATAGATGTACTGTTTTTGCTGTGTGCCTTTTCTATAGATACTTCCATCGGCACTGTTCTTTTGAATTGGCTTCTATAATTCCCGCTCTCTCTTTCAAAACAGTCCGAACATGTGCCACCACCAGCCAACATCCATTTACTGTCCGAATTCAAAGTCACAGAACTAACTTTTCATCTTTCTTGCATATTCATTCAACTGCCGTTTTCTGGAACAACCTTCCTTCATACGTATTTCCTGAAAATTAGTCAACAGAAGTTCGTCTAATGTCAACAAATATCTTCTTTTCTCTTCTGAACCTCCATCCCAAGCACGGGACTTAGTACTATAGGTTCTAATACCCTCTCATTTGGGGTTTTCATAAAAAAAAAAAAAAAAATTAAGAATTTGCAGTTAAAGGGACCACTGAGTGACAGTGATCACAATGTACTGATATGGGAATTACTTAAAGATGTAACTACCATCAAGGCTAAAGGGAAGGGCTTTTGCTTTCGTAAAGGTGACTACACCTCAGACAGTCTTTAAGTTCTGTACAGTAGGATCAACTGATGATGCTACCAACGTTGAATTCTAAATGGGAAGCCTTCAAGGACTTGCTATCTTGGAGGTACTAGTTTTCATTCTAACTAAGAAATACTGTTTAAGGTTCAGGCCTAAATGGATGTAAGATGAATTAATGAGGCTTGTGGCGGAGAAGAAAAATGTATGGGTTGCATATAAATTATCAGATGACACAGAAGCCTATGGCAGATATAAACTCGTCTGTAATCAAGTTACTAAGGAGGTTAGGCAGGCGAAGGTAGATTACGAGAAATCTTGGGCAAAGGGTGCAAAGAAAAACAGCAAAGAGTTCTTTACTTATGTGAACTCTAGAAGGAAAGGGATGAATCACATTCGACCACTTAACATAGATGGGTTGACTATTGATGATCATGCTCAGGTAGTGATAAACTGAATGAGTATTTTGCATCTACATTCACACATGTGGAGTTATTCAATGAGGGGAATGCCAGAAGTTTATCAAATTCTAACATGGAGCTAAATGATTTTGTAATCACTGAGAGCAAAGTGGAGGAGAAATTGTTGAAGTTAAACATAAGAAAGGCACCTGGGGTGGACGGGATCTATCCAGTTATATTAAAGGAGGCAGCAAAGCAACTAAGCAAACCCTTAGCCCTAATTATGAGAGCTTCCTTGGACTCCGGGGAGGTCCCCATGGACTGGAGGTGTGCAAATGTATCACCAATTCACAAAGGGATTTCAAAAGGTGACACAAGTAACTATAGACCAGTTAGTTTAACTTCTGTTCCAGGGAAAATAATGGAATCAAATAATTGAGTGGGAGATGACAGAGAGTGGTAATCAATGGACACTGCTCTTCATGGACAAATGTTATTAGTGGAGTTCCCCAGGATTCAGTGCTGGGCCCATTGTTGTTTTGTGTATCCATCAATGATGTTGATGAAGGTATATCAGGATTAATGTCCAAGTTTGTGGATGATACAAAGGTTGGCAGGGTTGTTAACGACACTAAAGACAGTATGCTACTCCAACTGGATCTAGACAAGTTGGGAAAATGGGCTGAGAAGTGGCAACTAAAGTTTAACATTGACAAATGCGAAGTACTGCATATGGGTAATGATAATCGAAAAGTGGAAAGTGAAAAAGCCCTGGGGGTAATTGTGCAATCAAATATGAAGTTCACTGAGCAGTGTGGATAGGCTGTCAGGGCAGGTCATTGGAGTCTTGTCAATGATATATAGGAATTTTGCTAGCAGGGACAAGGAGGTGATTATCCTGTTGTACAAGGCGATGGTCAGACCACACCTAGAGTACTGTACAGGTCTGGAGGCCTCATTTTAGGAAGGATATAGAGTTGCTAGAACGAGGAAGGAAGGGCAACAAGATTGGTGAGGAGAACAAAAGGGGTGCTCTTACCAAAAAAGGTTTAAGTTTTGCAAATTGCAGCACCTGGATAGTAGGCACCTGCGAGGTGATCTGATTAAGGTGTATAAAGCCTTGAATGGGTTGAGTAAGCTGAATGCTGATGGGATTCTTCCTCTTGTTTAGATTAAGAACCTGAGAGGGCATAGATTCAAATTGAGAAAAGACAGTTGTAGAATAGATGTGCAGAAATTTGCCTTTAGCCTGCGGGTGGTTGATTGGTGGGCCAGACTTCCATCTTTTGTTGTGAAAGTTGATATCCTAAAAAAATTTAAGGCTGAGCTGGACAGGCATTTGGAAAGAATGGAGGGGTGAAATGGGAGGTGTTTTTTTTTTTTTTTTTTTTTTTTTGGCTGATGCTGCATAAGCTTGCTTTTTTGCATTGTGTGCCTCTACTAATGCTAAAATCCTGCTTCTTCTTCTTTACATCATGGGGTTCTGACCATCATACACTTCATTCATATCACGCTATCATAAGGTCAAGATTAGACTATGGATCTCCAATTTACAACCCTACTAGATCCATTATCTTAAGGTTTTTAAACCCTATTCACCAGAGTGGACTGCGCATTGCTCTTGGAGCCCATCGCACATCTCCGGTCCAGAGCCTTTATGCTGAAACTCGTGATTCTCCAATCTCTCTACAAAGACAAATTTTACTGTTAAATTATGCTGTCAAAATCAAAAGTCAACTCCTGCATTCAGCGCGGAAATATCTATTTATTCCAGATTGAGATAACTTGTATGCCATTTATCCATCAATAAATCAACCTGCTGGCATACGTCTTTGTTCATTACTTGATAACTGGCAGCTAGACCTTTCTAAAATAGCCACCGCTGCTCCTACACGAGCTCTCTGTCCTGCAGCATATGATCTGTCCCTGCAAGAAGTGGGGAAAAGAACTCTTTCTCCACAGAATATAAAACAGCTTAACAAATCTCTAATTGAAAAATACGAATCTTATACCCAGATATACACTAATGGCTCCAAAACTGACCATCATGTCGGTGCTGCTGTTGTTCTTTCATCATGCACAATCTCCAGTCAGTTACCTTTAGATGCAGCATCTTTACTGCTGAACTACATGCCATACAA
Source organism: Mastigoproctus giganteus (assembly GCF_048544385.1). Taxonomy (NCBI): domain Eukaryota; kingdom Metazoa; phylum Arthropoda; class Arachnida; order Uropygi; family Thelyphonidae; genus Mastigoproctus; species Mastigoproctus giganteus. The sequence goes on along the minus strand of NC_143585.1, from coordinate 140,111,688 downwards.
ATGGCTCTGGATACTATAAAATTGCATCACTTTACAGCAACCAAGAAAACATCACAACTACCTACTTGGTAATATTCATAACTTGCTGATTAACATAGCTAAGGACATGAAAGTAGTAAAATTTTGTTGGGTTGCTAGCCATGTTGGCATACCTGGCAATGAGAGTGCTGACCACACAGCCAAATGTACTGTGGAACCGGTTGACACTTCTTTCAAAATCCCTTTGACTGACTATAAAAATCTTATAATAAGGCGAAGTACGGATCACTGGCAAACCATCTGGCAAAACCAAGGAGGCAACAAACTCCTTTAGATAAAACTGGATCTCCAGTCTTGCTCATCTAGCTTCCACTCGAACTGAAAGGAAGAAGTCCTGCTTGCAAGACTTTGAATAGGACATACACACCTTACTCATATTTACCTTCTTTCTTCTTCAGATCTGCCTTTCTGTTCAAACTGTCATGCTCAAGTAACAGTCCAGCATATCATAGTTGACTGCCATCTCTATAATGGAGTATGGCAAACCACCTTCTTATCAAACCATGCAGCCCAAATCACACCTACTTTGCAACAAATTTTAGATAACAGGTCTGACATTGATGCAGTCTTTGCTTTTTTAAATAAGATGAAATGCTATGACAGAATATAGTGTTTAAATCCCACAGAATACACATCTCACTTTTTAAATTGTTTGGCATGTAATGGCCTTTAGCTGCCGCTGTGCTGTAAAACCTCCAACAATAACAACTGGAATGAAAATATCTCTCTCATGTCCAGTTAGATGATAAAATAATCCAATCCCAGTCTATAGACAATGTCATAGAACATGTAACTAATCAAATATTACAAGCCGCTACCATTGAAATACCAAAATATTTACTGAGGAAACGGAAACGCAGTAATTACTGGTTGAATCAAGATTGTACACATGGTAAACAGGAAAATAATAGAGCTTGGAATTTATTTCGCAAATTCCCCACAACTAGTAACCTAGTTAACTTCAAACAACTGAAAGCCAAGTTCTGCCAAATAAGAAGTAAAGCAAAGAAAGATGCCTGGGTTAGCATTTTCCTCAAGCATAAACAAGGATATGGATAGCAGAAACATCTGGAGGAAAATACAAATGCTTAATGGCAAATATGTTCAGTCCCCAGCTACAATACTAAACTGGGAAGGGAAAGAGTTGTCATCACCATGGAAAATAGCAAATACCTTAGCAGAATCATTTTCCAGTATATCAGCAATATCCTACAACCCAACCTTTCAATGAATTAATGAATCTGCAGAACAGCATAAGATTAATTTTTCTTCAATAGTTTCACACCCATACAACCAGCCATTCACATTAACAGAACTTTAAGGGATGCTCAATAAAACATCTGGTAGTGCTGCTGGTCCAGATGGGATATACTATATAATGTTAAAATAACTTGACAACAAAGCAAAAAAGAACATTGTTAAAATATTACAATAGAATTTTCTTAGAAAATAGTTATGGAATTTTCTGGCATCACTCAATTGTTGTAGCCTTTCCGAAGCCAGGAAAGGATTGTGCCTTTCCACATAACTACAGGCCGATTTTACTGACTAGTTCTTTAAGCAAAGTCCTGGAAAAAGTGGTTCACAGGTGACTAACATGGTTTCTGGAAACAAACAACTTACCAAACAGTAACCAGTATGGATTTTGAATGAATTGGTCCACACTATATGTGATGATAAAAGCAGAAGCAAACATCCGTGATGCCTTCATAAAGAGAGAACATCTAGTTATGATTAATCTCAATATTTAGAAAGCCTTCGATACCACCTGGCAATATGGCGTACTTCAAGATCTTGATTCTTTTGGCTTGAGAGGTCAGTTACCCCAATTTATACAAAACTTTTTATGCAACAGAACGTTTCAGGTTAGATACATGAACAATTTATCCAAATAATTTGAACAAGAGGAGGATGTACTGCAGGGATCCATCCGTGGTGTAACATTATTATTATTATTATTATTATTATTATTAGCCATATGGTGCAAGGAAGCCTGAGGCTTATGCTGCACCAGACAAAAATAAAATTCCTGAGTTACCCTGAGAGAGAGAGAGAGAGAGAGAGAGAGAGAGAGAGAGAGAGAGAATTAGAGAGGAATCACCAAGAAAGAGAAGAATGATGATATCCAGCTCAGGACCCTGGGTGTGCCAAGCCCATACTCACCAGATGTGAGCCCCTGGGGTTATATGCAATAAGAATTATAAACATGACACAGGATGTACCAAATACAGTTGAATCATACATGTTTGCTGATGACCTCATTATCTCTTGTCAATCCCAAACAATGAATACCATTCAAAGGCAATTTCAAATTTCCATAGCTAAACTAGAATCATGGGCACTACAGAATGGTTATTCCCTAACAGAAAAGAAATCCACTGCAATTTATCTTTTGTAAAAAACACAACTACATGTTCAGAAATTTTTTTGAAAAACAGCCTGATTCCTGTCACCAACAATTTTCGTCTGTTGGGGTTATATTTTGATAATAAACTTAATTTTTCTTCCCATATATCTTACCTTTGAACTACTTGTCTTAAAAAACTGAACATCCTAAGAGCCGTTTCTGCTATGTTCTGGGATGCCGACAGAAGCTCTCTCTTACATCTCTACAGAACCTTAATTCAATTGTGCTTGGATTATGGACCACCTGTCTATGACTCTGCTAGGAAGAGTTCTTTACTACGCCTGAACACCATTCAGCATAGTGCCCTTAAGATATCTGTGGGAGCCTTCACATTTCCAGTTCATGGTCTGTATATTGAGGCAAACGAACCCCCCCCTGTGCATCTAAGGAGAAAATCCTTATTGTGTAACTATGCAGTAAAGATTAAAAGTATTCCATCCCACCCCAACTGGCAGTACCTGTTTGACCCTCAATACACCATGCTATACTACAATAAACCTAATAAAAATCACCCTGCAGGGCTTCGAATGCAAAAGCTCATGATCAGATAGAACATTAATTTTCAGAATGTATTCCCAAGACCTTACTACTCCCGAACCTCCCTGGACTGAATTATCACCTCTCTGCAACAATTTCTTTTTAAGATGGGGAAAATCCTCCCTGGCAAATACCAACTTCTAACTGCTCCATACATCGCATTCCTTGGAAAACTCAGAGAAAGTACATATCTATACTGATGGTTCCGAAACAGATGCTGCTGTAGGTGCTGCAGCAGTTTCTTCTATTCTCAATCACTGTGTCTCTTCCTACTGAATGCAGTGTCTATACTGCAAAATTATTTGCGATAAAACTGGCTATAGATAACATAAATAACTACCATATATATCAAGAAATCTCTGATATATACAGACTCCTTAAGTGCAATCACTGCCATTCAATCTACCTTTTTTCACTCTCACCCAATTCTTAAATAGATCCCCGGTCTAAATTATTTTACTATCAAACAGCCAACCAGAAAGTTATCTTATGCTGGATCCCTGGTCGTGTCGGCATCCCAGGTAATGAATGTGCGGATGAAGCTGCTTAAAATCTTGACTCTGGATCTTTCAGTCAAATGAAAGTGCCCTACACTGACTTGAAATCCATTATTAAAACAACGAGCAGGAAACAATGGTCTCACCGCTGGCAAACTCAAATCAATAATAAACTGTTGCAGCTAAAAAAAAAAAAAAAGAGCCAACTGTGGGAACCTAGTTTCTGAAGAAGCAGGCGACAAGAAGTGATTCCAGCAAGACTCCACAATGGTCAATTGCATTCGACTCATCTGTATTTGCTTCTGGGAGAGAATTCTCCTTAGCGTTTCTTTTGCCAATCACACCTAACAATAAAACATATTCTTATTGAATGTCCCCAACATTCATCTATCTGATAAACCATCTTTAGCTCCCTATTCAACTTGCAGGAACCCTTAACCTTATCACATATTCTTGGTAAAGAAGCAAATATTGAGGAACTGTTTAAGTTTTTAAAATGCATAAATTTGTATAATAGTATCTAATCATAATAATGTGAAGTTAATGAAAAGTAAATCATGAACAGCCACAATATGGCCCAAGTGGCCTTTGTGCCTCAAATACAGGCACTCCTCTACTTACGTACAACTCGCAGATACATACAAAGCACAAAGCTGCTTCTGTGTTCAGTTATAACAATAAATTTTGAAAACTGTGATATTTTTCTAAAGCAGATTTCTGGCGGTCACTACCATAAAATAATGAAAACAATTTGCACTTTCCAGTTTGTTTGGGCTTTTCTGTTAGTGCAATGTAATTATAAACGGGTAGTAAATTCGATCTTATTGCATTTGATATTATACCGATGGGCTGCCACAGTTGGAATTATGTGGAATTTTATGTTATTATGGTGAAATGTGGTTCCCCTTCATTGAAATCTTCAATCATATAAAAAACATAAATAAATTTTCAGAATCTTCTCTTCGTTCCTATTTTTTGAGCTTTGTAAAGTTGTTACCCCGTATCGCACTTGCACATATTGTGTTAGTTGCAATTTGTGCATGCTGTGTTCTTTGTTATTGATTGCTTATTTTCTTACTCTTTTAAATTAAAAAAAAAAAAAAAAAAAATGGCAGTGAACAGAAATATCAATTAGTTTAACTATTAATTAAGCTAGTACACAAGCTTAAATTTATTTTTATTTTGCTAACCTGTGGGAAATATTCTTCCAATTTTCACTTATCATTTAACTTTGTTAATTTGAGGAAGTAAAGTTTAAATTTGTGTTCTTTATCGTTAATTTTATAGCCTATGGATAATATTTTTCCTATTTTCGCTTATTAGAATAGCCATTAATAGAATTAAAATTCAGTTAGGAAACGTGATCACAATGACTGCTGCTTACTACATATCGTATGGTGAACAATATTTTATTTTGGAGAGTCCATCGTAAAGTGAATTTGATCGTATATTAAATTAAATTATGTATCGTATTTAGATTAAATTCGTTTTGAATAAATACTGTACTATACATTATTATTCATTGTATGTTTTTTTAGCCTCATTTAACTCGGTTACAAATCGTAAAATGCTGAACATGATGAAGTTTGTCGGGGGTTATAATCTCAGCGCATTGTACTGTACTGTACTGTATATGTTTTTTGTATCTACAAGACCAAAGTTGGACTTACGTACAAAACGGACTTACATACATGAAAAAAAAACCGATTAAGTACATAAGTTGAGGAGTGTCTGTACAAATACAAAAAATTCCATATAGCGCTAATCAAAAGAATATCTGTAGTATCCTCAAAGTTATTGGTATGTTAATGGACATGCAAAGAGGGCTGACAAAATATTGTTGTTTCCTATGTCTATGAAGAGCTTTTCTACTGCAGACCATTACATCAGGTGGGAAAGGCCAGGAAAGAGTAGTGTGCATATATTCCATTAGTGTTTCAAATGATGAGTTTCCTTCCACCTCTCCACATTAACTTAGCCTAATGAAGAGTTTTGCAAAAGATGAAGTTGAGAGGATTTCATTTCTTAAATCAGAAATTTCCAAAGGTTAGTGCAAAGTGAAAGAGCGAATCTTTGTGGGGCCTCTAATGAATGAGCTTCTGCAGGTTAAAAGCTTTGAAAGATGCCTCAGTGTATTAGAACTAAAAGTATGGCAGGCTTTTAAGCGACTTTGTGGAAATGTTTTGGCTGACCACAGGTCTCCTGCTTAGAAAGATGGAGTTCAGAAACTGTTCAACGTCTATGGAGTTCAGTGCTGTATGTCACTGTAACTTCATTTCTTGTATTTACATTTAGACTTCTTTCCCATAAACTTTGGCAGTGAGTGAGGAGCAGGGAGAAATTATTCCATCAAGACATTAAATCTGTACCAAGGTTTTTGGAATGAATGTATCATGGCAGACTACTGCTGGACATTGTATTGTAATTTCAGACAAGGAAATCATCTGCACAACAATTTTTAAATTGTACATATCTTTTTTACAATAGTATACTGTACTAACTATGTGTATAAAGTGTATTCTGTTTACACTGTAAAAGTGATAAAAATGTAATTGTAACCAGTCTCAGGTGTTTTGTTATGATTTCATATTAATTAACTTGTACCCAATGTTATTAGTAGTGAATTTACAAAAATTGTAAGTGCTAGGAAAAAAACAAGACCATATTTGAAATCGGCACCCAAAACTGGTTTAGAAAAGTGTGTTTATATCGTTGGAGTTGGGGAGGGTTACATTTTGTTAACCAGTGTAGTCAGTTTCTGAAATTGTCACAACTTATTTTATTTAACAAATTTTACGAGAAATGGTGTTCATTTTACAGTATAAGCATACTATACATTTAACTTTTAATTTGAAAAGTATAATGAAAATACTAAAAATGGCTGATTAATGTAAATGAGTATTTATCTTTGCTCAAGTTAAATGGAGCAGCCTGTATTTATTAAACAAAAAAAAAAAAAAAAAAAAAAAAAGTGGACATTTTTAAAAATATAATTCTATTAAATTTCATTATCAGGATGAAGTCAAAAAATATATGATTTAGATATCATTTAAGGTTCTTTATAAAAGGATATAAACTTATCAAACATTTTTGTTTAAGTGTTAAAATATTATCTTATAGAAACCTTAAGTGGAATAAGGGACAGTATATGTGATGATAAAGATGAAGACAGAGGTAAATTTCTGTCAGTTTTTTAATATACTAACAATAATGATTTCAATTCTTAATATCATTTCGGACTGTGATCCATATAAAATTATTTAGCTCAAAAGGAAAAAAAAAAGTGTGCTTCTGTTTAGTATACTGATAATAGTAACGAATGTTCCTGCACTCGTGTGCATACATTGTTGTTTTTCTCAAACTTCTTCATCACATAATAGGCAATCTATGTTATTTTATAAAATTATCATAGAATAATTCAAGGGACAATGTTTATTTCCAGAATTTGCAAAAATTCTAAGAACATGGAATTGTGACTACTACATTTAATGTATTCTGAAGTAGTGATTTTGTCCTAAAATCTTTCTGCATTCATGATGTTATAATACTAACACCTGTCATATCATATCACATTATGTGTATTTTTATGCCTTGTGCAACTCATCTGCTGTTTAACAGATTGGATTGCGTAAATAGAAATTAAATAGGAATATTGACCTTGAAGTAATTGAAACATTCATTTGGAAATTATGAAAATAGAAAATTTAATATGAGATTGTTATTCATGTGATTTTTATTTTAGTACAGGATTTAATATAAAATAATACAAGTTTGTTACTGGGTTGTTAAAATGACTTTGTTATAAATTAAATTTAGTAATTAGTTTTTGTGTCTTCAGACATAGAATGAACTTTATTTCTGTGATAAAATACACTGCTTCATGTTTTTCTATCATTACTGCCTGATTACCATATTGTCCCTCCTGTTACACTGGGTTCTTTAGAAATGCAGCAGAGAATCAATAATCTGAACTAATTGGGACCAAAGGTAGTTCAGACTTCTTATTTGTTCAGATTTTTGAACTTATCAAACTTAATTAATTAAAAGAAAAAGGGTCAGTAATAAAACAAATTGAACTTTCTGCCACAATAACATATATAACAAAAATAATTACAGTACTTATTTTTTGCTGTACCTTTTTTGAACTTCGTTTCTTTGCTGCCAGATCTCTCATACTTTTCAGTAAGGTAATTGAGTTGGATAGCATTTGGTTTGTTGATTGTTTGTCGATTCAGCATTCAATTTCGTTAATTGGTAAGGTAATAAAAGTGTAAATTTGTGCTTTATATCTTCATTTCATTTGTTCTTTATACTTTGATAGCCTGTGAATAATATTCATCTGATTTTCGCCTATTAGAATTGCCATTTAATAGAATCAAAATTCAATTCGCTAATGTGATCACAATAACCAGCGCTTACTGTAATTATTTTATGGCATCAGCATAAAAAATAAAAATAAATAAATTCTGGATTGTTCGGATTTTCGATGCTCGACTGTAACTACGTTTATTCACAAGTGTCATTTTTAATTGAATAATATCATACAGTAGGTGAATCTGTTATTTTTTTAAAAATGCAAAGGAACTGTTGCTTTTTAGGTTGACTCATGTATACCATAGTCATTTCTAAAGAATTTAGGACCAAGATTTGTCACAGGATGGACAATATGGTCTCCAGGCAGTAATAGTAAAACAATAACACAGTTCAGCATTATTTTCTCAAACTATTTCATTATCCACATTGAAATAGTACTTGATTGCTTCATTTTTTTTAGTAGTTAAGAGTTTGTGTTCTTATAATTTAATTCTTCGTAGGCTGTCTTATTGGTCCAAAGACTTCCAGAGTATCCGGTTTGATGTTGGCTTTAATTTCATCCTTTCCTTTTGGTATCAAATACAATACCAATACATATAGGTATTAACTATTTGCCCATTGAGGTAAATATTTACTATTGTGTAATGAACCCTATTCATAGCATATAAAACAAAATACTTTATTTTGATCATTATAAGCAGAAAGGCCAAACATTTCAAAACTCCTTGGTTGTAGATTTTTTTCTTAGAGTGGGGTACAGCAGAAATAGAGGTTGACTAGTAGATCTGCAAAACTATCTTGCAGGTATTTCACCATTTCTTTACTGGAAATGGTGAGATGGCTGCAGATAGTTTTAAGAACTTCAAGATTTTGGCATCATTAGTTTTTACAAAGATCAGTGATCTGAGAAAAGACTAAAGTGAAACTGATGACTTAGTTTATACTACCACTGTATGGTAAGATTTCTATGATTTATTTATGATTATCTCTGGGTTTTGTTTGTTACATTACTATTTTGACTGTCCAAAACTGTCTTTAATTTTTCTTATAGTTAACATCTATAATGTATCTTCTTTCTGTGTGCTCTGCCTCAGCTTCATCTTTTTCTACATTAAGACTTTTTGACATCATGTTTTCTTCCAGCTCTAGTTCAGGTATTCTATATTTGTTCCTCCCCATAATATTATGCAGTTATATGTTTTGAGCTTCCATATTTTATTTAAGAATCATCCTTTTGTACCACTAATTTCAAGACTAATATTCTTGATTTTGTCTGCCCATCTGATCTTTCTAGTTGTTCTAGAAGTGCATATTTCAAAGGCCTCGAATCAGATTTGTTTATTTCTTGAACAGTCATGTTTCACAAAAGAGTAAAATGTGACATTGGCAATCGTTTGATACTTGTCAAAAGTTTAGTTTAGAAAAATGCTCTAAAGAAACAAATTTTATTAACAATTTCTTGAAAAAAAAATATTCTGCATAATTGTAGGCCATGTGCCTCATATTAATTGGTATCTTTTGTTTTCCTAATTTGTTTTACAAGTAAAACTTTTGTTTTACTTGTTTTTTTTAATTCTTCTTTGTTTAGATTAAGTTTAGATTAATATAAGATTAAGTTGTAAGATTTCATGGGTATTTATTATAGTAATTAATAACACACGTTGGCTAAAAGTGAACATTATTATATCTAGTCTTATATCTTATATCTAGTTATGCATGTAGTCAATCTTTTAATAGCTTAACTTTATGACATCTAAGAAAGAGAATATTTCTGGATTTGCAGCACTTTCATCTTTTAAATGTAGAAAAGATGAAAGTCCAGAATTCTTGAAGATAGTTTCAATGTAAGAATATCCTTTTGTACAATAACTGATCTCATTGTTCTTCTTCATGCCCTTTCACCACAGACCAAAAAGTTTCCTTAAATGTGTTTTCAGTCTTGTATACAATACTTTATGTGCATTCTAAAGTCAGTCGTGATAGTGACCAAATAATTTCTGCTGTAATTTTCTAGCATTCCTTAGTGAAAGTGTTAACCATTATTACTCAATAAATTCCACTAGCAATATACTGCCAATTGCCAACTGGTAACATACCGCTCCTTATATTTCTGATCATTTGGCTGATTAGTGGCAGTGTTCCTGCCTCTGTGAAATGGAAACTGGAAACCTATGAGGTAAAACAAAAACAAAAAGGAGCAGACTTGGAAATCACAGATCACAATGCTGAAAGATGTGTCTCAAGACATGCTGAAAACATGGAGAGGCAAACTTAAACAAAACAGTGGGAAATTTGTGCCTTTGCCATTTAATTATCTGTTCTATGAATGAACTGACTATAAGAAAAACTCACTTTATTTTATACAGAATTTTATAGAAGGCATATCAGAACCGCCTTAAACAGTAATTCACCTAAAGTTGGGAAACGCTGTTAGAAATGTTTGATAGATAATCAGAAAAAACTGTAAATAACAAAAATCTTTGGAGGAGCATTTATAACCACAATTCTCCATTTTACTCCAAACTCCTCAAGAGGGGTTATCACAACTTCCTTGTTGAGAGAGGTAGAAAAAGAAACACAACAAGAAATGAAAAACCAAGAAGTATTCAAGTCAAATGCCTGTATCTTTGACATTTGCAGCAGTTGGACCTTATATACCAAATCCAATCCATTTCTTCAAATATCAAAAATAACAGACATTCCAAGCACATAGCTGATCTCCCTGGATTTGCAATGGAGAATCAGTATTTTTAACTCAATTTGATCCATTCTCCATCACACTGTTTGTCTTTTTGCAAAACATGGTTTTTCTCTGTCTTTTTCTTTCACAAAAAATAAATAAAATAAAATATAACTACATTAAAATTTGATTAAAGAGGCCTATGCGCTCCGGATTCATTACTACTAAAATTAAAATTAAAATTACGGTTGCTCAGAGCGAAACGGATACAAATATAGATTGTAACAGGTTTAATAGGAAACATATATATATTGGATAGATACATAAAGCTTTCGGTTATCTAGTTAACCTTCTTCAGTTGATATGAAATGACAGTTAGAATGGAGGCGTGTACTGCCAATCTGGTACGTGAAGTGCGTGGCTATTGTTTGAGGTTGAAGCCTGTGGCTGTGATGCATGTGGACGTGGCCAGCGCTTCTCAATAGACAGGATCGTTGCTTCGGTGATAGGGTGGACTTGACAACCACTGTTCCTGTTCACTGAGGTATTGGAGCATTTGATGTTTAATGATTCCAACCAGGCGCGGCGCAGATAATGACGGGACTTATCCACAATCACGACATCGCGGTGTGGGGTGCGCCTCCGTAGCCAGGTGGGAAGGAGCAGCAGTGCGTAGCACACGCTTCTTGATTAGACCGGGGTTCGAGCCCGTCACCACCAAATACGAAGGATGCGGAAAGGTCACGAAATGACCACCGCATATCCCGGAGCAATATGGCCTTAGTTGCTAATGCTCCTAAAAATCAAATAACAACAACAACGCGGTGTGGGTCGATGTCGTGGTGGGTTGTCCAGACACGCTCAGCAGTAGCTGAGTGCTCCACATCCGCTAAGCGGATCGCTCTTTTGTGTTCGGAAAGGCGTTTTTCGAACTGTCTTCCAGTTTCCCCGAAGTAGCAGCTAGTGCAGTCATGGCAAGAGATGCGGTAGACCAATCCGCTTTGTAGTAGTGTGGGGACAGGTGTTTTCACTCTGGAGACGAGGGATCGTAACTTCCTGCCTGGGAGTTGCACGCACTTTATCCCATGTGATTTTAAGATTCTACAGACCTGTTGTGACAGGTTTGAGTAGTATGGGATAAAGGCGCTCGTGGTTGAGTCACCACCTTGGATGTTTCTGTTGGTCACTATGTGGTCGCATGCCTGTAGGTCACACCTGTCAAGGGTATTGATGGGATAGCCACACCTTGTAAGGTCTGCCTTGACTTTAGCGATTTCTGTGCACCTCTCGTTTACAGAGCTAGAGTGTGTTCAGGCGCGAGTTAGTAAGGTTCGTGCAGTGGCAAGATGGCTACGTGCGTGTGCTGACTGGAAGTTGGTAAATTGGCCAGCACACATAGGTTTACGATGGACTGTTGTCTTCAAGCATGTGCCCTCGCACCTGACAAGGGTGTCTAAGTATGGTATGGTGTTGTTCGACTCTAGCTCGATCGTGAATTTTATGAAAGGTGACAGAGAGTTGAGGTGGGCTAAGATTCGGTCACCTGAATTTCTGGGGATAACTACGAACACATCGTCCACATAGCGACACCAAAAGGCAATGGGATCTGGTACGTCTGTAAATGCACGACCTTCTAATTCCTCCATCGCGATGTTTACCATGACCGAACTAACTGGGGAACCCATGGCTGTGCCGTGTACCTGTTGGTAAATGGAGTTGTTAAACATGATTGCACTGCCTGTTAAGCACAGTCTGAGGGCAGTGGAGATATCGTCTGGTGTTAGTTTGGTTCTGCTGCCAAGGGTTTCGGGTTTCGTCACTATATGAGTTGTTTTGCACATGTGATGGCAAGTTCTACAGGGATGGAGGTAAAAAGTGAAACTACATCAAACGATGCCATAACCTGATCTTGTGAGATGGATATGGTACGGATCCTTTCTATGAACTCACTACTGTTGGAGACGGTGTTGGTGGTCTTGCCTACTAGTGGAGAAAGGAGCCTCGAGACAAACTTAGATAATTCATAACTCGGTGAGCCACAACAGGATACAATGGGTCTTAGTGGTGTGCCTTCCTTGTGTACTTTCGGTAGTCCGTAAAATTGTGGGATCTAGCAGCCGGAGGCACGGAGGTGATTACGTGTTGATTCTGTTATTTTCTTTTGTTTGAGCCAGCTGTTGATGAGGATGTTTACTCTTGACTCCCATCATTCCAAGGCTTTGATGGGGGGAACGGTTAAGGACTTGTAAATAGAAGTGTCCCGCAAGAGCAGCAAGGCTTTTGTCTCTTAATCTGCGCGGTTCATTACGACTGTTCGACGTCCTTTATCCGCCGGTAGGAAGACGATGGATGAATCCCGTTTCAGTGTCTTAAGGGCAGAAATTTGTTTGTGGATGAGATTGGAAGAAGCGGGGCAAGCATGGTGTAGGACTGCTGCAGTTTTTAGGCGAATTGTGTTTGCCGCATCTTCAGGGAAGCGTGTTAAACATGCTTCTACGCCTAGGGCAATATCAGTGATCGATGGGTTTCTTGGGAGAACAGCAAATTTCATACCCAGGGTCAATAGGTCTATTTGTTCTGTAGATAATTGCTTGTTGCTCAGGTTCAATACAAAATCTGTGCGACCTGCTGAAAGGGTATTATCCTGATGACGAAATTGACGGGATTCATTAATTAAAGCATTGAACTTACGTTTTTGACATGCACAATAGCGTTCAGATTCTCTGACGGCTTGGTAGCACAAGGTATGGATTAAATTGGTGTAAATAGGATCGGGAACTAGACTCCTAAGTTTGACCAGCAGGGCTGCTTTGTTCGTTGAAGCATATTGCAAGTCTCGGTGAAATTACATTAAAATTGTAATTTTTTTTTTTAAATTTTGCAAATTTCTGCTTAATTTCATTAAAAAATTGACTGTCACATGTAATAGTCTACATTGCAAAATATAAATGTGCGATAAAAGGTTATTCTGTTATATGTGATCATTTCATATAGTGCAATGCTAATTAACTGAAGTAAGATTCCAAAGAAATATGATATAAAATTTGAGAAGACACATGCACAAGATTTTCCCATGTGTTGTAAATCTGAAAAAGGTAAGACATTTTCCTTTTGTGTGGTATGTAGATTGATTTTTCAAGCAGAGGGAAATGCAATGTAATTAGACATTGACAAACAAACATTTTTTATGCAAAAAAAATTAGCATAAGGAATGCCTGCAGTGCATAAAGAAATGCAGAAGTAGAAGTAAAATTTCATTAATGTTCTGAATATTTATTTGCATCTTTTAATAGAACATAATTTTTTTCTGAGTTATGCTGATCATGTAGATACATTCAGAAATACATTTCCCAATGGCAAAATAGAAAAAAAGTACATTTGTGGAAGAACAAAAACAACAGGCATTTTTAGTGAAATTGCATGGATCGGAAAAGAAGAGATGGTGATGACTTTGAAATTGTTGATTGCTGCAGGTGGCAATAATTAAAGTGATTCTAAACTATACCTATTGTGGTGATCCTTTGTAATAAAAAAAAAAATCATCAGCTGAAAACCACGTTGCTTCCAGTGCCAGCATAAAGGTCACTATGGGGAACAACATTAGATATCTTCTGAACAACCTGAAAACATGTGGAATTGCTTCAAAAAAATAAAAAAATAAAAACTTTTTGACACCTAGTGCTGATAATGTACCTGTTACATAGACATATTCTTGCTCCCATCCAACACTCTGCTCTTAGGATTGCCTTAGGTGCATACAGAACATCCCCAGTTCAAAGTCTGTATGTTGATGCCCACAAACCTCCATTGAATATCAGAAGAAAGATTTTATTGATGAACTACTCAGCTAAAATTAAAAGCCACCCCACACATCCTATTTGGCCACTACTACATGGTTCTCAGTACGCAATCCACTATGCCAACAAACCAAGAACCATTCGGCCTACTGGTATCAGATTCCAGAATCTAACAGAATTCTGGAATATTAGCATTAGTAGAGACATATGATGCAAGAAAGCAAGCTTATGTAGCATCAGCCAACAAAAAAAAAAAAAAAAAAAAACCTCCCATTTCACCCCTCCATTCTTTCCAAATGTCCGTCCAACCCAGCCTTAAATTTATTTAGGCTATCAACTTCCACAACAAAAGATGGATGTCTGTTCCACCAATCAACTACCTGCTGGCTAAAGGCAAATTTCCACACACCTATTCTACAACTGTCTTTCCTTAATTTGAATCTGTGTCCTCTCAGGTTCTTAATCTGAACAAGAGGAAGAATCCTCAGCATTCAACTTGCTCAATTCATTCAAGGCCTTGATCACCTCACAGGCGCCTACCTTCCAGGCACTGCAATTTGCAGAACTTAAGCCTTTCTTGGTAAGAGAAACTACAACTCTACATCCTTCCTAAAATGAGGCCTCCAGACCTGTACACAGTACTCTAGTTGTGGCCTGACCATTGCCCTGTACAGTGGGATAATCACCTCCCTGTCCTGCTAGCAAAATTACTATATATCATTGACAAGACTCCAACGATGGGCTGTCCTGGCAGCCCATCTGCACTGCTCAGCAAACGTCATATTTGACTGCACAATTACCCCAGGTCTTTTTCACTTTCCACTTCCCTGAGCGTAGTACCACACAGTTGGTAAGTTTCTCTTGGGTTATTGCTACCCCTATGCAGTACTTTGGATTTGTTAAACTTCAGTTGCCACGTCTCAGCCCATTTTCCCAATTTATGTAGATCCAGTTGGAGTAGCATCAGAGGTATGGTGCTAAAAAAAATAGTACTGGAACCCTCGTTCTCCAGAAAACTATATGATAATGCCACATTGACTGTACAGTAACTGAATCAGACTTCAGACTCACAGTTCAGAGAACAACCAGTTCTAGTATTCAGCTCATGGTAAATCAAAATGCAGTTTTCACACGCATCACAGTATATATCATTCATTGGATCTCTTTATCTAACAAATTGTACTTTAGTAAGAAACATTCAAGTTTAATTGCAAAATTTATAATTTTGTTTTAAATAAATTTTTAAAGAAATTTATTAATTTTAAAGATGCCATACCTCTCCAATTAATATATATTTTTAGTAGCAATGGTTAAAATAAATATTTCTCCCTCCCCTTTGATTATGTCATTGTTTCATAATATCAAGTGCATAAATTTAAGGATTTTCTATTATCACATTTAGAAAAAAGTACCGGAAAGTCGTTCCGGTGCACACTGAGTAGCATACTGTCTTTACTGCCATAAACAACTCTGCCAACCTTTGTATCATCTGCAAACTTGGACATTAAACCTGATATACCTTCATCAATATCATTGATAAATAAACAAAACAACAATGGGCCCAACACTGAACCCTAGGGGAACTCCACTAATAACATTTGTGCATGAAGAGCAGTGTCCTTTGATTACCAATCTCTGTCGTCTCCCACTCAACCATCCCTTTATCCATTATAGCAACTTATCCTTAATGCCATACCTCTCCAATTTGTGCAGCTGTCTTCCATGTGCAACAGTATCAAAGCTTTCCTGAAATCCAAGTATATGATATCAAAATTATTTTTGGCATTCAGTTCCTTTGTGACCACATCATAGTATCCAATCAAATTGGTCAGACAAGACCTCCCTTTAAAAAACCCATGCTGTCTTAACTATTACTGCAGTCTTATCTAGATGATCCTGCAATGCTTCTTTAGCCACTAATTCCATTATTTTCCCCGGAACACAAGTTAAGCTAACAGATCTATAGTTACTTTGTCATCTTTTGAACCCCCTTTGTGAATTGGTGATACATTTGCACACCTCCAGTCCATAGGGACCTCCCCTGAGCCCAAGGAAGCTCTCATAATTATGGCTAAGGGTTTGCTTGCTTCCTTTGTTGCCTCCTTTAATATAACTGAATACCCAGGTGTCTTTTTTATGTTTAACTTCAACAATTTCTCCTCCACTTTGCTCTCAGTTATTACAAAATCACTTAGCTCCCTGTTAGAGTTTGATAAACTTCTGGCACTCCCCTCATTGAATAACTCCTCATGTGTGAATGTAGATGCAAAATATTCATTCAGTTTATCAGCTACCTGAGCATAATCATCAATATTCAACCCATCTATGTTAAGTGGCCCAATCTGATTTATCCCTTTCCTTCTAGAGTTTACACAAGTAAAGAACTCTTTGCTGTTTTTCTTAGCATCTTTTGCCAAGGATTTCTCGTAATCTGCCTTTGCCTGCCTAACCTCCTTTGTGACCTGATTACAGACTAGCTTATATCTGCCATAGGCTTCTGAGTCGCTTGATAATTTATATGCATCCCTAAATGCAATTTGCATTTAGTGAACTAAATGCAAATTGCATCTTTACCTTTCATAAGTGACACACACACACAAGGGGGGGGAATTAAATTGGAAAAGGGTGGTTGAAGAATACATAGGCAGAAATTTGCATTTAGCCAAAGAGTAATCAATATCTGCCAGGGAAAAAAGTTGATGACATTGTAGAGCAGATGTCATCTTTTAAGGGTACAAAAGGTGATATTGTTGTACACATTGGCAATAATGACATTGCGTAGGAGATCTGCAGATTTACATAACAAGTGCAGGACAATGTTGAAAAAAGTTACGAGTTAGGGTTAAATTTGAGTGTCTACAATTCTGCCCAGACACAATATGAGGGAGCATATGATGAGAGCCTAGTCAATCAATTTGGCCATGGAGAGATTATGCAAAGTTCATGGGGTAGAATTTTAGTGTGGTCTGTGCTTGTTAACAAGAGAGACTGCTTCTACAGGGATGGGATACACTTAAATAGAAAGGGTACAATAATATTTGCTGATGCTATCGAGGCGGTGTTAGGTGTATCAGAAAACTGCTAGCTTGGGGGGGGGGATTCATGAACTAAAAGATTAACAGTAGCCACAGGCAGGAGCGAAAGTGATTCTTGTACTGCTTCTATTATAAAATGAGCAGCAGCCAGGAAAGCAATGTGCTGGGGAATTTAGGGACTAGAGGGGAGGGGAGTCATCATGGAACAAGTAAATACATGGGCTGTGTTAGGGTAACTAAGAGTAAGAACAGGTGCATGTACACCAATGCTAAGAGTACAATAAATAAATTTGATGAATTTGAAGAATCTGGTCAGGACATCAAAGGCAGATATTTAGGAGATATCAGAGATGTGGTGTCACACAGATATAATCTGTGTGACAACATCTTATCTCTGCTTATCTGTGTGACATCACGTCTCTGACGTGATGTCACACAGATAAGTAGTGCAGAATTGATATTCGGGGAGTACAATGTGTACAGGAAAGGAAGGGAGGAGGAGTTATGCTGTTAGTTAAGAAACACAAAATCTAATGAAATGCATTCAGTTGATATAGATGGACAGTGCAATGTTGAGTCAGCTTGATGTGACATAAGCACTGGAAAAGCAAAAATGAAAGTAGGAGTGGGTTATAGACCTAATGGCTCTGATGAGTACAACCAACAACTGTACAGAGAAATCCAAGTGGGCTAGTAATTGGGGATTTTAATTTCCCAGATATTGACTGGAACTTGTGGGTTGGTCATTCACACACTAGCTTGACTTTTGTGGATTTATTGGATGATTGTTTTCTACAGCAGTATGTTCATGAGGCAATCATAGGGTAAACTCCTTGATCTAATTATCAGCAGTGATTATTCGTGCATTAAGAATTTGGTAATCACAGTGAACTGATGTGGGATTTACTTAAAGATGTAATTACCATCAGGGATAAAGAGAATGGTTTCTGCTTTCTTCAAGGTTACTACAATGGTCTCAGATAGTTTTTAAATTCTATACAGTGGGACCAACTGATGATGCTACTAACAACAAATTCTAAATGGGAAGCATCCAAGGAATTAATCTTGGAAGATACTAGACTTTTCATACAACTAAGAAATGCTATTCAAAGTTTAGATCCAAATGGATTTCAGATGAACTAATGAGAATCATGGCAGAGAAGAAAAATGCATGGGATGCATATAAATTATCAGGCAACACAGAAGCTTATGATAGATATAAAGTAGTCTGTAATCAAGTCACAAAGGAGGTTAGGGAGGCAGATAATGAGAAATCTTTGGCAAAAAATGCAAAGAAAAACAGCAAAGACTTCTTTATTATATAAACTCTAGAAGGAAGGGGATGAATCAGGTTGGTTCACTTGATATCGAAGTTCAACTGTTGACGATCCTGCTCAGATAGCTGACAAACTGAACGAGTATTTTATCTACATTGACATATGAGGAATTCTGTATGGAAGCGGAGGACAGAAACATATTAAACTCTAACAGAGAGCTGAATGATTTTTTAATAACTGAGAGTGAAATGGAGGAGAAATTGTTGAAGTTAAACATAAGAAAGGCACCTGCAGTGGATGGGATCTATCCAGTTATATTAAAGGAGGTGACAAAAGAAGTAAGCAAATCATTAGCCAAAATAATAATGAGAGCCTCCTTGGACTCAAGGAAGTCCCCACAGACTGCAGATGTGCAAATTTATCCCCAGTTCACAAAGGGGAATCAAAGGGTGACACAAGTAATTGCAGACCTGTTAGTTTCAATTCTGCTCTATGACCAATTTGATTGGATATTGATGTGGTTACAAAAGAACTGGATGCAAAAAATAATTTTGATATCACATACAGTAAACTCTCGCTAATTTGGTTAAAGTTAATCCAGATAAAAATATGAAAAATTCTGTTCACAGTTGAGTACAGTACTTTGAAAGGCACATGGGATTTAGGAAAGCAGATAAGTCACTTTGACTGTGCAGAGAGAGATGGAACATACAGTACATTATATTGTGCCTCCATAGCCAGGTGGGAAGGAGCAGCAGTGCGTAGCACACGCTTCTTGATTAGACCGGGGTTCAAGCCCGTCACCACCAAATACGGAAGATGCGGAAAGGTCAGGGAATGACCACCGCATATCCCGGAGCAATATGGCCTTAGTTGCTAATGCTCCTAATAAACCAAATAACCATAACATTACATTGTCTTTCATGATGGATACATTTATCCATTTTTAAAGAGAGGGCGCTGACTCTTTTAAAAATTACAGCTGTGAATTACAGGCTCCGAAAAAGCGATAAATGTTGCCTTTTTATTTACCTAATTGTTATTTTATATTGTACTTTATACGTAGTGTTATAGTTACGCTGGTTATTTTTATTTTTAATTTAGATAAAGAGTTTTTGTAGATTACTACTTAATATACGTAAAACCGTTATTTCGTTCGAATCTTGCAGCCATTGTTTTTGTATAGAGTGGTAGGAATTCAAATTTTTAATTGTGTTAACTAGGTAGTTCTGATGTATAATTATATAGTGTAATACGCATCACTGTTTCTATTAGATAGCGTAGTATTGACATTTAATTAATTAAATTTATTGATCTTATTAATTTAAAATATCATGCCCCAGACTAGCAAAGCAACGGGCACAAAGTGGTAGAAGTGCTGTGATTCGGGAGAACTGAGGGGGGGGCGATTCTCCAATGCATCACAGCCTAAAAAAATGTGCAACTTTTGAAATGTTTGCCGAACTCTCTGGAACAGAACATGATATTGCCATGGGGGATGTCTTTGTGTGTGCGCAATGTAAGGAGTGTATGGGAATAAGGCGACAACTCAGCATTGCTATGGGCCTATACGAGAGTTTGAAGCACAGGATGGATGCCCTCGAAGGATCTAAATTGAAGGGGAACATCAACACCAGAGCTTGCTCTTGGTCATCACGCGACACAGCAGCAACCCCAAGGCAGAATGCGCTGGTCCCACAGGAACTAGTAGTTGTTGGTGACTCTATTGTCAGGGAAATAGGGAACATGCTTTGTAAAAAGGATAGATGGAACAGGACCAGGGTATGTCTGCCAAGGGCAAAGGTTGATGATGTAGAGGGGATATCATCTGGTCTCCTACTCTTAATATCATTAACAGTAGGAGACCGGCAGAATTACTTAACAAGTACAGGTCCCTGTTGAACAAACGCCGTGAATTAGGGTTGAATTTGAAAGTGTCTGCAATTCTGCCCAGACACGATAGGAGGGAGTATATGATGAGAGCCTTGTCAATCAATTTGGCCCTGGAAAGATTGTGCAAGGCTCAAGGGGTAGAATATTTTTCAGCCGCGTCTGTACTTGTTAACAGGAGAGACTGCTTCTACAGGGATGGGATACACTTAAATAGAAAGGGTGCAAGAATATTTGCTGATGCTATCGAGGCAGTGTTAGGTGGGTCGAAAAACTGCTAGCTTGGGGGGGATACAAGGACTAATAGTTTAACAGTAGCCGCAGGCAGAGGTGAAGGTGATTCTTGCACAACTTCTATTAGGATAAGTAGCGACCTGGAGCGAGGGGTGTTGGGGGTTTTCAGGGACGGCTGGCAGTCATCGTGAAATAGGTGCGTATATGGGATGTGTTAGGGTAAATAAGAATAGGTGCATGTATGCTTGCATGTATACCAATGCTAGAAATATAGTAAATAAATTTGATGAATTTGAAGTGTTGGTCAAGACATCAAAGGCAGATATTGTTGTGATAGCAGAGACGTGGTGTCACCCAGATATAAGGAATGCAGAACTGGAATTTGGGGAGTACAATGTGTACAGAAAGGATAGACAGGATAGGAAGGGAAGAGGTGTTATGCTGTTAATTAAGAAAAAACATAAAATGAAAAGAAGTGCACCCAGTTGATATAGATGAACAGTGCACTGTTGAGTCAGTTTGGTGTGACATAAGCACTGCAAAAGCAAAAATACGAGTAGGAGTGTGTGATATAGGCCTAATGACTCGAATGAGTACAATGAACAATTGTACAGAGAAATAGAGTGGGCTAGTAAATCAGAATGTCCTATAATGGGGGATTTTAACTTCCCAGATATTGACTGGAACTTGTGAATTGGTCACTCACACACTAGTCAGACTTTTGTGGATTTATTGGTTGATTGTTTTCTGCAGCAGCATGTTCGAGAAGCAACCAGAGAGAGTAATACTCATGATCTGGTTATCAGCAGTGATCATTCGTGTATTAAGAATTTGCAGATAAAGGAACCACTAGGTAGCAGTGATCTCAGTGTACTGATGTGGGATTTACTTAAAGATTTAATTACCATCATGGGTAAAGGAAAGGGGTTTTGCTTCCATACAGGTGAGTACAGTGGTCTCAGACAGTTTTTAAATTCTGTACAGTGGGATCAACTGACGATGTTACCAACAGTAAATTCTAAGTGGGAAGCATTCAAGGAATTAATCGTGGATGCTACTAAAAGTTTCATACCTATTAAGAAATATTCTTCAAGGTTTAGGCCTAAATGGTTACCAAATGAACTAATGAGACTCGTGACAGAGAAGAAAAATGCATGGGATGCATATAAATTATCAAGTGACTCAGAAGCCTAGGGCAGATATAAGCTAGTCTGTAATCAGGTCACAAAGGAGGTTAGTCAGGCGAAGGCAGATTACGAGAAATCCTTGGCAAAAGAAGGCTAAGAAAAACAGCAAGGATTTCTTTATTTATATAAACTCTAAAAGGAAGGGGATGAATCAGATTGGTCCACTTGACATCGATGGTTCGACTGTTGATGATCCTGCTCAGATAGCAAACAAACTGAATGAGTATTTTGCATCTACATTCACACATGAGGAGTTATTAAGGTTTGAAAATGGCAGAAGGTTATCAAATTGTAGCAGGGTGCTTAATGATTTTTTATTAACTGAGAGAAAAGTGGAGGAGAAATTGTTGAAGTTAAACTTAAGAAAGGCACCTGGGGTGGATGGGATCTATAAAGTTATATTAGAGGTGACGGCAAAGCAATTAAGCAAACCCTTAGCCATAATTATGAGAGCATCCTTGGACTCAGGGGAGGTCCCCACGGACTGGAGATGTGCAAATGTATCCCCAATTCACAAAGGGGGATCAAGGGTGACATGCATAATTACAGACCAGTTAGTTTTGTCTGTTATTTCCATTATTTTACCTGTTCTAGGTAAAATAATGGAGTCACTGGTTAAAGATGCATTGCAGGATCATTTAGACAAGACTGCAGCAATAATTCAGACACAGCATGGGTTTGTTAACGGAAAGTCTTGTCTGACAAATTTGATTGGTTATTATGATGTGGTTACAAAGGAACTGGATGCAAAAAATAATTTTGATATCATATATTTGGATTTCAGCAAAGCTTTTGACACTGTTGCGCATGGAAAACTATTGTACAGATTGGAGCAGAATGGTATTAAGGGTAAGTTGCTACAATGGATAAAAGGATGGTTAAATGGGAGAAGACAGAGGGTGGTAATCAATGGGTGCTGCTCTTCATGGACTAATGTTATTAGTGGAGTTCCACAGGGTTTGGTGTTGGGTCCACTGATGTTTTGTATATTTATCAATGATATTGATGAAGGTATATCAGGCTTAATGTTGAAGTTTGCAGATGATACAAAGTTTGGCAGGGTTGTTAATGACAATGCTACTGCAACAGGATCTAGATAATTTGGGCAGATGGGCTTAGAAGTGGCAACTGATGTTTAACCTTGACAAATGCAACACACTGCATATGGGTAGAAGTAACCCGAGAGAAAAGTACCGTGTGGTACTACACTTAAGGTGGTAGAAAATGAAAAAGACCTGGGAGTAATTGTGCAGTCAAATATGAAGTTTTCTGAGCAATGCAGATAGGCTGCCTGGGCAGGTCATGGGGTTTTGTCAATGATATATAGGAATTTTGCTAGCAGGGAAAAGGAGGTGATTGTCCCTCTGTATAAGGCAATGGTCAGGCCATGCCTTGAGTACTGCGTACAGGTCTGGAGGCCTCATTTTAGGAAGGATGTCGATTTGCTTGAGCGTGTACAGAGAAGGGCAACAAGATTGGTGAGGGGAATAACGGGATCCTCTTACCAAGAGAGGCTTAAGTTCTGCAAATTGCAGTGGCTTGAGACTATGCACCTGCGCGATGATCTGATTGAGGTGTATAAGGCCTTGAATGGGTTGAGCACGCTGAATTCTGATGGGATCCTTCCATCAGAATTCAGATTACGAACCTAAGGGGGCATAAATTGAAATTAAGAAAAGACAGATGTAGAATAGATGTGCGGAAATTTGCCTTGAGCCAGCGGGTGGTTAATTGCTGGAACAAACTTCCATCTGTTGTTGTGGAATTTGATAGGTTGAATAAATTTAAGGAGGAACTGTACAGGCATTTGGGGAAATGGTGTGGTTTTTTTTGTATTTTGTTCTGGCTGATGCTGCATAAGCTCATGCACTTGCTTTCTTGCATCACATGCCTACTACTACCTCTCGATGGATAAATGTATTGTCTTTTTATAGTTTGTAAATAAAGGCACAACAGTGATATTTTTTATTTATATTCATCAGCACTACCTGTATTTTATTTATTAAATTTTCCATTTATTTGTATTCTCAGTTTTTGCTCTTTTAAGGCTATCTTTTGCTTCACTAATCCAGATTATCGCTTAATCTGAATGACCTCCCCCCCCCCAATTAATCTAGATTAGTGAGGTTTACTGGACTTGGATTTCAGGAAAGCTTTTGATACTGTTGCACATAGAAGACTACCGTACAAACTGAAGCAGTATGGCATTAAGGGCAAGTTGCTACAATGGATAAAAGATGGTTGTGTGGGAGAAGACAGAGAGTGGTAATAATTGGACATTGATCTTCATGGATTAATGTTATTAGTTGAGTCCCTCCGGGTTTGGTGTTGGGTCATTTGTTTTCTATTTATGTATCAATGATATTGATTAAGGTGCATCCGGCTTAATGACCAAGTTTCTAGCAATACAAAGGTTGGCATGGTTGTTAATGACAGTATGCTACTGCAACAGGATCTAGAAAAGTTAAGCAGATAGGCTGAGAAGTGGCAACTGAAGTTTAACATTGAGAAATACAAAGTACTGTGTATGTGTAGCAGTAACTGCAGAGAAATGTACCAACTGTGTGGTACTACTCTCAGGGCAGTAGAGAATGAAAATGAAGTGGTGGTAATTGTGCAGTCACATATGAAGCTTTCTAAGCAGTACAGACAGGCTGCCAGAGCAGGTCTCGTCAATTATATATAGAAATTTTGCTAGTAGGGAAAAGGAGGTGATTATCCCTTTGTATAAAGCAGTGGTCAAGCCATGCCTTGTGTACTGCGTACAGGTCTGGTAGCCTCATCTTAGGAAGCATGTAGAGTGGCTAGAATGAGTATAGAGAAGGGCAACAAGATTGGTGAGGGGAATGAAACTGCTCCCTTACCAAGAAAGGTTTAAGTTCTGTAAATTGCAGACATCTAGAGACCAGGCACCTGCTAAGTGATCTGTTTGAGGTGATAAGTCCTGAATGGTTTGAGCAAGCTCAATGCTGATGGATTCTTCTCTTGCTCAGATTACAAACCTGAGGGGACATAAATTGAAATTGAGGAAAGACGGTTGTAGAATAGATGTGCAGAAATTTGCATTTAGCCAACAAGTTCGCTGAGTGAAATATGAAGTTCGCTGAGCAGTGCAGACGGGCTGATGTTGCATAAGCTCCCTTTCTTGCATCATATGCTTCTGCTAATGCTAACGTAGTTTATTGCTGGATGAAACATCTATCTGTTGTTGTGAAAGGTAATAGCTTAAATAAATTGAAGGAAGAACTGGACAAACTTTTAGAGTGAATGGATGGGTGAAATGGGAAGTGTTTTTTTTTTTTTTTTTGCTGATGGTGTGTAAGCTTGTTTTCTTGTATCATAAGCCTCTACTAATGCTAATGAGGAGAAAATTTTGCTGAGCGAGAAACTACTTTATGGCCTCATTCAACTACATAGTGCACAAATTGCCACCCCCCCCCTGATGTGGGCACGTGTACCTGGTAAGGGGACCTCTCAGTGATTCTGCTGGCCTTCTAGACTAGCATTGCTGGCATCTAATGCCCATGCCTTGGTTCCAGGGTTACATCATTGGAATCCTGTGTGTGGAGCCATGCACCGCAACCCATGGAAACTCAGAAAGGGAGATCCTGTTGGATGAGGAGTCCAGCCTTAATACACCACTTCATACCCTGCTTCGACAAGACAGGTGGTCCCCGGACCGGCCTGACTGGGATCAATTGGTGGGTGGTTCTTACTGCTAAGATCAACTGCATTTCAATAAAGCTCGCTGAGTGAAATATGAAGTCCCATCCCAGGACCAAAAACCTTTCGGTCCTGGGATGGGATCAAGGCTTATTGGAAGAGGTATGATTCTCCTGAGCGTACTTGGGGTCCCATTTGTGTATGCAGTATCTGCTAGTTCATGAATGGGCGTCCCCTCGTAGGGCTCTGTGGTGATTGAGGTACTTAAGGCATCTGAAATCTTTATTTTACTCCTATGAGTAATTTAAATCCTATTTCTTCTAGGGGCCTCCAACAAGGCCCTTGCCGATCAGATGAGAATGATACCAATTCTGTCAAAAGAGCCAGAACTGAGGATAAACATCTTCTGTAACACCACTTTTCTTCATTCTCCATTCCACCGGAGAGCAGTCAATCGGGAAGATGTCACCCTTCTTCATCCAGAAACGATTAGAAGGGTTGGCAGAATCACCAAAATCCATTAAGCGGCTGCATTTTGGCAATCTTTTAGTCAAAGCTTCAAGCAGAAAGAATCCTGAAAGCGACATTCATAGGGGGAATACCGATCAGTGCCCCACTTCACAAGATGTCATTTTAGAGCGAGATCTTCATGTCTCTGAAGAAGAGATATATTCTGAAATAAAAGAGCAAGGAGTGACGGCTGTCAAGAGAATATCAATGTGGAAGGATGGGAATCTCGTCCCTACCCGAGTTCTCATCCTAACATTCAACACCTGGCGGACTCCAATAAAGGCAGACTACTTAAACTGCCCAGAGAGGATTTACATCCCAAACCGACTGAGGTGTTTTAGATGTCAAAAATATGGCTACTCACAAACAGCTTGTCGTGATAATCCTGCCAGTGCTCGATGTTGTGCGAAAGACCATAAGAACAAGGAATGTTCAGCTTCCAAACCAATCTGTATTAATTGCTAAGGAGAGCACCCTGCCTACTCTAGAGCATTCTAGCGGTAGAAGGACGAAAAAGAAATTCAAAAAATAAAAACAGAGCTGAACATATCCTATCAGGAGGCCAGAAAAAGCATTCAACCAATAAATAGTGGCAGGCCTTCGTATGCCCAGAAGCTTTCTGCGAAGTGCACCATCGATACACAAACTGAGATGACTGTACCACCAAAAGAGTCATTTACTCCGATTGCACACTGTTTATTGCATTCACAAAAGCCCACCCAAACACCACAGTCAGTTGCCACTGCTATTTCCATACCTCCTAATGCTCCACCACTACCAAAACCAAGTGGTAAAGAAAAGGTACAAATATCTGAAGAGCCACCTGCAATACAAGAAACAGTGGATGCCGAGGATAAGGAGGTATCGGATGACCCAGTCCTGGAAATCTTTGTAGAAGAAGATGTGAACACAGGCCAACAACCCGTCTTTCCAAAGAAAGATAGAGCCAGGACTGAGAAAATGAAGCCCTCAGCCCTTAGAAACCACCTGATGGACCCAACAAATCCAAATAATGGGTAAGTTCAAATTTTTGCAATGGAATTGTTGTAGATTCCGTCAAAATAATGATGACATCAATGCCCTCCTGAGTAAGCATGGTCCTACTTGCTTTTGCCTACAGGAGTTGTATTTAAAGGCAAATGAGGGCCCCTACTTGCATAACTTTTCAGTTATTTGAAAAGATAGAGATGGGGATGGATCTGCCCACAGAGGGGTCACATCCTTGTGGGTAACCACACCCTATTTTAAGCTATACCACTTACCACCAACTTAGAGGCTGTAGCAGTTCAAGTAATATTTTCAGTGATCGGTAAAATCTATTAAACTTGTTGAACTTTGTTGGCATTTAAATTGTACTTTTAACTAAATACATATACCGGCTTAGATTACAAACATAACATAATTAATTAATACATAACTGATACTTAAGTTATATAAAGGGAACTCGGAGATAATTAATACTTGACACTAAAAATATATATCCCATTATAACTGTGTTGGGAGATAAGTTAGGGTTATAAACTGAAATTGAAATTTTATTTAAATTAAAAGAAATCATGACTCAGACCAGAGCAGCAAAACAAAAGGCTCAAGCTAATGGAAGTGCTGTGGCTCAGAGGAGAACTGAGAGGGGCAGTTGCCTTCTGAATCACAGCCTTCTAAAATGCACAGCTTGCATGATGTTTGTGGAGCATTCAGGTACGGGACATGATATTGCCATCGGGGATGTCTTTGTGTGTGCGCGATGCAAGGAGTGTATCGAAATCAGGCAACAACTCAGTGTTCTTATGGGCCTATATGAGAGCTTGAAGGACAGGGTGGATGCCCTCGAAGGAACTAAATTGAGGGGCCCATCAAGCTCTCAGCAGCCCACATCAACGCCAGAGCTTGCACTTGGTCATCGCGCAACACAGCAGCAACCCCCAAGGCAGAATGCACTGGTCCCAAAGGAACTAGTAGTTTTGGTGACTCTATTGTCAGGGAAACGGGAAACATGCTTTGTAAAAAGGATAGGTGGAACAGGACCAGGGTATGTCTGACAGGGGCAAAGGTTGATGACGTTGTAGAGCAGATATCATCTTTTAAGGGCACAAAAGGTGATATAGTTGTACACGTTGGCACTAATAATATCAAGAGTAGGAGACCGGCAGAATTGCTTAACAAGTACAGGTCACTGTTGAAAAAAAGCCGTGAAATAGGGTTGAATTTGAAAGTGTCTGCAATTCTGCCCAGACACGATAGGAGGGAGTATATGATGTGAGCCTTGTTGATCAATTCGGCCCTGGAAAGATTGTGCAAGGCTCAAGGGGTAGAATTTTTTTCAGCCTGGATTGTACTTGTTAACAGGAGAGATTGCTTCTACAGGGATGGGATACGTTTAAATAGAAAGGGTGCAAGAATATTTGTTGATGCTATCGAGGCAGTGTTAGGTGGGTCGGAAAACTGCTAGCTTGGAGGGGGAGACAAAGACGAATAGATTAACAGTAGCCACTGGCAGAGGTGAAAGAGATTCTTGCACTTCTTCTATTGGAATGAGCAGAAGCCTGAAAAACAAGATGCAGGATATTTAAGAGACTGCTGGGAGTCATTGCAGTACAAGTAAACACATGGGTTGTGTTAGGGTAGCTAAGAATAGAAATAGGTGCATGTATACTTGCGTGTACACCAATGCTAGGAGTTTAGTAAATAAATTTGATGAATTTGAGGTATTGCTCAAAACATCAAAGGCAGATATTTTTGGGATTTCAGAGACGTGGTGTCACACAGATATAAGGAATGCAGAACTGGAATTTGGGGAGTACAATGTCTACAGAAAGGATAGACAGAATAGGAAGGGAGGAGGGGTTATGCTATTAGTTAAGAAACACATAAAATCCAAGGAAGTGAAGCCAGTCGACATCGCTGGACAGTGCACTGTCGAGTCAGTTTGGTGTGACATAAGCATTGGGAGATCAAAATTGAGAGTAGGAGTGTGCTATAGGCCTAATGACTCTGATGAGTATAATAAGAAACTGTACAGGGAAATAGAGTGGGCCAGTAAATCAGAGAGTCTTATAATGGGAGATTTTAATTTCCCAGATATTGACTGGAATTTGGGGGCTGGTCACTCACACACTAGCAAGGCTTTTGTGGATTTATTGGATGATTGTTTTCTACATCAGCATGTTCAGGAGGCAACTAGAGGGAGGAATACTCTTGATTTGATTATCAGCAGTGATTCTTCATGCATTAAGAATCTGCAGATAAATGAACCACTAGGTGGCAGTGATCACAGTGTGCTGAAGTCGGATTTACTCAAAGAGGTAACTACCATTAGGGGTAAAGGGAAGGGTTATTGCTTTCGTAAAGATGACTAGGATGGACTGAGACAGTATTTAAATTCTATACAGTGGGACCAACTGATGATGTTACCAACAGCAAATGCAAAATGGGAAGCATTCAAAGAACTTATCTTGGAAGCTACTAGGCTTTGCATACCAACTAAGAAATATTGTTCAAGGTTTAGGCCTAAATGGATGTCAGATGAACTGATGAGGCATATGGCAGAGAAGAAACATGCATGGGATACATACAAATTAACCCATGACACAGAAGCCTATGATAGATACAAGTTGATCTGTAACCAAGTTACAAAGGAGGTTAGGCAGGCGAAGGCAGATTACGATAAATCTTTGGCAAGGGATGCAAAGAAAAACAGCAAAGAGTTCTTTACTTATGTAAACTCTAGAAGGAAGGGGATGAATCAGATTGGTCCACTTGATATCGATGGGTCAACTGTTGATGATCCTGCTCAGGTAGCTAACAAACTAAATGAATATTTTGCATCGACATTCACACATGAGGAGTTATTTAGCGAGGGGAAAGCCAGAGGTGTATTCAACTCTAGCAGTAAGCTAGAGAATCTTGTAATAACTGAGAGTAAAGTGGAGGAGAAAATGTTGAAGATAAACACAAGAAAGGCACCCGGGGTGGATGGGATCTATCCAGTTATATTAAAGGAGGCAGCAGAGGAAGTAAGCAAACCCTTAGCCATAATTATGAGAGCTTCCTTGGACTCAGGGGAGGTACCCACAGACTGGAGATGTGCAAATGTGACCCCAATTCACAAAGGAGGATCAAAGACTAACACAAGTAATTATAGACCTATGAGTTTAACTTCTGTTCCAGGAAAATTAATGGAGGCACTGGTTAAAGAAGCACTGCAGGATCATTTAGACAAGACTTCAGTTATAGCTCGGACACAGCAGGGTTTTGTTAAGGGGAAGTCTTGCCTGACCAATTTGATTGGATACTATGATGCAGTCACAAAGGAACTGGATGCAGGGAATAACTTGGATATTATATACTTGGATCTTAGAAAGGCTTTTGATACTGTTGCACATGGAAGACTGCTGCACAAATTGGAGCAGTGTGACATTGGAGGCAAATTGCTGCTGTGGATAAAGGGGTGGCTGAGGGGGAGAAGACAGAGAGTGGTAATCAATGGACACTGCTCGTCATGGACTAATGTTTTTAGTGGAGTCCCTCAGGGCTCAGTGTTGGGTCCATTATTGTTTTCTGTATTCATAAATGATATTGATGATGGTATATCAAGCTTAATGTCGAAGTTTGCAGACGATACAAAGGTAGGCAGGGTTGTCAAGGACACTACTGACACTATGCTGCTGCAACAGGATCTGGAAAGGTTGAGCAGTTGGGCTGAGAGGTGGCAAATGAAGTTTAACATTGACAAATGTTAAATACTACACATGGGAAACAGCAACCCCAGAGAAACGTATCAACTCTGTGGTACTACACTGACAGTGGTAGACAATGAAAGGGACCTGGGGGGGGGTTGTGCAGGCAGATATGAAGTTCTCTGAGCAGTGCAGACAGGCTGCAAGAGTAGCTCATGGTGTATTGTCAATGATATATAGGAATTTTTCTAGCAGGGATAAGGAGGTGATTATTCCCTTGGTGTGTCCTGACCATTGCCCTTGTATAAGGCAATGGTCAGGCCACACCTAGAGTACTGTATACAGGTCTGGAGGCCTCATTTCAAGAAGGATGTAGAGCTGCTGGAACGAGTACAGAGAAGGGCAACAAGATTAGTGAATGGAACAAAGGGGTGCTCTTACGAAGAATGGCTTAAGTTTTGCAAATTACAGTGTCTGGAGACTAAGCACCAGCGAGGTGATCTGATAGAGGTGTATAAAGCCTTGAATGGTTTGAGCATGCTCAGTGCTGATGGGATTCTTCCTCTTGCTCAGAATAATCACCTGAGAGGGCATAAATTCAAATTGAGGAAAGACAGATGTAGGATAGACGTGCGGAAATTTGCCTTTAGCCAGCATGTGGTTTGTTGGTGCAACAGACTTCCATCCCTTGTCGTGGAAGTTGATAGCCTAAATAAGTTTAAGGCTCAGCTGGACAGGTATTTTGAACGAACAGAGGGGTGAAGTGGAAGTGGTTTTTTTTTTTTTTTTTTTTTTGGCTGATGCTGCATAAGCTTGCTTTCTTGCATCAAATGCCTCTACTAATGCTAATGCTAATTAACTGTTTGCTCCACATATTTGCCACCTGGGAATGACATCCCTCAGGCAGACCTTGATGATCTCATTAGACAATTGCCACCCCCTTTTTTTATTGGGGGATTTTAATGAACACAATACTCTGTGGGGGTAGTGTCGACATCAAAGGAATGGGTTGGACTATAGAGCACATGCTCGAATACAACGACCCGGCCTTGCTAAATGTTGGACATAACACATTTTTCCACATTCCTACCTGTACATTTACCATGATCTCTCTCTCTCTCTCTCTCTCTCTCTCTCTCTCTCTCTCTCTCTCTCTCTCTCTCTCTCTCTCTCTCTCCTTCCGTGTGTACATGGGAGGTTGAAGAGAACATTTATGGCAGTGACCACTTCCCCATGATATCCACCCTTTGCAAAGGGAGACCATGCCACCTGTCTAGGATACCACGGTGGAAGATCAGCCATGCTGATTAGAACGCCTTCAAAGATCAGGCATCATTTGATACCAACACAGTCAGCAAGGAACCGATTAATGACGCAGTAAGGTACATGACAGACACTGTTGTCCAAGCAGTGGCAATTGCAATTTCAAAGACTTCGACTCAGTTTCCACCATTTCCAAACCATGGTGTAATTCTAATTGCACTGCAGCAAGAAAGTCTGAAAACATGGCATGGGGATTTTTCGCCATTACTCCACCACAGATAACTTAATAACCTTCAAACGTGCACATGCTAAAGCACGTTATGTTAGACGTCAGAGTCAGAAGGAATCTTGGATCCACTTTACATCTTCTATCATCCAGACTTCATCATCTAAGTTTGTCTGGGATAAAGTCCGGAAAATGAAGGGGAAATACATCTCACACCCTTCATCGATCCTGGAGCATAATGGTGCAATCGCAGACCCAACTGCAATTGCAAACACTATTGGGGAGATATTTACTAAAGTGTCTGTCAAAACATCTTACCCCTCCCTGAGTTTCTGGTCCTCAAACAAAATGCTGAACGGCAACATTTGAAGTTTTCGTCAAAAAACCGTGAAGAATACAATCAACCCTTCACAGAATGGGAAATGAAAGTGGCACTATCGCTATCCCAGGCCGAGTGCCATAGGTCCAGATGACATCCATTATGAGATGATTAAACTTCTTTCATCTGAATTTCTGGATCAGTTGCTCTGTTTGTACAACAGAGTTTATCTTGAAGATGAATTTCCGAACTCCTAGAATAAGGCAATCGTGCTTGCCTTCCCAAAGCCAGGAAAAGATCCAAAATTTCCGAGTAATTACCGTCCAACTGCTCTGACAAGCTGTTTACGCAAGATCCTGGAAAGGATGGTGAATGCCCGTCTCATGTGGTATTTAGAAGCAAACGACCTCCTTTCCAAAGTTCAATGTGGTTTCAGAATGAACAGGTCAACACTTGACCATCTTATAAGACTGGAAACCTCTATTCGAGATTCATTTCCTTAAATGCGAACACCTGGTGTCAATTTTCTTTGATATTGAAAAAGCATATGACATGGCTTGATGGAATTTTAAAGAATATCTATGATCTGGATCTGAGGGGCCATTCCAGCCCTTTTCATTGAAAATATCTTATTGAACCAGTCATTCCAAGTTTGTGTCAGCTCCGTTTTCTCTCGATCTTTTTGTCAAGAGGAAGGAGTCCCCCAAGGATCAGTGCTAAGCTTTTTGCTATCAAAGTTAATTCTATTACTGGACAACTTCCTCAAACTGTAAACAGCGCCCTCTTCATTGATTACTTTACCATCTTCTGTCAGTCATGCAACATGAGGGTTATCGAACACAATTGCAACATGCCATTGACCATGTCAAATCTTGGGCAATGGCTAATGGTTTCAGGCTGTCGCCTCAGAAGATCGTCTGTGTACACTTTTGTCATGCGCCTCTGTAGCCAATTGGGCAGGAGCAGTAGTGCATAGCACACACTTCTTGATTAGACCGGGGTTCGAGCCCATAACCACCAAATATGGAGGATGCGGAAAGGTCAGGGAATGACCACCGCATATCTCCAGAGCAATATGGCCTTAGTTGCTAATGCTCCTAAAAACCAAATTACAACAACAACTTTTGTCACAAATGGAACCTTCACCCTAAACTGGACCTCGAACTCGGACAACACATCATTCCAGTAGCACCCGAGACAAAATTCTTGGGTCTCATATTCGATAAGAAGTCAACATTTTATTCGTCAATTGCAAGTGCACGAGGGTATTGAATCTCCTTTGTGCAATCTCCTCAGATAAATGGGGGATAGACCAATGCACTTTACTCTGCCTTTATCGTGTGCTTGTTTCGTTCAAAATTAGACTACGGGTCCCAAGTGTATGCATCGGCTAGAAATAGCATACTCTAGGTGGCTAGATCCACTTCACCACCAAGCCATTTGTATTGCTACTGGAGCATTTAAACTGGACGACTCTGGACTCCCCTATCCCCCATCACCACCAAATACGGAGGATGCAGAAAGGTCAGGGAATGACCACCACATATTCACGGAGCAATATGGCCTTAGTTTCTAATGCTCTTTAAAAAAAAAAAAAAAAAAAAACCTCCCCTGTCCAGAGTCATCCAGAGAGTTACACGTCGAAGCAGGTGAACCACCACTATTACTCCGACGAAAGCAGTTGTCGCTGAAATATACCTTTAAACTAAAATCCCTGCCAGACAACTCAATGTGGACTTCCGTTTTTGAGCCACAATGGGAAACTCTTTATAAAACCTGTCAGACTGCTAACTGTCCTTTTGTCATCCGTGTCTGCAAGAGCTGCTCAGAGAGCTCAATACCATGGTAGACAATGTTGCACAGTCACCAAGCCATCTGCTTCCACACTGGCATGCTCGCTTACCATCACGTGACTTCTCCATTAAAAGTTGGGGTAAGGCCATAACTCCATCCTCTGTTTACCAACAACTCTATGCTGTCCACCAATCCTGATTTCTTGCCTGTGTTCACTGATGGCTTGAAGTCAGAGTTGTCTGTTGGATCTGCTGCTGTCTTTCCAGATAGTACTATATCTGAGAAGATTCTTCACGAATGCAGCATATATACAGCTGAGTTGTACGCTATAGAGTTAGCCTTGGACCACATTAAAACCCATAAGCACCAAAGATGTATTGTGTACACCTTCTCTCTAATGCTGCGGCCAGATCACCAGACTCCCACAGCACTCATTGCCTGTTAGTCCCCTATACAAACTACGGGCAGCTAATACATGCTAAATTACTCTCCCAATGGCAACACTCTTGGCACGAGCAGGCTCTATCAGATAAAGCCTGTAATCTGATACTGGCAGTCTACTCTGCGCAGGAACTGCAAAGAGGAAGTTGTTCTAGCTCTCCTGGGCATAGGACACAGTCATCTTATGCATGCATTTCTGCTGAGGGCAGATGACTCTCCTATGTGTGAGAACTGTGGCACCATTTTAACTATTCATCACATTTTAACTGAGTGCCCATGTTTTAGACATAAACGTAATTTATATTTTACTGATTTTAGTCATCTGGCTCAGCCTTATACACTCAGTCAGATTTTATCCAACAATGACCATCTGTCTGCTGTTTTTAGCAATTTAAAATCAGTAAACGTTTTTACTTGCATTTAAAATTTACCTTTTATTGTTATTTCTTTATTGATTTATCTTTTATACTTTTTACACCTATGCTATTATATATGGTGACCTAACTAATTAGGTCACTGAAGACTTAAATTTTTTATATATGACCTGGTCTTGGTGCATTATAGCCTTAGTTGTTAATGCGCCAATAAAATCCAAACCAACCAACAAATTGCCACAGAAAAATGGTATTTTTTTATAAATACCAAGGTAGCATAAATTTCATCAACTGGCATTACATCATTTTTTAAATTTGAAATTTTTTGTGTTAAGCTTTGAGTACTTCTCAGTGTTACCGAAAATAAAAAAATAGACAAAGCACTAGATGGTTTTAGAATCAGTTTTATTCTTTGCAGTGTGAGGAGAACTGATAAGTACAAAAGGAAGCTTAAAATATAACAAATTTTCCCAAATTATGTTTGGTATTTTAACAATTACTCGTAATCATGCGAGTGTAAGAAAATATTCATTGAGTTAGTGCTAGATTAAGGAATGGGCTAGCAGGGTTTTGCCTCTGGCACCATTCTTTAAGGGGGCCAAAAACAGAAGAACAATGAGCCAAAAAAAAAATATATATATATCATTAGTAAAGGGTGCCAAAAAATCTTTCTGCCCAGGGTGTGGAAATACCTTGGTCCGGCACTGTAACCAGATTAGAAAAACAAAAACCTTGGTTTTTTGAAAATTTGAAGCTTTTTAAATGTTCCTGACAGCCAAGTCTAGACCATTGTTTTCAATGAAACTTTGACACACAACATTTTCAAATTGCAGATTTGCAAATGTCTATAACAGTATCTTTCTTGAAGCAATCAAATTAGTTGGTCTTGTAGAATATCTAGACAGAAATCCATAGATAGAAAAATGTTTGATAAGCTAATGTTTAAAAGCTTGCTTTACTAGTAAACAATCTTGTCTGTATTTTAATATAAAATATGTATTTTGCAAGTTAAGTTTAATTTCTAGTGCAGTGTGAACTTAAAAAGAAAACCTCCTACTTTTTTTTTTTTTTTTTCTAAAAATCTGTTTTTCTCCTGCTTTTTGGAAAGCACTACAGCTTTTTCAAACAGTCTTCCGTTTTTCACATGTTCTGACCCAGCAATCACCTGTTTTCCTCCTACTTACAATTGCCCAATCTCAAGCTTTTTGAAAGTTAAAGTTGAAAGCGATGCAAGGTGTGAATACAGGATAACAGTGTTGATTAAGTGTGGATTTCAATATCACATCAAGATTGCACAGAAATATCTCAACTGCATGGAACTTTTTAAATATACACCTTTAAAACATACAACGTACAACTTTTTAAAGAGAATTCAAGGAAGTGAAAGGAGAAAAGAAAATTTGTCCTTTTTGTTAATTTAATAATCGTACAATGGCATCATCTTATTAACTAGGAGCATTATCATTCCCCCAGATATCTGGGGGAATGAAAGAGTGAAAGAATGATATGACCAGTTTTCCATCAGATCCAAATTGTAAAGCATGACCTGTCTTGATCTAAAGTATCCATTCAACTCTGTGAAAGCATTTAAAATATTGTCTATTGATTCCTAGAAGCTGAGCAATGATAAAATCTACAAATCTGTCATTCTCTCAGACAATTACACTTCCATCAAGCTCTAGCAAGTATTATATTAGGATGATTTCAAGGAGTACCATTTCCTGAGATCCATCATCTAAACATCACATAGAAGAGAAATGCTTTTTTAGGAATGAAGTTGATGGATCCACATTAGGAAAAGCTTCTTGGTTTGCCATAGTATTTATAGTATATCTGTGTCGTAAATTGTTGTAAATCTGTAGCTAATGCTTTCAGCAAGTGGGCAAAGTGTTAAGAATAAGAACTGTTGTACACTCTTTTGTTCTGATGCTAATTTAATATTAATGCATATAATTTTAATATTAATGAATAAAACTGATCATAAAGTTTAACATAAACCAGCAGAATGTATTTAGAAATTTTAAGATTGTCAGTTATAAGAATTGTTAGTTAGATTAATAGGAAATATAAACTTGGTGTTAAAAGCCTAGAACAAATTTTTAATTATTAGCTATAATTAAACACACCAGAAATCATGTATCAAGGTGACTTATGTATAGGGTTATCAGGTATCTCCAGAAGTAATTACCTGTCCCAGATTGTCCACAATTTTTAAAATGTTTTCCCAGAAAGGCAACCCACCAAAGCTGCAACTCATCATTTAATGTACAAAGTACTAACCTGAAAAGATCAATATTCGCATTAGTGGCATGAATGTGGCAAATCTGACCTTGAAGCACAGAAGTACTTTGCCTTCACAAAAAAGTTGCCTGATATTATGGTGATTTTAAATGCATTTGTTTGAAACTAGTAAGTAGTGCAATTGGTATTTGTTTTTAGAATAAAATTACATTTCTAAAAGGCAAATCTGTTTAGCCTTGTCTCATTTTTTAAATAAATGGCCGATAAAACCCTTTTTTGTAAAAGCAAATTCTGCTTGATTTGGTGGCTGAAAAGAAGCAAAAGAGTAGACATGATAATTCTCCTAATTCCATATGATTTATTTTACTTCACAATTTTCTTTTATTTTTATTATTTTATTTTATAATAATTAAATTAAAATTAAACAATTTTCAATCACATGAATTATCTAAATTAATTATGACAATTATTTTGTTTTCACAGAACTACTGTTATCTTTATGCAAGCAAAAAGTATAAAAATAAAACTCAAATGATTAACAACTGAAAATTGGAAAGAATAAGATGGAAACAGAGAAGGTCTACACTCACCACAGGAAGCATCTGACAGATTTTTGCTACAGTAGCACTACTATTGCCTGTATTAAAGCTAGAACGCAGTTGAAGGATATCCTACAGGCAAATGCAGATATCTCATTAAAGGAAAATGATGAAATTAAGAAAGAAAAGAAAGATAAGACAATCACATGGCACATTTACTTTGGGGGGGGGGCACTCACATCTGCAGATTCCTAAAAGATCATATCTCTTTAGTGAATTGCTGAGAACAAGCTCTGCATTTGCTGGTGCTCCTATATGACCTATGACTGAGCAAATTAAGGAATATTAAATTAAATGTGATGTGCCTTCTAGAGTCAAACATAAGAATAAAGCTACGAAATGTAAATTTTTGATGTTGACCAGTGGTGAATTGACTAATCAAAATTAAGGTAAAATATGCAAAATCATATCACCAAGAAAATAATAGAAAATAAACATAACTAATTAATATCAGTCCATATAATTAATCAACAGAATAACAGAAATTATAGGTCCATATTCCAATGTATAGGTCAACCCTTGAATCACTAAAAAAAAAAGCATCTTAAAATTTTGAAGTTGATTTGTAAATCAAGTATAAAAATACTAAATTTGAATTAAAGGCTCATACTTTGGGTTAAATAGAAAGACATGAATTAATACTAGTATGTTTACAATTTATTATACATATATTCTCAAAAAATATACAGCATTGCTTGCATTTTAAAGTCCTAGACTCTATTAATCTTCAGATGAAACCAATTAGTGGAATTTGTCAGGAGTTATATGTTTTGGTTTACTTTTTGAGCTCTCAAAAAGTAAATCTGAACACAATTCCTGGTTTTGTGACCTACACAAGGGGGGTACCGTACTTGTATGCACTTACTGCTTTCTTAACAGTTTACTCTGTAAAGCAGTTGTTCTCAAACTTTTTTAATGTAAAGACTCCCTAAATCCATTATGAAAAATTCCCAGAACCGGGTACATGGGTGCTGGCAGAATATTTTGTAAGGTGGTGCATGTGGATGGGCAATGAGGGAATTTTTTTTT
This sequence comes from Mastigoproctus giganteus, assembly GCF_048544385.1. NCBI lineage: Eukaryota > Metazoa > Arthropoda > Arachnida > Uropygi > Thelyphonidae > Mastigoproctus > Mastigoproctus giganteus. The sequence continues at coordinate 140,072,659 of NC_143585.1, read as the reverse complement.
GAAAAATACATGAAAAAAAATTTGTCTTTTGGTATAGGATTTTTAAACAAAATTTTTTTATTTAAAAATTAGCCTCATACCGCATTTTATGCACAATTTCTATCTCTAAGAATAATAAATTGTATGAAAAAAATCTAAATTAAAGAAATAATATTCAGTTGTTTTTTCATACTTATTTTAATGTTTTTAGAACAATAAGTACATTTTCTAATTTATATCCAGAAACTAAAATAATTCAAAATTAAAAAAAGAAACAATACAAAATTATTATTGAAATTTTATTAATATTAGAAAAAAATGCTTATTACAATAAAAATACATATATTGTTAAAAAGAGAACAAAACATAAAACAAATAATGTGAATCATGTGCTTTATGTGATTTACATAGTTCATTTATATTTGGGCATATTTTAGACAAACATACTCCCATTTCATTTTTATCTGACTTCAGTCTTTCCCTCTTTTTAGTTTTGATATTAATGAGCACAGAAAACCTGAGTTCACACAAGTACAAGATAGAACATTGTACCAAAACTTGAAGTTCTCTGGCTTCTATGATGGGATATTCCTTCTTAATTAATATCCGAAAGGATTTGAGTGAAATTTCAGAGTATTTTAATAGCAGCATATGGTCATTGCAAATTTGTATTAATTCCTCTTGTTTTAAAAGGCTTAACTCCATTTTATTAGATGTCAGTTCAACAAATGGATTTTGTATCCAGTCAAAACTGTCGATATATCAGGAAAATAATGACAAATCTGTTCTTATAGTGATGTTAAGTGTTCAGAAATTAACTTCTTTTTATTTTTTGTTGCAGCTGTCTTTGAAAACATTTCCATGTTGGCTTTGTTAACTTTAATTTTCCAGAATTTTACCCTGTCTTTAAAAGTGGCAATTTTATCAGAAGATTTTAATGAATTTTCATCTCTTCCTTACATACTGGAATTTACATTATTCAGTTGTTCAAATATATCTGTTATATAAGCAAATTTTGTACACCAAAGCTCATTTTTCAACAATTAACAAAATTCATGCTTGTTTTCTTGTCAAAAAAAATGAGTAGTTCTTTTAATTTGTAAACACGACTCAGTACTCGTCCTTTGGACAGCCATCTGACATCAGTATGAAGAAGAAGGTTCAAATGCACAGGTCCAAGTTCTTCACACAGTTTTGCAAACAACCGTGATTTGAGAGGTCTGCTCTTAATAAAATTAACCATCTTAATTATTTCATTCAGGACAGTTAGTAATTCCTCTCCTAGTGTTTTTGTGATTAAAACTTGTCAATGTAAAAAATGAGTAGATATGATATTCTTATTTTCTTTTTTTGGCTAGTGATAGAAAACCCTCTAATGACCCAATCATGGATGGCACCCCATCTGTGCATATTCCCACACATGATTCCCATGATACATCTATAGATTTTAAATATTCATTCAAAAACATCTTTACCTGTCGTGGTTTGTTCGATTTCTCTGCAACATAAAAAATTGTTCTATTATTTTATCATTTTTCAATAATACAAACAAATGCCAGTAGATGGGCTTTACCTCCAATATTACAAGTAGATTCATCTACTTGTAATGCAAATATAGGAGATTCTTTAATTTTAGAAGAAACACTTTTTTCAATATATCTGACTTATCACAAATACGTCTGCAAATCATATCATCAGACAAAGGAATTTTCTTTAATTCTTCTTCTTTCTCAAACATTGTTTTATATATTACTGCACAGGCGAGGAGAATTAGTTTCTCTGCAATAGTATGCGGTTTCATTTCTTTGGCTATTATTTCTGCCACTATATAACTAAATAATTTAAAGCAAAACAAAGTTTGCACAAAAGGCATCATTATACATCACATATAAAATCCTTCACAATGAATTTCCAACTCTTATATCTCAAATAACTACCATTTCTCATATATATAATATAGAAAAGTGTATTGTTACGTGTTCTCGTTTGAGGCTTCATAATAACCCAAAACTTTTTTTTTTTAACAATAAAAAAATTTTTTTATTTAAACAATAAAAATATTGTTTAAATCTGTAATATTTGTGATTTTTTGAAAATACTTCTATCAAAATACTTGTACGTATTCATTATATAATGTTTTATATCATATAACGAATGCTTACATGGTAAATTTGATAGAAGAATAGCTTGAAAAATATTTTGACTATTTACCATGTGTGTTTTATATTGGAAAAATTATTCTGATTTCCATGCAGGGAGCATAAGAAAAGGAGTATGTTTGGCTCAAAAAGGTTAAGAATTGTGATTGGTAGATAAAATTAAATAAATATAAAAAATGTGTTTAGTAAGTAATACTAAAATTTAAAAAAAATATTTTCCATGTAGCTGCAATTGCAATTTCAGAAATATATATATATATATATACCTGGTTTTCACCTTTTCCAAAACTGTAGTAGAATGCAATTGCATAGCAGGAATAGTGTTATGATAGTTTTCCTACCTTAAATAATCTGATAAGCTTTAAACTTGAATATGCCAAAACACATTATTTTCAGGGCAGAGTCGGAAGGAATTGTGGATCGCTTTTACATCCTCTATTACATAGTTGACCAACCCTCAGGCAATCTGAGACAAAAGCAAATGAAGGGCAGATATGTTGACTGATCCTGAAATATGAATGTGTTATTATAGATTGAACTGCAATAGCCAGTACTCTTGGAGAAACATTTTATAACACCTTGGCAACATCTTACTCCCCAGAGTTTTTGTTCTTGAAAGGGAAAGCAGGCATTATGTTTTGTAATTCAGGGGTGAAATTCCTTGGATGACAGCCTTGCAACAGCCATTTATTCTAGAAGAGTTTTAAATAGCACTTAAAAGGCAATTACTATTGGACCAGATGAAATTCATTATGAAACGATAAACACCTTTCAGCAAAATACAGAGATCATCTGCTCTTTCTATATAACAATCTTTCTATACTCTGACTAGCTGTTTGTGCAAAATACTGTGGGGAGAGTGAGAGATAATAGCTAATTCTCATCTTATGTGGGTTTTTAGAAGCAAATTATCTTCTGAATACCCTCAGGCTTTCTTCTCTTAATTCATATATCCTTTCATTCCTGAAGGGTATTTGCTATGTATATCATCCGAAAATTGAAGGTTATTTAAATATTCACCATCTGTGTGGATTCTTTTTTCACATTTTAATTTTTAATTCTTAAAAATGTATATTCCTGTAGCCCTGTTATTCTGTTTTTATCTTACTTGTAGGGTTCTCTGTTTTGCTTTTAACTTTGAATGTAGGATGGTATCTATTTACTTAAAAATTGTAGTGTTGTATTTTTCTGTTTCGTGGTCTTTCAGTGTTTTTGATATTTCTGTTATTATTGTTGAATCGCATGCTCTGTCATAATCTGTGAAAAACAAATTTAGAGGGATGAATTTGAATTATTGTGTTTTTTTCTAATATTTGGTTTATCATATATAGGTAATCTGTTGTTGTTATGTTCTGTGAATCCAGCTTGGTTGAAATCTAAGTAGGTTTTATTATCTTGCATGTTACTAAAGATTTTATATGTAATTGAAAATAAACATCACTTCTTTCTTTATTTATTATTTTTTTTTAATATGGTTTATCTTTTCCTTTTTTTTTTTTTTTTTTTTGTAGCTTTCAATTATCTGTCCATGTTTCCACTTGTAAATTGTAATTATAGTCATTTGTGTGCACATTAATTTCAAGGAAGAAAATTATTTTAAATTATTGTGGTTAAGCAGTTGTTTACTTTCTATAAATTGGGATGAATGATATAAGGAAAAAATGAGTTAAGGAAAACTCTTAAGACATCATTCTATTTAAGAAGTACTACACAAAGAGGATGCTGAGATTGATTAAAAGGGATTTAGCAAACCAAGACAGAACAGGAAAGGCAGCATTAGATAGTTACATTGTGATAGGAAACTCAGATCATATAATTAATTTTTACTTAACTCCACAGATGGAATTACATAAGCAAAATCTGAGTATGAGAAATCACTGGCTGAGAGAGTCAGGAATAAAGATAAGGGACGTTTTATTTGTATAAAATATGAAGAGGGAAAAAATAGGATTTTTGCAAATAGAAATAGTTAAATCTTAATAAGCTGAATAGATACTTTGCATCAGTTGTGACAGTTAAAACTTTCTTTGAGATTGGAGCTGTTGTTCTAGTGCTAAGCTCTGTAGGATAAATAATATTGTTATTATAGTGGAGAGTCTAACAAAAAAAAGAATAAAAAAACACTACTTAGTGGTAAAGCCCTTGATACCAATGGTTATTTACCTAGTTGTCATATTTAGCCAACTGTGTGGAAGGGGACAGTGAAGGAATGCATCAAAGCATGAGGTCATTATTAGATCTATAGGAGTGGTTCTCTTGGATTGATGAGATATTGGCCTATTCTTGGTGATCTGTTTGTATCTTTTCTTCTAGGAAAAGGAAATTTATAATCCTATTATACAATTTCAGTAGTGAGACTGTAATTTGAATGTTGTGCTCAGGTCTGAAGGCTGCATTTTAAAAAATAAATTTAGTTTCTTGAAAGGGTCCAGGGACAGGTAACTAGTGTGTATATAAAGGGATGTTCATGCAATGAGAGACTCAGAAGATGTGGATTACCGAGCTCAAAAACAAAGCATCTCAGGGGTGATCTGAAGGAGATCTATAAAGGACTGAAGGGAAGCAAGCAACTGAAGACAGTGGAATTTCACATTGAAAGTACAAAGGGATACAAAAACAGGTGGCAGATATGAATTATTGGGGAAACTAATATTCTTTACTTTGGGAAGTTTACATTTGTTTAGTTGTCAACCACTGGATAAATTTGTGTTCCTGGGTGGTAAGGTTTAATAAGAGTTAATATAGATTGTATAAATAGGGTACTCCTCCCCATCTTTTGAATGATGCTGCAAATTCCTGGTTTCATGACATTTTTTGACCTCTACTAACATCAACATAAAAACTCTGTGGGAAGGGGAGAAACCTGAACTTTTAGAGATAGTTGATCATTGGTGGAAAAGTTTGAAAAGTTGAATATATTTATTTAAGTGTTGTGTGAAAGAGATAAATGGGAATGCTTTCTATAACTTTGGTTTTCTATAGCTTAACCTTAATTAAGCTATAGAAAACAAAAAAATAATCTTAAGGTTTTAGAGTAACATAGAATAGGTAATTATATCATAATATAATAAAATCTTCACAAAAATTTCCTATCATTTAACAGAGTACTAAAATCAAAAAAACCTTTCCTTGTCCTCTTTTATTAATTAATTAATATTATTCTTACTAACAGTTCTCTAAATTTGAATATATTTATTACCAAAATTCATTTCTTCTTTTTCCAAAACAAAACATCGTCTTAAAGGTGGTGAAAGAAACGAACTGACTTTTACTTCATCTTATGAAGATTGCATTTATTGAGTATTTTCTATGTTGTATTTGTTTTTACTAAAATACTTTATTCATGTATTTGGATATATATTTTTTTTTTCTTTTTCCTCCTCTCCAGAAAGTAATGCCATTTTAGCAACTGGAGTTTTCACATCTGCTGAACTCTATAGGTTATCAAAAGGTAAGTGGGGGGGCAGCTGCCTGCTACCTATCATACAGCTCCTTTCTTTATATGTTAATAATCATAATACTAAATAAATACCTTGAAGATATTTCCAAACCATATTCTTAAACATTTCTGACTTCTTTCATTGTTCTTTAATGCATTCATTGCTAAGTGTATTATGTAGCATTTCTGTGATGCTGATAAGTTTGCAGCATGTGTATTTGCATGCATTGGCACCTTCCTTCCCCCCCCATTATATGTGTTTAAATACAAATAAATGTTTAACTGTGTTAATGTTAAAAAAACATTATGTTAAATCATGTTTTATTGCAAGAAAAATTAACCTAACAATATGGCACAAGTATGAAATGTGAACTTTTCTGAATTAACACAATATTCTCTGCTGATACAGAAGGAAGCAATATGACATATTGTAATCTGAAAAACACTTTCTCAAAGTCCTGATAAATCTGCAAATGCTGCATGTTCATAAGCAATATCCAGTTGCCATTCACTACTTTTAATTTTGTGAAAAATAAGTTTAATTCCACAAAACAACATTACAGATACCTTAGTTAGTATGCAGTCATTCAAAAGTATATTAATGGAGTGAATATATATATATATTGTAACAATGATATTCTCATTTAAATGATGTAGAGAGAGAGAGAGACCAAAAGGATGATAATTTACCTAAGGCAAGGAAAGGAATAAGAAAATTATTAGTGGAAGGGTAGTGTAAACCATAGAACATAAAATTATATCAGAGGAACCAATATGGCCAAACTAATTATATGGTAAAAATAACTAAATCAGACAACCATTGAAGAGACATGCATTATTTAAAATAGATGAAACATCACTGAAAGCTGATGATAACTGTTTTAGTTTATGCATTATACTTGCTGAGAAGTATAAGGCAAAAGTGGCAGTGGGTATTAGAAATACAAATGGAAAGGAGCTAAGATGTAGCATTAGATATGATAAAAGAGCAGTGGCACACCATGAATATAAATGTTGACTACAATAAACATAAAATAATAGACCATTCTTCTGCTGCTGCCTCTTCATTTCCTCCCTCATTCATTAGAATTTTTTTTTTGGAAGGAGAAGAAAAGGATTAAATAAATTAAGATGCATTATTGGCAGGAGTGAGGTGTTCAGGAATGTTACTCAAGAGATTTTTCTCATTTAAAAATGTGACAAATTGCAGTACTTTGTTGTATAATAATGGAGGGAGGGAGGGAGGGATTCAAGTTGTTGTTATGAAGTCAGGGACACCAAGGAAACAATTAAAATGTTGGGTTTATGTAATTTCTGAATAGCTCTGTTTTATTTGAGAGGGAGAAAATAGTAAGAAAGATTACTTGCTTTATTTTTTTATTACCCACATCTTTTGTTTATCATTAAATTAAAATTTCGAAATCTTCTGGTCAATTGTTTCACATGTAGAAAATTTGCAATTCCTTGTTATATAGGTTTATCAATCAGTATATAAGGGAAACTTATAAAATTGGTAGGAATTATGGGTGGTTATGCAATGACTGTGACACATGAGATAAGCAGTGTGTCACATGAGTAAATTTGTAAATTTACAATCTTTATCAGATTCAGTTTAATTTTTATGATAGAAAAATAAAACTTAAATTAAAATGGCACCCATGATTTTTGCTGATTGAATATATAACAAATTATATTTTTTTGTAATGAAAGAGGTGTTGTACTTGTTTCAGTTGTTAATTTATTATTAATATGGGTTATCAGTATTAATAATGACATGTTGTTGATAATTGTTGACACCCTGTGAGGTACTTCCATAGCCAGGTGGGAAGGAGCAGCAGTGCGTAGCACACGCTTCTTGATTAGACCGGGGTTCGAACCCGTCACCACCAAATACGGAGGATGTGGAAAGATGAGGGAATGATCACTGCATATCCTGGAGCAATATGACCTTAGTTGCTAATGCTCCTAAAAACCAAATAACAAACAAGACAACCCTGTGTCCCAAAGTGTCAACAATTATAATTCCTTCTGCTACACCTGTGTAAATTTTACACTACAGAGTCAAAGGCAACAAATCATTGACTTCTGCAGGAAAGTATGTCAAGCTTATTTTGATGACAGAATTGGTGACTTAGAGAAATCATGGGGCTCACATTATGTTTGCTATGTGTTGAAAATATGAGAAAAAAGGTTAATAGAAGGCAAAAAACACTGCATTCATGTACATAAATCAATCAGGTATGGTATGGCATAAATCAAGAGACTGCACATTATTTTTGCATTTGCAGTATTATAGTATTAAGAACAAAGAAAAAATACAATATTGAAATCTGTTATCAACAATTTTTAGTGCTGTATGTTTACCAAAGCAATGTCGAAGAAGACACAAGCTAAATTTAATGATCTGGTACAGAGAAATTCAGTATGGCTGTTAGGCTCTAGCTTGGGTGAAAAGAGTCTGCTGGCACTTCTTCATTTACTTTATAACTAATCGAAGCAGTGTTGGGTGGGTCAGAGAACTGCTAGCTTGGGGGTGGGATACACAGACTAATAGATTAACAGTAGCCGCTGGCAGAGGTGCAAGTGATTCTTGCACTGCTTCTATTGGAATGAGCAGCAGCCTAGAAAACAAGATCCTGAGGATTTCAAGGGCTACTGGGAGTCTGCGGCAAATCGCACAAGTAAATACATGGGCTACATTAGGGTAACTAAGAATAATAACAGGTGCATGTATACCTGCATGTACACCAATGCTAGCAGTTTAGTAAATAAATTTGATGAATTTGAGGTGCTTGTCAAAATGTCAAAGGCATATATAGTTGGGATATCAGAGATGTGGAGTCACAGAGATATAAGGAATGTATAATTGGAATTTGGGGAGTGGAGTACAAAGTGTACAGAAAGGATAGACAGAATAGGAAGAGAGGAGATGATTTTGCTGTTAGTTAAGAAACACATAAAATCTAAAGAAGTGCATCCAGTTGACATGGGACAGTGCAACGTTCAGTCAGTTTGGTGTGACACAAGCACTGGAAAAGAAAAATCGAGAGTAGGAGTATGTTATAGGCCTAATGACTCTGATGAGTATAATAAAAAACTGTACAGGGAAATAGAGTGAGCCAATAAATCACATAGTATTATAATGGGAGATCTTAACTTCCGGGATATTCACTGGAACTTGTGGATTGGTCACTCACACACTAGCAAGGCTTTTTTGGATTTATTGGATGATTGTTTTCTACAGCAGCATGTTTGGGAGGCAACTAGAGGGAGTAATACTCTTGATCTGATTATCAACAGTGATTCTTCATGCATTAAAAATCTGTAGATGCCGACCAGGCTAGCCGGGTGGTAAAGTGCCTGCCTGCCTGGCAATCCAAAGGTCGCTGGTTCGAATCCCTCCTCGGGCTTGGATCAGAGTAAATGCAAAAACTTTGGGAGGTGCATTATGGCCACAGAAGCCAATACACCACCAACTAAAAAAAAAAAAAAAAAAAAATCTGTAGATAAAGGAACCATTGGGTGGCAGTGATCACAGTATTAATGATGTGGGACTTACTCAATGATATAACTACCATCAGAGGTAAAGAAGTGACAGAGAAGAAAAATGCATGGGATGCATATAAACTATCAAGTGACAGAATCTTAAAGTAGATATAAGGTAGCTTGTAATCAAGTCACAAAGGAGGTTAGACAGCTGAAGGCAGATTACAAGAAATCCTTGGAAAAAGATGCAAAGAAAAACAGCAAAGACATCTTTACTTATGTAAACTAGAAGGAAGGCCATGAATCAGAATGGTCGACTTTACAGCGGTGATTTAACTGTTGTGATCATCCTCAGGTAACTGACATACTGAATGAGTATTTTGCATCTACATTCACTCATGAGGAGATATTCAGAGAGTGGAATGCTAGAAGTTTATGAAACTCTGGCAGGGAGCTAAATGATTTTGTAATTACTGAGAGCAAAGTGGAGTGAAATTGTTGAACTTAAACATAAGAAAAGCATCTGGGGTGGATGGAATCTATCCAGTTATATTAAAGGAGGCAGCAAAGGAAGTAAGCAATCATTAGCCATAATTATGAGAGCTTCCTTGGACTCTCATGGAGTCCAAGGAAGCTCTCATAATAACTATAACTGAACTATAACTACAGTCCCATAGGGACCTTGGAGGTCCCCATGGTACTGTAGTTATAGTTCAGATACAGCATGGGTTTTTTTTAAGGGAAAGTCTTGTCTGACCAATTTGATTGGTTACTATGATGCGGTTACAAAGGAACTGGATGCAAAAAATAATTTTGGTATCATATACTTGGATTTTAGGAAATCTTTTGATACTGTTACATGTGGAAGACTACGTACAGATTGGAGCAGTACGACAAATTAAGGGCAATTTGCTGCTACAAATAAACGGGTGGTTAAATGGGAGAAGACAGAGAATGGTAATCAGTGGACACTGCTCTTTGTGGACTAATGTTATTAGTGGAGTCCCCCAGGATTCAGTGTTGGGCCCATTGTTGTTTTCTGTATTTATTAATGATATTGAAGAAGATATATCAGGCTTAATGTCCAAGTTTGCAGATGATACAAAGGTTGGCAGGGTTGTTAATGACACAAATGATAGTATGCTACAGGGTCTAGAGAAATGGAGCAAATGGGCTGAGAGGTGGCAACTGAAGTTTAACATTGACAAACGTAAAGTACTGCATGTGAGTAGCAGTAACCCCTGAGTATTGTACCAACTAAGTGGTACTACATTCAGGATAGTGGAGAATGAAAAAGACCTGGAAGTAATTGTGCAGTCAGATATGAAGTTATCTGAGAAGTGCAGACAGTCTGCAAGTGTAGCTCATGGTGTCTTGTCAGATATACAGGATTTTTTTCTAGCAGAGATAAGGTGGTGATTATCCCCTTGTATAAGGCAATGGTCTGTATACACTTTGAGTACTGTATACAGGTCTGGAGGCCTCATTTTAGGAAGGATGTAGAGTTGCTGGAACAAGCACAGAGAAGGGGAAGAAAGGCTTAAGTTCTGCAAATTTCAGCTTCTGGAGACTAGGTTCACCTCAGTCAGATCACCTGTGAAGTGATCTGATTGAGGTGTATAAGGCATTGAATGGTTTGAGCAAGCTGAATGCTGATGGAATTCTTCCTCTTGCTCAGCTTAATTGCCTGAGGGGACAAATTCAAATTGAGGAAAGACTGTTGTAGAATGGATGTGCAGAAATTTGCCTTTAGCCAGTGGGTGGTTGATTGCTGGATTGAGCATGCACAGAGAAGGGCAACAAGATTGGTGAGGGAAATGTAGGGGTCCTCTTTCCAAGAAAGGCTTAAGTTCTGCAAATTGCAACGGCTGGAGACTAGACACCTTCAAGGTGATCTGATTGAGGTGTATAAGGCCTTGAATGGGTTGAGCACACTGAATTCTGATTGGCTTCTTCTGCTTACTTAGATTACAAACTTGAGGGGGAATAAATTCAAAGTGAGGAACGACAGTTGTAGAATAGATGTGTGAAAATTTTTGCCTTTAGCCAGTAGGTGGTTAATTGCCGGAACAAATTTCCAGCTGTTGTTGTGGAAGTTGATAGTATAAATAAATTCAAGGAGGAACTGGACAAACTTTTATAGGGAATGATTGTGTGAAATTGTTTTTGTTTTTTTTTTTTGACCGAGGCTACATAAGCTTATGCTTCCTTGCATCACATGCCTCTATTATTACGACCATGTTAGGTTCCGACCGACCGGTCATAAAGTGATCTGGACGTAAGTCGGACCAGTTTAGGTAAATCAAACACTGTGTACAACACAATTGGTTAACTATTTCAAAGATATCAAATACTGTATAAAACCTAAAAAATATTTTATCTTAAAGAACTAAACAAAACATATGCAGAAAATAGATAAGAAATATTTTACTGACCACTCATGCTTGGCTGTGGGTCATCAATGCCGCCACTTGATGTAGTGGGAGTTGTTTTTCTCATACACATGTTGATTTTTGTCTCAATTGTTTGTTTCCTTTTCTGCTCATAAATTTCACGGTATGGCCGAAAAGCATCTTGTACCATTCGTTCAATACCTGCAAATCGTTCGATGTTTGGGTTCATTTCCTCAAAATGTGTAAGAAGTTTATTTAGTAGAGAAAAACCTTCAGATAACCCTCTAGTGGTGAATTTTCTTTCTGGTTCTTCCTCATCTTCATTTTTCTCTTCCATCCTTTCTTCTTCCAAAGCGATAAGCTCTTCATTCGTAAGTTCTTAGGATTCTTGCTCTAGCAGAGCTCCTCTACATCTTCCACTTCAATCTCTAAAGAAAGTCCATTTGCCAGTGTTACAATATTTTCTGTAACCATTTCAAGTTCATGTTCACTAATAAATTCATCAATAGTATTAACAAAACACTGGACACAGTTTTTCCAGATTCCATTCATGCATTTCTTTGTCACAGCCTCCCATGCGGCCGCAATATTTTTGATGCATTTATAAATATCGTACTGTTGCCAAAACTCTTGCAAAGATAGTTCTAGGTCGGCATCTGTTGTGGCTATAGTTTGGGTGAAAGTGGTTCGAAGATAGTTCGCCTTAAATGTGGCAATCACCCCTTGGTCCACAGGCTGAATGAGTGGAGTTGTATTTGGCAGCAAATAAACAACTTTTACATCTGGATGGAGGTGGTCTAGGTGAGGTGGATGGCCAGGTGCATTATCTAAGATTAATACAATTTTGAAAGGAATTTCTTTCTCAAAGCAATATTCACGAACTTGAGGTACAAAACAATTTAGAAACCAGTCTTCAAACAATGTTTGAGTCATCCAAGCTTTTTGGTTTGAACGGAAGTATACAGGCAGAGTGTGCTTGTTTACATTCTTGAATGCTCGGGGATTTTCAGAATGATAAATTAAAAAAGGCTTCAGTTTAAAACCTGCAATGTTCCCGCCAAGGAGCAAAGTCAGCCTATCTTTAAGTGCCTTAAAACCAGGCATGATTTTGGCTTCTTGGTGAATGTAAGTGCATTCTGTCATCCTTTTCCATAACAATCCAGTCTCATCCATGTTGAAAAACTGCTCTGGTTGATGCTCTTCTTCCGTAATTATTTCATCCAGTCTTTTAACAAACTCTTGAGCTCCTTCCACATCTGCACTTGCTAATTCTCCAGTGACTCGAACCCTGTGAAGGTTGAATCTTCTTTTGAATCTTTTGAACCATCCTGTACTTGCTATAAGTGTCTGAGTGTAATCTTTTCCGGCACGTTTCCTCAGCGTCTGAAAGAGACTTCTAGCCTTTGACTGCACTGCAAGAAGGCTTAAGGGTGTTCGCTTCTGTATCTGATCTTCCATCCAAAGAAACAATAATTTTTCCATTTCATGGTTGGGCCCTGTACGTTGTTTCGTTATCACTGTTGCTCGCATGGGTGCCGAACCTTTAACAACTTCACGAATCCTTTCTTTGTCTTTCAAAATCATCAACACTGTAGAATGAGATAACTTAAAATCATGTGCGATCACATTCACCTTCTTTCCTTCTTCATGCTGCTTGATCACTTTCAATTTTGTGTCTAAATCAATGGCCTTCTTTTCTTTCTTGACAGGTCTAGGAGTAGACAAAGGCACTTTCCTCTTGGTTGACATGTTTAGGGATTTTAAAAAAATGCTAATTGTAACACAAATATAACTGAACCAAAAATAGTAAACGTAATGTATGCAAACAGAGATCGAGACGCATGAATCATGACATACATACTTCGGTAAGATATTTTGTTCGACTGTGCTGGCAAAGCTGACTAAATGGATTAAGACTAGCTTATTTGCATCAAACACACGTTACTGGGCAGTGAGCTGACACTACACGCACAACTGTTCCCATTAGGCTTCGGGGACCACACGGATAGGGCGTGTGAGTGTAGTAGAAAAATCTGACAGCACTGCATTAAGAGAGGGTTGACGTGCATATAGCATTCTTCCTAGCAACAATCTTGTATGTGTGCTCAGTTCAGACTGAAACGTGGTGCGAGATGTAGTATCAGTCGTAAGTTGATCAGTCGTAAAGCACATAGGGCGTAAGTCGACGACTACCTGTATTACAAACTTCCATCTGTCGTTGTGGATAGCGAAAGCTTAAATAAATTCAAAGCAGAACTAGACTAACATTTGGAGTGAATGGAAGGGTGAAATGGGAAGTTTTTTTTTTTTTTTTTTTTTGGTTGATGCTGTATAAGCTTGCTTTCTTGCATCATATGCTAATGCTAAGTAAAGAGAAAACGAAATTCATTCCCTTTTACTTTTCAAATTCCAAAAAAAAATTTTTAATTTTAGACAGTTACCTGTAGCTCAATGCATTAACCCTTCAGATATATAGACAGCTCAAAAAGTGACTGCAGCTGTAATCCTTCCTACATCCACTGTCTCTCTCATGTTGCTGCTGCTTGAACCAGTGTTTTTACAGCTGAACTCTATGCACTCAAGATGGTTTTGATTCTTCTTGATAATCTTTTTAGTTGACACGTCATAATATATACACTCCTTAAATACTGTGATGGCTCCACAAAATCAGGATTACCATCAATTTTGCAGGATTACCATCAAGTTCTGACATAAATTAGATATCAGTTACTTCATCTAAGCGAAAATAAATTGACTGTCAACTTTTTCTGGATACATGGGCATGTTGGAATACCAAGAAACGAATGCACTGATTAACCAGAAAGGCACCCTGCTGGCTTTGATTCCATCCCAGTTTCTTATACTGATTATAAGCCAATCATGTGGTGGATATATACTGACTTGTGGTCTCAAATGTGGCATATCCAGCCATATAACAAGCTTCTTGAAATAAAATGGAATTGCATCATTGTGGGGAGATCCAGTTTTTTATTAAACAGGCAAGAAGTCATGCTTGAGAGAGCAAATTGGCCATATGCATTTAATGCATCTCTTTTTACTGCTAGAGGAGGATTCCCACATTGCTAGCATTGCAATTCCCTATTTACCATTAAGCAGATGCCGACCGGGCTAGCCGGATAGGTAAAGTGGCTGCCTGGCAACCCAAAGGTCGCGGGTTCGATTCCCGCCTCAGGCTGGATATCACGATGGTGCCGAACCAACCGTTTGGTTGGATATCCCGGACATGATACACGAAGGAAGCAAGAAAAAACTGGTTCTTTCATGTATCGATCACATCATATGAAATAAATAAATGAATTAAGCAGATTCTCATTGAGTGTGCACCTTACCATTCAGCCTGAATTGTATCTTTCAGATCACTGTCACTGCTAAACTTATTATACAAACTTTTGCAACTACTCATATTATTGTAGATGAGGTCAGATTATCAGTTTTTTTACCTACCCAAGCAGGATCAACTTACATAGTCACTTCCAGATCTATTTTGCTCAATATATTGATTAATAATCCAAAGTAACAAGCGTACTTTAGCCATAGTAGCCATGTGTCCTTAAATCCCCGCTCCAACAACTACTATAATCTCTATGCAGATCTCTCCCCCCGAATGTAGCATATCTATTGCACAGTTGCACATAATAGAGCTAGCCTTTTATCATATACAAACCCACCACCACCACCAAAAATGAAATGTATATGGGTGCCAGATGCTTTTTTTTTTTTACGTACCGACCAATCATGACTACCTACTCATTTCTAACAAATGCATTATGATTATTTGTTTGTTTCAGATTTCACCTTTGTTTTGTTGAAAATCATGTTGATTTTGATTCATTAGTGTTTTAGAGTCAAGGATCCACACATAAGCTATGCATGTATCATTTTTTTATAAGATATTTTGGCTAAGGTAAAGAAAGCCCACACGAGCAGCATGCAAAAGTTCAATGAAATTTACCGGTAAAAGTACTTTGCTCTAACAGCATTTGTATTGTTGCTCACTTGGTAAACAGATGGTGGATGTTATCAGTCTGGAGTAGAAGTTGAATCTCACTGGAGCTTGAAACCCTCCCGAAGTGGAGGGGGTAACCTGCCCTTTTTTTTTTAGAATCACTAATTGAATCACAAACAGATTGTTTCACATGTGCTAAATGATACTAAGGAAAGAATTGCATGAGACAGAGGTTCCATTGTAAAGATAGCTATAGAACATCTAACACCACCTGTGTTCATTACAGAGTAGTTGGAGAAAAGAACAGATTAGAGTTAGGATTATCTGATAGGTAAACAAACAAGTTCTGTAAGGTCATTAGTAGTAGCAAAAGTCTGAGCATCTCTACTGGCTGGAGTTACGAGCATTAAAATCACCAGGGAGAATTACTTTATTGCCAGAAAAGACATTGAAGCAAGTTGCATTTCGAGGAAAGAAAGTCAAAAATGAGAATATTTTTTATAGTTGGAAAAGTGATAGAGGAAATAAATGAAATTTAACAGACTCCTGCAAAGGAGATTTGGAATGGGACAAGGAATATCAGAGTGGAAGGCAAAAATTTTATCTACAAAGCAGGAATCAGAGCAAATAATTATGATAAATGAGATAAGTGGTGGTGGTTGATAAAATTAGCACTTAAAGTTTTATCAGTAAAGGAAGGCACTTAGAAAATGTTGTTGGAAATGAATATCAATGAACTGAGATTGCATATTTGGAAATAAATTTGGAAGTTTTTTGGGAGGTTTACTTCTTTTCTCAGATATGTTTGTTCCATTTGCTTGGCTAATATATAGTACATTGGTTTTCAGTCTAGACTTACAGCCAAAAAATTCTTCTGATGATAGGGGGTCATCAGATAAAAAAGGAAAAATTTTTTTTTTTTTTTTTTTTAACCTGTTGAGAGCTGAAATTGCACAAAAGATTTTATTGCATGTTCAAACGAATATCTGCTTTTTATATGATTAAATTAACATAATTGATAGTTCTTCGCACATTTGCATGTTTCAGAACTTTGAATTAAAATTTTTTTACACCCGAAACTTCATTTTACAGTAAACTCTTTAAAATATACCACCCTCGGGGATTGAGAGGTGTTACATTTTAGAGAGGCATACTGGAGATTAAGAAGTTTTCAGGAAGCACATTTCAATTAATATTAGGCGCTAACAACGGAACTTATTTACATCTGTAAACATTCATTATGGCTAATGGTAGAGTGGTTACAAATACAAGTAATGGTTCAATCTGATAAATGTAAACAAATGACAAGAAACAGAAAATGTTATCATCCACTGTAATATTAATTTTTAATGTCTTGCTAGGCACTCAGTGTCAAGTGTTTGTAGCGACCTTGCAATTTCTATGTAATTAAAAGGTGGTGTGTCGGTAGTGAGAGAATACTATATATATATATTTTATTATATATATATATCTTTATTGCAGGCAGTGATTGGTTACATGATTGCCTGATGCAATAATACCCACAACAGCGACAATGCTAGGGGTTTAACATTAAATAACTTATACAGGAAAAATTACTTAAAACATATATTAGCACATAAAACGTATAATTACATATTTTACATATAAAATTAATATTAACATGTGAAATGAAGAAACATGAAAAGCGATGAAAAGAGGATGGCAGTCACTCGGTTGAAGACGAGAGCTGGTCCCTGATGATGCGTCTTCTGTACGATTTGTCCTCTATGAACTTTTTGTAGTCCACATCCATCTCCTGGACATTGTGGAGCATCTCCATGGGCAGGAATCTATCCCCTATTCTGAGCCTCCACGCCACAGACTGCAGAGAGGGGAGGGCTCTTAAGGGTTTTGGTGGGATCCTCCAATTGCACATCCGCCAAAAATTTGGCGTATTGACTTCACCCGCTATCATTTTAATTGTCACAAGCAAGCGGAGGGCAAATATCCGTTTGGAGACTTTTCTGTAATTTAGAAGTTGGGTGATATCTGAAGTATGTATGAGTGGTGGCAGTTTATGCTTGAAGAGGACCCACCGAATAAGCCAGTACTCATCAGATGCAATGGTTTTTAGCGTGGTTTTCGTTGCCGACGCCCAGATTTCTGACCCGTAGGTGATGACTGGCTGCAGAAACCGGTATACGTACTGGAGCGTGTACTCAGGCTCTGTGACATGAAGGAGGTGTTGTTTGGCAAGCCATCTTGCTCTGCAGACCTTGTTGTGAATGTCTGCAACATGGTATTTGAAACTGAGTTTAGGGTCGAATATAACGCCGAGATCTTTGTGCTTGATGACTGGGGTGATGGGGGTTCCGTGGATTTCCAGGTTTAGTTGCGTTGGGTTTGATTTGAGGGAAAATACCATTTGCGCAGATTTTTTTGAATTTATCTTAAGAGAGAACTGTGCCAAGTATGTAATCAGATTCTTGAGGCTGTTGATAATTTCTAATTGATAATTACTAATGCTTAAAACAAATTCTCTGCTGAGTGTATACACACACACGTGCAGATTTGAAATTTGGAGAGTACAATGTGTACAGAGGCGATAGACAGGACAGGAAGGGAGGAGGTGTTATGCTGTTAGATAAGAAACACAAAATCTAAGGAAGTACATCCAGTTGGCATTGTGGACAATTCAATGTTGAGTCAGTGTGGTGTGACCTAAGCACTGGGAAAGGGAAAATCAGAGTAGGTATGTATTATAGATCAAATGAATCTGATGAGTATAATGAGTTGTTCAGAGAAATAGAGTGGGCCAGTAAATTAGAATGTCTTATAATTGGGGATTTTAACTTTCCAGATATTGACTGGAACTTGTGGATTGGTCACTCGCACACTAGCAAGACTTTTGTGGATTCATTGGATGACTTTTCTTCAGCAACATGTTCGAGAGGCAACCAGAAGGAGTAATACTCTTGATCTGATTATCGACAGTGATTCTTCATGCATTAAGATTCTGCAGATAAAGAAACCACTAGGTGACAGTGATTACAGTGTACTGATATGGGATTTACTTAAACTTTTAACTACCATCAGGGGTAAGGGGAAAGAGTATTTGCTTTCGTAAAGGTGACTACAGTAATCTCAGAGAGTATTTAAATTCTGTACATCAACTTATGATGTTACCAATGGTGAATTCTAAATGGGAGGCATTCAGGGACTTACTTTTGGAGGGTATTAGTCGTGGAAGAGAAGAAAAATGCATGGGATGCATATAAATTATCAGGCGACACAGAAGCCTATGGCAGATATAAACTAGTCTGTAATCGAGACACAAAGGAAGTTAGGCAGGCAAAGGCAGATTATGAGAAATCTTTGGCAAAGGATGCAAAGAAAAATAGCAAAGAGTTCTTGATGAATCACATTGGACAATTTGATATAAATGGGTTGACTATTGATGATCATGCTTAGGTAGCTGATAAACTGAATGACTGAATAGTTTGCATCAAAATTCACACATAAGGAGTTATTCAAGGAAGGCAATGCCAGACGTTTTCTAAGGAGAAAAGTGGAGGAGAAATTGTTGAAATAAAACATAACGAAGGCACCCCACGTGCCTTCGTTATGTTTTATTTCAACAATTTACTTCTTGGGGTGGATGGGATCTATCCAGTTATATTAAAGGAGGCAGCAAAGGAAGTAAGCAAACCCTTACCCATAATTATGAAAGCTTCCTTGGACTCTGGGTAGGTCCCTATGGACTGGAGATGTACAAATGTGTCCACAATTCACAAAGGGGGATCAAAAGGTAACACGGGTGATTACAGACTGTTAGTGTAACTTCTGTTCTAGGGAAAATAATGGAGTCATTGGTTAAGGAAGCAATGCAGGATCATCTAGACAACACTGCAGTTATAGTTCAGACAGCATGGGTTTGTTAATTCGAAGTCTTATCTGACAAATTTGATAGGATACTATGATGTGGTCACAAAAGAATTGGATGCAAAGTATAATTTTGATATCATATACTTGGATTTTAGGAAAGCTTTTGATACTGTGGAACATGGAAGACTGCTGTACAAATTGGAGCAGTATGGCATTAAGGGCAAGCTACTACAATGGATAAAAGGATGGTTGAGTGGGAAAAGACAGTAGTTATCAATGGACACTGCTCTTCATGGACTAATGTTATTAGTGGAGTCCCCCTAGGTTTTGGTGTTGTGCCCATTGTTGTTTTCGGTATTTATCAATGAAAATTATGAATGTATATCAGGGTTAATGTCTAAATTTGCAGAGGATACGTGGGTTGGCAGGGCTGGTAATGACAGTATGATAGTATGCTACTCCAACAGTATCTGGAAAAGTTGAGCAGATGGGCTGAGAGGGCAAACTGAAGTTTAACATTGACAAATGTAAAGTATTGCATATGGGTAGCAGAATCCCAGAGTAATGTATCAACTGGGTGGTACTACACTCAGGGAAGTGGAGAATGAAAAGGACCTGGGGGTAATTGTGCAGTCAGATATGAAGTTTTCCAAGCAGTGCAAAAAGGCTACAAGAGTAGCTCATGGTGTCTTATAAATGACATACAGAAATTTTGCCAGCAGGGTTAAGGGGGTGATTGTCCCCTTTTATAAGGCAGTGGTCAGGCCACACCTTGAGTACTGTATACCTGTCTGGATTCCTTATTTTAGGAAAGATGTAGAGCTATTGGTATGAGCACAGAGAAGGGCAAAGAAATTGGTGAGTGGAACAAAGGGTTGGTGTTACGAAGAAAGGCTTAAGTGTGCAAGTTGCAGTTTCTGGAGTCTAGGCACCTGCAAGGTAATCTGATTGAGGTGTATAAGGCCTTGAATGGATTAAGCAAGCTCAATGCTAATGGATTCTTCCTCTTGCTCAGATTACTCACCTGAGGGGGGGGGCATAAATTCAAATTAAGGAAAGACAATTGTAGAATAGATGTGTTGAAATTTGTCTTTACCCAGTGGATGGTTGATAGTTGGAACAAACTTCCTTCTGTTATAGTGGAGGTCAGCAACTTAAATTAGTTCAAAGCAGAACTGGACAAACATTTGTAGTGAATGGATGGGTGAAATGGGAAGGGTGACTTTTTTTTTTTTTGGCTGATGCTATGTAAGCTTGTTTTCTTGTATCATATGCCCTACTAATGCTAATATATATATGTATATAAACTAAAATAAAATGTATGCCAGTAACACGGCAAACTAGTAGAGCAAAATGAAAACTAAACCAATGAAACAATACAAAAGAAAAGGGAGGAATTGTCAAGAAGAGGGTACTATAGAAGGAAAGCTCCTAATATAATTTAGAATTTGAAAGCCAATTAATTAAAATTTAATGGTGCCTGCTTGATAGTACCAGATCCGAATTGTGCAAAATATCACAAAGAATGGAGATGTAAACTACCTACAATACTGGACCAAAGTACTAAAATTAAAAATAAAATAGACTGACCATTATGCCCCATCTTGTTGAAGGACTGTAAAGCCAATGATAGTCAGGGAATCACTGCATTTCTAACGTTAGACAAATCTATGCAGAGGCAAAATGATTCAAAGATCAAGACAATTGCAATGGATTTGAAAAACATGGATTCTTATGCAGTGGAAAATAATAAGATAGAAAGCCAAGCAGTCACATGACAAAACCATACCACTGACAAAAGAACTGTTGAACTAAAATATATAGGAAAAAAAATATTTCACACAATTCACACCTGGTGCAACTAAATTTTAATTAATTGGCTTTCAAATTCTAAATTATATTAGAAGCCTTCCTTCTACAGTACCCACTTCTTGACTACTTCTATCTCCTTTTCTTTTGTATTATTATTATTAGCCATATGGTGCAAGAAAGCCTGAGGCTTATGCTGCACTGGTCAAAAAAAAAAATTCCCTATTACCCTATGTGAGAGAGAGAGAGAAAGAAAAAAAAAAAAATAGGAAGGAATCACCAAGAAAGGGAAGAATGTTGATATCCAGCTCAGGACCCTGGGTGCGCCAAGCCCATACTCACCAGATGTGAGTTTAGTTTGGTTTATTATTTTGCTCTACTGGTTTGCCATGCTACTGGCATACATTTGATTTCAGTTTATTTCACCAGCATTTGGTGGAATAAGCATATTTTCTGCCACTGATGTTTGCATTACTAATTTTTATTTTTATATTTATTTTCCTTCTTATTATTTTTTAATTTTAATTTGTTAAATTTTAGATTATATTTACATGGTAGTAGTGAGGCAATTTTCTAACGCTGCACCCGTACTGCCTTCTGTAGCCCAATTTTTTTCTATATATTTTAGTTCAACAGTTGCTTTGTCAGTGGTATGGTTTTGCCATGTGAGTGCTTGGCTTTCTGTCTTATTATCCACTGCATAATGGTCACCGTTATTCAAATCCATTTCATTAGCATCTTGATTTTTGGATCGTTTCGCCTCTACCTGGATTTGTCTAATGTTCAAAATGCTATGATTCCTTGATTATTATTGGCCTTGTGGTCCTCCATTGAGATGAGGCATAATGGTCAGTCTATTTCATTTTTATTTTTAATTTATTTGGTCTCGTATTTGGTGGTTTATGTCACCATTCTTCGTGATATTTCACACAATTTGGACCTGGTGCCATCAAGGGGGTGCTATTAAATTTTAATTAATTGTCTTTCAAATTCTAAATTATATTAGGAGCATTCCTTCTATGGTACCCTCTTCTTGGTGACTTCCCCCCCCCACACACTTTTCTTTTGTATTGTTTCATTGGTTTAATTTATTATTTCGCTCTACTGGCATATATTTTATTTTAGTTTATTTTATGCAAGATTTGGTGGAATAAGCATTTTTGCTGCCGCTGATGTTTGCATTACTAATTTTAATTTATTAAATTTTAGATCACACACACACACCCACACCCACCCACCCCACTTCATATGCCTATTTTTATTGTTTATTGCCTTGCATTCTAGCAACAGATGCCATTAGGGAAAACTGTCACCATTTATCCGACAGAAATGCCTAGAAAGTGTGGCTGGAATGCCTGAAAATGTCAGTTGACTTAAATCAGCCAACATTCTAGTCAAGCCTTCAAATACAAAACACTCAGAAAGGCTGCTTGACATCAAAACCTTTAGCAGGTTTCTAGAAATGCTCTCTCTCCATAATATCCAGAACACATCAAAAGAAGTAATTTCTGAATGGGACTTTATCAGTGTCTCCAGAGAGGAAATCAAAAATGAATTGGAAAAACAAAGCTTTCCTGGCTGTGAGAAGAATTAAGGTAACTAGAGATGGTACAGTTATTCCAACCAGAAGACCCTGAGTGCCAAGTGATCTTTTGTGCGAATATAATGCTCTTTCTCAGTGGATTAATTATATTTATTTTCCCATATCTTTTCATCCTGAATCACTTTATCTTTTTAGTAAAGTGATTCTTTACTTTAGTATTAGTATTATTAGCCATATGGCACAAGGAAGCCTGAGGCTTATGCTGCACCAGCCAAAAAAAAAAATTCCCAAGTTACCCAGAGAGAGAGAGAGAGTCAGAAGCAGAAAGGAATCACTAAGAAAGAGAAGAATGATGATATCCAGCTCAGGACCCTGGGTTTGCCAAGCCCATACTCACCAGATGTGAGCCCCTGGGGTTACATTAAAAGGTTTCAAGTAGGAAGCCAAGAAGGAAATTCATCTTTCTTTCCTTGTATATATATTTATATAAACCATATTAACTCAACTGATTTCTCAACCACTTGGTCACTGGTGGCATCACTCCTGCCTCCACATGGTGGGGTCAGTCACCTAGGAGAAGGAACTCACTCTCCCAGGGCTAAAAGGGCAAAGGTGGACATAAATAGATACGTTATGGATCTCACGATCCAAATCTCTCAAATAGAGATGACTTAAATGCATGTAATGCAAAAAGAAAACACTGCTCCTCTTTTTCTCACATTACATTCTCCGATTGACCATCTTTTGAGCAAGCTCTTTCCATTCTTTATTCAGAAATGCCTTGAAAATGTGGTGGACCCTCCAAAAATAGTTCGAAGATTAAAATCTGGAGATGTTCTAGGGGAGATCAGTAAGAATAAGCATTCAGAAAGACTATTAAAAACATTGACTTTTGGTGGAAATCCCACAAAGATTACCCTGCATGCCACCCAGAACTCCTCTAAAGGGGTAATAGCACAGTGGGATCTCCTTAATGTATCTGAGGAAGAGATCGTTCAGGAACAAAGCAACCAAAATGTAATAAATGCTAAAAGGATAGTCATTAAGAAAGACTGAATACTTACTCCTACTCGGACAGGTGTGTTAGTTGTCTGATGGCACCAGGGGTTTCCTCCCATCTCCGCTCGGACAGTCATTTAAAACACCGATTCTACCATCAACTGTTAAAGCTGGATATTTAAGGTGTAAAATTCTACTTTACATTCCAAACCCATCGGGTGTTTTAAAGGCCAAAAATTTAGGCAATCACAAGCAATCTGCAGGGGTGTAACCACCTGTGCTTCCTGTGGTTCAAAAGAACATGTTCACTCAGCCTGCACCACTGAAATGCAATGCTGTCCAAACTGTAAGGGAAATCATTCAGCATATTCAAAGGAGTGCGTCCAGTGTTAGAGAGAAAAGAATATTAATATGCTCACTTTCAACTAATCTCCTCCTCTAACTAAAATAAAAACAGTCTGGAAGTTTGACTGAGCTAACTTGATGAAATATTAAAAACTGCCTCATTTAGATATTCAAACCATTGAGTCTCTCACCATTGATTCTGCAGTTAACCAGACCATTGAGTCTCTCAGCAAATAATGGCAGCAGCAGAATCCACCATACCCAAATTGCCTGTGATGAAAACTCGCTCCCATCCAAAAAGATGATGGAATGAAGCTTGTAGCAATGCTAAAAAAGAGAGAATATATGCTGGAATTTATTTTGCAAACACCGAGCCACTGCTAATCTGACAGTTGAAGAAAGCAGGGACTAAAGCTCATCATGTGCAATGAATGAGTACAAAAAGAGACATGGTCCCAATACTCTTTCACTGTAAACAGAACCACACACATTACAACATTTTAGACTAAAGTCAGAAGAATTAATGGAAAATATCCTCCTATAACCATTCCAATACTACTTCTAAAAGGGAAAGAAATCCTTAATAGTCTTGAAATTGCCAATTCATTCCGTGAAATGTTTGAAACACTGTCAGCTGTA
Source organism: Mastigoproctus giganteus (assembly GCF_048544385.1). Classification (NCBI taxonomy): domain Eukaryota; kingdom Metazoa; phylum Arthropoda; class Arachnida; order Uropygi; family Thelyphonidae; genus Mastigoproctus; species Mastigoproctus giganteus. The sequence goes on along the minus strand of NC_143585.1, from coordinate 140,048,055 downwards.
ACCACATATGAGTCAACCTTTCAGTCATATAGAGTACAAGCAAAAAAATATAATCTCAATACTACATATCATATAAGGTACCCCTTACCATGACAGAGTCAAGCAGTACACTTGCACGATCAAATAATAGCACTGATGGAGTTTATTATGTCTAAAACTGTTTAGTAGAATTTTTGATGAGAATTACTATCCAACTAGCTGGTGTCATTCTATTGTATTACCTTTCCCCAAACCAGGAAAGGTGGTCCCGAGTGCGAGTGATCAAAGCGAATCTCAAAGCACCTTCTCTAGAATTAGCAGTTTTCAGGGAATTTAAGTGTTTATTTACTAAGTTATTTCTTTTCTGCTCTTCTCAATAAAGAGGTAAGCTTTTAAAAAAGAAAGGGAAGGTACCTTTCTTCTTCTTGTATATAGAACTGACCTACATAACACACTAACCACTAATCTCTTCTTGCTTGGTGGCGCCTCCATAGCCAGGTGGGAAGGAGCAGCAGTGCGTAGTACACGCTTCTTGTTTAGACCGGGGTTCAAGCCTGTCACCACCAAATATGGAGGATGCAGAAAGGTCAGGGAATGACCACCGCATATTCCCTGAGCAATATGGCCTTAGTTGCTAATGCTTCTTAAAAAAAAAACCAAATAACAAAAAATAACAAAATTCTCGCTTGGTCACTGGTGGCACCGCTCCTGCCTCCACGTGGCAGGGCCGGTAACCTGGGGGAAAAGTTATCCTTCAGGGCAAAAAGGAGCAATCATGGATATTGATGCAATTACCCAGCTCTTGAGCCTAGACGCTCATCTCATGACTTGAATGAAACCGATCATGACGTACCACAATCTAAGAGACTACGTAAAAATGAGAATCAGCAGAAATTTCCAACATTCCCTATACTACATTCTCATTCGTCCAAACCTATGAGTGCCCTTTCACCATTTCTAATTCAGAAATGTTTGAAAAGTGTGGCTGGTTCACCAAAAATGGTGAAAAGACTCTGATCTGGAGATCTATGGGTTGAAACTGCCAAGCATCAGCATTCCCAGGCTCTATTGAAATTATTAAATTTTGGTGGAATACCTATACAGATTACCCCCCATGCTGCATTAAATAGTTCAAAAGGAGATAACAGAGTGGGATCTGATGACTCATTGAATGTCACTGAACATGAGCCAGTTGCAGAACTAAAAGATCAAAACGTTGTCCAAACAAAACGAATAATGATTAAAAAAGGTGATGAACTTGTTCCCACCAGAAATATTATTCTAACATTTGGAACACCAACCTTACCACAATGTGTAAAAGCGGGATACCTTAATTGCAGAGTACGTCCCTACATTCCCAACCCAATTAGATGTTTCAAATGACAAAAATTTGGGAACTCGCAAACAGTATGTTGAGGAGACACTATATGCCCGAACTGCAGCTCCAAAGATCATGCACAAATGGACTGCACTGTGGAAACGCCACAATGCCCAAATTGTAAAGGCCACCATCCAGCACATTGAAAAGTATGCGAACTCTGGAAGGTAGGAAAAAAGATCCAAAAATACAAAGTTGAACAAAAGGTCACCTACCAGGAAGCTAGGAAGCAAGTTATGCTCAACATGCCAAAAATTACTTATGCTGCAGCAACCAAAAAATATCAGTCAACAACAACACAAACGGCTGTCACAGTACATCCTTCCATCTCAATTGCTGATTGGGCTCAATCAGTGCTATCATCCCCACAGCAGTCACCTACAGAACAGTGTAAAGTGGCTTGTGCTAGCAATACCCCACTAACAGTACCACCAAGTGCTCCTGATACTCTGCCAGAAACTGCAAAATTGAAAGCATTAACCCCAAACATTGCAGACCTACCAGGCACAGCAAATGTGGATGTTGATGCTGGTACTCTGCAGAATGAGCCAATCTTAGATTTACATGCAGAAGACGACATAGACATTGTGTGCCCTGCCTTCTCAAAAAAAGAAAGGATGAAGCCAGACTGATTTAAACAAGCTGGTTACAAAAAACAGTCTCTACACAATCTCTAAAACTAAATAATGCAGAAGATTATACAGTGGAACTGTAGAGGTCTATGAAGCAACATTTTTGATATTTACGATCTAATCAAACAGCGCAGACCAATAAGCCTATGCTTGCAAGAAACCAATCTAATCCCACAAGTGACTCCAATAATTAAAAACTATAGCATCTATCAACAACACAGAATATTACGAATATTTCTGTATTGTTGATAGATGCTACAGCCTGCGGTAGCCATACTTGTTGACAAAAAGGTTCCTACAAAACAGATCCTTCTGCAGACCACATTAGAGGCTGTAGCAGTATGTATTGTTTTGAGTTTAATGTTAACCATAGTCTCTGTGTACCTTTCCCCAAACAAAGAAGTTACTGTGAAAGAACTGGAGGAATTTATTAGCATTAGCAGAGGCATATGATGCAAGAAAGCATGCTTATGCAGCATCATCCAAAAAAAAAAAAAAAAAAACATGCACATTTCACCCCTCCATTCGTTCCAAGTACCTGTCCAGCTCAGCCTTAAATTTATTTAGGCTATCAACTTCCACAACAAAGGATGGAAGTCTGTTCCACCAACCAACCAACCGCTGGCTAAAGGCAAACTTCTGCACATCTATCCTACATCTGTCTTTCCTAATATGAATTTATGCTCTCTCAAATGATTATTCTGAGCAAGAGGAAGAATTCCATCAGCATTGAGCATGCTCAAACCATTCAAGGCTTTATACACCTCTATCAGATCACCTCGCTGGTGCCTAGTCTCCAGACACTGTAATTTCCAAAACTTAAGCCTTTCTCGTAAGAGCAACCCTTTGTTCCATTCACTAATCTTGTTACCCTTCTCTGTACTCATTCCAACAGCTCTACATCCTCCTTAAAATGAGGCCAATAGACCTGTATACAGTACTCAAGGTGTGGCCTGACCATTGCCTTATACAAGGGAATAATCACCTCCCTGCTATATATCATTGACAAGACACTATGAGTTACTCTTGCAGACCGTCTGCACTGCTCAGAAAACTTCATATCTGCTTGCACATTTACCCCCAGGTCCTTTTCGTTCTCTACCACTGTCAGTGTAGTACCACAGAGTTGATACGTCACTCTGGGGTTGCTGCTTCCCATATGTAGTACTTTACATTTGTCAATGTTAAACTTCATTTGCCACCTCTCAGCCCATCTGCTCAATTTTTCTAGATTCTGTTGCAACAGCGTACTGTCATTAGTGTCCTTAACAACCCTGCCAACCTTCGTATCATCTGCAAATTTGGACATTAAGCTTGATATACCATCATCAATATCATTTATAAATACAGAAAACAACAATGGACGGACCCAATACTGAACCCTGAGGGACTCCACTAATAACATTAGTCCACGATGAGCAATGTCCATTGATTACCACTCTCTGTCTGCTCCCACTCAACCATCCCTTTATCCATAGCAGCAATTTGCCTCCAATCCCAATCATTCAGTGGTTAGTTTTAAGTAATCCACTGAACAGTGACCATTGCCCTATTATGTGCTGCAATTTGCAAACGCATAGAACATCACATATATCAAACCACATAAAATGGAAATTTTCTAAGGCAGATTGGAACAAGTTCACCAATGCAATTTCCTTCGAAGATCTAGTCATCAAAAGCCAACCTATAGATGATGTTACTGACCACATTACTACACAGATAATAACAGCTGCAACCTGCTCTATACCCAAAACCAGAGTTAGTCCTCACAGACATGCCATTGCCTGGCGGAATGATGCATTCCATGATGCCAAAAAAGAACAGAATAAAGCATGGAATCTATTTCGCAAGAACCCAACAACTGACAACCTGATAAATTTGAAGAAACTTAAAGCTAATGCATGTTACATGCAGAAAAAAAACGAAAAAAGATTCTTGGATCCAGTTTGCTTCCACCATTACTAAAAATACAGAGTAGAAAAATCTGGAATGAAATCAAAAAGCTGAATGGTAAATCCCACCTGGAATCATTGCCTATTATTAATTGGAAGAGTAAAGATTTCTCCTCTCCAAAAGAAATTGCAAATGCCCTAGCAGAATGCTTTTCTGAAATCTCTGCCACATCATCATATGAGTCAGTCTTTAAACAGGTAAAAGTCAATGCAGAAAAGTATAAGCTGAACTTCAATACAACAGCATCTCTTTCATATAATCGACCTTTTATATTACTTGAACTAGAGAGCTCCTTAAATAGGTCAGCTAATGCTGCACCAGGGTCTGATGGGATATACTGTATGATGCTTAAACACCTAAACCAGAAAGCTCTGAACTCATTACTGATATATTTCAACTGGATATTCTCTGAGGGCTACTACCCTCTTTCTTGGTGCCACTCAATAGTCCTAGCCTTTGCTAAACCTGGAAAGGATCAATCAAACCCAGAAAACTATCGGCCAATATCTCTTAGTAGTTCTAATGCCTTGGTAAGACATTAGAAAAAATGATTCACGCTCGATTAGTATGGTATCTAGAATGTCATTCGGTGATGAATAAGAATCAGTATGGATTTCGAAAAAATCAGTCAACTCTTGACCTTATCATCAAGGCAGAATCCAACATACGGAATGCATTCATTCATAAAGAACATCTTGTCGTGGTTTGCTTGGATATCGAAAAAGCCTTTGATACCACCTGGCACTGTAGCATTCTTCAAAACCTGTATGCCAGAGGACTTCGGGGTCAGCTACCACTGATCATACAGAGCTTTCTCCAAAACAGAATCTTTCAAGTGCGATACTGCTGTAATTCACTCTCCCCGTACAGTTGTCCAAGAAGAAGGGGTCCCATAAGGATCAGTTCTTAGTGCGACACTCTTTGCAGTTATGCTAAACGATACAACAGAGAATATTCCGGCTAATGTTGACACCTATCTATATGCAGATGATCTTACAATATCTTGCCACTCGCAAAATATGCACTCCATTGAGCGACAATTGCAGCTCTCGATAAACAAAATAGAGTCGTGGGTATCCCACAATGGCTGTCACCTCTCTGCAACAAAAGCAACTGCTATCCACTTTTGCAAAAAGCATCACCTCCATCCAGATCCTGAACTAAGGTTAGGAATCCAACAAATACCACTTAGCAACAATATCCAGTTCTTGGGACCAGTAATCGACACTAAACTTATCTTTCAGGTGCATATAAGGCAATTATGAACGCAGTACATGAAAAAGATGAATATCTTCAAAGTTATCTCTTCCATGACATGGGGAGCTGACCACTTTCCACTTCTGCACCAATATCAGTCCTTATTAAGATCTCGTCTAGACTATGGAACCCCAGTTTATGATTCTACACATAAGACAGCATTGGCTTGGCTCAATCCGGTCCAACATAGTGCTCTCAGGATTACCTCTGGAGCCTTTAAGAATCCCCAGTGCAAAGTTTGTATATAGATGCAAATGAGCCTCGACTAAATCTTAGGAGAAAAGTATAGCTTCTTAGCTATGCAGCCAAATTACGTAGCTTCCCTTCTCACCCCATCTGGACATATCTCTTTGAACCTCAGTGGGAAAACTTATATAGAAACAAACCCAATGAAAATAAACCTGCAGGTATCTGGCTACAAGAGTTAACACAAGACTGGGACATCTATCTTGGAAATATATCTCAAGCTGCAGATGCAGTACAAGCACCATGGGCAATGAATATACCTCTATGCAATAACTATTATCTTCAGTGGGGGAAAACACTCCCTATCGAACCACAGTCTTAGACGTTTGCATGCAGCCCACACATTGGCCAATGCTCCCAGTCTTCAGATATATACAGATGGTGCCAAAACTGATATATCCGTGGGAGCTGCAGTAATCAGTCCTACAACCACTGTATCTATCCAATTACCATTTGAATGCAGTGTTTTTACTGCTGAACTATATGCAATCAAAATGGCTTTAATTGGCCTTAACAATCCTCTAAACACCCAGATCATAATATACACAGACTCTTTAAGTGCTGTAAATGCCCTACAGAATAAATCACAAAATTTCCATCCATTTCTCCCACAAATGAGATTTCAGTTATGTCACCTCAATGAAAATTGCAGACTGTCATGTTTTGCTGGATACCCAACCATGTTGGAATTCCAGGAAACAAGCATGCAGATGAAGCAGCAAAACACCCTGCTTCCTTCGATTACATCCCAGTTCCTTATTCTGACTACAAACCAATCATACGACAGATATGCACTGAGCTATGGTCTGAAATGTGGCATAACCAAACAGGTAACATGCTTCTTCAAATAAAACAGAATCCACAGCTATGGAGATTCAGTTCCTGATTAAACAGGCAGGAAGAGGTTGTGCTTGCAAGAGCACGAATTGGCCATACACATCTAAAACACCTATTTTACTGCTAGGAGAAGATCCTCCACTTTGCTCACATTGTAGTTCAATACGTATCGTGAAGAATATTATCATCGAGTGTGCACATTATCATTCAGCTAAAATTGCATGTTTCAGGTCTCTACTAAACTCACAGAAATCACTGCAACTAAACCATATACTTGGAGATGATGTCAATTTATCAGAACTTATTTATCTTAAAATGATCAATGTATACAACCACTTCTAGATCCATCTCTAAAGAATTGATGAACACTCCAAAGTAACAGGTGCAATTTGGCCATAGCAACCCTTCCACCAATAAATCCCACTACAACAACAACAACCAGGAAAGGACCATCTAATCCAACAAATTACAGACCTATTGCTTTATCTAGCTGTTTAGGAAAAACATTAGAAAAGTAATTAATGCCAGGTTGACATGGTTCCTAGAGATGGAAAACATCCTAAGTGAAAATCAGTATAGCTTTTGAAGAATTTGATCAACACTCTACCTCATGGACAAAGCCGAAGAAAACATTCAAAATACATTTCTTAGGAACAAACTTTTAGTGATAGGTCTTGACATTAAAAAAGCTTTCAGCACAACCTGATGATATGGGATTCTTCACAATCACTCTGAATCCGATGTTTGAGGTCATCTTCCAAAATTCATCTGGAACTTTTTAAGCAATAGAACCTTTCAGGTACATTTTCGCTTTGCTCTCTCCCAAATGCTTGTGCAAGAAAAAGGAATACCCCAGGGTTCTGTGTTTAGTACCACGCTCTTCTCCATCAGGATCAATTCAATTACCAGATGTATTCCTGATACAGTTGAAACATATCTTCACACTGACAATCTGGCAATCTCATTCCACTCTCAAAACATGCATCTAATTGAAAGACAGCTTCCTGGCACTACTAACTAGCTTGTTTGGCGGGCAAAAAATAATGAATATAGACTTGAAAAGCAACAAACAACAGCAATCCATTTTTGCTGTAAACAGAATTGACATTCTGATCCAGACTTACAACTTGACTCTCATCCAGTTACTTTCAACAGAATGTTAGATTTCTTGGATTAATTCTGGATAAAAAAACTAAATTTTTTGGAGCATGTTAAGCATAAACCGAAGAGCCAAAACATTATGACCACCTACCTAATATGATGTTGGTCCATGTACAGCCAAAACAGCTTGTACCCAGTGAGGCATGGACATACAAGGTTTCTAAATGAGCCTTGTGGTACTGGTACCAACCCATAACTAGCAGATCCTTTAACTCCTGTAAGGTCCATGGTTGAGATGCCACAGATCAGAATTGCTGTTACAACACAAACCACAGATGCTCGATGGGATTGATGTCTGGGGAATTTGGAGGCCAGGGCAATACCTGGAAGTATTCCTCATGGTCCATGAACCAGTCTCGAACAATCGGGGCGGTGTGGCATGGCGCATTATCCTGCTGAAAGACCACACCACCAGAGAGGAAGACCGTTGCCATGAAAGGGTGTACCTGGTCAACAATGATGTTTAGGTAGGTGGTAGACATCAGAGTGCCTGGCACATGGATGACTGGACACAGGGTATCCCAGTAGAACATTGACCAAAGCATGACACCACTGCCACCGGCTTGTTTTCTTCCCACAGTGCATCCACACACACACACACACCATCACTTCCCCAGGTAAACAACGTACACATACCCCGCCATCCACACAGTGCAACAGGAAACATGATTCATTGGACCAGATGACCTTCTTCCAATCACTCATGGTCCAGTTTTGATGTTCGCATGCCCATTGTGTCGCCGGTGAACTGTGGTTAGCATTGGGCATTTGGAGGGGCCTGCTGCTACGCAGCCTATTTTCAGAAGGGTTCGATTTACTGTGTGTTGTGACACATTACTCCCATCACCAGCATTCCAATTACCAACGAGTTGCACTACAGTCACCCTTCTGTTGCTACGTACCATCTGGGAGAGCCTTTACTTGCATCGAGCATCGATGAGCCGTGGTTGTCCAACACCTCGCCGGCGGTTCTTGGGTTCCCCCTTCTCGGACAACTTTCGGTAGTTACTAACCACGGCTGACAGCGAGCACCCCACCAGCCGTGCCATTTCGGATATGCTCTGACCCAGTCGTCTGGCTATTACAATTTGGCCTTTGTCAAACTTGCTTAAGACTGCTGCCTTTCCCATTTGAAAAACAAGAGTAACACTGATTAACGGAGCTCAGTATCAGGTGTTTTTTATATCATGTCCCAACCTGTGCACGTGCCATAGTTCATCTGCAGTTAATTCGATTTGCATAACTACTCGCTGGTCATAATGTTTTGGCTCATCGGTGTATTTGTACAACCTGTCTAAAGAAGCTGAATCTGCTTAAAGTAATTTCGTCTATGTCATGGGGTGCAAATCGGTACATCTGCTACACCTATATCGGTCATTAATTAGGCCTAAACTACACTATTGGTCTCCTTGTTATGCCTCAACCAGAAAAAGTGCATTAAAATGGCTTGACCCTGTATATCACAATGCTCTCCAATTGCACTAGGAGCTTTTCAAACCTGATCAATTCGGAGTCTCTATACAGAAGCACACGAATCACCTCTATTCCTTCATTGGCATACTCTGCTCTTAAGCTATGCTGCTAAAATCAGAAGTTTCTCACATCATCCTATACGACAATATCTATTCACACCAAAATCCTCTGCAGAATAAACCATGTGGTATTAGATTACAAAGCTTAAACACAAATGCTGAGAACTAAATGTGAATAACATAATTCCAGATATTAAACGGCTACACCACAATGGCAAATACATGTGGCACACATTGATAAACATTTCCAACTATGCAGAAAAAATGCACTTCCAAATTTCAGTATTAAGCAGATCCATGTGGCTCGCTCCTTTCAATTCTCTAGTTTTACTGAAATTTACACTGATGGTTCCAAAACAGACTGTAAAGATGGTGCAGCTGTAGTTCTACTAAACATTACGGTATCTCAGCAGACCCCTTTGGAGTGCAGCACTTACATCACTGTAATTTTGTAAATTACAACTCGCTATTCATACTGCTATCGCATCGGTGTTTTGGCTGGACTATCGTAGCATAACCAGTAGTGCAGAAGAATAGTAGGGTTTTAATTGTAATAAATAAGTATTTTGAAGGTTTTAATCGCTTTTTGGGCATATGTTTTTTGTATTTAGTTAAGGATATAACTAATTTTACATTTTACATTGTGATCGTTGCGGTATAGTGTAACTTGATAATGTATATCTGGAACTTGATAGTTAATAGTAGTAGTAGTAGTAGTAGTGGCACTTGATGCAAGAAAGCAAGTGTAGGAGCTTATGCAGCATCAGCCAAAAAAAAAAAAAAAAAAAATCACACCATACCCTCAAATTGCCTGTCCAGTTCCTCCTTAAATTTATTTAACCTATCAACTTCCACAACGACAGATGGAAGTTTGTTCCAGCAATTAACCACCCGCTGGCTAAAGGCAAATTTCCGCACATCTATTCTACATCTATCCTTTCTTAATTTGAACTTATGTCCCCGTAGGTTCGTATTCTGAACAAGTGGGAGGATCCCATCAGAATTCAGCGTGCTCAACCCATTCAAGGCCTTATAGACCTCAATCAGATCACCGCGCAGGTGCCTAGTCTCCAGCCACTGCAATTTGCAGAACTTAAGCCTCTCTTGGTAAGAGGATCCCTTCATTCCCCTCACCAATCGTGTTGCTCTTCTCTGTACACGCTCAAGCAAATCTACATCCTTCCTAAAATGAGGCCTCCAGACCTGTACGCAGTACTCAAGGCGTGGCCTGACCATTGCCTTATACAGAGGGACAATCACCTCCTTTTCCCTGCTAGCAAAATTCCTATATATCATTGACAAAACCCCATGACCTGCCCTAGCAGCCTGTCTACATTGCTCAGAAAACTTCATATCTGACTGCACAATTACTCCCAGGTCTTTTTCATTTTCTACCACCTTAAGTGTAGTACCACACAGTTGGTACGTTTCTCTGGGGTTACTTCTACCCATATGCAGTACTTTGCATTTGTCAAGGTTAAACTTCAGTTGCCACTTCTTAGCCCGTCTGCCCAAATTATCTAGATCCTGTTGCAGTAGCACACTGCCATTACTGTCATTAACAATCCTGCCAACCTTCGTGTCATCTGCAAACTTCGACATTAAGCCTGATATACCTTCATCAATATCATTGATAAATATACAAAACAACAGTGGACCAAACACCGAACCCTGTGGGACTCCACTAATAACATTAGTCCACGAAGAGCAGCACCCATTGATTACCACCCTCTGTCTTCTCCCACTTAACCATCCTTTTATCCATTGTAGCAACTTACCCTTAATACCATTCTGCTCCAATTTGTACAGTAGTCTTCCATGCGCAACAGTGTCAAAAGCTTTCCTGAAATCCAAGTATATGATATCAAAATTATTTTTTGCATCCAGTTCCTTTGTGACCACATCATAATAACCAATCAAATTTGTCAGACAAGACTTTCCCTTAACAAACCCATGCTGTGTCTGAATTATTGCTGCAGTCTTGTCTAGATGATCCTGCAATGCATCTTTAACCAGTGACTCCATTATTTTACCCGGAACAGAAGTTAAACTAACTGGTCTGTAATTATTCGTGTCACCCTTCGAACCTCCTTTGTGAATTGGGGATACATTTGCACATCTCCAGTCCGTGGGAACCTCCCCTGAATCCAAGGATGCTCTCATAATTATGGCTAAGGGTTTGCTTATTTGCTTTGCCGCCTCCTTTAATATAACTGGATAGATCCCATCCGCCCCAGGTGCCTTTCTTATGTTTAACTTCAACAATTTCTCCTCCACTTTGCTCTCAGTTATTACAAAATCATTAAGCACACTGCTACAATTTGATAACCTTCTTCCATTTTCAAACTGTAATGATTCCTCACGTGTGAATGTAGATCCAAAATACTCATTCAGTTTGTTTGCTATCTGAGCAGGATCATCAACAGTCGAACCATCGATGTCAAGTGGACCAATCATATTCAGCCCCTTCCTTTTAGAGTTTATATAAGTAAAGAAATCCTTGCTGTTTTTCTTAGCATCTTTTGCCAAAGATTTCTCGTAATCCGCCTTTGCCTGCCGAACCTCCTTTGTGACCTGATTACAGACTAGCTTATATCTGCTACAGGCTTCTGCGTCACCTGATAATTTATATGCATCCCATGCATTTTTCTTCTCTGTCACGAGTCTCATTAGTTCATTTGATAACCATTTAGGCCTAAACCTTGAACAATATTTCTTCATCGGTATGAAAAGTCTAGTAGCTTCCACGATTAATTCCTTGAATGCTTCCCACTTAGAATTTACTGTTTGTAACATCGTCAGTCGATCCCACTGTACAGAATTTAAAAACTGTCTGAGACCACTGTACTCCCCTTTACGGAAGCAAAAACCCTTTCCTTTACCCCTGACGGTAGTTACCTCTTTGAGTAAATCCCACTTCAGCACACTGTGATCACTGCCACCTAGTGGTTCCTTTATCTGCATATATTCCTATACCTTTATTCCTATACCTTTATTTACCTGCATATATTCCTATACCTTTATTCATATTCCTATACCTTTATTAAGGTATAACATAACACTATACAGTGGATTACGTATTACTGCATTAGCTTAGTACAGTAAATTAATCAATTAAATTTATTAACCTTATTAATTTTCATTATTAATTAATTAAATCTTGCCCCAGACTAGAGCAGCAAAGCAACGTGCACAAAGTGGCGGGAGTGCTGTGGCTCAGGGGACAACCAAAGGGTTTGATTCTCCAAGGCATCACAGCCAAAAAAAATGTGCAACTTGTGAAATGCTTGCATACTTTATTGAACGGGACATGATATTGCCAAGGGAGATGTCTTTATGTGCTCAATGTAATCAGTGTGAAGAAGTTAGGCGCCAATTCAGTGTTGTTATGGGCTTTTATGAGAGCTTGAAGAACAGGGTAGATGCCCTTGAAGGACTTAAATTTGGGACCCATCAAGCACTCAGCTGCTCGCATCAATGCCAGAGTTTGCACTCGATGATCTGGCAACACAGAGGCAACCTTCAGGGCAGAATGCGCTGGTTCCACAGGAGCCAGTTATTATCAGTGATTCTTATTGTCAGAGAGAAGGGAAATATATTGTGCAAAAAGGATAGGTGGAACAGGACCAGGGTATGTCTGCTAGGGGCAAAAGTTAATGATGTTGTAGAGCAGATATCATCTTTTAAGGGCACAAAGGGTGATATTGTTGTACACATTGGCACTAATGACATTAAGAGTAGGAGAACTGTGGGCTTACTTAACAAGTACTGGTCAGTGTTGAAAAAAAAGTCTCGAGTTAGGGTTAAATTTGAAAGTGTGCAATTCTGCCTAGACATGATATGAGGGAATATATGATAACCATATCAATCAATTCGGCCCTAGAGAGATTGCACAAGGCTCATTGGGCAGAATTTTTCTCAGCATCGTTTGTGCTTGTTAACAGGAGAGATTGTTTCTACAGGTATGGGATACACTTAAATAGAAAGGGTGCAAGAATATTTGCTGATGCTATCGAAGCAGTGTTAGGTGGTTCAGAAAACTGCTCCAGCTTGGGGGAATTCACAGATTAATGGCAGCAACAAGCTGAGGTGAAAGGTATTCTTGCACTGCTTCTATTGGAAAGAGCAGCAGCCTTTGAAAGTGACGGCTTCTGGGAGACATCATGGAACAAGTAAATACATGGGTTGTTTTAGGGTAACTAAGAGTAAGAATAGGTGCATATACACCAATGCTAGGATTATAGTAAATAGATTTCATGAATTTGAGGTTCTGGTGAAGACATTGAAGGCTGATGTTGTTAGGATATCAGAGACATGGTGTCACAATGAGATAAGGAGTGCAAAATTATAATTTGGGGAGTACAATGTGTACAGAAAGAATAGCCAGAATAGAAGGGCAGGAGGGTTGATGCTTTTAGTTAAGAAACATACAAAATCTAAGCAAGTGCTTCCAGTTTGACATGGGTGGACAGTGCTTATGTTGTTAGGATATCAGAGACATGGTGTCACAATGAGATAAGGAGTGCAAAATTATAATTTGGGGAGTACAATGTGTACAGAAAGAATAGCCAGAATAGAAGGGCAGGAGGGTTGATGCTTTTAGTTAAGAAACATACAAAATCTAAGCAAGTGCTTCCAGTTTGACATGGGTGGACAGTGCTTATGTTGTTAGGATATCAGAGACATGGTGTCACAATGAGATAAGAAGTGCAAAATTATAATTTGGGGAGTACAATGTGTACAGAAAGAATAGCCAGAATAGAAGGGCAGGAGGGTTGATGCTTTTAGTTAAGAAACAAACAAAATGTAAGGAAGTGTTTCCAGTTTGACATGGGTGGACAGTGCAGTGGTGAGTCAGTTGGGTGTGGCATAAGCACTGGGAAAACCAAGTTGAGAGTAGTAGTGTGTTATAGGCCTAATGACTCTGATGAGTACAGTGAACAACAGTATAGGGAAATTGAGTGGGCCAGTAAATCAGATTGATTTATAATGAGGGATTTTAACTTCCCAGATATAGACTGGAACTTGTGTGTTGTTCTCTCACACACTAGACTTTTGTGGATTTATTGGATGATTATTTTCTACAACAGCATTTTTGAGAGGCAACCAGAGGAAATAATACTGTTAATCGGATTATCAGCATTAAATCTTCATGCATCCAGAATCTGCAGATAAAAGAACCACTAGGTGGCAGTGATCACAGTGTATGAACTACCATCAGGGGTAAAAGGAAGGGTTTTTGCTTTCATAAAGGCGACTACAGTGGTCTGAGATATTTTTTTAAAATTTTAGACAGTGTGACCAACTGATGATATGGAATTAACCTTGGAAACTACTAGGCTTTTCATACCAACTAAGAAATACTGTTCAAGGTTTAGGCCTAAATGGATGTGAGATGAACTTATGAGACTTGTGGCAGAGAAGAAAAATTCATGGGATGCATATAAATCATCAGCATTGCCGGATTAAGGCATGGGCCAGTAGTGTAGTTATCTGGGGCACCAGAAGCTGAAGAGCAAGGATAGGATTTTTTTTTACAAAACTTTAAGCAGATTTCTAGAATATGGAAAAGGATGCAAAAATAAATCTTTCTGCCCAGGGCATGAGAATACATTAGTCCGGCACTTATCATTAGGTGACACAGAAGCCTGTGGTAGATATGCTGGTATGTAATCAAGTCAAAAAGAAAATTAGGCAGGTGAAGGCAGATTACAGAAAATAATTGGCAAAGGATGCAAAGAAAAACAGCAAAGAATTCTCTACTTATGTAAACTCTAGAAGGAAGGGGATGAATCAGGTTGGTCCACTTGATATTGACAGTTTTTTTTTTTTTTTTTTTTATGTGAACCCCAAACACGAGAGGTATTAGAACCTATAGTACTTAGTACCATGCTTGGGTTGGAGGTTGAAAAGACGAAAGAAGATATTTGTTGACATTGGACTTGAACTTCTGTAGATTGTAATTTTCAGGAAATACGTATGAAGGGAAGGTTGTTCCAGAAAAGGCAGTTGAATGAATAAATGAGGAAGATGAAAAGTTGGTTTTGTGTATTTGAAGTTGGACAGTAAATGGATGTTGGCTGGAGGCAGCATGTGTTCGGACTGTTTTGAAAGAGAGAGCGGGAATTATAGAAGCCAATTCAGAAGAACAGTGCCCATGGAAGTATCTGTAGAAGAGGCATGCAGCAGAAACAGTACGTCTATGAGAAAGCGAGTGGAGAGACTCTGTTAGAGATGAATCATTAATTAACCTAACTGCCCTCTTCTGAATGGAATCAAGAAGCCTAAGAGAGGTTTTAGGGGCACCACCCCAGATGTGGGAACAATATTCCATGGCAGGGCAGATTTGCGATTTATACAGAGTGAGCAGCTGTTTGGAAGAAAGGTAATGCCGAGAGTGAAAGAGAAAAACCAAGTTTTTTAGATGCAGAGGAAGCAATATTTGTAATGTGCTTGTGCCAAGAGAAATTAGAAGTCAGGGTAATCCCCAAAAGAGATATATCATTTTGCCTAGAAATTGGAGTGTCACTAAAGATAAGCATAGGAGCAGAAGAATCCTTTTTGCGAGATTAGCATTAGCATTAGCATTAGTAGAGGCATATGATGCAAGAAAGCAAGCTTATTCAGCATCAGCCAAAAAAAAAAAAAAAAAACCCTCTCCCATTTCACCCCTCCGTTCGTTCGAAATACCTGTCCAGTTGAGCTTTAAATTTGTTTAGGCTATCAACTTCAACAACAAGTGATGGAAGTCGGTTCCACCAACCAACCACCCGCTGGCCAAAGGCAAATTTCCGCACATCTATCCGACATCCGTCCTTCCTCAATTTGAATTTATGCCCTCTGAGGTGATTATTCTGAGAAAGATGAAGAATCCCATTGGCATTGAGCATGCTCAAACCATTCAAAGCCTTATACACCTCTATCAGATCACCTCGCCGGTGCCTAGTCTCCAGACTCTGTAATTTGCAAAACTTAAGCCTTTCTTCGTAAGAGCAACCCTTTGTTCCATTTACTAAACTTGTTGCCCTTCTCTGTACCCGTTCCAGAAGCTCTACATCCTTCTTGAAATGAGGCCTCCAGACCTGTATACAGTACTCAAGATGTGGCCTAACCATTGCCTTATACAAGGGAATAATCACCTCCTTATCCCTGCTAGAAAAATTCCTGTATATCATTGACAAGACACCATGAGCTACTCTTGCAGCTCGTCTGCACTGCTCAGAGAACTTCATATCTGCCTGCACAATTACCCCCAGGTCCTTTTCATTCTCCACCACTGTCAGTGTAGTACCGCAGAGTTGATACATTGCTCTGGGGTTACTGTTACCCATATGTAGTACTTTACATTTGTCAATGTTAAACTTCATTTGCCACCTCTCAGCCCATCTGTTCAACCTTTCCAGATCCTGTTGCAGCAGCATAGCGTCAGTAGTGTCCTTACGACCCTGCCAACCTATGTATCATCTGCAAACTTAGACATTAAACTTGATATCCCATCATCAATATCATTCATAAACACCGAAAACAACAATGGACCCAACACTGAACCTTGAGGAACTCCACTAATAACATTAGTCCACGTTGAGCAGTGTCCATTGATTACCACTCTCTCTGTCTTCTGCCACTCAACCATCCCCTTATCCATAGCAGCAATTTGCCTCCAATGCCACACTGCTCCAATTTGTGCAGCAGTCTTCCATGTGCAACAGTATCAAAAGCCTTTCTAAGATCCAAATATATAATATCAAAGTTATTCCCTGCATCCAGTTCTTTTGTGACTACATCATAGTATCCAATCAAATTGGTCAGGCAAGACCTGCCCTTAACAAAACCATGCTGCGTCTGAGCTATAACTGAATTCTTGTCTAAATGATCCTGCAGTGCTTCTTTAACCAGTGCCTCCATTAATTTACCTGGAACAGAAGTTAAACTAACAGGTCTATAATTACTTGTGTCAGCCTTTGATCCTCCTTTGTGAATTGGGGTTACATTTGCACATCTCCAGTCTATGGGTACCTCCCCTGAGTCCAAAGAAGCTCTCATAATTATGGCTAGGGGTTTGCATACTTCCTTTGCTGCCTCCTTTAATATAACTGGATAGATCCCATCCACCCCAGGTGCCTTTTTTATGTTTATCCTCAACAAACTCTCCTCCACTTTCCTCTCAGTTATTACAAAATCATCCAGCTCACTGCCAATGTTTACTTTACCTACATCATTCTCCTTCCTGAATAACTCCTCATGCGTGAATGTAGATGCAAAATACTCGTTTAGATTGTTAGCCACCTGAGCAGGATCCTCAACTGTTGAACCATCAATATCCAGTGGACCAATCTGATTCATCCCTTTCCTTCTCGAGTTCAAGTATGTAAAGAACTCCTTTCTGTTTTTCTTTGCATCCTTTGCCAAGGATTTTTCGTAGTCTGCCTTTGCCTGCCTAATCTCCTTTGTGACTTGGTTACAGACCAACTTATATCTATCATAGGCTTCCATGTCGCCCATTAATTTGTATGTATCCCATGCATTTTTCTTTTCTGCCACATGTCTCATTAGTCCATCTGACAACCATTTAGGCCTAAACCTTGAACAATATTTCTTAGTTGGTATGTAAAGCCTGGTAGCCACCAAGATTAGTTCCTTGAATGCTTCCCATTTTGAGTTTGCTGTTGGTAACATCATCAGTTGGTCCCACTGTATAGAATTTAAATACTGTCTCAGACCATCATAGTCGCCTTTACGAAAACAAAAACCCTTCCCTTTACCTCTGATGGTAGTTACCTCCTTGAGTAAATCCCACTTCAACACACTGTGATCACTGCCACCTAGTGGTTCATTTATCTGCAGGTTCTTAATGCATGAAGAATCACTACTGATAATCAGATCAAGAGTATTGCTCCCTCTTGTTGCCTCACGAACATGCTGATGTAGAAAACAATCATCCAATAAATCCACAAAAGCCTTGCTAGTGTGCGAGTGACCAACCCACAAATTCCAGTCAATATCTGGGAAATTAAAATCCCCCATTATAAGACTCTCTGATTTACTGGCCCACTCTATTTCCCTGTACAATATATTATTATACTCATCAGAGTCATTAGGCCTATAGCACACTCCTACTCTCAATTTTGATTTCCCTATGCTTATGTCACACCAAACTGACTCGACACTGCCCTGTCCATCGATGTCAACTGGCTTCACTTCCTTTGACTTTATGTGTTTCTTAATTAATAGCATAACCCCTCCTCCCCTCCTGTCCTGTCTATCCTTTCTATATACATTGTATTCCCCAAATTCCAGTTCCGCATTACTTATATCTGTGTGACACCACGTCTCTGATATCCCAACAATATCTGCCTTTGATGTTTTGAGCAATACCTCAAATTCATCAAATTTATTTACCAAACTCCTAGCATTGGTGTACACGCAGGTATACATGCACCTGTTTCTATTCTTAGCTACCCTAACACAACCCATGTGTTTACTTGTAACGCAATGACTACCAGCAGTCTCTGAAATATCCTGCATCTTGTTTTTCAGACTTCTGCTCATTTGAATAGAAGCAGTGCAAGAATCACTTCCATTTCTGCCAGTGGCTACTGTTAATCTATTAGTCCTTGTATCCCCCCCAACTAGCAGTTTTCCGACCCACCTAACACTGCCTCAACAGCATCAGCAAAAATTCTTGCACCCTTTCTATTTAAGTGTATCCCATCCCTGTAGAAGCAATCTCTCCTGTTAACAAGTACAGTCCAGGCTGAAAAAAATTCTACCCCTTGAGCCTTGCACAATCCCTCCAGGGCCGAATTGATCGACAAGGCTCTCATCATATACTCCCTCCTATCGTGTCTGGGCAGAATTGCAGACACTTTCAAGTTCAACCCTAATTCACGGCTTTTTTTCAACAGTGACCTGTACTTGCTAAGTAATTCCGCCGGTCTCCTACTCTTAATATCATTAGTGCCAACGTGTACAACTATATCACCTTTTGTGCCCTTAAAAGATGATATCCGCTCTACAACGTCATCAACCTTTGCCCCTGGCAGACATACCCTGGTCCTATTCCACCTATCCTTTTTACAATAAGACAAGACTGAGTTTTAGAAGGGTTGAAAGCAACTAAGTTGTCTTTGCCCCACTGAAGAATTACCTGAAGATCGGCATTTAAGGAATTGGTAGCAGATTTTCGAGAAGTTGAAGCTGATTGAGCAGGGTAAGGTTTCTCAAAATGGAAAGTGGAATGCAATGTGCTATCATCGGCAAAACTGTGGATAGGATTTCCAGTAAATGGAAGAAGGTCATTAATATACAAGAGGAAAAGAGTGGGTGAAAGAACTGAACCTTGGGGAACACCGGCATTAGTGGAGAAGTTAGAAGACAGAGAGCCATCTACCATCACCCTCAGTGAGCGATCAGAGAGAAAACTGGATAACCAATTACTAAAAAACAGTTGGCAAACCATAAGATGGAAGCTTGTTTAGAAGACCTTTATGCCAAACACGATCAAAAGCCTTTGAGATGCCAAGAGCAACTACTTGTGTTTCACTGAACCTTTCCATTGAATTAGTCCTTAAATGGGTAACATAAGCCAGAATATCACCAGTGGATCGACACTGATGGAATCCATACTGGCTATTGTTCATCAGATGGAAGGTTTCTAGGTAGTTTAAGAGTTGGCGGTTAATTGATTTCTCCATTACTTTAGAAAGAGTAGAAGTAATTGGAATTCTGTAGGGAAAGGAAGACAGAAGCTTATTAAACTGTAACAGGGAGCTATATGATTTTGTAATAACTGAGAGAAAAGTGGAGGAGAAATCGGTGAAGCTAAACATAATAAAGGGACCTGTGGTGGACAGAATCTCTCCAGTTATATTGAAGGAGGCAGCAAAGGAAGTAAGTAAGTAAACCCTTAGCCATAATTATGAGAGCATCCTTGGACTTAGGAGAGGTCCCCTCAGACTGGAGATTTGCAAATGTATCTCCTATTCACAAAGGGGATCAAGGGTGACACGAGTAATTACAGACCTGTTAGTTTAACTTCTGTTCTGGGGAAAAAATAATGGAGGCACTGGCTAAAGAAGCATTACAGGATCATCTAGACAAGACTGCAGTAATAATTAAGACACAGCATGGGTTTGTTAAGGGGATGTCTTGCCCGACCAATTTAATTGGATTCTATGATGCAGTCACAAAGGAACTGGACGTAAAAAATAATTTTGACATCATATACTTGGATTTCAGGAAAGCTTTTGATACTGTTGCACATGGAAGGCTACTGTCCAAATTGGAGCAGTATGTCATTAAGGCCAAGTTGCTGCAATGGATAAAAGGATGGCTGAGTGGGAGAATGGTAATCAATGGAAACTGCTCTTCGTGGACTAATGTTATTAGTGGAGTCCACCAGGGTTCGGTGCTGGGCCCATTTTTGTTTTGTATATTTATCAGTGATATTGATGAAGGTATATCAGGCTTCATGTCCAAGTTTGTAGATGATACAAAGGTTGGCAGGGTTGTTAATGACAGTATGCTACTGCAACAGGATGTAGAAAAGTTGGGCAGATGGGCTGAGAAGAGGAAACTGAAGTTTAGCATTGAAAACTGCAAAGTACTCTATATGGGTTACAGTAACCCCAGAGAAATGTACCAACTGTGTTGGACTACACTCGGGGTAGTGGAGAATGAAAAAGACCTGGGGGTTATTATGCAGTCAGAGATGAAGTTTTCTGAGCAGTGCAAACAGACTGCCAGAGCAGATCAGGGGTCTTGTCAATGATAAACAGGAATTTTGCTAGCAGGGATAAGGAGGTGATTATCCCCTTGTATAAGGCAATGGTCAGGTTACACCTTGAATTCTGCATACAGGAGGTCTAATTTTAGGAAGGATGTAGAGTTGCTAGAATGAGTACAGATAAGGGCAACAAGATTAATGAGGGCAACGAAGGTGTGCTCTTACCAAGAAGGGCTTAAGTTCTGCAATTTGCAGCATCTGGAGACTAGGCACCTGCGAGGTGATCTGATTGAGGTGTATAAGGCTTTGAATGGTTTGAGCAGGCTCAATGCTGATGGAATTCTTCTTCTTGCTGAGATTAGGAACCTGAGGGAGCATAAACTCAAATTGAGGAAACTCAATTGTAGAATAGATGTACGGAATTTGCCTTTAGCCAGCGGGCATTTGATTGCTGGAACAAACTTCCATCTGTTTTTGGAGAAGTTGATAGCTTAAATAAATTTAAGGAAGAATCTGAGAAACTTTTGGAACGAATGGATGGGTGAAATGGGGAGGTTTTTTTTTTTTTTTTTGCCTGATTCTTTTATAAGCTTGCTTTCGTGCATCATATGCCTCTGCTAATGCTAATGTCATGCAGTTCCACAATCAGATCATACTACTCTGAACTTCCCTCACTACCATTAGCTTGTTGTCAAACACTTTTCAATCAGTCTCCACGTGGAACATTTCACACAATTTATCTCACATCTTAGGAAATGAAGTAAATATAGAAGAACTTTTAATGTATATAAAACATATTAGCTTGTACAGGAGTGTATAATTTAACATGTATAGCGACATACTGCTTGTAATAAACTATGAAAGATACAATTTGGCCTCGGTAACACTTGTCATTAAACCTAATATCAACAATAACAACAAGCAAACATAATCACTGCTGATAATCAAATCAAGAGTATTACTCCCTCTGGTTGCCTACATAGTGATCTTCTCGCTAGTGCTATCCAATTAACTTACTATGACATTAGGAACAGCTTGTGGAAATCCCAGATGGTAAATAAACCAAACAGATTGGGAAATATATGAGGCTATTGCAAAATTAAATGCACATATTATCAAGCAAAAACGTGATGGAGCAATGCAATACGTAACAAATAAGATAACAAAGCAATGCAATATATAACAAATAAAGTTATTCAAGCTGCTGAGCAGACTATTTTAAAAAAACATCTACACACTTCCCAAGTCACCGCAAGTCATGGTGGAATGAAGAATTGTGTTCAAAATAAACAAGAGAGAAACAAAACCTGGACTACTTTGCAAAGGTACCACAACTGCAGAGAATCTAATATTGTTCAAGAAAACACACACGAGAGCCAAGTACATTAGAAGAGCCAGCAGAAAGACTTCCTGGATAGAATTTGCATCTGGATTAACCAATTCCACACTATCTGAAACTGTCTGGAATAAAATCAGCAAAATGAGTGGCATTTTGTTGATTTATTCCATATCAAATTAACCCAATTCTGATCCTAAACTGGAATGGGCAAATCACTGCAGAGCCTTCAAAAATAGCCATTGCACTGGATGAAACTGTTGCCGAAACATCTGCAACCACCTTGTGTACTCCCTTATTGGAACTGTTAAGTTCTATTAATGCCTTGATAGTGAACTGTCCAAAAAGTCATTTATATATAAGGCAAGAAAAGAAAAGCACAAACTGAATTTTTCTATAAGAAATGACAAACAATACAACCTTTTTTAAATTCCGTGGATTAAAATGGCACTGTCTGTGACAGTGTCCATTTTAATCCACGTTCCAAAGATTGTTCCCAAAT
Organism: Mastigoproctus giganteus; assembly: GCF_048544385.1. Classification (NCBI taxonomy): domain Eukaryota; kingdom Metazoa; phylum Arthropoda; class Arachnida; order Uropygi; family Thelyphonidae; genus Mastigoproctus; species Mastigoproctus giganteus. Next base: position 140,025,517 of record NC_143585.1, on the reverse strand, counting down.
AGCATTACTAGAACTATATCACAAAATCTTTTTTCTAAACCATTTTCCAGATAATTTGCATGATGCAATAATCCCAGATTTTCCAAAACCAGGAAAGATCTCTCAGAGCTACACAACTACCATCCAATGGCTTTACCAAGCTACCCAGTAAAAGCCATTGAAAAAAAAAATTATTAATGCCCAACTAACATGGTTTTTGGACAGTAATAATCATATGTCTTGCACAAGATGGCTTCAGGAAAAATCACTGAACAGACTTGCTTATCAAATTAGAAAATATATACTTAATGCCTTCCTCTGAAAAGAATATCACGTCATGGTTTGTTTTGTTGTAGAAAAAGATATATAAACCAAATTGAATATAAGCAAATAGGAAATGGTGCAATTTTCACTGACTCACTTAGTTCTTTTACTGTCTTGCAGCATGCTAATGCCACAGCACAGCACATCCATTTCTACAACATGCCCAATATTCAGTATCAGATCTATTGCAAATAAATCATATCACATTCTGCTGGATCCCAGGTTACACAGTTATTCCTGTGTAGCCAGTGGGGTCAACCCTTCATCCACCAAAGCAATATAAAGCGATGGCGACAACAAACTTTGGCTAATTAAACAAATGCCTCAACCATAGCCCACTAGCCTCCCCTCCGATATGTAAGACACAAAGAAGTGTCCTTACTTGGTTATAATTTGGGCATACACATGACACACTCTTACCTGCTTAGAGATGAAGATCCTCCTCAGTATTATTACTGTCAAATTCCACTAATGTCAATGCACTTGATAGTGAACTGTCCAAAATGTGAAAGGGAACTTCTTAGTGTTGAATTGAATCCAGAAGACAACCTAATTCTCAAAGTGATTCTAGATGATGGCTAAATATTACTACCATTTTCCTTTTTTTTTTTAAGTTAATTGGCTACCTCCAACACACAAGTTCATATTGCATCATTTATTTAGGAGCTACATTAATATAATGCAGAGTCCCAGTATTTTAATATATACTGAGACATGATGGAATTTCTGAGCATCAACTCCCATGAACTCTCCCAACCTAAGCTAGGCACATTATAGCCAAAGTTGCTCCCGCACTAATGGCTGTCAAACAACAGCAACAACTGATTACAGTATTAATAAAAACATCAATAAATGTGCTTCAGAGGAAAAACACTTTCTTATTGGATGGTAAAAAAAAAAAAAATTAACTGCTGTAATTACTAAAAAAAATACTAATGTACTACTAAAAAAATTAACTAGTGTTAACTGCTTCTTAAGGAATAATTATAACAAATACATGCAACCTTTGAGAAATTCAGTCAACTTCTCACATGTTGTAACAAAGATTTGCTAATAAGTTTTGTTTCTTTCCTGTGGAAAGAAGATTGTCAAAATTTGTCACAATTATAAGTTGTCATATAGCTGATGAGCTTTGACTAGTTATAATGGTGACAAAAACTTTAGTTGTGTGCAGTTAAGAGTATTGTTGGTGCAAGTCAGGAGGTTGCTGTTTATGTGGTTAATCTTAACCACAGATTTAATAAAGTGTATATTTTTTTCAGTTGTATTCACTCTAGGCATTCTCTCTCTCTCTCTCTCTCTCTCTCTCTCTCTCTCTCTCTCTCTCTCTCTCTCTCTCTCTCTCTCTCTCTCTCTCTCTCTCTCTCTCTCTCTCTCTCTTGTTCTAAAGTGATGTCAAACTGATTATGACCACCCATACATACCTGTAATTTCAAGAGCAGTTTATACTAAGTTTACTGAATAAGTGATAGAACTAAAAGAGAGAAATATCTCATTTTATTGCATGGATTCATGAAGATGTGCAATTGTTGTTATGAATACTACATGCTTTCTTAATATTTCCAGATTGAAAATGGACCAGCTTTTAAAAATTCTGGATTGTAAGAAGCTGGTTTTTTACAGTTTCCCATATGTCTTCTTATTTTAAATAATTAAAAAAAAAAAAAACATATTTAACGAAATAAATTTGTATATGCATGTGTATAAATGTTGATTTTTTTTTATCATAAGCCTGGGACACTGGGTCAGGAAGGGCTAATTGAGAGTTGCAGCAAAAAATAAGTTTGGAAATGCTGATATAATTGCCTCTATTAGTTCTAGTCTGTCCACCTTAAAAAAAAAAAAAAAAACTCACATACACAAAACAATATTTTGATTTGTACCTATTACTGTAAAAGGTAATAAAGAAAATTAATGTCATTTACTTCTAATTATTATTAGTCAATTTGGACTTTAAATGAAACATCCAAATTTAGATCACGTCATTTTTAACTTTAATTTAAGTTATTTTGTACAGATAGTGCATAACATTATTTTCTACATCGTTACATACAGTCATACTTAAGATTTCACATTTTCAGTGTAACATTATGAATTCATATAGCTACCTAAAAAAATTATGCTATACTACCAGTTCAATAGCTGTTTGTATTTTGAAAACTAAGGCTAATTTACCAAGGTGTACTTGCTCCAGAAACAATGCAATTACTTTTGGTCTAAAGCTCACACAATGTTATTTTTATGAACTCTAAGAATATGTGCACCAGGGCCCTGAATCCAGTATTGTCCAGATAATTTAAGTTACATTTTTTTTATAAGTTATGTTTAGATATATAGCTGTAGCATGATCATATTTATATTTAGATAAAGTATGGCAATTATTTTTGACACTATTGAACCGGTCAGTGCCTTTCTACCATGTTTTGTACATAATAAACTGTCTATCAATAATCATATGAGATACAATTAAAATGATGCCAATTATCGACTTGGACAGTTCACTTGAAACAAAACATGATGCAAAGGCACTAACCCATTCAATAATAATTAGATAAAATATAGATGGTTTTGTTGAATTTCAGATATTACCAACGTCTTAATTATTTCAAGATAGTTTCAGGCTTTTATTTTTTTGTTGACTGCTGAAAACATGGGAGCAAAGTTGTTTAATTTGTACATTGTCAATTTTGAAAAATGTTTTACACACAGAGAAGGTTTCTTCTTAGTTTTTTGTATAGTAACTTATCAAAATTGGGCTTGGCACTTTTTGTATCTTTCTTTTATTTCTTAATTCTTAGATATATACAAATCCAGCTGTTTCAAAAATTCTTTGGTTCATTTGAGCCTCATAATTTTTTCCCTCTTTAATTAATATTTGGTAAAGTTTCTCGACTGGAAATGCAGAATAATATGTATTTCTTAATTTATCCCATCTCTTATGACAATTTGACATAACAGCATATGTTAATAAAGATGAATTCACTTAATTCACTTCATTTAGAATTCACTTAATGCAGATTTTATCTGATTCTGATATGCATTGATGATTTGACATTAAAATGCTGGTTTCTTCACCAGCTAAAATTTCCATATTAACTTACCAAAAGTGTGTTTCTCATCTTCCAGTTTTAAAAGCTCTTGGGGAACATATGTTTACAACAAAGGAAAAATGAGAAAAAAAACTTAATTGCTTGAAGCGGGACCTGAACCTGCAATGTGTCTGGAAGAGTGAATTAACGAATTAAGCTACCGAAACAGTGTGAGTAACCCTATCTCAGATTTCCTTTTGAAGTAAAAGAACGGCAACTTTTAGCAAGATATGACATTACATATAATAATTAATTCTTCAGCTGGACATGGGATGATGATGATGATGTGCTCTTTAAACATTAAAATATTTAATTGATGATTTGGTTGGTTATGCAAAAAGCTGCTTTTGTAACTTTGCTGATGATGTATGCTTTTTTGCAGCTTTACCATGTGACCAACATAATAATTCTACAACATCAGTAAATAAAGATTTGGTGTCAGTATTATCATGCTCAAGATCATGGAATCTTTCATTCAACACTTCCAAGTGTAAGTTCGCTAGTCTCTTTATTTCTATGTTTATGAATTCTATCTCTGTGTTAGGTAATTAGTTTCATTTGAAAAAAAAAAAAAAGAAAGAAAGAAAAAAAAAACTTCCAAGATGCAGTTTACTTGCTGTTTCACTTATTCTTCTATTATTTGAAATTGCAAGTTCAGAAAAGTTCCTTTGTAAAACAGAGCATTAGAGTAAGTTTTAAAACATCAAAGCTCCATTTATTTTCTCTACTTTCTTATTCCAATTTCTTTTGTTCATTCTCTTTAATGTTCTCTCTGCACTTTAAGGTAACAAGATTACTTGTTTTTTAATTAACATTAGTATCAACCTTTCACTGATTCCATTCTTTGTCAATAACAAATGAAGTGCCTAAATTTACAGGAATCTTATGAGGTACTGAACAACTTTTTTATTATATTAACAGGTGTGGTATTTAGTAAAGCTAGTTGTTTTTGTCATTCCTCCTTTAAATAGTTGCAGTTATTCTATTCCAAAGTGATAGTTTTATCACTGTTCATTACTAATTGAGGTCTATACTTCTATTTTACTTTAGAATATGTATATATTATAAATTTTTAAACGTAAGGGCATAGTAAATATGAAATCAGAAAGTATCAAATACTGTGCTATTACTTATCAGTTTACTCGTTAATTCTTGTCTTATCCTCTTTTTTTATCAGATGTGTACTCTTATCAAATAAGCTTCTTTTTTTTTTTTCGTGTTATGGGCATTCATTTAGTTTTCAAGCAGAACACTGATAATGCAATAAATAAAAAAATTAAAAAAAAGCTCAGCATTACACATTAAAATCCTCCTGGAGAACTTTTCAGAGGATCATATAAGTGAAAATAATAAATCTTAAACTACTTCTTTAATTGCTTATAATTTATAGTTGTTTGTTAAAACTGTTATAATAATGTACAAATAAATTAAAATTAGAATAATAGAATGAAACAAAATCCATTGTGTGATATAATGTGTTTTTAATAACCATCAGTTATGTTTAAAAAAACACTAAAAAATCTTCTCCATCTTTTCATAGACTGATAAATGCATTCATAGACACCATTGTGTTGTCTGGGCATTCTGCAGAGAATATCACCTTCATATGATATTTTAAATGAACTGCATTCTTTAAGATGATCATATAGTTTGGGGAGGATTATTGGGAGAGTGTGGAATAGTTTCTATAATATAGACATATTTTCCTATTACCACTAGGATTCTTCTAGTTAAAAATGCTAATCTTGGTGCAGTAATCATTTGTTAAACAGAGATAAAATACTTATACTATATATCTAACTTACTTATCATTTAGTATATACTGTAATTAATATTAAAACTTGTATAATATGTTATATTATCAGTATATATCTTATAGTGTATATCTAACTTATTTATTATTTTTTAAGTCATGTTGTTCAGAAACCATGATATTACAAATAGTTCTTTATATATTTTATTTTCTAAACAAAAAAATTAAAAACAGAGAGACATTTGTCTGGGCCTATTCTTCAGTATATAGAAATTATCAGATATGGTCAAATGTAATTTTTTTGTTACTGCCACATTTTTAAAATTAGTTTTATCTATTAGAGATGTGATTCATATTGCATTTAACTCTTTAACAATATAAAGTAAGTTTACCGTATAAAAATGTGTAATGAAAAAAATAATAGCTAAAATTTCCTAGGTTGCCAAAATTTTCACCTCCATAATCAGTGTTTGATTTTTTTTTTTCATAACATATTTATAAAAAAGTGCATTTATTATTTTTATAGGGCCAAAAGAATTTATTCCACTTCTGCCTGTTTTAGACACATTACCATATATGCATAATATGCCCATTGACTTCACTACGTCCGTATCTGCCTGTCTGCATGTATCAACTCAATTCCCAGTGGACAAATTTTCATGAAATTTTATATTGGTGCCTTTCAGAAAGATTTGTCATGCATTCCAAATTTCATTAAAATTTCACCAATAGAAATGGCAATTATTATTATTTATTTGTATTTTTTTCTATCTTCATATAATGACTACCAATAAATGGATTCTCATGAAATGTTATATTTGGGCCTTTTACAAGATTTGTAGGCTAACCCAATTTCATTAATTTGTCAGTCCATCTGCATGCAATAACTTGACTTCCAGTGGATGAATTTACATCAAATTTTATATTTAGGCTTGTAGAAAGATTTATCAAGCCATTCCAGATTTCATTAAAAATTGGACTGGTAGAAAGCTTAGACAATAAGCTTGATGATATATCTTCATCAATATCATTAATAAATATTGAAAACAGTAAGTGAGGGGTCCAGCACTGAACTCTGTATTATTACAGGAAAAATATAGTGCTCAAAAATATTGCATCCTCATTTTTTATGCCATATACTGTAGCTAATCTTTTAGAAACAGCTGAAAGTACATAAATAAGTAATAACAATACACATATGAAACTATTAATTGCAGAAAAATTTACTTTTATGCCTTATGGGTAAATATACAACAAAATTAGTACTTTCCTCCAAAATAACAGCATGTTACTTATGATTCATATAATAACAAAAAATCTATGAAATCAGTGATGATTTTTTTTTTTTTTCATTACTTTGCTCATATTAGGATGACAGGTAGCTAGATAACCAAAAAACACAGCAAATTGCAGAACCTTATCTAGTCCAGTTGATGACTGCTGCACATCATTGTGCAGCAGTCATCAACTGGACTAGATAAGGCTCTAAGTGTATTCCTAGGAAATCTCATGCAATAACTTGACAACTTTCAGTGGATGGATTTACATCAAATTTTAAATTAGGAATTGTAGAAAGATTTATCAAGCCATCCCAAGTTTCAAAAAAAATTGGACTGGTAGAAAGCTTAGACAATAAGCTTGATGATATACCGTCATCAATATCATTAATAAATATTGAAAACAGTAAGGGAGGGGCCCAGCACTGAAATCTGAGGGACTGTATTAATATTAGTGCTAAAAAAAATTGCATCACCTCATTTTTTATGCCATATACTGCATATATGAAACACCCATTTTTCATATGAAATGAAGCTAATCTTTTAGAAATAGCTGAAAGTACATAAATAAGTAATACCAATACACATATGAAACTGTTAATTGCAGAAAAATTTACTTTTATGCATTATGGGTAAACATACAACAAAATTAGTACTTTTATCCAAAATAACAGCACGTTACTTATGGTTCATATAATTAACCCAGGGGCTCACATCTGGTGAGTATGGGCTTGGCACACCCAGGGGTCCTGAGCTGTATATCATCATTCATCTCTTGGTGATTTCTCCTCTACTTCTCTCTCTCTCTCTCTGAGGGTAACTTGGAAATTTTTTTTTTAGCCGGTGCAGCATAAGCCTCAGGCTTCCTTGCACTATATGGCTAGTAATAATAATAATAATAATAATAATAACAAAAAATCTAAGAAAGCAGTGGTTTTTTTTTTCATTACTTTGCTCATACTAGGATGACAGGCAGCTAGATAACCAAAAAACACAACAAAATGCAGAACCTTATCCAGTGTAGTTGTTGACTGCTGCACATCATTTGCAGCAGTCATAAATTGGACTGGATAAGGTTGAGTGTATTTCTAGGAAATACCAAACATGAATTAATGTCTCCTGCAGCTCTGAGTGTTTTTGGTATCTTTTGCATTACTGAACCATCCATTTTTCATATGAAATTAATCATTTCAAAATTACAGATAACTGTTTATTACAAAAACTTGCAAGCATCGAGGCAAGTAAAGCTCCTGGAGTTGATGGCATATACAGAGTATTTTTGAGGAAGGCTACTAGGGAGTGTATTGAACCACTGAAATTAATTATGAGGGCATCTTTAGACTCAGAAGAGAGAGTCTTTTGGATTGGAGAAATGCCAAGGTATCACCAAGTCTGGTCCTTGAGACTGTTGCAGACATTCTCTCAGAAATGTCAAACTGAGCTTCCTGCTACCTGGGAATTTAAATGCTGACAGAGCTGAAATTCAAATGACGCTCAAGTCAAGTGTACTGATTTTTGGGTGAAGACCAGTCATTCTGTGATAACCAAACCTTCTGCTTGCACCGTCACGATGGTGGGACTGTTAGTAACCCCGGGTATAACCCACCATGTACAAGTCCTGAATTATGGCACCTAGTATACTTGTTGTAACTATCCAGGTGCAAACCAATGTAGGCAACATCCAGGTGTGGTATACACACCAAACAGTGGAATGCCCCCTCTCTGTGTTTCCAGGCAATGCTAGGTGGTAGATGATTCATCAACTGGTGCAGTTCCACCACTTTGCTTATTGGAGGCTTGAAGTGGTGAAACCCAAATTTAGTCTCAAGACTAAACATGTGTTGTCTCAAGAGCAAAGCTCTGGCAGCCCCCCCCCCCATATCTATCATCGTGACAGTATGATTGATATCTTTTGAGGTTATGATGGCCATAATGGCAGGATCCAATCTTCCTTAAACTTTGAGGATGCAACTTTAAAATCGTATTCACAGGCCATTTGCTAGGTAGTCCAACAGACGAAACCTATTGGTAACTCTCTAGGAGGTTCAGATCACCTAGTGTATAATCTTGCTGCCCCTACTTTGCTAGATCGTGAGTGGAGGAAGTCAGAGTAGTGTGTATGCACAAATATACGTGGTCTCAGTTCCAATCTCAGTGATGTCAATTCACTTCAGTCTGGCAAACCCCACATACCTTTTCTGACAGAACCCCAATTATCAGTTGATTCAACCTCTGCTCATATCAGTTGTCCTACTTATTTGCTGTATAATTCCTTTCTCTTCAAAGGTGTTCTTGTGAATATGTCAGCTTTGATATTCCCTGCCAGAGACTCAGTAATTTGGAATTTCCTCATTTTGATCTTCTCTGGCTTAAAATCTCTTTACCCCATTCTGTCAAATTTATCTGTTGCCTCTATTGTTCTCCCAACTCCACTAATCACTTGGAACTCTTTGACTTCCTCCACTCACGAACCATTAAAATCACCCACCTAACAGTGGGTGATTTTAATGGTTCTTCCTTGGTGATGTTAATGTACACAACTCCAGCTGGCTTCTGTTTTATAGTCACAATGTCACAGCTAATCAATATGCTGAGGCTTTTGCAATTACTGATAACCTTGCACAGATTGTTCATTACTTACAAGAATACCAGACAATTCTAACCTCTTGATCTTTTTCTAATTGACAATTCTTCTAAGTTGAGTACTCCTCTAGAAACTTCAGACCACAACTTGGTGATGGTCTCTTCTCCAGTGGAGCCTTTCCCTCATGGCCATTCCCAACCAGTTACAAGAATGGAAAATGGGATGATCTGCAAGATTTCCTTTCCTTAGTTGGATTACTGTTTCAAATCATCTGATGTCAACATTCAGATCGTGTCAGTTATCGTTTTCCTGTATATATTAATGACCTTCTCCCTTGAAGGGATGAAATCATTTATTCTACACTCCACATTAAAATCTCATCCTTTATCTAAACCTTGGTTTTCCAATAAATGTGCTAAGTCTGTTCAAGATGAAATGTTGTGTATCATAATAGACTTGCATCCAGATCTGCAGGTTCATTTTCTGCCTACACCAAAGTTTCCAACAAGTGTAAAGCTGTTAATAATCAGTCCAAAACTAAATTTTGAATAGGCTAAGAAATTATTGGCCACAACTTTCGCCCACTCTTTCTAAACTGGATGGTAACTTAGCTAAAGATAAAGCTGACCTGCTGGCATACTTCTTTTCTTCTAACTCATGTATTGATAATCTTGGTAAACTACCTCCTACCATTCCCAGTACCATCCATTCAGTGCCTCCTGTGGTCTTTTGTCAAAGAGATGTCAGACAAATTTTGAAAAGCCAGTCTTGATACCAAGAAAGTGCCAGGTCCTGATGGTATATCTCCACTTGCTCTTAAAACCTGTGCTCTTGTTCTGTGATGCCTTTTTACTCTTTCTTATTCCATCGATGTTTTCCATTCTGCTTGGAAATTGCTCAAATCCAACCAGTTCCTAAATAGGGTGACAAATCCCTTCCATCTAATTATCATTCCATTGCACTTCTACTCTTTCCAGGGTAATGGAAAAATCTGTTAACTGCCAACTTCTAAACTATATATAAACCTTCCATCTGATCAATGATTGCTGCATGGATTCCATCAGTTTGATCTACTGGTGATATATTATGTTACCCATCTATGGACAAATTCAGTACAAAAGTTTGGAAAATGTAAACTCAGCAGTTGCTCTTGATATTTCTAAGGCTTTTGATCAAGTTTTACCTAAATAACCTTCCATCTTATGGTTTGCCAGCTGTTTTCTGTAATTGGGTATCCAGTTTTCTCTCTGACGTTCCCTGTGGGTGATAGTAGCTGTTCCCTGTTTTCTAGCTTGGGGTGTTCCCCAAGGTTCTTTTCTTTTTTCCACTCTTTTCCTCCTGTATATTAATGATCTTCTCCCTTTGACCAAGAATCCTATCCTTAGTTTTTCTGATGACAGCAAATTGTATTCCGCCATCAAATTTCTGAAACCTCACCCTGATCGAACAGCTTCAACTTCTCAAATATCCACTACCAGTTCTATAAATGTTGATCTCTAGGTAATTTTACAGTCATGCATTACCTTAGTTGATTTCAATCCTTCTAAAACTCAGTCCTGTCCTGTATCTTGCAAAAAGGATTCTTCTACTCCTATGCTTATTTTCAATGATACTTAGTTTTCTAGACAAGATCAGGTATCTCTATTAAAGATTCTCCTGACTTCTAATCTCTCTCAGCATAAGCATATCTCGAATATGGTTCCTCTGCATCGAAAAAACTGGGTTTTCTCTTTTGCACTCAGCTTTACTTTTCTTCCAAACAACTGCTCACTCTGCACAAATCGCTACTCCGCTCTCCCTAGAATATTGTTCCCACATCTGGGATGGCAGTGCTCCTAAAACCTCTCTCAGGTTTCTAGCTTCCATTCAAAGGAGGGCAGTTATATTAATTGATGACCCATTTCTAACAGTCTCTTCACTTTCTGTTTCTGCTGCATGCCTTTTCTCTAGATACTTCCGTGGGCATTGTTCTTCTGAATTGGCTTCTATAATTCCCACCCTCTCTCTTCTAAAGCAGTCTGAATGCATGCCACAGCCAGTCAGTTTCCTTTTACTGTCCAACTTCAATCTCACAGAACCAACTTTTCTTCTTCTTCATTTATTCCTTTGTCTTCTGATTTCTGGAACAACCTCCCTTCATACATATTTCCTGAAAGTTACAATCTACAGAAATTCAAGTATAATGTCAACAAATATCTTCTTTCATCTTCTCAACATATATTAGGCTTAATGTCTAAGTTTGCAGATGATACAAAGGTTGGTATGTTGGTTAATGACAGCAATGACTGTATGATACTGCAATAATATCTAGAAGGCTACTGACTAGGTGTTTTTTCAGGAGCCTCTAAATGGAACTTTATTGATTTGATTTGATTTAATGGTTTTTCTCTAACTTAGTAGTGTAGTATTTATTTGTAATTCCCTGAATAATTTGGTGTATTTGTTCTTTACTTGGCCATTTTAATTGCTTAAAACCACAGTTGGCTTCTGCCGGCATCAATAAGAACACTGATGATGAGGCTACTGACTAGATGTTTTTTAGGGAACTGCTAAGTGGAACTTTATTAATTTGAAGTTATTGTTTTTCTGTAACTTTTGATTTAAAATTAATAGTGCAGTATTTATTTTTAATTCCCTGATTAATTTAGTATATTTGTTCTTTACTTGGCTCTTGTAATTGCTTAAAAACCACAATTGACTTCTGCCAGCATTATGTTGTATCAACAAGAATGTTCGAATTCTGCTTTAACATTGTTTTAATATTGATATAGGAGATACTTGAAGGTTTCTACAGAGCTTTGTAACAGTGTAATCAGCATTATAAGAGGCTTGTAAACTAAAATTTATACACATATGTTTTTTTTAATAACCTAATTTTATCATGCAGTCTGTAACGTTATGACATTAATATTCATAGAGCCTTTAGTGTCTGTGATTTTACTTGGATATAGTATTGCAAATAGGTTGCTTGAGAATTTGAATAATGTAGGTGGTAATAGATAGATAAATTAATTAGTAACTATTATATAACAACTTAAAATTTACAAACTTAATGGTGCAGTGTAAAACATATAACATAAACTTGATAGGAGGTACAAAATACATATAACTGAAACTTGGTAGGAGATAAAAAATACATATACCATAAACTTTACATTGCAATATATGCCAATTTTTAATTATCATTCTTTTCAAGCTGTTACTATTCACTACACATTGTTATTAATACATTGTGTATATATATATTCAGTAATGTAAACTTCATAACATAACTGATATGTAGTATTATTACTGCATTAGGATATAAGTTTAGGTAATATTTTTAATTATATTGAATTTGAATCGAAATCAGGCCTCAGACTAGAGCAGCAAACCAAAAGGCTCAAGATAGTGGGAATGCTGTGGCACAGGGGAAAACTGAAGAGGGCGGTTGTCCTCAATCACAACCTTATGAAATGTACTGCTTGTTTGATGTTTGCAGTATCAGGAACGGGACATGATATTACCAAGGGAGATGTCTAGTGTGTGTTCAATGTAAAGAGTGTGAGAATATTAGGCACCAACTCAGCGTTGTTATGGACCTTTATGAGAGAACAGGTGGATGCCCTCGAAGGATTTAAATTGAGAGTCCATCAGACTATCAGCTGCCCACATCAATGCCAGAGCTTGCACTAGATCATCAGGCAATACATCAACCTCAGGGCAGAATGCTCTGGTACCACTGGAGCTAATCTTTGTTGGTGAATTGATTGTCAGGGAAATAGAAAATATATTGTGCAAAAGGCATAGGTGGAATAAGACCAGGGTATGTGCATGCTGGCGACAAAAGTTGATGATGCAGTGCAGATATCATATTATAAGGACACAAAAGAGGCGATATTGTTGTACACATTGGCACTAGTGACATTAAGAGTAGGAGCTCTGCGGACTTACTTAAAAAGTACAGGTAAAAGTTTACAAAAAGTTGCGAGTTCTTGTTAAATTTGAGTGTCTGCACTTCTGCCCAGACATGATAGTAGAGTATATGATGAGAGCCGTGTCAGTCAATTTGGCCCTGGAGAGGTTGTGCTGGTCAAGATATCAAATGAAGACATTATTGGGATATCAGACATATTGTGTCACATGGATATCAGGAATGTAGAATTTCAATATTGAGAGTACAATGTGTACTATGTCAACTGGATGCAGAATAAGCATCCAGTTGACATAGGTAGACAATATGCAGTGTTAAGTCAATTTGGTGTGACATAAGCACTGGGAAAGCAAAAATGAGAGTAGGAGGTAGGAGTGTGTTACAGGCCTAATGACTGATGAGTACAATGAATAGTTGTAGAGAGAAATAGAGTGGGAAGGTAAATCAGAATGACTTATAAGGGGAAATTTTAACTTCCCAGATATTAACTGGAACTTGTGAGTTGGTCACTCGCTCACTAGCAAGACTTTTGTGGATTTACTGGATGATTATTTTCTACTGCAGCATGCTCAAGAGGCAACCAGAGGGAGTAATACTCTTGATCTGATTATCAGCAATGATTATTCATGCATTAAAAATCTGCAGATAAAAGAAACACTAGTTGGAAGTAATCACAGTATACTGATGTGGGACTTACTTAAAGACGTATGTTGCATCAATGATAATGAAAAGAGTTGTTGCTTTCTTAAAGGTGACTGCAGTGCTCTCATAGTTTTTAAATTCTATACAGTGAGTCCAACTGATGATGTTACCAACAGCAAATTCTAAATGGGAAGCATTCAAGGAATTAATCTTGGAAGCTATTGAGCTTTTCATTCATACCAAATAAGAAACACTTCTCATGGTTTAGGCCTAAATGAATTTCAGATGAACTAACGAGACTCGTGACAGAGAAGAAAAATTCATGAGATGCATATAAATTATCAGGCGACACAGAAACCTATGGTAAATACATCGGTGAGCCAAAACATTATAACCAGTTAGTCATTATGCAAATCGAAGCAACTGCAGATGAACTACGGCATGCGCACAGGTTGGGACATGATATAAAAAACACATGATGCTGAGCTCCGTTAATCAGTGTTACTCTTGTTTTTCAGATGGGAAAGGCAGCGGACTTAAGCGAGTTTGACAAAGGCCAAATTGTAATGGCCAGACGACTGGGTCAGAGCATATCCGAAATGATATGGCTGGTGGGGTGCTCGCGGTCAGCCGTGATTAGTATCTACCGAAAGTGATCCAAGGAGGGGAAACCCACAAACCGCCGGCGAGGTGTTGGTCGACCACGGCTCATCAATGCTCAAGGTGAGCAAAGGCTCTCCCAGATGGTACGTGGCAACAGAAGGGCGACTGTGGCACAACTTGCCGGTAATTGGAATGCTGGTGATGAGAGTAATGTGTCACAACACACAGTACTTCAAAACCTGCTGAAAATGGGGCTGTGTAGCTGCAGGCTGCTCTGAGTGCCCATGCTAACCACTGTTCACTGGCAACAGTGCCTACAGTGGGCACACAAACATCAAATCTGGACCTTGAGTGATTGGAAGGAGGTTGTCTGGTCCAATGAATCCGTTTCCTGTTGCATCGTGTGGACGGCCAGATATGTGTGTTGTGTGTTGTTTACCTGGTGAAGCAATGGAGCCTGGGTGCACTTTGGGACAAAAACAAGCTGGTGGTGGTGGTGGTGGTGTCATGCTTTGGGCAATGTTCTGCTGGGATACCCTGCATCGAGTCATCCATGTGCTGGGCACTCTGCCGTCTACCACCTACGTAAACATCATTGCCAACCAGGTACACCCTTTCATGGCAACGGTCTTCCCCTCTGGTGGTGCCGTCTTTCAGCAGGATAATGCTCCATGCCACACCACCTGGATCGTTCGAGACTGGTTTGCGAAACATGAGGAAGTCTTCCAGGTATTGCCCTGGCCTCCAAATTCCCCAGACATCAATTCCATCAAGCATCTGTGGTTTGTGTTGTACTCACAACTCTGATCTGCGGGGTCTCAACCACAGACCTTATAGGAGTTAAAGGATCTGCTGGTTACATGTTGGTACCAGATACCACAAGGCACATTTAGAAATCTTGCAGTGTCCATGTCGCTCTGGGTACGAGTTGTATTGGCTGCAGGTGGAGGACCAACATCATATTAGGTAGGTGGTCATAATGTTTTGGCTCATCGGTGTATAAGCTATGTTGTAATGAAGTCACAAAGGAGAATCGGCAAATGAAGGTAGACTAAGAGAAATCTTTGGCACAGGATGCAAAGAAAAACAGCAAAGACTTCTTTACTAATGTAAACTGTAGAAGGAAGGGGATAAATTAGAATGGTCCATTTTATAGCAATGATTCAACTGTTGTTGATCCTGCTCGGGTTCTACTCATCCTGAAAAACTGAATGAGTATTTTGCATCTAAATTTGTACCTTAGGAATTCTCTATAGAAGTGGAGGCCCTTTTATCAAACTCTAAAAGAGAGCTAAAGGATTTTGTAATCAAAAGAAAGGATGCAAAGAAAAACAGCAAAGACTTCTTTAACTTACATAAATTCTGGAAGGAATGGGATGAATCAGATTGGTCCTGCTCATATAATCCTGCTCAGGTAGCTGACAAAGGGAATGAGTATTTTGTATCTACATTCACACGTGAGGAATTATTAAGGGAGGAGAATGCCAGAAGTTTATCAAACTGCAACAGGATGCTTGATGATTTTGTAATAACTGAGAATGAAGCAGAGGCGAAATTGTTTAAGTTAAACATAAGAAAGGCATCTGGGGTAGACAGGGTCTATCCAGTTATATTAAAGGAGGCGGCAGAGGACGTAAGCAAACCCTTAGTCATAATTATGAGACCATCCGTGGATTTGGGGGAAGTTCCCACAAACTGGAGATGTTAAAATGTATCCCCAATTCTCAAAGGGGATCATTGGTGACACGAGTAATTACAGACCTGTAAGTTTAAAAGGAAAATAATGGAGTCACTGGTGAAAGATGCAATGTAGGATCATCTAGACAAGACTGCAGTCCTAGTTCAGACACAGCATGGGTTTGTTTAGGAGAAATCTTGTCTGTCCAATTTGACTGCATACTATGATGTAGTCAATAATGAACTGGATGCAAAAAATAATTTTTATATCAAACACTTGGATTTCAGGAATGCTTTTGATACTGTTGCACATAAAAGACTGCTGTACAAATTGGAGCAGTATGGCATTAAGGGCAAGTTTTGGCTATGCATGGTTGAGTGCGAGAAGACAGTGGTAACACTCTCTCTCTCTCTCTCTCTCTCTCTCTGTCGTCAGTGGAAGGTGTGCTTTGTGGACTGATATGTTTAGTGGAGTCTCCCAGGTTTCAGTGTTCAGCCCATTGTTGTTTTCCATATTCAATTTATTTTCTATTTTCAGTGATATTGATGAACGTATATGAGGCTTAATATTCAAGTTTGCAGATGATACAAAGGTAGTAGCTAATGACAATAATGACAGTACACTACTGCAACAGGAGCTATAAAAGTTGGGCAGATGTGCTGAGAAGTGGCAACTGAAGTTTAACATTGATAAATGCAAAGTACTGCATATGTACTTTGCATATGTAGTAGCTGTAACCCCAGAGTAAGGTACAAGTTGTGTGCTACTACACTCGGGTAGTATAGAATGAAAGAGACCTGGGGGTATTTGTGATGTCAGATTTTCTGAGCAGTGCAGACAGGCTGTCAGAGCAGCTCATGGGGCCCATCAGCCCTTGTCAATGATATACAACAATTTTGCCAACAGGGATAAGGAGCTGATTATCCCTTTGAATAAGGAAATGGTCAGTTCACACCTTCAGTATTGTGTACAGGTCTGGAGGCCTTATTTTAGGATGGATGTAGAACTGCTGGAACGTACAGAGAAAGACAATTGGGTTGGTGGGGAGAATAATGGGTTGCTTTTACCAAGAGGGGGCTTCAATTCTGCAAATTTCAGCATCTGGAGACCAGGCATTTGCGATGTGATCTGATTGAGTGTTTAAGGCTTTGAATGGTTTGAGCCAGCTCATTGCTGATGGGTTCATTCCACTTGCTGAGATTACGCACTTCAGGGGCATAAATTTAAATTGAGGAAAGACTGTTGCGGAATTGATGTGCATAAATTTGCCTTTAGCCAGCTAGTGGTGTTTGATGGAGCAAACTTCCTTCTATCGTTGTGAAAATTGATAGCTTAAATGCATTCAAGGAAGAACCAGACAGACTTTTGGAGGGAACTGATAGGTGAAAAGAGAAATGTTTTTATTTTTTTATTAATATATTTTTTTTAAGCTGATGCTGTATAAGCTTGCTTTCTTGCATCATATGACACTACTAATGCTGATGCTATTGTCATAATACTGATAGATATTCGGTATCATTTAGCATTTTAAAATTATATAAGACAGCAACCTTTGGCTATTGGCAGTTATGCATAACATCACAGTGATATCCTGTTTGTTTGTAATCCATACTAATGATATTGATTTCTTTAGTACCTTTTACATCAACATTATAATTTTGAGGCATATTGAAGAATACCGGGGCTTCATCAGCATTTCCTATTTGGCTAAAATCATAGTTTAGGTTTCTTCTCAATCGAATTAAGTCACTGGAAGTTAAGCAACTTCTGTGGAAAATCAGCAGAAAGTTTTTGATAGATCAATGTGTGATGCCTTAATGACATTAAGGCATCAAGCATTGATGCCTTAATGACTACACAGAGCATGAGTCAGTCACACCAACCTCTTGTTGCTTTGAAATTTTTTTTCATCTATTTTGAGAGATTTGGAAGTTTCTCATGCATTTAGTTACATTGCTTGGCATGTAATAGGCCATCCCTTTTGTACATATCTCATTAAAACGTAATACGGCATCATCTATTTGTGGTTATCTTCCTTTCTTAGATCCCATAAAGCACTTGATGTTTTGTAAGAAAATATAGAGTTGCAGGTCATTTCTCCAATGATGAATATTTGCTTCACTAATATCAAATTTAAGTCACAGTGCTCTGTTTTCTGTGTATGTAGCAAGTTTCCATTACAATGTGGCATCATGGTGAAATCTTTTTGAAGACATTTTAAATGGCTATTAGGGGCCCAAATTTTAGTTACATGCATACTAGCACCAATCAACATAACTCAACTGAAGTGACAACAGGATGAACAGATATGCATGTGCCTGCACTCCTGCATGCCTGGCCATCTCCTTCCCACCCAACAGTTACCCATTCTACAACTTTATTTTTACAGCAACTGGCACCTCCGTAGCCAGATGGGCAGGAGCAGCAGTGCATAGCACATGCTTCTTGATTAGACCGGGGTTCGAGCCCGTGACCACCAAATACGGAGAAAGCGAAAGGTCAGGGAATGACTACCGCATATGCCCAGAGCGATATGGCCTTCATTGCTAATGCTCCTAAAAACCAAATAACAACAATAATTTTATTTTTGCAGCAACTGCAAGATGCCATTAACTGTAAGATGCATCCCAATTTCAGAAACATTAAAATGTGAAAAAAAAGTGCTTCTTAGATTCAATGAAATATGACATCTAAGAATGCCATTTAATAAAGGTTGACATTTTTTTCTTTTAGTGTCATCTCTTGTTCAGTAAGCTAAGTAACTTAGAAAAAAATTGCTCTTGCAAATTACAGTTGTGTGGTTAGACCTATAGTGCTTTCATCTGCCAGTGACCCCTTTAACGGCTGAGAGAGAATACTAATGTATGAGTACAGCTGGAAAAATGTTGTTAAATTTATTTCTTCCATAAACAGCAAATTCTTGATGTGCACAAATAAGAGATTTAATTCCAAACAGATATGGTTTTTGCCATTATAACTAGTCATTGCAGTTTATCAGTTGCATGAATAACTCTGATGGTGGCAGGATCGGTCCCATATTTTAGGGGTCAGGTGTGAGAATTAAAGTTTGATCTATCCTGTCTTTCTTGCTAGGACTGAGTAGAGATAAGTGATGGTGACTCATTCTGCCATTCAGAAAAATAAATTATAACAACAGATTTTCAATTTTTTGGTGGCATCATCTCATGACGCTGATCTTAAATATATTTTATTAAATGCATAACATTATCATTGTAAAATTATTTAACTATCAAACTCTTTCTAATGAATTAAATGAGACTCTACAGCACACCTTTTGAGACTTATTTTACTTGACTATTTTTAAAGTGCAATTTTGTAAGAATATATTGCATTAAATTTCTCTGCTTTAATATATAGCTTCAATTATGCAACCCACCAGTGGCAGCCAGCCAGCCCTAAATATGATTAAAATGGAGTCACCTACCTATTATTGCAACAACTATTCTTCACCCCCTGACCATAGAGGAATTCCTTCAGGAGCTGGAGGTCCCCTAGGTCCAATGCATCCGCATAATAGCCATGGTCAGCACCCACCTAGTCCTTCAGCAGAACCTCGAAACAAGAGACTTCGAAGGATATCATCTGCTGATGATGAAGTAGAGAAGACTACAAGTGATATAAGTGGATATTACAGTCATAGTCCTGCAAATTTACATAGTCAGACAGCTTGGAGAGGTGAAATTGAACATGGTAAACAAATTTGAGTTATATTTTACTTATGTTGTTTAAATCAACTCATACTAAATAAATACTTACTTTGTAGAAATATGGGAGAGTAGAAATTGTATGGATGAATGCAATGATAACATTTAAACAGTGATAACATGCACAGTATCACTTAAAAACAGAATAAATTTTAAAAAACATACAAGGTATCGATAATTAATTATTAATACTTTGTGTAATAATTAATTAATACATTGTGTAATAATTAATTGTTAATACCTATTAACAATTAATAGGTATTAATTTCAAAACTTTTTCCTTTTGTAGAGTAATCTACAATATATAAGAAAGTCCAAATTTACAACTCATTTTTCAGAATTCCACTCATTACTGCGTGGCTGTCACTGCCTTAACTGCCATGAGAATTAATTTAACAAAATATTTTATATTAGGAACCATAGCACTATTTTGTGTTTTCTTTAGAACATTTCTATCCATTAAAAGTTTAGATCTATTTTGTACTGTATATGAAACTATGTATATATTAAGTTCAATAGCATCCTTAATACACAGCCATTTCTGAATAAACAGAATTTTTATAAAGCGGCATCGTTTTAAGTTATATTTCATATTGTGAATACCTTCACCACGAGTTGCCATAATATTGCACTACTTTCAATAAGTAACACTTCGCCATAAGGAGAAGACTAATGTTACTTATTCTCAGATAGGTACCACCACCCAGACGGCACCGTTTCAGGGCTATTTTGTATTTATGTAGGATAATAACTCGACTATCCAGTTGTCCCTATTAGACTTAGAAAAGCAAAAAGATAGAGGGAAAGTAATAGTAGGAGTGGAAGAGGAAAATAAACGGTGTAGAAGAATGAAAGGGACAGTAACTCCTTCAACTCAGACCACTCAAAAACTCCTCGAATAGGCAACGCTTCCCCAGTAGAGAAGGCTATTGTTACTTATTCTTGGAAACTCTGGACATCATCAGGCTCCCCCTGGTGCCGTTTCAGGGCTATTTTGTATATGTGTGGGATAATAACTCGACCATCCACTTGTCCCTATTAGACTTAGAAAAGCAGAAAGGTAGAGGGGAAAGTAATAGTAGGAGTGGAAGAGGAAAAGAAACGGTGTAGAAGAATGAAAGGGACAGTAACTCCTTCAACTCACACCACTCAAAAACTCATAAACTCCTCAAATAGGCAACGCTTCCCTGGTGGAGAAGGCTGTTGTTACCTATTCTTGGAAACTCCGGACATCATCAGGCTCTCCCTGGTGCCATTTCAGGGCTATTTGGCCCTTCTTCGGTGGGTGGGTAGGCCCTTCTTCAGTGGGCGGGTAGGTACCCAAGCGATGCAATGATGGCAAAACAGTTATGAAGTATAACTCCGCAATATGAGAGATGCCTGATGGTGTATGATGTATTTCGGCTAAGATGCATTTAGGGCTACAGCCTCAAGCTGCAAGCAAATTTAGACTATGTATATATTAAGTGCAATAGCATCCTTAATACACAGCCATTTCTGAATAAACAGAATATTTATAAGGCGGCATCGTTTTAAGTTATACCTCATATTGTGAATACCTTCACAATGAGTTGCCATAATATTGCACTACTTTGAATAAGTAACGCTTCACCATAAGGAGAAGACTAATGTTACTTATTCTCAGATAGGTACCACCACCCAGACTGCACTGTTTCAGGGCTATTTGGCCCTTCTTCGGTGGGTGGGTAGGTACCCAAGTGATGCAATGATGGCAAAACAGTTATGAACTAAATACATCATACACCATCAGGCATCTCTCATATTGTGGAGTTATACTTCATAACTGTTTTGCCATCACTGCATCACTTGGGTATCTACCCACCCACTGAAGAAGGGCCAAATAGCCCTGAAACAGCACCAGGAGAAGCCTGATGATGTCCGGAGTTTCCAGGAATAGATAACAATAGCCTTCTCCACTGGGGAAGCATTGCATATTCAAGGGGTTTGAGTTTTTGAATGGTGTGAATTGAAGGAGTTACTGTCCCTTTCATTCTTCTACACCGTTTCTTTTCCTCTTCCACTCCTACTATTACTTTCCCTCTACCTTTTTGCTTTTCTAAGTCTAATAGGGACACGTGGATAGTCGAGTTATTATCCCACACATATACAAAATAGTCCTGAAACGGTGCCTTCTGGGTGGTGGTGGTACCTATCTGAGAATAAGTAATATTAGTCTTCTCCTTATGGTGAAGCGTTACTTATTCAAAGTAGTGCAATATTATGGCAACTCGTTGTGAAGGTATTCACAATATGAGATATAACTTAAAACGATGCCGCCTTATAAATATTCTGTTTATTCAGAAATGGCTGTGTATTAAGGATGCTATTGCACTTTAATATATGCATAGTCTAAATTTGCTTGCAGCTTGAGGCTTTAGCCCTAAATGCATCTAAATGAAATTAAGATAATAAAAAACTAACATTTCACTCTTTCCTGGATAACAGTTCGAAACTGATGTCCTTAAAAAACAATGTAAACAGTGTCATTAATTGCTTTTCCCAGAGTTTTTTTGTTTCTGATTAATTTCTATAATACTGGCAATGAATACTTTAAACTAATTGTTTACTAAAGAAATTTTTAAACTAATTAAAGTAACTGAAACAATTTTTTTAGGGTTCTCTCAAATAATAAAAACACTTATTAGTTTTGCCATGCTTTCCATAAGAAATGGCTGAACTCCCAAAAAATCTGTTCTGTTGAACTCCCAATCAACAGAACAGATTTTCACCCTGTTTTTTATATGTGTTTTGTGGATCATTTAAAATTTGTCGAGCTACTCTAAATCTCATGAAATTCAAACAAATAGAAATTTGTCCACAACAACATACAAAAAAAAAAAAAAAAAACCCTTTAACTTAGAGAAAGACTAAGTAGATATCCCACTTAATAAGTTTTAAGAAATCACATTATACCATGTGAATATTGTTTTAATTAGTTTATGGTAAGGAAATTATTACTACTTTGCCCTAATCATTCCTAGTATTAAAAGTGGCTACTTTCTAAATTCAGTAGTGAATTCTGCCTTCGGGCCTAGTTTTAAGTTACTTGTACAAGTTCACTACTGGTATGGCACATAATCATAGAATTGCTGTAAAGGAAGAACCACTCAAGAATTACTAAGTTCCACTATAGCTGTATTTTTCTTTGTGATTCTTTCTTAGTAGTATCAAGCATTATTAAGTGCCAGTAGTAGTTTCACACAAATGACTTCTGAATTCAGAATTTGACACAGTGACAAAATTCAAAAGCACTCACTTTGTAATTTAGATATTGGGCCTGATTAGGGCAAAGTTATAATAATTTTACCCTTTCCTACCAATATGCTAATTTAAAAAAACAATAATATACAAAGAAGCAGTGTGTTTATTCATACTCAAGTAAAATATGATTCCATAAAACTTACTTGATTCAACCCCCCCATCCTCTTCAGTACCTATCTTAAGTTACCTCTACATGGTGGTTCAAGAGTAAAGATCATAACTTTGGAAACTGATGGTAAACGACTGTAGCTGTGTAAATTGAAAAATAGCTATGGTGTTTTAAATGGTAAAAAGTAATGAAAAATAATAAGAATAAGCAGATGAGAAATATACATTTACTAGTTACATGCCTGCTTATTATTTTTTTATTTTTTTATTATTACTTTTATTTATTTATTTTTTTTTACCATTAAAAACTCCATAGTATTCCTTTATGAATACTACTGAAACTTCTAGTCAAGACAAAATCATCCTGAAGATTCGTTCAGAGAATGACAAGGACACATGACTCATCTTCTCAAACAAAGGAAAAATGAAAACATTCCTCCAAAAAGCAGATGTACTTGGCTTCTTTATTTAAATCCAAACAATGAACAGTATTGTCCAATGGAATTGCAGAGGCTATCAATATAATCCTGTTAGCATCTACTTACAAGAGGTAAATTTGACACCTCCGGGTATCACCCTCAATTAAAAAAAAAAAAAAAAAGGCTCTCCTTCAACAAGAGAGGTCTGCTAAAATAATGCTCATGGATTTGTAGCCATACTCCTGAACTCATAAATTCTTTTTGAAAACTCCATAGAAGCCATTGCTCTGTATATAGCAAGCATTGTTATTTTGATGCTTGTCACCTCCCTCCAAACCACCCCTGCATTATTCACAAACTTGAAGATCTTATTCTGCTGTTACCAACTCCTTTCTGTTTATTGGGTGACTTTAATGAATGCAGATGGATGAGGACAGATCTCAGTTGATAGACAAAAATCTAACCATATTGGATCACCAAATTACATCTATCTCTTTATAAATAAACAACTTATGCAATTGATCTCTCCATTTGCTCTCTAATCCTCTTTCCTACTATCAGCAAATATTTCTTGATGATCCACTCAATAGTAATCACTGAACACTAATATGTAGAATTCAAACATCACACTCCATAGTCTCAGTCAGAAAAACCACATCAAATGGAAATTTGATGTCGATGGTATCGATGGTTCAACTGTTGGTGATCCTGCTCAGATCCTGCTAGTTTGTTAGGTAGCTAACAAACTAAATGAATATTTTGCATCTACATTCGCACATGAGGAGTTATTCAGGGAAGGGAATGCCAGAGGTGTATTCAACTCTGCAGTAAGCTAGATAATCTTGTAATAACTGAGAGTAAAGTGGAGGAAAAATTGTTGAAGATAAACACAAGAAAGGCACCTGGGGTGGATGGGATCTATCCAGTTATATTAAAGGAGGTAGCAAAGGAAGGAAGCAAACCCTTAGCCATAATTATGAGAGCTTCCTTGGAGTCAGGGGAGGTACCCATAGACTGGAGTTCTGCAAATGTGACCCCAATTCACAAAGGAGGATCAAAGGCTGACACAAATAATTATAGACCTGTGAGTTTAACTTCTGTTCCAGGAAAATTAATAGAGGCACTGGTTAAAGAAGCACTGCAGGATCATCTAGACAAGACTTCAGTTATAGCTCGAACACAGCATGGTTTTGTTAAGGGAAACTCTTGCCTGACCAATTTGATTGGATACTATGATGCAGTCACAAAAGAACTGGATGCAGGGAATAACTTTGATATTATATACTTTGATCTTAGAAAGGCTTTTGATACTGTTGCACATGGAAGACTGGTGCACAAATTGGAGCAGTGTGGCATTGAAGGCAAATTGCTGCTATGGATAAAGGGGTGGTTGAGGGGGAGAAGACAAGAGAATGGTAATCAATGGACACTGCTCATCGTGGACTAATGTTATTAGTGGAGTCCCTCAAGGTTCAGTGTTGGGTCCATTATTGTTTTCTGTATTTATAAATAATATTGATGTTGGTATATCAAGCTTAAGGTCCAAGTTTGCAGACGATACAAAGGTTGGCAGGGTTGTTAAGGACACTACTGACGCTATGCTGCTGCTGCAACAAGATCTGGAAAGGTTGAGCAGATGGGCTGAGAGGTGGCAAATGAAGTTTAACATTGACAAATGTAAAGTACTACATATGGGAAACAGCAACCCCAGAGCAACGTATCAACTCTGTGGTACTACACTGACAGTGGTAGAGAATGAAAAGGACCTGGGGGTAATTGTGCAGGCAGATATGAAGTTCTCTGAGCAGCGCAGACGGGCTGCAAGAGTAGCTCATGGTGTCTTATCAATAATATACAGGAATAATTTTTCTAGCAGGGATAAGGAGGTGATTATTCCCTTGTATAAGGCAATGGTCAGGCCACACCTTGAGTACTGTATACAGGTCTGGAGGCCTCATTTCAAGAAGGATGTAGAGCTGCTGGAACGAGTACAGTGAAGGGCAACAAGATTAGTGAATGGAACAAAGGGTTGCTCTTACGAGAAAGGCTTAAGTTTTGCAAATTACAGTGTTTGGAGACTAGACACAGGTGAGGTGATCTGATAGAGGTGTATAAAGCCTTGAATGGTGTGAGCTTGCTCAATGCTGATGAGATTCTTCCTCTTGCTCAGAATAATCACCTGAGAGGGCATAAATTCAAATTGAGGAAAGACAGATGTAGGATAGATGTGCGGAAATTTGCCTTTAGCCATCGGGTAGTTGGTTGGTGGAACAGACTTCCATCCCTTGTTGTGGAAGTTGATAGCCTAAATAAATTTAAGGTGGACAGGTACTTCGAGTGAACGGAGGGGTGAAGTGGAAGGTTTTTTTTTTTTTTTTTGCTGATGCTGCATAAGCTTGCTTTCTTGCATCATATGCCTCTACTAATGCTAAATTTTGCAAGGCAAATTGGACATAATTCACCTCTCTCATTATCTTTTGATGAATTTTGTCCTGTTAACATTGTCATTGGTCGTATTACAAATCGCCTCCGTAGCCAGGTGGGCAGAAGCAGCAGTGCATAGCACACGCTTCTTGATTAGACCGGGGTTCGAGCCCGTGACCACCAAATACGGATGATGTGGAAAGGTCAGGGAATGACCACTGCATATCCCCGGAGCAATGTGGCCTTAGTTTGCTAATGCTCCTAAAAACCAAACAACAGAACAGATATTACAAATCAAAAGTTAGCACCTGTGAATATTGCCATT
This sequence comes from Mastigoproctus giganteus, assembly GCF_048544385.1. Classification (NCBI taxonomy): domain Eukaryota; kingdom Metazoa; phylum Arthropoda; class Arachnida; order Uropygi; family Thelyphonidae; genus Mastigoproctus; species Mastigoproctus giganteus. The sequence continues at coordinate 139,999,392 of NC_143585.1, read as the reverse complement.
CCCTGATCTCAGTCAAGCAACCATATAAGTCATTAGTGAATAAAGATTGTAACAATGCAAAAAAAATAAAGCCTAGCATGGATTCTATTCCACATACAGCCTACCATTACCAGCCTCATAAATTAAAAGAGACTTAGAGCCAAATCCTGCCACATCAGTAAAAAAAGCTAAAAAATATTCATGGATCTGATTTGCATCCTCAGTTAATAATTACTGATGTTAAAAATAACTTAGAAAAATAAAGCAACTAAACGGGAAAATTAACTCTGTTATCACTCCTATTTTCAATGGGAGTGGGAAGGAGCTATCTACTCCTGCAGAGGTTGCTAATGCCCTTGAAACTGTGTTCTTTCAACTGTCTGCCTCAGACAAATAAGCCATCGTTTCAGAAGGTTAAAGCTTGACCTGAAAAATTCCAACTGAACTTCAGAACCAAATCTTCTTTACCTTATAACCAACCCATACTTATGCTTGAACTGCAACAGGCCATAACTCTCTCAAAAAACATTGCTGCTGATCCCAGTGGAATATATTATATAATGCTCTAATAATAATTATATAATGCTCCAGATAAGAAAATATCTTCACAATTGACCTTTTTTTTTTTTTTTTTTTTTTTTTTTTTCAATCTTATCTTCAACAAACATTTACTCTCCAATTCCTAGCACCATTCCTGTGTATTGGCATTCCCCAAACCAGAGAAAGATCTTTTGTTCCTCACAACTATTGTATCCATTTCTCTTACCAGCTGCTTGAGTAAACCCTAGAAAAAATGATACAATATTCACTGATTTGATCTTTAGTCCCAAAATTTAATCTTTGTTAATCAGTTTGGCTTCAGGAAAAATCGATCACCCCTTGATCTTATGGTCAAAGATGAATCAAACATCAAGAATGCATTTATCTGAAACAAATCACATCATACTATAAGCTAGATGAGTAGATATAGCTAGCCTGTAATCAAGTCACAAAGGAGGTTAGGCAAGTTATAGCAAAGACTTCTTTACTTATGTAAACTCTCGAAGGAAGGGGATGAATCAGATTGATCCACTTGATATCGATGGTTTGACCGTTGATGATCCTGCTCGGGTAGCTGACAAACTAAATGAGTATTTTGCATCTACATTCATTTAGCTCCAGAAGAGATAAATTATTTTGTAATAACAGAAGAAAGTGGAAGAGAAATTAACGTAGCTATCCTTTTTCAGGCCCTGGAGGCAAATAACATGTTCGGGCCCTACTTAATTAATGAAAATTGCAAAAACAGGAGACAGCCAAAGATGCCGGGCCCGGAGGCAATTGCCTTGCCTGCCTACATGGTAGCTATGCCACTGGTTAAACATAAGAAAGGCACCTGAGGTAGATAGGATCTATCGATTTGTATTATGGGAGACAGCAAAGGAGGTAAGAAAACCCTTTGCCATAATTACAAGAGAATCCTTGGATTCAGGGGAGGTCCCTGCAGACTGGAAATGTGAGAATGTATCCCCAATTCACAAAGAGAGGATCAAAAGGTGACGTGAGTAATTATAGACCTGTAATATTTATAGTAATTACAGTAATTATTTTCCCTGGAACAGTAGTTAAAGGTTTAACTTCTGTTCCAGGGAAAATAATGGGGATCACTGGTTAAAGAGGTAATGCAGGACCATCTGGACAAGAATACAGTTACACTTCAGACACAACATGGGTTTTTTTAGGGGAAATCTTGTCTGACCAATTTTGATTGGATACTATGATGTAGTAACAAAGGAACTGGAAGAAAAAAATAATTTTAATATCATATACTTGGATTTCAGGAATGCTTTTGATACTGTTGCACATAAAAGACTGCTATATAAATTGGAGCAGTTGGGCATTAAGGGCAAGTTGCTGCTATAGATAAAGGAATGATTGAGTGGGAGAAGACAGTGTGGTAATCAATGGACACTGCCGTCGTGGACTAATGTTTTTAGTGGGTCCCCCCCCCAGGGTTCGGTGTTGGGTCCTTTGTTGTTTTCTATATTTATCAATGATATTGATAATTATCACGCTTATTGTCCAAATTGTCCAGAGTAGTGGAGAATGAAAAAAACCTGGGGGGTAATTTTGCAGTCAGATATTAAGTTCTCTGATCAGTGCAGACAGGCTGCCAGAGCAGCTCATGGGGTATTGTCAATGAAATACAGGAATTTTGCTAGCAGGGATAAGGAGGTCATTATTGCTTTGTATAAGGCAGTTGTCAGGCTGCATACAGGTCTGCAGGTCTCATTTCAGGGAGTAGAGCTGCTGGAACGGATACAGAGAATGGCAAGGAGATTGGTGAGGAGGACAAAGGGATTTTCTTACTAAGAAAGGCTTAAGTTCTGAAAATTGCAGTGTCTGAAGACTGTTTCCTGCAAGGGGATCTGATCGAGGTGTATAAAGTGCTGAAGTTTCAGCAAGCTCAATGCGGATGGGATTCTTCCTCTTTCTCAGATTATGCACTTGAGGTGGGGGCCATAAATTCAAGTTGAGGAATGACAGTTTGAGAATAGATGTGCAGGAATTTGCCTTTAGCCAGTGAGTGGTTGATTGTTGGAACAAACTTCCAGTCTGTCGTTTTGGAAGTTGATAGCTTAAATAAATTCAAGAAAGAACTAGACAAACTTTTGGAGTGAATTGGATGGGTGAAATGGAAGTGTTTGTGTTTGTGTTTTTTTTTTTTTTTTTTTTTTGGTGGATGCTGTATAAGCTTGCTTTTTTGAATCATATACCACTGCTAATGCTATCCCTTGACAAAATGCCTTTGACACCATATGGTGTTTCAGTATCTTGAATGACCTCCATTCCCTTAACCTGAGGGAATGGAGATTATTCATTTTCTAGCATAGAACCTTTTAAGTTTGCTATTAACAAGTTCTCTCTCAAATATGCATATGGGAACAAGTCCCACAAGATTTCTCTGTTTTACTCTATTTTCACTAAGAATAGATCATACGACCAAAAATATTCCAAATGCTGTAGACTCTCTGCTATGCTGATAATCTGACCTTCTTTTGTTACAGAATATTAGTTCCATTGAGAGGAAACTGTAATTCTTAGTTAATGACATTGAGCTATTGCTGGCACAGAATGAATACCAATTATCTTACTATAAGCTACTGCCATACATTTCTGTAACAAGCAGAAGATGCATCCCGCATCCTGATTCAGAGCTACACTTAGCAAACCATCCTATCTCAATAATGAATAACATCAGTCCCTTTAGTCTAATTTTCAATTAAGTTAAGCTTCTTAAAACACATTAAACATTTTTGGACTACTTTCCAAAAGAAAATGAACATCCTCAGAGTCATTTCTGCTGCAACATGGGGTGCTGATTGTCAAACCTTACTTCTCCTGAATAAAACTAATTAAATCTTGCCTGGATTACAGTGCCACAGTGTATGATTCTGTTAAGGAGAGCTTGCTAACATGTCTTGCTCCTATTCAGCATTCTGCCCTTGAAATTGCTATAGTTGTTTACAGAACTCTAGTAAATACCAAGTCTGTATTGAGGCCCACGAACCGCCACTCATTTTCAGAAGCTAGGTGTTACTACTAAACTTTGCAGCTAAAATTTGAAACCTGCCTGCCACCCCATTTGGGAAATATTAACCACAGTTATTTGTCAAGATATATATTTCAGGTTTCTGATAGTGCCTGTCTGCAAATTTCAGGTACTAATAGAAAGCTGAAGTATAAGCCTTGACAGAGTCCTGCCTGATCAAATTAGTTCAGATCCCATGTTTTTCTTTTACACCTTCCTGTGATAATTATTTCTTAAACTAGGAAAAACATTCCCTTGCAGATGTCAACATTATTCAAAATTATTTGAATTTTGAAAAAATTTATATTAATGGGTCAAAGTCTGACAGTGGAGTTGTACTAGCCATCTTCCCTTATATAGCTATCTCTGCATCACTTCTTCTAAATGCAGCAGTTTTATTGCTGAATTATATGCCATTCAGTTGCTCCAGAAAATACCTTCCATAATACATATAGACTTGCAAAGTCTATATATATTATGGTGTGTGTGTGTGTGTGTGTGTGTGTGTGTGTGTGTGTGTGTGTGTGTGTGTGTGTGTGTGTGTGTGTGTGTGTGTGTGTGTGTGTGTGTGTGAGATAAGGGGAGAGGGAAAGGAATAAAAGAACAGTAAAAAAAAAAGAAGAGAAATAGAGTGAAGATAACTAATAAAATATGCATAATAAAAATACATAATTGCATAACATTTGATCAGATGTGAATGTTGCCACACAACTTACAAATCCAGCCTCTCATCTTGTGCCAACAGCCAGAATTGCAAGCAAAATAGCAACACTGTGTCTCCATTTCTGATGTAAAACACAAGCCAATGGGTAGAAGGCATAAATGAAAATGAGAATAAAATTTTGTTACCAAATTAATGCAAGATGTAAAATAGAAATTACTAGAATTAAAAGGCGGATTTTTTAGGAAATGGCTTGGGAAATTTACAGTTAACATAATGAAGATGTAAAATTATAATTGGTAGCCTACAGAAGTATAAAGGGATATGGAAGCAATGACTTGAATATATATTAAATAGAGATGTTAGAAATATAGCAATGTAGATTAATAATAATAACTGAAAAAAGAAAATTTGACCAGTGAGGTCAAATTATACATAGGCAAAGTTGTACACAACAGCTTGCATTAAAAAAAAAATAAAATTAAATATAAATACAGCCACTCCTGATTTATGTAAGGGTTGCATTCTTACATAAGTCCAGGGACTCACATCTGGTGAGTATGGGCTTGGCACACGCAGGGTCCAGAGCCAGATATCATTATCATCATTCTTCTCTTTCTTGGTGATTCCCTTCTACTTCTCTCTCTCTTTCTCTCTGTGTCAGGCTAACTCGATTTTTTTTTTTTTTTTTTTTTTTTTTTTCTTTTTGGCTAGTACAACATAAGTCTCGGCTTCCTTGCATCACATGGCTAATAATAATAATAAGTCGGAATTTCGCTAAATGCATATGCAGCACTTGCAAATTTTATTGGAAGCAAAAAAAGAAATGTTCAGTGAACATGTAAATATAATTATTTATTCAATTTTTTTATCTCATGTGCAGGGAAAATTGCAGAAATTTCAAAATTATAAAATTACAAAAAGAGAGAGGAGATACGCATAGCATCAGCAAGTTTTACTTTTTGAGCATTGTTGCCAGAATTAACTCTCCAGCTGATAAGCATGCAGCTGTGGAAGTTGAGGGCTGTGGAGATTTAGAAGGGATTTTTTCCAACACATCACAATTTTTATGCATCTGCAGAATCGGCACTGGCGAATTCACTGCATAATTTAACGTTTTGGAAACCAGTGTGATGCTTGAACCTATTAAACCACCTGTTGCTTACCACGAACTTGGATTGGGGTTCGCTGTACTTATCCTTAATATCTTCATAAATACTTCTTGCTTTTACTTGAATGACCATAGAACTCAGAGGCGCTTGCTTCTGAATCTGATTTTCCATCCATATTATTAATAGCTTTTCCATCTTATATAGCACCTGAACGCTGTTTGGTGATCACTGTTGATCTTAAATGCATTGATCCTTTAACATGTTTTTATATGCACACTGTCCCTCAATGATATACAGGAATTTTTCTATCAGGGATAAGGAGGTGATTATCCCCCCTTGTATAAGGTAATGTTCAGGCTACACCTTGAGGTCTGGATATACAGGTATTCAGATCTGGAGGCCTCATTTTAGGAAGGATGTAAAGCTGCTGGAATGAGTATAGAGAAGGGCAACAAGATTAGTGAATGGAGGTGCCTCCGTAGCCAGGTGGGCAGGAGCAGCAGTGTGTAGCACACACTTCTTGATTAGACCGGGGTTCGAGCCCGTGACTACCAAATATGGAGGATGCAGAAAGGTCAGGGAACGACCACCGCATATCCCTGGAGCAATATGGCCTTAGTTGCTAATGCTCCTAAAAACCAAATAACAAACAACAAACATAGTGAATGGAACAAAGGGTTGTTCTTACAAAGAAAGGCTGAAGATTTGAAATTACAGTGTCTAGTGACTTGGCATCTGTGAGCAGTGATGTATTCTGGCCAGAACAATGTTCCGGTACTTTTTCTAAACATCATAATAGAAAATCATTAAATTTATACACCTAATATTATGAAATAATGGCATAATCAAAGGGGAGGGAGAAATATTTATTTTCCCCATTGCTACTAAAATATATATTAATAGTAATCTTTAAAATTTAGATATCTTTAAAAATTTATTTAAAAACAAAAATATAAATTTCACAATGAAACTTGAACGTTTCTTACCAAAGTACAATGTGTTAGATAAAGTGATCCAACTAAGGAGATATACCATGATGCATGTGAATGCTGCATTTTGATTTGCCATGAGCTGAATGCTAGAACTGGTTGTTCTATGAACCGTGAGTCTGAAGTCTGATTCAGTTACTGTACAGTCGATGTGGCGTTATCATATAGTCTTCTGGAGAACAAGTGTTCCAGTACTATTTTTTTTTAGCAATGCACCTCTGCCTGTGAGGTGATCTGATTGATGTGTATGTGGCCTCGAATGGTTTGAGCAAGCTCAATGCTGATGGGATTCTGCCTTTTGCCGAGATTAATCACCCGAGGGGACTTAAATTCAAATTGAGGAAAGACAGTTGTAGAATAGATGTGCAGAAATTTGCCTTTAGCCAGTGTGTGTGTGGTTGATTGCTGGTACAAACTTCCATCTGTTGTTGTAGAAGTTGACAGCTTAAATAAATTCAATGCAGAACCAAACAAACATTTGGAGCGAATGGATGGGTATTTTATTTTTTTTTTTTTGGCTGATGCTGTATAAAGTTGCTTTCTTGTGTTACATGCCTCTGCTAATGCTAAATAGTATTCACTGTTGAATCAGTGAGACCTAATTCCATGCAATAGATGACAACCTTTGTCCTGCTTCGTACTTCTTAATTAATCATCTTCATTTCTAAATCAATTTTGTTTTGTTTCCTAGCACTGCCAGCACTTGCACTTTCTATCGGTCCTTTCCCTTCACCATTGTAATAAGTAAAGAGCAACGAAGAGAAGATTCTGAAAATTTATTTATGTTTTTTATATTATTGAATATTTCAGTGAAGGGGGGGGGGGGAATTCATTTCACAATAATACCATAATGTAAAAACCCACAGAATTCCAGTTATCGGTATTATCACAAATGCAATAAGATCGAGTTTAGCCCAATAAATCGGAAAGTGCAAATTGTTTTTATTGTTTTAGGTAGTGACCTCCAGAAATGTGTTTTAGAAAAATGTCACAAAGGCTTTCAAAATTGATTCTTATAATGGAACATATGATAACGATGAAAGTGTAGTGCAATTTCCATTATAAAAATGACCTTTCAGAGAGATAAATAGCTTAGTTATACAGCAAAAATTTCTATTTACGAGGTCTTGGAACAAATTATCAAAAAACAATGTGTTATTGGGTTCACATTACAGTATTTTCACGATACCTCCATTTATTCCTACGGAATGCAAAATATGTTTCCATGATTTTTTTTAAGTTTGCGCCTACCGGCAAAAACTTATGTAAAGTCGACTTTCGTTAAGTCAAGTATTACGTAAGCCACGGAGTGGCTGTTTAAATATAATAGTCGCACCTGAAAATAAATTGTTTACCAGAATCCAGAAATTTCTAGATTTCTAGAGTAAATAACATGTTATAAACATTAAAATGGAAATCATAACTGAAATTTCCAGAGACATAGCATATTTAGCGTAATGACAGATGATGCATTGAGATATGAAAGTGTGAGCATGAAAAAGAAAGAAAGAAAAAAAAATATATGACAGCAATGTTAAATATCAATACTGTAATAAGGAGTCAAAAAATAGAATTGGAAATAACTGAATTTTATCAGAAAATACTTAAGAAAAGCTTTTCTTAAGTATAAACCTATTAGTCTAAAAATTTTTTCCTTTTCTGTTATTATTTGGTTACTTAGCTATATCTCTGAATCTATTTAATCCGGCTGTTTCTTCCATATTGTTTCACACCTTCTCACTCTACCATCGATGTTTTTTAATTATATAGCTTATTCTTCTGCCTTAATCCCCTATGTGTAAGGGACTTAGAGGGGAACAGGTATCCTGTGTGTTATCAGACACTCAGCCTAAAACAGTAATGGATCCAATATCTCTCTATTACAGAAGATTTAGGAGAAGTCTGGTTGGCCTGCCTCCCTAAAATCCACTCATGCACACCTTCTCGATGGTAAGCCCTCTTACGTCACTTAGGTGGCAACGAACGTGTAGAGTAGTTCTCTTCAAGAAGCCTGGTCAGCGTGAAGAGGAAAAGACCAAACCCTCCAGCATATGACAGCACGACAAAACAAATGGCCCACAGTCCCCAGCAGCTTTCACTCTCCCTCTTACGGCAACGAGAGGATCAGAGTGGAAGCAGAGGGTGCTAAGAATCTCTGGGTACGACCAGGCTGCCATGCACGGAAACTGAACTTGGCCTGTTATAACGTAAGATCACTCATCAGTGAAGACAGGATATTAGAGCTGGAAAAGGAATTAGAAAATGTGAATTGGAATATCATCGGTTTGGCTGAAACAAGAAGAAGAAATGAATCACTTATAAGTTTATCAAGTGGAAATCTGCTGCACACCAATGGAAACAGCAAAAGGAGTGAAGGTGGAGTTGGGTTTCTGGTCCATAAAGATTTTAAAAATAACATTTTGGAATTCAAAAGCACATCACCAAGGGTGTCAAGACTAATACTCAAGATTTCTAAGAGGTACAAGCTAAAGGTTATAATGATTTATGCACCAACATCGAGCCATGATGATGAAGAGGTTGAAGAAATGTACATCGAAATTGAGAGTCTCCTAGATGAGCAGAAAACCCACTACACTATTATTATGGGGGACTTCAATGCTAAGGCTGAAAAAGACAAAACAGTGCAGAAAGGGGAACTATAGGAAATTTTGGAATTGATGAAAGAAATGAAAGAGGCAAAAGACTTGTGGAATTTGCAGAATCTCAAGGACTATCAGTAATGAACACTTTTTTCAAGAAAAGGGTGAACAGAAAGTGGACGTGGAAGAGTCCAAATGCATTAACAACTAATGAAATCGACTTCATCCTCACTAACAGAAGATATATTGTGAATGATGTTACCGTCCTGAATAAGGTAAATGTTGGAAGTGATCACAGAATGGTAAGATGTACACTTGATATAGATGTAGGAAAGGAAAGGAAAAAACTGACTCAAGTAAATAATACAAAGATCTTTGAGATAACAGAAGAGGAGAAAAAGCAGTATCTACTGGAACTTAAGAACAAGTTTAAGCATCTGCAGACTGCTCAGGACCAAGATATCGACGAGGAATATTACAACTTTCTGAAAGTGATAAAGCCTAAGAAACCTATAGGAAAAAAGAAATCCAAAGAAGAAAAAAATTAGTGAAGAAACACTTGTTATGATGAACTGAAGACGAAAAATGAAGAGCAAGATAAACACAGACAAGGAGAAAATTGAGTATACTGAGTTATGCAAAGCCATTAGAAAGAGACTCGGAGAGGACATGAGAAGATTTAACACAAGAAAAGTAGAACAAGCATTAAGGGAAAACAAAGGATTTAAATCAGCAGCCATGAGCAGTAATACAGAAAGACAAATGATACTGAAACTGAAGAATAGCGATGGTGTACTTATAAACAGCAGAGAAGGCATAATTCAAATAGCAGAAGACTACTATAGAGAATTATACAAGGAGCGAGGGAATGATGCCAGCAGTGGGGAAGATGGATTGCAAATTAGCAACACATACGACATACCCAATATTCTTCCTGATGAGGTAGAACATGCATTGAAGAAAATGAAGAATCGGAAAGCCCTGGGGGAAGATGAAGTTACTGTAGAGTTGTTAAAATTGGGAGGAAGAGACAAAACACAAAAACTGGCAAGGCTCTTCACAAAGTGCATTAGAAAAGGTGTGACGCCTAAGCAGTGGAATAATGCAATCATAGTTTTGCTGCATAAGAAAGGAGATAAATCAGAAATTGGAAATTATTAGCATTAGCATTAGTAGAGGCATTTGATGCAAGAAAGCAAGATTATGCAGCATCAGCCAAAAAAATAAATAAATAAATAAATAAAAAAATAAAAAATAAAATAAAATAAATAAATAAAAAATAACCACTTCCACTTCACCCCTCTGTTCGTTCGAAATACCTGTCCGGCTGAGCCTTAAACATATTTAGGCTATCAACTTCCACGACAAGGGATGGAAGTCTGTTCCACCAACCAACCACCCACTGGCTAAAGGCAAATTTGCTCACGTCTATCCTACATCTGTCTTTCCTCAATTTGAATTTATGCCCTCTCAGGTGATTATTCTGAGCAAGAGGAAGAATCCCATCAGCATTGAGCATGCTCAAACCATTCAAGGCTTTATACACCTCTATCAGATCACCTTGCTGGTGCCTAGTCTCCAGACACTGTAATTTGCAAAACTTAAGCCTTTCTTCGTAAGAGCACCCCTTTGTTCCATTCACTAATCTTGTTGCCCTTCTCTGTACTCGTTCCAGCAGCTCTACACCCTTCTTGAAATGAGGCCTCCAGGCCTGTATACAGTACTCTAGGTGTGGCCTGACCATTGCCTTATACAAGGGAATAATCACCTCCCTGCTAGAAAAATTCCTATATATCATTGATAATACACCATGAGCTACTCTTGCAGCCTGTCTGCACTGCTCAGAGAACTTCATATCTGCCTGCACAACCACCCCAAGGTCCCTTTCATTCTCTACCACTGTCAGTGTAGTACCACATAGTTGATACGTTGCTCTGGGGTTGCGGTTTCCCATATGTAGTACTTTACATTTGTCAAAGTTAAACTTCATTTGCCACCTCTCAGCCCATCTGCTCAACCTTTCCAGATCCTGTTGCAGCAGCATAGTGTCAGTAGTGTCCTTGACAACCCTGCCAACCTTCGTGTCGTCTGCAAACTTGGACATTAAGCTTGATATACCATCATCAATATCATTTATAAATACAGAAAACAATAATGGACCCAATACTGAACCCTGAGGGACTCCACTAATAACATTAGTCCACGATGACCAGTGTCCATTGATTACCACTCTCTGTCTTTTCCCCCTCAACCATCCCTTTATCCCTAGCAGCAATTTGCTTCCAATGCCACACTGCTCCAATTTGTGCAGCAGTCTTCCAGGTGCAACAGTATCAAAAGCCTTCCTAAGATCCAAATATATGATGTCAAAGTTATTCCCTGCATCCAGTTATTTTGTGACTGCATCATAGTATCCAATCAAATTGGTCAGGCAAGACTTCTCCTTAACAAAACCATGCTGTGTCCAAGCTGAAGTCTTGTCTAGATGATCCTGCAGTGCTTCTTTAACCAGTGCCTCCATTAATTTTCCAGGAACAGAAGTTAAACTCACAGGTCTGTAATTACTTGTGTCAGCCTTTGATCCTCCTTTGTGAATGGGGTCACATTTGCACATCTCCAGTCCATGGGTACCTCCCCTGAGTCCAAGGAAGCTCTCATAATTATGGCTAAGGGTTTGCTTACTTCCTTTGCTGCCTCCTTTAATATAACTGGATAGATCCCATCCACCCCAGGTGCCTTTCTTGTGCTTATCTTCAACAATTTCTCCTCCACTTTACTCTCAGTTATTACAAGATTCTCTAGCTTACTGCCAGAGTTGAATACACCTCTGGCATTCCCCTCGCTGAATAACTCCTCATGTGTGAATGTCGATGCAAAATATTCATTTAGTTTGTTAGCTACCTGAGCAGGAGCATCAGCAGTTGACCCATCGATATCAAGTAAACCAATCTGATTCATCCCCTTCCTTCTAGAGTTTACATAAGTAAAGAACTCTTTGCTGTTTTTCTTTGCATCCCTTGCCAAAGATTTCTCGTAATCTGCCTTCGCCTGCCTACCCTCCTTTGTAACTTGGTTACAGATCAACTTTTATCTATCATAGGCTTCTGTGTCATGTATTAGTTTGTATGTATCCCATGCATTTTTCTTCTCTGCCATATGTCTCATTAGTTCATCTGACATCCATTTAGGCCTAAACCTTGAACAATATTTCTTAATAGGTACGTAAAGCCAAGATAAGTTCTTTGAATGCTTCCCATTTTGAATTTGCTGTTGGTAACATCATCAGTTGGTCCCACTGTATAGAATTTAAATACTGTCTCAGTCCATCCTAGTCCCCTTTACGAAAGCAATAACCCTTTCCTTTACCCCTAATGGTAGTTACCTCTTTGAGTAAATCCCACTTCAGCACACTGTGATCACTGCCACCTAGTGGTTCATTTATCTGCAGATTCTTAATGCATGAAGAATCACTACTGATAATGAAATCAAGAGTATTACTCCCTGTAGTTGCCTCACGAACATGCTGATGTAGAAAACAATCATCCAATAAATCCATAAAAGCCTTGCTAGTGTGTGAGTGACCTGCCCCCAAATTCCAGTCAATATCTGGGAAATTAAAATCCCCGTTATAAGACTCTCTGATTTACTGGCCCACTCTATTTCCCTGTACAGTTTCTTATTATACTCATCAGAGTCATTAGGCCTATAGCACACTCCTACTCTCAATTTTGATCTCCCAATGCTTATGTCACACCAAACTGACTCAACACTGCACTGTGCAGCGATGTAGACTGGCTTCACTTCCTTGGATTTTATGTATTTCTTAACTAATAGCATAACCCCTCCTCCCTTCCTATTCTGTCTATCCTTTCTGTAGACATTGTACTCCCCAAATTCCAGTTCTGCATTCCTTATATCTGTGTGACACCACATCTCTGAAATACAACAATATCTGCCTTTGATGTTTTGAACAATACCTCAAATTCATCAAATTTTTTACTAAACTCCTAGCATTGGTGTACACAAGTATACATGCACCTGTTCTTTTTCTTAGCTACCCTAACACAACCCATATGTTTACTTGTTCCCCAATGATTCCCAGCAGTCTCTGAAATATCCTGCATCTTATTTTCCAGGCTGCTGCTCATTCCAATAGAAGCAGTGCAAGAATCTCTTTCACCTCTGCCAGTGGGTACTGTTAATCTATTAGTCTTTGTCTTCCCCCAGTCTAGCAGTTTTCCGACCCACCTAACACTGCCTCGATAGCATCTGTAAACATTCTTGCACCCTTTCTATTTAAGTGTATCCCAACCCTGTAGAAGCAGTCTCTCCTGTTAACAAGTACAGACCAGGCTGAAAAAATTCTACCACTTGAGCCTTGCGCAATCTTTCCAGGGCCGAATTGATTGACAGGCCTCTCATCATATACTCCCTCCTATCATGTCTGGGCAGAATTGCAGACACTTTCAAATTCAACCCTAATTCACGGCTTTTTTTCAACAGTGACCTGTACTTGTTAAGTAATTCCACTGGTCTCCTACTCTTAATATCATTAGTGCCAACGTGTACAACTATATCACCTTCTGTGCCCTTAAAAGATGATATCCGCTCTACAACGTCATCAACCTTTGCCCCTGGTCCTGTTCCACCTATCCTTTTTACAAAGCATGTTTCCCGTTTCCCTGACAATAGAGTCACCAACAACTACTAGTTCCTTTGGGACCTGCGCATTCTGCCTTAGGGGCTGCCGCTGTGTTGCGTGATGACCAAGTGCAATCTCTGGCATTGGTGTAGGCAGCTGAGAGCTTGATGGGCCCTCACTTTTAATCCTTCGAGGGCGTCCACCCTGTCCTTCAAGCTCTCATATAGGCCCATAACAACACTGAGTTGTCGCCTGATTTCCTCACACTCCTTGCATCGCGCACACACAAAGACTTCCCCCATGGCAGTATCATGTCCTGTACCCGACCGCTCCACAAACATCAAGCAAGTAGTGCATTTTAAAAGGCTGATTCAGAGGGCAACTGCCCCCCTCAGTTCTCCCATTAGGTTGAGCCTTTTGCTTTGCTGCTCTGGTCTGAGTCATGATTTCGATTTAATTTCAATAAAATTTCAATTTCAGTACAAAATTAAAACCCTAAACTTGTATATCAACACAGTTATAACGCTATATTTATGTTTCAGTATCGAATGGTATCTACGAAATCCCTTTATATAATTTCCGTATCAAGTTAAGTATTAATTATTTATGTTACGTAACCTAAGTCATTATATGTATAGTTAAAAGTACAATTTAATTGACAATGAAGTTCAACAAGATTAATAGATTTTACTGATTACTTGACAATATTATGTACTATGCTATACTATATTAAGCTTATGCTATCTAGTTCGAGATATTTTGTATCGCGTAACAATGGCAGCTTTTATGAACGGTAAACACGTGGATTTGATACCCTTACCACTACTAAGTAATACCTACAAAATCTCTATCTAAGTTACTTTAAACTAAGTATCGTAAATAGGAATATAAAGCTACTCTAGAAAATAAGTTAATATGCCAATTTAAGCTAATAAAACAGAAAATAAATCAGAAAAAAAACTTATCTGTTCCAGGAGCGGCAAAAAGCTACGTCCGCACAGGATACTCTCATTCTCAAATTATAGACCAATTAGCTTGTTATCCCACATCTACAGGTTGTTCACAAGGGTCATTACTAACAGATTAGAAAGAATACTTGATGAGAATCAACCGAAAGAGCAAGCTGGCTTTAGGACAGGATTCTCAACTATGGATCACCTTCACGTAATATCACAGCTAATGGAGAAAGAAAATGAATATAAAACACCATTATGCCTGGCATTTGTGGATTATGAAAAGGCATTTGACTCCATACAGCATAAGGCAATGTTTTGGGCACTAGAAAGACAAGGCATAGATACCCCACATATTATGATTTTGAAGAAAATATATGAGAGTGCTACCTCCTTTATTAGACTAGACAAAGACAGTAGGAAATTTTAAATCGAGAAAGGAGTTCAACAAGGAGACACAATATCTCTGAAGCTGTTTACTGCTGCCCTTGAGGAAGCTTTCAGAAGATTAGACTGGTCGCAGAAAGGAGTCAATGTGAACGGAGAGTACCTAAACCATTTACGATTTGCAGAAGACATTGTGGTCATAAGCCACGATAACAAAGAATTAGAGGAAAATCTTAATCAGTTATGCGCAGTTAGTAAGGATTCAGGACTAAAGATTAATATGGCTAAAACAAAAGTAATGATGAACAAGTATGCCACAGAAAGAGAAATAATGATTGAAGGAGCAGTAATTGAAAAGGTGGAATCATATACTTATCTGGGACAAGTTATTAGCTGTAATAATGATAAATGGCTGGAAGTCAAGAGAAGAATAAATTTTGGATGGATAGCATTCAGAAAATATAGTCACATACTGAAGAGCAATATCCCAGTTTGTCTGAAACGTAAAATAATGAACCAATGTATACTCCCCACCATGACTTATGGAAGCGAAACTTGGGCACTCACCAAAAGAATGGAAGAGAAGCTGCGAACTACACAGCGAAGAATGGAACGAATTATATTGGGAATCAGACTGGTAGATAAGAAGAGAAACACATGGATTAGGCAACAAACTCAAGTAAAGGACATTCTTATCAAAACTAAAGAACTAAAATGGTCTTGGGCAGGACACATAGCTCGAAGACATGATGACAGATAGACTAAGAAAATAACAGAATGGTACCCAAGAAGAGCTAGAAGAAAACCTGGAAGACAAAGGCAGAGATGGATAGATGAAATTCGAGTTTTTGGGTAGTAAATGGCTGGCCAGTGCTCAAAACAGAAGGAACTGGAAAGTTGCTGGAGAGGCCTTCATCCTGCAGTGGATTGAAAATGGCTGATGATGATGATGATGTGTAATATCAGTTTACTTTAACTCTCATTGCTATATGTATTTTCTAATCTGATAAAATTTCAGTTATTATTATTTCCAGTTTTAATTTCTAATCTTCATTGTGTCAATTTAATTTCAGAAGCCATTTTTAAAAATTTCTCATTTTAATGCTAGTAATTTCTATTTTACATCTTCATTAATTTGGTAATTAATTTTATTTTCATTTACTTTTTTGCTTTCTACCCGTTGACTTGTGGTTTACATCAGAAATGAAGACAGTGTTGCCATTTTTCTTGCAATTCCAACAATGGCAACATCCTCATTTGATCAATTTTTTTGTGTAATTATGTATTTTTATTATACATATTTTATTAGTTATCTTCACTCTCTGTCTCTCTCACTTTCTTGAAATTTATTCTTTTATTTATTTCTCTTTTTTTTTTTCTTTTTTTTTTTTTTTGTAGTTGTTGGCGCATAGGCTTCTGTGGCCATAATGCACCTCCCAAGGTTTTTGCATTACTTTGATCCAAGCCTGAGGCAAGAATCGAACCTGCGACCTTTGGGTTGCCAGGCAGGCACTTTACCCACCCGGCTAGCCCGGTCGGCTTATTTCTCTTCTCTTTTTTTTTTTTTTTTTTTTACTATTCTTTTATTCCTTTTCCTCTCCCCTTATCACTTTATTGTCCCTACTATACTTATGTTTAGCATTTGCTGCCTTGGACTGCACTAGACTCCTTCCTCATTTTTTTACTTTCTTCTTTTTATTCTATTTAACACACACACACTGTAGCCTTATAAAATACCTCCTCATTCTTTCATAAAGCACATGAAACCTCGACTGATGCCTATCCAGGAACACCAGCAAAAAGTCAGCTTTTGCCAGATCCCAAGACACACTGGAATACCAGGGAATGTATGTGTGGCTCATGCTGCCAAATATCCATCCAGTACTAATATCAAATGTCAGTACAGCCTCATTGCATTGTTGGGTACCATTTCTTGACCTACAAATCCAGTATACAAAGAATTTATAAAGAATAATGGTCACTTCTGTGGTGGATCTCAAACACATAATAATCTCTTTTAAATTGAATTTGAACCACGGTGATGGGCCTCCAGCTTCTTTGTAAACAGACAGGAGGAATTAATCCTAGCCAGAGCCAAAATTGGTCATATTTATCTTACTCACATAATTTTTTCTTCTTACAGGAAATGATCCTCCACATTGTGTATATGTTGTCACTCCTCACTCAATAAAGCTTGTACTTGTTGAATGTATGTTGTTTATGCAGTAATGTCTCGGTTTCCTTCCAAATCTAAAAGAGCCTTTTAGATTTACGATTTTCCATATCATAGGTAATGAAGCAAATCTCTTGGAATTTTCTTTTATCTGAAATTAATACAATTATACGACCATATCTGATTGTTCTCATAACAATCACTATGTATATCCATGATATCATTGATAGTTGCAGTATGGCCTAAGTATCCCTTGTACTAAAAATTAAAAAAAAAAACAAACAAAAAAAAACCAACTTGGTATCCCTTTTTAAAACACCCATAGTTCTATAACCATTCAGAATCAAACCCATCTTTATATGAAGTTTACTCAAAATGGCTGCTGCCATCAGCTCTCAAAATTAGCATGTGGTTGATCATCTTTCCCTATGAATCACACTGTATATGCAGGATGTTTCAAAAGGATGTGCAAGAAATTCTGAGTCTTATCATAAGATCCAAAAAAATTTTTTTGGTGTGTTGAATTAAAAAATGGCACAGGAAGGGAATTAGGGTGTAATTGGACATGAGGTTCTCTAAGGAGTCTAGGTAGGCAGCAAGGATAGTGTTATTTTATAATTAAATAAGAACATCATTATATAATTTATAATGATGGTTCTTATATAATTTATATCCTGCTCATGAATTTCAGTAGTAACTGTTCCTAAATCATTTCTTACAGGATTTAGGAACTCTGCATGACACCTTCTCTGCTCTACTCTCTCTTCTTTTTTTTTTTTTTTTTGATTCTTCTTCTTTTGACATTTGATGTCCCCTTATTTCTTATACAGTTGATTTAATGAGTTGTTACATTTCTCAGAATTTTAATGAGACAGAAGTTAATAATATTGAGCTAAAACCTGCTCTTTCAAATATTAAGGACCATTTCTTGATATTTAAATTATATTGATGCTGAAAAATCTACCCTATATCAGGAGCAAGAGAAGCCACTGTTCAATCATAGGTCCTTATCCCATTCCTATGGCATCTGTTCTCATGGATTCCAGTTTATTAATTGATCAAAACTATCAGTTTGGGCCTCACCTACAAATGCTTAGAGATTCATCTTTAAGAAAAATGTGGCTTATTAAACAGAACTTGTCCATTAGTAGAAAAGCTTCCATTATATACACTGTTCAAAGAAAGTGCATCACACCTTAAAATTGTAATTGTCGTCCGAATAACGTAAGTTTATGGCAGTATTTCTTACAGATTGCATCAGATATGATTGACATGCATAGGTGATGATGTAATATTGCATCAGCTGTTACTTTCAGCTATATAAGCACGCTCTGCAAGAGTTGCAGTCATTCCTTCCTTGTGTCAGTATGGTGAGTTACATGCAGTTGACGCCACGAAGAAAGAGTGCTATTGTTGCTTTACGTGAGGAAGGATGTTCTTCCCATCATATTACTTATAGAGTGTCTTGTAATCAGTTGACAGTGAGTAGATTTCTTTCCAAACTCAAGAATACTCGTTCTGCTGATAAGAAAAAAGAAACTGGATGCAAACGAGTCTCTATACCAAAACAGGACTGCGTTTTGAAGTGCTTATGCCTTAAAAACCGTAAAGCTTCTTCGTCTGAGCTGAAAAGAGAATGGGAAGAACATACAGGAGTGGTAGCAAGTGCAGTAACAGTCAGAAGATGCCTCTTAAAAAATGGACTTGTAGCCCGTCGTCCCTTCTCACACAAAAAATGAAAAAGGCCCGAGTAATTTGGTGTAAGGAGCATGTGAAATGGACCCCCAAGCAGTGGAAGTCAGTTATTTTCTTGGATGAGAAGAAATTCAACCTGCATGGTTCTGATGGAAGACAAACAATTTGCCATAGATGCGGTGAAAAATACCATCCAGACTGTATCACCTGCAGTTTATAAAAGGTTCCATAAATGCCAATGGATACCTGGCTATATTGGGAGGCAAATTCTGCCAACCATTAGAGACTATTTCAACTGGCCAAGTAACTACATCTTTCAGGACGATTCTGCTCCTTGTCATTGGAAGAAAAGTGTAAGTAGGCACTTCTGTAGTTACTTTAGCTTCATTTCTGCATTAGAGGTGTTGACAGTAATGTGTTTACATTTGTTACAGGTGAAAAAAATCATTGGAAGAACAGTCAGTCCATTACATCTCTTAGCTGGCCAGGAAAGACCTGAATCCTATAGAGAACTGTTGGCATCGTGTGGAATCTGCAGTTGCCAGAAAGAAACCAAAGACTCTTCGTGAACCTTCAGAAATTGATCTTATCAATGCCTCAATGGTGTGCTGCTGTCAGGGCCAGAAGCAGTTCAACTAAATATTAGTTTGTACCTGATGAACTTTTCATTTTGTTTTCCATTTAAAATGATAAACTGAAGCAAATTGAAGGCTTCTGATAAAGTTTCAGCCATAATTGTCATGTTTACCAAAACTGTTGTATAAAGGTTGAAAATGCTCATTTTGGAATATTTTGAGAGCACCTGTCAAATATTACTTAGGTTTGCCTTAACTATTAATAAATATCTTTTGTTTATATTTCTATTTGTATTCTAGTCATTAATGTAACATACCATCGCAAAAAGGGGTTAGAAATGTGAAATTCCTAGGTGATGCACTTTCTTTGGACACCAGCGTATATAAAAAAATTTATATATATATATATATATATATATATATTTTTTTTTTTTTTTTTTTTTTTAATTTTAAAATATTTATTTATTTATTTAAAACAGATGAAAGTCAGAATAGATTAATGCCATCAGAAATAATTCAACATTACATTTGTCTGAGAATATACAAATTCGAATGATATAGCATAAAATGATACCTATCACGACAAATTAAAATTCAAAAACAAAATTGGCAGTGAATATCTGAAACATACAAAGGACCCTATCAGCCTCTATATAAAGCAAAGCTAATAATAATCATAATAATTCCATATATACAAAATCTAAAATACCGAAAATACCAAATTTTACCAGTTATTATTGAATAAGGCCAACCCCAGGGGCTCACATCTGGTGAGTTGTTGTTGTTATTTGGTTTTTAGGAGCATTAGCAACTAAGGCCATATTGCTCCGGGGATATGCGATGGTGATTCCCTGACCTTTCCGCATCCTCCGTATTTGGTGGTCACGGGCTCGAACCCCGGTCTAATCAAGAAGCGTGTGCTACACACTGCAGCTCCTGCTCACTTGGCTACGGAGGCGCCCACATCTGGTGAGTATGGGCTTGGCACACCCAGAGTCCTGAGCTGGATATCACCATTCTTCTCTTTCTTGGTCGTTCCCTTCTACTTCTCTCTCTCTCTCAGGGTAACTCGGGAATTTTTTTTTTTGGCTGGTGCAGCATAAGCTTCAGGCTTCCTGATGTTATAATAATGTTATAATATTGACAGGCACATCATCATGAGTCTAGTGCCACTCAATATATGCCATCAATAACAACGAAAACTATGTTTTTGCTAGTTATATGCCAGCCTAACCATATTCATGTTATACTAAATATTGTATAAATCATAGGATTAATTTAAGTTGAAATTAGATTAAGTTAAATTGAAATTTGAGTTGATATAAGTTCATTTAATAAGTTATGTAATATTACGTTATATGAAATTAACAGCAGACTGGCAAAAATAACTGCTAGCCTTACAGATAGCAAAAACTAAAATAATTAATTTAAACATTATTAAAAATATACAAGTGTTTCCATAAACTATGAAAAAATTATAACCAAGTATTTCTGTTACTTAAGAAAAATATACAAGTGTATCTGTTACTTGTGAAAAGCAAAGGTATAAACCAATATTGAGGCAAAAGGAATACGCTGCAAGGATAGAAATAGTACCTCAATCTCCCTCGAATACTCTAATAGTTTTTGAGGCATAAGATATTAGAGTTAGTAGTATACAGATAAGAGAAAAATCTTTGTCTTTTCTCTTATCTGTATACTATCTAACTCTAAAAGTGAAGTTGGAAATTATCGACCTGTCAGTCTGACTTCAGTAGTAGGGAAAATCATGGAGGCAATGATCAAGGGTGGAATTCAGGATCATTTGGATTGAACTGAAATTCTCAAGGATACTCAGCATGGTTTTGTAAAGGGAAAATCATGTTTAACAAATCTGGTTCGCTATTTCGAAAGGGTCACTCACGAGCTGGATTTAGGGAATAATTTCAACATTGTTTATTTAGATTTCAGCAAAGCTTTTGACTCAGTCCCACATGAGCGGTTGCTTTATAAGCTGGAACAGGTTGGAATCACTGGGAAAATCCTTAGATGGATAGAAGGATGGCTTCAGGGCAGGAGGCAGAGGGTTGTGATAAATGGCTATTCCTCAGATTGGGTTGATGTAAGAAGTGGGGTTCCCCAAGGATCAGTATTAGGACCACTGTTGTTTTTAATTTTCATAAACGACATTGATGAAGGGATAGAGAGCGTGATGTCTAAATTTGCAGATGATGTTAAAATTGGTAGAGTAGTTAATGATCACTGTCAAGCTGAGCTTCTTCAGAGAGACCTAGATAGACTTCAGGAATGGTTAGAAAAATGGCAGCTGTGCTTTAATCCAACAAAGTGTAAGGTATTACACCTGGGAAACAGTAATCCCAAAAAAACTTATTCACTTGGTGGAGTTCAACTAAACCCAGTACTGGAGGAAAGGGACTTGGGTGTTACGATACGGTCAGACATGAAATTCTCTGAGCATTGTAAACAGGTTGCAAGGAAGGCCCATGGTGTCCTATCGATGATCTATCAAACTTTTGCAAGTAGAGATAGGGACGTGATAATCCCATTATATAAGGCTTATGTTAGACCACACTTGGAATACTGTGTTCAAGTATGGAGACCGCACCTAAAGAAAGACATCGAGCTTCTTGAAAGGGTGCAAAGAAGGGTAACTCGCCTGGTGAGATCGGCAAAAGGGCGTCCTTATGAAGAAAGACTTCGAATATGTGGGTTGCAGAGTTTGGAAACTAGACACCTTAGAGGAGATTTGATTGAGGTGTTTAAGGCTCTGAGAGGCATCAGTAAAATGAATGAGGACAAAATTTTCAAGATTATAAATGATGCTAGAACTAGGGGACATAAATTCAAGTTACGGGGGGAAATGTTTAGATTGGACTGCAGGAAGTTTTATTTTAGCCAGCGAGTTATAAATTACTGGAATAAGTTGCCTTCATGGGTGGTAGCGGCCGACAGTTTGGGGAAATTCAAAGGTCATCTGGATAGTACTTTCGGGTAAGGGAAGCGCATAGGATGATAGGTTTAATTTCCTTTTTATTTGTTTTTTATTTTATTTTTTTTATTTATTAATTATTATTATTTAGTTATTTATTTTATTTATTTATTTATTTTTTGTGTTTATCATTGTTTTGTTCGGATTTTTTTTTTTTTTTTTTGGCTGGTGCTGCATAAGCCATAGGCTTTCTTGCACCATGCGGCCATTACTAATACTAATACTAACATCTGATGCCTCAAAATCTATTAGAGTATTCGAGGGAGATTGAGGCACTATTTCTATCCCTGCAGCCTATTCCTTTCACCTCAATATTGGTTTATACCTTTGCTTTGCTTTGCTTTTCACAAGTAACAGATACACTTGTATATTTTGCTTAAGTAACAGAAACATTTGATTATAATTTTTTCATAGATTATGGAAACACTTGTATATTTTTAATAATATTTTAATAATGTTTAAATTAATTATTTTAGTTTTTACTATCTGTAGGGCTAGCGGTTATTTTTGCGTCTGCTGTTAATTTCATATAACGTAGTATCAGATAACTTATTATTAAATGAACTTATTTCAACTCAACTTAATCCTATGATTTATACTATATTTAGTATAACATAAATATGGTTAGGCTGGCATATAACTAGCAGAAACAGATAGTTTTGATTGTTATTGATGGCATATATTGAGAGATGCTAGCCCCATGATGATGTGCCTTTCAATGTAAGCCTTATTCAATAATAACTGGTAAAATTTGGTATTTTTTGTATTTTGTAAATATGGAATTATTATGATTATTAACTTTGCTTTATATAGAGGCTTATAGGGTCCTTTGTATGTTTCAGATATTCACTGCCAATTTTGTTTTTGAATTTTAATTTGTTGTGATAGGTATCATTTTATGTATTGTGTGTGTGTGTGTGTGTGTGTGTGTGTGTGTGTGTGTGTGTGTGTGTGGTCTTTGTTTTCAGTAATTTCATATGCATCTGAAGTGGTCCACTACTTTGATTTCTAATATTAAGATGATCCAATTTGTGGAATATTAAATGCTTAAATGAACAAGCTTAAAATTGGGTTTTAATTGCATAATTTCAAAGTCCCAAATGAGCTTAAATCTTAAATTTTTTCCTTCCCCACTGAACTTATTATTGTAAGATTCATATTAGTCTACGTTGTCAGACTTGGCAATATCCTTCTATCAGTATCTTCTAGTCAGTATGTCTGCTAAAAATGGCACAAATCTGCATTAATACTATTAGTGAACAGCAGTTTATTGATTGGTTGTCCCCTCCTCAGCATTAACGAGTAATTGTGAGGATATTTACTGCTTTATCAAATGTGTTTATTACATATTGAAAGGAAAATGCTTTTTCTTTTTGAATTTCTCTTAACTTTGATGTGATGCAGGATTGTGCATAAGCCAAATGGATAAAGCCAATAACCGACCTTTAAAAAAAAAAAAAAAAAAAAAAAAAAAAAGCCAATAAGGCATTTTTTTTTATAAATTTTAAATACCACATTATGTGTAATATATAGCTGCTTTTTTTTCCTGCTTGGTGTGCATTTGTTTGTTCAGATGTCATTATTTACAGATCGTCTTTTTTTCACTGAACGATACATTTATTTCAGGACTTCTAAGAACTTTGTATGCAGATCACTTTATCATTATAAAGTAAAAGTAAAAGGAATATTACTTTACAATATAATTACAATACAAACTCAGAAGAATAATGCAAATGTATTATTCTTCTGAGTTTGCATATTGTTAAAATCCTAGAAATGTGAACCCTCTGGCTTCGTGCTGTATCTTTTACTTAACAATAAATGGAAATTTATTTTATTTATTTATTATTACCCATTATGTATATTTTTTCTTGGAAATTAGTTTTTTTTTTTTTTTAAGGGATTTTTCTAGATGAAAATCTGGAAATCAGGGGAAGTGGGTATAACCCTAGGATCCTGAGCACTGGATATCATCATTCTTCTCTTTCTTGGTGATTCCTTTCTACTTCTGACTCTCTCTCTCACTCATTCACAGGGTAACTTGGGAATTTTTTTTTTTGGCTGGTGCAGCATAAGCCTCAGGTTTCCTTGCACCATATAGCTAATAATAATAATAGAGGATGCGTGAAAAATTTTAAATGATAAGAAATGGGATCTGACTTAATTGAGGTGCATTACTACATGCTACACAATCACGAGGAACCTTCTGCTTCCTTGAAAGATCAGTACCAAGAACTCTGCACAAAATTCATCATGTCTAGCTTAGAGGGGAACAGGTATCCTGTGTGTTATCAGACACTCAGCCTAAAACACTGATGGATCCAATATCTCTCTATTACAGAAGATTTAGGAGAATTCCGGTTGGCCTGCCTCCCTAAAATCCACTCATGCACACCTTCTTGATGGTAAGCCCTGTTACATCACTTAGGTGGCAACGAACGTGTAGAGTGGTTCTCTTCAAGATGCCTGGTCAGCGTGAAGAGGAAAAGACCAAACCCAGCAATGAGAGCACAACAATACAAATGGCCCTCAGTCCCCAGCAGCTTTCACTCTCCCTCTTACGGCAGCGAGAGGATCAGAGTGGAAGCAGAGGGTGCTAAGAATCTCTGGGTACGACCAGGCTGCCATGCACGGAAATTGAACTTGGCCTGTTATAATGTACGATCACTCATCGGTGAAGACAGGATATTAGAGCTGGAAAAGGAATCAGAAAATGTGAATTGGAATATCATCGGTTTGGCTGAAACAAGAAGAAGAAATGAATCACTTATAAGTTTATCAAGTGGAAATCTGCTGTACACCAATGGAAACAGTGAAAGGAGTGAAGGTGGAGTTGGGTTTCTGGTCCATAAAGATTTTAAAGACAACATTTTGGAATTCAAAAGTACATCACCAAGGGTGTCAAGACTAATATTCAAGATTTCTAAGAGGTACAAGCTAAAGATTATAATGATTTATGCACCAACATCGAGCCATGATGATGAAGAGGTTGAAGAAATGTACACCGAAATTGAGAGTCTTCTAGATGAGCAGAAAACCCACTACACTATTATTATGGGGGACTTCAATGCTAAGGTTGGAAAAAGGCAAAACTGCGCAGAAAGAGGAATTGGTGAAAGAAATAAAAGAGGTGAAAGACTTGTGGAATTTGCAGAATCTCAAGGACTGTCAGTAATGAACACTTTTTTCAAGAAAAGGGTGAACAGAAAGTGGACGTGGAAGAGTCCAAATGGATTAACAACTAATGAAATCGACTTCATCCTCACTAACAGAAGATATATTGTGAATGATGTTACCGTCCTAAATAAGGTAAATGTTGGAAGTGATCACAGAATGGTAAGATGTACACTTGAATAGATGTAGGAAAGGAAAGGAAAAAACTGACTCGAGTAAATAATACAAAGGTCTTTGAAATAACAGAGGAGGAGAAAAAGCAGTATGTACTGGAACTTAAGAACAAGTTTGAGCTTCTGCAGACTGCTCAGGACCAAGATATCGACGAGAAATATTACAACTTTTTGAAAGTGATAAAGCGCAAGAAACCTATAGGGAAACAGAAATCCAAAGAAGAAAAAATTAGTCAAGAAACACTTGTCATGATGAACCAAAGACGACAAATGAAGAGCAAGAAAAACACTGACAGGGAGAAAATTGAGTATACTGAGTTATGCAAAGCCATTAGAAAGAGACTCAGAGAGGACATAAGAAGATTTAACACAAGAAAAGTAGAACAAGCATTAAGGGAAAACAAAGGATTTAAATCAGCAGCCATGAGCAGTAATACAGAAAGACAAATGATACTGAAACTGAAGAATAGCGATGGTGTACTTATAAACAGCAGAGAAGGCATAATTCAAATAGCAGAAGACTACTATAGAGAATTATACAAGGAGCGAGGGAATGATGCCAGCAGTGGGGAACATGGATTGCAAAGTAGCAACACATACGACATACCCGATATTCTTCCTGATGAGGTAGAACATGCATTGAAGAAAATGAAGAATCGGAAAGCCCCGGGGGAAGATGAAGTTACTGTAGAGTTGTTAAAATTGGGAGGAAGAGACATAACACAAAAACTGGCAAGGCTCTTCACAAAGTGCATTAGAAAAGGTGTGATGCCTAAGCAGTGGAATAATGCAATCATAGTTTTGCTGAATAAGAAAGGAGATAAATCAGAAATTGGAAATTATAGACCAATTAGCTTGTTATCCCATATCTACAAGTTGTTCACAAGGGTCATTACTAACAGATTAGAAAGAATACTTGATGAGAATCAACCGAAAGAGCAAGCTGGCTTTAGGACAGGATTCTCAAATGTGGATCACCTTCACGTAATATCACAGCTAATGGAGAAAGCAAATGAATATAAAACACCATTATGCCTGGCGTTTGTGGATTATGAAAAGGCGTTTGACTCCATACAGCATAAGGCAATGTTCCGGGCACTGGAAAGACAAGGCATAGATACTCCATATATTATGATTTTGAAGAAAATATATGAGAGTGCTACATCCTTTATTAGACTAGACAAAGACAGTAGCAAATTTAAAATCGAGAAAGGAGTTCGACAAGGAGACACAATATCTCCGAAGCTGTTTACTGCTGCCCTTGAGGAAGCTTTCAGAAGATTAGACTGGTCGCAGAAAGGAGTCAATGTGAACGGAGAGTACCTAAACCATTTACGATTTGCAGATGACATTGTGGTCATAAGCCACGATCCCAAAGAATTAGAGGAAAATCTTAATCAGTTATGCACAGTTAGTAAGGATTTTGGACTAAAGATGAATATGGCCAAAACAAAAGTAATGATGAACAAGTATGCCACGGAAAGGGAAATAATGATTGAAGGAGCAGTAATTGAAAAGGTGGAGTCATATACTTATCTGGTACAAGTTATTAGCTGTAATAATGATAAATGGCTGGAAGTCAAGAGAAGAATAAATTTTGGATGGATAGCATTCATGAAATATAGTCACATACTGAAGAGCAATATCCCAGTTTGTCTGAAACGTAAAATAATGAATCAATGTATACTCCCCTCCATGACTTATGGAAGTGAAACTTGGGCACTCACCAAAAGAATGGAAGAGAAGCTAAGAACTACACAGCGAAGAATGGAACGAATTATATTGGGAATCAGACTGTTAGATAAGAAGAGAAACACATGGATTAGGCAGCAAACTCAAGTAAAGGACATTCTTATCAAAACTAAAGAACTAAAATGGTCTTGGGCAGGACACATAGCTCGAAGACACATAACAGAATGGTACCCAAGAGGAGCTAGAAGAAAACCTGGAAGACAAAGGCGGAGATGGATAGATGAAATTCATGAGTTTTTGAGTAGTAAATGGATGGCCAGTGCTCAAAACAGAAGGAACTGGAAAGTTGCTGGAGAGGCCTTCATCCTGCAGTGGATTGAAAATGGCTGATGATGATGATGATGATGATGACATGCTACACAATCACGAGGAACCTTCTGCTTCCTTGAAAGATCAGTACCAAGAACTCTGCACAAAATTCATCATGTCTAGCTTAAAGAAAAATCCATATCCAGACTAAGTTGACAATATCTATATAAATTGTCTGACATCACCCCGAAGAGGTGAATCTACTATGTATTTAAAAATCTGAGACACTGCCAAGTTAGCTGTTTTGATTCTAACTGACTTCTCATCAGTCATTGGGTGGCTTCCATTAATGAATGTTTGCTAAACTGATCGAATAATGCATTTTGTCTAAGTTAACAGCCAATCAGTATATAAAGAAAAAACCTTCCATTTAAACGCATAATAACTACAGTCGAACTTGGTTATAAGCACAGAAATAACGAGATCATGGCTGTAACAAGCAAAAAGCCATAATGATATTAATTTACGTGTATTCCCATACAATCACTCACTGTTATAATGAGCATACTACACGGATATACTGAACAAATTTTGATAACTCTGTAAACATTCTTAATTTCTCAGGTAGTCGAAAAAACCCAATTCTTGGAATAGACGAAAATGAAAAGGGCGACTTAGCTTTATGACCATCTGCATCAGATTAGCGGCTGGTTTATGACCTTGTCCTTCTGGGTACGGGGGGCTACACAATAGTGTGTTGGTGTTCCACTTGTCACATTACCCTATTTACAGATTGTCTTTTATTCGCTGAACCATACATTTATTTCAGGGCTTCTAAGAACTTTGTATGCAGATAACTTTATCATTTTAAAGTAAAATCAGTTAGAAACGAACTCTTCCTTTGGAAACATGTCTACTAACAAAAGAAAGTGTCTCTCGATTCACAAAAAAGTCGAAATTATTCATGAGTTAGAACATGGTGCAAAAAATGTTGAAGTGTGTAAAGAGTTTTCTTTGTCCTCTCCAGAGGAACGTAGAGGAATAAAGATGTTTACATATTGGCACGGGAAAATAATATCACCAAAAAAAAAATTTTAGGAAGTGCAAGGTTACAAATGTTGATGAAGCATCACTTCAATGGTTTGCCACACAAAGAAGTGCTGGATTTTCAATAGATGGTCCAATCTTGAATGCTCAAGTGGAAAAATTTGCTAAACAATTTGGATGCGACAATTTTGTGTGTAACAACAGTTGGTTGAATCGACTTAAAACTGACATAACATGGTTTATGCAAAAATTAGTGGAGAATCTCGATCTGCAGATCCAATAATGGCAAATGAATGGATTGACCGTGTTTGGGCAGAAATCAGGAACGATTTCAATGACGAAGACATCTACAACAGTTGTGCTACTGCAACAGGATCTAGAAAATTTGACAGATGGGCTGAGAAGTGTCAACTGAAGTCTAACATTGACAAATGCAAAGTACTGTATATGGGTAGAAGTAACCCCAGAGGAAAGTACCAACTGTGTGGTAGAAAATGAAAAATACCTGGGAGTATTGTGCAGTCAGATATGAAGTTTTCTGAGCAATGCAGACAGGCTGCCCAGAGAAGGTCATGGGATATTGTCAATGATATAGGAATTTTGCTGGCATGGAAAAGGAGGTGATTATCCCTTTGTATAAGGCAGTGGTCAGGCCACGCCTTGAGTACTGCATACAAGTCTGGAGGCCTCATTTTAGGAAGGATGTAGAGTTGCTTGAGCATGTACAGAGAAGGGCAAGAAGATTGGTGAGGGGAACGAAGGGGTTCTCTTACCAAGAAAAGCTAAAGTTCTGCAAATTGCAGTGCTGATTGAGGTGTATAAGGCCTTGAATGGGTTGAGCACACTGAATTCTGATGGGATTCTTCCACTTGCTCAGATTACGAACCTGAGGTGGCATAAATTCAAATTGAGGAAAGACAGTTGTAGAATAGATGTGTGGAAATTTGCCTTTAGTCAGCGAGTGGTTAATTGCCGGAACAAACTTCCATCTGTCATTGCGGAAGTTGATAGCGTAAATAAATTCAAAGAGGTACTGGATAAACTTTTAGAAGTAATGGTTGTATGCAATTTTTTTTTTTTTTTTTTTTTTGACTGATGCTACATAAGCTTATACACTTGCTTTCTTGCATCACATTCCTATATTATTACTACTACTACAACGCCAATGAAACAGGACTTTTTTATGATTTGACACCTGGCAATACTTTTAAATTCAAAGGGGAAAAATGTGTTGGTGGAAAAAAATCAAAGGCTCGCTTGACAGTGCTTGTATGTGCAAGTATGATGACAGGAACTGATAAAAAAAAAACTGTTTGTTATTGGAAAATCGTTAAAACCTCAGTGTTTCAAAAACGTAAGGAAACTTCCTGTGGATTACAGTGCAAAGAAGAACGCTTGGATGACTTTGGATATTTTTTGGGAATATGTAAATGATTGGAATAAGGAGCTATTCAAAAAGAAGAAAAATATTTTATTGTTAGTTGATAACTGTCCTGTGCATCCCTAGATCAAAATTTATCCAACATTAAGCTAGTGTTTCTGCCTCCCAATGTGACGTCAATTTTACAACCAATGGCATAGGTGTAATCAAGAGTTTGAAAGGATTTTATAACAGATTTCTAGTTCTACATCTGATCAGTCAAAGAGAACAGAAACTGACCTAGTCTATATCGATATTGGATGCTATAAATTTATTGGATGTGGCGTGGAACAGCATTACTTTGACAACCATATTGAATTGCTTCAAGAAATTGAAATTATAATCAAATGAAATTTGGATTGTAGATGAAGAAGAACTTACCGTGTCTCCATAGCCAGGTGGGAAGTAGCAGCAGTGCGTAGTACACGCTTCTTGATTAGACCGGGGTTCGAGCCCGTCACCACCAAATACGGAGGATGCGGAAAGGTCAGGGAATGACCACCGCATATTCCTCGAGCAATATGGCCTTAGTTGCTAATGCTCCTAAAAAAAACTAAATAACAATAACAAGAACTTACCATTATCCCAATGGTTGCTACGTAACAACGGCGTAGGTTTTAATACAGATAAAATCGATGAATTTGTACAAGTCAATGACAACTTATTAACTAGTGATCTTCCTATAGAGAGTGACATTGTAGTTGCTGTGCTCAACAAAGACTATAATGATGATGCTAAAGACAATGATTGTGATGATGATATGATGACAATTGAAAGTGAATCAAAATCAGTGCCCACAAGCTCAAGGTGCAATGGACACATTAGTCAATATCCACCAGGGGCTGACATCTGGTGAGTATGGCTTGGCACACCCAGGATCCTGAGCTAGATATCATCATTCTTATCTTTCTTGGTGATTCCCTTCTACTTTTGACTCTCTTTCTCTCTCTCTCAGGGTAATTCAGAATTTTTTTTTGGCTGGTGCAGCATAAGCCTCAGGCTTCCTCGCACCATATGGCTAATAATAATAATAATAATAATCTCTTTGAAAGGAACTGAGGCAAGTAATGAGACTTTTAATGCATTGAAAGTTTTAAGGGGAAACTTAAGAAATATCAAAGTGAAATCTTAAAAACAAACGTCAATTTTAAGATTCATAAATGAAGACTAATTGAAATCGTGTTTATTATTAAAGATTTTTTTTTCCCAATTACAGACAAATAAATTGTTTAATATTAAGTGTATTGTAGTTTATTCAAGCATATTAATACGAATAATATGTAGGTATATACTTATGTTATTTTTTTCTCTATAATATATCGTTTGTTTTTTGAATCTATCTTTTTATCAAGTTATTGAGAATTTTAAAAAAAATAGGAGGCAGATTTAACTCATCACTGATATAAAGTGTTGGTTATTTAATGGCCCAGGAGTTTCCCCATCTCCATTATCATATAGCAAGTAACGGTTATAACAACGAAATTTTGTTGGTCCCTTGATTCTTGTTATAACCATGTTCGACTTTATTACGTTTGCAGTTCCTCTTAGAAATATATGTGCTAACCTTGTGCAATATGCGATATAGGATTGCATGAAGTACTTTAATGCAGAAACCAAAACCTTACAAATTGCACTAAAATCTATCAGACTTTGTTAAAGTATCCCCCCCTTGCAATCCAATCCTATATCATTGTGCATGGTATTTGCATGGCCTGGTGTTGGGGGAAGGGGGAACTTCCTCAGTTGCCTAGCCAGCAGTTGCCTCTAGGGCCAATAGCATTTTACCACTGCAGAATAGAGGGAACTGTTGCCACGTAATTTGAATTTAAGTTTCTTAAACGTTTCTTTTTTTTTTTTTTTAATTTATATGTTTATTTCATTATAAAAAGGTGTATGGTATCCATTGTGTGGTATCTTTTTAACTTTGTAGGATCTATAATTGATGCTTATTTAGTACCTCTATATAAAGAATAAAATTATGATATAAGTACAGCAGGCCCCCGTTATAACGCGGTTCGCTTTACGCTGATTCGCTATAACGCTGTTCTTATATTATAACCCGTATCTGAATATAACACTGCTGCAGATCACCTATAACGCTCTTTTACAGATTGCATTTTTGGCATATTTAACGAAATCATTTCATTTGATGGAGTCGATAGCTTGAAAATGAATATAAAAATACGGTTAAAATGTTTCCCATGCCGACCTGAGAAATATTCCCACGCTCAGTGAAATTCTCTCGCGCGCTAATTTAATTGCAGTACAGTGACTTGTTATGTAGTTCGGAGATCAACATTTTAATAAATGATCAAGTATATTTCTTGTAATATTTGCGTTATATGCATTTATCCGAAGTCTAGTGATCACTCAGTACCGTATTAGACATCGTGCGAAACGGACAGTTTACTTGAACATTGTATCATAACTGATGCAACCAACGCAGTTACATTTTCGAAGAGTTAATAATGGCCGATAAGAATGAAAAAGCAACAACATCTGAGTGCAATACGAAGACTATAAATGTAAGGAAAAAGACTGAATTTGAAAATCAAATTACACGTTTTGAAGCGAATCGATCCGGTCAAAGACAAGCGGATGTGTGCCAAAGTTTAGGACTTGCAAGTTTAACTGTAAGAACAATTATAAAAAAAAAAATAAAGAATTAATTTTAGCAGCGGGTAAGATAGCTGTTCCACTGCAAGCAACTAGGGCTAGGGCCGGCTATTAGGATTGAAATGGAAAGACTAACTAATTTTATTGAAGATAATATCCAGTGCAGAATTCAGTTAAGTTGAATATTATAAATAATAAAAAAGAGAGAGAGAGAGATTAGCCTATATGATGATTTGAAGAAAACTCACCTAAAAAAAAAAAAAAATTGGAACCATTTAAAACTAGTAAGGGCTGGTTGAATAGATTTAAAATCCAGGGAGAAGCCGCAAGTGCAGATCAAAGAGCCGAAACTTTCAAAAAAGAACTTGTTAAAATTATTGAAGAGGGGTATTGTGTGTTATACTTCTTAACAACTTTATAGCATAGATGAAGCAGGACTTTTGTGGAAACGAATGCCTGAAAGAAGAAAAAAAACATGCCAGGTTTCAAAGCGGCGAAGGATCGGTTGACTTTATTGTTGGGTGGTAATTAAACTGCGGGGGATTTAAAATTAATACCCCTTTTAGTTTATTTGGAAGAGGGCCAAAGTTCAACCCAAAATCGGCACATTTTTCATAATTAAATTCATCAATTAAATTAAATCAATTTAGATCAATTAAATTCATGATTTTAATTGGAATTTTAAGTTTAATTTTGATACGTAAGTAGTTACCACATAATTATATACGTATGTAATGCGGAATATTTTATATGTACAGACATTCGAAATATTTTGACTGACATTTGTGCATCTTTTCACTACCGTTTATTATTGATTAGGAAATATCCTATGGCACCGACCCCAACTCACAAATACATATGTTACTTTATGGGAATGCGGCGCTCGCTTAGCGCCGATTCACTTAGCGCTCTGTTTTTCCGGAACGCATTATCAGCATTAAGCGGGGTTCACCTGTATATGTAATTTATATTATGAATTGTAATTTGTTTAGTAAGGTTGCCGCAAAATAAAAATAAAATAAATTACTTAAGGGGGCTGTTATTAAAAAAAAGTCGAAAACCACTGGCTTAGACAAATACATTATTCATAATTAGAATAGAGGCAACCTGTTGACTGTTAAGAAGCCAGCAGATTGCCTCACTGGCTGTTAATAAGCTTCAAAACAACTGTCCTGGCAGTCAGATTTTTAAATGCATAGTTGATTTTAAAATAATCCACTATTTTATAAAGTCACCTAAAAATCTTTTAGGTGACATTATAAAATTTAAAAGGATATTAACAACTTAGGCTGAATTGTGGATTATTTTTCTTTAAGTTGAACATAAGACCAAGCTTTAGCACTGAGTTCTTGACATCAACCCTCAAAAGGTCAATGTCAAGCTTTAAGCACCTCAGTGCTAAAGCTTTGTGCAAAAAAAGTTTAAGTAACTTAAACACAGTAATGCATCTCAAATCTGTAAAAATTTGTTTTCTTCATTAAAGTATCCCCTCCAGTTCTACATCAAGAAATTAGAAAAATCATAAAAATAATAATTAATGCAAGGTAATCCAATAGCTCTTTAACTCTGCTGTAGGTATTTTGTTTCCACAAAATAGAGATAGTATGTAAATTGTTGCATACCTTCAATAATAACTTGATGTGTGAGTGTTATATAATTACCAAAAAAGTGTAAGGGGTAAAGAAATATGCATGCATTGACAGCTATCAAAATCAATGAAAGTACACAATGAGTCTTCCCCATGAGCAGAGAGTTGTTATAATTGCAGTTTAATTTGGAACAAAATAATTTCAGCATACCATAGAAAAGTACAAATGATATTTTTTCCAATATAAACCTGCCAAGTAACGCACTACCTGCAAACTTATCAAATTATTTTGTGAAACAGGAAGTGACGTACTTGTGTGAATAAGCAGTTGCGCACGCATTTCATTTGACCATGGTTCAAGTGACTGATGAATGTGGTAATGATAATATTCTTGTAAAAATTATTAGCTGTGAGCTCCTGACTGGTTGTGTTGGAATATCCCCCCTTCCCCCAACCCAATCATTGTTAACTCAGCAATTTTTTATAATGTTAAAAGCAGACAAATATTATTCTTGGTTCCAACAGGATGGAACAACAACCATACATCCAGTGAAATGGCCTGGATATATAGTTGTTAACTTACATCCAGGCCATTTTGCAAAATTTTACTAATTTTTTGACAAAAGGATTTTGAAGGATATTTGGCATCTTGGGTCACCAGACCTGTCTCTAGACTTCTTTCTTTGGGGATACTTAAAATACCCATGCTGATAATCCACATGATTTCACATTCCCTTCATGAAGCATTATCAGCTGCATATCTCAAGTTTCATCCAAAACATAGAGATCTGTTGCAACAAACATGTGTAAAAGTATTCAGTTATGTTTTCAGCATGGACGGTTGCAATAACCTCTTTAATATGATTATGCTTTATATGAACAGGATCATGCTGTTTTTCACTGGGTTCAGGACCTTTTGAATTACTGTATAGAATTCCATAATAAAGGAATAATTAATGGAAGAATTAAAGCTAAAAAAATTTATTTTTTATAATAAAAACAAAAGCTGAGTTGACCATACATAACTGGAACAAACACTTGTTCTCTTTAGAGGTGCAGCTGATCCAAGTTTAAGTAATTACGGTGGCAATGAAAAAGTAACTTTGTGCACAAAGCAAGTATATCAGCCAAAAGGGCCATAGCAACAAACATAGGTTCAAGTAAAACAGAATAGAGTTATTTTAATGACAGTAATTTTATATTAGACATCCTCTTTTCTAGAATTTGTTGAAAATGATGACATAACACTGGGACACTACTATATAGGTTTTTTTTTTTTTAATGAAAACCCCAAACACGAGAGGTATTAGAACCTATAGTACTTAGTACCATGCTTGCGTTGGAGGTTGAGAAGACAAAAGAAGATATTTGTTGACATTAGACTTGAACTTCCGTAGACTGTAATTTTCAGGAAATACATATGAAGGAAGATTGTTCCAGAAAACGGCAGTTGAATGAATAAACGAGGAAGATGAAAAGTTGGTTCTGTGAGTTTGAAGTTGGAGAGTAAATGGATGTTGGCTGGTGGCGGCACGTGTTCGGGTTGTTTTGAAAGAGACCGTGCGAATTATAGAAGCCAATTCGGAAGAACAGTGCCCATGGAAGTATCTGTAGAAAAGGCATGCAGCAGAAACAGTACGTCTATGAGACAGTGAGTGGAGAGACTCTGTTAGAGATGAGTCATTAATTAACCTAACTTCCCTCTTCTGAATGGAATCTAGAAGCCTGAGAGAGGTTTGGGGGGCAGCACCCCAGATGTGGAAACAATGTTCCATGGTAGGGTGGATTTGCGATTTGTACAGAGTGAACAGCTGTTTGGAAGAAAAGTAATGCCAAGAGCGAAAAAGAAAACCAAGTTTTTGAAAAAGGTGACAAAGAACAGGAGTAAGTTCAGAAGCACAGGATTTGAGAACAAGTGGAGGAAATCCATCAGGACCTGGAGCTTTCTTAGCATCGAGATTCATCAAAATCCTTTTGACGGGAGACCATAGGAGGCATTGAATGGAGCGTGTTGGAAATGGTGGGATGTGTTTTCCCAAGATCATTAATACATGATTTGGAAGAAAAATGGGATACTAGCAAGTCAGCTTTATCCTTGGCTGAAGTGACAATAGAACCATCTGGTTTTGACAGAGGTGAAAGCACAGATGGGCAAAAGTTGCAGCCAATAGCTTTGGCAAGAGACCAGAACGCTCAGCTACCATTAGGGCAAGAAGCAAGTTTTCTATTCTTAGCCTGTTCAAAATCTAGTTTGGACTGATTAATAACTGCTTTACAATTGTTGCGAGCTTTGGTGTTGGCAAAAAATGAAACTGAAAAATTTGAAACAAGCCAATTACGATATGCAACATTCTTCTCTTGAACAGCCTTAGCACATTTATTGTAAAACCAAGGTTTAGATAAAGGACAAGATTTTAAAGTGGAGTGTGGAATAAAGGATTCCATTCCTACTAGAATAATTTCACTGACACGATCTGAGCAAATGTTGACATCAGAAGTTTTGAAACAGTAATCCGACCAAGGAAAAGAAGAAAAGAAATCTCGCAGGTCATCCCATTTGCATTCTTGTAATACCAAACAATACGGGGTTGGGAATAGCCATGAGATAAAGGCTCCATTGGAGAAGAGACAATCACCAAGTTGTGATCTGAGGTGCCTAAAGGACCACTCACTTCGACCGTGTACTTAGAAGGGTTGTTTGTGAAAAAAAGATCCAGTGTTGGCTGTATGGTTAGGATTGTCCGGTATTCTTGTAGGTAAATGAACAATCTGTGCAAGGTCATTAGTAATTGCAAAAGCCTCAGCATCTCGACTAGCTGGGTCGGTGTGACTAGAAAAGGAAGCCAGATGGAGTTGTGAACATTAAAATCACCAAGAAAAATTACCTCACTCTTAGAAAGTTGGACTGAAGGAAGTCAAGTTGCAAAGAGAGTAAGTCAAAGAGCTCCAAGTGATTAGTGGAGTTGGGAGAACGGTAAATACAACAGATGAATTTGACACAATGAGGTAGAGAGATTTTAAGTCAGAGAAGATCGAAAAGAGGAGATTCCAAATTACCAAATCTCTGACAGGGAATATCAGAACGGACATATGCACAAGTACCATGTTTGAGGCAAAAAGAATCATACAGCGAATATTTTTTGTTCAACTGAGATGAGCAGTGGTTGAATCAACCAATAACTGAGATTCTGTCAGAAAAAGTACATGGAGTTTGGCAGACTGTAAGTGGAAATGGACATCATTTAGATTAGAACTGAGACCACTTATGTTTGTGAAATGAACTAGGAAGCGTTTGGGAGGTTTAGATATTTTTGCAGATAAGCTTGCTCTATTATTTTGACAATTCATGGTGTATTTAATAGTAAGAAAAAGTGGGGGGGGGGGGTATGTTGTATGAAGTAATGAAATTTTTTGATATGGCATATACATGGTAAGAATATACCCAGATCCTTGACATAACGTGGCCTCGACAATGCCCACCGCATACACACTACTCGGACTCCCTCCAGTCACTATCTGGCATAGTAGATGTAGCAAGATTATACACTAGCTGATCCAGAAGCCTCTTAGAGAGTTGGCAATAGGTTCGGTCTGGTGTACTTACTAGTGGCTGGCGTGCGAGCACCGTTTTAGAGCAGTACCCTTGAAATGTAAGGAAGTTTGGATCTAGCCATGATGTCAATCATAACCTCAAAAGACATCTGTCATACTGCATGATGGAAGAGATGTGGAAGGGTTGACCTGAACTTAGCTCTGGAGACTAAATATGGATTCCACCACTTCAAGCCTCCAATGAGCAAATTGGTGGTATTGCACCAGTTGATGAGAGTCATCTACTACCTTGTATTGCCTGGTAACATAGAGGGGTGACATTCGTCCATGTGATGTGGGTGCCACAACTCGACCCCTGCTTACGTTGGTTCACACCTGGGTGTTAACCCACAGTGCGCTTGCGCATGGGGGTTATACTCAGTATTACTAACAGTCCCACCATCTTGAAGGTGCAAGCAGTGGATTTGGCTGTCACAGACCATCCGGACTTCGCTGAAATTGGGTCCACTTAACTTGAGTGTCACCCGAATATCAGTTCCATCAGCGTTTTAGACTCCCAGGTAGCAAGTACAGCTTGTCTGGCATATCTGAGAGAATTTCTGTGACAACCTCAAGGATCTTAGGTTAGCGTAAGTAGAATTTGCTTATATTTATATAGAGGAAACATAACTGGAAGAAAATTATACAAACTGGAAGGTGCAGTGGAAATAACATCACAACATTTCAGTATTACACCTAGCAGTTATATGGCACCTGTCCCAATAGCAGCCAACCTCTTGCCATATGTGCTGTAACATGTCTGTGTCAATCACTGTATGGATTCATATTCCCCAAGCCATTCATTTCAATTGACAAGTAGAGTTTGTATATCTCATACTTAATATAACCCCACAAAAAGAAGTCCAATGGTTTAAAGTCCGGCAAAGAAGCTGGTCACATAACTATGCACCTTACCCATTGTCCTGGAAAGTGGATATCTAACCTGCCTTGAACATCTTTATGTAAATGTGATGGAGGGGGAGATGATTAATTTGTTGAAAGGATCATCTTAAACAATTTGTGGATCAGATTATTCTCCAGCATATATCAATACACAGAACTAGTAATTGTTCTTTCTCTGAAGAAGAATGATGAGTGTTCTTTTAATGTGAACTACAGATATTTTCCACTGATCTTGACCCTCCCCAAGTATATTATGCTCTCAGATTTCACCATTCTAAAACCAGACCTTGCTTATCCACAGTTTCTGTTCAATAAGCGATTTAGTAAGTTGGGGAATAAAATATTCATTTAATTAAAAATTTTCCAGAATTGGTTAAGATTGTTAATCACCTTATATTTTCTCCAATGCTTTTACAGCACGACCTCTATACAAGTGCATATTAAATAGTTGTGAAAAAAAAAAAAAAGAAAAAAAAAGGCAATAACCAATACATACTGTGTATTTGCATACAAAAATACTATAAAATTTTTTTCCACTAACATTTAAAACATTTTTTTGAAGATATGTGAATTTTTATATATAAGCAAAGGATTGTTTTGACTGTGATAACATATCTGTTAGTGCCCTCATTTTTAATTTATACCACAGTAACTTGTGAATTTTATTTGGCTGTTCAGCGTAAACCTCAGGCTTCCTTGCATCATGTGGCTAATAATAATAATAATCACCATACAATCACTGAAGTTTCAACAAACAGCCAGTAGATGGCAGTTGTGTCCATTGTCCAAGTTCTAACATGTTGTTTGGTAGTTGCAAAGTGACCCTTAAGTTATGTGCTGTTAGCATAAACTGTTTTGTGAGCTGCAGAATGTAAGATTTGAAGATTGAGCAACATTTTATTATTTGTTATTGTGTTAAATTGGTGTGAATGCCCAGAGAAACTGAGAAAAATGTCAGAGGTTTACAGAGACAAGTTAAAAAAAAAAAAAATACAATTTTTAAGTGTCACAGGAGCATTAAAGAAAACTGAGAATCTGTAGCCAAAATGACCACCCTCAAAGATATATCAAGAAATGGCTTCTGATACTGCTTCTGCAAGTGGGTTCATCAATTGTGCTAGTGTATACTTTGAAGTTCATACACTGCCCACTTTGAAAGAGATTATTTTGAAAATGAGAGAGAGAGAGAGAGAGAGAGAGAGAGAGAGAGCGCAACAGAAGACCTCAGCAATGAACACTAAAATTAAGGTAGGTCCATTCCATGAATTAAATAATCAACCCGCATATAATATTAAAAACAAAGACAATTCTTTATTCAGTAAAGGATTTTTGTTAAAAAATATATTTTCAGTTTTGCTAGGAATGTAAATACCTTCCTCCCTCCCCTGCTTTACCCATTACTTGAAGTATTTGCTGATCATGGAGAGTTCCTGGTCCCAACTACTTTTCACATTAGTAATAAGGGATATAAATCTTCATTATAAAATAACACTGCCTCATTATTTCCTTTTGTTTGTTCTGTTCAGTTGATTAAATAAATATTTTGTATGATATAAATATATCATATTTATGATATAAATATATCATATTTATATGATATAAATATATACAAAAATTATTTTTGTTTTAGGTAAATTTTCATAAAAAAGATATTTTATAGCCAGTTCTTTAGCAAAAAGTG
The DNA here is from genome assembly GCF_048544385.1 of Mastigoproctus giganteus. Taxonomy (NCBI): domain Eukaryota; kingdom Metazoa; phylum Arthropoda; class Arachnida; order Uropygi; family Thelyphonidae; genus Mastigoproctus; species Mastigoproctus giganteus. The sequence continues at coordinate 139,958,872 of NC_143585.1, read as the reverse complement.
CAATAAAAGCTTTGTTACACTTCTTGGATTTGCTGTCTTTTAAGTGTCATTTTATTTTACACACTTTATTGTAACAAACCAAGTGGGAAGTTGTGCACACTTTTCTTTCAGGGAAATTTTACCCAAGTGTCTTTTGTATTTTAATTTCAAATACATCATTACTGTCTTAGAAACAAGCTCGCTCTCTCTCTCTCTCTCTCTCTCTCTCTCTCTCTCTCTGTGCGCTCATGTGCATATTAATAAATTAGGAAATAAGTTCTCTTAAAACCTGCCATTGTTGACTATTTTTATCTGTTATAGAAGATATTAAACTTTATTCTGTGTGTGCAAGAGAGAGAGAGATTACAATGATGAATTTGAAACCTGCTCAGTACATTGCTTTCACTGAATGATAATGTATCAGGATTCTATGTGGAATCTTGTTCTCAGGCCTGAAAAGGGGTTTAGGATGTGAGCAGTATAGTGGCTGGCAAAAAAAGAATGATTATCTGTCTTTGTTGTCAGTGATGTTTTGTTGTCAGCCATGATAAATGTATCAGGATTCTATTCAGGAAACTCAAACTGCTTTGAGGTTTCAGGATGAGAATTTCATCACATCTAGAAACTGCCATTTGGTTGAAGGAGTATATTATGGTGATGGGTGGTGATTTCAAACTCGCCCTTGTAATATCTTTCTTGTAATAAAAGGTAATTTACTCATATATGCACAGTTTTATTAGCATCGCTGAACCAAAATTTTTTTCATTCTCATTGAACAACCGGAAAGGTTTCTCTCACACAGTGCATTAAGTTTATTTATTTAACCTGCTTATTTTTATTTTTATCATTTTCATTTGACAATAGTGATTTTTTATAAAGATTTCCAATTTTTATAATACAGTTGATGCATTTATAGTGAACTCACAGCAGTTTGATTAACATGGTTAATTCTGTTAATTTGTTATAAAAGTAAAAAATATTGCTGGGGGACATAAACTAAAAATGAATGTCAAGTAAGCATAACTGGCATATTCACATTCATCTGTTTTTTAATTAACCATTCATATAAATTACATTTTTTATTTTCACCACTCATTTATAAGCAGCATTTTAAAGAAACTATTTTATCTAATTCACCATTCTCAGCATACATTCTTTGCAGCATCAGAAAACCTTTAAAATTGTATCTGAACAAGAGACAGTTTTGCAACCAAAACACATTTTATAAAATTTATAAGTCCTCTTCACTGTCATATGATTTTAGCATTCAGGCTTACAAACGAGTCACCAATCTACAGTAACAAAAGTCCTATAAAGTAGAACTAACAGTGATGTCATGAATGAATTCATCCCACAGCCCTTATGTATCCATTATCCAAGGTTACTTCTTCATGCCCAGTCAAAGAAAAATTAGTTTTCTGAAAGTAGTTTTGAATAGTAAATATTTAGATATAATTCCATGTATTCCACACATTCATTGGCCATCTTATCTCAGTTTTCTTAATTTTCAAAGTTAAAATGGGACTGGCTTCTTTACCAACTTCTGTTGAAATATTTGCTATTATAATATTTTCTGAATTTCTTAAATATTTAAGAAATTTCTAGAATATTTCCAGAAAGATATAGAAGATCCCTGGATGTGGTAGAACATTGTGGATGATTTTGGAATATCCTAGAAAGTGGGAGTATTGTTTTAATATTATAGAAGGTTGTAGATGATTCTAGAGTGTTTTGCGATAACATAAATTGAGGAGTAAAGGCTGTAACCTATAAACTCAAACACTCATCATTCAGAGTGCTTTGTGCAAGTTGTGTTTCACGATAAACATGACAAGAAATAAGGAACTGAGTGTTGAAAAAAGAAGTGATATTATAACTCTGTATAAAGAAAGTTATTCCATGAGAAGTACAGGTAGTTTTCGCTTTATGAGTTCCCGGAGGCGCCTCCGTAGCCAGGTGGGAAGGAGCAGCAGTGCATAGCACACGCTTCTTGATTAGACCGGGGTTCGAGCCCGTCACCACCAAATACTGAGGATGCAGAAAGGTCAGGGAATGACCACCGCATATTCCCCGAGCAATATGGCCTTAGTTGCTAATGCTCCTAAAAACCAAAAAAGAACAAACAAACAAACGAGTTCCCGGGTTTACGAGTTTTTATCCAAATATCAAATATCAACAGAATCGAAAATATGAACAACGTTAATTGCAATAAATAAATGGTAAACATTCATAAATATGGCATTTCAAACCACACGCGTTACTATACTATACTATACAATACAATACAATACTACTGTGCATGCATTTATTTGTTCAAGCAGAGGTAAGTCCAGCTCTTAAAGAATTTTGGAAAGAATTCCATAGTTTAGATGCGATCAAAATAATAAAACGAGTTTGGGGCAAAATTACAAAGAAGAACATGGCATAAACTCATTGATAATTTTGAAGGATTTCAAGAACCAGCAGAGATCGTACAAAATGAAACAGAAGCGGTCGTTAATATTGATAACCAATTAAGGTTTCTACAACTAACATCACTGATCTGCTTAAACATCGAATGGAGAGCTGAAATCAAGACTTCCTTGAAATGGCAAATTGTGGAGAAGCTGAGAAAAAAGATTTACCAGATGAAACTCCTATTCATTCATTTACGCTCAAGGTGATGAAGCTTTTTAACACATTCTCTGTATGAGTGAGAGTTTCACGTCACAAGATTCAAATTTCAAGCACACTAGAAAAGTTGCTACAGATTTTTAAAAAAATGCTTATGCATGCTATCGTAAAATTTCTAAAGAAAAGAGAAGACTTTGAAAACACGACTTAGAAAAGTCATGTGGAAAGTCTTGGAAACACACGACTCTTGAAGCATTTCCGAAGAAGAAAACAACTCCTTGTACTTCCAACAAACCGAGTGCTGAGCCAACAATGAGTAAAGAACCATCAACAAACAAGAACCACCAACATGATGAAGAATAAACATTCTTTAACATTCATATGACAAATAATTTGCTTGATTTTAAAGGCTATGTTTTCATTTCTTTGGATAAATAAATCAATAATAAAGCATAAACAATTATTTTGTTGACCTTTATTTAACATTTCTATGGTCAAATTTCATTGTTGAGAACACAACCCTCTGTTTTTAACATTACGTCTATGGGAAAAAAATTCCCACTATACGAGTTTTCGCTTTATGAGCTTGCATTAGGAACAAATTAACTGGTAAAGTCGGGAACTACCTGTATTGGCAAAACACAATGGAAGCACAAGATAAGATCATAACACTGATTTCTAAATGCAGGCAATGACTTACTACACCTGAAATCCAAACTAAAATCAAAGAACAGAGAAACTCCTGTGTGTACATCCTCCGTAAAACGTCATCTAAAACATGCAGATCTTCATGGTCATGTAGTGGTCTGAAAACCATTATTAAAACTGGAAAATCAAAAGAAACAGTTGGCTCTGACTAAGAGCCATCAACATTGGACAACTGAAGAGTGGAAAAATGTATTGTGGACAGATGAATCCAAAGTTAAATTTTTTTCCAAGCATAGGGTTTGTAAAATGATCAACTGAATTAAAAATGGTGCTACAGTCAAGCATAGTGGTGGTTCCATCATGATCTGGGGTTGCTTCTGTTTTTCTAGAGTGTGGTGACATTGCCAGAATTGAAGGAATTTTAAGAAAAGAAGGCCATAAAAGCATTCTTGAACATAATGCAATATCTTCTGGACTTTGACTCTGTGGAAAAAATTTTTATATTTCAACAAAATAATGACCCAAAGCACAGCTCTAAGCTGTGCACAGACTTTCTAGCAACTAAACAACAGGAAGGGGTATTGTAAATTATGGTGTGGCCAGCTTACTCACCTGACTTAAACTCAATAGAGCTTTTATGGGATAATTTAGACTGTCAAATCCATGAAGTCTGCCTATCTTCACAAAATTTATGGAAACCTTGTAGATCTCTTGGAATAATGTTAGTCGAGATTATTATTATTCTATTGAAGTCACTATTACAGAAATCACCAGAATGCCATGTCTGTGTAAGGCAGTGATAAAGTCTCGTGGAGGATATTTTGATGAAAAATCAGTATACATGTTAATATTCATATCAATATATATATATATATATTTTTTTTTTTTTTTGCTGTAAATTTTTAAATCTTCTTCTAGCATTATAACCCATGGTTGGTCTTAGCCTTCTCAACGATGTTCCACCAGTGATCTTTAAGTCCTCTTCTACATCATCCATCCATCTTTTCTGTGGTATTCTTCTTGTCCTTCTACCGGTAGGTTTCCATTTCATTATCCTCTTAGTTGTTTTGTTGTCATCCATTCTAATAACATGTCCCAACCAGGCAAGTCTCTGGCTCTTCACAAAACTGACGATGTCTGCACCCTGAATAAGATTGTCAAGTTCATGGTTCATTCTGATCCTCCAGGATCCATGAACTTCTTGTACGGGCCCAAAGATGTTTCGCAAAATTCTTCACTCGAACACTCTCAACAACTGCTCATCTTTACTTGTTAATGTCCAAGCTTCACAACCATATGTTATATAACTGGTCTAATGAGACTTTTGTATATTCTTAATTTTAAATGTCTGTTCAATACTCTGGACTTCATTAGTTTTTCATGTGCATAGAAGCATCAGTTTTCACTCAGAATGCAGAACTTAATTTCATTAGTAATAGAGTTGGACTGGTTTGTCTGCAAACCTAGATAGGCGAAATTCGGAACATGCTCAAATGAGAAGCTGCTGGTTCTTAAATTTGTCGTGTTATCTGCCATCCTCTGGGCTTCCATATATTTTGTCTTTGCTTCATTTATCCTAAGTCCTCTTCTTTGTGCTTCACTAACCAGACTGGCCACTGTTTCCTCTAGTGCTACTTTAGTCCTACTGATAATAGCGACATCATCAGCATATGCACAGACCTGCACTTTCTTTGTGCCTATGTGTCCAATCACTTCTAATTTTCTGACAGCTGCCTCTAAAACCAAGTTAAATAACACACTAGAGAGTGCATTGCCCTGTCTAACACCAGATTAATGTCAAAGGGAGTCGTCAATTCTCACCACTGCTTTAGAGCCAGCCAGGGTTGCTTTTATGAGCCTAACAATCTTTGCGGGTATGCCCAGGAGAAGGAGCTCATTTATCATTTCCTCTCTTTTGATTGAATCAAAAGCTTGTTTGAAATCTACATATAGGTTAAATAAGTGTATATTATACTCAAACACTTTTTCCTGTATCCGCCTCAAAATGAAAATCTCGTCAATTGTTGAATGAATGGGTTTAAAACCACACTGATCTTCTCCAATGATTTTCTCTAAATATGCTGCCAGTCTGTTATAAATAACTCCCGGCAAAACCTTGTAAGTAATGCTCAGCAATGTAATGCATCTATAGTTAGAGCAAAGCAGTTTATCACCCTTCTTGTGAATCGGCTGTATGATTCCAAGTGTCCATTCATCTGGGATTTTTTCCTCAGATCATATTAATAGTATCAGATTATGTATTCTTCTCCATAGTGTCACTCCACCATTCCTGAGCAACTCTGCAGTTATTCCATCAGCTCCTGGTGCTTTAAAGTTCTTTAAGCACTTAATAACTTTTCGAATTTCTTTGAAACTAGAGTCTTCAATGCATGGTTCTACTGTATAGTACAGTAAATGTTTTGTTTCAGTCTTACCTCCTGTCAAAATATTCTTTCCATCATTTGCAGCTATATTTCATATAGGATAAAGTCAAATTCTACTGGCTATTTGTTGAATGTGCATTTTTTCATCTACTAGAGAGAAAAACACAGGCAGATCAAGACCCTTGATAAGTTTTCTTTTGTTGCTGCTGTCCACATTAATACAAAAAAAAAAAAAAAAAAAAAAACATGAATGCCTAGCACACCCACCCTTTCACACTTGCCACCTCAGAGTCACAGAAGGTAATATCTTAATAAAGCTCAGCCGTATAAATGTCTGTCAAACCATTTATGATGCAAGTAAGGCTTGAAATCTGCTCATTAGTATCAGTTGCATTGGCTTCACCCAGTTCACCAATGATAGCTTTATAGTATGCTAATCTTTGAATTTCTGCAACTCCCCCTCCCCAAGTTCTTGTTTCAGAGAGTTTTCACATTCCCAGGCCAGTCTGAGGTCATGAGCTGTTGCTATCAAAATTGATTCATGGCCTTGGAAGGTTTTTGCTTCTAGGTTGCCAAGGATGAACAATTGCAAAAGGCTTCTACAAAATTGGGGTACGAAGAAGAAAGAAATCTCTTTGTTTTTTTACAGTATTTTGAGATTTTGCCAGTTTGGACAAAATTTGAGCTTACTTATTGTTAAGGAGCTAGATGGCATTTATTTTTCCACATAAGTTTGTGTTTTTTTTTTTTTTTTTTTCTGTATTCTATTTTTCCCAATCATATTCTGTAATTATTTCTTTGCTTTTTTTTTTTTTTTTTTCCTAAACTTAAAATTTTATCATTTTGTGACATGCTTAAAGCAACTGTGAGAACTACATTATATAGAAGATTACTGAACTAACTGTTTTGAGATCTTGTTTACATTATTCACCCATTTTTTTTTTTTTCTTTTTCAAATTAAAAATTTCTCATGGTGCTAGTATAGTCATATGGTTCTGTATAAAATATTTTCCCACTGTCTGAGCTTGTCTGTGCTATATTAGCATTAGAGGCTGATGCAAGAAAGCAAGCTTCAGCCAAAAAAAAAAAAAAAATTTCCATTTCACCCATCCATTTGCTCCAAAAGTTTGCCCAATTCTTCCTTGAATTTAAGCTATCAACTTCCACAATGACAGATGGAAGTTTGTTCCAGCAATCAACTACTCACTGGCTAAAGGAAAATTTCTACACATCTATTTGACAACTGTCTTTCCTCAATTTCAGTTTATGTCCCCTCAGGTTTGTAATCTGAGCAAGAAGAAGAATCCCATCAGCATTGAGCCTGCTCAGTCCATTTAAGGCCTTATACACCTCAATCAGATCACCTTGCAGGTGCCTAGTCTCCAGATGCTTCAATTTGCAGAACTAGCGACTCTACATTTGCATCCTAGCAACTCTACATCCTTCCTAAAATGAGGCTTCTAGACCTGACACATACTCAAGGTGTGGCCTGACCATTGCCCTATACAAGGGAATAAACACCTCCTTATCCCTGCTAGCAAAATTCCTGTATTTCTTTGACAAGGCCCCATGACCTACTCTGGCATCCTGTCTGCACTGCTCAGAAAACTTCATATCTAACCGCACAATTATCCCCAGGTCTCTTTAATTCTCCACTATCCTAACACCACCCATATATGCAGTACTTTGCTTAAACTTCAGATATATGGTCATACTTTTGTAATAAATACATATTAATCTCCTGTGATAATGTTTTTTTTTTTATTAATAGGAAAGTAAATAATGAAAAATTACTGCAAAGTTGTCTCTATCTGCATTCAGTATGCTCAGTAATGCATTAAAGGTGATAAATCAAGGGTTTATTTTGAAACGTCTTCATTCTGCCTGTAAATATGCTATAAAAACTTTGTTATAAATGGGCTCAACTGGCTTAATGTTGTCCTCTTAAATACTTAGCTTTAGTGCAGTGTAGTGCAATTACAGTGCTGTGTAATTAAAAGTAAACCATTTGTCATTGTAAATTGATTTTTATGAGTTTATGGTTTTTTTAAGAGGTGTTCTTTATGTCGATATCTACCCTTTTTCATAAAAAAAACAAAAAAAAACACACACAAAACAAAGTTTTATTGTTTTTTTTTTCTCCCATCCTGCAATAAAACACACATGGTATGATGCAGTAAGTTTCATGAAATTGGATTTTCGCTGTTCAGTTCAGTGTACATGGACAGCACTTGGCAAAACCAGTTAAACACCACTGCGCAATAGCAAATAGATATAATCACATATACCTGATCTGGAAAAATACATAGTAGGAAGCACTAAATACCAGAAGTCATAACACTAAAAGTTCTAATGCTGACTGCCAAAATGGCAACAGTCAAATTTGGTAAATGAATTAAAACACTAATATGTTTAAAATATTAACATCCAAAACACTGAAAATGTCAAAACATTGAGATTTCAGCTTACCAGTAGATCAAAACACCAAATGGTCCAAATTCCAATGATTGAAACACTGACTAGTCAGAATTCTGAAGGAAATGCCAACAATCTATAAAAGTCAAAATGCCAATTGATCAGTCCATGGTGATCTTGTAGTTTATATCTCAATTTATGAATAAATCTAATGGCATATTATCCTATGGTGTAGATGGTGTTGCTACACAATTCCTGAGCTCAGTGAGAAGCTAAAAAGAAAATGTGAAAGTAACAAAGTTTGTTTGCACCAAGCCTTTGGTGATATGCCACTAGATAAATCCCTTGTAGAAGTCCAGAGGAAACCTCCCTCCATCTTCTGCAGAAAGGCACACTGTGGCTAGGAATCATGATGAAGACCTGCATGTGTAACCCACTGGTTATTATTTTTGTTATGTATCTGTCTGTTACATAATAACACTTTAATTATAATTATATGGCATAGTCAGCTTTTATACAGGACAACTATAATTGCCTCTTCAAAACGTTAAATAGTTTTCTTAAAATGCCTAAGGATTTTTTGCAATTTATGAGGCTGTATTTTGCATCCCTATGAGGGGGTAAGTTACAGTGAATCTGCACAGTTTGTATAGGAATGTGCAGAATGGGAAGAAAAGATGGATGATCAGAAATTACTTGTTAGATTAAACTGATTCAAGATGTCTCTATGCTGTCCTCTCTCTCTCTCTCTCTCTCTCTCTCTCTCTCTCTCTCTCTCTCTCATCCCCCCTGGGATCACACAGTGACAGTTTAATTGGGTGGAAAAACAGCTGTAATAAAGCCATTGATAAATTTACCAGTTATTGTTGGCCTAGGCTCACTTACACTGGCTTGTTGTGGACTTTTACAAGGACAGTATAAAAAAATGTTTATAAACAGAATTATGTAACTGTTTAAATCCTTTTTAGGATAGGGGTCAATTTGATGGATTTTTAATCTCCCAATGAAAAGAACAAAAATAAATAAATAAATAAAATAAGATGAATTGTTATGGGGGAGATAAAAAAAAAAAAACAAACCAAAAAACTGATTGTCAGTAAACTATTTTGTTGGTAAACTGTTGATTGTAAATAAACTAAATAAACCACAAAATAAAAATAATCAGTTGGTAATTTGGTAATTTCCGATTTTTAGTATCAGATACAATTTACATCACGGCAATACAGCTGTTTTGTGCTATAACCTGTTATAATTTTTCAGCATTTTGATCAGTTGATGTCTATAAAATGTAGCATTTTGAATAGTCAAAGTTTTAACAAATTGGTGTTCTGAACTGTTTGGCATTTTAAGCCTCTCTGTGTTTTGAACTTTTGGCACCTTGAACTTGTTGGTGTTTTGAGGCAGTTGACATTTTGAACTATCAGGATTTTCAAGAGTTGGAATTTTGGTTTTTGTTATTTTCATTGTCAGTAATATGATCTAAATCCATACACAGGTCTGTCTAAATTTTCCTTGAGAGAGAGAGAGAGAGAGAGTCAAAACACGTTTCAGAAAATTACTGTTTAATCTTTTTTTTGAAGCCTTTTTCATACTCTGCTCCAGCACAGTGTGTTAGTTGTCTGATGGCACTGGGGGTTTCTCCCATCTCCACTCTGCTCCAGCACAGTGAAATACTGTGAATCTGAAAACTTAACCAGTCATGACAAATTCTCTATCACTCTGTTGATAATGCTCCTGACATCAACCAAGTTTTCATTTCCTGTTTTACCCAATCCATGAAAGAAACTTTTGCTAGTCAAATTGGGCATTCTAGAGACAACATGTGAAACTAAAGCATTGCAAATCAGTCACCTTAAAGGCTGTTCAGTTATAAGCATATGGTTCAATGTTTTTATATATACATGGGACAAAGCCATAAATGCTTCAGAATCATTTCTAGAAGTTTAAATAGTAAAAGGTCTTTTTTATTTAATGGCATTCATAATTAAATATAAATTTTAAAAAATATTTTTTTTATTAAGCTTAAATGCTGCAATTAAGTTATTTTTTTTAAGAAGATAAACCGTGTCTTCACTAGTCATTACAGAGTGAAACCATATGATGTTAAACCAACCTTTCCTTACATGGCCCACAGAACCTCAGAAAATTCCAAATGCAGCCATGCAACATAAAAAACTGAGCACTACTAGTGTATCGCATTGCCAATGCACTATAAACAGAGTAATATTTGTGTTCTTCTCAGAGCTCACAGTGTTGATTTGAATATCTCTTATTGTTGGTCTCTCTCTCATTTACACAAATGATATGTTAAACAAACTGAAAGTAACATAAAAACTGCCATAAAAAGTGTATTTAAGCCAGAACAGTAATGATAAGCCCAGATACATTTAAATTGAGCTCTGATAAAGATTTAGGTTGAGAAAGAAAATATATCAATCAACTGGTGACAAAACATTGGCATATGTATAGTTTGAAATGATTACACACAAGATAAACAACATATATACTTAAGATTGCATGAGAGAGACATACATTAGATAGCTGTGTGTGTGTCTGTGTGTGTGAGAGAGAGAGAGAGAGATGTTAATTGCACATGGAAAGAGACGTTTGCAGTAGACAAATGGAGCAATTAGTAAGTCAGAAACGAGAGACACATGGAATTAATTTCAAGAAGGGATAGTAATATGTTGGAAATAAGGGTGTGAGAAAGGAGATACAGCAATTAAAAACCAGTTTAAGTCAACTGAAATATCTGGATAACTTAAATCTGGAGAATGAGAAAGATTATTAGAAATAAAAATAGTGCTGAAAAAAATAGTGCATGGGAGGGAATAACAAATGACAAGAACTCTAACAGTTTGAGCAATTTCAGGAGGGAGGGAGGAGAGAGAGAGAGAGAGAGACACACACACTTACATATGTTAAATTCTAGGTATGGTGGGAAAAAACTTCAATCTTAATAGAATATAAAATTAAATAGCCAACAACCACATTAAAAGACTGAATAATACATACCATCAAAGTGGGTTAAAACATGCAGGAAAGAGACACTGCACCTGACAATAATTTTGTTTGGGTCAGAGATGGATCTAATCTGTATACAGATTATATACTTTTGGGTGTGCTGTAAATTTTCTCCAGCTAGAGTAATTCAAAATTACATCAGGTACTCTTGGTGACTTGTGTTAATAGGTCGTATATATACATTTTTATTCATGTTTTAAAGCCTTAAAAGAAGTTATTTTAATGTTTAATGCTTTCTTTCTTTTAAGAGTCCATGTCTGTTTCATATTCTATTATTCCTGTAGGTGCTGGAAATCCACCTTCTATACACTCTCCCCATATACCACATCCAGTCAAGATTAAATCTGAGGCCCCTAGTAGCTTTGTTCCAGTTACTGTTGGTCCTCTTACATCTCATACTCCACCTAAAGATGTTGGAATAACATCATCTGATTTAGCACGTTCTGCTAAAGCAAGAGATGGTAAAAATCTCTTATCTTTTAAGATATCTTTAATATTTTTATGTACTGGTACTGTTTAAATTTTTGCTAAAATCAATTTAAAGAATAAACCTTAATTTTAAACAACATTGGATATACTCTAATGATGCCATTTTTCTATTCATGGTCATCTCAGTGCCCATAGATGGGAACTTAGAATAGTACCAGTAAATATGGATTTTTTTGTTGTATTTTTAGTAACCAGCATTATATTGCATTTGTAAGCCATGAAAGGGAGAAGGATTCTAGCAATCCTTTAAAGTACCATACTTATCTTTCAAAATAATACATGCCAGTGTAGCCCACTCTGTAACATAATGATCTTTTCAAGAACACATATTTTAGTATATTCCAGGCCATGGGTGGGGGAGTAATTGAGGTAGCACAATGAGCTATCTCAACTAGCCACTTAAAGCAGCAATACACTACCATCTTGGATGAGTCACATAGATAGCACCCTGAGCAACCATTTGGGATAAGTCACTAAGGCAGTAACAATCAGCCTTCCTCTGGAGTAAGTTACTAGGGTAGCACAAGGAGGCCATCCTCTGGAGTAGGTCACAGTCATGATGGATGAGCCATTACCTAATCTCACTTTTGTAACAAATGAGCCATCTTCTGTGATAAGGTACTAAGGCAGCACAAGAAGCTGCCATCCAATATCACAAGGTGTTATCTGGGATCAATCTTAAGGCAACACAATGAGCCTTCATCTTGGCTCTACATTAAATCAGACAGTACTACCATGAACTGCCATTGTTGCTAATCCAGCAGTATGAAATCTGACAGCATTATGAACTGCCTGCAGAGCTCCACTACACTTCAGTCAACTGGTGAGCACATAGTTTAACCAGTGGTTTCTGCACCATTAGACTGAGCATGTAACTTGTACACCATATTCATCATTTGCAAACTTCTGGACTTATGAGTAGTGTGTAGGCGCCTCTGTAGCCAGGTGGGAAGGAGCAGCAGTGCGTAGCACACGCTTCTTGATTACGCCGGGGTTCGAGCCCGTCACCACCAAATACGGAGGATGCAGAAAGGTCAGGGATTGACCACCGCATATTCTCGGAGCAATATGGCCTTAGTTGCTATGCTCCTAAAAACCAAACAACAATGAGTAGTGTGTGACCTCTGTGTTTATGCTACAGAAATTCATATTTAGATGAATATGTATCAATGAATGCTAGATTGCTGATTCCTGAGTGTGTGACAGTAGTGTTCATTTAAAATGCTTACTGCAACACTGTACAAAATAATAAATGGAACTAACCATTGGATGAGTATGCAGATTTCCTTGTAACCAAAAGATGCTCCTTGGGATAAGGTATACTATTTTATAATCTTAAAGTGAAAAAAATTTAAGGTTGTTCACTTTTTGATGCCCTCCATCATTTCAGTCTGAACATAATTGTTATGAACCAGATGTAAATAAACCTTTTTTAATGTTAAAAATGCACTTTTTAAATTATTTGTTTAAAATAAAACGCTTCCTCTGCCATGCTTTAGACATGCGCTTCAGACATGTTTTTTTTCACGTGTATAAAAAATGTCAAATTTGGGTGTTATCTTTACTGTCAGTGAGCAAAACTTATTATAAACTAAAATTAAATACCCTGCAGTGAGTGGTCACTACTGAGAGATGTAAATGACATCTGAAGCAAGTGAGCATTTCCACTTGGAAATCAAACGTGATGGTAGTATGCTTTGGTAATTAGACAGGAAAGATGCTGCTAATTTTAAATTCTTGTTTTGCAACATTAGATAATTAATATGCATGAATAGGCATAAGAAAAGGCTTGGTTTTATTTTTTTATGGCCAAACTTCCGTAACAAAACAATTAATGATATAGATCAATCAGAAATTTAGAAATTCATGAATTCAGTCTATATGAGTGGCATTGATATTACTTTTATAGATTTTGTGTAAATTAGGGGAAAAGGAGGGGGGAGGACTCTGGCATACTTTATCCCAAGATGCTCCCATCAGAGGATTAAATGTCCATGACCAATAAATTCAATATATTTATATTATACATGGAAATTTCAAATATAAGACGTTTGTGCCATTGTGAAACTGGGAAACAGTCTACTTAATGAGACATTGAGCAGAATATATACATGGTATTTCATAACATGTGTGCCATACTTGCAGATCCCTTGATATACTTGCATACTCCTTGATGTGGGCACCTCCTATATGATTGAGAGGGACCTCCTCAGTGATGCTGCTGAGTGTTCAAACTAGCATCACTGGGATCCAATGGCCACACATCTTTACTAATAGCATATGACACAGCTAGAAACATGAAAAGGAGTGATTGAGACAAAATAATTGACAAGCAATATGAAACAGTACAATGTAATTCCCAGTAGAGATGCTGGGCCTGAAGTTGCTTCTGCCAATAACTCTGCCTATGTCTGTTTCTCTGTGTTTAGGTTATAGATTCTAGATTGTCACTGCTAGAACTTGGTATGTTTTCCATGTGCTGTAACCGGTGGGCTGGCCTGAAAAGGGTAGCCTGATGGTTGAGGGGCTTAGCTTTAATACATACTTTGGTCCATGCTTTGGCCAAGACAGGAAGTTCTGAGACCTGAGCAGGCACAATGACTGGCAAGCCTATTTACTAGGGTCAACTACACTAAAAGTCTTCTTCCCTTTGGTCCTGGGACAAGTAAAGGCCTGTTGGATGTATGGGCATAGTATCTAGGTGACTCTAGCATCCCACTTATATATGCACCGCCTGCTAGTTTACAATCTCTTCTAGGTTGCCATGGTGGATGTAGAGCATTAAATATACTGATTTTTTTTTTTTTATTCTGCTCTACTCCCCTGTGAGTAATTAAAATTTTCCCTCTTCCTTTGGGGCCTCTAACAGGTCCCTACCTGAAAAGAGAGCAAAGAAAGCAAAACAAAAAAAAAAGAAAAGAAACACAAAACAAAAGCTATACAGCCTCCAGTACCTCATTTTCTTATTGTACATTCAACAGGAGAAGGGGAAATGGGTAAAGTTGAAGGATAGATTCTCCAAAGGCGGTAATGCAGCTTAGTTCAGGCAATCTTTTAGTAGAAACTTCTTCAGTATGATACTTGGAATTGCTCTTCTAAACAGTATCTCTTGGAGGCATTCCAATTAAAGTAACACTATGCGAAACACTCAGTACATCACATGGCATAGTTGTTCAGTGAGATCTCCTTTAAACATCTGAAGAGGAAATGCACACCGAACTGAGAGACCAAGAGGGGGACAGCCATTAAGATGACATTTGTGTGTGAGAAGGGGAAACGAGGTCCAACTAGGATTCTTATCCTTACATTTAACATGCTTAAATTAGCTACTTCCATCAAGATATCTGAACTGTCCAATAAGACTCTATACCCCAATCTGTTGCAATGTTTAAGGCGCCAAAAATAGGGTCACACTCAGCTGGCATGTCATGTTTCTCCTGCTTGTGCTCACTGTGGAAGAAAGCAACACTAAGGAATGTTCTGCTCTGAACCATTATGCGTAAATTGTGTCGCTGCCAGCAACCTTACTCCAGAGCATACTGTCAGTGGGAATGTGAAACAAATCTGGAAAATCTAAATAGAGCAAAATATCCCATATGCAGAAGCAAAGAAACATTTATATGTAATATTAATAAATATGGGAATTCTTAATCCTCTCAATTAACATCTAAATAAAAACTTTCCCCAATAGGATATAACTTGTTTTTAGTAGAATATTAAAAACAGGTGGGTGCAGTAGAGGTGAATGAAAAAAATATGAAAGTGAAGATGATTCTATTTTGAATCTCTGTCCTGAAGAAGATATTGATACCAGGTGTCTTCTATTTCCTAAAAGCAGAATTGCCCTGCCCAAGTGGGTAAATCAAAATCCTTATTACTTCAGAATCCACTAAAACCAAGTCATCATCATCATCAGCCATTTTCAATCCACTGCAGGATGAAGGCCTCTCCAGCAACTTTCCAGTTCCTTCTGTTTTGAGCACTGGCCATCCATTTACTACCTGTGCTGTCATATGCTGGATGGTTTGGTCTTTTCCTCTTCACGCTGACCAGCTTTCTTGAAGAGAACCACTCTACACGTTCGTTGCCACCTAAGTGACGTAACAGGGCTTACCATCGAGAAGGTGTGCATGAGTGGATTTTAGGGAAGCAGGCCAACCGGACTTCTCCTAAATCTTCTGTAATAGAGAGATATTGGATCCATCAGTGTTTTAGGCTGAGTGTCTGATAACACACAGGATACCTGTTCCCCTCTTAAAACCAAGTAATAATGGTTAAATTGTAACAATAGAATTGTTGTGTATTCCAGTGAAATATGGAGGATGTCAAAACACTCCTGCATGAACCTATTTGCTTCTCTTTGTAGAAACTTATTTAAAGGCAAAATATGACTCCATCCTATGGAACTTTATCATCATCTTTAAGGATAAGAACAGGAAAACAGGAACGGTCTGGCTCATGAAGGAATCGTAATCCTTATGGACAACCATATCCCTTTTTGTGTTTAGTTAAAAACTTACTTAGAGGTAGTAGAATTCATCTACCAGCAGGGTTCCTCCTTGTAATCTGTTCTATGTGTTTGTATCCTGAGATAAACACCTTACAAGAAGAGTTCCGTGATCTTATTTTGCAATTGCTTTCTTTGTCCTTCTTTTATTGGAGATTTTAAATGGACATAATACTCTGTGGCTTAGTGCAGAAATTAATGAACAAGGTTGTAATGTTGAACATATGCTTGCCATATAGTAATGATCTCCACCTGCTCCCCCTTTCCCCTTCTGCTCTCATGGGAGATAGAACATATTTCCTATGGAAGTGATCACTTCCCTGTGATGTTTGGGGTAGACAACCTTGCCATCCATATAGAATCTCATGGTAGAAGTTTGATCATGCAGACTGGATCCCATTTGCACAACTAATGGAATTCAATCCTGTTCAAATTCAGCTGTAATCAGTGAATGTTGTAGTGACATGCCACAAAGTGTATTATCTTGCAGTGTCCCCGGGTGGCAAGCATTCTGTGGCCAAGCAATTTTAGAGCGTTTTCTCTATAAAGAGCATTTAAGCGAACAGTTTTTATTTTTAGTTTCAAACACTGTTTTCTTGATTTCTATATCAGAGTATCTCTTTTGCACTACAAGAAGTAGGCAGAACCCCAGAAAGAAAAACCACCTATTTCTTTTTCTGTTAGTACTAACTTACTAACTCAGCCACTTGGTCACCTCATGGCACTGCTCCTGCTTCCCCGTGGTGGGGCTGGAAATCCCCAAGGCCAAAAGGAGCAAAACATGGATTTTTGCAACTTTCCCCTGAGTCAGACAGCAAATCCAAATTCAATGGATTTGCACCAACCCGATAATGAAGCAACCAACAGAAAGAGACTGAACATAGATGCTTCCAGAGTAGAACATCCAATTTTCCTGACCTTGCATTCCTTAACAAATCAGGCCATAGGCAATCTATCACCATACCTCATACAGAAATGTCTGGAAAGTGTAGCATGTTCCCCGAAAATGGTAAGATGTCTTAAATCTGGCGACCTACTGGTTGAGACCACCAGCTCCAAACACTCTGAGTCCCTTTTCAAACTCACCACATTTGGTGGAATCCTAGTCAAGGTGTCACCATGCTACACTCAATATCTCCAGAGGTGTCATTTCAGAATGGTACCTAATGAATGTCTCAGAGGAGGAAATTGTAAATGAATTACAAAATCAAAAGGCCACACAAGTGAAAAGAATTATGCTGAAGAAAGATGGAAAACTTATCCCAACTCGCAGCATCATACTGATATTTAGTTCACCAAACTTACCTTCATCGGTAAAAGCCAGGTATTTGAACTACCGCATTTGCCTATATATTCCAAATCCAATAAGATGTTATAAATGTCAGAAATTTGGACACTCCGAAACGGTCTGTCGAGGTGATGCTGTATGCCCTAACTGTGGCTCAAAGGAGCATGCCCAAGCTGATTGTAAATCACAGTCCTAACTCTGCCCTAATCGTAAAGGCAACCACCCAGCCTTCTCTAAAACATGTGAGCAGTGGAAATATGAAATGAAAATTCAGAAGTACAAGATAGAAAAAAAAGTCTCATTTTCAGAAGCAAGAAAACAAATACAGCAACAGATGCCAAAACATACATATGCTAATAAAAGATTTCATACAATATCAGTTCAGACTGATACATCAGTTCCACCAAGCATCTCTATTTCTGAATGGGCTCGATCTATACTTTCTTCCATACCTCAGTCCTCAAAGCAACAGACTTCAAACAGATCTAGCAACACGCCAGTCACGATACCACCTGTTACTCATGCAACTGCCATAAGACCTACTCAAGGAGAAAACTCTGATGTCGTTAACAAACAGCATGCTGAATCTTCTTCCCCTATGGATACAAATGAGACTTGCAATCAAGAAGAAAATGAAACCATTCTGGAAATCCATCCAGAAGACAAAATAGATACCAGACCTGTTTTCTCAAAGAGAGACAAAATGAAAGTTGACCACCTGAAACAAACTTCCAAAAAGCAGACAGACACAGCTTCTCCATTTAAATCCAAACAATGAAAAACATCATCCAATGGAACTGCAGAGGCTTTCACAGTAATATTATGACATCCACGAGATAATTATGAACCATTATCCAATTGGAATCTGCTTACAAGAGACATATTTAACATCTCAGTTGTCTCCCTCGATAAAAAATTATACTCTCTTTCGGCAAGACAGACTTGCTACCACTAATGCTCATGGAGGGGTAGCCATACTCGTAGACTCACGAGTCCCTTGTAAATGCATTCCGTTACAAACTGCTATTGAAGCTGTTGCCATGTGAACAGTGATTGGCATTACTCTAACACTGCTTTCTACCTACCTGCCGCCCAGTTATCCTTATACCTTTCAAAAACTTGAAGATCTCATTCTGCAGTTGCCAACCCCTTTCTGTTTATTGGGCGACTTCAATGGACACCATCCGTTGTGGGGATCTCCCAATGCAGATTTCACGAGGACAACTCATTGAAATGCTTGTCGACAGACAAAATCTAATCGTATTAAATACAGGCCTACCAACTTATCTCCACCTCCCAACAGGAACAGTCTGTGCAGTAGACATCTCTGGTCCCCTTCCCTAATATTGAGTGGATAGCTCTGGATGATCCACTCAACAGTGACCATTGCCTAATAATCTGTAAAACACAAACTTCATACTGCATAACTTCAGAAAACAGCACAAAATGGAAATTTTCCAAGGCAGATTGGGCAAAGTACACCTCATGTGTCCTTCGACAATCAGGCCATTGAATATCATCCAATTGACAAAGCTGCCAACCATATTACAAAACAGATCCTAGCAGCTGCATTTATTGCCATCCAACAATCACAGTCAAGCATCCATAGAAGCAGAAACTATTGGTGGAATGAGAACTGTAAGAATGCAAAAAAAGAAAAAAAAAACGTGCGTGGAATTTATTCTTCAACTATCCTACCACTGCTAACCTTATAAACTACAAGAAACTTAGAGCTAAGGCCTGCCATATTAGGAAAAAAGCAAAAAAAAGACTCTTGGGTTCATTTTGCAACTGAAATTAATAAAAATACTGATGTAAGAATTATATGGAGAAAAATAAGGCAATTAAATGGAAAATTTCCTCCATTGTCCTTCCCACTTATCACCTGGAATGGGCTAGAGCTGTCTACTCCTGCAGAGATTGCGGATGCCCTAGGGACAGTATTTTCACAGTTATCTAAATCAACTGCATATGAACCATTTCAGAAGATTAAGACTTTAGCTGAAAAATTCCATCTGAATTTCAGAACCAAATCCTTTCTACCATACAATCAACCACTCACTATGCTAGAACTTCAAGAGGCTCTATCCACTGCAAAGAACAGTGCTGCTGACCCTGATGGAATATACTATATAATGGTACAACACCTAGATAATAAATCACTATCTTTGCTACTGGCCTTCTACAGTCGCATCTTCATGGAACATTCATTCCCCAGTTCCTGGCATCACTCTTTTGTACTGGAAATACCCAAACCAGGAAAAGATCTCTCTATTCCTAATAATTATAGACCCATTTCTCTCACCAGCTGCTTAAATAAAACCCTAGAAAAAATAATACACTGTCGACTAACATGGTATCTAGATTCCCAAAATATTATATCCAATAATCAGTTTGGTTTCAGGAAAAATCGATCATCCCTGGATCTTATGATCAAAGCAAAAACAAATATGAGGAATGCATTTATCCAAAATAAACATCTTGTCATGGCAGGTCTCGATATAGAGAAAGCCTTTGACACCACTTGGTGTTTTGTTATTTTGAGAGATCTTCATTCCCTGGATCTGAGAGGTCACTTACCTTACAGCAGAGGACCTGTCAAGTTTGCTATTGGCAAGTCCTTTCTAAAACATATATACAAGAAGGAATCCCTCAGGGTTCTGTTCTTAGTGCAACCTTGTTTGCAATAAGAATAAATCAGATTACCAAAATTATTCCCAATACAGTCAATTCATACCTTTATGCTGATGACCTGACTGTCTCTTGCAGTTTGCAAAACATGAGCTTTATTGAGAGGCAACTGCAAACATCAATTAATAATATCGAACTATGGATGGCACAGAATGGTTACTGACTGTCTTATCAGAAATCAAGTGTCATCCATTTTTGTAACAAATGTAAGATGCATCCAGATTCGGAAATACACTTAAGAAATCAACCTATCACTGTTGTGAACAGCATTAGTCTTCTTGGTGTTTTTGATAATAAATTGAACTTTTCAGAATACATCAAACATCTATGGACTGTTTGTGAGAAAAAAATGAACTTACTAAAAGTTATATTTTCTACATCATGGAGGTGCAGATCTTTACACCTTTCTTCACTTGTATAGAGCCCTAATCAGATCTCCCCTTGATTATGGTGCCCCGGTGTATGATTCTGCCAGGGGAAGCGTGCTAGCACACGTCTTGCCCATATTCAACATTCTGCCATCAGGATTGCTGTAGGTGCTTATAGAATATCACCAGTACAAAGTCTTTATATCAAAGCGCATGAACCTCTGCTCAGCCTCAAAAGAAAGATGTTACTCCTGAATTATGGAGCCAAAATTCAAAGTCTAACTACTCACCCTATTAGGCCAATACCTAATGATCCACAGTTCTCAGTGTACTATAGAAATAAACCTAGAGCAGTTCAACCTACTGGCATCAGATTGCAGACATATCACAAACCTGGAATATACATCTTGACAAAGTTCTCCAAGATTCACACAGTGCAGATTCTCCATAGTCTTCTATTAAACCATCCTGTGACAGCTATTTCCTAAACTGGGGAAAACATTCGCTTGCAAATATCAATATACAGCAACTCCATACTGCCCACACACAAAATTATCCATGTTTTACAAAAGTATACACTCATGGATCAAAGTCTGAACGTGGAGTTTGGGCTGCAGCCGTCTTTCCCTATAACAGCATCTCTGTTTCCCTGCCCACTGAATGCAGCAGTTATACAGCAGAATTATGTACCGTCAAGCTTGCCTTAGAAAATATTCTCCATCTGCCCATCTAAAAAAGTGTAATATATAAAAGTGCACTTTTAGTCTTGCAAAATTTCTCCTCACCAACACATCCTGTAATAAAAACTCAGTTGATGCATATTCGTGAACACCAGCAAGTAGTCATCTTTTGTTGGATCCCAGGCCACACTGGAATATCAGGGAATGAAAAAGTGGATTTTGCAGCAAAATAATCATTCAACATAATCAACAAAACAATCATTACTCTTACGAAGAAAGGCTTAAGTTTTGCAAATTACAGTGTCTGGAGACTAGGCACCAGCGAGGTGATCTGATAGAGGTGTATAAAGCCTTGAATGGTTTGAGCATGCTCAATGCTGATGGGATTCTTCCTCTTGCTCAGAATAATCACCTGAGAGGGCATAAATTCAAATTGAGGAAAGACAGATATGTAGGATTGACGTGCGGAAATTTGCCTTTAGCCAGCAGGTAGTTGGTTGGTGGAACAGACTTCCATCCCGTGTCGTGGAAGTTGATAGCCTAAATAAGTTTAAGGCTCAGCTGGACAGGTATTTCGACCGAACGGAGGGGTGAAGTGGAAGTGGGTATTTTTTTTTTTTTTTGGCTGATGCTGCATAAGCTTGCTTTCTTGCAACATATGCCTCTGTTAATGCTAATAACATCGTCAGATTATTACGTTCCATATATTGACTACAGATACTATATAAGACATGTATGTAAGGAACAGCGGACGCTTCTGTGGCAAGCTCAACTGCAGAACAAGCTCCTTCAAATAAAATCTGAACCTCAGTTATGGGCTTCCGGTTTTCGTGTAAACAGAAAGGAAGAAGTCCTCTGATCCAGAACATGAATCGTTCACAGTCACCTTGCCTCAATTTATCTGTTCACAGGAGACAATCCTCCGAAGTATATGCACTGCAACTCTTTTCTCATAATCAAACATATTCTCGTTGATTGTATGCTATACACTGATGTCCGAAAAGCCTCATTCAGTATTCTACGAAATCTTCATGAACCTTTAACACTTTGTCATATCATAGGCAATGATGCAAATCTTCCAAAATTTTTCTGCTTCCTAAAAGGGATATAACTATATGATTGCTCCTGACATGGTTTTATAATCACCATGTCTGACCTCCATACCATTGATAGGCAAAATATGGCCCTAGTAGCCCTTGCACCAGAAATAACAATACCAATATCTATGCAGCGGCAGTTTAATCTCAAAAACATTCATCCAGTTTCCATGCACTCCAAAGCTGTGGTGAAACCAAAAAATGTAAAGCAGAAAGTAAGACACAAAATCGGGGTTGTGGAATATTTTATCTCACTACTCCACCGCTGAACATTTTATAACCTTTAAACATGCCTGTGCCAAAGTGCAATTTATATGCTGTCAGAGCCATAAAGCCGGATCCGGTTTACATCCTCCATTAAGCAAATAACCAGCGCCAAAGTTGTCCAGGATAAAATTCAGAAAATGAGGGGTAAATATTTGTCAGTTTCCTCAACAATATTATAACTTAACATGGATACAGTTGCAGGCCCAACTGCTGTTGCCTACACTCTAAGAGAAACATTTGCCAACATCTCTGCTGAAACATCATACTCACAAGAGTTTGTGGTTCTAAAGAATCAATTCTTTAGAAACATTCTAAAGGCTCAACACTGCTTACAGAATCTCAGCATTTCTTTATGTAGTGTTGAGCCTTATTGCTTATCATTCATTAAATGGGAATTTGCAACTGTACTTGCTGCCACACAGAGCTGTGCTGCAGGACTATATGATATGAGATGATAAAACAACTTCCTTCACATTTTCTAGAGCTGTTGCTTCTACTCTGTAATCAAGTCTATCTGAATGCTAATTTTTTATATCCTTGGCATAGGACGATCATCCTTGCTTTTCCAAAGCCAGGGAAGGATCCTAAAAATTCCTGCCCAATTCTCTGACTAGCTGCTTATGTGTGGTTTTGGGAAAAAATAGTCATTGTCTATCTTATGTATTATCTTGAAGAAAATGGGGTATTTTAACAAGACCGTGGCTTCCGAAGAAACAGCCCACTTTGGACCACTTAATCCAACTTGAAACATCAATTCACGATGATTTTATAAAGCTTGAGCACTTAAGAGTGCCCAAGCTTTATAAAATCATCGTGAATTGATGTTTTTCTCACCCTCAGACTTGGACAAAATGCCATTCTGTGGCAGCAGAAACAAAATTTCTCAAACTCATTTTTGATCAAAAGCTGACTTTTCTTCAACATATTTGTCAGCTCAGAGAAAAATGCACAAGAGATCTAAACTTGTTCTGTTCAGTTTCCTGCAATTTGGGTGAGAGAATCAGAAGCATGTTATTACATCTTTATCAAGCACTTATCCACCTAGACTATTGTTCCCAAGAATTTTTGTTTTTATTTGCCTTGATCTAATCCACTACACAGCCATCCAGATTGCCACTGGAGTATTTTATACTTCACCTTCCCAAAGATTTTTTGTGGAGGCCAGTGAATAACCATTGATTCTTCGGCATCAGCAGCTGTTGTTGCAATATGCCATAAAAATAAAGTTCCTGCCATATCATTCCATGTGAACATCTATTTTCCTACCAATATAGGAAAATAACATGCAGAGCTACCTATTATCCCATATCAGGATCCCAGAGATAGCTCAAGATATAAACTTTGCATTGAATAATGTATCCAGGTTAGATAGGCAAATCCTTCCTCCCTGGAGTGTACAACTTCCATCTCGTGACTTTGCACCTAGGACAGTCTAGCACACAATTTATAATTTCAGTCCAGGAATCTGAAAGCTGAGACATCTCAATTTACTTATCAACTCTTTATAGCACACAGAGCCAAATATTCTGACTTCTAGCCACTGTATACAGATGGGTCAAAGTCTAAAGCATTTGTTGGATTTGCATGTGTTTTCCTGAGGAACACTGTCTGCAGTCCGATTCCCCATGAATGTAGTATATTGCACCACAGAATGTGCATGCAATAGAATTAGCCTTGGTTCATATAAAAGCCATACCAATACATTCTCTCTAATGGGATTACAGGTTCTATCTGAAATGACATGCACCCCTAATCCATTGTTGTGTAGGGTGTAGTAAATGTGCTACTCTCTTTTAGATTTTGATGTTCACTTTTGCTGGATCCCTAGCACTGCTGATTTGGCAGCTGATGCAGTAGCCAAATTAATAGTGTCTTAGAACAGCATCAGCTTGTTAGCCCCCCCCCATACAACTACAAGTGTGTAATCTATAACTACTTTCATGGTGGTAAGAATCTTGACACAGGCCATATATAATCATACAAAATCAAGCCTATAATTATGCTTTAACAGACTAGTCGGCGCACATTTCATTTGGAGGGAGTAGTCCTTGCTCAGCTACACATAAGACATTGTCCCCTCACAAATTCCTGTCTCGTGAATGCAGATAATCATCCTGTGTGATCACTTTAGCAGTTTGGCACATTTTAATTTATTGTGCATCTTTTAGTAGTGAATGCTGTATGTTTTTTACCCATCTAACTGAGTGTCATACACTCAGTCAGATTTTATAGGATGATGACAATGTGTCAGATATTATTAAGTTTTTACAACATATTAATTTATATAATTTCATTTAGAGAGTGTTTCATGTTTTATCTCTTATAACTACCTCTTCATTATATCAATTAATTATATTTATATTTTATACCATTTGACTTGTCGAACTATGGCCTTAAGATGCAGTACACCACAAAACCCCTAAACAACCAACCAACCATAATTCAGGACCTGAAAACAGTGAAAAAGGCTTTATATAAATATATCCAAATTTGAATGGTTATGGAGATACAGCTGATTGAATTTTAAAAAAATGGCTATGGAGTTTTCAGTGGCAAAAAAAAAAATAATAATAATATAAAAAAGAATATACAGGCACATACCTGGTAAAATGTTTAACTAGATGTATGTTTGTTTATTTAATTTATATATTTTTTTATTTTTTACTATTGAAAACTTGCCTATTTTTTTTTTTTTTTAATTGAGACAGCCATAGTTGAGATCAGGCACATTAGTAGTGACAAGGAATTCACAGGGCATGAGCAAAACAAAAAAAAAACCCACATCCCTCTAATAATTTGTCTAATTCTTCCTTAAATTTATTTAGGCGGACTAAAAGCAAAATTGATTTCCTTACGTCTCTCCTTTAATATTTAGTTTACTCAATCCATTCAAAGCCTTAAACACCTGAATTGGATCTCCGTGCAGGTGTCTAGTTTCCAGATGCTGTAATTTCGGAACTGAAGTCTTTCTTGTTAAGAGTACCCTTTTATTCTCCTCACTAATCTCATTTCTCTTCTCTGCACTGGTTCCAACAGGTCCGCATCCTTCCTAAAATGAGCCGTCAGCTCCGAGCGCCAAGTAATTTTCTTCCTGTGGTTATAGAGTGCTCTCCAAAGTGATATAGTTTTGTATCTTTTCTAGTGTGTTTATTCTTTTGTATACTTGAAGTGGTTCTGCACTTTAGAGGTCAAAAGTAAGAACCAAGAAAGGAAATCCACCTTTCTTTTCTTAGTCTTTGTATTTATTACAAACCAACTCTACTAATTTAATCAACCGCTTGGTCACTAGGGGCACCACTCCTTTCTCCACATGGCGGGACCAGTAATCTGGGGGATAAACCAACCCTCAGGGCTAAAAGTAGCAAAGATGAAAACAAATGAATTTCCACATTTAGAGCCAAAGAGCTCTCAATCAAATAACAGTCACAACACTGACCATGACTTCTCTCTCTCTCTCTCTCTCTCTCTCCCCCCCGAAGAGAATGAAGAATGACACTGGCAGACAGGAATTACCAACATTCCTGATAATACATTCTCTGTCAACAACCTGTGGGCAAGCTCTACCCCTTCATCATTTAGAGAGCGTCAAACATGCCGCAGTTTCGCAAAAAATGGTGAAAAGCCTCCAATCTGGAGATTTATTAATAGAGACCACCAATCCTTAACTCTCAGAACTATTATTACATCTGACATCCTTGAGTGGAATCCCAGTTCAAATTACACCACATACCACCTTCAATTCTTCAAAGGGAGTGATCACTGAATGGGATTTATTGAATGTTCCTGAAGATGAAATAGTTCAGGAACTTAAAGATCAAAAAGGATCATGATCCAAAAAGATGGCAGTTTAGTCCCTACCTGGAGTATAATTTTAACTTTCAGTTCTCCAAACCTACTAGCTTCAGTCAAGGCAGGATATTTACACTGTTGTATTCGGCCATATATCCCGAACCCCCTAACGTGTTTTAAATGCCATAAATTTGGCCATTCCCAGACAGTATGCCATGAAGATGCAACATATGCAAACTGTGGGTGTAAAACTCATACACAAGCAGAATGTACGGCACCAACTCTGCAATGTCCTAATTGCAAGGGCAACTATCTGGCATATTCCAAAGACTGTGACCTCTGGAAGTTGGGAGGGAAAAATAAAATTGAAAATAAAGTTTCCTACCGAGAGGCAAGAAAACAAGTAAAATTATTATACCAAAATGCACTTATGCTTCTTCCACTTAAAGTCACCAATCAGTAGCATGTCAGACAGAAGTGTCCATCCATCCAGACACATCGATCTCAGACTGGGCTCGATCGGTCCTCTCGATCCAGCATTCATCTCCACCAAAGGTAGTAGACCAATGCCCCAGATGCATTCCATTGCAAACATAATTGCAAAAATCAGATCCAGTTGAGGTGAAGCAAACTCACCTATCAAGCATGGACACAGATGATACCACCAACTAAGAAGATCTGCTTGAAATACATGCAGATGATGATATGGAAGAAAGTAATGACTCAGGATGCCCAAATTTTTCAAGAAAAGAAAAATAAAATCAAAACTCGACAGATAAACAAGCCACTCACAAAAAGCAGACACTCATCTTCCGCTCACAAAACCAAATAATGGAACAAATCATACAATGGAATTGCAGAGATTTTTGCAGCATGTTGATGATATTTATGAACTAATTCACCGTTACAATTCTGCTGCCATATACTTAAAAGAAACGAATTTAACAACAAAAATATCCGTTTCTGTCAACACAACCTGTGGTCAAAAATTATACTTTCTTCAGACAAGGTTGATCTGATACTAACAGCCCCCACTGAGGAGTAGCCACACTTGTGGACTCGCGAGTCCCCTCTAAATGCATTACATTGCAAACACAATTGGAAGCTGTTGCCACACGTGCAGTAATCAGTATCACTCTGACACTGGTCTCAATTTATCTTCCGCTAAACCAGTCATGTACAGTTCAACAACTGGAAAATCTTATTTCTCAATTACCATCTCCTATTTGTTTATTAGGAGATTTTAATGGACATCATCCATTATGGGGTTCTCTGGTCTCAGATGGACGTGGTGAGCTTATTGAAATGTTACTTGACAGAGAGAATTTGACACTATTGAATACTGGCTTACCCACTTACATCTATTTTCCTACTGGGTCAACCACTGTAATAGATATCTCAATTTTCTCTCCGATCCTCTTCCCAACTGTAGTGCGGGACGTACATGACTATCTGCTGACCTGTAGTATTCAAACCATCTATTCCAAACAAACTGAAACAAAAACAAAATGGAAATTTTCCAAAGCAAACTGGACAAAATTTACCAATCATCTATCTTTTGATGATGACATCATAGAGTCTTCTGCTATTGACACTGTCATCAATCATATCACAATGCAGATACTAACAGCTGCAACAGCTGCCATCCGACAGTCTCAAGTAAGAAACCATTGGCATACCAATTGCTGGTGGAATGGTGATTGTAAGAAAGAGAAAAAAAACGCAGCATGAAACACCTTCCGCAAATATCCCACCACTGTCAACCTTATTAACTTCAAGAAACTGAGAGTCAAAGCTCGTTATATCTGCCGGAAGGCGAAAAAAGATTCATGAATAAAATTTGCTTCCTCGGTCAACAATGATACTGATACCTGGATAATCTGGGAAAAAATAAGCTAAATGGTAAATATATGTTACCTTCTCCTATTATTAATTGGAATGATCTCATCTACTGAGGAAATTGCCAATGCCTTAAGAACAGTGTTCTGTGAATTGTCCACCTCAACTGCATATCAACTGTCTTTTCAAAAAATGAAAGCTAAAGCTGAGAAAAGGAAACTGAACTTCAAAGCTACATGTCCTTTACCCTATCACCAACCACTTACAATATCTGAACTGGAAGAATCTATATATATCTCAATAAATAGCTCTCCTGCCCCTGATGGAATCTATAATATACTGCTTCAAACACCTCAATCAGAAATCGCTATCATCATTGCTAAACTTTTACAAAGGATATTCTCAGAACATATATTCCCCACTTCTTGGTGACATTCTTATGTAATAGCCATACCTAAACCTGGAAAAAATCATTCAATTCCTAACACCTATAGACCAATTTTTCTAACCCACTGCCTGACTTTGGAAAAAATGGTTCACCATCGACTCACCTGGTACCTTGAATCTCAAAACAATCAGTAATAATCAGTTTGGCTTTTGGAAGAATAGGTCTTCCCTAGACCTCGCGACAAAAGCTGAATTAAACATAAGAAATGTATTCATCAGAAACCAATATCTCGTCATGATATGCCTCAATACAGAGAAGGCCTTTGATACCACATGGCACTACGGCATTTTAAGAGATCTCCATTCTATTCACATGAGAAGCCATTTACCATATTTTATTCAAAGCTTTCTTCAGCACAGTTCTTTCCAGGTTAAGTACCAGCAGGTTTTATCTCAAACATACATACAAGAAGGAGGAGTTCCACAAAGCTCTGTTCTTAGCGCCACTCTGTTTGCAATATGAATAAACAACATCACAAACAGCATTCCAAACACCAAATATCCATTAATAACATTGAATTATGGATGGCACAAAATGGATACAAACTGTCAAGCCAAAAATCTACAGCCATACATTTCTGCACCATGCACAGAATGCATCCTGAACCTCAGTTGCACTTGGCCGATCATCCCCTACCAGTTGTGAACAGTATTTGCCTCCTAGGGCTAATTTTTGAATAGAAATTTAACTTTCGGGAGCACATCAAATATCTAAGAACCACTTGCACAATGAAAATGAATATACTCTGGATTATCTCCAGTACATCTTGGTGTGCAGATCATTATACTCTGCTCCACTTATATAAGTCCCTAATTAGATCTCGGCTAGATTACAGAGCACCTGTTTATGACTCAGCTAGTAAGAGCTCCTTGGTCCATCTTGCACCCATCCAACATTCTTCTCTTAGGATAGCTCTAGGTGCATACAGAACATCATCAGTTCAAAGTCTTTATGTTGAGGCTCACGAACCTCCACTTATCATCAGAAGAAAGATGTTGTTGATGAACTACTCAGCTAAAATTAAAAACCTGCCTACTCATCTTATTAGGCCACTACTGCATGGCCCTCAGTGGAAAACTCGCTATGCAAATAAACCCAGAACAATTTGGCCTACTGGTATCAGACTGCAGAATCTAACAGAAAGCTGGAACATTCAACGTGATAATATCCTCAGAGAATCAAAAGATCCGGATCCCCCATGGACTACCTTCACACTTTATTGTGAAGAATACTTTGAGCTGGTCATGTCTGACTTCACAGTTACCTCCTTTTTTTTTTTGGTCTTCACTATCTTGAGTGAGGTACCACATGTTTATATGAACTTTTCTTCAGGGTTTTCAGGTTTTGAATCAGTCCTGAAAGTAGAGCCTACATATTATGAACTATCCTATATATATATATATATATATATATCACATTGATGGTAGCAGCATTGTGTGCCCACCCTATTTTTTATATTCCCACATCACACAGTTTCTAGTCACATTGGTCAACTTTGTGTAACCTTTAATATTTTGTTCATGTAACTACTGCTTATTTCAGTGTTTTTTGTGTTTATTTATTTTTTGGTTAATGTTACAAATAATTCTTTCTAATAGTATAGAAAAGCCCTGTAAAAGCAGCAACACAGCCTAAGATTTCCTTATTGAAACTAATGATGCGTATTATTAACTTATGAATCATAAAATAGTATTTGTAAAATTTCTGTTATTGTATGATGCCACGTTGGATTGATGGAGAAGTATCATCACCCTCCTTGAATGCCTTTCTGTGGTATTCATTTACAGTGTTCAACCAGAAAATATCCAATCTGTTATAGACCTATGGCTGGAGACAAATTTGTGGATTTGAATGGCCAACAGAGTGAAAAGAATTGTGTAATGTAACTGACAGACCACAAATGGTAAAATAACAGTCTAATATGACAATAGTGTTCAGCGGGGTGTGCTTATGTATATATATTGTATATATATACATATATATGTATATATATTTATGTTTATTGTTTTTTTTTTTGTTTGTTTTTTTTTTTGGCTGATGCTGCATAAGCTCATATACTTGCTTTCTTGCATCACATGCCACTACTACTACTACCCTGCTGAACAATATATATATATATATAATGAATAAGGCAAATAAATTAACAACTATTATAGCAAGATAAACCGTTATTATAGCAAATTATACAATAATTTGCTATAATATATATATATATATAATATATATATATGCTATAATATATATACAAAAAAAAAAAATATATATATATATATACACATACAGGGTGTTTCAAAAATGGTCAATAATTTAAAGGTGAAAAGTACAAACTAAAATAAGCAAAAAAGTCCCAGTGAACATTGGGCACATTTAATGAGATCTGCCACTGACTATGGGAGCACTAGTTTAGCAAAAAGCTGTGAATCCTTTGCTAAGGGTGGTTTTATTAAACATAACATTTTTAATTTTTGGTTTTTCAACACCACAGGATTTTACAGATGTTACATGTTACAGGATGTTCTTTCTAACACCTTTTCCTCAACATCAGGTGTTATGCTTCTGGGTCTAGTAGTAGCAGTGGCATTTGATGCAAGAAAGCAAGTGTATGAGCTTATGCAGCATCAGCCAAAAAAAAAAAAAATCACACCATTCCCTCCAAATGCCTGTCCAGTTCCTCCTTAAATTTATTCAACCTATCAACTTCCACAACGACAGATGGAAGTTTGTTCCAGCAATTAACCACCTGCTCATACTCCATGTGCTAAGCACCCATGTTCTCTAAGGCATTGATGTACCCTGATGAATGTGCACCTGTTGGGCTGCCTTTGGTGGGGAAATGCTTCTTGGTACAAACATGCAGCCTCGAGTGTGGCTTTACTATACATGAAGTGCATGTCCACATACTCTTCATTGCTGTAACCTCTTTCCACGTTGACTATCCTTTGACAAGTACTAGTATGCCTGCTATGTCTCAGAGCATTGAGAGAGGGAGAATGGAAAGATTGAGCATAACCTAACCTAAACAAACAAGTAAGCAGTGGATCCCAACTCTGTACAGTTCACCTTGTTAGTGGTGGATCTCAACTAGAAATGTGCAATATCTCAAAAATGATTCAATTAAGGACCCGTGTTTACTAGGCTCTTTTTGCATATTGTAGTCTATACAGTTCATCTTTAAATTACTGACCATCACTTTTGAAACACCCTTATATGTGTGTGCCCATACCAGAAATTACAGTGTCTTTCAAATGGGGTATAGCAGCAAAAAACAACCCTTTTCAGCTAAAAACAAAAATCTACAAGTATTGTGGGCACATGAACACTGACAAACATTTCAGAAGTGACAAAGAATTTGGAAACCTTACATGATGGAACTTACTTACTTGCTTTCGTCCGGATCACCTGAACCCCACAACACTCATGGCCTGTTAGTCCCCTACACAGACTACAGGCAGGTGATACGCATTACACTACTCTCCCAGTGGCAACAATCTTGGCATGGGCAGGTCACAAACAAGCTGTATCAGACAATCTGTAATTCGACACTGGCAGTCTAGTCTGCACAGAAACTGCAGAGAGGAAGTTGTTCTAGCTCACCGCTGCATAGGACACAGTCATCTTATGCATGCATTTCTGCTGTGGGCAGATGACTGTCCTATGTGTGAGAATTGTGGCACTGTTTTAACCATTGGTCATATTTAAACTGAGTGTTAGTGTCCACATTATAGACATGAGCATGTTTTATATTTTACCACTTTTAATCATTTGGTTGAGCCTTATGCACTCGATCAGATTTTATCTGATAATGACCATATATCTTCTGTTTTTAGTTAATTAAAATCAATTAACCTTTATACTCTTATTTAAAATTTACCTTTTTTGTTATATTTTAAAATTTACCTTTTTAGAATTTATTAAAATTTTATTTTATTTAAAATTTACATATTTAAAATTTACCTTTTTATTGTTATAACTTTATTGTTATATTTTATATATTTTTATGCCTTTATTCAAAGGCATAAAAATATATAAATTCTTTAGGTCACTGAAATTTTAATTATGTACTTTTATGACCTCATTTTGGGGCATTATAGCCTCTGTTGCTAATGCGCCAATAAAACTCAATGCAAACCAAACCAAACTGCTTTCATATGATTTAAATTGAAACTAAAATTGAAAATAATAAAAGCAATAAGAACTTATTAAAATGAAATCCTATAGAGGAAAGTGCACCTTTCTCTATTGTTCGTTATGGAGAATTGTTCTATGTTTAAAAGCATACTGTTGAATCAAGAGTTTGAATGGCAAACTTTCGTAAAAAAACATTATCAGTTGATGAACTTTCATAAAAATTATCATTCACCAATACAAAAATAATTCTACCTTACCACTGAAAACTTGCCAGACTACATAAAGATGCGTTCTCTAACACTGACTTTGTTTTAGTTTTTTCATTTTATAATAAAATTAATGCATATTTTAATAATTATAAAGACATTTTCAAATACAGTATTGAAGACACTAATAGCATAGTTTATTTAAACCTATGTCAACAAGAAAGAATGCAGCACATGTTATATAGGTAGTACCATAGTTAAATCCATGGTGCCTCCAACATATCCAATTGCAGAGCATATTATCACTAGCCAGTTTGTGTACACAATACCACAAAACTGAACTTAGCTACCACATCCAATTAGCATCTCACAAACCACAAATTGGCTCAGCCATAATATTAGTTAAGTTATCTTCCAGTTATAAATTGACCACCTATGAAGCATTAGCAATAGAATAGTTCAGACAAAACACACAATTTTCAGTTCTTAACATTAAACTACCACAACCTTTTCTTTGGTATGTAACCTGAACAATATAAAACTCCCAATACACATATCTGAATTGCATCATGGGAACTAAGACCTATATATTCACAACGCTCCTTCCTTCACCATTCATGAACAAACTGACGATGTTTTAATGAAAGTTTGTCATTCAAACTCTTGATTCAGCAGCACGCTTTTAAACATGGTGCAATTCTCTATGATGAACAATAAAGGTGCACTTTGCTCAATGGGTTTTCATTTTTAATAAGTTCTTAATGCTTTTATTCTTTCCAATTTTAATTTCATCTTAAATTATATGAAAGCATTAAGGAGGTAAGTTCCATCATATAAGATCTTCATATATGATGGAACTTTATGTTGATTTTCACTTGGAACTAATGGTTATTCACAGAATTATTTAGCAGACATTTGAGAAGTGTAAAACAATTGTTTGGTCAAACATATCCCAGATCCATTTGTTCCATGCTGACAGCAAGACCAGTGTATGACAACAGTAGTATGAATCACGAGACCCATAATATCAGGTGCCAATGCTTCAGGTTGGTGGTGGATGTGTGATATGAATGCTTTCGTGGTGGGTCTCATGATACTGATTGATCTACATGAATATTGTGTTACCCAGGTGTATCCCCTTGTGCTCAAAGTTTATCATTCTGGTAATGGTTACTTCCAGCAGGATAATGTAACATGTCATAATGCATGAATCATTCAGAAATGTTTTTGGGAGCATGATATTGACTGCACCATACCTAATTGACCTGTTTTTTCACTGGATCTTATCTCACTTGTACGTTTGTGGGATGAAGTGGATCAAACTTTTCAAAGCTTGAATCCAACACTTAATCTTGGGCAACTCCAGGTTGTGATCAAGTCTGCATGGATTAGCATCTCTGTGGAATGATTTCCATACCTTATGGAAAGCGTTCCATATAGATGGCATGGCTCAATGATTTTGGACTTCGGAGAGCTAAAGGAGATATTATTCACTATTAAGTTGGTGTACTTAGTGAATTGGCCACTTGGTGTTATGGTCTCCAGGCTTTAATCCCACACATACTTTGGCTGAAGTTTATTTCTTACAACCCTAGAACTCTTAGATTTTTCTAGATATAAAAATCATAAAAGATCATTTTGAAGTGTAAATTTTGATAATAAAATGACCTTTAACAGTAAAATCACTATTTTTCCTGGAGTATGTACACACATACATTTTTCATGTGTGGGCCCTAAGGAATGCACACACACACACACACACACACACACACACACACACACACACACACACACAGGGTGATTCACTACCAGTGCGACAAACTTGCAGGAGGTGTAGGGGGCACAAAGACGAATTGGAATCACATAGCATTGCAGGGTCCGAAATGCCTTCGTCATGTGGAAGAGGACGTTGAACGGGAGGTCGCGTGAACAGCGATCCCGCTGGAAGTCAGCATTTGCGAACCATTTCTGTTGAAGAAACCAAGTAGCAAAAGTCCTCTGGAGTGGATAATCTGCAGGCTCCAATGATTGGATGCATTGCAGATGGTATGAACTCATTTGGTTTGTTGACTGACAATATCATCCATACAGTGGATTGGGAAATACCCAATCGTTGGCCTATTGCTCGAGTACTTGTACTCGGATTGCCTTCTGCAAGACGTAGGACATTCTCCTCATTGTCTGGCGTCCTCGTCGTTCGCTCTCGATTCATGGTACCTCTCGTGAAACAACCAGTCTCACGTAACCTTGTGTGCACACGTGCGAAAATCATATGATGAGGAGCATGCCTGTGCGGGAAACGTTCCTGGTACAAGCACAGAGCGGCGCGCCCGTTACAGTTCGCAGCTCCATACGCGAGGTGCATGTCGGCCAGTTCAACGTTTGAATACTCGTCCATCCTACTGCCTCGGGAACCGGTTCGCAAATGCTGACTTCCAGCGGGATCGCTGTTCACGCGACCTCCCGTTCAACGTCCTCTACCGCATGACGAAGGCATTTCAGACCCTGCAATGCTATGTGATTCTGATTCATCTTTGTGCCCCCTACTCCTCCTGCAAGTTTGTCACACTGGTAGTGAATCACCCTGTATATGTATGTATGTATTCCTTAGAGATAAATAAATATATATATTTGTTTTTCAAAGTTGTGTAAAATAACGCAACTATTAATGTACAAATTGTTTTGAAATTATCCAGTGCATGCTGCCATCTCTTTTGTATTTGCAGCTAATAGACAGTTTCAATAAATGTTAGCATGAAAATAGATTTTAAAAATGAAGGAAAAGATTATTCCCATTCACCATTATTGTCCAAATTTGGCTTACAAATGCTAAAATTTTCTGGAACTCGGATTCAGAAATTGATGAAATTGAATAAAATTATACACAAATATATGCAGAAGATTATATCAAAAAAAAGTAGTAACAAGGAATTTTTATGAATTTTTTTAAAAATTCTGGTTCAGTTTTTGAATTAATTTCATTCTAATTGGAAATCTAAGTCAAAATATGAACAAAGTAATAGTGAAAAGCATTTATGTACAAAGATTGCATTTTTTACAAATTTTCAAAATTCCATAAAAACTTCATGAAACTTGCTCCAGAAAAGACTAACAAAAAAAGGTAACAAAATGAAAATAAAGTTAAATGATGCATCTATCAATTTTATTTTATTTTTATGAAAAATATATTAAAAATATCATATTCTTATGCTCATTATAATATTTAAAGTACACAATATTGTTGTGCCGAGCAGACTAGCCGGGTGGGTAAAGTGCCTGCCTGGTAACCCAAAGGTCGTGGGTTCGAATCCCGCCTCGGGCTTGGATCAGAGTACTACAAAAACCTTGGGAGGTGCATTATGGCCACAGATGCCGATGCGCCAACAACTACCAAAAAAAAAAAAAAAAAAACAACACACAATATTGTAATGAAATAACTATTTGAATTTGATTGGAATACTATCTTGTGAATCAATAAATATACCAACCTTCACTTTTGCAACAGATGGTTCTAAAAAAAATCTGACTGTATATGCTTTGGGGTATCAGTTTGAGGATTCAATGCTTTAACAAATTGTGTGGCTAGTTACAGCTTGATATGAAGTAGTGAAAGTAAGACTTTGCAACATAGTTCTGGCACACCATTCTCTTCTCCTCTGGCATAATTTAATACTCTGCTATTTAATCTTCTTTTATGTAATTCCAATGTATGAGTACAGTTAATATTAGTGTTTTGTGATGAGTATAATGAACAACTGGACAACAGAATGGGCTATTAAATCACATGAAAATCCAATACAACCATTTCGGGATGTATTGGATGACTGTTTTCAGCACCAGCATATTGGAGTGGCAACAAAAAAAAAAAACAGTACTCTTAATCTGATTATCAGCATTGATTCTATGTATATCCAAAATCTCCAAATAGAGGGAGCCATTAGGTAGCAGTGATCATAATATATTGATGTGGGATTTACTCAAAGATATAACGGGCTTAGTTTTTAAATTCATTTCACTGGGACTAGCTGACAGTGATGCCAACTGAAAATTCTAAATGTGAAGTGTTCAAGGAAGTAATCATTGAAGCTACTAAGCTTTTTATATCAAATAAGAGGAGATATTGTTCAAGGTTTAGACCTAATTGAATGTCAGATAAACTGATGAGACAAATGACACAGAAGTAAAATGCATGGGGTAATTATAAATTAGGGAATGTAAAAACCTCCAATAAGTATAAACTAGCCTGTAATCAAGTCACAAAGAGGATTTAGGCAAGCTGTGGCAGATTATGAGAAGTCTAGCTTAAGAATGCAAAGAATTCTTTGCTTATGTTAAAACTAAAAGGAAAGGGATGTGGATGAACCATATTGGCTCAATGTTTGGTTTGTTGTTTTTTTTTTTAGGAGCATTAGCAACTAAGGCCATATTGCTCGGGGGATATGCGGTGGTCATTCCCTGACCTTTTCGCATCCTCCATATTTGGTGGCTCACGGGCTCGAACCCCGGTCTAATCAAGAAGCGTGTGCTACGCACTGCTGCTCCTGCCCACCTGGCTACGGAGGCACCATTATTGTCTCAATGGATATGATTGGAATAACTGTTGATGATCTTTCTCTGGTTGCTGATAAACTGAATAAATATTTTGCATCTACATTTACTGATGAAGATTTCAGCAATAGGATATGAGAAGTATAGCAACTTGCAGCTGAAAGCTAGATGATTTTTGGCAACTGAGAAGAAATTGGAAGAGAAATTATTAAAGCTAATAGTAAATAAGGTACATGGGTCTGATGAAATCTATCCAATGATATTAGAAGAAGTAGAAAAAGAGGTAAGCAAACCTTTGATGATAATTACAAGAACATTTTTGGATTCATAGGAGTTTCCCACAGATTGGAGATGGGCAAATGTCTTTTCTATACACAAAGAGAGACAAAAGGCAAAAATGAGTAATCACAGACCTTATCACAGATTCTTACCACAAAACACTTTAGTTTTGCAAATTTCAACACTTAGAAACTAAGCACCTGATTTAGTAAACTAAATGCTGATGACATCCTTACTCGTTCTTGGACAGCACACATAAGAGGCTTAAATTGAAACAATGATGGTTGCAGGATA
Organism: Mastigoproctus giganteus; assembly: GCF_048544385.1. Taxonomy (NCBI): domain Eukaryota; kingdom Metazoa; phylum Arthropoda; class Arachnida; order Uropygi; family Thelyphonidae; genus Mastigoproctus; species Mastigoproctus giganteus. The sequence goes on along the minus strand of NC_143585.1, from coordinate 139,920,891 downwards.
GATTTCTGAAAATTAAGCCAGAATGTCCTTCATTTTTGGAATGAACTTCCATCTGGTGTTGTGGAAGTGGATAATTTGAATAAATTTAAGGAGGGATTAAACAAATTATTAGAGTGGGATGTACAGATGATGCAAATAATTTTTTTTTCTGATGTTTTATAAGCTTGCTTCCTTCCATTTTCCACTACTAATACTAATATTAAAACAAAAATGACCCTGCTGAAGTCTGTTATTTAATTCATTTATTACAGAAAAAAAAGAAATTAACAAAATACTATGTTCATATAACATAAACATGTAGAAAAACAGTTTTAAAAAATCCTGTCCTAACTCTCATGAGTTGGGGGAGAAATTCAATTTCTTAAAACTACTTTTCACTATTTAATAATATTCCAATAATTTTCTTGTTGCTGAAATTAAGCCACCTGGAGAGAATTTACTCTTCTTTTCATTCCTATTTTTTTAAAATTGGCTTTTAATATCTTCTTGGCACTTTTTGCTAAGATCTTGACAATTATGCAGCAAAGGCTGCAGATATTATCTTCATATCAAAGAGCTAAAAAAATATATATTTTTTCTTTTATCCTTTTTCTCTGATGTTCCACAACAATTTTTCAAATTTGAATAAAAAACTTGTTTTTTATTCAACAGTAGCCAACAAAGCAAACAAGTTGTGAAGGAGAAAATCAAACATCTCGAACTGATACCATGGACATTGACATAAAATCACATGAAGACGACCTACTTCTTGAAATACATGCAGAAGGATACATGGACATAGCAAACCGATATTCACAAAAAGGAAAAAAACAAGAATAGACAGGTGTAAACAAACTGCATCCCATAAGCAAATAGATATACCTGATAATCCTTAATAATGCATAGAATCGTTCAGTGGAATTGTTGTGAACTCTGAGCTAACTTAGACGATGTTTATGACCTAATTACCATATACAAGCCTGCTGTTCTTTGCCTACAGAAAACAAACCTGATCCCTCAAATATCTTTGACATAAAACATCATATGATGTTTAGAAAGGATAGGAACAACTCTAATATAGCTCATGGAGGGGTAGCATTGCTAGTCAACTCCAGAACTCCTTTCAGACCTATTCCTTTGCAAAAAACTTTAGAAGCAATCACTGCTAGAGTTATGGTAGGGAGAGCAGTAACAATTGTTTCCTTATATCTTTTGCCAAATCATTCATACACTTTAGCAGATTTCGAAGATTTAGTTACTCAGCTGCCACAACCTTTTTGTACCTTGGATGACTGGAATGGACATCACCCCTTATGGGATTCTTTATAAGAGAGGTCAGTTGATTGAAAAATTTCTTGAAAGGCACAACTTAACGTTATTAAACAATGACACTCATATGTACATGCATCTTTCCTCAGGGTCAACTTCTGCATTGATCTTTCAATATGCTTGCCAAATTTGTTTCCACTTAGTGATTGAATGGTCACTGACAACCTTCGTAACAGTGACCCTTTTGATCACCTCTCCTCCTCAAACTGAAATAAAAACAGTCTCGAAATTTGATAAAGCTAACTGGATGAAATATCAAAAAAAAAAAAAAAGGCACATTTAGATATTCAGATCATTGAGATTCTGGCCATTGATTCTGCAGTAACTTACATCACTCAGCAAATAATGGCAGCAGCAGAAACTGCCATACCCAAATCATCTATGAAAACCCGCTTGCAACCAAAAATATGGTGGAATGAAGCCTGTAGCATACTGGAATTTATATAGTAGTAGCATACAGGAAGCCTGTAGATACTGGAATTTATTTCACAAATACCCCAATCATGGCTGATCTCATACAGTTTAAGAAAGCAAGAGCTAAATTCTCTTATAAGTAAAAAAAGTGGAGGCAGGGGAACCATGTGCTTGTGCCAAGCACATGGTTCCCCTGCTTCCACTAAAAACAGAACCACAGACATCAAAACAGTCTGGAATAAAGTGAGAAGAATTAATGGAAAATACCCTCCTATTGCCACTCCAATACTATTTCTAAAAGGTAAAGAAATCTGTAATCCTTTTGAAATTGCTAATTCATTAGGTGAAATATTTGAAACACTCTCAGCTGTAACCACATATGAGCAAACATTTTTAAATTTTTTGGAGCATGTTAAGCATATTCATACACCCTGTCTAAAAAAGTTGAACCTTCTTAGGGCAATTTCATCTATGTTAATGGGTGCAGATCGGTACATGCTGCTACACCTATAATGGTCATTAATTAGGTCTAGACTAGACGGCTCCTGTATATGCCTCAGCCAGAGAAAGTGTATTAAAATGGCTTGACCCTGTACATCACAATGCTCTCCAACTCCACTAGGAGCTTTTCTTACATTGCGAATTCAAAGTCTCCATACAGAAGCACTTGAACCACTTCTATTCCTTCATTGGCATAGACTGCTATTAAGCTGTGCTAAAATCAGAAGTTTCTTGCATCATCCTATATGGCAGTATCTATTCACACCAAAATGGTATAATTTGTACCAAAATAAACCTTTGCAGAATAAACTATTGGCATTAGATTACAAAGCTTAAACACATGCTGGGACCTAAATATGAGTAACATAATTCCAGATGTTAGCACGACTACAACACCATGGCAAATAACTTTGGCACACGTCGATGAACAATGGAGAAAGAATGTACTCCCAAAGTTCAGTATTAAGCAAATCTTCAAAGAGATCTGCTGAGATATTGTATTGTATTGTTTGCTAGAACTACAAGCTGCACCAACTTTACTGTCTGTCTTGGAACCATCTGTGTAAATTTGGGTGAAACTAGAGAATTGAAAGGAGTGAGCCGCATGGATTTGCTTAATACTGAACTTTGGGAGTACATTCTTTCCCCATTGTTCGAAATGTTTATTGATGTGTGCCAAAGGTATTTGCCATGGTGTTGTAGCTATGCTAGCATCTGGAATTATGTTACTCATATTTAGGTCCCAGCATGTGTTTAAGCTTTGTAATCTAATGCCAACAGTTTATTCTGCAAAGGTTTATTTCGGTACAAATTATACCATTTTGGTGTGAATAGATACTGCCATATAGGATGATGTAAGAAACTTCTGATTTTAGCAGCATAGCTTAATAGCAGTCTATGCCAATGAAGGAATCCATTCTCTTTGAAGTGCAGCACTTACATCACAGAACTGTATGCTATGCAATGGCTTTAGAGAATGTAAAACAGTCTTTTTACCTGCACACCATTATCTACACTGATTCCTGAAGTGCTATATCAGCTCTTCAGTGTAAACTTCCTTCCAGTCTTCCGTTACTACAACAAATTCAAATAAAGTTAGTGCAGCTCCTTGCAAACAGGCAAAAAATAATCTTTTGTTGGATCCTGGACATTCTGGAATCGCAGGAAACGAACAAGCAGATTTTGCTGCCAAAAATGCCAGTCACATGCCATCAGACATCCAGATACCTTACTACACTGATTTAAAACACATCATACAATGCACTGTAGGGAAAAAATGGCTATCCATTTGGTAGGAACAAAAAAGCAATATGCGCTTCCAGATTAAAAATGATCACAAGCAGTGGCTATGAAGCCTAAGAGTCAATAGGAAGGAAGAAGGCACACTTGCCAGATTGCAGATTGGATATACCCACCTAACTCATAGTTACCTACTCATATGGGATGATCCTCCACTATGCAGCAATTTCTAATCTCTCTTGGCACAAGCACATCAAACTCAACTCACAGTAAAACACTTTATCCTTAAATTCCCCTTATACTTGAGAGAACGACAAACAGCTTTCTCTCTGTATTCCTCTAATAAAGTTACTTTACAGCAGATCCTTGGAGACTGGCCAGATATTAATGATGTTTTTAATTTCCTGAGAATGATAAACAAATATTTTATCTGAATCCTCTTGTTTAATATACCTAACCTGTACTAAATAAGAGTGTAATAGGTACATTATGGCCTTAGTATCCCTTGCACCAATAAATCCACCAAAGAGCAACAACAATTCCTTAAATGCTGAAATTGAGCAACAATTCCTTAAAATGCCTCTCAGAAGAATTACCTGATCTCCAGGTAATTCTTCTGAGAGGCAAAGATAGCTCAGTTGATTTCAATCCTTCTAAAATTCAGTCTTGTTTTATATCTTGCAAAAAGGATTCTTCTGCTCCTATACTTATGTTCGATGACGCTCTGATTTCTAGGCAGGATCATATATCTCTATTGAGGATTACTGTGACTTCTAATCTCTCTTAGCATAAGCACATTACAAATATTGCTTCCTCTTTATCTAAAAAACTGAGTTTTCTCTTTTGCTCTTGGCATTAATTTTCTTCCAAACAGTTGTTCATTGTATACAAATCTCAAATCTGCCCTACCATGGAATATTGTTCATGCATCTGGAGGGCTCCCCCCCCCCCAAACATCTGTCAGGTTTTGGGGCCAGAGCACTCCAAATGGGATATGAAAGGAATCCAGAGCACTCTCTCTCTGGATTCAATTCAAAAGAGGGCAATTAAATTAACTAATGACTCATCTCTAACAGAATCTCTCCACTCCGTCTCATGGACATTATGTTTATGCTGAATGCCTTTTCTATAGATACTTCCATGGGCATTCTTCTTCTGAATTGGCTTCTATAATTCCTCTCTATCTCTCTCTTCCAGGGCAGTCTGAACATGTCTCAACCAGTCAACATCCTTTTACTGATGTATGAGGTATATATTTGTATACTTATTTCCTGAAAATTGCAGTCTACAGAAATTCAAGTCTAATATTAACAAGTATCTTCTCAACCTTCAACCCATGCGACGTACTAAGTTCTATAGTTTATAATACCTCTCATATATATATATATATATATATGTGTGATCAGTGTGGGGAGTCTTCTGTTTGGTAACAGAAAATATTACATTTAACAGATATAAATGAGGTTCAACACATACCAAAAAAAAATAAAACCATAGAATTAATTAAAAAGTGAGTATAAAATAATCCTGTTTAATAATTCAATAAAAGTTGTAAAAATATAATTTTATTAAATATCTATACATTAAAAAAGTTTTCCTCCTAATGATATTTATTCGAGCCAACGGGCCTCTCGACGTGGGCACCTGTACATGGTGAGGGGGACCTCCCAGTGATGCTGTTGGTTTTCCAGATTAGCATCACTGGGATACGATGCCCATATCTTGGTTCCAGGGTTACATCATTGGAATCCAGCGTGTGCAGCCATGCGCCGCGACCCATGGAATTTGGAAAGGGGGATCCTGGTGGTTGAAGGGCCCAGCCTTAATACACCACTTTGGCCCCTGCTTCGACAAGACGGGTGGTCCCGGACCGGCCTGACTGGGATCAATCGGCGGGTGGTTCTTACTGCTAGGGTCAACTGCGTTCCAATAAGTCTCCCTCCCTTTGGTCCTGGGAAGGGATCAAGGCTTATTGGAAATGTGGGTGTGGTGCTCCTAAGCGAACTTGGCATCTCATTCATGTACTCAGTACCTGCTAGTTCACGAGTGGGCGTCCCCTCGTAGGGCTCTGTGGTGGGTGAGGTACTTAGGGCATCTGAAATTTTTATCTTACTCATATGAGTAATTTAAATTCTATTTCTTCTGGGGCCCCTAACAAGGCCCCTACCTAATCGAGATGAAAGCACGGATAATACCTCTGTTAAAAGAGCCAGAACTGAGGACACACCACCATCAGTGACGCTACTCTTCCTCATTCTCCATTCCACCGTGGAGCAGTCAGTCAGAAAGATGCCGTCCTTCTTTATCCAGAAAGGATTAGAAGGGTTGGCAGGTTCACCAAAATCTGTTAATCGACTGCGTTATGGCGACCTTTTGGTCGAAGCTTCCAACACAAAAAAAGCAGCTAAAATCTTGACCTCTACATCCATAGGGGGAATACCTATCAACATAACCCCCCACAAAACTCTGAACTCTTCATGAGGTGTTATATCAGAGTGGGACCTTCTTCGTGTTTCTAAAGAAGAGATCTGCTCTGAATTGAAAGACCAAGGAGTGACAGCTGTTAAGAGAATATCGATATGAAAGGATGGGAATCTCTTCCCTACCCAAGTTCTTATCCTCACGTTCAACACCCCACAGCTTCCAAGTTCCATCAAGGCAGGCTATCTAAACTGCCCAGTGAGGATTTATATCCCAAACCCACTGCGGTGTTTTAGATGCCAAAAATACGGCCACCCACAAACATCTTGCCGTGGTAACCCTGCCTGTGCTCGATGTGGTGTTAAAGCCCACGAGAGCAAGGAATGTTCAGCGTCAAAACCGATCTGTGTCAATTGCCAAGGAGAGCACTCCACCTACTCTAGAGCATGCCAGCGGTGGAAGGATGAAAAAGAAATCCAAAAACTGAAAACAGAGCTGAATATCTCCTACCCAGAGGCCAGAAAACTTCATATGCCCAGAAGGTTTCTGCTAAGTGCACTATCGGTATAATTGCCAAGGAGAGCACTCCACCTACTCTAGAGCATGCCAGCGGTGGAAGGATGAAAAAGAAATCCAAAAACTGAAAACAGAGCTGAATATCTCCTACCCAGAGGCCAGAAAACTTCATATGCCCAGAAGGTTTCTGCTAAGTGCACTATCGGTACACAAACTGAGATGACTATACCACCAAGAGAGTCATTCACTCCGATTGCACGCTATTTATTTTTATTGAGTTCACAAAAGCTCACCAAAAAAACACAATCGGCTGCCACTCCTATATCCATACCTCCTAGTGCTCCACCACTACTAAAACGAAGTGGTAAAGTAAAGCTAAAAAGTTCAGAAGAGTCACCCGTAATACCAGAAACAATGGATGTAGAGAATAAGGAGGTACCGAACGAATCAGTCTTGGAACTCTTTGCGGAGGAAGAAATGGACATGGGACAGCGTCCATTCTTCCCCAAAAAAGATAAATCCAAGACTGACAAAAGTAAGCCCTCAGCACCTCGGAAGCTGCCTGATGGACCCACGAAGCCAAAATAATGGCTAAATTCCTACAATGGAATTGTCGTGGATTCCGGTGAAATACTGATGAAATCAAGGCCCTCCTGCAAAAGCACAAGCCAGTTTGCTTTTACTTGCAGGAGACTTATCTAAAGGCAAATGATAACCCCACCATGCATAACATAAAATTTTTTCGTAAAGACAGAATTGTGGATGGTCCTGCTCATGGAGGAGTGGCTATCCTTGTGGGCAACCAGACCCCAGTTCGGCCCTTGCTAGTAACAACCAGCATAGAGGCTGTTGCAATTTGCCTTACAGTGGGATTTCTATTAACTGTGTGCTCTATTTATTTGCCACCTGGGACTGACATCCCCCAGGAAGACCTTGATGATCTTGTAACGCAGTTGCCTCCCCTTTCTTACTTCTCGGGGATTTTAATGGACATAACACCCTGTGGGGTAGTGCTAACATCAATGGAAGGGGACGAGTCATAGAGCGTATGCTAAATAACAATGACCTTTCCCTTCTAAATACTGAAACAAACACCTTCTTCCACATGCCTACCCATACTTTTTCTGCCATTAATCTCTCTATCTGCTCCTCTTCACTCACTTGGGAAGTGGAGGAGAATCCATACGAAAGTGATCACTTCCCTGTGATAACCTCGTTACACAGTGGGAGACCATGTCTTCCTTTCAGGTTACCACGGTGGAAGACTAATCAGGCTGACTGGACTGCCTTCCAACATCAGCCAAATTTTGACCTCAGTACCGTCAGTCAGGAGCCTATCAATGATGCAGTAACGTACATCACAGAAAATATCGTCCAAGCAGCTGCGAATTCCATCCCAAAAACATCTGCCCGGTTTCCACCATTTCCCAAACCATGGTGGAATTCACAATGCACAGCAGCAAGAAAGGCTCAAAAACAAAGCGTGGGGGATATTCCGCCGATATCCTACCACAACCAACCTTATAGCCTTTAAACGCGCATGAACCAAAGCACGCTACATCCGCCATCAGAGTCAAAACGAATCGTGGATCCGTTTTACTTCATCAATTGCTATTGCAGGTGGATCTGCAATAGCAAATTCTCTTGGGGAAACATTCTCTAACATCTCTGCAACACCTTCGTATTCCCCAGAGTTCCTGGTCCTGAAACATAAAATCGAAAGGCGGGCACTTAATTTTAAATGTAAGAGCGTTTATCCCTACAATGGGTCATTCACTATACGGGAACTTAAATGAGCTCTCATTCTTTCCAAAGCAAGTGCTGTTGGACTTGCTTTGGACCAGATGGCATCTGGTCCAACATTATTTATGATGTTGGACCAGATTATGAAATGATTAAGCATCTTTCACCAAAATCTATGGATTATCTGCTCCTTCTATATAACAGAATCTTTATTGAAGGGCAGTTTCCGGATTCCTGGCGCAAGGCGATTGTTCTTGCCTTTGATAAGCCAGGAAAGGATCTAAAAGTCACTACTAATTATCGTCCTATTGCTCTGACTAGCTGTCTGTGAAAAATCGTGGAGAGAATGGTTAATTTTCATTTAATATGGTATTTAGAATCAAATGACCTTCTCTCCAACATCCAGTGCGGCTTCCGAAGGAACCGGTCCACTCTGGACCATCTTATTAGACTGGAAACATCTATCCGTGATGCTTTCCTAAAATGTGAACATTTGGTGTCTGTATTCTTTGACATGGAGAAAGCATATGACACAACTTGGCGATTTGGCATCTTAAAAGATTTGCATAGCCTTGGTCTTAGAGAGCATCTCCCCGTTTTTATTAAAAACTTTTTAGCCAATTGATCTTTCCAAGTTCGTGTGGGATCCTCACTCTCTCATTCCTTCAGCCAAGAGGAGGGAGTACCACAAGGATCAGTATTAAGTGTCACGCTTTTTGCCATCAAAGTAAATTCCATCACAGAACAACTTCCTCCAACTGTAAACAGTGCCCTCTATGTTGATGACTTTAGCATATTTTGTCAGTCATGCAACATGAGGGTTATTGAAACACAACTGCAAAAAGCCATTGATCGCCTAAATTCGTGGGCACTGTCTAATGGATTCAGGTTCTCGCTGCAGAAGCCCATTTGTGTACACTTTTGTCGTAAGTGTAATCTTCATCCTGAACCTGAATTAAGGCTCGGACAAAATGCTATTCCAGTAGCGGCGGACACAAAATTCTTGGGACTCATATTTGATAAAAAGCTGACCTTTTTGGATCACATCCGTCAACTCCGCACAAAATGCACAAGAGGCCTGAATATTCTGCGCTGTCTCTCCTCTACATCTTGGGGTGCGGATCGATGCACCCTACTACGCATTTACCGTGCACTTGTATGATCCAGACTAGATTACGGGTCCCTGGTATACAATTTGGCCAGAGACAGTATACTTCGATGGCTGGATCCTGTCCATCACCAGGCTCTCCGTATTGCTATTGGAGCATATCGAACATCTCCTGTCCAGAGGTTATACATTGAAGCAAATGAACCAACGTTATTACTTCGATCTAAGCAGTTGTCTCTAAAGTACGCTTTAAAACTGAAATCCCTGCCAGACCATCCTACATGGCTATTCGTTTTTGAGCCACGAGGGGAAAATTTGTGCAACACCTGTAAGACTGCCAATCGTCCTTTTGGTATTCGTCTCCAAGAGCTACTCAAAGAACTTAATATCAAGGTAGACAAGGTTGCCCAAACACCAAAGCAACCCCTTCCACCCTGGCATGCTCATGTTCCAGCATGTGACTTGTCCCTTAAAAATTGGGGAAAGTCGGACACTCCATCGTTTGTCTACCTGCAGCTTTATTCAGCACACTGAGCTGAATATTCTGACCGCGCCAGTTTACACAGATGGCTCAAAGTCGGTATGCTGCTGTCTTTCCGGACACCACCATATCACAGCAGATTCTCCTCGAATGCAGCATATTTACTGCAGAGCTGCACGCTATAGAGTTAGCCTTGGATCACAGTAGTAAATGCCAATACCCACAGTTCATTTTATATTCCGACTCTCTCAGCATGTTACAGGCCTTAATAACTTAATAATTACAGGCCTTAATAACTTAATAAGATATAATCCTCATCCGGTTCTGTCTTGCATTCAGCAGAAGATTCACTTTTTCCATGAACGTGAATATGATATCCGCTTCTGCTGGATTTCCAGCCACATTGGGATTAGGGGAAATGATTTGGCTGACACCGCAGCCAAATCAGCAATTCCCAGTAATAATCGCTGCCTGTCAGTCCCCTATACAGAGACTACAGGCAAATAATACACCAAAAGATACACTCCCAATGGCAGGATTCATGGAATAGACGGACTACAAATAAATTATATGTATAAAGCCTTTAATTGAACTGTGGCAGTCTAGTCTGCACAGGAATCGTAAGGAGGAAGTTGTTCTTGCCCGGACCCACATAGAACGTAGTCATTTGACACATTGGTATTTGCTAAGGGCTAATGATCCTCCTATGTGTGAGTCCTGTGGCACAATTTTATCAATCAGACACATTTTAATAGACTGTCCAGGTTTTAGCAATATATGTCTTACCGCTTTTAACCATATGACTGAGCCGTATACACTCAGTCAGATTTTATCCGACAATGACCATGTGTCTGCTATTTTTAGCTTTTTGAAATCAGTAAACCTTTTTACTGATATTTAAAAAATTGTTAATTGTTTATTGAAATTTGTCTTTTACAGTTTATACTTGTTTTTATACCTTGACTTAGTGACCTAATTCATTTGGTCACTGAAAGTTTTAGCATTAGCATTAGCATTAGTAGAGGCATATGATGCAAGAAAGCAAGCTTATTCAGCATCAGCCAAAAAAAAAAAAAAACACACACCACTCCCATTTCACCCCTCCGTTCATTCGAAATACCTGTCCAGTTGAGCTTTAAATTTGTTTAGGCTATCAACTTCAACAACAAGTGATGGAAGTCGGTTCCACCAACCAACCACCCGCTGGCCAAAGGCAAATTTCCGCACATCTATCCGACATCCGTCCTTCCTCAATTTGAATTTATGCCCTCTGAGGTGATTATTCTGAGCAAGATGAAGAATCCCATTGGAATTGAGCATGCTCAAACCATTCAAAGCATTATACACCTCTATCAGATCACCTCACCGGTGCCTAGTCTCCAGACTCTGTAATTTGCAAAACTTAAGCCTTTCTTCATAAGAGCAACCCTTTGTTCCATTCACTAATCTTGTTGCCCTTCTCTGTACTCGTTCCAGCAGCTCTACATCCTTCTTGAAATGAGGCCTCCAGACCTGTATACAGTACTCAAGATGTGGCCTAACCATTGCCTTATACAAGGGAATAATCACCTCCTTATCCCTTCTAGAAAAATTCCTGTATATCATTGACAAGACACCATGAGCTACTCTTGCAGCTCGTCTGCACTGCTCAGAGAACTTCATATCTGCCTGCACAATTACCCCCAGGTCTTTTTCATTCTCCACCACTGTCAGTGTAGTACCGCAGAGTTGATACGTTGCACTGGGGTTACTGTTTCCCATATGTAGTACTTTACATTTGTCAATGTTAAACTTCATTTGCCACCTCTCAGCCCATCTGTTCAACCTTTCCAGATCCTGTTGCAGCAGCATAGCGTCAGTAGTGTCCTTAACAACCCTGCCAACCTTTGTATCATCTGCAAACTTGGACATTAAACTTGATATCCCATCATCAATATCATTCATAAACACCGAAAACAACAACGGACCCAACACTGAACCCTGAGGAACTCCCCTAATAACATTAGTCCACGTTGAGCAGTGTCCATTGATTACCACTCTCTGTCTTCTGCCACTCAACCATCCCCTTATCCATAGCAGCAATTTGCCTCCAATGCCACACTGCTCCAATTTGTGCAGCAGTCTTCCATGTGCAACAGTATCAAAAGCCTTTCTAAGATCCAAATATATAATATCAAAGTTATTCCCTGCATCCAGTTCTTTTGTGACTACATCATAGTATCCAATCAAATTGGTCAGGCAAGACCTGCCCTTAACAAAACCATGCTGCGTCTGAGCTATAACTAAATTCTTGTCTAGATGATCCTGCAGTGCTTCTTTAACCAGTGCCTCCATTAATTTACCTGGAACAGAAGTTAAACTAACAGGTCTATAATTACTTGTGTCAGCCTTGGATCCTCCTTTGTGAATTGGGGTTACATTTGCACATCTCCAGTCTACGGGTACCTCCCCTGAGTTCAAAGAAGCTCTCATAATTATGGCTAGGGGTTTGCTTACTTCCTTTGCTGCCTCCTTTAATATAACTGGATAGATCCCATCCACCCCAGGTGCCTTTTTTATGTTTATCCTCAACAATCTCCCCTCCACTTTCCTCTCAGTTATTACAAAATCATCCAGCTCACTGCCAATGTTTACTTTACCTACATCATTCTCCTTCCTGAAGAACTCCTCCTGCGTGAATGTAGATGCAAAATACTCGTTTACATTGTTAGCCACCTGAGCAGGATCCTCAACTGTTGAACCATCAATATCCAGTGGACCAATCTGATTCATCCCTTTCCTTCTTGAGTTTAAATATGTAAAGAACTCTTTTCTGTTTTTCTTTGCATCCTTTGCCAAGGATTTTTCGTAGTCTGCCTTTGCCTGCCTAATCTCCTTTGTGACTTGGTTACAGACCAACTTATATCTATCATAGGCTTCCATGTCACCCATTAATTTGTATGTATCCCATGCATTTTTCTTCTCTGCCACATGTCTCATTAGTTCATCTGACAACCATTTAGGCCTAAACCTTGAACAATATTTCTTAGTTGGTATGTAAAGCCTGGTAGCCTCCAAGATTAGTTCCTTGAATGCTTCCCATTTTGAGTTTGCTGTTGGTAACATCATCAGTTGGTCCCACTGTATAGAATTTAAATACTGTCTCAGACCATCATAGTCGCCTTTACGAAAACAAAAACCCTTCCCTTTACCTCTGATGGTAGTTACCTCCTTGAGTAAATCCCACTTCAACACACTGTGATCACTGCCACCTAGTGGTTCATTTATCTGCAGATTCTTAATGCATGAAGAATCACTACTGATAATCAGATCAAGAGTATTGCTCCCTCTTGTTGCCTCACGAACATGCTGATGTAGAAAACAATCATCCAATAAATCCACAAAAGCCTTGCTAGTGTGCGAGTGACCAACCCACAAATTCCAGTCAATATCGGGGAAATTAAAATCCCCCATTATAAGACTCTCTGATTTACTGGCCCACTCTCTTTCCCTGTACAATATCTTATTATACTCATCAGAGTCATTAGGCCTATAGCACACTCCTACTCTCAATTTTGATTTCCCTATGCTTATGTCACACCAAACTGACTCGACACTGCCCTGTCCATCGATGTCGGCTGGCTTCACTTCCTTGGACTTTATGTGTTTCTTAACTAATAGCATAACCCCTCCTCCCCTCCTGTCCTGTCTATCCTTTCTATACACATTGTATTCCCCAAATTCCAGTTCCGCATTACTTATATCTGTGTGACACCACGTCTCTGATATCCCAACAATATCTGCCTTTGATGTTTTGAGCAATACCTCAAATTCATCAAATTTATTTACCAAACTCCTAGAATTGGTGTACACGCAGGTATACATGCACCTGTTTCTATTCTTAGCTACCCTAACACAACCCATGTGTTTACTTGTGCCGCAATGACTCCCAGCAGTCTCTGAAATATCCTGCATCTTGTTTTTCAGGCTTCTGCTCATTTCAATAGAAGCAGTGCAAGAATCACTTCCACCTCTGCCAGTGGCTACTGTTAATCTATTAGTCCTTGTATCCCCCCCAACTAGCAGTTTTACTTTTTTATGACCAGGTTTTGGCACACTATAGCCTTAGTTGCTAATGCACCAATAAAATCCAACCAACCATCGAGCCAACAGGATAAGAAGGGTGAGGCAATTACGTCACTACAAATGCACTGGTAAAATAATTGCATTTTCTTCCATTGAAAGACAACTGCCTCTATAACGTTCACCAACCTCGTGCACGTGCTTCACTGTCTAATACATGACCACACCCGATGTCAGCTGATGAAGGGACCTGATATAGTTTAGTATTTTGTAAATATCTTAAATATTTGTGTAGTTTGTAAATATTTTAGTCTTGCTCTTTTGGATGCAAAAATATTCCTCATAACTTATGGAACCCGAAGCAAAATGCCTTTTCCAAAGTGACCTATGTAAATGCAGGTAAATAATATCATAGCTTGGGAGGATACACGGACTAATAGATTAACAGTAGCCACTCACAGAAGTGAAAGTGATTCTTGCACTGCTTCTATTGAAATGCAATTGAACAGCAGCCTGGAAAGCAAGGCAATGGGGATTTCAAGGACTGTTGGTAGTCATAGTGGAACAAGTAAATACATCGGCTGTGTTAGGGTAACTACAAGTAGAAACAGGTGCATGTATACTTGCATGTACATCAATGCTAAGAGTATAGTTAATAAATTTGATGAGCTTGAAGTGCTAGTCAAGACATCAAAGAAAGATATTGTTGGGATATCAAAGACGTGGTGATATCCCAACATAAGTACTGCAGAATTGGAATTTGGGGAGTACAATGTGTACAGAAAAGATGGACAGGAAGGGAGGAGGGGTTATGCAGTTAGTTAAGAAACACATAAAATCTAAGGAAGTACATCCAATTGATATTGGTGGACAATGCAATGCTGAGTCTGTTTGGTGTGACAGAAGCACTGGGAAAGAAAAAATGAGAGAAGGTGCATTATAGGCCTAATGAATTTGATGAGTATAATAAGCAATTGTGCAGAGAAATAGTGGGCCAGTAAATCAGAGTGTCTTATAATGGGGGATTTTAATTTCCCAGAGATTGACTGGAATTTGGGGTTGATCACTCACACTCTAGCAAGGCTTATGTGCATTTACTAGATGATTGTTTTCTACAGCAGCATGTTCAGGAGGCAACTAGAGGGAGTAATACTCTTGATCTGATTATCAGTAGTGATTCTTCATGCATTAAGAATCTGCAGATAAAGGAACCACTAGGTGGCAGTGAACACAGTGTGCTGAAGTGGGATTTACTCAAAGAGGTAACTACCATCAGGAGTAAAGGGAAGGGTTTTTGCTTTCGTAAAGGTGACTATGGTGGTCTGAGACAGTATTTAAATTCTATACGGTGGGACAAATTGAGGATGTTACCAACAGCAAATTCGAAGTGGGAGGCATTCAAAGAATTAATCTTGGAAGCTATTGGGCTTTTCAAACCAACTAAGAAATACTGTGCAAGGTTTAGGCCTAAAGGGATGTCAGATGAACTAATCAGATATGTGGCAGAGAAAAAAAATGCAGGTGACACAGAAGCCTACGATATATATAAACGGGTCTGTAACCAAGTCACAAAGGAGTTTGGGCAGGCAAAGGCAGATTATGAGAAATCTTTGGCAAAGGATGCAAAGAAAAACAGCAAAGAATTCTTTACTTATGTAAACTCTAGAAGGAAGGGGATGAATCAGATTGGTCCACTTGATATTGATGGTTCAACTGTTGATGATCCTGCTCAGGTGTATTAAACTCTGGCAGTAAGCTAGATAATCTTGTAATAACTGAGAGTAAAGTGGAAGAGAAATTGTTGTAGATAAACGTAAGAAAGGCACCTGGGGTGGATGGAATATATCCAGTTATATTAAAGGAGGCAGCAAAGGAAGAAAGTAAACCCTTACCCATAATTATGAGAGTTTCTTTGGACTCAGAGGAGGTACCCATGGACTGGAGATATGCAAATGCGACCCCCAATCCACAAAGGAGATTAAGAGGAGACACAGGTCTGTACCTGCATCTCCTCTTAGTTTAACTTCTGTTCCAGGGAAATTAATGGAGGCACTGGTTAAAGAAGCATTGCAAGATCATCTAGACAAGACTTCAGTTATAGCTCGGAAACAGCATCGATTTGTTAAGGGGAAGTCTTGTCTGACAAATTTGATTGAATACTATTATGTAGTCACAAAGGAACTGGATGCAAAGAATAATTTTGATATCATAAATTTGGATCTTAGAAAGGCTTTTGAAACTGCACATGGAAGACTGCTGGACAGATTGGAGCAGTGTGGCATTGGAGGCAAATTGCTGCTATCGATAAAGTGATGGTTGAGTGGGAGAAGACAGAGAGTGGTAATCAATGGACACTGCTCTTCGTGGACTAATGTTATTAGTGGAGTCCCACAGGGTTCAGTGTTGGGTCCATTGTTGTTTTCTGTATTTATAAATGATACTGATGATGGTATATCAGGCATAATGTCCAAGTTTGCAGATGATATGAAGGTTGGCAGGGTTGTTAATGACACTAATGACAGTACACTGGGCGCATCTGTAGCCAGGAGCAGCAGTGCGTAGCACACGCTTCTTGATTAGACCGGGGTTCGAGCCCGTGACCACCATATACGAAGGACGTGGAAAGGTCTGTGAATGACCACCGCATCACTGCATATCCCCGGAGCAATATGGCCTTAGTTGCTAATGTTCCTAAAAACCAAATAACAAACAAACAGACAGTACACTGCTACAACAGGATCTAGAAAAGTTGAGTAGATGCGCTGAGAGGTGGCAACTGAAGTTTAACATTGATAAATGTAAAGTACTGCATATGGGAAGCAGTAACCCCATAGTAATATATCAACTGTGTGGTACTACACTGACAGTGGTAGAGAGTGAAAAGGACCTGGGGGTAATTGTGCAGGCAGATATGAAGTTTTCTGAGCAGTGTAGATGGTCTTCAAGAATAGTTCATGGTGTCTTGTCAAAGATATACAGGAATTTTTCTAGCAGGGATAAGGGGGTGATTATCCCCTTATATAAGGTGATGGTCAGGCCACACCTTGAGTACTGTATACAGGTCTGGAGGCCTCATTTTAAGGAGGATGTAGAGCTGTAGGAAAGAGTACAGAGAAGGGCAGCAAGATTAGTGAAGGGAACAAAGGGTTGATCTTACGAAGAAAAGCTTAATTAAGTTTTGCAAATTACAGTGTCTGGAGACTGGCACCTCTGAAGTGATCTGATAAAGGTGTATAAAGCTGTGAATGGTTTGAGCATGCTCAATGCTGATGGGATTCTTCCTCTTGCTCAGAATAATCGCCTGAGAGGACATGAATTCAAATTGAGGAAAGACAGCTGTAGGATAGGTGTGCAGAAGTTTGCCTTTAGCAAGTGGGTGGTTGATTGCTGGAACAAACTGCCACCTGTCATTGTGGAATTTGATAGCTTAAACAGATTCAAGGCAGAACAGGACAAACATTTGGGGAAGTGCATGGGTGAAATGTGAAGGGTCTGTATGTTGGTTTTTTTTTTTTTTTTTGGCTGATGCTATATAAGCTTGCTTTATTGCATCATGTGCCCTTGCTAATTCTAATAGTGATATTTATTCCACCTTGAGAATGCAGTGCAGTGGGGGGAGCGGGTAGCTAATGAGAGAAGAGGGATGCAGGTCACGTGGTACAAGTGGGTGGGGCAATTGCATCATTAGAAATGCACAGGTAAATAATTACATGGGTCATTTTCGGATTAAATATTGAACAGTGCATTTCGACAGGTGTGTCTTTTATGTAGAAAAGATTTGACTTACCCCATCATACCTCTACATTTTGCATAGAAAAGCATGCATGGGGATTGGTGAACAAAGCGAGCAGGGGCAAAGCCGCCTATTTATTGTTGTTATTATTTTATTTAAAAAACAATCGATTTCCAAGGCAAACTTTAAATTAATTCAGTACAACTGCTTGCTATATAAAATAAACTTATTTGCTGACTGGGATATCCCCAGGGTTTCCCATGTGGTAATTCACAGAAAGAAATTAGCAAGAATAGTGTCATTTCATTTTCAATTCTTGTTATTGAGTTCTTACCATTATTATATTTTCCTCCTAATGTTTTTTAAAATACAGCAAAAGTTCAATAATCTAGTTCTAATTATCAAGAAAATCCAATAAACCTTTCTAGCCTCAATTACTTCTCATCTCAGTTGCCCTAACTATTCACTCTATCATTATTCCAGAATACCAGATAGTCCTAGCTGCACACCCAACACCTTGATCTTTTTTCTTCACCAACAGTATTCAGTGTTAGAGGTTCTCCAGGCACCTCAGATTACAATGCAGATGATATCTTCTCTAGTGGAACACTTCTGTCACAGATGTTCCCAGCTTCATGTCATTTGGCTTTAGAAAAATGCAAAATGAGATTATTTCAGTGATTTCTGTTCTTCTTTTCCTTGGTTCAGTAACTGGTTTAAATCCAGCGTTTGCTCAGATCTCATAATTATACTGGTAAATTCTTGTAGGGATGAAATCTTTATTCCACATTCCAACCTAAAATTTCATTACTTATGTAAACATTGATTTCAATAAATGTGCTAAGGCTATTCAAGATAAGAATGCAGCATATCACAATTCACTAGCATCGAAATATATCTTCATTTTCTGCCTACACTAAGGCTTGCAACAATTGTAAAGCAAATATTAATTAGCATTAGATGAGGCATATGATGCAAGAAAGCAAGCTTATACAGCATCAGTCAAAAAAAAAAAAAAACCTTCCGATTTCACCCATCCAGTCACTCTGAATGTTTGTCTAGTTCAGCCTTAAATTTATTTCAGCTATCAACTTCCACAACAGATGGAAGCTTGTTCCAGCAATCAACTACTCTCTGGCTAAAGGCAAGCTTCCGTATATCTATTCTACAACTGTCTTTCCTCAATGTGAATCTATGCCCCCTCAGGTTCTTAATCTGAGGAAGTGGAAGGATCCCATCCATTGAGCCTGCTCAAACCATTCAAGGCCTTATATGCCTCGATGAGATCAAACTCAGTTTTGAATGATAACCTCTGTCTGTCAATACTTCCACCTCTTTTACAACCTGATATTATTTCATCCTCAGCTACAGACAGCCACACTTCCTTGCATCCTATTTATCTTCAAACTCTGTGCATTGGCAATCTTGATAAACCACCTCCTGTCATACCCAATATGTCCCACTCAGTAGCTTAAATGGTCATCTAACAAAATGATGTTAAAAAAATTCTGAACAATCTTGATGCAAAGAAAGCTCCAGGTCATAAGAGTATATCCACATGTTCTCAAAACCTGTGCTCCTGTTCTGTGTTGTGTTTTTACACTACTTTATTCCACTGGTGCTTTCCTTCTGCATGGAAATCCTGCTCATATCCAACCAGAAAATGAGATGGTTTTCCATCCTAAAAAGGATTGAAAATCTCTCCCATCCAGTTATCATATTTTTGCTTTTTCCTGTACTTTTTCTAAAGTGATGGAGAATCCATTAACTGCCAACTCCAAACTATTTCGAACTTTCGACCAGTTCAATGATCATCAGTATGGACCCTGTCATCATTGATTCACTAGTAATATACTCAAAGGACAGAATTCATAGAGTTAGCATTGCATTAGTAGAGACATTTGATGCAAGAAAGCAAGCTTATGCAGCATCAGCCAAAAAAAAAAAAACCACTTCCACTTCACCCCTCTGTTCGTTAGAAATACCTGTCCAGCTGAGCCTTAAACTTATTTAGGCTATCAACTTCCACCACAAGGGATGGAAGTCTGTTCCACCAACCAACCACCCGCTGGCTGAAGGCAAATTTCTGCGCGTTTATCCTACATCTGTCTTTCTTTAATTTGAATTTATGCCCTATAAGAATAATCACCTCTCAGATGATTATTCTGAGCAAGAGGAAGAATCCAATCAGCATTGAGCATGCTCAAACCATTCAAGGCTTTATACACCTCTATCAGATCACCTCGCTGGTGCTTAGTCTCCAGACACTGTAATTTGCAAAACTTAAGCCTTTCTTCGTAAGAGCACCCCTTTCTTCCATTCACTAATCTTGTTGCCCTTCTCTGTACTTGTTCCAGCAACTCTACATCCTTCTTGAAATGAGGCCTCCAGACCTGCATACAGTACTCAAGGAGTGGCCTGACCATTGCCTTATACAAGGGAATAATCACCTCCTTATCCCTGCTAGAAAAATTCCTATATATATCATTGACAATACACCATGAGCTACTTTTGCAGCCCGTCTGCACTGCTCAGAGAACTTCATATCTGCCTGAACAACCACCCCCAGGTCCTTTTCATTCTCTACCACTGTCAGTGTAGTACCACAGAGTTGATACGTTGCTCTGGGGTTGCGGTTTCCCATATGTAGTACTTTACATTTGTCAATGTTAAACTTCATTTGCCACCTCTCAGCCCATCTGCTCAACCTTTCCAGATCCTGTTGCAGGAGCATAGTGTCAATAGTGTCCTTGACAACCCTGCAAACCTTCGTATCGTCTGCAAACTTGGACATTAAACTTGATATACCATCATCAATATCATTTATAAATACAGAAAACAATAATGGACCCAATACTGAAACCTGAGGGACTCCACTAATAACATTAGTCCACAATGAGCAGTGTCCATTGATTACTACTCTTTGTCTTCTCCCCCTCAACCATACCTTTATCCAGAGCAGCAATTTGCCTCCAATGCCACACTGCTCCAATTTGTGCAGCAGTCTTCCATGCGCAACAGTATCAAAAGCCTTTCTAAGATCCAAGTATATAATATCAACGTTCCCTGCATCGAGTTATTTTGTGACTGCATCATAGTATCCAATCAAATTGGTCACGCAAGACTTCTCCTTAACAAAACCATGCTGTGTCCGAGCTATAACTGAAGTCTTGTCTAGATGATCCTGCAGTGCTTCTTTAACCAGTGCCTCCATTAATTTTCCTGGAACAGAAGTTAAACTCACAGGTCTATAATTACTTGTGTCAGCCTTTGATCCTCCTTTGTCAATTGGGGTCACATTTGCACATCTCCAGTCTGTGGGTACCTCCCCTGAGTCCAAGGAACCTATCATAATTATGGCTAAGGGTTTGCATACTTCCTTTGCTGCCTCCTTTAATATAACTGGATAGATCCTATCCAACCCAGGTGCCTTTCTTGTGTTTATCTTCAACAATTTCTCCTCCACTTTACTCTCAGTTATTACAAGATTCTCTAGCTTACTACCAGAGTTGAATACACCTCTGGCATTCCCCTCGCTGAATAACTCCTCATGTGTGAATGTTGATGCAAAATATTCATTTAGTTTGTTAGCTACCTGAGGAGGATCGTCAACAGTTGACCCATCGATATCAAGTGGACCAATCTGATTCATCCCCTTCCTTCTAGAGTTTACATAAGTAAAAGAACTCTTTGCTGTTTTTCTTTGCATCCCTTGCCAAAGATTTCTCGTAATCTGCCTTCGTCTGCCTAACCTTTGTAACTTGGTTATAGACGTGTATGTATCATCGGCTTCTGCGTCACGTGTTATTTGTATGTATCCCATGCATTTTTCTTCTCTGCCATATGTCTCATTAGTTCATCTGACATCCATTTAGGCCTAAACCTTGAACAATATTTCTTAGTTGGTATGTAAAGCCTAGTAGCTTCCAAGATAAGTTCTTTGAATGCTTCCCATTTTGAATTTGCTGTTGGTAACATCATCAGTTGGTCCCACTGTATAGAATTTAAATACTGTCTCA
Organism: Mastigoproctus giganteus; assembly: GCF_048544385.1. NCBI lineage: Eukaryota > Metazoa > Arthropoda > Arachnida > Uropygi > Thelyphonidae > Mastigoproctus > Mastigoproctus giganteus. The sequence goes on along the minus strand of NC_143585.1, from coordinate 139,899,346 downwards.
GTCCATCGTAGTCGCCTTTACGGAAGCAATAACCCTTCCCTTTACCCCTGATGGTAGTTACCTCTTTGAGTAAATCCCACTTCAGCACACTGTGATCACTGCCATCTAGTGGTTCATTTATCTGCAGATTCTTAATGCATGAAGAATCACTACTGATAATCAAATCAAGAGTATTACTCCCTCTAGTTGCCTCCCAAACATGCTGATATAGAAAACAATCATCCAATAAATCCACAAAAGCCTTGCTAGTGTGTGAGTGACCAGCCCCCAAATTCCAGTCAATATCTGGGAAATTAAAATCCCCCATTATAAGACTCTCTGATTTACTGGCCCACTCTATTTCCCTGTACAGTTTCTTATTATACTCATCAGAGTCATTAGGCCTATAGCACACTCCTACTCTCAATTTTGATCTCCCAATGCTTATGTCACACCAAACTGACTTGACACTGCACTGTCCAGCGATGTCGACTGGCTTCATTTCCTTAGATTTTATGTGTTTCTTAACTAATAGCATAACCCCTCCTCCCTGCCTATCCTGTCTATCCTTTCTGTAGACGTTGTATTCTGCATTCTGTTCCAGTTCTGCATTCCTTATATCTTTGTGACACCACGTCTCTGATAGCCCAACAATATCTGCCTTTGATGTTTTGAGCAATACCTCAAATTCATCAAATTTATTTACTAAACTGTCATTGGTGTACATGCAAGTATACATGCACCTGTTTCTATTCTTAGCTACCCTAACACAACCCATGTGTTTACTTGTACCGCAATGACTCCCAGCATTCTCTGAAATATCCTGCAACTTGTTTTTCAGGCTTCTGCTCATTCCAATAGAAGCAGTGCAAGAATCTCTTTCACCGCCATCATCATCATCAGCCATTTTCGATCCACTGCAGGAAGATGGCCTCTTCAGCAACTTTCCAGTTCCTTCTGTTTTGAGCAATGGCCATCCATTTACTACCCAAAAACTCATGAATTTCATCTATCCATCTCCGGCTTTGTCTTCCATGTTTTCTTCTAGCTCCTCTTGTGTAGCATTCTGTTATTTTCTTAGTCTATCTGTCATCATGTCTTCGAGCTATGTGTCCTGCCCAAGACCATTTTAGTTCTTTAGTTTTGATAAGAATGTCCTTTACTTGAGTTTGCTGCCTAATCCATGTGTTTCTCTTCTTATCTAACAGTTTGATTCCAATATAATTCGTTCCATTGTTCGCTGTGTAGTTCTCAGCTTCTCTTCCATTCTTTTGGTGAGTGCCCAAGTTTCACTTCCATAAGTCATGGTGGGGAGTATACATTGGTTCATTATTTTATGTTTCAGACAAACTGGGATATTGCTCTTCAGCATGTGACTATATTTTCTGAATGCTATCCATCCAAAATTTATTCTTCTCTTGACTTCCAGCCATTTATCATTATTACAGCTAATAACTTGTCCCAGATAAGTATATGACTCCACCTTTTCAATTACTGCTCCTTCAATCATTATTTCCCTTTCTGTGGCATACTTGTTCATCATTAATTTTGTTTTAGCCATATTCATCTTTAGTCCAAAATCCATACTAACTGAGCATAACTGATTAAGATTTTCCTCTAATTCTTTGGGATCGTTTCTTATGACTACAATGTCATCTGCAAATCTTAAATGGTTTAGGTACTCTCCGTTCACATGGACTCCTTTCTGCGACCAGTCTAATCTTCTGAAAGCTTCCTCAAGGGCAGCAGTAAACAGCTTCGGAGATATTGTGTCTCCTTGTCGAACTCCTTTCTCGATTTTAAATTTCCTGCTGTCTTTGTCTAGTCTAATAAAGGAGGTAGCACTCTCATATATTTTCTTCAAAATCATAATATATGGGTTATCTATGCCTTGTCTTTCCAGTGCCCGAAACATTGCCTTATGCTGTATGGAGTGTCTACTGTTACCTCTGCCAGTGGCTACTGTTAATCTATTAGTGTTTGTCTCCCCCCAAGCTAGCAGTTTTCTGACCCACCTAACACTGCCTCGATAGCATTAACAAATATTCTTGCACCCTTTCTATTTAAGTGTATCCCATCCCTGTAGAAGCAGTCTCTCTGTTAACAAGTACAGTCCACGCTGGAAAAAATTCTCCCCCTTGAGCCTTGCACAATCTTTCCAGGGCCGAATTGATCGACAAAGCTGTCTTCATATACTCCCTCCTATCATGTCTGGTCAAAATTGCAGACACTTTCAAATTCAACCCTAATTCCTGGCTTTTTTTCAACAGTGTTCCTGGGCAATGCGACACTGTCACCCCTCTCATTAGTGGACGAACCCACGGCTTGGCAGGTATACAGGTAAGCTGCATCCACATGGATAGTAATTCGATGTCAGTATGGATAAACGTCACGAATTAACCGACTTTGAAACAGGGATGATAGTAGGTGCCCGAACATGGGTCACTCTATCGCAGAGGTGGTACTGAAATTGCACTATCCCCGTTCGACAGTGTCAAGAGTGTATAGGGAATAAACCATTTCCGGAATAACATCTCATCATGGACAGTGCTGTGGGTAAAGAAAGGTGGTGGGTGAACTTGGCCGTCGACATCTGTCTTGCATTGTTTCAGTCAACCGGAGAGCAACAGTGGCACAAATCACCACTGACTTCAACGAGGGAGATTCCAGAAATATCTCCACCAAGACCATCAGGCGATCATTAGCCGCAATAGTTTATGGGAGCCACCAAACTACCAGAGTCCCATTGCTAACACCACAACACAGGACTCTACGCCTCAACTGTGCGAAAGAACATCAGCACTGGACCTTGGATGATTGGAGACGGTCTCCTGGTCCATTGAGTCCTGTTTCCAGTTATATCGAGGGGATGGGAGAGTGCTTATCTGTCAGAAACTGTACAAAGCTGTGCACCCATCATGTCAACAAGGAACTGTTTAGGCAGGTGGAGGGTCGGTAATGATCTGAGCCGTGTTCAACTGGCATATGTTGGGACCTCTGGTACATCTAGACACATCTCTGAACAGTCCAGGTTAGGTGTCCATCTGCATCCCTTCGTGGTCATCTTGTACCCACAGGGCAATGGACTCTTCCCGCAGGACAATGCGCATCCCCACAGAGTCGTGGGGATGCGCATTGTCCTGCTTTTAGTGGTTAGAACATGGTTTGAAGAGCACTCCGCAGATTTTGCCACCACGGAATAGCCTCCCTGTTCACCGGACATGAATCCTGTGGAGCATCTTTGGGATGCTGTGGACGGGTCCGTTCGAGTGTTGGATCCTCCACCCAGAAATGCGATGGAATTATGGACAGCAGTGCAACAAGCATGGATATAAATACCTGTGGAACGCTTTCATGAACTAGTAAACTCAATGCCTCACCATGTGACTGCCCTTATCCGTGTTAAAGCTGGGCACTCAGTGTATTTTTGGCAAAGCTTTGGACAAATATGATGGAAAAGTTTGGTGAAACTCAAGAAGTTACTGTTGACACTTCTAATGAATTTGATCATGAATAAAAATCTTCTAAATAAGCTCCCTTCTTTTAGATCGCCAATTGTTTTGCAATCAGGTATCAAATTCACCCTGCAATCACCCTGATTGCTCTCTGTGGGTTATAGCAGATGGCTCTTCATCTTCTAATTTCTCCACTAATGCTGGTAATCCCTGAAATTCAGTTCTTTCCCACTCTTTTCCTCTTGTATATTAATGACCTCGTTCCATTTTATCCTTCCATAAATCCTACCCATAGTTTTGCAGACGACAGCACGCTATATTCCATTTTCCAGTTTAAAAACCTTGCCATGTAAAAACAGGCTAATCATCATAAATAGCCACCACTATTTAAATGCTGATTTCTGGGTCATTAGCATTAAAAGAGGCGTATGATGCAAGAAAGAAAGATTATATGGCATCAGCCAAAAAAACAAACACCCTTCCCATTTCACCCATTAATACACTCCAAACGTTTGGCTGAAAGTAATTTTCTGTTGGAGTAAAGAAAACACAGTTAACTTCATCATCATCATCTTTTCAAGGATTTAGGCCAGATGGCCAGTTCCAGTCTTAGTCAATCTTTTCTTCGGACGTCCTGGATTTCTCCGTCCATCTAGCTGATATTTCATAATCTTCTTTGGCTGGATGTATCCTATCCAAATGATTAATCCATTGTCCTCTGTATTTGTAGATTTCATCTATTATTAAAAACATCAATCCCAAGGAACTAAGGATAATACAGTTACTCTACCTTTAGCATTAGTTGAAGCATATTATGCAAGAAAGCAAGCTTATAGAGCATCAGTCAAAAAAAAAAAAAAACCCTTCCCAATTCACCCATCCGGTCACTCCAAATGTTTGTTTAGTTCAGCCTTAAATTTATTTAAGCTGTCAACTTCCACAACAACAACAGATGGAAGTCTTCCAGCAATCAACTACTCTCTGGCTAAAGGGAAGTTTCCGTATCTATGTATTCTACAACTGTCTTTCCTTAATTTGAATCTGTGCCCCCTCAGGTTCTTATTCTGAGCAAGCAGAAGTATCCCGTCATTATTGAGCCTGCTCAAACCATTCATAGCCTTATGCACCTCAATTAGATCACCTGGCAAGTGCCTAGTCTCCAGTTGCTGCGGCTTGCAGAACTTAAACCTTTCTTCGTAAGTGCACCACATTGTTCCTCTCACCAATCTTGTTGCCCTTCTCTGTACGCATTCTTGCAACTCTACATCATTCCTAAAATGAGGCCTCCAGACATGTATACAGTACTCAAGGTGTGACCTGGCCATTGCCATATACAAAGGGATAATCACCTCCTTGTCTTTGCTAGCAAAATTCCTATATATCATTGACAAAACTCCATGACCTGCTCTGGCAGCCCATCTGCACTGTTCAGAGAACTTCATAACTGATTGCACAATTACCCCCAGGTCTTTTTCATTCTCCACCTCCCTGAGTGTAGTACCACAGAGTTGATACATTTCTCTTGGGTTACTGCTACCTATATGCAGTACTTTGCATTTGTCAATGTTAAACTTCAGTTGTCACTTCTCAGCCCATCTGCCTAACTTTTCTAGATCCTGTTGCAATAGCATTTAGCATTAGCATGGAGGGCACATGATGCAAGAAAGCAAGCTTATATAGCTTCAGCCAAAAAAAAAAAAAAAAAAAACTTTATTTCACCCATCCCCTCGCTCCAAATGTATGTCAATCAACATCTACAATGACAGATGGAAGTTTGTTCCACCAACCAACCAACGACCCGCTGGCTAAAGGCAAACTTCCGACATCTATCCTACATATGCTTTTCCTCAATTTGAATTTATGCCTTCTCAAATGATTATTCTGAGCAAAAGAAGAATCCCATCAGCATATTTCACAAGGGAAGGATTTTTCCTGAGTGTAAACTAATGAATGTCTTTCTGGCTGATCAGATCCAATAGAGTTCAAATCACATGTTTCACAAAAGGACTTCTCCTGATTGTGATCTAACAGGTCTATTTTAACATGACAATTATATCATCTTTTAAGGGCACAAAAGGTGATATAGTTGTACACGTTGGCACTAATAATATTAAGAGTAGGAGACCGGCAGAATTACTTAACAAGTACAGGTCACTGTTGAACAAAAGCCGAGAATTAGGGTTGAATTTGAAAGTGTCTGCAATTCTGCCCAGACACGATAGGAGGGAGTATATGATGAGAGCCTTGTCGATCAATTCGGCCCTGGAAAGATTGTGCAAGGCTCAAGGGGTAGAATTTTTTTCAGCCTGGACTGTACTTGTTAACAGGAGAGATTGCTTCTACAGGGATGGGATACACTTAAATAGAAAGGGTGCAAGAATATTTGCTGATGCTATCGAGGCAGTGTTAGGTGGGTTGGAAAACTGCTAGCTTGGGGGGAGACAAAGACCAATAAATTGACAGTAGCCACTGGCAGAGGTGAAAGAGATTCTTGCACTGCTTCTATTAGAATGAGCAGAAGCCTGAAAAACAAGATGCATGGTATTTCAGAGACTGCTGGGAGCCATTGCGGTACAAATAAACACATGGGTTGTGTTAGGGTAGCTAAGAATAGAAACAGGTGCAGGTATACTTGCGTGTACACCAATGCTAGGAGTTTAGTAAATAAATTTGATGAATTTGAGGTATTGCTCAAAACATCAAAGGCAGATATTGTTGGGATATCAGAGACGTGGTGTCACACAGATATAAGGGATGCAGAACTGCAATTTGGGGAGTACAACGTCTACAGAAAGGATAGACAGGATAGGAAGGGGGGAGGGGTTATGCTATTAGTTAAGAAACACATAAAAACCAAGGAAGTGAAGCCAGTCGACATCGCTGGACAGTGCAGTGTTGAGTCAGTTTGGTGTGACATAAGCATTGGGAGATCAAAATTGAGAGTAGGAGTGTGCTATAGGCCTAATGACTCTGATGAGTATAATAAGGAACTGTACAGGGAAATAGAGTGGGCCAGTAAATCAGAGAGTCTTATAATGGGAGATTTTAATTTCCCAGATATTGACTGGAATTTGGGGGCTGGTTACTCACACACTAGCAGGGCTTTTGTGGATTTATTGGATGATTGTTTTCTACATCAGCATGTTCAGGAGGTAACTAGAGGGAGTAATACTCTTGATTTGATTATCAGCAGTGATTCTTCATGCATTAGGAATCTGCAGATAAATGAACTACTAGGTGGCAGTGATCACAGTGTGCTGAAGTGGGATTTACTGAAAGAGGTAACTACCATTAGGGGTAAAGGGAAGGGTTATTGCTTCCGTAAAGGCGATTACGATGGACTGAGACAGTATTTAAATTCTATACAGTGGGACCAACTGATGATGTTACCAACAGCAAATTCTAAATGGGAAGCATTCAAAGAACATATCTTGGAAGCTACTAGGCTTTACATACCAACTAAGAAATATTGTTCAACGTTTAGGCCAAAATGGATGTCAGATGAACTAATGAGGCATATGGCAGAGAAGAAAAATGCATGGGATACTTACAAATTAACACATGACACAGAAGCCTATGGTAGATACAAGTTGATATGCAACCAAGTTACAAAGGAGGTTAGGCAGGCGAAGGCAGATTACGAGAAATCCTTGGCAAGGTATGCAAAGAAAAACAGCAAAGAGTTCTTTACTTATGTAAACTCTAGAAGGAAGGGGATGAATCAGATTGGTCCACTTGATATTGATGGGTCAACTGTTGATGATCCTGCTCAGGTAGCTAACAAACTAAATGAATATTTTGCATCGACATTCACACATGAGGAGTTATTCAGCAAGGGGAATGCCAGAGGTGTATTCAACTCTAGCTGTAAACTACAGAATCTTGAAATAACTGGGAGTAAAGTGGAGGAGAAACTGTTGAAGATAAACACAAGAAAGGCACCCAGGGTGGATGGGATCTATCCAGTTATATTAAAGGAGGCAGCAAAGGAAGTAAGCAAACCCTTAGCCATAATTATGAGAGCTTCCTTGGACTCAGGGGAGGTACCCATAGACTGGAAATGTGCAAATGTGACCCCAATTCACAAAGGAGGATCAAAGGCTGACACAAGTAACTATAGACCTGTGAGCTTAACTTCTGTTCCAGGAAAATTAATGGAGGCACTGGTTAAAGAAGCACTGCAGGATCATTTAGACAAGACTTCAGTTATAGCTCAGACACAGCATGGTTTTGTTAAGGGGAAGTCTTGCCTGACCAACTTGATTGGATACTATGATGCAGTCACAAAAGAACTGGATGCAGGGAATAACTTTGATATTATATACTTGGATCTTAGAAAGGCTTTTGATACTGTTGCACATGGAAGACTGCTACACAAATTGGAGCAGTGTGACATTGGAGGCAAATTTCTGCTATGGATAAAGGGGTGGTTGAGTGGGAGAAGACAGAGAGTGGTAATCAATGGACACTGCTCATCGAGGACTAATGTTATTAGTGGAGTCCCTCAGGGCTCAGTGTTGGGTCCATTATTGTTTTCTGTATTTATAAATGATATTGATGATGGTATATCAAGCTTAATGTCCAAGTTTGCAGATGATACAAAGGTTGGCAGGGTTGTCAAGGACACTACTGACACTACACTGCTGCAACAGGATCTGGAAAGGTTGAGCAGATGGGCTGAGAGGTGGCAAATGAAGTTTAACATTGACAAATGTAAAGTACTACACATGGGAAACAGCAACCCCAGGGCAACGTATCAACTCTGTGGTACTACACTGACAGTGGTAGAGAATGAAAGGGACTTGGGGGTGACTGTGCAGGCAGATATGAAGTTCTCTGAGCAGTGCAGACGGGCTGCAAGAGTAGCTCATGGAGTATTGTCAATGATATACAGGAATTTTTCCAGCAGGGATAAGGAGGTGATTATTCCATTGTATAAGGCAATGGTCAGGCCACACCTAGAGTACTGTATACAGGTCTGGAGGCCTCATTTCAAGAAGGATGTAGAGCTGCTGGAACGAGTACAGAGAAGGGCAACAAGATTAGTGAATGGAACAAAGGGGTGCTCTTACGAGGAAAGGCTTAAGTTTTGCAAATTACAGTGTCTGGAGACTAGGCACCAGCGAGGTGATCTGATAGAGGTGTATAAAGCCTTGAATGGTTTAAGCATGCTCAATGCTGATGGGATTCTTCCTCTAGCTCAGAAAAATCACCTGAGAGGGCATAAATTCAAATTGAGGAAAGACAGATGTAGGATAGACGTGCGGAAATTTGCCTTTAGCCAGCGGGTGGTTGGTTGGTGGAACAGACTGCCATCCCTTGTGGTGGAGGTTGATAGCCTAAATAAGTTTAAGGCTCAGCTGGACAGGTATTTTGAACGAACAGAGGGGTGAAGTGGAAGTGGGTTTTTTTTTTTTTTTTCGGCTGATGCTGCATAAGCTTGCTTTCTTGCATCAAATGCCTCTGCTAATGCTAATGCTAATATGTTTCCACAAAGTGCACAACTTGCATGTTTCTCCATACTGCACAATTCTGTTCCCATCTGGATTTCTTTATTCTTTGAGAATGAGAATGGCTTTTGTGTGTGATTTTTTGTGTGTTTCTTAACTAAGAGCATAACCCCTCCTCCCCTTCTGTTCTGTCTATCCTTTCTGTACATATTGTACTCCCCAAATTCCAGTTCTGCATTGCTTATGTCTGTGTGACACCATGTCTCTGATATCACAGCAATATCTGCCTTTGGTGTCTTGAGTAGCACTTCAAGCTCATCGAATTTATTAATTATACTCCTAGTATTGGTGTACATGCAAGTATACATCATCATCATCATCATCATAGGCGCCTCCGTAGCCAGGTAGGAAGGAGCAGCAGTGTGTAGCACACGCTTCTTGATTAGACCGGGGTTCGAGCCCGTCACCACCAAATACGGAGGATGCGGAAAGGTCAGGGAATGACCACCGCATATCCCGGAGCAATATGGCCTTAGTTGCTAATGCTCCTGAAAAAAAAAAAAAAAAAAAAAAAAAACCAAACCATCATCATCATCATCATCATCATCATCAGCCATTTTCAATTCACTGCAGGATGAAGGCTTCTCCAGCAACTTTCCAGTTCCTTCTGTTTTGAGCACTGGCCATCCATTTACTACCCAAAAACTCATGAATTTCATCTATCCATCTCCACCTTTGTCTTCCAGGTTTTCTTCTAGCTCCTCTTGGATACCATTCTGTTATTTTCTTAGTCCATTTGTCATCATGTCTTCGAGCTATGTGTCCTGCCCAAGACCATTTTAGTTCTTTAGTTTTGATAAGAACTAAACTTGAGTTTGCTGCCTAATCCATGTGTTTCTCTTCTTATCTAACAGTCTGATACCCAATAGAATTCGTTCCATTCCTCACTGTGTAGTTCTCAGCTTCTCTTCCATTCTTTTGGTGAGTGCCCAAGTTTCACTGCCATAAGTCACGGTGGAGAGTATACATTGGTTCATTATTTTACGTTTCAGACAAACTAGGATATTGCTCTTCAATATGTGACTATATTTCCTGAATGCTATCCATCCAAAATTTATTCTTCTCTTGACTTCCAGCCATTTATCATTATTACAGCTAATAACTTGTCCCAGATAAGTATATGGCTCCACCTTTTCAATTACTGCGCCTTCAATCATTATTTCCCTTTCTGTGGCATACTTGTTCATCATTACTTTTGTTTTAGCCATATTAATCTTTAGTCCAAAATCCTTACTAACTGTGCATAACTGATTAAGATTTTCCTCTAATTCTTTGGGATTGTGTCTGCAAATCGTAAATAGTTTAGGTACTCTCTGCTCACATTGACCCCTTTCTGCTACCAGTCTAATCTTCTGAAAGTTTCCTCAAGGGCAGCAGTAAACAGCTTCGGAGGTATTGTGTCTCCTTATCAAACTCCATTCTCAATTTTAAATTTCCTACTGTCTTTGTCTAGTCTAATAAAGGAGGTAGCATTCTCATATATTTTCTTCAAAATCATAATATGTGGGGTATCTATGCCTTGTCTTTCCAGTGCCCGAAACATTGCCTTATGCTCTATGAAGTCAAATGCCTTTTCATAATCCACAAATGCCAGCCATAATGGTGTTTTATGTTCATTTGTTTTCTCCATTAGCTGTGATATTACATGAAGGTGATCCATAGTTGAGAATCCTGTCCTAAAGCCAGCTTGCTCTTTCGGTTGAATCTCATCAAGTATTCTTTCTAATCTGTTAGTAATGACCCTTATTAACAACTTGTAGATGTTGTTCTGCAGATCTGCAGATAAATGAACCACTAGGTGGCAGTGATCACAGTGTGTTGAAGTGGGATTTACTCAAGGAGGTAACTACCATCAGAGGTAAAGGGAAGGGTTTTTGTTTTCGTAAAGGCGACTATGATGGTCTAAGACAGTATTTAAATTCTATACAGTGGGACCAACTGATGATGTTACCAACAGCAAACTCAAAATGGGAAGCATTCAGGGAACTAATCTTGGAAGCTACCAGGCTTTACATACCAACTGAGAAATATTGTTCAAGGTTTAGGCCTAAATGGTGGTCAGATGAACTAATGAGACATGTGGCAGAGAAGAAAAATGCATGGGATACATACAAATTAATGGGCGACATGGAAGCCTATGATAGATATAGGTTGGTCTGTAACCAAGTCACAAAGGAGATTAGGCAGGCAAAGGCAGACTACGAAAAATCTTTGGCAAAGGATGCAAAGAAAAACAGAAAAGAGTTCTTTACCTATTTAAACTCAAGAAGGAAAGGGATGAATCAGATTGGTCCACTGGATATTGATGGTTCAACAGTTGAGGATCCTGCTCAGGTGGCTAACAATGTAAACGAGTATTTTGCATCTACATTCACGCAGGAGGAGTTCTTCAGGAAGGAGAATGATGTAGGTAAAGTAAACATTGGCAGTGAGCTGGATGATTTTGTAATAACTGAGAGGAAAGTGGAGGAGAGATTGTTGAGGATAAACATAAAAAAGGCACCTGGGGTGGATGGGATCTATCCAGTTATATTAAAGGAGGCAGCAAAGGAAGTAAGCAAACCCCTAGCCATAATTATGAGAGCTTCGTTGGACTCAGGGGAGGTACCCATAGACTGGAGATGTGCAAATGTAACCCCAATTCACAAAGGAGGATCGAAGGCTGACACAAGTAATTATAGACCTGTTAGTTTAACTTCTGTTCCAGGAAAATTAATGGAGGCACTGGTTAAAGAAGCACTGCAGGATCATCTAGACAAGAATTCAGTTATAGCTCAGACGCAGCATGGTTTTGTTAAGGGCAGGTCTTGCCTGACCAATTTGATTGGATACTATGATGTAGTCACAAAAGAACTGGATGCAGGGAATAACTTTGATATTATATATTTGGATCTTATAAAGGCTTTTGATACTGTTGCACATGGAAGACTACTGCACAAATTGGAGCAGTGTGGCATTGGAGGCAAATTGCTGCTATGGATAAGGGGATGGTTGAGTGGCAGAAGACAGAGAGTGGTAATCAATGGACACTGCTCAACGTGGACTAATGTTATTAGTGGAGTTCCTCAGGGTTCAGTGTTGGGTCCGTTGTTGTTTTCGGTGTTTATGAATGATATTGATGATGGTATATCAAGTTTAATGTCCAGGTTGTTAAGGACACTACTAACGCTATGCTGCTGCAACAGGATCTGGAAAGGTTGAACAGATGGGCTGAGAGGTGGCAAATGAAGTTTAACATTGACAAATGTAAAGTACTACATATGGGAAACAGTAACCCCAGAGCAACGTATCAACTCTGCGGTACTACACTGACAGTGGTGGAGAATGAAAAGGACCTGGGGGTAATTGTGCAGGCAGATATGAAGTTCTCTGAGCAGTGCAGAAGAGCTGCAAGAGTAGCTCATGGTGTCTTGTCAATGATATACAGGAATTTTTCTAGCAGGGATAAGGAGGCCACATCTTGAGTACTGTATACAGGTCTGGAGGCCTCATTTCAAGAAGGATGTAGACCTGCTGGGACGGGTACAGAGAAGGGCAACAAGATTAGTGAATGGAACAAAGGGTTGCTCTTACGAAGAAAGGCTTAAGTTTTGCAAATTACAGAGTCTGGAGACTAGGCACCGGCGAGGTGATCTGATAGAGGTGTATAAGGCTTTGAATGGTTTGAGCATGCTCAATGCCAATGGGATTCTTCCTCTTTCTCAGAATAATCACCTCAGAGGGCATAAATTCAAATTGAGGAAGGATGGATGTCGGATAGATGTGCGGAAATTTGCCTTTGGCCAGCGGGTGGTTGGTTGGTGGAACCGACTTCCATCACTTGTTGTTGAAGTTGATAGCCTAAACAAATTTAAGGCTCAACTGGACAGGTATTTCGAACGAAAGGAGGGGTGAAATGGGAGTGGTGTGTTTTTTTTTTTTTTTTTTGGCTGATGCTGAATAAGCTTGCTTTCTTGCATCATATGCCTCTACTAATGCTAATGCTAATGCTAATGTGGGATAACAAGCTAATTGGTCTATAATTTCCAATTTCTGATTTATCTCCTTTCTTATGCAGCAAAACTATGATTGCATTATTCCACTGCTTAGGCGTCACACCTTTTCTAATGCACTTTGTGAAGAGCCTTGCCAGTTTTTGTGTTATGTCTCTTCCTCCCAATTTTAACAACTCTACAGTAACTTCATCTTCCCCCGGGGTTTTCTGATTATTCATTTTCTTCAGTGCATGTTCTACCTCATCAGGAAGAATATCGGGTATGTCGTATGTGTTGCTAATTTGCAATCCATCTTCCCCACTGCTGGCATTATTCCCTCGCTCCTTGTATAATTCTCTATAGTAGTCTTCTACTATTTGAATTATGCCTTCTCTGCTGTTTATAAGTACACCATCGCTATTCTTCAGTTTCAGTATCATTTGTCTTTCTGTATTACTGCTCATGGCAGCTGATTTAAATCCTTTGTTTTCCCTTAATGCTTGTTCTACTTTTCTTGTGTTAAATCTTCTTATGTCCTCTCCGAGTTTCTTTCTAATGGCTTTGCATAACTCAGTGTACTCAATTTTCTCATTGTCAGTGTTTATCTTGCTCTTCATTTTTTGCCTTCAGTTCATCATAACAAGTGTTTCTTGACTAATTTTTTCTTCTTTGGATTTCTTTTTCCCTATAGGTTTCTTGGGCTCTATCACTTTCAGAAAGTTGTAATATTCCTCGTCGATATCTTGGTCCTGAGCAATCTGCATTAGCTCAAACTTGTTCTTAAGTTCCAGTACATACTGCTTTTTATCCTCTTCTGTTATCTCAAAGACCTTTGTATTATTTACTCGAGTCAGTTTTTTCCTTTCCTACATCTATATCAAGTGTACATCTTACCATTCTGTGATCACTTCCAGCATTTACCTTATTTAGGACGGTAACATCATTCACAATATCTTCTGTTAGTGAGGATGAAGACGATTTCATTAGTTGTTAATCCATTTGGACTCTTCCATGTTCACTTTCTGTTCACCCCTTTTCTTGAAAAAAGTGTTCATTACTGACAATCCTTGAGATTCTGCAAATTCCACAAGTCTTTTGCCTCTTTCATTTCTTTCATCAATTCCAAAATTTCCTATAGTTCCCCTTTCTGCACTGTTTTGTCTTTTTCAGCCTTTGCATTGAAGTCCCCCATAATAATAGTGTAGTGGGTTTTCTGCTCATCTAGAAGACTCTCAATTTCGGTGTACATTTCTTCAACCTCTTCATCATCATCATCATGGCTCGATGTTGGTGCATAAATCATTATAACCTTTAGCTTGTACCTCATAGAAATCTTGAGTATTAGTCTTGACACCCTTGGTGATGTACTTTTGAATTCCAAACTGTTGTTTTTTAAATATTTATGGACCAGAAACCCAACTCCACCTTCACTCCTTTCACTGTTTCCATTGGTGTACAGCAGATTTCCACTTGATAAACTTATAAGTGATTCATTTTTTCTTTTTGTTTCAGTCAAACCGATGATATTCCTATTCACATTTTCTAATTCCTTTTCCAGCACTAATATCCTGTCTTCACCGATGAGTGATCTTACGTTGTAACAGGCCAAGTTCAGTTTCCGTGCATGGCAGCTTGGTCATACCCAGAGATTCTTAGCACCCTCTGCTTCCACTCTGATCCTCTCGCTGCCGTAAGAGGGGGGAGTGAAAGCCGCTGGGGACTTTAGTGCCATTTGTTTTGTCGTGCTGTCATATGCTGGAGGGTTTGGTCTTTTCCTCTTCACGCTGACCAGGCGTCTTGAAGAGAACTACTCTACGCGTTCGTTGCCACCTAAGTGACGTAACAGGGTTTACCATCGAGAAGGTGTGCATGAGTGGATTGTAGGGAGGCAGGCCAACCAGACTTCTCTTAAATCTTCTGTAATAGAAAGGTATTGGATCCATCAGTGTTTTAGACTGAGTGTCTGATAACACACAGGATACCTGTTTCCCTCTAAGCCTCTAAGTGGAGAAACAGGTGCAAGTATATATGCACCTGTTTCTCCTCTTAGTTACCCTAACACAACCCATATATTTACTTGTTCCACTATGACACAGCATGCTGTCTTTACTATCATTAACATCCCTACCATCCTTTGTATCATCTGCAAACTTGGACATTAAGCCTGATATACCTTCATCAATATATTATTGATAAATAAACAAAACAAAAATGGGCCAGCACCGTACCCTGGTTGACTCCACTAATAACATTAGTCCACATACAGCAGTGTCCATTTATTACCACTCTCTGCCATCTCCCACTCAACCATCTCTTTATCCATTGCAGTAACTTGCTCTTAATGCCATACTGCTACAATTTGTACAGCAGTCTTCCATGTGCAACAGTATCAAAAGCTTCCCTGAAATCCAAGTATATGATATCAGAATTATTTTTTGCATCCAGTTCTTTGTGACCGCACTGTAGTATCCAATAAAATTGGCCAGACAAGACTTCCCCCTCAACAAACCCATGCTGTGTCTGAATTGTTACTGCAGTCTTGTGTAGGTGATCCTGCATTGCTTCTTTAACCAGTGACTCCATTATTTTCCACGGAACAGAAGTTAAACTAACAGGTCTCTAATTATTTTCATCACCCTTTGAACTCCCTTTGTGATTGGGAATACATTTGCACATCACCAGTCCATGTTGACCTCACCTGAATCTAAAGATGCTCTCATTAATGCTAAGGGTTTGCTTACTTCCCTCACTGCCTCCTTCAGTATAATTCGATAGATTCCATCTGCCCCAGGTGCCTTTTTTATGTTTAACTTCAACAATTTCTCCTCCACTTTGCTCTCTGTTATTACAAAATAATTTAGCTCCCTGTTAGAGTTTAGTAAACTTCTGTACTCCTCTTCCTTACAGAATTCCTCATGTGTGAATGTAGATG
Organism: Mastigoproctus giganteus; assembly: GCF_048544385.1. Classification (NCBI taxonomy): domain Eukaryota; kingdom Metazoa; phylum Arthropoda; class Arachnida; order Uropygi; family Thelyphonidae; genus Mastigoproctus; species Mastigoproctus giganteus. The sequence goes on along the minus strand of NC_143585.1, from coordinate 139,883,496 downwards.
CAAAATACTCATTCAGTTTGTCAGCTATCTGAGCAGGATCATCAATGGTTAAACCACCAACATCAAGTAGACCACTCTGATTCATCCCCTTCCTTATAGAGTTGATATAAGTAAAGAAGTCTTGGTGTTTTTCTTGGCATCCTTTGCCAAGGATTTCTCATAATCAGCATTCATTTGCCTTACCTCCTTTGTGACTTGATTACAGACTAGCTTATATCTGTCATAGGCTTCTGTGTCACCTGGTAATTTATATGCATCCCATGCATTTTGCTTCTCTGCCATGAGCCTCATTAATTCATCTGGCATCCATTTAGGCCTGAACCTTGAACAGTATTTCTTAGTTGGTATGAAAAGCCTAGTAGCCTCCAAGATTAAGTCCCTGAAGGCTTCCAATTTAGAATTCACCATTGGTAACATCATCAGTTGATCCCACTGTATAGAATTTGAAAACTGTCTGAGACCACTGTAGTCACCTTTATGAAAACAAAAACCCTTCCCTTTACCCTTGATGGTAGTTACATCTCTTAGTAAATCCCACATCAGTACACTGTGATCACTGTCACCTAGTGGTTCTTTTATCTGCAAATTCTTAATGCATAAATAATCACTGCTGATAATCAGATCAAATGTATTACTCCCTCTGGTAGCCCCTCGAACATGTTGCTGTAGAAAACAAACCTCCAATAAATCCACAAAAGTCTTGCTAATCTGCAAGTGATCAATCCACAAGTTCCAGTTAATATCTGGAAAGTTAAAATCCCCCAATACAAGACATTCTGATTTACTGGGCCACCCTATTTCTCTGTACAACTGTTTGTTGTACTCATCAGAGTCATTAGGCCTATAATACACTCCTACTCTCATTTTCCCCTTTCCCAGTGTTTATGTCACACCAAACTGACTCAACATTGCACTGTCCACCTGTGTCAACTGGATGCACTTCCTTAGATTTTTTGTGTTTCTTAATAAACAGCATAACCCTTCCTCCCTTCCTACCATGTCTATTCTTCCTGTACTCATTGTACTCCCAAATTCCAATTCTGGACTGCTTATATCTGTGTGACACCATGTCTCTGATATCCCAACAATATCTGCCGTTGTTGCCTTGAAATGTTGTATGCAAGTATGGATGAAATACTTCCTAAACCTAGATATTGTTTTTAATTTGGGTTTCATCTTTTAATTCTTGAACTTTGAGATGAATGTGGAATTGATGGATATGAATTCTTTTAATTCATTGACTTTGAGGTGGATACAGATTTGAGATAGAAATATTTTATGTTTAAATTAAGAATTGCATTTGCCTCACAAAGTTTCAATATAAAGTGGTCTTTAAAGACTTGCATGTAACAATTAGCATTAATTTTTGACAGAAACATGCACATTACATCATGCATTTTTATGGATGCAAAAGTGCCTCCATAACTGTATGGAGGGTTTCATTGGCCCAGCTACTTTTAGATTATATTAGTATTAGTAGTGGCAAATGCTGCAAGAATGGAGTTATCCCTTATTTTATTTATTAACCATATGGTAAATGTGACAAAAAAAAAAAAAAAAAATTTAAGTAATGTAGACTGCATTTTCTGCAAGATCCAATAGTTTTGTGAAAAATGGAAAGTAATAGTTTAAACTACACACTTTAAAGTTGCATTTTTCATTTTGATATTATAGTGGATAATAAATAAAATCTTAAGTAACAGCATCCTTGTTATAGAAAAAAAAAGATTATTTCCTACCTCTCTCACTTTCAGTGGACAGCATCACAAACCAAACTAAGTTGAAACCAATTACACCTGGATTGCTGGACACATAGCCAATTTCATACACCAGTTAGTTAAAAAAAATAATCTCTGGTTTGGATAAATTTAAAATTTTAGCGACACATTAAAATTCAAACTGACCTAGTTCTAATAGATATTTTATTCTTAAACTGGGGGAGGGGTGGGGAATGAATGGCATGTATCACTCACTATTCCCGGTGCAGAATTAATTTTTTTTACTTAACAAGAGCTGACACTGATACTTGATTAAAGTTTTATTGTTGTACTCTTAGTTTTGAAATATTTGAGCATATAAGAAGGATATGTCTGTTTATTTTATATAATAGCAATGCAACAGCAACATGGCTCCATCGGTATATCTTCCCCTGCTTCCAGTCTTGGAGGTCCATTATCTCATTCAAATCCATATTACATGACACCTGGTAAATATCAAGAGAATGGAGATACACTCTCTGATTTTGTAAACCTGGTATGTCAAGAAGCTCAGAATTCTGGTACAAATCCTCAGGTAAGAAATCTTAACCAAAAGGATCAGAACATAAGCTGTGTATATAGGTGAGACCCACTGAACAAAATAAAAGTACAGTCAGTCCTCGTATAACACGTGTTTACACTACACGAATTCGATCATACAAGATTTATAAATAGGGGAACGATATCTTACATAACATGAACCAAATTCGCTTATGCACGATTCGCCTTTGCATTTACAAGAAATGGCAGTTGAACGCAGCCGACCGGGCTAGCCGGGTGGGTAAAGTGCCTGCCTGGCAACCCAAAGGTCGTGGGTTCGAATCCTGCCTCAGGCTTGGATCAAAGTACTGCAAAAACCTTGGGAGGTGCATTATGGCCACAGAAGCTGATGCGCCAACAACTACCAAAAAAAAAAAAAAAAAAATTGAACGCAGAATCACCCCAACCGAATGCAACATGATAGGAATGAAGAGAAGATTCTGAAAATATATTTATGTTTTTTATATCAGTGAAGGGGAAACACATTTCACCATAATAACGTAAAAACCAACACAATTCCAGCTATCGGTATAATCGCAAATGCAATTAGATTGAGTTTACTACCAGTTTATAACAGATTCCACTAGCACAACTGGAAATTGTTTTTATTGTTTTATGGTAGTAATCCCTAGAAATGTGCTTTAGTAAAATGTGAAGTGTTAATAGTGTATCTCTGCCTTTACGGTGTTGTTTATTCAGTTACTACACGCTCGCAGCTTTGTTTATATGTATCAAGCGTGCCTCCTCATTTTGTAATTGTGCTTTATTCCCTAAAAATGAGTAAAATACTTAAAAGGTGTGACAAGGAAGCATCCTGGAGAAGACACTACAGATTTAGAGAGAAAAAGAAAAGTAATATCGATAAACAGAGGCGGACTGGGTCAAAAATTCTTACCCGGGAAAATTTATAGTGGCCTCATACTATGGTTTATGGCCAAAATCACACCGGCCTCCGGCCCACCAGGGTTTCCCTGATAAGGCTTATGGCCAGTCTGCCTCTGTCGATAGAGAAAAAATATGAAATTGTGAAACGCTTTGAGCGAAATGAAAGACCATGTGATATTGCACGTGCTACAGACCTAAATGTGGCAACGCCGAGAATTACAAAGAATGCAGAGAAAATAAAAACAACTTTCATAGCAGGAACAACTCAAAGTGTAATTAAAATCCATTAGATTAAGACACAAAGAATTGGAAGAGATGGAATGGCTGTCATCTGTTTGGATAGAAAATCAAACAAAAAACAAGTTTGCTTACAATAGAAGCAAAAGCATTAGCAATATTTTATTATGTAATAGTCGTAATAAAATACATAAGTATTTTATTATGATTATTTATTATGTTTGGTAATGTTTTGGTTACAAATGTGTGTTCAATCTTGGGTGGTCGGCACCTAACCCTATTTTTCCCATAGGGCCTGTTGTTTATATTGCACGATTTTGCATTACACGAGGGTTTCTAAGAACACAACTATCGTGCTATACGAGGACTGACTGTATTATAAAAAAAAATAAATAAATACATAAAAAAACTAGATTATTTAAATATACAGGATGTCTCAAAAATATTGGTACAAATGTTTAGGGCAGGTAGATAACATCTAAAGGAATGTGAATCGCATAGGAACCCATAACCGGCGCCTCCATAGCCAGGTGGGAAGGAGCAGCAGTGCATAGCACACGCTTCTTGATTAGACCGGGGTTCGAGCCCATCACCACCAGATGCGGAAAGGTCAGGGAATGACCACCGCATATCCTGGAACAATATGGCCTTAGTTGCTAATGCTCCTAAAAACCAAACAACAAACAAACAGACAAACGAACCCATAACCAGAAACGTCACGGGAAAGTAGTAGCAGAGGCACAAGAAGCAGAAATGACACAAGACAGTAATTAGTGACAAACATTTATTTGACATAATATTAACAGTGGAGTACGAGATGGATGCATTTCATGATGTTACAACAGATGCTCGAAGGTTCCACCATGAGACGCAATGCATCTGTGACACCGATGCAGCATGGATTGCCGGACACAGTCGAACACACCTGGAATTTCTTTGACAATAGCAGCAGCGCAGACGAGTCTCGCCACGAGATCCATTTCCATCTCTACAGGCGATTCATACACGATAGATTTGAGGCCCCCCCCCCACAGAAAGAAATCAAGGCTTGATAAATCAGGTGAGCTTGGAGAGCAGGCAATAGGTCCACCACGGCCAATCCATCGACGCCCAAAACGCCTGTTCAAATTGTCACAAACACACCTTCCATAATGGTCAGGGGCCCTGTCATGTTGAAACCAAATGTTGCGTCTCACATTTGCCGGAACATCGTCAAGTAACCCTGGTAGAACTTGTTCAAGAAAGATCCGATATTTAGCGGAGTTCATGCGGGATGGTAACAGGTATGGGCTGACTAAGCAGTCGCCGACCATATCTGCCCACACATTTATTGCGAAGCAATTTTGTGCCCCATGGGGGCACACACTGTGTGGGTTGTCTTGAACCCGCACATGAGCATTGTGCTGATTGAATAAGCCTTCCCAAGTGAAATAAGCCTCATCCATGAACAAAACATAGGCTGGAAAATTCAAGTCTTGAACACTTTCTTGGAGAAACCACTGCGCAAAAGCCACACGTGCCGGATGATCTTGGGGGAGCAGTAACTGAACCCTTTGGTGATGAAAGGGGTGTAAGGAATCATCGTGCCAGACATGCTGTACACTGCAAAGAGACACTCCTAAGGCAGAGGCAATGGCACGTGTGCTGGTAGTAGGATTATTCTGGACAGCATTCAACACACTTTCTTCCATGGCGGGAGTTCGTGTTGAACGTCGTCTGCCTGCACTACTCCTGTTACCTCTAAATGACCCATAATTGCACAAATTTTGATGCACACGTGCAAACAAACGGTGGTCCGGTACATGTCTGTCTGGGAAGTGTTCTTCATAAATTCATTGAGCGGCTCGTCCATTGCCCTCTGCTAATCCATACACTAGGTGCATGTCTGCCAGCTCACAATTTGTATATTGATGCATGCTCTTCGTGTGGTGACTACTGCTTGAATGAGTAAACCAGAAATTTTCCCTCTCGCGAACTGATGAACAGCGCCGACTTACGGTGACATTTCCGGTTATGGGTTCCTATGCGATTCACATTCCTTTAGATGTTAAATCTTCCAGTATGAAAAATTATAGAAGTTAAGAATTTTTAAATCTGCATTAATGTATTTTATTCTAAACAATATTAGTAACTACAATTACCAAAAATTTCCAGTGTAAAATTTTTGGTTATTATAGACAGGTGGCCAGTATATATAAATTTGCTTTCAGTTTATTCACAATTCATTTATGTAAAAAAAAAAAAAAGGAAAAAAAAGCCATTTATAGGTGTAGGCATTAGTTGAATAAAATAATAATAAAGAAAGCAATTTAAAACAAATCTAATTTAATTTTAGACTACTCTTTTATTAAAGCAAATAATGAAAAATTACCACATATATAAATAAAAAGTAAATATCCATTGATTAGCTTAAATTGTTACATAAACAGTTAAATTGTATCTGCAATTTAAAACCTATAATGGCAGAAGCTGATGGGCTAAACTTGCCTGAAAACATAATTGCAACAGAAAATAAAATATATATAATAACTTAAGACTACATAATATAAAACAACCAGTAAACAAAAATATTAATATGAATAAAAATCTTTGGCTAAATTGATGATATAAATTAAAACATACAGATACAAGCAAAATAATGAAGTTATAAATGAATAGCCTCTTTTAATTGAATTAATTATGCATTTTTATACATGCTATTATTTTATGTTAATTTATTATTCATGTCATATGTTTTTATCAGTTTAAGTTACTGGCTAAGAAAAAATCCATCAAAGTCAAAAATATAATATTTAATGGTACCAAAGAAGGTCTGAATATTTATTTCTTGGTGGAATGTGCAAACCAATCAGAATTTGCTACTGATTGATGTATAGTTTGACAAATAAGGGAACAGATTTCAGTCAGCCTTTGGAGGGGAGCCCAGTTGAGCTTTCTTCTAAAGCTCAGTTCTTAGCCTAGTAAACACAAAGCCAGAGCTCATATTGGTTCATTTCATATCCATAAATTTCACAGAGAACAGTAGTTTAAGATTTAGAAGCAGCTGCAGCTGACCAAATTTCATATCCAGAAGTATTGAAGAAAGGAGATGTGTTTATGTATTTGAGTAATAATCCAGTTTAGAAACATGGATGAATTGTTAGTGAACCAGCAACAATTGTTTTAGAGAAGAGAACTGTGGTGTTTAAAGATGAGTGGAAAATGCAACATTAGCAATATCATTTAGCATTAGCATTAGCAAGGGCACATGATGCAAGAAAGCAAGCTTATATAGCATCAGCCAAAAAAAAAAAAAAAAAAAACCCACCCCCCTTCTCATTTTACTCAACCACCCGCTCCAAATGTTTGTCTAGTTCTCCCTTGAATCTGTTTAAGCTGCTAACTTCTACAATAACAGATGGAAGTTTGTTCCAGCAATCAACCACCTGCCGGCTAAAGGCAAACTTCCGCACATCTATCCTCCAACTGTCTTTCCTCAATTTGAATTTATGCCCTCTCAGGCGATTATTCTGAGCAAGAGAAAGAATCCCATCAGTATTGAACATGCTCAAACCATTCAAGGCTTTATACACCTCATGAAGCCTCCAGACCTGTATACAGTACTCAAGGTGTGGCCTGACCATTGCCTTATACAAGGGGATAATCACCTCCTTATCCCTGCTAGAAAAATTCCTGTATATCATTGACAAGACACTATGGGCTACTCTTGCAGACCGTCTGCACTGCTCAGAAAACTGCATATCTGCCTGCACAACCACCCCCAGGTCCTTTTCACTCTCTACCTCTGTCAGTGTAGTACCACACAGTTTATACATTACTATGGGGTTACTGCTTCCCATATGCAGTACTTTACATTTGTCAATGTTAAACTTCAGTTTCCACCTCTCAGCGCATCTATTCAACTTTTCTAGATCCTGTTGCAGCAGCATACTGTCATTAGTTTCATTAACATCCCTGCCAACCTTCACATCGTCTGCGAACTTGGACATTAAGCCTGCTATACCATTATCAATATCATTAATGAATACAGAAAACAACAATGGACCCAACAATGAACCCTGGGGACTCCACTAATAAATTAGTCCATGAAGAGCAGTATCCAATGATTACCACTCTCTTTTTTTTCCCACTCAACCATCCCTTTATCCATAGCAGCAATTTGCCTCCAGTGCCACACTGCTCCAGTTTGTGCAGCAGTCTTCCATGTGCAACAGTATCAAAAGCCTTTCTAAGTTCCAAATATATATCAAAATTATTCTTTGCATCCAGTTCCTTTGTGACTACATCATAGTATCCAATCAAATTGGTCAGACAAGACTTCCCCTTAACAAACACATGCTATGTCCGAGCTATACTGAACTCTTGTTTAGATGATCCTGCAATGCTTCTTTAACCAGTGCCTGCCTTAATTTTCCTGTAACAAAAGTTAAACTAACAGGTCTATAATTACTTGTGTTGCCCTTTGATCCTCCTTTGTGAATTGGGATCACATTTGCACATCTCCAGTCCATGGGTACCTCCCCTGAGTCCAAGGAAGCTGTCATAATTATGGCTAAGGGCTTGCTTACTTCCTTTGCTGCCTCCTTGAATATAACTGGATAGATTCCATCCACCCCAGGTGCCTTTCTTATGTTTATCTTCAACAATTTCTCCTCCGTGGATGAATTGTTAGTGAACCAGCGACAATTGTTTTAGAGAAGAGAACTGTGGGTTTTTATGATGAGTGTAAAATGTAACATTAGTATTAACATTAGCAAGGGCACATGATGAAAACAGTATCATCATTGAAGTAACAGCATTGAAGAAAGGAGATGTGTTTATGTATTGAGTAATACATCCAGTTTAGGAATGCGGATGAATTGTTAGTGAACCAGCAACAATTGTTTTAAAGAAAAGAACTGTGGTGTTTTAAGATGAGTGGAAAATGCAACTTGGAATTTGAATTTTATGTACTTTTTTAACAGAGGTTATACCACAGTGTGGGAGTGCCCCCCCCAGAGACACACTTGGGTGTTTTTTGCAAGGGGGAAGGACTTCTTTTCATGAAAACACTTTTTAATGAAATATGGACAAACATCCCACTAATCCAAGTATGAAGTGTTTTTTATTAATATCTATTATTCATATTTATTTCTTTGAGATTAAATGTATTGAAGTATATATTAATTTATAAAAGTATATATATTCATAACTAAAATTTATGTCAGATCTATTTATCTGCTCTTGTTCTGGAACTTGGGGGGCTTGAAATTTATGAAAAATTTTAAGGGAGTCTCAAAGTATAAAAGTTTGGGAACTTCTGACCTATAATATAATGGAAAATGATGCTTTTTTTTTTTGGTAAGTGTTCATATGTCCACATTTCTCGTGATTAATTTCTAAGGAAAAATTTTAGAAAGAGTAATCCAGTATGTCACTTAGTATAAAGCTATTTGTTTAGAAAATGCTCAAATTTAAAGGTGTCTTCATAAGAGTGTAATCTGCTTTAGGGAAAGAGGAGTAACCTAGTAAGAGCAGTGCAGCCTAACAAGCTCAACTGAAATATATCTATCATGCAGTAAGCACAGTGTGAAATTATTGACTACTTTTCTATCTGCCTTTTCTTCTTGCCCGCTATGCTGGAATGATACATCACTGTCAGCTACTTTTTGAAGAGATCTGGGTTTGATTCTCATTTGAGACCAGAGGAATTTCTAGTCCTCTTCATTTCAGGCTGTAATTAGATGATCTCAGGCAGAAGGCATAGGGTTTCCCTCTGGGTTTTTCAGCTCACACACCATGTAAATCGACTGAAGGACACACTTCCACTGACATAAATAATACACTTACAGTTGGGAGCATGTCTGGGAACCATTAATACCTATATTTATATTTATTATTAAATATATTACTGATTTTGCTTTAGTAGTGTTAAAAGTGATATGTGTTGTTTATATAGAGCTATTAAGAGAAGTCTACCTGTAGATGAAGCACTACCATTAGCGGCCCTGGGTGCCAAGCGATTGTGACTGAGTGATTTCTCTTTGTGCTTTCACTGCAATTTTCTAAAAGGTGAATTCTAGTTCTCTTTTACGTTCCTCTCCTTAAGAAATCCTTTTATTTAATAGCAGCTCTTTTATCAAAAGTACTGGCAGAGAGCAAGGAAGGAAAGTAACTTTTCTTTATTTTTCATATTTAATAGACTTAACTCCTACTAATTTTGCTTGGTCACACCAGGCACTGCTCCTGTCTCCCTGTGGTGGGGCCAGTAACCTTTGCAGAAAAATTCATATCTGCCAAGGGCAAAAAAAAAAGGAGCCAACGTGGAACACAATATGTTTCCCTCTTTAGAACCGACAAGCTGTCGGCCAGAGACAGAAAATGAGCATAACTCGTCGCAACCAAAGAGGTTAAAAACCATTTCCTCTGCAACCAAGTTTCCTGCATTCTTAATAATGCACTCATTATCAGAACAGCCTCTTAGTAAGCTATCCCCCTTTCTAATCCAAAAACACTTGGAAAGTATTTGGAAAATTACAAATTTTGCTGGTATTCCAGTTAACGTAACTCCCCATGCAACCCTAAATACATCTAAGGGTGATATATCTAGTTGAGACCTTTTGAATGTGACAGAAAAAGAAATTAAAGAAGAGCTTCAGGAACAAAACGTAGTTGCTGTCAAAAGAATTATGACTAAAAGGGATAATATGCTCACACCCACCAGAAATATTATTCTCACCTTTAACAGCCCAAATCTACCCTCATCGGTAAAAGCAGGATATCTACTTTGTCACATTCATCCTTACATTCCTAATCCGTTGAGATGCTATGAATGTCAAAAGTATGGCCACTCTCATACGGCATGCAGAGGGAACCCAGCTTGTCCCAACTGTGGATCCGCCGATCACAGTCAAAGTGATTGTTCGGCAAAAGAAATTACCTGTCCCAACTGCAAAGGTAACCATCCTGCATACTCTAAGACATGTGAGAGGTGGAAAATGGAGGAAAAAATTGTGACATATAAAGTTGAAAACAAAGTTAGTTATCAGGAAGCAAGAAAATTAATTGCACCCAGTATACCTAACTGTACCTATTCCAATATTGCAAAAAAATATTAAACAATAGCCACTCAAACCGATATTACCATTCCATCTAACATATCGATCTCTGACTGGGCTCGAGCTGTCCTCTCTCAACAACAGTTCAATGCCTTGAAGCACTCAGACCCAGCAAGTAATATGCCTCTTACAATACCAGTAAAATCTCCTCCTCCTCCGCCAGTGATTGCTACTACTTCAAATAATCCTAGTTTGACTTCAAAAAAGATTATTCAGGACACATCGATGGATGCAGAGTACTCATCCAAACAGAAAGATCCAATTGATTCTGGAAATATTTGTAGAAGATATGGACACCGGTCACCCTACCTTTTCAAAAAGAGATAAACAAAATAACCAGAATGCCATAAGACAACCACATCAGGTACAGCTTCTTCTAAATTCAAATAATGCCTTTTATTTTACAGTGGAATTGGAGAGGCTTTTGTGCCAACATTGACGACATTCAGTACTTAATTAGACTCTCCAGTGGGTTTCTGTCTGCAAGAAACCTATTTAACTACTCAAATTTCCATTTCAATGAAAAACTACTTAATTACTTAATGTATCGAAGAGATCAGAATACATCCGATTCTGCTCATGGTGGTGTAGCTATTTTGATTAACTCAAAGATCCCTGCTAGCCAAATCATTCTCCAAACCCTGATTGAAGCTGTTGCTGTGCATCTGATTACTCAGATTGCATTTACACTAATCTCACTCTATCTCCCACCCACCAAATTATACCTAATGACCTTGAAGAACTTTTAATACAGCTTCCCCTCCCCTGTCTGCTTGCTAGGGGAATTCAATGGCCACCATCCTTTATGGGGATCCTCTAAATTAGATATACAAGGTCGACTGATTTAAACTCTACTAGAGAAACAAAACCTCACCATTCTTAATAGTGGTACACACACCCATATACAGTTACCTACCCCTCGACGTGGGCACTTGTACATGGTAAGGGCACCTCCCAGTGACACTGCTGGACCTCCAGATTAGAATCACTGGGATCCAATGCCCACAGCCTAGGTACCAGGCTAACATCAATGGAATCCGGCGTGTTTGCCGTGCGCTGCCACCCATGGAAATTCAGAAAGGGGGATCCTGGTGGTTGAGGGGCTCAGCTTCAATTCACCACTTTGGCCCCAGCTTCTACAAGATGGGTGGTCCTGGAAGGCCCAGCTAAGATCAATTGGCTAGTAGGCTCGCCTGCAAGGGTCAACCGTGTCAATGCCATGCCCCTACCCTCATCATCCGAGGGATAGGATTCAGGCTGGTGGCGGTGTGGGTATGGCGTCTGAGTAGCCCTGGCGTTCCACTCCCGAGCGCATTTATTGCATGCCAGGTAGTGGGCATCCCTTTGGGCTCCGTTGTGGGTGGGGAACCCGGGCACTGAACCACTTAAAAAACTCCATGAACCCTGATAAACTAATTTCTTCTGGGGTCCCAACCTGGTCCCTAACTGAAAATTTGACCATAGACCATGAGAACATCACTTCCACAAAAAGACAGAAAAGAAGGTTATATTAAGTCCAACACCTTGGTTCCTGATAATTCACTCAACTAGTGGGAAGCTATAGAAAAAATGTCACCCTTCTTTACCCAGAAGAGTTTGGAAGGGTTGGCAGGCTCCTAAGTCTGTCAAACGGCTTCGTTCGGGTGATATACTTGTAGGAACCAGAAGTGATATACACTCAGAACAGCTCCTCCGTGCTACATCTATTGCGGAAATGCCTATCACTATCACCCCCCACAAGACATTGAACTCATTCCGTGGTGTCATCGCGGAATGGGATATGATGGATGTGACCGAAGAGGAAATCTGTTCTGAGTTAAAACACAGGGAGTGACAGTTGTTAAATGTATATTCGTGCGTAGGGATGGGAAATTAGTTCCCACCAGAAATATTATCTTGACATTCAACTCACCATCTTTTCCTCATGAGATTAAAGCTGGCTATATTAACTGCCCAGTGCGTCCGTATGTCCCAAATCCATTACAGTGCTTCAAGTTCCAGAAATACGGACACTTACAGATGGCTTGTCGTGGATCCCTTGCATGCACTCAGTGTTGTGCAAAGGACCACAAAACAACATGTTCAGCTGCAAAACCAACCTGCATTAACTGCCAAGAAGAACACCTGGCCTGCTCAAGAGCATGCCAGAGGTGGAAACAATAAAAATAAATTCAACAACTTAAGGTAGAGCTGAACATCTGTTATCAAGAGGCAAGGAAAATGGTGAAACCTCTAAATACAAATAAACCAACCTAAGCTCAGAAGGTAGCAGGGTGATGTTCCATCGGAACTCAGACCGAAATGACCATACCACCAAAGGAATCATTCACTCCTACTGCTCGCTACCTGCTAAGTTCAATAAAACCTGCACAAAAGTACCAATCAGCTGCCACTCCTGAGCCCTCGGCACCTCGGAAACTGCCTGATGGAACTACCAAGCCAAAATAATGGCTAAATTCCTACAATGGAATTGTCGTGGATTCCGGCAAAATGCAGAAGACATCAAGGCACTCCTGCAAAAGCACAAACCATCTTGCTTTTGCTTACAGGAGACTTACCTAAGGACAAATGATGACCGCAGGATGTGTAACATTACTATCATTCGCAAGGATGGAATTGGAGATGGCCCCGTTCGTGGAGTAGTCGCAATCCTTGTGGGCAACCATACCACTTTTCAGCTTCTGCGACTTACAACCAGCATAGAGGCAGTAGTAATTTGAATAACAGTGTTTTTACTAACCGGTTGCTCTATATATTTGCCACCTGGTACTGACAACTGCCAGAAAGACATTGATGGTCTTGTAATGCAGTTGCCTCCCCCTTTCTTACTTCTTGGGGACTTCAATGGGCATAACATCCTCTGGGGTAGTGCTAACATCAATGGAAGGGGACGAATCATAGAGTGTATGCTCACTAACAACGACCTCTCCCTTCTTAATGTGAGAACAAACACCTTTTTACACATACTTACCCGTACGTTTTCTGCCATTGATCTTTCTATCAGCTCCCTTCTCTTCTCACTTCATTTATTTGGGAGGGGGAGGAGAACCCATACAGAAGTGATCACTTCTCCGTGATAACCACCCTAATTACTGGGAGACCTTGTCTTCCTGTCAGGTTACCGTGGTGGAAGTTTTATCAGGCTGACTGGTGCTTTTCAAAACCTGGCAAATTTTGACATCTCTGCAGTTGGTCAGGAGCCTATCAGTGATGCAGTCATGTACATAACATAAAATATCATCTGTGCAGCTGCAACAACAACAATTCCAAAAATGTCCACCCAGTTTCCTCCATTTCCCAAACCATAGTAGAATCCAGAATGCACAGCAGCCAAAAAGGTTCAAAACAAAGCTTGGGGAATATTTCGACGCTATCCTACCACGATCAACCTATTAGCCTTTAAATGTGCACTAGCCAAAGCACACTACATCCACTCTCAGAGTCAAAGGGAATCGTGGATCCATTTCACATCATCCATTACCGAGACAAGCAACCCTAAGGTGGTCTGGGAAAAAATCCAGAAAATGAAGGGAAAATACACAGCAACTCCTCATCGGTCCTTGAATATAATGGATGTGCTACTGCAGACTCTACTGTAATAGCCAATGCTCTTGGGGAAACATTTTTTAACATCTCTGCAACATCATCTTACTCCCCAGAGTTTCTGGTCTTAAAGTGCAACACTGAAAAACAGGCCCTTAAATTCAAATTGAAGGGTTCCCACCCATATAATGGGCCATTTACTATCCACGAGCTGAAAACAGTACTTGCCTGTAGAAAAGCTACCACTGTTGGACCACTGACAACATCCATTATGAAATGATCAAACATCTTGCACCAGAATCCACGGACCTTCTGCTCTTCCTGTACAACAGAATCTTTCTTGAAGAGCATTTTCCGGATACCTGGCGTAAGGCAACTATTCTTGCTTTTGCCAAGCCAGGAAAGGATCCTAAATCTCCGAAAAACTATCGTCCTATTGCTCTGACTAGCTGTCTGTGCAAAATATTGGAGAGAATGGTCAATGCTCGTCTCTTGTGGTATTTAGAATCGAATGACCTTCTCTCCCGCTTTCAGTGCAGTTTCCGAAGAAACAGGTCCACACTGGACCACTTAATTAGACTGGAAACATCTGTCCGAGATGCTTTCCTAAAAAGAGAACACTTGTGTCCATCTTTGACATGGAAAAAGCGTATAACACAACTTGGAGATTTGGTATTTTAAAAGACCTATACAACCTCGGTCTAAGAGGTCACCTTTCTGTCTTTATTAAAAAAATTTTATCCTGCCGTTATTTCCAAGTTAGTGTAGGATCCACCCTTTCCCGGCCCTTTTTCCAAGAGGAGGAGGGCACCACAAGGATCTGTCTTAAGTGTCACGCTTTTTGCCATTAAAATAAACTCTGTTTCCAAACAATCTCCTCCAACTATTAACAGTACACTCTACGTTGATGACTTCAGCATATTTTCTCAATCATTCAATATGAGGGTTATTGAGAGACAGCTGCAACAAGCTATTGACCGTCTTAACTCCTGGGCCACGGCCAGTGGTTTCAGGTTCTCACCGGAGAAGACCGTTTGCATCCATTTTTTTCGCAAACGTATCCTCCACCCTGAGCCTGAATTACGACTTGGACAAAGCACCATTCCAGTTGTATCAGAGACAAAATTCTTGGGACTCATTTTTGACAAAATGCTGACATTTGTCCAATACATTTGTTAGCTACGCACAAAGTGCACGAGAGGGCTGAACATTCTCACCTCTCTCTCTCTCTCTCTCTCTCTCTCTCTCTCTCTCTCTCTCTTCAACCTCTTGGGGTGCAGACCGATGCACTCTACTCGGTCTATACCATGCACTAGTACGCCTAAAATTAGATTCTATTCTATTTCAGCGAACTATTTCTGTTCATTGGCTTATCCATCATCAAGCCATTCATATTGCTATTTGTGCATTCAGAACATCGCCTGTCCAAAGTCTGTATTTCGAAGCAAATGAACCATCCTTGTCACTGTGATGAATGTAGTTGTCTCTACAATATGCCTTCAAGCTGAAATCCCTGCTAGATCACCCCACATGGACATCCATTTTTGAGCCATGATGGGAACATCTTTATAACACACAACGGACTGCCAATCGCCCATTCGGCATTCGTGTTCAAGAGCTACTCAATGAACTTAACATCTCGGTAGACAAGGTTGCTCGATCACCAATGCAACCCCCTCCACACTGGCATGCGCAAATATCAGTATGTGACTTCTTGCTGAAGATTGCGATGAAGTCCAATACTCCGTCTTCTGTCTACCTTCAGCTCTACTCACAACAACGTGCAGAACATTCTGACTTCCTGCCAGTTTACACAGACGGCTCGAAGTCAGAATCTTATGTGAGATTTCCAGATAATACTATATCAGAGATATAGTATTAGCTGGAAATAGGATAATACATACCCCTTGACTGCAGCATTTACACTGCAGAGCTGCATGCTATAGAGTTAGCTCTAGATCACATAAGAAATCACCAATACCAACAGTGTATTATATATGCCGACTCAATGTGTACACTACAGGTTTTATCAGCCGTGTCACACTAATCATCCAACCCTGTTCCGAATTCAGCAGATAATATACGTCCTCTATGCAGGTGGATTCGATATCCACTTCTGCTGGATCCCCAGTCACATCGGGATTAGAAGAAATGATTTAGCTGACACTGCAGCCATGACTGATAATCGGCAGCCCTGATGGATAATCTTGACCTGTTAAGTCCCCTATACAGACTACAGGCAAGTAATCCATAGTAAGTTACATTCTCAGTGGCAAGATTCATGGCATCGCCTGGTTATTACAAACAAACTATGTGAACTACGCCTGTAATCCATCCTTGGCAGTCCAGCTTACGGAGGGATTGCAAAGAGGAAGTTGTTCTTGTTTGACTCCGCATAGGACACTATCATCTGACACACTTCTTTTTGCTGAGGGCTGATGACCCTCCTATGTGCGAGCAATGCAACACTATTTTATCGATTCAACATATTTTATGGGATTTTACCAGGTTTAGAAATGCTCGTTTTACTGCTTTTACCCATCTGACTGAGCCATATACACTCAGTCAGATTTTAAATGGCAATGACAATGTGTCAGCAGTTTTTAAATTTTTAAAATCGATTAATATATATATATATATATATACATTCTCATATGAAATATACAATTTGCTTTTATCATTGTACTGATTTTATTTATTGATATGCATGTGTATATATATGCACTTTTCGATGAAGTAACCTTTTTAAAAGTTACCAGTCTCATCTTTCTTGAATTTTAACCTTTTCATGGTGCACTATAACCTTGCTGTTTTTGCACCACAAAAAATCAAAAATCATCATCATCACAGTTACCTACTGGACAGACTTCTGCAATTGCCCTCTCGATTTGTTTCCCGATACTGTTTCCAGTCATTCAGTGGTCCACTCTGGATGATCCCATGGGCAGTGACCATTTTCCAATTGTTTGTAACCTACACAACTACACAACCACCATTAGACCAAACCTGCAGAAAATGAAAATTTTCTAAAGCCAACTGGGCCAAATTTCAGTCAGCAATCACTCTGGACAAAAAACTATTCACCTACAGCCTAGGCGCCTCCGTAGCCAGGTGGGCAGGAGCAGCAGCAGTGCATAGCACACGCTTCTTGATTAGACCGGGGTTCAAGCCGGTGACCACCAAATACAGAGGATGCGGAAAGGTCAGGGAATGACCACCGCATATCCCCGGAGCAATATGGCCTTAGTTGCTAATGCTCCTAAAAACCAAATAACAACAACCTACAGCCTATAGATTAAGTAACTGATTATATCACACCCCGCCTTTTAGTTGCAGCTAAATACTCAATTCCATTATCAAACCCCCCAACCCGATGGCACTTCAATTACTGGTGGAATGAAGAGTGCATGAAAGCAAAGAAAGTAAAAATTAAAGCATTCAATTTATTCTGTCAATATCCAACCACATCTAATCTAATTAGCTAATTAGATTAGATGTGGTTGGAGATTGACAGAATAAATTGAATGCTTTAATTTTTTCTATTAATTCTATTTCTATTAATTCTATTCTATTTCTTTAATTAATTAGCTAATTAGATTAGATGTGGTTGGAGATTGACAGAATAAATTGAATGCTTTAATTTTTTCCTTCTTTGCCCAAGTCTCAGCTGCATCAAATTACACTCCCAATTTCCAAAAAATTAAGAGTGCCACTGAACAGAGACCCATCAACTTTAGAATCTCGCTATCACTTCCATATAATCAGCCTCTTCAATATTGTAAACTTTTACAGGCCATCAGAACAACACGAAACAGTGCCACTGGGCCAGATGGCATATATTATGTCATGCTGCAGCATCTCGATGACAAAAACTTACAACTGCTGCTAGTTTTCTTTAACCGGATGTTCCTGGAAAATATTTTTCCAACCTCTTGGTGCCATGCTACAGTTTTGACTTTTTTGAAACCTGGATAAGGTCATTCCAGTCCTACTAGCTACAGGCCAATCTCTCTCTGTCAAGTTGCCTTGGTAAAATTCTTGAAAAAATGATCCACAATCAACTCACTTGGATCATCGAAACTCAACATCTACTGAGTAATTGTTAACATGGCTTTCGCAAAAACAGGTCCTCCTTAGATCTGATGATTAAGTCTGAATCTGAAATTCGCAATGCCTTTGTGAAAAACCAACACCTTGTTATGGTCTCCATTGATATAGAGAAGGCATTTGATACTGGCTGGCAGTATGGCATTCTCAGTGACCTTCATAATCTTGGTCTACGAGGCAACCTGCCTATATTTATTAGGAACTTCCTACAAAGCCGCTCTTTCTAGGTTCTATACCAAAACTTCTTTTCTTCTACATTCTTGCAGGAAGAAGGAGTACTACAGGGTATTGAATGCAACCCTATTTGCCCTTAGAATTGATTCCATTACAAAAGAACTCCCAAATACTGTGGAGGCCTATCTTTATGCTGACAATCTCTCTATTTCTTGCCATTCAGAGAACATGAGATCTTTTGAGCGGCAATTGGAGATATCCCTCAATAAAGTACAAAAGTGGGCTTGAGGTCAATGGATATCATCTTTCCCATCAGAAAACAGTTGTGATCCACTTTTGCAATCAATGTAAATTGCATATAGACCCTGAATTTCGGATATCAAATTCCACCATTCCGATTGGCACAATATCAGATTTTTGGGATTGATCCTTGACAGCAAGTTAAACTTTTTTGAACACATTAAAATAATTCGTACTACCTGTCTGAAAAAGCTGAACATGCTAAGAGCTTTATCTGCCCTGTCTTGGGGAGCAGATCGTACAACTTTGTTGCTCTTATATAGAGTACTGATTAGATCCCGTTTGGATTATGGTGCCGCAGTTTATGATTCTGCCTGAAAGAGTGTTTTACGCTGGCTCGATCCTGTACAACACAATGCGCTGAGGATTGCTCTTGGTGCTTATAGGACCTATAGTCTATATATTGAAGCCCGTGAGCCCCCTCTTTACCTCCGCAGAAAAATGTTACTACTTAAATATGCAGTCAAAATACAAAATTGTTTTCTGCATCCCATTCAGTTATACCTCTTTAACCCACCATTTCACAATCTCTATAGAAATAAACCAAATAAAATACAACCAGCAGGCCTACGGCTTCTTGAAATAGCACAAAATTGAAATGTTCCTCTCTGCAGTAGGCAGCAGATTAAGAATTATTCTCACCCACCTTGGACTCCCTTTCCTCAACCAACCTATGATACTTATTTTCTCCAATGGGGAAAGAATTGTCTACCAACTCTGAATGTGCAACAACTCCATGCTAGCCATATTCAAAACTATTTTGACTTCTTACCGATGGTCCCAAATCTCATTCAACCGTTGAAGAAGCAGTGGTGTTTCCCTCCGCTATCATATTAGCTTCTCTTCCACCTGAGTACAACAACTTTTCAGTGGAACTTTTTGCAATACAATTAGCTCTAGAAAATTTGACTCTTCATCCATCTGCAAATATTTTGTGTACACCAACTCTCTCAGCTCATTTAGGGCAATGCAGAATCCCTCTCATAAGGATTACCCTGTTTTAAATCAAATCAGGAATTCACTGTTGAAAATTGAAGGTCGTCAACAACTAGTGAACTTTTGCTGCATTCCAGCACATTCAGGCATTAAAGGAAATAAACTGGCTGATATTTCTGCTAAAAATCCATCAACTTTAGATTTAACCTCTGTCTTTATTCCCGGCTCTGATTATAATATCATAATTCAAACAGCATACTGTGCTCAGTAGACAGAGCTATGGCTTAACCAAAGAAATAATAAACTTTTCCAGTTGAAACAGGACCCAAAATTTTGGCACTGAAGCATTCAGACAGTTCGGCGAGAAGTGGTACTTGCACAGATTAGAATAGGGCATACTCATCTGACTTGCCTCCATCTACTCACAGGCGATGATCCTCCTCATTGTCCACACTGCTCAGAGCATCTAACAGTCAAACATATTTTGAGTGATTGTTCACATTATGAACATCGAATTTCAATATTTCATTCTCTGGCTAATCTCCGGGAACCAATAACATTAAATCATATCATTGGTGAGAAGGCAAATATTAATGAACTTTTCTGTTATTTGAAACAAATAGGAATGTATAAACAACTGTGATTAGTTTCTGAGCTGAAATAAAATTGAACTGGCTTCATATTAATTATTGTTTTAATATTCCTATCAATAGGCACACTATAGCCACAGCAGCTTGTGCATCATTAAACACCCATACCACATACACTACCATTAGCTTTATTTATGCACTCCACTTTGTGCTGCTATTTTTAGTTTTGGTGCAATGTAAATTAGCATATTTCTCTACAGATTTCCTGCTATTGCTAAAATTGGCTGCTATTTGTTTCATGTTTGAATTACAGTATAAAATTTGTCTGAATTATTATTGTTTTTGTAAAATGGTTCCTTGTCTCAGTTATTTATTTGGCAAATCATTAATATTCGATGCATTAGTTTGAATTTTTGTGTGCTTAATAGTTTTATAAACATGGAAGTGGAAATGACTAATAATATATTTATAATGTTTTTTTTTTTCCAACAGAATTTAATTTTTTTAAATAAGTGTTAAAAAGAACACTTTTTTTAAATTTAAATTTTTCGCTGAAACTAATACATTTAATAAGTATTGAAATTATATACTGTAAGCAAAATTTATAAAAACGAAAAAAGGGGGGAAAAATTAGAAAAAAGAAAAAGTGATAGGCCTGTCAGATCGCACATCACCTTTCTGTTCATAATTGAAGATGCCATCACTGCTGAGTTAAACAATTTTGTGTAATACCGATGGCCCAGTGCCAAGCAATAGCATTCAAGTGATTTAGTTCTGTTTTATTTCTAGTGCCTTTCATCACATTACTGTAAGTGGTTCTGTATGGAAAAGGTATCAAATAAGAACTCAGAAAGGAAGTCCCACCTTTCTGAATGAGGATATTCTCACTGAAACTAAGTGTGAGAAACATTCAGAACAGCTCCTATTAGCAACATCTATTGGGGGAATAGTGATTGTAATAATGACCAGAACCCACAGGAATATTAAATTCATTTTGAGGCATAATCTTAGAATGGGATCTGCTCAAAGTGTCTGAGGAGGAAATCTGTTCAGAACTAAAAAGCCAAGGAGTGACACTTGAAAAGCAAATGTTCATACATAGGGATGGGAATCTCGTCCCAACTAGAAAACCTCATCTTTACTTTTAATATGCCAATATTGCCTAATGAAATCAAAGCTGGTTATCTGAACTGCACAGTAAATCCCAAACATTAAGGTGCTTGAAATGCCAGAAATATGGACATTCACAAATGGCCTGTTGTGGTGTTCTTGCATGCACTCGATGTAGTGAAAAGAACCATGAAATTATATCATGTAGACCTGCAAGATGCACTTGCATTAATTGCCAAGGCAAGTACCCTGCATACTCCTGAGCATGCCAGATCTGGATGGAAGAAAAAAAAAAATACAATTACTAAAGGCAAAGCTAAACATTGCATACCAGCAGGCCATAAAAGCAGTTAAACTAGTAAATAGCAATAAGGAAATATGTAGCCCCGAGTTCCAAGTGATAGTTCATAAGCAATCTTTCTAGTGCGATTGTCTACCATCTTTTCTAGGGTGAGTACTAGTGTTTTCATAAACCTCCCACCACTGCTCGCAACGTTACTGCCGACCACTTGCAACGTTACTGCCGACCGCTTGCAACGTTACTGCTAACCCCACTAGGAGAGTAGTACATTGCTAGCAATGTACTGCTCTCCTATTCTTCTGATCACTTGGTCACTTTTGCATGCCATTGGAACAGCCCATAATGGTGCTGCCAGACCAGATGGGATTTATTATGTCATGCTACATCTTGATGACAAAGCTTTGCTCTGGTTTTTTACAATCATATATTTTTAGAAATTTTTGGTTGGCATCGCTCCTGCCTCCACATGATGGGGCCAGTAACCTGGGAAAAGAATCACCCTCTCCCAGGGCTAAAAGGAGCAAGCATGGATTTGAATAATTTTATGCCATCCGAGCCTACAAGCTCAAGATCGGAAATGTCTGGCGTCAACGACACTAATCAACCGAAAAGACTTCAAAGAGAAGCGCAGTTCGGTGAGATGCCAAACTTTCTGGTGATACACTCTCTCTCCACCCCTAGCCTATAGGCAAGTGATCACCATTTGTTATCCCGAGATATTTGGAATCCATTGCTGGAAATACCAAAAATAGTTAGTCTACAATCCAGAGACCTGCTGATAGAAACAGCCACCTCCAAACATTGAGTGGCTGCTCAAGACAACTTTTGGTGGGGTTCCAGTATCTGTCACTCCCAACAATGCGCTAAATTCATCCAAAGGCATCATCACAGAGTGAAACCTAATTACAGTGCCTGAAGAGGAATTAGTTCAAGATTTGAGCAATCAAAAGATAATCTAATCAGCGGCAAACGTATAATGACTAAGAAAGATGAAAATCTTGTTCCCACTTGATCCATAATCTTAACTTTCAGCACCTCAGAATTGCCATTCTCAGTAAAAGCTGGCTATTTAAACTGCAGAATTCAGCCTTATGTCCCTAATCCCATTTGTTGTTTTAAATGCCAGAAATATGGAGACTCCCAGCAGGCATGTAGAGATGATGCCATATGTCCTATTTGTGATTCCAAGGAGCATACACAAGCAGATTGTTCAGCCTCACCTCCCATTTGCCCCAACTGTAAAGAAAGTCCTCCAGCCTTTTCAAAATCCTATGAAATGTGGAAAACAGGAAAGAAAATACAAAAATATAAAACAGAACATAAAGTGACATATCATGAGGCATGCAGACAAGTTATGTTGACAATGCCCGGTTGTTCTTATGCATCTCGCACTCAAAGCTCTCACTCAACAGTAGCTCAAACTGATCTATCAATACCACCCAGCACATCTATAGCTAACCTGGTTACAACTACACTAGCAAACTCTGAAAACGACACACCTCAAGCTGAAACCAGCGAAGAAAACCAACACTCCAATTAGCACTCCAACCAATAATCCAAAGGTTTTGCTTGACAATGAAAAATTGAAACCCACTAAAGAGAGCCAGAAAACCGAATCGCCCTCACCAACAGCATTGAAGTTGATGTCCATTCAGAATTTGAGGAACCCATACTAGAACTCCATGCAAATGACACAATAGATATTGGATGCCCTACCTTCCCAAAAAAAAAAAAAAACGGAAAAAATGCTCATTCAAAAAATAGATGAATCATCCTGAACAAAACCTAAATGATGCACACCATTTTACAATGGAATTCCAGAGGCTTTCGTTGCAACACAGATGATATCAAAAATCTAATTAACCGATTTTCTCCAGTTGCGCTTTGTCTCCAGGACCCTTAGGTAATCTTACAAATTTCTCCTTTGATAAAAAACTATTGCCTTTATCGAAGAGATCATAATACAGCTGATGTTGCCCATGGCAGTGTGGCAATCCTCATAAATTTAAAGATCCCAACTAAACATATCCCTCTTCAGACTGAATTAGAAGCTGTTACTGTTCGTATAATCTCAATATTGCCATAACACTTGTTTTAATCTACCTATCGCCAAACTATACTTGCTCTTTAAAAGATTTTAAAGATCTCGTCACACAGATACCTCCACCTCTCTGTATATTAGGCAATTTTAATAGACATAACCCCTTATGGGATGATCCTAAACTAGATAGATGTGGTTGACTCATTGAAAGCTTTCTAGAGGCACAAAACCTCATAATACTCATTACTGGTGCACACACTCACGTACAGCTCCCAAACGGACACACCTCAGCAATAGATCTCTCAATTGGTTCTCTAGTACTGGTCCCGACTGTTATGTTATAAAGGATCCCATGGACAGCAATCACTTTCCAATCGTATGCAACTTTTTAATAGCACAGACTCCTTCAACCAAATCCTGCAGGAAATGGAAATTTGTCCAAGCAAAATGGGCAAAATTTCAGTCCTCGATCTCTCTTGATGAGGAAAAAATCCACCTACAGCATATTGATAATGTGACAGCTTACATCACGTTGCATCTCCCAAAAGTGGCCAAAGACACAATACCATTATCAAATCCTCCGGGCAAAAAGCACTATAATTACTGATGGAACGAGGAATGGACAAAATCAAAGAAAGCAAAAAATAAAGCCTGGAACTTATTTCGGCAATGTCCAACCACAGCCAACCTCATTAATTATAAGAAGATAAGGGCAAAAGCACATTTCATACAAAGGCAAACCAAAAAAGAATCCTAGATCCGTTTTGCATCAAGCTTTAACAGAAATACTGAGCACAAAATAGTATGGAAAAAAATTAGACAGTGGTCTGGTAAGTTTCCTACCATACCTTCTCCAGTCCTCTCCTGGAATGGGCAGGATCTATCAAGACCTTTAGATATAGCTAATGCTTTGAGCAATGCTTTTTGCTGAAATCCCCAACTGTAAAGAAAGTCCTCCAGCCTTTTCAAAATCATATGAAATGTGGAAAACAGGAAAGAACCACTACATCATTCCAATGAATTAAAAACACTACAGAAAAGCATGCTATTAACTTTCAAACTTCCAGCCTTCTCCCATATAACAAATCTCTGCAATATCCTGAACTTTTGCATGCTATTAGAACAGCCCATAATGGTGCTGCTGGGCCAGATGGGATTTATTATGTCATGCTACAACATCTTGATGACAAAGCTTTACTCCTCCTCCTGGTTTTTTACAATCGTATATTTTTAGAAAATGTTTTTCCAGCTCCTTGGTATCACTCTACTGTTTTGGCATTCCTAAAGCCTGGAAAAGATCCAACCAACCAACCCCCATAGCTATAGACCAATATCTTTATCAAGCTGCCTCAGCAAAATCCTAGAAAAAATTTTCCACAGAAGACTCGTCTGGATCATTGAGTCAGAACATCTAATGAGCCACAGTCAATATGGCATTCTTAAAAATAGGTCATGCTTAGATCTTATGGTCAAGGCTGAATTTGCCATTCGAAATGCCTAAGTTAAACTTAGATAGATATAGAAACTCAATAGATATAGAGAAGGCTTTTGACACCACCTTGCTGCATGACATAGTAAGTGATCTTTACTCTCTTGGTCTGCGGGGAAACCTTCCTATGTTTGTTCAGAACTTCCTACGTACTAGATCATTTCAAGTTCAATACAAACACGCCCTCTCTGTAACTTTCATTCAGGTAGAAGGTGTACCACCGGGATCAGTACTGAGTGCCACTCTTTTTGCTCTTAGAATAGATTCTATCACCAAACAGCTTCCAAATACAGTTGAGACTTACCTTTATACAGATGACCTTTCCATCTCCTGCCATTCCCAAAACATGAGATCTGTCGAACAGCAGCTTCAGATATCAATTAATAAAATACAACAGTGGGCCAGCTTCAATGGCTATCAACTCTCACAGCAGAAAACAGTTGCTATCCATTTTTGTAGACAACCAAAATTTCATCCGGATCCTGAACTTCAAATTTCTAATGTCCCTATCCCAGTCACTAATAACATCAGATTTCTAAGAGTAATCCTTGACAATAAGTTAAATGTTATAGACCATATTAAAAATATATTCACTTCCTATCTAAAAAAAGTTTAACATACTCAGAGCAATATCCGCCCAAACATGGGGTGCAGATCATACCTCCTTACTTCAGTTATACCGGACATTAATCAGATCTCGTCTTGGTTATGGAGCTCCCATCTACAATTCTGCCAGAAAGAATGCATTATGCTGGCTTGACCCAGTTCAAAACAGTGCTTTGAGGATTGCACTTGGTGCATTTAGAACATCGCCAGCACACAGTCTCTACATTGATGCCCATGAGCCCCCCACTAACTTTAAGAATGAAAAGACTGTTACTGAAGTACGCTGTCAAGATAAAAAGTTGTGATTGCATCCCATTCAACCATACCTATTCAATCCACCATTAGAAATCCTCTACAGAAATAAATCTAGCATAGTAAAACCAGCTGGTCTTTGCCTTCTTGAACTGATACAGGTTTGGAATGTTTCCATCCATTCCGTACAATAGGTAGTGACTCGTACTCAACCACTGTGGACTCCTGCACCCCTACCAACTTGTGACACTTACCTCTGTCAATGGGGAAAGAATATTGTGCAAGCATCAAATATCAAACAACCTCATGCAGCTCCCACTCAAAGAAAAATCAAAGATATACTGATTTTTCCCCAATTTATACAGATGGCTCTAAATCTAATACAAATGTTGGAGCAGCTGCAGTGTTTCCGAATATCATTATTTCAGCATCCTTTCCATCTGAATTCAGTGTCTTCTTGTCTGAATTATATGCAATTAAACTAGCTTTACAAAATTTCTGTTCTGACTGTTCTTTAAAATCTGTTGTTTACACTGATTCTCTCAGCTCAATTACGCCATTATGTAATTCCTCAGATAAAGTTCACCCTGTTCTAGATGAAGTAAGAAGTATATTACTACAAATTAAAGAATGCCATCAACTGGTCACCTTTTGTTGGATTCCAACACATTCCAGTGTTTTGGGCAATGAACTGGCTGATAAAGCTGCAAAAAATCCGACTGCCTTAGATTTAACAAATATCCCTGTTCCACCATCAGACTTTGCATTAACCATTCAGGTTGCATGCCTGACAGAATGGACAGCAATATGGCACTCTCAAACTAATAATAAACTCAATTTGAACATGATCTGAAAATTTGGTGCTCCAGTGTCCGCACAACAAGACGAGAAGAAGTAGGCCTTTCAAGTGCAAGAATAGGTCATACTTACCTGACCCATCTTTATTTACTCACAGGGGACTATCCACCACAGTGTCCATGCTGTAATATTAAACTGACTATTAAACACATTCTTATTGACTGCCCCTACTATTAATAAGACAGAATTTCAACCCTGCTATCCCTGGTTAATCTTAGTAAACCAATAACTTTAGAGAATCTCATTGGGGACAACGCAAATATTCCTGAATTTTTCAACTTCCTAAAGAAAACTGGACTTTTTAATCATTTCTGACTTTAAAGCAACAGGACTGGCTTTAAACTCTCCCTTCTAAATGTGGGAACAAAAATTTTCTTCCATGTGCCTACCTGCACGTCTTCTGCTATTGATCTTTCTATCTGCTCCTCTTCACTCCTCCCTTCATTTACCTGGGAGGCAGAGGAAACCCCATATGGAAGTGATTACTTCCCAGTGATAACCTGCTTTCATGGTGGGAGACTGTCTTCCTTTTTGCTTACTACCACAGTGGAAGATTGATCAGGGTGACTGACTGGAATGTCTTTCAACATCTGGCAAATTTTGACATCACTACAGTCGCCCAGGAACCCATCAACGATGCAGTCACACACACACACATCACAGAAAATATTGTCCATGCAGCTGTAATTGCAAGTTCAAAAACATCCACCCAGTTTCTACCATTTCCTAAACCATGGTGGAATTCAGAATGCACAGCAACAAAAATGGCACAAAACAAAGCCTGGGGGTTGTTCTGAACGATATCCCTCCACAGCCAATATCAGAGCCTTTAAATGCACACATGCTAATGCATGCTTTATCGGCCCCAAGTGCCAAGCAATAGTGTCCAAGCGACTTTGCCTGAGCAATATATAGTGTGATTTTTGCAGTGATTATTTTCTGTTTTATTTCTAGTTCCTTTTGTACCCTCAGTTCTTTGTAAGTGGTTCTGTATTTAACAGACTTTGAGTAGGAACCCAGAAAGGAAATTCGCTTTTCTTTTCTTAGTATATTTATAAATCTATTCACTAACAAACTAACTCCTCCAGCCGCTCCTGTCTCCATGTGGCGGGGCCGGTAACCTGAGGGAAAAGTTATCCTCAAGGACAAAAAGAAGAAGAAGAAAAAGAAGAAATAATGAATATAAATGACTATCCACCTCTAGAGCCTTCAAGCTCAAGGCCAGAGATATCACCTCACAATGACCTGAACTAACCCAAAAGGCTTCATAGGGAAGCACATGCCATAACTTCCCAATTTTTTTGGTAATTCACACCCTATCCACCCAGTCTCTGAGGAAGAATTAGTTCAAGAATTCAGCAGTCAAAAAGTGATCAGTGCCAAATGTATAATGACAAAAAAAGATGGAAATCTCATTCCTACTAGATCCATTATCTTAACGTTTAGCACTCCAGAATTGCCATCCACAGTAAAAACTGGCTATTTAAATTGCCGAATTCGCCCTTACATCCCAAACCCGATTTGCTGCTTTAAATGCCAGAAATATGAGCACTCTGAGAAAGCATGCAAGGGATGCCATCTGTCCAATTTGTGGATCAAAAGACCATACACAATCAGATTGTTCCGCCTCACTCCCATTTGCCCAAACTACAAAGGAAGCCACCCTGCTCTTTCCAAATCATGTGAAATGTGGAAAACTGGGGAAAAAAATCTAAAAATACAAAATTGAACATAAGTCACATATCCTGAGGCACGCAAACAGATTATGTTGACCATGCCTAGTCGATCCTGTGCATCTCACACCCGGAGCTATTCGTCAACTGCAGTTCAAACAGAAGTGTCGATTCCACCTGGCACTTCTCTTGCTAACTGGGTTAAAGCAACCCTATCAACATCCGGAAAAGCCACTTCTAAAACTAAAACCAGCGAAGCCACTAATACTCCAATGAATATTCCAACTGATATTACAATGGTTTCGAATGACACAGAAAAATTGAAAACTATTAAAGACTCTAAGAAAACCGAAGTACCCACCAACAGTATGGAAGTGGATGAACACAAAAATTATGAGGAACCTATCCTGGAACTTCGTGCCAATGACACAATGGATACTGGACATCCCGTATTCCCAAAATAAGACAGAAAAAAGTGCCCTGTACAAAAAAAAAAAACAGTCAGATGAATCATCCTCAACTAAACCAAAATAATGCAAAACATCATACAATGGAACTGCAAAGGATTTAGCAGCCATTTAGATGACTTGAAGGATTTACCCAATTTAATCCCATAGGCCTGCAGGAAACATTCCTGTCACAACAGGTCTCACCAAAATTTTCAAATTACATCATGTACTGATGAGATAGAAGATCAGAATCTCTTGCACATGGAGGAGTAGCTATTCTCATTAATTCTAATATTCCATCGAGGCCCATCCAGTTACAAACCTCCCTAGAAGCTGTGGCAGCTTCTAGGGAGGTTTGTAACTGGTGGAATACAGATTGCCTTCGTATTGAAGTTGGTACTTCAATCAGCCTTGTTTCTATTTATATTATGCCTTCTTTGCCATTTCCCCATTCAGAACTGGACAATCTCCTTACACAACTCCCGACACTAATTTGCCTTTTAGGTAATTTTAATGACCACCAATCATAGTGGGGATCCACTACAATGGACACAAGAGGCAAATTGATTGAAGAGCTTTTGAATAACAGTGATCTAAATTTACTAAACTCTGGATCTCCCACATATATTCACCTACCTACAGGATCCACTTCTGTAACTGACTTGTCAATTTGTAAACCGTCCATCTTTCCAATTATGACATGGTCGGTGTTAACTGATCCCTTTAATAGTGATCATTTTCTGATTATTTGCTCATTACAAACAGGTGTAACTGTAAATCCTGACCAACGATCCACTTGGAAGTTTAGAATGGCGAATTGGGATAGCTATTCTGCCCAAATATGTCTAGACAGACTTTATATTCAAAAACAACCCATTAATGATTTAACTGCATACATAACCCATCCGATGCATCTATTCCAAAATTAAAGACATATCACATTCACCGGAATCACTGGTGGAATACAGATTGCCTTCACACCAAACAGGAGAAAAACCATGCTTGGAATAATTTCTGAAAGTATCCTACCACAACTAACTTAATCGCGTATAAGAGACTTAGAATTAAAGCAAGGCAAATTAGATGGAAAGCGAAACGTCATTCGTGGATTGCCTTTGCCTCAACCATCACAAAAGATACCGACACTGGGCTCATCTGGAGAAGGATACAGGACCTAAATGGCAAATCTGCTCGGTTACCCTCTCTTCATTAGAAAGGGAAAGACGTATCTATTCCTGAAGAAGTTGCTAATGCACTAGCAGAATTTTTTGCCACAATCTCTGCTTCCTCCTTCCAAAACATTAAAGCAGCTGCAGAACAGCATAAAATCAACTTCTTCAACGCGCTGTTCCTTTCCATAAACCCAACCCTTTACATTAACAGAACTCAAGGAATCATTAAGTAGATCATCTAATAGTGCCACAGGCCCAAATGATATTTGTTACATTATACTGAAGCATTTACCTGAAAAGGACTTGCATACTTTGTTGATCTTCTACAATCAGATATTCTATGAAAATGCTTATCCTTCTTCTTCTTGGCACTATTCTTTTATTATTGCCATACCAAAACCAAGAAAAGATCCTTCCCTGGTTCAAAATTATAAGCCCACATCTCTCACAAGCTGCTTGGTTAAAATATTCGAAAGGATGGTTCATACAAGGCTCACTTACATCCTGGAGTCACAGAATCTCCTGCCAGATCATCAGTATGACTCTCGAAAAAATAGATCAACCCTAGATGAGCTCATCAAAGCCGACTCTCATATCTGTAATGCCATTGTCAGACAACATCTAGTCATGGTCAACTTAGATCTTGAAAAGGTATGTGACACTACTTGGTGTCATAGTATTCTTATGGATCTTTACCATCTGGGATTTAGAGGCCATTTGCCTGAAATAATTAAAAATTTCTTGCATTTGTGCACTTTTTAGGTCTGGTATAAAAGAATACTCTCTGCTTCTCACATTAAGGAAGAAGGAGTCCCGCAGGGATCGATAATTAGTTTAACACTTTATGCAGTTAGATTTAGCAGCATGACACATGATATCCCAAAAACTCTTGAAACATATGTATGCAGACAATCTTACCATTTCCTGTCAGTTTCAAATTATCAGTACCATTGAACACCAACTCCAACTTGGCATAACCAAAATAGAATCCTAGACTTTAAGGAATGGTTATCAACCATTCCTGAAAAGAATTGCACTGCCGCCCACTTTTTCAAGCGTCAGGCTCTCCATCCTGATCCTGAATCACAAATCAACAATACTCCAATCCCACTTGCTACTAATGTCAGATTTCTTGGTGTGATATTAGACAGCAAGCTTAATTTTCAAGCTCACATCACTCATTTAAGAAATGTTTGTCTGAAGCATATGAACATACTTCAGTCAGTCTCGTCCATGTCTTGGGGAGCTGATCGATATACTTTACTTCACCTTTACAGAACTTTAATCCATTCACGCTTAGATTATGGTTGTCTAGTATATGACTGCCAGAAGCTCTACTTTACGACGTCTAAATATCATCCAGCACAGTGCTCTGAGGACTGCGTTGGGCGTTCTCAGAACTTCTCCAAATCAAAGTTTTTATATTGAAATGCATGATCCTCCATTATATCTTGGTAGGAAAACATTACTGCTCCAATATGCTGCTAAAATCCAGAGTCTTTCATCACTACCCAGTTGGGAGTATATTTATAATACTCGGTGGGATTTGTTCTATGAGAGCAAACCAAATGAAAATAGACCTGCTTCACTCAGGATTAAAGAATTTGTTCAGAATTGGAATATTGATTTAAATGATATTTTTCAGGCCACAACTGCTCCTGTTCCACCTTGGACATACGTTTCTGCATCTTACAATGTACATTTTCTACAGTGGGGAAAAAATGTCATTCCACCTTGCAATATCAGGAAGTTGCACTCATCTCACGCTACTCTGAACTCCCATGCCTGTAAAATCTATACTGACAGATCGAAAACTGCCAGTAAGGTAGGTGCTGCTGCAGTTTTTCCTTCATTTACTGCTACATCCTCACTACCATTAGCCTGCAGTGTTTTAACTGCTGAATTATATACTATCAAGTTAGCACTTAGTAAAATTATTAAGCTATCCATCTCACCTGCCATAATTTACACAGACTCCCTCAGTGCTATGTCTGCCATAAGGAAGAATTTCTCATCTTCCCATCCTATCTTGAAATACATTCATTCCCAGTTAATCTCCTGCAGCGTGTCAAATCATTCAATCAGTTTTTTATGCATCCCTGGTCATTCTGGCATTTCAGGGAATGAAAGTGCTGACATTGCTGCTATACATCCTCAACCTGCTCTCTCGCAACATCCTCAGGTTCCTGCATGCTATCACAACTGGTCACAGATCTCGAAAAGTAACACCAACAATAAACTTTACTAGATAAAGGAAAGCTGTGGCTCTCTGGCTTCCGACAAAACAGAAGAGATGGAAGTAGTATTGGCAAGGCACAGAATTGGAGACACTCATCTTGCACATCTCTTCCTACTATTGGGAGAAAACCCACAGTGTTCATCCTGTCTGACGCAAAATACAGTCTGTCATTTTCTGGTTGATTGTCCCTTACATTCAACCATCCACTCTAACACTTTTCAATCTCTCTCCACGTTGAACATCTCATGATTTATCTCACTTCATAGGAAATGAAGCAATCATAGAAGAACTTTTGATGTGCCTAAAATTATATTTTAGGTACATCACCCATACCTGTACATCACCATTTTGCACCTGTACAGGAGCATATAATTTAACATCTATAGCTATATGTTGCCTGTAAATAAACAAAGAACAGACACAATTTGGCCTCAGTAGCCCTTGTGTCATTAAGCCCAATACCAACAACAGCATTTATCCAACGTCTGAGCCAGAAGGATTCCTGGATCTGTTTTACTTCTTCTATTACCCAAGCATCCAGCCCTAACATGGTCAGGGAGAAAATCTGGAAAATGAAGGGAAAATACACAGCGCACCCCTCTTGGTTATGGAATATAACGGATGCATTATTGTAGACTCAACTACAATAGCCAATGCCCTTAGGGAAACATTTCCTAACATCTCAGCAACATCATCTTACTCCCCAGAGTTTCTGGTCCTTAAACACAAAACTGAAAAACAGACCTTTACTTTTACATCAAAGGGTATTTACCCATATAATCGGCCATTTACCATGCACTAGCTGAAAACAGCTCTCACGTTTAACAAGGCAAGTGCTGTTGGACCAGATGACATCCATTATGAAATGATTAAACATCTATCACCAAAATCCATGGATCACCTGCTCTTCCTATACAACGGAATCTTCCTTGAAGAGCAGTTTCTGGACAGCTGGCACAAGGCAATTATTATTGCTTTCGCCAAGCCAGGAAAGGATCGTAATTTTTAAAAAAATTGCCTTCCTATTGCTCTCACTACCTGTATGGGCAAAATATTGGAGAGAATGGTCAATTCTCATCTTTCAGATGACTTTCATCAACCGATGAAATACCACCACTTTGCTTATTAGAGGCTTGAAGTGGTGAAACCCATGTTTAGTCTCTAGAGCAAAGTTTCTGGCATCCACCTCCCCCCATACTTCTCCTTCAACCCATGCACGGTACTAAGTACTATAGGTTTTGATACCTTTCGTGTTTGGGGTTTTCATAAAAAAAAAACAAAAAAAAAAAAACTTAGAATCAAATGACCTCTTCTGCTTTCAGTGCAACTTTCAAAGGAACAAGTCCACTGTAGTCTGCTTAATTAGAATGGAAACATCCAGATGCATTCCTAAAAAGGGAGTATCTGGTGTCCATCTTCTTTGACATGGAAAAAGCATATGACACAACGTGGAGATTTAGGATTTTAAAAGATTTTCAGCTTTCCATTTTTATTAAAAAAATTTTATCCCTTTGTTTTTTCAAGTTTGAGTAGAGTTCACTTCTCTCAGTCCTTTTGCCATGAGGAGGGAGTACCTCAGGGATCTGTCTAAAGTGTTATGCTTTTTGGCATTAAAGTAAACTCCATTACCAGACAACTTCCTCCAACTGTAAACAGTACACCCTGTGTTCATGACTTCAGCATGTTTTCTCAATCATGCAACGTGAGGGGTTATTGAAAGATAACTGCACAAGCTATTGACCGTTTTAACTCCTGGCCATTGGTAATGGTTTCAGGTTCTCACCAAAGAAGATCATTTAGATCCATTTTTGTTACAAGTGTAACCTTCATCCCGAATTGGAATGGCCCCGAGTGCCAAGTGATAGTGACAAGCGATTTTCTTCCTGTGATTATAGAGTGAACTCCAAAGTGATATAGTTTCATTTATTTTCTAGTGCGGCTGATATTTTATTTACTTGAAGTGGTTCTGCGCTTTAAAGGTTAAAAGTAAGAATCCAGAAAGGCAATCCACCTTTCTTTTCTTATTCTTTATATATATATATATATTTAAATAATGACTTAAAGTTCAACTTAAAATAAGAAAATAAATAAATAAATATAAAGCTGTCATTAGAGGCAGCAAAATGCACATCCTCCACATGAAGTCTAAATATATCTGATATTTCAAAATAAAATAAAACAAAATAAAAACATCAGCCAGTAGTATGGCAATAAATGTAGAGCGAAAAATTAACATAAAAATAACGAAAAATAAAACAAAAAAAACGAGAAAGGGAAGGTAAAGGTAATAAGACAAAACGTAGCCGATTGTCCCCTATATAATTTAGCACTTTAAATCCAATTAATAAAATCGATTTCAAATTTAAAATAATGCCAATTATAATATAATTTAGCATTACCTTGAAAGTACCAGTTCCAAAAGATGTGAAATATCACCAAAAAGGGGTTAAAAGAACTACTAAAAGAAAGACAAAATTTCAAAATAATAGACTGAACATTATGCCCCATATTGACAGAGGACCACGAGGCCAATAATGGTCATGGAATCGCTGCATTTCAATCACCGTACAAATCGTCGCAAAGGCGAAAAGGTCGAAGAACCCAACCACCCATTCCTCCTCCGATCGATCCATAAATGCAGAGGATTTGCATGGCGGTGGTCCTTATGCAGCGAGAAATAATCTATAGAACAGACAGCACTCTAGATCAGAGCCACACCACTGACATAATGTAAGCTTAACCAGCTTATATAAAGGAAAGAAAGGAATAGATGGCGGCACAGGCGCTGCTAATTTAGCATAACCCACTACTACCATTGATTTATATTTAAATAATGACTTAAAGTTCAACTTAAAATAAGAAAATAAATAAATAAATATAAAGCTGTCATTAGAGGCAGCAAAATGGTGAAAGTACCAGTTCCAAAAGATGTGAAATATCACCCTTTTTGGTGATATTTCACGTCTTTTGGAACTGGTACTTTCAAGGGGGTACAGCTAATTTATATTATAATTGGCATTATTTTAAATTTGAAATCGATTTTATTAATTGGATTTAAAGTGCTAAATTATATAGGGAACAATCAGCTACGTTTTGTCTTATTACCTTTACCTTCCCTTTCTTGTTTTTTTTTTTGTTTTACTTTTCGTTATTTTTATGTTAATTTTTCGCTCTACATTTATTGCCATACTACTGGCTGATGTTTTATTTTGTTTTATTTTATTTTGAAATATCAGATATATATATATATATCACTAACCAACTCTACTAACTTAAACAACCGCTTGGTCACTGGTGGCACCGCTCCTGCCTCCACGTGGCGGGGCCGGTAACCTGGGGGATAAACCAACCCTCAGGGCTAAAAGGAGCAACAATGGAAACAAATGAATTTCCACGTTTGGAGCCAAAGTGCCCTCAATCTAGTGACAAATACGATACTGACCGTGACTTATCTCTCTCGAAGAGAATCAAAAAGGACACTGACAGACAAGAATCACCAGCTTTTCTAATTATACATTCTCTGTCAACACAACCTGTAAGCAAGCTCTCCCCCTTCATCATTCAGAGATGCCTCGAACATACCACAGGGGGTTCACCAAAATTGGTGAAACATCTCCAGTTGTTAATAGAGACCACCAATTCTCAACACTCTTACGTCTGACAGCCTTGAGTGGAATCTCAGTTCAAGTCACACCACACCACATATCACCCTGAATTCTTCAGAGAGGGAATGATCACTGAATGGGATGTATTGAACGTCCCTGAAGATGAAATAGTTGAGGAACTTAAAGAACAAAAAGTCACTCAGGCAAAAACGATTGTGATCCATAAAAATGGAAGTTTAGTCTCTACCCAGAATATAATTTTAAATTTCAGTTCTCCAAACCAACCAGCTTTGGTCAAGGTAGGATATTTAAACTGTTGCATTCAGCCATATATACCAAACCCCCTAAGATGTTTTAAATGCCAGAAATTTGGCCATTCCCAGACAACATGCCATGGAGATGCAACATGTGCAAACTGTGGGTGTAAAACTCATACACAAACAGAATGTAAAGCATTAACCCACAGTGTCCAAATTGCAAGGGAAACCATCTGGCATATTCCAAAGACTGCAGCCTCTGGAAGTTGAGGGAAAAAATTCAGAAGTATAAAATTGAAAATAAAGTTTCCTACCAAGAGTCAAGGAAACAAGTAAAATTAAGTATGCCAAAATGCACCTATGCTTCTGCTGCTTACAGTCATCAAGCAGGTGTCAGACGGAAGTGTCCATCCCTCCAGACACATTGATCTCAGACTCGGCTCAATGCCGACCGGGCTAGCCAGATGGGTAAAGTGCCTGCCTGGCAACCCAAAGGTTGCGGGTTCGAATCCCGCCGGGCTTGGATCAAAGTACTGCAAAAACCTTGGGAGGTGCACTATGGCCACAGAAGCTGATGCGCCAACAACTACCAAAAAAAAAAAAAAACTCGGCTCGATCAGTCCTCTCGGTCCAGCATCCATCTCCACCAAACGTAGTAGACCAATGCAATAATACACCACTGACAGTTCCACCCCGTTGTCGAGCAGTGGATAATTTCCAGAAATCTGATCCTGTTAAGGTGAAGAAATCTCACCTATCAAGCATGGACACAGATGATACCACCAACTCAGAAGATCTGCTTGAAATACATGCAGATGATGATATGGAAGAAGGCAATGACTCAAGATGCCGAAATTTTTCAAGAAAAGAAAAATCAAAACCAGACAGATATAAAGAAGCTACCTACAAAAAGCAGACAGACTCCTCTTCTGCTCACAAAACCAAATAATGGAACAAATCATACAATGGAATTGCAGAGGATTTTGCAGCAGTATTGATGATATCTATGAACTAATTCAATGTTACAATCGTGCTGCCATATGTTTATAAGAAACGAATTTAACAACAAAAATATCCGTTTCAGTCAAAAACTATACTGAAACTAACAGCTCTGAAACTAACAGATCTGAAACTAACAGCTCCCATGGAGGAGTAGCTATACTAGTGGAATCATGAGTCCTCTCTAGGCACATAACATTGCAAACACCATTAGAAGCTGATACCTGTATAGTAATAGGTATCACGTTGACGTTGACAGTGGCCTCGATATATCTCCTGTCAAACCGTCCATACATAATTCAGGATCTGGAAAATTATTTCTCAGTTACCGTCTCCTATCTGTCTATTAGGAGTTTTTAATGGACATTATCCATTGTAGGGTTCTTTGGTCTCAGATGGACGTGGTGAGTTTATTGAAATGCTACTTGACAGAGAGAATTTGACACTATTGAACACAGGCTTACCCACTTACATCCATTTTCCTACTGGGTTAACCACTGCTATAGATCTATCAATCTGCTCTCTGATCCTCTTCCCAACTATAGAATGGGCAATACACGACAATCCTCTAAACAATGATCATTATCCGCTGATTTGTAGCCTTCAAACCACCCAGTCCAAACATAAAGAAACAAAAAAGAAATGGAAATTTTCCAAAGCTAAGTGGACAAAATTTACCTATCATGTATCTTTTGACAAGGATATCATTGAGCCTTCTGCTATAGACACTGCCACCGATCATATCAAAATGCTGATACTAACAGCTGCAACAGCCACCATCCCACAGTCTCAAATAAGAAACCGTCGGCATACCAGTCACTGGTGGAATGGTGATTGTAATAAAGCAAAAAGAGAAAAAACGCAGCATGGAACACCTTCCACAAATATCACACCACTGCCAACCTTATTAACTTCAAGGGACTGAGAGCCAAGGCTCGTTACATCTGGTGAAAGGCCAAAAAAGATTCATGGATAAAATCTGCCTCATCAATCAACAAAGATACTGACACCCGAATAATCTGGAAAAAAATAAAGAAGCTAAGCGGGAAATATCATATATCACCTTCTCCTATTATTAACTGGAATGGGAAGGAGATTTTCTCTCCTGGGGAGATTGGCTTTGGAACTATGTTCTGCGAATTGTCCGCCTCAAGCGCATATCAACCGTATTTTCAAAAAATTAAAGCCAAAGCTGAGAAAAGGAAACTGAACTTCAAAGCTACATGCCCTTTAACCAACCACTCACAATATCTGAACTTAAAGAATCTATATATAACTCAAAAAACAGTGGTCCTGGTCCTGACAGAATTTACTATATAATGCTTCGAAGTCTCAATCAGAAATCATTATCGTTATTGCTAAAATTTTACAATCGGATATCTCAGAACATATATTCCCCACTTCCTGGCAACATTCTTATGTAATAACTATACCGAAACCTGGAAAAGATCACTCAATTCCTCACAATTATAGATCAATTTCTCTAACCAGCTGCTTGAGTAAGACTTTGAAAAAAATGGTTCACCATTGACTCACCTCAGTTACAATCAGTTCAGTTTTCAAAAGAATAGATCTTCCCTAAACCTCATGACAAAAGCTGAATCAAATATAAGAAATGCATTTGTCAGAAATCAACATCTCGTCATGATATGCCTTGATATAGAAAAGGCTTTTGATACCACATGAGGATACGGCATCCTAAGAGATCTCCATTCTATTCGTATGAGAGGTCATTTACCATGTTTTATTTAAAGCTTCCTTCGACACAGATCTTTCCAAGTTAGGTACCAGCAGGTTTTCTCAAACATACGTACAAAAAGGAGTCCCACAAGGCTCTGTTCTTAGTGTCACTCTGTTTTCAATACAAATAAACAATATCACAAATCGCATTCCAAACACCATTGACTCATATCTTTGTGCAGATGATCTTACCATATCGTGCCATTCCCAGAATATGAACTATATCTACAAATATCCATAAATAACATTGAATTATGGATGGCACAAATTGGGTACAGACTGTCAAGCCACAAATCTACAGCTATACATTTCTGCACAAAGCACAGAATGCATCCTGAACCTCAGTTGTACTTTGGCCCCTCATCCTTTACTGATCGTGAACAGTATTCACCTCCTAGATCTAATTTTTGATAAGAAGTTATACTTCCAGGAGCACATCAAATATCTAAGAACCACTTGTGCAAAGAAAATGAATATACTCCAGGTCATCTCCATACATTTTGGGGTGCAGATCGTTATACCTGCTTCACTTATATAAGTTCCTAATTAGATCTCAGCTAGACTACCAGCACCTGTTTATAACTTAGCTAGGGAAAGCACCTTAGCCCATCTTGCGCCCATCCAACACTCTTCTTGTAGGATAGCCCTAGGTGCATACAGAACATCTCCAGTTCAGTCTTTACGTTGAGGCTCATGAACCTCCACTTAGAATCAGAAGGAAGATGTTGCTGATAAATTATTCACCTAAAATTAAAAGCCTACCTACTGATCCTGTTTGGCCACTACTGCATGATCCCCCTCGACGTGGCCACCTGTACGTGGTGACGGGACCTCCCAGTGACACTGCTGGACTCCCAGACTAGCATCACTGGGATCCAAAGCCCGCAGCCCAGGTTCCAGGCTTACATCAATGGAATCCGGCGTGTTTGCCGTGCGCTGCGACCCGTGGAAATTCAGAAAGGGAGATCCTGTTGGTTGAGGGGCCCAGCTTCGATACACCACTTTGGCCCCTGCTTCGACAAGACGGGTGGTCCTGGAAGGCCCGGCTAGGATCAATCGGCTAGTAGGCTAGCCTGCGAGGGTCAACCGTGTCAATGCCACGCCCCTACCCTCATGGTCCGAGGGACAGGATTCAGGCTGGCGGCGGTGCGGGTATAGTGTCTGGGTAGCCCTGGCGTTCCACTCCTGAGCGCATATATTGCATGCCGGGTAGTGGGCGTCCCTTTGGGCTATGTGGTGGGTGGGGAGCCCGGGCACTGAACAATTTAAAAAACTTCATGAATCCTGATAAACATATTCCTTCAGGGGCCCCAACCCGGTCCCTATCTGAAAATATTGAAAAAGAAGCAGATAGCATTATTGCTAAAAAGAGGCAGCGAACTGAATTACCATCAGGGCCAGTCCTAAGGTTCTTAATCATGCATTCTACCAATAAAACACTGATTGGTAAAATGTCGCCCTTTTTTATTCAAAAAGGGTTAGACAGGTTAGCAGGTTCACCCAAATCGGTTAAGAGGCTTCGTTCTGGGGATCTCTTGATTGAAACAAAAAATGACAGGCAGTCTGAACATCTACTCCGAGTAACATCAATCGGAGGAATGCCCATAACAGTGACACCACACAGAACACTAAATTCATCGAGAGGTGTCGTTTCGGAGTGGGGCCTTCTCGACGTCACCGAGGAGGAAATCTGCTCCGAATTAAAACCACAGGGAGTTACTGCCGTCAAGAGAATCACTGCGCGAAGGGATGGAAAAATTGTTAAAACCAGGAGTGTTATCCTGACTTTTAACTCTCCCAAACCTCCTGATGAGATTAAAGCTGGCTACATCAACTGTCCAGTTCGTCCATATGTTCCAAACCCTTTATGGTGTTTTAAATGCCAGAAATATGGACATTCTCAAATGGCCTGCCGTGGAGTCCTTGCATGCGCTCGATGTGGTGCAAAGGACCACGAAACAACAGCATGTTCAGCCACGAAACCCACCTGCATTAACTGTGAAGGTGAACACCCGGCCTACTCACGAGCATGCCAGAGGTGGAAAGAAGAAAAAGAAATTCAACGGCTGAAGGCAGAGCTAAACATATCGTACCAGGAGGCAAGGAAAGCAGTGAAACCTCTTAATATCAAAAAACCTACCTACGCCCAGAAGGTAGCAGGGAGTTGTTCGATTGGGACTCAGACGGACATGTCCGTCCCTCCAAAAGAATCATTTACTCCCATTGCACGTTATCTTTTAAGCTCCCAAAAACCTGCACAGAAGGACCAATCAGCTGCCACTCCTATATCAGTACCTCCTAATGCTCCACAAATAATAAAAGCAAATGTAAAAGAAAAGAATAAGAAAGGTGAAATACCACCTAGTACCCAAGAAAACATGGATGTCGAGCAGAAGGAGGTACAAGAAGACTCAGTTTTGGAGCTCTTTGCTGAGGAGGAAATGGACACTGGACAGCGTCCATACTTCCCCAGGAAGGAGAAGGTCAGAACTGAAAAAGGTAAGCCCTCAGCACCTCGGAAGCCGCCTGATGGACCCACCAAGCCAAAATAATGGCTAAATTCCTACAGTGGAACTGTCGTGGATTCCGGCAAAATACTGATGACATCAAGGCACTCCTGCAAAAGCACAAACCAGCTTGCTTTTGCATACAGGAGACTTACTTAAAGGCAAATGATG
Organism: Mastigoproctus giganteus; assembly: GCF_048544385.1. Classification (NCBI taxonomy): domain Eukaryota; kingdom Metazoa; phylum Arthropoda; class Arachnida; order Uropygi; family Thelyphonidae; genus Mastigoproctus; species Mastigoproctus giganteus. The sequence goes on along the minus strand of NC_143585.1, from coordinate 139,841,861 downwards.
ACCCCAGTATGCATAACATTACCATCATTCCTGCTCACGGAGGAGTCGCAATCCTCATCGGCAACCAGATCCCATTTCAGCCTTTGCAGCTTACAACTAGCATTGAGGCTGTAGCAATTCGCCTTTCAGTGGGGTTCTTATTAACTGTCTGCTCTGTGTATTTGCCACCTGGGATAGACATCCCCCAGACCGACCTTAATGATGTTATCAAGCAATTGCCTTCCCCATGTTTAATTCTTGGGGATTTCAATGGACATAACACTCTGTGGGGTAGTACTAACACCAGTGGAAGGGGACGAGTCATAGAGCATATGCTCACTGATAATGACCTCTCCCTCTTAAATGTGGGAACAAACACCTTCTTCCACATGCCTACCCGTACATTCTCTGCCATTGATCTTTCTATCTGCTCCCCTTCTCTCCTTCCTTCACTTACTTGGGAGGTAGAAGAAAATCCATATGGAAGCGATCACTTCCCCGTGATAACAACCCTAACTAGTGGTAGACCCTGTCTGCCATTTAGTTTACCGCGGTGGAAGATTGATCAGGCTGACTGGAATGCCTTTCAATATCTGGCAAACTTTGACATTGCTACAGTCAGTCAGGAGCCAATCAATGAAGCAGTCATGTATGTCACAGAAACGATTGTCCAAGCAGCTGCAATTGCAATCCCAAAATCATCCAGCCGGTTCCCACTATTTCCCAAACCTTGGTAGAATTCAGAATGCACGGCAGCAAAAAAAGCACAAAACAAAGCGTGGGGGATATTCCGCCGTTATCCCACCACTGAAAATTTAATATCATTCAAACGTGCATGTGCAAAAGCACGTTATGTACGACGTCAGAGCCAAAGGAAATCTTGGATTCATTTTACATCTTCCATAACTCAGGCTGCTAGCTCAAAAGTAGTCTGGGATAAGATCCGGAAAATGAAGGGAAAATATCCACCATGCCCTTCAGTGATCCTCGAGCAGAACGGATGTCCAATTGCAGATCGAACTGCAGTTGCAAATAGTCTAGGGGAAACATTTGCAAAAATCTCTACAACAACATCTTTTCCCGCAGAGTTTTTGGCCCTGAAAAAGAAAATTGAGAAAAACCCACCGAACTTCTCTTCAAAAGGGCTTGAATCATATAACAAGCCCTTTTTACAGGAAGAGTTAAATGCAGCACTCGCTCTCACGCATGCAAGTGCTGTGGGGCCCGATGACATCCACTAAGAAATGCTAAACCACCTCTCACCACAATCTAAGGATCACCTTTTAATTCTGTTTAACAGAATTTTTATTCACAAACAATTTCCGGATTCCTGGCAAAGGGCTATCGTCCTTGCTTTCCCAAAACCAGGAAAAGACCCTAGCAATCCAAGTAACTATCGTCCTATTGCTCTGACAAGCTGTTTGTGCAAAGTCCTGGAAAGAATGGTTAATGCACGCCTCGTATGGTATTTAGAAACAAATGGTCTGCTTTCCAGGACACAGTGCTTCTTCCGAAGAAATCGATCCACTCTGGATCATTTAATCCGATTGGAAACGTCCATTCGTGATGCTTTTATTAAATCCGAGCATTTGGTAGCAGTTTTCTTTGATATTGAAAAAGCTTATGACACAGCCTGTTGATTTGGGATATTAAAAGACCTCTATAACTTTGGTCTTAGAGGTAACCTTCCTCTTTTTATTAAAAACTTTCTTTCGAATCGCCAGTTTCAAGTCCGTTTAGGATCCACCCCCTCTCTCGAGTTTTCTCTCAGGAAGAGGGAGTCCCACAAGGATCCGTTCTAAGTGTCACGCTTTTCGCAATCAAAATAAACTCTATCGCAGAACAACTTCCACCCACTGTAAACAATGCCCTCTATGTTGATGACTTTGCTATATTTTGTCATTCATGCAATATGAGGGTCATTGAAAGGCAACTGCAGAAAACCATTGACCATCTTACAGCTTGGTCTTTGGCTAATGGGTTCAGATTTTCATCACAGAAGACTGTTTGTGTACACTTCTGTCGCAAACGTAATCTTCATCCTGACCCAGAATTAAGGCTTGGGCAAAATAACATCCCAGTTGTAGCAGAATTCAAATTCCTTGGACTTATTTTCGACAAAAAGCTGACATTTTTACAACATATTCGTCAGCTGAGGACAAGATGTGTCAAAGGGTTTAACATCCTTCGTGCCCTTTCGTCAACTTCATGGGGCGCAGATCGTGCTACCCTTCTTCGTCTCTACCGGGCACTTGTCCATTCCAAACTCGACTATGGGTCTCAGGTCTATGGTTCTGCTAGATATAGTGCACTTCGGTGGTTAGATCCAATCCACCATCAAGCCATCCGGACAGCCACTGGAGCATTTTGCGCAGCTCCTGTCCAAAGCCTTTACGTTGAAGCAAATGAACCATCTCTGTCTCTTCGACGTAAGCAGTTGTCCTTACAGTACGCCTTTAAATTAAAATCCCTGCCCGATCATCCCACGTGGCCATCTGTCTTTGAGCCATGCTGGGAAAACCTCTACAACACCCGTCAGACTGCCAACAAACCTTTTGGTATTCGCATTCAAGGGCTGCTGAATGAGCTAAACTTGACGGTAGACAACGTTGCCCAGTCACCAAGGCAATTCTTTCCACCCTGGCATGCTTATTTTACAACTTGCGACTTCTCCCTTAAGATCTGGGAGAAGGCTACTACACCGTCATCTGTCTACCAGCAACTCTTTGCATCACATAGACAGCAGTATTCTGACTTTCTGCCAATCTATACAGATGGCTCAAAGTTAGAATGTCATGTGGGATCTGCTGTTGTGTTCCCTCACAAAACATTATCCTATAAGATCCCACAAGAAACTAGCATTTATACTGCAGAGTTGCATGCAATACAATCAGCCCTAGATCACATTAAAAATCGCGACTACCAGAGGTATGTGATTTATTGTGATTCATTGAGTGTATTACAGGCTCTAGTATCGGTAAGGTATAACCCTCATCCGATCCTGTCCAGGATCCGGAAGATTCTTTTTTCTCTCGTGGAATTAGAATTTGATATTCGCTTTTGCTGGATCCCAAGCCACATTGGGATCCGGGGAAATGAATTAGCTGATACCGCTGCTAAATCAGCCATTTCCCTGGATAATCATTGCCTGTCAGTCCCCTATACAGACTACAGGCAAATAATACGTTCTAAATTACTCTCCCAATGGCAAGATTCTTGGCACGGACAGGCCACAAATAAATTACATCGCATTAAGCCTGTAATTACGCAATGGCAGTCCAGTCTACGCAGGGTCCGAAGAGAGGAAGTTGTTCTTGCTCGGCTCCGCATAGGTCATAGTCATCTAACCCATTCCTACTTGCTGAGGGCGGATGACCCACCTATGTGCGAGATATGTAATGTTATTTTAACCGTTACTCATATTTTAATAGAATGCCCTGTTTTTATAGAAGCACGACGCTTGTATTTTACCGCTTTTAATAATGTGACTGAGCCATTTACACTCAGTCAGATTATAGGTGACAGAGACAGTATGTCCGACGTTTTTAACTTTTTACAATCTATTAATTTTTATACAAGAATCTAAGGTTTATACTTTTTTATACTTTTACTTTGCATCTTTTGACAATAATTAATTACTTGACGTGGTAGCTTTGGCTACCAAAATGTTTAGTAGTGTTTTAAAATTTGACTTGGCGCATTATGGCCTTAGCTGCCAATGCGCCATAAAAAAATCAAATCAAATCAAATCAAACACTGCATGATCCTCAGTGGAAAACCCATTATGCAAATAAACCCAGAACAATTCGGCCTACTGGTGTCAGACTACAGAATCTAAGAGAAAGCTGGAACATTCAGCTTGATAACATCCTCAGTGAATCAAAAGATTTGGATCTCTGTGGACTTCCTTCGCACTTTCTTGTAATGATTACTTTGAGCAATGGGGTAAATGTTCTATAGTAAATGTTAACATTCAACAACTACATTTTGCTCACACACAAAAGTACTCCCACTTTACCCAGATCTATACTGATGGTTCAAAGTCTAAGAATCGAGTGGGTGCAGTTGCAGTCTTCCCTAATACAACTATTTCAATTTCACTTCCAGCTGAATGCAGCAGTTATAATGCTGAGCTCCATGCCATTAGCTTGCTATGAAAACATCTCACTGCTGTCAATAAATAAAAGCATAATATATACTGATTCACAGAGTGCTCTTTTAGCTTTTAAAAGACTTCCTCATCTAACAATCCTTTATTTTAAGCTCATAAGACATATGCTGATGTGTCTACATGAGCATCGGCAAACTGTCATCTTCTCTTGGATCCCTGGCCACAGTGGTATTCCAGGAAATTAATGTGCAGATGACGCTGCAAAGCATCCTTCCAACATAGCCTCAACAAATGCCCCATATCCCCATATCCTGATTATAAACACAATATACGGAGAACAACTATAGAACAATGGACACTTCTATGGAAAATGTCCATATCCTGATTATAAACACAATATATGGAGAACAACTATGGAACAATGGACACTTCTATGGAAGCAAACAAATAAGCTATTCCAAATAAAACCTGAACCACAATTATGGACTTCTAGCCTTCTTAAAAATAGAAAAGAAGAAGTAATCTTAGCCAGAACTCGAATAGGTCACACTCGCCTCACATATCTCTACTTGCTTACAGGAAATGATACTCCTCAGTGTGCGCACTGCTCGCAACCTCTTACAGTAAAACATATACTCTTGAATGTAGCTTGTTCAACCACACGCTTCTTGATTAGACCGGGGTTCAAGCCTGTCACCACCAAATACAGAGGGTGCGGAAAGGTCAGGGAATGACCACCGCATATCCCGGAGAAATATGGCCTTAGTTGCTAATGCTCGGAAAAAAAACCCAAATAAATAACAAGCTTGTTCAACAATGCCCGACGAACATCTTTTAGTTTAATTTCAGATCTACAACTACCTCTGTCTCTGAATTCTTTCTCTATTTAAAACAAATTCAAATGTATGATCGTTTCTAACTGCTGCTCAAGCAGTTTTTATATGTAAAGTCAATTTATTTGAGAGGCGCAATATGACCTATGTAGCCCTTGTGCCAGAAAACATCACACAACAACCGAATTGGAATTGAGCATTGGAGAAAGCACTATTCCAGTAGTAGCTGAGATGAAATTCTTGGGATTCATATTTGTTAATAAGTTGACATTTCTCCAATACATTCGTCAGCTATGCACCAAGTGCATGAGAAAACTGAACATTCACCTTGCTCTCTCTTCTACTTCATGAGGTGTAGACTGGTGTACTTTTTATCTGTCTGTATCATGCACTTGTACGGTCAAAATTAGATTCTAAGTCTCAGGTATATGCATCTACCAGGTATCTGCCAGAAATAGTGTACTTCGGTGGCTTCATTCATAAACATGCCCTCCTTATTGCTACAGGCGCATAGAGAACATCACCTGTCTAAAATCTATATTTTGAAGCAAATGAACCATCCTTGTCACCAAAAACAGTTGTCTCCACAGTATGCCTTTAAGCTGAACTCCCTGCCAGGCCACCCCACACCGTTTTTGAGGCACGATTGGAAAATATTTATAAAATACATGTGAGAGGTACTTTAAAGAGTTTAACATCATGGTAGACAAGGTTGCACGATCATCAAAGCAGCCCCTTCCACCCTGGCATGCTCAAATACCAGCACATAACTTCTCGCTTAAGAATGCTACGAAGTGCAATACTCCATCTTCCATCTACCTTCCGCTCTATTCTCAACACTGTGCTGAACATTTTGACTTCTTGCCAGTTTACACAGATGGCTTGAAGTTTCAGTCGATGTAGGATCTGTTACTGTTTTTTCAGATAATATTATGTCTGTGCAGATTCCCTCTGAATTCATGCAGCTCTGCAGCATATACAGTGCAGAACTGCATGCTTTGGGGTTAACTTTGAATCACATAACTTTGAATCACATAAGAACTTTGAATACCAACAGTTTATTATATACACTAATTCATTGGCTTTATCAGCGATGAGATACTCTACTCATCCGACCCTGTCCTGGATTCAGCAGATGATATACAATCTCTTTGAAGGTGGATTCAACATCCTACTTCTACTGGATCCCTAGCTATGTTGGGATTAGAGGAAATGATTTAGCTGATACTGAAGCCAAATCAGCAGCTCTGACAAATATTCTTGATCTCTCAGTCCTCTAAATAGACTACAGGCAAATAATCCATAATAGGTTATGTTCTCAGTGGCAAGATTCATGTTATCAGTAGTTTACTACTGATACGATGATATCAGTGCAGGGATCATAAAGAAGTTGTTCTTGCTTGGCTTTGCATAGGACACAGTTATCTGACATGCTCCTTTCTGGTGAGGGCTGATGAGCAACCTATGTGCAAGCAATACAACACAGTTTTATCCAATAAACATATTTTATCCAACTGTACCAATTTTAGAAATGCTCGTTTTACTGTTTTTAACCATCTGACTGAGCCTTATACACTCAGTTAGATTTTATCCAACAGAGCTTATCTTAGGCCTAGGAAAACTAGGCATGTGCCTTAGGCCTGTGCTTGAGGGCACCCATGAATGGCAATGAACACAGCCAAAATTGTAATGCATGACTTTGTAGGAACTACAATGGGGTCTTGCAGGAGTGTTACCAATTACATTGTCGACATTTTTATAACTACAACGTCAAGCGATATGATAAAAGTATTACATTTAGATTATTATTTCTCGCTTTCTCACAACCCCTCAAATTTCTTCCGTGACTCCCAGTGAGGTCGGAACCTACATGGTGGTAATCTCTGTTTTACATAGATGGTATATTTTCGTTTCTGCCATTTTCTATAGTGAATTTTTATATTTTATTTTTGTCTTAATTTTGATTTTGTTTTGTAGAGTATTAGCTGTTTCAAATCATTGGGAATAATTGAATAAATATCTTATTTTAAAATATAACTGAGTCTCTAAGCTCTAAGTAACTAATATATTCTCCTAATTAGTTACCTTTCTGTGTTTGATATTCCACAAGTTAATTTTTGTTTTGTGAAATGTATTTATCTGTACCAAATAACAAATATTCAACTGTATGGTATTGAACAAACAGCTGCCTCATCTTAGAGCAGAATAATATAATATCAGTAATTTATAAAGCAGTTTCAAGCAAGAATTATTGACAAGATGACTTTTTGAATGCACCATTGGCACCAATACCTATTAATTTATCAATATTATCATTAATCCAAAAACATTAGATGTTATTTCATAATAAACATTATTTCAGGGGTGCCAAAAATACTCTTGCTTAGGGCCTGAATATCCTCAAGTTAGGCCCTGTATCCAACAATGGCAGTTTGTTTTTACAAGCCATAAATATATACACACACATACGTAAAATAGATAAATTTTTACTCTTATACTGCATTTTATTTATGTGTGCATAACATTTTGATGAGGTAACATTTTTAACCTACTCCCGATTCCTTATTCCTTATCCACTACCAATTCCTTAAATGTTGATCTCCAGCAGGGGAAAAGATAACTTAGTTTATTTTAATCCTTTTAAAACTCAGTCCTGTCTTATATCTCGCAAAAAGGATTCTTCTGTTTCTATTCTTACGTTAGATGACATTCCGATTTCTAGGCAACATTATATATCTCTATTGGGGATTACCCTGACTTCTAATCTCTCTCTTGGCATAAGCAAATATTGCTTCCTCTGCATCTAAAAAACTGGGTTTTTTTCTTTAGCTCTCGGTGTTACTTTTTTTTTTTCTACCAAACAACTCTACAAACCACAAATCCGCCCTACCACAGAATATTGTTCCCACATCTGGGGTGGTGCTCCCAAAACCTCTCTCAGGCTTCTTGATTTCGTTCAGAAGAGGGCAGTTAGATTAATTAATGTCTCATCTGTGTAACAGAGTCTCTCCACTCTTTGTCTCATAGACACAAATTTCTGCTGCATGCCTTTTCTATAGATACTTGCATGGGCACTGTTCTTCTGAATTGGCTTGTATAATTCCTTTCTTCAAAGAAGTCTGATCATGTGCTGTAACCAGTCAACATCCTTTTACTGTCCAAGTTCAAATTCACAGAACCAACTTTTCTTCTTACTCATTTATTCATTCCACTTCTGTTTTCTCGAACAACCTTCCTTCATACATATTTCCTGAAAATTACAAACTGCAAAAGTTCAATTCTAATGTCAACAAGTATCTTCTTTCATCTTTTTAATCTTCAACTCATGCATAATGCTAAGTACTATATGTTCTTTAAAAAAAGAAAAAGTACCTATACATAACAATGGCTCCGAGTGCCAAGCAAGTGACTATAGCTATTTCTGAGTGATTTCCAAGCGATTTTCGTAGAGCGGCTGATATTTATAGTATTATTCTTCATTTTTGACAGAGTTATTTAATTTTTATCTTCTAAAGTAAAGAAGCTAGCATACCTAACAGAAAGGAAAGACACCTTTCTTCTTGTACATAGGACTAATTTACTAACGCACTAACAAATAACCCTACTTTATCGCTTGGTCACTGGTGGCACTGCTCCTACCTCTATGTGGTGGGGCTGGAAACCTGGAAGAAGAAAGCCACCCTTCCAGGGCAAAAAGGAGCAACGATGGACAAAAATAAACAGTCCTCATGTGGGTCTTATGATCCAGATCTAGACAAACATGATCCAGATCATGACAACACAAATATATTCCATGCTAAGAGAAAAAAAAGAAGGAATGGATAATACCACTCCTCTCTTTCTAATACTACACTCCTCCACAGACCAACCATTGAGTTTGTTTGTTATTTGGTTTTTAGGAGCATTAGCAATTAAGGCCATGTTGCTCCAGGATATGCGGTGGTCATTCCCTGACCTTTCCGCATCCTCCATATTTGGTGGTCACGGGCTCGAACCCCAGTCTAATCAAGAAGCATGTGCTACGCACTGCTGCTCCTGCCCACCTGGCTACGGAGGCACCCAACCATTGAGTAAGCTGTCCCCATTTTTGATACAGAAATGTCTCGAAAATGTGGCTGGCCCTCCTAAAATGGTTCGGCAATTAAGATCCGGAGATTTATTAGTTGAAATGACCGAACATAGACATGCTGAGAGACTATTGAAAGTATCTACTTTTGGGGGAATTCCCATGAAGGTTACCCCACATGCCACCTTAAACTCCTCCAAAGGGATAATATTAGAGTGGGATCTATTAAATGTATCTGAGGATGGACTTGTGCATCAACTACGAGATCAAAACATGGTACAAGCCAAAAGAATTGTCATTAAAAGAGATGGAGAGCCTGCCCCTACACAGATGGTGATACTAATATTCTACCTACTTCCATTAAAGCTGGTTATCTAAGATGTCAAGTAAGCCATACATCCCAAATCCAGTCCGGTGCTTTAATTGCTAAAAATTTGGTCATTCCCAAGCTGTCTGCAGAGGTGTAGCCACTTGTGCTAACTGCAGATCAAAAGAGCACACACACACACACACACACTGTAATACTGAAATGCCAATTTGTCCTAACTGCCATGGTGACCACTCTGCTTTCTCTAAGGGATGCCCTCAGTGGAAAAGAGAAAAGAATAAAGAATATTCAAAAATATAAGATTGAGCAGAAAGTATCATATCAAGAAGCTAAAAAACATTTTGCAGTACCTGTTAAGTCACCTACATATGCTTCAGTTACTCAACGGCTATGCTCAGTAGCAATTCAGACTGACTGCTCAATCCCTCCAAATATCTCAATATCTAGTTGGGCTAAATCACTCCTCTCCTCATCAAAGGAAAAACCTACTCCCAAATATGCTACTCGAGCAGCAAATACTCCTGTAACAATACCTCCAGATAAGAAACCTAATGAGTAACCAAAAGAACGAGCCAATGAGCCCTGAAAGAAGCAACCCAACTAAATTTATTTCCGATACCATGGATATTGATGAAAAGATAGATGAAGATGATTCAGTTCTTGAGATTCATCCAGAGGATGACATTGACATGGGTAGGCCAATCTTCTCAAAAAAAGGAAAAGCAAAAGTAGACAAGCGCAAACAAAAAAATCCACCCTAAGTAACCAAACCCACCAGTTAAAACCAAACAATGCACACAGTGATTCAATAGAATTGTCGCAGACTTCGTGCTAATTTAGATGACCTCTACGATCTCCTAAGTGAATATAAGCCTGTTGCAGCATGCATACAAGAAACAAACCTAACAAATGCAGTAGCTATAACAATCAAACACTTCACGATTTATAGAAAAGATAGAACTGCTCTAATGCAGCACACGGAGGATTAGTGCTGTTAGTAAACTCTTTAATTCCCTCCAGACCTATTCCCTTGCAAACACCATTGGAGGCAATTGCAGCCCGTATCACCATTGGCATAACGATAACATTAGTCTCACTGTATCTGTCACCAAACCACGCTTACACCCTTGCTGATTTAGATGACCTAATAAGACAAATACCTGCTCCTTTCTGTATTCTGGGTGACTGGAATGGCCATAACCTCCTATGGGGTTCTCAACATCTTGACTGCAGAGGACAAATAATTGAGAAATTCTTGGATAAGCACAATCTAACTATTTTAAACACCGGTGATCACACATATGTGCATATACCATCTGGTTCAAGCTCTGCCATTGATCTATCAGTATGTTCCCCAACAATATTTCCTCTCATAGACTGGACAGTTACTGACAACCCTCTTGGTAGTGACCACTACCATTGTACTTGATCGTATGTAATTTCTGTACAAATTCTCCTCCGCAGAATAGTTCCAAATTGTTCTAATTTCCAAATTAGAACAATTTGAAAATTTGACAAGGCCAACTGGACTAAATATCAAGAAATAGCTCATTTAGATTCCACTATCATTGCTACTGACAAGATTGATTCTGCAGTAAGCTAGATTACACAACAAATAATGAGAGCAGCTGAATCTGCTATCCCGAAATCATCATTTAAAATCCGACTCCATCCAAAAATGTGGTGGAATGAAGTATGTAGCATTGCCAAAAGAGAAGGGAATAAATACTGGAATCAGTTTAGAAAACATCCAACCACAGCTAACCTCCTACAGTTTAAGAGAGAAAGGGCTAAGGTTCGTTATGACTCAGACAAATGAGTAAAAAAAAGAAGCATGGCCACGCTATGCTGCCACCATAAGCAGATTCACAGATACTGCTACAGTCTGGAAAAAAATCAAACATATTAATTGCAAATACTCACTTGCTACTTCTCCGATTCTATTTCCAAAAGGAAAGGAAATTTCTGAACCTGTGGAAATTGTTAATGCTTTGGGCTCATCTTTTGAAACACTCTCAGTTGTTTCTGCCTATGAACCAGCCTTTCAGTCGCTAAAATGCAGTACAGAAAAGTACAAACTGAATTTTAATACCGCTCTCCAATATTTATACAGTCTGACACTGACCATGACTAAACTGCTTAATGCGCTCACAAAAGTGAAAAACAGTGCTCCCGGTCCTGATGGAATTTATTATACAATGATTTCCCATTTAAGTGAAAGATCATAAAGTGTCCTCTTACGACTCTATAATAGAATTTTCTTAGAGGAATATTACCCAACCAGCTGGTGCCATTCTTATGTGCTAGCCTTCCCGAAACCAGGAAAAGACCACACAGATCCAACAAACTATCAGCCTATCTCCCTAACAAGTTGCTTGAGTAAAACAATGGAAAAAAATAGTTAACGCCTGACTAACATGGTATTTTGAGACTCAAAACATTCTAAGTCCAAGCCAGTATGGTTTTCGGAGAAGTAGATCGACACTTGATCTCATTATCAAAGTGGAAGCAAATATTCGGAACACCTTTCTAAGAAATGAGCACTTTGTTATGATATGCATTGACATCGAAAAAGCATTTGATACAACTTGGCGTTATGGGATTCTTAGCGACTTACGTAAATCTGGTCTTCGGGGTCGTCTCCCAAAATATATTCAGAATTTTCTATCCAGCAGATCCTTCCAGGTCCACTTCCAATTGTCACTTTCTGAAACATACGTACAAGAAGAGGGAGTTCCCCAGGGATCAGTGCTCAGCACAACACTTTTGATTCTATAACCAAGCGTGTACCTAACACAGTTGTATACCTGTATGCTGACGACCTGTATGGTGACATCTCATGTCATTCTCAAAATATGCGACTTGTTAAGAGACAACTACAAGGCGCCATTAATAGAATAGTCTCTTGGGCCAAAAACAATGGTTACAGAATTTCTAAATCCAAAACAACTGCAATACACTTCTGTCATAAACGTACATTGCATCCTGATCCAGACCTTCAGTTAGACTCACGTTGTATCACATTTCAGAAAATATATTCGTACCAGCTGTCTTAAGAAACTAAATATTCTCAGAGTAATCTCCTCTATGTCATGGGGTGCAGAACATTACATGTTGCTACATTTATATCGCTCATTAATTAGATCCCGCTTAGACTATGCACCTCCTGCATATACCTCAGCCAGGCCAAGTGTACTGAAATGGCTTGATCCCATTCATCACAGTTGCACTGGGGGCCTTTTGTACATCTCCAATTGTAAGTCTGTATATGGAAGCCCATGAACCACCGCTACACCTTCAACAACAAATTCTTTTCCTAAAATATGCCACTAATATCAACAGCCTTTCACATCACCCAATATGGCAATATCTCTCCAGACCAAAATGGGAAAACCTCTATCAAACTAAATCACGTCTCAACAAACCATCTGGCATTAGGCTTCAAGCTCTAAAAACCAACATGAATAACATACTGCAGGATACTAGCATGGAAATCCAGTCATGGCCAAATACCCACAATATACATTGACAGATATTTTCAGAAATGGGGGAAGAATAATCTTCCAGATACTAACATTAAACAATTACATCTGGCCCACACCAATCAGTTTAGAAGTTACGTACAGCTATATACAGATGGATCCAAGACTGCCAATAAAGTTGGTACAGCCGTAGTTTTGCCGGATGCTATCATTGCCAATAAGCTCCCCTTAGTACTATACCACAGAGTTATATGGTATCCTATTAGCCCTCGAGAACATAAAAGAAGTCTTATGTGTTCAATCCATCATATATACCGATTCGCTAAGTGCTGTGAATTGTATACAATGTAAATGCTCCAGCAATCATCCTCTGATACAGAAAATCTGGTCTCAGTTAATGGAAATTCATACACGTGGCCACCACACAATTTTTTGTTGGATTTCTGGACACTCTGGAATCCCAGGAAATGAATAGGCAGATTTAGCTGCTAAAAATTCTCCAAATCTGATCTCCCCCAGTTTCAGGACACCATATGTTGACTATAAATCCATTATACAACAGACCTCTAAAGAACAGTATATGAGAAAAAGAAATAAATAATACTTTTTGAAATAAAGAGAGAACCCAAACAGTGGCAGTCCAGCCTAAGAGGAAATAGAAAAGAAGAAACTGTACTAGCATGACTGCGCATAGGTCATACATACCTCACTCACACCTTATATATAACTCACAGTTATATATAAGACTCCCCACAATGCAGTAACTGTTCATGCCCACTTACTGTAAAGCATATCTTCATTGAATGCCCACTATATCTAAGAAAACGAAAAACTGCTTTCTCTTCACATTTAAAAAATCGCAATCAATTAGCACTACAGAATGTTCTAGGAGATCGTCAGGATATGGATGACATTTTTGTTTTTCTAAAATTGATTGATAAATATCACCTTGTCTGAACTTTTATATCAGAGTCAAAACAAACAAGAAAAATATACTAGCCAGAAATATGTGCATTATAGCCATTGTTGCTGATGCACCAACAAACCCAACAGCAACAACAACATACATAACAATAGTCCTTGAGAATGAAAAAAAAAATTTAGTATGGAAAACATATTTATTTAACATGATATACTATAAGATAGTAAACTAATTATAAGGAATTGTCGGATGTATGGTTTCTTTGGCAATTCTTTACTTTTTATTTAATTTTAATTCACTTTTAAATTTTTAGTGTGAACCCCCAGGGGTTTGCGAACCACCGGTTGAGAACTGCTGATTTAGACAATACTGCAGAAATAATTCAGACACAGCATGAGTTTGTTAAGGGGAAGTCTTGTCTGGCCAATTTAAATGTATAATATGATGTGGTCACAAAGGAACTGGATGCAAAAATTAATTTTGATATCATATACTTGGATTTCAGGAAAGTTTTTGATACTGTTGCACATGGAAGACTACTGTACAAGTTGGAGCAGTATGGCATTAAGGGCAAGTTGCTACAATGGATAAAAGGATGGTTGAATGGGAGAACATAGAGAGTGGTGGTCAATGGGTACTGCTCTACGTGGACTAATGTTATTCGTGGTGTCCCTCAGGGTTCGGTGTTGGGCCCATTGTTGTTTTGTATATTTATCAATGATATTGATGAAGGTATATCAAGCTTAATGCCAAAGTTTGCAGATGATACAAAGGTTGGCAGGGTTATTAATAACAGTAATGACAGTATGCTGCTGCAACAGGATTTGGAAAAGTTGGGTAGATGGGCTGAGAAGTGGCAACTGAAATTTAACATTGACAAATACAAAATACTGCATATAGGTAGCAGTAACCCCAGACAAGTGTACCATGTGTTGTAACACTCAGGGCAGTGGAGGATGAAAGAGACCTTTGGGTAATTGTGCAGTCAGATATAAAGTTTTCTGAGCAGTGCAGACAGGCTGCCAGAGTAAGTCATGGGATCTTGTCAGTGATATACAGAATTTTGCATGCAGGGATATATCCCCTTGTATAAGGCAATGGTCAGGCTACACCTTGAGTACTGTATACAGATCTGGAAGCCTCATTTTAGGAAGGATGTACAGTTGCTAGAACAGTACAGAAAAGGGCAGCAAGACTGATGAAAGGGACAAAGGGGTGCTGTTATGAAGAAAGGCTTAAGTCTGCAAATTTCAGCTTCTGAAGACTTGGCAACTGCGAGGCGATATGATTAATGTGGCCTTGAATGTATTGAGCAGGCTTAATACTAATGGGATTCTTCCTCTTGCTCAGATTACAAACCTGAGGGGGTATAGATTCAAACTGAGGAAAGACAGTTGTAGAATAGGTGTGTGGAAGTTTGCATTTAGCCAGCAGGTAGTTGATTGCTGGAACAAACTTCCATCTGTTGTTGTGGAAGTTGATAGCTTAAATAAATTCAAGGCAGAACTAGACAAACATGTGGAATGAATGGATCGGTGAAATGGGAATGGGGTTTTTTTGGCTGATGCTGTATAAGCTTGCTTTCTTGCATCGTGTTCCTCTACTAATGCTAAGTTAAGTCAGGAAAGAAAAGACAACTTTCCATTTATTTTTTATTAGAGTTACTACTAACAATCACTTGGCCACTCATGGCATTACTCCTGCCCCCTCCCATGCCAGGGCCAGTAACCTGAGTGGCAGAATCCAACCCTCACAGCCAAAAGGAGTATAAAATGGACAAAGAACCTTCCTCCACTTGATCCATTGAGATCATCCACCGATACAGACTGATCATGACTTTTATCAAAATAAAAGACAAAAGAAGAGATCCATGTCAACAAGATTGCCCAGCCTTTATCCTTATTCATTCACTGTCAGATTTTCATGCGAGCAAATTATCCCCATTTCTAACCCAGAAATGAATGCTTGGAAAATGCTGAAGGATCACCGAAGATTGTAAAACATTCAGAGTCTGCAGATCAACTGGTAGAAACAGTGAAACCAAACTAATTAGAAACATTAATGAAGCTAACCACATTTGGTGAAATTCCTGTGAAAATAACACCCCATGCCACTCAGAATACCTCCAAAGGAGTTATAGCAGAGTGGGTCCTCATGAACAAATCAGAGGAAGAAATCGTGCAAGAGTTGGCAGACCAAAGAGTCATACAAGCAAAAAGAATATTAATGCCTATACGGAACATAATACTTACTTTCGGTACCCCAAATTTACCAACAATGATTAAAGCAGAATATTTAAATTGTCACATATGTCCATATATACCAAACCCCATTAGGTGCTATAAGTGTCAGAAATATGGACATTCCCAGGCATCATGCTGTGGCGCTACGATATGACCAAATTGTGGTTCAACAGAATAAGCTGACTATAATGTAGCCTCTTTTACCTGATGCAATTGTAAGTGTAAGCTGGCATATTCAAAAAATATGCTAGGCATATGCCGTAATCATTCTGCATATTCAAAAAATTGTGAAATGTGGAAAATGGGGGGGGAAAAAAAAGGTAAAATACAGAAAACAGAGTTACATATCAGGAAGCAAAACACACATCATGCAGTTTATACCAAAATGCACATATGCACAAACAGTCCAGCAGAGTCATTCTATTGTTCCTGGGAAAAATAATGGAGTCACTGGATAAAGAAGCATTTCCAGATCATCTAGACAACACTGCAGTAATATAATAATTCAGACACAGCATGGATTTGCAGGGAAGTCTTGTCAGACCAATTTGATTGGATACTATGATGCTGTCACAAAGGAACTGGATGCAAAATATAATTTTAATGTCATATATTTGGATTTCAGGAAAACTTTTGATACTGTTGTACATGGAAGACTACTGTACAAATTGGAGCAGTATGGCATTAACAGCAAGTTGCTACAATAGTTAAAAGGATAGTTAAGTGGGAGAAGACAGAGAGTGGCAATCAATGGATGCTGTTCTTCATGGACTAATGTTATTAGTGGAATCCCCCAAGATTTTGGTGTTGGGCCCATTGTTGTTTTGTATATTTATCAATGATATTGATGAAGGTATATTAGGCTTCATGTCCATGTTTCCAGATGATACAAAGGTTGGTAGGGTTGTTAATGATAGTAATGACCATATGCTACTGCAACAGGATCTAGAAAATTTGGGCAGATGGGCTGAGAAGTGGCAACTGAAGTTTAACATTGACAAATGCAAAGCACTGCATATTGCAGTAACCTCAGAGAAACGTACAACTGTATGGTACTGCACTGAACCACAAGAACAGTCAGACTCATACCAGCCTGTAGCCCTACTTTTTGTATTAAATAAACTATTTTAGCATTTTCTCCACCTTAGAATCAGCCAGCACTATACCAATGCAAACTTAGTCATCGAATCAGTATGGCTCAAAAAAGGCTACTTCGTTGTGGATGCCCTAGAAGCTATCATTATTGCTGCAAGGAATACTTCCTGGTAATTTCTATTGACTTTGTTTGGGGGTGTTTGACTCACTTTGGTGGCCAAGCTTCCTCAGGGTAGCCAATCTACCATACAACTTATTTTGCTGCATCAAGGATTGCCTCTCACAGAGGAAGGTAACCATCAATTCACCATACTGCCAGGTTTCCAGACAAGTGCACAGGGGGGTGTTCCCAGGGCAGAGCCCTGGGACCCCTGTTCTGGAACATCCTCTTAGACAAATTCTTGCATACCCACCTGTGACGTGGGATGTCTCTGCTCAGGTGTATGTGGATGATCTGATTGTCACCCTGGTGGCTGACTCCCGTAGGCAACTAGAGGATGCAGCGAACGGAGCCTTCACTACTCTCCAGCTCTGGGCAGAGCAGCACACCTGCAGATTTCACCAGAGAAGACTAACTCCATTCTACTAAAGGGAACATTGCAAAACCATAAAACTGTCTACACAGCTGAAATACCTCGGAGTAATATTAGACAAAAACCTATCTTTCACCCCACACCTGGTCCATCTTCTGAGGGCTGTTGACCCTCCTATGTGTGAGTCCTGTGGCACAATTTTAACAATCAGACACATTTTAGTTGACTGTCCAGATTTTAGCAATATCTGTTTTACCGCTTTTAATTATCTGACTGAGCCGTATACACTCAGTCAGATTTTATCTGACAATGATCATGTGTCTGCTATTTTTAGCTTTTATAAATCAATAAAGGTTTTTACTTATATTTAATATTTACTTGTTATTGTTATTTCTTTATTGATTTATCTTTTTGCATTCTATACCTTTGTTATTTTATATTTTGACATGGTGACCTAAGTAATTAGGTCAGTGAAACAAAAATTTTTATATATCACCTGGTTGTGGCGCATTATAGCCTTAGCTGCTAATGCGCCAATAAAACTCAAGAACCAACCAACCAACCTGGTCCATCTTCATAAAAAAGGAAGGAACTATAGCACAATGGTTAACAAAGTTTCTCAGTAAGACTGGGGCTTGAAATGGTGAACATTATTCCTCTATTACAAAGCAGTCTTTGTACCAATCATCATCTGCAGGGGCCTGTTTCCTAAAGCAATAAGTGCAGTATATAAATGAAAATTAGAAACAATCCAGGATACCATCCTACTATCTATCACTAGAGCTTGCCACACAGTCAGCACGCATGCTTTACAGGTGCTTGCCGGTCTGGACCTTGAGATCTTCATGAGTGGATTACTGTCACTCTCTCCAAGGGTAGATCCCTGACCTGTATTAAGTCCACTACTGACGCCACAAACAATGCTAGAGTGAAAAAAAATCTGACTCACCCTTCACCTCCAAAGGACCTGGCAGCAGAGATGGGATCAAAGCACAAAGGGATCAATCAACAAAAATTTCATCCCAGCAATCTCAAGAATCTACCACTTGAAAGTGGCAGTTTTTCTTTGCCATCCATCTTCATTCCAGCCAGAATTGTCACTCTTTCTTTACTATTTTTTTCATTGCTGCAATGATCACCTTTAAAACAAAATGTTTTAAAGGTGATCATTGTACTTGAAAATCCATGTACTTGAAAAATAAAACAAGTTTTGTCAATGTTAAAAATATCTCTTGGTTCATCCTTCATTAGTTTATATGGAAGACTGTTAATTCAATCATTTGCTGCTTCTTCATCCGCTTGTATAAATGTAATGTTGTTCCTTTCTTTAAATCCTGACAGCCATCCCAAACTTACTTTAAAATTACTAACCCCAACTTTTTAGCAAAATCCTCTGCTTTTGCCCTTATTATTGACGCACTCAATGGAATGTTTTTGCCATGTATCTGCTTAAACCACTTAATACATCAACTTGAGAAAGATTGGCCCTCGCGGTCGCTTCCTTTGTCCATCCTATGAATTCCATTACTGTCTTCTCTTTATTTTTAAGATAAATGGACAGCATGTTTGGCAGAATTCCAGATTATTTTGCAATGTCAGACTTCCTCTTTATTCTTTTTTTCTACTTTGTTAATCGCATCTTTTTTTTGGCGAATGTTTGGCTTGTATACATACTATGTTTAGACATGTTTACCAGTAGCACATTCAACTCCAAAGAATACTGTTGTGACAATCACTAAAATATAGTGTGTTAATGATCATCATAACAATATTCTCCATGAAATAATCAACATTTCAAATTAACCAAGCTCCACCGTATTTTATTTTGGCTTAGTTTAGCATGCATGTTATTAATTTTTGTTTTACATTGTATGAATAGTAAACAAAGTACATAAAGAAAAAATAGGCATGTAACTCTTGGCATGAAAGGGTAGCTCTTTCCGTAATGGGATTGTGTTATTGCCTGCCCTGTATGTGGAATTTTATCTTAAGGTAGCATTAGACATTTTCACAATTAGTTTGTACACCTGTTTCAGATATACCTGCATTTTTTTTTTTTTTTTTTTTCAATTTGTTTTAAAATTAAGATATAAATGTTAAGTGTATAAGAATTATTTAGGAAATTGTGTACTTTACAGTCCAGTGCAGAATCAGGTGTTAGAAGTCCAACAAAACTTCCTCATTTTTATACTAGCCCTATGCTCCCTCCACCGCCACCAGCCCCTATGGCTCGACCAGTAGCTATCATTCGCTCAACAGGTAATGTTTCAAATAAAATTTTTTGCACAGTTAGATTTGTTACTATTTGTAAAATTTTTAAAACTATAGGTAAATAAATTTTAAATATGCCATTGTTTATGCTAATTTTTAAATAAACATATACATTTAGCAGAATTTTATGGGACTGTTTACCATTATTAGGAAGGTTTCACGCTGTAAAATTTATACTATATATATTAATATATATTATATGAGCTATATAGTATGTTGATGATCATTGATGTACAGAATTTATGGGCTAGTGCCATTGCAGTGGCAATATATACACTTGTCCGTAATGTAATACAGGAGGTCCTTGTTATCTGAGGATAATTGGTTCCTAAAAATTCCGCTTAAAACAAATCCACTTCAAACGTGGACCAAATTTTCATAATGTGTATTATGTTCTTGTACATAGTAAAAATGGATTGAAGGAACTGAAAAATGAGACAATTATTTTTATTAGACCATTTTATTATAATATATGTTGAACATTGTAAGGTTAAGTAAAGTTTATTGAGGTTACACTATTTTTCAGTTTTATGAATAAAGATTAAATCCAAAGTTTTTGTTTTTTGTTTTTGCCGTATTTATTCAAATAAAATTGTGTTGTAGCATTTAGTTATGTCTTTAACTTCTTGCTTAACTTTTGCTGTGCGATCATGAAGATTGTCGTTCTCACAAAAATTTTCAAGTGCTTGGTCAATCTTCTTAAGGGCTTCCTTTAATTCTTTAATTTTCAAATCTTTATCCGTTTATTCCATCACGTCATCATTTTCAGCTTCCTCTTTTGTGGGTAGTTGGTCTAATTCTGCTAGCTCCTCATTTGTAAGTGGTTTTCCACTTGATTCAAGCAATTGTGTAATATCCCCATCAACAACCTTGAAAGCTGTTGTTGTTGTTGTTGTTGGGTTTTTAGGAGCATCGGCAACTAAGGCAATGTTGCTTTGTGTATATTGTCTGTAAATTGCATGTGTTCTGAGGTTGATTTTCTGTTTGCTGGATGAAAAGCCACAGTTTACAGAAGAAAACCATTCTGCCCTTGCATGAGACTGACTAACTCAATCACGTGAAAAAGACCCATAAAAATTTCTCCAGTCATTCACAGGATTCGAACTGAAATCTTTTCCACCCGGTGTGGGGGGGATGGCAACACTACCAACTGTGCTACCCACGAAGGCTTCGTGGAATCCGACTTCTTTTGCGAGACCTTACAATTTCATATTGTAACCCAATCCCATTGCATTCTTCATATTCATGAACAGGATCAGGGTATAACTTTTTCCACGAGCTATTCATTAATCTACACAAAATTTTTTTCAAGCTTCTCCAATCATTTTTATACTGTCCAGAATATTAAAAATTTTACAAAAATCTTCCAGGTTATTTTCATTGCATTCTTCATATTGTAACCTCTTAACTTGCAACCTTGTAACTTTGAGACTTGGATACTAGGGACCCCGTGTATATATACAGTACTGTTTTTTAAATATATTTATTAGTTTTTGGGGAAGAGTACTGCAAAAAGACATACCTAGATAAATATATGGAGAACGTTTAGGTAAAATATGTTTAAAATATGCTTATTCCAGTAGAAGCAGTGTTAAGAATCACTTTCACCTCTATCTGTGACCATTTTTAATCTATTAGTCTGTGTATTTCCCCCACAAGCTAATAGTTTTCTGACCCACCTGACACTGCCTTGATAGTATCAGCAAATATTCTTGCATGCTTTCTATTTAAGTGTATCCCATCCCTTTAGAAGCAGTCTCTCCTGTTAACAAGCACAGACCACCCTTGAGAAAAATTCTACCCCATGAGCCTAGCAAGCCTCTCCAAGGCTAAATTGATTGACCAAGCTCTCATCAGGTGCTCCCTCCTATTGTGTCTGGGCAGAATTGCAGACACTTTCAAATTTAACCCTAACTCAACTTTTTTTCAGACCTGTACTTGTTAAGTAAGTCCACAGATCTCCTATTGTTAATGCCATTAGTGCACGTGTACAACAATATCGCCTTTTGTGCCCTTAAAAGATGACATCTGATCTACAACATCATCAACTTTTGCCCCTGGCAGATATACCTCGGTCCTATTCCACCTATCCTTTTTGCACAATATATTTCCCAGACAAGAGAGTTGCCGACAACAACTAGGTCCTGTAGGACCAGTGCATTCTGCCTTGGGGATTGCCATTTTGTTGCCTGATGATCACGTGGAAGCACTGGCATTGATGGGCCCCCCTCAATTTAAATCCTTAGAGGGCATCCACACTGTTCTTCGAACTCTCATAAAGGCCCATTACAACACTTTGTTGGCACCTAACATCTTCACACTCCTTACATCAAGCACACAAATACATCTCCTTTGGCAATATGTCCCATTCCTGATAGCTCTACAAAAATCAAATAAGCAGTATATTTCAAAAAGCTATGTTCAGAAGACAGCCACTCTTCCCTTAGTTCTTCCCGAAGCCATGGCACTCCCACTACTTTGAGCCTTTTGCTTTGCTGCTCTGAGGCATGATTTCGATTCAATTTCAATACAATTCAAAGTATTACACTAAACTTATATCCCAATGCAGTAATAACACTATATATGTATTTCAGTATTGAGCTTATGGTATATGTATTTCGTTTCTCCTACCAAGTTAATGTTATATAAATTCCGTACCTCCTATCAATTTTAAGTTATGTATATTACGCTATAACGCTACGTTTGTAAATTCTAAGCAGTTATAACAGATAATAAATTTAACTGTCTGTTGCGAACCTACGTTATTCGAACTCCCGTGTGAACTATTTGCAATATTATATCTATGCCAAATCGCCAATACTAAAAGCTCTAAAAATATTAATGTTGTACATTATGGACTATGTGATAAAGTTAAATTATTAAAACATGTAAGTAGCACTATAAATTATAGTTTATAATCCTCTTCTGATACTGATTATACTGCTACAAGATACTTAGAAACTTCCAGTATCTGCTATATCGATACAAAAACAATGGTGGCAGAATTTGGATATTCCTATTGATACAGTGGACAACTACAAAGGCCAAGTAAAGAATAAATACACTAAATTAATCAGAAAAATCACAAAAAAATACTACCCTACTAAATTTAAATAACAAGTTAGAGAAAAACAACTGCAAATCAAATAAATAAAATTCCACTTAGCAGCTTGTGAAACGCATGTAGATTCTGAGTATCCAGTTAGGGACTCAGAATTTGCATGCCAGGATGCTTATTGTATCAAATATTTGCCTTCAACAACATGGTTCACAATTTTATTGTGAACCATGAATATTCACAAAAAACATTTTTTTCTGTTAATTTTGTCAAGCAGTGTAGAACTTCATGCAAGTGACACAGAATACTGGGATGCTCCATCTTCCAGAAAAAATGCCCCACATTCGAACAGTCAGATAAATCATAGTCAATTGAAAATAATGCACAATATCATAAAATGGAACTGCAGAGGACTAAGCAGTCATTCAGATGATCTAAAGGATTTACTCATTCAATTCAATCCTGTAGATATTGACAAGAATAGGTATGCGGATGACCATTTGCAAACAACTTTAATGATAGGAAGTACTAACTTCGAATTCCAGTATGATGAAATATTATCTCAGAAAAAATAATTACATTCATCGCATTAGTACAAAATTTAACCAGTTCTATAATACGTTTATTAATAAATAGAAATATTTTATTCATTTTTTTGTAAGTGTCAGCATGTGTATGTGTATAAATATTATGTAAAACATCACTTCCTAATAAAAAGATTTTGAACCTGTTTTTTTTTTTTTTTTGTTGCTCTATGAGTAGAATTACCCATGTAAATATCTTCGAGCTTGCTACCTGGCCCGCCGAACCTAAAAATTTTACGATCTGGCCCTTTCCAAAAAAAGTTTGCCGATCCCTGGTTTAACTCTTGATGCTCTGCTCAGGTTTCTGACAAACTGAATGGGTATTTTACATCTACATTCAATGTGAGGGATTTTTTAGGGAAGTGGATGCTAGAATTTTTTTTAACAGACTAACAGGGAGATAAATGATTTTATAACTGAGAGGAAACTGGAACAGAAATTGTTGAAGTTAAACATAAAATACACACCTGGGATGGATGTGATCTATCCACATATATTAAGGGAGGCAGCCAAGGAGCCATAATTATGAGAGCATCTTTGGATTCGGGGGGCGGGGGTCTCTGTGGATTGAAGATGTGTAAAAAAATTGTTTTCTTCTTCCTCGGTTCAAATCCCTTCATACCCTTTTCTTTCCCCCCTACAATCCTAACCACGAAGCCAATACACTTGATCTTTTTCTCACAAACAACCCTTCTGGTCGAGGTGAGTGAAATGTGTTCCCAATTCACAAAGAGAGGGATCAAAGGGGGACACGAGTAATTACAGCTTAACTTTTGTCTTAGAAAAATAATGGAGTCGCTGATTAAAGAAGTGATGCACAGCCATCTAGACAGGAGTGCAGTCCTGTCTAGATACTTCAGTAACATCATGTGTTAGTTAAAAGGAGTTTGTCTGACCAATTTGATTGCATACTGTGATGCAGTGACAAAGGAACTGGATGCAAAAAAATAGTTTTGATATCATGTACTTAGATTTTGGGAAAGCTTTTTATACTGTTGAAAATAAGATGTCTGTACAAATTGGAGGAGTGTAGCATTAAGGACAAATTACTGCTAGGATATAGCAATGGTTGAGTGGGAGATGACAGAGAGTGATTATCACTGGACACTGCTCTTCGTGGACTAATGTTATTAGTAGAGTTAAAGTTCTACAGGGTTTGATGCTGGGCCCACTCTTGTTTTCTGTATTTATTAATGATTTTGATGAAGGCATATCAGGCTTAATGTCTAAGTTTGCAGATGATACAAAAGTTGGTAGGGTGGTTAATGGCAGTAATGGAGGTATGCTGCTGCTACAAGATATGGAAAAATTAGGCATATGTGCTGATAAATGGCAACTGAAGTTTAACATTGACAAACGCCAAGTACTGCATATGGGTAGCAGTAAGCCCACAGTAACATATCACCTGTGTACTACATACAGGATAGTGGACAATGAAAAGGACCTGGGGTGATTGTGCAGTCAGATATGAAGTTCTCTGAGCATTGCAGGCATGTTGCATGGACAGCTCATGAGGTTTTAATGGAATTTTGCAGCAGGATTAAGGAGGTGATTATCCCATTGTATAATGCAATAGTCAAGCCACATCTTGAGTACTGCATACAGGTCTTGGAGGCCTCATTTTAGGAAGGATGTAGATCTGCTATAACGGGTACAGAGGGCAACGATACTTATGAGGGTAACAAAGGGATGCTCCTACCAAGAGAGGCTTCAGTTTTGCAAATTGCAGTGTCTGGAGACTAGTCACATGCGAGGTGACCTGATTGAAGTGTTTTAAGCTTTGAATGGCTTGAGAAAATTTAATGCTGATGGGATTCTTCCTCGTCTTCAGACTATACATATGAGGAGACATTAATTCAAATTGAGAAAGGATGGTTGCAAAATAGATGTGTATCTGCCTTCAGCCAATGGGTGGTGGATTGTTGAAGCAAGCTTTCATTCACTGTTGTGGTAGTGGATAGTTTGAATAAATTGAAGGAAAAACAAGATAAACTATTGGAGGGGATGGATAGGTGATAGTTTTTTTTTTTTTTTTTTTTTTTACTTTTTGGCTGATGCTGTATAAGTTTGCTTTTTTGTATCATTTGTCACTACCCGACTAATACGTCAAAGTAATATTTGTTTTTATTAAATTTTTTGGCTAAGGTAAAGAAAAGTAACATGAGAACTGCGGCAAACTATGGGAATCTTACCGGACAAACTGGTTTGCTGCCACCGCAGTTACTCTCTGCATTCTCGGTAAACACAGTGTATGTTATCAGTAGCAGCAGTAGAAATCAAGAACGATATATTGATGACATGTAGGCATGACAGACAATGTAATGATTGGTTTTTTCTCATTATTAAAAGCAGATAATTGGAGTTCATGAGTGTTTTTGCTATTAAAAAAAAAACCATATTACTGATTTCTTTGTACGTTTTTAAAGTTAGGTTTTCTAACCTAACATTAAAGATTAGGTTAGGAACAGAGTGCACACTAACATTAGCATTAAAACACTTCTGTTTCACACACTCGAGACTATCCCCATTTTTTAATTGTGTGGGTGGTTTTCAGTGTGGTTTTTAATAGACTCTCAATTTTGGCTAGTGAAAAAAGTTAGGTTAGTTTATGCCACAGATTCAGGACGGATTCAAGCAGGTTAGTGAAAAAAAAGGTTACATTATGTTACGCTAGAGTGTGCACCCTGTTCTGAAGGTTTAGCAAGGTTTCTTTATTTTTTGCTATATTTCATAACCTGACCTTAAATGTTAGGTTAAGAAATAAGAGGAAAGGATTTCCTTACCTAACTTTAAAGGTTAGGTTAGGAAATAATAGCAAAAGAAAGAAAGATTCTTTCTTTTTGTCAGTCAATCACTTAATGCTATGATGTTATCATCTGTACCACAGATTCAGGCAGGGTGCACACTCTAGCATAACATAATGTAACCTTTTTTTTCACTAACCTGCTTGTGTTCACGCACCAATCAGTACATCGTCTGTCATGCCTACATGTTAATCAGTATATCATTCTTGACTTCTGCTGCCGCTACCTACCTATCTACTAACACACACACCATCTGTTTACCGAGAACGTAGGGAGAAACTGTGGTTATGGCAAACCAGTTTGTCCGGTAAGTTTCCCATAGTTTGCCATAGTTCTCATGTTGGCTTTCTTTACCTTCACCAAATTTTCAAAAAGAGCTTGATTTCTAAAAATACTGATATTCTGAATGCCATGTTTATGGTTTTACTCTATTTCTATTTCTGTTCTATACGAGCCCACTTTTCATGGAGAGAGTTTCCACAGAAATAGGGAGCTTTTGTGGAAAATAGGATTCTCCCTTTCCAAAACAATTGGAACAGGGACCCAAAATCAACTTAAGTTATATTTATGCAATATTTATATTATATTTATTCAATTATATTTATTTAAATTATATATATATATACTTAACCTATTAAACTATTATCATTTTTCAGGAAAACTTGCTTCCTTTCCAGACCTTAGTTCATCAACACCTAGCCCCCCTACAAATTCTAATACCACAGCAGGTAGTAATAGCCCTCCAGGATCTGATCCAGGTCCGAATCCTGGTACTATCGATATTCACAAAGCAGCATCCACACCACCTTCCACATCTGCAGGTAATGTGTTTCATTAATTAAAAAATAATTTTAATTAAATAATCAGAATTTTTTAAAATAAATTCAGTCAAAGTGGAATTTCACTAAACCATGATCTTATCAATTCCATGGAAAACAGTTTGGAGGGTGCAACAATTTTTGGATATGTATGGCAGTTCATTGTGTTCAACGTTATTGTTGAAGGAGAGAGACTGGAATGCTGTTAAAACTGTGCAAATTTAGCAGCAATGATGAATCGTGGGTTGAAAAGCGAGAAGGTAAATAAATAATTGTCAGATCCCTCAAAGAGGACTATGAGGATCTGAACTGTTTGAATCTTGGAGGACTTTGTCAAGAGATGATACGTGTTCAGTCGAGGTAGACAATTGTGAAAATATAGTCTCTAGGGCATTCACAATCTCTGCAAGAGTAGAAAGCTCCTGCCCATTCTAGTTGAGAAGTGGAGAGGGTATGGGGAAATATGCCATTTTGTTGCTTTATTTTTCTCCATATTGTTCTTACATCAGTATGTTTATTAATTGAAGTTGCAAATTGAATCCAAGAGCTCTCTTTTAGCTTTCTTCCAAATTTGGAAGGCATGGCTCTAAATCTCTTGTAATTTATAAGATTACTGGTGGTGGAGCATTTGCAGAATAAATTCTATAATTTTTTTTTTTTTTTTTGCACTCTTACAATTCTCGTTCCGCCAAAAATTAACGGTTCAGTGATCGTGGAATGGCAGTAGAGCCAGCTGCTAATATTTGTTTCATAATGTGGTCGGTGACTGCATCAGTAGTACCAGATTCAATGATCTGATCCTCAAAGGATACATGTGAAGTGTACTTTGCCCAGTCTGCTTTGGAAAATTTCCATGTTATGTGATTTTCTAAGGTTATGGAATGTGTTCTTTAAAGTTTGTATATTATTAACCTTAAGGTGCAAGGAAGCCTGGGGCTTATGCTGCACCAGCCAAAAAAAAAAAAAAAATTCCCGTGTTACCCTGAGAGAGAGAGAGAGAGAGAGAGAGAGAGAGAGAGAGAGAGAGAGAGAGAGAGAGAGAGAGAGAGAGAGAGAGAGAAGTAAAAGGGAATCACCAAGAAAGCAGTAAAGAGAAGATATCCAGCTCAGGACCCTGGGTTTGCCAATCCCATACTTGCCAGATGTGAGCCCCTGGGGGTGTATATATTAATTGATAGTGATCACTAGTAAGTGGATCGTCAAGAGCTGTCCACTGGATACTAGTAAGGAGAGCAGAGAGAGAGAGAGAGAGAGATCTATTGCAGAGGTTGTTCCTGTGGGGAGATGGATGCAAGTTGGAGAGCCAGTATTTAGTATGGCTAAATTTTCTCTGTCGATGAGCATTTCAATGAGTTGTCCGTGTCTGTCTGAATTGGGAGAACCCCACAATGGATGGTATCCATTAAAATCACCCAATAAACAGAAAAGGGTTGGCAGCTGCAGAATAACATCTTCAAGTTCATGAATGGTACAAGGATGATTGGGTGGCAGGTAGACCGAAACAAGTGTCATAGTAATACCAGTCACTATTGAAGCAACAGCTTCAATAGAGGTTTGCAAGGGACTCATCAATCTGTGATTGTGGTTACTCCTCCATGAGTATGATTTGCAACAGGTCAGTTTTGTTGAAAGAGAGTATAATATTTTATCGAGGAAAATACCTGAGGTGTTAAATTTGTCTCCTGTAAGCAGATGCCAACTAGTTTATGATGCTTAATTATCTCGTGGATGTCATCTATATTGCTGTAAAAGCCTCTGCAATTCCATTGGATCATGTTGTTCATCCGGTAGAATTGAAAAGGCATTGTTTGGATTTAAATGAAGTTGGTTGGAGCTGGTGACCTCAATCAGCAAGTTGCCAAATTTCAGGCATCGCATCATTCTTAGGGTTCTGAGAGGGATTAGTAAAATGAATGAAGGTGAAATTTTCACCATTTCAGAATTCCAGAACAAGGAGCCATAACTTCAACTTCCAGGAGAAGAGGTTTAGACTAGATTGAATGAAGTTTTCTTTCAGCCAGCAAGTTCTTCTGACTGCTGGAACAAGTTGCCTCCACAAGTAGTTGAGGCCAACAGCTTGAAAAAATTCATTCAAAAAATCATTCAAAGGTCCACTGAATAGTGGACCTTTGAATGATTTTTACATGAGGAGAGAAATGCATAATTTTTATTTTCTTGTCTGCCTTTTTTTTTTTTTCTCCTTTTTTTTTTTTTTTTTTGTTGGTGCGGAAAAAGCCTGTGGCTTTCTTGCTCTATATGGCAATACTTATACTAGTAAACTAGCTATACTAGTTTCTCTCATGGCCATTTTCAGTCTCACATTGTTTGGCCATTTTCGGCCTCACATTACAAGAATGCAAAATGTGATGAACCCCAAGGTTACTATTCTTTTCCGGTTTTAAATCTTCTGATGTTAACTTTTGCTCAGATCATGTCAGTAAAATTATTCTTGTAGGATGAAATTCTGGCGAAGGTAAAGAAAGCCTGCACGAGAAGCACTCAAAAGTTCGATGAAATTTACCAGTAAAAGTACTTTGCTGTAACGGCATTTGTATTGTTGCTCGCTCAGCAAACATACAGTGGGTGTTATTGGTCAGGAGTAGAAATTGAATCCCATTAGAGATTAGCATTTTTAGCATTAGCATTAGTAGAAGCATATGATGCAAGAAAGCAAGCTTATGCAGCATCAGCCAAAAAAAAAAAAAAAAAAAACATGCCCCATTTCACCCCTCCATTCATTCCAAGTACCTGTCCAGCTCAGTCTTAAATTTATTTAGGCCATCAACTTCCACAACTAAGGATGGAAGTCTGTTCCACCAACCGACCAACGACCCGTTGGCTAAAGGCAAACTTCCGCACATCTATCCTACATATGTCTTTCCTCAATTTGAATTTATGCCCTCTCAAATGATTATTCTGAGCAAAAGGAAGAATGCCATCAGCATTGAGCATGCTCAAACCATTCAAGGCTTTATACACCTCAATCAGATCACCTTGCAGGTGCGTAGTCTCCAGACACTGTAATTTGCAAAATTTAAGCCTCTCTTTGTAAGAGCAACCCTTTGTTCCATTCACTAATCTTGTTGTCCTTCTCTTTACTCGTTCCAACAGCTCTACATCCTTCTTAAAATGAGGCCTCCAGACCTGTATACAGTACTCAAGGTGTAGCCTGACCATTGCCTTATACAAGGGGATAATCACCTCCCTATCCCTGCTAGAAAAATTCCTGTATATCATTGATAAGACACTATGAGCTACTCTTTCAGACCGTCTGCACTGCTCAGAAAACTTCATATCTGCCTGCACAGTTACCCCCAGGTCCTTTGCGTTCTTTACCGCTGTCAATGTAGTACCACAGAGTTGATACGTCACTCTGGGGTTGCTGCTTCCCATATGTAGTACTTTACATTTGTGAATGTTAAACTTCATTTTCCACCTCTCAGCCCATCTGCTCAACTTTTCAAGATCCTGTTGCAGCAGCGTACTGTCATTAGTGTCATTAACAGCCCTGTCAACCTTCGTATCATCTGCAAACTTGGACATTAAGCTTGACATACCATCATCAATATCATTTATAAATACAAAAAACAACAATGGAAACAATACTGAACCCTGAGGGACTCCACTAATAACATTGGTCCATGATGAGCAGTGTCCATTGATTACCACTCTCTGTCTTCTCCCACTCAACCATCCCTTTATCCATAGCAGCAATTTGCCTCTATTGCCACACTGCTCCAATTTGTACAGCAGTCTTTCATGTGCAACAGTATCAAAAGCCTTTCTAAGATCCAAATATATGATATCAAAATTATTTCCTGCATCCAGTTCCTTTGTGACAACATCATAGTATCCAATCAAATTGGTCAGGCAAGACTTTGCCTTAACAAAACTATGCTGTGTCCGATTTATAACTGAAGTCTTGTCTAGATGATCCTGCAGTGCTTCTTTAACTATTATATCCATTAATTTTCCTGGAACAGAAGTTAAACTAACAGATTTATAATTACTTGTGTTGCCCTTTGATCTTCCTTTGTGAATTTGGGTCACATTTGCACATCTGCGCCTCCGTAGCCAGGTGGGAAGGAGCAGCAGTGCGTAGCACACGCTTCTTGATTAGACCGGGGTTCAAGCCCGTCACCACCAAATACGGAGGATGCGGAAAGGTCAGGGAATGACCACCGCATATCCCGGAGCAATATGGCCTTAGTTGCTAATGCTCCTAAAAACCAAAAATAGCAATAACAATTTGCACATCTGCAGTCCATGGGTACCTCCCCTGAGTCCAAAGAAGCTCTCATAATTATGGCTAAGGGTTTGCTTACTTCCTTTGCTGCCTCCTTTAATATAACTGGATAGATCTCGTCCACCCCGAGTGCCTTTTTTTATGTTTATCTTCAACAATTTCTCCTCCACTTTCCTCTCAGTTATTACAAAATCATCCAGCTCACTGCCAGAGTTTCACTCACCTCTGGCATTCCCCTTCCTGAATAACTCCTCATGGGTGAATGTAGATGCAAAATACTCATTTAGTTTGTTAGCCATCTGAGCAGGATCATCAACAGTTGAATCATCAATATCCAGTGGACCAATCTGATTCATCCCTTTCCTTCTAGAGTTTACCTAGGTAAAGAACTCTTTGTTTTTCTTTGCATCCTTTGCCAAGGATTTCTCATAATCTGCCTTTGCCTGCCTAATCTCCTTTGTAACTTGGTTACAGACCAGCTTATATCTATCATAGGCTTCCATGTCACCCATTAATTTATATGTATCCCATGCATTTTTCTTCTCTGCCACATGTCTCATTAGTTCATCTGATATCCATTTTGCCCCTAAACCTTAAACAATATTTCTTAGTTGGTATGTAAAGCCTAGTAGCTTCCAAGATAAATTCTTTGAATGCTTCCCATTTTGAATTTACTGTTGGTAACATTATCAGTTGGTCCCACCGTATAGAATTTAAATACTGTCTCAGATCACCGTAGTCACCTTTAAGAAAGCAAAAACCCTTCCCTTTATCTCTTTGAGTAAATCCCACTTCAGCACACTGTGATCACTGCCACCTAGTGGTTCCTTTATCTGTATATTCTTAATGCATGAAGAATCACTACTGATAACCAGATCAAGAGTATTACTCCCTCTAGTTACCTACCGTACATGCTGATGTAGAAAACAATCATCCAATAAATCCACAAAAGCTTTGCTAGTGTGTGAATGACCAATCCACAAATTCCAGTCAATATCTGGGA
This sequence comes from Mastigoproctus giganteus, assembly GCF_048544385.1. NCBI lineage: Eukaryota > Metazoa > Arthropoda > Arachnida > Uropygi > Thelyphonidae > Mastigoproctus > Mastigoproctus giganteus. Next base: position 139,809,485 of record NC_143585.1, on the reverse strand, counting down.
AATTAAAATCCCCCATTATAAGATTCTCTGATTTACTGGCTCACTCTATTTCCCTGTACAGTTCCTTATTATACTCATCAGAGTCATTAGGCCTATAACACACTCCTACTCTCAATTTTGATCTCCCAATGCTTATGTCATACCAAACTGACTTGACACTGCACTGTCCAGCGATGTCGACTGGCTTCACTTCCTTGGATTTTATGTTTTTCTTTAATAGTATAACCCCTCCTCCCTTCCTATCTTGTCTATCCTTCCTGTACACATTGTACTCCCCAAATTCCAGTTCTGCATTCCTTATATCTGTGTGACACCACATCTCTGATATCCCAACAATATCTGCCTTTGATGTTCTGAGCAATACCCCAAATTCATCAAATTTATTTACGAAACTACTAGCATTAGTGTACATGCAAGTATACATGCACCTGGTCCTATTCTTAGCTACCCTAACACAACCCATGTGTTTACTTGTACCGCAATGACTCCCAGCAGTCTCTGAAATACCCTGAATCTTGTTTTCCAGGCTGCTGCTCATTCCAATAGAAGCAGTGCAAGAATCACTTTCACCCTCTGCCAGTGGCTACTGTTAATCTATTAGTCCTTGAATCCCCTCAAGGTAGCAGTTTTCCGATCCACCTAACACTGCCTTGATAGCATCAGCAAATATTCTTGCACCCTTTCTATTTAAGTGTATCCCATCCCTCCCTTGTAGAAGCAGTCTCTCCTGTTAACAAGTACAGACTAGGCTGAAAAAAATTCTACCCCTTGAGCCTTGCACAATCTTGCCAGGGCCGAATTGATCAACAAGGCTCTCATCATATACTCCCTCCTGTCGTGTCTGGTCAGAATTGCAGACACTTTCAAATTCAACCCTAACTCATGGCTTTTTTTCAGCATTGTCTTGTACTTGTTAAGTAATTCCGCCGGTCTCCTACTCTTAATATGATTAGTGCCAACGTGTACAACAATATCAACCTTTGTGCCCTTAAAAGATGATATCTGCTCTACAACGTCGTCAACCTTTGCCCGTGGCAGACATACCCTGGTCCTGTTCTCAGATTGAAACTCTCTCGAAGTGGAGGGGATAACTTGACTTTTTTTCTTTAGTATCACTGGTGGGCTAGTGGATAAATTGTTATGAAAAAAAAAAGGCAAAGGAGAAGCCCTCACGAGCAGCACGGCAAAGTTTGAAAAAGTTTACCGGTGAAACTTCGTTATGAACATTTTTTGCGATGCTAGAACTTCCAATATGACTCTGTTCATGATTCAATTAGTTAATTCGATTAGTGATTCTAAAGAAAAAAGGTCAGGTTACCCCCACACATACACTTTGGGAGGGTTTCAAGCTCCCGTGGGATTCAACTTCTACTCCTGACCGATAACACCCACCATCTGTTTACCGAGCGAGCACAATACAAATGCCATTATGGCAAAGTACTTTTACAGGTAAATTTCATCGAAATTTTGCGTGCTTCTCGTGCAGGCTTTCTTTACCTTAGCTGAAATTCTTTATTCTACTCTCTACCTTATAATCTTGTCTTTTATTTAAAATCGGTTTTCCCATAAATGTGCTATGGCCGTTCAAGATAAGAATGTTACATATCACAATTGTAAAGAGGTTATTAATCAGTCCAAACTGGATTTTGAAATAGACTGAGAGTAGAAAACTTTGGTTCTCGTCCAAATGGTAGTCCAGCATTCTGGTCTATTGCTAAAGCTACTGTCCACAAATTTTGTCCATTTGTACTTGAACCCTTATTAAACCTTATGGTTCTATTGACACCTCAGTTAATGATAAAGCCAATTTACTAGCATCCCACCTTTCTACTAACAAATACCTCCCAACCAGTTATTGTCTCATTGCCCTTACCTTTAATCTTTCTCTGGTAATAGATAAAACCATTAACTGCAAATTCCTATCTTGAAAACTTCTATTTGATCAATGGTTGCCATCATGGATGCCATCAGTGTCAATCCACTGTGGTTAACCCATCTGTGGACAAATTCAATGGAAAAGTTAAAGTTTCGTGAAACTCAAGCAGTTGCTCTAGAAATTTCAAGGGCATTGCGTTTGGCATAAGTCTTCTAAATAAACTTTCATCTTATAGATTGTTGACTGTTTTTTGTAATTTTGTAACTGGGTAATCCAGGTTTTGCTCTGGCTGCTCACTGCGGGTGATAGTAAATGGCTTTCTGTCTTCTAACTTTTCCGATAATCCTGGTGTTTCCTAAGATTCAATTCTTTGTCGAACTCTTTTCCTCTTGTATGTTAATGAACTTTTTTCATTGACTGCAAATCCTATCCATAGTTTTGCTAGTGACATCCCACTGCATTCCACCTTCTAGTTTGAAAAACCTTGCCCTACACAAAAAACCTCAACTTCTCAAATAGCCTCTACTAATTCCTTAAATGCCAATCTCCAGGTAATTCTCCAGTGGGGAAAAGATAACCTACTTACTACACTTAGATTTCTAGACAATCTAATCTAAACCTCAAGCCCTGTAATTTATGACCACTAGTTCTGGAAGTCTTTATAACAGTGAGAATTCAACTTTCATTCATTTTACTATTCCTTCTCAGAACCTTGTAAGCCTCAATCAGGTCACCTTTCAGGTGTCTGGTTGCCAAACTCTGTAGCGGACATAATCAAAGTCTTTCCTCATACAGTTGTCTTTCTGCCCATCTCACCATTCAAGTCATCCATCTTTGGACATTTTCAAGAAGCTCAATTTCTTTTTTCAGATGAGGTCTCCATACTTGAACACAGTATTCTGAATGTGATCTTACAATTGCCTTATACAGTGGGATTGTGACTGCCCTGTCTCTACAGTATAATGTTTGATAAATCCTCAATAGGACACCATGGACTTTCCTGGCTGCCTGTTTACACCATCCAGCAAACTTCATATCGACCTTTATTGTAACTTTTATTGTAATAGAGCCTTTCCTCCTCTACTGTTTTCAATTCAACCCCACCAAGTTTATAATTTATTTGTGAGTTGCTATTCCACAAGTATATTGATATTTATTACTTAAAGTGGTCCCAGCCAACCAATGGCAACCCAGCTGTCAGTTACACATAATTTAGCAGTACTCTTATATACTCCCTCTCCTGTTTGCCCAAGTACAGGGAGGGAAAAAACCTGCTGTGACCAAAAAAGATTGATATGAACAAACTGAAAATAATCAAATTACATAAAAAATAAATATACATATAATTAAATTTCAGACAAAGTCCAAACTTTATTGGAAAGAGCTACATCTGTTGGAAAGCCAGCAGCACCAGGAGCTGCCAAGAACAGAAATGCCAGCACAAGGAGCTGAAGTTGCAGTGGATATAGCAGACTCAAGCCTCCACGATTTCCCAGAACTTTAGGTAATTTGGCATACACCATACCACATTACAAATCCAAGGCTTCCAGATGTAGAAGAGTCTTCCGCCTAAGAAATATTGCAGTTGCAAAGACTTGGAAAGCCAAGTAGTTCTCCTGTTTATCAACTAGAATTATCTTGCAGCCTTCTGCCATAAGATTGAGATTACTAACCCGAAATATCAATTCAATTCGTAGATCGCTGTACTCCTCGCAGTTGTACATAATATGTTCCCATGATTCTCTTTTGCCACAGTGGCAACTAGATCTTTCAGTAATTCCTAAATCATGCAACTTTGCATTAATCGAACCATGACCAGTCAAGAAGAACATAGCTTGTAAGTTTGGGGCAAACCATTTGAATTTTATTGCGGCTGCATTTCTTAAATCTGGGAAAAATTTTTGTGTAAGCTGCCCTTTATCACAAACACTCCAATGCTCTTGCCAAACTTTACCAAAGCATCCCATTTCCTTCCTCAAGTATAATAGACCTTGCATTTAACAACAATAAAACATAGCTGCCACTTCCCTGACCATCTTTGAGGTCTGTTCAAGTCATCCTGAAGGATCGCTGCTGGGCACTGATCATTAACAAATCTGCCAGTCTTCACATCTACAAATTTTAACATCATGCTTTCTATCCCTTCATCATTGTCATTTATGAAAATGAGAAACAACAGTGGTCCAAGAAACAATCCTTGAAGGACTCCACGTCTGACTTTACACCAATCTCAAGAATATCCCTTAATCACAACCCTCTGCCTTTTGTCCTGCAACCACCTAATAATCCATCTTAGTATCTTATCAGTAATCCCAACCTTTTCAAGCTTATACAGTTACCTCTCATGAAGTACCAAGTCAAATGCTTTGTTAAAATCCAAATAAATTGTCGAAATTATTCCCTAAATCCAGCTCGTGGGTAACTGTGTCAAAATAGACTACTAAGTTAGTTAAGCATGATTTAACCTTAACAAAGCCATTTTGTGTCCTTCAGAATGCTATATCTATCTAAAAATAACTGGATTGCACTCTTAATCATTGCTTGTAAAATTTTTCCTGTCACTGAAGTCAGACTAAGCGGTCTGTAGTTACCAACTTCACTCTTAGAACCGCTTTTATGGATTGGCGATAGATTGGCACTTCTCCAACTCAAAGGAATCTCCCCTGAATCCAAAGATGCCCTCATAATTAACCTCAGTGGTTCAGTACACCCCCTTGCACTATCCCTCAAATCTACAAGGTATATGCCATCAACTCCAGGAGCCTTACTTGTCTTTATGCTCAAAAGTTTTTCTATTAAATCATCTGTAATTACGACATCACTAATTTCATATGGCTCAGCTTCACTCGCACAGCCTTTTCTCAGCGTGAATGGTCTTTCATCAGTAAAGACACATGCAAAGTACCTGTTCAATTCATCTGGAACATCAGCTGGGTTGTCTAAGATTTTTCCACACCCAGTGCACAAGGATCCAATCTGATTTGCTTTTTTCTTGTATTCACATACATGAAAAATTCCTTGTCCCCAACCTTTTCTCTCTTAGCCAATGCTTTCTCATATGTGGCCTTGGCCTACCTAACCTTATTTGTGGTACTATTACAGATTAACATGTACCTGTTGTAGCATTCAGTACTTTTCGTCACTCTGAAACTGTCCCATGCTATCTTTTTCTGCTGTTTGACCTGCCAGCTCTGCAGTTGTCCATTTTGGCATCCTCCTCCTGCAATATTTTCTTAAAGGTATGTATGCATTCATGGCTTCTGTGATTTTTGTTTTAAAAGTATTCCATAATTCAAAGGCATTTGCCACACTTCAGCAATCTGTAGATGCAGTTGAGACTAAGTAATCTGATATAGCTTAGTACCCTGACACACCCCTTGAAGTTATTTAGGTTTGTAACCCAAGCTTTATCATCCCTCTCATTTAAAACATTCCTACCCTCAGAACATCTTATCAACATCAGCTGTTGTGGCAACAAACAAGAATGCATGAGGTGAATGCAAGCATTTACTTTGACCCATATCATCAGATTAATGCAGATCTAAATAACCCTTTCCCCCCCCCCCATTAGCAGTTTCCCTGAACCCTTAGTCTATCCTCAATGATACTGGCAAAAATCCTTGCACCAACTTTGTTCATATGAATACCAACTGTACAAAACAGATTCCTTCTACCTACAAATGCAGGCTACACTGATAAAAAAACTTTCCACTCCCTAGAGCCTTGCAGATTCCCTTAAGTCTCAAGTTAATCCACAAGACTTTCAGCATATAATCAATCCCTCCTATCATTTCTGGGCAGAATTACAGACACATATTCATTCTGACCTAACTCGTGGCATTTTTCAGCATAGTCTTATATTTCTCCAACAGATGATCACGTTGTGTACATTTAATATCATTAATCCCCAATTAATTGTGGGTCACTGTATGACCTTGCCTGTGGTTTTCTCGTATTGTCTAATCCTTCTAGAGTATGTCAAAGAAAATGTTCTTGGCATGCTTTTTTTGAGAACATTGAGTTTTTAATTTTGTAAAATTGTTTAAAATTTTGATTTAAAAATATATTTTTTCTGATGTATTGATATATTTACATGTACATAGATAGAAAGCAGCATCTTAGCCAATGCAGGTTCTGAATTTAAAATTAATTTACCATTACTTTATCATTATTACTGCTTCTATAACTTTTTTGTTGCATTGGTTTAAATGTACAAAATACTATGTCCAACATAGATTTACAATGTTTGCTGTGATATTTCATTTTCCAATATTTTGTTTTGAACATTTTTTCACATTTCCTTGTGTTTTAAACATTTTTTCACATTTCCTTGTTTTTCATATTAATTATTTATTTATTACACAATATTTATTAAGAACTAATTTAATCATCAATGATGGCATGATATTGTATAGACATTATCTTCTTCCTGTTGTATAACTTATTGTTATTATTTTTTCGCCTGCTTTTCATTTTTAGATCCTTCTTTTCTTTACTTATATATACTTTCCTCTCTTTATTCCTTTAGGTTAGCATCCTGCACAGTGAATACCTCAGCCCACCATCTTTATATATAATTTAAGTTCTAACTTACAAATTACACACACACATATATATATTTTTATTTTTATTTATTTTTTGTGTTGTGTGATCATTAGCATTAGCATTAGTAGAGGCATTTGATGCAAGAAAGCAAGCTTATGCAGCATCATATATGAAATGAACTGAAATGTGGAGAACTATGTAATATAGTAAACCTTCTCATCCACTTACAGTACTATTGTTGTTGAGGATTGAACGTTGAAAATACTTGTCATTACTATAATTTCTGACAATTTTAATTTTAATATGCAGCTGTTATTCATCATACAAAATTGAAAAAATGATATATATTCTTTTAGATATCACTTTTTTTTTTATTAGAGGTATTAGTATCTATATTATCCAACAAGCCATACTTGACACAGAAAAATTATGCCATTGACTAATAGTCATGACATAAGTGACATCACAGACTAAAAGATTAACAGTAGCCAAAAGCAGAGGTGAAAGTGATTGTTGCACTGCTTCTATTAGAATGAGCAGCATCCTGAAAATCAAGGAGCTGGAAATTTCAAGGACTGCTGGGAGTCATCATGGAACAAATAAATATATGAGCTGTGTTACTTGCATGTACACCAATGCTAGGAATATAGTAAATAAATTTGATGAATTTTAAGTGCTGATCAACACATCAAAGGCAGATATTGTTGGGATATCAAAGGCATGGTGTCACACGGATATAAGGAATGCAGATTTGGAATTTGGGGGAATACAATGTGTACAGAAAGGATAGGAAGGAAGAAGGGATTATGCTGTTAGTTAAGAAACATATAAAATCTAAGGAAGTGCATCCAGTTGACATAGGTGGACAATGCAATGTTGAGTCACTTTGGTGTGACATAAACACTGGGAAAGCAAAAATGAGAGTAGGAGTGTGTTGGCCTAATGACTCTGATGAGTACAATGAACCGTTGTACAGAGAAATAGAGTGGGCCAGTAAATCAGAATTTCTTATAATAGGGGATTTTAATGTCCCAGATATTGACTGAAATTTCTGGGTTGGTCACTAGCACACTAGCAAGACTTTTGTGGATTTATTGGATGATTGTTTTCTATAGCAGCATGTTTGATAGGCAACTAGAGGAATAATACTCTTGATCTGATTATCAGTAGTGATTATTCATGCATTAAGAATTTGCAGATAAAAGAACCACTAGGTAGCAGTGATCACAGTGTACTGATGTGGGATTTACTTAAAGATATAACCACCATCAGGGGTAAAGGGGAGGGTTTTTGCTTTCGTAAAGGTGACTACAGTGATCTCAGCCAATTTTTAAATTCTATACAGTAGGACAAACTGATGATGTTACCAACAGTAAATTCTAAATGTGAAGCATTCAAGGAATTAATCTTGGAAGCTACTTGGCTTTTCATACCAACTAAGAAATACTGTGCAAGGTTTAGGTCTAAATGGATGTCAGGTGTACTAATGAGACTCGTGGCAGAGAAGAAAAATACATGGGATGCATTTAAATTATCAGCCAACACAGAAGCTGATGGTAGATATGAGCTAGTCTGTAAACAAGTCACAAAGGAGGTTAGGCAAGCGAAGGCTGACTATGAGAAAACTTTGGCAAAGAATGCCAAGAAAAACAGCAAAGACTTTACTTATATAAACTCTAGATGGAAGGGGTGACCAAATTGGTCCACTTGATATCACTGGTGAAAATTTCATCCTCGTTCATTTTACTCTTGCCTCTTAGAGCTTTAAACACCTCAATCAAGTCTCCACTAAGGTGCCTAGTCTCCAAGCTGTGCAACCCACATGTTTGAAAAGTTTCCTGATATGGACTCCCTTTTGCTGATTTCACCAGGTGAGTTACCCATTAATGGACCCTCTCAAAGAAGCTCAATGTCTTTTTTTAGGTGTGGTCTCCATACTTAAGCACAGTATTCCAAGTGTGGTCTAACAATAGTCTTGTATAATGGGATTATGACATCCTTATCTCTACTAGGAAATGTTCAATAAATCATTGAGAGGACACCATCAGCATTCCTTGCAACCTGTCTACAATACTCGGAGAACTTCCTGTCTGACCGTATCGTAACTCCCAAGTCGTTTTCTTCCACTGCTGTGTTTAGTTCAACTTCACCAAGTGTATAAATTATTTTGGGGTTACTGTTTCCAGGTGTAAGATCTTGCACTTTGCTGGATTAAAGCGAAGCTGCCATTTTTTTGACCATCCCTGAAGTCTGTTTGGATCACTCAGAAGAAGCTCTGCTTGAGGTGATCATTAGCTACTCTACCAATCTTTACATCATTTGCAAATTTAGACATCATGCCCTCTATCTCTTCATTGATGTCATTTAAGAAAATCAAAACCTCTGCCTCCTTCCCTGAAGCCATCCTACTATCCATCTAAAGATTTTACCTGTGATTCCAACCTGTTCCAACTTATAAAGTAACTGCTCGTGTGGGACTGAGTCAAATACTTTGCTGAAATTTAAATAAACAATGTCGAAATTATTCCCATAATCCAGCTCATGAGTGACCCTGTCAAAATAGCTAACCAGATTTGTTAAACCTGATTTTCTCTTTACAAAACCATGCTGTGTATCCTTCAGAATTCCATTTCTGTCTAAATGAACCTGAATTCCACCCTTGAATATATATTTCTCGACGATATTGATGAAGGTATATCAAGCTTAATGTCCAAGTTTGCAGATGATGCAAAGGTTGGCAGGGCTGTTACTGACAGTATTGACAGTATAGTACTACAACAGGATCAAGAAAAGTTGAGCAGATGGGTTGAGAAGTGGCAACTGAAGTTTGACATTGACAAATGTCAAACTTCAGTTGCCACTTGTGGTCTCCATACTTAAGCACAGTATTCCAAGTGTGGTCTAACAATAGTCTTGTATAATGGGATTATGACATCCTTATCTCTACTAGGAAATGTTCAATAAATCATTGAGAGGACACCATCAGCATTCCTTGCAACCTGTCTACAATACTCGGAGAACTTCCTGTCTGACCGTATCGTAACTCCCAAGTCGTTTTCTTCCACTGCTGTGTTTAGTTCAACTTCACCAAGTGTATAAATTATTTTGGGGTTACTGTTTCCAGGTGTAAGATCTTGCACTTTGCTGGATTAAAGCGAAGCTGCCATTTTTTTGACCATCCCTGAAGTCTGTTTGGATCACTCAGAAGAAGCTCTGCTTGAGGTGATCATTAGCTACTCTACCAATCTTTACATCATTTGCAAATTTAGACATCATGCCCTCTATCTCTTCATTGATGTCATTTAAGAAAATCAAAACCTCTGCCTCCTTCCCTGAAGCCATCCTACTATCCATCTAAAGATTTTACCTGTGATTCCAACCTGTTCCAGCTTATAAAGTAACTGCTCGTGTGGGACTGAGTCAAATACTTTGCTGAAATTTAAATAAACAATGTCGAAATTATTCCCATAATCCAGCTCATGAGTGACCCTGTCAAAATAGCTAACCAGATTTGTTAAACCTGATTTTCTCTTTACAAAACCATGCTGTGTATCCTTCAGAATTCCATTTCTGTCTAAATGAACCTGAATTCCACCCTTGAATATATATTTCTCGACGATATTGATGAAGGTATATCAAGCTTAATGTCCAAGTTTGCAGATGATGCAAAGGTTGGCAGGGCTGTTACTGACAGTATTGACAGTATAGTACTACAACAGGATCAAGAAAAGTTGAGCAGATGGGTTGAGAAGTGGCAACTGAAGTTTGACATTGACAAATGTAACGTACTTCATATGGGTAGCAGTAACCCCAGAGAAATGTACCAACTGTGTGGTACTAAACTCAGGGTGGTAGAGAATGAGAAAGGCCTGGGGGTAATTTTGCACTTGGATATGAAGTTTTCTGAGCAGTGCAGACAATCTGCAAGAGTAGCCCATGGTGTCTTGTGAATGATATACAGGAATTTTCTAGCAGGGATAAGGAGGTGATTATCCCCTTGTATAAGGCAATGGTCAGTCCACACCTTGAATACTGTATACAGGTCTGGAGGCCTCATTTTAGAAAAGATGTAGAGCTGCTGGAATGAGTACAGAAAATGGCAACGAGATTGGTGAATGAAACAAAGGGTTTCTCTTAGAAGGAAAGGCTTAAGACAGTGGTTTTCAACCTTTTTTTAATAACAGCACCCCTAAGTAATTTATTTTATTTTGTGGCATACCTACCAAACTGTACACCATTTTATAATGAAATAAACATATAAATTTTAAAAAATAATAAGTTTAAGTAACTTAAACCCAAATTATGTGGCACTCCTGGAATGTTGTTGCGGTGCCACAGCAACCTGGTTGAAAATCACTGGTTTAAGGTCTGCAGATTGCAGCTGCTGGAAACAGGCACCTGTGAGGAGATCTGATTGAGGTGTGTGTAAGGCCTTGAATGGTTTGAGTAGACTGAATGCTGATGGGATTCTAACTCTTGCTCAGATTTCAAACTGATGGGGCATAAATTCAAATTCAGGAAAGACAGTTGTTGAATAGATGTGTGGAAATTTTCCTTTAGCCAGTAGGTAGTGATTGCTGGGACAAACTGTCATCTGTAGTTGTGAAAGCTACTTTTGTTGTGTTGTTGTGTTGTTGATAGCTTAAATAAATTCAAGGGAGAACTAGACAAACTTTTAGAGTGAATGGATGGGTGAAATGAGAAGGGGGTGTGTGTGTGTGTGGTTTTTTTTTTTTTCGCCTGATGCTGAATATGCTTGCTTTCTTGCATTATATGCCTCTACTAATGCTGAAAGTTATTCAGAATGCAGCCAAAGTTATAGGGAGCCACTGAAGCCAAAAACTGTTCAGCCCTGTTTTATTTAACTAAAATGATTTACTTGCATAAATTTTCTGATGAAAATATATATAATAACTGAATATCAGACTTTAACAGTAAAATGTATTAATAGAGAGAGCTGGTAGTTCCATTAGAGCACAATAAACATCATTGTATTTGAGATTTTTTTTGTTGGTTTGTTTGTTGTTTAACTTTCAAATAAAGATGTAGGTAATTTTACTTGTAATTATGTTCTTTAATTGATTTATCTTTATTATTATGAAAAATTACAAAACAAGTAGAATGATTTTCTATTCCTTTCTTGTATTTAACTATAGGTCCACAGTCAGGGTCAAATAGCACAGTAGAATCATCTCCAGTCAGTCGTTCTGTGATGAGTAACAGTCCTTTTACAACATTAGCTAGGCCGGAGCATAGTTTTGCACACATACATCAGCAAGCAACCTCACAGGTATGTTCCATAGATAGAAGTTTTTTTTTTAATATCTATATATTTAATACGGAAGGCATTTTCTTTCGACAGTCAGTGTGAACGATAGGCTTAACCGATTGGGCTGGAAGTGGCCTCAAATTGAAGCTGTTCCTTCCTAAGTGTGCAAAAAGTTGTTAAAATTCAAATTCCGAATAGTTTTTTTTACACAACTTGCCAGTTTTGTAGTACAAACAGGAATGGTTCAACGTTCACTTCAAAGATGGAGTCACATGAAGATGTTAACTGTTAAACAATTGTCTAAGTTGATAAGGCATTTTTTTTTTCTGATTAACAATTTGCACAATCGTGTCCTTTGTTCCAAAAAAAAAAAAATAATAATAATAAAACTGTGCTACACACAGTTTTATTATTGCAAAATTGCCTACCTTAAAAGAAAGAACTAATCATTGGGATTCCATTTCACTGCTCCCGACATTGCACACATGAGCTCATTGCCATTTGTTACGTTTAATACATTTAAAACATTCAGAAGTCATCAGAAGTTTTATCATTATCCTTATTAACTTCAAGTTTATTTTATTTTTTGTTTTTTTAGGTGAGTAATAATTTAAGGATTTAGAATTATGTTACAGTCAGGAAGATGTGTTGGGTTGAATGTACCTTTCAGCGAAGAAGATACATGCCTTTTCATGTTTCTGCAAATATATTCAGGATCGGTCTGGTATGGTGAAATCAAAGAAAATTTATAAGTCTCCTCAGATAGAAGAAATAACAAAGGATTCGATGCATACTGGCTTACAACAAACACACACTACATTTCTTTAGAACTAGAGAAAACTTTAAATTTGCAACTCATGAGGGAACAAAATTTAAAAGAGAAATTTTGGTATATTAGTTTCAAGTCTGTAGTTGAGAATTTTTTAGAGAACAATAAAGATCCAGACTACCAAACTACAGGTGCCTCCATAGCCAGGTGGTCAGGAGCAGCAGTGTGTAGCACACGCTTCTTGATTAGACCAGGGTTTGATCCCATGACCACCAAATACGGAGGTTGCGGAAAGGTCAGGGAATGACCATGGCATATCCCCGGAGCAATATGGCCTTAGTTGCTAATGCTCCTAAAAACCAAATAACAAACAAGCCAAACTACAGTTGAAAATATGTTGGCGAACTTCAAGAAAAATTGGGCCACAACATGATTGTCACGGTACATTTTTACACTTCCACATTTGAAAGTGTAAGTGAAAAACAGGGTGAGAGGTTTAAACGACATTAAACACAATGGAGATGAGGTACCAGAGGAGTTGAAATGTCAACATCAGGGCTGATATTTGCTAGTACTGAAGAAGGACTGTACAGTAGAAGCATATGTAAGAAAACAAAAGAAATGAAACACTAATAATGAAAGTTGGACCGAGTTTTTAAAGTAAATGTTGAGTTTTTAGCATAATTTTTAATATTCTGCCCTTTTCAGTAGTATTTTTTAGTAGTAGTAGTGGCAGGTGACACAAGAAAGCAAGTGTATGAGCTTATGCAGCATCAGCCAAAAAAAAAAAAAAAAATCACACCATTCCCTCCAAATGCCTGTCCAGTTCCTCCTTAAATTTATTTAACCTGTCAACTTCCACGACAGATGGAAGTTTGTTCCAGCAATTAACCACCCGCTGGCTAAAGGCAAATTTCCACACATCTATTCTACATCTGTCTTTTCTTAATTTGAATTTGTGCCCCCTTAGGTTCGTAATCTGAACAAGTGGAAGGATCCCATCAGAATTCAGCTTGCTCAACCCATTCAAGGCCTTATACACCTCAATCAGATCACCACGCAGGTGCGTAGTCTCCAGCCACTGCAATTTGCAGAACTTAAGCCTCTCTTGGTAAGAGGATCCCTTCATTCCCCTCACCAATCTTGTTGCCCTTCTCTGTACACGCTCAAGTAAATCTATATCCTTCCTAAAATGAGGCCTCCAGACCTGTACGCAGTACTCAAGGCGTGGCCTGACCATTGCCTTATACAGAGGGACAATCACCTCCTTCTCCCTGCTAGCAAAATTCCTATATATCATTGACAAAACCCCATGACCTGCCCTGGCAGCCTGTCTGCATTGCTCAGAAAACTTCATATCTGACTGAACAATTACTCCCAGGTCTTTTTCGTTTTCTACCACCTTAAGTGTAGCACCACACAGTTGGTACGTTTCTCTGGGGTTACTTCTACCCATATGCAGTACTTTGCATTTGTCAAGGTTAAACTTCAGTTGCCACTTCTTAGCCCATCTGCCAAAATTATCTAAATCCTGTTGCAGTAGCACACTGCCATTACTGTCATTAACAACCCTGCCAACCTTTGTATCATCTGCAAACTTCGACATTAAGCCTGATATACCTTCATCAATATCATTGATAAATATACAAAACAACAGTGGACCCAACACCGAACCCTCTGGGACTCCATGAAGAGCAGCACCCATTGATTACCACCCTCTGTCTTCTCCCACTTAACCATCCTTTTATCCATTGTAGCAACTTACCCTTAATACCATTCTGCTCCGATTTGTACAATAGTCTTCCATGCGCAACAGTGTCAAAAGCTTTCCTGAAATCCAAATATATGATATCAAAATTATTTTTTGCATCCAGTTCCTTTGTAACCACATCATAATATCCTATCAGATTTGTCAGACAAGACTTTCCCTTAACAAACCCATGCTGTGTCTGAATTATTGCTGCAGTCTTGTCTAGATGATCCTGCAATGCATCTTTAACCAGTGACTCCATTATTTTACCTGGAACAGAAGTTAAACTAACTGGTCTGTAATTACTCGTGTCACCCTTCAATCCCCCTTTGTGAATTGGGGGATACATTTGCACATCTCCAATCCGTGGGAACCTCCCCTGAGTCCAAGGATGCTCTCATAATTATGGCTAAGGGTTTGCTTAGTTGCTTTGCCACCTCCTTTAATATAACTGGATAGATCCCATCCACCCTAGGTGCTTTTCTTATGTTTAACTTCAACAATTTCTTCTCCACTTTGCTTTCAGTTATTACAAAATCATTAAGTATCCTGCTACAATTTGATAACCTTCTGCCATTTTCAAACCTTAATAATTCATCATGTGTGAATGTAGATGCAAAATACTCATTCAGTTTGTTTGCTATCTGAGCAGGATCATCAACAGTCGAACCATCGATGTCAAGTGGACCAATCAGATTCATCCCCTTCCTTTTAGAGTTTATATAAGTAAAGAAATCCTTGCTGTTTTTCTTAGCATCTTTTGCTAAGGATTTCTCGTAATCTGCCTTCGCCTGCCTAACCTCCTTTGTGACCTGATTACAGACTAGCTTATATCTGCCATAGGTTTCTGAGTCGCTTGATAATTTATATGCATCCCATGCATTTTTCTTCTCTGTTACGAGTCTCATTAGTTCATTTGATAACCATTTAGGCCTAAACCTTGAACAATATTTCTTAATAGGTATGAAACTTTTAGTAGCATCCACGATTAATTTCTTGAATGCTTCCCACTTAGAATTTACTGTTGGTAACATCGTCAGTTGATCCCACTGTACAGAATTTAAAAACTGTCGGAGACCACTGTACTCACCTTTACGGAAGCAAAAACTCTTTCCTTTACCCCTGATGGTAATTAAATCTTTAAGTAAATCCCACATCAGTATACTGTGATCACTGCCACCTATTGGTTCCTTTATTTGCAAATTCTTAATACACGAATGATCACTGCTGATAACCAGATCAAGAGTATTACTTTCTCTGGTTGCCTCTCGAACATGCTGCTGCAGAAAACAATCATCCAATAAATCCACAAAAATCTGACTAGTGTGT
Organism: Mastigoproctus giganteus; assembly: GCF_048544385.1. Classification (NCBI taxonomy): domain Eukaryota; kingdom Metazoa; phylum Arthropoda; class Arachnida; order Uropygi; family Thelyphonidae; genus Mastigoproctus; species Mastigoproctus giganteus. Next base: position 139,793,947 of record NC_143585.1, on the reverse strand, counting down.
GAGTGACCAACCCACAAGTTCCAGTCAATATCTGGGAAGTTAAAATCCCCCATTATAAGACATTCCGATTTACTAGCCCACTCTATTTCTCTGTACAATTGTTCACTGTACTCATTCGAGTCATTATTTCTATAACACACTCCCACTCTTATTTTTGCTTTCGCAGTGCTTATGTCACACCAAACTGACTCAACAGTGCACTGTTCATCTGTATCAACTGGATGCACTTCTTTTGATTTTATGTTTTTCTTAATTAACAGCATAACACCTCCTCCCTTTCTATCCTGTCTATCCTTTCTGTACACATTGTACTCCCCAAATTCCAGTTCAGCATTCCTTATATCTGTGTGACACCACGTCTCTGCTATCCCAACAATATCCACCTTTGATGTCTTGACCAACACTTTAAATTCATCAAATTTAGTTAGAGATAACAATGGATTGTCCAAAAATTTTTGGAAAATATAAAGTAATAAAAACTGTGTTACCATACCAATTGCAAAATTTTCACAACGGGTACAGCTAGAATACTGCTATTTGCTATTCGACGCATACTGGCTTACCTGCTCATGACAAAACACGGACTACATTTCTTTAGGACAGCTACAGAAAAACTCTGCTACCATGCCCTGGCCATTAGGTTACTGCAGGCAGTGGAGGATATCCCCTCAGCCCATATGAATGGAACTTCTTTCATCTTCCTTTCTGCCAAATAGTGCAGTCTCCCTTATGATAGCTAGCTTGGTCCGAAATCTGGTGCATCTCTAATCAAACTTCATCTGTTTGTTTCTATGTGGTTTTGTTAGACAACAAAGATAGTCCCAGTGCCCCCCCTCCATCTTTGATCCATCAGTGAACACGTTAGTTTCGTATTCTTTGTGACCCATTGTAAGGATATAATCCTGTCTTAAGCAAGGTTTTAGTAGGTTTATTGATCCACATCAAAGTCAATGGGTTGGTTGGATACCTGCCACATCTGCAGTGATATTACTTTTCTTCAATAGATATCCAATGCCCTGTCCCTGATTAATAGGCCCCGAGTCAAAAAAGTGACTATAGCGATTTCTAAGTGCTTTCTCTTATAGATCAGTTGATTACAGACAGTATTAGTTTCCAAATTTATGCAGTTATTTCATTTCACTCTTCTAAGGAAAGTGGTTAGCTTACCAAAAAAAAAAAAGAAGAAAGAAAGAAAGACAGAAATACATCCTTCTATTGTCTATTACTAACTTTAATAATATACTAACTACTGACCTCTCTTTATTGCTTGGTCACTGGCGGCACTGTTCCTGCCTCCATGTGACAGGGCTGGAAACCTGGGTGCCAAGGCAACCATTCCCCCAGGGCTAAAAGGAGCAAAAATGGATCACAAAGTTATCCATCACTGGAGCCTCCAGACTCAAGAAACCTCAACCGCAGAAAATGACTATGGCATATAGTCATTTTTCTGAAGACAGCAAACTGAAGTATTCTCAAAAGGAAGATACAGAACTGAAGTATTCTCAAAAGGAATCTGTATTTTTTTCATCCTCCAGTTGCAAAGTTACTATCTGTGAGTTTCGTCTCTCTCTATTTCATATACAGAAATGTCTTTAAATTTAAATTTGACATTTCTGTATAAGGAATGGTGTAAAGTCTCCATTCTGATGATCTTACAGGAACCACAAATAATTAATTGACACTCTTAGCCTTTGCCCCTTGGAGTGGGCTCCTCTGTGTGGTTAGGGGACTTCCTGGTGATGCTGCCGGGCTTCCAGAATAGCATCACTGGGATCCAGTGCCCATACTTTGGTTCCAGGGCTATATCATTAGAATTTGGCACGTGCAGCCATGCACTGCAAACTGTGGAAACTCAGAAAGGGGATCCTAGTGGGTGAGGTGCCCAGCCATAATACCCCACTTTGGCCTTTACTTCAAGAGGTCCTGGACTAATCCAACTAGGAACAATCATTGGGTAGTTCTTACCTAGAGTCAATTGCATTCCAATAGTTCTCCTTCCCTTTGGTCTTGGGATGGGGTCAAGGCTTATTGGTGATTATTATGATGCTCTAAGCAAACTTAGTGTCCCATTCGTGCCCAACAAGTCCCCCAAAATATAGATCAAAATGATACTGACAATTTTTGCCAAAACTGAAGATACACCACCATCACTGACATCACTTTTCCTCATTCTCTATTCAGAGAGCCGGCATCAATTGCCGGCTCTCCAGTAGAATAGAATTCAGCTTAAGACGTGGTTAACTGTCACAAAAAAAGATATTGTGTGCAGCAGTAAAAGTGATACCAAAATCTTTCTCAAAACTACCTGTACAACCAAAAATCTGGAGTGCTGAATGCTGTGCAGCTAAAAAAATTAAAGCATGGAATATCTTTCACTGCAGACCAACTACAGTTAATCTTATTCAGTATAAATGCACTCAAGCAAGAGTGAGAATGTTAGAGAATGGAATAAAACGGCTGCTTGGATCTGCTTTACTTCAACCACGAATCAAGCTACACCTACACATAAAATTTGGAAAATCAGGAAAATGAGTCGCAAATATCATACTTCCCCACTCTCCCCCACGTATCATGGAAGGGAAGGGAGAGAGCAATGCATGATCCTCCACCAATTGCCAATGTCTTCAGGGAAACTATTGCAAAACATCAGCAACAGAAAGTTACATACCAGCCTTCCAAAGATTCAAAGCAAACTCAGAAAAACAAAAGTTAAACTTTTCTTTCAAAGGAGAACAATACAACTTACCTTCGCTATCCATGAATATGTAGAGCCCTCTCAACGTCTAAACATAGTGCTATAGGACTGGATAACATTCATTATTCAATGGTATGGGAGCTAAGCCAAATCATTATAATCACTTCTCAATCTGTACAACAGACTTTACTCGAAAGACACATTATCTAAACAGTGGCATCATCCATACCCTCCTCAAACCTGGTAAACATTCAACAAACCCTATTTACTATCGACCTATCACCTTGTGAAATTGTATTTGCAAAATTCTTGAAAAGATGATAAATCATTGATTGGTATGATACCTTGGAAATTTCAACTTTTTTCATTTTGCACAATTTGGAATCTGACAAAATAGACTGACACTGGATATATTAATAAAAATAGAGAACTCCATCTGGAATACATTCCTTAAATCAGAAGATCATGCTTTAATTTATCATCAGTAAGACATGATTCCACATGGAAGTATGGCATACATCATGAATTACATCTTCCAATATCCTAAACTTTGGGGACATCTCTCAACCTTTATAAAAAACTTTGTGTATGAACTCACATTCCAAGTTCATGTCAAAACTTCATTGTCCCAAGTCTTCTCACAAGATGAGGGAGTTCCCCCAGGGCTCTGTACCCTGTGCTACCCTCTTCGTACTTGCACTCAACACCATTGTAGAACAATTCCCAAACACTGTTGTATAGCACTGTTTGTAGATTACCTTATCATTTCATTTCATGCAAAAAAATTTGCATACTGTTGAGAGACAATTACAAGGGCAATAACTAAGATAATTTTAAGGGTACAAGTCAATGGCTTTCAATTCTGTCCACAAAGAACAATGCGCATCCATTTTTGCTGCTAGTGTAACCTTCATCCCAGATCTGGGACTGCAACTTAATGGCCAGCCAATACCAACACACCAGCATACAGTTCTTAGGAATCATATTAGACTATAAACTGTCTTTGGAGATCACATTAAAAAGCTAATAACATTGTGTCGGCAAAATCTTAACGTCATTCAGGTCAGGGGCATTCCTAGAGTATGTGGCACCTGGGTGCCAATTGAAATTTTGCACCCCCCCTTAAAATTTTCTTCATATGTGTATATAAGTTTCAGGTTTCAAGGCACCACTTGAACATTGGCGCCCAGATGCAGTGCAACCCTTGCACCCTCAGGATGGCCTGCCCCTGATTCAGGTTCTCTCGGCAACTAAGTGGGGAGCTGATCACCTTAGCTTTTTTTTTTTTTTTTATGAAAACCCCAAACACGAAAGGTATCAAAACCTATAGTACTTAGTACCGTGCATGGGTTGAAGGAGAAGTATGGGGAGAGGGGGGATGCCGGAAACTTTGCTCTAGAGACTAAACATGGGTTTCACCACTTCAAGCCTCCAATAAGCAAAGTGGTGGTATTTCACCGGTTGATGAAAGTCATCTACCACCTGATATATAGAATGAGATCTAAACTTGAGTATGGAGCACCAGTATATGAGCAAGACCCAGTGTACTCCACTGGCTTGATCCCATTCATCATAGTTTCACTCCTCAGCACATGTTACACCAACCCTGAGACATGAGAATCAAATAACTGTTAGCAGAATTAACTCTGACTTTTGATAATTTTGCAAATACCCCTCCACTTTTCTGCACTCCTTGGATATGACTCCACCTCCATATGATTTATACCTCCATAAATGGGGAAAAAATCTGCATTACACGAAAAAAATTTGCAACTGTACCATGCTACATGGATCAATTCCCCAAATGTGTTGTGGCACATATAAATGGGTTAGAGAATGACACCCATTTTGGAATAGCTGCAATTTTCCGGAACGCCACACTGGTCTGTCAATTGCATATGAGTTCAGTATATTTTCTGTGGAACTAATAGGAATCCAGGTGGCCCTAAAGTATATAGAATACTCTGACATTCAAAATGGTATAATTTTCTCAGATTCTTTAAGTGCAATCCAAGCCCTGAAAAACACAATGAATATCACCTACCCAGTTTTAAATGAAAAAAAAAAAAAACACATCCTGAAGTACCTTAACTGAATTTGGGAATAGCACATTCTTCTACTATGTCCCAGGCATATGTCAATTCCAGAAAATGAATTAGCCAACAATGCTATCTATAAAAAATTAACCCCAGGGGCTCACATCTGATGAGTATGGGCTTGGCACTCCCAGGATCCTGAGTTGGATATCATCATTCTTTTTCTTGGTGGTTCCCTTCTACTTCTCTCTCTCTCTCTCTCGGTGTAATTCGGATTTTTTTTTTTTTTTTTTTTTGGTGGTGCCGCATAAGCCTCAGGCTTCCTTGTACCATATGGCTAATGATAATAATAATAATAAATCAGCTATCTCACCACACGATAATAAATGGAAAGTTCCACACCAAGAGGCCCCAGGTGCCAAGCATTTCCATTGCCAAGCAATTCTTGTATAATTAAAGAGCATTTTTCGGTAAACAACTAGGTTCTCCTTTGTTTTCTCCCTTACTTGTTAAACTTTTCTGTTAAGTAGCTCTGCTTTCTTAAAAGCACTAAGTAGTGAGTCCAGAAGAAGGAAAGTACCTTTTTCTTTAAAAAATTTAGTACTCCTACTAACTGTACTAACCTCTACACTTGGCCACAAAGCAGCACTGGTCCTGCCTCCCCGTGGCAGGGCCGGTAACCTGGGTGGTAAAGGTAAACCCCCAGGGCCAAAAGGAGCTATCATAGATACAAATAGTTATCCACCTTTAGAGCCACTGAGCTCAAGACAAATTTCTGACATTGACCATGACTCTGTTCAATCAAAAAAGCTTCGAAGAGAAGCAAAGTGTCATAATGATATACCAAATTTCCTAGTGGTACATTCTTTATCCGCCCAACCTGTAGGCAAGTTATCACATCCTTGATACAAAAATGTTTAGAATCTATTGCAGGGTCACCAAAAATGGTGAAGCAACTACAATCCAGATACCTGATTGAAAGAGCCACCTGAAAACATTCTGAGCGGCTGTTAAACACAACATCATTTGGGGATCTGACAGTATCAGTTACTCCCCTAGGAACCTTAAATTCATCAAAAGGTGTGATCAGTGAGTGGGACCTAATTGCAGTCTCCGAAGAAGAATTACTCCAAGAACTTAGTAGTCAAAAGGTAACAAGTGTGAAAAGAATCATGAGTAAAAAAGATGGAAATCTAACTCCAACTAGAACCATCATTTTTAACATTCAGTACTCCAGACTTACCATCCTCAAAGCTGACTATTTGAATTGTCATATTAGACCATATATTCTGAATCCCATTCATTGCTTCAAATGCCAGAAATATGGTCATTCCTAGCAGGCTCGTAGAGGTGACGCCATCCGTCCCATCTGCGGATCTAAGGAGCATACTCAAGCTGGTTGCTCAGCCACAACCCCTGCATGTCCAAACTGCAAGGGAAGTCACCCTGCCTTTTCCACACTGGTCTGTCAATTGTATATGAGAACATTTTCTCCAGTGGGGGAAGAATGTCATACCTCCCAACAATATCAGACAGTTGCCTCAGCTCATGCTACCCTTAACTCCCATGCCTGTAAAATATATACTGATGGATCGAAAACTGACAGTATGCTAGGTGCTGCGGCTGTTTTCCCTTCATGTAGAAATTCAGCGACACTACCTTTATTTAGCATGCAGTGTCTTTATTGCTGAACTTTATGCCATCAAGTTAGCACTTAGTAAGATTATTGAACTTTCCATCTCATCTGCAATAATTTACACTGATTCACTCAGTGCTATCTATGCCATAAGGAAGAATTTCTCCTCTTCTCATCCTACATTGAAAGAGATTCATTTCCGGCTATTCTCCTGTAGCATGTCCAATCAGTCAATCAGCTTTTGCTGGATCCCTGATCATTCTGGCATTACGGGAAATGAAAGTGCAGACTTTGCCGCTAAACATTCTCAACCCACTCTCTCACAATATCCTCATGTTCCTTACACCGACTATAATCCTGTTATTCGTAAAGCATGTTGCAGCAGCTGGTCACAGATATGGAAAAGGAATACTAACAGAAACTTTACCAAATAAAACAAGAGCCAAAGCTGTGGCTCTCTGGCTTCCGACAAAACAGACAAGAAGAAGTGGTGTTGGCAAGGCTGAGAATTGGACATACGCATCATACCCATCTCTACTTGTTATAGGGAGAAAGCCCACCTCAGTGCTCATCCTGTAACAGTCAGCTTACGGTCTGCCATTTTCTGCTTGATTGTCCCTTACATTCAACCATCTGGTCAAACACTTTTCAATCAGTTTCCTGGCTTAATGTATCATGATTTATCTCATATCCTAGGAAACAATGCAAATATTGAAGAACTTTTAATCTACTTAAAATGTATAGGTATAGAATTGAAATGCTAAAGATAAAAAAAACTTGAAATAAGAATACTTTCAGAAAATGAAAATTTAGAGTAATATATTTTGGCAGCTGTATAACATTTGTCCCAATAAAATCCCATAAATAATAAAATCCCAATTGCCCAGAGTCCTGACAGTATCTACTATATTGTAAAAATTTATGAATATAATTCTATATATTTATTTTTTTAATAAGTAAAAATGTAATTTATTAGATTAATTTTTGTAGGGAAAGAATATAAAAAATAACAAAAATTAACGACAAATACCTCTCTCAATTTGAAGATCATGTTTTCTGTTACAGAAACAAACAGTTTTAAAATACAATCAGTAAATAAAAATGACTTAATTAATTTTACTTTATTATATTGCGTTTAATTAGTAATTTTTCAAGTCTAAATTTGCCATTTGTATAGGGCATTTGAGCAATAATTATAGGTATAGAATTGAAATGCTAAAGATAAAAAAAACTTGAAATAAGAATACTTTCAGAAAATGAAAATTTAGAGTAATATATTTTGGCAGCTGTTTAACATTTGTCATAAATATCATTAGCATAACTAAAACTGTAATTATACAGGTATTTATTTATTTATTTGTTATTAACTGTACTTTCATGAATTTCTTTGAAAAGTACATTAGGCATGACCATGGACGCTGGCAGGATATTTTGAAAGGGGTAACAGGAAAAAAATCCCATTTTCTTATTATAATACTTAAGATTATTTAAGTATTATTATTAAGGTTGTTACAATACTTAAACATTTGATTATAATTTCTATGTTTTTTGCAAATTTTAATCTGTGATTTTGAAAACATTAAACTGTGACTATTGTCAGTAATGTGGTTTTTATGAACTGATTGTATATTGTTAGTGTATATATATATATAAGTGTGTGTGTGTGTGTGTGTGTTTTTTTTATTCATTAATATGACATAAAACATTAACATTATCATATACTGTTTACATAACTGCAAGGTACATGTTCCATGTGTTCAAATAAAATTTTAATGTTTTTAGTGGCCGTTTTGATTACATGAAAAACATTTTTTATTGCAAAAACAGTTTCTGAGATATAGACTAACTTTGCTGTTTTTTTTTTTTTTAAATATAATCAGTGTCAGGATTTTGGGCGGCACCAATCTGTGATAACCACAGAAACATTACTCATGCTTATCTTTTAAGAGTGGAAGATCAGGATCTCCCTCAGTATCATCAGTATAACGCTTTGGTTACAATCAGACATATCCTTGTTGAATGCATAAAATATTTAAGGCAATGCCAGAATAAAATCATTCCAACCACCAACAAAGTCCCACTCGCACTTACCTGACTTTTGAATAATGAAACAAATGTCACTAATATTTTTGCTTTTCTAAAAATGATTACTGTATACCACCTCCTTTAGTTAGGAACACTGAATGCATTTCTGATAATAGTTTTGCAAATTTATCTCTATCCATAAATAAATAACCAACTACCTACATATGTATGGCACACCATGGTCTTAGATGTTGATGCAATAAAAACTCTGCAGTGAAACAAACAATCTTGATATTGATGGGTCAACTGTTGATGATCCTGCTCAGGTAGCTAACAAACTAAATGAATATTTTGCATCGACATTCACATATGAGGAGTTATTCAGTGAGGGGAATGCCAGAGGTGTATTCAACTCTAGCAGTAAGCTACAGAATCTTGAAATAACTGGGAGTAAAGTAGAGGAGAAACTGTTGAAGATAAACACAAGAAAGGCACCCGGGGTGGATGGGATCTATCCAGTTATATTAAAGGAGGCAGCAAAGGAAGTAAGCAAACCCTTAGCCATAATTATGAGAGCTTCCTTGGACTCAGGGGAGGTACCCATAGACTGGAAATGTGCAAATGTGACCCCAATTCGCAAAGGAGGATCAAAGGCTGACACAAGTAATTATAGACCTGTGAGCTTAACTTCTGTTCCAGGAAAATTAATGGAGGCACTGGTTAAAGAAGCACTGCAGGATCATTTAGACAAGACTTCAGTTATAGCTCAGACACAGCATGGTTTTGTTAAGGGGAAGTCTTGCCTGACCAACTTGATTGGATACTATGATGCAGTCACAAAAGAACTGGATGCAGGGAATAACTTTGATATTATATACTTGGATCTTAGAAAGGCTTTTGATACTGTTGCGCATGGAAGACTGCTACACAAATTGGAGCAGTGTGACATTGGAGGCAAATTGCTGCTATGGATAAAGGGGTGCTTGAGGGGGAGAAGACAGAGAGTGGTAATCAATGGACACTGCTCATCGTGGACTGATGTTATTAGTGGAGTCCCTCAGGGCTCAGTGTTGGGTCCATTATTGTTTTCTGTATTTATAAATGATATTGATGATGGTATATCGGGCTTAATGTCCAAGTCTGCAGACGATACAAAGGTTGGCAGGGTTGTCAAGGACACTACTGACACTATGCTGCTGCAACAGGACCTGGAAAGGTTGAGCAGATGGGCTGAGAGGTGGCAAATGAAGTTTAACATTGACAAATGTAAAGTACTACACATGGGAAACAGCAACCCCAGAGCAACGTATCAACTCTGTGGTACTACACTGACAGTGGTAGAGAATGAAAGGGACTTGGGGGTGGTTGTGCAGGCAGATATGAAGTTCTCTGAGCAGTGCAGACGGACTGCAAGAGTAGCTCATGGAGTATTGTCAATGATATACAGGAATTTTTCCAGCAGGGATAAGGAGGTGATTATTCCATTGTATAAGGCGATGGTCAGGCCACACCTAGAGTACTGCATACAGGTCTGGAGGCCTCATTTCAAGAAGGATGTAGAGCTGCTGGAACGAGTACAGAGAAGGGCAACAAGATTAGTGAATGGAACAGAGGGGTGCTCTTACGAAGAAAGGCTTAAGTTTTGCAAATTACAGTGTCTGGAGACTAGGCACCAGCGAGGTGATCTGATAGAGGTGTATAAAGCCTTGAATGGTTTAAGCATGCTCAATGCTGATGGGATTCTTCCTCTAGCTCAGAAAAATCACCTGAGAGGGCATAAATTCAAATTGAGGAAAGACAGATGTAGGATAGACGTGCGGAAATTTGCCTTTAGCCAGCGGGTGGTTGGTTGGTGGAACAGACTTCCATCCCTTGTGGTGGAGGTTGATATCCTAAATAAGTTTAAGGCTCAGCTGGACAGGTATTTTGAACGAACAGAGGGGTGAAGTGGAAGTGGGTTTTTTTTTTTTTTTTTTTTGGCTGATGCTGCATAAGCTTGCTTTCTTGCATCAAATGCCTCTACTAATGCTAATGCTAATCTGTCAAAGGGTTTTGTCCCAGATGATAACCAAGTATCACATGAGTTTCTCTGTCAAGAGAGTGCTACCCCCAATTTCAGTCTTCCTGCAGGAATGCCTACTAGAAACACCTTGATGTAATCTGCATAGGCAGTATTTCTGTTAGCCATGCATTTGTCTTTGTTGAGGAACTTAGTGAATAGGACATTAGTATTAGTAGTGGTAAATGATGCTAGAAAGGAAGCTTACATATCATCAGCAAAACACACAAAACAAAAAAAAAAAAAAACTTACTACATCACCTGTCCATCATCTCCTCCAATGGTTTATCTAGTTCTTCCTTGAATTTATTCAAACTGTCCACTTCCACAACAACAACAGATGGAAGTTTGTTCCAACCATGAACCGCCCACTTGCTGAAAGCAAACTTACACACATCTATTATGCAACCAACCTTCCTCAATTTGAATTTATACCCTCCCTGTGTGTAGTCTGAGAAAGAGGAAGAATGACATCAGCACTGAGATTTCTCAATCCATTCAAAGCCTTAAACGCCTCAATCAGATCACTTTGCAGGTGGCTAGTCTCCCAGACACTACAATTTGCAGAACTAAAGTCTTTCTTGGTAAGAGTGCAGCTTGTTCCCCCCCACCAGTCTTGTTACCCTTCTCTGTACCTGTTCCAGCAGATCTACATTCTTCCTAAAATGAGGCTCTGACCTGTATGCAGTACTCACGATATGACCTGACCATTGCCTTATACAATGGGATAACCACCTGTTTTTCCCTGCTAGCAAAATTCCTGAATATCATTGATAAAATCCCATGAACTGTTCAGACACCTGTCTGCATTGCTCAGAGAACTTCATATGTGACTGCACAATTATCACAAAGTCTTTTTGCATTTTCCATTACCATGAGTGTAGTACCACACAGTTGGTTAATCTGAGATTACTGCTACCATTTGTCAATACAGGCAGGCCTCGCATAACGCGAGTTCGATTAACGTATTTTCAGTTAACGCTATTTGAAAAATTATACCACTTTTCACTTTACACGATGCAAATTTCCAGTTAACGCTATCTTTTTTTTTTTTTTTATGCAATAGTTGAAAAAGATTTGAATCGCGCGTTAAGCTTACCGCGAGTCGTATGGTCAATAAACAAATGTTTGCCTGCTGCCCACCTCGGTGTGTTCCATCAACCATCAGAAGAAGACATGTTACTTGTTTGTCTCCTGCTAATAGTGTCAATGCACACTTGCATAAAAATTCAAATTTTTAAATGAGTCAGATGAAAATGTTACCGCGAAGGAGATAACGGTAAAAGAATTAGATGAAATCTTTCGCATCGCAGAGAACCTCAAACAAAAGGTTTGAGGTTTTCTGCGATATTTATTTCGCCAAGGCCCAGATAAGATTGTTGTCGGCTATTGTAAATTGACTGATGAAAAGAGAAAGTCAACACTGTTCAAATATTTCCGCAATAGTCATTTCTTCATTGTGTATTTTATGTCAGAGGTTCTTAAACTTTCTCGGTTCACGGCACCCTTAGTCTCTCAGTAATTTTTTCAAGGCTCACCAGGACCAAAAGAAATACCTAACAGTTCCATTTAGTAGTTAGGTCCAAACAACTTAATAAGAAATGCTGAAACTGTGAACTACCTCTAGTTCGCGCAGTGTCCGACAGATATCGAGTATCGCTGTGTTTCCCTCGAAAATTTAAAATATTCCACGGCACGCAGTTTGGGAACCGCTGTTTTATGCAATAAAAATTTCATTCCATAATTATTTTCATTATCTTTTACATTGTATACAGTTAAAAAGTTATTTAAAAGGTATTTTTAAAATTCTTTATGGACATTCCAGAAAGTCGAGGACCAATTATAATTTTTCCTATTGATTATTATATTCGATTAACATGATTCTGTTTTGCGCGATGCACTCGCGGGGTGAATTAATCGTGTTAATCGAGGCCAGCCTGTATTAAAATTCAGTTGCCATTTCTCAGCCCATTTGCCTAATTTTTCTAGCTCTTGTTTCAGGAACATATCTTGATTACTGTCATTAACCTCCTGCTAACCTTTGTATCATCTGCAAACTTAAGACTTTAAACCTAATATACTTTCATCATTATCAATAATAAATAAAGAAAACAACAATGACTAGCACTGAACCCTGGAGAACTCTTCTAATAACATTAGTCCACGAAGAGTAGTGTCCGTTGACCTCTCTTCTTCCCCTCAACCATCCCTTTATCCATTGTAATAACTTGCCCTTAATGCCACAATGTTCCAATTTGTACAGCAGTCTTTTATGTGCAACAGTATCAAAGGCTTTTCTGAAATTCAAGTATAATATTCAAGAAGCATGGCCCACAACAGACCCCTGAGGGCTTCTTTGTGGCTGGCAATTGTATGATTTGCCTTGTATTTGAAGACTGATAGATAGGAGGAAATATCCTTGGGATAGTTATATGGATTTCTTGGGAATTTCTGTTTTCATCTTTCAGATAATTTTAAGGGACTCATTTTCATGCTTTTGAGGAAAATCTAAATTTGAGGATATTTTGTAAACATCCCTTATTTGATTGGATCATGTCTCCCCATCTTTGTCGATAGTTGACACTTTAAGTCACCTCCTGGAGCTTTGCGGGTTCTCCAGTTAGACGCCTTAAAGTATCAACCCAGTTTATATAAAGTTCTCATTTATACAAAACTCATACCGTACCCCAATGAAAGGATAGGCTTTTCTGCATAAACATCCTTGTTTATTATAAAATTCAGTTTGTATATTACAAAATCCATATTTGTCCAAATGAGCAATATATATATGTTATTTTGTGTGATTAATGCAGAGCTTGGTACAATGCTAATTAATTAATGTTTAATTTTTTCCAAAGCAAAACACCTTCAATTTAAGTTATTTTATACTACAAAGCAGATGGCAGTACAAAATATTTAGGAAAGTTTCCAAGCTTTGTCCATGCAAATATGAGACCAATCAGCTTTATTGGCTTGTGGCCAAAATTTTTCCATTATTGGCAATGGACAGAATGTCTTCAGAAGTGGAACATTGTGATAATTGTAGGTCATTGTACAGCACATATTTGGCCTTTCTTCTCACTATGGCTGAATTATTCAGCTGCTGGTGAAGGTTGCTTGACAAAAATATCTAGTTTTCCTTCCAACAAATTGGAAGAAAATGGTTCTAAAATCAGTTTTTAATCCCTCTAAGTGGATTAAAACCTCATGGCTCACATGTGCATCATGGCACAGTTAGCATGTTAATACCTTCTGATACCACCAGATTTATGCAGCAGTTGGATCAAGGAATTATTTATAACCTCAAGAGAACATATAAATCCTGCTTGATTAGGTATTTACAACACATGGAAGGAACAATTTGCAGCCAAAGTAAAATATCTTGGATGCTATTCATAATGTTTATTTTGCTTGTTACAGTATTATATGAAATATAATAATCAGCTGTTTCACAGAAAGTGGCTTTTATCATTGAAAAACATGGGCCAGCAAATGGATGTGATAACAGCATTGAAGAATAGGAGACTTTGGAGGAGCATATGGATTTTGTTGGAGAATTTGAGGAATTTGTTAAGGTGAGTGATGATGATGATATGCTACAGCAACAGCAGAAGAGCTGCTGACCACCAAGCAAAGTGAGGAAGCTTTGGTTATCAGTGATGAATGTGAAAGTTAAAAAGCACTCTCACTGCCTTCTAAAAGAGATTCCCAAAATGCACTAAACATAGAGATTTTCGATAGACTGCAGTAACATTGATAACAAAGCAATTTTTGCATTTGATAACAGCTGTACCGTAATACTGGGCTATACCCCAGGGGCTCACATCTGGCAAGTATGAGCTTGGCACACCCAGAATCCTGAGCCAGATATCATATCATCATTCTTCTCTTTCTTGGCGATTCCCTTCTAATTAATTCTCTCTCTCTCAGGATAACTCAAATTTTTTTTTTGGCCGGTTCAGCATAAGCCTCAGGCTTCCTTGCACCATTGGCTAATAATAATAATAATAATATGGTCAAGACATAAACTGCGCAAATAAAAACTGGATTCTTCCTTTAAATTAGATGAATTTATTAAAGAGGTAATTTTTCCTATAATATTAACGCTATGATTCTGCTTTAGCTAGTTTATATGATACACATCACTTTGGAGCCCAGATAGTATGATGTGTGACATTGCTTTGGAGTCAAATGGCATAATGTGTGACATTACTTTGGAGTTGAGATGGCACAATGTGTGACCTCACTCAGAACATCCTCCAAAATAATGTAGCATATCATACCATCTGTGAGGAACATGCTTTTATTAATTAATTAAAGCATCTAAATTATGTTCACACAGCATGGTATGGCACAGTATGAACATAATCATCAAACATGTTATCTCTCCTAGTTGACAATAACAGTACATTCAACCCAAAGAAAAGACCATTATTTCGATAACCACAAACGGGACACCATATTATTACATGCTACAAAGACCTCTGTAAGTTCATTTGACCATTCAAATCAAAAAACATTTCCAAGCACTGCAAATTGCAAAAGTTGGAAACTAAACTTAAGACATAATGAGATATAGATACTTTTTTTTTCTTTTCTTTTTTTTTATGAAAACCCCAAACACGAGAGGAATTAGAATCTATAGTACCTAGTACCGTGCATGGGTTTGAAGGTTGAGAAGATGAAAGAAGATACTTGTTGACATTACACTTGAATTTCTGCAGATCGTAATTATCAGGAAATACGTATAAAAGAAGGTTGTTCCAAAAAATGGCATTTGAATGAATAAATGAGGAAGATGAAAAGTTGGTTCTGTGAGTTTGTTGGACAGTAAATCGATGTTGGCTGATGGCAGCACATGTTCGGACTGTTTTGAAAGAGAGAGTGGAAATTATAAAAGTCAATTCAGAAGAACAGTGTGCGTGGAAGTATCTGTAGAAAAGACATGCAGCAGAAACAGAACGTCTATGAGACAGAGAGTGGAGAGGCTCTGTTAGAGATGAGTCATTAATTAACCCAACTGCCCTCTTCTGAATGGAATCTAGAAGCCTGAGAAAGAGATTTTGGGGGCACTGCCCAAGATGTGGGAACAATATTCCGTGGTAGGGCAGATTTGCGATTTGTACAGAGTGAACAGCTGTTTGGAAGAAAAGTAACAGCGAGAGCGAAAGAGAAAACCAAGTTTTTTAGATGCAGAGGAAGGCGCCTCCGTAGCCAGGTGGGAAGGAGCAGTAGTGCATATCACATGCTTCTTGATTAGACCGGGGTTCGAGCCTGTCACCACCAAATACGGAAGATGCGGAAAGGTCAGGGAATGACCACCGCATATCCTGGAGCAATATGGTCTTAGTTGCTAATGCTCCTAAAAACCAAAAAAAAAAAAAAACAATATTTGTAATGTGTTTGCCCGGTGGGCAGGAGCAGCAGTGCATAGCACACGCTTCTTAATTAGACCGGGATTCGAGCCCGTGACCACCAAATACGGAGAATGCGGAAAGGTCAGGGAATGACCATCACATATCCCCGGAGCAATATGGCCTTAGTTGCTAATGCTCCTAAAAACCAAATAACAAACAAACAGTGGGTTTGTAAAGTGAGATTAAAAGTCAGGGTAATTCCCAAAAGAGATATATCATTTTGCCTAGAAATCAGAGTGTCACTAAAGATAAGCATAGAGCAGAATAATCCTTTTTGCGAGATATAAGACAGGACTGAGTTTTAGAAGGATTGAAATCAACTAATTTGTCTTTGTTCCACTGGAGAATTCCTGGAGAACGGCATTTGAGGAATTGGTAGTGGATATTCGAGAAGTTGAAGCTGATTGAGTAGGGTAAGGTTTCTCAAACTTGAAAGTGGAAAGCAATGTGCTATCATTGGCAAAATTATGGATAGGATTTCCAGTCAATGGAAGAAGGGTATTAATATACAAGAGGAAAAGAGTGGGGGAAAGAACTGAACCTTGAGGCGCACCACCATTACTGGAGAAATTAGAAGACAGAGAGCCATCTACCATTACTCTCAATGAGCGGTCAAAGAGAAAACTGGATAACCAATTACAAAAAACAGTTGGCAGACCATAAGATGGAAGCTTGTTTAGAAGACCTTTATGCCAAACACAATTGAAAGCTTTTGAGATGTCAAGAGCAACTGCTTGTGTTTTACCAAACTTTTCCATTGAATTTGTCCATAGATGATCAAATGTAAGGTTTCAAATGACAGTTTGTGTTGGTGGTTAATTGATTTCTTCATTACTTTAGAAAGAGTAGAAGTAATTGCAATGGGACGATAATTGGATGAGAGCAATTTGTCATCCTTTTTTAGGAACTGGCTGGATATGAGCAAATTTCCAAGCAGAAGGAAAAACACATTTGGAATAAGAAAGTGAAAAAAGGCAGCAAAGAACAGGAGTGCAGGCTTTGAGAAACAAGTGGAGAAATACCATCAGGACCTGGAGCTTTCTTAGCATCAAGATTCGTCAGAATCCTTCTGACATCCTTTTGACAGATGACCACGGGAGGCATTGAATGGAGCATGCTGTGAATAGTGGGAGGTGTTTTTTTTTTGGTAAGAGACTTGGTTGCAGGATAGATGTGATAGATGCAAAAATTTTCTTTCAGCCAGAGAGTAATTGGACAAACTTTGATGTGCTTTTGAGAAAGTGGATAGTTTTGAATAAAGTTAAGGAAAGATTACAATATTATTAGAAGTATTAAAAGAGATGGACTGCTGATATGGATAGGTCAGGTTTTTTTTTTTTTTTTTTTTTTTTTGAATGATGCTGCATAAGCTTCTAAAACTGTATTGTGTGATAATGTATTTTGGCAATTGCCCATTACATTCATCAGAAAACCAAATTTTTAAGGAAAATTCTTATTGGTGTCATGTAATTCGTGAACCACTTAGAACCAGGGGCTTTTTGTGTGGTTCATGAATCATACAAAAAACCCTAAGTTATACATTATTCTCTGAGATGAACATCTTTATTAATGAAAAACCCAAGCTCAAGAGGTATTAGAATCTATAGTACTTAGTACCATGCAAGAGTTGGAGGTTAAGAAGATACTTCTTGCCATTAAACTTGAATTTCATTAGATTGTAATTTTAAGGAAATACTTATGAAGGTAGGAGGTTGTTCCAGAAAAGTTGGTTCTGTGAGTTTGAAGTTGGACAGTAAAAGGATGCTGACTGGCTGCGGTGAATGTTCAGACAGGTCTGGAAGAGAGAGAGAGAAAGAGAGAGAGAGAGAGAGTAGCAGTTATAGAAGCCAACTCAGAAGAACAGTATCTATGGAAGTATCTAGAGAAAAGGCATGCAGAAGAAACGATGCCAGTGAGACAGAGTGGGGTGATTGTGACCTTTCTGAATGGAATCTAGATGCCTGACAGAGAGTTTTTAGGGGCACTGCCCCAGATGTGAGGAACAATATTCCATGGTAGGGCTGATTTGTAATTTGTACAAAGTGAACAGCTGTTTGGAAGAAAAGTAATGCTAAGAGCAAAAGAGAGAACCCAGTTTTTTAGATAAATAGGAACCAATATTTGTGATTTGCTTATGTCAAGAGAGATTAGAGGTCAGGGTAATCCCCAATAGAGGTATGTGATCTTGTCTAGAAATCAGAGTTTCATCAAAGCCGACCGGGCTAGCCGAGTGGGTAAAGTGCTTGCCTGGCAACCCAAAGGTCGCGGGTTCGATTCCCGCCTCGGGCTTGGATCAAAGTACTGCAAAAAACTTGGGAGGTGCATTATGGCCACAGAAGCCTATGGGCCAACAACTAACAAAAAAAAAAAAAAAAAAAAGTTTCATCAAAGATAATATAGGAACAAAAGAATCCTTTTTTGTGAGATATAAGACAGGACTGAGTTTTAGAAGGGTTGAAATCAACTAAATTATCTTCGCCTCACTGGCAAAGATAATTTAGTTGATTCCCTGGAAATTATCTGAAAATCAGCATTTAAGGAACTGGTATTGGATATTTAAGAATTTGAAGCTGTTTGTTGTGCAGGGAAGGTTTTCTCAAACTGAAAGGTGGAATGCAATGTGCTATCACCAGCAAAATTGTGGATAGGATTTCCAATCAATGGAAGAAGGCCATTAATATACAAGGGGAAAAGAGTGGAAGAAAGAACTGAACTTTGGGGAGTACCAGTATAAGTGGAGAAATTATAAGACAGAGAGCAGGCTACCATCACCTGCAGTGAGCAGTCAAAGAGAAAACTACAATTTCAAAAAACAGTTGGCAAACCATAATATTGAAACTTATTTAGAAGAACATTTATGCCAAACATGATCAAAAGCCTTAGAAATGTCAAGAACAACTGTTCGAGTTAAAGCTAAACCAAATGGGCATTTGAAATCTTTTAGGAGAGAGGTTTAACAGGCTAATACATTGTTATACAATGTATTAGCCTGTTAAATTATAAAGGACAAGAATTGCCTTCATAACAAGGTCTTAGCGCAAATGTTCCCATAATCCAGTCAAAGTCTTTGAAATGTCAACAGCAACTGCTTGAGTTTTACCAAACTTTTCCATTGAATTTGTCCATGAGTAGATAATGTAAGCCAGTATATCACCAGTAGACAAACACTGATGGAATCCATACTGACAGTCATCGATCAGATGGAAAGTTTCTAGATAGTTTATGAGTTGGCAGTTAATGGATTTCACCATTACTTTAGAAAGAGTAGAAGTGGGCCAACACTGACAGAATCCAAAATGTCAAATGTTGATCAGATAGAAGGTTTCTAGATAGTTTTGGAGTTGGCTAGGATTGGTTAGGAGTTAATTGGTTAGTTGGTTAGGAGTTAATGGATTTCTCCATTACTTTAGAAAGGTTGAAGTAAATGTAATGGATGATAATTAGATGCTTAGAAGTGGACCAACACTGACAGAATACAAAATGTCAAATGTTGATCAGATAGAAGGTTTCTAGATAGTTTTGGAGTTGGCTAGGATTGGTTAGGAGTTAATTGGTTAGTTGGTTAGGAGTTAATGGATTTCTCCATTACTTTAGAAAGGTTGAAGTAAATGTAATGGATGATAATTAGATGTAAACCATTTGTCACCCTTTTTAGGAACTGGATGGATATGAGCAAATTTCCAAGAAGGGAAAACATTAGTGGAATAAGAACATGTAAAAAAGTTACACAACATTTATCCAGGTATATGATCCAGGAGCACAGGTTTTGAGTCCAAAAGTCAGTCCAAATCTAGTTTGGACTGACTAATAATTGCTTTACAATTTTTGCAAGTTCGAGAATGTGAACTTGGAGATTTGGATGCAAGCAAATTCCTATATGCAACAATTTTATCTTGAACAGCCTAAGCATATTTATTGGAAAACCAAGATACAGGACAAAAATTTAATGTGGAATAAAGGATTTAATCCCTGCAAAAATAATTTCACTGCCATGATTTGAGCAAACATTGACATCAGAAGACTAAAACAATAACCTTTAGCATTAGCAGAGGTATGATGCAAGAAAGCAAGCTTATACAGCATCAACAAAAAAAAAACCTTCCCATTTCACCCATCCATTCACTCCAAATGTTTGTATAGTTCAGCCTTGAATTTATTTAAGCTGTCAACTTCCACAGTGACAGACAAAAGTTTATTCCAGCAAGCAACTGTCCGTTGGCTAAAAGCAAATTACTGCACATCTATTCTACAACTGTCTTTCCTCAATTTGAATCTATGCCCCCTCAGCTTCTTAACCTGAGCAAGAAGAATTCCATCACCATTTAGCTTGCTCAAACCATTCAAGGCTTTATACACCTCAATCAGACCACTTCACAGGTGCCTAGTCTCCAGACACTGCAATTTACAGAACTTAAGTCTAGTCTTTCTTCATAAGAGCAACGCTTTGTTCTATTCAACAATCACTTTGCCTTTCTCTGTACTCATTCCAGTAGCTCTACATCCTTCCTAAAATGAGACTTCCAGACCTGCATGCCGTACTCAAGGTGTGGCCTGACCATTGCCTTATAGAAGAGAACAATCACCTCCTTATCCCTGATAAAAAAAATTCCTGTATATCATTGAAAAGACACCATGAGCTACTCTTGCAGCCTGTCGGTACTGTTCAGAAAACTTCATATCTGGCTGCATAATTATCCCTAGGTTCTTTTCATTCTCCACTACCCTGAGTGTAGTACCACCCAGTTGGTACATTTCTCTGGGGTTACTGCTACCCATATGCAGTACTTTACATTTGTCAGTGTTAAACTTCAGTTGCCACCTCTCAGCCCATCTGCTCAACTTTACTAGATCCTGTTGCAGTAGTGTACTATCATTACTGTCATTAACAACCCTGCCAACCTTCATATTGTCTACAAACTTAGACATTAACCCTGATTTATCTTCATTAATATCATTGATAAACACAGAAAACAACAATCGGCCCAACACCTAACCCTGGTGGCCTCCACTAATAACATTAGTCCATGAAGAGCAGTGTCCATTGATTACCATTCTCTGTCCAACAACAACAACTAAGCAACTTGTCCTTAATGCCATACTGCTCCAATTTGTACAGTAGACTTCCATGTGCAATAGTATCAAAAGCTTTCCTAAAATACAAGTATATGATATCAAAATTGTTTTTTGCATTCAGTTCCTTTTTGTAACCACATCATAGTATCCAATCAAATTTGTCAGACAAGGCTTACCCTTAACAAAACCATGTTGTGTCTGAGCTATAACTGAAGTTTGATCTAGATGATCTTGTAGTGGAAAATAAAGGGAAAATTTTAACCAGTTAAAACAAAAGTTAAACTAACAGGTCTGTAATCACTTGTGTCACCCTTTGTGAATTGGGAACACATTTGCACAACTCCAGTCCATGGGGACCTCTCCTGGATCCAAATAATCTCTCATAATTATGACTAATGGTTTGCTTACTTCACTTGCTGCCTCCCTTAATATAACTGGATAGATCCCATCCACCCAAGGTTCTTTTCTTATGTTTAACATCAACAATTTCTCCTCCACTTTACTCTCAGTTATTACAAAATCATTTAGCTCTGCCAGAGTTTGATAAGCTTCTGGCCTTCACTTCCCTACAGACATCCTCATGTGTAAATGTAGATGCAAAATACTCATTCATTTTGTCAGCCAACTGAGCAGTATCATCAACAGTCAAACCATTTTTATATCAACCATTTTTACAGACCAACTTATATCTACCATAGGCTTCTGTGTCACCTGAGTGTTTATATTCATCCCATGTATTTTTCTTCTCTGCCACAAGTCTCATTAGTACATCTGACATCCATTTAGGCCTAAACCTTGAACAGTATTTCTTAGTTGGAATGAAAAAGCATAGTAGCTTCCAAGATTAATTCTTTGAATGCTTCCCATTTAGAATTGACTGTTGATATAATCATCAGTTGTCCCACTGTATAAAATTTAAAAACTGTCTGAGACCACTGTGGTCACCTTTACGAAAGCAAAAACTCTTCCCTTTACCCCTGATGGTAGTTGGTAGTTGCATCTTTAAATAAATCTCAAAAGTACACTGTGATCACTGCCACCTAGTGGTTTCTTTATCTGCAGATTCTTAACACATGAAGAATCACTGCTAATAATAAGATCAAGAAGAAAATTACTCCCTCTTGTTGCTTACCCCAGAGGCTCACATCTTGTATGTGCTTGGCAGACCCAGGGTCCTGAGCTAGATATCATCATTCCTCTTGTTCTTGGTAATTCCCTTCTACTTCTGACTCTTGTTCTCTCTCTCTCTCTCAGGGTAATTCAGAATTTTTTTCTTTTTTGGCTGGTGCAGCATAAACCTCAGGCTTCCTTGCACTGTATGGCTAATAATAATAATTCTCAAACATGCTGCTGTAGAAAACAATCACCCAATTAATCCACAAAAGCTTGCTACTGTGCAAGTGATCAACCCATCTGATTTACTGGCCCACTCTAATTCTCTGTACAGTTGTTCGATGTACTCATCAGAGTCATTAGGCCTATAACACACGCCTACTCTCAAATTTATTTTCCTAGTATTTATGTCACACCAAACGGAGTCAACATTGCACTGGCCACCCATGTCAACTGGATGGACTGCCTTAGATTTTATGTGCTTCTTAACTAAGAGCATAACCCCCCCCCTTCCTATCCTGTCTGTCCTTTCTGTAAATGCTGTATTCCCCATATTCAAATTCTTTATCTCTTATATCTGAGCAACACCACATCTCTGATATAACAATGTCAGCATTTGATCTTGACCAGCAATAAATTCATCAAATTTATTTACTAAACTCCTAGCATTGTTGTACATGCAAGTATACGTGCACCTATTCTTACTCTTCGTTTTTTTTTTTTTTTTTTATGAGAGCCCCAAACACAGTCCATGTATTTATTTGTTCTGCGATGACTCCTAGCAGTCCTTGAAATCCCCAGTGCCTTGTTTTTCAGGATGCTGCTCATTCCAATAGAAGCAGCAAGATTCACTTTCACCTCTGCCAGTGACTACTGTTAATCTATTAGCCTGTGTATCCCCAAGCTAACAGTTTTCTGACCCACCTAACACTGCCTCGATAGCATCAGCAAATATTCTTGCACCCTTTCTATGTAAGTGTATCCTATCCCTGTAGAAGCAGTCTCTCCTGTTAACAAGCACAGACCACACTGAGAAAAATTCTAACCCACGAGCCTTGCACAATCTCTCTCCACGGCCAAATTGATTGACCAGGCTCTCATCATATACTCCCTCCTAACGTGTGGGCAGAATTGCAGACATTTCAAATTCTACCCTAACTCATGATTTTTTTTTAACATTGACCTGTACTTATTAAGTAAGTCCATAGATCTCCTTCACTTAATGTCATTAGTGACATGTACAACAATACCACCTTTTGTGCCCTTAAAAGATATCTGCTCTACAACATCATCAACTTTTGACCCTGGCAGATATACCCTGGTCCTGTTCCACCTATCCTTTTTGCACTATATATTTCCCATTTCCCTGGCAATTCCCTGATATCACTCGCCAATTTCTTTGGAGAGTGATAAATTTTGTCACAATCTATTTCTGCGCACATGTTCTCAGTAACATTTTGCTTCCTTCTAAAGCAAGCCTGCAGGCTATGTGAATAACTGCCAGTTTAATGGAACTTAGTGTAGAAATCTTAGTATGCTTTGATGAAGGCTGTATTTTTGGAACTAATTTTCATGCACAAGCTTATAGCATATCTATTTCCATATGAGCAAAAAATAAAAATTCTCTATACTTACTATACTGTTGTGTTGAAATGCACTTTCATTAATTTCAACGCAACAACAGACATTTTTTACAAAATGGCCACACGTGGGTCAGAAAACTGCTAGCTTGGGGGATACAAGGACTAATAGATTAACAGTAGCCACTGGCAGAGGTGAAAGTGATTCTTGCACTGCTTCTATTGGAATGAGCAGCTGCCTGGAAAACAAGATGCAGGATAATTCAGAGCTTGCGGGGAGGGTCATTGCGGTACAAGTAAACACATGGGTTGTGTTAGGTGAGCTAAGAAAAAGAACAGGTGCATGTATGCTTGCGTGTACACCAATGCTAGAAGTTTGGTAAATAAATTTGATGAATTTGAGGTATAGCTCTCAAAGCATCAAAGGCGGATATTGTTGGGATATCAGAGACGTGGTTTCACACAGATATAAGGAATGCAGAACTGGAATTTGGGGAGTACAACGTCTACAGAAAGGATAGACAGGATAGGAAGGGAGAATGGGTTTTGCTATTAGTTAAGAAACACATAAAATCCAAAGAAGTGAAGCCAGTCGACATCGCCGGACAGTGCAGTATCGAGTCAGTTTGGTGTGACATAAGCATTGGGAGATCAAAATTGAGAGTAGGAGTTTGCTATAGGCCTAATGACTCTGATGAGTATAATAAGATACTGTACAGGGAAATAGAGTGGGCCAGTAAATCAGAGAGTCTTATAATGGGAGATTTTAATTTCCCAGATATTGACTGGAATTTGTGTGTTGGTCACTCACACACTAGCAAGGCTTTTGTGGATTTATTGGATGATTGTTTTCTACATCAGCATGTTTGGGAGGCAACTAGAGGGAGTAATACTCTTGATTTGATTATCAGTAGTGATTCTTCATGCATTAAGAATCTGCAGATAGAGGAACCACTAGGTGCAGTGATCACAGTGTGCTGAAGTGGGATTTACTCAAAGAGGTAACTACCATCGGGGTAAAGGGAAGGGTTATTGCTTTCGTAAAGGCAACTACGATGGTCTGAGACAGTATTTAAATTCTATACAGTGGGACCAACTAATGATGTTACCAACAGCAAATTCAAAATGGGAAGCATTCAAAGAACTTATCTTGGAAGCTAATAGGCTTTACATACCAACTAAGAAATATTGTTCAAGCTTTAGGCTTAAATGAATGTCAAATGAACTAATGAGACCTATGGCAGAGAAGAAAAATGCATGGAATACATATAAATTAACACGTGACACAGAAGCCTATGATAGATATATAGGTTGATCTGTAACCAAGTTACAAAAGAGATTAGGCAGACGAAGGCAGATTACGAGAAATCTTTGGCAAGTGATGCAAAGAAAAACAGCAAAGAGTTCTTTACTTATGTAAACTCTAGAAGGAAGGGGATGAATCAGATTGGTCCACTTGATATTGGTGGTTCAACTGTTGATGATCCTGCTCAGGTAGCTAACAAAATAAATGAATATTTTGCATCAACATTCACACATGAGGAGTTATTCAGTGAGGGGAATGCCAGAGGTGTATTCAACTCTGGCAGTAATCTAGATAATCTTGTAATAACTGAGAGTAAAGTGGAGGAGAAATTGTTGAGGATAAACACAAGAAAGGCACCTGGGTGGATGGGATCTATCCAGTTATATTAAAGGAGGCAGCAAAGGAAGTAAGCAAACCCTTAGCCATAATTATGAGAGCTTCCTTGGACTCAAGGGAGGTACCCACAGACTGGAGATGTGCAAATGTGACCCCAATTCACAAAGGAGGATCAAAGGCTGACAGAAGTAATTATAGACCTGTGAGTTTAACTTCTGTTCCAAGAAAATTAATGGAGGCACTGGTTAAAGAAGCACTGCAGGATCATCTAGACAAGACTTCAGTTATAGCTCGGACACAGCATGGTTTTGTTAAGGGGAAGTCTTGCCTGATCAATTTGATTGGATACTATGATGCAGTCACAAAGGAACTGGATGCAGGGAATAACTTTGATATTATATACTTGGATCTTAGAAAGGCTTTTGATACTGTTGCACATGGAAGACTGCTGCACAAATTGGAGCAGTGTGACATTAGGAGGCAAATTGCTGCTGTGGATAAAGGGGTGGCTGAGGGGGAGAAGACAGAGAGTGGTAATCAGTGGTCACTGCTCATCGGGGACTAATGTTATTAGTGGAGTCCCTCAGGGTTCAGTGTTGGGTCCATTATTGTTTTCTGTATTTATAAATAATATTGATGATGGTATATCAAGCTTAATGTCCAAGTTTGCAGATGATACAAAGGTTGGCAGGGTTGTTAAGGACACTACTGACGCTATGCTGCTGCAACAGGATCTGGAAAGGTTGAGCATATGGGCTGAGAGGTGGCAAATGAAGTTTAACATTGACAAATGTAAAGGACTACATATGGGAAACAGCAACCCCAGAGCAACGTATCAACTCTGTGGTACTACACTGACAGTGGTACAGAATGAAAAGCACCTGGGGGTAATAGTGTAGGCAGATATGAAGTTCTCTGAGCAGTGCAGACAGGCTGCAAGAATAGCTCATGGTGTCTTATCAATGATATATAGGAATTTTTCTAACAGGGATAAGGAGATGATTATTCCCTTGTATAAGGCGTATAAGGCGATGGTCAGGCCACACCTTGAGTACTGTATACAGGTCT
Source organism: Mastigoproctus giganteus (assembly GCF_048544385.1). Taxonomy (NCBI): domain Eukaryota; kingdom Metazoa; phylum Arthropoda; class Arachnida; order Uropygi; family Thelyphonidae; genus Mastigoproctus; species Mastigoproctus giganteus. The sequence continues at coordinate 139,767,603 of NC_143585.1, read as the reverse complement.
GGAGGCCTCACTTCAAGAAGGATGTAGAGCTGCTGGAACGAGTACAGAGAAGGGCAACAAGATTAGTGAATGGAACAAAGGATTGCTCTTACGAAGAAAGGCTTAAGTTTTGCAAATTACAGTGTCTGGAGACTAGGCACCAGCAAGGTGATCTGATAGAGGTATATAAAGCCTTGAATGGTTTGAGCGTGCTCAATGCTGATGGGATTCTGCCTCTTGCTCAGAATAATCACCTGAGTGGGCATAAATTCAAATTGAGGAAAGGCAGATGTAGGATAGACGTGCAGAAATTTGCCTTTAGCCAGCGGGTAGTTGTTTGGTGGAAGACTTCCATCCCTTGTTGTGGAAGTTGATAGCCTAAATAAATTTAAGGCTTAGCTGGACAGGTATTTCAAACGAACAGAGGGGTGAAGTGGAAGTTTTTTTTTTTTTTTTTGGCTGATGCTGTATAAGCTTGCTTTCTTGCATCATATGCCTCTACTAATGCTATTCATGTCTGGTATCTTTTACCATAGTACTAGTAATAGAGGCATGTGATGCAAGAAAGCAAGCTTATGAGCTTATGTAGCATCAGCCCAAAAAAAAAAAAAAAAATTCATACAACCATTCCCTCTAAAGGTTTGTCCAGTTCCTCCTTGAATTTATTTAAGCTATCAACTTCCACAACAACAGGTGGTAAAAACAAATGTAATTTTCACATACCATTTTATTTCAAACTCATATTCCTCCACATTGCTTTCTATATTAAATTAAAAAGAGTTATCACATTGTGTTTTATGTGTGTGTGTGCACTCTTAAATATTTGATATCTTAGCAAAAATTTATGGCACAGTGTTTATGTACACAGTAAGCTTTTAAGTTTATGTACATAGTAAGCTTTTTAAGCTTTCGCTATTCTTTTCGAGTGTACACAGTAATTAAAATCAGCTTACCATTGGTATACAAAAAGAAATTTTTTTAAATCAATTAAAACACAGTTCAAATATGTCAAAAACCATAGGGGGAGGGCTAAATGAAAGTAACAACTGCATTTTAGTATGCCATGTTTATTATTATTATTAGCACCTCCATATCCAGGTAGGCAGGAGTAGCAGTGCATAGCACACGCTTCTTGATTAACAGGGTTCGAGCCCGTGACCACCAAATACGGAGGATGTGGAAAGGTCAGGGAATGACCACTGCATATCCCCGGAGCAATATGGCCTTAATTGCTAATGCTCCTAAAAAAAAAAATAATAATAACAATTATTATTATTATTATTATTATTAGCCATATGGTGTAGGGAAGCCTGAGGCTTACGCTGCACCAGCCAAAAAAAAAAATTTCTGAGTCACTTCTGAGAGAGAGAGAGAGAGAAGTAGAAGGGAATCACCAAGAAAGAGAAGAATGATGATATCTGGCTCAGGACCCTGGGTGTGCTAAGCCCATACTCACCATATGTGATGTCGTGGAATGTGCAGGAATTTTATTCTGTGATGCCCCCACCTTTGTAAAAAAATGCATTTTAAGGCTGGTAAAGTACTATGAGGATCATGGTGCAAAAATTGCTACCTGGGACAACTAAATGCCCACAGAAATGTTGTCTGGAGCTTTTGCCTTCCCAGATAATTTCATACTGTACTCCAGGATAAAAGGCAATAGTTCTGAATGGAAGTTTCTCAGATTTTATCCAGTTAATTAATGCTAGTATCAATTAAGAACATTAATGAGAAAAAATAGGTAACTTTTAAAGAAAAAAAACTTTATTCCTTGACTGGAATAAATTCATTTTTTTACAAACTGCTATGAAAGCTTTGACTTGACCTTCTCTGGTAGCCTCAAATGTCTAGTACTTTGCCTGTTTTTTAGTTTAGTATTAGTATTAACAATGGCAAACGATGGAAGAAAGCATCAGTCAAAAAAAAAATAGCCAACGCTTCCCAATATTATCACCTGTCCATCCCTTCTAACAGTTCTAGTTCTTCCTTGCGTTTATTCAAACTACTCTTCTCTACAACACCAGATGGGAGTTTGTCCAATAGCTGACCCACCCACCCACTGGCTGAAGTAAAATTTTGCTTTAGTTTAGATTCATAATCTACAGTAATGTAGTTCTTCCATGCTTTTCAATATTTTAAGAAGTTTTTCTCTAGGAGAGAACATATTTGTTCCTCGTGGAAACCAAGATCTGGTTACTGAAGCATGTTAGGCTGTATTTGATATCACTGTTTAGATGAACATTTTCTTCTTTAAAAGTTTTCTTCATTTTATGTACTCATTTATGAATCCAAAAATTCTCTTTTAAATTAAATTTTAGTGTAAACCACTTATCATAATGTTTAGGGAACTTGCCCTGTTGTGTGGGGGTGGGGGAAAGAAAGAAATATCATATGCTGACATTTTTAAAATAAAATTCACTGCTACAACCCAACCCAGCTTTTTTTTTTTTTTTTTTTTTGGTAAATTTATTTTGAATAACAGCATAACTTCTTTTCACATATGGATATTAAATAGATATTTCCTAAATATTATAATAAGAGTTTTAAACTAGAGTTTAAAACTCTTAACTTTTAACTTATTGGAGTACTTTGTTTTTTATTATTGCCACACCTCTTTTATTAGTAAAAAGACATCTGCAATTGGAAATCTATATTTGCAGAGTTTGTATTGGTTCAATCGATCAATAGCTGGATATGTGAAGTATGAAATTTGAGTCCCTTATTGAGATCATTTTACTATGTCTCCTCCTTCTTAGGATTTATTCCATTATTACAGCAGTTCTCCTCAACCTAACATCGAAAAGTCATTCCTTTATTCTTTTTTTTTTTCATTTTCTGCTATCTTCCTAATCTCTCTCCACCACTCCTCTTCTATTTTACTATGTACTATTTTTAAAAATACCTCTTTATTCTTAAGAACAGCAAAATCTATATATGACATTGCATTTGAGTTCTAAATGAATTGCCATTTATTTTCAGCTTTTCTCTTACTCAAGCATAAGTCCTGTTAGTGCCATGAGTGGCATGATCAGTCCCACAAACCTCAGTATGTTCACATCTCCTGTTACCACCCCACGTACTACTCCTCGAACCACACCAATACCCCGCTGGAATGCTCCTTTCATTTCACTTGATGAGAATATGGACTATAGTGTGATGGCAGGTCTCATACCTGGTACCAATCCCGATTCAGATCCTCCACACATCATTGGTGCTGAAGGTTAGTTTTTATTATATAATATTCATAAATAACTTCATAAACTCCTATAGAAGACTGTTAAGTTTCAATATTTATTGAGAAAAGGTGATGTTTATTACTGTCCAGGATTAACACTGCATATGAAGTGTGAGCTAAAAGTTCCTGTAGTGGCAGATAGGAGCATAAGCAGCATTTAATATGATAAGCAATACAGCTTTGTGCAACTACATACCATTGTATTGTTTCATTATGATTAGTTAAGTTTCAGCATTATTTTGGTGTGTTGTTATGCAATCGTGTTCGTTCTTTGCATTCTGTGATTAGCAGTAGCATAGTCAGAATTTTTTGTCAGCAGATACATTCACAAAAAAGTGTGAATTGCCTAATGCTAAAAAGCACCACAATACTAGATTTTGGCAGGGGGTACAATGTACCTGCTGACCCTACCCTGGCTATGCCACTGGTGATTAGTGAAATAGCTGATATAAAGGGGCAAAGAGTTTGTGGCCAGTTTTGCTTTAAACCCACCAAAACAGCTTTCACTATTGATGTCGTAGGGGATATGGACATTCAAGTGGTTCTTCGGGTTCAAAAGGGGTCAAATGATGATTGGAGATTCAGAACATTTCTGGTCATCCGTTGTCAAGTTGGACTGATGAAAACAGACCATGTGTTGTATTGTGTCATTAAGCAAGACCAACAACATTTCTTTAATGATATGGCATGTGAAGTTAGGGCTCTCTTATGGAACATGCTGGTGCATTTTAACAAAATATTTGAACATGCAGTAGATCATGAGTAGAAAGAAGCTCTTTTGTCTGATTGCCAGGACCTGCTGTATCACATTAGAAAGGACAAAGCTACTTTTCCAAGATTCTAACAGGAGTTGAAAATTCTGTTTATGACTCAGAAACAAAGCAACAGGCATCCCAATAGAAGAGTCCATGTCCCCATGTCTAAAAAAAAAAAATAAAAATATAGGACTCGGTCTAATGTGAGATACATCTTAGTTGTGCTTTTTGAGAGTAAAGGAATTGTTGATCAAGAAGTCATTCCTGCAAGAAAAACTGTGATTCAAGGATAATGGAATCCTTAGATGTTTGAAGGAAGATGTTATGAGAAAATAGTGTGGCTCAATCATTACTGGTAGCTGTACCACAACAGTGCCCTGGCAAACACAAGATTAGAGTGTACAGCAGTTTTTGACCTAGAACAACTTATCTGAGTTCCTCACCTGTATACTCTAATCTTGTTTCCCAAGATTAAATTGCTGCCCAAAAGGATGGAAATTTGATATCCAGCCAGAATTGCAGATGGGCTGAAAGCAATCACAAAACAAAATACAGTAGCAGAAATGCTGAACTCAGAATATTAACTTTAAAGGGGACTGCTTTTCAGGGAAACAGGGAGACCCATGACTAAGGTAGCCTTTGTTATTGAAACAAGCTGGAACTTTGACTCTCACCTCATGTAGTGTTAAATTTTAATACTATATATTCTCATTCATTTGACTTAAAGTGTGTGACAATTATTTTTCAAGATTTTGTGTTGAAGTAATATTTTCAGTATTTTCTTATTCATGATATGAAATGATATTTGATGAATTTAGGGCAAAAGAGCTTCATAGTAAAAGAGCAATAATATGTTGCACAGCTAGGGCACTAACCTCAGTGTGAACGTAGTATTGAGAACTAAGTTTGCTACTAGGTCTATTGATCTGTTGTGAAGATACTTCACTACAAATTGCCTTGGTTTTCAAACTGTGCACTTTAAATAAAAAGTATTGCTCCAGTGGAGAAGTACAGTATGGGATTCCATATTCGGAATCCCGAAATCTGGAAGGCCATAAAATCCAGGTTTGACAAAATCCCCATCTGTATATCTGAATGCAGTAGATTTATGGTAATTTTTTTTTCATGAAATTTTAATGACTGCTATGCTTATTTTTGATAAATGATTTTTTTTTTTTTTTTTTTTTTCATCTACTGGAGTAACTACGTTCAATAAATGTGTAAATCACTGAATTTTATCTGCTGTCCTACGCATTCTCTCATCCCAGCCTTTCCTCGATGAGATCTGGTAGGTACATGTGTTATGGCCATGTTTCCTGGCAAATTTTTTCAACCCACTCCACTCATCAGTAATGGCAAAGTGACGTGTTGAATGTTTACCAGCCATATAAGAGGAAGCTTCAAACTTCTGTTTCTCTATACAGCATATATATTTTAAAAGGCCAAAGGGCCATTTAAAAAATTTTTAAACCAATACATGACGTTTTTAATTTCAATAGGGGCTGTTTTACATACAAAAAGTCGGCCGCACTTTCCTATGACTGATACACTGCATTTTCGCAGCGATGAGGATACTGAGCTTTAAAAAAGTAAATAATAATAATAACAAAGAGACAAAATTAAATGGAGAGTGAAAAGCAAATGAATAACAAACAAAAAATTTATTGGATAATCCATGTATACAGCACAACCTCAATATAATATGTTCCTTCATGCCATTGTTTCAGATGTACTGCTGGTACAATCATGTCCCCAAAACAAGATCTGAAAAAAAAAGTAGTGTATTCAAAAAAACTAGCAATTTCATATTGGAAACTGGAAAAAGTGAATACTGCATATACTCGTATCTACTGTACATCTGACTATCATATTCCCAAGACAGGAAATTAACTAAAACTTGGCTATATATTTGCTTCAGTATATTCATTTGCAGAGTAATTTTTATAAACAACAGGATGCATCATAGACTAATTACTGTATGCACCCAGTTTCTCCCCTCAGCTAGAGATGCAATAAAGGGGAGTATATCAGTGGAACACTAATTACAAACAGCTGGAGGGGAATACAACTACTGTTCATCAAGTGTGCTACTTTAGTTACAAAGTAAATTTTTGTAAACAACAGCACATGACATCCTTTCTTCAGCTAGAAGTTACATTTAGGATAGCAACTGCTAAGGGCTAAAACTAGACAAAAATATACATAAACTAACTGACAAGTGATTTGTGGAGAAATCACGTGACTTCACTTCAGCACTATGATAAACTGGAGAGTTTAGTTTTAATTTAGTTTTTTTAAAACATGGTACATTCTAGGGCATTGGAAATAAACACGACAAAATTAGGAAATCAGTAGGACTGTAGTAATGGCCACCAAAAAGAACAAATTATACAATTGAAGAAGAGTTAAAGATTATTGAAAGAGTTAAGAGTGGCAAAATAAAATGCAGTATATTTTGCGAGTGTGGAATTCCAAAAGGAACGATCTTCAGTTGGATGAAAGAGGAAGAAAAATTGCATACATTCTTAGACTCCTTAGAAAATGAAGCAGGCCTCCAGAGAAAGAAAACTAGACTTTGGGAAAAGTGATGTGGATCAACTCTCTCTCTCTCTCTCTCTCTCTCTCTCTCTCTCTCTCTCTCTCTCAGGGTAATTCATTTGGCTGGTGCAGCATAAGCCTCAGGCTTCCTTGCACCATATGGCTGATAATAATAATAATGCTTATACAAGCAATTTCTACTGAAGCATGGCACAGTAGAAAGCACAGGCACTTAAATTACATAAGCTACTTAGTTGAAATGATGACACATTTAAAGCTTCTGAATGGTGGCTTTGGAGATGGAAGGCTCATCATGGGATATTCCAAGTTAGTCTTGTAGGCAAATCTGTATTTGGTTACATTACAGCAGCAAAAGCACTTTCTGAATTCTGCATAATGTGATTCAAGATGGTGAATTTTCAGATGTACAGCTGTGACAAAATGGCACTGTACTATAAACTTTTTCCTAACAAGTCACTGGGTATTAAGAATTACTGGGTATAAAGAATATCTTGTTACTGCACAAACAAGACTATAAATCACAAGCTAAAGCCATTGTGCATTGGTAAAAGTCAAATTTCCCAGTGTTTTAAACAATCAGTCAGATTACCATGAAATCTCTACTTGTGATTTATAAAAATAGCTCCAATGCTTGGATGACAAGTGATATTTTTGCTTCATGGTTTAAAAGTGAGTTTGTACCATCAGTGAGATGCCACTTGCTTTCCAAAAAACTTGAAGAAAAGGCTCTGTTACTGTTAGATCACTGCCCAGCTCATTCTTTGGTTGATGTCCTGAAATCAGAGTTGCATTTCTGCCAAGGAACACAACTGCACTAATCCAGCTCATGGATTAGGGCATTATTTGAGCCTTCAAAGCCTACTATCGTGGAAGTGTTTTGAACTCAGAAATTTGAGTTATAGTATATATCTGAAAACATTAACACTAAAAGACATTGCATAAAATATTGGATTACCTTGGGAGAAAGTAAGCTCAACTGCAATTGAAAACTGCTATAAAAAATGTATTGGAAAAGACAAGATCACTAATAATAACCTTGAATTAGCAGATTTTTTTTTTTTTTTTTTTTTAGAACAAGAAGCAAAGGCTGCTTGCGACATACTTTGTGGCACTCTCAGAGAAAATGACCTGGCTGCTTGGATAAAGGTGAATGCAGAAGATTCAGTTGCACATTAGCATTAGTAGAGGCATATGATAATTCTAATGCTAATGTGCAACTGAACATTAGCATTAGTAGAGGTAGATGATGCAAGAAAGCAAGCTTATGCAGCATCAGCCAAAAAAAAAAAAACCCCCACTTCCACTTCACCCCTCCGTTCGTTCGAAATACCTGTCCAGCTCAGCCTTAAATTTATTTAGGCTATCAACTTCCACGACAAGGGATGGAAGTCTGTTCCACCAACCAACTACCCGCTGGCTAAAGGCAAATTTCCACACGTCTATCCTACATCTGTCTTCCCTCAATTTGAATTTATGCCTTCTTAGGTGATTATTCTAAGCAAGAAGAAGAATCCCATCAGCATTGAGCATGCTCAAACCATTCAAGGCTCTATACACCTCTATCAGATCACCTTGCTCGTGCCTAGTCTCCAGACACTGTAATTTGCAAAACTTAAGCCTTTCTTCGTAAGAGCAATCCTTTGTTCCATTCACTAATCTTGTTGCCCTTCTCTGTACTCGTTCCAGCAGCTCTACATCCTTCTTGAAATGAGGCCTCCAGACCTGTATACAGTACTGAAGGTGTGGCCTGACCATTGCCTTATACAAGGGAATAATAACCTCCTTATCCCTGCTAGAAAAATTCCTGTATATCATTGACAAGACACCATGAGCTCCTCTTGCAGCCCGTCTGCACTGCTCAGAGAACTTCATATCTGCCTGCACTATTACCCCCAGGTACTTTTTCATTCTGTACCACAGAGTTGATACGTTGCTCTGGGGTTGCTGTTTCCCATATGTAGTCCTTTACATTTGTCAATGTTAAACTTCATTTGCCACCTCTCAACCCATATGCTCAACCTTTCCAGATCCTGCAAACTTGGACATTAAGCTTGATATACCATCATCAATATCATTTATAAATACAGAGAACAATAATGGACCCAAAACTGAACCCTGAGAGACTCCACTAATAATATTAGTCCACGATGAGCAGTGTCCATTGATTACCATTCTCTGTCTTCCCCCCCTCAACCACCCCTTTATCCATAGCAGTAATTTGCCTCCAATGCCCCAGTTTGTGCAGCAGTCTTCCATGTGCAACAGTATCAAAAGCTTTTCTAAGATCCAAGTGTATAATATCAAAGTTATTCCCTGCATCCAGTTCTTTTGTGACTGCAACATAGTATCCAATCAAATTGGTCAGGCAAGACTTCCCTTTAACAAAACCATGCTGTGTCTGAGCTATAACTGAAGTCTTGTCTAGATGATCCTGCAATGCTTCTTTAACAAGTGCCTCCATTAATTTTCCTGGAACAGAAGTTAAACTCACAGGTCTATAATTACTTGTGTCAGCCTTTGATCCTCCTTTGTGAATTGGGGTCACATTTGCACATCTCCAGTCTGTGGGTACCTCCCCGGAGTCCAAGGAAGCTCTCATAATTATGGCTAAGGGTTTGCTTATTTCCTTTGCTGCCTCCTTTAATATAACTGGATAGATCCCGTCTATCCCGGGTGCCATTTTTATGTTTATCTTCAACAATTTCTCCTCCACTTTCCTCTCAGTTATTACAAAATCATCCAGCTCACTGTCAGAGTTTCACTCACCTCTGGCATTCCCCTCGCTGAATAACTCCTCATGTGTGAATGTTGATGCAAAATATTCATTTAGTTTGTTAGCTACCTGAGCAGGATCATCAACAGTTGATCTATCAATATCAAGTGGACCAATCTGATTCATCCCCTTCCTTCTAGAATTTACATAAGTAAAGAACTCTTTGCTGTTTTTCTTTGCATCCCTTGCCAAAGATTTCTTGTAATCTGCCTTTGCCTGCCTAACCTCCTTTGTAACTTGTTTACAGATCAACTTGTATCTATCATAGGCTTCTGTGTCATGTGTTAATTTATATGTATCCCATGCATTTTTCTTCTCTGTCATATGTCTCATTAGTTCATCTGATATCCATTTAGGCCTAAACCTTGAACAATATTTCTTAGTTGGTATGTAAAGCCTAGTAGCTTCCAAGATAAGTTCTTTGAATGCTTCCCATTTTGAATTTGCTGTTGGTAACATCTTCAGTCGGTCCCACTGTATAGAATTTAAATACTGTCTCAGACCATCGTAGTTGCCTTTACGAAAGCAATAACCCTTCCCTTTACCCCTGATGGTAGTTACCTCTTTGAGTAAATCCCACTTCAGCACACTATGATTACTGCCACCTAGTGGTTCCTTTATCTGCAGATTCTTAATGCATGAAGAATCACTACTGGTAATCAAATCAAGAGTATTACTCCCTCTAATTGCCTCCTGAACATGCTGATGTAGAAAACCATCATCCAATTAATCCAAAAAAGCCTTGCTAGTGTGTGAGTGACCAACCCACAAATTCCAGTCAGTATCTGGGAAATTAAAATCCCCCATTATAAGACTCTCTGATGTACTGGCCCACTCTATTTCCCTGTACAGTTTCTTATTATACTCATCAGAGTCATTAGGCCTATAGCAAACTCCTACTCTCAATTTTGATCTCCCAGTGCTTATGTCACACCAAACTTACTCGACTCTGCACTGTACAGCGATGTCGACTGGCTTCACTTCCTTGGATTTTATGTGTTTCTTAACTAATAGCATAACCCCTCCTCCCTTCCTATCCTGTCTATCCTTTGTGCAGACGTTGTGCTGCCCAAATTCCAGTTCTGCATTCCTTATATCTGTGTGACACCACGTCTCTGATATCCCAACAATATCTGCCTTTGATGTTTTGAGCAATACCTCAAATTCATCAAATTTATTTACCAAACTCCTAGCATTGGTGTACACGCAAGTATACATGCACCTGTTCCTATTCTTAGCTACCCTAACACAACCCATGTGTTTACTTGTACCGCAATGACTCCCAGCAATCTCTGAAATATCCTGCATGTTGTTTTTCAGGCTTCTGCTCATTCCAATAGAAGCAGTGCAAGAATCACTTTCACCTCTGCCAGTGGCCACTTTCACCTCTGCCAGTGGCTACTGTTAATCTATCAGTCTTTGTATCCCCCCAAGCTAGCAGTTTTCCGACCCACCTAACACTGTCTCGATAGCATCAGCAAATATTCTTGCAACCTTTCTATTTAAGTGTATCCCATCCCTGTAGAAGCAGTCTCTCCTGTTAACAAGTACAGTCCAGGCTGAAAAAAATTCTACCCCTTGAGCCTTGCACAATCTTTCCAGGGCTGAATTGATCGACAAGGCTCTCATCATATACTCCCTCCTATCGTGTCTGGGCAGAATTGCAGACACTTTCAAATTCAACCCTAATTCATGGCGTTTTTTCAACAGTGACCTGTACTTGTTAAGTAATTCTGCCTGCCGGTCTTCTTATCATTAGGGCCAATGTGTACAACTATATCACCTTTTGTGCCCTTAAAAGATGATATCCGCTCTACAACGTCATCAACCTTTGCCCCTAGCAGACATATCCTGGTCCTGTTCCACCTATCCTTTTTACAAAGCATGTTCCCCGTTTCCCTGACAATTACCTGAGCAAGGAAGAAATCACAGCCTCCATGAATAGTGGAAAGAACAATCAACAAACAGAATGCCAGTGACATACAGAGAGAGACTCAGAAGATAATGTGGATGACTTGCATAAGGAAAAAAAGGCCCCGGGTGCCAAGCGATTGTGACCGAGCAATTTCTCTGTGATATCACTGCAATTTCCAAAAGTGAATTATAGTTCTCTTAGGTTCTTGTCATTAATAAATCTGTTTATTTAATCAGGTCTTGTTACAAAAGTTCCTGTACAAAGCAAGAAAGGAAAGCCACCTTTCTATTTTCTACTTTATTACTAACACCCACTACTTTCCGCTTGGTCACACCAGGCACTGCTCCTGTCTACCTGTGGCGGGGCCAGAAAAAGTCAATCTGCCAAGGGCTGAAAGGAGCAATATGGATCATACCAACACTGACTCTTGCAGGATGAATATCCCATCACATTCCAGAGAGCAGGAAGATTACAACCCTTCCTATGCTAAAAGAAAAAATAAGGATATAGATCAGAATATCTGGCCTTACTTCCTTATAATCCATTCATTGACTGACCAGCCAGTCGGCAAGCTCTCTCCTTTTCTCATCCAGAAATGTTTAGAGAATGCTGCTAGTTCACCGAAAATAGTTTGCAAAACTAAAATCAGGTGATTTGCTTGTTGAAACAATAGAACGCAAGCACTCTGATAAATTACTTAAATTAAAAACACTTGGAGGAACTCCCATAGAAGTGTCACCTACGCCACCTTAAACTACTCAAAAGAAGTTATAACTGAATCGGACTGAAAAAGAAATTAAACAGGAACTCTCAGACCAAAATGTAATTCAGGGCAAGAGAATTTAATTAAAAGGGATGGCTCGTTACTTCCAACTAGAAACATAATACTAACATTTAATTTGCCAAATCCACCAACTTCTGTAAAGGCCAGATATTTGAACTGTCATATATACCCAAACCCTATCAAATGTCAGAAATTTGGGCATTCACAGGCAATATGTTGAGGGGCTGCGGTATGTGCTTCATGTGGATAAAGATCATGCCCAAACTGAATATTCTGCACAATCTTTACAGTGTCCAAACTGTAAAGGCAATCACTCTGCTTTTTCCAAAAACTCTGAAACATGGAAAAGAAAAAAATATATATATTCAAAAGTACAAAACTGAGCATAAAGTTATGTACCTCGAAGCAAAGAAACAAATATCACCAATCACAGCAACACGCTCATATGCAGCAACTGTCCAACAACACAAACTGATATCTGCTATTACCACCACTACCACTGTGGTTCAAACCAACGTAACAGTTCCTCCCAACATCTCTATATCTAATTGGGCTCACCCAGTCTTAACTCCATCACTGAACTCATTCTCAAAGTCAACTTCCAGTCAAGCCATCAACACACCAGTTACAATTCCTCCAGACACATCTTCCTCTTCACAATCAAACACAAATGCTAAAGATATCACTGTTGAAAAAAAGCCATGAAGTACGGTTGAATTTGAAAGTGTCTACAATTCTGCCCAGACACGATAGGAGGGAGTATATGATGAGAGCCTTGTTGATCAATTCAGCCCTGGAAAGTTTGTGCAAGGCTCAAGGGGTAGAATTTTTTTCAGCCTGGTCTGTACTTGTTAACAGGAGAGACTGCTTCTACAGGGATGGGATACACTTAAATAGAAAGGTTGCAAGAATATTTGCTGATGCTGTCGAGGCAGTGTTAGGTGTGTCGGAAAACTGCTAGTTTGGGGGGATACAAGAACTAATAGATAAACAGTAGCCACTGGCAGAGGTGAAAGTGATTCTTGCACTGCTTCTATTGAAATGAACAGCAGCCTGGAAAACAAGATACAGGATATTTCAGAGACTGCTGGGAGTCATCACGAAAAAAGTAAACACATGGGTTGTGTTAGGGTAGCTAAGAATAGGAACAGGTGCATGTATACTTGCATGTACACCAATGCTAGGAGTTTGGTAAATAAATTTGATGAATTTGAGGTATTGCTCAAAACATCAAAGGCAGATATTGTTGGGATATCAGAGACATGGTGTCACACAGAAATAAGAAATGCAGAACTGGAATTTGGGGTACACAATGTGTATAGAAGGGACAGACAGGACAGGAGAGGAGGAGGGGTTATGCTATTAGTTAAGAAACACATAAAATCCAAGGAAGTGAAGCCACTCGACATTGATGGACAGGTCAGTGTCGAGTCAGTTTGGTGTGACATAAGCATAAGGAAATAAAAATTTAGAGTTGGATTGTGCTATAGGCCTAATGACTCTGATGAGTATAATAAGATACTGTACAGGGAAATAGAGTGGGCCAGTAAATCAGAGAGTCTTATAATGGGGGATTTTAATTTCCCAGATATTGACTGGAATTTGTGGATTGGTCACTCACACACTAGCAAGGCTTTTGTGGATTTATTGGATGATTGTTTTCTACATCAGCATGTTCGGGAGGCAACTAGAGGGAGCAATACTCTTGATCTGATTATCACTAGTGATTCTTCATGCATTAAGAATCTGCAGATACAGGAACCACTAGGTGTGGCAGTGATCACAGAGTGCTGAAGTGGGATTTACTCAAGGAGGTAACTACCATCAGAGGCAAAGGGAATGGTTTTCGCTTTCGTAAAGGCGACTATGATGGTCTGAGACAGTATTTAAATTCTATACAGTGGAACCAACTGATGACGTTACCAACAGTAAATTCAAAATGGGAAGCATTCAAAGAACTAATCTTGAAAGCTACCAGGCTTTACATACCAACTAAGAAATATTGTTCAAGGTACAGGCCTAAATGGATGTCAGATGAACTAATGAGACATATGGCAGAGAAGAAAAATGCATGGGATACATACAAATTAATGGGTGACATGGAAGCCTATTATAGATATAAGTTGGTCTGTAACCGAGTCACAAAGGAGATTAGGCAGGCAAAGGCAGATTATGAGAAATCCTTGGTAAAGGATGCAAAGAAAAACAGAAAAGAGTTCTTTACCTATTTAAACTCAAGAAGGAAAGGGATAAATCAGATTGGTCCATTGGATATTGATGGTTCAACAGTTGAGGATCCTGCTCAGGTGGCTAACAAACTAAACGAGTATTTTGCATCTTCATTCACACATGAGGAGTTATTCAGGAAGAGGAATGTCGTAGGTGAAGTAAACATTGGCAGTGAGCTACGTGATTTTGTAATAACTGAGAAGAAAGTGGAGGAGAAATTGTTGAGGATAACAATAAAAAAGGCATCTGGGGTGGATGGGATCTATCCAGTTATATTAAAGGAGGCAGCAAAGGAAGTAAGCAAACCCCTAGCCATAATTAAGAGAGCTTCTTTGGACTCAGGGGAGGTACCCATAGACTGGAGATGTGCAAATGTAACCCCAATTCATAAAGGAGGATCAAAGGCTGACACAAGTAATTATAGACCTGTTAGTTTAATTTCTGTTCCAGGAAAATTAATGGAGGCATTGGTTAAAAAAGTATTTCAGGATCATCTAGACAAGACTTCAGTTATAGCTCAGACACAACATGGGTTTGTTAAGGGGAAGTCTTGTCTGACCAATTTGATTGGATACTATGATGCAGTCACAAACCCCCTTGACGTGGGCACCTGTACGTGGTGAGGGGACCTCCCAGTGACGCTGCTGGACTTCCAGACTAGCATCACTGGGATCCAATGCCCACAGCCCAGGTTCCAGGCTTACATCAATGGAATCCGGCGTGTTTGCCGTGCGCTGCGACCCGTGGAAATTCGGAAAGGGGGATCCTGGTGGTTGAGGGGCCCAGCTTCAATACACCACTTTGGCCCCTGCTTCGACAAGACGGGTGGTCCTGGAAGGCCCAGCTAGGATCAATCGGCTAGTAGGCTCGCCTGCGAGGGTCAACCATGTCAATGCCACGCCCCTACCCTCATGGTCCGAGGGACAGGATTCAGGCTGGCAGCGGTGCGGGTATAGTGTCTGGGTAGCCCTGGCGTTCGACTCCCGAGCGCATTTATTGCATGCCAGGTAGTGGGTGTCCCTTTGGGCTCTGTTGTGGGTGGGGAGCCCGTGCACTGAACAATTTAAAAAACTATATGAATCCTGATAAACTTACTCTTTCAGGGGCCCCAACCCGGTCCCTATCTGAAAACATTGATATAGATTCAGATAACATCATTGCTACAAAGAGGCAGCGAACAGAAATATCATCAGGGCCTGTTCCAAGGTTCCTAATTATGCACTCAACCAGTCAAAAACCGATTGGAAAAATGTCACCCTTTTTTATACAAAAAGGGTTAGATGGGTTAGCAGGTTCACCCAAATCAGTTAAAAGGCTCCGTTCTGGAGACCTTTTAATTGAAACTAAAAATGACAGGCAATCTGAACATCTACTCCGAACAACATCAATCGGAGGAATCCCTATAACAGTGACACCACACAGAACACTCAATTCATCGAGAGGTGTCATTTCAGAGTGGGACCTTCTCGACATAACCGAGGAGGAAATCTGCACCGAATTAAAACCACAGGGAGTCATTGCCGTCAAGAGAATCACTGCGCGAAGGGATGGAAAAATTGTTAAAATCAGGAGCGTTATCCTGATTTTAACTCTCCTAAACCTCCTGACGAGATTAAAGCTGGATACATCAATTGTTCAGTACATCCATACGTTCCGAACCCTTTACGGTGTTTTAAATGCCAGAAGTATGGACATTCTCAAATGGCTTGCCGTGGAGTCCTTGCGTGCGCTCGATGCGGTGCAAAGGACCACGAAACAACAGCATGTTCAGCCGCAAAACCCACCTGTATTAACTGTGAAGGCGAACACCCGGCCTACTCACGAGCATGCCAGAGGTGGAAAGAAGAAAAAGAGATTCAATGGCTGAAGGCAGAGCTAAAAATATCATACCAGGAGGCAAGGAAATCGGTGAAACCCCTGAATATCAACAGACCTACCTACGCCCAGAAGGTAGCAGGGAGATGTTCCGTCGGAACTCAGACGGACATGACCATTCCTCCAAAGGAGTCTTTCACTCCCATTGCGCGTTATCTCTTAAGTTCTCAAAAACCTGCAGAGAAGGACCAATCAGCTGCCACTCCAATATCGGTACCTCCTAATGCTCCACAAGTAACAAAGGTAATTATGAAAGAAAAGAATAAGAAAGGGGAAGTCACCCCTAGTACCCAAGAAAAGATGGATGTCGAGCAGAAGGAGGTACACGAAGATTCAGTCTTGGAACTCTTTGCGGAGGAAGAAATGGACACAGGACAGCATCCATTCTTCCCCAAAAAAGATAAATCCAAGACTGATAAAAGTAAGCCCTCAGCACCTCGGAAGCCGCCTGATGGACCCACCAAGCCAAAATAATGGCTAAATTCCTACAATGGAATTGTCGTGGATTCCGGCGAAATATTGATGACATCAAGGCCCTCCTGCAAAAGCACGAGCCAGTTTGCTTTTGCTTGCAGGAGACATATCTAAAGGCAAATGATGATCCCACCATGCACAACATATGTTTTCGAAAGGATAGAATTGCGGATGGCTCTGTACATGGGGGAGTGGCTATCCTTGTGGGTAACCAGACCCCAGTGCAGCCCTTGCTAATTACAACTAGCATAGAAGCTGTTGCAATTCGCCTTACGGTGGGATTTTTATTAACCGTCTGCTCTATCTATTTGCCACCTGGGACTGACATCTCCCAGGAAGACCTTGATGATCTTCTAACGCAGTTGCCTCCCCCTTTCTTACTTCTCGAGGATTTTAATGGACATAACACCCTGTGCGGTAGTTCTAACATCAATGGAAGGGGACGAGTCATAGAGCATATGCTAAATGACAATGACCTTTCCCTTCTAAATACTGGAACAAATACCTTCTTCCACATGCCTACCCGTACTTTTTCTGCCATTGATCTCTCTATCTGCTCCCCTTCTCTACTCCCTTCACTCACTTGGGAAGTGGAGGAGAATCCATATGGAAGTGATCACTTCCCTGTAATAACCTCGTTACACAGTGGGAGACCATGTCTTCCCTCCAGGTTACCACGGTGGAAGATTGATCAGGCTGACTGGACTGCCTTCCAACATCAGGCAAATTTTGATCTTAGCACAGTCAGTCAAGAACCTATCAATGATGCAGTTAAGTACATCACAGAAAATATTGTCCAAGCAGCTGCGAATGCTGTTCCAAAAACATCCGCCCGGTTTCCACCATTTCCCAAACCTTGGTGGAATTCACAATGCACGACAGCAAAAAAGGCTCAAAACAAAGCGTGGGGGATATTCCGCCAATATCCTACCACGACCAAACTTATAGCCTTTAAACGTGCACGAGCCAAAGCACGATATATCCACCGTCAGAGTCAAAAGGAATCGTGGATCCGTTTTACATCATCTATTAACCAGTCTACCAACTCTAAGGTAGTCTGGGATAAAATCCGGAAAATGAAGGGAAAATATACATCCCACCCTTCTTCAATCCTAGATTATAATGGATGCGCTATTGCAGATCCAACTGCAATAGCCAATTCTCTTGGGGAAACATTCTCCAACATCTCTGGAACATCTTCGTATTCCCCAGAGTTCCTGGTCCTGAAACATAAACTAGAAAAAGAAGCACTTAACTTTAAATCTAAGAGCATTTATCCCTACAACAGGGATTTCAGGAACTGAAAAGAGCCCTCGCTCTTTCCAAAGCAAGTGCCGTTGGACCAGATGGCATCCATTATGAAATGATTAAACATCTTTCACCAAAATCTCTGGATTGTCTGCTCCTTCTGTATAACAGAATCTTTACTGAAGGGCAGTTTCCGGACTCCTGGCGAAAGGCAATCGTTCTTGCCTTTCCTAAGCCAGGAAAGGATCCAAAAGTCACCACCAATAATCGTCCTATTGCTCTGACTAGCTGTCTGTGCAAAATCCTGGAGAGAATGGTTAATTCTCGTTTAATATGGTATCTCGAATCAAATGACCTTCTCTCCAACATCCAGTGCGGCTTCCGAAGGAACCGGTCCACTTTGGACCATCTTTTTAGATTGGAAGCATCCATCCGGGATGCTTTCCTAAAATGCGAACACTTGGTGTCGGTGTTCTTTGACATGGAGAAAGCGTATGACACAACTTGGAGATTTGGCATTTTAAAAGATTTACATAACCTAGGCCTAAGAGGGCATCTCCCCTTTTTTATTCAAAACTTCTTAGCCAATCGATCGTTCCAAGTTCGTGTGGGATCCTCACTCTCTCGCTCCTTTAGCCAAGAGGAGGGAGTACCACAAGGATCAGTATTAAGTGTCACGCTTTTTGCCATCAAAATAAATTCCATCACAGAACAACTTCCTCCAACTGTAAAAAGTGCCCTCTATGTTGATGACTTTAGCATTTTTTGTCAGTCGTGCAACATGAGGGTTATTGAAAGACAACTGCAGAAAGCCATCGATAGTCTGAATTCCTGGGCACTTGCTAATGGCTTCAGGTTCTCGCCGGAGAAGACCGTTTGCATACACTTTTGTCGCAAGCGTAATCTTCATCCTGAACCTGAATTAAGGCTCGGACAAAATGCTATTCCAGTAGCAGCGAACACAAAATTCTTGGGACTCATATTCGATAAAAAACTGACCTTTTTGGATCATATTCGTCAACTCCGCACAAAGTGCACACGTGGGCTTAATATTTTCCGCTCGCTCTCCTCTACATCTTGGGGAGCAGACCGATGGACCCTTCTTCGGCTTTACCGTGCACTTGTGCGATCCAAACTAGATTATGGGTCCCAGGTATATTCCTCAGCCAGAGACAGTGTCCTGCGATGGCTGGACCCCGTCCATCATCAGGCCCTACGTATTGCTACTGGAGCATATCGCACATCTCCTGTCCAGAGCTTATACGTCGAAGCAAACGAACCACCGTTACCGCTTCGACATAAGCAGTTGTCTTTAAAGTATGCTTTAAAACTGAAATCCCTGCCAGACCATCCTACGTGGCCATTCGTTTTTGAGCCACGATGGGAAAATTTATACAATACCCGCAAGACTGCCAATCGTCCTTTTGGTATTCGTTTCCAAGAGCTACTCAAAGAACTTAATATCAAGGTAGACAAGGTTGCCCAAACATCAAAGCAACCCTTTCCACCCTGGCATGCTCGTGTCCCGGTATGCGACTTGTTGCTTAGAAACTGGGGAAAGTCGGACACTCCACCATGTGTCTACCTGCAGCTTCATTCAGCACACCGAACTGAATATTCCGACTTCGCGCCAGTCTACACAGACGGTTCGAAGTCAGAATCATATGTGGGATCTGCTGCTGTCTTTACAGACAGCACTATATCAGAGCAGATTCCCTCTGAATGCAGCATATTTACTGCAGAGCTGCACGCTGTAGAGTTAGCCTTGGATCACATTAGTAAATGCCAATACCAACGGTTCATTTTATATTCCGACTCTCTTAGCATGTTACAGGCTTTAATATCTGTGAGATATAATCCTCATCCAGTTCTGTCTAGCATTCAGCAGAAGATTCACGTTCTCCATGAACGCGAATATGATATCCGCTTCTGCTGGATTCCCAGCCACATTGGGATTAGGGGAAATGATTTGGCTGACGCCGCAGCCAAATCAGCAATTCCCAATAATAACCGTTGCCTGTTAGTCCCCTATACAGACTACAGGCAAATAGTACATCAAAAGATACATTCCCAATGGCAGGATTCGTGGTATAGACAGACTGCGAATAAATTATATCGTATAAAGCCTGTAATTGAACCGTGGCAGTCTAGTCTGCGCAGGAATCGTAAGGAGGAAGTTGTTCTAGCTCGTCTCCGCATAGGACACAGTCATCTTACACATTCTTTTCTGCTGAGGGCAGATGACTGTCCTATGTGCGAGAACTGTGGCACCATTTTATCTATTCATCACATTTCAACCGTGTGTCCACGTTTTAGACACGAACGTGATTTATATTTTACCGTTTTTAGTCATCTGGCTGAGCCTTATAAACTCAGTCAGATTTTATCTGACAATGACCATGTGTCTGCTGTTTTTAGCTTTTTAAAATCAATAAACATTTTTACTGGTATATAAAATTTACATTTTATTGTGCTTTTCTATTGATTTATCTTTTATACATTTGTTATTATTTATTTTGACATGGTGACCTAACTAGTTAGGTCAATGAATGTTTAATTTTTTTTTTATATGTGACATGGTCTTGGCGCATTATAGCCAAAGCTGCTAATGCGCCAATAAAATCTAAATCCAAATCCAAATCCAAGCAGTCACAAAAGAACTGGATGCAGGGAATAACTTTGATATTATATATTTGGATCTTAGAAAGGCTTTTGATACTGTTGCACATGAAAGACTGCTGCACAAATTGGAGCAATGTGGCATTGGAGGCAAATTTCTGCTATGGATAAAGGGATAGTTGAGTGGCGGAAGACAGACAGTGGTAATCAATGGACACTGCTCAACGTGGACTAATGTTATTAGTGGAGTTCCTCAGGGTTCAGTGTTGGGTCCGTTGTTGTTTTCTGTATTTATAAATGATATTGGTGATGGTATATCAAGCTTAATGTCCAAGTTTGCAGATGATACAAAGGTTGGCAGGGTTGTCAAGGACACTACTGACACTATGCTGCTGCAACAGGATCTGGAAAGGTTGAGCATATGGGCTGAGAGGTGGCAAATGAAGTTTAACATTGACAAATGTAAAGTACTACATATGGGAAGCAGTAATGCCAGAGAAACGTATCAGCTCTGTGGTACTACACTGACAGTGGTAGAGAATGAAAAGGATCCGGGGGTAATTGTGCAGGCAGATATGAAGTTTTCTGAGAGTGCAGACAGACTGCAAGAGTAGCTCATGGTGTCTTGTCAATGATATACAGGAATTTTTCTAGCAGGGATAAGGAGGTGATTATTCCCTTGTATAAGGCAATGGTCAGGCCACACCTTGAGTACTGTATACAGGTCTGGACGCCTCATTTCAAGAAGGATGTAGCGCTGCTGGAACGAGTACAAAGAAGGGCAACAAGATTAGTGAATGGAACAAAGGGTTGCTCTTACGAAGAAAGGCTTAAGTTTTACAAATTACAGAGTCTGGAGACTAGGCACCGGCGAGGTGATCTGATAGAGGTGTATAAGGCCTTGAATGGTTTGAGCATGCTCAATGCCGATGGGATTCTTCCTCTTGCTCAGAATAATCACCTGAGAGGGCATAAATTCAAATTGAGGAAAGACAGATATAGGATAGATGTGCGGAAATTTGCCTTTAGCCAGCGGATAGTTGGTTGGTGGAACAGACTTCCATCACTTGTTGTTGAAGTTGATAGCCTAAACAAATTTAAGGCTGAGCTGGACAGGTGTTTCGAACGAATGGAGGGGTGAAATGGGAGTGGTGTTTTTTTTTTTTGGCTGATGCTGAATAAGCTTGGTTTCTTGCATCATATGCCTCTACTAATGCTAATATAGATACAGAAGACAAATCCATTATCACATGGCCACATATGAAAAAGAAGTCTTAGAGGAACCAATCTTAGAGATATATATGCTGAGGAAGAGATGGATACTCTTCCATATTTCTCCAAAAAAGAGAAAAAGCCTGAAAGAAATAAGCAGACCACCATTCGCAAAAATACGGATACAAATACGAAACCAACATAATGCGTACAATAATACAATGAAATTGTTGAGGTTTCCACAGTAACATCAATGATATTCGTGACTTGATTGACAAATATCATCCGATATTGGTTCACACTACTTCACCTATACTGTGCGATAATCAGAACAAGACTAGACTGTGGAGCCCTGTTTATAGCTCGTGTAGACCAAGTGTCATCAAATGGCGTGATTCCATACATCATAGTGCCTTACGAATTTCATTAGGGGCATACAGAACATCACCTGTACAAAGCTTATATGCGGAGACCCATGAGCCTTCACTATATCTCCAGAGGCAAATGCTGCCATTAAAATCTGAAGTCTTCCTCATCATCCAACTTGGCAGTATCTCTTCACTCCACAGTGGGAGAACCTCTAGAGCAATAAACCCACAGTAAATAAACTAGCTGGAATACAACTAAAAGAACTAGTTTCAAAATGGGGTCTAGGCTTTGACAACGTGCATGAGGATAATAGCATAAGTATTCCACCATGACACACTTTCACGCCTAACTGTGACACTTATTTTCAATGGTGGAGAAAAAGCACTCTGGCAATTGTCAACATAAAACAGATGCATGCAGCTCACTCATCAAGTTCTCTGAAAATCTTCAAATATATATAGACGTCTCTAAAACAGATACTCAAGTTGGTGCTCAAGATACTGCAGTGGTCCTTCTACACACTGCTATCTCACAGCAACTCACAATCCAATGCAGTGGCTATTCTGCCCTACTAATGGCCTTAAAATACATTGCATTCTCTCCTCTTCTGAAACATCTCATACACAGATTCATTGAGTGCAATACATGCTCTCCAACAAAAGCAGACTCCATCACACCATCTTGTGAAGCTCAAAAACAAAAGAAGGCAAGTAAATTTCTGTTGGATCCCAGGACATGTAGGCATTGATGGTAATGAAGGCGCTGATCGAGCAGCGAAGAATCCTACAAATTCAAACTTAAGACTTTACAAAGTTCCACTTTCTGATTAGAGACCTATCATAAAACAGGATCTCCACACTCGGTGGTCACAAATATGGCAAAATGAACCAAACAATAAACTGTTTCAAATAAAACATGAACTTCAGCCATGGAATTCGAGTCTCTGTAAGAATCGGCACGAAGAAGTCATTTTAACCAGACTGCACATCAGACATACACATCTCACACACTTGTACTTACTCACAAAAGCAAATCCTCCAGAATTTCTTCACTGTTCTTGTCAACTCACTGTAAAACATTTCCTTATAGAATGTCCACAATACCACATGGTGCGACAATCAGTCTTCCCTCTCCCTATAAATATTCAGGGTTCCCTGACTTTATCACAAATTCTAGGTGATAACTCTAACATTGAAATTATATTTACTTATTTAAAACTAATAGGATATTTTAGCCAGATATAAACCATAATTAAAAAAAGTCAATGTCATTGTCACATAATACTAATAGATAGGCGCAATATGGCCAAAGTTTCTTTTGCGCCAAAAAAAAAAAAAAAAAAAAAAAATCCAACAACAACAGCATAAGGAAAAGCACCAGAAATTAACTAAGTGCTTGAAAACATTAATAAGGTGATGGTGTGGTTAGAACAGAGTGATGGTGAACATCTTCATTTATTGTATCTGACCACCATTAAGAATTATGTACTGCAAAAATGCTGTCATCAGTTTTGGCAAACTAAATTACATGACTATTTCAGAATGGATGCATAAAATATAAGTCCATAACAGCATTGTTGTATTAGTAGAACATAAAGGGAATGATATAACCATTAATACTTTCTTTTTGCTGTATCTCATAAAACATTAGTAAATAAAGTATTTATTTACTAAGTAAAGTGTATTTATGTTAAAAAAAAAACTGGGGGAAAAATTGGTAAAATTTTTTTAGCTATAACACACTTTGCTTATAATATGGGTATTAAAATTGTCACTTGACACCCACATTATATCGAGGTTGCACTATATTTTTATTCTTTGATGAGTGGTTTAAAATTTATTTTTTAAATTATTTTCTGGTGATAACCAGAAAGTGACAGACAAATTTTTTGACAAATAGCATCCCTATTAAAGACAGCACAACTCCATTCCTCACAGATTGAGAACCAAGTAATGCAGTGGTTTGCAAATGCAGCCCATTGGGTTATGTATTCCTGTGTGTGGTATGTTCTCCTGATTACACAATTAAATTTTTATAAATAACAAGGCTTATCCCAGAGTAATTTCGGTAGATGCTGTTTTTTGCCTCGATTAGAGGTGCAATAATAATAAAAAAAGTTCATCGTACATAACTTACACAATAATTGCATATGGGAAACTCACAAAAAGTAAACATTTTAAAAGGTTACATTTTAAAGTTAATTAAAACTTTGTCGCAATTGTTGGTCTGATTTCAGAAAGTACTGCTGCCCAATTCTGCTTACTACTAACATGTAATACAATTTATTATTTATTGAAAAAACTTATAACAATTAGTCTTTTTGAAAAGAACTGCAATATTGAATGTTGATACATTTTATTCTATAATTAAGCTTTGTTACTTTGCAGCATCAAATGGAGATTGAAAAGGAAGATGTTTCATATGTGTTCACTATTTAAACGATAATAACTCACTACAGCATAGCTTATTAAGAATATTACCCTTCTTAAAAGAGCATGGTATGTTATTTAATCATTGCTAACTCCTCCACACACACCCAATAAACATAAAGATGAGTTGGGGAAACAAGTGCTAATACTGCAGAACAGTCATTGTCAGCAGATGTGGTGCCACACAGCAATTACTTCCTCCTATCCTCACAAACAACAGTGTCAACATGTGCAAACAAACAGATACCGTATTTCTTTCAAATGACTTAAAATGGAACTTAGAGCAAATAGACAGTTTAACTATGAGATCCCCTGGTTTGTTGACAGACTGCTGTATGATATAGCCTGTCAAATGCCAACATATCAAAAGCCATGAATAAAGATAATTATAAAATTTATTATCTTTGTTTCATGAAAATAGAAAAGAAATTTATCTTTTGCTTTCAGTGGTAAAAACACAAGATAAATACAAATATTTTTTCCATAGCTAGCGTGAACATTTTACACATTTGCTGGCTTGAAAATGATATGCGCTCACTTAGCAATCCTAAGAAATGAGCGGAGAGAGAGAGAAAGACAAGACTGAGCAGCTCAAAATATGAAAATTAACCCACACACATATGCCAAGATGTGAATGTGAAGAATATAGTGAAGGTGTTAAACACATATATGCCAAGGTGATATATCTTACTATAAAAACACTTGTTTAGGTCATCACATATTAATATTAAAATTAGAAAAAACTAGCTAAATTTTATTTCAGACTATAATGAAGGTGTTAAAAGATATCACTGATGTCCACTTTATATTGATGTTGCACTATGTGTATTGATACATATTGAAATATTCACTACTCAATGTCAATTGTAAAAAAGTTCTGATATCTGAGAGAACAAAATTGACTCTCCCCCCCCCCCCCAACACTGAGATTCTAGTATATTTTATTTTATTCTCTTTAACACTTACCTACACTTAAATTTTCATGATTTTATATGTACTGTATTTTTATTTTTTAAATAAACCATTTTAATTTTTATATTCTGCTGTTAAGTTGGTTTATTTGATTATAATGGTATTAAAATTTGTATCATTGTATTAATTGTACTAAAATTTACTAACACTTTTTAGATGAAGTAAATCTTAATATAAGTTTTTAATTATTTATTTTGCATATGCTCTAACTTCTCATGCTAAGGACCTGAAATCCAGAAACCTTTGGTCTCGAGCTTTCTGGATAAGGAGTCCTATACTGTATTTTGTTATTTATTTGAAATGGCCATCCATTTTTTATTTTTTTTTTCCATTTAATTCTCGCTATTGTGTTTGCAACCCTTTTTTTGTAATATGTGAAAGATCTCAGTTCACTGTACAAAGCTATATTCCTGCCTTCCCATGGCAGGGCCAGAAACCTTGGCAGAAAAGTTGATCTGCCAAGGACCAAAAGGAGCAAAGATGGAGCACAATGTGTTTCCACCTTTAGAGCCGACAAGCTCTTGGCCACAGACTGAAATTGATTATGACATTTCACAACCCAAGAGGTTCAAAACAAATTCACCAAAAGAGTTTCCTGCATTTCTAATTTTGCATTCACTTTCAGCACAACCTCTCAGCAAATTATCTCCTTTCTTCATCCAGAAACACTTCAAGAGTATTGCAGGATCTCCTAAGACTGTGAAGAGGCTGCAATCCAGAGACCTACTTTTAGAAACAGTAAACCGTAGACATTCAGAGAAACTCTTACAACTTTCAAATTTTGCTGAGATACCAATTAAAGTATCTTCCCATGCTACCCTAAATACATCCAAAGGTGTGATAGCTGGGATCCGTTGAACGTGACAGAGGATGAAATAACTGAAGAGCTTCATGGTCAAAATGCTATTGCTTCGAAAAGAATCATGATTAAAAAAGAATATAACCTTACACCTACCAAAAATATTATCCTTAGATTTAATTCCTCAAACCTACCCTCAACGGTAAAAGCTGACTATCTACTTTGCCGTGTTCGTCCGTATATTCCCAGTCCCTTGAGATGTTACAAGTGCCAAAAGTATGGGCACTCTCAGACGACATGTAGAGGAAACCCAATTTGTCCCAACTGTGGATCTTCTGATCATACTCAGTCTGAACGTTTGTTGACAGAAAAGGCTTGTCCCAACTGCAAGGGTAACCATCCTGCATATTCTAAAACTTGTGACAGATGAAAAACTGAGAAAAAAATTGTTAAATACAAGGTTGAGAACAAGGTAAGTTATAAAGAAGCAAAGAAAATAATTGCTCTCCTACTATGCCCAAACATACCTATGCCAGTGTTGCACAAAAACAACAAACAGTGTCCACCCAAACTGATGTTACCGTCCCCTCAAATATATCAATCTCCGACTGGGCTTGAACTGTCCTCTCTCAGCAACAGTCCAGTATCCCTAAGCCCTCACACCAGACAAGTAACGCTCCTCTTACAATACCAGTGACATCTCCTTCCCCTCCAGTGATTGCTAGTGCATCACATAGTCAAAGTTCCAATTCAAGAAAGAATATCCAAAAATCATCCATGGATACTGATTATTCTTCCAACCAGGACGATCCAATCCTAGAAATATATGTGGACACTGGACAGCCTACATTTATAAAAAAAGACAAACAGAAGACTGACTGCCATAAAACTGCCATACTGAAAAAGCAGTCAGATGCAGCTTTGTGTACTCATATCAAGTAATGTCTTACATTTTACAATGGAATTACAGAGGACGTCGTAGCAATATCAACGATATTCATTACCGTATTCATCACTACTCTCCAGTTGGTTTCTGCTTGCAGGAAACCTATTTAAATTCTCAAATTTCCACCTCCATAAAGAACTACTCTATATATCGAAAAGATCGCAATACATAAAATGCTGCCTGTGATAGTGTGGCCCTCTTGATTAACTCATAGATCCCAGCCAGACAAATTGTTCTTCAAACAGAAATTGAAGCTATTGCAGTATGTTTCATTACACAGATTGCAATAACGCTTGTTTCAATCTATCTTCCACCAAATCATACCTTCTCTTATAAAGATCTTGAAGACCTTCTAATACAGTTACCTCACTCTGTCTGTCTATTGGAAGATTTCAATGGCCTTCTAAATTAGACAGATATGGCCGACTAATTGAAACCTTTCTGGATAAGCAAAACCTTACCATCCTTAATATTAGTGGATAAAATTGCCAACTGGACAAACTTTTGCAATTGATCTCTCAATATGCTCCCCGATACTGTTTCCAGTTATGGAATGGTCCATTATGGATGATCCCATGGGCATTGACCATTTTCCAATTATTTGTAATCTGCTCACTACACAACCACCATTAGCCCAACCTTGCAGGAAATGGAAATTCTCTTGAGCCAACTGGCTCAAATTTCAATCAGCAATTACACTGGATGAGGAAATTATACGATTATAACCCATTGATGCAGTGACAGAATATATCGCATCCCAATTGTTATCAGCTGCTAAAAACTTAATTTCATTATCGAATCCTCTGGCCCGGCAGCATTTTAACTAATGGTGGAATGACGAATGCACGAAAGCAAAGAGGGGAAAAAAATAAAGCGTGGGATTTATATTAACGATCCCCAACCACAGCTAATCTCATTAACTATAAGAAAAGGCAAAAGCACATTTCATTCAAAGACAAGCCAAGAAAGTTTCCTGAACTCGATTTGCATCCACTGTAAACAGAAACACTGATTCCAGATTAATATGGAAGAAAATTAGGCAGCTTTCTGGCAAGTTTTCTGACCATCCCTTCCACAATTCTTTCCTGGAAATGGCAAGAACTATCTGCTCCTCTAGATATAGCAAATGCCTTGGGAAAAACCTTTGCCCAAGTCTCAGCGGCATCAAGCTATTCCCCGGAATTCCAGAAAATCAAGACCATCACTGAACAGTGACCCATCAACTTTCACACCTCTCTAATCTTACCATATAACCAGCCACTTCAGTATTTGGAACTTCTACAAGCCAATAGAACAACACGCAACAGTGCAGCAGGGCCGGATGGAATATTACATTACATCATGTTACAGCAAATTGATGTTACAACTACTGCTTTTATTTTATGATCAAATATTTCTGGAAACAAGAGGTAGCTCTTGGCACCACGCCAGAGTGCTGCCCTTTATGAAACCTGAGAAAGATCCCTCCAGTCCTTATAGCTACCAGTTAATTTGCCTCGATAAAATTCTTGAGAAAATGATCCAAAGACAACTTGTTTGGATCATTGAAGAGCAACATCTAATGAGTAATAGTCGCCATGGTTTTCTCCAAAACAAGTCTGCTTTAGATCTCACGATCAAGGCTAAGTCCGCAATTCGCAATGTCTTTATGAAAAACGAACACCTTGTTATGGTCTCCATAGACATAGAGAAGGCATTTGATACTACCTGGCATAACGGCATTCTCAGAGATCTGCATGCTCTTGGTCTACGAGGCAATTTGCCTATATTTATTAAGAACTTTTTATGGAGTCATTCTTTTCAAGTCTGATATGTTGACTCCCATCCTACAACATTCTTGCAGGAAGGGTCTGTACTGAGTGCAACCCTTTTTGCCATTAGAAGTGACTCTATTACAAAAGAACTTCCAAATACTGTTGAGACTTACCTTTATGCAGGTGATCTCTCTTTTTCTTGCCATTCTCAAAACATGAGATCTGTTGAACGTCAGTTACAGATATCTGTGAATAAAGTACAAAAGTGGGCAATGCTCAATAGCTACCAACTTTCACAACAGAAAACTTTCACTATACATTTTTGCAATCTATGTTAATTGCATACAGAACCTGAACTTCACATGACAAATCTTTTACCATTCTGATTTCCAACAATATCAGATTCTTAGGAGTAACCCTTGACAAGAAGTAAAACTTCCTTGAACATATTAAATTTGTACATAATGCCTGCCTCAAAAAGATGAACATACTAAGAACTTTATCTGCCCTGTTTTGTGGAGAAGATCGTACGTCATTGCTTCCATTATATAGGGCACTGATTAGATCCCGTTTGGATTATGGGGCTCCAGTCTACAATTCTGCCTGAAGGAGTGTACTAATGCTGGCTGGATCCTATGCAACACAGTGCATTAAAAATTGCACTTGGAGCCTTCAGGACATCTCCAACTCATAGACTACATATTGAAGCTCACTAACCCCCTATGCACCTCCGCAAAAAAATTTTACTACTGAAGTATGCAGCCAAAATAAAAAGTTGCTGTCTGCATCCTATCCACCCACACCTCTTCAATCCACAATTACCTGATCTCTATAGAAATAAACCTATTAAAATAAGACCCGCAGGCCTAAGTCTTTGGAAAGTTTCTCTTCACAACAGTCAACAAGTAATGAATTACTTTCACCCTCTTGGACTCCCCCTCCTCAACTGAACTTTGATACTTATTTTTTTCAATGGGAAAAGGATCTTCTAACGACTCTCAATGTGAAACAACTCCATGCAAGCTATGTTGATTTCCTGCCAATATATACTGATGGGTCAAAATCTCAATCAACTGTTGGAGCAGCAGCAGCAGTGTGTCCCCTCTGTTATCATTTTAGCTTCCATTCCACCTAAGTATAGCAACTTTTCTGCAGAACTTCATGATATAAAATTAGCTCTAGAAAATCTGAATTGTTACCCAGCTCCAAATTATATAATTTACACAAACTCTCTCAACTCAATTACAGCAACACAAAATCCCTCCCATACAAATCACCCTATTTTAAACCAAATCAGGAGGTTGCTGTTGAAAATTGAACATCGTCAACAATTGGTGAACTTTTGTTGGATTCCAGCACATTCAGGGATAAAGGGGAATGAACTGGCAGATATATCTGCAAAAAACCCCCTCAACTTTAAATTTCACCTCTCCATATTCCAGCCTTCGACTATGATGTCATCATAGAAGCAGCATGCCTTGAGCAGTGGAAAGAGCTATGGCACACCCAGACTAATAATAAACTTTTCCAATTGAAACAGGACCCAAAATTTTGGCATTCGAGCATCCAGACAACAAGAAAGGCAGAAGTGGTACTCGCACAAGCAAAAATAGGATATACTCATCTAACCCACCTCCATTTACTCACAGATAATGACCCTCCTCAGTGTTCACACTGTTCAGCACAACTAACAGTCAAACATATTCTTATCAACTGTCCTCACTATCAACAGGACAGAACATCAGTCTTGATTTCTTTAACTAATCTTCAAGAACCGATATCATTAGAGTATATTATTGGCAATAAGGCAAATATTAATGAAATTTTCTGCTTTCTGAAATGAAATTGAAGTGGCTTCAATTCTGAATTGTTTCCTAACATATACCTATGGACAGGTGAACTATAGCCAGTGTAGCTTATGTGCCACTAAACACCCATAACACAAATGCTCGCGCGTGCACACACACACACACACACACAGCTATATTCTGAATTCCCACAACTCTGAACCTTATCTCTATTTAAATCTGAATTTGGCCCCATATACCAAGCAACTTGGGGGTAAATGTGATTCCAAGTGATCTGTTTAATCCTTTATTTCTAAAAGATATATATATATATATATATTAGTTTTTGTTTAATATCCAGTTCTCTCATTTTTGTTATAATCAGTAACTTCTGGTTTAAAAGCAGTACACTGGAGTCCATAAGAGAAATTTACCCTTCTGTTTCTTTTTATATTACTAAAAAGTAATCTTGGAAACTGCTAGGCTTTTTGCGTCAACTAAGCAATACTGTTCAAGTTTTAGGATTGTGTACAATAAACAACTGTACAGAGAAATAGAGTGGACCAGAAAATTGGATTGTCTTATAATGTGCGATTTTAACTTCCGAGATATTGACTGGGTTGGTCATTCACATACTAGCAAGGCTTTTGTTGATTTATTGGAAGATTGTTTTCTACGGCAGCATGTTCGAGAGGCAACTAGAGAGAGTAATACTCTTGATCTTATTATCAGCAGTGATTGATTCTTCATGCATTAAGAATCTGCAGATAAAGGAACCACTAGGTGGCAGTGATCATAGTGTGCTGATGTGGGATTTAATTAAAGATAAGCTTTTTGTC
Source organism: Mastigoproctus giganteus (assembly GCF_048544385.1). NCBI lineage: Eukaryota > Metazoa > Arthropoda > Arachnida > Uropygi > Thelyphonidae > Mastigoproctus > Mastigoproctus giganteus. Next base: position 139,736,051 of record NC_143585.1, on the reverse strand, counting down.
CCAACTAAGAAATACTGTATAAGGATGGATGGAAGATGAGCTAATGAGACTCATGGCAGAGAAGAAAAATGCATGGAATACATATAAGTTATCAGGTGACACAGAAGACTAGTAGATAAAAGCTAGTCTGTAATCAAGTCACAAAGGAGGCTAGACAAGAAAAAGGCAGATAATGAGAAATCTTTGGTAAAGGATGTAAAGAAAAAAATTCTCAGCTACCTCATTAGGTTCAATCGTTGATGAACCTGCTGAGGTAGCCGACAAACTGAATGACTATTTTGCATCTACATTCACACATGAGGAGGTCTGGTAGGGAAGTGGAGACCAGAGGCTTATGAAACTCTAGCAGGGACCTAAATGATGTTGTAATAACTGAAAGCAAAGTGTAGAAGAAATTGTTGAAATTGAACATAAAAAAGGCATCTTTGGTGGATAGGATCTATCCAGTTATATTAAAGGGGGCTGCAAGGGAAGTAAACAAACCCTTAGCCATAATTATGAGATCTTCCTTGGACTCAGGGGACATCTGCATAGACTGGAGATGTGAAAATGTGTCCCCAATTCACAATGGGGATCAAAGAGTGACACGAGTAATTACAGACCTGTTAGTTTAACTTCTGTTCCAGGGAAAATAATGGAGTTACTGGTTAAAGAAGCACTGCAAGATCATCTAGACAAGACTGCAGTTATAGTTCAGACACAGCATGGATTTGTTAAGGGGAAGTCTTGTCTGATAAATCTGATTGGATGCTATGATGTGGTCATAAAGGAACCGGATGCAAAAAATAATTTTCATATCATATACTTGAATTTTAGGAAAGCTTTTGATACTGTTGCACATGGAAGACTACTATACAAATTGGAGTATGGCATTAAGAGCAAGTTACTACAATGGATAAAAGGATGGTTGAGTGGGAGAAGACAAAGAGTGGTAATCAATGGACACTGCTCTACATGGACTAATATTATTAGTGGAGTCCCCTAGGGTTTGGTGTTTTTTGGCCCAGTATTGTTTTCTTTATTTATCAATGATATTGATGAAGGTATATCAGGTTAATGTCTAAGTTTGTGCAGTAATGACAATATACTACTGCAACAGGATATAGAAAATTTGAGCAGATGGGCTGAGAGGTGCCAACTGAATTTTAAAATTGATAAATGTAAAGAACTGCATATGGGTAGCAGTAACCCCAGATTAATATACCAACTGTGTAGTACTACACTCAGAGTAGTGGAGAATGAAAAGGACCTGAGGGTAACTGTACAGTCAGATGTGAAGTTTTCTGAGCAGTGGAGACAGACGGCAAGAGTAGCTCATGACGTCTTGTCAATGATATACAGGAATTTTGCTAGCAGGGATAAGGTGATTGTCCTCTTGTATTCGGCAGTGGTCAGGCCACACTTTGAGTACTGCATACAGGACTGGAGGCCTCATTTTAGGAAGGATATAGAGCTGCTGGAATGAATACGGAGAAGGGAAACGAGATTGGTGAGTGGAACAAAGGGTTGGTCTTACCAAGAAAGACTTAAGCCTGCAAATTGCAGTGTCTGGAGACTAGGCACCTTCGAGGTGATCTAATTGAGGTGTGTATAAGGTCTTGTATGGTTCGAGCAAGCTCAACCCATTCAAGGCCTTGTGATTCTTCCTCTTGTTCAGATTACTCACCTGAGGGGCCATATATTCAAATTGAGGAAAGACAATTGTAGACAGATGTTCAGAAATTTGCCTTTAGCCAGCTGGTGGTTGATAGTTGGAACAAACTTCCATCTGTTGTAGTGGAGGTGGGAACTTAAATAAGTTCAAGGCAGAACTAGACATTTAGAGTTAATGGATTGGTAAAATGGGAAGGATTTTTATTTTTTTGGCTAATGCTATATAAACTTGCTTCCTTGCATTATATGCCAGTAATAATAATAATAATAATAATAATAACTACTACTAAGCAGTATCATTCACCAGCTGCTTAAGCAAATTTAAGCCAATTTATTGGTTTATAAGCAATTCACGTGATTTCTAGAAACAAATGCTATGATCAACAATGAGTATGCCTTTAAACATAATAGATGTGCCCTGAATCAAAGCCAAGGCAAATATACATAATGCTTTCTTTAGAAAATAGCATTTAGTTATGGTAAATCTCGTGTATCTTATTTATTTGTTTTGTTATTTGGTTTTTAGGAGCATTAGCAGCTAAGGCCATATTGCTCCTGGGATATACAGTGGTCTTTCCCTGACCTTTCCGCATCCTCCATATTTGGTGGTCACGGGCTCGAACCCCGGTCTAATTGGGTGTGTGTAATGGCACACAAGCTGCTGAGCGCCTCCGTAGCCAGGTGGGCAGGAGCAGCAGTGCATAGCACACGCTTCTTGATTAGACCGGAGTTCGAGCCCGTGCCCACCAAATACGGAGGATGTGGAAAGGTCAGGGAATGACCACCGCATATCCCCGGAGCAATATGGCCTTAGTTGCTAATGCTCCAAATAACAAACAAACCAAACCAAACCAAACAAGCTGCTGTGGCTATACTGTGCCAACCTTGATGTAAAAAAGCTTTTTACCCCACGTGGTAAAAATCTTTTCACTTCAAGAACTTTCCAAGTATCCAATAGAAATGTACCATCCCTTTCATACCTTCAAGAGGAAGTTGTTCCACAACAATCAATACACAGCTCACATTGTTTACAGCTCAAGTAAATAATATCAAAAAGGATATTCCAAATACTTTTTATTTATATCAGAACCTCAAGAACTAAGAGGTATTAGAATCTATAGTTCTTAGTACCATGCATGGGTTTGAAGGTTGAGAAGATACTTGTTGACAATGCACTTGAATTTCTGCAGATTGTAATTATCAGGAAATATGTATGAAGGAAGGTTGTTCCAGAAAACTGAAGTTGAGTGTATAAATACAGAAGAAGAAAAGTTGGTTCTGTGAGTTTGAAGTTAGACAGTAAAAGGATTTTGATTGGTTGCGACACGTGTTTGGACCGCTTTAGAAGGGGGAGAGGGGGGGATTATAGAAGTAAATGCAGAACAGTGCCCAAGAAAGTATCCATTGAAAAGGCATGCAGCAGAAACAGAACATCAGTAAGACAGAGAGTGAAGAGACTTTGTTAGTGATGAGTCATCTTTTAAATGATGTCTGACCTCTTTTAAATGGAATCTATAAGTCTGAGAGAGGTTTTGGGGGCACTGCCCTAGATGTGGGGAACAGTATTTTGGGTAGGGCAGATTTGCAATTTGTACAGAGTGAGCTGTTCGGAAGAAAAGTAAAGCCAAGAGCAAAAGAGAAAATCCAATTTTTTTGATGCAGAGGAAGCAATATTTGTGATGTACTTATGACGAGAGAGAGAGAGAGATTAAAGATCAAGGTAATCCCCAATAGAGGTATATGATCTTGTGTAGAGTTTTATCAAAGATAAGTATAGGAGTAGAAGAATGCTTTTTGCAAAATATAAGACAGGACTGGGTTTTAGAAGGATTAAAATCAACTAAGTTATCACATCCCCACTGTGGAATTACCTGGTGATCAGCATTTAAGGAATTAATAGTAGATATTGCTGACCGGGCTAGCCGGGTGGGTAAAGTGCCTGCCTGGCAACCCAAAGATCGCGGGTTCGATTCCCACCTCGGGCTTGGGAGGTGCATTATGGCCACAGAAGCCTATGCACCAACAACTACCAAAAAAAAAAAAAAAAAGTGGATATTCCAGAATTTGAAGCTGTTTGTTGTGCAGGGCATGATTTCTCAAACTGGAAGATGGCATGGAATGGCTATCATCACCAAACTATGGATAGCGTTTCTGGTCAATGGAAGAAGTTCATTAATATTCAAGAGGAAAAGTGTGGGAGAAAGAACTGAACTTCGGGGAAGTCAGAAGACAGATAGCCATCTTCCATCACCCATAGCCCCGGGTGCTGAGCATGATAGTGATCAAGCAATTTTCTGAGTGATTCTTAGAGCATTTACTCTGATCCACAGTTCTTCTTCAGTCCGAAAAGTTTTTACATTTTCTTTTTAATCAATAATAAACTTAGTCTTACGAATTGTAAGCAAGTTTCAGAAAGGAAAACCACCTTTCTTTTATTCTTTAAACTAACACTAACTTTTATACCACTTGGTCACTTTAGCAACACTGCTCCTGCCTCCGTGGCATGGCCAGTAACCTGGGAGAAGAAACCACTCACCCATGGCTGAAAGGAGCAAAGATGGATAACAACATGTTTCCACCTTTAAAGCCATCGAGCTCAAGACTAGAGACAACTGACATTGAAAATTACTTTTTTCAACCAGAGAGGTTGAAAACAAACCCTCAAGAGAAGATACCAGCTTTCCTCATCTTGCATTCTCTATCAGATCAGCATCTGAGTAAATTATCGCCCTTCCTTGTACAGAAATGCATTTAGACTGCTTCAGGTTCACCTAAATTAGTAAGACGACTCCAGTCAGGCGATCTTCTAGTAGAGACTACCCAACCTCAACATTCTGTGAAGCTATTAAAGCTCACAACTTTTGGAGGACACCCAATAAAAGTTACTCTCCACGTCACCCTAAACTCCTCTAAGGGAGTAATAACAGAATCGTACTTATTAATTGTATCAGAGGAGGAAATTGTCCAAGAGCTACGCAAACAAAAAGTCATCCAAACAAGGAGAATCATGACTCGAAAAAATCGTGGTCTTATTCCAACAAGGAGCATAATTTTCACTTTTAGCCCTCCTAACTTACCAACATCTGTGAAAGCAGGCTATCTACGTTGCCAATATCCGACCATACATTCCGAATCCAAATGTCAAAAATACAGACACTCCCAAACTGCATGTCGAGGCAAGGCAATATGTCCTAACTGTGGGTCAAAGGGCATAACCAACCTGATTGCACCATTACAACTCTGCATTGCCCAAATTGTAAGGGTAATCACCTAGTATTCTCAAAAACATGTTAACTATGGAAGTAAGGGAAAAAAATCAGAAATATGAAGTGGAGAACAAAGTGACACTCAGAGGCGAGAAGACAAATAATCAAAAGAGAGACAAAGTGTACGCATTCCACAACTGCTCAACATTTCCAGTCAGCAGGGATTCAGACTGATGTATCAGTTTCTCCAAATATATCTATTGCTAATTGGGCACATTCATTGCTCTGTAGGCATCTCCGTAGCCAGGTGGGAAGGAGCAGCAGTGCATAGCACACGCTTCTTGATTAGACCGGGGTTCGAGCCCGTCACCACCAAATACGGAGGATGCGGGAAGGTCAGGGAATGACCACCGCATATCCCGGAGCAATATGGCCTTAGTTGCTAATGCTCCTAAAAACCAAATAACAACATCATTGCTCTGTTTACAAGCAATGTCCTTCACAACAAACAACTGAACAAGCCATTAATACCCCAATTACCATACCAACCAATGTTTCTTCAACAATAAAACCAAAAGTGACAGAAACCATCAAACCACAACCATCACTTTCCTTCTGAATGGACATCCATTAACAGCATTATTCAGATGATGGAATTTTAAAACTATGTGCAACCGATGAGATGGATAGGATACTTCCTTTCTTTTCCAAGAAAAACAAATACAAAAATAGATTGATACAGGCAAACTACAACTAAAAACTGTTAGACCCAAAAACAAGGCACTTCCGTAGCCAGGTGGGCAGGAGCAGCAGCAGTGTAGCACACGCTTCTTGATTAGACCGAGGTTCGAGCCCATGACCACCGCATAGCCCCGGAGCAATATGGCCTTAGTTACTAATGCTCCTAAAAACCAAATAGCAACAACAACCCATAAAACTACATAATGGAAAGAATTCTTCAGTGGAACTGTAGAGGCTTTCGGAATACAAAAGACGATACGCAGGATCTTATCGATTGGTATGAACCAGCTGGCTTATCCTTACAGGAAACTCTTTTAAATTCATGAGTGTGTCCTACCATTAAAAATTTTACTACTTTTAGACGAGATAGGAGTATTGACATGCCAGCTCCTGGAGGGGTGACGATTATTATCAGAAACAACGTTCCAGCCAAACATGTTTCTCTTCAGACCCATTTTGCAGTAGTGGCAGTGTGCATTGTAATTGGTATCACTCTTACAATGGCTTCTATTAATTTCCCCTCCTAATTTCTCTTTCTCCTCAGATGACCTAGAAAATTAAATAGATCAACTGCCATCTCTGTTCTGCTTACTCAGGATTTGGGAACTTTAATGCTCACCATCTGTGTGGGGATCTCCAACAATTGACAAAAGAGGTAAATTAATAGCATCCCTGCTTGATGCCTGTCATCTTACCCTGTTAAACACTGGTGAGTCCACCTATATCCATTTTCTACAGGATTCATAACTGCAGTAGACCTTTCAGTCTGTTCTCCCTCCATATATGCCAATACGGAGTGGTCAGTTCTTGTTATTATTATTGTTTGGTTTTTAGGAGCATTAGCAACTAAGGCCATATTGCTCCGGGATATGCGGTGGTCATTCCTTGACCTTTCCACATCTTCCGTATTTGGTGGTGACGGGTTCGAACCGCGGTCTAATCAAGAAGCGTGTGCTACGCACTGCTGCTCCTTCCCACCTGGCTACGGAGGCGCCTATCAGTTCTTGATAACCCACTAAATAGTTGTCATCTACTGATCCTTTGCCCCATTGCAGCACCCACATAAATTCTGTAGGGCACACTGGCACGAATATGCCTCTCTAATTCAGTTTGATGATGATATAGTGCAGTCTCAGCACTATATCATGATAATGTCACCGATCATATAACCAGCCAGATATTACAAGCTGCTACTTCTGCAATACCTAAATCTTTGCCTGGGAAATGCAAACACAGCAGTTACTGGCGGAATCAGGAATGCATGCATGCATGTATGCTAAATAAACAAAAATTAGAGCTTGGAATTTGCTTCACAAATTCCCTGCAACTGGTAATCTAATTAACTTTAAAAGACCCAAAGCCAAGTTCTGCCAAATAAGAAAAAAAAAGCAAAGAAAGATGCTTGGATAAGTTTTACTTCAACTATTGACATGGACAACAGACTCATCTGAAAGAAAATCCGAGCCCTTAATGATAAATACGTGTAGTCCCCAGCTTCAATCCTAAACTGGATAGGCAGGAGTTGCTGCACCAGCAGAAATAGCAGATGCGTTAACCGAATCATCTGCCAGTATATCAGCAGTATCCACTTACAGCCAAACCTCTCAACAAATTAAGGCATCTGCAGAACAACATAAAATAAACTTCTCTACTATGGTATCACACACTTACAGTCAGCCATTCACATTAACAAAACTTTTAGATCTTTCAGTAAAACTTCTAGTCCTGATGGATTACACTATATAATGTTAAAAAAATTAAATAACAAAGCAAATAAGCTCCCTATTGAAATTCTACAATCAAATATTTTTAGAAAATAATTACACACACTCCTGGCATAACTCAATTGCCCTAGCATTTCTGAAGCCAGGGAAGGATCATTCCATCCTGCATAATTACAGGCTGATTTTCACTAACTGGCTGTTTAAGCAGTCTTAGAGAACATAGTTCACAAGGAGTTGACATGGTTTCGGGAAACTAACAATCTGCTAAACAGAAATCAGTATGGATTTCAGAAGAATCACTCAACCTTAAATGTGATGAACAAAGCAGAAGCAAACATCTGCAATGCTTTCATAAGGAAACAACATCTGGTCATGGTTAATCTCGATATTTAGAAAGTCTTCGATGCCACTTGTCAATATAGTATCCTTCAGGACCTTCATTCTTTTGGTTTGAGGGCCAGTTACCCCAGTTTATACAAAACTTCCTACACCACAGAATGTTTCAGGTCACATATATGAACAGTTTACCCAAATCATTTGAACAAGAGGAGAGTGTACCACAGGGTTCCATCACTGGGCAACATTCTTTACAATAAGAATTACAAATATAACACATGACATACCATATACAGTTGAATAATAAATGTTTGCTAATGACCTCACTATCTTTTTTCACTCACAAACTATGAATACCATTGAAAGGCAACTTCAATTTTTCCCTAGGCAGAAAATAAATCCACTGCAATTCATTTCTGTGAAAAACAGAAATAACATCCAAATCCTGAAATATTTTTAAAAACAATCTGATTCCTCTTACCAACAATTTTCATTTATTGGGTTTATATCTAGATAATAAACTTAGTTTTGCTACTCATACAGCCTACCTATGGGGAGCCTGTTTATAAAAATTGAACATTTTAATAGCTGTCTCCACTAAGACCTGAGGTGCTGATAGACACTCCCACTCACATCTCTATAAAACTTTAATTCGTTCCCACTTAGATTATGTTTCATCTGTCTATGACTCCACAAGGAACAGTTATTACATCTAAATACAATTCAGCATAGTGCTCTAAGGATAGCCAAGGGAGCCCTCAGAACATCCCTGGTCCACAGCCTGTATATTGAAGCAAATGAACCCCCACTGCACCTCAGGTGAAAATCCTTACTGTGTAACTATGCTACAAAAATTAAAAGTATATCGTCTCATCCCAACTGGGAAAACCTGTTTGATCCTCAATATACAGCCACTCCCCGACTTATGTAATGGTTGCTTTCCACGGAACTCTATGTAAGTCGAATTATAACATTTTACATAAGTCGGAATTTTCCAAAATGATTATGCAGCATTCGCAGCTATGTGCGCTGAATTTGATTGAAGCAAAAAAGAAATGTTCGACGAACGTGTAAATAGAATTATTTATTCAATTTTTTTTTTATCTTGTGCGCAGGAAAAATTACGAAAGTGTACAAAATTACAAAAATTTCAAAATTATAATATTAAAAAAGAGAGAGGAGACAGGCATAATGTCAGCAAGTTTTACCTTTCGAGCATCATTGCCAGAATTAACTCTCCAGGTGATAAGCACACAACTGCGGAAGTTGAGGGCTGTGGAAATTTAGAAGGGGTTTTTTCTAACACATCACAAAATTTTTCTGCAACTGCAAAATTAGAACTGGCAACTTCACCGCATACTTTCATGTTTTGGAAACCAGCGCAATGTGTGAACCTATTAAACCATCTATTGCTTGACACGAACTTGGCTTGGGGTTTGCCGTACTTATCTTTAATATCTTCATAAATATTTCTTGCTTTTGGTTGAATGGCCATTGGACTCAGGGGCACTTGCTTCTGAATGTCATTTTCCCTCCATATTATTAATAGCTTTTCCATCTTTGATATAGCACCTGAATGCAGTTTTGTGATCACTGTTGAAATTAAATGCATTGATCCTTTAACATGTTCTTTTATACGGGCACTGTCCCTTAAAATGGTATTCACTGTTGAAGTAGCGAAACCTAATTCCGTGCAATAGATGACAAACTTTGTTGTGCTTCATACTTCTTAATTAATGATCTTCGTTTCTAATTCAATTTTGTTTTGTTTCCCAGCACTTGCACTTTCCGTTGGTTCCTTTCCCTTCACCATTGTAATAAGTAAATTGGAATGAAGAGAAGATTCTGAAAATTTATTTATGTTTTTTATGAATAAAGATTTTGGCGAAGGGGAACTCGTTTCACCATAATACCGTAACGCAGTGGTTTTCAAACTTTTTTTAATAACGGCACCCCTAAGTAATTTATTTTATTTTGCGGCACCAATTTTCTGCTTGTTAGATCCGATTCTCTCTCTCTCTCTCTCTCTCTCTCTCTCTCTCTCTCTCTCTCTCTCTCTCTCTCTCTCTCTCTCTCTCTCTCTGTGTATATATATATATAAAAATATATATATATATGTTATATGATATTTATACAATAATATAATTATGAAATTACATTTCATAATACAAATTATATATATACAGTATATAATTTTATTCTTTATACAGTGGTACTAAGTAAACATCAGTTATAGATCACCACAAAATTAAAAAGATACTGTACACCTTTTTATAATGAAATAAACATAAAAAATGTAAGTTTAAGTAACTTAAACCCAAATTATGTGGCAACCCTGGAATGTTGTTGCAGCACCCCAGTTGAAAACCACTGCCGTAACGTAAAAACCCACTGAATTCCAGTTATTGGTATTATTGCAAATGCAATAAGATCGAGTTTACTACCCATTTATAATGGATTGTGCTAACAGAAAAGCCCAATAAACCCAAAAACAATTTGCACTTGGTGCAAATTTTTTTTATTGTTTTGTGGTAGTGACCTCCAGAAATGTTTTTTAGAAAAATATCACAAAGGCCTTCAAAATTGATTCTTATAACAGAACATATGATAATGATGGAAGTGTAGTACAATTTCCATTATAAAAATGGCCTTTTAGAGAGATAAATAGCTTATTTATACAGTGTATAGCGAAAATTTCAACTTCCGAGGTCTTTGAACGAATTATCAAAAAAAAAAAAAAAAAAAAAAACAATGTGTTATTGGGTTCACGTTATGATATTTTCATGATACCCCCATTTATTCCTACTGGAAGCAAAATACGTTTCCACAATTTTTTTAAGTTTTCACCAGCCGGCAAAAACTTAAAGTCGAATTTCCGTAAGCCAAGTATTACATAAGCTGGGGAGTGCCTGTATAATGCTATACCACAATAAATCTAATGAAAACCGCCCTGTGAGTCTTCGATTGCAAGAGTTCGTACTCAGTTGGAACATTAATTTCCAGCATATCCTTGAAGATGTTGCTACTCCTGAACTTCCCTGGATTCAATTCTCATCTCTTTGTGATCATTTCTTTCTGAGGTGGGGAAAAGGCTCCTTGCCAAACAACAACTTTCAGCAGCTACATGAAGCCCACACCTTAGAAAACTCAGAGAAACTGTATATTTATACTGATGGCTCCAAAACAGATGAAGCTGTAGGTACTGTAGCAATTTCTTCTACCTTCTTAATGGCTGTGCCTCTTCCTCCTGAATACAGTATCTATACCACAGAATTTTATGCAATAAAACTAGTCCTAGATAATATAAGTGACAAGAATTTCAAGCAAGCTCTGATATACACAGATTCCTTAAGTGCAGTCACCACCATTCAGTCTACTACTTCTCCCCACCATCCCATTCTGAAATCAATATCAAACATCCAACCAGATGGTCACCTTCTGTTGGATCCCTGGTCATATTGGTATCCCAGATAATGAATATGTAGATCGTGCTACTAAACATCCCAAGAGTGGATCATTCTGTCATTCGAAAGTGTCATACACTGATTATAAATCCATTGTTAAAACTGCATGTAGGAATTAGTGGTCTGAACTGTGGCAAACTCAAATCAATAATTTGAGTTTGCCACAGTTCAGACAAATTAAATAAGAACCTCAGCTGTGGACCTCTAGTTTCAAGAGAAGCAGGTGAAAAGAAGTGATTTTGCAAGACTCCAAATCAGTCATTCCTATACAACTCATCTGTTCTTGCTTATGGGAGAGAACCCTCCTTGAGATTGACAGAAGGAACACTGAGGAGTGTTCCTTCTGTCAATCTCAACTAAAAATCAAACATATCCTCATAGGATGCCCTCAATACTCAAGTATCTAGAAATCCAGTTTTTGCACTCTATCCAACTTACAAGAACCTTTAACTTTATTACACATTCTTGGTATTAATGCAAATTTTTAAGCACTCTTTCAATACTTGAAATTAATAAATTTATATAATCATCTCTGATAACCATAATATAAAAGATTCAGTCATGATTAAATTATGAACAGGCATAATATGGCCCAGGAAGCCCTTGCCAAAAACCCTCAACAATCATCACCTGAAGTGAGCGGTCAGAAAGAAAACTGGATACTCAATTACAAAAAACAGTTGGCAAACCATAAGATGGAAAATTATTTAGAAGACCTTTATGCTAAACATGGTCAAAAGCCTTTGAAATGTCAATAGCAACTGCTTCAGTTTCACCAAACTTTTTCATTGAATTTGTCCATAGATGGGTAACATAAGCCAGTATATCACCAGTGGATCGACATTGACGGAATCCATACTAGTGATCATTGATCAGATGGAAGGTTTGCAGATAGTTTAAGAATTGACGGTTAATTGATTGTTCCATTACTTGTGAAAGAATAGAAGTAAGTGCAATGGGACGATAATTGGATGAAAGAGTCACCCTTTTTTAGGAACTGGCTGGATATGATCAAATATCCAAGCAGAAGGGAAAACACCTTTGGAATAAGAAAGTGAAAAAAGGCAACATAGAACAGGACTAAACTGAGAGGCACATGTTTTAAGAACAGGTGAAGAAACCATCAGGACCTGGAGATTTCTTAGCATCAATTGTTCAAAATCCTTCTGACATCCTTTTGACAGAAGACCACAGGAGGCATTGAATGGAGTGTGCTGGGAATAGTAAGAGATAGTTTACCAAGATCATCATTACATGAGTTAAAAGAAAAGTGGAATGCTAGCAGGTCAGCGTTATATCTGGATGAAGTGGCAATAGAACCACCTGGTTTTGACAGAGGCGGGAATAGAAATAGGCAAAAGTTTCAGCCAAAAGCTTTGGCAAGATAACAGAACACTCGACTACCATATCAACAAAAAGCAAGTTTTCTACGTTTTGCCTGTCTGAAATTTAGTTTGGATTGATTAATAACTGCTCTACAATTTTTGTGAGCTTTGGTGTAGGCAGAAAATGAACTTGGAATTTTGGATGCAATCCAGTTGCGATATGCAATATTCTTATTTTGAACAGCCTTAGCACATTTATTGGGAAACCAAGGTTTACCAAGGTTTTGATAAAGGACAAAATATTAAGGTGGAGCGTAGAAAAAAGGATGTCATCCTGACTAGAATAATTTCACTGACACAATCTGAGAGAACATCAAAATCAGATGATTTGAAACAGTAATCCAACAAAGGAAAACAAGGAAAGAAGTCTCACAGATCATCCCATTTTCGATTCTTTTAATGCCAAACAAACAAGGTTGAGAATGGTCAGGAGAGAAAAGCTTCATTGGAGGAGAGACCATCATCACATTGTGATCACAGACTGTCAGTGTAGAACCACACAATTGATACATTACTCTGGGGTTACTGCTTCCCATATGCAGTACTTTACATTTGTCAATGTTAAACTTCAATTGCCACCTCTCAGCCCATCTGCTCAACTTTTCTAGAACTTGGACATTAAGCCTAATATACCATCATCAGTATCATTAATGAATACAGAAAACAACAATAGACCAACAATGAACCCTGGGGGACTTCACTAATAACATTAGTCCATGAAGAGCAGTGTCCATTGATTACCACTCTGTCTTCTCCCACTCAACCATCCCTTTATCCATAGCAGCAATTTGCCTCATGCCACACTGCTACAATTTGTGCAGCAATGTGCAACAGTATCAAAAGCCTTTCTAAGATCCAAATATATGATATCAAAATTATTCTTTGCATCCAGTTCCTTTGTGACTACATCAGAGTATCCAATCAAATTGGTCAGACAAGACTTCCCCTTAACAAACCCATGCTGTGTCCAAGTTATAACTGAAGTCTTGTCTAGATGATCCTGCAATGCTTCTTTAACCAGTGCCTCCATTAATTTCCCTGGAACAGAAGTTAAACTAACACGTCTGTAATTACCTGTGTCTCCCTTTGATCCTCCTTTGTGGATTGGGATCACATTTGCACCTCTCCAGTCCATGGGTATCTCCCCTGAGTCCAAGGAAGCTCTCATAATTATGGCTAAGATTTTGCTTACTTCCTTTGCTGCCTCCTTTAATATAAATGGATAGATCCCATCCACCCCAGGTGCCTTCCTTATGTTTATCTTCAACAATTTTTCCTCCACTTTACTCTTAGTTATTAGAAGATTATCTAGCTTACTGCCAGAGTTTAATACACCTCTGGCATTCCTCTCCCTGAATAACTCATGTGTGAATGTAGATGCAAAATATTCATTGTTTGTTAGCTACCTGAGCATGATCATCAGCAGTTGAACCATCGATATCAAGTGGACCAATCTGATTCATTCCCTTCTTTCTAGAGTTTACATAAGTAAAGAACTCTTTGCTGTTTTCCTTTGCATCATTTGCCAAAAATTTTTCGTAATCTGCCTTTGCCTGCCTACCTCCTTTGTAACTTGGTTACAGACCAGTTTATATCTATCAAAGGCTTCTGTGTCACCTGTTAATTTGTATGTATCCCATGCATTTTTTTTCTCTGCCACATGTCTAATTAGTTCATCTGACATCCATTTATGCCTAAATCTTAAACAATATTTCTTAATTGGTATGAAAAGCCTAGTAGCTTCCAAGATTAATTCTTTGAATGCTTCCCGTTTTGAATTTTCTGTTGGTAACATCATCAGTTGGTCCCACCATATAGAATTTAAATACTGTCTCACACCACCATAGTCACCTTTACGAAAGCAAAAACCCTTCCCTTTACCCCTGATGGTAGTTACTTCTTTGAGTAAATCCCACTTCGGCACACTGCGATCACTGCCACCTAGTGGTTCCTTTATCTGCAGATTTTTAATACATGAAGAATCACTACTGGAAATCAGTTCAAAAGTATTACTCTCTCTAGTTGCCTCCCAAACATGCTACTGTAGAAAACAATCATCCAATAAATCCACAAAAGCCTTGCTAGTGTGTGAGTGACCTACCCACAAATTCCAGTCAGTTTCTGGGAAATTAAAATCCCCCACTATATGACACTGATTTACGGGCCCACTCTATTTCTCTGCATAATTGCTCATTATACTCCTCAGATTTATTAGGCCTATAACACACACCTCCTCTCATTTTCCCAGTGCTTATGTCAAACTAAACAGACTCAACATTGCATTGTTCACCAACAACAATTGGATCCACTTTCCTTAGATTTTCTTAAATAACAGCATAACCCCTCCTCCCTTCCTCTCCTATCTATACTTTCTGTACACGTCGTACTCCCCAAATTCCAATTCTGCACTGCTTATGTCTGTGTGACACCACGTCTCTGATATCCCAACAATATCTGCCTTTGATGTCTTGACTAGCACTTCAAGCTCATCAAATTTATTAACTATACTCCTAGCATTGGTGTACTTGCAAGTATACAGGGACCTGCTTCTACTCTTAGTTACCTTAACACAGCCCATATATTTACTTGTTCCACTATGACTCCCAGCAGTCCTGTAAATCCCAATTGCCTTGCTTTCCAGGCTGCTGCTCAATTGCATTTCAATAGAAGCAGTGCAAGGATCACTTTCACCTCTGCCAACGGCTACTGTTAATCTATTAGTCTGTGTATCCCCCCCAAGCTAGCAGTTTTCCGATGCACCTAACTCTGCCTCGATAGCATCAGCAAATACTCTTGCACCCTTTGTATTTAAGTGTATCTCATCCCTGTAGAAGCAGTCTCTCCTGTTTACAAGCACAGACCAGGTTGAGAAAAATCTACCCCCTTGAGCCTTGCACAATCTCTCCAGGGCCGAATTGATCGACAAGGCTCTCATCATATACTCACTCCTATCGTATATGGGTAGAATTGCAGACACTTTCAAATTCAACCCTAACTCACGGCTTTTTTTCAACATTGACCTGTACTTGTTAAGTAATTCCGCCGGTCTCCTACTCTTAATATCATTAGTGCCAACATGTACAAAAATATCAGCATTTGTGCTCTTAAAAGATGATATCTGCTCTACAGCATCATCAACCTTTGCCCCTGGAAGACATACCCTGGTCCTGTTCCACCTATTCCTTTTGCACTACGTGTTCCCCGTTTCCCTCACAATAGAGTCACTGACAACAACAATTAGTTCCTTGGGGACCAGTGCATGCTGCCTTGGTGGTTGCCGCTGTGTTGTATGATGTTCAAGTGCAAGCTCTGGCATTGATGTGGGCAGCTGAGAGCTTGATGGGCCCCTCGATTTAAATCCTTAGAGGGCATCCACTGTGTCCTTCAAGCTCTCATATAGGCCCATTGCAATGCTGAGCTGGCACCTGATTTCCTCACACTCCTTACATCGTGCACACACAAAGACATTCCCCTTGGCCATATCATGTTCCGTTCCTGATAGCTCCACAAACATCAAACAAGCAGTTTGATGTTTGTGGAGAAAAATCTACCCCTTTTCAAAAAGGCTGTGATTCAGAGGACAACTGCCCCCCCCCCCCCTCAGTTTTCACCTGAGTCATTAGTTTGAGCCTTTTGCTTTGCTGCTCTGGTCTGAGTAATGATTTCTATTCAATTTCAAATAAAATTCCAATACAAAATATAACCCTACTCGTATCCCAATGCAGTTATAACACTATATAAATATGTATTTCAGTATCAAATATTATCTCTGAGTTACGTTATATCTCCTGTCAAGTTATATGTATTAATTTATAATGTTGTGTTTGTAAAAACTAGGTCGTTATATGTATTTAGTTAAAAAAGTACAATTTAATTGACAATGAAATTTAATAAGATTATTAAATTTCATTGTCAATAATTTTTACTACTGTACTCGCTATCTAGTTTTCCATTAAACCTTACGCTATCTAGTTCGAGGTATACGTTGTATTGTATAACAATGGCGGCAAGTTACGAACGCTAAATCTACGGACACGAGGTATTAATTACTTTCAAAATAAACCATGGAGCTTGACTAGGTCTATAAGCTACTTATAGAAAATAATTTTTCTATAAGTTAAAAGCAATAAGGCAATAAACTGGCTAAATATAATTAAAAACTTAGTGTTCACGGGAGCTACAAAACTTGTCAAACACGTGGATTAGATACCCTTACTAAGTAATAACCTACAAAATCTCTATATAAGTTCAAATTAAACTAAAGTATTGTTACTAAGAATATAAAGCAACTCTAGAAAATAAATTAATATGCCAATTTGAGTCAATAAAAAAGCAAAAATTTAAGAAAACTATTAGCAGTTATAGTACTAATTTTCAAAGACTAAAAGCACAAGCTGAATAAAGCAAGTTGAACTCCACAACTGCTCTGCTTTAATCATAATTTATCATTTTTAAAAGGGAAAGTGTGCCTTAAGAGGCATTGCAGGTCCAGGTGGTATTTATTATACCATGATATAATGCAATGATACAATACAATGAACATTCTGATTCTTTGGATATTTTGCTAGCTTTATACAGTATAATAGAATTTTTCTAAATAATTTGTATCCATTCACATGACATCATGCAATTGTCTGTGCATTTCCCAAACCTGGAAAACATCTTTCTTATACATATAATTATCATCCCACTTTATTGACTAGCCGTTTAGGTAAAGTCCTCAAACAAATGGTACATAGACGACTTACAAGGTTGCAAAAAAAAAAGAGCATGCTCTATTACCACACCAGTTTGGATTTCAAAAAATTGATCGACCCATGACCTACATGTGAAAATTGAAACAAATATAAGAAATTTATTTATTAGAAAACAACATATGGTGGTGGTAAATCTAGATCTTGAGAAACCTTTCAATATAGCATGGAGATTCAGAATCCTGATGGATTTATTTGAGTTAGGATAAAGAGGGCAACTTCCTTTCTCTCAGAACATTTCAGGTATGATATAAGGAGCATTTATCTGCAATATCTATGCTAGAGGAAGGATTTTCCCAGGGCTTAGTATTAAGTGCAACCTTGTTTGCACTTTGGGTGAACAGTATTACAAAGGTTATACACTTGCACTGAAATTTATATGTATGCAGATGAACTTATATGTATGCAGATGAACTTTCCATCTCACTTTCCATCATAGTTGATTATTCTGAACTTTCATGAGCATATAACTTAAAACTAGTTACCTATTTAAAACTTAGCATTTTGTGCTAAGTTTTGAATAGGTATCTTCAATGGCCTGGGCAGCCGATAAAAATGCATTGCTGCAGTTATAAAAAACTGTGATTGGCTCTTGGATCGCCTATGTATCTTCAGCCTAGATAGAACTGAATGTGCATATTACAGAGCCTAGATACAGTCCAACACAGTGCTCTCCACATAGCTTTAGGAACTTTTAGAACTTCACCCACCTTATACACAGATTCAGCCAAATCTCTAGTACATCTTTGGTGAGATTGTCTACTCATGTATGCAGAAAAAATATGCAGTCAGTTCAAATCCAAACTGGTTCATTATTCCTGAACCACTAGGGGCAATTAACTATTCCTGGAAGCTGAATGAAAATAAACTAGTAAGATTGTCTCAGACACTTGGTTCAAGTTCCGGAAATACATTACAAATCTCTATTAAGACAAATTCAGAGCTTTAGCATTAGTAGAGGCATCTTGATGCAAGAAAGCAAGCTTATGCAGCATCAGCCAAAAAAAAAAAAAAAAAAAAAAAACACCACTACCATTTTGCCCCTCCATTCGTTTGAAATACCTGTCCAGCTGAGCCTTAATTTAGGCTATCAACTTCCACAACAAGGTATGGAAGTCTGTTCCACCAACCAACTACCCACTGGCTAAAGGCAAATTTCTGCATATCTATCCTACATATGTCTTTCCTCAATTTGAATTTATGCCCTTTCAGTTGATTATTCTCAGCAAGAGGAAGAATCCCATCGGCATTGAGCATACTCAAACCATTCAAGGCTTTATACACCTCTATCAGATCACCTCACCGGTGCCTAGTCTCTAGACACTAATTTGCAAAAATTAAGCCTTTCTTCGTAAGAGCAACCCTTTGTTCCATTCATTAATCTTGTTGCCCTTCTCTGTACTCTTTCCAACAGCTCTACATCCTTCTTGAAATGAGGCCTCCAGACCTGTATACAGTGTGGCCTTATACAAGGGAATAATCACCTCTTTATCCCTGCTAGAAAAATTCCTGTATATCATTGACAAGACACCATGAGCTACTCTTGCAGACCGTCTTCACTGCTCAGAAAACTTCATATCTGCCTGCACAATTACCCCCAGGTCCTTTTCGTTCTCTACCACTGTCAGTGTAATACCACAGAGTTGATACGTTTCTCTGGGGTTACTGCTTCCCATATGTAGTACTTTACATTTGTCAATGTTAAATTAGTTTACCACCTCTCAGCCCATCTGCTCAACTTTTCTAGATCCTGTTGCAGCAGCATAGTGTCAGTAGTGTCCTTAACAACCCTGCCAACCTTTGTATCGTCTGCAAACTTGGACATTAAGCTCGATATACCATCATCAGTATCATTTATAAATACAGAAAACAACAATGGATCCAACACTGAACCCTAAGGGACTCCACTAATAACATTAGTCGACGATCAGCAGTGTCCCATTACCACCCTGTCTTCTTCCACTCAACCATCCCTTTATCCATAGCAGCAATTTTCCTCTAATGCCACACTGCTCCATTTGTTCAGTAGTCTTCCATGTGCAACAGTATCTTTTTTTTTTTTTTCTTTTTTTTTTTTTTCTTTTTTTTTTTTTAGGAGCATTAGCAACTAAGGCCATATTGCTACGGGGATATGCAGTGGGCATTCCCTGACCTTTCCGCATCCTCTGTATTTGGTGGGCACAAGCTCGAACCCCGGTCTAATCAAGAAGTGTGTGCTACGCACTGTTGCTGCTCCTGCCCACTTGGCTATGGAGGTGCCGCAACAGTATCAAAAGTCTTTCTAAGATCCAAATATATAATATCAAAGTTATTCCCTGCATCCAGTTCCTTTGTGACCACATCATAGTATCCAATCAAATTGGTCAGACAAGACTTCCCCTTAACAAACCCATGCTGTGTCCAAGCTATATGTCTTGTCTAGATGATCCTGCAGTTCTTCTTTAACCAGTGCCTCCATTAATTTTCCTAGAACAGAAGTTAAACTAACAGGTCTATAATTACTTGTGTTGCCCTTCGATCCTCCTTTGTGAATTGGGGTCACATTTGCACATCTCAGGTCTATGGGTACCTCCCCTGAATCCAAAGGAGCTCTCATAATTATGGCTAAGGGTTTGCTTACTTCCTTTGCTGCCTCCTTTAATATAACTGGATAGATCCCATCCACCTCAGTTGCCTTTTTTATGTTTATCTTCAACAATTTCTCCTCCACTTTCCTCTCAGTTATTACAAAATCATCTAGCTCACTGCCAGAGTTTAATTCATCTCTGGCATTCCCCTCCTTGAATAACTCCTCATGTGTGAATGTAGATGCAAAATACTCATTTAGTTTGGTAGCCACCTGAGCAGGATCATCAACAGTTGAACTATCAATATCCAATGGACCAATCTGATTCATCCCTTTCCTTCTAGAGTTTAGTAATTGATGGAGGAATTCATGAATAATAATGATCTTAATTTATTAAATTCTGGATCTCCCACCTACATCCACTTAGCAACCAGATCTGCTTCCATAGTAGACTTGTCAATTTGTTCACCATCCATATTTCTAATCATGACATGGTCTGTATTAACCAATCCCTTTAACAGTGATCACTTTCCATTTATTTGCTCACTACAAACATGGATAACTCCAAATCCCGATCAAAGATCCACTTGGCAGTTTAAAAAGGCAAATTGGGGTGGCTATTCTGCCCAAATACTCTTAGACAGATTTTATGTTCAAAGACAACATATTGTCTTGTAAACACTTACATAACCAATCAGATTCTGACTGCAGCTAAGGCCTCCATTCCAAAATCCACGCAATATCAAAAACACAGAAATCACTGGTGGAATACAGATTGTTTAATTGCCAAACAGGGAAAAAACCGTGCCTGGGATAATTTCTGCAAGTATCCCACCACTAGTAACCTAATTGTTTTTAATAGACTGAAAGCAAAAGCTAGACAAGTTAGGCGGAAAGCGAAACGGGATTCATATATTGCTTTTGCCTCAACCATCACCAAAGACACATACATGGGTAATCTGGAAAAGAATACAGGTGTTAAATGGCAAATTTGTTCAGCTGCCCTCTCCAATACTTCATTGGAAAGGGAAAGACATTTCTACTCCTGAAGAAAGTTGCAAATGCACTAGCAGAATCATTTGGAAAAATCTCAGCTTCTGCCACCTATGCATCCACCTTCCAGAACTTCAAAGCAGGTGCAGAACAGTATAAAATCACCTTCTTCATGTGCCGCTCATTCCTATATAACCAACCGCTTACATAGAACTTCGAGAATCATTAAACAGATCTTCCAATAGCACTGCAGGTCCAGATGGAGTTCATTACGTTATGCTGAAGCATTCACTTGAAGAAGACTTGAGAACTCTATTAATTTTTTATAATTGGATCTTCTCTGAAAATGCCTATCCTTTTTCATGGTGCCATTCGATCATTATCACCTTACCAAAACCAGGAAAAAAATCCTTCCTGTGTTGAAAATTACAGGCCAATATTTCTTATGAGCTGCATGGGAAAATTTTCGAAAGAATGGTTCATTCTAGGCTCACTTACATCCTGGACTCAGAGAATCTCCTTCCAGATCATCAGTATGGCTTTCGAAAAAATAGATCAACCCTAGGTGTGCTCATTAAAGCCAAATCTCATATTAGCAATGCCTTTGTCATGAAACAACATCTAGTCATGGTCAATTTAGATCTTGAATAGGCATTTGATACTACACTCATCTTACATGGCGTCATGGTATTATTATGGACCTTTACCATCTGAGACTTTAGGGGCCATTTGCCGGAAATAATTCATAATTTGCTGCAATTGCATTCTTTTCAGGTCCAATATAAAAACATACTCTCTGCATCTCACATTCAGTAAGAGGGAGTCCCACAGGGATCAATACTTAGTCCAACACTGTTTTCAATCCAAGTTAGCAGCATGACGAGATATCCCAAAAACCGTTCAAACTTATATGTATATGCAGATGACCTTACCATTTCCTGTCAGTCTCAAAGTATGAATACCATTGAACGGCGTGAGAACTGCACTGGGAGCTTTCAGGACTTCTCCAATCCAAAGTCTGTATATTGAAGCACATGATCCCCCATTACAACTGCGTAGAAAAACACTACTGCTCCACTACGCTGCTAAGATCCAGAGTCTACCATTGCACCCAAGTTGGGAGTATCTTTATAATACTCGTTGGGAATCCTTCTATGAGAGCAAGCCAAATGAAAATAGACCTGCCTCATTCAGGATCAAAGAGCTTGTTCAGACTTGGAATGTCAATTTAAATAAAATTTTCCAAGACACAACTACACCTGTTGCTCCTTGGACATATATGTCTGTCTCTCAAAGGCACCTCCGTAGCCAGGTGGGAAGGAGCAGCAGTGCTACGCACCGCTGCTCACGCTTCTTGATTAGACCAGGGTTTGAGCCCATCACCACCAAATACGGAGGATGCGGAAAGGTCAGGGAATGACCACCGCATATTCCCGGAGAAATATGGCCTTAGTTGCTAATGCTCCTAAAAACCAAATAAACAAACAAACATAATAACAACTGTCTCTCAAGATATACACTTCCTCCAGTGGGGGGAAAATATTATACCTGCCTGCAATATCAGACAGTTACATTCAGCTCATGCTACTATGAACAACTATGCCTGTAAAATTTATACAAATGGTACCAAAACTGAGAGCATGGTAGGTGCTGCGGCAGTTTTTCCTTTATGTACAAGTTCGACCACACTACCACTTGCTTGCATCGTCTTCACAGCTGAATTATATGCCATTAAGTTAGCACTTAGTAAGATTATTGAGCTTTCCATCTCATCTGCCCTAATTTATACAGATTCTCTTAGTGCTGTCTCTGCCATAAGGAAGAATTTCTCCTCTTCTCGTCCTACATTGAAACAGATTCATTCCCAACTATTCACTTTGCACTGTGTCCAATCAGTTTTTGCTGGATCCCTGGCCATTCCGGGAAATGAAAGTGCTGACTTTGCTGCTAAACATTCTCAACCCGCTCTCTCACAACATCCTCAAGTTACTTACACTGACTATAAGTCTGTCATACGCAAAGCATGCTACGATAAATGGGCACAGATCTGGAAATAAACAATAAACTTTATCAGATAAAAGAAGATCCAAAGCTGTGGCTGTCTGGCTTCTGACAAAACAGATGAGAAGAAGTGGTATTGGCAAGACTAAGAATTGGACACACTCATCTTACTCATCTCTTCCTATTATTGTGAGAAAACTCACCCCAGTGCCCATCCTGTCAGATGCAACTTATGTTCTGTCATTTTCTGGTTGATTGTCCCTTACATTCATCCATCCAGTCAAACACTTTTCAGTCACTCTCCATATTGAATATATTACCTGATTTATCTAATTTCTTAGGAAAGGAAGCAAATATTGAAGAACTTTTAATATATCTAAAAGAAGCATATAATTTAACATCTTGTGAACAAATGATGAACAGACACAATTTGGCCTTAGTAGCCCTTGTGTCATTAAATCCAGTACCAGCAACAACAACATCATGAGTTCATTACTCATTCTGCCAGTGGCATGTATTCCAAGGTCAGTCTAGTATATAATCCTAGCTCAACTGATTATTCTTTATTCCTGATGTAAGCAGTGACTGATCTAGCTTTCTGTACAAAATCCTAAAGTGAATGGTTAATGCCCACCTTTATGGTATTTGGAGGCAAATGACCCTTCAGAGTGTAGCACAGCTTCCAAAGGAACAGGTCTGCTTTGGACCATTTAATTAAAATCTTTTTATCCCATCATTTCTTCCATGTTCCTGTAGGATCTACCTTCTCTCATCCCTTCTGCCAAGAGGAGGGAGTACCCCAGGGATCAGTTTTAAGTGTTACCCTTTTTGCCATCAAATTGAATTTCATCACAAAACATCTTCCTCCAGCTGTAAACTGTATCTTCTAAGTTGACAATTTTGGTATTTTTTATCAATCCTACAACATGAGGGTAATTGAGAGACAACTGTAACATGCCATTGATTGCCTGAACATGTGGACAATGAATAATGGTTTCAGATTGTCACCACAAGAGACAGTTTGCATAGTGCATTTTTGTCACAAGCATAATCTTCACATTGAACCTGAAAAAAAAAGACTGGAAAAAATGCTGTTCTTGTAGTATCTGAGACTAGATTTTTTAGGGCTTGTATTTGATAGAAAGGTGACCTTTCTAGAATGTATCCATCAATTGTGCATGACATGCGCAAGAGGCTTGAATATCCTACATGCAGTCGCCTGTAATTCTTGGGGTACTGATTGGTGCACTTGTGTGATCTGAATTAGATCATGGGTCCCAGGTATATGCTTCTACTACATAGCATACTGCAACAGCTGAATTCCAGCCACCATCAGGAGATTTGTATTGCCACTGAAGCATTTTGAACATCTCCTGTCCAGAGCCTCAATGAAAGCAAATGCACCATTGTTATCACTTAATTGGAAACAGTTGTCTCTGTAGGATGCTTTCAAACTGAAATTCCTACCAGACCACCCCACATTTATCAATTTTTTCAGCCATGCTGAAAAAATTGATACAACATTCACCATCATTTTCCTATGAATAGGCACACTATAGCCCCAGCAGCTTGTGTGCCATTAAATCCCCATAACACACACCAGATCACCAAATCATCCATTCAGTATTTGTATCCAATGGCTACTCAGAGATTTGGACATCACAGTAGACAATGTTGCTAGGGAGGAAGGTAACCCCTTCCTCCCTAGCATTTTGACATTGTAACCTACAAATAGGTTACTATATAAAATTGTGTAAAGAATTAAAAACAAGTGAATTGAAATAAAAATGTGTAAGGAAACAGAAGTATATCAGATGACTATTAAAAAGCATTTATATGTGTATATAGATTTATATTTTTTCAAATTTTGTACATATTGTCTTTGTCAGATAAAACCTGACTTAGTGTATAAGATGGTTAAAAGTTATAAAACATAAAAGATAAGCATTTAAGAAAAAAAGATACAATGTTTATATTCTATAAGAATTTTTTTTATGGTTAGAATAGTGTCACAGTGCTCATACATAGGATTGTGATCAGCCCTTAGCAGAAAAAGAGCATGAGAGATGACTGTGTCCTGTGTGAAGATGAGCAAGAATAACTTCCTCTTTATGGTTCCTGCACAGACTACACTGAAGTGAGAGGATCATTATATATAATACATTTTTGGTGGTGGTGAGTTTGTATGTGCTTCAAGGCTAACTCAGTTGTGTGCATCTCTACAGTGATTATGCTGCATTCAAAGAGAGAATTGCTTGAATCTCATGTTTGGGAAGACAGCTGCAGTTCCCACGTACACACTTCTTCTGACTTCAAACCATCTTGTGTGCACTAGTAAGAAGTCAGAATATTACTAGAATGTAACCTACCTATTTGTAGATTACTGCTGTTTTTAATATATTTCAGTATTGGACTTGGAACATCATAGCCTTAGTTGCACATGTGCCAAAAAAAAAAACTAATATAGAATGAAATCAAACCTTGTAGGATTGGTCTTCCGTATTATCATCATTAGAGGGCAAAAATGGATCTAAGTCTCTTTTTTTTTTTTGATTTTTTTCTGAGATGTTCTTGAAAAAATAAATCTCTTTATATAAATAAGAATAATTTAAATATAATACATTAAATTTTCAAACTTATGGTAATACTCTCAGTACATAAAATTGACAAACAGGAAAGAAAATAATAGCTATTTAACAAAATACAAGAATACATGCATGCTCAGTTTATGGTATACTTATATGTTTGTTTAAATTGATAAAGATCGTTGCTGAGTTGTAAATTTTACAAAGCATACTATTCTAGAATTAATAAATATATTATTTGGAATATAGCATGAGAAATTAAAAATAGAATCATATACAAGATGAAATGCATACTGAAATTTATTCAGTTCTAATTTAAAAAATAGATTTTAAACTCTTTCATATATTTCTGTCTTTAGATAATTGTCCTTACTGTGTTTTTTTTTTCTCTCTCTCCTCAGAACGCTTCTTTTCAGTTGTGCATAGCAGTGAAGCAGTAGATGCCAGTAGTCAGACAGGCAGTGCGCCATCAACGCCAACAAAGTCACAGCCCTCATAAATGAATGATTTTCTATTATTAATTAGCTTCAGAAGGCTAAACTACATAATCATATGCAGCAGTAGAATTTATAGGACAAAATGTGGTACTGCCACTGAGAACACTAAGGCATTTCTCCAGCCATGTGGTTACAGTGCAGTGATAAGAAAATGGAGGAAGCGAGCTGCCATTTACAAATGTATAGCAGACCATCTCTGGGCCAAACTACTCTGTGGTATTGCCATTGGTGGCAGTCAAAAGTGGTAGCTTATAGTGCGCAGTGGAAGCTGTCCTTTTATAGATGGGAAATAAAGTGCCGCAGTGGTATACATAGCTCTTCTAAAAACTGATACAAGGAAGCAGGTCGATTGATGTATTTAATCATCAGATCAGCTGGTGTTTCAGCCACTTTTATACAAAGTGGCTGCAGTGCTCTTAATATTCTTCCACTCCAGATAGTATTTGTAGATTTAGGTGACATTTTTATGAATTAGACAATGACACTCATCTTCCGCCCATTTAGAAAAGAAGATATAGTCCAGGGGCCTCAGTCTATTTAACAATTTTTCAACTTTTTGACAACTATCAAAATGGTGATCTAGAAATTAGCACAATTTCTCTCACTCACTCACTTTCTCCTATTTAAGAAAGTTTTCAGATTGCCTCCTGACCTTTCCTTATCCAAGTTTTTCCACATAGTCTAGAAATAGTGAAGACAAGTAGAATTTTAGAAATTTAGAAGACTTGTTTGCCTCGTTTTTGCTTTTGTATTCCTGTGTGGAGTACAAAAGCAAAATGGGTAATGTTATGCCAAGCATGACAAAAATAATTAGGTGCTTTGAATATCTTTCCGAACTTGTTAAATTTAACTTTTTGAATATCTTCTTAAGAAGTAGCATTTTGAATATAACATTTTGAAATTTCACTAAATAATTTTTTATATCATTAGAAAAAATAGGTGATATTGAAACAGAAACAATTCATAAATTCCTAATTTCCTGTGCCGTTAGGAATAGTTTTACATATTATTTATACTCTTCTTAATACTTGGCTGTTTGTTTAAATAACACTTAATGCATTTGCTTCACTGACAATATTCCATTAGATTAGTTTCTTAAGAAAAAAAAGAGGAATATCTTGATTTCTGAACAAAAGCTAATACAAATAATTTGTCTCTACCTGTGAGATAAAGCAAATAATTGCAAGCTTTTACACTTGCAGAGAAACATGTTCTTCTGTATTTAAAAAAAAAAAAAAAAAATGATATAATGAACATTGTAATTCTTAAAATTATCTTGAAGTTTAAGAGTTCTAGACTTATATAACATTAGTTATTTCATTGAATTTACACTTAATAAATACAGTTATTTGTTAAATGTTTTATTTTCTGTAATTCACATTTCATACACTTATGAAAATGTGACTTTTTATAAAATTTTATGTGGCTGATCAAATATCAATAATAAATATCAGATAGAATTTTAGAATATCCAAGAATAATTATAAAGTGACTGATTAGAGAATATATAACTGTACTACCCCTCCCCTTTCAACTTTTGCTTCCTTTTTCTCACATTACATTTGGTCTTTCTAAAAAGAAAAAAGCCAATTGCATAAATTATCTTATAAATGAATAGCATTAAAAAAGTTTGTCATTTATTAATTAGGATATAATACTAGTTGTTAGCTAGTATATAAAGTAAATATTTAAAATTGTAAAGCTATTCACAAATTTATTTTATTTTGATGTATTTTTTCTTAAGTTTGTTAGTATTTTGGACATTGAAGCTCAAACGATAGTACCGCCTATTTATTATTATTAGTTCATAGTTTTGATATGTAAATCTGTTTCTGCATATTACCTTTATTTTGATTTTTTTTTCATTACATTAAAAGGTTACAGTGTTCATTAGAACATTAGTAGTGCAACGAAACTGGCAATCAGATGGTAATACCCAAATAAAATGGGTTCCACAATGATGTGATTAAATTGTTGTGTTCAGCATGTATCCTTGTAGCTGTAATATAGAAATATGTTGGTTTATTAGATCTATTATAAGCTTTGCATAGTCACAAAGTCATATAATTACACATTTGACAGCTTTATATCAATTTGCAAATGACTCTAGAGACTTCTCTTTTCATAGGTTATATAGAATCATGATAAGCTATGCAAATCCATATACACTTATAATTCATTCTTCACAATGTTTCATCTTTTTAATATCCTCAACTTAGCCTTTTCCTATTCACATAAAAGATAAGTCTTCATTTTTCATTCTCTTGTCATTGCCAAGTCTTCCTCATCTCATTTTAATATCTGTAATTTAAAAAAAAAAAAAAAAAAAAAAAAAGAGTTTGAGGTGGTTGTAGAGTATGTCCTTGCTTTATTTAAAAATGTACGTATTTGTGTATATAAAGTGCACTGTACAGCTTTAGTAAAAAAAAAAAAAAAAAAGAGTGATTTTTAATATATTGTTTTAGGAAAGTTTATGTCTAGAAAAAGACTAATATTTAAGTGATGGGCATTCTTGCTGAAGTTAAAAAATAGCTTTATTATAAAAATGCACAAATGTTACATTTTAGTTACTATTGTTAAAGTCAGACTTAGAATCTGTATAAACTCATAGTTTTGTCTTCCATTTTTTTTTGTCATCTGTATTGTCTTACATAATTATTGTACCTCTTTGTGTAATGCTTCTTTTTGTTAGTTGAAAATTTGCCTTGTATTATAGATAATGGAAAGAGATGTCACTGTTGCTAGCATTTTAATTGCAAAGTCTGGTCAAGTGGTTAAGGGCATTGGCCACTGGAAAATAAGTCAAGTTTAATTGCTGATAATGGAACTAGTGGTTTTATGTATACTGGCCTCCTTAGCATATCCAGCTGAAATGCATAGCATTCTTTGCTTCATAAAGCAAAAGACTTCCATTTCATCTTCCTTGTGGTGTATTACATTGAATAAGAATTAGCACTTTTTTAACAAGTTATCTCCTCAACAGATTCATGGCTAAAGAATAACCTGACTTGGATTTCAATAATACAAATGATTAGCATTGAGTTTTAACTGGGGAAGAGCCAGAACATGAGTTATAAACATTTAAAAAAAAAAAAAAAAAAAAAAATTATCTAAATGAGAAGTGTATATAGCAAAATTTGATGATACATAATCTGATGGACCATAATATTAAAAGAAATGTTGCTGATAACACTGAGCTTTATAACTTTTTGTGTTGAAGTGAGCTGTTTTGTTTGTCTTGTTACCATTGACAAGATTCAAGTGCTTGATTAAGTGAAAAATATTGAAGTTTCAAGAACATATCAGTAGAAAGAAACTTCATTTGGCTCTCCAGTCTAGTCGGATATAATTGCAATTCCTCAGTTTCTCACTTCCTAGGTCAACTTTTTCTTTTATTATGCAAGATCATACGTGAATGCTAATCCAAGAACCATTGGCAAATATAGAAAATATTTTATTATGGCCAAATATAGCAGCAGTAATAAAGTACAATTTACTAGGCTAATATTTAATATAAAACAATAAAAACAGTTCTGTACAGTTATGATATACATAGTACAAGTGCCTGAAAGA
Source organism: Mastigoproctus giganteus (assembly GCF_048544385.1). NCBI lineage: Eukaryota > Metazoa > Arthropoda > Arachnida > Uropygi > Thelyphonidae > Mastigoproctus > Mastigoproctus giganteus. The sequence continues at coordinate 139,706,573 of NC_143585.1, read as the reverse complement.
GTTAAATCCATGGTAGAAAATATAGGCAGATTAATTTTTATAATCCCATTTTTTACTGTAATCATTATTGTATATGGTTACTCTACTGACCAAGCAATAACTGAAAGGGCAATAACTAGTGAGTATACTGTAAGCATAGGTTTTATAGAGTTTTTGTACAGAAATGCAAATTTTATTTATTCTGTAAATGAACCTCACCAAGAAATGCCCATCATATAAAGCAAGAGCTTGAGTTTATATTTTTTCATTTAAAATATTTATCTATTATAAGCAGCAACAACAGAGATTACTTAATACAAAACATTTTCTTTTTAAAATGTAAAGAAATGGTCAAACTTCTCGTGTCTTATTTTCTGTAGTATAAGATGACTAGGTATTTATTTGTTTAAAAAATGTCTTATTTACTTAGTTTTACCAATATTTTTACATATAATCCAATGGTTATATTAAATTTTTCAAAAAAAGAGTCAGATTTTCAAAGTTTAAGCTGCATATTACACTTAAATATGAAATGTATAATAATGTTAATTTTTCAAAAAAGATTTGTGTTATTTTATTTTACTTTGTAGGGGTGACAGCTGAAACTTAACTCAGTTGTAAATATTAACTTCTATACTTCAATTACCTGATTGTTATATCCTGTCTATGCAGAAAGTTTTTTTAGAATAGTATATATATATATTTGTTATACTTGTCCTCTATAGAAAAAAACGTTGATGTGCCTTAGGTTAACGGATCAGCTGTTACCTCATACAAGAAATTTGTTAATTGACTTATATTATCATGTAAAATGTTAACTTTATTTACAATCAAAGTTGCTTATGTGAAACAGCAAAAAAATTATTTCCATTTAGATAATGGTTTCCCTAAATAGTCTCTGATCAATATTGTTCCTTGTTCTGAAAGACTGGCATGTTTCATTACTTTTCCACACTTACATCAACATCCTTGGCATGGATTTAATTGTACGTAGCATGTAGAGCAAGTCATTTTTCATTGTGTTGGGAATGTTTCTCACTGTTAATGTTCCTTGCAGATGATTTGGGTTACCTCTTGAGTGACCGTTGTTTAGAGAACATTTGTTTAAAGGTCTAGTTTGTTCTCACTAGGTACAAGGCTGTTGGCTAAGGTTATGACAGATGCTGTGGTGTAGGAATTAGTCTTATCCGGTGAAAGTTATTGTGATAATGCAACCATATGCACATATAAAGAGCACTGTTAGGTCAACAAAGAGATGAGCTGTAGATAATGGCCTATTTTGAAGTATCATTATTGTTTGGTTTGACAGAGACTGTATATTCTGCAAGCATGTGTCTAGTGAGATACCATACCTTGGCTAGTAGTTCTTGTACAGCTGTGATTTTATTGTTGTGTTGGTGCTGTTGTGTATATGTATGTGTGAATTTGTACATTTGGTCAACTTCAGGGTAGAACTGAATGCTCAAGAACACCAGATGCAAATACCTCTGCCTAAGAGAAACTAACACCTTGCCTTCACATTGCAGTGCCAACCAAGTGCTTTATGGGTTGACTGGGTCTTCTCCATGTTACTTGTTCATAGTGACCTGAGTGTTAACTACAACCTACCTCTGGATTTTTAGCATGTTGTTGAATTTATATGTCTTGGTGGTTTAATGTTTTGTAAGTTGGTAACTTATCAGAATTTGTAATATTAGAAATAATATAACAACAACAAAGCAATTAGAAAGTGGAGCCTGGCTTTTCTAAAAATGAATTTTAATAATAATTATGAATAATTGACTAGAAATTATTAAAAGTAGCTCAAACAAGTTTAAAAAAAACTAACAAAAAAAGGCTGAAAAACATTTTAAATATACACTTTAAAAAAAAAAAACATCTTTTATCTTTAATTTTCATACATAAAAATATAATAGACCTTGGTGAAATGATAGATAATTAAGGAAGCTGAAGACTACCACTTTGAGAAAGTTTTCTCTGTAATTGAATTGGTTTCAGTGGTAACAACTGCTGCAGAGATCTCTTGTTATTTAAAATTTTTTCTCCTTTATGGGATTTTTTTCCCTCCCTGTGATGGGTACTGGTGCCAAGTGAATGGAGTGGTTAGTTATATCTGGTTGTTATTATTATTATTATTCAAAAATGTCATGCTAAGTTGGCTGTTTATCAATGCTAGGATGAGATCATGACAGCTGAGGCATCTGTCTTAGAAGCAAGAGTTAAAAGATTTAATGGTGTAAGTTCATGTGAGAACTTATACCATTAAATTGTTCTTCATTGTTCTCAGTTAAGTTAATTGAGAACAATGAAGCAGACCTTGGAATAACTTCCTCAGGAATGGAAATTGTTGAAATGGGTATATTTAATTAAATAATCTAAAGACTTTATGCATTTGACTCAGCAGACACTGTTGAATTAGTCCCAGACAGAGATAATAGAATCCTCCATTAGACAGTGTGTTTTTCACCCTACAAACCAAATTTAGAATATCTGCTATTTGAAGACAGAACACAGCTACATTCATGGCTTTACTTGCCTTTGCACAGGTCTGAAATAATCCAGCCCAACTCAAAAAAACATGATAAAAATTACCGATCTCTTTGCTAATTTTCTTTACAAACAAATGTTTACACAAAATAAAATTCTGCCAGCTAATGTCTCTGTTTCCTTATAAAGTACAGTAGCTATTTATCTGTTTCTCAGAAATAAAAATCTGAAATGAGAAAATTATATTACTTCTCCATTGATCTAGACAATATCAGTGGAGTAATAATACAGGGGCAGGAGTAATGAAGTACCATGATCCCCCACCACACACACACACACACACACACACACCTAACTTGATATTCATCAGGTGGGATGAGCCATCAGTGAAATTTTGCAATGGACCTCTCTGTACATAGTATGTTGCAATATTGGGATGTAGAGTATTCAACTGTATAATATAGTGATATATATATATATATATATATATTTTTTTTTTATCAAGTTGCAAATTTAAAATCCTACTCCTGGCCGGCTGCATATTTCCCCACATTTCTGTTGACCACTGCTTGAACCATCCCTGTTAACCTTCCCAAATAATCAAGCCTTTTAATACATCTTGTGTTATTTTTATCTTTTCTTTTCTCTCTCTCTCCTTCACTCAGTTTCCTACCAGTTTGGTTCCTCTTCCATTTATATATATATATATATATATATATATATATATATATCCATCCGTGTCAGTTGACTTCATATTGCTTTCCAAAATGTTCACTCCCATCCCACCTATTACCTCATATCCTTTGTTCCCTTCATACCTCTCAGTGTATGCTGACTACCATTTTTCTATGCCACACGAAAAAGGCCTGTGTTTAATTCCAGTCCTGATAGAAAGCAAACTCAGACCTGTAAAAGCTCATGAGAGTTTTCTTGGAACTGTTATGGGCTCCTCCCCACCACACTATGGCATTTCTAATAAATTTCAGGCAATCATGGATATTCCCATCACAAAATCTTGCATATTTTCATCTCACAAAAAACAGGAAACAAGACTGTGGATTACTATGCAATAACACAAGTTATGGATAGCGCAGCTTGACCTTGGATGATACATATAAATCCAATAAACAAGTTATTTACGTGATATATAGATGCCTCATTACCCTGAATGCCTTGGCACTTACTCTAAAAACAGCCTAAAAATAATCCCTTCACAGTGGTCATATTTTTCCTTCCTTTCACATAATGAGAAAAATAATATATTAATACATTTTAATTTTTGCCATTCACATATATTGGTAAAATATTTGATAATCTAAATAGTATAATATAGGCAAGGACTTGGCTATATAATCTTGGAGGTTATCGCCATTTTTAAAAAGGCAAGGTTCCCTTCTAGGAAGAGTGGAAAGCAACACACTAGTGATGTTGCAGTTTCAGAGAGACCTGTTATAATTATCATGATTAAATGTTTGTTTTTTTATTTATTTTTTTGTTTGTTTTTTTTTGTCATGCCTTCTCCCTTTCAGAAAATTGTCTGATACCATTTCTTATTTTTTACTCACACGACTTCAAAGTAATGTTTCACTGCAAGTGGAAAGACAAGGCATGCACTTGTTCTTTGTAGCTTTAAGTGTACAGTACTTTCACTGTAGTTCATGTTGAGTTGTAATTTAAGCCATCATGGTCTTTATTATGAAGTCAGCTCAAGCAAAATAAAATTTCTCATTAGCAATATGTTGTTCAGTGTCTTGACTTTTTTTCTCCCCCTCTGTCTTAAGAGCCAAAACAGCAACCATGTTTGTAAATAGAATTATGTGTAAACAGAGTATTACAGAACTGTAAGATGTGTACGGTTTGGTCTATGGATATGCTGAATATGTACTTTTTCTCTATCTTTTGCTTGTTCTATTTATAAAAGATTAAGAAATAAAATTAAACTTAATTATATTTTTATACAATTTCAGCTTAGTTGCTTTTTTATTTTTTTATTCATCCTAAGCAATCTAGCCTGATACTGTTTTTGGTCAGTTTAAATTCATGTAGAGTGTTATAGCTTAAAACATAAAAAGTTTTACTTTTGTTCTCAAATAGTTATGCTCCAGCTCCAGAAGAGTCTCATTTTAAGACAGATAACTACAACAAGAGCTGATTTTTTTTTTTTTTTTTTTTTACACTTCCATTGTAAAATGCCTTACTCTGTGTCACATATTTTATTCTCACCATACTGTAAATTAACATATCTTTGCAAAATAGAATCCATGCTAAAGCACAATTATTATACTGGACTTCATTTGGTTAAAAGACTCAGCACTATTTTTGCAGCTGTATATTTCTGTATTAAATATATTTTAAACTTCTAATACTGTTTTCAGTCATAATTTGTTGGCATATATTTATTATTTTACTGTCTACGTGCAAAATAAATATTTTGTAATTTATTCATCCATAAAAGATATCATTCATTGATGTAATGAGTAATTAAACTTTTATGTTATACTCACTACACAAATGATTAGTTTCATTGTGTTTGTCTTTCAAACTGAGATTAAGAAAAAAACAAGAACTTATTACATAACACACAAAATTTCAAGTGTACTAAATGTGATTTCAGATGTATACTAAAAAAAAAAACATTGCTTATCCTTTTTTGGCTAGAGGCTGAAACTGAAAAAATTCTGAAATGAAGAGGGTCAATATAGGATTTAATTTCTGATCAGTTTAGAGTTTATAGTTATATTTAGATTTTAAATTTTTTTTTTAATTTTTTACATGTAATAATTAAATGTGAAAATTCCAATATTACATGGCACTAATAGCATTCCTGTTACATGATTGTAATAATGTTAAATATCAAGAAAGATATTTAACATAAAACATCAAAAAATGGTTCAGAAAAATCAAATATTACTAAAAATGGTTTAGTTACAGTATGTCTTGCAATTATTAATGAGTATATGCTTTAACATGTAAAGGGAATTGACATTTTTTGGACGTTGGTCTTATGATTGTTAAAGGGTAAGGTACTTAACATAAGTGAGGGAGATGGTTGTTTTATTTATTTATTTATTTTTCCTTAAGTAACTTCATTATAAAACTATCAGTGAAAAAAAAAAAAAAAAAAAAAAATGGCAACTAATTCTGAAGAATGTCATTTTAATACTAAGAATTTAAACTCCTGGTAGGAAGACTTCAAAAACTCTGGTCTTGGACTATAAATTACGAAAGTAAATAAGATATGTATTTTTTAGTGTTAGTATTAGTTTGGCCAATACAAGAAAGCAAGCTTATACAGCATCAGCCAAAAAATAAAATTCACATTTTGCCTTTTCATTCCCTCCAATACATGGTCTAATTCTTCCTCGAATTTATTTAAGCAATCAATTTCCACAATGACAGATGGAAACTTGTTCCAGCAATCATCCACCCACTAGCTAAAGGCAAATTTCCACACATCTATTTGGCAACCATCCTGACTCTGAAGTTATGCCACCTTATGTGCATAGTCTGAGCAAGAGGAACAGTCCCATCAGTATTGAGCTTGCTCAATTCATTCAAAGCCTTAAACACCTCAATCAGATCACCTCCCAGGTGCCTAGTCTCCAGATGATGCAATTTGCAGAACTGAAGCCTTTCTTGGTAAGAGCACCCCTTTGTTCAACTCACCAATCTCGCCTTTCTTTGTACCTGATCCAGCAGCTCTACATCCTTCCTAAAATGAGGCTTCTAGACCTGAATTCAGTACTCAAGATGTGACCTCACCACTGCCTTATACAATGGGATAATCACCTCCATATCCCCACTAGCAAAATTCCTCTATATCCTTGACAAAGCCCCCATGAACTGTCTAGTCTGCACTGTTCAGAGAACTTCATATCTGACTGCACAGTTACCCAGCCCTGAGTGCCAAGCAATCTTTTGTATGATACATAGAGTGCTCTTTCTCAGCGAATTAGTTATACAGGCTGGACTCGATTAACACAATTAATTTGTCATGTTGCGCAAAACGGAAATGCGTTAATCAAATATAATTTTAAAAGTACCTTTTAAATAACTTTTTAACCATATACCATGTAAAAGATAATGAAAATACATGTAATTATAGTTATTGCATAAATAAATTAAAAATGAAGAAACTATTTGTTACAGAAATATTTGAACAGAGTCGTTTGAACAGCATTGGCTTCTTTTTTTTTTTTATTAGCAATCAATTTCCAGTAGCTGACAGCAATCTTCTCTAGGCTCTGGCAAAATAAATATCGCGCAGAAAATATCAGAGAACCTCAAACCTTTTGTTTGAGGTTCTCTTCGATACGAAAGATTTCATGTAGTTATTTTACCATTATCTCCTTTGTGGTAACATTTTCATCTGGCTCATTTAAAAATTAAAATTTTTCTCTTTTTTTTTTGCATTTAAAAATTAGAATTTTTAAATGCAAGTGTGCACATGACTTTATTAGACAAACAAGTAACACATCTGCTTCTGATGATTGATGGAACACACTGAGGCAAGCAAACACTAGTTTATTGCCTGTCCGACATGCGGTAAGCCTAGCGCACAATTCAAATATTTTTGAACTATCACATAAAAAAAAGATCGCATTAACTGGAAATTTGCATCATGTAGAGTGAAAAGTGGTATGATTATTTTTACTGAAAATCATGTTAATCGAACTCGTATTATTATTATTAGCTATATGGTGCAAGGAAGCCTGAGGCTTATGCTGCACCAGCCAAAAAAAAAAAAATTCCCAAGTTATCCTGAGAGAGAGAGAGAGAGAGAGAGAGAGAGAGAGAGAGAGAGAGAGAGAGAGAGAGTAGTAGTAGATAATCACCAAGAAAGAGAAGAATGATGATATCCAGCTCAGGATACTGGGTGTGCCAAGCCTCTACTCATCAGATGTGAGCCCCTGGGGTTATTTTTTTGCAAGTCCTGGCTGTACTTATTTTCCAGTGCCTTTTCTTGCTGTTTTTCTCTCAAGTGATTCTTTACTTTACTTTTAAAGGTTTGAAGTAAGAATCCAGAAAGGAAATTCGCCTTTCTTTCCTGGCATATATATTTATATACTCCATACTAACTTTCTCAACCGCTTGGCCACTGGTGGCACTGCTCCTGTCTCCATGTGGTGGGGCCATTAACCTGGGAGAAGAAAATCACTCTCACAGGGCTAAAAGGAGCAACCATTGAATTAAATAATTTTCCACCTTTAGAGCCATCAAGATTAAGGACTTCAACCACTCAGCCTGTGGGCAAGTTATCACCATTTATGATCCAAAAATATTTGGAATCTATTGCTGAAGCACCAAAAATGATTGAAGCAACTACAATCCAGAGACCACCAGCTGAAACAGCCACCTCTAAACATTCTAAGTGGCTAATAAAGACAATGACATTTGGTGGGCTGTCAGTATACTTTACTCCCCACAATACTTTAAATTCATTGAAACGCATGCATCATCATAGAGTGGAACCTACTTGAGGTGTGTGGAGGAATTAGATCAGGAACTTAGTAATCAGAAGGTAATCAGTGCAAAACAAATAATAATTAAAAAAGATGTAAATCTCATTCCAACTCGATCCATCATTTTAACTTTCAGCACACCTGATTTGCCATCACAGTGAAAGCTGGTTATTTAAACTTCCAAAATTGGCCATGCATCGAGAATCTTCTTCGTTATTTTAAATGTCAGCCAGAAATATAGCCACTCTCAGGAGGCATGCAGAGGTGATACCATCTGTCCTATATGTCGATCAAAAGATCATACACAAACAGATTGCTCAGCCTCAACTCTCATTTGTCCCAGCTGCAAAGGAAACTACCCTGCCTTTCCTGAATCACGGAAACCGGAGAACTCTTAGAAAACTGGAAAGAAAATTCAAAAATACAAAATCGAACATAAAGTCACATATCCTGAGGAATGCAGACAAATTATGTTGACCATACCCAGTCCATCCTATGCATCACACACCCAAAGCTATCATTCAACTTCAATTCAAACAGATGTGTCGATACCAATGAACACCTCTCTGGATTAAAGCATCCTTATCAGCCTCCAGAACAGATACTCCTGAAACTACCCCCAGGGGCTCACACCTGGTGAGTATGGGCTTGGCACACCCAGGGTCCTGAGCTGGATATCATCATTCTTCCCTTTCTTGGTGATTCCTTTCTGCTTCTCTCTCTCAGAGTAATAAGAATTTTTTTTTTTTTTTTTTGGTCGGTGCAGCATAAGCCTCAGGCTCATCTTTTAAGGACACAAAAGGTGTTGTTGTTATACATATTGGAACTAATGACATTAAAAGTAAGAGATCTGCAGATTTACTTAACAAGTACAGATCAATATTGAAAAAAAGTCGCGAGTTAGGGTTGAATGTGAAAGTGCCTGCAATTCAACTCAGACACGATAGGAGGCAATATATGATGACAGCCTTGTCGATCAATTCAGCCCTGGAGAGATTGTGCAAGGATCAAGGGGTAGAATTTTTTTCAGCCTGGTCTGTGCTTGTTGGCAGGAGAGACTGCTTCTACAGGGATGGGGTACACTTAAATAGAAAGGGTGCAAGAATATTTGCTGATGCTATCGAAGCAGTGTTCGGTGAGTCGGAAAACTGCTAGTGTGGAGGGATACACAGAATAAAAGATTAACAGTGGCTGCAGGCAGACGCAAAAGTGATTCTTGCTCTGCTTCTATTAGAATGAGCAGAAGCCTGGAAAGCAAGGTAATGGAGATTTCCAAGACTGAGGGTAATCATAGTGGAAGAAGTAAATACATGGGCTATGTTAGGGTAGCTAGGAGTAGGAACAGGTGCATGTATACTTCAGAGTATAGTTAATAAATTTGACGAGCTTGAAGTGATAGTCAAAACATCAAAGGCAGATATTGTTGTGGCATCTGTGTGACACCAAGAAAGGTGTCACACAGATATAGGCAGTGCAAACGTGGTAATTTGGGGAGTACAATGTGTACTGGAAGGATAGACAGGACAGGAGGAGGGCTTATGTTGTTTGTTAAGAAACACATAAAATCTAAGGAAGTGCATCCAATTGATGTTAGTGGACAATGCAGTGTTGAGTCTGTTTGGTGTGAAATAAGCACTAGGAAAGGAAAAATGAGAGTAGGTGTGTGTTATAGGCCTAATGAATCTGATGAGTATAATGAGCAATTGTGCAGAGAAATAGTGGACCAGTAAATCAGAATGTCTTATAATGATGGATTTTAACTTTCCAGATAGTGACTGGAACTTGTGGATTGGTCACTCGACTTTTGAGCAAGACTTTTCTGGATTTATTGGATGACTGTTTTCTACAGCAACATGTTCGAGAGGCAACCAGAGGGAGTAATACTCTTGATCTGATTATCAGCAATGATTATTCATGCATTAAGAATTTATAGATAAAGGACCCACTGGGTGACAGTGATCACAATGTACTGATGTGGGAATTACTTAAAGATGTAACTACCATCAAGGGTAAAGGAAAGGGCTTTTCCTTTCGTAAAGGTGACTGCAGAGGTCTCAGACAGTTTTTAAATTCTGTACATTGGGATCAACTGATGTGTTACCAACATTGAATTCTAAATGGGAAGCCTTCAGGGACTTAATTTTGGAGGCTACTACGCTTTTCATTCCAACTAAGAAATACTGTTCAAGGTTTAGGCCTAAATGGATGTCAGATGAATTAATGAGGCTCGTGGTAGAGAAGAATAATGTATGGGATGCATATAAAGTATCAGGTGACACAGAAGCCTATGGTAAGTATAAACTAGTCTGTAATCAAGTCACAAAGGAGGTTAGGCAGATGAAGGCAGATTACGAGAAATCTTTGGCAAAGGATGCAAAGAAAACAGCAAAGAGTTCTTTATTTATGTAAACTCTAGAAGGAAAGGGATGAATCAGATAAGACCACTTAACATAGATGAGTTGACTATTGATGATCATGCTCAGGTAGCTGATAAACTGAATGAGTATTTTGCATCTACATTCACACATGAGAAGTTATTCAATGAGCAGAGTGCCAGAAGTTTATCAAATGCTAACAGGGAGCTAAGTGATTTGTAATAACTGAGAGCAAAGTGGAAGAGAAATTGTTGAAGTTAAACATAAGGAAGGCACCTGGGGTGGATGGGATCTATCCAGTTATATTAAAGGAGGCAGCAAAAGAAGTAAGCAAACCCTTGGCCATAATTACGAGAGCTTCCTTGGATTCAAGGGAGGTCCATGGGGACCTCCCTTGAATCCTCCCTTGATACTATGATGTGGTCACAAAGGAACCGAATGCCAAAAATAATTTTGATATCATATACTAGGATTTCAGGAACGCTTTTGATACTGTTGCACATGGAAGACTGCTGTACAAATTGGAGAGGTATGGCATTAAGGGTAACTTGCTACAATGGATAAAGGGATGGTTGAGTGGGAGACGACAGAGAGTGGTAATCAATAGACACTGCTCTTCATGGACAAATGTAATTAGTGGAGTTCCCCATGGTTTGGTGTTGGGCCCATTGTTGTTTTGTATATTTATCAATGATATTGTTGAAGGTATATCAGGTTTAATGTCCAATTTTGCAGATGATACAAAGGTTGGCAGGGTTGTTAACGACAGTAAAGACAGTATGCTACTCCAACTGGATCTAGATAAGTTTAGAAAATGGACTGAGAATTGTACCCGAAGTTTAACATTGACAAATGCAAAGTACTGCATATGGGTAGCAATAACCGAAGAGAAATGTACCAACTGTGTGGTACTACACTCAATGAAGTGAAAAAAAGACCTAGGGGTAATTGTGAAGTCAAATTTGAAGTTCGCTGAGCAGTGCAGACAGTCTGCAAGAGTAGCTTATGGTGTCTTGTCATTGATATATATAGGAATTTTGCTAGCAGGGACAGGGAGGTGATTATCGCATTATACAAGGCAATGTATAACGTGATATGTGCACAATACTCCAGGCCACACCTGGAGTACTGTGTACAGGTCTGGAGGCCTCATTTTAGGAAATTTGTAGAATTGCTAGAATGATTACAAAGAAGGGCAACAAGATTGGTGAGGGAAAAAAAGGGGGTGCTCTTACCAAGAAAGACTCTTAAGTTCTACAAATTGCAGCACCTGGAGAGTAGGCACCTACGAGGTGATCTGATTGAGGTGTATAAGGCCTGGAATGCGTTGAGCAAGCTGAATGCTGATGGGATTCTTCCTCTTGCTCAGACTAAGAACCTGCGGGGGCACAGTTTCAAATTGAGGAAAGATAGTTATAGAATAGATGTGCGGAAATTTGCCTTTAGACAGTGGATAGTTGATTGGTGGAACAGGCTTCCACCTTTTGTTGTGGGAGCTAATAGCCTAAAAAGATTTAAGGCTGAGCTGGGCAGGCATGTGGAAAGGATGGATGGGTGAAATGGGAGGTTTTTTTTTTTTTTTTGGCTGGTGCTGCATAAGCTTGCTTCCTTGCATCGTATGCCTCTACTAATGCTAATGCTGTCACACCCAACTTATAGTTTGCCACTTTCTTGTAGACTGTCCTCTTTACTTATCCATCCATTCTAACACCTTTCAGTCATTCAGCAAATTGAATGAAGCTCAGATTTTATCCCATTTCCTTGGAAATCATGGGAAAATAGAACAACTTAACATACTTAAATCGTATTGGCCTATACACATGTATAAAATTCAATTCTTAAAAGTTATACGAAATAACTATGAACTTTGGCCTTAGCCTTTCTGTCATTAAATCTAATACCAATAACAACACAATTACTCCCTGGTCTTTTTCATTTTCCACTATGCTGATGTTGTGCCACACAGTTGGTACATTACTCTGGGGTTACAGTTCCCATAACTAGTACTTCACGTTTATTATAAACTCAATTCTCATTTCCCTGCCAATCTGCCCAATTTTTTTACATCTTGTTGCAACAGCTTACATTGTCATTACACCATGCCACTTTTGTATCATCTGCAAACTTGGACATTACATGTGATAGGCCTTCATCATTATCATTAATAAATATAGAAATGAACAATGAGCCCAACAGCAAACCCTGGGTAACTCCACTAATAACATTAATCCATGAAGAGCAGTGGACACTGCTTGCACCATATAAGCCTCAGGCTTCCTTGCCGAGCCATTTTAGTACCTGAGGCAAGAATGAAAAATTGCGCCCTCCTGTTAATCATTGCAATGCTGGCAATTATTTAACCTTTCTTTTGGCACCCCTTTCAGCTTTTAATCTAAGGCAAGAGCCTCGTTTGCCTCACCCTCAGCATGGCTCTGGTCCACTGATTACCACTCTCTGTCTTCTCCCATTCAACCATTTGGTCTTTTCTTTTTCTTTGTGACTGCATCGTAGTATCCAATCAAATTGGTCAGACAGTAAGTATGGGCTTGGCACGCCTAGGGTCCTGAGCTGGATATCATCATTCTTCTCTTCTTGGTGATTCCCTTCTACTTTTGGCCCTCTCTCTCTCAGGGTAATTTGGGAATTTGTTTTGCCTGGCGCAGCATAAGCCTCAGGCTTCCTTGCACCATATAGCTAATAATAATAATATTTCCCCCCCCCCAACAAATGCAAGCTCTGTCTTAAGTGTAACTGCAGTCTTTTGTAGATGATCCTGCATTATTTCTTTAAGCAGTAACTATTATTTTTCCTGAAACAGAAGTTAAGCTAACAGGTCTCAAATTACTTGTGTCACACCTTTTGATCCCCCTTTTTGTGAATTGGATATATGTTCGCACATCTCCAGTCCACGGGGACCACCATTGAATCCAAAGATGCTCGTAATTATGGCTAAGGGTTTACTTACTTCCTTTGTTGCTTCCCTTAATATAATTGGATAGATCCTATCCAACCCAGGGGCCTTTGTTATGTTTAATTTCAACATTTTCTCTTCCATTTTCCTCTCAATTATTACAAAATCATTTAGCTCCTTGTTAGAGTTTGATAAACTTCAGGCATCCACTTACCTAAAGAATTCCGTATGTGTGAATGTAGTTACAAAATACTCATTCAGTCTGTCAGAAACCTGAGAAGGATCATGAACAGTTGAACCATCAATATCAAATGGACCAATGTGATTCTTCCCCTTCCTTATAGTGTTTACATAAGTAAAGAAATCTTTGCTGTTTATCTTTGCATCCTTTGCCAAAGATTTCTCATAATCTGAATTAGCTTATCTAACGTCCTTTGAGACTGGATTACAGACTAGTTTATATCTATCATAGGCTTCTGTGTCGTCTGATAATTTATATTCATCCCGTGCATTTTTCTTCTCTGCAGTGAGTTTCATTAGTTCATTTGACAGCCATTTAAAGCCTAAACCGTGAACAGTATTTCTTAGTTGGTATGTAAAGCTTAGTATCTTCTACCATTAATTCCTTGAATCAGTGGCATAGCTAAGTTTTTTGGGCCCTTTATTTTTATTGAAATAAATTTTGATTAGGTATAATATAAAAAATGAATCATTTTAATAACATAAATATGTATTTTGTTTATGATTTCTTTATAATTTTGCAGACATCAAAAACATGAAAATTAATATTACAATATGATACTACTTATTAAATACAATTTGACAAACAAAAAATTTTACTATAATTAATTTTACTAAAATTTTACTATAAATTCAGGTAAAAAATATTAAAATGTTACTTTTACATTTGCAAAATCATTAATAATATCTTTTAAATCCATTTTACTGGCATATTTATGCTTAATAGCCAACATTGCAAGATTGCACACTCTGCTTTAACCAATAGCATTTCTTTTATAAACTTTTATTATTCGCAATTTACTAAATGATCTTTTGGCAGAGGGAGCTGACACGGCAGGGTAAAAAATAACATAAAGTAAAAATTTCTGAGAAGTCACTTCCTAGGGCACTATATTTTCAAATTAATAAATAAAAAATTGTCTGCTGATAAATCTTGTTTAATAAGTGTGATTAAATTATAATATTGAATCAGCAGTTGGGAGAGAGAATACAGATGAATACTTTTTTATGAGATTTATATACTCGCTTATCAGCATTTGATATATTATTTTTTTCAGTTCTAGTATTGAAAAATAATTTTTTACTAACTTCATACTTTCGAAACAATTTTTAATTTGTATTATAATTTTGTCTAAAATATAGTAAAAAACGCTGATTTTAAAAAACTGATCTCTATTATCAAACAAAAAAAATCTGAAGCTAATTCACCGTCTGTCTTTTAGTTCTACGTTGTTGTTTGTCTTCAAATTTGGGATCTACACCAAACTCCTTGGTAATTTGCTCAGATTCGTATTTAATTTGTTCATATGAATTTCAAATGTTTTGCAAATTTTTTACTCAATCCAATAAAGAAGTACATTCATCAAGGTCTATACCCTGTATCAGTGGTTTTCAACCGGGGTGCCGCAGCATCTTAGGGCGCTGCAACAACATTCCATGGGTGCCACGTAATTTGGGTTTAAGTTACTTAAACTTATTATTATTTTTTAATTTATGTTTATTTCATTATAAAAAGGTGTACAGTATCTTTTTAATTGTGGTGATCTATAATTGGTTTACTTAGTACCTTTATATAAAGAATAAAATTATATACTGTGTATATATAATTTGTATTATGAAATGTAATTTTTATAATTATATTATTGTAATAAATATCATATGACATATATATTTTTTAATATTTTATATATATATATATATATATTGAGAAAATTGAGTAGGGGTGCCGCAAAATAAAATAAATTACTTAGGGATGCTGTTAATAAAAAAAAGGTTGAAAACCACTGCTCTATATCATGCTTCTGTAAAGTTTTTGAAGCATAATTAATTTTAAACATCACGTTATTCAAAAATGCACAAATGAAAATAAAATCAAATGTCATCATTTGCTTCATTATTCTAAGTGCTTCATCTTGGTCTGCTTTTTTTAGTTGATTTAAGATTAATTTCTGTCAAAGTTTTTATAATATCCACAAAACAAACTTTCACAGCTGTTATAGACTATAATCTACCAGACCAGTGAGTAGGGTTGAGTTTTTTTAATGTAACTTTAGATTCCCCAGTAAATTTAGAAAGAATATCTCATCTTTTTATACTATTTCCAAAAAAATTATACAAGTTTTGAAGGATGTAGAAAAATGATGAAACGTTATTACAACAATTTACAGTAAATTGTGACTTGCACAATGAATGTACTCTGCATTTGATTGGATCCTTTTAATGCATCTACATACCATTATAAACCCACTCATGGCATTCACCCCATCATATACCTGACCATAACATTTTTCAATGGGAATATTTAGTTTGTGTAATATTTTAATTACATTATCCGTCATCATTTCTGCCAAATGATCATTCATGTCATAGAATCCTAAAAACGTTTCACAAATTTCAAAATCTTTGGATTTTTCATTTTCATTGCGAATTATGTGAACATGTCATACAATAACACTTAATTGATCTTTTTTTTTTTTGTGAGATCTTGAGTAGTATCTAAAATTGATGAATAGAATGGTGCTGAATTAATTTTGAGTGTTAATTCTTTTGTTAATTTGGTACCTAAACATTCTATTAACTCATTTTGGATAATGGGACTTAAATAAGTTACTGAACCAGATGGCTTAATAATTTGTTTCATTACGTCATCATAGTAGTAGAAAGTAAATGGACTTGCGATAAAAAAATTTCTGCTGTAATCTTTCGAAATCCTGATGACCACGAAATGCTAAAGAATTTTTAGCCAACATAAGCGTTATCTGAAATAACTGTTCTAGTACCATTTTGCAAAATGAGGATCTGTATCTTACTTGTTCCTCAAGATCTTTATCAATCATTGCATTCTTTTGCCACAGTTCATGTATACCACATGCCTCGATACAATGTTGAGAAACACTGTGAGTTTTTATCCGAAAAGATAGATTTTTTCCAATCTCGTAGTCTGGAACACCACTAATTTTTAATATTTGAAAACACCCAGCATGGTTGGCAATATGCTGCATCTAAAATTCATGAGTAGCACAGCCACAAACGAGGAACTGGGCCATATACTGAAGTAGAATAGTAGTACGTGTCACTAAAACTTCTATTTTGTTGTTCAGGATCCCTTGGAAATGGTCCTTTAAGTCTCTGAGGTGACAAACTCATAACGTTTCTTTTTGTTTCATCAGAAATGTTGATGTCCCACATATTCTCCAAGATCACTTAAAGGAATAAACGGTGCAGTGCATTCAACACTAATTTCCGAAGAAGGCATATCTATGATTGTTAAATTGTTTTCGTTTGATGAACCTGCTTGATTTAAATGATCTGCAAATATATTTACACCAGCAGCGTTCTTTTCCACATTTTCCGATTCAATACTAGTCTTTTCTTTACCTTCTTCTGGACATAATTCATTACTGTGTTTTGTAAAGAAATTATCTAATTTAGGTAATTTATTGACTGCTTGTTCTTTTTTGGGCTCCACTCTTTCCCTTTTTCTTTTCATCCATTTTTAACTAAAAATTTTATTAATTTAATTTTAAACTTTATATTTTAAATACAAAAAGCAATAATAAACAAATGCATTTTTGTATCAATTGCTGTTTTGATAATGACTTGAACTTGAACAAACTTGAATTGAAATTAATCAACTAACAACTTTTGACCACAGTATATGGCTAAATGTTCGTATGGGGCCTATCCCCTCTGTCCTCTTATCAAATTATGGAATCCCAAACACCATATGATATGACACACACATACAGTAACTGAGCAGATGTCTAATCACTATACAAAGTTGCATTTGTAAAAGCAAAATAAAGACTGCCGCCGCTTGGGTTTATCATGTTTTAGTGATAAGATATAAGAAGAATTCCTTCCTTATTTCAGGATGTCACAGAGTTCAGTGAGAAAAATATTTTCATTACATGTTGTGTCTGTCTATAGGCTCTAGCATAGTAGCAGCAGCCCCTACTTGCATCTGTTTATGGGCCCTGGTGAAGTAGGGCCACTAGGCTTTGCCTACATTTGCTATACGGTAGCTACGCCCCTGCCTTGAATGCTTCCTATTTAGAATTTGCTGATCAGTTGGTACCCTGTATAGAATTTAAAAACTGTGTCAGACCACTGTAGTCACCTTTACAAAAGCAAAAACCATTCCCTTTACCCTTGATGGTAATTACATCTTTAAATAAATCTTACATCAGTACACTGTGGTCACTGCCACTTAGTAGTTCTTTTATCTGCAGATTCTTAATGCATGAGTATTCACTGTTGATAATCAGATCAAGAATATTACTCTCTCTTGTTACCTCTTTAATATACTGCTTTAAAAAACAGTCATCACTAAATGCACAAGTCTCTTTAGTGTGTGAGTGACCAATCCACAAGTTCCAGTCAATATTTGAAACATTAAAGGTCCCCCACAGTCTGACCCATTCTATTTCTCTGTGCAGTCAATCATACTTATCACAGTCATTAGACCTGTAACACACTCCCACTCTCAATTTTGCTTTTCCAGTGCTTATGACACACCAAACTGAGTCAACACTGCATTAGTCACCCATGTCAACTATATGGACTGTCTAAGATTTTGTGCTTCTTAACTAAGGGTATAAACCCCCTCCTGTCCTTTCTGAAAACGTACTCCCCATATTAAAATTCTACATCCCTTATATCTGAGCAACACCATGTCTCTGATATCACAAAGTTTGCATTTGATCTTGACCAGCACTTCAGATTCATCAAATATATTAACTCTTCTCTTAGTATTGGTGTAAATACAATTAATTCTCTTAGTTTTTTCTCTTAGTTACCTTAACACAGCCCATGTATTTACTTGTTCTATGATAACTTCCAGCATTCCTTGAAATCCCTGGTACTTTGATTTCCAGGCTGCTGCTCCTTCCGATAGAAGCGGCACAAGAATTACTTTAACCTCTGCCCGTGGCTATTGTTAATCTATCAGTCTGTGAATCCCCAAGCTAGCAGTTTTCCAACCCATTTAAAACTGCCTCGATAGCATCAGCAAATATTCTTGCACCCTTTCTATTTAAGTGTATCACATCCATGTGGAAGCAATCTCTCCTGTTAACAAGCACAGACTGACCACGCTGAAAAAAATTCTACCACATGAGTCTTGACAATGTTTGCAGGGCCAAATTGATTGACAAGGCTCTCATTATATACTCCCTCCTATTAGGTCTGGGCAGAATTGCAGACACTTTCAATTTTAACCCTAATTTGCGACTTTTTTTTTTCAATGTTGACCTGTAGTTGTTAAGTCTATAGATCTCGTACTCTTAATGTCATTAGTGCCATTGTGTACAACACTGTCACCTTTATTGCCCTTAAAAGTTGATATGCGCTCTACAATGTTATAGCTTTTGCCATGGCAGACATACAGTGGTCCTATTCCACCTACCCTTTTTGCACAGTATATTTCCCTGAAAATAGTCACTGACAACAACTAGCTCCTGTGGGACCAGCACATTCTTCCTTAGGGATTGTCGTTGCCTGACGCTCAAGTGCAAGCTCTAGTACTGAGGTGAGCAACTAAGAGCTCGATGGGCTCCCAATTTACATCGTTCAAGGATATCCTTTTAGGTCAGTGTAATGTATTAAAATTTTAAATAGCTGGCTTTTAAACAGTTTCTTCTCACAGAAAAGACATATAAATAAAAAAAACTCATCTTAATGCAGTGCTTAAGACTATTAAAAAATAATGTTTGATTGAAGCCCATTAACAAGTGAAGTTGGATTAAAGTTCTTAAAGTATGCTTTTGTATTGCAGTGCTATAAATGCTAAATGACATAAAATGCAAACTTTAACTGGTCATATATGGATGGTAATACCATGTTACAAATAAAGAGTAGTACTTACACTGCTCATAAGGGAAGTGCTGTTTATTTGTAAATCAACTATAGGATGGTTTGTGATAGGGAATTGCAGCCTGAGAGAACCAAACCTGCTTCAATGATATGGTATATGTGATCCTGAAAAATATTAAGAAAACATGCGAACAAAAATACCCTTATTTCCCCAGAGAGATCTTTTCTTTCTAATCTGATCCTGTTTAAGGACTTCAATTGATTTTAATGGACTGCCAGAGGGAAAGAATTGATTAAATTTTCATTTTGTGCTCAAAGATATTTACTATGAAATTATAAAATGCATAAAATTTTGTAAATCAGCTAAAAGCAAACATTGCAACTTCAACATGGTCAGCTTCTTCAGTGAGCTAGAAGGATTAAATTAAGCTAGAAAGTTATATATATTGTAGAATGGAGCAAAATTTAGACTCAATATTATTTATACAAGGAGAATTTAAAAATTTTCATAATTACCATATATGGTATTTCATCGTTATTTTAAAAATAAAATGAACGTAAAAATATTAAATTACAAATATTTATATGCATATAATCCAATTTTTAGAGTAATTGCCATTTTCTTTGTTTTTTTGTTTTTTTTCATATAGATTTAAAAGCGATGTCCACTAATTTCACAAAGAAAGAGAACTATGCATTAATGAAATACCTTTTTTTTTTTTTTTTTTTTTTTTTTTTGACAAGACTGCCTGGAGAACCAAATCCACAAGAGTATGAGTATTTGGAGACATTAGGTGATGTTTATCAGTCATAAAATAGTATCAAGAACTGGACTGCTGTATTCAAAATATTCAAAAGGGGTTGTAGAATCACCAAATATGATCCCAAATCTAGATGACTTATGATTGTGTCAAGGACAGAAAACTTTGTTCATGACCTGGTTTGAAAAATCTTCATATTAAGTTACAAGTAAAGACTTGTTGAAAAGTAAATGAATCTATCATATTGTCCATAATGAATAGAGCATAGAAAAATTTTCAAAAAAAGGGACATCAAAAAGTTTGAATACAAACCAGAAGGACCAGTAGAGGGAAAGAGTGAATTCGTACTTGGATCCAATCAAATTTTTCAGCAAAGTGGTTGACCTTTGATAAAATTTGAGTTATTTGAGTATGATTCAGAGACCAAACAACAGTTCACAAAGTGGTATCATAAAGGAGTTCTTTGCTGAAAGAATTTTCAAGGTAAACTTTCAGGCATAGATAATGGCATCAGTTTTTTGGGGGCATAAAAGGGATGATAACACTTACTTGCCTACCCATTTGCTATTAAAGCACATGAGAATTATGCTGAAAGACCAGAATCAACACAGTTATCTTATACTGAATTCCAGGTCATAGTGCGACTACAAGGAACAAAAGTGTAGGTTGTACTACCAGCCATCCAGCACCACCTCATCACATTTTCAATTATCACTTCTTTATTATAGTATTCAGCCTTACTAATACTAAATTTTATTTTATTTTATTTATCTGTATTTTATTCATTTTTTCCCCAAAAAATAAATAAATAAAATAAAATTTACTTGTTTTTTAATAAAAATAACAAGTAAATTAAAATAAAAATAAATAATAAAAGTTCAAACAGAACAAGTAAGTATAGGCCAGTGAGTATAACTTCTGTGGTAGGGAAGATCATGGAGTCTGTGGTTAAAAATGCCATTCAGGACCATCTTGACAAGAATGGTATCTTCAGTAGGCCCCAGCAGGGGTTCGTTAAGGAGAAGTCATGACCAATCTGTTAAATTACTGTGATGTTTGCATTAAGATGTTGGATGCAGGTAAAAATTTTGACATTATATATCTAGAGTTTAGTAAGTAAATATTTTGATATTGTCCCTCATGAAAAGCTGCAATTTAAACTGAAAGAATTCTGCAGTATGATCCTGCGCTGTATTGCAAGCTGGCTAAAAGGTAGGTAACAGGGTTATCATAATAATTAGGTTTCAGGATGGAACAGCATAAGGGGGGCCTTGAATATCAGTGTCCCTCCTTTCTCTAATTTTCATAAATGATATTGATGAGGGGTATCCAAGGTAAGTTGTTAAGGGTTACTGATAATTTAAAGGTTGAAAGAAGAGGAGTTAACAATACAAGCTGGACTACATTGCTTGGAAAACACTTGGATCAGTTGCATATATGGTCTGGAAAATGGCAACTGAATATATACTACCTTCCTCTTAAGCACTACTCTCTTTTAATCTCAGTTGCCTTTCTAACAAGTGCATTTCTGAGACATATCACTTATTTTCTAGCAGCCTGATACCTTAACAGTTCCCAGAGTTTCCAGCTGGCTTTCCATCTTCAGCCCATTTCTGCTGGGCTTTCTATGGAAAGTCTATGGGCTTGGCACACCCAGGGTCCTGAGCTGGATACCATAATTCTTCTCTTTCTTGGTGATTCCCTTTTGACTCTCTCTCTCTCTCTCTCTCTCTCTCTCTCAGGGTAACTCGGGAATTTTTTTTTGGCTGGTGCAGCATAAGCCT
The DNA here is from genome assembly GCF_048544385.1 of Mastigoproctus giganteus. Classification (NCBI taxonomy): domain Eukaryota; kingdom Metazoa; phylum Arthropoda; class Arachnida; order Uropygi; family Thelyphonidae; genus Mastigoproctus; species Mastigoproctus giganteus. The sequence continues at coordinate 139,684,760 of NC_143585.1, read as the reverse complement.
CAGGCTTCCTTGCACCATATAGCTGATAATAATAATAAAAGCCCAGTTAACCTGCAAACAATTAAGAGACCTTTTGGATTCACCCTGTTTTTTCTTGTATCCGCTCCATGACGTGGACACCTATATGTGGTGAGGGGACCTCCCAGTGATGCTTGCTGGTCTTCCAGATTAGCGTCACTAGGATCCAACACCCATACCTTGGTTCCAGGGTTACATCATTGGAATCTGCCATGTGCAGCCATGAGGCGCAACCCATGGAAACTAAGAAAGGGGGGATCCTGGTGGTTGAGGGGCCCAGCCTTAAAACACCACTTTGGCCCCTGCTTTGACAAGACAGGAGGTCCCAGACCAGCCCAATTAGGATCAATTGGCGGGGTATTCTTACTGCTAGGGTCAAATTGCATTCAAATAAGTCTCCCTCCTTTTGGTCCTGGGACGGGATCAAGGCTTATTGGAAATGTGGGTCTTACTCATATGAGTAATTTAAATCCTATTTCTTCTGGGGCCCCAACAAGGCCCCTACCTAACCGATCAGAAGATACCATTAATTGCAATTCAAAAAGACCCAAACTGAAGATAGGCTACCATCTGTGACACCGCTTTTCCTCATTCTCCATTCCACTGGAGAGCAGGCACTCAGGAAAATGTCACCCTTCTTCATCCAGAAAGGATTAAAAGGGTTGACAGGATCTCCAAAATCTGTCAAAAGGCTGCGTTCTGGAGACAAGTTCAGGCTGCAAGCCAAAAATATGCACAGCAACTTCTGAAAGCTACATCATTAGGGGGAATATCCATCATCATTACCTCCCACAAAACTAAGTTTTTCATGTGGTGTCATATCAGAGTGTGACCTTCATGTTTCTGAAGAAGAGATCTGCTCTGAATTGAGAGACCAATGAGTGACAGTTGTCAAAAGAATATCGATGCGGAAGAATGGGAAGCTTGAGTTCTCATCCTAACATTCAACATCCCATGGCCTCCAAGTTCCATAAAGGCAGGCTATTTAAACTGCCCAGTGAGGATTTATGTTCCAAACCCACTGAGGTATTTTAAATGCCAAAAGTATGGCCACTCTCAAACAGCTTTTCATGGCTCCCCCTGCCTGTGCTCACTGTGGTGCAAAGACCACAAGAGCAAGGAATGTTTACCTTCTAAGCCATGTTGTACTAATTGCCAAGGAGAATATTCTGCATACTCTTGAGCATGCCAGAGGTGGAAGGATGAAAAAGGAATCTAAAAACAGAACTGAACATCTCCTATTAGGAGGCCAGAAAATGCATCCAACAAATAAATAGTGCCAAGCCTCATACACCCAGAAAGCTTCTGGGAAAAGTACCATCGGTACTCAGACTGATATGACTATTCCACCAAGGGAGTCATTTACTCCCATTGCGCATTATTTACTAAGTTTCCAAAAGCCCACCCAAAAATCTCGCTCAGCCGCCACTCCTATATCTATACCTCCTAGTGCTCCACCACTTCCAAAACACAGTGCTAAAGAAACTCCAAAGAAATTGGAACAGCCACCTACAATCCAAGAAACAATGGATGTAGAAGATAAGGAGGTACAGGACAAGTCTGTCTTGGAACTCTTTGCAAAAGAAGATAAAGAAGATATGGATACAGGCCATGGTGGAATGGAGAATGCACAGCAGTTAGAAAAGCTCAAAACAAAGAATGGGGAATATTTCATCATTACCCCACCACAGATAATTTAATAGCCTTCAAATGTGCATGTGCCAAAGCACGTTACATCAGATGTCAGCACCAAAAGGAATCTTGGATCCGATTTACATCTTCCCTCACACGGGCTGCCAATCCCAAAGCCATCTGGAACAAAGTTCTGAAAATGAAGGGCAAATACACCTCACAACCCTTCATCAATCCTGGAACATAATAGATGTGGAATTGCAGACCTAACTGCAATTGCAAATACTCTCTGGGAATCATTTACTAAAGTGTCTTCAGAAATATCCTACCTCCCAGAGTTCCTCATGCTCAAAAAAAAAAGATCGGAAAAACATCACCGGAAGCTATCTTCAAACAATTGCGAGGACTACAGTCAGCCCTTTATACAGTGGGAGCTGAAAGCAGCACTCTCACTATCCAAGGCAAGTGCTATTGGGCCAGAAGACATCCATTATGAGATGATTAAATACCTTTCATCAGAATCCATGCATCATTGAAGAGATGTTTCCAGGTTCATGACAACCGTTCTTGCCTTTCCGAAACCAGGAAAGGATCCAAAAATACCAAAAAATTACCTCCTATTGCTCTGACAAGTTGCTTGTGCAAGATCCAGGATACAATGTGGCTTCCGAAGAAACAGCAACACTCGACCATTTAATCCGCATTCGTGATGCTTTCCTGAAACGCGAGCACCAGGTGTCGGTTTTCTTTGATATGGAAAGAGCTTATAACATGGCTTGGAGATATGGAATTTTAAAAGACATATATATAACTTTAGTCTTGGGGACACATTGCTCTCTTTATAAAAAAACTTGATTGCAGACTGGTCTTTCCAAGTTCATGTGGGATCCACCCTCTCCCGGCCATTTTGCCAAGAAGAGGGAGTTCCACATGGATCAGTTCTAAGTGTTATGCTTTTTGCTATCAAAGTTAACTCTATTATTGAACAACTTCCTCCAACCATAAACAGTGCCCTCTTTGTAGATGACTTTAGCATCTTTTCAGTCATACAGTATGAGGGTTGTTGTTGTTGTTTGGTTTTTTAGGAGCATTAGCAACTAAGGCCATATTTCTCCGGGGATATGCGGTGGTCATTTCTTGACCTTTCCATGTCCTCCATATTTGGTGGTCACAGGCTCGAACCCCGGTCTTATCAAGAAGCGTGTGCTACGCACTGCTGCTTCTGCCCACCTGGCTACGGAGGCGCCGCAGTATGAGGGTCATTGAAAGACAATTGCAGCATGCCATTGGCCACATCAACTCTTGGGCAGTGGCTAATGGTTTTAAGTTCTTGCCACAGAAGATCATCTGCATACACTTTACTCTCAAACAGAACCTTCACCCTGAACCGCAACTTAAACTCTGACAAAACATCATTCCAGTACCACCCGGGACAAAATTCTTGGGGCTCGTTTTCGATAAGAAGTTGACATTTTTACCATATATCCGTCAACTGCAGACAAAGTGCATGAGAGGGTTGAACCTCCTACGTGCTATCTCCTCCAATAAATGGGGAACAGACCGCTCCACTTTACTCCACCTTTATCGCATGCTTGTCCGATCTAAATTAGACTATGGGTCCCAAGTGTACGCATCAGCTAGAAACAGCATACTTAGGTGGGTAGACCCAATTTCCCACCTAGCCCTTCCGTATTGCTACTGGAGCATTTAGAACATCCCTTGTCCAGAGTTTATATGTCGAAGCAACTGAACCAATTCGATGAAAGCAATTGTCTTTAAATTAAAATCCCTGTATATCTCCATGTTAAGATATATAGATTTTCCCATCATGGGAAAATCTATATATCTTAACATGGAGATCTAATTTATTAGGTCACTGAAAGCTTAAATTTTTTATATATATCATCTGGATTTGGTGCATTATAGCATTAGTTGCTAATGTGCCAGTAAAATATAAAACAAACCAAACTCCTTATCCCCATTCTTAGCACTCTCTCTCTCTCTCTCTCTCTCTCTCTCTCTCTCCTGGTGCTTTCTCATAATCACAGGTGATGGTGGTCTTACCTCATGAGTCCATATGAATAATATATGATGATCAGAGGAACAAAAGTGAAGATTATGTTGACAAACAGCCATACAGCACAACCTCATCACATTTTCAAGTATCATGACAATAGATCCATTATATAAAGAATATTTAAATATCAACAGGCATTAATATAGCATACTAAATCACATAATAAGTGCTTGCATTTTTAACTTAAAAAGTACAACTTTGGGTTTCCAGTTGGTGACGGAAGGAGGAATTTATTCTAGACAGAATTTATTTGCTCCAAATGCCAAAAGAGATCTGGTGAAAGAGTGATTTTCAGTGTTATAGCCACTGCATTTCTTCAGCGAGTGTATTATAAAATTGTGGTTGAGTTTGGTATTTATTAGAATTGTTTCATTAGATGTAACTTTGTTTATACGACTAAGGGGAAACTTTGGGGAAGGATACGTAAACATTTGAAAGATAAGTAAACTGAAGGATAAGTAAACATTTGAAAGATGGAAAAAAGAAATACAGAAATACAAAATTGACCACAATATTACATACCAAGAAGCAAGAAAAATGGTCCAGCCAACTATAACCAGTAAGCCAACATATACACAAAGTGTGACCAGATATAAATCAGTTGAATATCAAACTGAAATCTCAGTTCCTCCAAATGAATCTTTCTCACCACAAGTCAAACACTTACTCCAAGCAAAACAAAAAGATAAACATGAGAAAACAATAAACACACCAATCTCAATCCCCTCAAATTCTCCAACTGTGAAACAATGTAATAGTAATGACGGACCATGTAATTATGAACTTCCATCAGAAATTATGGAATTAGAGAATACAGAAAAGGTAGATGATGAAGTGTTGGAAATTCATGCCGAAGATGATATGGATACTGGAAATCCAGCCTTTCCCAAAAGAGATAGACTAAGGAGAGAAAAGCAAAAGACTACCACCCAATAAAAACAGCTCGAGGGGCTGAGCAAATATAAATAATGGATAAAATTATTCAATGAAACTGTCAAGGACTACGCACTAATTTTGATGATGTCCAATATCTGGTCACACGGTACACCCAATCTGTATCTGTCTTCAGGAAACTTACTTTAAATCAGTGGTCTCAAACTGGCGGCCCGCGGGCCGCATCCAGCCCCTGAAGCAATTTTACACAGCCCGCGAATACATTTCAATTATGTATTTGTTGTAAATATGGTGCTTATAATTTTAGAGACATAGAGGGGCGCCTCCGTAGCCAGGTGGGAAGGAGCAGCAGTGCGTAGCACACGCTTCTTGATTAGACCGGGATTCGAGCCCGTCACCACCAAATACGGAGGATGCGGAAAGGTCAGGGAATGACCACCGCATATTCCCGGAGCAATATGGCCTTAGTTGCTAATGCTCCTAAAAACCAAATAACAACAAGAGACATAGAGATATGGACTGAGCTTATGTGCACGACTGCTATTGAAGGAAAAAGAGATAGAATGAATAGGTTGGGGCTTTGTCTTTGTCACTGTATGCTTGTATGCCAGGCCACGTGACTGGGGTAAGGTGGGAGAACTTCCCACGTCGGTACAATCAGTAAAGGCACCTCCATAGTCAGGTGGGCAGGAGCAGCAGTGCATAGCACACGCTTCTTGATTAGACTGGGGTTCGAGCCCGTGACAACCAAATACGGAGGATGCGGAAAGGTCAGGGAATGACCACCACATATCCCCGGAGCAATATGGCCTTAGTTGCTAATGCTCCTAAAAAAAAAAAAAACAAATAACAATCAGTAAATTTAGTTTGCCAGCCGACAGTTGGTGGCGCTTCAGTATTGTGGTGTTTCCGATTTTTTCTATTGAGTTGGTACTTCTGATATATATTTTCCTTGAGTCAGTCACTAGTTGGTTATCTGGATGCACAGCTGCGCAGTTCATATTGCTATATAGATGGAGACAAACTAACGTACGGCCCGTCAGCTGCTTTCAGATCGTGCATTCGGCCCGCATGCAATTTGAGTTTGAGACCACTGCCTTAAACGACAAGATACCCTGAATATCAGGAACTATTCAATGTACAGAAGAGACTGAATAACTGATGGTATAACCCATGGAGGAGTGGCTATATTAGTAAATGACAGAATACCAACACAACAAGTGCATATAAATAGCCAATTAGAGGCAGTAGCAATTTGTACAATAGCAGTATCTCTATTAACCATATGTTCAATATACATACCACCAGCAGAAGATGTCTCTTATGAAGACAGATGCATTAATACAACTACCTCCCCCACCCTGTTTGATGGGAGATATGAATGGACATAACCCTTTGTGGGGATGCGCAGTAGACCACCATATGTACTCCTACGCTTTACACAGCATTTCGTTGAGAGGTATTTGAAGATCCTCTTGGTAGTGATCATTATTCACTAATTTCCACACTGGTGGGAAGTATCCATGTCATACCAGCAGGACTCCCCGCTGGAAGATAGATAAAGCCAACTGGGAAGCATTTGGGAAGAAAGCAGTTTTCAACACCAATATCATTGAGCAGGAAACATTTAGATGTTGCACTAGCACGTCATAGAAACCATACAGAACACAGGAAAACTAACAATTCCGAAGACTTCATCACGTTTCCCTAACTGTCCGAAGACATGGTGGAACACTGATTGTACTGAAACAAGAAAACAACAAAATAGGACATGGAACCGTTTTCACAGATACCCCACCACAGACAATCTGATTCAGTACAAAAGGATGTGAGCTATAGAAAGATTTACTAGGAAACATGGATCCAATTCACTTCTATAAAAAACAGGACAATGAATGCTCATATAGTCTGGAATAAAATAAGAAAAATGACAGGTAAATATAGAAATAAGCCGTCACCAATACTGGTCTGCAATGGAACCAGTTTGACTAACCCAACCTTTATTGCAAATACATTAGGTGAGACCTTTGCAAAGGTATCAGCAAAAGCTTCATATCATCTGGAATTTCGGATTCAAAACAAAAAAGCATACAATTAAATTTAAATCAAAAGGTAGTGAACCCTACAATGAACCATTCACAATAAATGAACTGTACAAAGTTTTGTCCACAGCTAGGCCAAGTGCAATAGGTCCAGACGACATACATTATGATATGATTAAGCACCTTAACACGACTGAATTAAAAAATCTATTGAAACTGTACAACAGAATATTCCAGGAAAATGTATTTCCAAACACACGGCACCATGCAATAGTACTAGCTTTTCCTAAACCTGACAAAGACTTAACAAACCTATGTAACTATCAACCAACAGCTCTCATTAGTTGTTTAGGAAAACTGCTAGAAAAAATTATAAATAAGAGATTGATATGGTATTTAGAAGAAAATAACTTCTACACAAACACACAGTGTGGCTTTAGTTCTACACTAGACCACCTAGTTAAGATAGAAGCCAACATCAGAAATGCATTTATCAGATCACAACATATGGTTACAGTATTTTTTGACATTGAAAAAGCTTACAATACCACTTGGAGATATGAGATCCTAAGAGATATACACCATGCTCGACTCAGAGACAATCTTCCTATGTTTATCCAGAACTTCCTTATGAACAGAACCTTCCAAGTCAAAATACAAACTGCTTTCTCCAAAATCTACCAACAAGAAGGCATCCCACAGGGCTCAGTGTTGAATGCAACTTTGTTTGCCATAAAGATTAATTCGATCACAAATCAATTCCCTCCTTCAGTCTCACATACACTTTATGTCGATGACTTTAGTATCTCTAGTTAGTCCCAGAACATGAGAACAATCGAGAGGCAGTTACAATGCGCATTCAACAATATAAGAAAGTGGGTACTATATAACAGATTCAAACTGTCAACACAAAAAACAATGTGTACATTTCTGCCACAAAAGAAATCTCCATCCTGATCCTGAATTAAAACTAGAAGGCCAGAATATACCAACACAGCCAAAAGCAAAATTTCCTGGGCTAATCTTAGATAAGAAACTCACATCTGGGAGCTACCTAAAAGCTGCACAAAACAGCTGAACATACTTGAAATCCTTTCATCGACAGCATGGGAAGCAGACAGATATTCCTTATTAAACCTGTACAAAGCACTAATTAGATCAAAGTTGGACTATGGAGCCCCATTGTACGATTCAGCAGGGAAAACTGTTCTGAAATGCTGGACCCAATTCATCATAATGCACTGCGTATAGCTACTGGTGCCTATTGTACCTCTCCCATATATAGTCTCTATGCTGAAGTCAACAAACCACCTTTAACTCTTAGGCGACAACAACTGATGTTGGATTATACATTTAAAATAAAATCTATGCCTGGACACCCTACTTGGGAGACCCTCTTTGATTCACGTTGCAGAAATATCTACCAGACTTGCCATCAAGAAAATCGACTCCTAGTAATCAGAATGCAAGACTTTTTACCAGTACATAACCCCAATATAGACAGTGTAGCACCTGCCAGTTCACACTCCTCCACCATGGGATTCGCATATCCCGATATGCAACTTCTCCTTTCAAAAATGGAATAAAAAAGCAATACCTGCAACAATCTTCCAACAGTTATGTGCAGCGCACAGACTTCAATTTCATGACTATATTCCAGCATACACAGATGGCTCTAAAACAGACACTTTAGTGGGAGCAGCAGCTGTATTCCCAGATATTACTTTAACACAATAACTACCAAAAGAGTGCAGCGTATACACGGCAGAATTATATGCAATAAAAATAGCCTTAACTCATGTAAGAGCTACACAAGAAGTATAATATATACAGATTCTTTGAGTTCCTTGCAAGCCATGCAAAACATAGGTACACCCAAACACACAATCGTTTGGCATATATGATAAATACTAACTGACTGCACCAGAAATGAACAAGATACACTTTTCTGCTGGATCCCAGGATATACAGGGATTGCTGGAAATGAAGTAGCAGACAAGTCAGCAAAAGAAGCCATACTACAGATTGGAGAAGATATATCAGTGTCGTATTCCAATTACAAGCCTGCGATACGGCATACTTGCCAGTTGCAATGGCATGAAACTTGGAACCAGCAAACTGCAAACAAATTATACCAAATAAAGCCGAATATTGAAAACTAGGTTTCTTGCACACGGAAGTCGAGAAAAGAAGAAACTATACAGGCTAGACTAAGAATCGGACATACCAATATTATTACACACTCTTTCTTGTTACGAGCAGAAGAATCACCATGATGCCAGACTTGTGACACATTCCAGTCAGTCAAACACTTATTAATAGACTGTCCTCTTTATGCAGATGAATGCAAATAAGCCTTCAAAGATACTTATAGGACACATCACACCATTACACACCATTAACATCACACCATTAACAGACTTCTTGAATGATAGAGATGACTACACAGATGTTTTCATCTTCCTTAAAGCTATTAATTTATACCATCTCCTATAAGGAAGTAAACATAAGAAACAGACTAACCCATTGAAGTACGAATCAGGTTAAAAGGAACAATTTAAATCCAAAGTAAACACCTCTGAAACACATCATACCAAATGCATTATGACCCATGAAGTCCATGCGCCACTAAACCCGAATACAAACCAAACCAAATTCCTCTGACATCCATTTAGGCCTAAACGTTGAACAGTATTTCTTAGTTGCTATGAAAAGCATGGTAGCCTCTAAGATTAAGTCCCTGAAGGCTCCCTTTCGAATTCACCATTGATAGCATCATCAGTTGATCCCACTGTATAGAATTTAAAAACTGTCTAAGACCACTGTAGTCACCTTTACAAAAGCAAAAGCCCTTCCCTTTACCCTTGATGGTAGTTACATCTTTAAGTAAATCCCACATCAGTACACTGTGATCACTATCACCCAGTGGTTCCTTTATCTATAAATTCTTAATGCATGAATAATCACTGCTGATAATCAGATCAAGAGTATTACTCCCTCTGGTTGCCTCTCGAACATGTTGCTGTAGAAAACAGTCATCCATAAATCCACAGAAGTCTTGTTAGTGTGCAAGTGACCAACCCACAAGTTCCAGTCAATATCTGGAAAGTTAAAATCTCCCATTATAAGACATTCTCATTTACTGGCCCACTCTGTTTCTCTGCACAATTGCTCATTGTACTCATCAGAGTCATTAGGCCTATAACAAACTCCTACCCTTATTTTTGCTTTCCCAGTGCTTGTGTCACACCAAACTGGCTCAACAATGCACTGTCCATCTGTGTCAACTGGATACACTTCCTTAGATTTTATGTTTCTGAAATCCAATTCTGCACTGCTTATATCTGTGTGACACCACATCTCTGATAGCCCAACAATACTGCCTTTGATGTCTTGACCAGCACTTCAAATTCATAGTTCTAGCATTGTATACTATAGCAATGTATACATGCAAGTATACATGCATCTGTTCCTACTCTTAGTTACCCAAATGTGGACACAGAAAGGCCTTATTTTCCAAAGAAAGATAAAAACAACAGTGCAAAACAAAGAACCTCAGCAACACAAAAACTCTCGGGAAGTTTAACAAGAGATAAACAATCAACACAATAATTCAGTGGAATTATCATGGTTTTCATGCCAATATTATAAACCTTACCTCTAAATACACACCAATATGTCTCTGCCTCCAAGAGACGTATTTCAAACCTCAAGACACACCAAAACTGTCCCAGTATAATATCTTTAGAAAAGATAGAACCAATCAAAATACTGCACATGGTAGTGTAGCTATTTTAACAAACCCACATGTTCCTGCCAAACAGATCTTACTGAACTCTCCCCTTGAGGCAATAGCAGTCCATGTAGTTGCTGACATCCATATTACAGTCTCCATCCATATTACATCCAAAAAACATGAATACTGTCTAGAGACAGTTACAAGGTTGTGCATCCATTTTTGCCACCAACGTAAACTGAACCCACATCCAGAACTACAACTGAATGGACAACCAGTAGCAGTTCAACCCAGCATACGATCCTTGGGAATCACCTTAGATCATAAACTTACCTTTCTAGAACATATTAAAAGACTATGAACATCCTGCGAACAAAAACTAAATATCATCCAAGTTCTCTCAGCAACAAAGTGGGGAGCTGATCATCTTACCTTATTACCACTATACGGAGCTTAATAAGATCAAAACTTGACTATGGAGCACCAGTGTATAGCTCAGCAAGACCTAGTGTCCGTCACTGGCTTAATCCTCTTCATCATAGTGCAATACGCATTGCTCTAGGAGCAATGAATATATCGCACATCTCCAATACATAGTCTATATGCTGAAGTTCTTGAATCCCCTCTCTCTATCAGAATTCAATAACTTATATTATGCTATGCATATAAAATTAGATCTCTGCCTGAACACCCAAACTGGCAAATACTTTTCACCCCCAACACAGTAGGTTATACAAAATCCACCCTACTGCTAACCGCCCGTTAGGTATAAGAATGAGACATCTTTTAGAAGAACTTAATCTTACTTTTGATAATATTGCAAATACCCCTTCACTTCTCCTTGCTCCGTGAAGCAGTACTCCACCGTCATGTGATTTATACCTTCATAAATGGGATAAATCTGCACTACATAAAGAAAATTTCTTGCATCTGTACCATGCAGTAGTGGAGCAGTTTCCAAACTTCATTGTAATTCATACAGATGGAACAAAGAATGATGCCTATGTTGGAATCGCCGCAGTTTTTTTGAATATCAAATTGGCCTATCGACTGCCACATGAGTTCTGTACATTTTCTGCCAAACTAATGGCAGTTGCACTGAAGTCCATGCTAAGTCCTCCAATATTGAAAACAGTATAATTTTCTCTGATTCTCTAATGCACTTCAAGCCCTGGAAAACACCATGAACATCACCCACCCAGTTGTAAAAGCAATAACACTCTTTATATACCTTATCTGAGTCTGGAAGAACCATGCACTTCTGTTGAGTCCCAGGACATATGGCAATTCCAGGAAATTAATTAGCGTACAATGCCTCAAAAACGTCTGACTTACCACCCGATGACAAGTGGAAAATTCCACATCAAGACTATAGACAAATAATCCAGGAAAAATGCATGTACCAGTGGCAGTTAACATGGCAAAACCAACTTAAAAATAAGCTTTGAAGTATCAAGACAAATCTTGAACAGTGGCCTTCAAGCTTCAGTCCAATTCAACATCAGGAGGTAATACTAACTTGTCTGCAAATAGGTCACACTGATATTACTCATGGTTATTGTTTAAGAGGGGAGATTCACCCTCAGTGTGACACTGTGCTTTCAGTGAAGCTTATCCTTGTGGAATGCACAATATTTGCAATGAATGCCAGAATTTCTTCACTCCAGCCACAACAGAAGATCCACTAACGCTTACTTCACTTTTGGGCAATAAAACAAATGTCTCAACGATTTTTACTTTTCTCAAAGCGATAAATAAACCCAAATAAATTAATGGAATTGTAGAGTCCTAGAAGCAACCTAGATGAATTAAAATATTTAATGAACTAACATAATTATGATAGCATTTGACTACAGGTAACATATTTATCATAAAATTATAATCCCCACTTCTCAAGAGTATGTGCTATTTAGACATAAATGATGTCTTGAATCTCCAGCAAGAGGAGTAGCAGCAATTTCAATTCGTAGAAACGTAAGGTCCAAAACTATCCAGCTTTGAACCACTTTAGAAGCAATAGCTGTTCACATTGTTCTTGGCATTACCCTCACTCTTGTCCATTTATATTCCACCAAACGTAACATATTCTACTGCAGAACTTGACAATTTACTAAATCAGCTACCCCACCCTGTATGCCTTCTAGGTGATATAAATGCTTGTCACCCTTTGTGGGGCTCTCCGAACATGAATTATAGAGGGAAGATGATTGAAACTATACATGACAACCATTACCTAACCATTGATGAAGAATTTCATCAACAGGGACAAGGCAGTATAAGCCACTGGCTAGGCTACTTCTTGAGAGAAACAGATCAGGAAGCCTCAGTGCAGGTTACAGGAATATGATTGATTTGTATCAAAGTTAATTTTATATTTTTCTACTGGCATTAGCATTAGTAGAGGCATATGATGCAAGAAAGCAAGCTTATACAGCATCAGCCAAAAAAAAAAAAACCCCTCCCATTTCATCCCTCCATTCATTCCAAATACCTGTCCAGCTCAGCCTTAAATTTATTTAGGCTATTAGCTTCCCAACAAAAGATGGAAGCCTGTACCACCAATCAACTATACACTGGCTAAAGGCGAATTTCCACACATCTATTCTACAACTATCTTTCCTCAATTTGAAACTGTGCCCCTGCAGGTTCTTAGTCTAAGCAAGACGAAGAATCCCATCAGCATTGAGCATGCTCAAACCATTCAAGGCTTTATACACCTCAATCAGATCACCTCGCAGGTGCCTAGTCTCCAAACACTATAATCTGCAAAACTTAAGCCTTTCTTTGTAAGAGCAACTGTTTGTTCCATTCACTAATCTTGTTGCCTTTCTCTCTACTCGTTCCAACAGCTGTACATCCTTCTTAAAATGAGGCCTCCAGACCTGTATACAGTACTCAAGGTGTGGCCTGACCATCGCCTTATACAAGGGGATAATCACCAGCTAGAAAAATTCCTGTATATCATTGACAAGACTCCATCACCTGCCCTGGCAGCCTGTCTGCACTGCTCAGCGAACTTCATATTTGGCTGCACAATTATCCTCAAGTCTTTTTCACTTTCACTTCACGGACCGTAGTATCACCCAGTTGGTACGTTTCTCTTCAGTTATTGCTACCCATATGCAGTACTTTGCATTTGTCAATGTTAAACTCCAGTTGCCACTTCTCAGCCCATTTTCCCAACTTATATAGATCCAGTTGGAGTAGCATACTGTCATTACTGTTGTTAACAACCCTGCCAACCTTTGTATCATGTCCAAGTTTGCAGATGATACAAAGGTTGGCAGATGATACAACCCTGCCAACCTTTGTATCATCTGCAAACTTGGACATTAAACCTGATATACCATCATCAATATCATTGATAAATATACAAAACAACAATGGGCCCAACACCAAACCTTGGGGAACTCCACTAATAACATTTGTCCACGAAGAGCAGTGTCCATTGATTACCACTCTCTGTCATCTCTCACTGAACCATGTCTTTATCCATTGTAGCAGCTTACCCTTGATGCCATACCTCTCCAATTTGTACAGCAGTCTTCCATGTGCAACAGTATCAAAAGCTTTCCTGAAATACAAGTATATGATATCAAAATTATTTTTGGCATTCAGTTCCTTTGTGACCACATCATAGTAAGCAATCAGATTGGTCAGACAAGACCTCCCTTTGACAAACCCATGCTGTGTCTTAACTATTACTGCAGTTTTGTCTAGATGATCCTGCAATGCTTCTTTAACCAGTGATTCCATTATTTTCCCTGGAACACACGTTAAACTAACAGGTCTGTAGTTACTTGTGTCACTTTTTGAACATCCTTTGTGAATTGGTGATACATTTGCACACCTCCAGTCCATGGGGACCTCCCTGGAGTCCAAGGAAGCTCTCATAATTATGGCTAAGGGTTTACTTACTTCCTTTGCTGCCTCCTTTAATATAACTGGATTGATCCCGTCCACCCCAGGTGCCTTCCTTATGTTTAATTTCAACAATTTCTCCTCCACTTTGCTCTCAGTTATTACAAAATCACTTAGCTTCCTGTTAGCGTTTGGTAAACTTCTGGCACTCCCCTCATTGAATAACTCCTCATGTGTGAATGTAGATGCAAAATACTCATTCAGTTTATCAGCTACCTGAGCACGATCATCAATAGGCAACCCATCTATATTAAGTGGTCCAATCTAATTCATCCCTTTCCTTCTAGAGTTTACAAAAGTAAAGAACTCTTTGCTGTTTTTCTTTGCATCCTTTGCCAAAGATTTCTCGTAATCTGCCTTTGCCTGCCTAACCTCCTTTGTGACTTGATTACAGACAAGTTTATACTTGCCATAGGCTTCTGTATCACCTGATACTTTATATGCCTCCCATACATTCTTTTTCTCTGCCACTAGCCTCATTAATTCATCTGACATCGATTAGGCCTAAACTTTGAACAGTATTTCTTAGTTGGAATGAAAAGTCTGGTAGCCTCCAAAATTAAGTCCCTGAAGGCTTCCCATTTAGAATTCACTGTTGGCAACATCATCAGTTGATCCCACTGTACAGAATTTAAAAACTGTCTGAGACCTCTGTAGTCACCTTTACGAAAGCAAAAGCCCTTCCCTTTAGCCTTGATGGTAGTTACATCTTTAAATAATTCCCACATCAATACATTGTGATCACTGTTGCCCAGTGGTTCCTTTATCTGCAGATTCTTAATGCATGAAGAATCACTACTGATAATCAGATCAAGAGTATTACCCCCTCTGGTTGCCTCTCGAACATGTTGCTGTAGAAAACAGTCATCCAATAAATTCATAACAGTTTTGCTCAAAAGTCGAGTGACCAATCCACAAGTTCCAGTCACTATCTGGAAAGTTAAAATCCATCATTATAAGACATTCTGATTCACTGGCCCACTATTTCTCTGCACAATTGCTCATTCTCATCAGATTCATTAGGCCTATAACACACACCTACTCTCATTTTTTTCCTTTCCCAGTGCTTATTTGACACCAAACAGACTCAACACTGCATTGTCCACCAACATCAATTGGATGTGCTTCCTTAGATTTTATGTGTTTCTTTACTAACAGCATAACCCCTCCTCCCTTCCTATCCACATTGTACTACTCAAATTTCAACTCTGCATTGCCTATATCTGTGTGACATCACGTCTCTGATATCGCAACAATATCTGCCTTTGATGTCTTCACTAACACTTCAAGACCATCAAATTTATTAACTATACGTGTACACCAATGCTTAATTTATTAAGTATTGGTGTACATGCAAGTATACATGCACCTGTTCCTGCTCCTAGCCACCCTAACACAGCCCATGTATTTATTTGTTCCACTATGACTCCCAACAGTCCTGGAAATCTCCATTACCTTGCTTTCCAGGCTGCTGCCCATTCTAATAGAAGCAGTGCAAGAATCACTTTTGCCTTTGCCTGTTAACCTTTTAGTCTGTGTATCCCTCCACACTAGCAGTTTTCCGACCCACCTAACACTCCCTCGATAGCATCAGCAAATATTCTTGCATCCTTTCTATTTAAGTGTATCCCATCCCTGTAGAAACAGTCTCTCCTGTCAACAAGCACAGACCAGGCTGAAAAAAATTCTACCCCCTAAACCTTGCACAATCTCTCCAGGGCTGAATTGATTGATAAGGCTCTCATCATATACTCCCTCCTATTGTGTCTGGGCAGAATTGCAGACACTTTCATATTCAACCTTAACTCGCAACTTTTTTTCAACATTGACCTGTACTTATTATTATTAATATCCATGTGATGCAAGGAAGCCTGAGGCTTATGCTGCACCAGGAAAAAAAAAAGTTCCCGAGTAACCCTGTGAGGGAGAGAGAGTCAAAAGTAGAAGGGAATCAACAAGAAAGAGAAGAATGATGATATCCAGCTCAGGACCCTGGGTGTGCCAAGCCCATACTCAGGGTCCTGAGTTGGATATCATCATTCTTCTCTTTCTTGGTGATTACCTTCTACTTTTGACTCACTCCCTCTCTCCCTCACAGGGTTACTCGGGAACTTTTTTTTTTTTCCTGGTGCAGCATAAGCTTCAGGCTTCCTTGCTTCATATGGATATTAATAATAATAATAAGTACAGGTCAATGTTGAAAAAAAGTTGCGAGTTAAGGTTGAATGTGAAAGTGTCTGCAATTCTGCCCAGACACGATAGGAGGGAGTATTGTTGAGTAAATCTGCAGATCTCTTACTCTTAATGTCATTAGTTCCAACGTGTACAACAATATCACTTTTTGTGCCCTGAAAATATGATATCTGCTCTACAATGTCATCAACTTTTGCCCCTGGCAGACATACCCTGGTCCTGTTCCACCTATCCTTCTTACAAAGTATATTCCCCCTCTCCCTGACAACAGAGTCACCAACAATAACTAAGTTCCTTTGGGACCAGTGCATTCTGCCTTGGAGATTGCCTCTGTGTTGTCTGATGCAAGAGTGAGCTCTGTCGTTGAGCTGGGCAGCTGAGAGCCTGATGGGCCCCTCATTTTAATATTTTTGAGGGCATTTACCCTACACCTCAAGCTCTCATAGATGCCCATCAGAACGCTGAGCTGGCGCCTAATTTCTTGACACTCCAGACACCTAGCACATACAAAGGCATCCTCCTTGGCTATATCATGTCCTGTTTTAGAAAGTTCAGCAAACATTTCACATTTCACACATTTTTTGAGACTGTGATGCATTGGAAAATCGCCCCCTTCGTTTCTCCCCTGAGCCATTTCATTCTTGCTAATCTGTGATCTTTGCTTCGCAGCTCTATTCTGGGTTATGATTTCTGTTTAAATACAATTGTGTCTTAACTATTACTGCAGTCTTGTCTAGATGATCCTGCAATGCTTCTTTTACCAGTGATTCCATTATTTTCCTCGGAACACAATTTAAACTAACAGGTAAACTGACATCTTTGTGTATCTAAACAAGTCTTTATAAGATTCAGTGGATGAGGTGGCAGTGAATGTTTTGGCTAATGCCTCTGCAATATCAATCAGAGAAGAAATATCCATTTCTTTCCAAGCAGGATTGGGGCCGAAATTTGCTGACACTTTCCACTAAGGGTGTGGATCCTTCTCCAGATTATTCTGGGGTTCAGTGTTTTTGCAGATAGTAGAAGTGAATTGATTCCATGCATCCTGTTTTGCTTTCCTACAAATTCAGCATGCTTCAGCTTTCAGTTGTTTACAGTTTATAAGGTTCTCTAATGTAGCATTTCAGCAACCATTATATTGCTGTTTTGTGGTATTTGATTTCGGTATTAGGCTTGCAGCAGCTCTAAGTAGATCTTCAACTATATGCCTAGTGGCATTATTAATAGATGTAGCAAGGATCAAGTGGCTATCAAATTGGATTGTATTAGAAAACTAATATAAATTCCCAGTTCGCTTGGTGAAAATTTCACATAATTCATTGGTTGGAGGCACATAGTTTGTAACTGTCTGTATTCTGCAAATTATAGAAAAGTGATCACTGTTGTGAATGTCGTTTAATACTGTGCACTGAAGGCTAAGATAAATGGACGAGGAAGATATGGACAGATCCAGAGCATAGCTAGATCCTGTGTAGATGGATATAGGTGTGTTCAGTGATGGTATTCAGCAAATAGATATATGCAAATTTGCATTTGGCCAAAGAGTAATCGATTTTTTGAATAAACTTATACCTAGTTGTGGAGATGGAGAATTTGAATAAATTTAAGTA
This sequence comes from Mastigoproctus giganteus, assembly GCF_048544385.1. NCBI lineage: Eukaryota > Metazoa > Arthropoda > Arachnida > Uropygi > Thelyphonidae > Mastigoproctus > Mastigoproctus giganteus. The sequence goes on along the minus strand of NC_143585.1, from coordinate 139,666,637 downwards.
AACTTTGGCCAAATTATTGAAAGGAATGGGGAAATAAAGTGGGTGGTTTTTTTTTTTTTTTTGTACACTATTAGCTATTTTTCCTTGCATCATGTTGCCAATACTAATAATAATGAAATAATGATAATACTAATACATCTAAAGCCTTGTTAAAATCTAAATTAGTTATCCCCTTGCATCTAAGTTATTCCCTTCGTCCATTTCCGTCGTTGACTATTGTATATCATAAACCATAATAAATTTGTCATGCAAGATCATTCTCAAACAAAATAATTCTGCAAGATATCCCAAGATGTCCATAACAAAGAGATATCCTTAACCTTCTGCAAGGTATCCTTAACAAAATCATTCTCTGACTGTCATGGTATTATTATCAAGGTGACCCTGCACTGTATCCTTAATCATAAATTCCTATTTTTTCCTAATACAGAAGTAAGATTTACAGCTCAATATTTGCCCAGACAGATCATTCTTGATATCCCCTTGTGTTTTGGAGAGATATTCACATTTGTAATCTGGAACTTCATTTAAGCTGCTTTTTTCGTTATAATCAGATTGACTTCGCTAGGTCATTTTGCTTTCTTTGCTTTTAAATCTCATTCCCATCTAGAACTTTTTTTAGCTAGGCCAGAGTTGTTTAATGATGAGTAATTGTTAGGTGAAGTAACAGGCATTCAGTCTTTGTAAGGTTATTCTTTGTGAATATAGATCTAGTTCAAAGAACTAGTTCTACTCATAAACTGCATGCTTGGAGAGTAGACACTCCCCAATACCCATCCCACTGCTCTCCTGTGATGGGCCAATACAGTTAATTTGTTTCCTTCTAGTGTTCATATAAAAATCCCTTTCAATAATCTGCCTTTGCCTGTCTCCACTCTGAGTAACTGATTGTTTATTATTTGACAAGTGCCATAATAAACAAGGTCTTTTGATGGATATCTCAAGCAGCCTTCTTTTTTGATGCCAGTTTCATCGTCTTTGGTCATACATTTTGGTTTCCACCTTTTGCCATGTCTTTTTAAAGGAATGAAATAGTGTTTAACATTTATAGTTATTTTTCAGAGCATTTAAGTTTCAGCTACTCCTGCTGAATCGAATTCATTTGTTTGTTGTTATTTGGTTTTTAGGAGCATTAGCAACTAAGGCCATATTGCTCCGGAGATATGCGGTGGTCATTCCCTGATCTTTCCGCATCCTCCGTATTTGGTGGTCACGGGCTCGAACCCCGATCTGATCAAGAAGCGTGTGCTACACACTGCTGCTCCTGGCTACGGAGGCGCCTCTGCTGAATCGAATTCAAATGTTGTCTACAGCTAATTAAGAAAATGAAATCCCTTCCCTTTACCCTTAATAAATGAAATTATTGGAAACTTCCCATTTCAAAACATTATGGTTACTGCCAGCTAGTGGCTTCTTAAATTTAAAAATTTTGATGGCAGATGAATCTTTAGTAAGGACAAAGTCAAGAATATTGATCCTTCTGAGTATCTCTAATAAGCTGACATAGAAAGCAATCATCTATTCCAACTTATAGCACATATACTGCTTGTGGTCTGCCTCCTGATGCAAAAAGTTACACTACCAATTTGAAAAAAATCAGATAAGCTGAACACATACAGCAGAGCTTTCCTTTGCATGTCGTGCCCTGTCCTAAAGGGTTTCAAATGAAATTTTCGCACTGTATCAGTATTATTTTCACTCTGATTTCCTCTCACTGCACATATTGATATAACTTATTGATTAAATATATAATATTGGTGTAAATACACCATAGTTTCCCCATAAGTTCAACTACATAAGTAGTGTAATGGCATCGTTTGATTTTTTTTCTCATATTACTTACATATTATTCATTACACTACTTATGTAGTTAAACTTATGGAGGAAACTATGGTGTATTTACACCGGTATTATATAGTTAATTTCAACCCATAACATATTATGCCTTGTGCATTTAGTCTTCAACTTATTGATTAAAATAAAATTATTCATTAACACATAAAAAATTTACATTTATTTCTTCACATACTTCACACTTGCAGGTCAGTGGACTTCTTTCTCTTTAAAAGCTAATAACTGATATAGTTGATTTCAAATAGCTTTAGCTTGTGACTAGTAATGCACATCTATCTCTTACTCTTGTTTGCAAGTTTTAGGGCCTGAAACAGAAGAAGAAGAAGTTGCATACCATTGCATTTACCATCAACTTGGTGGTACCAAATAATTGCAAAATTCCGAGTAGGGTATCAAATTATTTTACGCATGTGCATAATGTGTAAGCATAAAAAAAAAGTTGGGAAAGCACTGACAGTTTAAATTCCACCTAAATTGTCAGAATTTATGATCCAAGTTACAGTGTGATGGAAACCTTATTTACTGGCTTATATTTATATGCCTGTTAACTTTAATTTAGCACAGGTAAGTAGGGGGCTGCTAGTGAGCTTCTTGTGACAGTCGATCCTTGAGGACAAACATTGATTAACCTATATTAAATTTATTTTATAAACATAAAATTGTTTTAATTTTTTTTTTTACAAGAACTTAGCATAAAGTTCCTTTACATATTTAGACAAACTATTGAAGGGGATGGATAGCTGATGTGGAAAGTTTTTTTTTTTTTTTGGCTGATGCTTTATAAGCTTGCTTTCTTGTATCATTTCTCACTACTAATACTAAAAACAATTGATGGAGCCAGGCACAGATCAATAGGGGGGAGGAGTTGAATCCAGCAACTTCTCAATCCCCCTCTAGTTGGCCCAAAAATTGATAAACTTGTTTACATCTTTTTAACATATACAGTACTCTTTTGCTGACGTTACTTTTATTACTTTTTATATATCACTTATACCTTACTGATTGCTTTTATAAATATTTTTGGTACAAATTTATTTTTGACACTGTAACTTTACTCTTTTAACAACCTCTGTTTTTACTTTTAATGTGTATATTAATTTATTGTGGTTGGCACATTATAGCCTAGGTTGCTGTTGTGCCAGTAAACCAAAATCAAACCAAAACTCTAGTTGGCATGTAACATATTTCTAACATGATATGAGGCATGCTCCAGTAAAAGGCTGAACACCCCTGATCTAGAATGGTCTCAGAATTAATTGGTATACAGTGGGAAACATTGATGGGACCAAGTATCCTATCCACAATTCCAACTATGCACCCCCCTTGACATGGGCACTTGTATGTGGTGAGGGGACCTACCAGTGACACTAGAATCCAGCGTGTTTTCCATGTGCTGCAATCTATAGAAACTCAGAAAAAGGTACTAGTGGTTGAGGGGGTCCAGCTTCAGCACACCACTTTGGCCACTGCTTTGACAAGATGGCCACTACTGACTGATCCTGGATACTTAGCCAGGTCAGTCAGTAGTGGGTGTGCCTACAAGTGTCAACCATGCCAGTGCCATGCTCATACCCTCAAGACCTGATGGACAGGATTCAGGCTGGCAGTGGTGGGGACATGGTGTATGGGCAGTCCTGCCATCCCATTCAAGAGTGCATTTATTGCTTTCCAGGTAGTATTCATCCCATTTGCACTCCATGATGGGTGGGGAGCCAGGACACTGCACACCAAAATTAAAAAAATATATGAATTCCAATAACATTATTTCTTCAGGGGCCAACACAATGATCCATATCAGAAAATAAAAATCATGAAACAGAGACTGCCAACGCACCAAAGACCCCAAACAGAAGTACTATCTTGTTTCATTCCAAAATTCTTAATAATGCACTTAAAAATTGAGAAACCTATTGGGAAAATGTCACCCCATTTTATACAAAAGGGTTTAGAGGAGTTAGCAAGTTTCCCAAAATCAGTTAAGAGGCTTCGTTCTGGGGATCTCTTCATTGAAACAAAAAATAACAGGCACTCTGAGCAGCTACTCCAAGTGACATCGCTTGCAGGAATACCAATTACTGTGACACCGCACAGAAAATTAAATTCATTAAGAAGTGTCTTCTCAGAATAGGAACTGCATCAGGCTACTGATGCAGGTAAGTAGCAATAAGGCAACATGGCTGAAAAGGTTGCCATGAAATGGTCAATTGGGACTCAAACAGAAATGATTATCCTGCTGAAAGAGTCACTTACAACCATTGCTCACTATTTACTGAGCTCAGAAAACCAGCACAATCTGTCAGCTGCAACCACAATATTGTTTCCTCCTTCTGCTCTAGTGTTACCAAAATCAAAAACAAATGTAACAGTACAGAAAACAACTGCCAATGGTGGTATAAAAAAATGGGTGTAGAAAAGAAGAAGGTACTTGATGACTCAATCTTGGAACTCTTTGCGGAGGAGGAAATGAGCAGAGGATAGGGTCGATACTTCTCCAAAAGCGATAAATCCAAGACTGGAAAAAAGTCATCATCAGCACTTCAGAAGCCGACTGATGGATCTGCCAAGCCCACTTAATGGCTACTCGTAATGATAAAATTGAGGATGACCATGCTCGCAGAGGAGTTGCAATCCTCTTGGGCAACCAGGCCATTTCAGCCTCTGTGACTTAAACCAGCATAAAGCTAGAGCAATTCTACGTACACTAGGGTTTTTAGTAAACCATCTGCTCTATATATTTGCCACCTGGGACTGACATCTCCCAGAAAGACCTTGATAATCTTGTAAACTCCCCCCTCAGGGAGAATTGAGGGGGGCAGTTGTCATCTGAATCACAGCCTTTTGAAATGCACTGCTTGTTTGATGTTTGTGGAGCTATCAGGAACTGGACATGATATTGCCAAGGAGAATGTGCATATGCGATGTAAGGAGTGTGAGGAAATCAGGTGCCAATTCAGCGTTATGGGCCCCTATGAGAGCTTGAAGGACAGGGTTGATGCCCTCTAAGGATTTAAATTGAGGGGGCCCATCAAGCTCTCAGCTGCCCACATCAATGCCAGAACTTGCACTTGAACATCATGCAACACAGTGGCAACCCCCAAGGCAGAATGTGCTGGTCCCAAAGGAACTAGTTGTTGTCGGTTACTCTGTTGTCAGGGAAATGGGGAACATGTGCAAAAAGGATAGGTGGAACAGGACCAGGGTATGTCTGCCAGGGGCAAAGGATGATGACGTTGTAGGCCAGATATCATCTTTTAAAGACACAAAGGGTGATATTGTTGGCATTAACGATATTAAGAGTAAGAGACTGGCAGAATTACTCAATACGTACAGGTCAATGTTGAAAAAAGCCATGAGTTAGGGTTGAATTTGAAAGTGTCTGCAATTCTGCCCAGACACGATAGGAAGGAGTATATGATGAGAGCCTTGTCGATCAATTTGGCCCTGGAGAGATTGTGCAAGACTCAAGAAGTAGAATTTTTCTCAGCCTGGTCTATGCTTGTTAACAGGAGAGACTACTTATACAGGGATGGGATACACTTAAATACAAATGGTGCAAGAATATTTGCTGATGCTATTGAGGAAGAGTTAAGTGCTTTGGAAAACTGCGAATTTGGGGAGTACAATGTGTACAGAAAGGATAGACAGGAAGGGAGGAGGTTTATGCTGTTATTTAAGAAAGTTCATCCAATTGATGTTGGTGGACAGTGTAATGTTGAGTCTGTTTGGTGTGACATAAGCACTGGAAGGTACACAAGCTAAAGATTATAATGATTTATACACCAACATCGAGCCATGATGATGTAGAGGTTGACGAAATGTACACCGAAATTGAGAGCTTTCTAGATGAGCAGAAAACCCACTACACTATTATTATGGGGGACTTCAATGTTAAGGTTGGAAAAAGACAAAACAGTGCAGAAAGGGGAACTATAGGAAATTTTGGAATTGGTGAAAGAAATGAAAGAGGTGAAAGACTTCTGGAATTTGCAGAATCTCAAGGACTGTCAGTAATGAACACTTTTTTTCAAGAAAAGGGTGAACAGAAAGTGGACATGGAAGAGTCCAAATGGATTAATTACTAATGAAATCGACTTCATCCTCACTAACAGAAGATATATTGTGAATGATGTTACCGTCCTGAATAAGGTAAATGTTGGAAGTGAACACAGAATGGTAAGATGTACACTTGATATAGATGTAGGAAAGGAAAGGAAAAAACTGACTCATGTAAATAATACAAAGGTCTTTGAGATAACAGAAGAGGAGAAAAAGCAGTATGTACTGGAACTTAAGAACAAGTGTGTGCTTCTGCAGACTGCTCAGGACCAAGATATCAACGAGGAATATTACAACTTTCTGAAAGTGATAAAGCCCAAGAAACCTATAGGGAAAAAGAAATCCAAAGAAGAAAAAATTAGTCAAGAAACACTTGTCATGATGAACCGAAGACGACAAATGAAGAGCAAGAAAAACACTGACAGGGAGAAAATTGAGTATACTGAGTTATGCAAAGCCATTAGAAAGAGACTCAGAGAGGACATAAGAAGATTTAACACAAGAAAAGTAGAACAAGCATTAAGGGAAAACAAAGGATTTAAATCAGCAGCCGTGAGCAGTAATACAGAAAGACAAATGATACTGAAACTGAAGAATAGCGATGGTGTACTTATAAACAGCAGAGAAGGCATAATTCAAATAGCAGAAGACTACTATAGAGAATTATACAAGGAGCAGGGGAATGATGCCAGCAGTGGGGTAGATGGATTGCAAAGTATTAACACATACGACATACCCGATATTCTTCCTGATGAGGTAGAACATGCATTGAAGAAAATGAAGAATCAGAAAGCCCCTGGGGAAGATGAAGTTACTGTAGAGTTGTTAAAATTGGGAGGAAGAGACATAACACAAAAACTGGCAAGTGCATTAGAAAAGATGTGACATCTAAGCAGTGGAATAATGCAATCATAGTTTTGCTGCATAAGAAAGGAGATAAATCAGAAATTGGAAATTATAGACCAATTAGCTTGTTCTCCCACATCTACAAGTTGTTCACAAGGGTCATTACTAACAGATTAGAAAGAATACTTGATGAGAATCAACCGAAAGAGCAAGCTGGCTTTAGGACAGGATTCTCAACTATGGATCACCTTCACGTAATATCACAGCTAATGGAGAAAGCAAATGAATATAAAACACCATTATGCCTGGCATTTGTGGATTATGAAAAGGCATTTGACTCCATACAGCATAAGCAATGTTTTGGGCACTGGAAAGACAAGGCATAGATACCCCATATATTATGATTTTGAAGAAAATATATGAGAGTGCTACCTCCTTTATTAGACTAGACAAAGACAGTAGGAAATTTAAAATTGAGAAAGGAGTTCGACAAGGAGAAACAATATCTCCGAAGCTGTTTACTGCTGCCCTTGAGGAAGCTTTCAGAAGATCAGACTGGTCGCAGAAAGGAGTCAGTGTGAACGGAGAGTACCTAAACCATTTACAATTTGCAGTTGACATTGTGGTCATAAGCCACGATCCCAAAGAATTAGAGGAAAATCTTAATCAGTTATGCACAGTTAGTAAGGATTTTGGACTAAAGATGAATATGGCTAAAACAAAAGTAATGATGAACAAGTATGCCACAGAAAGGGAAATAATGATCGAAGGAGCAGTAATTCAAAAGGTGGAATCATATACTTATCTGGGACAAGTTATTAACTGTAATAATGATAAATGGCTGGAAGTCAAGAGAAGAATAAATTTTGGATGGATAGCATTCAGGAAATATAGTCACATACTGAAGAGCAATATCCCAGTTTGAAACGTAAAATAATGAACCAATGTATACTCCCCACCATCACTTATGGAAGTGAAACTTGGGCACTCACCAAAAGAATGGAAGAGAGCTGAGAACTACACAGTGAAGAATGGAACGAATTATATTGTGAATCAGACTGTTAGATAAAAAGAGAAACACATGGATTAGGCAGAAAACTCAAGTAAAGGATATTGTTATCAAAACTTAAGAACTAAAATGGTCTTGGGCAGGACACATAGCTCGAAGACATGATGACAGATGTACTAAGAAAATAACAGAATGGTATCCAAGAGGAGCTAGAAGAAAATCTGGAAGACAAAGGCGGAGATGGATAGATGAAATTCATGAGGTTGTGGATAGTAAATGGATGGCCAGTGCTCAAAACAGAAGGAACTGGAAAGTTGCTGGAGAGGCCTTCATCCTGTAGTGGATTGAAAATGGCTGATGATGATGATGAAGCACTGGAAAAGGAAAAATGAGAGTAGGTGCGTATTATAGGCCTAATGAATCTGATGAGTATAATGAGAAATTGTGAAGGGAAATAGTGTCTTATAATGGGGAATTTTAATTTCCCAGAGATTGACTGGAATTTGTGGGTTGGTCACTCACACACTAACAAAGCTTTTGTGGATTTATTGGATAATTGCTTTCTACAGCAGCATGTTCAGGAGGCAACTAGAGAGAGTAATACTCTTGATCTGATTTTCAGTATTCTTCATGCATTAAGAATCTGTAGATAAAGGAACCACTAGGTGGCAGTGATTACAGTGTGCTGAAGTGAGATTTATTCAAAGAGGTAAAGGGAAAGGATTTTGCTTTCGTAAAGGTGACTACAGTGGTCTGAGACAGTATTTAAATTCTATACAGTGGGACCAACTGATGATGTTACCGACAGCAAGGCTTTTCATACCAACTATGAAATATTGTTCAAGATTTAGGCCTAAATGGATGTCCGATAAACTAATTAGACATGTGGCAGAGAAAAAAAATGCATGGGATACATATAAATTAACAGATGACACAGAAGCCTATGATAGATATGAACTGGTCTGTAACAAAGTCACAAAGGAGGTTAGGCAAGCAAAGGCAGATTACGAGAAATCTTTGGCAAAGAATGCAAAGAAAAACAGCAAAGAGTTCTTTACTTATATAAACTCTAGAAGGAAGGGGATGAATCAGATTGGGCCACTTGATATCGATGGTTCAACTGTTGATGATCCTGCTCAGGTAGCTAACAAACTAAATGAATATTCTGCATCTACATTCACACATGAGGAGTTATTCAGGGAGGGGAGTGCCAGAGGTGTATTAAACTCTGGCAGTAAGCTAGATAATCTTGTAATAACTCAGAGTAAAGTGGGGGAGAACTTGTTGAAGATAAACATAAGAAAGGCACCTGGGGGTGGATGGAATCTATCCACTTATATTAAAGGAGGCAGCAAAGCAAACCCTTAGCCATAATTATGAGAGCTTCTTTGGACTCAGGTACCCATGGACTGGAGATGTGTAAATGTGACCCCACTCCACAAAGGAGGATCAAGGGGAGACAGGTAATTACAGACCTGTTAGTTTAACTTCTGTTACAGGGAAATTAATGGAGTCACTAGTTAAAGACGCATTGCAGGTTTGTTAAGAGGAAGTCTTGTCTGACCAATTTTATTGGATACTATGATGTAGTCACAAAGGAACTGGATGCAAAGAATAATTTTGATATCATATATTGGATCTTAGAAAGGCTTTTGATACTGCTGCACAAATTGGGAGAAGTGTGGAATAGCAGGCAAATTGCTGCTAGGTATGGATAAAGGGATGGTTGCGTGGGAGAAGACAGAGAGTGGTAATCAATGGACACTGCTCTTTGTTGAATAATGTTATTAGTGGAGTCCCCCAGGGTTCAGTGTTGGGTCCGTTGTTGTTTTCTGTATTCATTAGTGATATTGATGATGGTATATCAGGCATTCCACCCATATAATGGGCCATTTACGAGCTGAAACAGCACTTTGCTCTTACTAAGGCTACCGCTGTTGGACCAAATGACATCCATTATGAAATGATCAAACGGCTTTCACCAAAATGTATAGACTTTCTGCTATTCCTGAACAACATAATCTTCCATGAATTGCAGTTTCCAGATACCTGGCGCAAGGCAACTATTCTTGCTTTTGCCAAGCCAGGAACGGATCCTAAATCTCCAGAAAACTCTCATCCTATTACTCTGTCTGTGCAAAACATTGGAGAGAATAGTCAACGCTCTTCTCTTATGGTACTTAGAATCGAATGACCTCTCTCACTTTCAGTGCAGCTTCTGAAAGAACATGTCCACTTTGGACCACTTAATTACACTGGAAACATCTATTCGGGATGCTTCCCTAAAAAAGAGAACATTTGGTGTGCATATTCTTTAATATTCTTCGGTAGTTAGAGCATGCCTCCCTGGCATGCTCTAACTCCAGCCTGTAACTTCTCCTTTAAAAACTGGATGGAGTCAGATACACTGCTTACTGTCTACTTTCAGCTCTACTCACAACACTGAGCGAAACATTCTTCTTGCCAGTGTAAACAGATGGCTTGAATTCAGAATCATGTGTGGGATCTGCAGCCTTTTCTGCAGATTCTCCCCTTCTGAATGCAGCATATACACTGCAGAGTCAGATGCTATAGAGTTAGTCTTGGACCACATAACAACCGCCAACATCATCGGGTTATATATACTGATTCATTGGGCGTATTCCAGGCTTCATCAACGATGAAATATAGCAATCATCCAACTCTGTCCTGGATTCAGCAAATGATATACTCTCTCTATGAAAGTGGATTTGACATCCGCTTCTGCTGGATCCCCAGCCACATTGGCATTACCAGAAATGATTCAGCAGTTCCAAGAAATAATCTTGTCCTATCTGTCCCTATACAGACTATAGGCCAATCATCCCTAATAAGGTTTATTCACTGTGGCAAGGGGAGGTAACAAGCAAACTATATCAGATTAGGCCTGTAATCAAACTATGGCAGTGTAGTCTGTGCGGGGATCATAAAAAGGAAGTTGTTCTTGCTCGGCTCCATATAGGACATAGTCATCTGACGTATTCTTTTCTGCTGGTGTCTAATGATGCTCCTGTGTGCAAGCAGTGCAACACCATTCTATCTATCTAGCATGTTTTAACACAATGTCTGAATTTTAGAAGTGCACGTTTTAATGCTTTTAACCATCTGACTTAGATTTTATCTGAATGACCATGTGTCAGCAGTTTTTAATTTTTTACATGATATCATTATTATTATTATACATATGGTGCAAGGAAACCTGAGGCTTATGCTGCACCAGCCAAAAAAAAAAAAAATTGCTCTGTTACCCTGAGAGAGAGAGAGAGAGAGAGAGAGAGAGAGAGAGAGAGAGAGAGAGAGCGAGTCTGAAGTAGAAGGGAATCAGCAAGAAAGAGAAGAATGATGATATCCAGCTCAAGACCCTTGGTTTGCCAAACCCATACTCACCAGTTGTGAGCCCCTGGGGCTCACATCTGGTATAGACATATATAAAATAGGAAACTTATTTTTATTTTTATAGTGCCTTTTACTTATTGATGTATGTACATATATACAAGTTTCAATGAGGTTACCTTTTCAAAGATTTCCAAAATCTCAATTTTTTTGTAAATTTAATTTCTTCCTAGTGCATTATAACCTTTGTTTTTGTACCATTAAAACCAAAAATTATCAGTGTTATTATTATTATTATTATTATTAGCCATATGGTGCAAGGAAGACTGAGGCTTATGCTGCACCAGCCAAAAAAAAATTTTTTTTGAATTACCCAAAGAGAGAGAGAGAGAGAGAGAGAGAGAGAAGTAGAAGGGAATCACCAAGAAAAAGAAGAATGATGATATCCAGCTCAGGACCCTGGGTTTGCCAAGCCCATACTCACCAGATGTGAGCCCCTGGTTCTGCCACTTGTGAATGAGAAGGATGACTCCTTCTGTCATGAAAAATCAGTGGTAAAGTTTTTAGGACTAAATTAAGAAATAAAAGTAAACCTTTTCTGCAAAACCAGCTTAAAGATTTTTCTGCTTCAAAGATCAACTTTTTGGCCTTAACTCAGTAAATTCATGAGTAAATTGAAAACTGGATTTAGCTGATATTATTATTATTATTATTATTATTATTGCTCTTTATATTATTTCTCCCTGATTGGGGGTTCCACCTCATGACGGATATTGCTACCAAGTACACAGGGTAGTGGTTGTTGTTATGTCTGGTGTTACTGTTGGTCGAGGAACTCTCTGACTATCCTACAGGTGTTAAGGATTGCAACTTTCTGGAGTTCCTTGTAAGTGTTCGCTGGGAAACCTATTACTGCTAGGCTGTTATGCAGGGTCATTGGCACCATACCGATCGTTGACACGATGATCGGGATAATAGTCGTTACTTGTTGCATAAGCCACATCTCTTTGATCTGCTTATCTCATCTTAAGGTATTACTATTATTAGCATATGGTGCAAGGAAGCCTGAGACTTATGCTACACCAGCCAAAAAAAAAAAAAAAAAAATTCTGAATTACCCTGACAACAAGAGTCAGAAATAGAAGGGAATCACCAAGAAAGAGAAGAATGATGATGATATCCAGCTCGGGACCCTGGGTATACCAAGCCCATACTCACCAGATGTGAGTCCCAAGGGTAAAATATGTGGAAGGCGTGCAATTATACAGACATATAAACTGTAAAGTCAGCTTTACTAGGAATTCTCCAAAGGCCTTCACAAGGTGGCTAAATTAGTCAGTCTCAAGCTAGAGTAGCATGTTTTTTTCTCCTGGAAACTTGGGTTTTTCTTCCAGCAAAGAGCAAATCACCCACAGAACACACTCAATTTCCAGACATATTATACCCAGCAAAATATGGCCTCAATTGCTGTGTGCCTAAAACCCTACAACACACACATAACAGAAACCACAAAAAAAAAAATTTACCAATCATTCAAACTTTTTGAGCAGCTCAATCGGGAGATTCGCGGTGTGAATCAACTGCCTTCAAAACGGTTTCATAAATATTGTAATTCTTCGAATTGATGATACAGATTACTTTCTGATCATCATCTCTATGCATAATTTTTAAATCAATACTGGAAATTATTGTTATGCCTTATCAGAACCGGCCCCCAGTCTATCAGTGCAATGTGCAAGTTTTTTTGTTTTTTTTGTGCACCCTCTCCGACTTGAAATTTGCAGCCAATCAGTGAATTTTCAGGGTATTTTGCACCCCCTAAATTTTGGGGCCCTGTTTGGGAGAACCTCTCGATCGTGCCTTAAGCCGGCCCTGTGCCTTATGATCAACCCAAAATTGTCTTTCAATGACTACATTATTTGCAGATACAGGGAAGAGTAAAATAATGTACGAACTCGCCTGATATAAAATTAATAGTTTTTTTTAATTGCTGTATTACGTTATTTATGAACATGTAGTAATGATTTTTTTTTTTCACAGGTAATACTTTAAAGGGAAAGTGATAAAAACCGATGTTTATTAGAAGTCATGAATTGTGACCATCTAGCAAATACGGTGTACAGCCACAGTTCGTACAGATAATAGCCGCTATTTAGTTACGCATTGACCCCACTAGATGTCTGAGACGTTTGTAGGAATTTGCAGCCATGCTGCCTGCAAGACTCTCCACAGTGTGGGAATAGATGACGATTGCATGTCCATCGGCCTCACTTCAGTTCCAAAACATCCTACAGGTGTTCAGTTGGATTGACATCAAGCAAATCTGGAGGCCAATCAAGATTATATTTTTACTGTGTTCCTAGAACCATTTGTGCATAGGCTAGATGCATTATCTTCTTGGAAGATCATGTTTTTGCATGGAAAAATGCAACATAGTATGTGCACATGGTCACTTAAGAGCTGCTGGTAGACCTTATCAATGAAATGGTCTATACGAGGTCATAGTTCTTGCCAAAATATACCCCATATTAAGCAACAACCACCACCTGCTTGGATAGTAAGCACCATGCAAGACTTGTCCATGGACTCATGTTGCTTGTACCAACCACAAAGGCAACTGTCACATCTTACACTAGGTATATGGACTCATCCCACCATTACATAAGTTTCCAGTGTCCAACCAGCGCATTGTTGACACCACAGCATTCACAGTCAATGAGGAGAGGTTCTCTTGGGTCGTCAGCTATGGAACCCTATATGCCCAAGAGTGGTGCGTATCGTCATCTGGGATATTATTCTTGCATTTCCTATATTGTATTGCATGTCAACTGGCTCATAGTGACCTGCAGTTCAGCCCATACAGCTCGCTGCGCCATTAGCTTACCACAAACATTCATTTTGCGTAATCCTTACGTTTCTGTCAGCGAGAGGTAGTTTGCTACCTTATCACTTTGATTTGTATGACCAGATGCAAATTACTCTACCGGATAAACATTAGGGCATTGTTCAGCTTTATGATGTGAAAACATCTTGAAGCAACTACTACATTTTCGGACTAAAACAAAACCAGCTGCAAACGAAAATGTCAGATGGAAATGACGCTGATGCAGTCACTAACGTTAATTCGGCAGAGTAAGTAGCGGGATGACATGTTGCCAATGTTAGATTTAACGCTGGTGACAGACTTACTCTACCGGATCAACATTAGTGGCTGCATTAGTGTCATTACTGAAGTGGTGTTTTTCGAAGTTGTTTCACAATAAACATCTTTCGTGTGTACAGGGTGCATGCGTTTTTTTTTTTTTACTGCGAGCTATATGGCATAGTCCATTGCAGATGGGGGTGGTCATAATTCAGATTACTGAGTAAAATGGTATATGAAGATATGACTGACCTGTCTAGATTCCAAAGAGGTTAAATTGTTGGCGAACATTTAGCAGGACACAGGCGACTAAAACTGCTGATCTGTTTATAAAGAGCAACTGTATAAAAAATGACGTCTGCATTCAACACTTATGGAAAACAAAAAAAAATGTGTGGCAGAAAATCGAAGCTGACTGAAACAGACCACTGGACACTGAGAAGGATTGAAGCTTGAAACCATAAAGCTATTATCTCAAAAATAACTCCCCGTGGTAATGTGTGTTTAAACAATCTAGTTTCTAGGAAAAACTTTATAAAGCTGAAATTTATTGCACAGCCGCTATTGCTAAGCCACTGATTCTTAGTAGTAGAGGTAAATGATGCAAGAAAGAAAGCTTAAGAACCTTTGTCACCTGCAAACTTAGACATTAAGCCTGATATATCTTCTTCAATATCAATAAATATTGAAAACAACAATGGGTCCAGCACTCAACACTGCAGAATTCCACTAATAACATTGGTCCATGAGGAGCACAGCCCATTGTTACCCCCACTGTCTTCTATCACCTGACCATCCCTTTATCCATAGCTGTAACTTGCCCTTAATGCCACATTGTTCTAGTTTGTACAGCAGTCCTTTATGTGCAACAGTGTCAAGAGGCTTCCTGAAATCCAACTATATGAAATCAAAATTCTTTTTATGTAACCAGTTCCTTGGTCATTGCATCTTAGTAACCTATCTGAGAGACGTCCCCTGAATCACAGAGTAGTAAGATACAGTGTGGACGCTTGCTCAATTACTCCCAGCGACACGAGTATCAGACCCTTGAACTAATGTGGCGATCAAAATCCACAGAGTACTAATGCGCATGCCCATTACTGAAAAAAGCTGTTACTGTATTTGAAAAGATTAGTATTCATTGAGCGTAGCAAGTTCATTTCTTATAGTATTTTTGGTTACTATTATTATAATTATTTGTGTTTTTTTTTTTATTTATATTGTGTAATTGTTTGTGAAATCATGAACAAGAAGAAATATTACTTATATAAGAAATCTGGAGTGCCATTGCACCGTTTTCCAAAGAAACATTTAAGGTAATTTATCATAATTGATATAGCCAGGCAGTAACCTGTTATATATATATATAAAACATATCTTTTATATGTTAATATGTAATGATAAACTTCATAAATTAAAGGAATTTGAATTATAGTGTCTTTATCTTTTTTTTTTTTTTGTGTGTTGTATAATGATAACTGAAATAAACAGTTATCCAATGTAGTTATCTAAATGAAAGAATACTAAATTACTTTCATTAAAGAAAATAATTAACTCAGCAATAAAAAGTTTGCACAAATAAGTGAAAACAAAACAACAATTAGTAAGCAGTTGACCACAAGGCCCGAAAATTCATTGGAAAAATTAGTCTTGGAATAGCAGTAATGATTTTGTTGAAAAAGCAAGTTGGGTTTTGTGCTTAATGGTGTTTAGATAATCTGTATAAGTAATGTTTTCTTTATATCCATTAATTACAAATATAGTGGTTTCTAATGACAGTATGCTGCTGCAACAGGATCTAGAAAAGTTGAGCAGATGGGCTGAGAGGTGGCAAATGAAGTTTAACATTGACAAATATAAAGTACTACATATGGAAAGCAGTAACCCCAGAATAACTTATCAATTCTGTGGTATTACACTGACAGTGGTAGAGAATTAAAAGGACCTGGGGGTTGTGCAGTCAGATATGAAGTTTTCTGAGCAGTGCAGACGGTCTGCAATAGTAGCTCATGGTGTCTTGTCAATGATATACAGGAATTTTTCTAGCAGGGATAAGGAGGTGATTATCCCTTGGTATAAGGCGATGGTCAGGCCACACCTTGAGTACTGTATACAGGTCTGGAGGCCTCATTTTAAGAAGGATGTAGAGTTGTTAGAACGAGTACAGAGAAGGGCAACAAGATTAGTGAATGGAACAAAGGGTTGCTCTTACAAAGAAAGGCTTAAGTTTTGCAGATTACAGTGTTTGGAGATTATCACCTGCAAGGTGATCTGATTGAGGTGTATAAAGCCTTGAATGGGTTGAGCGTGCTCAATGCTGATGGGATTATTCCTCTTGCTCAGAATAATCACCTGAGAGGGCATAAATTCAAATTGAGGAAAGACAGTTGTAGGATAGATGTGCAGAAAGCCAGCGGGTAGTTGATTGGTGGAACAGACTTACATCTTTTGTTGTGGAAGTTAATAGCCTGAATAAATTTAAGGCTGAGCTGGATAGGTATTTGGAACAAATGGAGGGATGAAATCGGAGCTGCTTTTTTTTTTTTTTTTTGGCGATGCTGCATAAGCTTGCTTTCTTGCGTCGTGTGCCTCTACTAATGCTAATACTAACAGTCACAGATAAAAATGTAGTCGCAGATAATTGTCTTCCAAAATTTTCATTGATTCTGGATTATTTTATTCCTAGTTTGTGTAAGGAAAAAAAAATTATTAGTGTCTATGGTTTGCAGCTAAATGATGTGGTGTTTATTTCAAAAGATGACAGCACTAAAATAATAAATCAATAAAGGAAAAGAATGAAATAAAAATTTAAACCGAAGTCAAAACGAGTTTAATTCGTTAAATCGAAATATAGGCAGTTCTCGCTTTACCAGTTCCCGGCTTTACAAGTTTTTTTTTTTTTTTTTTCCCAAGTATCAGGTATCAACAAAATCGAAAATATGAACATTAATTGCAAAAAATGAATGTTAAACATTCATAAATACCGCATTTCAAACCACGTGCGTAACTAAACAATACAGTGTACCCCGCTTTACGATATTAATCAGTTCCATCGTATCGTTAAAATATCATAAATGTGAACCCAATAACACGTTGTTTTTTTGGTAATTCGTTTCAAGATCTGGGAAGTTGAAATTTTCGCCGTATAACTAGCTATTTATCTAAGCCGTCTTTTTAACCCCAGGGGCTCACATCTGGTTGAGTATGGGCTTGGCACACCCAGGGTCCTGAGCTGGACATCATCATTCTTCTCTTTCCTTGGTGATTCCCTTCTTACGCTTGTTTGCTCTCTCTCTCTCTCTCTCTCTCTCTCTCTCTCTCTCTCAGGGTAACTTAGAATTTTTTTTTTTTTTTTGGCTGGTGCAGCAAAAGCTTCAGGCTTCCTTGCACAATATGGCTAATAATAATAATAATAATAAAATGTCATTATGGTCACGAGCGTTAAGGCCATATAAGAGATAGTGAGCGTGATTTGTAAATTGTATTAGTTACCAATTCAAATCATTAAAATGCACTACACTTTCATCGTTATCACATGTTCCGTTATAAGAATCAATTTTAAACGCCTTTGTGATATTTTTCTAAAGCACATTTCTGGAAGTCACGACCATAAAACAATAAAAACAATTTGCACTTTCCGGTTTATCGGGCTTTTGTGTTTGTGCAATCAATTATAAGCGGGTAGTAAACTGGATTTGCATTTGTGAAAATACCGATAGCTAGAATTGTGTGTTTTTTTACGTTATTATGGTGAAATATGTTTCACCTTTACTGAAAAGTTCAATCGTATAACATAAATACATTTTCAGAATCTTCTCTTCATTCCTTTTTTTTTTTAAGCTACGTAAACTTGTTACTCCAAGTATACACAACTTGCATATATCACGCGAATCGTGTTAGTTGCAAGGTATGTGTGTAAAAAATGCTTAAGCATGCAATCGTGAAATTTATAATTAAAAGAAGGAGAAAAAAGGAGATTATCTTGGACACAAACGCCTCTTGAAACATTTCTGAAGAAGACGACTTCTCGTGCAACAAACCAAGTGCCGAGCCAATAATGAGTGATCAATGAGCGTGCATTTAGTCTATGATGATGAAGAATAAACAATCTTTAACATTTGTAAGTCGTAAATAATTTCTCTATTATTATAATTTTGTTTGATTTTACAGGCTACGTTTTCATTCCTTTCGATAAATCAATCATTGTTTAAACAAACTAATTAGCTAACTAATTTCATTGTTGAGAACGTAAATTAGAACGTAACCCCTATTATAACGTCGAGAACGTAAATAAATTCCTGCTTTACTGGTTTTCGCTTTACGAGCGCGCGCTAGGAACAAATTAACTCGTAAAGTCGAAAACTACCTGTATAAACAAACAGTTGGGGTTAGTCAAAGTGACCAGATGTAGATTTATGGAGTTAAGATCAAATAACTAATAATTTAAAATACTGTATAATGGCCAGATATTGGCTAAAATGCAGCCTAGAAGGAGATTATATGAAAGTTGTGTTCCAGTTACAATAAATAAAGAATTTTATATACACACTACTTGGTTTAAATAATAAAAGGTTTCAGCACAGTGAGACAGGTGTACTGATCTTACTACAATAAAACCTGCTATTATAACTCATCTGAAACCAGTAATGTGTACATAAAATTCTTTATTTATTAATGTTTATTGTAACTGACACACATGAATGTCATATTAATTTCCTTCTAGACTGCATTTTAGTCAGTCTGGCCATTATGTTATAAAAACACTCAAAATATTTAAAAATAGTTATTGAATTATAATATGCTCTTTATATATTATAATTTAATAATAATGTCTATATTTAAATGTATATGTGAAAAAATAAATAAACCAACATATGTATACTTTCGAAATGAATTTAAAGTATAAGAAGGGATGGAAAAGAGAAAAGGCAGGAAAGGGAAAAAAAAGTGATTTGAACTGAAAGAGGATAAAACGGATTCGTTTAACGCTACCACACCGCTGTTGTTACCGTTAGCTAACGTTTGCTGTTCTCTTTATGTGAATATTTTCTTATGCTTCCATCTTTTACAGCTTCTTTGCATTAGCAGAGGCATAAGATACAAGAAAGCAAGCTTATGCAGCATCAGCCCAAAGAAAAAAAAAAATCCCATTTCACCCCTCCATGCTTTCTAAAGCCTGTCCAGCTCTGCCTTTTTTGGGCGCCTCCGTAGCCAGGTGGGAAGGAGCAGCAGTGCGTAGCACACACTTCTTGATTAGACCGGGCTTGCAAAAATTTGAATCGTGATGAGAGGGCTCACGTAAACAGATAAAAGCAGCAATTCAGCAGTTAAGTGCAAATTACCGAATGGTGAGCCCGATTGTTACAGATGTTCGATTGGTTTCATATAGTGCTAATGTCAACAAAATGGCCAGTAGAAAACATCTGGATGACTTTACCCGGGTCGAATAACTGGTAAGCTCAAGGAAGGTCGAAGTGCGAGTAGTGTGGCTGCAGAGTTCGGTATCGCCCATAGCATCGTATCAGCTGCGTGGTCGGCTTTCAGAACGACAGGTATAGCTGTTCGAAGGACCAGTGGTGAGCGTCCACAAAAAAAAAAAAAACGCCTAATGATGACCGCTATATACTCCTACAGGCCTAGAGGACCGACACCCGACAGCGGGATCCATTGCAAACCAGCTGCACAGATTGCAGGATATCGCGGTTTACTGTGGCCAGGCGACTCCAAGCCACAGTTAAAAACAAGATGCTGTGTCCCTTTAACATCTGCCCATTGGAGACACCGTTTACAGTGGTGCATCGAACACAAGTACTGGCCAGCAGCGCAATGGGAATCTACTCTTTACTGATGAGAGTAGATTCAATGTTAGCAGCGATTCTGGACGTCAGCTAATCTGGCGAGAGGTTGGAACACGTTATCACCCCGCACGGTGTCACTGAAAGGGATCGATATGGAGATCGAGGTGTTTTCGTCTGGGGCGGCGTTATCTTGATGGACGTACACAACTCCAGATACTAGAAGGCCAGGTGAAGTGTAACTAGTGCACGCTACTGTATTGAGGTAATCCTTCCCCATGTGCATCTGTTCCGGGGCCATTGGCCCCGAGTTCGTGTTTATGGATGATAACGTCATACCCCATCGCACTGCAGCTGTTGATAATGATTTTGGAAAGTGAGGATATTGTTCGTATGGATTGTCCTGCCCGTTCCATCGATCTAAATCCCATCGAACACATATGGGACGCTCTGGGGAGACGCCAAGCGGCATTTCCACACCCACCTGAAAATCTTCATCAGCTGAAGATGGCGCTGACAGAGTAATGGACGATGTTACCGCAAGAACTTATCAACAACATTGTTCTAATTATGGACAGGCGGTGCAAAGCCTGCATCGACATTAGGATTGGCCATATCTCCTACTGAGGGCCATCTCTTCCCTTCGTTCCATCTTTGGCAGTGATGCATCTGTTTCATGGCAGCCAGTGCTATGTCGCCATTTTGAATAAAGTCCCTCTGTACGGTTTTGTTTCCGTTGTTATTTCCTTCATCATTTCTGTACCTCACGAGGTTCCTTTGGTATGTTTTTTCCATATCCAGGCCCCTCCTATGAGAAGTTACTTGTGAAAACCTGACTGGTCCATGAGTTTTGCACAGCAGTGTAAATTCAAGGAGGAACACGATTGTTTTTTTATTTTATTTTTATTATTTTATTTATTTATTTTTTGGCTGATGCTACATAAGCTCATACGTTTGCTTTCTTGCATCACGTGCTTCCTTACTGTTGCTAGTTCGGTACAAACAAACTACAACTAAAAAGCAGTCAGCACCAAAAATAACCCACAAAACCACATAATGGAAAGAATCCTTCAATGGAATTGTAGATGAAATAGGGGTATTGACACACGCCAGCTCATGGAGGGGTAGCGATTATTGTAAAAAAAAAAACATTCCATCCAAACATGTTTCTCTTCAGATCCTTTTGAAGTAATCGCAGTGCACATTGTAATTTGTATCACACTCACAATACCTATATATCTCCCTCGTAATTTCTCCTTCTCCTCGGATGACTTAGAAATCCTTAGTCGTCCGAAGTTGTCATCTCCCTTCTGCTTATTCGGGGACTTCAATGCTCATCATCCGCTATGGGGATCTCCAGCAATAAACAAACGGGTAAAACTAATTGAATCCTTGCTTGATACTCATCATCTTAACCTGTTAAACACTGGCGAGTCCACCTATACATCAATTTTTCTACAGGATCCATAATTGCAATAGCCCTCTCAATCTGTTCTCCATCCATATATGCCAATACGGAGTGGTCAGTTCTGATAATCCAATAAACGAAAAAAATCAAAATTATTGTAATCAATTAACCGTAATTGATTACACAAACCCGTATTTGTATCTGTAAATTGCATGTGTTCTTTCGTCGATTTGCCTGTTTTGCTGGACAAAAAGCTCCTGTTTCGGGGGGGGGGGGGAACTTTGCTATCTATCCGGGGAGTTCCAGTCACAGGAATTATATGAGATGTCTCTATGGTCACTGGTCACAATAGCTTATGGATCCTTCAGTTTGTAATCTTATTCAAAACTGCTTCAGAGCATTATCCCCGGGGGCTCACATCTGGTGAGTATGGGCTTGGCACACCCAGGGACCTGAGCTGGATATCACCATTCTTCTCTTTCTTGGTGATTCCCTTCTACTTTTGACACTCTCTCTCTCTCTCTCTCTCTCTCAGGGTTACTCGGGAACTTTTTTTTTTTTTCCTGGTGCAGCATAAGCCTCAGGCTTCCTTGCATCATATGGATATTAATAATAATAATAAGATATACGATTCACCACATACAGAGGAGTTGGCGCAAGTTGCTGAGGGTTATTCACAACTCCCCACCCCGAGGAAGAAAGGAACTCCTCTAGATCATGACCTCTGTCATCGGGGGCCCCAATCCCCCATAGTGTGGAGTGAGAATTATTGTCTGCTGCTACCACTATGGGTTTTCCTCTCAAGAACACCTCAACTCTCTCTAAATATTGAATGTATAGTTCAATAATATCACAATGTCCACCTTACAAAAAAGTAAGGCATCTGCAGAACAATACAAAATAAACTTCTCTACTAAGCTATCATATCCGTATAATCAGCCATTCACTTTAACCAAACTTTTAGATTCTCTCAATGAAACATCCAGTACTGCTGGTGGTCTGGATGGAGTCTGCTATATAATGTTAAAAAAACTAAATAACAAAGCAATAAATTCCCTGTTGAAATTCTACAATAGAATATTTTTTTGTACTCCTGGTGTCACACAGTTGTCCTAGCTTTTCTGAAACCACAGAAGAATCATACCATCTCGAATAATTACAGGCTGATTTCACTGACTAGCTGTTTAGGAAAAGTCTTAGAAAAAATGGTACACAGTCGGCTAATGTGGTTTGTGGAAACCAACAATCTGCGAAACAGAAATCAGTACGGGTTTCGGAAGAATTGTTTATCCTTAGATGCGATGATCAACACAGAAGCAAACATCGCAATGCTTTCGAAAGGAGACATCATCTGGTCATGGTTAATCTTGATATTGAGAAAGCCTTCGATACCACTTGGCGATATGGTATCCCTCAGAGCCTTCGTTCTTTTGTATTGAGGGGTTAGTTTTCCCAGTTTATACAAAACTTCCTACACCACAGAACGTATCAGGTCAGATATATGAACCGTTGACCCACATCATTTGAACAAGAGGAGGTTATTTGTTATTTGTTTTTTTTTTTTAGGAGCATTAGCAACTAAGGCCATATTGCTCCGGGATATGCGGTGGTCATTCCTTGACCTTTCCGCATCCTCCGTATTTGGTGGTGACGGGCTCAAACCCCGGTCTAATCAAGAAGCGTGCGCTACGCACTGCTGCTCCTTCCCACCTGGCTACGGAGGCGCCTACAAGAGGAGGGTGTACCGCAGCGTTCTATCCTAAGCACAATATTATTCACAATAAGAATTACTAATATGACGCGAGACATACTAGAAACAGTTGAATCATACATGTGCTGTCGAACTCATTATCTCAACTATGAATGCCATTGAAAGGCAACTTCAACTTTTCCCAGCCAGAATAGAATCGTGGGTGCAACAGAATTGATATTCCTTAGCAGAAAAGAAATTCACTGCAATTCATTTCTGTAATAAACAAAAATTACATCCAAATCCTGAAACATTTTGAAAAACAATCTGATTCTTCTTACCAGGAACTTTCATTTATTGGGTTTATATCTATACAATAAACTTAATTTTTCCAATCATATAGCCTACCTTAGAACGGCCTGCCTAAAGAAATTGTACATCTTAAGAGCTGTCTCCGCTAACTCTTGGAATGCTGATAGACATTTCTTATCACATCTCTATAGAAGTTTAATTTGGTTCCGCTTAGATTATGGATCATCTGTCTATGACTCCGCGGGGAACAGTTCCTTGATGCGTCTAAATACAATTTAGCATAGTGTCTTAAGGATTGCCAGGGAGCCTTCAGAACATCTGTGGTCCGCCACTTGTATATTGATGCAAATGAACACCCATTGCACCCGAGACGAAAATCCTTACTGTGCAACTTTGCTGCAAAAATTAAAAGTGTTCTCCATCTTATCCCAGCTGGGAACACCTGTTTGCCTCAGTATGTTATGCTATACCACTATACATCTAATGAAAACCATTCTGCGGATCTTTGATTACAAGAGCTCATTATTAGTTGGAACATTAACATCCAATGTCTTCTAAGACGTTGCTCCTCCTGTATTTCTATGGATGCAGTTCTCCCCTCCTTATGATAATTTCTTTCTGAGATGGGGAAAAGGCTCCCTGCCAAATAACAACTTTTAGCAGCTACATGAAATCCACACCTTAGAAAACTCAGAAAAAATACTTATTTACACTGACGGCTCCAAAACAGATGAAGCTGTAGGTGCTGCAGCTATTTTTCCTACCTTCTCAATAGGTGTATCTCTTCCTACTGAATGCAGTATCTAAATCACAGAATTATATGCAGTACAGTTAGCCCTAGATAATATGAGCAGCAGCATTTCAAGCAAGCTCTAATCTACACTACTCGTTAAGTGCAGTCGTCGCCATTCAGTCTGTGACTTCTCCCCAACACTCAATTCTGAAAGAGATCCGATCTCCGTTTATATCAATATGAAACATCCAACCAAATGGTCAACTTCTGCTAGATCCTTGTCGCTAGATCCTTCCCAGGTCAACTTCTGCTAGTTCCGACAAGGATCTAGCAGAAGTTGACCTGGGATGCCGACTATGGATCGTGCTGCTAAACATCCTGGCAGTGGATCATACTTCCATCTGAAAGTCGCATACACTGATTATAAATCCACTGTTAAAACAGTATGTAGGATTCAATGGTTTGAACTGTGGCAAAAACAAGTCAATAATAAACTATTTCAGATTAAAAAAAGAACCTCAGCTGTGGACTTCTAGTTGCAGTAAAAGCAGGCGAGAGAATTCATTTTGCCAGACTCCGTATTGATCATTCTTATACAACTAATCTGTTCTTGCTTATGGGAGAAATCCACCTTAATGTCCCTGCTGTCAGATCCAGCTAACAATCAAACATATTCTAATAGAATGCCCTCAATACTCAAGTATCCGCAAATCCAGTTTTCATTCTTTATCGAATTTGCAGGAATCTTTAACTTTAATACACCTTCTTGGCAATAATGTAAATTTTGTGGAGCTGTTTCAATACTTGAAATGCATAAATCTATATAACCATCTCTGAAAACCTTAATATATTAAGATTCTATCGTAAGTAAATCATGAACAGGCACAATATGTCCAAGGAGGCCTTTATGTCAAAAACTCTCAGTAACTTCAATAACATTATTTCTCAATTTTTTTATCAAGTAGTTGAAACGGGGGAAAAAGTTAATTTGGAATCAAAGACTACTCCAAAATATTTTTATTCTGTTAGTATTATTTTTTATTTATTTATTATTTTTTTTTTTTTGTGGTTGTGTTAATTTTGATTTGTGGAGGTGTTCTTAAGTCAAATTGCCTTTCGAAGAAGTATTTGTTTGGTGTTGCCAGGTGATATGTGCATATGCATTTGTGCCCATTCCTGCAGCTGCAAGAGGGCGGCATTTGATCTTTGCTCTACAACCACTCGCGTTACCTTTTAAAGGTAACTACCAAAAAAGGTAACTGCAATGGGCAAATGCAAAAAAAAAAAAAAAAAAAGCAAACTATCATTTTAGGGTCACCCGGTAAGTTATTACATACATATACACCCATGTATATTGTGTTTGTTCTCTTGTCCATTTGCCTGTTTTGCTGGACGAAAAATCCCAGATTTGGGGGGGGGGGGGAACCTTGCTATCTACGCCTGAGACCAACTAAATCAGCCACTGAGTGAAAAAAGCCCATTAAAGTCATCGACGGGATTCGAACCCGGGCCCTCTCCATCCAGTGTGGGGACGACAGTGAGGATATCACTGTGCTACCGTGCAGACATTGGGCAAGTACAATGAGTGTCACTCACCACACAGTTATTATTCCGGCGCCTCCGTAGCCAGGAGCAGCAGTACGTAGCACACGCTTCTTGATTAGACCGGGGTTCGAGCCCGTGACTACCGAACGCGGAAAGGTCAGAGAATGACCACCGCATATCCACGGAGCAATATGGCCTTAGTTGCTAATGCTCCTAAAAACCCAACAACAACAGTTATTATTCCGTCTGTGATGGTTGACACGCATGCGATGTCACGTTGGCCAGTTCGAACGAACACAGTGGCGAAGGTTGGAATCACCAGCTCAGTCACAGTTTGCAGCTGAAGCACTCTGACGATATTATGATGTTATTCGCCAAAGTTCGATTAAAGTAAAAATTAAGGATTACTATAATTTTAACTTTATTATTTACTTTGCTTTATTTTATTACTATATAATTTTTATAAGCTTGTTTAATAACATACTGATGATAATTTTATTTTGTTCAATTTTTCTCATTTAATTTTCATTGGGCACTCTGTCTTTTATGGATATTATTGGTTGGTAGCTTTGTCAGGAAGTGACGCTTTTCTCTTCCTACTCTGAATAAGTGTTTCCTCTCAATATGACCTGGGTTACCAATTTTTAGTTTACCGTGAAAGGCAATATGGGAGTGTTTTTATAAGTGTATTAAAGATTATTGGAGTGATGTTCTGTTTAATAGTTCAGTGTTAAGTTAATTCAGTATTTTTTTTTTTTTTTTGGCATGTACTTAACACAGATGAAAATTCAATAGCTGTAAGTATGTACATATTTATCAATTAAGAGCG
This sequence comes from Mastigoproctus giganteus, assembly GCF_048544385.1. Lineage (NCBI taxonomy): Eukaryota > Metazoa > Arthropoda > Arachnida > Uropygi > Thelyphonidae > Mastigoproctus > Mastigoproctus giganteus. The sequence continues at coordinate 139,640,067 of NC_143585.1, read as the reverse complement.
GACGGGAATACGGTTAAATATACTGTCAATAACTATTGTAAAGAAAAGGGATTTTGTTTTCTTAAAATTCTTACCAGGGGAACAACTGAAAAATTTTAAATTGGTAGCGTTCAGGGAAGTAATTAGAAACTACTAAGCTTGTTATTTGAACTAATACATACAGTTCAAGGTTTAAACCTAAATAGATGTCAGATGAACTGATCAGACTGCTAGCAGAGAAGAAAAATGTGTGGGATGGAATCCAGCACAAGTACAGATTAGTCTGCAATGAAGCCACAAAGTGAGTTAGGCAAGCTAAAGAACATTATCAGAAGGCCTTGACTAGGAATACAAAGAAAAAGTATCAAAGAATTCTTTGTGTTAACACTAGAAGAAAAAAGATGAACAACATTGGCACATTAGTTATAAATGACATAACCATTGATGATCCTGTTTAGATTGCTGACAAAGTAAATATTTTGCATCCACATTCACATTGAAGAGGTTTTTAGGGAGCACCAGAAATACTTTGCCAATTGTATAAGACAATGGTTAGGCCACATCTTGAGTACTGCATACAGGCCTGGAAGTCTCATTTTAAAAAATGAGACTTCCACGCCTGTGAACAGGTGCAGAGAATAGCAACCAGATTAGTCAAGAACACAAAGGTACTCTTACCACAAAAGACGTAGGTTCTGCAAATTGCGGTGCTTTGTATCTAGACACTGGCGAGAGATGCGATTGAAGTATTTAAGGCTTTAAATGGATTGAGTAAATTTATTGATGATGGTATTCTAACTCTTTCTTGGATACACACAAGGGGTACACAAACTTTGTAAAAGCATGGCTACAAGATAGATGTGTAAAAATTTACCAGGTAGTAATTGATTGTTGGGAGAAACTGCTATTGTGTTTTTGGAAGTTGTTAGATTAAATAAATTTAAGGAAGAATTAGACATTAGAAGGGATGGACTGACGACGTGGCTAGTGATTTTTTTTTTTGGCCTGATGCTGATGATGTGTAAATTTGCATAATTTCCCAGTCCTACTACTAATAATAAAATCCTAATCTTATATTGCTTATAATTCAATGTCACTATTTTTTGTATACAATGAACAATTTAAAATTTGGCAACCTTATGCAATGAGAGAGGTATACATGTGGATTGAATAGTTTTAGGGGATCACATTTCAATTTCAATAAATATTAAATATGAACATCTGAACTTGTATACAACTATAAACATAGTGACTATCATGTCCTTTCATTTGTTTTTGTGGACAAGATTTAAAATACATGGATAATGCAATGGTCTTAATTTCCGTACCAGAACAAGTTGCTGTACTATTGCACTACTTTCATATCCAGTTTAGCAATGTGGTAAGTCCATTTACTTCAATGTTAACATATGCAAAGAATTCCTTGGTGCTTTTCTTTGCACTCCTAAGCCAGTTTAATCATAATCCTCCTGACAGCTTTAGCTGTGTTACAGTCTTTTAAACTTATTTCCTATACTGGCAAAACATGGAACAGTTCTTTGCACCTCTTTTGTCTGGATATTGTAGAGACCACCTACCATCTGCGGAATCGGCTCCAGGTCTATCAGTGCCCTGTGCAAGATTTTTTGGTGTGCACTCTCAACTTCCTATTAAGTTTATGCATTATATTTTTACTGTTAACTGAAAAATACTTTTTTATTTTAAAAAAGAAACAATGTATGAGAGTCCCTGAAGGATAGAATCAAATATATTATTTAGGAAATAAATTAACCACATTTTGCTCGAATTGCTTGAACTGGAATGTAAGATTGACTTCATATCGTGACTTTCGGAAGATCGTGACTTGAGATTTACAGCAAATCAGTGAATTTGCATGGCATTTTGCACTCCCTAAATTTTGGCGGCCTGTGCAGCCGTACTGCTCAATTGCCAGCCCTGACCATCTGATCAGTAACTATTTAGCCCTGAAAGCAGTTGTCATAGCAGTCTCATCTTTTAAACGAATGGCCAGTTGACCTTTTAGATAACTCGTTTGTTTGAAAGTAGTGCAGTTTGTTCTGTTGTGAGAATTGAGGGCAACTTATTGCAAAGGCAAGTTTGTTCTGTTGTGAGAATTGAGACCATTGCATTATCCATGCAGTTTAAATCCTGTTGCTGCAAAAACAGAAATAATAAGAACAAGGTAGTGTCCTACAAGCATCTTAAAAGAAAAGAAATGTTACCCTTTTTTTTTTTCTTTTTTTTTGCATGGATCCTTGAAAACAAATGCAATTGTTGAATATGTGTTGGGTTGCTGTCTTAAAATATTTCCCTATTAAATTTTGATTTTTTTTTGTAAAAGTGGGCCAGATTTTAATGAATTACCTTAAAACACCTTGAGTACTGTATGCAGGTCTGGAGGCCTCAATTTAAGAAGGATGTAGAGCTCAATTTAAGAACAAGTACATGTACAGAGAAGGGCAACAAGATTAGTGAATGGAACAAAGGGTTGCTCTTACAAAGAAAGGCTTAAGGTTTGCAAATTACAGTATCTGGAGACTAAGCACCTGCGAGGTGATCTGATAGAGGTGTATAAGGCCTTGAAGTTAGTCAAGGAACACTTGTCATGATGAACCGAAGACGACAAACGAAGAGCAAGAAAAACACTGACAGGGAGAAAATTGAGTATACTGAGTTATGCAAAGCCATTAGAAAGAGACTCAGAGAGGACATAAGAAGATTTAACACAAGAAAAGTAGAACAAGCATTAAGGGAAAACAAAGGATTTAAATCAGCAGCCATGAGCAGTAATACAGAAAGACAAATGATACTGAAACTGAAGAATAGCAATGGTGTACTTATAAACAGCAGAGAAGGCATAATTCAAATAGCAGAAGCCTACTATAGAGAATTATACAAGGAGCGAGGGAATGATGCCAGCAGTGGGGAAGATGGATCGCAAATTAGCAACATGTACAACATACCCGATATTCTTCCTGATGAGGTAGAACAGGCGTTGAAGAATCAGAAAGCCCCGAGGGAAGATGAAGTTACTGTAGAGTTGTTAAAATTGGGAGGAAGAGACATAACACAAAAACTGGCAAGGCTCTTCACAAAGTGCATTAGAAAAGGTGTGACGCCTAAGCAGTGGAATAATGCAATCATAGTTTTGCTGCATAAGAAAGGAGATAAATCAGAAATTGGAAATTATAGACCAATTAGCTTGTTATCCCACATCTACAAGTTGTTCACAAGGGTCATTACTAACAGATTAGAAAAAAAATACTTGATGAGAATCAACCGAAAGAGCAAGCTGGCTTTAGGACAGGATTCTCAACTATGGATCACCTTCACGTAATATCCCAGCTAATGGAGAAAGCAAATGAATATAAAACACCATTATGCCTGGTATTTGTGGATTATGAAAAGGCATTTGACTCCATACAGCATAAGGCAATGTTTCGGGCACTGCAAAGACAAGGCATAGATACCCCATATATTATGATTTTGAAGAAAATATATGAGAGTGCTACCTCCTTTATTACACTAGACAAAGACAGTAGGAAATTTGAAATCGAGAAAGGAGTTCGACAAGGAGGCACAATATCTCCGAAGCTGTTTACTGCTGCCCTTGAGGAAGCTTTCAGAAGATTAGACTGGTCGCAGAAAGGAGTCAATGTGAACGGAGAGTACCTAAACCATTTACAATTTGCAGATTACATTGTGGTCATAAGCCACGATCCTAAAGAATTAGAGGGAAATCTTAATCAGTTATGCACAGTTAGTAAGGATTTTGGACTAAAGATGAATATGGCTAAAACAAAGGTAATGATGAACAAGTATGCCACAGAAAGGGAAATAATGATTGAAGGAGCAGTAATTTTTTTTTTTTTTTTTTTTTTTTATGAGAACCCCAAACACGAGAGGTATTAGAACCTATAGTACTTAGTACCGTGCTTGGGTTGGAGGTTCAGAAGACGAAAGAAGATATTTGTTGACATTGGACTTGAACTTCTGTAGATTGTAATTTTCAGGAAATACATATGAAGGAAGGTTGTTCCAGAAAACGGCAGTTGAATGAATAAATGAGGAAGGTGAAAAGTTGGTTCTGTGGGTTTCAAGTTGGACAGTAAATGGATGTTGGCTGGTGGCGGCACGTGTTCGGACTGTTTTGAAAGAGAGAGCGGGAATTATAGAAGCCAATTCAGAAGAACAGTGCCCATGGAAGTATCTGTAGAAGAGGCATGCAGCAGAAACAGTACGTCTATGAGAAAGTGAGTGGAGAGACTCTGTTAGAGATGAATCATTAATTAACCTAACTGCCCTCTTCTGAATGGAATCAAGAAGCCTGAGAGAGGTTTTGGGGGCACCACCCCAGATGTGGGAACAATATTCCATGGCAGGGCGGATTTGCGATTTATACAGAGTGAGCAGCTGTTTGGAAGAAAAGTAACGCCGAGAGCGAAAGAGAAAACCAAGTTTTTTAGATGCAGAGGAAGCAGTATTTGTAATGTGCTTGTGCCAAGAGAGATTAGAAGTCGGGGTAATCCCCAAAAGAGATATATCATTTTGCCTAGAAATCGGAGTGTCACTAAAGATAAGCATAGGAGCAGAAGAATCCTTTTTGCGAGATATAAGACAAGACTGAGTTTTAGAAGGGTTGAAATCAACTAAGTTGTCTTTGCCCCACTGGAGAATTACCTGAAGATCAGCATTTAAGGAATTGGCAGCAGATTTTCGAGAACTTGAATCTGATTGAGCAGGACAAGGTTTCTCAAAATGGAAAGTTGAATGCAATGTGCTATCATCGGCAAAACTATGGATAGGATTTCCAGTCAATGGAAGAAGGTCATTGATATACAAGAGGAAAAGAGTGGGGGAAAGAACTGAACCTTGGGGGACACCGGCATTAGTGGAGAAGTTAGAAGACAGAGAGCCATCTACCATCACCCTCAGTGAGCGATCAGAGAGAAAACTGGATAACCAATTACTAAAAACAGTTGGCAAACCATAAGATGGAAGCTTGTTTAGAAGACCTTTATGCCAAACACGATCAAAAGCCTTTGAGATGTCAAGAGCAACTACTTGTGTTTCACCGAACCTTTCCATTGAATTAGTCCATAAATGGGTAACATAAGCCAGAATATCACCAGTGGATCGACACTGACGGAATCCATACTGGCGATCATTGATCAGACGGAAGGTTTCTAGGTAGTTTAAGAGTTGGCGGTTAATTTATTTCTCCAATTACTTTAGAAAGAGTAGAAGTAATTGCAATGGGATGATAATTGGATGGGAGGGATTTGTCACCCTTTTTAGGAACTGGCTGGATATGAGCAAATTTCCAAGCAGAAGGAAAAACACCTTTGGAATAAGAAAGTGAAAAAAGGCGGCAAAGAATAGGAGTAAGTTCAGGAGCACAAGTTTTGAGAACAAGTGGAGAAATACCATCAGGACCTGGAGCTTTCTTAGCATCAAGATTCATCAAAATCCTTCTGATATCCTTTTGACGGAAGACCACAGGAAGCATTGAATGGAGCGTGTTGGGAATGGTGGGAGGTGTTTTACCAAGATCATTAATACATGAGCTGGAAGAAAAATGGGATGCTAGCAGGTCAGCTTTATCCTTGGCTGAAGTGACAACAGAACCATCTGGTTTGGACAGAGGTGGGAGCAGAGATGGGCAAAAGTTGCGGCCAATAGCTTTGGCAAGAGACCAGAATGCTCGGCTACCATTAGGGCAAGAAGCAAGTTTTCTACTCTTAGCCTGTTCAAACTCTAGTTTGGACTGATTAATAACTGCTTTACAATTGTTGCGAGCTTTGGTGTAGGCAGAAAATGAAACTGAAAAATTAGAAACAAGCCAATTACGATATGCAACATTCTTCTCTTGCACAGCCTTAGCACATTTATTGGAAAACCAAGGTTTAGATAAAGGACGAGATTTTAAAGTGGAGTGTGGGATAAAGGATTCCATTCCTGCAAGAATAATTTCACGGACACGATCTGAGCAAACGTTGACATCAGAAATTTTGAAACAGTAATCAGACCAAGGAAAAGAAGAAAAGAAGTCTCGCAGGTCATCCCATTTTGCATTCTTGTAATGCCAAACAATACGAGGTTGGGAATAGCCATGAGATAAAGGTTCCATTGGAGAAGAGACAATCACCAAGTTGTGATCTGAAGCGTCTAAAGGACCTCTCACTTCGACCTTGTACTTAGAAGGGTTGTTTGTGAGAAAAAGATCAAGCGTATTGGCTGTATGATTAGGATTGTCCGGTATTCTTGTAGGTAAATGAACAATCTGTGCTAGGTCATTAATAATTGCAAAAGCCTCAACGTCTCGACCTGCTGGGTCGGTGTGACTAGAAAATGGAAGCCAGCTGGAGTTGTGAACGTTAAAATCACCAAGGAAAATTACCTCACTCTTAGGAAAGTTAGACTGGAGAAAGTCAAGTTGCAAAGAGAGGAAGTCAAAGAGCTCCAAGTGATTAGTGGAGTTGGGAGAACGGTAGAGACAACAGATGAATTTGACACAATGAGGTAGAGAGATTTTAAGCCAGAGAAGATCAAAGAGAGGAGATTCCAAATTGCCAAGTCTCTGACAGGGAATATCAGAACGGACATATGTACAAGTACCACCTTTGAGGCGAAAGGAATCATACAGCAAATAAGTAATGAAATTTTTGGATATGGCGTACATGTGGTAAGAATATACCCAGATCCTTGACATAACGTGGCCTTGACAATGCTCCCCGCATACACACTACTCGGACTCCCTCCAGTCACTATCTGGCAGAGTAGAGGTAGCAAGATTATACACTAGCTGATCCGGAAGCCTCCTAGAGAGTTACCAATAGGTTTGGTCCGGTGTACTATCTAGCGGCCGGCCTGCGAACACCGTTTTAGAGCTGTACCCTCGAAATGTAAGGAATATTGGATCTCGCCACGACAGCCATCATAACCTCAAAAATCATCAATCATACTGCATGATGGAAGAGATAGTGAGGGGTTGGCCGGAACTTAGCTCTAGAGACTAAACATGGGTTCCACCACTTCAAGCCTCCAATAAGCAAAGTGGTGGTATTTCACCGGTTGATGAGAGTCATCTACCACCTAGTACTGCCTGGTAACATAGAGGGGCGGCGTTCCTCCATATGGTGTGGGCGCCACACCTCGACCCCTGCTTACGTTGGTTCACACCTGGGTGGTCACCCACCATGTACTTGTGCATGGAGGTTATACCCAGGATTACTAACAGTCCCACCATCGTGAAGGTGCAAGCAGAGGATTTGGCTGTCATAGACCGTCCGGACTTCGCCGAAATTGGGTCCACTTGACTTAAGTGTCACCCGAATATCAGTTCCATCAGCGTTTTAGACTCCCAGGTAGCAAGAACAGCTTGTCTGGCCTATCTGAGAGAATGTCTGTGACAACCTCAAGGACCATTGCAAAGGACCAATTGAAAAGGTGGGTCATATACTTATCTGGGACAAGTTATTAGCTGTAATAATGATAAGTGGCTGGAAGTCAAGAGAAGAATAAATTTTGGATGGATAGCATTCAGGAAATATAGTCACATACTGAAGAGCAATATACCAGTTTGTCTGAAACGTAAAATAATGAACAAATGTATACTCCCCACCATGACTTATGGGAGTGAAACTTGGGCACTCACCAAAAGAATGGAAGAGAAGCTGAGAACTACAGCTTCTCTTATACAGCTGGAACCAATTATATTGTGAATCAGACTGTTAGATAAGAAGAGAAATACATGGATTAGGCAGCAAACTCAAGTAAAGGGCATTCTTATCAAAACTAAAGAACTAAAATGGTCTTGGGCAGGACACATAGCTCGAAGACATGATGACAGATGGACTAAGAGAATAACAGAATGGTATCCAAGAGGAGCTAGAAGAAAACCTGGAAGACGAAGACGGAGATGGATAGATGAAATTCATCAGTTTGTGGATAGTAAATGGATGGCCTGGGCTCAAAACAGAAGGAACTAGAAAGTTGCTGGAGAGGCCTTCATCCTGCAGTGGATTGAAAATGGCTGATGATAAAGATGAAGGCCTTGAATGGTTTGAGCATGCTCAATGCTCATGGGATTCCTCCTTTTGCTCAGAATAATCGCCTGAGAGGGCATAAATTCAAATTGAGGAAAGAGTTGTAGGATAGATGTGCGGAAGTTTGCCTTTAGTCAGCGTGTGGTTGATTGCTGGAACAAACTTCTGTCTGTCATTGTAGAAGTTGATAGCTTAAATAGATTCAAGGCAGAACTAGATAAACATTTGAAGCGAGTGGATGGGTGAAATCAGATTTTTTTTGGCCGATGCTATATAAGCTTGCTGTCTTGCATCATATGCCTTTGCTAATTCTAATTCAGATTAGACCGCTCAATTTTAATGTCTGCTCTAGAGTAACACTACTTTGAGGAATTTTTAATCTTTATTTGCAAACACTCCAGCTCTGTAAGGGTAAGTCAGTGTTAGAGGTGGTTATCTTTATTTATAACTTTGTTACATTTTATGGCTTTATTATTTTTTTTTCTTTTATACCAAATAAAGAAATACTGTTGAAGATTTAGACAAAAATTGATGTCAGATGAGCTTAGCATAGAAGAAAATGCATAGAATGATTATAAATTATCAGAGAATTCAGAGTCCTACAATAAGTACAAACTAAGTTCCAATCCACACTACATAGACTTCTGCTAGCCCATCTCTAAAACTGTAATGTGTGAATGCAATGCAAAATATTTATTCAGTTTATTAGCAATCTGAACAGGATCATCAATAATTATGCCATTCATATCCAGTGGGACAATTTGATAAGTCCATTTCCTTCTATGTTAACGTATGCAAAGAATTCCTTGATACTTTTCTTTGCATTCCTACGCCAATTTTATCATAATCTACCAGCATAATCCCCTGAGTAACTTGATTACATACTAATTTGTAATTGTTTCAGCTAAAAGTGAACAAAGCACCTGGGGCTGATGGAATCTATCCAGTAATATTAAAAGAAGCCACGAAACAGCTACTTAAACCTTTAGCCATCATAATAATGAGAATAGCCTTCAAAAGTACCTGCAGGCTAGAGGTGTTCAAAATGTATCTCCTGTTCACAAGGGTGTTTCAAAGGATGAAGTTGGGTAACTGCAGGTGTTTGACCTCTGTTCCAAGGAAAATGGAGTTAAAGAAGTACATGTGAGATCGTTTTGATGGGAATGGAGCTATACAGCAATCACAGCATGGGTTTGTTAAAGGGAGACAATGCCTCACAAATCTGGTTAGCCACTGTCAACTCATCTTAAAGGAGCTGAATGCAAAGATTAATTTTGACATCATATACTTAGATTTCAGTAACGCCATTAATACCATATCACATGTATGATTGTTGTATAAATTGATGCAGTGTGGCATTAGGAACAACTTACTACTATGGATAAAGGGATGCCCAAATGTTTGGTGGCAATGAGTGGTTATAAATGGCCACTGCTCTTCATGGTTAATGTGATAAGGGGTCAGTGTGCCCTTATCACTTTAAAAGGTCATTGTGCCCTTACTGCTGTTTTTAATATTTTTTAATGTGATCTTGATATAGGTATTTCCAATTTCACATCTAAGTTTTCTGATGATACAAAAGTGGACACAAGAGTTAATGACAGTACCCAAGGTATGCCACTTCAACAGGATGTAGATATAGTAAAGATAAGGGCTATAAAATAGCAATTTAGGTTTATCAATGATAAATGTAAGGTAATGCATTTGGACAGCAGTAATTTCAGAATAGTGTACCATCTGGGTGGTATCAAAGTGAAGGTAATGGAATGTGAAAGAGATCTTGGGATAATTGTACAGTGTCATGAAATCTCTGGGCAGTGATAAAAAGCTACTAGAACAGCTCACAAGGTTCTGTCAATAATATGCAGGTACTTTGCCAGCAGGGATGAAGAGATGATCATCCTATTGTGTAAAGCGATGGTAGGCTAAATCTGGAATACTGTGTATTGGTTTGAAAACTTCATTTTAGAAAGGACACATCTGTTGGAAATGGTACAGAGGAGAGAGAGAGATTAATTGGGGACACAAAAGGATGTTCACACCAAGAAAGACTGAAGTTCTGTAAATTGCAGTCCCTGGAAACTATGCTTTCTCTGAAGTATAAATGAAATGTATAAGGCCTTAAAAGGATTAAGTAAACTGAATGCTGATGGCATTTGTACCCTTTCTCAGATGACATACAAGGGAGCTAAATTTAATTGCAGAGATTAATGATCGCAGAAGAGATGTGCAGAAATTTTTATTCAGTCAAAGAGTGATTATTTGTTTGAATAAAGTTTGAAATTATTGGAAGTAATAGGTAGAAGTTTTTTCACTCTCCTTAACTGTCTGTATGAGCTTTTCTCCTTTTCATCATGGAGCCAATCACAGTGGTCACAAAGTTCCCTGCTCCTGATCACGTCTGGAAACCTGTGCAAACAGTAGAAATGACTTCTCCAAGTTAATGAACTGTCACTAGTTAGGGCAGCCTCCAATACTGCAATCCTGACCTGCCAGTCATGTCAGGTCAGGATTGCAGGATTTGGCTGGTAGGTCAGGATTGGCTTCAGTCAGTTTCTGCCTTTAACTGTTCATATATCTAAAAGAACAAAAACATGATAGATTCCATTTCTCGCTGCTAGCTTCAACCACAAGCTATGGTAACTGACTGGGACTACCCATGAATGTATTTCTTACTCTAGAGCGAGGGGTGAATTTTATAGAATTAAGGCCCCCGGAAGTAAAATTGCCTTCACAGTCTCTTCAAAGGGGAAAACAGCCATACACAAACCACCGAAATTAGCTCTTTTTATTTCAGTCGCACTGATGGTTTGATCTAATTACAAGGTTCTTGAACCAGCAAATACATTTTATCAATATCACCGACTTTCAGTATGATGCCTTTGTGGAAATGCAATCTCTAGGAACAACTGAAACCCATTAATGCATTATCATCAACTGCCACTTTCAGAGTCATGACCTCCACAATTTATAAACGGAATCAATTATAATTTGTAATATGAGTCCCTTCATCTTAGAATCACTACTAAGCATCCTGAATGCAGTCCTCCAACAGTACTTATTGCCCACCTAAGATTCAGTTTCCATCACAAGTCAATCGATCCCAGCCCATTTTATGTGCCTTTACCTTGCTTAAGTTTCTAGTAAAAGTCCTACTACATATTCTAACAAAACAGCTTCTATCATACTAGCCTCTGCAAATCCACTATGCAATAAAAAATTCTAACCTTTGCTCCCATTTATGACTACATTTCTATGTGCATTCCAAGATAATACTAAAATTGCTGTCATCTACCTTGACCTCAGGTCTGCCTTAGAATGTGCTAATTATTGGCATTCCTCCTACTGTGTCAAAGATATTTCCCAATTTCTCAAAACACTCTCTTGCAGTTTTTATTCTATAAATGGATGCTCCTAATGAGAAAACAGCCCTTCACCAGCCTTGATAGCACATGTGTATTACAAGATAAGAGTGTCATCATGCTTATTATTTACTGCAGTGCTTGTTCATTGTCTTGTACTTAAGAGACATGATATAATTTGCTATGCGTTTGATATCAAGTTAATTACATGTATTAATAGTGACAAATGATGCAAGAAGGCAAGCTTATGATGCATCAGCTAAAAAAAAAAAAAAAATTCCTGCACTACCTATCCTTCCCCACCATTAATTTTTCCTAGTTCTTTCTTGCATTTATTGGAGCCACCAACTTCCATAACAATATGTGGAAGTTTGTTTCAACAATCTGGACGAAAGAAAACTTCTGTGCATCTGCCCTGTAACCATCCTCCCTCAATTTGAATTTATACCTCATGTGTAGTCTGAGCAAGAACAATTCCATCAGCATTGAGTATGCTCAATCCATTCAAAGCCTTAATACCTTGGAGGTGGTACCTTAATACCCAGTCAGATCACCTTAGAGGTGCCTAGTCTGAAGCCTTTCTTTGGAAGACCACCCTTTTCTTTCCCTCGCCATTCTCATTGCCCTTCTTTGAACCTGTTCCATCAGATCTATATCCTTCTTAAATTGAGTCCTCCAGACCTGTATGTGGTACTCAAGATAGTGGCTACATTTCTAATGGGGAACAATGCAACCAGTCGAGGATACCACGTTGGAAAACCAATCATGCCAAATGGAATGCCTTTAGACATCTGGCAATGTTCAATACCACTACAGTTGGCCAGGGGCCAATTAATGAGTCAGTATAGCACATCATAGAAAGTATTGTTACGGGCAGTGGAGTTGCAGTCCCAAGGACATCGTCCCAGTTTCCATGTTTTCCAAAACCATGGTGAAATTGAGACTGCACAGCAGCTAGAAAGGCTCAAAACAAAGCATGGGGAATATTTCATCGTTACCCCACCACAGATAATTTAATAGCCTACAAACATGAATGTGCCAAAGCAAGTTACATCAGACATCAGTGCCAAAAGGAATCTTGGATAGGATTTGCATCCTCCCCCACACGGCTGCCATCCAAAGCCATCTGGGACAAAGTTCAGAAAATGAAGGGCAAATACACATCACACCTTTCATTGATCCTGGAACATAATGGATGTACAATTGCAGACTGAACTGCAATTGCAAATACTCTCGGGGAGACATTCGCTAAATGTCTTCAGAAACATCCTACCCACCAGAGTTCCTGGCACTCAAACAAAGATCAGAAAAACATCACCTGAAGCTGTCTTCTAACAATTACAAGGACCAAAATCAGCCCTTCACACAGTCGGAGCTAAAAGCAGCACTCTCACCATCCAAGGCAAGTGCTGTTGGGCCAGATGACCTCCAAAATGAGATGATTAAACACCATTTGTCAGAATCCATGGATCGTTTGCTCTGTCTCTATAGTAGAATCTATATTGAAGAGACGTTTCCGGATATATGGCTGTTCTTGTTGTATTTCTGAAACCAGGAAAGGATAAAAATTACCATCTTATTGCTGTGGCGAGCTGCCTGGAATGAATGGTCAATGCTCGCCTTTTAGAAGCTAACAACCTCCCTTCCAGGATAGTGTGGCTTCCAAAGGAACAGTTCATCATTCGACCATTTAATCTCCCTGGAAACAGCTATTCATGATGCTTACCTGAAATGCGAGCACCAGGTGTTGGTTTTCTTTGATATGGAAAGAGCGTATGACACAGCTTGGAGATATGGAATTTTAAAAGACATATATAACTTTGGTCTTAGAGGATACATTGCCCTCTTTATAAAAAACTTCCTTGCAGACTGGTCTTTCCAAGTTCGAATGGAATCCACCCTCTCCCGGTCATTTTGCCAAGAAGAGGAAGTTCCACAAAGATCAGTTCTAAGTGTTACGGTTTTTGCTATTAAAGTTAACTATTACTGAACAACTTCTTCCAACCATAAACCGTGACCACCAAATACGGATGCGGAAAGGTCAGGGAATGACCATCGCATATCCCCGGAGCAATATGGCCTTAGGGTGCCTCCATAGCCAGATGGGAAGGAGCAGTAGCACACACTTCTTGATTAGACCGGGGTTCGAGCCCATCACCACCAAATACGGAGGATGCGGAAAGGTCAGGGAATGACCACCGCATATCCCGGAGCAATATGGCCTTAGTTGCTAATGCTCCTAAAAACTAAATAACTAACTAACTAATATGGCCTTAGTTGCTAATGCTCCTAAAAACCAAATAACAACAACCAACCATAAACAGTGCACTCTTTGTAGATGACTTTAGCATCTTTTTGCAGTCGTGCAATATGAGAGTCATTGAAAGACAATTGCAGCATGCCATTGACCACATCAACTCTTGGGCAGTGGCTAATGGTTTCAGGTTCTCGCCACAGAAGACTATCTGTGTACACTTTTGTTGCAAACGTAACCTTCACTCTAAACTTGGACAAAAAATCATTCCAGTAGTACCCAAGATAAAAATTCTTTGGGCTCATTTTTGATAAGAAGTTGACATTTCTACCATATATCCATCAACTGCGCACAAAGTGCACGAGTGGGTTGAACCTCCTACATGCCATCTCCTCCAATAAATAGGGAGCAGACCACTCCACTTTATTCTGCCTTTATCATGTGCTTGCCAGATCTAAATTAGACTGTGGGTCCCAGGTGTATGCATCTGCTAGAAACAGCATACTTACGTGGCTAGACCCAGTTCACCACCAAGCTATCTGTATTGCTACTGGAGCATTTAGAACATCCCCTGTCCAGAGTTTATATGTCAGAGCAACTGAACCAATTCGACAAAAGCAATTGTCTTTAATATATACCTTTAAATTAAAATCCATGCCAGACAACCCTACGTGGACATCCATTTTCGAGCCACGATGCGAAAAACTATGTAACATTCATTAGACTGCCAACTGTCTTTTGGTATCCATGTCTAAGAGCTGCTCAGAGAAATCGACATCATAGTAAACAATGTTGCCCAGTCACCAAGGCAACCACTACCATCATGCCACTTCATTAAAAATTGGGATAAGGCCATAACTCAATCTTCAGTCTACCAACAATTCTACGCTGCCCACCGAACCGAATATTCCGACTTCTTGCCTGTCTTCACTGATGGCTCGAAGTTGGAGTTGTCTGTCGGACCTGCTGCTATCTTTTCAGGTTGTACTATCTCTGTGAAGATTCCCCAAGAATGCAGCATATATACAGCTGAGTTGTATGCTATAGAGTTAGCCTTGGACCACATTAAAACCCACAAGTATCAAAGGTGTATGGTGTACACTGATTCTCTAAGTACACTGCAGGCTTTATTGGGGATGAGCTATAATCCTCATCCATTCGTGACCCAGATTCAGCAGACATGACATTCTCTGTCTGAGTGTTCATTCGTTTTTGCTGGATTCCAAGCCACATTGGGATCAGGGAAAATGAACTGGCAGATCCAATATGAGGGTCTTTTTTTTGAAAGACAATTGTAACATGCCATTGACCACATCAACTCTTGGGAAGTGGCTAATGGTTTCACTATAATAACATAAAAACCCACAGAATTCCAACTATTGGTGTTATCACAAATGCAGTGAGATCGAGTGTGTGGTAGTGACCTCCAGAAATGTGCTTTAGTAAAATTTGAGCTAGTGTGAGGTGATAATAGTGTGTTTTTGCCTTAACCCTGTGAAGTTCTTTACAGAAAATTTCATTTTGACCATTGTCATGGTGCTGACTAAGAGAATAAGTGACAGTAGTACTAGTAAATCTACCAACAAAAGGAATGCGATTGATTTGGATTAGAAAATTAAAATAAATAAGGATGTATGAAAATGGTCAGACATTAACAAGTGTCGCGCCGAATTCAGATTTGTCAATAATAATATAGTAGCAATATGTGATTAGTCATTCCGAGTTATGTAAAAGTCGACTTACATAAGAAGTCCCGGAACGTATCTCTTACATATGTTGGGGATTTCTGTATTTTTGGAATAACCGAGAAATCGATTATCCGGGATTTTTTATACCAACTATCTGGTGATCTGGCAAGATTACCAGAACCCCACAACACTTATTGCTTGTTAGTCCACTAAACAGACCACCGGCAGCTAATACATGCTAAATTACTGTGCAAGAACTGTGGAACTCTAAAATTTACCTTTTATTATTTCTTTATTGATATATCTTTTATACCTTTTAAACCTATGTTATTATCGTTATTGATATATCTTTAATACCTTTTATACCTATGTTATTATACATCTCAACATTTCGGTGACCTAATTTATTAGGTCACTGAAAGCTTAAATTTTTTATATATGAACTGGTTTTGGCACATTATAGCCTTATTTGCTAATGCGCCAATAAAATCCAAAACAAACCAATCAGGATGGTTACTAACTATTGCCGTGCACAATGGGATAATCACCTCCTTATCTTGCTAATGATTGCTGTATTTAATTGCAATTGACTTTTCAGTATGCTTGCCAAACTTGTTTCCACTTATTGATTGGACAGTTAAAATCTTCATAACAGTGACCACTTTCCAGTAATATGCACACTTTCTACTAAATCTCCTTCTCAAACTGAAATAAAAACAATCTGGAAGTTTGATAAAGCTAACTGGATGAAACTGGCACATTTAGATATTCAGACCATTGAGTCTCTCACCATTGACTCTGTGGTAAGTTACTTCACTCAGCAAATAATGGCAGCTACAGAAACTTTTGGCGCCTCCGTAGCCAGGTGGGAAGGAGCAGCAGTGCGTAGCACACGCTTCTTGATTAGACCAGGGTTCGAGCCGTCACTACCAAATACAGGGAATGACCACCGCATATCCCTGGAGCAATATGGCCTTAGTTAATGCTCCTAAAAACCAAATAACAACAGAAACTGTCATACCCAAATCATCTATGAAAACCCACCCGCACCCAAAAATATGGTGGGATGAAGCCTGTAGCAATGCCAAAAAAGAGAAGAATAGATACTGGAATTTATTTTGCAAACACCCAACCACTGCTAATCTGATACAGTTTAAGAAAGCAAGAGCTGAAGCTCATCATATACAACGAATGAGTAAAAAAAGAGACATGGTATATGCCTCCACTATAAATAGAACCACAGACATCAAAACAGTTTGGACTAAAGTAACAAGAATTAATGGGAAATACCCTCCTATAACCACTCCAATATTACTACTGAATGGGAAAGACATCTTAATCATCTTGAAATTGCCAATTTTTTAGGTGAAATGTTTCAAACAATCTCAGCTGTAACTGCCTATGAGCCA
Organism: Mastigoproctus giganteus; assembly: GCF_048544385.1. Lineage (NCBI taxonomy): Eukaryota > Metazoa > Arthropoda > Arachnida > Uropygi > Thelyphonidae > Mastigoproctus > Mastigoproctus giganteus. The sequence goes on along the minus strand of NC_143585.1, from coordinate 139,623,327 downwards.
ACTTTTCAGCTACATAAAATACAAGCAGAAAAATATATTCTGAATTTTAATACTACATGCACTTTCCATATAATGTATATATGGAAAGTGCATGACTAAGTAATTCAGTGTACTCTTATGCTGGCTTAGCCTATTATGCCAAGTTATATTATTTGAGTGAAGAGTTCCAGTCTGCTCTTCTAAATTTATATGATAGCATCTTTTGTGAGCATTACTACCCTACTAGTTGGTGTCATTCAATTGTATTAGCATTTCCAAAATAAGGAAAGAACCATTCTGATCCAACAAATTACCGACCTGTTGCTTTAACTAGCTGTTTAGGAAATGTTATGCCAGGTTGACAGGATTCCTGGAGATGGAAAATATCCTAAGTCAAAATCAATATGGCTTTTGAAGAACATCAACATTTGACCTCATATGGTCAAAGCTGAAGGAAACATTTGAAATGCATTTCTCAGGAATGAACACTAAGTAATGATATGTGTTGACATCAAAAAACCTTTCAACCCAACCTGGCAATGTGGGATTCTTCACAATCTCTATGTTTCTAATCTTCAAGGTTATTTTCCAAAATTTAGCTTGAACTTTTTGAGCAATAGATCCTTTCAGATACGTTTTCACTTTGCTCTCTCCCAAACATTTGTGCAAGAAGAAGAGGTCCTCCAGGGTTTTGTGCTTAGTGCCATGCTCTTCTCCATCAGGATTAATTCAGTTACCAAATGCGTTCCTGACACAGTCAAAACATTCCTGTACACTGACAATCTCACAATCTCATGCCACTCTAAAAATATATGTGTAACTGAAAGGCACCTTCAAGGTAGAATTAACAAGATTGTTCAGTGGGCAAAAAATAATGGTTATCAACTTTCTAAGCAAAAAACAACAGCAATTTATTTTCGCTGTAAATGGAATTTCCATCTTGATCGGACTTACAACTGTACTCTCATCCTACTTTTCAACATAATATTACATTTCTTGGACTAACTCTAGATAAAAAATTAAGTTTTTTGGAGTATATTAAGCACATCCGTAGAACCTGTTTAAGGATGCTGAATCTACTCAGGGCAATTTCTGTTATGCCATGGTGTGCAGATCGATACATGCTGCTACATCTGTACCCTTCACTAATTAGATCTAGACTAGACTATGGGTCTCCCGTATATGCCTCAGCCAGACAAATTTTATTAAAATGGTTTGATCCTGTACATCATAATACTCTCTGAATTTCCCTAGGAGCTTTTCGTACATCACCAGTTCAGAGTCTCTTTATACAGAAGCATATGAACCACCTCTACTCCTTCGGGCGCCTCCGTAGCCAGGTGGGTAGGAGCAGCAGTGCATAGCACACACTTCTTGATTAGACCGGGGTTCAAGCCCGTGACCACCAAATACGGAGGATGCGGAAAGGTCAGTGAATGACCACCGCATATCTCTGGAGCAATATGGCCTTAGTTGCTAATGCTCCTAAAAACCAAATAACAACAACATCTATTCCTTCGCTGGCATGCTTGTATTAAACTATGCAGCTAAAATCAGAAGGTCCCGCATCATCCTATGTGGCAGTATCTGTTCACACTAAAATGGAATAATTTGTATAAAAATAAATCGTGGAATTAAGTTGCAAAGCTTAAACGCATGTTGGGAACTAAATATAGATAACATAATTCCAGATGAAAGCATGGCTACACTGCCATGGCAAATACCCTTGGCACACATTGATAAACATTTCCAACAGTGGGAAATGAATGCGCTTCCAAATTTCAATATTAAGCAAAGTCTATGTTGTACACTCTTTTCAATTCTCTAATTTCACCCACATTTACACCGACGGCTTCAAGACAGATAGTAAAGCTTAATGAAAAAAGACATCAAGCTTCTTGAAGAGGTCCAAAGAATGGCAACTCGAATGGTGAAATCAGCAGGACGACCATATGTGGAAAGACTCCGATTGTGTGTGGGCTACAGAGCTTGGCAACCAGGCACCTTCAGTGGTGACCTGATTGAGGTTTATAAATTTCTGAGAGGGATTAGTAAAATGAATGGTGGAATTGTAACAGATTGCACATACAATTAGGTATAAGTAATTACTAACCAACTACTCTTATAGATAACTCTATCATAATCCAAGTTATTAAATATTAGTATACTAATTTGCACTATATGTCATTGCTTCCCCCCCCCTCCCACATTTTCTGTTAAATTATATATATAATTTAACAGAAAATGTAAGAAAAAACTATAAAACACCATAAAATATAAGAAAAAAGTTTAAAATATAATGGAAGCAGAGTGTGAATGAAGAGTTGAGCGAATTACATTATCTCTCCCCGAACTCTACCCCCTTGATAGGATGATGGGCAGATGGCCCATTATGGCCCCCTGGCCATCCTAGCAGACACCATGCCGTGGCTGGCGTGGTGTGGGACACTGACACTGGCTAGCATGGCTTGCCCCCTGGCCAGTGGGATAGAGCACCTACACAGGCACGCCAACATAGGGATCCTTCATTCCTACCACCTGAGTTGGTTGTTCTCTCACTCCCCATCCCCCAACCCAGGTGTCTCCCCCTTCACCTGGGGGTAACCTCACTGCCACCTGTCAACTCCCACCCCACCCCCAGGACAGGATGGGCATCCAGTCCCTGAGGCCCTCTTCTGTCCCCCCTTTCAACCAGGTGGGTGCCTTCAGTACTGCCCCCCCTTTCACTCTACCAGTTTAATCCCCACACTTCCTGTCTCCCCACTACTATCAACTACTTTCATTTTTTTTTTTTTTTATACTGGGTTTTTCCTGTCTGTAGCCTTGGCTACCACAGGGTTCACCCCTCCAGTGCTTCATACTCCATATTGCCCAGTCCATCTCTCGTGGCATTTGGACAGTAAACTAGAGGTTTTTGTGTGAAAACACAGGTCCCCCTAAAAGGCTGGATGAACAACACAACCCCACATTAATCCCATATAAATCTGGCCTTTACAGAGTTTTGTATTCATCACATTGTCTGATGCAGAGTTGGGGGAAATTCCCAGAGCTGCATTACAAATAACACTGTACACTATGTTCTAACAAATTCCGGAACTAAGGGTCATAAATTCAAATTACAGGGCTTGAGATTTAGATTAGATTGTAGGAACTTTTCTTTTAGTCAGCAAATCGTTGATAGCTGGAAGAAGTTACCCTCGCAGGTAGTTGAGATTAATAGTTTGAATAAATTCAAAGGTCAACTGCATATTTACATAGTGAGGAGGGAAGCATATAATTTGTGTTTTCTTATCTACTTAGTTTTTTTTTTTTTTTTTTTTTTTGCTAGTGCAGCAAAAGCCTGTGGCTTCCTTGCACTATAGCTGTAGTTCTACCAAATATTACAATATCTCATCAGCTCCCTTTGGAGAGCAGAACTTACACCACAGAACTGTATACTATCCTGATGGCCTTAGAGAATGTAAAGCCGACCGGGCTAGCCGGGTGGGTAAAGTGCCTGCCTGGCAACTCAAAGGTTGCGGGTTCGAATCCTGCCTCAGGCTTGGATTAGAGTAGAAAATACAAAAACCTTGGGAGGTGCATTATGGCCACAGAAGCCGATGCGCCAACAACTAACAAAAAAAAAAGAGAATGTAAAACAGTTTTCATACCCTCAAACCATTATTTATATTGATTCCTTAAGTGCTGAATCTACTCTTCGATGTAAACTTCCTTCCAGTCATTCCTTTTTACAACAAATTTAAATAAATTTAGCACAGCTTCTTACAAACAGGCAAAAAATAATCTTCTATTGGATACCCGGACATGTTGGAATCACAGGAACAAACAAGAAGATTTTTCTGCCAAGAATGTGAGTTGCATAACATAAGACATCCAGATTAGAATGGAAGCAGAGTGTGAATTACTGATTACAAACACATCATACTATGTACCGGTAGGAAAAATGACTATCCATTTGGCAGGAGAACAAAAGCAATAAACTGTTCCAGATTAAAAATGATCACAAGTAGTGACCATCAAGCCTAAGAGGGAATAGGAAGGAAGAAGTCATACTTGCTAGATTCCAGTGCTAGAACATAATGTATGTACTATTGCAGACTCAAAAGCAATAACCAATGCTCTTGTGGATACATTTGCTACCATCCCAGCAACCTCATCTTACTCCCCTGAGTTTCTGGTCCTTAAACACAAAGCTGAAAAAAAGCCCTTAAATTTACATCAAAGGGCTCCCACCCATATAATGTGCCTTTTACCACTATGAGCTAAAAACAGTACTTGTACTCACAAAAGCTACAGCACAGTTGTTGGACCAGATGACATTCATTATGAAATGATGAGACGCCTGTCACCAAAATCCATGGAACACTTGCTCTTCCTATACAACAAACTCTTCCTTGAAGAGCAGTTTACAGACGCCTGGCGTAAGGCAATTATTTTGCTTTTGTTAAACCAGACAAGGATCCTAAATTTCCTACAAATTACTGCCCTATCGCTCTTACTAGCTGCTTGTATAAATTATTGGAGAGAGTGGTCAGTGCTCATCTTTTATGGTATTTAGAATCAAGTGACCTTCTCTCCAGATATCAATGCATCTTCCAAAAGAATAGGTCCACTTTGGACCATTTAATTAGAATGGAAACATCTATTCGAGATGCTTTCCTTAAAAGAGAGCACCTGGTGTCAATCTTCATTGACATGGTGAAAGCGTGTGACACAACTTGGAGATATGGTATTGTAAAAGATATTTACAACCTTGGTCTTAGAGGCCACCTTCCTGTATTTATTAAAAACTTTTTATCGTCTTGTTCCTTCCAAGTTCGAGTAGGATCCATCCTCTCTCTCGGCCTTTTAGCCAAGAGGAGGGTGTTCCGCAAAGATCCATTTTAAAAGTTATGCTTTTTGCCATTAAAGTTAATTCTATTACCGAACAACTTCCTCCAACCATAAACAGTGCACTGTACGTTGATGATTTCAGCATTTTTTCCCATTCGTGCGACACGAGAGTTATGGAGAGGCTACTACAACAAGCCATTGACATCTTAACTCCTGGTTAAAGGCCAATGGTTTCAGGTTCTCATCAGAGAAGACTGTTTGCATCCATTTTTGCCGCAAGCGTAATCTTCACCCGGAAACTGAATTAAGTCTTGGACAAACTACTATTCCAGTAGTAGCGGAAACAAAGTTCTTGGGACTCATGTTTGACAAAAAGCTGACATTTCTCCATCATATCCGTCAGCTACGCACCAAATGCACGAGAGAGCTGAATCTTCTTCGTGCTCTCTCTTCTACCTGTTGGGGTACAGACCAGTGCACTTGTGTGGTCAAAATTAGATTATGGATGTCGTGTGATATATGCATCTGCCAAGAATAGCATCCTTCGGTGGCTTGATCCCATCCACCACCAGGCTGTCCACATTGCTATTGGTGCATTTAGAATGTCTCCTGTCCAACGTCTTTATGTTGAAGCTAATGAACCATCTTTGTCCCTTTGCTGAAAACAGTTGTCTCTGTTGTATTCTGTCAGGCTTAAATTCCTGCCAGACCATTACACATTGTCATCTGTATTGGAGCCACGTTGGGAAAATCTGTACAGCACTCGTAACATGGCCAATCGTCCATTCGGTATTCGTATCCAAGGCCTATTCAGAAATTTGGACATCACAGTAGATGACATTGCCCCATCACCTAGGCAGTCCCTTCCATCCTGGCATGCTCTTGTTCCCATCTGCAACTTCTCTCTTAGCAACTGGGGGAAGGATAATACTCCATCTGTCTACCTGCAGCTCTATTCAGCATGTCGATTTGAACATTGACTTCTTACCAATCATCACAGATGGTTCGAAGTCAGAGGTCTGTTGATCTGCAGCCGTCTTCCCAGATGCTACCATATCTGAGCAGATCCCATCTGAATGCAGCATATTTACTGCAGAGCTGCACGCAATTGAACTAGCCTTGGATCACATACATCACACCACCACCAAAAATGTGTTATATATACTGATTCTCTTAGTTCACTACAGGCTTTGTCATCAATGAGGTGCAATCCTCATCCAGTCTTGTCCCAGGTACAGCAGAGGATACAATCCCTTTCTGAATTGGAATTTGATATTCGCTTCTGCTGGATCCCTAGCCACGTTGGGCTCCTGGGAAATGATTTGGTGGACTCTGCAGCCAAATCAGCGACTTATTATAACTCTTGTTGGTTAGTCCCCTATACAGACTACAGGCAAGTAATTAGAAAGAAACTGGTTTCCCAATGGCAATACTCTTGGCATGGGCAGGCTGAAAATAAGCTATACAAGATTAAGCCTGTAATCGAACACTGGCCGTCTAGCCTTCACAGGGACCATAAGGAGGAAGTTGTTCTAGCTCAGCTCCGCATAGGACATAATCATCTGATGCATGCTTTTCTGCTGAGGGCTGATGACTGTCCTATGTGCTAGTATTGCGACTCCATTTTAACATTGAAACTTATCGTTATTGATTGTCCAAGATTTTTAAATGCATGCCATTTTTGTTTTAGCGTTTTTAACCGTCTGACTGAGCCTTATACACTCAGTCAGATTTTAACCGACACAGACAATATGTCCACAATTTTTAACTTTTTAAAAATTACAAACCTCTATACACGTATATAAATGTTTTTTAATAAATTATGTATATTTCTTTTATCAGATATTTTACTTGCCTTTTAACCATTTATACATATTAATATATTACTGTTTATTTAACCTGTGTCTTATTTAAATATTGGACTTGGCACTTCATGGCCTTAGTTGTTCATGCACCATAAAAATCAAAACCAAACCAAACCCTGGCATGCTCACGTTCCAGCATATGACTGTCCCTTAAGAACTGGGTAAAGTCTGGTACTATATCATCTATCTACTTGCAGCTCTGTTCAGCACACCGAGCTGATCATTCCGTCTTCTTGCCAGTTTACACTGATTGCTTGAAGTCTGAGCCACATGTAGGATCTGTTGCTGTCTTTCCAGACACCACCGTATCAGAGCAGATTCTCCACAAATCTAGTATATACACTGCAGATTGGATGCAATACAATTAGCCTTGGACCACATCAGAACTTGTCAATACCAATGGTTTATTATAAACAGCAGACTCTCGATTTACTGCGATCAAATTAACCAGGACAGTTAAAGACTCCAAATTAAAAATAAAAAAAAAACCCAACCAGAAATCATAAAATTCAAGTAATAATTAGAATAGGTATAAACAGATGTTTTGCAAATCGTAAATAAGTGACAAGAAGCGGCGTTATAAGTTGTCATTGGGAGATAATGTACCTATTATCTTGCAACCCCTGCTGTCTTCACACCTACTGCTCAAAAAAAAAAGAACATGTTTAGTTTGTTTTAGTGCATCACGTCGATTCTTGTGTTCTGTTGCACCACAAAAAGACAAATTTTGTTTCGTTATTTATGTCAGGGATGTCAAAATTTTTTCATTTAGTAAATTTTTTTTTTTGTTAAGAAATCGCAAAAATGATGGGTAAACACAAGAGTTGTGCTTTCAGTTAAACAAAAACTTGAAATTATTCAAAAGTTTGAAAACGGTGCATCCATTAAATCTTTAAAGAACCGTTATAATGTTGGTGACCAAACCATATACGACATCATAAAAAAATGAAGGGAAGCTATTAGATTTAAAATGGACATCGTAAAAAATAAAGGGAGGCATCGTATTAGAGACGCGAGTAGTGGGTGGTAAGTTTTTTTTAGTTTTTTTATCTATCGCCATACTTTTTACATAGGTTGCTGAACATTTTTCGATACAGCTTACTGTATCGAAAATTTACAGCTTACTGTAAGTTTAAAAAAAAATTTACGTAAGTTGGGGATAAGTCCCCAACTTACGTAAATTTTTTTGAAATTTTTTTTTTTTTTTTTAGGATTGTAAAATTTAAAACAAACAAAAAAAATAATAAGGAATCAATAACAACGATCACGGCACGCACAAATTTCACAAGTGAGATGCGGAGTAACAAGCAAAAAAATAGGAAAGAAGAGAAGATTCTTACAATTTATTTATTGTTTTTTTTTTTATGTAACTCAACATTTCAGTGTAGGGGACACATGCATTTCACTATAATAACATAAAAACCCACAGAATTCCAGCCATTAGTATTATCACAAATGCAATGAGATCGAGTATGTGGTAGTGACCTCCAGAAATGTGCTTTAGTAAAATTTGAGCTAGTGTGAGGTGATAATAGTGAGTTTTTGCCTTAACCCTGTGAAGTTCTTTACAGAAAATTTCATTTTGACCATTGTCATGGTACTGACTAAGAGAATAAGTGACAGCGGTACTAGTAAATCTACCAACAAAAGGAATGCAATCGATTTGGATCAGAAAATTAAAATAAATAAGGATGTATGAAAATGGTCAGACATTAACAAGTGTCGCGCCGAATTCAGATTTGTCAATAATAATATAGTAGCAGTATGTGATTGTTCATTCCGAGTTACGTAAAAGTCAACTTACATAAGAAGTCCTGGAACATATCTCTTACACATGTCGGGGACTTCTGTATTTTTGGAATAACCGAGAAATCGATTATCCGGGATTTTTTTTTTACCATCTATCCCGGAAAATCGAGAGTCTACTTTATTCCGATTCTTTGAGCTTATTGCAGGCTTTATTATCTTTGAGGTACAATTCTCGTCCAATCTTGCCTCGGTTCAGCAGAAGTTACATTCCCTTTATGAACATAAATTTGATATCCGCTTCTGCTGGATTCCTAGCCACATTGGGATCAGGGGAAATGATTTGGCTGATAGTGCAGCCAAATCAGCAATTCTCACTAATCGTCATGGTCTGTCAGTCCCCTCATGGAATGGACATACTTCAAATAAAATGCATTAGATAAAGCCTGTAAATCAAACCATGGCAGTCTAGTCTGCACAGGGATTTTAAAGAGGAAGTTATTCTTGCTTGGCTCTGCATAGGACCCAGTCATTTGGCACATTCCTTTTTGCTGAGGGCTGATGGCCCTCCTTTGTGTGTCTTGTGGTACCATTTTATCCATTAAGCATATTTTAATTGATTGCACAAATTTTATTAATGATACCTGCTTTACCACTATTAACTCTCTGACTGAGCTTTATACACTTAGATTTTACCCCAAAACAACAACACGTCAGCTGTTTTTAAATTTTTACAACATATTCATTTGTATATATGTATTTAAATACTGAACATATATTTTTAATACATATGCTGCCTTTTACTTATATAACCTTTTGACAAGGTAACCTCCTTCAGAGGTTACCAGAATTTATTTTTAACTCTCTAAACTTGTCTTGGCATGTATGTAGTATGCTTCTTATGCCGAAAAATCAAAAACCTAACATAATCTAACCTTTATTGACATTCATTCTCCAGTTCCTGGCATCACTCTTATGTACTGACAATTACCAAACTAGAGAAAGAACACTATTCCCTACAACTATAGACCCATTTCTCTCACCAGCTGCTTAAGTAAAACTCTGGAAAAAAGGATAATAACATGGTATCTTGATTCCCAAAATATGATTTGTGATAATCAGTTTGGTTTCAGAACAAATTGATCATCCCTGGATCTCATGGTTAAAGCTGAAAGAAACATCAGGATTGCATTTATTTGAAATGAACATCTCATGGTGTCAAAGAAGGCCTTTGACACCACTTGGCGTTTTGGTATCCTGAGAGGTTTTCATTCCCTTGACCTGAGAGGCCACTTAATGTATTTCCTGTAGAATTTCTTTAAAGTTTGCTATTGGCAAGTCCTTTCACAAACATACATACAAGGAAGCCTATGGTGGCTCTGTTCTCAGAGCCACCTTATTTGCAATAAGAATAAATATGATGACCGAAAATATTCCCAACACTGTAGTTTCATACCTATGCCAATGAGCTCACTGTCTCTTGCAGTTCACAGAACATGAGTTTCATTGAGAGGCAACTGCAAATCTAATCAACTGAAAACATATGGAGGATGCATCCAGATCCAGAGCTACACTTAACAAATCATCCTATCTCAGTTGTGAACAGCGTTTATCTCCATGGTCTGATTTTCTATAGTAAATTGAACTTCTCAAACATCTACAGACTTGTTAGAAAAAGATGAACTTACTCATAGTTTTTTCTTCTACATCATGGGATGCAGATCTTTACATCTTACTTCACTTATATGCAGGGTGTCTCAAAAATATTGGTACAAACATTTAGGGGAGGTAGGTAACATCTAAAGGAATGTGAATCTCATAGGAACCCATAACCGGAAACGTCACCGTAAGTCGGTACACGGCGCTGTTCATCAGTTCGCGAGCGAGAAAATTTCTGGTTTACTCATTCAAGCAGTAGTCGCCGCATGAAGAGCATGCATCGATATATGAACTGTGAGCTGGCAGACATGCACCTAGTGTATGAATTAGCTGAGGGCAATGGACGAGCCGCTGAACGAATTTATGGAGAATGCTTCCCAGACAGACATGTACCGGACCACCATTTGTTTGCGTGTGTGCATCAAAATTTGTCCAATTATTGGTCATTTAGAGGTAACAGGAGTAGTGCGGGCAGACCACGTTCGACGCAAACTCCCGCCATGGAAGAAAATGTGTTGAATGCCGTCCAGAATAATCCTACTTCCAGCACACGTGCCATTGCCTCTGCCTTGGGAGTGTCTCGTTGCAATGTACAGCATGTCTGGCATGACGATTCCTTACACCTCCTTTCATCTCCAAAGGGTGCAGTTACTGCTCCCCCCAAGATCATCCTGCACGTGTGGCTTTTGCGCAGTGGTTTCTCTAAGAAAGTGTTCAAGACTTGAATTTTCCAGCCTATATTTTGTTCACGGATGAAGCCTATTCAATCAGCACAGTGCTCATGTGTGGGCTCACAACAACCCACACGATGTGCGCCCCCATGTGGCACGACATCACTTCGCAATAAATGTGTGAGTAGGTATGGTCAGTGACTGCTTAGTCAGCCCATACCTGTTACCATTCCGCATGAACTCCGCTAAATATCGGATCTTTCTTGAACAAGTTCTACCAGGGTTACTTGACGATGTTCCAGCAAATGTGAGACGCAACATTTGGTTTCAACATGACGGTGCACCTACCCATTATGGAAGGTGTTTTGTGACCATTTGATAAGGTGTTTTGGGCGTCAATGGATTGGCCGTGGTGGACCCGTTGCCTGGCCCCCACGCTCACCTGATTTATCGAGCCTTGATTTCTTTCTGTGGGGGGCCCTCAAATCTATCGTGTATGAATCGCCTGTGGAGACAGAAATGGATCTCGTGGCGAGACTCGTCTGCGCTGCTGCTACTGTCAAAGAAACTCCAGGTGTGTTCGACTGTGTCCGCCAATCCATGCTGCGTCGGTGTCACGCATGCATCGCATCTCATGGTGGAACCTTCGAGTATCTGTTGTAACATCATGAAATGCATCCATCTCATACTCCATTGTTAATATTATGTCAAATAAATGTTTGCCACTAATTACTGTCTTGTGTCATTTCTGCTTCTTGTGCCTCTGCTACTACTTTCCCATGACGTTTCCGATTATGGGTTCCTATGCAATTCACATTCCTTTAGATATTACCTACCTCCCCCAAACATTTGTACCAATATTTTTGAGACACCCTGTAGAGACCTAATCAGATCCCACCTTGATTACCGTGCTCCAGTATATGATTCTGCTAGGGATCATGTGCTAGTGTGGCTTGCCCCATTCAATATTCTGCCATCAAGATTGCTATAGGTACTTATATAAAGTTACCAGTAGAACTTCCCCTCTGTCACAGGAGAGGTTACTTCTGAACTGTGTAGCTAAAATTCTGAGTCTACCTATCCACCCCATTAGGCCAATAATTAATAATCCATAATTCACAATGTACTTTAGAAGTAAACCCAGGGCAGCTCAGCCTACTGGTATCAGATTGCAGGCATCATCACAAACTTGGAATTAAGATCTTGACGAAGTCCACTAAGATCTAGACAGTTCAGATCCCCCCATGCTTCTCTATTTAAACCATCCTGTGAGAGTTATTTCCAAAACTGGGTAAAACATTCCCTTGCAAATATCAGAATACAATAACTCCATACTACTCACAAAATTATCTGCATTTTACAAAAATATATACTGATGGATAGTCTTATAGTGCAATGAGTGCTGCAGCCGTCTTCCCTTATAACACCATCTCTGTATCATTTCCAGCTGAAATGCAGCAGTTATATAGCTGAATCATGGCCCATCAAGCTTTTTCTAGAAAATATTCTCCATCCAATCAAGAAAAGTATAATATATATAGACTCTGAGTGCACTTTTAGCCTTACAAAATATCTTCTCACCAACTCATCCTGCCTTGCGCCTCCGTAGCTGGGTGGGAAGGAGCAGCAATGCGTAGCACACGCTTCTTGATTAGACTGGGGTTCAAGCCTGTCACCACCAAATACGGAGAATGCGGAAAGGTCTAAGTGATGACTACTGCATATTCCCGGAGCAATATGGCCTTAGTTGCTAATGCTCCTAAAAACCAAATAACAAACAAACAATCAAGCCCGTCACCACCAAATACGGAGGATGCGGAAAGGTCAGGGAATGACCACTGCATATCCCCGGAGCAATATGGCCTTAGTTGCTAATACTCCTAAAAACCAAATAAAAACAACCACCATCCTTTAATAAAAACTATAAAAAATAAGCTGTGTATATACAGGAACACCAGTAGGCAGTCAACTTTTGCTGGATTCCAGACCACCAAAATATCAGGGAATGAAAGTGCAAGTTATTAGTATTAGCATTATAGTGGCAAATGATGCAATGAAACAAGCTTATACAGAATCAGACAAAAAAAAAAAAAAAAAAAAAAAAATCACCATTTCACCTATCAGTTCCCTCCAATAGTTATTTTTTTTAATTATATTATTATCATCAGCCATATGGTGCAAGAAAGTCATCTGACATCCATTTAGTTCATCTGACATCCATTTAGGCCTATACCTTGATGAAAAACCTAGTAGCTTCTATGATTAATTCCTTGAATGCTTCCCATTTAGAATTTGCTGATGGTAACATCATCAGTTGGTCCCACTGTATAGAATTTCAAAACTGTCTGAGAACTGTCAAAGGACCTTTGATGGTAGTTACATCTTCAAGTAAATCTCACATCTATACGCTGTAATCACTGCCACCTAGTAGCTCTTTTATCTGCAGATTCTTAATGCATGAGTAATCAATGCTAAGAAAAAGACCAAGAATATTACTCCATTACTCCTCTCTAATTTGCTGCTGCTGCAGAAGGCAGTCATCTAATAAATCCACAAATATTTGGAAAGTTAAAATACCCCATTATACACCTTTCTAATTTACTGGCCCACTCTGTTTCTGTGGTCATTTGTTCACTGTACTCAGAGTCATTTGGCCTATAACACACTACTACTCTCATTGTAGCTCTCCTAGTTTTTATATCACACGAAACTGACTTAGCATTGCAGTGGCCAACCATGTCAACTGGATGAAGTTATGCAGCTAAACATCCATCCCTCCAACAAGGCATTGTCACATTATTATATTCCATATACTGACTACAGAACCAATATAAGCTGTATATATATATAAGTAAAAACTGCTTTGTAAAAAGGATAGGTGGAATAGGACCAGGGTATGTCTGCCAGGGGCAAAGGTTGATGACGTTGTAGAGCGGATATCATCTTTTAAGGGCACTAATGATATTAAGAGTAGGAGACCGGCAGAATTACTTAGCAAGTACAGGTCACTGTTGAAAAAAAGCCGTGAATTAGGGTTGAATTTGAAAGTGTCTGCAATTCTGCCCAGACACGATAGGAGGGAGTATATGATGAGAGCCTTGTCGATCAATTCGGCCCTGGAGGGATTGTGCAAGGCTCAAGGGGTAGAATTTTTTTCAGCCTGGACTGTACTTGTTAACAGGAGAGATTGCTTCTACAGGGATGGGATACACTTAAATAGAAATGGTGCAAGAATTTTTGCTGATGCTGTCGAGGCAGTGTTAGGTGGGTCGGAAAACTGCTAGTTGGCGGGGGTACAAGGACTAATAGATTAACAGTAGCCACTGGCAGAGGTGGAAGTGATTCTTGCACTGCTTCTATTGAAATGAGCAGAAGCCTGAAAAACAAGATGCAGAATATTTCAGAGACTGCTGGGAGTCATTGCGGTACAAATAAACACATGGGTTGTGTTAGGGTAGCTAAGAATAGAAACAGGTGCATGTATACCTGCGTGTACACCAATGCTAGGAGTTTGGTAAATAAATTTGATGAATTTGAGGTATTGCTCAAAACATCAAAGGCAGATATTGTTGGGATATCAGAGACGTGGTGTCACACAGATATAAGTAATGCGGAACTGGAATTTGGGGAATACAATGTGTATAGAAAGGATAGACAGGACAGGAGGGGAGGAGGGGTCATGCTATTAGTTAAGAAACACATAAAGTCCAAGGAAGTGAAGCCAGTCGACATCGATGGACAGGGCAGTGTCGAGTCAGTTTGGTGTGACATAAGCATAGGGAAATCAAAATTGAGAGTAGGAGTGTGCTATAGGCCTAATGACTCTGATGACTATAATAAGATATTGTACAGGGAAATAGAGTGGGCCAGTAAATCAGAGAGTCTTATAATGGGGGATTTTAATTTCCCAGATATTGACTGGAATTTGTGGGTTGGTCACTCGCACACTAGCAAGGCTTTTGTGGATTTATTGGATGATTGTTTTCTACATCAGCATGTTTGTGAGGCAACAAGAGGGAGCAATACTCTTGATCTGATTATCAGTAGTGATTCTTCATGCATTAAGAATCTGCAGATAAATGAACCACTAGGTGGCAGTGATCACAGTGTGTTGAAGTGGGATTTACTCAAGGAGGTAACTACCATCAGAGGTAAAGGGGAAGGGTTTTTGTTTTCGTAAAGGCGACTATGATGGTCTGAGACAGTATTTAAATTCTATACAGTGGGACCAACTGATGATGTTACCAACAGCAAACTCAAAATGGGAAGCATTCAAGGAACTAATCTTGGAGGCTACCAGGCTTTACATACCAACTAAGAAATATTGTTCAAGGTTTAGGCCTAAATGGTTGTCAGATGAACTAATGAGACATGTGGCAGAGAAGAAAAATGCATGGGATACATACAAATTAATGGGTGACATGGAAGCCTATGATAGATATAAGTTGGTCTGTAACCAAGTCACAAAGGAGATTAGGCAGGCAAAGGCAGACTACGAAAAATCCTTGGCAAAGGATGCAAAGAAAAACAGAAAAGAGTTCTTTACATATTTTAAACTCAAGAAGGAAAGGGATGAATCAGATTGGTCCACTGGATATTGATGGTTCAACAGTTGAGGATCCTGCTCAGGTGGCTAACAATCTAAACGAGTATTTTGCATCTACATTCACGCATGAGGAGTTATTCAGGAAGGAGAATGATGTAGGTAAAGTAAACATTGGCAGTGAGCTGGATGATTTTGTAATAATTGAGAGGAAAGTGGAGGAGAGATTGTTGAGGATAAACATAAAAAAGGCACCTGGGGTGGATGGGATCTATCCAGTTATATTAAAGGAGGCAGCAAAGGAAGTAAGCAAACCCCTAGCCATAATTATGAGAGCTTCTTTGGACTCAGGGGAGGTACCCATAGACTGGAGATGTGCAAATGTAACCTCAATTCACAAAGGAGGATCAAAGGCTGACACAAGTAATTATAGACCTGTTAGTTTAACGTCTGTTCCAGGTAAATTAATGGAGGCACTGGTTAAAGAAGCACTGCAGGATCATCTAGACAAGAATTCAGTTATAGCTCAGACGCAGCATGGTTTTGTTAAGGGCAGGTCTTGCCTGACCAATTTGATTGGATACTATGATGTAGTCACAAAAGAACTGGATGCAGGGAATAACTTTGATATTATATATTTGGATCTTAGAAAGGCTTTTGATACTGTTGCACATGGAAGACTGCTGCACAAATTGGAGCAGTGTGGCATTGGAGGCAAATTGCTGCTATGAATAAGGGGATGGTTGAGTGGCAGAAGACAGAGAGTGGTAATCAATGGACACTGCTCAACGTGGACTAATGTTATTAGTGGAGTTCCTCAGGGTTCAGTGTTGGGTCCGTTGTTGTTTTCGGTGTTTATGAATGATATTGATGATGGGATATCAAGTTTAATGTCCAAGTTTGCAGATGATACAAAGGTTGGCAGGGTTGTTAAGGACACTACTGACGCTATGCTTCTGCAACAGCATCTGGAAAGGTTGAACAGATGGGCTGAGAGGTGGCAAATGAAGTTTAACATTGACAAATGTAAAGTACTACATATGGGAAACAGTAACCCCAGAGCAACGTATCAACTCTGCGGTACTACACTGACAGTGGTGGAGAATGAAAAGGACCTGGGGGTAATTGTGCAGGCAGATATGAAGTTCTCTGAGCAGTGCAGACGAGTTGCAAGAGTAGCTCATGGTGTCTTGTCAATGATATACAGGAATTTTTCTAGCAGGGATAAGGAGGTGATTATTCCTTTGTATAAGGCAATGGTTAGGCCACATCTTGAGTACTGTATACAGGTCTGGAGGCCTCATTTCAAGAAGGATGTAGAGCTGCTGGAACGGGTACAGAGAAGGGCAACAAGATTAGTGAATGGAACAAAGGGTTGCTCTTACGAAGAAAGGCTTAAGTTTTGCAAATTACAGATTCTGGAGACTAGGCACCGGCGAGGTGATCTGATTAGAGGTGTATAAGGCTTTGAATATTTTGAGCATGCTCAATGCCAATGGGATTCTTCATCTTGCTCAGAATAATCACCTCAGAGGGCATAAATTCAAATTGAGGAAGGACGGATGTCGGATAGATGTGCGGAAATTTGCCTTTGGCCAGCGGGTGGTTGGTTGGTGGAACCGACTTCCATCACTTGTTGTTGAAGTTGATAGCCTAAACAAATTTAAAGCTCAACTGGACAGGTATTTCGAACGAATGGAGGGGTGAAATGGGAGTGGTGTGTTTATTTTTTTTTTTTTTTTTTGGCTGATGGTGAATAAGCTTGCTTTCTTGCATCATATGCCTCTACTAATGCTAATGCTAAGTAACAATGGACATTTCTATGCCAAGCTGAAATGCATATTAAGCTTCTGCAAATAAAACCTGAACCACAGTACTGGCCCACAGTTCCCCTGTAAACAGAAAGGAGGAAGTAATCCTAGCCATAGCATGAATTGGTTGCTCACAATATATTGTGGAGTTATACTTCACAACTGGGTTGTCATCACTGCAACACTAGAGTACCTACCCACCCACTGATGAGGAGCCAATAAGCTCCAAAACGGTGCCGTATGGGTGATGGTATCTGCTGAGAATAAGTAACAATAGCCTTCTCCTATTGTGAAGCAATACTTATTCAAGGTAGTGCAAGATCATGGTAATTCGTTGTGAAGGTATTCACAATGAGATATACTTAATGATGCCAATTTATTACTAAAGTAGTTTGCTACGTACAGAAATGATGCAATTTCACTAACTTGTACGCTAGTTAACTCCCTACGTAACCCTTTAGCCATATTATGTGCTAAATAAAATAAAAGCAAATATTTTGTTGATTAAATTTTTCTGTTTTTTAAATTTTGCAAAGGAAATCAAATCCTCCCATGTTCCTTTGCCCACAAATATTTTCTAACTGGCTATATAGTATTTATTTATTGGCTATATTTATTGATATCCTATAAATTACGAGATATTAAATGTTTGTTTGGCATTTAACAGATGCCAGGTGGTCAAAAGTGTCTACCTGTCTTCTAAGCAACTCCCCATATGCTCTGTGGGCAGGAGCAGCAGTGCATAGCTCACGCTTCTTGATTAGACCGGGGTTCGAGCCCGTGACCACCAAATACAGAGGATGTGGAAAGGTCAGGGAATGACCACCGCATATCCCGGGAGCAATATGGCCTTAGTTGCTAATGCTCCTAAAAACCAAATAACTAACTAACATATGCTCTGTGAGATGTCACGTATAATCTTGTTGTAATGCATTGATTTTACTGGCTAAATGCTAACAGTTGACAAAAATACAGACATTCACATTGCATCGAAGTTTCAATATAAGGGATCAGTGAATGAAAAATTCTAAAAAAAATAATAATAAATAAAATAAAAACTTCATTATTATTGTTGGTTTCCCCTTTTATTTTAATTTGATATTTTTAATTGGGTTTTGCAAATCATAATTAATAAATCTGTTTTCAGTTCGCCAAAAAAAAAAGTTAATTTGTTTATCATTAAAACAAAAAGGTGGCTCAGAAATGCCATGCGAGTGCTCTTGTTATAGAGGGTGCAGGTGACAGCAAATTATATTAAATTAAGCACATTTCATTTGATGGTTTGAAGTATTTTTATCCCCAATGTTTAAGTTTTTCCCCCATTGTTTAAGTAATTTTAAATATGCTCATGTTTCTTCAGTAATAACATATTTAAAATTACTTAAACACAGAACATTGAGGGTGGGGGGAAAACTCCACACCATCAAATTAAATATTCTTAATCTAATATAACCTGCTGTCACTTTCACAGAGAAAGAAACATACCTAAAATGATATGTTTAAACTAGTTTATTTGATTGAAAACTGCGTTCTTTGGCAGAAAGAACTATCGGAAAGTTTTTGATTAAATTCCTTAATAACAAAATGTTATGCTATTTTCTTCAATCCCTTCCTTAGTGATTGACTAAGATATTGAATATTGACTAAAGGTGTAAAACTCAAATTAAAGTGACACATTATGCTTTGCAATAACAGTTGTAATGATAATACTTGTGGATGCCACGAATATGCTCATTTCTAATGCCTAGGGCCTGTCGACTGTCCTGTTAATCTTAAGTTATCATTCTACCAAAGAACACAGTTATTTCATGATTTTTGATTGAAGAGCTACATAAATAAGTACTGAGCATCCATTATTTTGTCATTATTATGTTTTTTTTTATTTTATTTTAGGTGAAAATAATGGGTAAGGATTACTATAAAGTTCTTGGTATAAGTCGCAATGCAAATGAAGATGACATTAAAAAGGCTTATCGAAAGATGGCTTTGAAATATCATCCTGATAAGAACAAGTCTTCAGAAGCTGAAGGGAAATTCAAAGAAATTGCTGAAGCATATGATGTTCTTAGTGACAAAAAGAAAAAAGACATATATGATCAATTTGGAGAAGATGGCCTCAAAGGTAGCCGTTCTGGAAGTAGTAGTACTGGTTCTCAATTCTCATATGCTTTCCATGGGGATCCTAGAGCTACATTTTCTCAATTTTTTGGAACTGACAGTCCTTTTGAGTCATTTTTCAGTATGGGCAGTCATGGGAATACAGGAAATATGTTTTTTATGGATGAAGAATTTGATCCTGAATTTGATCCATTTGCTGCACACTTAGGTAATCGTGGAAATGCATTTAGATCACAAAGCTTTACAACAGGAAGCCCCCAAATGGGTAGAACCAAACAACAGAAACAAGATCCCCCTATTGAATATGACTTATATGTTTCTATTGAAGATATCATGAATGGATGTTCAAAGAAAATGAAGATAAGCCGTAAAGTTCTGAATCCTGATGGTAGGACAACAAGAAGAGAAGAGAAGGTATTAACTATTACTGTTAAGCCTGGATGGAAGGCTGGTACAAGAATTACCTTCCAAAGGGAAGGAGATCAGACTCCAAATACTATCCCTTCTGATATTGTATTTGTTATCAGGGACAAGTTGCATCCAACATTCCAGCGTGAGGGTAGTGATATCAGATTTATAGCTAAGGTTTCCTTAAGGGAGGTAAGACTGAAAACCGTATTCAGATTTTTGTTTAACGTATTTGGTAAGATGGCTATACATGTGAAATTAAATTTTAAAAAAGTGTTTCGGAATAAGGTACCAAACTTCTGTCAGTAGCAGAAGTTGCCTAAAGCTGGCAGAAATGTTTTTAATGAATGTCCCCCAGAAAATTTTGATGAGTATATAAATATTTAAATTTATGCTTTCCAAGGCAAGGCAATTCAGTAAAGGCATCTGGTGTTATTTTAAAAGCATTTAGTATATACTGCTAAGCCTATTGTTTGTTCTTGATTAATAGTAGACACAATTATAATATAGTAGCGCAAATATAGATTTGAAAATCAGAAATTGTGCCTATAAGTTGTTGTTGTTATCCAGCATACAAAAAAAAGCAGAAATTCAGGGGAATTGAATTCAGATTTAGAAATTGATGAGAAATTAACTGAATTAAATAATAAATAAACAGATACAGAGGGTGTTGCTACAGTAAAAAAAAAAATAATAATAACCACAAGGATTTTTTACAATTTTTTTGTGATTTTTTTATGGATGATACAATATTTTGAAGAATTTAAAAATGTCTAATTCACATAAAAAATATATATTTGAAAACATTTAGGTGCAAAGTTTTCATTTTTACAAAATTTCATGAAGAAATTCATTTCAGAGAGCTCACTGCTATTGAAGATTCACTATAGAATACTTGTTTAAATATAAGATCGATACCATACCTTTATTGTAGGAAATCTAACCCGATGCTCACATAATAAAGGTATGATATCGATCTTATATTTAAACAAGAGTACTTAGTTGACACTAATGACATTAAAAGTAGAAGACCTGCAGACTTACTTCACAAGTACAGGTTAATGTTGAAAACAAGTCCCGAGTTAGGGTTAAATTTGAAAGTGTCTGCAATTCTGCCCAGACACAACAGTAGGGAGTAAATGATGGAGCCTTGTCAATAAATTCAGCCTCGGAAAGATTGTGCAAGGCTCTTGGGGTAGAATTTTTCTTAACATGGTCTGTACTTGTTAACAGCAGAGACTGCTGCTACAGGAATGGGATACACTTAAATAGAAAGAGTGCAAGAATATTTTCTGATGTCGTCGAGGTTACCAAAAGAGTGCAGTGTATACCAGCAGAATTATACGCAATAAAAATAGCCTTAACTCATGTAAGAGTTACACAAGAAGTGTAATATATACAGATTCCTTGAGTTCCTTAAAAGCCATGAAAAACATAGGTACACCCAATCCTTTGGCACATACGACAAATACTAACTGACTGCGCCAGAAATGAAAAGGATACACTTTTCTGCTGTATCTCAGGACGTACAAGGATTGCTGGAAATGAAGCAGCAGACAAGTCAGCAAAAGAAGCCATACTACAGATTGGAGAAGATATATCAGTGCCATATTCCGATTACAAGCCTGCAATACAGCATACTTGCCAGTTGCAATGGCAAGAAACTTGGAATCAGCAAACCACAAACAAATTATACTAAATTAAGCCAAATATTGAAAACAGGATTTCTAGCACATGAAGGTTGAGAAAATAAGAAACATCACTTGACCAGACTAAGAATCAGACATACCCATATTATGCACTCTTTCTTATTGCGAGCAGAAGAATCATGCTTTTTGTTGTTGTTTAGTTTTTAGGAGCATTAGCAGCTAAGGCCATATTGCTCCAGGGATATGCGGTGGTCATTCCCTGACCTTTCCGCATCCTCCGTATTTGGTGGGCACGGGCTTGAACCTCAGTCTAATCAAGAAGCATGTGCTATGCACTGCTGGTCCTGCCCACCTGGCTACTGAGGCACCCAGCAGAAGAATCACCACTATGCCAGACTTGACACTATCCAATCAGTTCAACATATATTAATAGGCTGTTCTACATATGCAAACAAGCCTTCAAAGATATTTATAGTACACATCACACCTAACAGACCTCTTGAATGATAGAGATGATTTCACAGATGTTTTCAACTTCCCTAAAGCTATTAATTTATACCACCTCCTCTACGGAAGCAAACATAAGCAACAGACTAACCCAGTGAGGTATGAATCAGGTTAAAAGAAACAATTTAAATCCAAAGTAAATGCCTCTGAAACACATCGCACTATATGAACTGGTACACTATGACCCACGTAGTCCATACTCCCCTAAACTTCAATACAAACAAACAAGCAGAATTTGAATTTGTGGAGTACAATGTGTACAGAAAGGTCAAAATGTGTTTGTTTCGTGTCAGTCTCCAGGGTTCTCCCCATCAGCTGCTGTGAGGCATATGCCAATGCCGGCAGTGTGATATTGTTCTGTTGAGTGTTGTTTGCCGGCTCCTGGCGTCTTTGCAGGCACGTGGCATAGCACGAGTTTGTTCACTGCCCCCTTCATCAATCCTTTGCCACGTGGAGGCACACCAGGGTCCAAATTGCACTGGTGGTATGGTTCCTCTTCAGAGAGGAACCATACCATCAGTGCATACCATCAGGTAATACAGGGGGAGATTCCTCTCCAGAGAGGAACCTCCCCCTGTATTACCCCAATAAAGTGAAATTGAAAGGAAGATTGTATGTCAGTGGCAGAAGTCAGGTTTCTGGGGGGGGGGATTAAGTTTTAGACAGCAGGAGATGCAATAAGAGAGGCTACCTTTAAGAAAAGTGGTTAGCACGGTGGAACCGTTTGGTACGATCAGGATTGTTTGGCGTGGCATCTTGCTTTGGTCTTTGTCATTGTTGGTAAGTGTGCATCTGGATTTTTTTTTTTTTTAATGTAAACCCCAAACACGAGAGATATTAGAACCTATAGTACTAGTACCGTTCTTGGGTTGGAGGTTGAGAAGACAAAAGAAGATATTTATTGACATTGGACTTGAATTTCTGTAGACTGTAATTTTCAGGAAATACATATGAAGGAAGGTTGTTCCAGAAAACGGCAGTTGAATGAATAAACGAGGAAGATGTAAAAGTTGGTTCTGTGAGTTTGAAGTTGGACAGTAAATGGATGTTGGCTGGTGGCGGCATGTGTTCGGACTGTTTTGAAAGAGAGAGCTGGAATTATAGAAGCCAATTCAGAAAAACAGTGCCTATGGAAATATCTGTAGAAGGGGCATGCAGCAGAAACACTACGTCTATGAGTCAGCAAGTGGAGAGACTCAGTTCGAGATGAATCATTAATTAACCTCTGCCCTCTTCTGAACAGAATTAAGAAGCCTGAGAGAGGTTTTGGGGGCACCACTCGAGATGTGGGAACAATATTCTACAGTAGGGCAGATTTGTAAAGAGTGAACAGCTGTTTGGAAGAAAAGTAACGCCGAGAGTGAAAGAGAAAACCAAGTTTTTTAGATGCAAATGAAGCAATATTTGTAATGTGCTTGTGCCAAGAGAGATTAGATGTCAGGGTAATCCCCAAAAGAGATATATCATTTTGCCTAGAAATTGGAGTGTCGCAGAAGAATCCTTTTTACGAGATATAAGACAAGACTGAGTTTTAGAAGGATTGAAATGAACTAAGTTGTCTTTGCCCCACTGGAGAATTACCTGGAGATTGGCATTTAAGAAATTGGTAGCAGATTTTCAAGAAGTTGAAGCTGATTGAGCAGGACAAGGTTTCTCAAAATGGAAAGTGGAATGCAATGTGCAATCATCGGCAAAACTATGGATAGGATTTCCAGTCAATGGAAGAAGGTCATTAATATACAAGAGGAAAAGAGTTGGGGAAAGAACTGAACCTTGGGGGAAACACTGGCATTAATGGAGAAGTTAGAAGACAGAGAGCCATCTACCATCACCCTCATTGAGCGATCAGAGAGCAAACTGGATAACCAATTACAAAAAACAGTTGGCAAACCATAAGAAGGAAGCTTGTTTAGAAGACCTTTATGCCAAACACAATCAAAAGCCTTTGAGATGTCAAGAGGAACTGTTTGTATTTCACTGAACTTTTCCATTGAATTTGTCCATAAATGAGTAACATAAGCCAGAATATCATCAGTGGATCGGCACTGTGGAATCCATACAGGCGATCGTTGATCATTTGGAAGGTTTCTAGGTAGTTTAAGTGTTGGCGGTTAATTGATTTCTCCATTACTTTAGAAAGAGTAGAAGTAATTGGAATGGGACGATAATTGGATGGGAGGGATTTGTCACCCTTTTTTAGGAACAGGCTGGATATGAGCAAATTTCCAAGCAGAAGGAAAAACACCTTTGCAATAAGAAAGTGAAAAAAGGCAGCAAAGAACAGGAGTAAGTTCAAGAGCACAGGTTTTGAGAACAAGTGGAGAAATACCATCGGGACCTGGAACTTTCTGAGCATCAAGATTCGTCAAAATCCTTCTAACATCCTTTTGACGGAAGACCGCAGGAGGCATTGAATAGAGCGTGTTGGGAATGGTGGGAGGTGCTTTACCAAGATCATTAATACATGAGTTGGAAGAAAAATGGGATGCTAGCAGGTCAGCTTTATCCTTGGCTGAAGTGACAACAGAACCATCTGGTTTTGACAGAGGTAGGAGCAGAGATGGGCGAAAGTTGTGGCCAATAGCTTTGGCAAGAGACCAGAATGCTCAGCTACCATTAGGGCAAGAAGCAAGTTTTCTACTTTAAGCCAATTACGATATGCAACGTTCTTCTCCTGAACAGCCTTAGCACATTTATTGGAAAACCAAGGTTTAGATAAAGGACGAGATTTTAAAGTGGAGTGTGGGATAAAGGATTCCATTCCTGCAAGAATAATTTCACTGACTGAATCTGAACAAACAGTGACATCAGAAGTTTTGAAACAGTAATCCGACCAAGGAAAAGAAGAAAAGAAATCTCACATCCCATTTTGCATTCTTGTAATGTCAAACAATACAAGGTTGGGAATAGCCATGAGTTAAAGGCTCCATTGGAGAAGAAACAGTCACCAAGTTATGATCTGAGGTGCCTAAAGGACCTCTCACTTTGACCGTGTACTTAGAAGGGTTGTTTGTGAGAAAAAGATCAAGTGTGTTGGCTGTTTGGTTAGGATTGTCTGGTATTCTTGTAAGTAAATGAACAATCTGTGCAAGGTCATTAGTAATTGCAAAAGCCTCAGCATCTTGACCAGCTGGGTCAATGTGACTAGAAAACAGAAGCCAGCTGGAGTTGTGAACATTAAAATCACAGGAAAATTACCTCAATGTTAGGAAAGTTGGACTGGAGAAAATCAAGTTGCAAGAGAGGAAGTCAAAGAGCTCCAAGTGATTAGTGGAGTTGGGAGAACGGTAGAGACAAACGATGAATTTGACACAATGAGGTAAAGAAATTTTAAGCCAGAAAAGATCGAAAAGAGGAGATTCCAAATTACCAAGTCTCTGACAGGGAATATCGAAACGGACATATGCACAAGTACCACCTTTGAGGCAAAAGGAATCATACAGCGAATAACTTTGGCAACTGAGATGAGTAGTAGTTGAATCAACCGATAACTGAGATTCTGTCAGAAAAAGTACCTGGGGTTTGGCAGACTGCAAGCGGAAATGGATATCGTTGAAATTAGAATTGAGACTATGTATATTTGTGAAATGATCTAGGAAGTGTTTGGGAGGTTAAGATCTTTTGCAGATAAGCTTACTTTATTAGTTTGACAATTCATAATGTATTCAATAAGAAAAAAAAGTGGGGGCCACGCTATATAATGTATTGAAATTTTTGGATATGACATACACATGGTAAGAATATACCCAGATCCTTGACATAACGTGGCCTGGAAAGTGCTCCCCCCCCCCACATGCACTCTACTCGGACTCCCTCCAGTCACTATCTGGCAGAGTAGCGGTAGCAAGATTTATACACTAGCTGATCTGGAAGCCTCCTAGGGGGTTACCAATAGGTTCGGGCCTGTGTACTAACTAGCGGCTGGCCTGCGAACACCGTTTTAGAGCTGCAGCCTCGAAATGTAAGGAAGATTGGATCTCGCCACAATGTTCATCATAACCTCAAAAATCATCAGTCATACTGCATGATGGAAGAGATGGGGAAGGTTTGACCGGAACTTAGCTCTGGTGATTAAACATGGGTTCCGCCACTTCAAGCCTCCAATAAGCAAAGTGGTCGTATTGCACCAGTTGATGAGAGTTGTCTACCACCTAGTACTGCCTGGTAACACAGAGGGGCGACATTCTTCCATGTAGTGTGGGTGCCACACCTCGGCTCCTGATTCACACTTGGGTGGTCACCCACCGCGTGCTTGTGCATGGAGGTTATACCCAGGATTACTAACAGTCCCACCATCGTGAAGGTGCAAGCAGAAGATTTGGCTGTCACAGGCCATACGGACTTCGATGAAATTGGGTCCACTTGACTTGAGTGTCACCCGAATATCAGTTCCATCAGCATTTCAGACGCCCAGGTAGCAAGTACAGCTTGTCTGGCATATCTGAGAGAATGTCTATGAAAACCTCAAAGACCATGTTTACAGTAGTAAGGATTCTTTGCCTGCGTTTAAAGAGGCCGTCTGCAAAGTTGGCAAACGAGGTGGATCTTTGAGTAGTCCAGATGAGATTATACGCAGTCTCCATCTTGATGGCCTAATCATTGACTTTGATTGTAGATGGTCTGTTTAGAGTTCTTCTAAGTAGCACTTGTTTCATTATGGGAATAGAAATGTTTAGCTTGTGAACAGAGCACCAGCCAGAAAGGTGGTCCAAGATGTCTTTTGCAAGGTCCTCTGATTTCCCCCTCTTGATCTGCCATGAAGATGGAAGGCCAGATCGTTCACTTTGGCCACTTTGATGACCTTTTCCTGCTCCACCTTCAGTCTGTATGAGGTAGGTGATTGCTCTCATTTATCTGACTTCTTTAACAGGATTTTAAGGTTCGCATTTTTGCAGGTTTTCGGGGTATCATTCAGAAATCTATAGAAAGGACAGACAGGTTAGGATGGGGGGGGGAGTTATGCTGTTAGGCAGGAAACACATAAAATCTAAGACAGTGCAACATTGAATCAGTTTGGTGTGACATTAGCACTGGGAAAGCAAAAATGAGAGTAGGAGTGTGATAGGCCTGACGATACTGATGGTTACAACAAAACAATTTTACAGAGAAATAGTGGGCCAGTAAATCAGGATGTCTTATAATGGGGGATTTTAACTTTCCAGGTATCGACGGGAACTTGTGGGTTCGATGCATGCACGCTAGCAAGACTTTTGTGAATTTATTGAATGACTGTTTTCTAGAGCAGCATGTTAGAGAGGCAACAAGATGGAATGATACTCTTGGTCTTATCGGCAGTGATTATTCATGCATTAAGAATATGCAGATAAAGTAACCATTAGGTGGTAGTGATGTGTGATTTAGTTTAAAGATATAACTTCCATCAGGGATAAAGGGAAGGGATTTTGCTTTCATAAAGGTGATTCGCGTGGTCACAGACAATTTTTAAATTCTATATGGTGGAGCCAACTGATGATGTTACCAACAGCAAATTCTGAATGGGAAACATTCAAACAAATTAATCTTGGAAGCTACTAGGCTATTCATACCAACTAAGAAATATTGTTCAAAGTTTAGGCCTAAAATGGATGTCAGGTGAACTAATGAGACTCGTGGCAGAGAAGAAAATTGCATGGGATGCATATAAATTATAAGGTGACACAGAAGCCTATGGCATATATAAGCTAGTGTAATGGAGTCACAAAGAGGGTTAGGCAAGCAAAGGCAGATTACCTAAAATCTTTGGCCAAGGAAACAAAGAAAAACAAAGACTTCTTTACTTATGTAACCTCTAGAAGGAAGGGGATGAATCAGATTGGTCTGCCATCGATGGTTCGACTGTTGATGATCCTGCTCAGGTAGCTAACAAACTGAATGAGTATTTTGCCTCTACATTCACACATGAGGAATTTTGCAGTGAAGTGGAGACCAGAAGTTTATCACATTCTACCAGGGAGCTAAATGATTTTGTAATAACTGAGAGGAAAGTGGAGGAGAAGTTGTTGAAGTTAAACATAAGAAAGGCACTTGGGGTGGATGGGATCTGTCCAGTTATATTAAGGGAGGCAGAAAAGGAAGTAAGAAAATACTTATCCATAATTATGAGAGTATCCTTGGATTCAATGGTAGCTCCCATGGATTGGAGCTGTGCAAATGTATCCTCAATTTTACAAAGAGTGATCAAAAGGTGACATGAGTAATTACAGACCTGTTAATTTAACTTCTGTCCTGGAGAAAGTAATGGAGTCACTGGTTAAAGAAGCAATGCAGGATCATCTAGACAAGACACAGCTTATAGTTCAGACATAGCTTGGGTTTGTTAAGGGGAAATCTTGTGTGACCAGTTTGATTGGATACTATGATGTGGTTACAAAACAACTGGATGCAAAAAATAATTTTGATATTATATACTTGGATTTCAGGAAAGCTTTTGATAATGTTCCACATAAAATACTGCTCTACAATTTGGAGCAGTATGGCAATAAGGGCAAGTTGTTGCTGTGGATAAAGTGATAGTTGAGTGGCAGAAGACAGAATGGTACAGAGAAGGGCAACGAGATTGGTGAGTGGAATAAAGGGGTGCTCTTAACAAGGAAGGTTTAAGTTTTGCAGTGGACTAATGTTATTAGTGGAGTCTCCCAGGATCCAACTTTGAGCCCATTGTTTTCTATATTTATCAATGATATTGATGAAGTTTTCCAAATGATACAGAGGTTGGCGGGGTTGTTAATGACAGTATGCTGCTGCAACAGGATCTAGAAAGGTTGGGCAGATGGGCTGGAAATGGCAACTGAAATATAACATTGACAAAACAGAGTACTGAATATGGGTATCAGTAACTCCAGACTAATGTACGAACTGTGCAGTACTACACTCATGGTTATGGAGAATGAAAAAGACCTGGGGGTAATTGTGCAGTCAAATATGAAATTTTCAGAGCAGTGCAGACAGGCTACCAAATCAGCTTATAGGATCTTGTCAATAATATACCAGAACTTTGTTAGCAGGGAAAAGGTGGTGATCATCCCTTTGTTTGTTTGTTTGTTATTTGGTTTTTAGGAGCATTAGCAACTAAGGCCATATTGCTCCGTGAATATGCGGTGGTCATTCCTGACCTTTCCGCATCCTCCGTATTTGGTGGTGACGGGCTCGAACCCCAGTCTAATCAAGAAGCGTGTGTTATGCACTGCTGTTCCTTCCCACCTGGCTACGGAGGCGCCATCCCTTTGTATAATGCAGCACCTTCAGTACTGCATACATGTCTAGAGGCCTGATTTTAGGAAGGATGTAAAGCTGCAGGAACAAGTACAGAGAAGGGCGACGAGATTGGTAAGTGGGAATAAAGGGGTACTCTTAACAATTAAGGCTTTAGTTTTGCAATGGACTAATGTTATTAGCGGAGTGGCGCCTCCGTAGCCAGGTGGGAAGGAGCAGCAGTGCGTAGCACACGCTTCTTGATTAGACCGGGGTTCGAGCCCATCACCACCAAATACGGAGGATGCAGAAAGGTCAGGGAATGATCACCGCATATCTTGGAGCAATATGGCCTTAGTTGCTAATGCTCCAAAAAACCAAATAACAAATAACAAATTAGTGTCTCCCTGGGTTCAATGCTGAGCCCATTGTTTTCTATATTTATCAATGATATTGATGAGGGTTTGCAGATGATAGAGTTTGGCAGGGCTGTTAATGACAGTAATGACAGTATGCTGGTGCACAGGATCTAGAGGTTGGGCAGATGGGCTGGAAATGGCAACTGAAGTATAACATTGACAAATGCAGAGTACTGCATATGGGTACCAGTAACCCCAGAGTAACATACCAACTGTGCAGTATTGCACTCATTGTAGTGGAGAATGAAAAAGACCTGGGGGTAATTGTGCAGTCAAATATGAAATTTTTAGAGCAGTGCAGACATGCTGCCAGATCAGCTTATAGGGTCTTGTCAATGATATACCTGAACTTTGTTAGCAGGGATAAGGTGGTGATTAGGGCTTGCATAAAACCGAGAAATTTCAAAACCGAGTTTAACCAAAGTTTACTCTTAAAACCGGTTTTAAAACCGATTTTCTCAGACTTAGGGAAAATAATTAAAAGCTTATAACAGAGGTATTTATTTTATCTTGGGTAGATTGTACAAATCGTAATCAAATCTTTTAAACAAAATCTATCACCTCTTATAGTAAAAAAAATAAAAAAATTAAAATGCTCCAAAAAAGTAACTAGCTTGAGATTATACAGAATTACAAATTGTATTCAAATCCTTTGAATGAAAACTATCTTCTCGTATAGTAAACAAAAAAATAATAAGCCCTATAATAATAATAATAAATAAATAAAAATGTGAAAAAAAAAAAAACAGCTTGGGGAAATTACTTTACTATTTATTGCTCAACTTTTTTCTGAAAATGATCCTTTAAAAAACACAGTATATTAAGCATTTTGCCTGATAGACTTGACCTTATTTTTGTGTTAAAGAGACCAGTGATCGAAAACACTCTCTCAGATTGGACACTTGTTGGTTTAATGGTCAGCAGTGCTCTATAAACTTTCTCCAGCTTTTCACTTCTACTGCTAGTTGCCTCCAAAATTTTAAATTCTTTGCTGATTTCCAATTCACTCGGATATTTTGAAGGCTCTTCAGTTAATCTCTTTATTACACTATCATACTCTCGCATGAGTGTATCTCCAACATCGGAACTAGACGAGTCTTTGTTTTCTTCTAAAAGAAGAGTTCGTTTATTTTCAGTTTCTTCATTCAACACTAAGACTCCTTCGGAATGTTTTGCAAATAATCTCTGATAAATCTCTTCAGCATGCTTTTTCAAAACTTGCTTACTTGGAAAATCAAAAGTTCTTGAACCTGAATCTTCTTTCCTAAACTTTTTGGGGTTGTGTAGATAGCTCAGCAAAGCCACAGTTTGGCAATTTTGTCTTGCATTGTAACGCTGCAAAAGGCTTTGGTGAAACTTTAAAGCAAATGGGGTTTCTGCTGTATCAAGCTTAGCAAGCAGAAATTCTATTGAAGACTCTGCTTTAAGTAAGTCTGTATCTTCTGAGGTTATAGCCTTCAGAATCATTTCAACTGGTCGCAAAGTTTCACATAGCAATTCAAGGTTTTCCAGGCATCGTCAGACACAGCTTAAGTTTATATTCTTTCCCATTAAATTTTGCTTTAACAAAATTTTGTAATATGTCATTTTTGGTAGGCGATTTTCGAAAAAGCTTGCAAATTTTTCTGACTTTGTTAATAGTTTGTGCAATATTGGCCATTGGATTGAAGAAATAAATGAGCTCATCGGTAAAGTCGGTTTGATAAAGCATGCCTTGCTGTCTTTCTTCAACTTCTTCATCATCACTACTTTCTTCATTATTTTCATTGTCTTTGGGAGACTCAGAGACTGTGGCACCATAATTGATTGCTTTTTCATAAAGTACATCTATAACTGACAGATGTATACAATGGACTATACATTGTTGATGATTAGGCGTAATTTGCTTGCCAAACTTAATCATCATTGCTGCTCCATTGGTGGTGCAGGCAAAAATATCCTCATCCAAGTTCAAACCAAATTCCTTCAAGTGTCCATTCACAATTTGCTCAGTTCTTCTGCTATCAAGTGAACCATTAATCTCAATAAGACCTAATGACCAATGATTGTGGCAGGTGCTGAGTGCTGGCCGGACGGTCGCGACGCTAAGTGTATAGACGTACGACTATAGCCAATGAAGTACCGTGGCACCCAAAACCAATGAATTTTTGAAATGCTGAATGAGTTCTTCTTTCTTAGTTTTTTTAATAATTCAGAACCATATTTTTAATTCCATTCACTGAGGCTGGTGGTAATTTATTGTATTTATTTCTCTGAAGGTGAAGGCTTGATTGTATAAACTCACTCTTGGCAATTGAATTAAAAGAAAATCCATCTAAAGCAGCTAATTTTGAAATCTCTTCTTCCATAGATTTTTTAACGATAAAGTTTTCTAATGTTCTTACCATTTTTACGGGAGGTTCACTGTTATCTTGTTTAATGTCAATCTGATGCATTTTCTTTAAATGCAACATCAAAGATGATGTAGATCCCCCAGACGACTTCATTATCTTCTGACATTTCGAACATTGTGCTTCATCTTGCTTTTTCGAGCAAAATAATTCCATACATTTGATTTCATCTTAGACATATTAAGAGTAATAAATATTAATTAGTAGGAATTTATATCACCGACAATTTTAAATAAAAATATTGAAGATAACAAAGGCACAATACTATGCATCACTCCCGCAAGCACTGAATGAAGAGTCTAAACGAGGCAAGTTTCAAAATTTTCACGAAAGAAATTTTTTATTTACTCGCAATTTTTTTTTCCCTAATTAAATTTTTGTATTTTCAAAATTACATAAAAGCTAAATTTGGTAAAGCTGCTTTTTTGGAGCATTTGATCGCAAATTTAATAGGAATAAAGAAGCAAAAAACTTTCTACGATTGAAATTTGATGCAATATTCAGCGAATCTGTTTCTAGTGGGTAACCATCAATAAGGCGCGTTCCATAACTTGCCTGGCAAACAAGATAGATGGAACGGAGAAATGTTGAGCATTTTCTTTTACGCTATTGCTCCGATCACTCAGTCGTAAATGAGTACACCTGCATCGTGCCATGATACAGGTGGGAAGATAAAAGGTACCCTCCTAGATTTAGGCCACTTTGCCCATGAGATTCGTACCTAAACATAAAATAAAATAAAAAAACATGTTTAAAACATAAAGCAGTTGAATGATCCAGACAAATGAACAAACAAAAGAAAATGTGCGTAACAAAAAACTATATTCGAGGGCTAACTAAGAAAATATTCGAATCCGGTTTTAGAAGCTCGGTTTCGGTTTTAACAACTCAATATGAAAACCGGTTTAACCGGTTTTATAAAACCGGTTTGCAATCCCTAGTGGTGAGCATCCCTTTGTATAAGCCAGTGGTCTGGCTGCACCTTCAGTACTGCATACATGTTTAGAGGCCTGATTTTAGGAAGGATGTAAAGCTGCTAGAACAAGTACAGAGAAGGGTGATGAGATTGGTAAGGGGAATAAAGGGGTGCGCTTAACAAGGAATGTTTAAGTTTTGCAAATTGCAGCAGCTGGAGACTAGGCACCTGCAAGGTAGTCTGATCTGATTGAGGTGTATAAGGCTTTGAATGTTTTGAGTAACCTCAATGCTGGTGCGATTCAGATTATTCATTGAGGGGTCATAAATTCAAATTGAGAGAAGACAGTTGCAGAATAGATGTGCAGAAATTTGTCTTTAGCCAGCCCTGGTTGAATGCTGGAACAAACTTCCATCTGTTGTTGTGGAAGCTGATAGTTCAAATAAATTCAAGGAAGAACTGAACAAACTTTTAGAGCGAATGGATAGGTGAAATGGGAAGGGTTTTTTTTTTTTTTTTTTTTGGCTGATGTTGTATAAGCTTGCTTTCTTGCATGCAAGAAAGCAAGCTAATGCTAATTCTAGATGTGTAATGGACAGGCATGTGAATCAAAGACGAATTGGGTAATTTACATATTGTGTAACATTTTAGCTGAATATGATATTTCTTAAATTAACTGAATTTTTCTTTTTTCTGTGATTAATAGAAGTGAAAAATTAAATAATCAATTATCTTGCTATTGGTTAAATTACTAATTGCTCTACTAATACAGTCCATTCCGGTTATTTGGGACAAATCGGGACTAGTGCATTTTGGCCTGATTAAGCGGCTACCCCAATTATCAGAAATTTCACATAAATAGTTAAAAATACAATGTACCTCCCCCCCTTCTTCTTTTTACAATTAGTTCACTGTACAATCCAATTCAATTATTACTTTATTATTAATATTATTTTTTTTTTTATCTTTTTTATTTTTATTATTTTTTTATTATTTATTTATTTATTTTTATTTTTTAGGCCCTTGCCACCGAAATCTTAGGAAATTAGGTGGCAGGGCCTGCCAGAGTACTTACTTCTAATGCGATCCCTCTATGCCTGACCTGCCTCCTTGGGGATAAGTGTGGGCAACGGGGGGTCTCACTAGGGGCCCAACGGCTAAAAGGTCAGAGGAATGACACTACACAACATAAACATGTACCTTACACTTTTTAAAATCTCTGGCCTTCACAGTGTTCTGTGTTTCACAAACAGAGTACACAACACGGAGATGTGGGAAACCCCTGGGGCTGTTAGACAATGAACACTTAACACTTTGTACAATCAAATCACGTTACGACGAACTCAACATAGTACCGTTCACTATACGATGTACAGTAAGCGCCGGCCATAGTGATCACGTTTGTGAATTGAATTTTAATTCTATTAAACAGCGACTCTAATTAGTGAAAATAGGAGGAATATTTTTCACAGGCTATAAAAGCAAAGATATATTAAGCACAAATTTACCCTTTATTACCTTACCAATTAAAAAATTAAATGATACGGGGAAAGTTGGAAGAATATACGTGATAATCGGAATAATTAATACGTACTGTAATAAGTACATACGAAGTAGTTGACATTTCTGTTCACTGACATTTGTGGGTAGGGGTTAAAATTTAAAACAGTAAAAAGATAAGCAATCAATAACAAAGAACATGGCACACACAAATTGCAAGTAACACGATACGCTCAAGTGAGAACCGAGTAACGAGTTACAAAGCTTTAAAAATACGAATGAAGAGATCTGAAAATTTATTTTTTTATATGATTGAAGATTCCATAGAAGTGTAAACACATTTTACCATAATAACCCACAGAATTCCAGCTGTCAGAATATTTGCAAATTCAGTAAGATCGAGTTTACTATTCATTTATGATAGATTTCACTAACAGAAAAGCCCAATAAACAGGTGACTGCTAATTGTTTTATGGTCGTGACCTCCAGAATTTCGACCAAACCACGTGGTACCGTCGGAGACAATCGTGGGGTAATCTCCAGTGCTGCGGTCTTCTGCCCCGATTAAACGGCATGCTGTCCCAGTTATGCGAAGTAAACCCCGGCTATTTTCTCGATTGGTTTCTGTTTTTTAAGATTTTCCCCAAATAAACGGCTGCCCTGATTAACCGGTGGCCCAAAGAACCGGAATCCACTGTATTATATATAAAAGTAGTTATCACTACACTGAACTACCTCAACATTAATATTCATTCAGTGTTTTACAATACTTTGTAATTACAGCATGTGAAATGTAACATATTTCACAGTCTGTGTTTTTTCAGATCATGTTGCCTATTCATTCCTTCTATCAGCACACAGGAACAAATATAATATTCTGTATGATATGCATTGGGAAAAAAATAAAAATAATTGCCCAATTTGTTTTTCTTGTTTTAATGAAATTTGGGATAGCTTGGCTAATCTTTCTGAAAGATCTAAATAATCAATTTCATGAAAAATCTTTCCACTGAGAGGTGAGTTATAACATTCAGATGGATGGAAGAACATGCATGTTATTCCATCCATCCATGATTAAATGGGTGCTTATGCATATATATATATATATATAACTGTAATATTAAGTTTCAATAAAAAGAAATTAAAGTATACCAGTAGCGTGGCAAACCAGTAGAGCGAAGAATTTAACATGCAAAATTAAGGATAGAGTAATGTTGGAGAAACGTTATTAAATAATTTAGAAAATAGAGTCCAAATTAAAGGAAATTTTGCTCTACTGGTTTGCCACGCTACTGGTATACTTTCATTTCTTTTTATTGAAACTTAATATTACAGTTAAATACAAGCGGTTGTGGTTTTGCATTTTTGCATGTTGTGGTTTTTGCATTTTTGCTACCACTGATGTCTGCTCTACTATCCTTATTTTTTATTTTCACTTAATTTTGCTTTTTATTTCTGCGGTCTAATTTTCGATTCATTTGGATTTAATTAGAATTATATATATATATATATATATATCTGATAATTAAAATAAATATGATATTTAAATAAAATCATCGGCCAGTAGTACGGCAATAATGCAGAGCGAAATGAAACGCAAAATAATATAAAATAAACAAACAGGGAAGGGAAAGTAGAGATAATAGGACAAAAAGGTAGTCGATAATCCCCTGTATAATTTAGTCAATTAAGTCATTAAACCCAATTAATAAAAAAAAACGATATAAATTTAAATAATGCCAATTGTAAATAATTTAGCGGTACCGCCCTTGAAGGTACCAGTTCCAAAAGACGTGAAATATCACCAAAAAAGGGTTAAAGAAACTACCAAAAAACTAAAATATCAAAATAATAGACTGACCATCATGCCCCATATCGACAGAGGACCACGAGGCCAATAATGGTCATGGAATCGCTGCATTTCAATCGTCATACAAATCATCGCAAAGGCAGAAATATCGAAGAACCAAACCTCCCCTCCATTCTCCGATAGATCAACCAATGCAGAGGATTTGCATGGCGGATGCAAATGCAAATCCTCTGCATTGGTTGATCCGCCATGCAAATCCTCTGCATTGGTTGATCTATCGGAGAATGGAGGGGAGGTTTGGTTCTTCGATATTTCTGCCTTTGCGATGATTTGTATGACGATTGAAATGCAGCGATTCCATGACCATTATTGGCCTCGTGGTCCTCTGTCGATATGGGGCATGATGGTCAGTCTATTATTTTGATATTTTAGTTTTTTGGTAGTTTCTTTAACCCTTTTTTGGTGATATTTCACGTCTTTTGGAACTGGTACCTTCAAGGGCGGTACCGCTAAATTATTTACAATTGGCATTATTTAAATTTATATCGTTTTTTATTAATTGGGTTTAATGACTTAATTGACTAAATTATACAGGGGATTATCGACTACCTTTTTGTCCTATTATCTCTACTTTCCCTTCCCTGTTTGTTTATTTTATATTATTTTGCGTTTCATTTCGCTCTGCATTATTGCCGTACTACTGGCCGATGATTTTATTTAAATATCATATTTATTTTAATTATCAGATATAATTAGGCATCATGTGGAGGATGTGCATTTGCTGCCTCTAATGATAGCTACATAGCCATATTTATTTATTTTTATTACTTTTACCTAACTTTTACCTCACATAATATAATTATATATATATATATATATACACACATATACAGTTGAAGCTCTTTATAGCAACCCTCTTTTAACGTTACAAAACATCATAACGTCCTATGTGGTTGGTCCCGGCCAATTTCCGATTAACCTAATGAGAAGGGTATTAATGGAAATAGAAAGATGATATATGGGATGTTGAGGAATAAGAAAAGGAACAATGAAGAATCAGGGTTCCTAGTTGATACAGATGGAAAATTAGTCACAGATGAGAAGGAAATCAGGAAACAGTGGCAGGACTATTTTACAATCCTGTTTAATGCTAATGCCAATGGAAAGGAAGAGAGTGTAAGAAGAGAAGAATTTTCAGTGGAAAAAGAGAGCCCAAAAGTTGGTCTTGGTGAATTAAAAGAAGCAATGAAAAAGATGGTGCAGAAAATTACCTGGAGTCGATGAGTTACCAGTTGAAGTTGTTAGGACTGCTGGCAATATTGAATTAAAATGGCTGTGTGATATTATAGACTAGTTTGGAAAGAGAAAAGAATACCAGATGATTGGACACAAGGAATCATCATACCAATTTTTAAGAAAGGGTCCAGAAGAGAATGTAATCACTTTATTATACCACTGTACTAAAATTTTTGAGTGAATACTCGAGACAAGATTAAGGAATAAAATAGAAGAGATAATGAGGGAAAAACACTATGATGTAGAAAAGCAACGTCAATGATTGAACTGATATTTGCTTTAAGGGAATTGCCAGAAAGACATTGTGACTTTGCCTACAGCCTCTTTCTGGTATTTTTAGACCTTGAAACGTCATATGATAGTGTGCAAAGAGAAAAGGTGTGGGAAAATCTGGAGAAAATGGTAATAGACAGGGAGGAGGTTGTGATGATTAAAAATATGTATTCAAAGTGTGAAAATTGTGTGAGGACAAAGTTTGGAGTCTCAGATTGGTTTCTGCCGACCAG
Source organism: Mastigoproctus giganteus (assembly GCF_048544385.1). NCBI lineage: Eukaryota > Metazoa > Arthropoda > Arachnida > Uropygi > Thelyphonidae > Mastigoproctus > Mastigoproctus giganteus. The sequence goes on along the minus strand of NC_143585.1, from coordinate 139,585,510 downwards.
GCTATCCATGTGGGTAAAGTGCCTGCCTGGCAACCCAAAGGTCGCGGGTTCGAATCCCGCCTCGGGCTTGGATCAGAGTACTGCAAAAACCTTGGGGGGGTGTGCATTATGGCCACAAAAGCCGATGCGCCAACAACTAACTTAAAAAAAAAAAAAAAAAAAAATCAGATTGGTTTCTATTGTTAAATGGACTTCGACAGGATAGTGCATTGTCACCACTACTTTTTATTATTGTCATGGACAATATCCTTGTAGCGATGGATGATAAAAAAAGATGGAACAGTTGTATTTGCAGATGATGTTGTCCTCTGGGCAAACAAGGAGGAAGAACTTCAATAGAAATGAACTCATTGGGAAAGTATAGTCAGTGAGTATGGTCTAAAGATAAGTAGCCAAAAAAGCAAAGAGATGGTGATGAACAGCTCATTGGGAAAGTGTAGTCGGTGAGTATGGTCTAAAGATAAGTAGCCAAAAAAGCAAAGAGATGGTGATGAACAGCTCATTGGGAAAGTGTAGTCAGTGAGTATGGTCTAAAGATAAGTAGCCAAAAAAGCAAAGAGATGGTGATGAACAGCTCATTGGGAAAGTGTAGTCAGTGAGTATGGTCTAAAGATAAGTAGCCAAAAAAAGCACAGAGGTGGTGATGAACAGAGGGAGAGAAGTGAGTATAAAAGGGATAAAATTAGGAAATGAAACATTGGAAGTGGTGACAAAGAATGGCAGCTTAGTTATAGAAATACAAAGGAGAATAGCAGCTAATCAGAGTTTCTTCTGTAATGTTAACAGCCTGTTATTGGCTAGGAAGTTCCAATGAAGTGTAAAAAGCTGATAAATAGGGCATATTTTGTCCCTATTTTGACCTATGCTGCTGAGACATGGAGGATGAATAAATAAGATACCAGCAGAATCACACAGTGGAAATGAAAGTGTTAAGGACTATGCTAGCTTGACATTAGAATGAACTTGGGAATAGAAAGTTTGAGGGAGAAGATGACTGTATCACATTTGCGATGGTTTGAACAATACCAAGAAGAATGTTTCAGATGAAAATGGACAAGAAGAGGCTGAGAGGAAGACCCCAGAAAAGATGGAGAGATCAGATTAGGGAAGAATTTGTGGAAATGAAGGGAATTGCTTGGGAGAGAATTACAGAAGAAAAGATTTTGGAAGATAGAAAAAGATGAAGGACTTTGATTTACCTGACCCAACCTTAGGTTGGAACAGCGAGGAAGATACAGATGTCAAGCAAATTTTTTAACAATTTTATGCCTAACTCCAAAAAATTTTAGTTGGCTCCTAAATTTTAATCAGTTTGTCCAGTCTTACACACACACAAACTGGTAGTATTAACATTCAGCCATTGCCAGGCCTTTAAAACCTAACACTGTATATTTCCATTGGTAGCAAAGTGCACAGATAATCAACTACTGTTGAAAGATTACAGTGTTCTGAAAGAGTGGCAGGCTGTTTTTACCATTACCACAATTACAGCACACTGCTTTCTTCTGGAGGCGCCTCTGTAGCCAGGTGAGCAGGAGCAGTAGTGCATAGCACACGCTTCTTTATTAGACCGGGGTTAGAGCCCGTGACCACCAAATATGGAGGATGTAGAAAGGTCAGGGAATGACCACCGCATATATCTGGAGCAATATGGCCTTAGTTGCTAATGCTCCTAAAAACCAAATAACAACAACAGCTTTCTTTTGGAAACTTTATTATAGGCTTTTAATAAATAAATAAAAGCTTTTAATAAATTATAAACCTTTGCCATAGGATCCCAAACCAGCTGTTTATCTGTGCCACTCAAACTCATTTGGTGATTCCATTGATAATCGAATTCTGTGTTGTTTGTCTTTCATTTGTTGCTTCTAAACATGGCTGCTGTCAATTAAACAGTGCATTTTATAAATGTTTAAACTTATAAACTTAAGGCTTTTAGAGACTTTGAGCATACCTTTAACTTTTAATTAAGTTTAGAATATAATGACAAAAATGAAAAAAAAAACTGCTCATTTTTTCAGATCTTTCTAACTTAATCAGTGAAAGTACTGCATATTTACTTTAAGCAAATTCATTAAAAGTATTAACCTTCTGTTACTGTGTTTCCCATATGAGTGCAGTTGTTCCATAAATGGAACAAATGAGCTCATGTGGCATCTGTGAAACACTTATTTTAAGTTCAATATATGCATTTTAAGTATATAAGTAATATATACTTTAAAACAAATATTATAATCAATATTATTTTAACCTTTTTTTTTAATGAATTGAAAACAATGTTCAATTTATTATGATCTGCTAAATTCAATTACAAAATATATTGAATAAAAATGAAAGAAACCAATAATAATAAAGCTTTTACATGTTTTCAAAGTCATTCTTCCCCGGATTGAAACACACATACACACCATTGAGCATTTGTATTTTTGTCAGCTGTTTGCATTTAGCCGGTAAAAACTAAAGCTAATGCAGCAAGATTAGTCAGCTCTCGCTAGTGTCTTATAGTGCTACACAAGAATGGGAGTTCTTTATAAGAAAGATAGACATTTGCTTGCCTGGAGTCTGTTAAATGCCAAATGAAAAATTAATATCCTTATAATTCATAGTACAGTATATTGAAAATGAAAACAGAAATATTGGATAAGGAGCTAGAGAATATTGGTGGGTGGGCAAATGTATATGGAAGGATTTGATTTAATTTATAAATTTAAAAGCTTTAATGTATGCAGTGTATTACATTTCAGACATATTAGTAAATAGTAAATAATTTGTGATTTATAACAAAAAGAAAGCAAAACACAATGTCTTTCATGCATAAATTGGGAACATTTTGTACACCTGCCCTATAACCCAGTGGTTTTCATTATTTTTTTTTAATAACAGCACCCCTAAGTAATTTATTTTATTTTGCGGCACCCCTACTCAATTTCCTACCTGTTAGATCTGATTCTCTCTCTCTGCATATATATATATATTTATTTATAGTTATTACAATAATATAATTATAAAAATTACATTTCATAATACAAAATTATATGTATACAGTATATAATAATTTTATTCTTTATATAGAGGTACTAAGTAAACATCAATTATAGATCACCACAAAATTAAAAAGATACTGTACACCTTTTTATAATGAAATAAACATATAAATTTAAAAAAATAATAAATTTGGTAACTTAATACCCAAATTACGTGGCACCTCTGGAATGTTGTTGCGGCACCCCGGTTGAAAACCACTGCTATAACCCTTTCTCCCCCCCCCTCCCCCCAGTCAGCATATGATATGTGGAGGATAGCCTGTGTAATATGTACGGGGGGGGGGGGGGAGCTTCCAGATTTCTTTTGGTCCAATTTTAATGAAATTTGGGAAAGCCTGACAAATTATTCTAAAAGAGCCAAATATGAAATTCCATGAAAATCCATCCATTGAGAGTGAAGTTATTACATGCAGTCAGTGGACAAAGAAATAATAGATTTCTATTGGTTGAATTTTAATGAAATTAAAAATGGACCAATTTCATGAAAATCCATCTACTAGGAGTAGAGTTATTATGTGTGGGCAGATGGAACAAAAAATAATAAATGCTGGATTTCTATTAATCTAATTTTAATGAAATCTGGGCTGGCTCAAGAAATCTTTCTGAAAGAACCCAATATGAAAATTTATAAAAATCTATCTATTAGGGATCAGATTTTTACATGTGAATGGACCGATACAGTGTAGACAGTTGGCATCTTATGCATATATGTTAACACACCTAAAAAATAACAGAAAAATTTTAAAAAGTGGTGTCTGTCATGTGGCATGTTAGCAGCATAGGTTTAAAGAGGGATTAAGCACTTTGAATATGTATGCATTTAAAAGATGCTGTGCTTATTCAAACAGAGTAATGTATAATTGTGGAATAATCATGTTGTTAATCATGAAGCTGTCATAGTTATGCAGCACTACAAACTACCTGTAAAGCATGCTACTGGTGTTTCCCTTCTGTTTTCAGTGAAGTGAGTTGCAGAGGCTTTCTCAATTTTCCTTTGTTTGGATTTTAGTGAAAATCCTTTCTCTCCTAAATAGGGAGGGTCATCCTCTGCCTGTTTATTGTTTGCAGGAAATGTTTCATTTAAGGTGTGCAGCCACACATTACTATTTTTTCTCTGTGTAGTACCACTATTTTACCACAAAGTCAGAAATTATCATAATACTGCATACCCACTTCTGTTAATCTCCTCACTGGCAATGTGCCACGAATATTCCACTTGTTATATAATTTTGCAGCTAGGGCTTGGAGGTAGTAGTAGTGGCATGTGATGCAAGAAAGCAAGGTAAGAAGAAGGTAAGTACTTGTGTGTTTGTGTGTTCTTATATCGGGTTGGCTCCTAGGCCTTAGCCCATCTCCACCTTTGTACTGTGTTATGGTGCAGAAACTCTGCATAATGGGCCTGAAAAGTGTCAGTGTATGTGTGCAATATTAATGTGTGTTGTTTTGTTTGTGTCAGGCTATTATGCCACCAGGGTGCAGCCAACATATGTGCAGCTGCTGCCTAGTGCCCATCCCTAGCACCGGGCCTGGGTCAACAGTCCTCCTGTACCGGTGTTATTACCACCAAAAATCTCGCACCCGCCAGAGGTAGTGCAATACTGGCGAGTGCCTGCAATCCTGCTCCCAGGTGATCAGCAAAAAAAAAAAAAACACCTAGTAGTTATATACATTATGGTCTGAGTATTTCGATCAAACACTTCTATTCTTAGGCGATAGGTAATTTTGGTTCCGAGTCACCAAGACCAACCACTCCAAGGCTAGGAGGATGTTCTAGCAAAACAATTGTAACAATTATATTAACGTATATGCATGATTTCCTAGTCTTAGTCTTTTTCACCACAGTTCAGTTATTCTCAGTACATTTTATTTTCAAATGAAGTCACAAGTTGAACTGTCCAGTTTGATTTCATTCAAGAAAGAAGTCAGTCCCAGTAGTCTTCTCCGTTCTGTGCCAGCATAAGTCTTAAAACTCTTCTTCAGGTGGTTCTCTTCTAGTTGCTGAAGACTTCTAATTATTCTCTTTTTCCCAAGAGTCCTAACTTGTGTATGATTTGGAATTCCAATGACAGTCCATAGGTAAGAAAATGGAGTATTTTCACTTACAAAAATTCTCGTTGTGAAAAACATGTTTCATTAAGTTCATGTAGATTTCAAGTGTATATATGCGGTAGTTCATATCTATATGGTCACAGATCTAGATGTCACTTAAGACCACACAAGGTATAACTGCATAAGTTTCAGAAGAAGTTATGCTTGTAAACTATGTTTCCATCTAGTTCCTTAGTTTTTAATTTCAGGTATCATGCCCCAGAACCAATCGACATTCTTATGAGAATCCTGTTAACACCCGAGGGTCCCTGTATATCCTCCCATTAGAGTTCTATCGAAGCATCCGATCTGCGATTTCCAGCCAGCTGAGAACCTAAACAAATAATCTTAGTATATGTTTCTTTAACAATTCATCTGTACACCCTACATCTAATTTCCTCGAGGATGAAGGGATCTTATTTCTAGTCTTCTTTTAAAAACAGTCACTGAAAATGTCTGTAAAGCATTAAAATTCCTACAGCTTTCTACCAAGGGACTTACGTTATCTTCTGTCAGATCCGATACACTGCTAAACAACTCTAAACGTGCCTGAAGATACTGTGGGCAGTCAAATAAAACATGAGACCAAGTTTCCACACCCCCACAAGTGCAGTAAGGGTCTGGCTCAAGTCCACGTTCATGTAACTTGGCTATGAGGGAGCCATGTCTCGTTAATAAGTACGTTGTATTCATCGAAGGAGCAAACCAAGGATTTATTTCCTTGACGGCAGTAAAGTCCACTTTGGTTATAAATTACGTAACAATTCCATGTTCGCTGGCATTCCACACAGATGTCAGATGTTCCCACAATCTTTTCTTTTCTTGTTTGACCTTGTTCACTGGATCAGATGTTATTCCCATTAGTTCCGAAGCCAAACCTTTCCTAAGCCGACCTGTCATACCCTTGAATACGATATACAGATCCAGGGGAATGGTTCCTGCTAAGACTTGTAATGTGTTGTTTGATACAGTTCTAGGGGAATTTAAAACAGATAATAACATAGATCTTTGAAGAGAAATAAGTTTCATTTTCACCATTATGAAACTTATTTCTCTGTGATACCAAATGGTTACAGCATATGAGACTATTGGCAGAAATATTAGTTTGTTAAGTTTGGTCCATACAAATAGATCATTTAATATGATTTGCATTGTTTCCTCGAGTATCCTCCTCGAATGGCCCTCAACAGCAATCACTATGTTGTCGGCGTAAGCGATTTTCATAGCCTCCTTGTGGTTGTATTTTGTCATCCACTGATCTAAGACTGCGTTCCAGAGGAGAGGCCCCAATACCGACCCCTGAGGGCATCCTCTGGAAACGGTAGCTGAATACACTAGATGTTTTGCACAAATTCTGGTGGATCTGTCTTGGAAGTAGGACCTGATGATTCTATAAGTATAGTTGTCACATCTTCCCAAGCGCAGTGACACAAGGGCACTTTTCCACTATACCGTGTCAAAAGCCCCCTCAAAGTCAATAAACACTGCCAACACATACTTAGCTTGGGAGTTTTCTACATAGTTCTTGAGGGTGGCAATGGCATCTTCTGTTGAAGAACCTTTTTTAAACCCGAACTGATTAATTGAACATAGATGGTTATCCTGTAACGTTTTTTGTATTCTTGGAGAGAGCAGCCTTTCAAAAAGTTTCCCCAAGTTTGCCAACAGGGAGATTGGTCTGTATGCCCTGGGATTAGATGTCGACTTCCCAGGCTTATGTAAAACTTTAAGTAGGGCAATCTTCCACAGTCTTGGAAAGATTCCCTCGATATAACACTTGTTCATGAGATTGAGGAGGTTATTGGAAAATAGGTCATAAAATGAGATCCATCCCTGGACATTTTTTACTGTTTAGTTTGGAAACAGCTGTTCCTAGTTCAACAAGAGTAAAAGGATTGACGTCACTTGTTCCAATATATTGTTGATTGTCTCTCCTAATTTCTGCTTGTTCGGGAGAATCATCCTCTGGATTGTCTTGAGGAAAAAGCTTATTTACAATAGTATCAACAGTAGAGTACCAGTCGGTAGTTTCTTGTCCGTCCACTATAACAGTGTTATATATGTCTCCGAAGATTAACTTGTTCCTGGAAATCTTGTACACTAGACCCCACGGTTCAGTGTTTCCCGTGTTACGAACAAAGTTTTGCCAACATTCAATTTTTGCATCTGCAACGGCTTTATGTAGCCTTTTCCTTAGATCACTGTATTGTTGTTTCAGTCTCTGGACATCACTGTCTGCCAGGTGCCTGTTTCGTTGGTAAGTTTTCCTAGCATTCATGGTTTGGTTTCTTAATGCAGTAAGTTCCAAAGTCCACCAGGGAACAGATGGGCGTCTGGATTGTTTACGTTTAGCAGAGTAGCTCATAGCAAGGAATTAGTGTGACTGAACATAGTTTGAATATTCTATGGCAGATAAGGAATTTAAAGTAGAAGCCACCTCAGGATGATAGAACAAATTTAGAAAATTCTTAAACTTATCCCATTTAATTTTTTCCATGGAATATCTTCTCAAGTCCACCAGCTGTAGATCCACATTTCTAACTGTGGATTTGATACTGAATACTATAGCGTTATGATCACTATTAATAAGTGATGGTAGAACATTCCAGTTAGTTATCTGCCCATCCAGTTTAACAGAGGTGATAGTTGCATCAATGTTTGATGTTCCATTTAAGGACGAGAATGTGTAAGGTCTGTTTGTCAAATTTTGAACTACTAAATTGTAAGACAATATTAAATCTTCCACAGCAGAACCTCTGTTGTCTGAAATTCTGCTGTGCCAAAAAGATGATTTGGCATTTAAATCAGTGCATATAATTAAATTCGCTGAAGCAAATTTTGTGCATATACGATCCAGCTGATGCAAGGACATTTGAATATCTGCTGACGGAGGGCAATAGATGAAAAGTAATAATTGGAGACGAGATCAAAAGACAAGTTACAGTGTCCGTACACTCTCCCGAGATGGTTGTCACTACTAATTCATGATTGCATATTGCTATTGCAGTTTTAGGATGGGTTTCTATAGAATGAACAATTCTGAGGGATAACGGGAATCCCATAACCCTGTGGATCAAGCCCCCTACTTGAGTCGAATAATAAGGTTCTTGAAAACATAAGATCATAATTATTTTCAATTATCGCCACTCTTACTTCATCCATGACCACTCGTGAACGCTGGCAGTTTATTTGCAGTATTTTTATACCCTCAAAATTCACACCCACAATGTTAGAAAAATTTATAGTGGCCGTATTATTCATTATGAGTTTTTTTTTTACTAGTTCAACAGCTCGATTATACTCCGGACAGTTATTGTCTCGGACTGAATGCTGACAATCTCTGTTGCATCTTTTACAATTGACACACCGAGGGGGTTCTTCCCTGTGTGTGCATTTAGCAAACACATGTCCACTGCCTCCAAAGTGGCCACAAGACATGGTCTTATGTGTGCAATTTAATGCTGAATGGCCATAGGCCAGACAGCAGAAACATTTAGTAACCACTGTGAAACGACAGAATTTATGTGAAGTGAAGCCAAGAAAGATACAATCATTCTGTATTAAGCGTTTAAAAATTTGGGGAGTGAATCCTATTACCCAGTTTGTTATTTTATTTCCAGAGCCTGAATTAAATCTGAACGTTGTACCTTTTTTAACTTCCTCTTGTTCAAACCCATGATCTTTTAGGTTCTTTATAAAGAAATTTTCTAAAATATCCTCCTTTGTATATTCTTTTGGCACACTGTAAATTAAAACCGTGGGGTCCAATAACCGTGGTTTGTCCATAGACAAATCTGCATTTGTCAGCTGCGTCATTTTGCTAATTTTATTTGCATCCATGGGATTAGTAGTTTCAATTAAGAGACCTTTGTTTCTTAGCAACCTCATATTTTTGATTTTAATATCTCGATGTTCTTTTTTGAACACCTCTGTCACTTTAATTCTAACATCCTGACTGGATGAAATTTCAGAATTGGCATTTGGTCTCAATATAATGATGCTTTTAGGTCATTAAAGTTATTTTTTGATGGGGGAATAACACCTTCATCCAAAGGAAGTTGAGAAAAATTATGTTGTAATTGTTCATCTTCTCCTCTAGGTTTATGTACAATATTTTCAGTACATTGAATGCCTGCTGCAGCAGCAGTTGATCCTCTAACTACTGCTTCAGCAGAGGTACGCTATTTGGGTTGGTCCTTGATTAGATGGTGAAAAATCTCAGTGCGTATTTGTAATTCTGATGTTTTTACTTTCAATCGTTCATTGTCGATCAATAATGCATTCCTAATCACTCCAGGTCTGACCACAAATGATGTATATAGTTTGAGGCTGCCTTAGTGACTTTGCTGCTATCTGCAGATAAAAATTCTCTGAGTGCATGTTTAATCTTGGTCATTGTTGAAAGTACCGCCGAGCTATCTAAAGGCTCCCATAGGTCCAAGCCTTCAGTGAATGATGTATTTTGCGCAAATTCTTGTACATTAGCCAAAGCGTTGGCAACTGTGTCTTTGCTTTGATCTTTGTTTTGATTTGGATTTTTATCCAGGTCAGAACTACTGGGTTCACAAGCAGATGAAATAGATTTATCATCTGCTGAATTATCCTGATCACTTCTTGTTATTTTTAATATTATGGGATGTTTTTTCCCAGCTGATTTAGTAGGCTTATCTGCAACCGGCGAAGACAAGTCCCCATCAGAATCAAGCACAGGTGATACACTAGAATCCATAGTGTTGTGTTGATGAATGAAACAGTACACAAAAAATATATAATTTAAAATAATATTCCAGTCTTCCCTGAAATTAAAATATTTTGTATCACTCCAATTTGAATTTATCTTTCAAGTTATTCTTCTGGTCTGGATCCTTGTATTCAAATTACTTACCAATAACCTTTCAAAAAATAACAATATATAAAGTTTTTATATACTGGAAAACTATGGTCTGTCTAACCAGCTGGATGAAAAATTGCATGAATTTTTTGAAATTGCAAAGTAATGAGTTTTCAAAAATAGCCCAAAAGAGCCCATATCTAATATATATTTCTATGTTGTGGTATGAGAATACTGTCCACTCATACACTATAGCACTTTCAGGGTCTTATATTTTCTATTTCAATTATATTATTTTGAATTATTCTATGTAGATGGCGCTACAGACAAGATTGCCACTACCAAGAAAGTTTTCCCTCCAGAAAAATGAATAAGGACTTCCTATTGGCTTCTTCTATTAAGTACAATGGCTGCCAATGCTTTTCCTATGTAGCTATGTTTCACTACAGGTAGTCAGCCACGTTAGTCTTAGGTATACCGTATGCCTTCAGAATTACCATTGAAAGTCTATGGAGAGATCACATTAAAAAAAAAAATTTACAAGTCTATAAATTTTTATCTGCTTATTTCTTAAAAGCCCCCCCCCCTTTTTTTTTATGTGAATCCCAAACATGAGAGGTATTAGAACCTGTAGTACTTAGTACCGTGCTTGGGTTGGAGGTTGAGAAGACGAAAGAAGATATTTGTTGACATTGGACTTAACTTCTGTAGATTGTAATTTTCAGGAAATATGTATGAAGGAAGGTTGTTCCAGAAAACGGCAGTTGAATGAATAAATGAGGAAGATGAAAAGTTGGTTCTGTGGGTTTGAAGTTGGACAGTAAATGGATGTTGGCTTGTGGTGGCATGTGTTCGGACTGTTTTGAAAGAGAGAGCAGGAATTATAGAAGCCAATTCAGAAGAACAGTGCCCATGGAAGTATCTGTAGAAGAGGCATGCAGCAGAAACAGTACTTCTATGAGAAAGCGAGTGGAGAGACTCTGTTAGAGATGAATCATTAATTAGCCTAACTGCCCTCTTCTGAATGGAATCAAGAAGCCTGAGAGAGGTTTTGGGGGCACCACCCCAGATGTGGGAACAATATTCCATGGTAGGGCAGATTTGCGATTTATACAGAGTGAGCAGCTGTTTGGAAGAAAAGTAACGGCGAGAGCGAAAGAGAAAACCAAGTTTTTTAGATGCAGAGGAAGCAATATTTGTAATGTGCTTGTGCTAAGAGAGATTAGAAGTCAGGGTAATCCCCAAAAGAGATATCTCATTTTGCCTAGAAATCGGAGTGTCACTAAAGATAAGCATAGGAGCAGAAGAATCCTTTTTGCGAGATATAAGACAAGACTGAGTTTTAGAAGGGTTGAAATCAACCAAGTTGTCTTTGCCCCACTTTACCTGAAAATTGGCATTTAAGGAATTGGTAGCAGATTTTCGAGAAGTTGAAGCTGATTGAGCAGGACAAGGTTTCTCAAAATGGAAAGTGGAATGCAGTGTGCTTACCATCGGCAAAACTATGGATAGGATTTCCAGTCAATGGAAAAAGGTCATAAATATACAAGAGGAAAAGAGTAGGGGAAAGAAATGAACCTTGGGGGACACCGACATTAGTGGAGAAGTTAGAAGACAGAGAGCCATCTACCATCACCCTCAGTGAGCGATCAGAGAGAAAACTGGATAACCATTTACTAAAAACAGTTGGCAAACCATAAGATGGAAGCTTGTTTAGAAGACCTTTATGCCAAACACGATCAAAAGCCTTTGAGATGTCAAGAGCAACTACTTGTGTTTCACCGAATCTTTCCATTGAATTAGTCCATAAATGGGTAACATAAGCCAGAATATCACCAGTGGATCGACACTGACGGAATCCATACTGGCGATCGTTGATCAGACGGAAGGTTTCTAGGTAGTTTAAGAGTTGGCAGTTAATTGATTTCTCCATTACTTTAGAAAGAGTAGAAGTAATTGCAATGGGATGATAATTGGATGGAAGGGATTTGTCACCCTTTTTACGAACAGGCTGGATATGAGCAAATTTCCAAGCAGAAGGAAAAACACCTTTGGAATAAGAAAGTGAAAAAAGGCAACAAAGAATCGGAGTAAGTTCAGGAGCACAGGTTTTGAGAACAAGTGGAGAAATACCATCAGGACCTGGAGCTTTCTTAGCATCAAGATTCATCAAAATCCTTCTGATATCCTTTTGACGGAAGACCACAGGAAGCATTGAATGGAGCGTGTTGGGAATGGTGGGAGGTGTTTTACCAAGATCATTAATACATGAGCTGGAAGAAAAATGGAATGCTAGCAGGTCAACTTTATCCTTGGCTGAAGTGACAACAGAACCATCTGGTTTGGACAGAGGTGGGAGCAGAGATGGGCAAAAGTTGCAGCCAATAGCTTTGGCAAGAGACCAGAATGCTCAGCTACCATTAGGGCAAGAAGCAAGTTTTCTACTTTAAGCCAATTATGATATGCAACGTTCTTCTCCTGAACAGCCTTAGCACATTTATTGGAAAACCAAGGTTCAGATAAAGGACGAGATTTTAAAGTGGAGTGTGAGATAAAGGATTCCATTCCTGCAGGAATAATTTCACTGACACGATCTGAGCAAACGTTGACATCAGAAGTTTTGAAACAGTAATCTGACCAAGGAAAAGAAGAAAAGAAGTCTCGCAGGTCATCCCATTTTGCATTCTTGTAATGCCAAACAACACGAGGTTGGGAATAGCCATGAGATAAAGGTTCCATTGGAGAAGAGACAATCACTAAGTTGTGATCTGAAGTGCCTAAAGGACCTCTCACTTCGACCGTGTACTTAGAAGGGTTGTTTGTGAGAAAAAGATAAAGTGTATTGGTTGTATGATTAGAATTGTCCGGTATTCTTGTGGGTAAATGAACAATCTGTGCAAGGTCATTAGTAATTGCAAAAGCCTCAGCATCTCGACTTGCTGGGTCGGTGTGACTAGAAAACGGAAGCCAGCTTGAGTTGTGAACATTAAAATCACCAAGGAAAATTACCTCACTGTTAGGAAAGTTGGACTGGAGAAAGTCAAGTTGCAAAGAGAAGAAGTCAAAGAGCTCCAAGTGATTAGTGGAGTTGGGAGAACGGTAGAGATAACAGATGAATTTGACACAATGAGGTAGAGAGATTTTAAGCCAGAGGAGATTCGAAATTGCAAGTCTCTGACAGGGAATATCAGGACTGACATATGCACAAGTACCACCTTTGAGGCGAAAGGAATCATACAGCGAATAATTTGGGCATCTGAGATGAGCAGTAGTTGAATCAACCGATAACTGAGATTCTCTCAGAAAAAGTACACGGGGTTTGGCAGACTGCAAGTGGAAATGGACATTGTTGAGATTAGAATTGAGACCATGTATATTTGTGAAATGAATTAGGAAGTCCTTGGGAGGTTTAGATCTTTTCACAGATAAGCTTGCTCTATTAGTTTGACAATTCATGGTGTATTCAATAGTAAGGAAAAGTTGGTGTGACATGCTGTATGAAGTAATGAAATTTTTGGATATGGCTTACACGTGGTAAGAATATACCCAGATCCTTAACATAACGTGGCCTTGACAGTGTTCCCCGCATACACACTACTCGGACTCCCTCCAGTCACTATCTGGCAGAGTAGAGGTAGCAAGATTATACACTAGCTGATCCGGAAACCTCCTAGACAGTTATCAATAGGTTCGGTCCAGTGTACTAACTAGTGGCCAGCCTGCGAACACCGTTTTAGAGCTGTACCCTCGAAATGTAAGGAATATTGGATCTCGCCATGACGTTCATCATAACCTCAAAAGTCATTTATCATACTGCATGATGGAAGAGATAGGGAAGGGTTGACCGGAACTTTACCAATCTTTATCAAACTTATATCACTAAACTCACCAATACTTTGTAAAAGCGAGGTGACATTTCTTCAGTAGGGGGAGGTGGCCTAGATCTGTAGATATATTCAACAAAAGCAGGAGCACACAAACACAATGTCATGGGAGCTTGAATCGTCCTCTATACTAGATTTTTTCGGAGGTAAGTACTTTTTTTTTTTTTTATTCAATTCCTACTATTAGTTCACACTCTCCCTATATATATCTTGTTCAAATTTTCAATCGTTAATAAAATACTTTTTATTCATCGACTCAAGTTCAAATAAATTTTTTTAAACTTGTAGTGGATGACACTTGATGTTAATACAGTTTTTTCAAATATTAATTCATTAATTAAATTTAATTAATTAATTTTAGTTTTATATGGGAGAAAAAAATTTCTCTTATATAAGATATTTAGCAGGATATAAATTTAGGAATAAATACCGTCAGTGGCGAAGCGTGTAGATCGCTGGAAAAAAATTTCTTTTTCAGATTCTTTTTTCGTTCTGGGTTCTAGTCTGAGTCAAGGAGAGAACAGAATGGAAAATGAAACATGTGAATAAAAATAATAGTCCAACACCATATATAGAAAGGAAAATGGAAAATTGCAAGGAAATTCGCTTTCTATTTTGCCACTTAATATTGTGATTCTGTCATATGTATATACATATTTATATTAATTGTAATTAATTAATAAAAAGTAACTAAAATAAAATTTTTCTTTGTTGACCTAAGTAGGAATTGACTTTAAAAAAATTTTTTTTATATTACTTGTTTTTTATTTATTAACACACAACTGTATATACATTCTCAAGATGTATTAATCAATTTATATACAATATTTATATACAGATTTTATATACATACTCTTATATATACTGTAGTCTTTCTGTACATTTGATTGTGTGTGTCCTGATATGAAGGGTGGCTCCTAGACATAAGCCCATCTCCACCTTCCACTCCTGTGAAAGCTCAGAACGTCTGCAAAACAGGCCTGAAAGAAGAGCGTTATGTCAGGCCATTTCGTCACCAGGGATTAACCAACACCTGGATCAAGCATTCTTTCTCTGTGTGTGTGCTGTAATGCACAAATCCCGCACCTACCAGAAGTAGTGCTATGGTAGGTGCCAGCAATCCCGCCCCCAAGGCTGCCCAAACTTGGAGGCCAGCGAAAAAATAAAAATAAATAAATAAATAATAATAATAAAAAAAAAAAAAAAAATTCCAACTAAGAACAATGTATACTTGTTGAAACAAAAGCAACATTATACAATTATTTACATGTAAATAGCAAATACATACCCTTAGAATGACATTAACTTAACAATAACACTTAGAAACATTAACATTAACACTTAGATTAACATTATCTCCACTTAGAGTCCATCCACAAATGCAAGCCTGCATTTGGGTATCCAGGAGCAGAAGATCATCTCGCACTGTAAACAGGAAACATCCTATAAAGATGACATTACACGAAGTGTTCTGTCGTCAAATGTGCAGCACTTCCCCTAATTGGTATCCTGCAATAGATTTCTTAACTCCTGTCTTCTTTTAAAAACTTTGGCCGAGAATTCCTGAAGCAAAGCAAAGATGTCCCACCTCTGAACCAAGAGAGGTAAATTATTCTCCGTGAGGTTTGGTAACCTATTTAGTAATTCCTGCCTGTCTGAAGTTGTTGGAAGATTTGATGATATTCCACTTGTGTAATACAAGTCGCATCCTAGTACGTGATTTAAACTCACAGCCTTAATCTACATGCATAAGTGGTTATGGTTATACACAAGTAATCAGCATTATGAAAATATGCAGATGGCTGAACCAATATCTGTATCACAGAGAAAAATCTTTACATAGCCAAGGTAAGAAAACTATTCACCAAAAATTGTATTGAAAACTGGAAAAAGTATTATGCTTGTGTGATGATTTTGGAGTCAGAATATTGGAAAAAAGAGAGGTGTGCAAGCCTTTTGTTCTTCGAATAAGGCCTATGGGGTTGGGAAAGTTAAAATCTTCCTGCAATGCAATGCACCAACCGTATAACTGAAACTTTATTAAAATAATAATAATATAAGACTGGGTCAAATTTTTGTAAAAATAAAAATGATAAAATAAAATATAGAAATTACACTATATGGAATTAAAAGCGATAAAAAATAACCGTAGCTTTAAGAGGTGACTGCCTCCTTTATCAACAGTAAGGCTTGTCACGGTACATCCTTAACTGCAAGATCACGGCTCGCAGCATGTGTTATCATAGGAGCATGGTCAGTATCCTCCACACGTGCATGGAAACTGGAAATGGCTTGGGAGCATGCCAGGGAGAACATTCAACGCATCCAAGAATTATTGTTTCAAAGAAGTGATGAATATGAATTCCCCTGCCTATTAATGGCATTATGCTGAGAAGAACAAATCCGCAAGCTCTCGAGCCATTTGCAGTTCCAATATCTGTGCGAACGATAAACTGACTGCATTGCCAGGCGAAATTTGGTGGTACACCTCCCAAACAGTGTATTTTATTTTATCATTTTTATTTTTACAAAAATTTGATCCAGTTATTATGAGCCTTTTGTTATATATATCGAAAATAGTCGGGAAGAAACAATTAGTTCAATGGTTTCAACCTTTTTTTAATAATGGCACCCCTAAGTAATTTATTTTATTTTGCGGCACCCCCTACTCAATTTTCTCAATATATGTATATGTGTGTATATATATATATAATATTAAAAAATATATATGTTATATGATATTTATTACAATAATATAATTATAAAAATTACATTTCATAATACAAATTATATATATACAGTATATAATTTTATTCTTTATATAGAGGTACTAAGTAATCAATTATAGATCACCACAAAATTAAAAAAATACTGTACACCTTTTTATAATTAAATAAACATATAAATTAAAAAATAATAATGTTTAAAATATAATGTTTAATAATAATAAATAATAAATTAAATAATAATAACTTAAACCCAAATTACGTGGCACCTCTGGAATGTTGTTGCAGCACCCAAAGGTGCCACCGCACCCTGGTTGAAAACCACTGAATTAGTTGTTTCAGTGATGATGAAAAGGAATATTAAAAAAGTTTGTTACTAATAAAATTAATTATCTTTTTCAGCAGGCAAGTATTACTGAAGTTTTTAGTTTCTTTTCATATTAATATGTTTTTAAATATTATCTAAAAGTTGTATTTTTTAAAATATTTTTTATTATGAAATAAGGGTTATATTTCATAAAACTCAAAGCCAGATGTAATATATTTTCTAATTCTCAAAAGTTATTTCTTATCTTTAAATTCAAGTACAGCCACACACTTGCTGCACCAACAAATAAAATAAATAAATAAAAAAGTGTTTTTATTCCTCTGGTAGGTATGGATGTATCAGCTTTGAATTTCCCAAGCTCTCCACCTTAATTTATTCCAATAATTAACAACTCACTGGCTAAAGCAATTTCTATGATGA
This sequence comes from Mastigoproctus giganteus, assembly GCF_048544385.1. Taxonomy (NCBI): domain Eukaryota; kingdom Metazoa; phylum Arthropoda; class Arachnida; order Uropygi; family Thelyphonidae; genus Mastigoproctus; species Mastigoproctus giganteus. The sequence continues at coordinate 139,568,189 of NC_143585.1, read as the reverse complement.
ATCCACGTGTTAACTCTACTTCCCCTATTTCAGATAATAGGAATGGTTGATTTGGTCCTGTGCAAAGAGGTTCAGCGGACTGTTAATTTTGCCTGGTACTATAAGTGTACACAGTTACAGACTTCGTAAGATTGAAGTCCATAACTGCATTACATACTTACAGACTTCCATCTTAATATAGTCCTAGATCCTGCATTAGTAATACTCAGTACTTGTATTATATGAGCTATTCTAAACCAATGTCAGTGTTTTTTTATGAGAATTTCTTTTAGGCATAACAATGACTATTGTACAAAGCAGGGATTTATTTTTTCAAAAGTATTCTGTGTTCGTATTTATTGTATGGTAATATATATTACCATATTTCTTCGATTCTAAGAAAAAATAGCTAAAATAAATCTAACAAATATTTTTATTATAATATAATTCAGTTTACTATGGCTGATGATGATGGTGGTGGAAGCTTTCAACCATCAGCAGTGACGCATAGCGTCACAGTGATACGCTGCTTTTTGTAGCCTGTGCTTATAATCTTGATTTCTTTAGCACCTTTAGCATTGACAGTGTAATTTCGAGGCATATTGAAGAAGACGGGTTTCATCAGCATTTCCAGTTTGACTAAACTCAAAAGCAGTCCAGTGAATTTGGACTGCTTTTCAGTCAGGAGAAGAGTGAAGTAATGGTTCTAAAGAGCAGTTGTGAGCTTCACGGATACATTACAATGGAAGGGAAAGAGCTAAAAATGGTTAAAAACTTCAAGTATCTAGGAAGCACCATTACAAAGACTGGAGTGATAGACGAAGAAATAAGTAGAAGGATACAAGCGGGTGGGAATTTCTATAGGCAGACAGGAGATCTGATCTGGAACAGGAACATACCGCTGAAGTGTAAGAAGGCTATATATCAGGCCTATTACATACCAATTCTGATGTATGCATCTGAAACTTGGACTATGAGGAGAAAGGATGAAAGCAGAATTCAGGGGGCAGAAATGAGATTTGTGAGGAGCGTAGCCGGAAGGACAAGACAACAAAATCAGGAGTGTTGTGATTAGAGAGAGAATTTAGGTTGAAAAACTCCAGAATAGGATTGAAAGGTCCCATTTGAAATGTTTTGGACATGTCAAGAGGATGAACAAGAGGTGTTTGCCAAGAAGAATGTTTGATTTACAATTAAGGGACAAAAGACCAACGGGGAGACCAAGAAAGAGATGGCAAGACATGATAAAGACCAATCTAAATAAGAGAAGAGGAGGAAACTGGAGTGAAATCAACGACAGAGAGTACACGGACAGGGCATGGTGGCAAGGCTTCATACATCGACCCGTGGAATAGCGGAACAATGACAGCTCATGACATGTATGATTGCTTCCCATGGTGTTTAGCTGGCTATGCTGTGCAGGACTTTTAAAAAAAATTAAAGGAAGCATTAATGGCAGGCATCATCTTTGGTAACTCTGTTGTTGTAAGAGTTTTTTGCTTGCAGGCTTTTGCTTACAAACTTTGACCAGTGGGTCAATAGGATACTTCCCCACCCCACCCCTCACATTAAATAGGAATAAAAGTTAATCACATAGAGCAGTGGTTCCCAAACTATTGAGATCTATGGACCCTTTCAAAAATCTGAAAAAAAGTTCATGGACACCTTCAAATATCAAAAAAAGTTTGCAGACCCCTATGTATAACTTATGCATATGTTATATGCACACACACACACACATATATATATATGGTCGACCACTGTTTCACTAACCCCCCTGGAACTGGTCTACGGACCTCAGTTTGGAAATTCTGACATAGAGAAACATTGGAGTTACGTTTTGGTAATTTTAAGTCTTCAGTTTATATAATAGCTTTTCATGAAGAACCTTATCAAAAACTTTACTGAAGTCGAGGTAAATTATGTCAGAGTTGTTTCTGGCATCCATCTGTTTCATGACTTCATAATAATTAACTAGATTGGTCAGGCAAGGCTTTCCCTTTTGCTAACCCATGCTTAGATCCATATTGAGATTATTCTCAGGTTTTGATAGTGGTTAGTTCAAGAGAGCATATTCTCAGGGATCTAAGCATTATGCCTTTTATAATCCACTTTTATGGGGGTGAGGGAGATTGGAGTGAAAATTAGTATGGTCATAGTCTTTTTTTCTCTGTACTAATGTTCTTAGTCTGTTGTTGGAGATATCGTTGACATCAAGGAAGTGTAGTTTTGTTGTTGTTGGTTTGAATGGAAAATTTTATGGTCTTGCATATATTATTTAAGCAGAGATAGAAGGAGGAAATGCACCCTTTCTCTCTAGCTCCATACCATAAAGATATCATCTTCAGACTGGAGCATAGAGCAAACCATCGTACAATGGTTTTTCCAACCTACTCAGAAATTTATTCAAGAAGTGATCCATTATCTCTAATCAACAATAACAGTAGTGTTTGTACATCTGTAAATCAAGTTAAATGCACCTGGAGAGGGTCCTCACATCTGTCCCCTTCACAACTCCAAGGCACTCAGCAGTGCTTGTAGCAAAGTGATGGCTTCCTCCTGTTGATCTTTGGACATGAACAGAACAGTAGGCAGAATGTCAAGCTACTTCCAGAGTCCTTTTCAATCTTTGCACTGGAAACTTGTTAATTTATATATTTGTTAAATTTATTAAAACGTGTTAAATTTATATATTTCTTACCACTGAAGATTGAGAAGGCAAAGATCTCTGAAACATGTGGTTGCTTACTGTATAGTTATTATTAAATTAATCTAAATTATGATGCAGTGAATTGTAATGTGTTTATCATGTTATGAGTATTTGTGAAGATATTTCCCTGTACTCCACCTGTTATCCCCTCAAAAAAAAAAATAAATAAATAAAAAAATAAGGTTGGACCTTCCTTGGAAATACCTAAATTTATTCTCAAGGGTACAACAAAGAATAATGCCTGTTCTGTGAGTGCAATGCTCCAAAAAGTCAATAGCTGGAAGAAATATATAGGGGCTAGTAGTGCTATGAACAATCAACTGAAGTGGATTATCAAATGATCATTCTGCTGTTTTCCTAAACAGTAGAACAATTATTCACTGTAGATGAATAGAATGCACTAAAAATGCTGCATTAATCACCTGTTCATTCAGCTGTTTCAGAAACAACTAAATAGCTTGATAATTTGTTCTTGTTTGATAATTCATTTGTGCTCATTACTTGGTGTGCAAAGTGACTCAGTATTCTAGCTATCTGATAGTTAGATGCACCACATCCCACCCACCCACCTTATTTCATTTGTTTCAGTTCACTACATATAATCATTCATTTACATAAAGTTACTTGTCATTTTTGCTGGCTGGTTGGGTATCAGATCTCTGAGACGTTTGATGACTAATAAATGATTCCATAAATTCTTTATTTAATGGCCACTGCTCTGACTCACTTCACTTTTCTATAATGATTTAACTGAGTTGGCTCAGCCAAGTGACTAGTTTGCCATCATTAAAATAGTTGGCCTTGTTTGGGAACTGATAAATGCAGAAGGAAACTTGAAATATAACAAATTATCTCATATCATTCTTGGCATTTTAACATTTCCCTTATAGCATTGCTGAGTGTTGAGGATATTCAGTAAGGTGATAAAAGCAAAAACAACTTGTTTTAAAAACTTAATTCAGATCTTTGCTTTTTGGAAAATGCTCAAGAGAGCAGGGCCATTGTTATAAATTGAACTTTGACTCAACATTTATGGACAGAGTATAGTCTGTAATATCATCTTTGAACTGATTATACACCAAGTAGCCACTTTATTAGGTATACCTACTTATACATATAGGGATGCTATATATATGTGATTCAGTATGAGAATGGGCAAGACAAAATATATAAGTTATTTTGAATGCAGTATGGTAGCCAGCACCAAATGTGCCAATATTGGGTATCGTGAAAACTGAAACTGTGCTGGGTTACATGTAGAACTGTGTCTTTTGTATTGGGATTGTTCCATTAAGCAAATAACATTTAGCCAATGGTGAAAATAACACCAAACCATGTAGTCAGAAACAGCTTATTGACTTGAGTGTTTGACAGATAGGTTGACAGGACTTGTGCAGGGTAACAGAAAGGCTACAACCAATTAACAACCCAATACAGCAAGGATAACCAAAGAGGCATTTCAGAAGGCATAGCTTGTCATACCTTGTCACATATGGGGTTTTGCAGCAATGGCCAAACAAGGTTCCATTCCAGACAGCAAAAAAACAAGGGTACAGTTACATTGGGCTAAGGAACACTAACATTGAAGAATCCAAAAAAAATGTAGCCTGTTTTAAAGAATCCTGGTTCATGCTGGTGGCAGTACCAGTGCGGAACAGTAAGAACTGCATGACAAAAACAGCATGAGTCCATGGACCCACCTGACAGGATGGGTCCTTCTCAGTGGCGTGTTATCCTATAGGAAAAAGACATATGCCTATGGCCCTGATCAGAGAGGGGCCCCAAAATCACTGTTTCAAAAACTCGTTGCTGTTTTTTAACTAATATTTTTAAGCGATTTTTATCGGAAACTGAACTTACTACCTGTCATGGTCAATGAAATTTACTTGAAGATTAATTTGAAAATTACACGTTTTTTTTTTTTAAATGGTTTTACTGATTTTGATGAAATTTTATATTTAGTTCTTATGTCATATAATTTGTTTGTTTTGTTGTCACAATAAAATGAAAAAGTTTATTAGTTTTTTTGTTTAGATGGGGCCCCCAAATTCCATTTTGCCTTGGGCCCCATGAAGGTATAATGTGCCACTGGTCCTTCTAGAAACATAAGAATGAATTCAGCCTACTGTGGTGTTTTTTCCAGTCACCAGATCTGAATCCAGTTGAGTGCCTGTGAGGTGAGGTTGGAATGAGCTCTTAGGTGTAGAGATCCACAACCATCCAATTTGCATATGCAGAAAGCAATTGAGTTGACATGGTAGTGGTGTTTAACACGTTCGTTGCCTTTTACACAACACGAGGAGTGATATTCCACAGTGTACAACTGCTTCAAAATGCACTCAAGTAATGTGCTATAATGCACATAAGCGGTCAATGAACAAGTGCTGTAAATGTGAAGGCACATTAAACTAACAACTACTCAGTATTGACACAATGATTGAATGTTTTACAGCAGCAGTAATTCCCAACGTGGGCAGTAGTGCTCTCCTGGGGAGAATTACAGCCTTTCAGCAGGGGTGTTTGGGTTCATTAGGGGGTGTTTACATTTGGCAGTCTGATACAACAGTTAAAGCATTTAAGTATTAATTTTATTTAATACACAAATAATTAATTTGTAAACTGTTTTGTCCCCAGTTAGAATTGAGACTATTAAATTAAATATATTTATTTAAGTCTCAATTCATGGAAATAACACTATAAATAGTGTGTGCTCTTTAGTAAAGAAATTCTGATAGCAGCCAGTGTCATATCAAGGAATGGGGATGTTAGCCATGCCCCGTCACTAGGTAATGTTCCGATGCTGTCTTGAGGAAAGTTGAAACCAATCACGGAAGAGTGTTTGATAAGCTGGGTGTATTGGTGGAAGGCGCAGAGTGTTTGATAAGCTAGGTGTATTGGTGGAGGGCACATTCTTCCTACAGGTGAGTGACGTGTGCAAACGGGTGACACAGACAGTCAGTTATTTGCTGGTTTTCTTCAGGAATGGGACACACTTGCTACCCATTGTTTCTGTTATGTTTAAATGAACTTGGTTAACGAAACAATACCAGTAAACTGAATGAGTTTGTTATTGAGTAACACAGTTATTCTGTTTGTTCATACTGTGTGGACTTAATTAGTTTTTGCTTGTTTTTAGGATTTGTGAAATACGAAACAACTCCTATATCTGCAATTTGTTTCTTGTGTATTTTATCGATTTATTGACCTATATGGAATATTACAGGTAAGTAATAGGATCATAAGCATATATTTCAACTTTTTATTTATTTTTATTATCTTCCAACAGAAAAATCTAAACTTAAATTTCCCTAATTTCAGCAGTGAACTTTGAGAATCGCTTCAAAGATTTGATTGATTTGGAAATACCTGTCTGGGTAACAAATTCATTCATTTTCAAAGCAGAAGACCAAGAACTTAGTTTGCAAGAAGAAATTGTTGAGCTTCAAAATGATGAAGAATCGAAGCAAATCTTCAACAACAGAGTACATCGAGTCATGTTGCAAAAATCATGTGAAATTTCCTGCTCAATGGAGAAAAGCAAAACTTTTTTATATTGCCTTTCCATCTTCTTATCTCGTTGAAAGAGGATTTAGTGCAGTGAATTGCATACTATTGAAGAATCGAAACTGTTTGGATATGTTAGTCATGGTGACTAAAGACTATTACTATGCAGGTGTACTCCAGATATTGTGTTAGCCAAAACTCATCAAGCTCAAGGATCACATAGTATTTTATAATAAATCTAATTTTATTTACTTTTCTGTAACTATGTATGTATATTAATAAATCATATTAAGAATTTAATGTGTAATCTAAGTGCAATAAAAAGGAATGATAAAAATAATCAATAATAATCGTTGAAAATACCTTTTGTGCATTACTCATATTTTAAGGGAAGAATAGGAAGCATTGGCATATACTTAATCTGAGGGGGCATTGGGTAGAAAAAGTTTGGGTAACACTGCTTTACAGTAATGCTTGGCTCTTGTTTATAGACTTGGCATACAGTTTTGTTTATTTTTTGTTTGTGTTAATATTAGTTTATGTACATGAATAAACTTTTGTAAGATTTTGTGATTTGTTCTGATTTACAGATCAGCACAAAAGTAAATGTTTTGTTTTAGCAATGAATTATAAACTTTTAATTTTCAACCAGTGGCATTAATTTTCAGAACATTGGGGATGTCAGTATGTTGATTTTTTTTCAACATTCCAAAAATTGCGGCCCATTGAATGGGTTCTCTCACATTTGAGCAGCAGCAGCGAATATATTAGCAGACGTCAAGTTTAACAGGTTAACAATTAGTGCAGTTTAACAGACAAAACTGCATAACAGAATGCTAAATATGTAAACAGTGAGATCTGTTTTAGATTAAGCATAAAAAGCATTTAAACAACTAAAATATATATAGATGATTGAATATAAGTGCAGCAACTGTGAAGTTTGGACTCTTAATCAAGTGCAACAATGTGATAAACCTGCATATCCAGTAAAAGCTGAAAGAAATAGACCAGTTATTGGGAGTAGGTTCTTTAAGGTAAAAGAAATTTTAGCCACTGTTTTGAAAATTCCTTGTAATAATTTTCTTTCCTTCGGGGAGGGGGGGGAGGAAAATTCTTGGGGTCTCCTAGCGCACACATTGTACAGAGTTTTAACATAACATTGCCAAGTTGGCCAACTATTGATTGCACTGGTTTCAAGCTATCACATAAATAATAGACTTTGACCTTATGGTGGTCTCAGCCCTTCCCAACCATTATATAATCTTGTATATGAGATAATATTGGATAATAAACTTACCATTTGTGTGGACAGTTTTAAAATGAACAAAACATTACCAGCTGTTTAATTATTGAAATAAAATAAATGCTTTTTAACCTAGCGGTGGCACCACCAACTACAAAATTAGAATGGTGCAGATTCTGAAAGTTTTCTTTATTTCAGGAAAAAAAGGTTTGGGGTATACTAATGCTTCACCTTTTATTAATGTGTTATAATGCTTATTAAATCAAAATTTTAAAAAAATGTTTCTTACATTTCTTACTTTCAGTGAAACAAAACATTTATTAATTCTGCTTTAAAAAAAAACACATTATAAACATAAAATAGTTAGTCTTTTTCATTTTCAATTTTATAAAATTAAATGCATGAAAATTCAGCATTTATGCATACAAATATATTTCTGCTTAGAATATAAATTTTATTGCCAAAAATACCAGACACTCCTGGGATTTGATAAAAATGAATCATATCCACCATGCATGTTTAATAAAAGCAACTGCATTCATACTACAAAGTGTGCATATTAGCAAAATACAGGAGATGGGTGAAGGGTGTTGAGCTGAGTTACAGGAATGCTGTATTAGCAATCAGTCTGTTTGTGCCATTGCATTAAAACTGCAGCACCCTAGACTGCTGGAGGCTGGTGAAATTATCAGTTAGAAATATGGTGTGCTACTACAGACGGGAAACATTCTTGCAAACCACAGAAATTGATAGAAAAAGACTGTAGGGTGTTTAGAAATGGTACATGTTGATCCCATCAGTCCTCTACAAATACTTGTCAACCAGTTTGGAAAGGCTAAAAAAAGCGGTATACATTAGGAGTTGTCACATCAGGTTTTATAGAAGAGTTGCAGCACACAAACAAAACATCACAGTATGCAATGTAGAGATGAGTTGACTGATGCACAACCCTATCAAGTTGGCCTTCGGAACAATCGAAACCTTTTGTGGAAAAGCATATCCCATGAATATGTTACATGATTTTCCAATCTGATGGCTGTGTTTATTTCTCTGAGTTCTGGCAGATACTCAGAGAATGTTGTTTACCATGATGTATATTCCGGACTGTAAAGTGTGGAGGTGCTGTCACCATGTGTTTAATGTTTGGACCATTAGTTGTCATTTCCTGAACAATGAATGCCATGTAGTACATCAATATTTTTGAAAATTCTGCTCTTCCTACACTGCAGTAGTAGTAGGGATAGGGCCCTTTTGTTTCAGCATTTTAGTGCACCATATCATACTGCATAATCTTTAGTGACTTGGTTTTTTATCCCTGTTGAACACCTTTAGAATGAACTGAAATGTTAACATGCCAGGCCAAACCTACCACAGTCAGTAGCTGAATGGGCTATTGTATTGAAGGAGAAATGAACCAAAACACTACCTTCCTGGTGTCAGAAATTGGTTTGAGTCTACTGACAAGGATAACAGTATGTTGTAATTGATGCCAGAGGGCCAACATGCTATTAAATATTGTATTGATAAAAGTATCTTTGAAATGTACATTTACAAGAGCATCAGGTGCAAAATTAGCTTTCCCAGGATATGTCATTGTCAAGGGGCCTGGAATTGAAATCCAGGTCTGTTATGATGAAAGGCAAACCATCCTGGTGAGGTTGTTTGTTTCAGGGCCTGTGCTGACTTGACACAGTGAGAGAGAGAGAGAGAGAGATATCTCTTGTTACTTATATTTTATATAAGTTCTTACATTACCTTGTTTGCTTAATTACTTTCTCTATTTTTCAATATGTACCTGTGCACTGTGATTGATGATGTCTTCCATAATATATTTTTTCTAAAATAAATAAATAATAATAAACGAGAAATCTTTTTTTTTTTTTTTAATTTTTATTTAAACATGAAATTAACAGTAAGATAATTTAGAAATGGCATTAACCTTCCAATGAGAGGAAACATATTTGGTTACACAAAGCTGAAAACAAAAGTTGTAACACCAAAGTGTTGTTGGGTCTGTCAGATCCTTTTCATGTATAATTCCCAGAAAACAGTTTGTGTCACTTCTGAAACTATTCAAATATGACTGTATGTATAATTAATAATTAATGGAGTAGATATTTCATTGAGGGAGGAGTCTCTCAGGCCAGGTGCTACAGCTGCTTGATTAATAACTGTAAATTTAGATATGTTTTCATTAATCTTTGTTTCATATTTGTATATCTAATTGTTTTTTGTACAATTTTTTTGTATTAAAGCTTATTCCTAAATTTATTTTGCAGTCCCTTTGTGGTATAAAGGTAGATATTCCAACAGTCTCAGGAGAAAAGATTTCCTTGCAGATGAATGGTGTAATTAAGCCAAATATGTGTCGAAGGTTTTCTGGTAAAGGGCTTCCCTATCCTAAAGAGCCTACTAGGAGAGGTGATCTAATAGTGTCTTTTGATGTGAGATTTCCGGATCATTTGACAGAAACTACAAAGCAGACTCTTCGAGAATGTCTACCCAACTGATAGTGTAGAAGTCATGTTTGAATGATGTATGGACAACTAATCAGTGTTTTTTTTTTCCTTTAATTTATATCATCAGCGATAAAGCATCATCAATTTTATTCATCAAAAAAGGATATTCTGAAGGCACCCACAACTCGTACATCTGTTGACTGATAAAAATGGTAACATATGGCCTATGTCTACTTGGAACACAAGGTCTAAACTCTAATGCACAATTATACTGATTTGTATGTTGAGATTTGTAAAAGACAATTTTGTAATCAATTTTTAAAAAAAAATGTATTTTGTGTAATAATCTTTACATGAAAATTTGCATATTATACTTGAATTTTTCTCTCATGATAATGTCATTTTTTTTTCTGTAATATTATTTATTAAGTGCTGTAGAATTCCACTTCAAATATTCATACAGAGTTGTAAAAGTTCTTTTCCTTAGATATTTTTTTGTTTACTTGGTCATTTATAATTTTCATCTCTTTAAATATTAGCATGGTTGTCTATTTGGGAGATACTTGTGCCTTATATAAAATATTTACGCTGTATGACGTCTCTCTTATCTAGTAATGTTACTATATATTTTTTGTATCATTACATTCAAATGACAATAGTTATTTTATTATGAATGGTTAATTTGGTTTGGGCCATTCATAAATTATGTAAAGCAATTTTCTAAATTCTTGAAAACATCCTGTAACACTTTGTAACCAGGCTTTGATCCATCATTACACAAAAAATACATTTCAAATAACTTTTTAAAAAAAACTTAAGTGATACATTCACTTGTAATGCATTAGAACATTTTCTCTGATCATTCCCTGCTTATTTACATAATTTTAAATGGTGGCTCCTTAGGGAAATTACATGGCACATGAAATGTGCATTCTTTATTTTTGACAAAAGTTCTGCCAAAAGTGAGTAGGCATGTACTATATCAGCACTGGTGAATTAGTGGTATGTGTGCCACAGTCTTCATTGCAATAAAATATACCAAGTGTGCTTATAAATAGTTTTTGACATAAAACAGGTATTTTTTTATTGGAAGACAAATTTAATTGTTTGTTAGTTCTGTCTAACAGTGAAAACAGCAATGTAATATAATTGTGCAAAATATTATAGGGCAGAAATATTCTCAGAAACTTCAAGTTATTGTTACCTTTTTATAATGTCAGTATATATATATTAATTTTAGTCGTTTTTTTTTTTTTTTTGCAGCATGTAAAAAAAAAATGTTATTTTTGTTTCAACCTATTTTTGGCATATGTAGGCCAGAAATTGTTTGCCATCATCGTACTGTAAGTTAGTTGGCTTGATTTCTCCTTCAGTACTTAAAAGCTTGGATTATAAAATGTAATATGTTCAAGGGGAATTTTAATGGCATAGTGAAGGTCTATCTAGTTTGAATTCCATACTTGATAACAGTTCATATTTTATTTCTCATTACTGAAGTAATCTGTTCCTTGATTGCTCATATATTTGTTTTGATATTATTATTATTATTAGTAGTAGTAATAGTAGCGGCAAATGATGCAAGATTAATTTAGCTCAACTAAAAAATAATTCATGTGATGTTGATTTATTAGTTTTTTCAGAAGTTAATTAGTTAATTAAAAATCTTGAATATAATTTCTTTTTGTGAATCGTTAACAACCACCTTTAAGAACTGTGTTGGCAGCTGGTGGAGGCTGTTTATTTCGTTAATTGGGCAAACATCCTGATAAGTCATAATTACATACTTTCCATCAATCAGACACAAACAAATGAGATTGTGTTTTGTTATTGTGTAAAGGTTTTTAACTTGGTTGTAACTTGATCTATTCCTTGCTTGTAAAAAAAAAAAAAAAAGTGAAAAATAGCTAAAAAATGTCTCATAAAAATATATTGGTTCAATTTACAACTTTCTTTCTGTAGAAAAAATACAAAATGAGGTTTTCTAGTTGGGATTACATTTTCAGCTTCATCTTTTGCCAGTGCCCTTTGAGGCAGTCATGGGCATAATCAAGAGTCATAATCAAAATAGTTGATTTATGCAAATTACTTGATTATGAAATTGACAAGAAGAAAACTAAAGAAGGAAAAGAAAATACAGTGGAGGGATGCAATCTGTTGGTATCAAAACTAGTGCTGCTGCCACTTTACCCAGTTGATGTGGGCAGTGTGTATGGGGGGGGGGAATTATCTCATTGTTGCTGCTTGTTCTGCATCATTGGGATCTAACATCCACAGCTTGGTTCTAAGCTACCACCATAGGAATCTGGCATGTTTGCTATGAGCTGCTACCTGTGGAAACTTGGGAGGGGGATATCGTGGGCCGACCGGGCTAGCCTGGTGGGTAAAGCGCCTGCCTGGCAACCCAAAGGTCGTGGGTTCGAATCCCGCCTCGGGCTTGGATCAAAGTACTGCAAAAAACCTTGGGAGTTGCACTATGGCCACAGAAGCCGATGCGCCAATAACTACCAAAAAAATATATATATATATCGTGGTGGTTGAGGGCTCCAGCACACCAGCCCCTGTTTTGACAAGATGGGTGGTCCTGGGATGGCTTGCCCAGGATCAGTCAGCTAATCTGTTCACCTGCCTGCAAAGGTGAAGGTATAGTGGCTGTGTAGCCCTGGTATCCCATTCCTGAGTCCATTTATTGCTTAGCAGGTAGTAGGGCATCCCATTTGGGCTCCATGCTGGGTGTCTGGGCACAACAAAAAAATAAAACATGAATTTTAATACCACTAAAACAGCCCAAAATGAAGAAAAACCAGGACTTATCCTATGCTTCTGTGGTAATTCACTGCACTTCTTAAAAACCAGTTAGATGTCATCTTTCTTTATTTGGAAATATTGGCAGTGTCACCAAAAGCAGTCAAATGGCTATGTTATGGTGATATCTTAATAGAAACAAAATGAAAAGAGCATTCTGAACAGCTTAGAGCATTCTCAATCAGGGGAATTCCAATTACTGTTACCCCTCACGTCGGGTCCCATTAGGGGCCTGGCAGCCAACAAGCGAGAAGAACAATGGGCACAACATAACACAACACATGATCCACACAATTTAAATCTCTGGCTTTGACAGAGTACTGTCCTTGATACAAAGAGCATATGTGGAGATGGGGTAAATCCCTGTTGCTGTTAGACCAAAAAATACTCTACATTGTTACCCCTCATTAGCCACCAAATTCATCTTGTGATGTGATCTACGAGTGGGATCTTATGGAAGAAATCCGAACTTAAACCACAAGAAGTGACAGCTGTAAAAAGAATATTTGTGTGTGGAGAGGAATCTAGTACCCACTAGAAACCTTTCAACTTGCCAATGTCTCCCAATTCCATCACAGCTGGGTTTCTGCACTGCCCAGTAAGGCTGTATGTACCAAACCCATTAATCTGCTTCAAGTGTCAAAAATATGGACACCCACAAATGGCCTGTCATAGTACCCTTGCATGCACTTGATGTGGTGCGAAGGACCACAAAATCATGGGTCATGGGATGTTCAGCAACAAAACCTGTATGCATCAACTGCTAAGGAGAACACCCTGTGTACTCAAAAGCATGCCAGCAGTGGAAGGAGGAAAAAGATGCAGAGCATAACCTATCAGGAGCCAAGAAAAGCATAGAAGCCAATAAATAGCAATAAAGCTTCATATGCTAAGAAACTTACAGCTGCAAAGCATGCCACCAATGGAGTCATTCATCCCCATAGCATACCATTTATTGAGCTCTCAAAAATCCACAAAAAACAGCTGCCACTCCAGTACCTCCTGGTGTGCACCACTACCAAAACAAAGCGGGAAAGAATAACCAAAATCACTGAAAGAGCCACCTACAACAAAAAGAAAAAATGGATGAAGTCAACAAGGTACTAGATGACTCGGTCTTTGAACTCTGCAGAAGAGGCAGATGGACATACAACAGTCCATTTCTTCCTCTTCCTGGATATTTCCTTTTTCAGAAAGAAAAAGGAAATATCCAGGATGAAACATCCATTTCAAAGCCATCTAATGGACCCATCAAATCTAAATATCGATTACATTAAATTCGTACCATAGAACTGCCACAGCTTCCATTCGAATATTCGTACTCTTTTGGGGTTTCTTTTCGATAATAAGTCAACGTTTTTACCACATTCATCAATTACAGTAAGGTGCACAAGGGAACCGAACCCTCTATGTGCTATCTAACAAGTGAGGAGTGGATTGTTGCACTTTATTTAGCTTGTCCAATCTAAGTTAGATTGTAGGTTCCAAGTAGTCTGCTTCTGCTAGAAGCAGGGCACTTCAATAGCTAGACCTAGTTCATCCACTATTACAGGAGCATTTAGAAATCTATCCACAGGTTGAAGCAACTGAACCATCTTTGTCACTCCAGTGAAAGCATTTGTTGCTGAAATATACTTTTAAACCAAAATCCCTGCTATATAACTGTACACGGATATCCATTTTCAAGCCAGTATGAGAAAGAATAACACCAGTCAGACTGCTGACCATCCCTTTGGTATTCACGTCCAAGAGCTGCTCAGAGTGCTAGACATCTTGGTAGACAATGTTGCCCACTCACTGAGGCAGCACTTCACTGTCCAACTACCTACAGCCCTGTGCTGCCCATCGATATGCTTACTCTGATTTCTTGCTTGTCTTCACTGATTGCACGAAATCGCAATCATCTGGGATCTGCAGCGGTCTTCCTGACAGCATGGTGTCAGAAGACTTGGACCGTATTAAAAGTAATCAAATGTGTATGGTATACACATTTTTTAAGTGCATTATAGGTTTTAACAATAATTATCTATAATCTCATGCAGCCATGTTTGAGGTCCAGACAAAAACTATTCTCTCTTAATCTGCATTTAACATCCATCTCTGCTGGATTCCAAGCAACAGGGGTAACGATCTGGCAGATACTGCTGCCAGATCTGCACAGTCCCGGTATTGTCACAGCCTGCTAGTCTCCTATACAAACTACAGGCAGGTATTTCATAATATGGCAAAAATCATGGCTTGGACAGATCAGAAGCAAGTTGCATTAGACTGTAATCCAAACATGTCAGTCTAGACTGTAGGGAGGAAGTTCTTGCTTGGCTCTGCACAGGAGAGTTGTCGTTCCTGCTGAGGAATGATGGCCCCGTGTGCAATGATTGTAACACCTTTTTAACAATATTTTATATGAATGTCCACATTTTAGATGTACATGAACAGTATATTTTTTACACTGTTTATATCCAGTGATATGATATGAATAGTGTATATTTTTTACTGCTATTAGCCATTTGGCGAAGCTCCTATACACAGATACTGTCTGACAACCAGATATCAGTAATTAAGTTCTTTTGGAAATATTTAAAATATATACTATTTATATATCGTGCATATATTTTTTTAAATTACTTTTATTGTTATATGGTATAGTACAACTCCCTTCCCATATAGGGACCAGTACATCACTGCAATCATTTATTGCATTGCATTGCAATTTTAGTCTCTTGATGGCTATTCTTATAGTCTCAAAATCTTTCCTATATAGGGACCAATTTTAATGCATCACTGAAATCTTTTATCTATTATTTATGATTGTTTTTACCATTGGCTTTGTTGGCTCATTACAGCCTATGTTACTCATATGCCAACAAACTCCAAAACTACCACTTCGGCAGTAGCCCCAATCTACACATGCAAAGTGGAAAATGGATCAATATTTTTCAGTTGTTTGTATGTGATTTCATAATTAACTAATTTGTATATAATTGATTATTGAAATCATTATTTATCGTTCAATTGTACCCATCACTACTTTTAGAGTTCCTTTTGTGATTAAGGAAAGAATAAATAACACTAGTCAAGGTATGTGGTAGTTACGAATTATATGTGTTCATACCAAATGTAAGGGAACAGTACTGTTGTACTAGCTGTCAGAGGCCTGCTGTCTTATAAAATCTAGAGTAATGCATGGAGAGCATGTACTGCATGCCTACTGATGCTGACGATAACAGATGCCTTTGTATCTCTTTTGATTAAAGATCATTGATGTGCTATTTTTTCTTTGGATTGCAATTGCCTGAATTGAACAGTGCTGCATTATAAACACTATGATGTGTTTCAGTATGCGTGTTTATTTTATAAATTTGTCAAAAGGGATAAAAAGAAAAAAAGAAGCTTTAGGCCATGTTATTACATATGGTCCGGGGTAACAACCAGTTTTTCACTAAATATCATTTCAGTAAATAATTTCTACTGCATAGTAAATTAAAAATCTGAGAGAGGCCACATATGTAATTCCGCTGTAGTTTTTTTATTTTTTTTCGTCTAGCCGAGGCTGAGCAGGGTGCAAAAATTAAGTGAGAGGGATACCTTTAAAAAATGTTTCCTGTGGACAACACAAACACGAAGCTAAGACAAGGGGAAGTCAGCAATAGAGGTAAAACGGGAAGAAGTGAGAATAAAATGCCATAAGTTGATTTTTATTGTAAGACGCAGTAGTCATACGTTCCCAAGTACTAGATTGATAATGCAACAGTGGGTTAACTAATGGCAAATACGTGGTAACTTAAAAACACCAATAATCCATGACGGGGAGAAGATACCCTTTCTAACTCCAAGATATCATTAGACGGCCATATTGTGTAGGCATAGTGAGCTATCCTGCTTCCTCTAGTGAAGAGCAGAATTTTTATATACTTAGGCACTCTTGTAAGGCACAAAGAAAGTTGGGAGTCATTCAGATTACTGAAGAGAGAAACCAAAGTCCTTCCTGAAGTATCCGATTTTCGAAGCAGGCAGGAGAGACAGTACTGCTCCCGGCTCGTAGCTAAGCATTATCTATCCAAGATCATGTTCTTTCATTAACTAGAAAAATTCTCCCACCATGCTACTTAATTGTACGCAGGAAATTAAGGGTGATTGGAATTTTTTTCTCATGGAAGGAAAGTGAGGCGAGACCGAAATAAAATTTGGCAACAGCACTCATTGGTTATGAACACCAAATCAGAACAACACTCCAAACGGTTAATGGCTGTAATCGTATTCCAAGTCACGTGACTTCAATGACAATTCGGGTCCTCTTTGAGTATAGTCTACGGGTTATGTATTACCAAATTATGTGCTAAAAGTGTAATATTATGCCAATGATAGGGAGATTCTTGTGATGCACGCAAGCTAAAGTTTATCGTGTAACTTAAGTAGTAAAGTTTTAAATAATGATTAAGCTAACTCGAGCTAAAACACCACTCAGTGCCTCAAAGAGATGTATCAAACTAATCTGTGTGTCAAGCCATAGTGTTCTCCAGGTTTGTGTATTTTTCTTTATTACCCTTCATTAAACTTGTTGCTATTAATGAATTCTCTGTCCTTTTATCTAGGATTAGTTTGGAAATTGAACAATAAAGATATCCTTACATTTCCCCAGCGAGAAAGATATCAAAGCTGAAGTATCTGTGTTATTATGGGCCTTAAGGCATGAACGGGAATATTAACCTTGGGCAGGCCAAGGTAATAAGCACTTCCCACCTCTTAAGCTAGTCTCTGAAAGAGGGCATTCTCGATGAAGAGCGAGCCTGTACTTAAACAGTGGTTAGGGATTAAAAGGGCTACAACCTTTGGGTCCAGCAACTAAAATAACTGAATCTAACTATTCAACAATTATAGTCACTTTCATACCAACAGTTAGCATATTGATGCTGCAACCAGAATTCTGTGAATTAATACATTGCACTAAAACTGTTTGATTTTGGATTGATTAAGCTGTGGTATGAAATGTTATATATATCATCGGAGGATGTCGTGCATCCTTTTTTTTTTATTTTTTTTTTTATTGGAAACTGTTTGTTGGCTTGGGCTACCATGTTCAGAATCAGAATCTGGATGTTTCAGGTACAATAGGTGTCCTCGATGCAATGATGACAGATTTTAGAGAAGAAATTTACCTTAAAACTGTTTAAAGGAAAAAAATTAAAACAATGAAACCCTTGGTTTTCAGAACAACTAAGTACACTGAGTGGACAGAAATCTTGGGATACATACCAAGTAATGGGTAGGCCCACCTTTCGACCGAATAAGAGAGTTACATGGGGCGGCATTGAGTTCACTAGTTCACAAAAGCATTTCACAGGTATTTCCATCGATGCTAGGATTGCTGCACCGCTGTCCATAATTATATCGCGTTCCTGGGTGGAGGATCCAAAGCTCGAACGGACCTTTCCACACCATCCCAAAAGATGTTCCACAGGGTTCGTGTCCGGTGAACGTGGAGCCATTCCATGGTGGTAAAATCTACGGAATGCTCTTCGAACCATGTACCAGTCACCACGGATCTGTGGAGAGGCGCATTGTACTGCTGAAAGAGTCCATTGCCCTGTGAGTGCACGATGACTATGAAGAGATGTAGGTGGTCTGCAAGGACCGTTCAGAGATATGTCTAGACGTATCGGAGGTCCCAACATGTGCCAGTTGAAATAGTTTATAGTTTTATAGTTGCATAGCTTAGTGCGGATTTCGCCAGATATGCACCGTTCCGTCCGCTCCAAATAACAGGAAACGGGACTCTACTCATTTGCCCAGAAGACTCGTCTCCAATCATCCAAAGTCCAGTGCCAATGTTCTTTCGCCCAGTCGAGGCGTTAAATCCTGTGTCGTTGTATTAGCAATGGGATGCTGGTGGGTCAGCGGCACCCCTAATCTATTGAAAGCTAATGATCACTTGATGATCTTGGTGGAGACATTTCTGGCACCTCCCTCATTGAAGTTGGCGGTGATTTGTGCCACTGCCGCTCTCCAGTTGGCTGAAACAATGCGAGACAGACGTCGACAGTGACCTTCATCCAGCACCTTTCTCCGCCTACATCGCTGTCCATAATGAGATGTTATTCCGGAAATGGCGTATTCCCGATACGCTGTTGATACTCGAACGGGGAAAATGCAATTTCTGTACCACCTCCGCGATAGAGTGACCCATGCATCGGGCACCCACTAGCATCCCTCTTTCAAAGTTTGTTAACTCACGACGTTTATTTCTACTGACATCGAATTACCGTCTATGTGAATGCAGTGTACCTATATACCTGGCAGGTGGTG
The DNA here is from genome assembly GCF_048544385.1 of Mastigoproctus giganteus. Lineage (NCBI taxonomy): Eukaryota > Metazoa > Arthropoda > Arachnida > Uropygi > Thelyphonidae > Mastigoproctus > Mastigoproctus giganteus. The sequence goes on along the minus strand of NC_143585.1, from coordinate 139,549,189 downwards.
GGTTCGGCCACTGGCGAGATTGGTGACAGCGTCAGGTTTCACAGGAACAAGGAATCCCATGAATTCTGTCTTTTCAGTGTAATAAGAGTTCACTAATACATTACTCCAAAACGTCTGCGCGGGTAGCATAGTGGTATTGTCACCGTCCTCCCCACACCGGGTGGAAAAGGCCTGGGTGCGAATCCCGTCGATGACGCGAGGAACTTTAATGTGCTTTTTTCACTCAGTGACTGATTTAGTTGGTCTCAGGCGTAGATAGCAAGGTTTTTCTCCCCAGTAACTGGGGTTTTTTCGTCCAGCAAAACAGGCAAATCAACCATAGAACATACGGAATTTACAGACACAAATACGGGTTAATGTATTTAATTACGGGCAACCCTAAAATAATAATTTGATTTGATTACTCCAAAAAATTAACAGAACACGTAGAAAAGTGTAACTCATGCAGCCAGCTTGCGATGAAATGGAACAAAATTTGGTAAAGTAGTGCATCGTAGAAAAACGATGAAATGAGAGACAGCAAGAAACTTCGGACAGGTATAAGGGATATTTATAGGGGTTATATAAGAATTACCAAAAAGGTAACGTTGCAGAAGTCGATACAAGATGGACGAAAATAGGTCACATGACACCGGTACGGCGTATGATTCCCTTCAACGGCTAAGGAGACCTGAAAGCAGTGAACCATGCTAAATATAACAGTCTATAACATTCTGTGGCAACAAATTCCGTTTTTTCCCCAGCACACCTTAGCTCAGTTAACATCCGCCCCCAGGATGATTTTAGCGTTAGGTAGAGTATTGGTAACAGCTCTTAGGTAGTCAATAGCTGGGCTGATGTCTTGACTGGGTCTACAATAGAATGATATTAAATAGAAGGCACCTAAGGGGCCAATTACATGGGCATACACTGCCCAAGTGCAGAGAGAAGAGATTTCTGTGATCATTATTTCGGGTTCCGGATGACTATGGCAGCCCAGGGAGTATCTTCATCTGCTTGAATTATTTTATATGTGAGAGGATAGCCTCTAACTTTCTTGAAGTGGGTGTATGGTTCTTGCAGTAGTAATATATCAATGTTTTCTTCATCTGCCTTTTTCCTTATTTCTGCCGCTACTGCACGTGCTCGCTGAGGATTAAGTTGTATAAATTTAATAACACTGTTGTTGAATGGTTTGGGCCTCACTACCATAGTCGGTCTTCAGTTATTGGTTTCGCTCTGCCTTGATGTAAATAGGACATTTGCTGTCCCTGATTGAATGGGATGCATCCGTTTTACTGCTTTGCAGTTTGCGCACATCGGAGCAGATGATTTATTTGGACAACTGCTATAATGATGCCCTTTTGGGGAACAATGCCTACAGGTAGGATCCGTCTGTGTGCACGCGTGGGTGGTGTGCCCAAAACGACATCATCTTAAGCATTTAGGAACAGCCACACGTTCCTTGAAATGGTGGCTGCTCCAACCAATAAAGATCCTGTCTTGAAGTTTTAGCTGGTTCCACGCTTGTGAGAGAGATCCACTAACCAATTGCAAAGGTTGGGAGACTTTGACTTGGTGTGGTATTTTGGTTTTATGTGCTCCTTGTCTCTTTTTTCTTGGGTCGAGTCTCGAATGTTCCTGTGTAAAATTTCTTCAGCGATGCTGTGTGGAGTAATTTCCCTGTCCAAGTCAAAAATAAGAATTGATGGGCCTTTCTTCTTGGGGTATTCTGCTGTTAGACCGAGGGAACTAATTCTAGGATTACAAATGATTGCCTGGGCCTCTTGTTTTGTTGCAGTCCCAATTATGACACCAGTGTTTCTAGTTTTCCTGCTGAATTTAATTTTAGTTGTTTTTAAGTCGTGAGGAAGCTGCTGAACCACAAGAGTTTTAACTGATTCGCTCGAGTTTAGCAATGAGTTATTTGTAGCTTTCAATAGGACAAGGTGAGGTTCTATGGCATCAGTTTCGACGGGCCATGTGGAGGTTTGGAATTAAAGGGATACAAACCACTGGCTTCCTTACATAGAGTCCTCTTGAATTGAAGGGATCCGTCTTTCTGTTAGAGCTATAAGGCGGTCTGTTGCGGTTCACGAAGCCCTCGGATGATTTTGGCCAGCTCTTTTTGTAATGGTTCCTGCCTTCTGAAACTGCTTCTGTAGTTCCGAGACAAAACTGCGTGACAAAGCCAAAGTGCACCTCCGCCTGCTACTACCGGGTTCAAGTCGTCCAACGGGCCTCCATCTCAAAGAAACATCTAAACGACAATAACTTGTCATGAGTACTGGAGATGTAGCCATCCCACTGAGCAAGCCAAAAAAAAAAAACCGGAATGAATTGATGTGTTTGCAAACAGTGTTTTAATATGCATGAATAATTTGCATAATGTGAGGCTCTGTAAGCTGCTAGATTGATTTCCATTGGATACTCCGAATTGCGTGCCAGAATGCCTATTATATCAAATATTCGCATTCAGCATCACTGTTCACAATAAAATAGTCATGAGAAACATTTCGTTCTGTTATTTTAATTTTGTCACGCAGTGTAAGTGTAACTGCAGTTACGTGAATTTCTAATTAAAATAAAATCTCTCACTTAGATCTTGAAAAAATGCTGTGCAAAGAACATCTGTCAAACTAACAGAAATTCTTCGACCTTAATCTAGACAAAAAATTAACCTTCAAAAAACTCTTAAGAAATGACTGCATGACAAGCTTTAAGTAGTTGAATTAATGAGGCTTGTGACAGAGAAGAAAATGTATGTGATGCATATAAATTATCACGTGACACAGAAACCCATGACAGATATAAGCTTGTCGGTAATCAAGTCACAAAGGAGGTCACGCAGGCGAGGGCAGATTACGAGAAATCTTTGGCAAAGGGTGCAAAGAAAAACAGCAGATTTCTTTTCTTATGTAAACTCTAGAAGGAAGGTGATGAATCAGATTGGTCCCCTTGATATCGATGGTTCAACTGTTTATGATCCTATTCAAGTAGCTAACAAACTAAATGAATATTTTACATGGACATTCACACGTGAGGAGTAATTCAGGGAGGGGAATGCCAGAGGTATATTCTACTCTGGCAGTAAGCTAGATAATTTTGTAATAACTGAGAGTAAAGTGGAGAAGAAATTGTTGAGCATAAACACAAGGAAAGCACCTGGGTTGGATGGAATCTATCCAGTTATATTAAAGGAGGCGGCAAAGGAAGTAAGCAAACCCTTAGCCATAATGATGAGAGCTTCCCTGGACTCAGGGGAAGTACCCATGGAGGGGAGATGTGCAAATGTAACCCCAATCCACAAAGGAGGTACAAAAGGAGACACAGGTAATTACAGACCTGTCAGTTTAACTTCTGTTCAAGGGAAATTAATGAAGACACTGGCTAAAGAAGCATTGCAGGATCATCTAGACAGGACATCAGTTATAGCTCGGACACAGTATGGGTTTGTTAAGGGGAAGCTAATTCGATTGGATACCATGATGTAGTCACAAAGGAACTGGATGCAAAGAATAATTTTGATATCATATATTTGGAGCTTAGAAAAGCCTTTGATACTGTTGCACATGCAACAGTATCAAAGGCTTTTCTTTGATACTGTTGATTTGTGCAGGAAGACTGCTGCACAAATTGGAGCAGTGTGGAATTGGAGGCAAATTGCTGCTATGTATGGATAAAGGGATGGTTGAATGGGAGAAGGCAAAGAGTGGTAATCAAAGGACACTGCTCTTCGTGCACTAATGTTATTAGCGCAGTCCATCAGGGTTCAGTGTTGGGTCCATTGTTGCTTTCTGTATTTATAAATGGTATTGATGATCGTGTATCAGGCTTAATATCCAAGTTTGCAGACAATACGAAGGTTGGCAGGGTTGTTAATGACACTAATGACAGTACACTGCTGCAACAGGATCTAGAAAAGTTGAGCAGATGGGCTGAGAGGTGGCAAATGAAGTTTAACGTTGACAAATGTAAAGTACTACATATTGGAAGCAGTAATCCCAGAGTAACGTATTAACTCTTTGCTACTACACTGAAAGTGGTAGAGAATGAAAAGGACCTGGGGATGGTTGTGCAAGAAGATATGAAGAGCAGTCCAGACAGTCTGCAAGAGTAGCTTATAGTGTCTTGTCAATGATATAAAGGAATTTTTCTAGCAGGGATACGGAGGTGGTTATCCCCTTGTATAAGGCAATGGTTAGGCCACACCTTAAGTACTGTATACAGGTCTGGAGGCCTCATTTTAAGAAGGATGTAGAGCTGTTGGAACTAGTACAGAGAAGGGCAACAAGATTAGTGAATGGAACAGAGGGTTGTTCTTACGAAGAAAGGCTTAAGTTTTGCAAATTACAGGGTCTGGAGACTAGGCCCCTGCGAGGTGATCTGATTGACGTGTATAAAGCCTTGAATGGTTTGAGAATGCTTAATGCGGATGGGATTATTCTTCCTCTTGCTCAGAATAATCGCCTGAGAGGGCATAAATTCAAATTGAGGAAAGACGGTTGTAGGATATATGTGTGGAAGTTTGCCTTTAGCCAGCAGGTGGTTGATGGTGGAACAAACTTTCATCTGTCGTTGTAGAAGTTGATAGCTTAGCTTAAATAGATTCAAGGCAGAAGTTGACAAACATTTGGAGCGAGTGGATGGGTGAAATAAAGTTTTTTTTTTTTTTTTTTTGGATGATGCTATATAAGCTTATTTTCTTGCATCATGTGCCTTTGGTAATGCTAATACTCTGCCCTTCCCTCCTCCTTCTCTCTCTCTCTTAGAGTAACTCGGGAATTTTTTTTGGCTGGTGCAGCATAAGCCTCAGGCTTCCTTGGCTAATAGTAATAATAATGCTGTTAACATATTCAACCATTTTGTCCATTTGGATTGAACTTTTTCTATAGCGCCACATGATTACACCTAATCAATTATATCACATTACACGCCTAATCAGTCATATCAATACAACGACGAGAAACGGAGTTTAGAAAAACAGATATGTTTGTTTCTTTATTTATTGTTTTTTGCATTTCATAAAAATCAATTTTATTTTTATATTTTTTGTTCTGTACTGTACTCTTCATTTCTATGAGTTGGCAACTTGTATTTGGTGTAATGCGCCGCAGAGATAGTAAGATCTAGTTGTGTGATAATGCAAATAATTTTCCTGTTTGTGCTAAACTTGTGCAGTATTGAGAGTTTCTCAATTTTACTTTCAGAACAATACTAACAAAATATTGGTTTAATTTTGTTAATTTTAATTAGAACATCGTACTACCCATTTTTGTGTAAAATAAAATGGAGGTTGGTATTTGTAATGTTATTCATTTTATAATTATGTAAAAACTGGAAAAAAAAAAAAAAAAAACTATATATGTATATTCCTGCCTCGAAATGTTTTGTGAATGTTGTTACCACCTCTTTGGTTTTATAATGTAAACTTAGAGTTTAAAAATATGTTTATTTCTTCGAGTTTCGTTCACACGCAAGGAGACAAAGAAGCCGTGCTCGAAAATTATGGACGGGCTAAAGGCATTATTTTTTCGTCACCTATATTTTCATCCGTGGTTATAACTCCCCCCCATCAATCTACATTATTTTGCTCATAAGGTCAAAACAATGTGGATTTTTTTTTTTTTTTACTGCTATATGAGTTCAATGAATCTTTCCGCAACTTTACTAAAACGGGGACGGAAGCTTTCCTCTCCGTTTTCATTTTAGAAAATTTCTCAGAATGAAGTGTGGATTTCGGGTAATAATTATAAATGCACTTGTAAAAGGTATTTTAGATATATATAATATTTTAAAAAACTATTTTATAAATATTTAAAAAAACAAAAAAGTCCGTTGTGTGAACTTATCACAGCACGTTACATTACAAGTAACCCCAGAGAAACGTACCAACTGTGTGGTACTACACTTAAGGTGGTAGAAAATGAAAAAGACCTGGGAGTAATTGTGCAGGCAGATATGAAGTTTTCTGAGCAATGCAGACAGGCTGCCAGGGCAGGTCATGGGGTTTTGTCAATGATATATAGGAATTTTGCTAGCAGGGAAAAGGAGGTGATTATCCCTCTGTATAAGGCTATGGTCAGGCCACGCCTTGAGTACTGCGTACAGGTCTGGAGGCCTCATTTTAGGAAGGATGTAGATTTACTTGAGAGTGTACAGAGAAGGGCAACAAGATTGGTGAGGGGAATGAAGGGATCCTCTTATCAAGAGAGGCTTAAGTTCTGCAAATTGCAGTGGCTGGAGACTAGGCACCTGCGCGGTGATCTGATTGAGGTGTATAAGGCCTTGAATGGGTTGAGCACACTGAATTCTGATGGGATCCTTCCACTTGTTCAGATTACGAACCTAAGGGGGCATAAATTCAAATTAAGAAAGGACAGATGTAGAACAGATGTGCGGAAATTTGCCTTTAGCCAGCGGGTGGTTAATTGCTGGAACAAACTTCCATCTGTCGTTGTGGAAATTGATAGGTTGAATAAATTTAAGGAGGAACTGGACAGGCATTTGGAGGGAATGGTGTGATTTTTTTTTTTTTTTGGCTGATGCTGCATAAGCTCATACACTTGCTTTCTTGCATCACATACCACTACTACTACTACATTGATTCAGCTTGTTTTTCAACTACAGTGTGTTTGAGGAATAGACATCATGAAGAAATTTCAAATCTGCCATCCCTTTTTTTTTTTTTTTTTTTATGCAGGAGTTTCTTTTTTTTTTTTTCTGGTAGTTCTGAGTACAGTGCTAATCATTTCAGCATTTTGATACTGACACACATTAAATAATACAATACTTTTTAACTATCAATATCATAAAGCTTACAAACTGTCAACATGTAACTATAGTTGCTCCGACTTACACAAAAGGAAGGCTACACAAATATCAATTAGTAGAGGACAAAATTTAAGATAAACGTAATATAAAATGCATCTTCTGGTATAAGAAAAATAACTGTGCAAAAACAGTCTAAATTTCTTTTGTATCCACTACAAATTCTCTAACTGCATATCTCCAGGTAATTCTCCAGTGAGGGAAGAAAACTTAGTTAACTTCAGACCTTAAACTCAGTCTTGTCTTATTTCTCACAAAAAATAGTCTACCACTATTTATGTCTCTGATTACACTCAGTTTCTAGATAAGATGTTAACTATCCCTATTGGGGATTACCCTGGCTTCTAATCTCTCTTGACATAAGCACATCACAAATATTCTTCCTCTGCATTATAACAAACTGTTTTTTTTTTTTTTTTTATTCTTTTGACGTTACTTTTCTTCTCAACTGCTTACTCACTCTACAAATCTCAAATCTGCCATACCTTGGAATATTGTTGCAACATCTGGAGTGGCACCCCCAAAACTCTCAAGTTTTGTGGGTGCCACTTCATTCAAAAGAGGGTAGTCAGATTAATTAATGATTAATCTCTACCATAGCTTCTCTGTCTTATTGAAGTTCAGTTCCTGTCACATGCCTTTTATATAGATCTTGCATGATTTGCATAATCGTAACTAAGATAGTTATGCACCATATTGGTGACAGGTTTTGTAACTAATTTTTTTTTCCAATAAATGCATTCTTTATTGTACCTGTTGTCCAAATTTCTCTTCAGTACAAGCCTTAAAACTCCCTCCAGAGCACTCTACATAGGGATAATTTAATTTTAAGAACCCTGTACATCATCTGCCAAGGAAAAAAACTTCCCATATCACCTTCTGTCAACTACAATAGTTTCTGTAATTCTTCCTTGAATTTTTTCAAACAATCCACTTCCACGATGGAAGTTTGTTCCAACAATCAACTATTCTCTGGATGAAGGCAGACTTCTGCATATCTACCTTGCACCCATCCCCCTTTAGTTTGAATTTATGCCTCCTCAATCACATTATCTTGCAGGTGCTTATTCTCCAGATGCTGCAATTTGCAGAAGCCTTTCTTGGTTTCCCTCACTAATTTTGTTATTGCCTTATACACTGGCATATCTTCTACACCTCTACACCATTGACAAAACTATATGAGCTGTCTTGGCAGCCTATTTTTTTTTTTTTTATGAAAACCCCAACACTTAGTACCGTGCATGGGTTGAAGGAGAAGTATGGGGGGAGGGGGATGCCGGAAACTTTGCTCTAGAGACTAAACATGGGTTTCACCACTTCAAGCCTCCAATAAGCAAAGTGGTGGTATTTCACCGGTTGATGAAAGTCATCTACCACCAACTATTTGCACTGCTCAGAGAACTGCATATGTGACTGCATGATTACCCCCCTCCCCTGGTCTTTTTCATTTTTCACTGTCTGGAGTGTGGCACCACACAGGGTTCATTAATCTGGGATTACTGCTAACCATATACAGTACCTTGCATTTGGCAGTGTTAAAATCCCATCTGCATTATTTTTCTAGATCTTGTTGCAGTAGCTTACTTTGACTACCCTCCCAACCTTTGTATCGTCTGCAAACTTAGACATTTTTTAAGTCTGATATACTTTCATCAATATCATTAATAAATATGGAAAACAACAATGGACCCAGCACTGAATGAACCCTTGGGGGAATCAACTAATAATATTAGTCCATGAAGGAGTGTCCATTAATAACCACGTTCTGCCTTCTCCCACTCAACCATCCCTTTATCCATAGAAATAATTTGTCCTTATGCCACACTGGTAATATTTATGCAGCAGTCTTTTATGTGCAACAGTATAAAAATCTTTTCCAAAGTATATGATGTCAAAATTAATTTTTGCCTTGTTCCTTGGTTCCTTGTTCCAAGGTATTCAGTCAGTTTGGTCAGACGAGATATCCCTTCTCCCTGTAATGGCCAACCTCTCTATTTTGAGTCTAGAAAATATCGCATACTTTCCTTAACACTCCATCCAGTGCATAATTACCTCACAGCCCTCACTTCAAGTAGCAGTGCCAAGCTTATTTTTGAGATGGTCAAGTTCTGCCATCGTTCAACTCCTACTTCTTCCTACACACCCACACATGTACACAGTTATCCTCTAATATCTTAACAGCCAATTTCAGTTCTTCCGAAAAACAGGTCACTCTCCATACCAGAGATCCACTAGAATGGCAAGCAAGCAGGAACACCCAGTAACAACCATCATGAAATGGGACCCAATTCCATGATAATTTTAGTTTTGGCATCCACTGAGGATTGGCCTGATTTTTCTTTTTTTTTTTTCCTATTTTTTTTTTACAATGTCTGTGCCATCATTAAATTCAAATTTACGAAGGCAGCTTTGTGAATATTAAATAGAATGCTTTATAGATAAAATTTTTCTTTGTGAATTATAAATTTATAAATAGTACATTCAACTGAATATAACTAGTACTATAAATAATGCTTTATCTTTTTGTAGATTGTAAGAGCTGAAAATGATTCTCAAGGAGCGATTGGAATGTGTGCTATACCTCAAAATTTTAAATTTAAATGTTTGTCTGTATTTCAGTTAAATGCTTCATAACCAGTGGAGTGGAGCATTACATTTCTAAGTTTCATTTCATTTTCACTGAACATAAACTGAAGTGTTGAGTGGTTTTTGTTGTTATCTTAAGTATGTAATATTGGATGAAAAGTTGAATTTTATTAAACATTGAATATCTTCCTAATAAATTAATTAGGAACCTGTGAGTTCTGAAATGGGAATCCTATATCTGCAGAAGTTAAAATGTTGTTCCAGCTAGATATACCGTTGTATCTTTTTATACCCAGCTGAAATTAATGCTGGATAATAAATGCCTCCTTGCTCTGTAGGTAGCTTCATGGAAGTAATTCAAAATACAATGAATAAAGTAATGCTTAACACTTTTAATTTATTTTAAAGTGTGTGTGAGGCTACTACTAGGAATGTTGTAATGTTTTCATATACTATGTGTGTAGTGTATGTTTATATTATATTGAAAAAAATATTGAAAATTTGTTGACCATTGCAGTGTTTGAAACAATTCAATGTTTCATTTGTTGATGAAACAGTTATCTATATTTTTAATTTTTCTTTTATATTCTGAATAACACTGGTCAACAAATTTAAAATTTTTTTTGTTTCTTTGACGAAAGTATATTTCCTATTATTTTGCATGTGCAGAGTTGAGAAATGAATGTTAAAAAAATTATTTTGCTATACCTGCTATGTCATATATTCTATAAAATATGCTACGTAGGCCTAAATCAGGATAAATAAAGAACATCCACCATACTGTTTTAATATACATTATATTGAAAAGCATGTTATTCTCTAAAAAACTTGACAAAAACAGTTTAAAATAATAATTGATACATTTTTAGTTATTGAAAAAAAAAAATTAAATCACATTTATCAGCAAAATACATAAAATCACTTGATTCATATTTTACGCTTCTTCACCTGTCATTTATACCCCACATCTATGGCATCTCTTGTCACAGTCCAGAAATAGTCAGCTAGCATTGCAGAGTTCCATTTGCCTTGATATCACTTCTTAGATGTCCTGGTTGAATCTTTCGCTTAATGTGCCACAGTTGACCAGGAAAAAATCCAAATGGGAATGAAGAAAGTGCATTTTTAATGATATGCCGCAGCCTAATGTATGGTATGATGACAGAAGGTTTTGCACAAGTTGTTCATAGTTATCTGCTATGTTATTTCCCAGAAAGTTTGTTGCTACAAGTTTGAAAGCATCCCAGGCCACTTTCTCACCGTGGAGGATTGAGTCAAAGTGTTTGTCCTTGAGAAGGTCCCTTATCTGTGGGCCAATGACCATGCCTTCCTTTATTTTGGCTTCACTGTCTTGTAAAAATTTCCTTGAAATATTTGAAAGCTGGTCCATCTTGATTCATGACCTTAACAAATTCTTTCACAAGCCCCAATTTTATGTAGGGGAGGTAACAGGATTTTGCTTGGCCAACTTGCAGACTATACTGGATATTTTTTTTTTATCCTTGAATCAAATGATTGCCTTGAGAGTCAGACTTTTCTTGTGTAGTGAGAAGACTGTCCTCTACTTTTCCATTTACAAAGAAAACAGCAAAATTTTGTTTCCCTGCTGTATTTCAAACAAGATGGCAATAACTTTTAAATCAATGTAAATGGCCCTTGAGGCTGTCACAGACATTCTCTCAGTTAAGATGGACTTGCTACCTGGGAATCTAAAATGCTGATTCAACTGATATTCAGGTGACACTCAAGTCAAGTGGACTGAATTTTGGTGAAGCCTGGTTGTTCTGTGACGATCCAAATTCTGTGCTTGCACCTTCACAATGGTGGGTAATCCTGGGTATAACTCTCATGTACAAATACGGCACCTAGTATGCTGGAAGTGACCATCCAGGTGCAAACTATCATAAGCAGGGGTTGAGGTGCTACATCCACACTACAAAGGATTGCTGTCCCTCTCTGTTACCAGGCAATGCAAGGTGGTAGATGACTTTAATCAACCTGTACAATACCACCAGTTTGCTTATTGGAGGCTTGAAAGTGGTGGACCCCATTTTTAGTCTCCAGAGCAAAGCTCTGGCAACCCCCCCCCCATATCTTCATCATGCAGTATGATTAATGTCTTTTAAGGTTATGATGGACGCAATGGTGAGATCCAGTCATCCTTATATTTCGAGGGTACAGTTCTAAAACGGTGTTCATAGGCCGACTGATAGATAGTCCACCAGACAAAATCTATTTTTAACTCTCTAGGAGGCTTCTGGATCGGCTAGTGTATAATATTGCTGCCTCTACTCTGCTGGATAGTGACTGGAAGGAGTCCGAGTAGTGTGTATGCAGGGGGGGAATTGTTGGGGCCACATTATGTCAAGGAACTGGATATATTTTTGACATATGTACACCTTGTCCAAAAACTTCATTACTTCATACACCATGTTCTCCACACCTTTTCTTAATAATGAATATATCTATCAAAAATAGTCAAACTAATAGAAAAAGCTTATCTGCGAAAAGATCTAACCCTCCCAAACACTTCCTCGTTCATTTCACAAATATACAGTGGTCTCAGGTCCAGTCTCAGTGATGTCCATTTCCACTTACAGTTTGTTAAACCCCACATACTTTTTCTGACAGAATCCCAATTATTGGTTTATTAAACAACTGCTCATCTCAGTTGTCCAAATTATTTGCTGTATGATTGCTTTCGCTTCAAAGGTGGTACTCGTGCATATGTCTGCTCTGATATTCCCTGTCAGAGATGTAGTAATTTGGAATCTCCTCTTTTCAATCTTCTCTGGCTTAAAATCTCTCTGCCCCATTCTAAGTAATCTTGTATGCTGGAAGTGACCATCCAGGTGCAAACTATCATAAGCAGGGGTTGAGGTGCTACATCCACACTACAAAGGATTGCTGTCCCTCTCTGTTACCAGGCAATGCAAGGTGGTGCAAATGCAAATGTTACCAGGCAATGCAAGGTGGTGCTCATTTTCCTGATTCCTCTAATCACCCTACTCGATTCAACTCTGATTCTTTTCAAAATTTCAGCACTTGTTTAGAATATTCTATTGGACCCTTTTACCAAATATAAGTTAACTCAATATGATAGCATGGCTTAATTTATTATGGTACTCACCTTTTTATATAATCTGCAATTGATGTTTGAATAAGGTGGGTGATAATTTTTAATTTAAGTTGGAGTAAGTAAGTTTAGGATTTTTAAATTTAATATTGACAACCAAGGACGAAGATGTGCACTTCTACTTCCTTGCACATATTTTAAAATTCAGTTTTTAAAAATCCTAAACTTACTTCCTCCAACTTAAATTAAAAATTATCACCCACCTTATTCAAACATCAATTGCAGATTATATAAAAAGTTGAGTACCATAATAAATTAAGCCATGCTATCATATTGAGTCAATTATAAATGGTATTTTAAGAAATCTACAATTATCGAATATAAGTTAACTTATGTTCCCCCTCTGAAAAAAAAAAAAAAAAAAGTAGTAATACACAGATCTCACCTCACAGCTAGCTCATGTGAACATTATGTGGTGAAGTTTTGGTAAATACTTTCTTTAGTAAATACTTGAGTACGATATATAACGGGTTGGCAACCGTTCTCCTTATAAGTGCCATTTTTGTTCATTACGACTATAAAAACCTTCACATGTGCCCATTGAACAGAAGTGTAAAATAGAAATAAGCAATATGAATAATTATCACACCATGATGTGGTGCAGTAAATCTTCCCATATGTAATCTTAACATATGGGAAGATTTACAATCCTAGACATATGAACACATGTCTAGGGTTGCTGATACATAGTATAGGTGTTTTAAACCCATGTGGTATATTACTTGACAGTTGAATGTGCCTGAAATGTAGCACAATGCATATATTACCTAACTTAGTTATACCTGGTTGTTTCCTTCCACCTGTTGAGCAACTGATTTAATCAGAATAATGTTTTCTCTACCCAGTTTACAAATTATTTTGCTTTTCTCATGGAATGTCTACACTATAGGAATATTCTGTAGTCTTGCATTTTTAAATTGTTGCAGTCATTGTCATCATTATCAGCCATTTTCAATTCACTGCAGGATGAAGGCCTCTCCAGAAACTTTCCAGTTCCTTCTGTTTTGTGCAATGGCCATCCCTTTACCACCCACAAACTCACGAATTTCATCTGTCCCTCTCCATTGTTGTTTTCCAGGTTTTCTTTTAGCTCCTCTTGGGTATCATTCTGGTATTTTCTTAGTCCATCTGTCATCATATCTTCGAGCTGTATCCTGCCCAAGACCATTTCAGTTCTTTGGTTTCAGTAAGAATGTCCTTTATTTGTGTTTGCTTCCTAATCCATGTTTCTTATCTAACAGTCTGATTCCTAATATAATTCATTCCATTTTTCACTGTGTAGTTTCAGCTTCTCTTCCATTCTTTTAGTGAGTGCCGAAGTTTCACTCCCATAAGTCATGGTGGGGAAGAAGCTTTCAGAAGATTGGACTGGTTGCAGAAACATTGGTTCATTATTTTATTCAGACAAATTGGGATATTGCTCCTCAGTATGTGACTATATTTCCTGAATGCTATCCATTCAAAATTTATTTTTCTCTTGACTTCCAACCATTTATCATTATTACAGCTGACTTGTCCCAGATAAGTATAGAATCTGCCTTTTCAATTACTGCTCCTTCAATGATTATATCCCTTTCTGTGGCAGTATTGTTCATCATTACTTTTATTTTAGCCATATTCATCTTTAGTCCGAAATCCTTATTAACTGTGCATAACTGATTAAGATTTTTCTCTAATTCTTTGGGATCGTGGCTTATGATCACAATGTCATCTGCAAATCGTAAATGGTTTAGGTACTCTCCATTCACATTGACTCCTTTCTGCAACCAGTCCAATCTTCTGAAAGCTTCTTCCAGGGCAGCAGTAAACAACTTCGGAGATATTGTGTCTGCTTATCGAACTCCTTTCAGTAGTTGCAGTAGTGCTTCTTAATTTGCACTTTTTATAGATTTTTTCTACTTAAATTTTCACTTTGTCTCACTCACTTCAAAAAAATTTTAATTTTTAAGTGATTACATAAAGAGAACTTTGCTACACATGGGAAAATCATCGTGATAACTATAAATGTTAAGTTAGCATTAGCATTAGTAGAGGCATTTGATGCAAGAAAGCAAGCTTATGCAGCATCAGCCAAAAAAAAAAAAAAAACCCACTTCCACTTCACCCCTCTGTTCGTTCAAAATACCTGTCCAGCTGAGCCTTAAACTTATTTAGGCTATCAACCTCCACCACAAGGGATGGAAGTCTGTTCCACCAACCAACCACCCGCTGGCTAAAGGCAAATTTCCGCACGTCTATCCTACATCTGTCTTTCCTCAATTTGAATTTATGCCCTCTCAGGTGATTTTTCTGAGCTAGAGGAAGAATCCCATCAGCATTGAGCATGCTTAAACCATTCAAGGCTTTATACACCTCTATCAGATCACCTCGCTGGTGCCTAGTCTCCAGACACTGTAATTTGCAAAACTTAAGCCTTTCTTCGTAAGAGCACCCCTTTGTTCCATTCACTAATCTTGTTGCCCTTCTCTGTACTCGTTCCAGCAGCTCTACATCCTTCTTGAAATGAGGCCTCCAGACCTGTATACAGTACTCTAGGTGTGGCCTGACTATTGCCTTATACAATGGAATAATCACCTCCTTATCCCTGCTGGAAAAATTCCTGTATATCATTGACAATACACCATGAGCTACTCTTGCAGCCCGTCTACACTGCTCAGAGAACTTCATATCTGCCTGCACAACCACCCCCAAGTCCCTTTCATTCTCTACCACTGTCAGTGTAGTACCACAGAGTTGATACGTTGCTCTGGGGTTGCTGTTTCCCATGTGTAGTACTTTACATTTGTCAATGTTAAACTTCATTTGCCACCTCTCAGCCCATCTGCTCAACCTTTCCAGATCCTGTTGCAGCAGCATAGTGTCAGTAGTGTCCTTGACAACCCTGCCAACCTTTGTATTGTCTGCAAACTTGGACATTAAGCTTGATATACCATCATCAATATCATTTATAAATACGGAAAACAATAATGGACCCAACACTGAGCCCTGAGGGACTCCACTAATAACATTAGTCCACGATGAGCAGTGTCCATTGATTACCACTCTCTGTCTTCTCCCCCTCAACCACCCCTTTATCCATAGCAGCAATTTGCCTCCAATGTCACTCTGCTCCAATTTGTGTAGCAGTCTTCCATGTGCAACAGTATCAAAAGCCTTTCTAAGATCCAAGTATATAATATCAAAGTTATTCCCTGCATCCAGTTCTTTTGTGACTGCATCATAGTATCCAATCAAGTTGGTCAGGCAAGACTTCCCCTTAACAAAACCATGCTGTGTCTGAGCTATAACTGAAGTCTTGTCTAAATGATCCTGCAGTGCTTCTTTAACCAGTGCCTCCATTAATTTTCCTGGAACAGAAGTTAAGCTCACAGGTCTATAAATACTTGTGTCAGCCTTTGATCCTCCTTTGTGAATTGGGGTCACATTTGCACATTTCCAGTCTATGGGTACCTCCCCTGAGTCCAAGGAAGCTCTCATAATTATGGCTAAGGGTTTGCTTACTTCCTTTGCTGCCTCCTTTAATATAACTGGATAGATCCCATCCACCCCGGGTGCCTTTCTTGTGTTTATCTTCAACAGTTTCTCCTCCACTTTACTCCCAGTTATTTCAAGATTCTGTAGCTTACTGCTAGAGTTGAATACACCTCTGGCATTCCCCTTGCTGAATAACTCCTCATGTGTGAATGTCGATGCAAAATATTCATTTAGTTTGTTAGCTACCTGAGCAGGATCATCAACAGTTGACCCATCAATATCAAGTGGACCAATCTGATTCATCCCCTTCCTTCTAGAGTTTACATAAGTAAAGAACTCTTTGCTGTTTTTCTTTGCATCCCTTGCCAAGGATTTCTCGTAATCTGCCTTCGCCTGCCTAACCCCCTTTGTAACTTGGTTGCATATCAACTTGTATCTATCATAGGCTTCTGTGTCTTGTGTTAATTTGTAAGTATCCCATGCATTTTTCTTCTCTGCCATATGCCTCATTAGTTCATCTGACATCCATTTTGGCCTAAACCTTGAACAATATTTCTTAGTTGGTATGTAAAGCCTAGTAGCTTCCAAGATAAGTTCTTTGAATGCTTCCCATTTTGAATTTGCTGTTGGTAACATCATCAGTTGTTCCCACTGTATAGAATTTAAATACTGTCTCAGTCCATCGTAGTCGCCTTTACGGAAGCAATAACCCTTCCCTTTACCCCTAATGGTAGTTACCTCTTTGAGTAAATCCCACTTCAGCACACTGTGATCACTGCCACCTAGTGGTTCATTTATCTGCAGATTCTTAATGCATGAAGAATCACTGCTGATAATCAAATCAAGAGTATTACTCCCTCTAGTTGCCTCCCGAACATGCTGATGTAGAAAACAATCATCCAATAAATCCACAAAAGCCCTGCTAGTGTGTGAGTAACCAGCCCCCAAATTCCAGTCAATATCTGGGAAATTAAAATCTCCCATTATAAGACTCTCTGATTTACTGGCCCACTCTATTTCCCTGTACAGTTCCTTATTATACTCATCAGAGTCATTAGGCCTATAGCACACTCCTACTCTCAATTTTGATTTCCCTATGCTTATGTCACACCAAACTGACTCGACACTGCCCTGTCCATCGATGTCAACTGGCTTCACTTCCTTTGACTTTGTGTTTCTTAATTAATAGCATAACCCCTCCCCCCTTCCTATCCTGTCTATCCTTTCTGTAGACGTTGTACTCCCCAATTTGCAGTTCTGCATCCCTTATATCTGTGTGACACCACGTCTCTGATATCCCAACAATATCTGCCTTTGATGTTTTGAGCAATACTTCAAATTCATCAAATTTATTTACTAAACTCCTAGCATTGGTGTACACGCAAGTATACCTGCACCTGTTTCTATTCTTAGCTACCCTAACACAACCCATGTGTTTACTTGTACCGCAATGGCTCCCAGCAGTCTCTGAAATGCCATGCATCTTGTTTTTCAGGCTTCTGCTCATTCTAATAGAAGCAGTGCAAGAATCTCTTTCACCTCTGCCAGTGGCTACTGTCAATCTATTGGTCTTTGTCTCCCCCCAAGCTAGCAGTTTTCCGACCCACCTAACACTGCCTCGATAGCATCAGCAAATATTCTTGCACCCTTTCTATTTAAGTGTATCCCATCCCTGTAGAAGCAATCTCTCCTGTTAACAAGTACAGTCCAGGCTGAAAAAAATTCTACCCCTTGAGCCTTGCACAATCTTTCCAGGGCCGAATTGATCGACAAGGCTCTCATCATATACTCCCTCCTATCGTGTCTGGGCAGTTTTAATTGTTTGTTATGCAAACTGAAATCTCTCTATTTCTGTGGAATTTTTATTTAAAAAAAATAAAATAGAATAAATCTGAGTACTGCTTGAGACAGAACAGTCAATGAAAACTGAACAATGCAAATAGTTCTGTTGATGATCGGTTTTGGTAAGAAATCTGAATTTTGCACATTCTAAATCATAGAGTTGGCTAATTAGTACTTCACCCTACCTTCTACTTGAAATATCATACTCATGTTCATGAACTGCTTCATTTCAACAGCCTTTTCCAACTAACCAACATGGATTAAACCCCAAGGAAGGAATTATAAATTATTTTCCAGGAAGGACTTATGTGGAATTTATCAACAGGTGTGTTAATCTTATAATGAAATAGATGGGGAAAGTAATCACATTATGCTAAGAATATTGCATGTTTTAAATGGTATTTGATATTGGAATTTTGAATTTGATTACATTAAGTAGTAGCAGCTCTGGTCACAACTAAACCACCTTACATTTTGTCCCAATTTTTTTCTTCCATTTGTACATTGTGTGCATTTTCTTGCTTGTTTGAAGAATGAAGAACCTCAGTTTCTTTGAAAAAAAAAAAACAAACCAAAAGACCTCTGTGTGAGACCAGTTAACTTTATCCTGTTTGTAAAGCCCTTAAGATGCTTCTCCCATTGCTAATGAAAATATAACACTTTATCCTAGTGAAGCCATTATACTTTCACAGAGAACTGGCAGCAGCATGAGCTTAGCAAAAAAAAAAAACAAAAACAAATTGAATAAAGAGAGTAAAAATTACTAATTTGGGAACTTTCAGCATATATAATTCTGTATCCCTCATACAATTTTAAATTTGATTAACACCTGCTACCTCATTATCTGTAGGTTTCTGTTGGTTCAGAAATTCAAGTTCTATTTTTGTATAAGAAACTCCAAGAAACAGCACAAGACTTATTATTTTTTTGAGAAACTGGCTGTAACTGCACTCTCTGTATGGCTGGTTATGCAATATGAATATACAGTAAACCCTCGATTTAACGGACCCCGATATAACAGATTTCGGATTTAACAGACCGGACAAATAATAATACAGTAATGTACATATTAATTTCGACCATATTATTATTTTTAGGTTATACAAAACTTCAGTGTTATTATTAATTAAAAATTAATAATAATTACCTATTTCCATTATTGTTTTGATAATTACCTACTTTTATTTTTATAATCAAATTCAGGAAATTGTTTTTTATTCTTTCTGAAAACGTGTTCAAATAGCTATTTTCCCAGATTACAGATAATAGATAAGAGCAGGCGGTGACTTGCGAGCTGAACGTGACTTGGGACACTAAACTGCAGGTCTACCGACTCGCTTTGTTTCGGTCTCAGTCTGCCTCAAGCTATCGTGCAGTCAGGTCGTATACGGAGTGTTTCTGGGATTTTTGAATTGTGACTTTATTTATTAAATAATTTTGCAATCCTTACAATTTAAAATGGCATCAAGTGATAAAGGAGTTAAAAGAAAGCATGTGAACTTAAATGTGGCACAGAAATTAGAGCTAATTGAGAAATTAGAACAAGGCATCCCAGTAGCACGGGCGCATTATAGCCCTAGTTGCTAATGCGCCAGTAAAACCCAAGCAATAACAACCCAGTAGCACGTGTTTCTGAAATTTACAGCATAAAAAAACACTGTTTTTGATATCTGTAAATCAAAGGCTAAATTGCAACATTTTATATTTACAACAAAATATTACATATTCTTTATTATAATTTTATAATTTTATATTTTACAGTACTGTATATTGTTAAAGCTTTTTTTTTTTACATTAAGAACAATAAAAATGCCCCCCCCCCATTTAACAGACTTAAGGCATTAACGGACACCCCTTCTCCTCTATTAGTCGTTGAATCGAGGGTTTACTGTATAAGGTATATCTTCACAGTTGCACCAGCATTTAAGTTTGTATGAATGCAGACCTCAGCTCATTGAAATAATAATTTCAGAAAGTGCTTATGCTATGTTAAAACAGGCCTCTAAATGGTCCCATAGAAGGTACTTTGAGAGCATTAGCATTAGTAGAGGCATACGATGCAAGAAAGCAAGCTTATGCAGCACAGCCAAAAAAAAAAAAAAAAAAAATGCTCAGATTTCACCCCTCCATTCATTCGAAATATCTGTCCAGCTCAGCCTTAAATTTATTTAGGCTATTAACTTCCACAACAAAAGATTGAAGTCTTCCTCCAATCAACTATCCGCTGGCCAAAGGCAAACTTCCGCACATCTATCCTACAACTATTTTTCCTCAATTTAAATTTATGCCTTCTTAGGTGATTAATCTGAGCAAGAAGAAGAATCCCATCAGCATTAAGCATGCTCAAACCATTCAAGGCTTTATACACCTCAATTAGATTACCTTGCAGGTGCCTAGTCTCCAAACACTAATCTGCAAAATTTAAGCCTTTCTTCATAAGAGCAACCCTTTGTTCCATTCACTAATATTGTTGCCCTTCTCTATACAGTAAACCCCCGCTATTCGTGGGGGTTACGTTCCTGAGAAATTCCGCGAATACTGAGTTATGGCGCCCATGGTAATAAAAGGGTTCCGTTCCAAAGTATGAAATATATAACAAAAATTAGTCTAAAATTTTGTCTGTACGTATTATGTGTATTTACCTACATAATATGACTATGTACATAGACAAACGTAGAGAGTAAGTACATAAAAAAAAAAAAAGCATAAGGCATCGAAATGAAAATAAGAAACAATTTATTAAATGTAATACTGTACATATTTATTAGACATTTTAAAGAAACCTTTCAAAAACATATCAAGAACATGGGTTGCTGGGCGAAAAATAACCATATCGATTTTTAAATCTTTCAAACCAGCCTTTGCTGGCTAAAAAACTTATCCCGCAAGTGCTATCACCAGTTTCACTAAAGTGTAGTGTTGATAAAGGTGTTTTGCCTTTTCACGAATGATAAGTGAACTTAACGGAATTTTATTTTGAGTTTGGTCTTCTATCCACAGATTTAAAGCCTTTTCCATTTTTTCTAATTTCACATCACGAGTTATAGAGCAAATTTTTGATGCAATTAGCGCGTTTTCACGGACACTACGGCGGATTTTTTCTTCCGATTTCTTGATTGATCGTACCGTTGACTCATTGATTTTATAATGTTTTGCCACTGAGGAGACACTTTCACCATTAGAAATTTTGTCTAACAATTCAATTTTACTCGCTAATGTCATCACCTTCTTTGATCTTTTCACAGTTCCCTTTTTATTCGCGGCCATATTTTTGTAGGATTAGAAAAGAACTTGTCCACAATAAAATCACTTTCTTTTAACTTTAACACGCTCGAAAAAGTCTGTTTACATCAACACACTGCAAAATGGTAGATTTTTCACTTTTGTAAACGTATCAATTAAAAGCAAGAGATGAAACCTTCTATGACAAGCGCATTACACATACTGAACAAGAATTAGCTTGAAACATCCGCGCTCGCGATTTTGTCACCCCCCACCCATTGAGCGCAGGACACTTCATTTTTACACCTTTTAAGTTATTTTTACTCATTTTTAGAGAATAAAGCACAATTACAAAATGAGGAGGCACACTTGATACACATAAAGCTGTGAGCGTGTAGCAAAACGAATAAACAACACCATAAAGGCAGAGACAACTCTATTAACACCTCACTAGCTCACATTTTACATTTCTGGGGGTTACTACCATAAAACAATAAAAACAATTTCCAGTTGCGTTCCTGCTAGTGGAATCTGTTATAAACTGGTAGTGAACTCTATCTAATTGCATTTGCGATAATACGATAGCTGTAATTGTGTTGGTTTTTAAGTTATTATGGTGAAATGTGTTTCCCCTTCACTGCTATAAAAAAATAAATACATTTTCAGAATCTTCTCTTCATTTCTATCGTGTTGCGTTCAGTTGGGGTGATTCCGCGTTCGACTGCCATTTCTTGTAAACACAAAGGCGAATCGTGCATATGTGAATTCAGTTCGTGTTATATACAATATCGTTCCCCTAAATTGTGTAAGATTGAATTAGTGTAGTGTAAACACGTGTTATAAGACGACTGACTGTACTACTCTGTGGACTGGGCAAAATGATTTTAGCCACACCCATGTTTTTTTCATGGCGGAAAATGTTCCGGCGCTTTAAAATTCACATTTTTTTAGGTTTAAATCAGCGACCGCGAATATGCGAAACCGCGAATACAGATACCGCGAATAGCGGGGGTTTACTGTACTTGTTCCAACAGCTCTACATCCTTCTTAAAATGGGGCCTCCAGACCTGTATACAGTACTCAAGGCGTGGCCTGACCATTGCCTTATACAAGGGGATAATCACCTCCCTATCCCTGCTAGAAAAATTCCTGTATATCATTGACAAGAGACCATGAGCTACCCTTGCAGACTGTTTGCACTGCTCAGGAAACTTCATATCTGCCTGCACAATTACCCCCAGGTCCTTTTCATTCTCTACCACAGTGTAGTATTAGTATTAGTAATGGCTGCATGGTGCTAGAAAGCCTATGGCTTATGCTGCACCGGCCAAAAAAAAAGAAAAACCGAGTAAAACAATGATAAAAAAACATAATAAATAAAATAAGATAAATAAATAATAATAATTAGTAGAAGAAAAGGAAATTAAACCTATCATCCTATGCGCTTCCCTGACCCGAAGGTACTATCCAGATGACCTTTGAATTTCCCCAAACTGTCAGCCTCTACCACCCATGTAGGCAACTTATTCCAGTAATTTATAACTCAGTAATTTAGCATAATTGGCTAAAATAAAACTTCCTGCAGTCCAATCTAAACATTTCTCCCCGTACCTTGAATTTATGTCCCCTAGTTCTAGCATCATTTATAACCTTGAAAATTCCGTCCTCATTCATTTTACTGATGCCTCTCACAGCCTTAAACACCTCAATCAAATCTCCTCCAAGGTGTCTAGTTTCCAAACTCTGCAACCCACATATTCGAAGTATTTCTTTATATGGACACCCTTTTGCCGATCTCATCAGGCGAGTTACTCGTCTTTGCACCCTTTCAAGAAGCTCGATGTCTTTCTTTAGGTGCGGTCGCCATACTTGAACACAGTATTCCAAGTGTGGTCTAACAAAAGCCTTATATAATAGGATTATGACGTCCCTATCTCTACTTGCAAAAGTTCGATAGATCATCGATAGGACACCTTCCTTGCAACCTGTTTACAATGCTCAGAGAATTTCATGTCTGACCGTATCGTAACACCCAAGTCCCTTTTCTCCAGTACTGGGTTTAGTTGAACTCCACCAAGTGAATAAGTTATTTTGGGATTACTGTTTCCCAGGTGTAATACCTTACACTTTGTTGGATTAAAGCATAGCTGCCATTTTTCTGACCATTCCTGAATTCTAGGTCTCTCTGAAGAAGCTCAGCTTGACAGTGATCATTAACTACTCTACCAGTTTTAACATCATCTGCAGATTTAGACATCACGCCCTCTATCCCTTCATCGATGTCGTTTATGAAAATTAAAAACAACAGTGGTCCTAATGCTGATCCTTGGGGAACCCCACTTTTTACATCAACCCAATCTGAGGCCAATTATCACAACCCTCTGCCTCCTGCCCTGAAGCCATCTAAGGATTTTCCCAGTGATTCCAACCTGTTCCAGCTTATAAAGCAACCGCTCATGTGGGACTGAGTCAAAAGCTTTGCTGAAATCTAAATAAACAATATCGAAGTTATTCCCCAAATCCAGCTCGTGAGTGACCCTTTCAAAATAGCGAACCAGATTTGTTAAACATGATTTTCCCTTTACAAAACCATGCTGAGTATCCTTGAGAATTTCAATTCGATCCAAATGATTCTGAATTCCACCCTTGATCATTGTCTCCATGATTTTCCCTACCACTGAAGTCAGACTGACAGGTCGGTAATTTCACACTTCACTCTTAGAGCCACCCTTATGTATTGGAGATACATTGGCACTTTTCCAGTCCAAGGGAATCTCCCCAGAGTCTAGTGATGCTTGCATAATTAGCCTCAATGGTTCAATGCACTCACTTGCTGCCTCCCTTAAGATTATAGGGTATATTCTATCAACTCCGGGAGCCTTACTGGCCTGCCTGTAGGCTCGAAAGTTTTTTCATTAAATAATCTTGCGAAATTTCAATATCATTAATTACATATTTTTCAACTTCGCTCCCACAATTTCCCATTGCCACAAAAGGTTTTTCATTTGTAAATATCGATGCAAAATAACTGTTGAGTTCATTTGCAATGGCAGCTGGTGTATTTAATACTATCCCCTTTCCCTTATGTAAAGGTCTGATCTGGTTTGTCCTTCTCTTCTTGGCATTTATATATGTGAAGAATTCCTTATTTGCTCTGTTTGCTAGTGATTTCTCGTAAACTGCCTTTGCCTGTCGAACCTTTTCTGTGGCTCTATTACAGATCACCTTGTAGCTGTTATAGGCTTCAGTACTTTTTATTGCTCTGTAACTTTTCCATGCCACCCTTTTCTGCTCAAGTAATGTGGCAACTTCACTATTCATCCACTTGGAACCCTCCTCACGGAGTATTTTTTTAATGGTATATACGCATTCAAGGCATCTGTGATTAATGTTTTAAAAGCATACCACAGTTCAAATGTATTCATTCTCTGTGCAGTATCTACCCAGTTAATAGAGGCCATGTAGTACCTTAAGGCATCGTAATTTCCTTTTCTGAAATTAAAACCCATTCCTTTGCCTTTTACTGCTACCTCTCTCATCATCATCCACCGTAGAACTCCGTGATCACTTCCTGCTACTGTTTCCTCTACTGTCAGCCCTGTTATGTCATCTGATTCATGGGTGATGATGAGGTCTAGAATATTCTTTTCTCTAGTACTTTCCCTGACATGTTGATACAAATAACAGTAATCTAGTTGATTTAAAAATTTTGTTCGCCATGTCGAGTTTCCTTCCCATTTACTCCAATCAATTAGAGCAAATTGAAATCACCCATAATAAGACATTGATGCTTACTTGCCCATTCCATTTGCATGTAGAGGCTTTCGTCATAATCTTCACAATCACCTGGTCTGTAGATTACTCCTCCTCGCATTATACCTTTGTTTCCAACTATCTCACACCATACAGATTCTATATTAGTATGTGAAACGTCTGAATCCGGGAAAGCTATCATCACACTCAGGCTGCTTCTGATAAGAAGCATGACCCCACCACCCCTTCTATCTACCCTATCCTTCCTAAATACATTATACAAGCCATACTGAAACTCATCATCCCCAATTTCCGGGTGGCACCACGTCTCCGTAAGCCCTATTATGTCCGCGTTACTTGTTTTAACCAGCAGTTCGAATTCGCTCATTTTATTGACGACACTTCTAACATTACCGTATAAACAATTAAGACTTACTGTTCTTGTATATTTAACAACCCTAACAAAACCCTTGAAGATTTTTAGGCTCTCATCCCTGGCATTAGCTACCCGCTCACTTGAAACGTTTCTGTCCCCAGAACATCTAGATAATATGTCCAGTTGGGGTAACAGATAAGAACTCTTGAGGTATGTGCAAGAGTTTGACCAATATTATCAGATAACGCACGTCAGTATTACCCACATCCCCCCCCCCCAACTAGCAGTTTCCCTGAACCTTTAAGGTATCCTCAATAATACTGGCAAAAACTTTTGCACCACCTTTGTTTAAGTGTATCCTGTCTCTACAAAACGTAGTACCACAGAGTTGATACGTTACTCTGAGGTTACTGCTTCCCATATGTAAGTAATACTTTAGCATTAGTAGAAGCATATGATGCAAAAAAGCAAGCTTATGCAGCATCAGCCAAAAAAAAAAAAAAAACCCACTTCCACTTCATCCCTCTGTTCGTTCGAAATACCTGTCCAGCCGAGCCTTAAATTTATTTAGGCTATCAACTTCCACGACAAGGGATGGAAGTCTGTTCCACCAACCAACTACCCACTGGCTAAAGGCAACTTTCCACACGTCTATCCTACACCTGTCTTTCCTCAATTTGAATTTATGCCTTCAAATGGGGCATAAATGCCCCATTCAATGCCCAATTTGAATTTATGTGCTTTAACCAGCTGCGGAGATTAAGAGTACAATTATTGCAGCAAATATGAGGCCCCCAGCTTTTGTCTAGGACCACAACCTTGCAGCCAAAATAACAGTTTTAAGCTTTTTTTATTATCAGAGTAATGGCACACCTCTATGAGTAACGCAAATATCATTTCACCAAAAACAACAAAAATTATCCTCACTTTTTACACACTCTGCATGCTAAATTTTAATTGTTTGCTCAGTTGAAAACAACAAGTTTAGCATGGACAGATGCCTGACTGATGCATCTAGACAGGAAATAGTGTGACTCATCCTTAATGGCTGCTGTGTTGCTACACAAACTTTTATACCGAAACATTTAGCTGTTGACCGGTGTAATCTGTTCAAATCTCTGTTTTGTCGGTTTTAGCAAAGAATAAGGAAAATTGCTGAATTTATTCACAATTTACAATTAAAGTGTTGGTGAACAGGTAGTTTTAATATTACTAGGAAATCAAGCTTGCTACACTTGAGTTTTTAACTGAGCAAATATCTTTTCCAATATCTGGTTACTGGCCATTTTGACATGACTCTCCTGTCAATTAAACATTTCAGTGCATAATTTTATTTGTTGAAGTTATAATTTTGTGTTGCTGGTTCCTTCCAACACACATGCATGACTATAGAGGAATGTTCTTATGGCTGTAGTTCATTTGCCAAGTAGCAGATTCGGTTTTATAGTTTTATATATTATAATTGACAATTATATTTGAAACTTTTAAAGAGCTTGTTTAAAGAAGATGAACACTAATATCTTTTATGTATTTTTTGCAGCTCCAGATTATTCAACCAGGAAGTGGGAAAATAATAACAACTTTAACTGATGTAATTATCTCTTTCTATCTTAATTCTTGCATAATATAGAATACAGTGGTATGAATTTGTTGTAGTTGTAAGAGCATATCTTATTTTCTTATGTATTAAAAAAAAATTATTGTTAATAAAGTTTTTCAATTTTATAACTAATTCAGCCAGTTACTCCCCCCACCAATGTCAGCAAGAAATTTCAACTTTAATACCCTCTTAAAAATTGAATACCTCTTAGAAATTGAAATTTCAGTTGCGTCTGAGTAAATTCTAATGATACTTTGATGTCTTAACATTAAAATATAAATTTCTTATATATTAAACTTAATAAAAGCTGCAGTTTATTGTTGTTTTTCTGCCTTTTCTGTTTTAGTGTGCTTTATTCCTTCCATTGACAAGCTTGGACTTATGCACACTTTAGAAATGACATCATTATCCAGGAGTAAACCTAAAATTAATAATATTTTTAATTGAATAATATAACTAAGAGGTGAATATGTTAAAAACTCAAAGGCACTTACTATGACCAGTTTTTCAATCTTTTTTTATTACACTGTTTATTTCATATATTGAAATAAAATTCCAGCTCCTTTTACTAATTTATATTAAATGCAATTTTTGTCTGACATGTTGAGCATTTCATAGCCTGCTTTGATGGTGTACATACATCCTTGGGAGTACGCAGCATGGTTTTATGAGGTTTATGGTAAACTGTTGAATATGTAAATCATCAGATGTACAGCCACTCCCCGGCTTACATAATACTCGATTTAACAGAAATTCGACAATATGTAAATTTTTGCTGGCCGGTGCAAACTTAAAAAAAATCATGGAAGCGTATTTTGCATCCCGTAATGTGAACCCAATAACACATTTTTTTTTTTTTTTTTTTTGAAATGAGTTCCCCTGCACTGAAATCTTCAATCATATAAAAAACATAAATAAATTTTCAGAAACTTCTCTTCATTCCTATTTACTTATTACAATGGTGAAGGGAAAGGGACCAACGGAAAGTGCAAGAGCTGGCAGTGTTAGAAACGAAACAAAATAAAATTGATTTAGAAATGAAGATGATTATTTATGAAGTATGAAGCAAGACAAAGTTTGTCATGTATTGCACAGAATTGGTCTTGCTGCTTCAACAGTGAATACTATATTAAGGGACATTATGCATATAAAACGCGTATAAAAGAACATGTTAAAGGATCATTGCATTTAAGATCAGCTGTGATCACAAAACAGCATTCAGGTGCCATATCAAAGATGGAAAAGCTATTAATAATAGAGATGGAAAATCATATTTAGAATCAAGTGCCCCTGAGTCCAATGGCCATTCAAGCAAAAGCAAGAAGTATTTATGGAGATATTAATGATAAGTACGGCGAACCCCAAGCCAAGTTCATGGCAAGCAACGGGTGGTTTAATAGGTTTAAGCATCATGCTGGTTTCCAACACATTAAAGTATGTGGTGAAGTTGCCATTGCTGATTCTGCAGCTGCAGAGAAATTTTGTGATGTGTTGGGAAGGAAAAAAATTCCTTCTAAATCTCCACAGCCCTCAACTTCCTTGGCAGTGTGCTTATCAGCTGGAGAGTTATTTCTGGCAACGATGCTTGAAAGGTAAAACTTGCTGACGTTATGTTTCCCCTCTCTCTCTCTTGCTGTCTCCTATCTCTTTTTATAATTTTTGTAATTTTTCCAGCGCATGAAATAAAAAAATTGAATAAATAATTCTATTTATACATGTTCGGCAAACATATATTTTTTTTGCTTCAATCAAATTCAAGGAAATTTGATTGAAGAAAATTTGCGAGTGCTGCATAAGCATTTAGGGAAATTCCGACTTACATAGAGTTCCATGGAACGCAACCCTTATGTAAGTCAGGGAGTGGCTGTACAGTAGTTGATTGAATTTAAGCACAAGCAGGATAAGTGATCGCAGGTCCCAAAATCACAATATCTGTACACATCAGGTACAGATATTAAATTATCTGTACCTGATTATTAAATATAAATGTTAAATACCTAATGTGTATATAATTATTAAATGTCATACCCATCAGGTATAGATATTTAATATCTGTATACTAAGTAGCAAACTGGATTTGCTACTTAGTGCATCAGTCTCATATTGTGGAGGCACTTCACCACGAGTTGCTTTGGTAGTTACTGCTCCAATGGAGACATTCATTGCTTTTTATTTAAAGGGTATGTCAACCCATACCAGGGTTTTGACTCTGATTGGAGTATTATAAGTGGGCAAGTAGTAGTAGTAGTGACATGTGATGCAAGAAAGCAAGTATATGAGCTTATGCAGCATCAGCCAAAAAAAAAAAAAAAAAATCACACCATTCCCTCCAAATGCCTGTCCAGTTTCCTCCTTAAATTTATTCAACCTATCAATTTCCACAACGACAGATGGAAGTTTGTTCCAGCAATTAACCACCCGCTGGCTAAAGGCAAATTTCCGCACATCTATTCTACATCTGTCTTTTCTTAATTTGAATTTATGCCCCCATAGGTTCATAATCTGAACAAGTGGAAGGATCCCATCAGAATTCAGCGTGCTCAACCCATTCAAGGCCTTATACACCTAAATCAGATCACCGTGCAGGTGCCTAGTCTCCAGCCACTGCAATTTGCAGAACTTAAGCCTCTCTTGGTAAGAGGATCCCTTCATTCCCCTCACCAATCGTGTTGCTCTTCTCTGTACACGCTCAAGCAAATCTACATCCTTCCTAAAATGAGGCCTCCAGACCTGTACGCAGTACTCAAGGCGTGGCCTGACCATTGCCTTATACAGAGGGACAATCACCTCCTTTTCCCTGCTAGTAAAATTCCTATATATCATTGACAAAGCCCCATGACCTGCCCTAGCAGCCTGTCTACATTGCTCAGAAAACTTCATATCTGACTGCACAATTACTCCCAGGTGTTTTTCATTTTCTACCACCTTAAGTGTAGTACCACACAGTTGGTACGTTTCTCTGGGGTTACTTCTACCCATATGCAGTACTTTGCATTTGTCAAGGTTAAACTTCAGTTGCCACTTCTTAGCCCATCTGCCCAAATTATCTAGATCCTGTTGCAGTAGCACACTGCATTACTGTCATTAACAACCCTGCCAACCTTCGTGTCATCTGCAAACTTCGACATTAAGCCTGATATACCTTCATCAATATCATTGATAAATATACAAAACAACAGTGGACCCAACACCGAACCCTGTGGGACTCCACTAATAACATTAGTCCACGAAGAGCAGCACCCATTGATTACCACCCTCTGTCTTCTCCCACTTAACCATCCTTTTATCCATTGTAGCAACTTACCCTTAATACCATTCTGCTCCAATTTGTACAGTAGTCTTCCATGCGCAACAGTGTCAAAAGCTTTCCTGAAATCCAAGTATATGATATCAAAATTATTTTTTGCATCCAGTTCCTTTGTGACCACATCATAATAACCAATCAAATTTGTCAGACAAGACTTTCCCTTAACAAACCCATGCTGTGTCTGAATTATTGCTGCAGTCTTGTCTAGATGATCCTGCAATGCATCTTTAACCAGTGACTCCATTATTTTACCCGGAACAGAAGTTAAACTAACTGGTCTGTAATTATTCGTGTCACCCTTCGAACCTCCTTTGTGAATTGGGGATACATTTGCACATCTCCAGGCCGTGGGAACCTCCCCTGAATCCAAGGATGCTCTCATAATTATGGCTAAGGGTTTGCTTAGTTGCTTTGCCGCCTCCTTTAATATAACTGGATAGATCCCATCCGCCCCAGGTGCCTTTCTTATGTTTAACTTCAACAATTTCTCCTCCACTTTGCTCTCAGTTATTACAAAATCATTAAGCACACTGCTACAATTTGATAACCTTCTTCCATTTTCAAACTGTAATGATTCCTCACGTGTGAATGTAGATGCAAAATACTCATTCAGTTTGTTTGCTATCTGAGCAGGATCATCAACAGTCGAACCATCGATGTCAAGTGGACCAATCATATTCAGCCCCTTCCTTTTAGAGTTTATATAAGTAAAGAAATCCTTGCTGTTTTTCTTAGCATCTTTTGCCAAAGATTTCTCATATTCCGCCTTTGCCTGCCGAACCTCCTTTGTGACCTGATTACAGACTAGCTTATATCTGCTACAGGCTTCTGCGTCGCCTGATAATTTATATGCATCCCATGCATTTTTCTTCTCTGTCACGAGTCTCATTAGTTCATTTGATAACCATTTAGGCCTAAACCTTGAACAATATTTCTTCATCAGTATGAAAAGTCTAGTAGCTTCCACGATTAATTCCTTAAATGCTTCCCACTTAGAATTTACTGTTTGTAACATCGTCAGTCGATCCCACTGTACAGAATTTAAAAACTGTCTGAGACCACTGTACTCCCCTTTACGGAAGCAAAAACCCTTTCCTTTACCCCTGACGGTAGTTACCTCTGAGTAAATCCCACTTCAGCACACTGTGATCACTGCCACCTAGTGGTTCCTTTATCTGCAAATTCTTAATACACGAATGATCACTGCTGATAACCAGATCAAGAGTATTACTTTCTCTGGTTGCCTCTCGAACATGCTGCTGCAGAAAACAATCATCCAATAAATCCACAAAAGTCTGACTAGTGTGTGAGTGACCAACCCACAAGTTCCAGTCAATATCTGGGAAGTTAAAATCCCCCATTATAAGACATTCTGATTTACTGGCCCACTCTATTTCTCTGTACAATTGTTCATTGTACTCATTCGAGTCATTAGGCCTATAACACACTCCTACTCTTATTTTTGCTTTTGCAGTGCTTATGTCACACCAAACTGACTCAACAGTGCACTGTCCATCTATATCAACTGGATGCACTTCTTTTGATTTTATGTTTTTCTTAATTAACAGCATAACACCTCCTCCCTTTCTGTCCTGTCTATCCTTTCTGTACACATTGTACTCCCCAAATTCCAGTTCTGCATTCCTTATATCTTTGTGACACCACGTCTCTGCTATCCCAACAATATCCGCCTTTGATGTCTTGACCAACACTTCAAATTCATCAAATTTATTTACTATACTTCTAGCATTGGTATACATGCAAGCATACATGCTCCTATGCCTATTCCTTGTTACCCTAACACATCCCATATACCCAACTATTCCAGGATGACTGCCATCCGTCCCTGAAACCCCCAACACCCCTCGCTCCAGGTCGCTTCTTATTCTAATAGAAGTTGTGCAAGAATCACCTTCACCTCTGCCTGCGGTTACTGTTAAACTATTAGTCTTTGTATCCCCCCAAGCTAGCAGTTTTCCGACCCACCTAACACTGCCTCGATAGCATCAGCAAATATTCTTGCACCCTTTCTATTTAAGTGTATCCCATCCCTGTAGAAGCAATCTCTCCTGTTAACAAGTACAGTCTAGGCTGAAAAAAATTCTACCCCTTGAGCCTTGCACAAAATATAATGGTCTGAAGAGAGAATGAAGCATTCTTACTTCAGAAGGATGTCCAGACAATGCAGATAGAGCTACCATGAAAAAAAAAGGGGGGGGGGGGTAAATGGTCCAAGAAATGTAGCAGTTGCATAAGTGACATAATTATAGTTGTGATGGGGCCAATGTATGGATAAAGTTTTAATGTATTTGAGAGTGAATATTAAAGTAGATTTATTGGTTGGCTGGATCTTTTAAACTGGTTGATATCATGGAAAATATATATTGGTAATGATAAGAATGAGTTCACTTCAGATGAGTATTATATTTGGAAAGGAGGAGGAGGATATGAGAAAGAAAGAGGATAAAATAGAAAGTCTTAATAAAGTAATTGGAAAAGAGTGAAGCTAAAATACTTATTGAAAATAAATAAGAGTGACATGAGTTGTATATAAATGTTGTAGGTAAGGATGATTCGAAAATAAATTTCATTAAGATTGAATAAAGGAGGTAATTGAGTAGAAGAGATTGAATAAGTGAATAATAAATGCATTCCCTGTGATTTACACAGCTACAGTTAGCATTAGTAGTGGCAAGTGATGCAAGGAAGCAAGCTTAGAAGCTACTAGGCTTTTCATACCAACTAAAATACTATTCAAGACCTATATTGATGTCAGATGAACTAACGAGACTTGTGGCAGAGAAGAAAAATGCATGGGACATATAAATTATAAGGCAATACAAAATCCCATTGTGGATATAAACTAGCCTGCAATCAAGTCACAAAGGAGATTAGGCAAGCCAAAGCATATTACAAACAGTCTCTGGAAAAGAAAAGCAGCAAAGACTTTTTTATATATGTTAACAGTAGAAAGAAGGGGTCGGAAAACATTCCACTTGATAGTGGTGCTGCAGTTGCGAAGGAGAACGGCCCCGGGTGCCAAGCGTTATAGTGATCAAGCAATTTCCTGAGTGATTTCTAGATCTCTAGATTTCTAGATTTCTAGATCTCTCTCTCTTACGAAGAAAGGCTTAAGTTTTGCAAATTACAGTGTCTGGAAACTAGGCACCAGCGGGGTGATCTGATAGAGGTGTACAAAGCCTTGAATGGTTTGAGCATGCTCAATGCTGATGGGATTCTTCCTCTAGCTCAGAAAAATCACCTGAGAGGGCATAAATTCAAATTGAGGAAAGACAGATGTAGGATAGATGTGCGGAAATTTGCCTTTAGCCAGCGGGTGGTTGGTGGGTGGAACAGACTTCCATCCCTTGTCGTGGAAGTTGATAGCCTAAATAAGTTTAAGGCTCAGCTGGACAGGTATTTCGAACGAACAGAGGGGTGAAGTGGAAGTGGTTATTTTTATTTATTTATGTTACTTTTTTTTTTTTTTTTGGCTGATGCTGCATAAGCTTGCTTTCTTGCATCAAATGCCTCTACTAATGCTAATGCTAATGCTAGAGCGTTTTCTCAAAGATATAGTTTTGTTTCAGTTATAAAAGTTTTCTTACTTTTCTATTATTAGACAACTTAGTCTTACAAATCGTAAGCAAGTTTAAGAAAGGAAAAACACCTTTCTTCTTTTTTTCCTTAAATTAATGTACTAACTTTTATACTGCTTGGTCACTCTAGCGGCACTGCTCCTGCCTCCCCATGCCGGGACCGGTAACCTGGGAGAAGAAATCCACTCTCCCAGGGCTGAAAGGAGCAAAGATGAATAAAAATATGTATCCACCTTTAGAGCCATTGAGCTCAAGACGAGACAATATAAATGACAATGATAATGACTTCTCTCAACCCAAGAGGCTGAGAACAACCCCTCAAGAGGAGATATTATTCCTCATTCTACACTCTCTCTCAGAGCAGCCTCTGAGTAAGTTATCGCCATTCCTTATACAAAAATGTATTGAGTCTGCTGCAGGTTCACCGAAAACGGTAAGGCGACTTCAGTCCGGGGATATTCTTGTAGAGACCAGTAAATCTCAACATTCTGCAAATTTATTAAAGCTGACTACCTTTGGTGGACAACCAATAAAAGTCACTCCCCATGCCACACTAAACTCCTCGAAGGGGGTAATTGCAGAATGGGACTTATTAAAAATATCAGAAGAGGAAATAGTCCAAGAGCTTCGAGAACAAAAAGTAATCCAAGTAAGGAGAATCCTGACTCGGAAAGATGGTATTCTTGTTCCCACAAGGAGTATAATCCTCACTTTTAGCTAAGCTGGCTGTCTTCATTGCTGTGTGCGTCCTTATATCCCGAATCCAATCAGGTGCTATAAGTGCCAAAAATATGGACACTCCCAAACTGCATGTAGAGGTGCGGCAATATGGCCAAATTGTGGATCAAATGATCATAATCAATCTGAATGCACTGCTACTTCTCATTGCCCAAACTGTAAAGGTAATCACCCGGCTTTTTCCAAAATATGCGAATTATGGAAACAAGGGAAAAAAATCCAAAAATATAAAGTCGAGAATAAAGTCATATACTCAGAGGCAAGAAGACAAATATTCTTAACAGAACCAAAGCGTACATATGCCACTGCTGCTAAACAATTTCAGGCAGTAGGTCTTCAAACAGATGTTACAGTTCCTCCAAATTTATCCATCGCTGATTGGGCACGTTCCTTGCTCTCTGCTTCCAAACAGTGTCCTTCACAACAAAAAGCTGAACAACTGTTTTTAGGTTAACACATTGTTAAAATGTTGAAGACAAACACAGAACTTGCATCAATCACCCAGACACACAGACATAGCAGACCTTCTGCTATGTTTGTGGACACTTAACCCCAAAAACTCAGAGGAAGAAAATATACAATCTCACAAAAGTTTTTTGCATATTCATTGTACTTCGGCTGCAAGATCAGTGACCAAGAAAAAAATTGGGCTCCACATATCTGTTGTATTACTTGTACAATGAACTTAAGGCTGTGGTTATATGGCAAACTGAGAGCATTACCTTTTTCCGTCCCTGTGGTGTGGCGCAAGAATCATTTCGACGACTGCTATTTCTGCATGATAAAAATAAAAGGTATTTCCAAAAAGAGCAAGCACTGCATCGAATATCTCATCAGAAATTAGGCCAGTGCCACACGGTAAAGAACTGCCAGTATCTGTGCCACCAAAATCTTGGGGTATTAGAAGTAGTGATGAAGGTACAGAAGAAATTGGCACCTCTGTAGCCAGGTGGGCAGGAGCAGCAGTGCGTAGCACATGCTTCTTGATTAGACCGGGGTTCGAGCCTGTGACCACCAAATACGGAGGATGCGGAAAGGTTAGGGAATGACCACCGCATATCCCCGGAGCAATATGGCCTTAGTTGCTAATGCTCCAAATAACAAACAAACAACAGAAGAAATCGTTTTACCAGATGTCGTGGAACCGTGTACTTCACAAGATTTGGACTACGAGCCAGAAAAAGAAAAGGCCCCACACTACATTGAGCAAGAAGAATTAAGCGACTTGATCAGAGACTTGGGCTTACCTTAAAGAGAAAGCTGAATTACTCGGATCCAGAATACAACAGTGGAACTTACTTGCCAAAGGTACAAACATTAACCGTAAGTGAAATGAAGAGTTTTCAAGATATTTTGCAATGGAAAACAACGTTAGGTTGAATTAACCCCAGGGGCTCACATCTGGTGAGTATGGGCTTGGCAAACCCAGGATCCTGAGCTGGATATCATCATTCTTCTCTTTCTTGGTGATTCCTTCTCTCTCTCTCTCTCTCTCTCTCTCTCTCTCTCTCTCTCTCTCTCTCTCTCTCTCTCTCTCTCTCTCAGGGTAACTTGGGAATTTTTTTTGCTGGTGCAGCTTAAGCCTCAGGCTTCCTTGCCACCATATGGCTAATAATAATAATAATAAAGCCAGTAACACCCCAACTGACGTGCCTCAAACAGCAAAACCAAAAGTGGCAGAAACTAAAGTACTGAACCCACCAGTTTCAACGGGCACGGATGTTGACCAACGCAGTGAAACAGATGATGGTATATTAGAACTTCATGTGACTGATGAGATGGACATCACACGTTCCTACTTTCCAAAGAAAGAGAAAGCGAAATCGGATCGAGGCAAGCAACTTTCAACTAAAAAGCAGTCAGAAACAAAAATGAACAACAAAACCACTTAATGGAAAGAAAAGGCCCCACACTACATTGAGCAAGAAGAATTAAGCGACTTGATCAGAGACTTGTTAGAGGCTTTCGCAATACAAAAGACGATCTATATGATCTCATCAACCGGTATGTTCTGGCAGGCATGTCCCTACAGGAAACCTACTTAAATGCACGAGTGTGTCCCACCATTAAAAATTACACCATCTTCAGACGAGATAGGAGAATAGACTCGCCAGCCCGTGGAGGAGGGGCAATTCTTGTTAGAAACAACGTTCCATTGAAACATATTGCTCTTCAGACCAATAGCATCAATATATATCCCTCCTAATTTCTTATTCACTTCAGACGACCTAGAAAATCTAATAGACTAGCTACCATCTCCTTTCTGCTTGCTCGGAGACTTCAATGCACATCATTTGCTGTGGGGATCTCCAACAATTGACAAGAGAGGTAAGCTAATAGAATCCTTTCTTGATGCTTATCAACTCACCATTTTAAATACTGGCGAGCCAACCTACATTCATTTTTCGACTGGATCCATGAGTTCAATAGATCTCTCGATTTGTTCTCCCTCCTTATATACTATTATGGAGTGGTCTGTTCTTGACAATCCACTGAACAGTGATCACCTGCCAGTTCTCTGCAAACTCCAAACACGAGCAAACTCCCCTTCCCCACGTCGCTCCATTTGGAAATTCCGTAGGGCACACTGGGGTGAATATGCCTCTCATGTTCAGTTAGATGATAAAATTATACAATCTCAGACTATAGAAAATGTCACGGAACACATTACTACTCAAATATTACTAGCTGCCACCATTGCAATACCAAAATCTTTACCGGGGAAACGGAAACACAGTAACTACTGGTGGAACCAAGATTGTACGCATGCGAAACGGGAAAAAAACAGATCTTGGAATTTATTTCGTAAATTCCCCACAACTAGTAACCTAATTAACTTCAAAAGACTGAAAGCCAAGTTCCGTAAAATAAGAAGAAATACCAAGAAAGAAGCCTGGATTAGCTTTTCCTCAAGTATAAATAAGGACACAGATAGTAGAATCATATGGAGGAAAATTCAAATGCTCAATGGCAAATATGTTCAGTCCCCAACTACAATATTAAATTGGGAAGGGAAGTTGTCATCATCACCAGGAGAAATAGCAAATGCCTTAGCAGAATCATTTGCCAGCATAACAGCAATATCCACCTTTAACCCAGCCTTTCAAAGAATTAAAGAATCTGCAGAAAAGCATAAGATTAATTTTTCTACGGCAGTTTCACATCCATACAACCATCCATTCACATTAGCAGAATTTCTAAGGGCACTCGATAAAACACCCAGTAGTGCTGCTGGGCTAGATGGGGTCTATTATATAATGTTAAAGCAACTTGACAACAGAGCAAAAAGAACATTGTTAAAATATTACAACCGTATTTTCTTAGAAAATACCTGCCCACTCTCCTGTCGTCATTCAATTGTTCTAGCCTTCCCGAAGCCAGGAAAGGATCGTACCTTTCCGCATAACTACAGGCCAATTTCACTGACTAGTTGTCTAGGAAAATTCCTGGAAAAAATGGTTCACAGGCGGCTAACGTGGTTCCTGGAAGCAAACAACTTACTAAACAGCAGCCAGTATGGATTTCGAAAGAACCGGTCCACGCTAGATGTGATGATAGAAGCAGAGGCAAACATCCAAAATGCCTTTATAAGGAGAGAACATCTAGTCATGATTAATCTCGATATTGAGAAATCCTTCGATACCACCTGGCGATATGGTGTACTAAAAGATCTCCATTCTTTCGGCTTGAGAGGTCAGTTACCTCAATTCATACAAAATTTTCAGGTAAGGTATATGAACAATTTATCCAAACCATATGAACAAGAGGAGGGTGTACCACAGGGTTCCATTCTAAGTCCAACATTATTTGCAGTAAGAATTACAAATATGACACGGGAAGTACCAAATACAGTAGAACCGTACATGTTTGCCGATGACCTCAGTATCTCTTGTCAATCCCAATGAACACCATTGAAAGATAACTTCAAATTTCCATAGCTAAAATAGAATCATGGGCACTGCGGAATGGTTATTCTTTAGTCGAAAAAAAATCCACTGCAATTCACTTTTGTAAAAAACGAAAACTCCACCCGGATCCAGAAATATTTT
Organism: Mastigoproctus giganteus; assembly: GCF_048544385.1. Lineage (NCBI taxonomy): Eukaryota > Metazoa > Arthropoda > Arachnida > Uropygi > Thelyphonidae > Mastigoproctus > Mastigoproctus giganteus. The sequence continues at coordinate 139,510,697 of NC_143585.1, read as the reverse complement.
TAAAAAACAGCCTGATACCTGTCACTAACAATTTTCGTCTGTTGGGCTACATTTAGATAATAAACTTAATTTTGCTTCCCATATATCTTACCTTCGAACCATGTGTCTTAAAAAACTGAACATCCTAAGAGCCGTTTCTGCTATGTCCTGGGGTGCTGACAGAAGCTCTCTTCTTCATCCCTATAGAGCTTTAATAAGATCACGCTTAGATTATGGATCACCTGTCTATGACTCCGCTAGGAACAGTTCGCTATTACGTCTAAACACCATACAGCATAGTGCCCTTAGGATAGTTGTGGGAGCCTTCAGAACATCTCCGATCCACAGCCTGTATATCGAGGCAAATGAACCTCCACTGCACCTAAGGAGAAAATCCTTATTATGTAACTATGCACTAAAGATTAAGAGTATTCCATCACATCCTAGCTGGCAGCACTTGTTCGACCCTAAATACAGTCAGTCCTCGTATAACACGATAGTTGTGTTCCTAGAAAACCTCGTGCAATGCAAAATCGTGTAATATAAACAACAGGCCCTATGGAAAAAATAGGGTTAGGGGCCGACCACCCAAGATTGGACACACATTTTTAACCAAAACATTACCAAACACAATAAATAATCGTAATAAAACACTTACAGTTGAAAAATGTAAAATTAATAATTTAAATATTTAAATTTAGATTCTTACCTTAAAAGTAAATGAAGACAAGCTTGAGGGAAAGGGGTTGAAGCAGCGTAATTATGGGGAAAGTGGCGGCAGGTTGTCATCATTATCGGAACTGGGAGGTGGAGGAGATGCCGATGAGGACTTTGGACGAAATGTGGGCAGGCCAGAACTAAAGGGCTGCGGCTCATTTTCTGTCTCTTTCTTGGGTGTTTTCATAAAAAAGACATCTAGTTTCTGTTGTTTCGCAATCTTCCTCCTTTCACAAAGCAGCTGCTTATATGGCTCCAAAGCAGATCGAATTGTATGAAGTGCTCTTCTGCTTCTTTCTGCATTATAATCATTATCTTCTAGCCATTGCATACTTTTCTCAAATGAATTTAAAACTGAAGATAACTCTGAAGTAGAAAGCGGTTTTATAGTGGCGTTCAGGCATTCAACTTCGTCTTTCTCATCTTCCACCTGCTCTCCAGCAACAAGTTGTTGCAGTTCTTCAGTTGAAAGTTCTTCTTCATGAGACTGAAGCAACTCTTCTAAATCATCTTCCTCCAATTCCTCAAAGGCAACGTGCTTTGCGAGGGCAACACAATGTGCTTTTAATTTAGGAAGCTCATTTACAGGATCAAAGCCTTTAAAATCACGAATAAAATCTGGTAAAAGAGGCCGCCAAACACCATGCAAGCATTCTTTTGTCACTTCGTTCCAGGCCTCCACAATTATGTAAATTGCATTCTTAATGTTGAATCGCTTCCAGAAGTCTTTAACTGTTGGTGCATTTTCGCCCTCTGTTTCTGCTATCAGCATCTTAAATGTCCGTCTTGTGTAATAGTGCTTAAAAACAGCAATTACTGCCTAACACAACAAGATGTTGTGTTAGGCGGTAAAAACAGGATTTTGATGTTTGGTGACAGTTCAGCAAGGGTTGGAGGGTGACTTGGTGCATTGTCCAAAATAATTAAAATCTTAAAATCCAAATTTTTCTTTTTGCAGTAGCTTCGAAACACATCCTCAAACAAATGTAGTAGAAGTTCAGTGAAGATCTGCCCTGTCATCCACCCTCTTCTGCTGTTCCTAAAGTAAACACCCAGGGTAGTCCTTGTGATCCCTTTTAACGCTCGTGGATTGGCTGCATGATAAACTATAACAGGCTTCAGTTTCAAGTCGCCACTTGCATTTGCTCCTAACATAACGGTAAACCTATCCTTAGCAGCCTTGTAGCCTGGAGCTCGTGCTTCCTCTCTTGAGATATATGTTCGTGATGGCATTTTTTTCCGATACAGTCCGGTTTCATCAAAGTTGAAAATTTGGTCCAGTGTATAGCCCTCTTCTCAACATGAATTGTTGAGGAGGCTTCCATCCTGCAGTGGGTTGATAATGGCTGCACTTTACTTTTTTTTTTTTTTTTATAGCCCTCTTCCTCAATTAGTTTTTTCTGTATCGGCGGAAATGCCTTTGCTGCTGCTTCATCTGCACTCGCAGCTTCACCTGATAATTTCACATTATGGAAAGCGTGACGTTTCCTGAAATTGTTGAACCAGCCACTACTGGCAGTAAAGGGAGGCACTTCTTGAGGGTTTTCAGCTTTATTTCTCAGGTCTTCAAATATTGCCAATGCCTTTGCTTTTATCGTAAGCAAACTTGTTCCTGATCTCTTCTTTGTTTGACCTTCTATCCAAACAGATAAAAGACGTTCCATCTCTTTCAGTTCTTTGTGTCTTGATCTAACTGATTTTGTTACACTTTGTTTTGTTCCTGCTATGAAAGTTGCTTTTATTTTTTCTGCATTCTTTCTAATTGTTCTCAGCGTTCCCTCATTTAGGCTTGTAGCACGCACAATATCGCATGTTCTTTCATTCCGGTCAAAGCGTTTCACAATTTCATATTTTTCTTCTATTGATATTGCTTTTCTTTTTCTCTCTGAAGTATTTTCACCAGAACGCTTCCTTTTCACACTTTTTTCAAGTATTTTACTCATTTTTTTGAGAATAGAGCACAATTATAAACTGAACAAAAATGAGGAGGCAAGCTTGATATACATAAACGCACAGCGAACAAGTAGCAACTGAATAAACGATGCAACGCCTGTGTACAAACTGAATAAACAATGCAGTAAAGGCGAAAACACACTATTCTCACATATTACATGCTTATGTTTTACTGGAGGTCACTACCATAAAACAATAAAAACAATTTGCAGTTTCCGGTTTATTGGTGGTTCCTGCTAGTGGAATCTGTTATAAACGGGTAGTAAAAGTCGATCTAATTACATTTGCGATAATACCGATACAGTAGCTGAAATTCTGTTGATTTTTACGTTATTATGTTAAATGTGTTTCCCCTTCCACGAAATCATAAAAACAAAATTTCAGAATCTTCTCTTCATTCCTACTGTGTTGTGTTCAGTTGTGGTGATTCCGCCGCGTTCGACTACCATTTCTTGTAAACACAAAGGCGAATCGTGCATAAGCGAATTCGGTTCGTGTTATATAAGATATCGTTCCCCTATTTATAAATTGTGTATGATCGAATTCGTGTAATGCAAACACGTGTTATACGAGGACAGACTGTACACCATGCTATATCAAAATAAACCTAATGAGAATTGCCCCGCAGGGCTTCGACTGCAAGAGCTCATGATCAGCTGGAACATTAATTTTCAGAATGTCTTCCGAGACCTTGGTACTCCTGAACCTCCCTGGACTGAATTCGTACCGCTCTGTGACAATTTCTTTTTAAGATGGGGGAAGACATCCCTGGCTAATACAAATTTTCAATAGCTCCATAAATCCATTCCTTGGAAAACTCAGGAAAAGTACATATTTATACGAATGGCTCCAAAACAGATACAGCTGTAGGTGCTGCAGCAGTTTCTTCCACCTTCTCAGTAGCTGTGTCTCTTTCCATTGAATGCAGTATCTATACTGCAGAATTATTCGCAATAAAACTGGCTCTAGATAATATAAACAAGTACTATATCAAGGAATCTTTGATATATACAGACTCCTTAAGCGCAATCACTGCCATTCAATCTACTTTTTCTCCCTCTCACCCCATTCTTAAAGAGATCCGATCTAAGTTATTTCACTATCAAACAGTCAATCAGAAGGTTACCTTCTGCTGGATCCCTGGTCATGTTGGCATCTCAGGTAATGAACATGCGTACGCTGCTGCAAAGCATCCCAACTCTGGATCTTCCAGACAACTAAAAGTTCCCTACACCGATCAGAAATCTGTCATTAAAACAACATGCAGGAAACAATGGTCTCTCCTTTGGAAAACTCAAACCAATAATAAACTGCTGCAGATAAAAAAAGAGCCACGACTGTGGACATCTAGTTCCAGGAGAAGCAGGCGACAAGAAGTGATTCTAGCAAGGCTCCGCATCGGCCATTCGCATCTAACTCACCTGTATTTGCTTATGGGAGAGAATCCTCCTCAGTGTTTCTTTTGTCAGTCGCAGCTAACAATAAAACACATCCTCATAGAATGTCCCCAACTTTCAATAGTCAGAAAATCAAGCTTTATCTCCCTGTCCAACTTACAGGAACACTTAACCTTATTTAATATTCTTGGCAATGAAACAAATTTCGAGGAACTGTTTAATTATTTGAAACACATAAATCTGTATAATAGACTGTGATCATAGTGACAAACAAATCATGAACAGGCACAATATGGCCCAAGAGGCTCTTGTGCCAAAAAAAACCCAAATACAACAACAGCGAAGGAGAACAGACATGCCTGCACAAAGTGGCACTTGATGGTAGACAGTGGACACCGACTGACTGCGATTTCGTGAATTGTGAATTTTTGCAAGTGTTTCGTCATGGATTTTTCGATTTTAAAGAAGATTACAGATTAACACAATTGAGGTAATTCAGATGAGAGTATTATTTACAATTGTTTATTCTTATTTTTGTGTTTTTGAACATATTTTTGTCCAGTGCAATCTCTACAGCGCTAGTGGTAGCAATTCTACTGGTACAGTGACTTGCTTACACCTCTAAAGTACAAGGGATTTTGATTATTTTACTGTTAAAACTACTTGGATAGATGTTATTTTGGATGGGGAATGCAAATCTAACTGTGGATCTAACTTAAATTTAGATTTTAAAGTAGATTTCTTTATTTACCGTGATTTTTTCCCCTTGACTTGGCACATTAAGCATCTGACACTGATGTGCCATAAAACCACTAAATCAATCAAGCAATTTTCCCACCAAAAATAGAAAATCATGTTTCTTAGGTTTAAATAAGCCACTTCTAAAAAGTATATTAAACTATTCTCCTGAACCTAAGGAACAATATTATAATAAGAAAATGGCCAGAATTTTGCAAAAAAATACAGAAACAGGAAATGTAAATGACTGATAGAGAGGATCTCCCATACACTGAAGTGAGAATATTAAGGGAAAACCTCTAATAACAATGAAGATACCAATAAAAGGGCCAAAAAAGGAGGAATCAAGTGGAAATTAGAGAAAAACTAACAAAAAAGACACCACTGAACAAATAGACAAAGACAGAGGAAGAGAAAAATTTTGAGGCAAATCAATGAGATAGAAGACCCAATTAGACAAATTAAGGAACTAAAATTATACTTTGCAGGACTTTCTACATAAACAAACTAATAGAATAACGTCTGCAATAAGGCCGCAGATAAAAGTAAACTGCTGGACTGTATTGGAGCAAAGAGTAATAGAGTTAAACACTGAAAATAGTGTTAAGAACAAAGATGAACACAGTGACTGAGGAAAAAAATAATTACAAGGAAATGGAATTCCTAACCTATGCCCAAGTGACAAGGACCAACAAGGCTGAAACAACACAATCCAAACAGATTAATAAGGCAAAAGAAATGCCCACGAACAAAAAAGACAAATATAATAATCCTAAAGGATAAAACTGATTCAAACCCATCTCTTCCATCATGCAGTATAACTGATGACTTTTGAGGTTATGATGGACATCATGGCGAGATCCAATCTTCCTTACATTTCAAGGGTACAGCTCTAAAACGGTGTTCACAGGCTGGCTGCTAGTTAGTACACCAGGCCGAACCTATTAGTAACTCTTTAGGAGGCTTTCGTGTACGCTAGTGTATAATCTTGCTACCTCTACTCTGCCAGATAGTGACTGGAGGAAGTCTGAGTAGTGTGTATGCAGAGGGGGCCATTGTCGAGGCCATGTTATGATATGTCAAGGATCTGGGTATATTCTTACCATGTGTATGCCATATCCAAAAATTTCAATACATCATATAGCATGGCCCCCACTTTTTTCCCTTATTGAATACATCATGAATTGTCAAACTAAGAAAGTAAGCTTATCTGAGAAAAGATCTTAACCTCCCAAACACTTCCTAGATCATTTCACAAATATACATGGTCTCAGTTCTAATCTCAACGATGTCCATTTCTACTAACAGTCTGCCAAACCCCATGGTCTTTTTCTGACAGAATCTCAGTTATCGGTTGATTCAATTACTGCTGATCTCAGTTGCCAAAATTATTCGCTGTATGATTCCTTTTGCCTCAAAGGTGGTACTTTTACGTATGTCTGTTCCAATATTCCCTTTCAGAGACTTGGTAATATAGAATCTCCTCTTTTCAATCTTCTCTGGCTTAAAATCTCTCTACCTCATTGTGTCAAATTCATCTGTTGTCTCTACCTTTCTTCCAACTCCACTAATCACTTGGAGCTCTTTGACTTCTTCTCTTTGCAACTTGACTTTCTCCAGTCCAATTTTCCTAACATTGAGGTAATATTTCTTGGTGATTTTAATTGTCACAACTCCAGCTGGCTTCCATTTTCTAGTCACACCGACCCAGCTGGTCGAGATGCTTAGGCTTTTGTAATTACTAATGACCTTGCACAGATTGTTCATTTACCTACAAGAATACTGGACAATCCTAACCATACAGCCAACATGCTTGAACTTTTTCTCACAAACAACCCTTCTAAGTATACGGTCGAAGTGAGTGGTCCTTTAGGCACCTCAGATTACAACTTGGTGATTGTCTCTTCTCCAATGGAGCCTTTATCTCATGGCTATTCCCAACTCCGTATTGTTTGGCATTACAAGAATGCAAAATGGGATGACCTGCAAGATTTCTTTTCTTCTTTTCCTTGGTTGGATTACTGTTTCAAAACTTCTGATGTCACTGTTTGCTCAGATCGAGTCAGTGAAATTATTCTTGTAGGAATGTAATCCTTTATCCCACACACCACATTAAAATCTCATCCTTTATCCAAACCTTGGTTTTCTAATAAATGTGCCAAGGCTGTTCAAGAGAAGTATGTTTTGCATATCGTAATTGGCTTATTTCCAATTATTCGGTTTCATTTTTTTTACTAAACCAAAGCTCGCAACAATTTTAAAGCAGTTATTAATCAGTCCAAACTAGATTTTGAACAGGCTAAGAGTAGAAAACTTGCTTCTTGCCCAATGGTAACCGAGCATTCTGGTCTCTTGCCAAAGCTATTGGCCGCAACTTTTGCCCATCTCTGCTCCCACCTCTGACAAAACCAGATAGTTCTGTTGTCACTTCAGCCAAGAATAAAGCTGACCTACTAGCATCCCATTTTTCTTCCAGCTCATGTATTAATGAACTTGGTAAAACACCTCCCACCATTCCCAACACGCTCCATTCAATGCCTCCTGCAGTCTTCCGTCAAAAGGATGTCATAAGGATTTTGACAAATATAGATGCTAAGAAAGCTCCAGGTCCTGATGGTATTTCACCATTTGTTCTCAAAACTTGTGCTCCTGAACTTACTCCTGTTCTTTGCCTCCTTTTTTCACTTTCTTATTCCAAAGGTGTTTTTCCTTCTGCTTGGCATATCCAGCCAGTTCCTAAAAAGGGTGACAAATCCCTCCCATCCAATTATCGTCCCATTGCAATTACTTCTACTCTTTCTAAAGTAATGGAGAAATCAATTAACTGCCAACTCTTAAATTACCTAGTAACCGTCTGTCTGAGCAACGATCGCCAGTATGTATTCCATCAGTGTCGATCCACTGGTGATATTCTGGCTTATGTTACCCATTTATGGACAAATTCAATGGAAAAGTTCGCTGAAATACAAGCAATTGCCCTTGACATCTCAAAAGCCTTCAATAATGTTTGGTTTAAAGGTCTTCTAAACAAGCTTCCATCTTATGGTTTGCCAACTGCTTTTTGTAATTGGTTATCCAGTTTTCTCTCTGATCACTCACTGAGGGTGATGGCTCTCTGTCTTATAACTTCTCCACTAATGCTGGTTTCCCCCACTCTTTTCCTCTTGTATATTTATGACCTTCTTCCATTGACTGGAAATCCTATCCATAGTTTTGCCGATGATTGCAAATTGCATTCCAGTTTCCATTTAGAGAAACCTTGCCCTGCTCAATCAGCTTCAACTTTTCGAATATCCGCTAACAATTCCTTAAATGCCGATCTCCAGGTAATTCTCCAGTGGGGCAAAGACAACTTAGTTGATTTCAATCCATCTAAAACTCAGTCTTGTTTTATATCTCACAAAAAGGATTCTTCTGTTCCTATGCTCATCTTTGGTGACACTCCGATTTCTAGGCAACATGATATATTTCTTTTGGGGATCACCCTGACTTCTAATCTCTATTGGCACAAGCATGTTACAAATATTGCTGCCTCTGCATCTAAAAAACTTGGTTTTCTCTTTTGCTCTCGGCATTACTTTTCTTCCAAACAGCTGTTCACTCTGTATAAATCGCAAATCCGCCCTACCATGGAATATTGTTCCCACATCTGGGGCGGTGCCCCCAAAATCTCTCTCAGGCTTCTAGATTCCATTCAGAAGAGGGCAGTTAGGTTAATTAATGACTCATCTTTAACAGAGTCTCTGCACCCTCTGTCTAATAGACGTACTGTTTCTGCTGCATGCCTTTTCTACAGATACTTCCATTTGCACTATTCTTCTGAATTAGCTTTTATAATTCCCACTCTGTTTCAAAACAATCTGAACACATGCTGCCACCAGCCAACATCCATTTACTGTCCTCCAGCTTCAAACTCACAGAACCAACTTTTCATCTTCCTCATTTATTCATTCAACTGCCGTTTTCTGGAACAACCTTCCTTCATATGTTTTTCCTGAAAATTACAGTCTACAGAAATTCAAGTCTAATGTCAACAAATATCTTCTTTCGTCTTTTCAACCTCCAGCCCAAGCATGGTACTAAGTACTATACGGAGGATGCGGAAAGGTCAGGGAATGACCACCGCATATCCCCGGAGCAATATGGCCTTAGTTGCTAATGCTCCTAAAAAACCAAATAACAATAACAACAATAACAACTAAGTACTATAGGTTCTAATACCTGCAATAAGGCCTCTGAGGTTGGGATTATTCATACTACCAATTTTAAACACACACACACACCAACCGTTTATGACTGATTGAATAATGAAATAAAATAAAATAAAATGATAAAAATGACTGTAAAATAATATTTACAAAAAATTGAAATATAACAAAAATAAAATAAGTAAATAAGTTAAAATATAAATATAAAAGCGATAGAAAAGACGATAAAAACACTATTAGAGCTTTCGGAGGTGTCTACCTCCTTCCTCAGTGAGACTTAACCGACACATCCTTAAGTACCAGGTTCACGGCACACGTGGATGACCAGGCGCATACTCAGCATTCCTTTCACTTGTACCAGAACCGGAAGTGGTCTGGAGACGTGGAAAATTAAAACGTTTATCTCTGGCCAAAACCACCGCCTCAAAAAGGGGGTGAAGCCTAACTCCCCTGGCTCTGTTCATGCTATTGTTACCAGAGGATCCAATCCACAGACTTTCCAGCCACTTGCGGTCCCAGAATCTATGCGCCCGGTCAAGGATGACAGTGTTGTTGGGGGAGATCTGGTGTTGTTTTTCCCAATAGTGCTCGGCAATGGCAGATTTATTGAGCTCTGCGGTCCGTATCGCTCGTGAATGCTCCCCCAGACGGTCCTTGAGACGCCGTCCTGTCTCCCCCACGTAACATTCCCCACAATCCGGGCATGTGATCTCATATACGACCCCACTACTAGAATCCCTAGTAATGGGGTCTTTGACCTGTGACACTACTGTGTGCAACCTCTGGCCCGGAAGCTGCACACAGCGTGTCTGAAAGTCGCGAAGCATCCTCGCAATGCGATCTGACAGGCCCGGATAGTAGGGAACATACACTGTGGTAAGCGGTACAGGCGGAACTACCCGATTGGGCTCTTCCTCTCTGTTGTATTCATCAATGACCCTCTGGGGGTAATCGCACCTCATAAGATACGTCGTGATTTGCCTAATTTCCTTCTCTCCCTCCTCGGGGGTACTGCAATGTGTTCTCACCCTACCCAAAAGTGCTCTGGCCACACTATTTTTATGTTGAACAGTCTGTGCCGTCCTATAATGTGTGTACTGGCCCCTACACATTGGTTTCCTATAAACCTTAGTTCTAAGTCTGGGGCCTTCCCTATATACCATTATGTCCAGAAATGGGAGGGTACCATCTGTTTCTACCTCCGAGGTGAATTTTATAAAGGGGGAGAAACCATTGAGAAACGAGACCACATCTTCCTCTCTCCCCTTCTTTACAATAGTGAACGTGTCATCAACATATCGTTTCCACTTACGCATAGGGAACTCCAATCTCGCGAAAACCCTATTCTCAAATTCCTCCATAGCCAGATTTGCAACAATAGCACTGATTGGAGAACCCATGGCTGTGCCGTGAACCTGTTTATACATCACTCCTTGGAAAACCAAGGTTGTACTAGAAAGACATAATTCAACAGCACCACATATATCTTCTATGTTTAGGTGGGATCTAGCACTTAAGGTATTATCCTTTTGTAAAGCCAACCTCACACATTCTACCCCATGTGCTATGGGGATACACGTAAATAATGATATAACATCTAATGACATCATCATCTCGTCCTCCTTTATTTCTTGACTCCTTACAAAGTTCACAAATTCCACACTGTCTCCAATGACCAACGTAGACCACCCCACAGCCGGGGAAATCAGCTGCGCCAGATATTTTGATAAAGCATACGTAGGGCTACCAATGAAGGAAACTATGGGCCGTAATGGAACATTCTCCTTGTGTGTCTTAGGTAACCCATAAAATCTGGGCAGTCGACACCCTGTTGCATGCATGGACCAATACTTGTCCTTTGGAATCTTTTCCATTCTTAGCCAGGAAAGTAGCATCTTATTTACACACTGTTCTAAGCTAGCCAAGGGGTTTCTGTGGATAATCTTATAAGTACCACTATCACCTAATAAGTCTAACACTTTCTTGTGGTGATCTTCTTTTTTTAATACCACCATTGATCTGCCTTTATCTGCTGGTAGGATTATGATATCTTCGTTCCGTTTAAGTTCTTCTAGTGCTTTCTTCTGTTTCGGGGTAAGATTTGGAGCAACCGTTTTTGCTTGGCCCAGGATGGCAACAGCTTTAACACGAATTTGATTAGCAATATGTTCAGGTAATTTGCTAATTGCCCTCTCAATACCCATAGATGTTTCGGTAATTGGAGGTTTAGGGGGTAGCAATGCAAACTTAGATCCAACAGCCAATAGTCTCTCTTGTTCTTGGGTTAACGATTTGCCACTTAAATTCTGAATAAAGTTGGAATGGTCGCTACCCCTAAATACAGTGGACTGCTCCTCTAATAACGTGTGAAACTTCCTAATATGTCTCTGTTTATATGAATAGGTAATCCTATTCGTCCTCTCCAAAACTAACCTCTTTACACCTATCAGGTGTAGGGGGGACAATCTACTACTAATATCACCTAATGCTATATCAATCAATCTCCTACTATGTCTCAAGTCATCATGAAGTTTCTGAATCCATGTATTCAAAACCTTCTTTTGATACCATGTGATAATCCTGGACAAACGGGCATCTTTAAATGGTGCCTTGATCCTAAATCCATGTGGCATAAGATTATGATCCCTGCAACGGTAGGCAAACCTTAAGTGCTGTTGCTGTTACACATACTTAAGGATGTGTCGCTTAAGTCTCACTATTACTGAGGAAGGAGGTAGACACCTCCGAAAGCTCTAATAGTGTTTTTATCGTCTTTTCTATCGCTTTTATATTTCAGTTTTTTGTAAATAATTAAAAGTTTTTTGTAAATATTATTTTAGTCTTTTTTATCATTTTATTTTATTTTATTTTATTTCATTATTCAATCAGTCATAAACAGTTGGTGTGTGTGTTTAAAATTGGTGGTTCTAATACCTCTCGTGTTTGGGGTTTTCATAAAAAAACTGCAAATCAAGTGAAGCAGTGAAAGATACTGTAATGACAAAATTAAAACACCACACCTGAAAGACATCAAAGTCAACAATATGAGAAAAATAAGAGACAATGGTGTTATAATGGAAGTAGCTAACAAAGAGGATTTAAAGAAAATATAAAACAAACCCTGAAGTTGTGAAATTTGGTCTTTAACCAGAAAAACCAAAAGGGAGAGAAACCCCAGTATCTTGATTATTGATATAACACAGTCTAGGCCTGAACGTGAGTTGATGACAGACATATTTTTCAAAAACCTCAAGGAAATAATGAATATAGAAGAATTTTCAGGGCAATTTCAACTAACAGGAGGCACAAAGAGCCGAAAAAATGGCCAGTTAAAATACGAAGTGTTTATTTATTTATTTCATATGATGTGATCAATACACGAAGGAACCAGTTTTTTCTTGCTTCCTTCGTGTATTGTGGCTGGGATATCCAACCAACCGGTTGATTCGGCACCATCGTGATATCCAGCCCAAAGCGGGAATCGAACCCGCGACCTTTGGGTTGCCAGGCAGGCACTTTACCTACCCGGCTAGCCCGGTGGGCATATGAAGTGTTATTATTATGTAATGTGATTAATTATTTAAATAGGGCTTATAACCAGTTTTTAGTTTTAGATGAACCATGACTTGCAGAAATTACCATTATTTTTACTGTGTACATATTTGATTTTTATGGCATTAAAATGAGAACTTCTATATAGTGAAATTTTAAATTACTATGCGTTGTATGAATTTAGTTATTTTTTCCCAAATTCTGTAAATGTTTTCATGAATTTATTTGTAAATACACTAATATTTAATGTATGTATTTTTGTATTTAATGAGGATTCTGTAACTTGGTTTAATTATTTGCTCCTGTTTTTTTCATGCCAGATTTCTCTAAAGTCTTCTGTATATGATGTGAAAAAACAGATTCATAAATCAAGTAAGTATTTTTCATGTTGCTTATAAAACCTTGAATAATTTAAAAGGGTATATTGTTGTTGTTGTTGTAGAGTTTAGGACATCAGTGACTTGGACCATGTTGTGTATTATGTGTGTACAAATCTGTGTTATTGGGCTAATTTGCATGTTGTGTTTTGTGAAAAACCCAGAGTGACTTACGGGAGAACTCTATTCCCTCTGCCTGATGTCTATTAACTATAGCCTTGATTGAAGAGGACTTTAGAAATTCCTCCACACAGATGGGAATTGAATCTAGACCTTCAAACAAATCTGCAAGTAGCAGAACCACTATATTGTCATAGTGGATGGTATATGTTGCATGTTACTGAGAAATTCATTACATTGACTGAAGTTTAAACCTGGGTTTGCAAGTTTTTGACAAAGATATTTGAAATGATGGGTTAAGGTGGTTTTATCTAGAATTTAGTCCATCGTGTTAAAAAATACGTATGACACGTAGCTTTTTGAGCTATAACGAGTAGCAAAATTTAGTTAATAATATAATCTTCATCACTGTTAATAGTAATAGAAATAGAAGCATGTGATGGAAGAAAGCAAGCATATCAGCTTATGTAGCATCAGCCAAAAAACAAAGTTCACACAACCATTCCCTCTAAAAGTTTGTCCAGTTCCTCCTTGAATTTATTTAAGCTATCAACTTCCACAACGACAGATGGAAATTTGTTCCAACAATTAACCTCTGGGAGATATACACTGAGAAGTAGTACCAACCCCAAAGCTCAGAGGCTAGGGGTTTAACAGAGGTAATAAAAATAATAAAAGAAGATATTTAGAAATATATAAAAAAAATTGTCATGTGTGAACCTTATATCAATCTTCTGGGCATCACGTAACAAGCAATATTAAAGATATTGAATTTCATATATAGTCAGAAAAAAGGTTTTACAATGCCATACAGCAGTTATACAAAATATAAATATAAGCACAGAAGTGTTCTAAAGTTCAGAGATACCATTCCAGTTCAATGGCATTTAGACAGGAGAGACTTGCTGGAGGAACTTGTCCTATACTTCTTTTTTTTTTTTTTTTTTTTTATGAAAACCCCAAACATGAGAGGTATTAGAACCTATAGTACTTAGTACTGTGCTTGGGTTGGAGGTTGAGAAGACGAAAGAAGATATTTGTTGACATTAGACTTGAACTTCTGTAGACTGTAATTTTCAGGAAATATGTACAAAGGAAGGTTGTTCCAAAAAAAGAGAGAAGAAAGAGTAGAACTGAGGTACTGTCAGGTCTTGTGCCAAGGTTTTTGGTTATACATTCCCAAACTGAGAAACTTATTGGTTTGTCACCCTTCTTTATACAGGGTTTAGACGGTTAGCGGGTTCCCTGAAATCAGCTAAGAGGCTTCGTTCTGGGGACATTTAATTGAAATAAAACATGACAGACACGCAGAGCAACATCATTCGGAGGAATACCAATTACTGTGATGCCACACAGAACACTAAATTCATCAAGAGGTGTCATCTCAAAGTGGGATCTTCTTGAGGTTACTGGGGAGGAAATCTGCACCGAACTGAAACCACAGGGGGTGAAAGGTGTGAAAAGAATTTCTGTGCATAAGGATGGGAAGTTAGTTCCAACTAGAAACCTCATCCTTACGTTTAATTCTCCAACATCTCTGAACTTGATAAAACCCTGGTGCACAAATTGTAACATAAAGCCACACATCCCAAATCCCCTGCAATGTTTTTAATGCCAGAAATATGTTCATTCACAGATGGCCTGCCGTGGAGTACCTGCCTGTGTTAGTTGCAGGGCAAAAGAGTACAAAAGCAATTCATTTACAGCAACAAAACCCACTTGTGTCAACTGTGAGGCGAGCACCATGCATACCATATCAGATAAAGGCGGGAAAAATTTTTTTGCAAAAGTACATCAAAACGGGGAAGAAAAGCAAATATGCAATTAATAAAATCTGATGACGGCAAAGTGAATATTGATACATGATTAGGAATTTCATCGGGGGACTACCCTTAACCATGCATCAAAGGACTGCATTTCCATATTTGCCAATAGCTATACAAAATTTTGTTTCTTTTTCTTTATTTCCATACACTTAAAATCTATTATCGAGGTCACTAGTCCTCCATTTTTTCATAGCTCTCTGTCACATTAGTTACTGTATTATTTAACAGATTTGTCCCTATTTGTTACTGCTTGGTTTGCAGCTATTGGTTTGATCTCATGTATCTTCTTGTCACCATTTTCAGGTATAATAATATAATTATTTAATTCTCCAGCTTTTTATTTTCAATTTACTAAATTTTACTTGTATTTATTTTTTTAAAAACTGCGTCGGGACTACCTTGTCCATACTATGTTAGAGATATCTTTCCTTTTCATTTACATTTTTTAAATTTTCTCTTGCATAGTTATTGGCAAGTATGGAAATGCAGTCTTTTGATGCATGGTTAGGGGGAGTCCCCCGATGAAATTCCTAATCATGTATCAATATTTACTTTGCTGTCATCGGATTTTATTAATTGCATATTTGCTTTACTTCTTCGTTTTGATGTATTTTTGCAAAAAATTCCCAGGGACTTGGCAATTTCTCCGGTTTTCAATTGCACATTGTCGAGTGATGTGTAATCCTTTTGAATGTCTAATTTTGATGTGTAATCCTTTTGTAATGTCTCCATTACAAAACGTATCACAGCTTCATCGACTTGTGGAAATCTTCCTTTCTTAGGCCCTGTGAAGCACTTGGTTGTTGCTTTGCACGAAAATATGGAATTGCAATCATTTCTCCAACGACGAACATTTACTTCACTAATGTCAAAATGTCGACCCGCAGCTCTATTTCCATGTTCTTTTGCATACACAATAACTTTTCGTTTCAATGCGGCTTCATAGTGCAATCTTTTTGACATTTTAATGTGCAATAAGGGATCAAAATTAACGAAATACAGTGACTCCACTTGAAGATACAAACAAAACTTCCTAGTTTTCGCTGAGTGAGCTCCACTATAATGAAATAACGGTGGCTTTACTTTTCGAAAGCACATGAAATCACCCACGCCACTTTATTCTCCATTGGAATTGGAGAATGCAATAAAGGTCAAACTTGGAGACGGGGTTTCCACGTAAAAACAAAATGTGTGGTGCTGTACAAAGTGTGGGAAAATTCGAAAAAAAAACTGCGATTGTAAGACGCATCCTGATTTTAGAGATGTTTATAGGGGAAAAAAAGTGCGTCAGAATCGAAGAAATACAGTATATACGGGGTAGCCCTCGATTTACGTGAGGGTCAGGTTCCTGGGGGGGGGGACAGGCGCAAATGGAACCCTTTATATAACGGAGTCAATCGGAAATCACAGGGTTAGGTTCCAAGCACCAAAAATTTTACCTATCACTTTGCATTGATTGTTTTACTTTATTAGCATTCTTCATAGTTGTAGTAATAGTTGATGGAGGCATATTCATAACCCTACACACACATTAGGGCGACTTTCACCAGATTCCATCCTCCAAATATTGCACTTAGGATTCAATGAACTTCTTTTACCAGACATGGCATTTCTTTATTCTATTAAATTAAAAACTTTATAACACGATTGGCAAAAACTGCACACGACTATTACCATTATTATTTAATTTATTAATAGCACAATTAATAAAAAATGCTAGCGTAATAAATTTCCAACACATGTAAATAGCGTAAACAACAACCAACTGAATGGTTCACCGCATGGACCTTTACTACCCACATCCACGAGTGGTTACTTTGAGGCCGGGAATCTTTCTCGTCTCTGATACGGATGTGCTAATTGCTGATTGCCTCAGATTGTTCTATATCATGTGAACAGTGGATAGCACAGTATGATGCCGATAAATTTTGTCTGATGATTTTAAACTTTCAATTTATAAAAAATTTGCAAAAAAAATAGAAAAAAATAAATAAATAAAAATAAAAATGGCGTTGTGGTTAGTGATCAGCGCAAATTGGACCTGCGCAAAATGAGGGCTACCTGTGTGTGTGTGTGTGTGTGTGTGTGTGTGTGTACACATATATATATACAGGGTGTCTCAAAAATATTGGTACAAACGCTTAGAGGAGGTAGGTAACATCTAAAGGAATGTGAATCTCAAAGGAACCCATAACCGGAAACGTCACCGTAAGTCAATACATGGTGCTGTTCATCAGTTTGCGAGAGGGAAAATTTCTGGTTTACTTATTCAAGCAGTAGTCGCTGCATGAAGAGCATCCATCGATATATAAATTGTGAGCTGGCAGACATGCACCTAGTGTATGGATTAGCAGAGGGCAATGGATGAGCCGCTGAACGAATTTATGGCGAATGCTTCCCAGACAGACATGAACGGAGCACCATTTGTTTGCGCGTGTGCATCAAAATTTGTGCGATTATGGGTCATTTAGAGGTAACAGGAGTAGTGCGGGCAGACCACTTTCGACGCGAACTCCCGCCATGGAAGAAAGTGTGTTGAATGCCGTCCAGAATAATCCTACTTCCAGTACACGTGCCATTGCCTCTGCCTTGGGAGTGTCTCGTTGCAGTGTACAGCATGTCTGGCATGACGATTCCTTACACCCCTTTCATCTCCAAAGGGTTCAGTTACTGCTCCCCCAAGATCATCCTGCACGTGTGGCTTTTGCACAGTGGTTTCTCTAAGAAAGTGTTCAAGACTTGAATTTTCCAACCTATGTTTTGTTCACGGATGAGGCTTATTTCACTCGGGAAGGCTTATTCGATCAGCACAATG
Organism: Mastigoproctus giganteus; assembly: GCF_048544385.1. Taxonomy (NCBI): domain Eukaryota; kingdom Metazoa; phylum Arthropoda; class Arachnida; order Uropygi; family Thelyphonidae; genus Mastigoproctus; species Mastigoproctus giganteus. Next base: position 139,493,015 of record NC_143585.1, on the reverse strand, counting down.
CTCATGACAACCCACACGGTGTGCGCCCCCATGCGGCACAACATCGTTTCGCAATAAATGTGTGGGCAGGTATGATCGGTGACTGCTTAGTCGGCCCATACTACATCTTACCATCCCACATGAACTCCGCTAAATATCGGATCTTTCTTGAACAAGTTCTACCAGGGTTACTTGACGATGTTCCAGCAAATGTGAGACGCAACATTTGGTTTCAACATGACGGGGCACCTGCCCATTATGGAAGGTGTGTTTGTGACCATTTGAAAAGGCGTTTTGGGCGTCGATGGATTGGCCGTGGTGGACCCGTTGCCTGGCCCCCACACTCACCTGATTTATCGAGCCTTGATTTCTTTCTGTGGGGGGCCCTCAAATCTATCGTGTATGAATCGCCTGTGGAGACGGAAATGGATCTCGTGGCAAGACTCGTCTGCGCTGCTGCTACTGTCAAAGAAACTCCAGGTGTGTTCGACCGTGTCCGCCAATCCATGCTGCATCGGTGTCACACATGCATCGCGTCTCGTGGTGGAACCTTCGAGCATCTGTTGTAACATCATGAAATGCATCCATCTCGTACTCCATTGTTAATATTATGTCAAATAAATGTTTGCCACTAATTACTGTCTTTTGTCATTTCTGCTTCTTGTGCCTCTGCTACTACTTTCCCGTGACTTTTCCGGTTATCTGTTCCTATGCGATTCGCATTCTTTTAGATGTTACCTACCTTCCCTTAACGTTTGTACCAATATTTTTGAGACACTCTGTATATATATATATATATATATTTTTTAAAGCTTGTATTTTAATGCTTTTAACACTTTTATTTTATATCTGTTTATTTATTTATTTTAATAAAGTTTAACTTAAACTAGTTTGTCGGCTGTTACTAGAAATTATATAACAACACAAAGTAGAGATGAATATTCCATATCAGGAGGCGAGAAAACTGATAATGCCAATAAATAATAATAAGCCCACTTACATTAAGAAGGCTGCTGTAAAGCAGTCTGTTTGGACGCAAACTGATATGACAATCCCAGTAAAAGAATCTTTTGCTCCCATTGCTTGCTACTTATTGAGCAAATAAAAGCCAGTACAAAACAAGCAATCAGCTACTACTCCCATATTGATACCACTTACTGCTCCACCTCTAAATAAATAAAATGATATGGAGAAAAAAAAAAAAAACCTGACTTGTTGCCCACAAGAAATGAAAATATGGAGATAGAGGAGAAAGATACAAATGACGAAGCGGTCCTGGAACTTTTTGTGGATTAAGACCTGGACGCTGGATAATGTCCATACTTTACAAAAAAATGAAAAATCCGAGACTGTGAAAACAAAGCCCTCAGCTATTTGTAAGCCACTGGACAGATTCAGTAAATCTAAATAATGGCCTCATTCAAATTCTTACAACGGAATTGCCATGGATTCCGTAGAATAGTGATGACATCAAGGCCCTCCTGCGTAAGCATGAACCAAATTGCTTTTTCTTGCAGGAAACATTTAACTGTAAATGAGGACCCTTACTTGCGTAACTTTTTTTTTTTTTTTTTTTTTTTTATGAAAATCCCAAACACGAAAGGTATCAAAACCTATAGTACTTAGTACCATGCATGGGTTGAAGGAAAAGTATGGGGAGAGGGGGATGCCGGAAACTTTTCCCTAGAGACTAAACATGGGTTTCACCACTTCAGGCCTCCAATAAGCAAAGTGGTGGTATTTCACCGGTTGATGAAAGTCATCTACCACCTACAAACTGTTCAGTTATTCGCAAAGACAGAGCTGGGGATGGACCTACCCACGGAGTAGTTGCCATTCTTGTGGTTAACCGTATCCCTTTTCAAGCTGCACCACTCACTACCAACTTAGACGCAGTAGCAGTTCTCCTTAGAGTAGGGTTCCTCTTAACTGTCTGCTCCATTTGCCACCAGAAAATGACATCTCCCATGTCATGCAGACCTTGATGATCTCATTAAGCAATTGCTGCCCACTTTTTTATTACTATGGGATTTCAATGCACATAATACTCTGTGGGGTAGTGCTGACATCAGTGGAAGGGGTCAATCTATTGAGTGTCTGCTTGAAAACAATGACCTTGCACTTCTAAATGTGGGTTCTAACACCTTCTTCCACATGGCTGCTCGTACATATACTGCGATTGATCTTTTGAAATTCTCCCCTTCTCTTCTCCCTTTATGTACATGGGAGGTTGAAGACTACCTTTATGGTAGGGATTACTTCCCTGTCATATTCACCCTTTGTAAAGGGAGACCATGCCACCTGTCTAGGATACCACGGTGGAAGATCAGCAATGCTGACTGGAATGCCTTCAAACATCTGGCATCATTTAATATCACAGAAGTTAGCAAGGAGCTGATTAATGATACAGTGTAGTACATCACAAAAAGTATTGTCCAGGCAGCAGTAATAGTGATTCCAAGGACATTCACCTGGTTTCCACTATTTCCAAAACCATGGTGGAATGTCTAGTGCATAGCAGCAAGAAAGGCTCAAAACCAAGGTGTGGGGATATTTTCTTGTTATCCCACTACAGATAATCTAATAGCCTTCAAACGTGCATGTACCAAAGCACATTACCTTAGATGCAGAGTTGGAAAGAATCGTGGATCCGCTCTACATCTTCGGTCACCCAGACTATGTCCCCTAAGCTTGTCTGGGGTAAAGTCCCAAAAAACACATCATACACTACATTGATCCTGGAACATAATGGATGTGCTATTGCGAACACTCTAGGGGAGACATTTACTGAAGTGTCTGCTGAAACATCTAACCCCCCCCCCCCCTGAATTTCTGGCATTTCAAACAAAATGCTGAAAGGCAGCATTTGAAGCTGTCTGCAAACTGTGAGGCATATAATCAACCTTTCACACTGTTGGAACTGAAAGCGGCACTTTTTTAAAATTTATTTATTTATTGTACTAGGTGGTCCCAGCCAGCTTTCCTGGCATCCTTGCCACTAATCACAATACTGTACAGATATTTACAGACTTACATCACCAAATCCCCCTCCATTACAAGATATTGAAGTTCTGCACGAGTATAAGACACTGAAGAGCTGCAGTTCATATAAAAGGAACTTGGAGTCCCTGCTACGAAAAGTAGCTAGTGAGAAATTGCTGTCAGTGCATATAATTTCAATGTAATGTCCAGTCTGAGAAAGAAAGGTCTTTTTAATAAATGAAATATTACCCAGGAAGCTGAATTCCACATCATGGAAGTATTCTCATCAGTAAATTGTAGTCAGAAGATGAACACAGATCTATTGCAAATGTATCATCTTCATAAGCATTGAAATATATTTAGTTTGAGGCTGACGTTTCCAATTGACTCATCCAGTACACCGACTTAAAAGAGCAATCAGTGATGAAATGCACAACCCGAATCACCTATCCTTGTTGAGTACTGAGACTTGAAATACCACTGAGGGATGCACCCGTCCTCGAATACATTGCTTTAAAATACCACTCAGGGAAGCACCTGTCCTCGAATACTCCGCCTTGAAAGAGCACTGAGTGTTGATGGTCTAACTAGGGATGTTTGCCTGGCCTATTTGTACTAGTCCTCTTGAGTCATTAGTAATTACTAGCTGCTGACGAAGCTCATGCCTGCAGTATCAGGAACTGCATCACACAGCTGTCGTCTGCAGCACAAGGAACTGCCTTGCCGTAATCTAATGATCGACAAATGAAACAGCTCACCTCAGGACATCATGTTGTCGGAACTCGTGACACTTTGGAATTACAATTTCAGTATGATTTAGCCAGAGGATGAACTCATGCAGCAAGGATCATTGAAGAAAATGTTATAGGAACTTTCACAGCATGGTTGAAATTGTTTTCAATATGATGTTGCATGGTTTACATGGCTACCCATGGAATTTCGAAGATTGGAAACATCTATTTGAGATCCTTTTCTCAAACACGAGTACCTGTTTTGATATTATTATTATTAGCCATATAGTGCAAGGAAGCCTGAGGCTTATGCTGCACCAGCCAAAAAAAAAAAAAAAAAAAAAAAATACTGCATTACCCTGAGAGAGAGAGAGAAGTAGAAGGGAATCACCAAGAAAGCAAGAAAGAGAAGAATGATGATATACACCTCAGGATTCTGGGTTTGCCAAGCCCATACTCACCAGATGTGAGCCCATGAGGGTTTAATAAAAACAAGAATAATTGCATTGCACCAGGTGTCTGGAAATTGATCTTCAAGGAAGATTCTATTGTATAGGAAAAGCAAGTAGCCTATGGATTTTGGTGAAAGGTGTTTGATCATTTCATAACGGATGCCGTCTAGTCCAACAGCAATAGCCTTCTTAAAGGGCAAGAGCTGTTTTCAGCTTATGGGTGGTAAATAGCCTATTATATGGATAAACACCATTGGATATAAAATTCAAGTTCTCCTTTTCAGTTTGGTGTTTCAGGACAAGAAACTCTGAGGAGTAAAGATGATGCTGCTGAGATGTTACAAAATGTCTCCCCTAGAGTAGTGGCTATGGCAGTTGGGTCTGCAATAGTACAACCATTATATTCCAGAACTGATGAGGGGCATGCAGTGTATTTTCCTTTCATTTTCCATATTTTTTCCCAAACCACCTTAGAGCTGGTCACATAGGAAACAGAAGACATAAAATGGATCCAAGATTCCTTTTAACTCTTGAGAGGTAGACTATATACCTGCATTCCATGCAGGTCCTCCTCTACCTCCCAATGTAAGTGAAGAGAAGAGAGAAGGGAAACAGAAAGATCGGTGGTAGAAAACGTATGGTTAAGCACATGGAAAAAAAGTGTTTGTTCCATTATTTAGAAGTGAGAGGTCATTTTCAGGGAGCGCATTAGCTGAGGCATACGATGCAAGAAAGCAAGCTTATAGAGCAATAGCCAAAAATAAATAAATAAAATAGAAAAAAAAAAAAAAAACTTCCCATTTCACCCATCCAGTCACTCCAAATGTTTGTCTACTTCAGCCCGAAATCCATTCAAGCCATCAACCTCCACAGCAACAGATGGGAGTCTGCTCCAGCAATCCGCTACCCGCTGGCTAAAAGCAAATATATTCTTGGATATGGAAGAAGCATATGATATGGCTTGGAAATTTGGAATTTAAAAGATATCTATAATCTTGGTCTTAAGGGTAATAGCTCTCTTTATTAAAATTTTTTTGTTAAACTGCATATTCCAAGTCCTTGTGGGGGTCCATTCCTTCTGCCAAAGGAAAGACATTCCCCAAGGGTCAGTTCTGAGTGTTATGTTTTTTGCTATCAAAGTTAATTCTATTACTGAAGAACTTCCTCCAACTGTAAACAGTACGGTTTTCATTGATGACTTTAGCATTTTCTCACAACAGCAATTGCAGAGCACCATTGACCACATCAACTCTTGGGCAATGAGTATTGGTTTCAGGTTCTCGTCTCAGAAGACCATTTCCGTACACTTTTGTGCACGTTGCACTGTAACATTTAACAATCTTATTAACTGCTGTTCTCTGCATAGCATGGAGCAAGTTTAGGAATGTCAAAATATTCCCACTACAAATTTGTGCTGTAAAAATGTGCTGTAGCGTGCTATTTGCCGACTTCATTATAAAGGAGCTTTGTTTGCAGAGGATTTGTTAACCAAAGTATTACTGTAATTTTAATTGTGATCATAAGAAAGAGTTTCAGCAGATTTGTTGAACCCACTTTGGCTGATATTGGTGAGGATGTTGTTGTTGTTATTTGGTTTTTAGGAGTATTAGCAACTAAGGCCATATTGCTCTGGGGATATGCGGTGGGCATTCCCTGACCTTTCTGCATCCTCCGTATTTGATGGTCACAGGCTTGAACTCCGTTCTAATCAAGAAGCATGTGCTACACACTGCTGCTCCTGCCCACCTGGCTATGGAGGCACCTTGGTGAGGATGATTTATAACTATAAAGTCAAATGGCAGTAAAGAAATGAGTGCACGAATGATACTTTTCCTTTAGCTTTTGTTGTGTTGTATGTAATTTTTATGTCTGCATAAGCATATTTAGATTTTTAAAATATTTTTTTTATTTGGCTGCATCCATTTGATTATGGTTTTATATATTTTAGCGTTAGCAGAATTTGGTAGTGTTAAAACTGTTTCAGAAATAATTATGACTCCATTTTGATTAATTGATTACCTCTAATAAATTAAATGAATATTTAAATGAATTTGCATATTCTTTTTGCAGGGAGACATCTACATCCAGAAAGGCAGTCTTTGAAACTTGAACCAAGTATGTTTATTTTGCTAATAATTCTATATTGAGGTTAAAGAAAATTGTGTGCAGAGAATGCAGACTCATGAAAGGATGTTTGTGATTTTTGAGGAGGGGAGGCAGGGAATTCCTAGGTGGAAAGCAAATTTGTGTAACAAGTTTGCTTCTCTCACATAGCAACTATAACCCTATAACTAACTCTAACTAACTGAGACAATGCTGAGTTAGTAGGTCAAATTACATTTTTTATCATAAAAAGCATTTTTCAGGAAGTTGACACAATAGCACCTTGGTCTCTTGTGTGCCCTGCTTAATCTCCTTTATAAGATTAAAATTTCATAAAGGAGCTGATGTTTTGAAATGTCATTGGTATTAATTCTTGTAGCCATTATTAATGAAAAAATTTTCTAGAGAATTTCCCAAGAATTTGATCCAGTCAGCATGTGGAAATTAGAACATAATCTGAATTAGGTCTGCACTGTTGACTGGTGGAATGGTTCTAGTTTTTTGAGCTCTGGCAAAGCAGATAAATTTTTTATTTTTTATTGCACTGACTGGAGAAATGGTTAGATTCTCTTTTCAGACTTTGGTAAAGCAGATGGGTTTCTGCTTTTTTTTTTTTTGTAATTGTTTCTTTTTTAAGTTCTGTTAAAGTATTGTGCTGATTATATGGTTCAAAAGTTATACTTATTATACACACAGTATGGAATTTGCCTTATGTCATAAGTAATCCTAAATTGAAAGAGGCCTCTGTTCTCAGGATTCATTATAGGAATATAGCATTAGGAATAGAAAAGGCACATGATGCAAGAAAGCAAGCTTATATAGCATCAGCCAAAAAAAAAAAAAAAAAAAAAACATACACCTTTCTTATTTCATCCATCTCGCTCCAAATATTTAACTAGTTCTGCCTTGAATCTATTTAAGCTAACAACTTCTACAATGAAGATGGAAGTTTGTTCCAGCAATCAGTCACCCGCTGGCTAAAGGAAAACTTCCGCACATCTATCCTACAACTGTCTTTCCTCAATTTGAATTTATGCCCTCTCAGGCAATTATTCTGAGCAAGAGGAAGAATCCCACCAGCATTGAGCATGCTCAAACCATTCAAGGCTTTATTCACCTTAATCAGATCACCTCACAGGTTGCCTAGTCTCCAGACATTGTAATTTGCAAAACTTAAGCCTTTCTTCGTAAGAGCAACCCTTTGTTCCATTCACTAATCTTGTTGCCTTTCTCTGTACTCGTTCCAGCAGCTCTACATCCTTCTTAAAATGAGGCCTCCAGACCTGTATACAGTACTTAAGGTGTGGCCTGACCATTGCCTTATACAAGGGGATAACCACCTCCTTATCCCTGCTAGAAAAATTCCTTTATATCATTAACAAGACACCATGAGCTACTCTTGCAGACCATCTGCACTACTCAGAAAACTTCATATCTGCCTGCACAATTACTGCCAGGTCCTTTTCATTCTCTACCACTGTCAGTGTAGTACCACAGAGTTGATACGTTACTCTGGGGTTACTGCTTCCCATATGTAGTACTTTACATTTGTCAATGTTAAACTTCATTTGCCACCTCTCAGCCCATCTGCTCAACTTTTCTAGATCCTCATGCAGCAGCATATGGTCATTAGTGTCATTAACAACCCTGCCAACCTTCATATCATCTGCAAATTTGGACATTAAGCCTGATATACCATCATCAATATCATTTATAAATACAGAAAACAACAATGGACCCAGCACTGAACCCTAAGGGACTCCATTAATAACATTAGTCCACGAAGAGCAGTGTCCATTGATTACCACTCTCTGTCTTCTCCCACTCAACCATCCCTTTATCCATACATAGCACCAATTTGCCTCCAATTCCACACTGCTCCAATTTGTGCAGCAAGCTTCCATGTGCAACGGTATCAAAGGCCTTTCTAAGATCCAAATATATAATATCAAATTATTCTTTGCATCCAGTTTCTTTGTGACTACATCATAGTATCCAATCAAATTGGTCAGACAAGACTTCCCCTTAACAAACCCATGCTATGTCCGAGCTACAACTGAAGTCTTGTCTAGATGATCCTGCAATGCTTCTTTAACCAGTGCCTCCATTAATTTCCCTGGAACAGAAGTTAAACTAACAGGTCTGTAATTACCTGTCTTCCTTTGATCCTCCTTTGTGGATTGGGGTCACATTTACACATCTCCAGTCCATGTGTACCTCCCCTGAGTCCAAGAAAGCTCTCATAATTATGGCTAAGGGTTTGCTTACTTCCTTTGCCTCCTTTAATATAACTGGATAGATTCCATCCACCCCAGGTGCCTTTCTTATGTTTATCTTTAACAATTTCTCCTCCACTTTACTCTGAGTTATTAGAAGATTATCTAGCTTACTGCCAGAGTTGAATACACCTCTGGCATTCCCCTCCCTGAATAACTCCTCATGTGTGAATGTAGAAGCAAAATATTCATTTAGTTTGTTAGCTACCTGAGCAGGATCATCAACAGTTGAACCATCAATATCAAGTGGACCAATCTGATTCATCCCCTTCCTTCTAGAGTTTACATAAGTAAAGAACTCTTTGATGTTTTTCTTTGCATCCTTTGCCAAAGATTTCTCGTAATCTGCCTTCGCCTGCCTAACCTCCTTTGTGACTTGGTTACAGACCAGCTTATATCTATCATAGGCTTCTGTGCCACCTGTTATTTTATATGTATCCCATGCATTTTTCTTCTCTGTCACATGTGTAATTAGTTCATCTGACATCCATTTAGGCCTAAATCTTGAACAATATTTCTTAGTTGGTATGAATAGCCTAGTAGCTTCCAAGATTAATTCTTTGAATGCTTCCCATTTTGAATTTGCTGTTGGTAACATCATTAGTTGGTCCCACCGAATAGAATTTAAATACTGTCTCAGACCACTGTAGTCACCTTTATGTAAGCAAAAACCCTACCCTTTACCCTTGATGGTAGTTACCTCTTTGAGTAAATCACACTTCAGCACAATGTGATCACTGCCACCTAGTGGTTCCTTTATCTGCAGATTCTTAATGCATGAAGAATCACTACTGAAAATCAGATCAAGATTATTACTCCCTCTAATTGCCTCCCAAACATGCTGCTGTAGAAAACAATCATCCAATGAATCCACAAAAGCTTTGCTCTTGTGTGAGTGAGCAACCTACAAATTACAGTCAATCTTTGGGAAATTAAAATCCCCATTATAAGACTGGTACACTCTATTTCTCTGCACAATTTCTCATTATACTCATCAGATTCATTAGGCTTATAACACACACCTACTCTCATTTTTCCTTTCCCAGTGCTTATATCACACCAAACAGACTCAACATTGCATTGTCCATCAACATCAATTTGATGCACTTCCTTAGATTTTGTGTTTCTTAACTAACAGCATAACCTCTCCTCCCTTCCTGCCCTGTCTATCCTTCCTGTACACATTGTACTGCCCAAATTCCAATTCTGCACTGCTTATGTCTGTGTGACACCATGTCTCTTATATCCCAACAATATCTGCCTTTGATGTCTTGACTAGCACTTCAAGTTCATTGAATTTATTAACTCTACTCCTAGCATTGGTGCACCTGTTTCTACTCTTAGTTACCCTAACACAGCCCATGTATATACTTGTTCCACTATGATTCCCAGCAATCCTGGAAATCCCCATTGCCTTGCTTTCCAGGCTGCTGCTCAATTGCATTTTAATAGAAGCAGTGCAAGAATCCCTTTCACCTCTGCTAGTGGCTACTGTTAATCTATTAGTCCGTGTATCCCCCCAATCTAGCAATTTTCCCACCCACCTAAGTCTGCCTCGATAGCATCAGCAAATGTTCTTGCACCCTTTCTATTTAAATGTATCCCATCCCTGTAAAAACAGTCTCTCCTCTTAACAAGCATAGACCAGCCTGAGAAAAATTCTACCCCTTGAGCCTTGCACAGTCTCTCCATTGCCGAATTGATTGACAAGGCTCTCATCATATACTCCCTCCTATCGTGTCTGGGCAGAATTGCAGACACTTTCAAATTCAACCCTAACTCATTGCTTTTTTTCAGCATTGACTTGTACTTGTTAAGTAATTCCGATTATGATATTAAGAGTACTCTCCTAATATTAAGATTATATTAACTCTTAATATTAAGATTATATTAACTCTTAATATTAAGATTATATTAAGATCTATAAGATTATATAATTATATTAAGATCTATAAGATTATATAATTATATTAAGATCTCCTACTCTTAATATAATGATGTTAAGAGTAGTCTCCTACTCTTAATATCATTAGTGTCAACGTGTACAACAGTACCACCCTTTGTGCCCTTAAACGATGATATCTTCTCTACAATGTCATCAACCTTTGACCCTGGCTGACATACCCTGGTCCTATTTCATTTCATGTATGGCATCTTCCGTAGAATTAAATTTTTTGAAGCCATATTGACATGGCAGGCTCATATTCCCTAGTTATAATAATTCTGTTAGATGCAAATGAAGTAAACTCTCAAAAAGCTTACCTAAATTAGGTAATAAAGAAATTGGCTTATAGATTCTCAGATTAGTAAAACTCTGACCCGGCTTCCGTAGGAATTTTATTAGTGCATTTTTCCAGAATACTGGAAACACCCTCCAACAGACATTTGGTATATAAATTTAATAACACAGTCAGATACAACTGTATCATATTAAGCATGACATTGTTCTCCACCAAATCAAGGCCAGGGCTTTTACTTATATTAAGTCTAGTGGCTACTAATTTTAATTCATCCAAATGAAACAATGAACAATTCTCTGGAGAGTGGTAATTTTTATTCAAATGCCTAATAATCCTTTGATCTTCATCATCACTAACTAATATATCATCTGAAAATAAATGTTCAGTTATTACTCGAACAGTTTCTTTCCAACTTAATGTTTCACTCTCCCCATTTGTTACTGAGTTCATTATATCCTGAATAATTATTTTATTCATGGATAATTTGTAAAGTAATTCCCATGGCTCACTGTTACCAACGGAACTAACTAAATTTCTCCAAGCCTGCAGTTTATGTTTATAAATTAGTTTAGTATACCTCTTACCTTTTGCATCTATATATCTTCTTGTAATAATTCACTTCATCAGTATCCCTATCTTTATTCCTCTGAAACTGTTTCCTGGCTACAAAAACCTCCTTCTCTTTAAAGTCAACTCACGAGACCACCAAGGAGCAACTCAGCCTTTCTTTTCTTTTCTTAGTTGACTTTACCAAAGTCTATAAAGCACATTTTGAATAAAAAAAAAAGAATACTCTTCTGTAGTTGATTTATTTAATTCTACTAGTTGAAATGCACCAAAATCTAAAGCTAAAGAACTATTAAATCTATTCCAATTTATACTTTTATATTGAAATCTGGACTGTTCAGTTTTTGTGGTTTGTATGTTACAAAATCTGTCACCTACATCTACATGAAAAAGAATTTCTCTATGGTCACTATTTGTGATACTAGTGACACCAATGACAAATCCTATGCAACATTCCTGGTGAAGCAAGTGTGACATCAATGTTAGATGAACCATGGATATTATCAAATGTACAAGGCTGGCCTGTTATATTTAAAACATTTAAATTTTTAGCTAACAGAAAATCTAACTTCATACCTCTGGAGTTCATGGCAATGATAATATTACCATTGCCAAGTCTTTTCAGTACTGTCTAAATAATTTAATACACTCTCAATATCAACAGATGGCACACAGTATACTGAAATTATATAAAAGGCAATTTGTGAACTCTCAATATGCATACAAACAATATCCTGAGTACACAGACCTATTATGGCTGTCACATTAATCCTATTATTCAGAACAGCAATTGCTGCTCTAGGCCTAACCTCATTTACCAATTTTGTGTTCATTGGGAGACCTACCACTTTAAATAGTTGCCTAGTTTGTACTACATATGGTTCTTGTATGCTAATAATATCACAACAGTTCTTGCTAACAAATACTCGTAGCTCATCCATTACATTTGTGCCTTCTGTTGCATTAATTTCAAAAATCTTAAATCTTCATTATCACGTATATCCCAAAAATTAAATATTGTTCTATCATTAACCTTTGAATGATTTGTACAATTTCTTAAAATACCGATTTAGATTGACTCAAGTTAATAGCGTAGCTTAATTTTTACGGTACTCACCTTTTGTATAATCTGCAATTGATGCTTGAGATAGGATGGATACTAATTTGAATTTAAAATTGGGATTAATATGGATAAATTTAATTTTGAAACTGAGTTAAAATATGCCCAAGAAAATAGAAGTGCACATCTTCGTCCTTGGTTGTCATAGAATTTAAGGTTAAAAATGATTGAAACTATATCTGTAAATCGAGGAGGCCAATAGCCGTAACGAATTGGCTTTCATAGTTAAAGTCTTCAGTTGGCGATAGTGAGAAGGAAGTTAAATGCGCGTATTTCAGGTGCAATCTCAGGTGCATGAGATTCCAAACCGGAGTGAGGTTTTTTAGCATGCATTGCAAACTGCAATGCATGCTACATTGGTAGCACCACCTCTAAATACCGCTCCACAACAACATCCAATACACGAGCATATTATCATTACAATAGCTTTAGAACAGGACAATCAAACACAGAACTCACACTACATGTACAATCCCACAATCACACTCCTTTAGTTGATTCAGCCATCCCCATCATTAAATTGAAATCTAGTTTTAAAATTTTTCAGTACGAAGCCCTCATCATAGAATGGTTTCGCCACCATTCTAATTTTAACGTAATAAATGCCAAATTACCCTATAACCTCTCTCCGGTTTTGATTCTCATGCACCTGAGATTCCTGCGTGTATCAAAGAGCATCACGGGAACATAGAGTCCTTTAAATACGCGCGTTTCACTTCCTTCTCACTATCACCAACTGAAGACGTTAACTACAAAAGCCAATTCGTTACGGCTGTTGGCCTCCTCGATTTACAGATATAGTTTCAATCATTTTTAACCTTAAATTCTATGACAACCAAGGACGAAGATGTGCATTTCTATTTCCTTGGGCATATTTTAACTCAGTTTCAAAATTAAATTTATCCATATTAATCCCAATTTTAAATTCAAATTAGTATCCATCCTATCTCAAGCATCAATTGCAGATTATACAAAAGGTGAGTACCGTAAAAATTAAGCTACGCTATTAACTTGAGTCTATCATTAACCATAATTAATTCTAGAGCTGGCTAACTCAAGTGTTCTCTTATACTCTGGACAACTCTTGTCCCTAACAGAATGTTGAAAATCTCTCCCCCTTCGCTTACAATTGATACAATATGGTTGTTGGTCCTTGTGTCTACAGTCGGCATAAACATGCCCACCCTCAGCACAGTGACCGCAACACACTACTTTATGACTACAATACTGGGCAGAGTGGCCATATCCCAGACACTTAAAACACTTAGTAACTACGGTAAATCTCCTGAGCCTGTGACTAGAAAAACCTAAGTATACTCTATCTTTTTTCTTATAAACTTTTTAATAGCCTAGGGGCTAACCCTACAACCCAGTTAGTCACCTTAACCTTATTACCTGTATCAAGCCTAAACACTGTACTTTATGACTTCCTTTATGACCATCCTTAACATCCTGCAATTCAAACCCTAAAACACCAAAATTCTTTGCATACAAATCCTCAATTATTTCATCCTTATACATGTCTTTAGGGACATCAGAAATTAAAATTGATGGGTTATTAATCTTGGGTTTATCATATTTAATACCTTTATTAGATAACAAATCTGATCCTATAATTTTGTTCATATCATCAGTACAGGCACTCCCCGGCTTATGTAATACTCGACTTATGGAAATTTGACTTTATGTAAGTTTTTGCTGGCTGGTGCAAACTTAAAAAAATCGTGGAAACATATTTTGCATTCTGTAGGAATAAATGGAGAGATCCTGAAAATATCGTAATGTGAACCCAATAACACATTGGGTTTTTTTTTTTTTTTTTTTTTTGGTAATTTGTTCCAAGATCTCGGAAGTTGAAATTTTTGCTATAAAACTAAGCTTTTTATCTCTCTAAAAGGTCATTTTTATAATGGAAATTGTGCTACACTTTCATCGTTATCATATGTTCCGTTATAAGAAACAATTTTGAATGCCTTTGTGATATTTTTCTAAAACACATTTCTGGAGGTCACAACCATAAACAATAAAAAACAATTTGCACTTTCCAATTTATTGCACTTTTCTGTTAGTGCAGTCTATTATAAACGGGTAGCAAACTCGATCTTATTTCATATGCGATAATACTGATAACTGGTATTTTGTAGGTTTTTACATTACAGTATTATGGTGAAATGAGTTTCCCTTCACTGAAATCTTCAATCATATAAAAAATGTAAATAAATTTTCGAATTTCTCTTCATTCCTATGTACTTATTATGATAGTGAAGGGAAAGGGACAAACAGAAAGTGCAAGTGCTGGTAATGCTAGGAAATGAAAAAAAAATTTGATTTAGAAATGAAGATGATTAATTAATAAGGACAAAGTTTGTTATCTATTGCACCGAATTAGGTCTCGCTGCTTCAACAGTGAATACTATTTTAAGGGACAGTGCATGTATAAAAGAACATGTGAAAGGATTATTGCTTTTAAGATCAACAGTGATCACAAAACAGCATTCAGGTGCTATATCGAAGATGAAAAAGCTATTAATAATATGGGTGGAAAATCAGATTCAGAAGCAAGATATTTCCTATCAATTCAGTGGCTTCTGAATTGAGGGGAAGTGCCATTCAAGCAAAAGCAAGAAGTGTTTATGAAGATATTAAGGATAAGTACGGCGAACTCCAAGCCAAGTTCGTGGCAAGCAATGGGTGTTTTAATAGGTTCAAGCATCGCTCTGGTTTCCAAAACATAAGTATGCGGTGAAGTTGCCAGTGCTGATTCTGCAGCTGCAGAGAAATTTTGTGATATGTGTTGGAAATAATCCCTTCTAAATCTCCACAGCCCTCAACTTCCGCAGCAGTGTGCTTATCAGCTGGAGAGTTAATTCTGGCAACGATGCTCGAAAGGTAAAACTTGCTTACGTTTATGTCTGTCTCCTCTCTTTGTAATTTTATAATTTTGAAATTTTGTGCACTTTTATAATTTTTCCTGTGCATGAGATAAAAAAAATTGAATAAATAATTCTATTTACATGTTTGTCGAACATTTCTTTTTTTGCTTCAATCAAATTCAGCGTGCATAGCTGCAAGTGCTGCATAAGCATTTAGGGAAATTCTGACCTATGTAAAATTTGAGTTACATAGAGTTTTGCAGAACGCAACCCTTACATAAGTCAGGGAGTGGCTGTATTGTGTGTTTCCACAAGCACACCTTTATTTCTAACAGTTCTTAAGTTCCTAATCTTAATCCCCTTAAAGTCTTGTTTAAATGTATTTATTACAGTGTCCCAAACATCTTGATGCAAACTGCAATTCTTCTACCACCTTCAATATAATAGTATTTACCTGTCTTTGCTTAATATTAATCCCCCGCCCCCTCCTTATGTGCATTGGCTACTTTACCTGTATCAAATTGACTCTCAGTTTTACTCAAAATTTCGCTTCCCCTTCTAACTTTATCAGCATAGCTGACTGGTTGACCTATCGGCATAGTTGGGGTTTACCCCTAACCAATTCATCAAATAGTGCTGTTCTTAATCGTAAGTTCTTCAGTTCTAGCCTTCAATCTCTCGTTTTCAATTAATAACACAGTTGTTATGACATCAATGTCCATACACTTATCGAGTACGAAATTGGAAACAAGACTTTGTCACCTTGTTGGCCTCACTAGTAGTGTAGTCAACAATTTGTTTTTTTAATTTATTCCAAAGCTCGTAAACAGTCAGAACATCATATCTATATCTCTGCTCGTATGCTAGCCACAATAATATCACTTTCTCTCACATTAGTTGAAATACTTCTAGACAAATCTCCATAAAAACTGTCAATATCTGCTCTAATATCTTCAATTGCATGCAAATCAGGAAATGCCTCAAACGTTGCCTCAGAAAAAAATTGCAAATCTTGCACTATATCCTCCTGAAATTGAACTCTTTGTACAGTAGTAGATTTACCCTGAACTATTGCACTTGTCACTGATTCTTGAGAGACTCCTGACTGGCCACTCCCTCACTTTGCACTCTAACATACTGTTGAATACCTGTAGACTTATCGACTAGCTTTGACAGTTTTCCCTTCAAATACTTCCCCCTCAATTACTTTCTTTGCGGGATCTGAATGGAGTCTTGGACTTCTTGGAGGAATGGGTGGGAAAGAAGAAGGTCCCCCCCCCCAACAGCTCTTGCAGACTTCCTAGTCTGTTTTGCCTCCATCCCAATTTATCAATGAGAATAGAAACAATTGACCAAGAATACTGCTTCTAACAAAAACATATCCTTTAGGTTTTCTCCTTCTTGGATATCTATATATATGTTCAATTAACACTGGGATACTACAGTCACTCCCCACTATTTGTATCCAATCTAATAATCATTGATCCAGTGTAATAATTGTTGATCTGTAATGAAAGATTTACCAACATACAATAACAGAAAAATCTCACCTTATGTATTTCTCGAATGTATTCTTTGAATTTATTCCCAACTCTTATCACTAGATCGTTTCCACAACCAAAATGGCTTCCTGTTACTACACTTGGTAGTAATGATATCAGTTAAAAACACCAAAATCACTTTTTATGAATATTAGTAGCAGTCAAACTCAATAATTAATTAGTTAACACCCTTTTAAAATATCCGCAAATAATAGCGATAAACTAAATCCAATTATCCAAATATTACAGCGATAATGCACAGAGCCAACACCTAAAAGTTCTACCACACTGTGTTGTTGGCCCCTAGTGCCAAGCGATAGTGACAATCAATTTTTCTCTGTGGCTCATAAAGTGATCTTTGTAAGTGATATAGTTCTATTTTTGCTGTGCGATTTTCTTCTGTTTTGTTCACTTAAAGTGATTCTTTGCTTAAAAAGTCTTACGTAAGAACCTAGAAAGGGAATTTTTAGTATTTTTTTAGTATTTATATTAAATACTAACTTACTCTACTAACCTTAATAACCGCTTGGTCACTGGTGGCACCGCTCCTGCCTCCACGTGGCGGGGCCGGTAATCTGGGAGAAGAAAGTCCTTCTCCCAGGGCTAAAAGGAGTAAACATGGACACTAATGACTTCCCACGATTAAAGCCAAAGAGCTCTCAACATGACAACCACGAAACTGATCATGACCTCATTGTTGAAAAGACTAAAAAAGGATGCAAACAAGCAGGAACCTCCAGCTTTCCTGATCATCCATTCTGTGTCTTCACAACTTGTCAAGCTTGCTTGGGAGAGCTTGCTTGTCACAACAAGCAAGCTCTCCCCTTTCATCATACAATGATGCCTTGTAAATGCAGCAGCATCTCCAAAAATGGTGAAACGTCTTCAATCTGGTGACTTGCTGATAGGACTCTCATCACAACTTGCTTGGACTCTCATCCAAGACACTCTGACCTCCTGTTAAAACTTACATCTTTAAGTGGAATTCCAATTCAAGTCACTCCACATAACACCCTGAATTCTCAAACTCAAACTAAATCAGATCCTGTGGAGGTGAAACAACCAACAAGCATGGATACTGATGATATGCCCAACCAGGAAGATTTTCTTGAATTACATGCAGATGGAGATATGGAGGATAAAAATGATTCAGGACGCCCTAATTTTCCCAGAAAAGAAAAATCTAAACCTGAATGTTACAAACAACCCACGCATAAAAAGCAGACAGATTCATCTTCCTCTTACAAAAAAACCAAATAATGGAACATATTATCCAATGGAATTGTAGAGGTCTTCACAGTAACATAGATGATATACATGAATTAATTCATCACTATAAACCTCTTGCAATGTGCTTGCAAGAAACTAATTTGACATCTCTGGTCTCAGTTTCAATCAATTACACTGTATTCAGGCAAGACAGGGCTGACTTCAATAACGCCTATGGAGGAGTAGCGATACTCGTGGCTTCAAGCATCCCTGCCAGCCGTATTCCATTACAAACATCCTTAGAAGCCTTTGCCACGCGTGTTGTTAATGGTATTACTCTGACATTGGTTTCCATTTATCTTCCGCCTAATCATCAATATACTATTCAGGAACTTGAAGATCTTGTTATGCAGTTACGATCTCCGTTTTGTTTACTAGGAGAATTTAATGCACATCGCCCATTATGGGATTCCCCCACGTCAGACAGACGAGGTAAGCTTATCAAAATGCTGATCAATAGACAGAATTTAACATTACTGAATACTGGGTCTCCTACATATGTGCATCTCCCTACAGGCTCAACATCTGCAATAGACCTTTTCATTTGTTCCCCAATCCTCTTTCCAAATATAGATTGGATATCGCTGAGTGATCCTTATAGTAGCGACCATTATCTGTTAATCTGCAAAATTCAAACGTCCTATTCCTTTCCAACCGAAAGTCCAATTAAATGGAAATTTTCAAAGGTTGACTGGGCAAAATATAGATCGCACATCTCATTTGACAACAATATCATTCAGTCCGATTCCATCAATAGTGTTACTGAGCACATCACGAATCAAATGCTGGCAGCCGCATCCGTCACCATTCCTCAATATCAAGCAAGAAATAGAAGAAAAATAAATTACTGGTGGAATGAAGATTGCAACAATGCAAAAAAAGAGAAAAACAAAGCATGGAACCTTTTCCGCAAATATCCTACCACCTCCAATCTTATTAACTGTAAACGGCTCAGAGCTAAAGCTCGCTATATCAGATGCAAAGCAAGAAAAGAAACTTGGATTAAATTCGCCTCATCAGTTAATAAAAATATCGATATCAGATTAATCTGGAGAAAAATAAAATGTTTGAACAGTAAATTTCCACCTCTATCCACCCCACTACTAAACTGGAATGGACAAGAGCTCTCTAATCCCACAGATATATCAAATGCACTAGGAATTGTATTTTCTCTTTTGTCTTCTTGTAATGCTTATGATCAATCATTTCAAAAACTTAAAACAGTTGCAGAGGAATCCAGACTGAATTACACCGACAATTCTGCTTTATCTTATAATCAACCATTTACCATGTTTGAGCTACAGCTGTCTCGTCTCTTACCAACTCAAGAAACAGTGCTGCTGGCCCTGATGGGATATATTATGTAATGCTCCGAAATCTGGATCAAAGATCACTCTCTTCGCTGCTCATATTTTATAATCAAATTTTTTCTGAACATACCTTCCCAAGCTCCTGGAGTCATTCTTATGTACTGCTGATTGCAAAACCCGGTAAAGATCTTTCTGTTCCTCAAAATTACAGACCGATATCCCTTACCAGCTGTCTCAGGAAAACTCTCTAGAAAATGATACATCGCTGTCTCACTTGGTTCCTCGATTCTCAAAACTTGATAAATAACAACCAATTTTGATTCTGGAAAAGCTGATCCTCATTGGATCTTATGATCAAAGCCAAGACAAATATCAGAAATGCGTTCATCAAAAAGGAACATCTCGTCATGGTCTGTCTTGACGTTGAGAAAGCCTTTGACACTATGTGGCGTTTTGGCATCTTAAAGGATCTACATTTTTTTGGCCTGAGAGGTAATTTACCATATTTTATCCAAAATTTCCTTCAACAGAGATCCTTTCAAGTTCGTTATCGGGGAACCCTCTCTAAAAGGAAGAAGGAATTCCACAATGGTCTGTTCTCAGTGCTACCTTGTTTGCAATGAGAATGAATCATATAATTGAACTCATTCCAAAAACTGTGGATTCATACCTTTTTGCAGACGATCTCTCAATTTCTTGTCATTCTCAAAACATGCATTACATTGAACAACAACTTCAAATATCAATGAATCGCATCCTGACATGGATGACACAAAATGGTTATAGACTATCCAGCCAGAAATCTACTGTCATTCACTTTGCTCCAGACGCAATATGCATTCTGAACCCGAGCTCCACTTGACTAACCATCCTCTTCCCATAGCTAATTGTATTTGTCTACTAGGATTGTTCTTTGACATTAAGTTAAATTTCCAAAAACACATTGAACATCTCTGGAGTACTTGTCAAAAAAAACCGAACATACTCAGAGTCTTATCAGCGACAACATGGGAAGCAGATCGTTACAGCCTGCTTAATTTATATTGAACCATAATCAGATCACGACTGGACTACGGCGCGCCTGTCTTCGACTCTGCTAGGGAGTGTGCTTTATCTCACCTCAACCCTATTCAACATACAGCTCTCGGAACAGCACTAGGTGCGTTCAGAACATCTCCAGTGCAAAGTTTGAATTTTGAAGCTCATGAACCTCCCCTAAATATCAGGAGAAAGATGCTGCTGCTGAATTATGCAACCAAGATCCAAAGCCAGATGACCCATTCTAATTGGTCAATAATCCACAGTTTATGACCTTCTATAGAAACAAACCACAGACAGTTCGGCCTGCTGGTATTAGGCTAAAACAACTAGCAGAAGATTGGGATATACACTTCAATAAAATCTTACAAGATCCTATAGATCCCGACCCTCTATGGTCTGTCATCATGCCATCTTGTGACAATTATTTCCACCAGTGGGGTAAACACTCTATCAGATATTAACATCCAACAGCTACACATAGCGCATACCCAAAGTTATCCTGACTTCGCTAAAATTTATACAGATGGATCGAAGTCTGAGAGTGGATCGGGCACAGCAGTAGTACTCCCTGATACTATTATTTCTCTCTCTTTCTCCCAACAGAGTCCCCTCGACGTGGGCACCTGTACATGGTGAGGGGACCTCCCAGTGATGCTGCTGCTGCTGGGCTTCCAGATTAGCATCACTGGGATCCAACGCCCACAGCCTAAGTTCCAGGCTAACATCAATGGAATCCGGCGTGTTTGCTGTGCACTGCGACCCATGGAAATTTGGAAAGGGGGATCCTGGCGGTTGAGGGGCCCAGCTTCAATACACCACTTTGGCCCCTGCTTCGACAAGACGGGTGGTCCTGAAAGGCTCGGCTAGGATCAATCGGCTAGTAGGCTCGCCTGCGAGGGTCAACTGTGTCAATGCCATGCCCCTACCCTCATGGTCCGAGGGACAGGATTCTGGCTGGTGGCGGTGCAGGTATGGTGTCTGGGTAGCCCTAGCTTTCCACTCCCGAGCGCATTTATTGCATGCCGGGTAGTGGGCGTCCTTTAGGCTCCGTGGTGGGTGGGAAGCCTGGGCCCTGAACCACTGAAAAAATTCATGAATCCTGATAAACTAATTTCTTCTGGGACCCCAACCTGGTCCCTAACTGAAAATTTTACCGTAGACGAAGAGAATGTCACTTCTGCAAAAAGACAGAAAAAGGAGGTTATATCAGGTCCAACACCTCGGTTCCTGATAATTCACTCAACTAGTGAGAAGCCTATAGGAAAAATGTCACCCTTCTTTATCCAGAAGGGTTTGGAAGGGTTGGCAGGCTCTCCTAAGTCTGTCAAACGGCTTTGTGACATACTTGTAGGAACCAGAAGTGATATACACTCAGAACATCTCCTCCGTGCTACATCTATCGGGGGAATGGGATCTGATGGATGTGACTGAAGAGGAAATCTGTTCAGAGTTAAAACCACAGGGAGTGACAGCTGTCGAACGTATATCCATGCATAGGGATGGGAAATTAGTTCCCACTAGAAATATCATCTTAACATTCAATTCACCAACTTTTCCTCATGAAATCAAAGCTGGCTATATTAACTGCCCGGTGTGTCCGTACGTCCCAAATCCGTTACGGTGCTTCAAGTTCCAGAAATACGGACACTCACAGATGGCTTGTCGTAGAACCCTTGTATGCGCTCGGTGTGATGCAAAGGACCACGAAACAACATCATGTTCATCTGCAAAACCAACCTGCATTAATTGCCAAGAAGAACACCCGGCCTACTCAAGGGCATGCCAGAGGTGGATACAAGAAAAAGAAATTCAACGACTTAAGGCAGAGCTGAACATATCTTATCAAGAGGCAAGGAAAACACTGAAACCTTTAAATATAAATAAACCAACCTATGCTCAGAAGGTAGTAGGGAGATGTTCCATCGGAACTCAGATCGAAATGACGATACCACCAAAGCAGTCATTCACTCCTATTGCTCGCTACCTGCTAAGTTCAATAAAACCCGCACAAAAGGACCAATCAGCTGCCACTCCAATATCTGTACCTCCTAATGCCCCCATCAGTTAGAAAACCAGTTTCTGGAGAAAAGAATAAGAAACCTGACGTATATTCTAGTTTTCAGGAAAAAAATGGATGTTGAGGAGAAGGAGGTACATGAAGAAACAGTCTTGGAGCTCTTTCCTGAGGAGGATATGGACACGGGGCAGCGTCCATACTTCCCCAGGAAGGATAAATCTAAGACTGACAAAAGTAAGCCCTCAGCACCTCGGAAGCCACCTGAAGGAACCACCAAGCCAAAATAATGGCTAAATTCCAAAATGGAATTGTCGTGGATTCCGGCAAAATGCAGAAGACATCAAGGCACTCCTGCAAAAGCACAAACCATCTTGCTTTTGCATACAGGAGACTTACCTAAGGGCAAATGATGACCCCAGGATGCATAATGTTACTATCATTCGAAAGGATCGAATTGGGGATGGCCCTGCTCATGGAGGAGTCGCAATCCTTGTGGGCAACCATATCCCTTTTCAGCATCTGCGACTTACTACCAGCATAGAGGCAGTAGCAACTTGAATAACAGTGGAGTTTTTACTAACCGTTTGCTCTATATATTTGCCACCTGGTACTGACATCTGCCAAAAAGACCTTGATGATCTCGTAATGCAGTTGCTTCCCCCTTTCTTACTTCTTGGGGACTTTAATGGACATAACACCCTGTGGGGTAGTGCTAGCATTAATAGAAGGCGGGTGGCGCCTCCGTAGCCAGGTGGGCAGGAGCAGCAGTGCATAGTACACGCTTCTTGATTAGACCGGGGTTCTAGCCCGTGACCACCAAATACGGAGGATACGGAACAGTCAAGGAATGACCACCGCATATCCCTGGAGCAATATGGCCTTAGTTGCTAATGCTCCTAAAAACCAAATAAACAAAAAACAACAATAGAAGGGGACGAGTCATAGAGCATATGCTCATTGACAATGACCTCTCCCTTAATGTGGGAACAAACACCGTTTTCCACATGCCTACCCATACGTTTTCTGCCATTGATCTTTCTATCAGCTCGCCTTCTCTTCTCCCTTCACTTACTTGGGAGGTAGAAGGGAACCCATATGGAAGTGATCACTTCCCTGGGATAACCACCTTAATTACTGGGAGACCTTGTCTCCCTGTCAGGTTGCCGCGGTGGAAGTTTGATCAGGCTGACTGGAACACCTTTCAACACCTGGCAAAGTTTGACAACTCTGCAGTCAGTCAGGGGCCTACCAATGATGCAGTTACGTACATAACAGAAAATATTGTCCATGCAGCTGCAACTATGATTCCAAAAACATCCGCACGGTTTCCTCCCTTTATAAAACCATGGTGGAATCCAGAATGCACAGCAGCCAAAAAAGGCTCAAAACAAAGCTTGGGGGATATTTCGATGATATCCTACCATGGTCAACCTATTAGCCTTTAAAAGTGCACGAGCCAAAGCACGCTACATCCGCCATCAGAGTCAAAAGGAATCATGGATCTGTTTTACATCAACCATTACCCAGACGACCAGCACTAAGGTTGTCTGGGAAAAAATCCGGAAAATGAAGGGAAAATACACAGCACATCCTTCATCGGTCCTTGAATATAATGGATGTACTATTGCAGACTCTAGTGCAATAGCCAATGCTCTTGGGGAAACTTTTTCTAACATCTCTGCAACGTCATCTTACTCCCCAGAGTTTCTGGTCTTAAAACACAACACTGAAAAACAGGCCCTTAAATTCACATTGAAGGGTTCCCACCCATATAATGGGCCTTTTAATATCCATGAGCTGAAAACAGCACTTGCCCGTAGAAAGGCTACCGCTGTTGGACTAGACAACATCCATTATGAAATGATCAAACATCTTTCACCAGAATCCATGGACCGTCTGCTCTTCCTGTACAACAGAATCTTTCTTGAAGAGCATATTCCGGATACCTAGCGCAAGGCAACTATTCTTGCTTTTGCCAAGCCAGGAAAGGATCCTAAATGTCCAAAAAACTATCGTCCTATTTCTCTGACCAGCTGTCTGTGCAAAATATTGGAGAGGATGGTCAATGCTCGTCTCTTATGGTATTTAGAATCGAATTACCTTCTCTCCCGCTTTCAGTGCGGCTTCCGAAGAAACAGGTCCACACTGGACCACTTAATTACACTGGAAACATCTATCCGAGATGCTTAGATGGAATATTGTTCCCACATCTGGGGTGGTGCTCCCAAAAGGGCCAGGCTTTTAGATTCCATTCAGAAGAGGGCAGTTAGGTTACTTAATGACTCATCTCTAACAGTCTCTCTCCACTCGCTGTCTCATAGATGTACTGTTTCTGCTGAATGCCTTTTCTACAGATACTTCCATGGGCACTGTTCTTCTGAATTGGTCTCTATAATTCCCGCTCTCTCTCTTTCAAAACAGTCTGAAGCCAACATCCATTTACTGTCCAACTTCAAACTCACAGAACCAACTTTTCATCTTCCTTGTTTATTCATTCAACTTCTGTTTTCTGGAACAACTTTCCTTCATACGTATTTCCTGAAAATTTACAATCTATATAAGTTCAAGTTTAATGTCAACAAATATCTTCTTTCAGCTTTTACCTTCAACCCATGCATGATACTAAGTGCTATAAGTTCTAAAAAAAAAAAAATTACCTATACATAACAATGAGCCTTGAGAATGAAAAAAAAAAAAAAAAGAAAAAAAAATGTATGGAAAACATTTAAAAAAAGTTGTTTAGGCATGGGTAATGCACCTCCATCATTTCTACTACCCAGGTAATATGAATGCGTCGTTTATTCATATCTCATCTTGTGAACAAACCTTCAGAACGAGTGGCCGAGATATTGCACTGCTTTGAATAAGTAACTTCACCAGACTAATGTTACACATTCTAAGCGGATACCACCACCCAGATGGCACCATTTCGAAACTTGTTGGCTTACTCACCGGTGGATGGGTGGGCAGGCACTCTGTTGTTGCAATAGCGACAACCCGGTTATGAAGTTTAACTCCACAATATGAGAGATGCTTGACGGTGTAAATGGTTTAATCTTAAACTATTTCTTAAATAAACATCCAAGAGTATGAAAAAGGTTGTTTTTGCATGGGTTAATGCACTTCCATCACTTCTACTACCCAGGTAGTATGCATGCATCTGATTATATCTCGCATTACCCATGCATAAACAGCCTTTTTCATACTCTTGAAAGTCAAGAAATAATTTTCGATATTTATTTAACATGATATACTGTTTAGATCGTAATAAAATTAATAAAGAATTGTGGGAGATGTGGTTTATTTCTTTGGCTATGCTTTACTTTTTATTTAATTTTAGTTTACTTTATTGTTTATTATTAGTTATATTTTGTAGTTTACAATAATATACCTATGTAAATCTAAGTAGACGCCATTACTGAATTTTTAGTGCGAACCCCCTGGAACAATTTCGCAAATCCCCAGGTATATCATTGATTGAGATGAAGTTTTGCAAAATTTAAATCTAAAAACTATTCTATCATATAGGTATTTGGCGAAGGTAAAGAAAGGCAACACAAAAACCACAGCACACTTCAGAGAACTTAGTGGACAAACTTGTTTCCCACTACTGCAGTTTCTCCCTGCATTCTCGGTAAACAGATGGTGCATGTTATCAGTAGTGGCAGTAGAAGTCGATAACGATGTATTGATTAGTTTTTTCTCATTATTAAAAGCAGATCATTGGTGTTCATGAGTGTAATACCTTCACGGCTGAAATTTACTTACGATTACTTTTTATTTTGCACAGATGGTGTGTGTTATTGGTAGTGGCAATAAAAGTCATTTTCCTATTTTAAAACAGTGGGAATGGGGGTATAAGACTGAGGCAGTCTGGAGGGTGTAACTGTAAGTAAATTTCAGCGCACTGATTAACTCCAATAATCTGCTTTTAATAATGAGAAAAAACTAATCAATACATCGTCATCGACTTCTACTGCCACTACCGATAACACGGGCCATCTGTTTACCAAGAATGCAGGGAGATATTATGGTAGCAGATAATTTGTTTGTTCAGTAAGTTTCCCAAAGTTTTTCGTGGTTCTTGTGTTGACTTTTTTTACCTTAGCCAGGTATTTTTATTTTGTTGGAAAGATCCAGTTTTAGCATTAAATATATGAACTTGATTGGTTAAGTAATTGCTGGGGTTTAAAAAAATACTAGCTTTAGGCAAGTCATAATTTAGATTAATGTCAAATATATTTAGGGTATAATATAATTATATCTTCATGCTGCATAGATGGGAGAAATCCCAGGTGCCATCTGACATGAATGTACCTTATATCTTCATGATATAAGGTACGTTCGATTTGAGAGTAAAGAAATGACACTATTGGCGGATTGAAAAATGGAAGAGAAACTGCTGCAGGTAGAAGTGTAGAAAGTAACTGGGGCTGATGGAATGAATTTAACAATTTATATTAAAAGAAGCCACAAAAGATGTAGTTAAACTTTAAGCCATAATAATGAGGGCATCCTTACAAGATTTAGGAGAAATCCCTACAGATCGGAAATATGCAAATTTATATCCTGTTCAAAGAGTGAAGTGGATAACTACAGACCAGGTGCCTCCGTAGCCAGGTGGGCAGGAGCAGCAATGCGTAGCACATGCTTCTTGATTAGACCGGGGTTCAAGCCCGTGACCACCAAATACGGAGGATGTGGAAAGGTCAGGGAATGACTACCACATATCCCAGGAGCAATATGGCCTCAGTTGCTAATGCTCCTAAAAACCAAACAAACAAGCACAACTACAGACCAGTACATTTGACTGCTGTGCTAGAAAAAATAATGGGGCCATAGTTAAACAATACAAGGTCCTCCTCTTAATATAGGAGTGTAGCCATAAAACTATCACAGGATGGATTTGTTCATAGTAGGTCATGCTTGACCAATCTGATTAGCTGCTGTGAGGTTGTTACAAGCCTTTGATACAGTACCTTAAATATGATTGTGGCGTTAGTGGCAATTTTATTGTTATGGATGAAGGAATAGTTAAGTGGTAGAATACAAAGAGTGGATATAAATGGCCACTGGTCTTCATGAACTAATGTGATGGGTGGGTACTACAGGGGTCAGCGTTGGGTCCCTTACTATATTTAATATTTATTATATTAAATATTTATTAAATATGAAATCTGTGTAGGTATTTCAGGTTTGTGTAAGTTGGTTAATAACACAAGTTGAGCACAGTAGCTAATGACAGTAATTAGAGTAATGCTACTTCAGGAAGATTTAGATAAACTAAGCAGATGTTCTGAAAACTGCAAACTGAGATTTAACATTAATATATACAAGATGCTGCATATATTAATGTATGCAGTAATCCTTAAATAACAAACCATTTGCCAGCACCAAACTCAAGTGGTTGATAAGGAAAAAAAAATAGCAGTAATTGTACAGTCCAGTAATTGTACATGGGGTTTTGTCAGTGATATAAGGGAACATTTCCAGAGAAGTAATTATCCTGTTATATAAGGCAGTGGTTATGCCTCATTAGGAATATTGCATAAAGGTTTGGAATCCTCATTTTAGGAAGGACATAGATCTGTTATAAAGAGCAGAAAGACTAGCTGGAGCTTAAAAAGGTTATTCTTAACGAAAAAGACTTGAGATCCTGTAAATTGCAATCTCTGGAAATTAAATATCTACACAATGATAGTGTGTTGAGTGACTTTAACTGAAATGTATAAGATTTTTAAGTAAATTTAATGCTGATTACAGTACGTTACTTTTTCAGATAACACACCCAAGGGAACATGAATTTAAATGGTTTGTTTGTTTGTTTGTTATTTGGTTTTTACGAGCATTAGCAACTAAGGCCATATTGCTCGGGGATATGCGGTGGTCATTCTCTGACCTTTCCGCATCCTCCGTATTTGGTGGTGACGGGCTCGAACCCCGGTCTAATCAAGAAGCGTGTGCTACGCACTGCTGCTCCTTCCCACCTGGCTACGGAGGCGCCTGAATTTAAATGGAAAAAGATGGTTGCAGAATAGATCTATGGAAATTTGCATCAACCAAAATGTAATTGATTGTTAGAATAAATTTTAAAACTGGCCACTTCCAGCATTGTTGGAAGTGGCCAGTTTGAATAAATTTAAAGAAGGATCAGTCAAATTATTGGAAGTCAGAGGCAAAGGAAGGTGATTTTTTTTTGATGGTGCTGTATAATCTTTGTACATATACTTTGTATATACAGTTTGTTTGGCACTTATAAGAGTAAAATTTGATCATGGACTTTTCATCCTATGAAAAAATCTCAAGAATGCACTGTTTTAAGTCAAGGATTGCCTATATGGTAATTTTAGTCTGGGACAAACTGTGCACACTAAAGTTCTAAGTATATTTTTGTATAATATCACACCTTTGTCTAAGCACGTTTAGAAGACTTCTTAAAATCTGCAAATATGCTCTGATGAAGTTGCATCTCTTTGCAAAGCTAGTCAGGTGTGAGATAGTGTAGAGTGACTATCGTTTCCCCCAGGGCTGAAACCATGTGACATGAGGCAGGTTCATAAAGAATTAAACTCATAAATTTAAGGATAATTTGAGTGCATAAAAGCAATTCAGAATTATTACTATGGAAGAACTGTCTACCCAGCCTTGTGGCAGGGAGTGGCATATCATGTCTTCCAGTGCCTCGAGTTACTATTCATGCTGGCAAACATGCTCACCTGTTAGACACTGAATTTATAAACTGTAATGTGAAATTTGCCTGAAAAGTAAATTACTGAGATGAACTATCCTCATACAAAATCAAGATCTCTTGCTCCAACAGTGGTATAGAGGCTAATGTCAGGCTTTCCTCAATAAGAAAGTTATTAACTCTGCTAGGCCAAGCTGACTCAACCGGGATCCCAAGATTATGTCCTATTAGAAACAGGCATACAGCTTAAACTGCAACCATGATCTCAGCCTATAGTCCACAGTAGAAAAGGCTGGAAGGTATATGTATCCTCTCCTTTCTCAGAGTTGTTCCATTGGCTTTGCTGTACATATACTAACTCAACACTGATACGTCTGCCCAGATGGTCATATACCCCACAAATTGGCTGTGACCTGATACTCAGAATCTGTATAGAGATATTTCTTCCTAATACAATATACCAAACGAACATGGATCATAAGTAGATCTGAAGACAGCTCAGCAGCGAAGTGCTGTTGTGAGGTTACTTAAGCGCCATATGGTACTAGGATAACATGAAAACACTGAAAGACATAAAATACAGCAAATTATTAAGGCTAATCATCCTTTCACCTTGCCTGTGCAGTTGATTATTTCCTGTCTACAGGCTTTCATAGTGGTGTAGTTTAATTATAACAACCCTGAATATAGTTAAGATGATCACACACACACACACACACACACACACACACACACACACACACACACACACACACACACACACACTCCTGTTATGATCTTTTTCCCATAAGCCTTATTCATTACTGAAATTTATAGCAAGCTTTTTTGCTATGTGTGGTGTTCTAAATTTAATCTGTCTTTATTCAACTTATTGTTCATTAATCTCTATGTTATTTCATCCATGTATTTCTTACTTGGTAATAGTTATCCAGGGGATAATTATTAGCAAGCAGTGGAATTAAAACTGCCAATACATGCAGTATGATCCCATTGTTTTGTTAAAAATCTGATATATTTATTCACTCCTATTTTCTTGATCTTTTTATATGGTTTGTTTTCAATTTTTTTGCTTTCTTTTCCTTAAAAAGAAGGGATGAAAAAAAAAAAAGCAAAATGCAGTACTTTAAATTGGAGGTTTTCATGATCCTTCACCATAAAATTCTTCAGTGTTTATCTTCTTGTTTTTTTTATTATGAAGATTGATTGGAAAAATTGTGACTGTATTTTTCTCCCTGTGGATCTCTGAAAAATTTGTATGTAACATTACATAATACAAAAAAAAAAAAAAAAAAAAAAAAAGTGATAATAAGAAAATAATTACTCAGAAAATATAGTTTACAATTTTCTTTTTGTTTCTTGTTATGAAAGGAGGAAAACGATTAGATGATGATGTTCTTTTAAAATCAGTGAAATTTACTACTGGAAATCAATTATATCTGTCAGATCTGGGACCTCAGATTGGATGGACAACAGTAAGTGAAGTTCTTTAAACAAAGCTTATTTTTAATTACCATAGTAGTATCCACTTTCACTAACATAAATCATGTAAATGACAGTTTCTGATATGAAGTTACTCTCACAGTTATATGTAACTGTTTTTGTTCTCACAAAACCATCATTTATTGAAACTTGGCTGGTAGGTTCTGGTTGAACACTGTGATGGGGTCTGTATTTCATTTAATCTCATTTATCATTTGACATAAAATGTGTGGAATATGTAATGATTTTTGCTTATGTATCATTTGAAGAATCACTATCAGATAACTACTGTCACCACGTGCTGTCAGATAACTAGTAATTTCAGGTGTCATTACCAATGCTTGAACATCCATTAGTTTTCAAATTGCAAAACAATTGATATTGTGTGTGTGTGAGAGAGAGAGAGAGAGAGAGAGAGAGAGAGAGAGAAAGAAAGAAAGAAAGAAAGCACAAGTTTCTGAGCTTTGCACTAATAAGCTTTTGGATGTGCTCATGCAAGTTACAACAGTATATCAGTTTTATTGTTTTGTTTTTCAGCAAAACTCATGAGCCAAAACATTTTAACAACCTATCTGATAGCATGTTGGGCTGCATCCGGTATGGCATTGACTCCACAAGACCACAGAAGGTGTCCTCAGGTATCTTGGACCAACTGAACAGAAGAACGTTTCAGAATTCAGCAATGGAGCAAAGGACTCATGTGGACTTGCTAATGCTTCTTTCCACCACGTCCCACAAATGTTCAGTGGGATTGACATTGAGGAATTTAACAGCTGGGTGGGGAGAGCACATGAAGTGCTTAGACATGTCCTTGCACTATTCCTGTACAATGTAGGCCTTGTGATGACAAAGACCTTATCTTGTTGAAGACATACAGTGCCATGTGCATTTCACCATATAGGGTGAAACTTGGTCCAAAACCATGCCAGGATAGGATCTGCCAGTGAGTGCTTGTTCAATGAGAAGAGGGGACCTGGTGGTGTCCATGAAAACATCCCCAAACCATGATATCACTGCCACCAGCCTGTTTTTGTCCAACTGTGCAATCTATCTGTGCAGTTGTTCACCTGCTTGCAATTGAATATGCACCTATCCACTGGTATGATTGATTCATCAGACCAAGTGAGTTATCCAATGACCAGGAGTGGTGCACATTGCAGGCAGAGATATAGGTGATGGTCTATCAACATTGGCACATGAATACGTAGCCTACTCAGTAGGTCTATCTGCAAGAGTATCTGCTGGATGGTGTGCTTGGAATCATTTCCTGGTTGTAGTTTGCCATTAATTGAGGGACCGTTAGCCATCTGTTGTCCCAGACAGCATGTGCCAGTCTCCATTCATCTCATCTGTCAAAGTAAGAACCCAGAGAGGGAATCCACCTTTCTTTACTTATTCTTTATATTTATTATTAACCAACTCTACTAACTTCAACAACCGCTTGGTCACTGGTGGCACTGCTCCTGCCTCCATGTAGTGGGTCTAGTAACCTGGTGGATAAACCATCCTTGGGGCTAAAAGGAGCAAAGAAGGAAGCAAATGAATTTTCCCGTTTAGAATCAAAGTTCTCTTAAAGTGACAATCACGATATTGACCATGACTTCTCTCTCTTTCTCTCAGAATGAAAAAAGACACTGGCAAACAGGAATCGCCAGCAATCCTGATAGTGATGAAGAGTCAACACAACCTAAGGGCAAGCTTTCCCCCTTCATCTGCCCCGAGTGCCAAGCGATATTAGTGACCACAGTGCCTTTTCATAGTGATTATGTGGTACGCTTTACTGTATATACATTTCTCCTGAGTTTTGCAAGTCCATTAAATCTTGAGTATTAGAATTAAATAGATTTATTCAAATAATATTACCTAAAAAGGAAAGTACCTTTCTTTACCCCACTTTTTATTTTTAGTTAATACTAACCTTCCCTTCGCTTGGGTCACTAGATGGCACCGCTTTTGCCTCCACATGGCAGGGCTGGTAATCTTGGAGAAAAAGATAATCTCTCAGGGCCCAAAAGAGCACGTCATGAGTAAATCAAACTGACTTATCTGGGCTGCCAGATGCACTGCAGACGTCAAAAAGATAGTTTTATTGGAGGAACTTCCAAATGCCAGAAAACTGACTCTAAGATCTGTCCTACTCCGACTTTCCTGCTCATGCACTCAACTGGTGAAAATGCAATTGGCAAACCCTCGCCATTTAGAGTAAGAAAGGAATTAGAAAGTAGAGCTGGAGCTCCCAAGTCTGTAAAAAGACTTAGATCAGGCGATATTCTGATCGAGACCTCTAATATTAAACATTCAGAGTGGCTCTTGAACATTAATCTCTTTGCTGGACTACCAGTAACTGCAACCCCATAGATCACTGAACACCTCTAAAGGAGTGATCTCTGACTGGGATTTACTAGATGTGTCTGAAGAGGAGATGCTTGAAGAACTTAAAGAAGAAAGAGTTATACAGTTCAAGAGAATCTCCACCAGAAAAAAATGGAGTTTTGACTCCTACACGCAATCTCATTTTGATCTTTAATACACTACATCGTGAGACTGGATATCTGGTCTGTAATGTCAGACCATATATTCCAAACCTGCTACGGTGTTTCTGATGTCAGAAGTACGGACCGCAGACAGCTTGCTAGGGAATCCCTGCTTGTGCAAAGTGCAGGTCAGTTGAACACAACTGCAAAGCCTGTACTGAACCCCAAACAGTATGTCCAAACTGCAAAAAAGATCATCCTGCTTACTCTAGAACATGCGATTGCTAGAAAACTGAGAAACTTATTCAGAAATATAAAACCAATCATAATGTCCTATCAAGAAGCAGAGCAAATCATCTCACCACCAACTCTTGCAAACAGACCTACATATGCTCAAATCATCAAAAAATTCCAATCAACCCGTATTGCAAACTGAACTAACAGTACCCCCAAAAGAGTCTTTCTTGAAATAAATAAAATCACTGTACGGTGCAACTCAAACTTGGGCAGTCAACACGCCAATTTCTATACTAATTGAAAATCTTCACTCCCTGGACCAAGGCCACAAAGAGGAAATGGATACTAAAGAAAAAACCCACAGATGACCCTGTCCTACAAATTTTTGTTCAAGACGACATGGACACAGCAAGCCGTAACTTTCCTAAGAAAGATAAAAACGTGTGAAAAACAAAGAACATCAGCAACACAAAAATGCTCGGAAAGTCTAACAAGAGATAAACAACGAACACAATAATCGGTGGAATGGTCGTGGTTTCCGTGCCAATATTAATGACCTATACGACCTTATCTCTAAATACACACCAATAAGTCTCTGCCACCAAGAGATGTATTTCAAACCTCAAGACGCACAGTATAATATCTTTAGAAAAGATAGAACTGATCAAAATACTGCAAAATATAGCTGTTTTAACAGACCCATATGTTCCTGCCAAACAGGTCTTATCGAACTCTCCCCTCGCGGCAATAGCAGTCTGTGTAGCTGCTGACATCCATATTACAGTCTGCTCCTTATACATTCTACCAAGCTATTCCATCCAACAAAATAAACTAAACAACCTCATAGCTCTACTCCCCACACCTTTCCTCATTCTGGGAGACTTAAATGGTAATCACACACTATGGGGTAAAAGATAAAGGGTAAACTGCAGCCATTATCAACCCATTGCAGGATGGAAGCCTTCTCAACAATTCATGCTAAGGGAAATGGACCATAATCTGCCGTGCTGGTCCAGTGCGGGTTGGCAGATAGACCATATTTTACAGTCAGGTGCTTGAATCCCGGTCTACTCAAAGATTGTGTGCTACTGCATTCTCGCTCCTGACCACTCGGCTACTATGGGGTAACAACTGTATCAATCAGAGGAAAACTAATTGAACAATGTTTAGACAATAACAACCTTCTTCTAAATGATGGGTCACCTACTTATGTTCACCTTCCTTCCGGAACAAATACTGCAATAGACTTGTGTATCTGTTCAGCAACATTGTATCCTACTCTAAAGTGGATGATAAACAGTGATCCACTGCATAGTGATCATTTTCCCATAACAATTGAATTACTACATAAGCCCTATTATCATCTTACTAAAATTCCACAGTGGCTTACTGATAAAGCAGACTGGGAGACATAAAAAATTAGCTAAACTCGACTCTGAAATTATCCAAAAATCCCCAACCGAGGAAGTAGTTGAGTATGTCACAAAAACTATATTACATGCAGCAGGAAAAGCCATATCAAAATCCTCTGCAAAATTACTGATACACCCAAAAATCTGGAGTGATAATGCTGTGCAGCTAAAAAAGACCAAAATAAAGCTTGGAATACTTTTTCGGCACAATCCAACTAGAGCTAATCTCATTCAGTATAAATGTGCTAAAGCAGCGGAACCCCAGGGTTCCGTGATAAAATTCAGGGGTTCCATGAGACAAGGTGCCCTTTATATCTTTCTTGTTTCATAAAAATGGGTAGGTATTTTAAAAAAATGAAAGAATTTAAGTTATGTAAAAAGTTACTCAAGAAAAATACAAAAAAATTACGTTATTCATTATTTAAATACATGAAATACATTTCGTTATGGAATCTGAAATATGTACTGCAAAATAAGCAAGATCAATTTTAATCAGTTGAGAGGTAATGGAGAAAAATTTGACAAGACAGCTGAGGAAATGTGCATAAATACATTAAAACTTATTGTAGGCAGCCCATCGTCTACTGACTGTGACGTCACTGTACCAGCAGCACGGCCTGTATATTATAGTGTGGCCTTGGCCTCATGCGATCCAGCTAATCAGGACGTATTATCTTATTGTCAGAATATCCTAAAAGACCTAAAACAAAACATCACCTCATTTCTTGTTATGATTTTGTTAAAACTAGAACAAATCATTCATTCATTCATTGTTGCACTGTGCATTGCCGAATCAGTTTATTGTTTATGATTCTTCTTCTTCTTGGTCCTTAGCTGGCAGCTGGGGGAGGCGGTTGGCCACGCAACCAGTATGCTGCTGTAGGTGCCGCAGGGTTTCGAACTTGCTCTGTGATGTTCTTCCATACTTTACGATCCATGGCGTCAGTCCTGGCCTGGTTAAGGTCGAGACGTCGGCTCTTCAAGTCATTTTCCACTTGCTTGGCCCACGTTTTCCTAGGCGCGGTCCGTTGGATGCTCCATTGGGTGGGTCGTTGTCTCCAAAGGAGTGTGGATGGTATTCTGTTCGTGCCCATTCTACATACTTCTGGATTTGGTCGGCAATGGTTGGTTGCTGTTGGCATCTGGCGCGGATGGTATCATTAGTGATGCGGTCACGAAGTGAGATACCCAAAATCTGCCGCAGGCATCGCATTTGGAATACCTCAAGTTTGTTTAAATCTAGCTTGAGACAAATCCATGTTTCTGATCCGTAAAGGAGAATGGGCAGGATCAAAGTCCGGAAGAGTCGGATTTTAGTCTTTGAGGAAATGTTGGTCCTCTTCCACAGACACCATTTGAGCGAGGCGAACGCAGTGGCCGCCTGTCCAATTCTGCTGTGGATTTCCATGGTGGATGCAACTTTCTTCTCCTGGACCAGCGACCCAAGGTATTTAAAGTCCTGCACTTGCTCGATCTGGACGCCTTCGAGATAGATGGTGGCTTGCGACCCATCTGTTGTCAGGGCCTTTGTCTTATCAGCATTGATCTTCAAACCGTATGGCCGGGCAATGTCGTAGAGGATGTCCGTGGCTTCAGAGTCGTTACCAGCAAAGATAGCACTATCATCGGCAAACATCAGGTCAGTCACATAGTGATCCTTGTCATATTGTATGCCCCGTCTGTTTCTGAATGCTTGCCTCATAATGGCGTCGACCACGATGTTGAAAAGCAACGGGGGAGGCTACATCCCCTTGGCGGACTCCAGTTTGGATGGTAAATTCCTCAGATAAATCGTTCTGGATGCGCACCTGGCTGGTTAAACCATTGTATGCAGTTTGGAGGAGTGTGATGACTTTTCGAGGTACATGTTCGACCTCTAGTAGTTTCCATAAGGCAGGCCGATGGACACAGTCGAAAGCAGACTTAAAGTCAATGAAAACAATGACGGTTCGCTGTCCACACCGGATCCTCTCCTCCATCAGCTGACAGATTGCAAAGATTTGATCACAGCATCCTCGCCCGGGTCTAAATCCCGCCTGTTCTTCTCGACTGATTTGCTCGCGATGTTTTTGCAGCCTTGACTGGATGATCTTCATAAAGACCTTTCCGATGATGGAAAGGAGGCTGATGCCACGGTAGTTCT
Organism: Mastigoproctus giganteus; assembly: GCF_048544385.1. Classification (NCBI taxonomy): domain Eukaryota; kingdom Metazoa; phylum Arthropoda; class Arachnida; order Uropygi; family Thelyphonidae; genus Mastigoproctus; species Mastigoproctus giganteus. The sequence goes on along the minus strand of NC_143585.1, from coordinate 139,456,081 downwards.
TGCAATCGCGGTTATCACCTTTCTTGTGGATCGGTACGATGATGGCTTTCCTCCATGTTAGCGGAATTTGTTCAGTGCACCAGATGGTTTTGAGCAGTGAGTGTAGTCGGCGAAGCAGTACATCTCCCCCAGCTTTGATCGCTTCTGTGGTGACTTGGTCCACTCCTGGTGCCCTGCCATTCTTTAGAGATTGTATGGCTGCTTTCACTTCTTCTACTGTAGGCTCAACATCGACCATGGAGACTTCAGGGGGATCAATCGATAGTGCGGCTTCTGGCGGTCCCTGAGGTGGGTCGTGATTATACAATGCTTTGAAGAATTCACTCCACCGTTGCAAGCGTTCGGATGGTGATCGCACGAAGGTCCCATCAGCATTCTTGATGTTGTCACTAGTCAATTTGGTCTTTCCACTCAGACATCTGAGGGTGCGATAGAGAGTGCGGTACTCGTTCTTGGATGCCGCCACTTCAAGATCGTCTGCCACTTGATTCCAGTATGCTTCTCTTTCCGCTGTCATCCTCTGTCGGACTTCTCGGTTTAGCTGCCGGTACCGTTCAAAGTCGACCAACTTTGCCTGCTTCCGTTTGTCCACGAGGTCGAGGCACTCGTCTGATATCCATGGTTGCATTCGACGTCGGGCAGGTGGACATAGGGGCTTGGCACATTCCAGGATGGCATCAGAGATCTGCTTTTCTTCTTCATTTATATCCTCGGGCACGACTAGCGTCTCGAAGCGGTTGGATAGGGCGATCTGATATGCCCCTTTGTTGGCAGTATTCATTAGCTGCCTCCAGTCCAGCTTGGCTGACCGAGATGACCTTTTTGCATGCCGTAATTTGAGCTTCACCTTAGCCCGGATGAGGTAGTGATCAGATCCGCAATCAGGTCCCCTCACGGCACGAACGTCCATGAGTGATGAGCGAAATCGGGCGTTGATCAGAATGTAGTCCAGGATTGCTGAGTCCTTGCCAGATGGATTTCGCCATGTAAGTTGATGTTTTTGAGGGTGCTGGAACTGACTGTTTCCGATGATCAGGTTGTTAGATGCGGCAAAGGACAACAAATGTAGTCCATTGTCATTGATCTTCCCATGGCCAAACTTGCCCATTGTTGTTTCCCAACCAGATCTGTCCACGCCAATGTGGGCATTAAAGTCCCCTGCGAGGATGATCACTTCTGTCTGTGGAATTGAATCCAGCGTATGTTGGAGCTGGTTGTAGAAGTCATTCTTGGTCGGGTCCAGGCTAGTCTCAGTTGGTGCATAGGTGGAGATAATATGGGTCTTGATGGTGCCCTTGACAGTAAGGACTGCCAGGCGGTCCGATATTGGTTGGAAAGCGATCACACTACTGGTGGCCTGAACATCGACCATAAAGCCCACTCCTGCTTCTCGTTTCTCACCACCAGAGTAGAATAGCATAACCGCTTCGTTAGGTGCTGGTGGTTGGATGATCATCGTTCCAGACCCGGTGAGCCTTAATTCGGATAATGCCGCGATTGATACCTTGCACCTAAGTAGTTCTTGGGCAATGATTTCCTTTTGTCCAACGTGGTGCCCCGTTCGAACATTCCATTCGCCAGTGTTAATTGCCCTTTTCGGCGTAGTAAGCTTATTGCTATGGCCAGTGGTCCACTTTACACCAGTACCCTGGGTCCCCAGTGCTGGCGCATCGGCTACCCCGGATGCGGTAACATTGTAAGAGCTTGTTCTGTGGCCAGTGGTCCACTTCACACCAGCATCCCGGGTCCCCAGTGCTGGCACATCGGCTACCCCGGATGCGGTAACATTGTTATAAGAGCTTGTTCTGTGGCCAGTGGTCCACTTCACACCAGCACCCTGGGTCCCCAGTGCTGGCGCATCGGCTACCCCGGATGCGGTAACATTGTTGTAAGAGCTTGTTCCAAATTTCATGCGGTTTCTTGCCTAGTTTCCCCGGTTCTGGTCATTTCGGCAGGATGACCACCCTCCTCCTTTCGCAGCTGGGCTTGGGACCGTCCATGGAGGAGTTATGATTATGATTATTGTATTTTTAACAAATTTATTCTATTTTACGTTCATTTTCTACTCATTAAGATTGCAGTTTGTGCTTTTATAAATCAGGTAAAACTCTATCACTAACTTTTTATAATCTTTCTTTAAAAAAAAATTTGGATATAGGGATTCCAATTTAACAATGGATCGATGGTTAAAATATGGATCATTCGAAGAAACAGGAGATAACATTATCAATAAAACAGTAGAAACCGTGGAATCTGCAGACGTAGAGATTTCAGAACTTGCCCAACCATCAACTTCCAGTTCCGTTAAACTACAAGAAAAGATTTTACCATCTAATTTTGTGAAAACATCAGTGAAAAAATGCAAATTCAATAAAAGTTGTCATTAGGATTTATTAGTACTGGTGATGAAGAAGCTCCAGATGCCATGTGTTTATTTTACAATAAATTATTAGTAAACAGTTCATTAGTACCAGCGAAACTAAGGAGACATTTTGAAACAAATCATCCGAACTATAAAGACAAGGACATTTCTTTTTTTAAAAGAAAGTTGGAAAGTCATGATAACTCCAAAGGTTTTATGCTAAAAAAATTTAAAACGGACAACGAGAATGCAACATTAGCGTCATATAAAGTATGTTATCGCATTGGTCTATTGCATGTTCACTGGCACATGCAATAGGTGAGTCACTTATTAAAGGTTGTTTAAAAGATATTGTTTCGTGTATGTTTGACGAAGAGTTTGCTAAAAATGTTGATGTTGTGTCTCTTTCTAATAAAACTGTATCAAAGCGTATTAAGGATATCGCTAATCATATTGAAAATGAACTTACATCACGATTGAAGGTTTGTAATGCTTATGCTTTGCAATTAGATGAGTCCACTTGTGGGGTTGGCAATTTTACTTGTGTTTGTTTGGTACGACTTTAAGAAAAAAAATTGAAGAAGATTTGCTGTTGTGTGAAAGTCTGGAACTAAACACCACAGGGGAGAATATATTTAACCATGTTGATAATTTTATGAAAACACATGAAATAAGCTGGGAAAAATGTATTGCTGTGTGCAGTGACGGAGCTAAATCAGTGGTAGGAACAATAGCTGGTGCTGTTACACGAATTAAGAATGTTGCAAGAAATTGTATCTCTAATCACTGCATTCTTCACAGATATGCATTAGTTACAAAACAAATTCCAGCCACGTTGAAATAAGTTTTAGAAGAAGCAGTTCTTGTTATTAATTTTAGAAAAAGTCAGGCATCGCAATCACGGATTTTTAAAGCTTTGTGTGAAGATATGGGTAGTCTTCACACCAGTTTACTTCTACATACGGAAGTAAGGTGGTTGTCACGAGGTAGAATTCTTGCCAGATTTTTTGAATTGCGGAAAGAACTCTTAATGTACTTCACTGACGATAAATTTAAATTTAAGTTATCTGATAGATTATCAAACACATCATGGTTATTAAGATCTGCTTGTTTAGGTGATATATTTGCAAAATTCAATGGGTCATGTGCGACTTTACAAGAAAAAGAAATTAATATTTTTCAAGTCAAAGATAGGTTGTTGTCGTTGTCACATAAATTAGAATATTGAATATCTGCTGTGGAACAAAATACTTTTGACTGTTTTCCAACTTTAAGTGAATTTCTCCAAGAATCTGAACTAGGCATAGATAATGAAATGCCTAATTAAATATTTTCCAGATATTAAGTAAAAAGATACAAATAATTATTGGATACAAAACCCATTTAGAGTAAAAGAAAAACCAGAAGGATTTCTGCCAGAAGAATATGAAAGTTTAATTGAAATTAGGGGTGCCTCCGTAGCCAGGTGGGAAGGAGCAGCAGTGCGTAGCACATGCTTCTTGATTAGAACAGGGTTCGAGCCCGTCACCACCAAATATGGAGGATGCGGAAAGGTCAGGGAATAACCACCGCATATCCCTGAGCAATATGGCCTTAGTTGCTAATGCTCCTAAAAACTAAATAACAAACAAACAAACAAACAATTGAAATTAGCTCAGATTCTAAATTAAAGGCTAAATTCGAAGCAGTTCTGATAATTTTCTGGTCTGATATATATGACGAATATTCTTATTTATCAAAAAGGGCTATTCAGTTTTTGTTACCATTTACAACTACATACATGTGTGAATCTGCCTTTTCGAAATACATTGATACAAAAACTAAATACCGCAGCAAACTAAATGCTGCACCAGATATGCGAATTCGACTATCCAGTATTGAACCAAATTTTGAAAGGATATTAGAATCCAAAAAGCAAAAGCATACTTCTCATTAAACCTAGCTAAAGTTTTATCAAAGATTCTCACACTATGTGAAAAATATAAATATGAAACAAAGACAAATCATAAAAGGTAGCTTACTTATTACAGGAATATTTTTTTTTCATTTTAATGTTTTCTAGTTTTTAGGAATGAAATAAAATTGAATGTTAACTTTAAAACTGTTACTTTTCAGTCTCGTTTATATCAATAAAAGTTTGTGAAAATGTATTGCATTTATTTCAGTTTTTTTTTTTTGTATTAAAAGTTGTATCAAACATGTTTTCAATAAATGCCACTACCATAATTTTGTAAAACATTTTTATCCAAATATATATTTTTTTAATATAATAACTATATATATAGTTAGAGTTCCGTAATTTTTGAAACAGCGTATAGGGGTTCTGCGACAAAAAAAGTTTGGGAACCGCTGTGCTAAAGCAAGAGTGAAGTATGTTAGACACACTAATAAAGAGGCCGCTTGGATCTGCTTCACTTCAACCATCAGTCAAGCAACTTCCACACATGAAATTTGGAAAACAATCAGAAAAAAAAAGAGTGGTAAATATCAGACGACACCTCTGCCTATCGTGGAATGGAGAGGGCAGAACATTGCTGACCCTACCCAAATTGCCAATATACTAGGGTAAACCTTTGCCAAAACATTAGTAACAGAAAGTTACACACCAACCTTCAGAAGATTCAAAGCAAATTTAGAAAAACAAAAGTTAAAATTTTCTTCAAAAGCAGAACAATACAACTTACCATTTACTGTCCACAAACTACATAGAGCTTTGTGAATATCTAGGCACAGCACTGTAGGACCAGATAATATTCAATATTCGATGATACTGGAACTAAGTACTGAATCATTGCAGTCACTTCTTGATCTGTTCAATAGACTCTACCTGGAAGATATATTCCCTAAACAGTGGCACCATGCTACAGTCCTTGCCTTCCTTAAACCTGGTAAAGACCCAACAAATCCTACTTACTATACTATAGACCTGTCGCCTTGACCAGTTGCCTTTGCAAAATTTTCGAAAAGATGGTGAACCGTTGACTGAGATGGTACCTTGAAAATTTCAGTCTCCTACATTCTGCACAATTCGGTATTTGACAAAACAGATCAACATTAGATATACTAGTAAGCCTAGGGAACTCCATTTGGAATGCATTCTTTTGATCGGAACACCATGTAATGGTTTGCTTTGACAACAGTAAGGCCTATGATTCCACATGGAAGTATGGAATACTCTGTGAATTGCATCACCATGAACTTTGGGGTCATCTGCCAATTTTCATACGGAACCTCCTATACAAGTGAACATTCCAGGTTCGATTTAAAACTTCACTGTCCCAATTATTTTTTCAAGAAGAAGGAATTCCCCAGGGTTCTGTACTCTTTGTCATGCGGAAAACATAAATACTGTTGAGAGACAGTTACAAGGGGCACAAACCAATGGTTTTCAACTTTGCCCTGAAAAAATGTTGTGCATCCATTTTTGGCGTCAATGTAAACTGCACCCACATCTGGAACTACAGTTGAGTGCACAACCAATATCAGTTCAACCCAGCATACAATTCTTAGGAATCAATTTAGATAATAAACTTACCTTTCCAGAACATATTAAAAGACTAAGAACATCCTGCCAACAGAAACTAAATATCATCTGGGTTCTCTCAGAAACAAAGTGGGGAGCTGATCGTCTTACCTTATTACAACTATACGAAGCCTTAATAAGATCAAAACTTGACTATGGAGCACCAGTGTTTAGCTCAACAAGACCTAGTGTCCTTTGCTGGCTTTATCCTCTTCATCATAGTGCAATACGGACTTCTCTAGGAGCATATCGCACATCTCCAATACATAGTCTATATGCTGAAGTTCGCAAAACCCCCCTCTCTCTATCAGAAGGCAACAACTTATTTTATGCTATAAAATTAGATCTATGCCTACACCCAAACTGGCAAATACTTTACACCCCCCCCTCCCCAACACATAATGTTATACCAAAACTGACCTACTGCTAACCGACCATTAGGTATAAGAATAAGACATCTTTTAGAACTTAATCTGACCTTTGATAATATTGCAAATACCCCTCCACTTCTCCTTGCTCCGTGGAGCAGTACTCCACCTTCATGTGATTTATACCTTCATAAGTGGGCTAAATTGCACTACAAAAGAAAATTTCTTGCAACTGTGCCGTGCAGTAGTGGAGCAGTTTCCAAACTTCATTGCAGTTCATACAAATGGATCAAAGAATGATGCCATCTTGGAATTGCAGCAGTTTTTCCGAATATAACATTGGCCTATCGACTGCCACATGTGGTCAGTATATTTTTCACGGAACTAATGGCAATTCAGGTTGCACTGAAGTATATTGAGTCCTCCAGTATTGAAACAGTATAATTTTCTCTGATTCTCTAAGTGCACTTTAAGCCCTGGAAAACACCATGAACATCACCCACCCAATCATAAAAGAAATAAGCTCTTTATATATCTTATCTGAGCTTGGAAGAACCATACATTTCTGTTGGGTCCCAGGACATTGGGCAAATCTAGGAAATGAATTAGCAGACAATGCTGCAAAAGCAAATAAACCATCCTTGTTGCTTTGACGGAAACAGTTGTCTCTACAGTGTGCCTTTAAGTTGAACTCTCCCTGCCAGATCATCCCATGTGCAAATCTGTCTTTGAGCCACAATGGGAAAATCTTTATACCTCACTTCTGACTGCCATTCGCCCATTTGGCATTTATGTTCAAGAGCTACTTAATGAGCTTAACATCACGGTAGACAAGGTTGCTCGATCACCAAAGCAGTCTCTTCCACCCTGGCATGTTCAAATACTAGCATGTGACTTTTCGCTAAAGAATGCGATGAAGTCTAATACTCCACCTTCTGTCTACCTTAAGCTCTATTCACAACATCGTGCAGGACATTCTGACTTCTTGCCAGTTTACACAGATGGCTCAAAGTCGAAATCGTGTTTGGGATCTGCAGCTGTTTTTCCAGATAACACTATATCTGAACAGATTCCCCTTGAATGCAGCATATACACTGCAGAGAGAGAGAGAGAGAGAGAGAGAGAGAGAGAGAGAGAGAGAAAGAAAGAGAGAGAGTGCTCTAGATCAGCGGTTCCCAACTTTATTTGACTCACAAACCCCTTTCAACATAATATTTTTATTGCAAACTCCTAAGCCTATATTTTCTGAAATTGTATAAAAGTACTGAATTTTCATATAAATTTCCAGCATTACGTTTTTATAAGTGACATTGCGTAATAAAAATTAAGTATTATTTATACTTTGTAAAGCAGTCATTAATTAGTCCAAACTAGGTTTCAAACAGCCTAAGAGTAGAAAACTTGGTTCTTGTCCAAATTAATCAGTCCAAACTAGAGTTTGAACAGGCTAAGAGTAGAAAACTTGCTTCTTGCCCTAATGGTAGCCGAGCATTCTGGTCTCTTGCCAAAGCTATTGCCTGCAACTTTTGCCCATCTCTGCTCCCACCTCTGTCCAAACCAGATGGTTCTGTTGTGACTTCAGCCAAGAATAAAGCTGACCTGCTAGCATTCCATTTTTCTTCCATCTCATGTATTAATGATCTTGGTAAAACACCTCCCACCATTCCCAACACGCTCCATTCAATGCCTCCTGTGGTCTTCCGTCAAAGGGATGTCAGAAGGATTTTGACGAATCTTGATGCTAAGAAAGCTCCAGGTCCTGATGGTATTTCTCCACTTGTTCTCAAAACCTGTGCTCCTGAACTTACTCCTATTCTTTGCCACCTTTTTTCACTTTCTTATTCCAAAGGTGTTTTTCCTTCTGCTTGGAAATTTTCTCATATCCAGCCAGTTCCTAAAAAGGGTGACAAATCCCTCCCATCCAATTATCGTCCCATTGCAATTACTTCTACTCTTTCTAAAGTAATGGAGAAATCAATTAACCGCCAACTCTTAAACTACCTAGAAACCTTCCGTCTGATCAACGATCGCCAGTATGGATTCAATCAGAGTTGATCCACTGAGGTTATGGCTTATGTTACCTATTTATGGACTAATTCAATGGAAAGGTTCGGTGAAACACAAGTAGTTGCTCTTGACATCTCAAAGGCTTTCGATCGTGTTTGGCATAAAGGTCTTCTAAACAAGCTTCCATCTTATGGTTTGCCAACTGTTGTTAGTAATTGGTTATCTAGTTTTCTCTCTGACCGCTCACTGAGGGTGATGGTAGATGGCTCTCTGTCTTCTAACTTCTCCACTAATGCCGGTGTCCCCCAAGGTTCAGTTCTTTCCCCCACTCTTTTCCTCTTGTATATTAATGACCTGCTTCCATTGACTGGAAATCCTATCCATAGTTTTGCCGATGATAGCACATTGCATTCCACTTTCCATTTTGAGAAACCTTGTCCTGCTCAATCAGCTTCAACTTCTCGAAAATCTGCTACCAATTCCTTAAATGGCAATTTTCAGGTAAAGTGGGGCAAAGACAACTTGGTTGATTTCAATCCTTCTAAAATTCAGTCTTGTCTTATATCTCACAAAAAGGATTCTTTTGCTCCTATGCTTATCTTTAGTGACACTCCAATTTCTAGGCAAAATGATATATCTCTTTTGTTGAATACCCTGACTTCTAATCTCTCTTGGCACAAGCACATTATAAATATTGCTTCCTCTGTATCTAAAAAACTTGGTTTTCTCTTTTGCTCTCGGCGTTACTTTTCTTCCAAACAGCTGCTCACTCTGTATAAATCGCAAATCCACTCTGCCATGGAATATTGTTCGCACATCTGGGGTGGTGCCCCCAAAACCTCTCTCAGGCTTCTTGATTCCATTCAGAAGAGGGCAGTTAGGTTAATTAATGATTCATCTCTAACAGAATCTCTTCACTCGCTGTCTCATAGACGTACTGTTTCTGCTGCATGCCTCTTCTACAGATAAATCCGCGGCCACTGTTCTTCTGAATTGGCTTCTATAATTCCCGCTCTCTCTTTCAAAACAGTCCGAACACGTTCCGCCACCAGCCAGCATCCATTTATTGTCCAACTCCAAACTCACAGAACCAACTTTTCATCTTCCTCATTTATTCATTCAACTGCCGTTTTCTGGAACAACCTTCCTTCATATGTATTTCCTGAAAATTACAGTCTACAGAAGTTCAAGTCCAATGTCAACAAATATCTTCTTTCGTCTTCTCAACCTCCAACCCAAGCAAGGTACTAAGTACTATAGGTTCTAATACCTTCGTGTTTGGGGTTTACATAAAAAAAAAAAAAAACATAAAAAAAAAAAAAAATGATAGCCGAGCATTCTGGTCTTTCCAAAGCTATTGGCCTCAATTTTTTCCCACATCTGTTCCTGCCTCTGTCAAAACCAGATGGTTCTATTGCCACATCAGCCAAAGATAAAGCTGACCTGCTAGCAACCTATTTTTCTTCCAACTCATGTATTGATAATCATGGTAAATCACCTCAAACCGTTCCCAGTACACTCCATTCAATGAATCCTGTGGTTTTCCGTCAGAAGGATTTTGATGAATCTGATGTTACGAAAGCTCCAGGTCCTAATTGTATTTCTCCACTTGTTTTCAAAACCTGTGCCCGTGAACTTGCTCCTGTTTTGTGTCGTCTTGCTTCACTTTCTTATTTCAAAGGTGGTTTTGCTTCTGCTTGGAAATTTTCTCATATCCAGCCAGTCCCTAAAAAGGGGTGACAAATCCCTTCCATCCAATTATTCCCATTGCGATTACTTCTGCTCTTTCCAAAGTAATGGAGAAATAAATTAACTGTCAACTCTTATTAAACTATCTGGAAATCTTTCATCTGGTCAATGATCGCCAGCATGGATTCCGTCAGTGTCGTTTCACTAGTGATATTCTGGCTTATGTACATCTATGCAAGAACTTCAGCAAGAGACAGAAAATGGAGTGAAGACATAAGAGAGAAAATGGAAGTGAAAAAGAATATTGACACTATCAAAGAAAAGCGTTTAACATGGTATGGGCATGTAAAACAGATGCAAGAAACTAGATATCTAAAGGCTATCCTGGAAGGAGAAGACAAAGTCCTAGGAGGACATGGATGGATGGAGAATGGGAATGCATGACAGCCCCAGGTTTAACTGACCAAGACACCTTGAACTGCACTTTATGGCGGGAAAAAATTCCTACCAAAAAATAACTTGTAGGCTGGGGAAACCCATTGTAAATGGAAACAGTCCTCTTGGAGAAGATCTATGGACAAATTAAAATTTCATGGACAAATTTCACCAAAAGTTTTTGGTGAATCTCAAGCCATTGGTAATGGCTGGAGTTTCACCAAAAACATTTCAAAGGCTCTTGACATTTCAAAGGCTTTTGATCGTGTTTGGCATAAAGGTCTTCTAAATAAGCTTCCATCCTATGGTACGTGAGCTTTGTAATTGTGTATCTAATTTTCTCTCTGACTGCTCACTGTGGGTGATGGTAGGTGGCTCTCTGTCTTCTTACTTCTCCGCTAATGCTGGCATCCCCCAAGGTTCAGTTCTTTCTCCCACTCTTTTCCTCTTGTATATTAATGGCCTTCTTCCATTGACTGGAAATCCTATCCATAGTTTTGCCGATAATAGACATTACTTTCCACCTTCCAGTTTGAGAAACCCTGCCCTGCTTGAACAGCTTCAACTTCTCGAGCATCCACTGCCAAATCATTAAATGCTGGTCTCCAGGAATTCTTTTTCTTTTTAAAACAAATTCAAATGTATGACCATTTCTAACTGCTGCAGAGACTGTTCTCATATGTAAAGGCAATTGATTTGGGAAGCATAATATGGCTTAAGTAGCCCTTGTGCCAGAAACCACCACCACCACAACAACAACTTTCACTACAGTGGTCTTCAGATAGTCGGCAGTGCCTGTGGTTGATGAGATGGCACCCAATTTCCTAGTGTTGCAAATCATTCCCCATTCAAACTCCCTCAGTTCCTTCCCTTTTTTCCGCATTGCATGGGCTTCATACTGAAAAACTAACAAGCACTACCCATACCATCACTATATATTCTGCACTGATCAGTGATGTCACTTGTAGGTGCTGTGAGATGTGTCCGCTCATGGATATGGGTGGTTGAATGTTTTGGGTTGTGAGTGTATATAACAATCATCGATTTTTAATATGGATGATTGCTGTATGTGTTTTGTTAGTGATATTAGCATAGTTTACAGTGACCAATGGATAAAAGGTGGCAAACTTAGTAATTTTTTCCCCCTGCATCAGTAAGGGAAAAAAAAAATCCTCAATCATTTGTATTATTCTCAACTCTGTCTACTTTAGAAGATAATTTATGCAGTTATGAACAACATGCTGTCTGAAGGTAAGCTTCATAAGATTAAGCCTTCTGTTACCCTCTAAGATTCTTTAGAACTGGCTGTAGTTCCCAGCCCCGGGTGCTAAGCATTTCAAGGCCAAGCAATATTTCTGCAATTTATAGAGTACTCTTCAAAGGCGATTAAAGTTATTTTTAAGTTCTTACATTTCTCTTAAGTCTTATTTTCAAAACCGTTCTATACTTGAAAATCCACAAGCTAGAACACAGAAAGGAAACCCACCTTTCTTTCTTTATCCATATTTCTAGGTCACTAACCAACTAACACTTTAACTGCTTGGCCTCCTAACGGCACTGCCCCTGCCTCCCCATGGCAGGGCCAGAAACCTTGGCAGATAAGTCCTCTTGCCAAGGGCTCAAAGGAGCAAACATGGCAAAACACAGACCATCAGGATATTGAGAACGATAATCCAAAGAGACAAAAGACTGATTGGATGGAGCAACTTGCCATCGTTCTTAATCATCCACTCACTTACTAGTCAGCCTATGAGTAAACTGTCTCCCTTTTTCATCTGAAAGCATCTGGAGGGTATTGCAAGATCTCCCAAGACAGTTAAGAGACTGCAATCAGGAGACTTACTAGTAGAAATCATGAGCCACAGACATTCCGAGAAGCTGTTACAACTCACAAGCTTTGCTGGCATTCTAGTAAAAATATCTCCTCGTGCAGCCCTAAATTCATCTATTAAATGTCACAGAGGAAGAAATAACTCAAGAACTGCAGGGGCAACACATAATTGAAGCAAGACGAATAGTGATTAAAAAAGATAACTTACACCTACCAGAAATATTATTCTCACTTTCAATACACCAAACTTACCCTCCTCTGTAAAAGCAGGTTATTTACTTTGCTGCATCCACCCCTACATTCCAAATCCTTTAAGATATTATAAATGTCAAAAGTATGGCGACTCAAAAACTGTATACAGAGGAGTTCCTGTCTGCCCCAACTGTGGGTCTTCAGACCACATACAAAGTGAATGTACAGCTATAAAAATGACCTGCCCAAATTGCAAAGGTGACCATCCGGCATATTCAGAAGACAGGTGCCTCCGTAGCCAGGTGGGAAGGAGCAGCAGTGCGTAGCACACGCTTCTTGATTAGACTGGGGTTCGAGCCCATCACCACCAAATACGGAGGATGCGGAAAGGTCAGAGAATAACCACCGCATATTCCCGGAGCAATATGGCCTTAGTTGCTAATGCTCCTAAAAACCAAATAACAACAACATATTCTAAGACATGTGAAAATTGGAAAACAGAGAAAAAAATAGTAAAATGCAAGGTTGAGAACAAAGTCAGTTACCAAGAAGCGAGAAATCTAGTTGCACCTACTATGACCAAAAATATGACCTATGCCAATGCTGTAAAAAAGTATCAAACAGTCTCCACTCAAATTGATATAACAATTCCCACTAACAAATCAATTTCTGATTGGGCTAGAAATGTTTTCTTATCAACAACCGAGTTTACGTAAGCAATAATCCAAGTTCTCTGATCAGGCAAATAATACTCCTCTGACAATACCAGCGGCATCTCCTACTCCAGTGATAGATACCATATCTCACAGTAAAAATGCAAATGTAATGAAAAATATTCAGGACACAACCATGGACACAGATGGCACATCCATACAGGAAGATCCCCTTCTAGAAATCTATGCAGAAGAAGAAATAGACACTAGTCGGCCAGTTTTCTCCAAAAAAGATAAACCAAAATTGGAACGTTATAAGCCAGTAACCTTTAAAAAACAGTCAGATACAGCTCCAATTAAACACAAATAATGCCTTGTATTTTGCAATGTAACTTCAGAGCCTTTCGTTGCAACACAGATGATATCCATGAACTAATTTACCTATATGCTCCAGTTGCCCTTTGTCTTCAGGAAACTTACCTAACCTCGCAAATTTCTCCTTCAGTAAAGAACTATTGCCTTTATCGAAGAGATCGTAATACAGCAAATGCTGCCCGTGGTGGTGGTGTAGCAATTCTGATAAATTCAAAGATCCCAACTAAACATATTCCACTTCAAACTGAAATAGAAACTGTTGTTGTTCATATAACTTTGTATTTCAATAACACTTGATTCAATTTGCCTACCACCAAACCATACTTACTCTTTAAAAGATCTTGAAGATCTCTTCATACAGATAACTCCACCTCTCTGTATATTAGGGGATTTTAATGGCCACCACCCCTTATGGGATGATCCTAAACTAGACAGACGTGGTCGACTCATTGAAAGCTTTCTAGAGTCACAAAACCTATCATACTCAATACTGGTGCACACACTCACACACATCTCCCAACTGAACATACCTCAGCAGTAGATCTCTCAATTTGTTCTCCAGTACTGGTCCCAACCATTTTACGTTTTAAATGATCCTATGGGCAGTGACTACTTTCCAATCATATGCAAATTTTTAATATCAAAGACTCCTTCAAGCAAACTCCGCTGGAAATGGAAATTTGTTTGTGCAAACTGGGTAAAATTTCGATCATCAGTCTCTCTTGATGAGGAAAAAATCCAGCTCCAGAATATTGATAAAGTAACAGATTACATCACGTCACATATCCTAAAAGTAGCCAAGGACACAATGCCAATATCAGATATCCTGGTCGCAAGCATTATAATTATTGGTGGAATGAGGAATTCACAAAAGCAAAGAAAGCAAAAATTAAAGCCTGGAATTTATTTCGGCAATGTCCAACCACAACCAACCTCATTAATTATAAGAAGTTAAGGGCAAAAGCACATTTTATACAAAGGCAAGCCAAGAAAGAATCCTGGACCCGTTTTGCATCGACCTTTAACAGAAACACTGGTCCCAAAATTATATGGAAAAAAATTAGACAGTTATCTGGTAAGTTTCCTACCATACCTTCTCCAATCCTCTCCTGGAAGGGGCAAGACCTATTCAGTCCCTTAGATATTGCTAATGCTTTGGGCAATACTTTTGCCTAAAGCATTAGCATCAGCCTATTCTACATCATTTCAATGAATTAAAAGCACTAGAGAAAAGCATGCCATTAGCTTTCAAACTGCCTGCCTTCTTCCATATAACAAACCTCTGCAATACTCTGAACTTTTGCATGCCATTAGAACAGCCAACAATGGTGCTGATGGGCCAGATGGGATTTATTATGTCATGCTACAACATCTATGATGAAGCTTTGCGCCTGCTCCTGGTTTTTTTCAGTTGTATATTTTTAGAAAATGTTTTTCCAGCTTCCTGACATTACTACTGTTTTGGCGTTCCTAAAGCCTGGGAAAAATCCAACCAACCCCCATAGCTATAGACCACTATCTCTCTCTCAAGTTGTCTGAGCAAAATCCTAGAAAAAATTGCCCACAGAAGACTCGTCTGGATCATTGAGTCAGAACATCTAATGTGCCATAGTCAGTATGGCATTCGTAAAAATAGGTCCTGCTTAGATCTTATGGTCAAGGCTGAATTCGCTATTCGAAATGCCTTTGTTAAACATGAACACCTTGTAATGGTTTCAATAAATATAGAGAAGGCTTTTGACACCACCTGGCAACATGGCATACTTAGTGATCTTTACTCTCTTGGTCTGCGGGGCAACTTTCCTATATTTGTTCAGAACTTCCTACATACTAGATCGTTTCAAGTTCAATACCAACATGTCCTCTCCACAACATTCATGTAGGAAGAAGGTGCTCCACAGGGATCAGTACTGAGTGCCACTCTTTTTGCTCTTAAAATAGATTCCATCACCAGACAGCTTCCAAATACAATTGAGACTTACCTTTATGCAGATGACCTTTCTATCTCCTTCCATTCCCAAAATATGAGATCTGTTGAATGGCAGCTTCAGATATCATTGTCGATAGCCATTGAGGCTGGCCAGTGGGCCAGCCGCAATGGCTATCGACTCACAGCAGAAAACAGTTGCTGTCCATTTTTGTAGGCAATGCACACTCCATCCGGATCCTGAACTTCAAATTTCTAATGTCTCTGTCCCAATCACTAACAACATCAGATTTCTAGGATTAATCCTTGACAACAATTTAAATTTTATAGACCATATTAAAATATATATTTACTCCTTGTCTAAAAAAGTTAAACATACTCAGAGCTTTATCTGTCCAAACATGGGGTGCAGATCATACCTCTCTGCATTGGCTATACAGGGCATTAATCAGATCCCGCCTTGATTATGGAGCTCCCATCTATGATTCTGCCAGAACAAGTGCATTATGCTGGCTTGATCCCATTCAACACAGTGCTTTGAGGATTACACTTGGTGCTTTCAGAACGTCACCCACACAGTCTCTACATTGATGCTCACGAGCCCCACTAACGTTATGTAGGAAAACACTGTTACTAAAGTATGCTGTTAAGATACAAAGTTGTGCCTTGCACCCCATTCAGTCATACCTTTTCAATCCACCTTTAGAAAACCTCTACAAAAATAAACCTAGCATAGTGAAACCAGCTGGTCTTCGTCTTCTTGAACTGTCACAGGATTGGAATGTTTCCATCCATTCTGTACCACAAATAGCAACTTACTCTCAACCACCTTCGGCTCTTCCTCCTGTACCAACCTGTGACACTTACCTCTCACCTGTGACACCGACCTGTGACACAAAAGCATCAAAATGTCAGACCACTTCATGCAGCTCACACTCAAAGATATACTGATTTTTCTCCGATTTATACAGATGGCTCTAAATCTAATGCAAATGTTAGAGCACAGCAATGTTTTCAAATATCATTATTTCAGCAACCCTTCCATCTGAATTCAGTATCTTTTCAGCTGAATTATATGCAGTCAAACTAGCTTTAGAAAATCTGTGTTCTGACTGTTCTTTAAAATCCATTATTTATACTGATTCCCTTAGCTCAATCATGGGATTATCTTATTCTTCAGATAAAGTTCACCCTGTTCTAGATGAAATTAGGTTATTGTTACAAATTGAAAAACACCATCAACTGGTCGCCTTCTTTTGGATTCCAGCACATTCTGGTATTTTAGGCAATGAACTGGCTGATAAATCTGCAAAAAATCCAACTACCTTAGATTTAACCAATATCCCTGTTCCGGTATTAGACTATGTACTAACCATTCAGGCTGCATGCCTGTCAGAATGGACAGCACTCTGGCACTCGCAGACTAATAATAAACTTTTTCAGTTTAAACAGGATCCGAAAATTTCGCGCTTCAATGTCCATACATCGAGACAAGAAGTAGTAGTCCTTTCAAGAACAAGAATAGGTCATACCCATCTGACCCACCTCCTTTTATTCACAGGAGATGATCCTCATTAATTATAAGAAGTTAAGGGCAAAAGCACATTTTATACAAAGGCACATTTTATACTGTGAAACATATTCTGATTGACTGTCTCTACTATAAAGAAGACAGAACTTCAACTTTGCTATTACTGATTAATCTTTGTAAACTAATAACTGTAGAAAATCTCATTGGTGACAAAGCAAATCTTTCTGAATTATTTAACTTCCTCAGGCAAACTGGACTTTTTAATCATTTCTGTTTTCAGATTTTTTTCTGTCACAGATTAAAAATTTCTAATTTTTTTATATAATAAATGATTAGGTGCATTATAGCCATAGCAGCTTATGCACCATTAAATCCCCTTAACAACAACAAGCTTCAGTTCCAGAATGAAGTATGCAGATGCAAATATGCACATTTTGTGATAGAGCTGGTATGCTTCCACAAAAAAACCACAACCTGTTGACAACTGTGATGCAAGTATATTGGCTACTAAAAACAATTACAAATGAAACTGCCAACCTTGCGGTTACATCAGAGTAATTGGGGGCCCAGTCATGTTCCCTCCCCTTTTCTAAGTTACCAAGTTTTGCAGACAACATCCTGTTAAGTTATTTCTTTTGCAGATGATCTTTATTACTTTGGTTGCCCTTCTTTGAACCCTTTCTAGAAGTTTAATGTCTTTTTCTCCATCCATTCTCCAGGCCTGAATTTAATATTCCACTTGGGGTCTCTCTATCACCTTATAAAAAGGAATAATGGATCTCTTTTCCCTACTTGTGAAGAATTGATAAACTTTTGGTACACAATGTCTAGTGAATGGTCTATTGGTGCATTCTTTGTTGCCCATTTACAGTGCACAAAAAACTTATATTTTTGTGTAACTCTAAATGAGATGTCCTGGATGACCTATTGGTGCATTCTTTGCTGTCCATTTACAGTGCATGAAAAACTTCTTATCTTTTTGTTTTGAAGACTAAAATAAATGCACAAGGCATAATGTGTTATGGGTGAAATTAACTGTATAATATTGGTGTAAATACACTATAGTTTACCCATAAATTTGCCGACCAGGCTAGCCGGGTGGGTAAAGTGCCTGCCTGGCAACCCAAAGGTCGTGGGTTCGAATCCCGCCTCGGGCTTGGATCAGAGTAAATTCAAAAACTTTGGCAGGTGCATTATGGCCACAGAAGCCGATGCGCCAACAAAAAAAAAAAAAAAACCATAAATTTAACTACATAAATAGTGTAACAGCATCGTTTGATTTTATCTCATATTGTGGCTACCTTCACAACGAGATACAAGATATTGCACTACTTCGAATAAATAACGTTTCTCTAGTAGAGGAGACTAATATTATTTATTCTCGGTGGGCACCACCACCCAGACGAATTTCAGAACTTGTCGGTTCACTCATCGGTGGGTGGGCAGGTACCCTGATAATGTAGACATGCCATCACGGTTGCGAAGTTAGTTCCACAATAAGAGAGATGTCAGATGGTGAAGATAATGACAATATTTTGAAGACTAAATGCACAAGGCATAATATGTTATAGGTGAAGTTAACGATGTAAAATCTGTGTAAATACAGGGTTGTTAAAATTAAAGTATCCCTATGTAGAGGGCTCTGGAGCGAGTTCTATGGCTCATACTGAAGAGACATTTGGACAACAGGACATTTTGTACAATAAAGGATGCCCTCGCCATTTATTGGGAAAAAAAAAATTTGTCACTATATGGCGCTGTGGCAATACAAATCACTTGAACAGCACTACAATTGTTCAATGTGTCCTCCATTTTGGCCAACAACAGTTTCCATTCGAAGAACAGCATTTTATACAGCAGAACGTAACATGTCAACTGGAATAGCCAACATGTGACATCTAATGCTGTCCTTCAGATCTGCCAGAGTTTGACATCCTTCCCGATACACCTGGTTCTTCAAAAAATCCTACAACCTGAAGTCGCACGGGGTGAGGTCCAGTGATCGGGGTAGCCAAGATGTCTGACAACGACTGATGACCTGTTCATCTGTAAAATGTTGCCTTATCAATCTTTGGACACAACAGTGGATGTGGGGTGGTGCACCATCTTGCATGAATGTGGTATCCTGAACACACCGACGTTGTTGCAGCTCTGGTATTGTGAAATTTGCCAACATTTCATAATATCGCTGTCCAGCGATGGAACAAGTGCGGGGTCCAGTCTGTGTTACCTGTTCAAAAAAATATGGCCCAATTATGAATGTGGCCGTAAATTCACACGACACTGTCACTTTTGGAGAATGCAATGGGACCTCTTGGATAATTTGAGGGTTTTCTGCTCAAATGTGACAATTGTGCATATTCACTTCTCCATTTAAGGAGAAGTGGGCTTCATCACTCCAAAGGATGTTCCATAACCAAGTGTTATCCACTGTCATTCGTGCCAGAAACTGAAGTGCGTATGTGAAATGAATATCTGCATCACCATGCTTTATCTGCTGTAGCATGTGCATCTTGTAAGGATAGTACTACAACACCTGACGCATTATTAGTCTTACAGTGGAATACGGCATATCCACTTCACCAGAAACAGCTGGCACACTTGCGCTACCACACGGAGATTGACTTGATAAATCCACTACAGCTATAGCCACATCTTCAAACGAGAGAAGTCCACTCGTTTTCAACCTCTACATGGTTGAACACCAAGATGTCCTATCGCTTCAAATTTTGCAATAATTTTGCGGACAGCACAAACAGTCATAGGTCCACCTGTGCCTTATGCGCTTCTGACGCCTGAATTATCTGATGGCCGCAGCTGCATTGTTGCTGTTCTGATAGTACAGCTTCACTAATAGCACCTTTTTCTGCAATGTTGTTGGCATTGCAGCTGTAGTGCAGGCAAACATCTACTGTATGATTTTGAAGAGACTGCTTTGCTTTTATACAGTACAGTAGAGCTGAGTAGTGGTGCTTTGGCAATAACTTACATTATTTGCATAATTGTAAGTTATTTGCATAATTGTAACTAAGATAGTTACGTGCCATACAGTGACAAATTTTGTAACAAATTTTTTTTTTCCAATGAATGGCGAGCACATTCTTTATTGTACCTGTTTTCCAAATTTCTCTTAAGTATGAGCCTTATAACTCGCTACAGAGACCTGTACATAGGGATACTTTAATTTTAACAACCCTGTACACCATAGTTTACCCATAAATTTAGCTACATAAGTAGTTAAATTTATGTTTAACTTTTAATTTAACTTTAATTTCATGCATTCAAAAACTGAGAAACATATCATCTCTGAGCAGTGCAGACGAGCTGCAAGAGTAGCTCATGGTGTGTTGTCAATGATATACAGGAATTTTTCCAGCAGGGATAAGGAGGTGATTATTCCCTTGTATAAGGCAATGGTCAGGCCACACCTAGAGTACTGTATACAGGTCTGGAAGCCTCATTTCAAGAAGGATGTAGAGCTGCTGGAACGGGTACAGAGAAGGGCAACAAGATTAGTGAATGGAACAAAGGGTTGCTCTTACGAAGAAAGGCTTAAGTTTTGCAAATTACAGGGTCTGGAGACTAGGCCCCTGCGAGGTGATCTGATTGACGTGTATAAAGCCTTGAATGGTTTGAGAATGCTTAATGCGGATGGGATTATTCTTCCTCTTGCTCAGAATAATCGCCTGAGAGGGCATAAATTCAAATTGAGGAAAGACGGTTGTAGGATATATGTGTGGAAGTTTGCCTTTGGCCAGCGGGTGGTTGGTTGGTGGAACCGACTTCCATCATTTGTTGTTGAAGTTGATAGCCTAAACAAATTTAAGGCTCAACTGGACAGGTATTTCGAACGAACGGAGGGGTGAAATGGGAGTGGTGTGTTTTTTTTTGGCTGATGCTTGCTTTCTTGCATCATATGCCTCTACTAATGCTAATTACTTGAATTCAAGTTTTAAATAAACATTTATTGCAATAATAAATATTCTGAAAAAAAAAAATCATTAAAATATTGGGAAAATGTTGCCCTTTTTCATACCAAAGGGCGTAGAGGGGTTAGCAGGTTCCCCGAAATTGAAACTAAAAATGACAGGTACTCTGGGCAGTTATTCTGAACAACTGCAATTAGAGGAATACCAATTACTATCGCACTACACAGAACACTAAATTCATTGAGTTGTGTCATTTCAATACTGGTAATACCAATAAGTTGCAATAAGCCCACATATGCTCAGAAGACTGCAGGAAAGCATTCTGTTGGAACTCAAACAGATATGACAATTCCACCAAAAGAATGTTTTGCTCCCATTGCACGCTACTTAGTACGAAATACTCAATCAGCTGACAGTCCCATATTGATGCCACTTACTGCTCCACCTCTAACTAAACCACATAATGTGGAGACGACCAAAGAACTTGACTTGCTACCTGCAACAAATGAAAAAAATGAAGATAGTGGTGAAGAAAACAAATGAAGATGCAACGTTGGAACTTTTTTGTGTAAAAAGATATGGACACTGGATAACATCCATATTTCCTCAAAAATGATAAATCCATGACACCTGAATTCCTTGGAAGTGCACAGACAGACCCATCAAGTCTCAATGTCCACATTCAAATGTTTGCAGCGAAACTGCCATGGTTTCGCTGCAAACCACGGTTAAAATTTGGCAATAGCACAGTTAAAAATTTTTTAACAGTGGTATTGCCAAATAGTGAAAACATCATGGCTCTCATTCGTAAGTATGAGACAATGTGCTTCTGCTTACAGGAGGCATATTTAAAGGCAAATGAAGACCCTTATGTGCATAGTTATACTATCATAGTGAAGGACAGAGGACCTGCCTATGGAGGCATTTGTCATTTTTGTGGGTAACGATACCCCATTCAACCTATGCCACTGACTACTAACATAGATGCTATAGTGATTTGTCTCTCTAAGTTCCCTCAATCTGCTCAGTCTATTTCTGACCTGAAAATGACATCTCACAGGCAGACCCTGATCTCATTAAATGATTGTCATCCTCCTTTTCTATTACTAGGGGATTTCAGTCGACTTAGTTCTCTGTGTGGTAGTGCTAACATTAATAGAAGCAGTCGGATTATACTATATGTTAAGCAATGACCTTGCTCTTTGAAAGGTGGGCTCTAATACCTTTTCCACACTCCTACTCATACATTTACTGATCTTCATCTTTCCATCTGTTCCACATCGCTCTTTCCTGTGTGTAATTGGGAGATTGAATAAAACTGTTATGTGGTAGTAATCGCTTCCATATGATATCCCCCTTTGCAATGAGACATCATGCTGTCTGGAATGCCTTCAAATATCTGGAAACATTTAATGACACAGTTTAGTACATCACAGAAAGTATTGTCCAAGTAGTGGCAATTGCAATTGTGAAGATATTGACTCAGTTTGCACAATTCCCAAAACTGTGGTGGAAGGCAGAATGCACAGCAGTAAGGCATGAGGGATATTTTGTTGATATCGTACCACAGAAAATCTAACAGCCTTCAAGAGCATGAGACAAAGCATGTTATGCTAGATATCAGAGTCAGAAGAAATTTGAATTCACTTCACATCTTCCACCAGCTGGTTGCTAACACGAAAAGTCATCTGGGACAATGTACGGAAAATGAAGGGCAAATACGCATCACACTCTTTCTCAATTCTAGAGCATAATAGATGTGCAGTTGTAGACCGAACTGCAGCTGTAGATTGAACCCAATTGCAAACACTCTTTGGGAGATTATTTTATTATTATTATTATTAGCCATATGGTGCAAGGAAGCCTGTGCTTATGCTGTGCCGCCTCCGTAGCCAGGCGGGAAAGAACAGCAGTGCGTAGCACACGCTTCTTGATTAGACCGGGGTTCGAGCCCGTCACCACCAAATACGGAGGATGCGGAAAGGTCAGGGAATGACCACCGCATATCCTGGAGCAATATGGCCTTAGTTGCTAATGCTCCTAAAAACCAAACAAACAAACAGCTTATGCTGCACCAGCTAAAAAAAAAAAAATTTCTGAATTACACCGAGAGAGAGAGAGAGAGTGTCAGAAGTAGAAAGGAATCACCAAGAAAGAGAAGAATGATGGTATCCAGCTCAGGACCATGGGTGTGCCAATCCTATACTCACCAGATGTGAGCCCCCAGGGTTTGCCTAAGTGTCTACAAAAACATTTTACACTCCAGAATTTCAGGCCCTCAAGCAAAAATCTGAAAAACAGCAATTGAAGCTGCCCTCAAAAGGCTTTGAAGTCTAAATTCAGCTCTTTGCACAATAATAGTGGCACTCTTTATCCCAGGCTAGTGCCATTGGACCAGACAACATCCATTATGTTGTCTGGCCCAATTTATGTGTGAAAGATGTTTAATCTTTCACCAGAATCTATGGATTGTGTGCTCTGTCTCTACAACAGAAACTGTCTCAAAGAGAATTGCTAGGACCAGCAACTTGTGCAAGGTCCTAGAAAGAATGGTCAGTACTCTGCTCATGTAGTATTTATAAGCTAATGACCTTCTTTCTTTGACACAGTGTAGCTTCAGAAGAAACAGGTCAACACTCAACCATATAATTTAACTGGAAACATCTATTTGTGATGCTTTCCTGAAATATAAGCACCAAGTGAAAATGTGTATGACATGGCTTGAAGATTTGTAATTTTAAAAGATATTTACAATTGGTCCTAGGGGATACATGGCCAATATTATTAAAATTTCCTCTCAAACTGATCCTTTCAATGTCATGTGGGATCTACTCTCTTGGCCATTTTGCCAACAAGAGTGAGTTTCTCAAGGATTAGTCCTAAGTGTCTAAATATATAATATCAAAGTTATTCCCTGCATCCACAAAAGAACTGGATGCAGGGAATAACTTTGATATTATATATTTGGATCTTAGAAAGGCTTTTGATACTGTTGCACATGGAAGACTGCTGCACAAATTGGAGCAGTGTGGCATTGGAGGCAAATTGCTGCTATGGATAAGGGGATGGTTGAGTGGCAGAAGACAGAGTGGTAATCAATGGACACTGCTCAACGTGGACTAATGTTATTAGTGGAGTTCCTCAGGGTTCAGTGTTGGGTCCGTTGTTGTTTTCGGTGTTTATGAATGATATTGATGATGGGATATCAAGTTTAATGTCCAAGTTTGCAGATGATACAAAGGTTGGCAGGGTTGTTAAGGACACCACTGACGCTATGCTGCTGCAACAGGATCTGGAAAGGTTGAACAGATGGGCTGAGAGGTGGCAAATGAAGTTTAACATTGACAAATGTAAAGTACTACATATGGGAAACAGTAACCCCAGAGCAACGTATCAACTCTGCGGTACTACACTGACAGTGGTGGAGAATGAAAAGGACCTGGGGGTAATTGTGCAGGCAGATATGAAGTTCTCTGAGCAGTGCAGACGAGCTGCAAGAGTAGCTCATGGTGTCTTGTCAATGATATACAGGAATTTTTCTAGCAGGGATAAGGAGGTGATTATTCCCTTGTATAAGGCAATGGTTAGGCCACATCTTGAGTACTGTATACAGGTCTGGAGGCCTCATTTCAAGAAGGATGTAGAGCTGCTGGAATGGGTACAGAGAAAGGCAACAAGATTAGTGAATGGAACAAAGGGTTGCTCTTACGAAGAAAGGATTAAGTTTTGCAAATTACAGAGTCTGGAGACTAGGCACCGGCGAGGTGATCTGATAGAGGTGTATAAGGCTTTGAATGGTTTGAGCATGCTCAATGCCAATGGGATTCTTCATCTTGCTCAGAATAATCAGCTCAGAGGGCATAAATTCAAATTGAGGAAGGACGGATGTCGGATAGATGTGCGGAAATTTGCCTTTGGCCAGCGGGTGGTTGGTTGGTGGAACCGACTTCCATCACTTGGTGTTGAAGTTGATAGCCTAAACAAATTTAAAGCTCAACTGGACAGGTATTTCCAGCGAACGGAGGGGTGAAATGGGAGTGGTGTGTTTTTTTTTTTTTTGGCTGATGCTGGATAAGCTTGCTTTCTTGCATCATATGCCTCTACTAATGCTAAGTGTAACATTTTTTTGCTATCACAGTTAATTCTAATTCTGAACAGCACCATCCAACCATTAACAGTACCCTCTTTGTTGATGACTTTAGCATCTTTTCACAGTCATGCAACATGAGAGTTATTGAAGGGCAATGGTTAATGGGTTCAGTTTTTCATCCCAGAAGCCCATTTGTATCCACTTTTGTTTGAAGCGGAGCTTTCACCTTGAACTCGTACTAAAGCTCGGACAAAACACGATCACAGTAGCACCCGAAACAAAAAATTTCTCAGGCTTACATTTGATAAAAAGTTGACATTTTTGCAACACATCTGTCAACTTCAAACAAAGTGCACTGAGTTTGTAAATGTTTTTGGCCATATGTCCAACAAGTGTAAACTCTAGAAGGAAGGGGATGAATCAGATTGGTCCACTTGATATTGATGGGTCAACTGTTGATGATCCTGCTCAGGTAGCTAACAAACTAAATGAATATTTTGCATCGACATTCACACATGAGGAGTTATTCAGCGAGGGGAATGCCAGAGGTGTATTCAACTCTAGCAGTAATCTACAGAATCTTGAAATAACTGGGAGTAAAGTGGAGGAGAAACTGTTGAAGATAAACACAAGAAAGGCACCCGGGGTGGATGGGATCTATCCAGTTATATTAAAGGAGGCAGCAAAGGAAGTAAGCAAACCCTTAGCCATAATTATGAGAGCTTCCTTGGACTCAGGGGAGGTACCAATAGACTGGAAATGTGCAAATGTGACCCCAATTCACAAAGGAGGATCAAAGGCTGACACAAGTAATTATAGACCTGTGAGCTTAACTTCTGTTCCAGGAAAATTAATGGAGGCACTGGTTAAAGAAGCACTGCAGGATCATTTAGACAAGACTTCAGTTATAGCTCGGACACAGCATGGTTTTGTTAAGGGGAAGTCTTGCCTGACCAATTTGATTGGATACTATGATGCAGTCACAAAAGAACTGGATGCAGGGAATAGCTTTGATATTATATACTTGGATCTTAGAAAGGCTTTTGATACTGTTGCACATGGAAGACTGCTACACAAATTGGAGCAGTGTGACATTGGAGGCAAATTGCTGCTATGGATAAAGGGGTGGTTGAGGGGGAGAAGACAGAGAGTGGTAATCAATGGACACTGCTCATCGTGGACTAATGTTATTAGTGGAGTCCCTCAGGGCTCAGTGTTGGGTCCATTATTGTTTTCTGTATTTATAAATGATATTGATGATGGTATATCAAGCTTAATGTCCAAGTTTGCAGACGATACAAAGGTTGGCAGGGTTGTCAAGGACACTACTGACACTATGCTGCTGCAACAGGATCTGGAAAGGTTGAGCAGATGGGCTGAGAGGTGGCAAATGAAGTTTAACATTGACAAATGTAAAGTACTACACATGGGAAACAGCAACCCCAGAGCAACGTATCAACTCTGTGGTACTACACTGACAGTGGTAGAGAATGAAAGGGACTTGGGGGTGGTTGTGCAGGCAGATATGAAGTTCTCTGAGCAGTGCAGACGGGC
The DNA here is from genome assembly GCF_048544385.1 of Mastigoproctus giganteus. Classification (NCBI taxonomy): domain Eukaryota; kingdom Metazoa; phylum Arthropoda; class Arachnida; order Uropygi; family Thelyphonidae; genus Mastigoproctus; species Mastigoproctus giganteus. The sequence continues at coordinate 139,429,615 of NC_143585.1, read as the reverse complement.
TGCAAGAGTAGCTCATGGAGTATTGTCAATGATATACAGGAATTTTTCCATAAGGAGGTGATTATTCCCTTGTATAAGGCAATGGTCAGGCCACACCTAGAGTACTGTATACAGGTCTGGAGGCCTCATTTCAAGAAGGATGTAGAGCTGCTGGAACGAGTACAGGGAAGGGCAACGAGATTAGTGAATGGAACAAAGGGGTGCTCTTACGAAGAAAGGCTTAAGTTTTGCAAATTACAGTGTCTGGAGACTAGGCACCAGTGAGGTGATCTGATAGAGGTGTACAAAGGGTACTAGGAAAGTTTTGCAATATGACGCAACAATGAATCACAGGAAGCTGCTTGTTGCTGCATGTTGAGACATGTTCATACGTGCATAGTAGCCGCCGCGCCAAGTCGATGGGCTCAGTTATTCATTAGTAGTGAGAGTGTAAAGTGCTTGCGATGGCATCGTGGTCACGAAATGAGATAAGGACAGTTTTGCGGTATAATTTCGTGCGTGGTTTAACCATAGACCAGTGCTTAGAAGAAATGACTCTTGCACTAGATGATGATTGTCCACATCGTACAACGATATTCAGGTGGTATAGAGAATTCCAAAGGGGAAATTTCACTCTGGAGGATTCTGAGAGGCCGGGAAGGCCACGAACGTCAGTTACGGAGGAAAACGTTACTGCTGTGAGGAAAATGCATGACGAAAACAGGCGAGTGACCTACCAACAGATAGAGGATACTTTGGGCCTAAATGCACCAGCAATTCGTTCGATTCTGCAAGATCATTTGCACGTGAAGAAACTTTGTTCTCTCTGGGTGCCGCATCAACTGACTGAAGAGCAGATGACACGACGTGTGACTTGGTGCCGGGAGATGTTAAAAAAGTTTGATAAGGGACAATCTCGGTATGTGAACAACATCGTGACAGGTGACGAGACTTGGCTGTACTATTACGATCTGCCGACCAAGGCTCAAAACAAAGTTTGGGTCTTTGATGATGACGACACACCCGTAATTGTCAGAAAATCCCGATCTATAAAGAAGAAAATGATAGCTGTATTTTTCAAATCGAGTGGAATTGTGGAACGTGTTGTTTTGGACACGCAGAAGACAGTCACAGCTAAGTGGTATACTGAACAATGCCTGCCTAAAGTCATTGGATCTATGAAAAACCTGCGGCCAAAGTCAAGAATGGACACCTGGTACCTCCATCACGAAAATGCTCCAGCTCACCGCGCCAAAGCCTGCACCGAATATTTGACCACGACAGGACTGAAACTTCTCGAGCACCCTCCCTACAGTCCAGACCTTGCTCCCTGCGACTTTGCACTGTTCCCGCATGTGAAAATGAAGCTAAAAGGGAGGCGGTTTTCCAGTGATGAGGACCTTCTACGGGCTTGGGACAACGAGTGTGCTTTACTCCCTAGTGAAACTTGGCAGAACTGGTTTAAAGATTGGTTTCGGAGGATGGAGAGGTGTATTGAATGTAGAGGAAATTACTTTGAAAAAATTAAATAAACAAAGCTGTATTGCAAAACTTTCCTAGTACCCTTTGTATAAAGCCTTGAATGGTTTGAGCATGCTCAATGCTGATGGGATTCTTCCTCTAGCTCAGAATAATCACCTGAGAGGGCATAAATTCAAATTGAGGAAAGGCAGATGTAGGATAGACGTGCGGAAATTTGCCTTTAGCCAGCAGGTGGTTGGTTGGTGGGACAGACTTCCATCCCTTGTAGTGGAGGTTGATAGCCTAAATAAGTTTAAGGCTCAGCTGGACAGGTATTTTGAACGAACAGAGGGGTGAAGTGGAAGTGGGGGGTTTTTTTTTTTTTTTTTGGGCTGATGCTGCATAAGCTTGCTTTCTTGCATCAAATGCCTCTACTAATGCTAATGCTAAGTGTGGCAGAGATCATTGCATGTTACTTCAACTTGATCATGCACTCGTATGCTCTAAATTAGGTTATGGGGTCCCAGGTGTATTTGCTGGCTAGCAACATACTGCAGTGACTTGACACAGTGAACAATCAGGCAAATTGGTATTGCTACTGCAGCATTCCAAATATCTCCTGTCCTGAGTCCATATGTTGAAGCAACCGAACCATCCTGCTTTCTCTGACAAAAGCAATTTTCATTACGTGAACTAAACTCCCTGCCAGACCACCCTATGTGAGCATCTGTTTTTGAGCTATTTTGGGAAAACCTATAATGGCAGCAAGTCTGCCAGCCATCTCTTTGGTATTCGTATTCAAGATTTACTGAGGGCATTAAACATCACAGTAGACAGTGTGGGCCCCAAGTGATAGTATCCACGAGATTTTCTTGAGCGATAAATAAAGTGCTTTTCTGAGTGATTCCATTCTGTTTTCTTTCCAGTGTTTTTCTTATCCTCAGTTCTTTTGAAGTGGTTCTGTACTTAACAGATTTTGTGTAAGAATCCGGGAAGGAAAATCACCTTTATTTTCTTAGTGTATTAATTAATTTTTTCACTAACAAACTAACCTCTCAAGGCACTTGGTCGCTTGTTGGCACTGCTCTTGCCTCCCTGTGGTGGGGCCAGAAACCTGAAAGGAAAAAGTAATCCTTTCAGGGCTAAAAGGAGCAAAAATACAAACCAGGTTTCACCTGCATCTATGGATCAAACTGAACACTATCGGCAGCAAGATGTGACCCAAACCATCTCTCCACTCTTTCTAATTTTACATTCCTTATCAGACCAACCAGTTAAACTTTCTCCCTTTGTAATACAGAGGTGTCTAGAACATGTAGCTGGTTCACCGAAAATGGTTCGCCGCTTGAAATCAGATGACCTACTTATAGAAGAAAAAATTGTACAATAGTTACGAAACCAGAATGTCATTCATGCGAAAAGAATTCTTATCAAAAAGGATGGAAACTTGATACCAACCTGCACTATCATACTTACTTTCAACACACCTATCCTACCAACATCAGTGAAAGCGAGATACCTGAATTGCCAGGTGTAGCTATACATCCCCAATCCAATAAGATGCTTCAAGTGTCAAAAGTATGGCCATTTTCGCAAACGGTATGCAGAGGACTAGCTATTTGTGCGGCCCGTGGCTCAAAAGATCATAATGATAAAGAATGCAATGCACAGTCTACTCGGTGTCCAAACTGCAAAGGAGACCACCCTGCCTACTCCAGAGACTGCAGTATATGGAAAAGAGAGAAACAAGTACAGAAATATAAAACTGAGTATAAGGTTACATACCAAGAAGCTAAAAGGCAGATACCATTACTCCCAGCAGTGAGATCATACACAGGAGCAATGGTAGTCCAGAAAACAAATGTAATTGCATCACAAACTGACATCAGTTCTGCCTAACATCTCAATAGCGGACTGGGCATGTACTCTCCTCTTGCAGACAAAAACAAAAGCTGATCAGGCAATAAATACTCCAATTATAATTCTGCCAGATGCTAAAGATCCAACATAAACTGGCAGTGCAAATCCCACCAAATCTGTAGACAAAAAAAAAGAAAAAATACTGATACTATGGAAATTGACAAAAAGGAACAAGATGAACCAGTCCTGGAACTCTACGTAAGTAATGATATGAACAGTGGTGGTCGACCAACTTTCCCTAGAAAAGAAAAAATCAAAACAGATCGGTGCAAACAGGCAGCCCAATGTAAATCATTGGAATCAACAACTAAGTCCAAATAATGCATACACTTCTTCAGTGGAATTGTTGTGCGCTTCGAAGTAACCTTAATGATATCAAAGATCTGATTTCTATCTTTAATCTTGCAAGTGTTTGTTTACAAGAAACCAACCTAACTCCGCACATGAGCATTTCAGTCAAGCACTACAATATATATAGGCAAGATAATAAAACCACAACAACCACTCATGGAGGGGTCGCCATTCTGGTAGACTCTAATATTCCATCCAGGCATATCCAGCTGGAAACGCCTCTTGAAGCAGTCGCGGTACACATCGTGACAGGAATTACCCTTACAGTGGTTTCACTATATTTTCCACCTAACCATACATATACACTGCAAGACTTCGAGGACTTAATTGACTAATTACCATCACCTTTCTATCTGATGGGCGATCTTAATGGACATCATATCATTTGGGGTTCACTTCATACAGACAAAAGAGGACAAATAATTGAAAAATTTCTAGATAGCAGGAATTTGATACGCTTAAACACGGGTACTCACACCCATGTCCATTTACCAACAGGGAGCGCTTCTGCAATCGATCTCGCCATCTATTCCCCGTCTCTCTTTCCTGTTCTCGACGGATCTGTTTCAAATTATCCCTATAACACTGATCATTACCTAGTTGATTGTCATCTATTAACAAATGACATACTGCAATCTATAAGAGGTAAAAAGTGGAAATTTCACAAAGCAAACTGCGAAAAATACCAGTGTGCTGCTGCTTTAGATGAGAAAACTATAAGACATTGTGATATCAATAGTGCTTTTACTTATGTTACAAACCAGTTCATCTCTGCAGCAAATATTTCAATACCAAAGACCACTAATCAGTACCATAAACATTACAAGCAGTAGTGGAATGTGGAATGCCTGGAAGCAAAGAAAGAGAAAAATAAAGCTTGGAATCAAATTCAGAAAGTCAAAATCAAATTCACCAACACTAATCTAATCTCATAAAATATAAGAAAGCCAGAGCTTTATAAAAGGACGTTATATACTTCAGAAATCTCAAAAGAGTCCTGGATGTCTTTTGTTAATAAAATTAATAGAAATACCAACACTAGAATTATCTGGAATGAAATTGGACAAATCTCAAGTAAATATTCAACAGCCCTCAAACCGATAATGAGCTGGAAAGGCCATGACATAACTGATTCAGAAAAAATTGCAAACCTACTAGGAGAAACTTTAATGAGCTGGAAATGCCATGACATAACTGATTCAGAAAAAATTGCAAACCTACTAGGAGAAACTTTAGAGGAACTATCAGCTACATCATCATATAGACCAGTCTTTCAAAAATATAAAGCTCAAATTGAAAAATACAGAATTAATTTCTGCACAACTCATGAAATTCTATACAATCAACCCTTCACTATAAATGAACTACATAAAGCCTTAGCCAAATCAAAACAAAGTGCAACAGGTCCGGATGGAATCCACTATCAAATGATTAAGCATCTCACCAAAAATTCCTTATGCATGCTCCTGCTGCTTTATAATAAGATATACCTTGAGCACACATATCCAGACTCTTGATGGCATTCATTTGTGTTGGCCTTTCCAAAACCACTCAAATCCAAATAATTATCACCCTATTTCCCTCACTAGCTGTATTAGTAAAACTTTAGAAAGAATGGTGAATGATTGGTTAACATGGTTTCTACTTGCACAAACTCCTTAGTCGAGCCAATGTGGTTTTTCAGAAAAACTGATCAATGCTGGATATATTGACAAAAGCCAAAGCAAACATTTGCAGTGCCTTTCTCCGAAATGAACACCTTGTTTTGATATGTCTTGACATTGAAAAGGCTTTTGATACTACCTGGAGATATGGTATCCTACAGGAATTGCACAAATTGGATTGCAAGGCCATCTACCAAAGTTCCTCCAGAACTTCATGTATGAAAGAACTTTCCAGGTCTGCTACCATAATATTTTGTCTCAAATATACAGCCAAGAACAGGGGGTACCCCAAGGCTCAGTCCTTAGTGCAACCCTTTTTTGCAATAAAAATCAATCCTATCACAGAAGTCATTCCAGAAATGGTAGAAACATATTTATGCAGACAATCTCACTATTTCATGTCACTCACAGAATATGTGGACAATTGAGAGACAGCTTCAATGCGCTATAAATAAAATAGAGACCTGGTGTCTACCTATAATGGATATCGACTCTCAGTACAAAAGACAGCGGCAATACACTTCTGCAGAAAATGAAAGATGCATCCTGACCCAGAACTAAGAATAAGCAATCAACAAATCCCACTGAAACACAGTATCCGACTACTAGAACTAATCATGGATCACAAATTAAATTTCCTAGCCTATATAAAATATCTATGTACAATGTGCGTAAACAAATTAAACATTCTACAAGCAATATCTGCCATGACACGGGGAGCAGATCATTATTCACTTTCGCACATTTATCGAGCAGTGATAAGATCTACATTAGATTATGGTTCTCCCATCTACTCCTCTGCAAGGAAAAGTGTTCTGAACTACACTGCAAAAAATTCAAAACCTTCCCCGACATCCAACATGTCAATAGCTGTATACTCCAAAATGGGAAACTTTATACGAGAACAAACCTAGCATATGCAAACCTGCCACTGTATGACTAAAAGAAATACTTTCACAATGGAACTTAAATATGGATAAAATCTACCAAGATACCCCCACATATCTTCCCTCTGTGGGAAATCATTTCAGCCGACTGTAACATGGACCTCACAAAATGTAAACAAAATAACATCCCAAATTAATATGTGAAACAGCTACATTCCATGCAGGTTTGCATATTCCTTTTATGTTATGCAATTCTCTGATTACTCACATCTGTACACTGATGGCTCGAAAACAGATACACATGTTGGTGCTGCAGTGGTCCTGCTAAATAGAATAATTTCTCAGTCACTTCCAATAGAGTATAATATCCGTAGTGCTGAACTGTTTGCAATAAATCTCATACTAGATCACATTGCCAAAACTTCCCTTGTAAAAAGTATCATTTTTACAGACTCAATTAAGTGCAATATATGCTTTACAGCTACAAAATCAACCGTCTCATCTGTATCTAAGAAAAATTCTTTCCTACTTATTGCTTCTCAAGACTAAAAACCAAAAAGTCAGATTCGCTTGGATTCCTGGACATTCTGGAATACTGGGCAGTGAACGTGCTGATCAGGCTGCCAAACATCCATCAAATGAACATTCTCACCTGCATAAAATTCCACACAATGACTTCAAAAATGTCATTCGAAAAGCCTCTGAAAATATACATAGGCCTGGAAATATCAACAAAACAAACTATATTAAATCAAACAGCAGCCGAAATCCTGGAAATCAAGTTTTTGGGCAAACAGACACAAAGAGGTTATCCTTGCCCAGCTTCTCATCGGCCATACACATTTAACACCCTCTTATCTCTTAATGAAAGATAATCCTCCACAATGCCCTCAGTGTCTAACCATACTAACAGTGAAGCACGTTATCATAGAATGTTCACGTTACCAAACTGCCCACCATTCAGCTTTCAAGTCGCATTCAAATGAACCATTAAGCCTTGAACTCATTATGGGAGAAAACTCGAACATAAAGAACTCTTTACATACCTCAGACTAATATATCTTACCAATCGCATCTAATATTCAAACGTAAGTGTTAACATAACTGAAAATAACAAAACTGGAACAGGTGCAATATATTCAAAGCAGCTTTTGCACCATAAAACTAGAAACAAAACAAAAAAAACAAATGCATAGACAATGTAGTTGAATCATCAAGGCAATCACCACCACCCTGGTATGCTTAAATACCATCATGCAACTTCTCTTGAAAACTGGGGAGAGGCCACTTCTCCAAATTCTGTCTACCAACAACTACCCACCAAGCCGAATACTCGACTTCTTGCTTGTTTTTATTGATGGTCCAAGGTCAGGTCATGTTGGGTTGGCTTCCATCTTTCAGATAACACTATATCTGAGAAGATCCCCAACAAGTGCACCATATACTCACCAGAGTTGTGTGTTATAGAATTAGCCTTGGACCACATAAAAACCTAAAATTGCCAAGGGTGTATGGTGTATACTGATGCTTTCGGTATACAGGCTCTATTGGGGATAAGATATCCTCATCCCTTTTTTGTTCTAAGTCCAGCAGATGTTACATTATATTTCTGATTGTCCATTCAACATCTCTTTCTGCTGGATGTCAAGCCACATTGCAATCAAAGGTAATGAAGTGGCTGATGTGGCAGCCAGGTCACTTTAATCCCAGAACATCCCCTAACCTCTTGAGTTTCATATGCAGACTACAGCAAAGTAATAGGCAATAGATTACTCTCCCAATAGCAACAACCTTGACAATGGAAGGTCAGAAACAAGCTGTATCAGATAAAGCCTGTAATCAAACTGGCAGTCTAGTCTGTGCAAAAACCACAGAGAGGAAGTTGTTCTTGCTTGCCTCCACATAGGACACAGTCATCTTACACATTTAAATAAAAGTAAGGTTTATTTCAGACAGGGGGGCAGCCTGCCCCCAGACAGGCTGCCAGGGCAGGTCATGGGGTTTTGTCAATGATATATAGGAATTTTGCTAGCAGGGAAAAGGAGGTGATTATCCCTCTGTATAAGGCAATGGTCAGGCCCCCCCTTGAGTACTGCGTACTGGTCTGGAGGCCTCATTTTAGGAAGGATGTAGATTTACTTGAGCGTGTACAGAGAAGGACAACAAGAGTGGCGAGGGGAATGAAGGGATCCTCTTATCAAGAGAGGCTTAAGTTCTGCAAATTGCAGTGGCTGGAGACTAGGCACCTGCACAGTGATCTGATTGAGGTGTATAAGGCCTTGAATGGGTTCAGCACGCTGAATTCTGATGGGATCCTTCCACTTGTTCAGATTACGAACCTAAGGGGGCATAAATTCAAATTACGAAAGGACAGATGTAGAATAGATGTGCGGAAATTTGCCTTTAGCCAGCGGGTGGTTAATTGCTGGAACAAACTTCCATCTGTCGTTGTGGAAGTTGATAGGTTGAATAAATTTAAGGAGGAACTGGACAGGCATTTGGATGGAATGGTGTGATTTTTTTTTTTTTTTTTTTGGCTGATGCTGCATAAGCTCATACATTTGCTTTCTTGCATCACATGCCACTACTACTACTACTATTTCATTTTACACATTTCATTCTTGCTGAGTGCAGACTTCCCTATGTGTAAGCACTGTGACACCTTTTTAACCATACAACATGCTTTATCAGAGTGTGCATGTTATTGAAAAACGTGTTTAATATTTTACTGCTTTTAGTCATCTGACAGTGTGTCAGCTGTTTTTAATTATTTAAACTCATTAAACCTTACTTTTATTTAAAATTTGCCTTTTTATACCCTTTATTTTTACATAGAGACCTAATTGGTTAGATCACTGAAATCTTAACTGTTATCTCTTATATGACCTGGTTTTGGTGCATTTAAGCCTTAGTTGCTAATGTGCCAATAAAATCCAAACCAACTAGCAGCCCATGACCTTTAGCAGTTTATCTGTTTTGGCCCCAGCCTGCCTAAAAAGGTTGGACACCCTTGCACTAATAAATCATCGTCTGGAAATAATACTTTTATCATTTCACTAACAGAATCAAACTAGTTGTTAATGTAAGACCTGCCAGGCCCTACCATAGTGAAAATCTAAATTTTATCATATAAAATCTTATTAGGAACTCCCCATGGAGCCTTATTTTCTTGGGTATTCACAAAATGTTGCCATTAGTTTCTTTTACTATATTCTTTTTTTTGCATATATATTGTCGTAGTCCTTGTATTGCCCCAGAACTATGGTTCTTGGCACATTCATACAGTTGGAAACTTCATTCCAGGCTTCATCAGTGATATTTATGGCTTTAGGGATGTTGAATTATTTCAAGAATTGTTTTTGAATTGGAGCTCCTTTACCCCCTTTCACTGATTGCTCTGGGAGATGTTCACATTTGGTAATTATTTTTGAAACGTGCAACAACCTGTGATCTATAAGTTGTAGCATTGCACTTGTATTTGGTGGTATGAAAATAATCTTCAGACAGATACTGAAACTTTTAGATTTGTTATTCTGTAATGTTTTGATGAAATTGATGGCTGGCTGATTGATTCATATTTGGACATGAAAACAAACTATATATTGTTTTGGTAAAAATGGCTTTAGTTCCCAATCTTACTTTTTTAGTTTGTTGGTTAGGTCAGGTTAAGTGGTATTAGTCATAATATAGACATTTTAAATTGTTTTGAAATTTATGTACATAATACTTTTAGGTTTTCCTCTTGGAATATTTTGGACCACTAGTTTTATATCTACTTACCTATACCCGTCCTGCCTTCCTCTATGGAAGTCATGCTGCAAGAGAACCCAAGCATTGGGTTGTTCAGTAAGTGTCAATTTAAATATTAAATTCTTAAATAAATTGTGCTATATTTATTCAAATCTGAGATTATTTTTATATATTTGTTTCAGTGTTTATCTTAAAATGTGTCTGCATCCCACTTATGTAATATTCAAATTTAAAATCTTTTTTCTTTTTTTTTTTTTTTTCTTTTTGTTTTTTATTAGATGTTCCAACTTCAGGGTGGTCTTGAGTGATTGCCCATAATAACAATTTTTTTATTTTTATGAAAACTAAACACAAAAAGTATTAAAACCTATAGTACTTAGTACTGTGTGTTGGGTTGAAGTTAAACGCATATGAAGAAAAGTTTTACCACAAAACAGAAGTTGAGGGGATAAATGAAGAAGAATAAAAGTTGATTCTGTGAGTTTGAGTGTGAAGTTGGATGGTAATGGATGTTGACTAGTTGCAGCACGTTTGGACTGGTTTGGAAGGGGACAATTTCAGAGCCAGTTCAGAAGAACATTGCCCATGGAATTATCTATTGAAAAAGGCATGCAGCAAAAACAGAACATCTATGAGCCAGAGAATGGAGAGACCTTTAAGAGACAGGTCTTTAATTAATCTGGCTGCTGCCCTCTTTTAAATGGAGTCTAGAAGCCTGAGAGGTTTTGGGGCCACCACCCAGATGTGGGAGTAATATACCACGATAGAATGGATTTGAGATTTGTACAGAGAGTAGTTGTTCAGAAGAAAAGTAATGCTAAGAGTGAAAGAGAAAATCTAATTTTTTAGATGCAGAGCAAGCAATGTGCTTATGCCGAGAGAGAGAGGAATGAAGTCGGGGTAATCTCTAATAGAAATATGTGATCATGTATAGAAATCTGAGTTTCACCACACTTTAACTTTGAATTTGCCCATAAATGGGTAACATAAGGCAGTATAACACTGGTGGATCAACACTAATGGAATCCATACTGGCGGTCATTGATCAGATGGAAGGTTTCTAGATAGTTTAGGAGTTGGCTGTTAATGGATTTTTCTCCATTACTTTAGAAAGAGCAGAAGTACGATGATTGGATGGGAGGGATTTGTCACCCTTTTTATGAACTGGTTGGATATGAGCAAATTTCCAAGCAGAAGGAAAAACACCTTTGGAATAAAAAGTGAAAAAAGGTGGCAAAGAACAGGAGTAAGTTCGGGAGCACAGGTTTTGAGAACAAGTAGAGAATTACCTTCAGGATCTGGAGCTTTCTTGGCATCAAGATTGTTCAGTATTCTTCTGACATTCTTTTGATGGAAGACCACAGGATGCATTAAGTGCAATTCTGTACTGCGAATGGTAAGGGTGGTTTACCTAAATCATCAATAAAAAAGAGAAGAAAAGTAGGATGCTAGGACCTTAGATTTTGAAAAAAAAAATTAACCATAAAGCACTCAGAAACAGTTCTATGAGATAAGGTTTCAGATACCTATTAACACAGAATATTAATGAATGAAATTGTAAAAAGTCAGTTTTGCATTTGGGGCATATATTTATATATGTTGTTATCAATCTTCATAAGAAAATTCCAAAAAAAAGCAGAACATGAAGTGGAATATAATTCTTAGGTTTACATATATTTATTTAACATCTTTGAAGTTAAACTTACTTTTAAGGCAATAATTTTTAAGTATTTTTAATAATTTATAATTCTTACTTTTAAGGCAAAAACATTTGGAGAAGAAAATTTTTCTTTGCTTCACTGGCCATAGAATTTGATTATACCAAACACAAATGAGGTTTAGTTATTCTTGCAAATCAATACAGGTGACCCCCGCTTAATGCTGATAATTCATTCTGGAAAAACAAAGCACTAGTGAATCAACACTAAGGGAGTGCTGTATTACTATAAAGTAACATATGTATTTGTGAGTTGCAATCTATGCCATAGGATTTTTCCTACTCAATAATAAATGGTAGTGAAAAGATGCACAAATGTCGGTCAAAATATTTAATATTTAAAAAATTGTACATGAAAAATATTCTGCGTTACATACGTATATAATTATGCGGTATCAAATTGCATATCAAAATTAAATTAAATATTACGTTACATACCAGAATTAAACTTAAAATGCTGATTAAAATCATGAATTTATTAATCTGATGGCCCTGGGCTGTCGAGTTTTTGTATCTTTGGTTGATTTTGGATTGTACTTTGGCCCTCTTCCTGGTAAACTAAAAGGGATTTTAATTTAAAATTCCCTGCAGCATTACCACCAACGATAAAGTCAACTGATTCTTCACCACTTTGAATCCTGGCATGTTTTTTCCTTCTTTCGATATATTAAACTTCTTTTAGGCATTCGTTTCCAAAAAAGTCCTGTTTCATCTATGTTAAAAACTTGTTGAGAAGTGTAACACCCCTCTTCAGTAATTTTAAGTTCTTTTTTTGAAAGTTTCGGCTCATTCTTTATCTGCAATTGCGGCTTATCCCTGGATTTTAAATACAGTAATACCCCGAAGTTACGCGATAGATGGGTCCTTCGAAAATCACTTAAGTCGAATCCGCGTAAGTCGGGGTACAACTTTGCATATAAATACATATAAATTTTGTTTAATTGGGACCAAGGACTAACAAAAACACTAGTTTAGAAGAAAAATATTTAATGAAATTGCAGTTCTTATACATATTAATATAAAATAAGTATTAAAAAAATAAATGAGTTACATAAAAAAGTTATTTTGATGTCGATGGCTTCATAAAATCTAACAAATTTGTCTGACGACACAGCGCCTTCTTTTTTTTCATGCAGAATTTCTTCGTAGCAAGCTAATAATTTTTTTATTCCTTGCTTTGTAGCTGTAACGCGTTCTTCGCTGGAGTCTATGTTTTCTAAAATTTTTAAGCCCTTTTCAATTAAGCTGAGACCTTCTGTCAAGCTTGCAATTATCATGTGCTTTTCTGGTGGAACTGGGTCTGAAGTGTCGGATACTTCAGTGACATTTTGCTCACGCATCTCTATGAGCTCATTCATTGTCAGCTCCTGACTATGTGAATCCAGCAGCTCATTGACATCATCACCATTGACTTCCAAATCTAATTGCCTGGCAAGATTAACAACTTCTTCTATCACATGAGCGACATGATCAGTTTTTGGCATTGTTTTCGTCTTGTTTTTGAAAAAAAAAAATGGACAAAGTTTCTTCCAGACACCATTCAATGTTTTTTTGTGAATTTCATCCCAAGATTCTTCAGTGATTCTTACGGCATCTAAAACATTGAATTGTTTCCAAAAGTATTTAACAGATATCTCACTATTTTGTCTCATAGCTTCATTCAGACGTGCAAACGAACACCTCGTGTAGTAAGCCTTGAATGTTTTGATGACTCCCTGATCCATCGGTTGAAGCAAGCTGGTTGTGTTTGGAGGCAAAAACACAACTTTCACATGTGGGTCGAAATTAATTAGGGTGGCAGGAGGGTGACCAGGTGCATTGTCAATAAGAAGCATCACTTTAAATGGAATCTGTTTAGACTTGCAATAATGTTCGACTTCGGGTATGAAGTGGTGACCAAACCAGTCCTCAAAAATGGAAGCTGTCACCCAAGCTTTATGATTTGACTTCCAAATCACTGGTAAGCTAATTTTAGATATATTTTTTAAAACTCTTGGGTTTTCAGAGCTATAAATTAAGAGAAGTTTTAACTTGCAATCACCAGCTGCATTCCTGCCAACCATCACTGTCAATCGGTCTTTGGAAACCTTAAAGCCTGGAAAGTTTTTTTATTTCACGCACGATAAAAGTTCTTTTAAGCATCTTCTTCCAGAACAGGCCAGTCTCATCCACGTTAAATACGGTTTCACTGCTATAGTCACCTTCTTCTATAATAGCCTTGAGTGTCTCAGGAAAAGAAGACGCAGCTTCTTTATTGGCACTTGCCGCCTCTCCACTCTCTGCTATACTGTGCCAGTTACAGCGAGTTTTAAATCGGTTGAACCAACCGTTACTAACTACAAAGTTTTCATCTTTGCCCGCCTCCCCAGCTTCTTCTTTCAACCTCTCAAAAATCAGCTTAGCTTGATAGCACACAGTGTTCTGATCGACTGGACAATTCTTCACTTTTACTTGATTATCACACCATAATTTCAGCATTGTTTCTATCTCAGCAATAATACCATGACATTTACGAATTATACTTGAGTTCAAGGATTGAGCATTTTTCACCGCTTCGAGAATTCTTTCTTTATCTTTTATGATTGTTCTTACTGTGGATTCCAGTAGCTCAGACTTCTTTGCCAATTCACAAATTTTCATTCTGCTATCAAAATCCTTGATAATGTTAAGTTTACATTCCAAAGATATCGTTTTCCTTTCCTTACTAGGTGCAGGAGAATCAGATTTACTTCGCGACATAGTTTTTTTAAGGGTTTAGAAAACGTATAACAAAACAATAACTTTCGTCAATCGTAGAATCGTAATTGTGCATGTAGAGTTCGCGTGAAACACGTCCAATGCGTATCACAACAAGAGAAACACCGAGGGTCGTTTTTCATATGTCATCGATATACGGCTCGACCGACCTCGATCCATTTCTCTCATGAAAACAATGTAATTTCCATCAAAAGTTGAGCATGAATTCGAACGCACACATATAAATATGACAGTTGGAATACAAATTCTTGTATATGTGTGCAGCTCACGCGGCAGCAAAGTTGAATTTTGTTCATCTTTCACTCTCACTCTCCGCCGTCGCACTGTATATCGATAGCATATGAAAAACGACCTTGAAGATAGTGGGCAGCAGTATTGCCAAATGAAAAAATCAAGAACCGCGTAACTCCGTGTTCACGTAAGTTGGGGTATTACTGTATATTGAACCAGCCCTAACTAGCTTTAAATGGTTCAAAGTGTTTTTTTGAGGTGAGCTTTCTTCAGATCATCACATAGGCTAATCTCTTCTTCTTTAATAATATTAAACCTAACAGAATTCTGCGTTGGATATTATCTTCAATCATAATAGCTGGCCTAGCCCTAGCTAATTTAGTTGCTTGGTGGAACAGCTGTCTTTCTTGCTGCTAAAATTAATTATTTTTTCTAATTGTTCTTACAGTTAAACCTGCCAGTCCTAAATTATTGTGCGCACATCCACTTGTCATTGACCGGAATCGAATCGATTCGCTTCAAAGCGTCTAATTTAATTTTCAAATTTAGTCTTTTTCTTACCTTTGTAGTCTTCATACCATGTCCAGACGTTGTTGCTTTTTCGTTCTTATCCACCATTATTAACTCTGGCGGCCAACAAGCCAGAAGAACAATGGGCACAACATATTACACAACACATGATCCACACCTATCCAACAGGCAAATAGAAGTAAATGCTCCCTACAGAAAGATCACCAGACCGGTCTTTTGGGATTGACCCCAATCTTCAAAAATGTAACTGCGTTGCATTAATTATGATACAATGTTCAAGTAAACTGTCCATTACGGACAATGTCAACGCTGTACTGTGTGATGACTAGACTCCGAATAAATGCATATAATGCAAATATTACAAGCAATGCACTTGATTATTTTTTCAAATGTTGATCTTGGAACTACGTAACAAGTCACTGTATTGCAATTAAATTAGTGTGGGAAATGTTTTAATGCTGTTTTGCTATTCATTATCAAGCTATTGACTACATCAGATGAAACGTTTTCATTAAACATGCTGAAAATTCAATCTGTACACTGGTAAAAAAGCGTTATAGTGAGATACGGGTTATAATATAATAACAGCATTATAGTGAATCAGCATAAAGTGATTAAAGTTATAATGAGGGCCTACTGTAGAGTTTATTAATTAATTAATTTATTTATTAATTATATTCTTTAACAACTCGGTTAACCCGATTGAGTTGTTAAATGAAAAATTTTGAAAGAAAAAGTATGTGAGTTAGTCTCTTGGGTATAATTTTAGATAACCTATTTAAAATATGTAATAGAACATATTTCTATTACATATATGCTGGGTTACGAACCCAGCATATATAATATGCAATAAATAAATAAATATTTGTTTATTTGTTGTGCTTTGCCTCAATGCTCATTGGGGGAATATGCCAGCCAACCCTATCCCAAATAGAAGGAGCCTCCCAAGCATTTGAGAAGACTGGAAACAGCCTATAAAGATTTAATGTGAAGCAACTTTTTGAGTAGAACCAATTTAAATTTTCTGTTATTGTAGTGCCGGAGTGGTGTAAAGTATTTAGGGTCTAATGGCACCAGGATTTTTCCCCATTTCCGCATTGTGTGCATTGTTTGTGAACACTGTACTCTGTGGAGGCCAGAGATTTAAAAATTATATGGGTATTGTTCTGTTGTGTAATGTTGTGGTGCATTGTATCCTCTGACCATTTAGTCGTTGGGTCCCCTAATAGGACCCACCGTTGCCCACACTTGCCACGAGGAGGCAGGTCAGGTACCTAGTAAGTTATATTTTGTACTCTGGCAGCCCCTGTCACCTAGCTTCTGAAGATTTCAGTGGCAAGAGCCTATTGTTAAAAAAAGGGGGGAGGGGGAGGAATAAGTGCTAGAGTTTCATTAGGCCAAAATGATTTAATGAGAGTGAGGTTAGAATTTTGATGCTAGTAATTTGGCTGTGCTAATTTTGGGGTGCATGCTGTCGTTTTAGTTAGAGTAGGGGAAGACTGAAGACTGGAGGGGAGACAGACAGAAATATGGGAACTGTAGAGAAGGCGGCCCCAGAGGAAGAAAGGGGTGGGCAGGAGGGGAGGAGACGAGCCCGTCCCTTCCCCTTCTCCCCAGCGGAAGGAATAAAGGTACCGAGCAAGTGAGTCAGTACAGATTGCCAGAATGGCACTGGCAGCAAAGCTGCAGATGTCATGGTCAAATCAAGTAGGTCAAGTCTGATTGCAGTTCCTGGGACAGTGCAGGCCCATCCAAGAGTTGTCAGGTTGGTTTTTGGTTATACATTGAAACATTGTCCCATCCATGGAGTCTATTCTTGTGGCATTGCTGAGTCGTCTAAGCTGTTGTGCTACCCATACATTGGGCAGTGTAGCATTTGGAGTAGTCCAGTGCTGAGTCCCCTTTGGTCAATTTTCAGGTCCTTTTTCAGGAGTTACGAGTTTGCCACTATGAGGGTTTTTGTTCGTGCAAATAGTGCTTGCGCAAACTTTGTAAAGGCTTTATATTCATCCACCGTGTCCAATAGGTGTGATTCCATGTTTCGTGGCAGGTATGTTATTTTTGTGATGAGAATGAATCTGATGTCTTTGTAGCGTTCGCAGCCAAACATCAGATGATGCCAACTCTCCACTTTGCCATAGATACACAGGAGATCCTGGGTGATCCGAAAGTAGGTGAGTTTGCCGTTATATGCACCATGGCCCCGTGAGGAGGAATGTCACATGGAGTCCTGGATGGAACCAGGTCGTGGAGCTGGGGTAAAACCTGCCGGCTGTCGGGATGAACTTTTTAGTGGTTTCCACGTTTGTCGAAGTCCATCCATCTGGTCTGCCATGCCTGCTGCAAGTGTCTTTGGAGTCTTGCCTTTTCCAGTTTTCGGTTGTTGTCCAGATCAAGTGTGAAGTCCAGGAGGGTACGCATGGATCCTTTAGATGGATGGTACAACACGCCGGTTCTGATTACTTCAAGGTCGAGCAGGAGAGCCCCTGCCAGGACCAGTAGAGCGTGGGTGCTTACCGTGCAGGTGACGATAAGTAGAATGATTCTTTGGATTGTGTGCAGAAGGTGTTTGTTGGCTACATTGGTGGCTTTGTGGAATCAAACTGCAGAGACGTAATTTATAGAGTATAGAGTATTTTCGGGTCTAATGGCACCAGGGATTTACCCCATCTCCGCATATGCTCTTTGTATCGAGGACAGTACTCTGTCAAAGCCAGAGATTTAAAGTGTGAGGATCATGTGTTGTGTAATATGTTGTGCCCATTGTTCTTCTGGCTTGTTGGCTGCCAGGCCCCTAATGGGACCCGATGTTACCATACTCTGCCACGGGGAGGCCAGCCAGGTGTATCCATTTATTCATTTGTTTTTCTGGCAGATCCTGCCACCTACTTTCCAAAGATTTCAGTGGCAGGACTTTAAAAAAAAAAAAATGTATACAGTATATCGCTGTTCAGTTTTGCCTAATTAATTCATTTTAAGAACGCAAGTTGGGTTCGTACGCTGAAAGGATAATATTAGTGCCTGAAAAGTCGGGCTAAATTTTTGACGTTTATAAATTTTGATGTGTGGGACTGCGGGCTGTGAAAGATAAAAGTAAGGGGGGAGGGGAGACTGAAGACTTGGGGGTAGAAATAGAAATAAGGGGTCAATAAGACATGGGCATGTCCCACTGATTACAATGGCCCATTGTAATCAGTGGGACATGCCCATGTCTCACTAGAAAGAAAAGAGGGGTGGCGAGGAGGAAGTCAAAGCCCCCCCCCCCCCCCCGAAATGGATATAAAGCTCCATGCAAGGGAGCATGGGAGCCACGTGACTGCCCCATTCATAAATATCACGATGGACGTAATTTATAATTGGAATAAGGGTGACCTTGTAGTAAAGTGACAGGGTTTGTTTGTTGAGGCCCCAGTCCTTTCTGGAGACTAGTGACCATTGCCGAGTATTTCCAAATCTTATCTCTGATGTACATTAGATGTGGTCGGAAAGAGAGATGGGAGTCCAAGATAACCCCCAGGTATTTAATTTGTGTGGACAATTAATAGTTTTGCCTTCAATTTTAATCTGCGGCGGCCTACGAGGGGGGGGGGGATCGAGGGTTCCTTTGAGCAGTGTTGAAGAAGTCTTGTTGGATGAGATCCTGAGGAAATGGGTTGCAGCCCAAGTTTGCCACATGTCGAGAGCCCTACTTGCCATTATCTCCAGCTGGACTCTAAAGTTTGATGCCACAGTAACAATGAGGTCATCTGCAAAGGCTTGGGATCTCACTTCTCCCAGACCCAGCACTAGGAATTCATCTAGGATGAGGTTCCAAAGGAGTTGGCCCCCAGGATGAAGCCCTGGGGTCAATCCCGAAAGACCGGTCTGGTGATCTTTCTGTAGGGAGCATTTACTTCTATTTGCCTGTTGGATAGGTGTGGATCATGTGTTGTGTAATATGTTGTGCCCATTGTTCTTCTGGCTTGTTGGCCGCCAGGCCCCTAATGGGACCCGACGTTCCATACTCTGCCACGGGGAGGCCAGCCAGGTGTATCCATTTATTCCTCTGGCAGATCCTGCCACCTACTTTCCCAGAGATTTTGATTACATTGTACAGTTGATTGGCATACATGCCAATGTGAAACGCCCCTGCAAAGTTGATTGATATGACCAGAAAGTACTTCTTGTTGGAGCTTGTAGCTGCATTTATAAGCGTCTGAAGGGCATCAATGGTAGAGAGGCCCGGTTTTAAGCCAAATTGTTTTGCTAGTGAGAGATTCGCTTCATTATAGTGTCGTTGACATGCAACATCCTTTCTAATAGTTTGCTAGCAACCAGAAGCAGGGCAATTGGCTGATAGGAGTCTGGATTGGCAGGTGGTTTGGTTGGGTTCTTCAAAATTAATTTTAGGTTTGCTGTTCTCCAGTCAAATGGGGAGAAGTCTGTTTTGAGGCAGCAGTTAAATAGAGTGACTAGAAGTTCCGGTGCTATTGGTTCAGACTCAGGTGTGGTTTTTCATAAGTGCTGCAGCTGCATGGAGCTCCTCAAGGGTGAATGGTGGTTCTGTCCATGTGGTAGGTTCCCAATTGACTCGTCGTCCCATGTAGTGGCTGTGATGCTCTGTGGGGCCGAGTAGAGGTAATGACCTCTACTCGGCCCCACAGAGCATCACAAGTTTGTTGGTGATGACTATACACCATCCCCCAGGGGTCAGTGTTCCCTGCCTCGGCAAACTAGATTTTCTCAGGATTTTCATTTACTTAATGTGATTAGATTTGTGTAGCGGTTCCTTCTCTATACAGTTGCCTTAAGGCTTCCACCTCCGCAGGGGGCCATGATCATCTGGATCTCTGAAGTTGTTTCCTTTTCCTGAGGGCCTGTATCTCTGGTGTCCACCTCTTGATGGCTGCTTCGGTAGCCTGGGTTATGATTCTAGTCACCTTCCTTTGCAAGTCTTCTGGTTCCATGTAAGGCATAGTGTTTTGGTGCTGGGTTCTAGCACCTGTCATTAGCAGCTCCTTGAAGAGTCCCAGTTTGCTTTGATGATGCCAAATCTGTTTAGCTGTTGCTTGATTATTGGCGTTGTAGTTAGGGATTGGAGTATTTGAAAAGTAATCACTCTGTGGTCAAATGTGGCCAGGTGTCTTGAACTGTCCGGTTTGAGATGTAAACAGTGATGTTCCTTGTAGCAAGGGTGATGGCAACATTCGCTTCCCACACGGTGTTATAATAGGTAGGGAGTTGATTTGGCATGTTAAGCACAGCCAATGGAGCGTTTTTCAGGTACTCCTTAAGGAGCTGGCCATTTCTCATTCCTTGCCGGTCCGGGGTGGCACTGTGCCATGTGGGAGAGCGACAATTGACATCCACCCACACAATGATTCTCTGGTTTGGGAGTGCATCCGCGAGACTCTGGAGGTACCTGGTAGCAAACATAATTTCTTCACCTGGTCTGCAGTACAAGGTGCTACATAAAATGTTCCCAGGGGACTGATGATGTGGGCACATGCAGCCCAGGCCGTACAGCAGTGGTTTGGTCTAGTTACTGTGAGACTAGGATTATGGACGACAACAGCAGCCCATGGGGTGCCATCATCCACTGGAATGACTTTATAAGTCGTGTGATAGCCTCTGACCTGTTTAGTATGGGTATATGGCTCTTGCAGGATTAAGATGTCTACATTTTCCTCCTCTGCTTTCTTTCGGATCTTCTGCCACTACTCCTGCCCTCTCTGCATTTTGTTGAAGATTTTTAGCATGGTGGAGGTGTAGTAAGCATTAGCATTGGTGAAGAGTTACTTATTCGAGGTAGTGCAATATCATGGCAACTTGTTGTGAAAGTATTCATAATATGAGATATAATGATGCCAATCTTATAACTATTTAGTAGTTAGCTGCTAGCAGATCTGATGCCTTTGCACTAACTTGTAAGCATACTAGATAAAGGCTTATTATTTGATTATTGTTGGCCCTAGTTAAAACTTGTAATTATCTTGTAGAACCCTAACATTTTTCAATTTAATCATTATTTGCAAAAGTGTGCTGCTTACAGCTATTTTAATCTCTTTCTTATCAAATAACTAAAATTTTGTGTTTATTCTAGTCAGATATATTTCTCCATTTGTAGTGGTCATAAATAAGATGCAGTTGGGGTATATAATTGAAAAGAAGTATATAAGTTATTTTGTACAAAACCTCATCTATCATTCATTTGTGTTGAAGGCATTGATATTGATCAGTTGAATGCAGTTAAATTGCTTGAATTTACACATACTGTTTGTGATGCTAAGTTAACTTTCAGGGATTACCCTTTTTGTTTGTTTTTCTGTTATTAAAGCTGCCTGAGTTTAATACTCATTCTCATAAAAGTCCATAATAGGATATTATAAGAAAATGCTTTCTGTTCTGGACAAGACCTCATAATCTATCAGTTCATTTGTATTGAAGGTATTGATATTGATCAGTTGAATGCAGTTAAATTGCTTGAATTTACACATACTGTTTGTGATGCCAAGTTAACTTTCAGGGATTACCCTTTTTGTTTGTTTTTCTGTTATTAAAGCTGCCCGAGTTTAATACTCATTCTCATAAAAGTCCATAATAGGGATATTATAAGAAATGCTTTCTATTATGCAGTGTATCCGAAATGTGGACCCATAGGGAGAATGAAACAAAATGCATAATTTTTATTCAAATTGATTAACATCCATACAGTTATATTTTTCCTTCATAGCTGCAATATTCTGTGGGTTTAAGCTGAACAACAGATTTTTACGTATTCCTGTATGGAAAAGCAGGATACCAGGGATTTCAGTTACTGAAATGTGTAATAAACAGATATAAGAGTGTTTTTGTAACTTTAAGAAAATGTCATGTATATATTTTGTGGGTCCATGTTTCTGATACACCTTGTATATTAAGTCTGTTCCCCATATGCTGTGTGCGCGAACATTTTGAAATGTTTCATAGGTTTGCCTGATCTGCAGTTTTGAGTTTTGGATGCTCAAAGCATTGTAATCTGAAGTCTGGTTTTGATAAAGTCTGCAGTGCACAGAACTGCTGAATAACTTTTGAATCACTTTTGAGAAAGAATTGACATTCTTACGGTATTTGATTACATTTTAGAATCATTTCATTTGCTTATCTGGTGTATTCCATTAGGGTTACTATCTACTAACCCTATTAACATCTGATGGGGAGGATACTGGATAACTTGATGTCAGTTTCCTCCTTGCAAGTTATCTTTTCTATGTAGATCCCCCAGCCATCATTCCGGCAGTGAAGGTAACTTTGCCTTTGTATATGTACGTGACTGTTTGTATGTATATATATGTATGCAGAACTGTATTCAAATGATACAATAATATTAATACAATAAATCACTTATCAAAATAAGTGGATAATTGATTTATTAATTTTTTATAATTCAGTTCTTTTCAATTCAAGAGAGGATTCAGTTCTGCAGATTGCAGCATCTGGAGGCTAGGTACCTGTGAGGTGACCTGTTTAAGGCTTTGACTGAATTTAGCAAGCTCAGTGCTGATAGCATTCTCCCTCTTGCTACATACATACGGAAGCATAAATTCAAATCGAGTGAGAGTGGTTGCAGGATTGATGTATGGAAGTTTCCTTCAGCCAGCAGGTGCTTAATTTTTACAAACTTCCATCTGTTGTTGTGGAAGTGGGCAGTTTGAATAAATTCAAGGAAGAACTAGATAAATCGTTGGAAGGGGGTGGACAGGTGATGTGGGATTTTTTTTTCTTTTTTGCCAACTGATTCTATATAAGCTTGCTTTCTTGCCTCATATACCACTACTCTTACTACTACTATTCTTTATAATGTATAATAATAAAAAAAATTAATTATCAACTTATTTTGATAAGTGATTTGTTATATTATTATTATACATATAGAGTTTTTTATCAGCTGTGCTGTGATACAGCAACACGTTGCAGGCATAGCCAACTGGAGTGAACAGCATTTGTTAGTTTCATGAAATATTGTGCTTCCAGGAAAGCATATTTCCTTTCTTTTAACTACACATCACAAATATATATGTTTTTTTAACTGATTCCCATTTCCTAAGTTAATTGGATGTAAGAGTTACATTATGATTAGTTATATGAGGGAAGGAAAGGAACAAGAGGAAAAAGATGGGCAATTTGTTGGTGACATCAATAGTGGCAGTATATATGAGGGGTTTTCGAAAAGTAAGGTAACACATTTTTACTCTCGATGATGTTTAATAATATAAAGTTGAAATTACACACCAAGAAATAAGTGAACATGCACTACGTCGTCCCAATGATGGATCAGTTTATCAATACCAGTACTGAAGAAGTCCATGCCCACACGCAGTAACCATCATCGCACCACCTGATGAACTTCCTCATCCGTTGTGAAATGCTTTCCTGAAAGGTGTTTTTTCAGAGGCCAAACAAATGGAAGTCTGAAAGCGCTAAGTCTGGGCTGTAGGGGGGGGGTGACAGTTTCCCAACGACTACGGCTCAACCACTCATGAGTGGTGTGGGCAGTGTGTAGAGTTGCGTTGTCGTGCAACAAAATCATGGCGCTTGTCAGGAGTCCTGGTCGTTTGCATCGAATGTTGGCTTTCAGTGTTTCCAATGTTGCACAGTAAAGCTGTGCATTGATTGTTCCTCCCTTCGGCAAGAAATCCACCAACAGAACACCTTGGCAATCCCAGAACACTGTGGCCATGACTTTTCAGATACTGGGAACAGTTTTGAATTTTTTTGCACACAGGAGATTGTGGATGTTTCTAGGTCATGGAGTCTTGTTTGCTCTCTGGGGTAAAGTGATGAACCCACATTTCGTCTGCTGTGGCTATGTGAGTGAGAAAAATCCTCTCCTTAATCGCTGTATCGCAACAGCTTCTCCAGACACATCCCCATGCGTTTTGCTTTGTCCACCTCTGACAATTGTCGGAGCACACCTTTCGAAAGCCAGGGGATATTGTGAACAATTTTGTGAACAGTCCACTTACTCATGTTCACTGTTTGTGCAATTTCACTCAGTTTCACTCGCCTGTTTTCAAGAACGATGCCCTTAATGCGCGAAATGTTGTCTTTTGTCTTGCTTGACGAAGGCCTGCCCACCCAGTGTTGATCTTCAATGTCAACAAGGCCCACTTTAAATTTATTCACCAAAAACACACCTGTTCTTTGTCATCTCCTTTTTGCCATACACAGCAGCCAGTTCACAGTGAATGACACTTGGTGAAGATCCTTTTTCTTGCAAAAAGCGGAAAAAACTTTTTTTGAACATTATTAACGGGTCTATCTGTCCACCACGTTTTCTAAAACCAAAAACAATAAATGCCCAGGTTTTGACCTCTTAGCGGTTGAGATTATGAAAAAATTAGCGGAAATAGACCAGACAAATTAATACCACTATGTAATAACTGTATGACAGAAGGTATATTCTCAAAGATATGGAAAAAAGCTGTGTTAAGACTAATTCTCAAAAGCTCTGAGAAACCCCCTACCAATCCCAAATCATATAGACCAATGTCCCTGTACTAGGGAAAATATATGAAAGACTAATACATAGCAGATTAGCTCAATACTACACAGAAGCAGGTTTACATTCCAACAATCATTATGGATTTAAGAAGGGCAACTCTACAGAGGATGCCATGCACCACCTACTGACAACAGTTAAAAAAACTCAGAGAAGAAATATATTCTGGCAATCTCTATTGACTTTGCTGGGGTGTTTGACTCACTCTGGTGGTCTAGTGTCCTTAGGAGGCTTCGCCAGGCAAATGTCCTACAAAACCTCTATAAGGTAATAAACAGCCACCTTACAGACAGAAGTGTCTCAGTACACACAAAGTTCAAGGAATTGACATGCCCTGTGAATAAAGGCTGCCCACAGGGTTCAATCCTTGGCCCTTTCTTCTGGAACATTATTCTGGATGAATTTCTGGCCTTGGATCTGGGCCCTGTGGAAAGCCTGGCCCTTGCAGATGACATGATTTTCCTTGAAAAAGGTAACATGCGAGTGGTTGTAGAGCAAGGATCAAATGCTGCCCTCTTGCAGCTGCAGGAATGGGTGCAAATGCACATGCTCAAAATATTGCCTGACAAAACCAAACAAATAATTCTAAAAGGCAATTTGGACATAAGAAGGCATTCACAAATCAAAATTAACCCAACCACTATAAAAATGTTAACAGAAGTAAAATATCTTGGAGTAGTCTTTGATTCAAAATTAAAATTTTTCTCCATTTTGACCTATTTGGTGAAGTAAGTGAGAAATTATGCAGGTGTTATTGCCAGGATCAGTCCGGCAGACTGGGGCTTCAAATGAAAGACCCTGGCAATCATATACCATCCAATGTTCTGTTCCTACCTGTTATCACCTATGGAGCCAGTGCATGGTTCACCTGCTCGGCCATAGTAAGAAACAGGAATAAATTAGAATTGATACAAAGGACAATACTTCTCACCATTACCAGAGCATGTCGCATAGTGAGCACACCTGTGCTACAGTTGCTGGCCGGAGCTCTCCCACTTTACCCGGAAGTAGCCAAACTTAAAAAGGGCATACCCACAGAATTTCTGGGGATAGCCCTTGATACAGCCAACACCTTCAATGCTGAAAGAAAAAGAATAGCCACAAAGCTCCATTAGCTATGGCAAACAAAATGGGAGCAGGAAACCAGAGGTCTAGTTACCAAAAGGTTTCTGCCATGGGTGGCAATGTCAGCAAAAGCCACCTAAGTAGATGTACCTGGACTTTTTACAACATTCATATTGGCAGATCACGGATCCCTAAAGGCAAAACTAACTTCCTTAGGGCTGACTGATGACCCAAATTGCACCTGTGGCGAGAGTGAAGACTGGGCACCATTCCAAGGGGAGAACATCTATTCATTAAAGAAGAGGAAAATTATAAAGCCTTAACAACCTTCACACAGAAAGTATTCGTAATGTGCAGAACTATTCAAAGAATGGCAATTCAGCCCCCCCCACCAATTAAACAATAATCAAAATTCCCACGTCTCCCACCACACCCAGACAATGACCTAATAACTGTCAGGACAGCAATATTCTGCGCCCTGACATGACAAAACCGGATTGACCTGGGTACCACCCAGAACTACCCTGCCATGTGTAGGAACCTAGGCCCCACACCAAATAAGTAACCACGTGGGGGGGGAGATGTACAGGCAGCCAGTGAAGCAGATTAGCTGAAAAATATCAGTAAGCTGGTAGCAAGGGGATGCAATGTAGAATGAGAGAAGAATGAAAGACAGAATGAATAGGCTGGTCACTGAGTGAATTGGGAATTATGGAAAAGGGAATAAATGTCAGTTTTGGTGAAAGAAAGAGTGACCCAGCAGGAGGGAGAGTGAATGAGTGGAAGAACAAATGTAATTGGCTGAAAGAATACACAGTTAATAACATCTCACACCACTTTATATATACTAACAAACATTTACTAAAAACACAAACACTGCATTCTGCCCTGGCCTGCACCACAACTGAAGAATAACAGTAAGTTGAGGTGCAGTGCAGAAAGCAAGAGTCGAACAAATGAAATTAAAGCCAGAAGTATGTGAGAAAAAGAACACAAACCATAAATGTTTACAGTTAAGTACACACTAACTCTAGTTTTAATCTTTTATATCCTTTCTTATTTAGCTTAATTATTAAGCATTAGTGAGTAATGACATTACACCATCGCATCCCCCCCCTGGTGAGAAAGAGATGAATGAGTGAGTGAAAAAAAATATATATAAAACCAGACAAAAAAAAAAATTATAAACTATGAGAAAAAAATATAAAAATAGAATGCAAGTAGAGTGAGAATGTTGTTTGTTTGTTATTTGGTTTTTAGGAGCATTAGCAACTAAGGCCATATTGCTCCGGGATATGCGGTGGTCATTCCCTGACCTTTCCGCATCCTCCGTATTTGGTGGTGACGGGAGTGAGAATGTGGATTATGAATAAAATAAATGTCTCCCCCCCCCTCACCTGGTGGGTTCCCCACTGCCAGCTAACATATCCCAATCCTGGATTGGGATGAGAAGTTTGACCTTCTTATCAGATTTGACAAGACATGGCCCTGACAACCATCACTGACAAAGACATACTGCAGCCTTGCTGCCAACACGCCATTTGGTAATCTGAACCGGGTACTTTAACTCATTTTCCTTTAAAACCCCATCCCCAGGCAAGGGAGGGAGGAGATGAGTCTCTGTCTCCTCCTCTCCCTGCCACCCCCATTCTTCAGCTGGTGGGACTTGTCCCCACTGACTCCTTTGGGGATGCCAACTCTATAGTCCCTATCCTTCTACCTGTTTCCCCCTCAGTCTCTAGTCTCCCCCCACATTCTAACTAAACCGACCAAGTACGCTCCTAACAATGCCGCCAATTTCTAATCAATGTCTAAAAATTCAACCACTTTCTCATAAACCTCTTTGTCTTTCCAAATTCTAGTGTTCACCCCCCCCCCCTTTTTAATAGATCTTGCCACTGAAATCCTCAGAAAATAGGTGGCGGGGCCTGCCAGAGTACTTAATAATCTACTGGGTTCCTGACCTGCCTCCTCGTGGCAAAGTGTGGAGAACGGTGGGTCCCAATGGCTAAATGTTCAGAGAAACAACAGAACATAACACTGCACAACAAACCACTCTCCACACTTTTTAAATCTCTGGCCTCCACAGAGTTCTGTGTCACTTACAAAGAATACAACACGGAGATAGGGGGAAACCCCCGGTGCTGTCAGACAGAGACAACTAACACACTTTACACTTGTCCACTGCGTTTCATCTCATTCCTTTTCACCATTATTAAGAAAAAAAATGTGTTACCTTACTTTTCAGAAACCCCTCGTATAATGCATTGATAGCATGCTACTTAGGCAAACTGAGAATCCTGAACCTTTAGTTTGATACAGAGTTCAGTTTTTGTTATTTTATATTTTTTATCATTAAAAGCATTGCTTCTTGGAAAAGTGTTGTATTGCTGTTGTTCCTGTTCTCACTGGATCCTCGAATGGAAGTGAAAGCTTGATAAATGCAGCATGCACGATCCCTAAACCATCATTTTCGTAAGAGTTTCAAAAATGTTCTTAAAGCCACTCAGTCAAAAAAAAAAAAAAAAAAAAGCACAAGTTTTGTCATATTGTAGTATCATATTTTTGAACCTGCAGTTAGAATGGGCGATGTCCAGTTGTCAAAAAGATCTAACATCATCTGTGTTGCATGGCTAATCACAAAATCTATGACAAATGTAGTGATGCAGCAGTAAATAATACACTACACTTGCTATATCTGAGTAAAGTCCATAAAAAATTCCCTGTATTATTATACAGCATGTCCATTTTAAAAGTAAACCCAAAAATGGTCAAAGGAAAATACAGGTTAATATCAGGTTAATTAACAAAAAATAGTATATAAATAATGCTGGAAGTGTTCATCATTAGCAATACATAAATTCACTCTTTTGATCATGTTGATAATACACTCCTGACTCTATTTTCAATGCTTGCTTACTTTAAGGTGCTGGAAAATGCTTAATGGATTGCTCTTTTAAGCTTTCTGCTATAATAACTTTCATAAAAAAAATAAGTCTGGTGATGTTAAATCAGGAGAGTTAGGTGGCCAGAGTCCTTGTGATATGATTCAATCCCAAAAAAAAAAAAAATATTTTATTGGTTGATCATGCAGCATGGCAGGTTGCCGTATCCTGTGGGAGTTGGATATCTCTTTCAGTTTCCTATAGACTTACAGTAAACTGCATTATGATGACTTGGTAAACATCACAGGTGACAGTAATTAACAAAAAATAGTATATAAATAATGCTGGAAGTGTTCATCATTAGCAATACATAAATTCACTCTTTTGATCATGTTGATAATACACTCCTGACTCTATTTTCAATGCTTGCTTACTTTAAGGTGCTGGAAAATGCTTAATGGATTGCTCTTTTAAGCTTTCTGCTATAATAACTTTCATAAAAAAAATAAGTCTGGTGATGTTAAATCAGGAGAGTTAGGTGGCCAGAGTCCTTGTGATATGATTCAATCCCAAAAAAAAAAAAATATTTTATTGGTTGATCATGCAGCATGGCAGGTTGCCGTATCCTGTGGGAGTTGGATATCTCTTTCAGTTTCCTATAGCCTTACAGTAAACTGCATTATGATGACTTGGTAAACATCACAGGTGACAGTTTGTTCAAAAATTACACGCCTGGCTATCCTTTAAGAAAGTTGCTCCCAATCTTTTGTCATCCAGTCACACATTAAGTTAAAAGACGAATAATAACAGCACACTGAAATAGTGATTGCCATCGAACTCAAAGGAATTTTTCCTAATCTTGCAGCACACTGGTTGGGAACCACTGCTTTAAGATATTTCACACCAAACACTGATTTTTTGGATATGTAAGGGAGTTTTGCAAAAGTTGTGTGCATTTTCAGCATTCTGTATTCTCCATTTTGATTATTGATGGTAGCCACCAAGGCAAAACCATGCTTTATAAGAAGCAAAATTAATTTTTTATGCAAAATTTCAATACCTTTATGGCAAAGTCAACTTTTAAATGAGTGACAATGCCCTAATCGTTTAACATATTCTGAAATTAAAGCTCAGGATACTGTGGATTCATTCAGATTCCAAGTAAGTGGAATCTTACTTGGAAACAAAGTCATACAATGAATGTCAACATTTGATGAAAAATTCTGTAACACTAATTGTTCATGCAAAACTGCAATTTTCAAGATAATAAAGTAGTTTTGTGAGTGTGATTCCACTAAAAAAAAACATGCTGCTGGATTCGTATCAAACTGAATACTTAAAATGCAGACCTGTCACTTCTAGTTATATAACATCCTCCACTAGAAACACTCACATAATTATGCCAACATTTGTACTTAATATAAATAAAGTGGGTTTACGTTTAAAATGAGCACTCTATATTATTTATTATGTATAAAAATCAGTTATCAGTTGATGTGTAATTGATGCTTACACTTACACTCTGCCTAAAAGTTTGGAATCACAGCATATGACAATTTAAGGTTTCATAAAAAAAAAAAATTTTTTTTAAGATTTTTTTTTATTAAGCATTGAAAAGTTTACAGCAAAAAAATATTGAAATGATTAATATTAACAGCTATACTGATTTTTTCATCGCTGCCTTACACATATGTAGCATTCTAGTGACTAATTTTATAATAGTGTCTCGACTAACATTATTCCAAGCAATATGCAAGGTTCTCCATAAAGTTTGTGAAGGACAGAATTCACAGACTTGATGTTCTTGATAATTCCATAAGAGCTCTATTGGGTTTAAGTCAGGCAGTTAGGGTGGCCATGTACCATAATTTGCAGTATCCCCTTCTGTTGTTTAGTTGCTAGAAAGACTGCACAGCTTAGAGCTGTGCTTTGGTTCATTGTCTTGTTGTTGTAAAATTTCTTCCACAAAGTCAAAGTCTAGTGGATATTGCATTATGTTCAAGAATATTTTTATAGCCTTCTTTTCTTAAAATTCCTTCAATTCTGATGGTGTCACTTCACCTACTCCAGAAAAATAGAAGCAACCCCAGTGCTTGTCTGCAGGCACCAAACAATGTAGCACCATTTTTTCTTCAGTTGATCATCTCACGTAAACTCTATGCTTGGATCCATTTATCCAGTGTGTTTTTCCAATCTTAGTTGTCCAATGTTGATGGCTCTTAGCCCAATTTAACCATTTATTTTGATTTTCTAGTTTTAATAAGGGTTTTTGTAAAGCTACATGACTATGAATCCTGCTTGTTTAAGTTTTTGTGTTTTAAGATGAAGTTCTAATGTAGATGTGGGAGTTTCTCTGTTCCTATTGAACTCAGCTTGGATTTCAGGTACAGTAAGTCGTAGATTGCATTTAGAAATCAGTGTTATGGTCTTACCTTGTGTTTCCATTGTTATGAGCGATTGTCCCAATCGTGGGTCTGTCCTTTAAACAAAGTCTCCTTGAATCGTAGTTTCCACTCCTTTGAAAAACACACAAAACTTATGCTAAACACTCTTTCTGAATGATGGATGTTCGATTGTATAAATTACAGATCTTACTCCTCGATTTATATTATTGTAAAACATTGTAAAATATTTAAATGTAATGTAAATTATTGTAAAATTTATATTATTTTATTATTGTCTTCTATACCTTCCTGGAATATAATCTAATATTCAAGAAATTTCTTAAATATTATTTAATTATTTTTTTATATATAATTGAAAATATTTTAATAAAAACTTAGAAAATTAAGAAAAATGAATGTGATTTCAAAATTTTAAGTTGGAGTGTGCATTCTTTGTAAACCCTCTAAATAGATTTTGCCTTCTCTGTTATGTTTTTACACACACGCACACAGTAAAACATCAGTTTAACAGACTTGTGGGGGCGGGGGGGAATAAGGCCTGAATGCTAATTATCCATACTCAAAAGAAATGCATGTTTGCCAAAGTTAATAGAACGTTTGAAAAACTGTTGTACAATGAAATAAAAGCAAAAAAAAAAAAAAAATTGTGATACTGTATTTTATTGCACTATTTGCCAGCTGTATGAAGTGAACAGCTTGAAATTTTGCATTACCACATAGTAGCAGTTAATTAAAGCTTTTGAGTATAATCTCTGTATTCAGATGACACCCTTCAGGTGTTTGATTCACTCAGGCTATGGGGGGGTGATGATAAAGAAAATCCTGCCTACTTTGCATTCTATACGGATGTGAATCGTGTAAAAGACATGGGCTTGCAGCAGTTTGATAGCTTTATTTTGTTGGTTTCTACTATTACCTGAATACTGAATAATTTTCTTCTTGAGAATCCTTAGTTGGTAGCTGTATTTCAGTCTGAAGTCAAACTAATGAAGTTTATGATAATATAAAAGAGTAACTTTTGACAGCTTTGGCTTTGAAGACTACTATAACAAGAAACCTTTATACTATGCTTAGAAGGGGAAAATTTCTTGTCTTATGCATATAAATGGAAATGTACAAATTATTAGTTGGTCCTTAGAATCATTTGTCACTACTAATACTAATGGGTATTAATAGAGCCAAATTAATAGTAATAAATTTGACTCATGCACTGAACACTTTTCTATTCTCACATGTATTTTATCTTGTGTATTTCTTAATATCAGGAACTGTAAACATGAGTTTGGTATGGTATTTTTGCAAGTTACTTTAACAATCATAAGAGAACAGAAATGCATCATACAGTTTTTCTGATGTATATTGATAAATGAAACAAGGCTATCCTTCTCATTAGCTGTGAGTTAAATTTGCTAAAATATTTTAACTGATGGTAAATATCAATGCTGAATCACATCATTAGGATCCATATGGATGGAAAGACTGGTTCAGTGGAAGCTATTTCCAAAGTCCATTAATTAAGATCTGTAAAAATGATTATTTATACTGTGTATACAGATCATCAAAGTCAAACACCAATAATAATTACTTTAAAAAATAGCTGACACATGGAAATGAGTCAATGTGAATGACGTGTTAGATCAAAGTTGTCACCAGTTGCCTATCGTAACTTGGAATATATTGCAATGAACAATGTATGTAGCTGTTAATATCTCTACCTCTTTTTGATGATTCTGTTGTTTTCCATCTGTTATTGGTAATGGAAGGGCTGAACTTATTTTGGCATATGTTATGTACATTATACATGATAAATATTGATTCACTAAAATTAAACCTCATTCTTTGAATGAAATTCAAATATATGGTAAGTCTTACTTTCTAAACTTGTGAAATATTTTTCTTTTTCCTCCTAGCATTGCTGTCTGTTGTTGGAGTGCACATTATGTGAAGAGGTTGTTGGAAACTTTGTTTGTTCACAGATTTTCCAAGAGCACCATGCCTCTCCGTAACTTGTTTAAGGTAGGTGGTACTAACTATGGCTAGACACATGGGTTGTTAGCAGCTTAATGTAACTATAAAAGCAAGATAATTTTGGTTGTTTACAGATATATGGTTCTTCTCCTCCACATAACTGAAATTTTTGCAGTTTAGTCATTACTAATACTAATGGGTATTAATAGAGCCAAATTAATAGTAATAAATTTGACTCATGCACTGAACACTTTTCCATTCTCACATGTGTATTTCTTAATATCAGGAACTGTAAACATGAGTCTGGTATGGTATTTTTGCAAGTTACTTTAACAAGTTGATAGCTTAAATAGATTCAAGGCAGAACTTGACAAACATTTGGAGCGAGGGGATGGGAGAAATAAGGGTTTTTTTTTTTTTTTTTTTTGGCTGATGCTATATAAGCTTGCTTTCTTGCATCATGTGCCCTTGCTAATGCTAACTATTCTTAATGCTAACAATCATAAGAGAACATTAGAAAGAGGCTCAGAGATGACATAAGAAGATTCAACACAAGAAAAGTAGAACAAGCATTAAGGGAAAACAAAGGACTTAAATCAGCAGCCATGAGCAGTAATACAGAAAGACAAATGATACTGAAACATAGCGATGGTGTACTTATAAATAGCAGAAGACTACTATAGAGAATTATACAAGGAGCGAGGGAATGATGCCAGCAGTGGGGAAGATGGATCGCAAATTAGCAACATGTACAACATACCCGATATTCTTCCTGATGAGGTAGAACAGGCGTTGAAGAATCAGAAAGCCCTGAGGGAAGATGAAGTTACTGTAGAGTTGTTAAAATTGGGAGGAAGAGACATAACACAAAAACTGGCAAGGCTCTTCACAAAATGCATTAGAAAAGGTGTGACGCCTAAGCAGTGGAATAATGCAATCATAGTTTTGCTGCATAAGAAAGGAGATAAATCAGAAATTGGAAATTATAGACCAATTAGCTTGTTATCCCACATCTACAGGTTGTTCACAAGGATCATTACTAACAGATTAGAAAGAATACTTGATGAGAATCAACCGAAAGAGCAAGCTGGCTTTAGGACAGGATTCTCAACTATGGATCACCTTCACGTAATATCACAGCTAATGGAGGACATTCTTATCAAAACTAAAGAACTAAAATGGTCTTGGGCAGGACACATAGCTCGGAGACATGATGACAGATGGACTAAGAAAATAACAGAATGGTACCCAAGAGGAGCTAGAAGAAAACCTGGAAGATAATGGCGGAGATGGATAGAAAATGGATGGCCATTGCACAAAACAGAAGGAACTGGAAAGTTGCTAGAGAGGCTTTCATCCTGCAGTGGATTGAAAATGGCCGATGATGATGATCCATGCTGACATATCAGTATTTATGGAAACTTTAATTATTATAGGGGAAATAAACTTGAGAGAGAGAGAGAGAGAGTTAATAAACATTTAGTTCACTGATAGTTTTTTTTTTTTTATGGAGAATTCAGCCAGTATAGGGGTGGTTCTTTACTGAATATATCTAGTTTAACCATGTCAGCAATTCAAATAAATTTTTATAGTCATTTAGTCGCTTATATTACTTCATGTAGATTTCTTTACTAGGAAACTCTGGTCTCTTTCTCTGCAAAACAAACTGAATTGAGCAGTTAAAATAATGAAACCCACTACACAATGTTGCATGAACATAATATAGACACTTTTATTAATTAATAACTGTACATTACAGTATTCTAGATATTTCAGAACATTATGTTTTCTGGTTCTTTATTTTGTAGGTCCACTCGATGTGGGCAGTTGTACTTGGTGAGAGGACCCCTCAATGATGGTGTTGAGCTTCCAAATTGGCATTACTCTGGGATCTAACACCCATACCTTGGTTCCAGGGTTAGATCATTAGAATCCAGCGTGTGCAGCCTTGCACCATGACCCATAGAAACTTGGAAAGGGTGACTGTGTTGGAGCAAGGGGGGCCCAGCCCTAGTATGCCACTTTACCCCTGCTTCGACAAGATGGAAGGTCCTGGACCAGCCTGACTGGGATCACTCAGCAGGTGTTTCCTACTGCTAGGATCAACTGCATTTCAATAAGTCTCCTTCCCTTTGGTCCTGGAACAGGGTCAAGACTTATGAGTAATTTAAATTAATCGTTTTTCTTCTGGGGGCCCAACCTAACCAATCAGAAAAAAGTGACAATGCCAATGCAAAAAGACCCAGAATAGATGATATAACTTTTCCTCATTCTCCATTCCACTGGACAGCAGGCAATTGGGAAAATGTTATCCTTCTTCATCCAGAAAGGATTAGAACGGCTGGCAGGATCCCCAAATTCTGCGAGAAGGCTACAATCTGGAGATCTTTTAGTGGAAGCCTTATCTGCCAAATAGCCCAACAACTTCCAAAAGCCACATTGATGGGGGGAGGGAAAATGTAACCTCCCATAAAACTCTGAACTCTCAAGAGTTTTATGTTTCCCACCCTGAACTCTTCACTTGGTGTCATGTTCAGAGTGGAATTTTCTTCCTGTATTTGAAGAAGAGATCTGCTCTGAATTGAAAGATCAAGAAGTGACAGTTGTCGAGCAAAATAACAATGTGAAAGGATGAGAATCTCATCTCGTATCTACTCGAGTTCTCATCTTTAAAATTTAATACCTCCATGGACTCTGACATCCATCAAAGGTGTGATACTTAAACTGCCAGTAAGGATTTATGTTCCAAATCTGCTCGGGTGTTTTAAGTGCCAAAAGTATAGCCACTCAAAAAGAGCCTGTTGTGGTACCAAAGACCACAAGAGCAAGGAATGTTCCACTTCAAAGCTAATTTATGCAGATTGCCAAGGAGACCATCCTGCACACTTGCAAGCATGGCAGTGGTGAAAGAAATTCAAAAATTGAAAACACAACTAATCATTTCCTACCAAGAGACCGAAACAAACAACAGGGAAATAGCAGCAGATGCTCATACACCCAGAAGGTTTCTGGGAAGCATACCGCCAGAATACGATTGGAGTTGACCAACTGCCACCAGAGTCACTTACTCCCATTGCACTCTACTTAGGTGCAATTTGACTGATGACCCAAATTGCACCTGTGGCGAGAGTGAAGACTGGGCACACATTCTATATGAATGTATAATTTATGACATCCCAGAACACAGCTAATAGCACAGATTGCCCCCCCTTCCAAGGGGAGAAGAACATCTATTCATTATAGAAGAGGAAAATTATAAAGCTTTTACAACCTTCACGCAGAAAGTATTCGAAATGTACAGAACTATCCAAAGAATGGCAATTCAGAATTCCCCAGCAATTAAATAATAATCAATAGTTAAAATCGCCCATGTCTCCCACCACGCCCAGACAATGATCTAATAACTGTCAGGACAGCAGTATTCCCTGACATGACAAAACCAGATTGACCTGGATACCCCCCCCAGGACTACCCTGCCATGAGTAGGAACCTGGGACCCCACACCAAATAAGTAACCATGTGGGTGGGGGGAGATGTACAGGCAGCCAGGGGATGTAATGTAGAAAGAAAGACAGAATGAATAGGCTGGTCAATGAGTGAATTAGGAATTATGGTAAAAGGGAATAAATGTCAGTTTTGGTGAAAGAAAGACAGACCCAGCACAAGGGAAAGAGAGTGAATGAGTGGAAGAGCAAATGTAATTGGCCGAAAGAATATAAAGTTAATAATAACTTACACTACTTTATGTATATATATATATATATATATATATATATATATATATATTTTTTAGGAGCATTAGCAACTAAGGCCATATTGCTCCGGGATATGCAGTGGTCATTTCCTGACCTTTCCGCATCCTCCGTATTTGGTGGTGACTGGCTCAAACCCCGGTCTAATCAAGAAGCGTGTGCTATGCACTGCTGCTCCTTCCCACCTGGCTACGGAGGCACCACTTTATATATACTAACAACGCAAACACTATCACTGCAGTCTCCCTTGGCCTGCACTGCAACTGAAAATAATAGTAAGTTGAGGTGCCCAGAGGGTGCAGTGCAGAAAGCAAGAGTCGAACAAATGAAATGAAAGCCAGAAGAATGAATGACAGTGTAAGTGTGAGAAAAAGAACACAAACCATAAATGTTACAGTTAGGTTCACACTAACCCTAGTTTTAATCTTTTATATTCTTAGTTATTATGCAGTTTAATTATTAAACTTATTAAACTTAATTATTAAACTGGGGTCCTTGGGGTTGTCACAGACATTCTCTCAGATATGCCAGACAAGCTGCACTTGCTACCTGGGAGTCTAAAACGCTGATGGAACTGATATTCAGGTGACACTCAAGTCAAGTGGACACAATTTGGGCGAAGTCCGGACAGTCTGTGACAGCCAAATCCTCTGCTTGCGCCTTCACGATGGTGGGACTATTAGTAATCCTGGGTATAACCTCCATGCACAAGCACATGGTGGGTGAACACCCAGGTGTGAACCAACGTAAGCAGAGGTCGAGGTATGGTGCCCACACCACACCACATAGAGGAATGCCGCCCCTCTATGTTACCAGGCAGTACTAGGTGGTAGATGACTCTCATCAACCGGTGCAATACCACCACTTTGCTTATTGGAGGCTTGAAGTGGTGGAACCCATTTTTAGTCTCTAGAGCTAAGTTCTGGTCAAACCTTCCCTATCTCTTCCATCATGCACTGTGATTGATGACTTTTGAGGTTAGGATGAACATCGTGGCGAAATCCAATATTCCTTACATTTCCAGGGTACAGCTCTAAAACGGTGTTCGCAGGCCAGCCGCTAGTTAGTACACTGGATCGAACCTATTGGTAACTCTCTGGGAGACTTCCAGATCAGCTAGTGTATAATCTTGCTACCTCTACTCTGCCAGATAGTGACTGGAGGGAGTCCTAGTAGCGTGTATGCGGGGAGCATTGTCGAGGCCACGTTATGTGTTAAGGATCTGGGTATATTCTTACCATGTGTACGCCATATCCAAAAATTTCATTACTTCATAAAGCATGCCCCACCCACTTTTTCTTACTATTGAATACACCATGAATTGTCAAACTAATAGAGCAAGCTTATCTGCGAAAAGATCTAAACCTCCCAAGGACTTCCTAATTCATTTCACAAATATACGTGGTCTCAATTATAATCTTAACGATGTCCATTTTCACTTGCAGTCTGCCAAACCCCATGTACTTTTTCTGACAGAATCTCAGTTATCGGTTGATTCAACTACTGCTCATCTCAGATGCCCAAATTATTCGCTGTATGATTCCTTTCGCCTCAAAGGTGGTACTTCTGCATATGTCCGTTCTGATATTCCCTGTCAGAGACTTGGCAATTTGGAATCTATTCTCTTTGATCTTCTCTGGCTTAAAATCTCTCTACCTCATTGTGTAAAATTCATCTGTCTCTACCGTTCTCCCAACTCCACTAATCACTTGGAGCTCTTTGACTTCCTCTCTTTACAACTTGACTTTCTCGAGTCCAACTTTCCTAACAGTGAGGTAATTTTCCTTGGTAATTTTAATGTTCACAACTACAGCTGGCTTCTGTTTTCTAGTCACACTGACCCAGCTGGTCGAGATGCTGAGGATTTTGCAATTACTAATGACCTTGCACAGATTATTCATTTACCTATAAGAATACCGGACAATCCTAATCATACAGCCAACACGCTTGATCTTTTTCTCACAAACAACACTTCTAAGTACACGGTCGAAGTGAGAGGTCCTTTAGGCACTTCAGTAACAACTTGGTGATTGTCTCTTCTCCAATGGAGCCTTTATCTCATGGCTATTCCCAACCTCGTGTTGTTTGGCATTACAAGAATGCAAAATGGAATGACCTGCGAGATTTCTTTTCTTCTTTTCCTTGGTCGGATTACTGTTTCAAAACTTCTGATGTCAACGTTTGCTCAGATCGTGTCAGTGAAATTATTCTTGCAGGAATGGAATTCTTTATCCCACATTCCACTTTAAAATCGCGTCCTTTATCTAAACCTTGGTTTTCCAATAAATGTGCTAAGGCTGTTCAAGAAAAGAATGTTGCATATTGTAATTGGCTTGTTTCTGATTTTTCATTTTCTGCCTACACCAAAGCTCGCAACAATTGTAAAGCAGTTATTAATCAGTCCAAACTAGAGTTTGAACAGGCTAAGAGTAGAAAACTTGCTTCTTGCCCTAATGGTAGCCGAGCATTCTGGTCTCTTGCCAAAGCTATTGGCCGCAAGTTTTGCCCATCTCTGCTCCCACCTCTGTCCAAACCAGATGGTTCTGTTGTCACTTCAGCCAAGCATAAAGCTGACCTGCTAGCATCCCATTTTTCTTCCAACTCATATATTAACAATCTTGGTAAAACACCTCCCACCATTCCCAACACGCTCCATTCAATGCCTCCTGTGGTTTTCCGTCAAAAGGATGTTGACGAATCTTGATGCTGTTTGTTATTTAGTTTTTAGGAGCATTAGCAACTTAAGGCCATATTGCTCCGGGATATGCGGTGGTCATTCCCTGACCTTTCCGCATCCTCCGTATTTGGTGGTGACGGGCTCGAACCCCGGTCTAATCAAGAAGCATGTGCTACGCACTGCTGCTCCTTCCCACCTGGCTACGGAGGCGCCGAATCTTGATGCTAAGAAAGCTCCAGGTCCCGATGGTATTTCTCCACTTGTTCTCAAAACCTGTGCTCCTGAACTTACTCCTATTCTATGCCGCCTTTTTTCACTTTCTTATTCCAAAGGTGTTTTTCCTTCTGTTTGGAAATTTGTTCATATCCAGCCAGTTACTAAAAAGGATGACAAATCCGTCCCATCGCAATTACTTCTACTCTTTCTAAAGTAATGGAGAAATCAAATAACCGCCAACTCTTAAACTACCTAGAAACCTTCCGTCTGATCAACTATCGCCAGTATGGATTCCGTCAATGTCGATCCACTGGTGATGTTTTGTCTTATGTTACCCATTTATGGACTAATTCAATGGAAAGGTTCGGTGAAACACAAGTAGTTGCTCTTGACATCTCAAAGGCTTTCGATCGTGTTTGGCATAAAGGTCTTCTAAACAAGCTTCCATCTTATGGTTTGCCAACTGTTTTTAGTAATTGGTTATCCAGTTTTCTCTCTGATCGCTCACTGAGGGTGATGGTAGATGGCTCTCTGTCTTCTAACTTCTCCACTAATGCCGGTGTCCCCCAAGGTTCAGTTCTTTCCCCCACTCTTTTCCTCTTGTATATTAACGACCTTCTTCCATTGACTGGAAATCCTATCCATAGTTTTGCCGATGATAGCACATTGCTTTCCACTTTCAAGTTTGAGAAACCTTACCCTACTCAATCAGCTTCAACTTCTCGAAAATCTGCTACCAATTACTTAAATGCTGATCTTCAGGTAATTCTTAATTCTCGAGTGGGGCAAAGACAACTTAGTTGATTTCAACCCTTCTAAAATTCAGTCTTATCTTATATCTCGCAAAAAGGATTCTTTTGCTCCTATGCTTATCTTTAGTGACACTCCAATTTCTAGGCAAAATGATATATCTCTTTTGGGGATTACCCTGACTTCTAATCTCTCTTGGCACAAACACATTACAAATATTGCTTCATCTGCATCTAAAAAACTTGGTTTTCTCTTTTGCTGTTACTTTTCTTCTAAACAGCTGCTCACGCTGTATAAATCGCAAATCCGCCCTGCCGTGGAATATTGTTCTCACATCTGGAGTGGTGCCCCCAAAACCTCTCTCAGGCTTCTTGATTCCATTCAGAAGAGGACAGTTAGGTTAATTAATGATTCATCTCTAACAGAGTCTCTTCACTCGCTGTCTCGTAGACGTACTGTTTCTGCTGCATGCCTCTTCTACAGATATTTCCACGGGCACTGTTCTTCTGAATTGGCTTTTATAATTCCCGCTTTCTCTTTCAAAACAGTCCAAACACGTGCCGTCACCAGCGAACATCCATTTACTGTCCAACTTCAAACTCACAGGACCAACTTTTCATCCTCCTCCTTTATTCATTCAACTGCCGTTTTCTGGAACAACCTTCCTTCATACGTATTTCCTGAAAATTACAGTCTCAGAAGTTCAAGTCCAATGTCAATAAATATCTTCTTTCGTCTTCTCAACCTCCAACCCAAGCAAGATACTAAGTACTATAGGTTCTAATGCCTCTCGTGTTTGGGGTTTATATAAAAAAATTAAGCATTAATATTTAAATTATATTGCACACCATTACATCCCCCCCTGGTGTGGGAGAAAGAGATGAATGAGTGAGTGGGAAAAAAATGTATAAAAATAGAATGCATGTAGAGTGAAAATGCAGATTATGAATGAAGTAAATGTGTGTCTCCCCCCCACCTGGTGGGTTCCCACTGCCATCTAACATATCCCACCCCAGAGCGGGATGGGCAGTTTGACCTTCCTACTGGATTTGACAAGACATGGACTTGAAAACCATCACCGATGAAGACATACTGCAGCTTTGCTGCCAACATGCCGTTTGGTGATCTGAACTGGGTACTCTTAACTTGGGCGCCTCCGTAGCCAGGTGGGAAGGAGCAGCAGTGCGTAGCACACGCTTCTTGATTAGACCGGGGTTCGAGCCCGTCACCACCAAATATGGAGGATGCGGAAAGGTCAGGGAATGACCACCGCATATCCCGGAGCAATATGGCCTTAGTTGCTAATGCTCCTAAAAACCAAATAACTAACTAACTCTTAACTTGGTTCCCTTTAAAACCAAATCCCAGGCAGGGGAGGGAGAAGATGGGTCTCTGTCTACTTCTGCCTACTTCCCCTGGTGGGACGTGACCTCTGACCTCTTTGGGGATGCCTACTCTATTGTTCCCATCCTTCTACCTGTCCCCTCCCAACTAACGAAACCAACCGAGTACACCCCTAACATTGCTGCCAAATTCAAATCAGCTGCTTTCTCATAAACCACTTTTGGCCTTTCCAAATTCTATTGTTCATCTCCCCCCCCCCCTTTTATATATATATACAGGTCCTGCCACTGAAATCCTTGGAAATTAGGTGGTGGAGCCTGCCAGAGTACTTAATTAATCTACTGGGTGCCTGTCTTGCCTCCTCTTGGCAAAGTGTGGGCAACAGTGGGTCCCAATGGCTAAATGGTCAGAGAAACAACAGAACATAACACTACACAACAAGCCACTCCCCACACACTTTTTAAATCTCTGGCCTCCACAGAGTTCTGTGTCACTTACAAAGAATACAACGGAGAGATGGGGAAACCCCCGGTGCCGTCAGACAACTAACACACTTTACACTCTACTTACTAAGCTCAAAGAAACTTGCACAGAAGGACCAATCATCAGTTACACCAGCAAATAAATAAAAAAAAACAAAAAAACATGGATATCAAGATAAAGGAGATACCACATGATTCAGTTCTAGAGCTCCTTGCTGAAGAAGGAAGAAATGGATACAGGACAGTGTCCATACTTCTCCAAAAAAAGATTAATCCAAGGCAGAAAAAACTAAGCTCTCAGCACTTCAGAAGCTGATGGATCCACAAATTCAAAATAATGGTCCCTATCGTGAGGCCAATAACCTGGGAGAGGAAATCCGCTCTCCCAGGGCTGAAAGGAGCAAAGATGGATAACAACATGTTTCCACTTTTAGAGGCATTGAGCTCAAAAACTAGAGACAAATGCCACTAAAATTGACTTTTCTCAACCAAAGAGGTTGAAAACAAGAGGATATACCAGCCTTTTTGGTAAATTATCACCCTTCCTTGTGCAGAAATGCATTGAGACTGCTGCAGGTTCACTTAAATCAGTGAGGTTGGCTGATTTTCTAGTAGAGACAACCCAACCTCAACATTCTGTGAAGCCATTGAAGCTCTCAACCTTTGGAGGACACCCAGTAAAAGTCACTCCCCATTCCACCCTAAACTCTTCTAAGGGAGTAATAACAGAATGGGGCTTATTAACTGTATCAGAGGAGGAAATTGTCCAAGAGATACACGAACAAAAAGTCATCCAAGCGTGGAAAATCATGTTCCAACAAGGAGCATAATTCTCACTTTTAGCTCTCCTAACCTACCAACAGATGTGAAAGCTGGCTATCTACTTTGCTGTGTCTGACCATACATCCCAAATCCAGTCAGGTGCTACAAATGCCAAAAATACACACTCCCAAACTGCATGTTGAGGTGAGGCAATATGTCCTAACTGTGGGTCACTTTCTCAAAAACATCTGAACTATGGAAGCAAGGGAAAAAAAATTCAGAAATATAGTGGAGAACAAAGTGTCATACTCAGAGGCGAGAAGACAAATAATCAAAACAGAGACAAAGCGTATATATGCCACAGTTGCTCAGCATTTCCAATCAGTAGGGATTCAGACTGATGTATCAGTTCCTCCGTATATGTATATATCTATTGCTAATTCACATTCGGTGATCTCTATTTCCGGTGTCCTTTGCAACAAACAGCTGAATAAGCCAGTAATACCCCAATTACCATACCATCTGATGTTTCTTCAGCAATAAAACCAAAAGTGACATAAACCATGACTCTACTGGAATGTACATTGATGAATAGCAAGATTAAAACATGAGTAAACTTGTCCCCATTGCATCACTCCACTTGGAAATTCTGTATGGCATGCTGGCATAAATATTCCTGTCTAATTCAGTTTGATGATACTTCTGCAATACCTGATACTTCTGCAATACCTAAATCTCTGCCTGGGAAATGCAAACACAGAAGTTACTGGTGGAATCAGGAATGCATGCTAAACAGACAAAAAAGAGCTTGCAATTTGTTTCAGCAATTCCCTACTATTGGTAATTTTATTAACTTTAAAAGACTCAAAGATGAGTTCCTCCAAATAAGAAGAAAAGCAAAGAAAGATGCCTGGATAAGTTTTACTTCCACTATTAAGAAGGACACAGACAACAAACTCCTCATGTAGAAGAAAATCAAAGCAGTGGTAAATATGTGCAGTCTCCAGCCTCACTTCTAAATAGGAAACGGCAAGAGTTGTCCACACCAGCAGAAATAGCAAATGCTTTAGCCTTGGCAGTATATTAGCAGCATCCAATTACAGCTGAACCTTTCAACAAATTAACACATCTGCACAACAACATAAAATAAACTTCTCTACTATGGTATCACAATCAGCCATTCACATTAACAGAACTTTTAGTCTCATTAAAGCATCCAGTACTGCTGCTGGTCCAGATAGTCTACTATATAATGTTAAAAAAAAACTAAATAACAAAGCAATAAACTCCCTGTTGAAATTCTACACAGGAATATTTTTAGAAAATACTCACATAGATTTTCGAAGCATAAAACATCATAAGTGTGGTTTCAGGAAGAACAGATCAACTTTAGATGTCGACATCGGAGGCTAACATTCGAAATACATTTGTAAAGAAACAACATCTGGTAATGGTATGGTATCTGTGGATATTGAGAAAACCTTTGATACTGCATACTTCAAGACTTGCACAGTATAGGCTTAAGAGGATACTTGCCTCAGTTAATCCAAAACGTCTATCATTACAGAACTTTCCAGGTCTGCTATCAGTGCTTTATTTCCTCCCTTCAGATTTAGGAGTAGTGTGCACTTCAAGGGTGTATTCTCAGTGTGACATTATTTGCCCTCAGAATAAATTCCATGATACAGGACACCCCAAGTTTGGTGGAGGCATACATGTATGTAGATGGCCTTTACTATGTGTTCTCAGAACATGAATACCATAGACCGCCAACTGTAGCTAGTAATAAATAAGCTGGAAGGCTGCACCCTATGAAATGGTTATTGAATTTCTGAACAAAATCTACTGCACCTTGGCCCTGAAC
Organism: Mastigoproctus giganteus; assembly: GCF_048544385.1. Classification (NCBI taxonomy): domain Eukaryota; kingdom Metazoa; phylum Arthropoda; class Arachnida; order Uropygi; family Thelyphonidae; genus Mastigoproctus; species Mastigoproctus giganteus. The sequence goes on along the minus strand of NC_143585.1, from coordinate 139,384,677 downwards.
TGTGGATAAAGAATAATACTATTCCAGTTTTGAATACCATTAATTTTTTAGAATTAATATTTATTGGACAGTAAACTTAACTTTCAAGTACATGTAACAAGGCTTTGCAAAACCTAAACATCCTTCAATCAGTATCAGCTACTTCTTGGGTGGGCTGCAGTATGAGGTCATTGAAAGGTAACAACAAAAAGCAATTGATCACCTTACATCTTGGTTATTGGCTAATGCAGTGGTTTCCAGAATTTTTCAGCCAATGCCCTGCCCTATAAAAAGCCTTATTCAGACTAGCTTTTTGCACAAAATTGATGAACTTGATCAAGTGATATTTCCCACATGTCTGGTTTAAAGTCACTTAGCATGAGTCTTAAATGACCAAATTTAGTAATTTAAAGTTGATTTCTTTGCTTGTGGAGAAGTTGGATGACCACACTAAAATCAGCATAAAATATTTATATATAACTACTTACCAAACATGCACAGTAACTAATTTATATGAAAATCAGTAGCTGTTATCAATAGGCCATCTTGTGACAACTCTTAATGAATACATAACCAAAGGAAATAATTTTGAAAGTGATAAGAGCAGTAAATCTTTAAATACAAAGCAAGGAAGGTTGCCCTCGGCTCTACCCTGGTCAGTTGTAAATAAGTGATCAACACATTCAAAGGAGCCTAACTTCTCCATCCCACCCCTTGCCTCTTAGCACCAGGCAACTAGGTAATCCCATTTCACACTTTGGGAACCACTGTGCTAATGGGTTAAAATTTTTGTCACAGAAGACCATTTGTGTACACTTCTTTCTCAAATGTAATCTTTATCTAGTCCAGAATTAAGGCTTGAGAAAAAGCACAACCCAATGATAGCAGAAGTCAAATCCTAGGACTTATTTTTGACAGGACACTGATCTTTCTACAACATGTCCCAAAGGGCTTAGCATCCTTTTTGGGGTGCAGATCTCTGTTCCCTTCTTCATCTCTACCAAGCTCTTGTCCATTCTAAACTCGATTATGGTTCTCAGGTTTATGCTTCTACTTCAGTGGTTAGATCCAGTCCATTTCACACATCTCCTCTCTAAAGCCTTTACATTGAAGCAAATGAACCATCTCTGTCTCTTTGATGTGAACAGTCTTCCTTACAGTACACTTAAATTGAAATCCCTGCTGAAACCTTACACGGGCATCAGTTTTTGAGGCACGTTGGGAAAATCTGTATAACATCTGATGATCTGCCAACTGATCCTTTGGTATTGAAATGAACTAAACATTACAGTAGACAACATTGCACAATCATCAGTGCAATGTTGTCTTCTGCCATCTGTGTACAAGCAACTGTTTGTATCACATCACATAGGCGCCTCCGTAGCCAGGTGGGAAGGAGCAGCAGTGCGTAGCACACCCTTCTTGATTAGACCGGGGTTCGAGCCCGTCACCACCAAATACGGAACATGCGGAAAGGTCAGGGAATGACCACCGCACCGGAGCAATATGGCCTTAGTTGCTAATGCTCCTAAAAAACCAAATAACAACATAAATAATAACAGTATCACATCACATCAAGCGGCATAGTATTCTGACTTCCTGCCAGTCTACACAGATGGTTCAAAGTCAGAATCATATGTGGGATCAGCTGTTGTCCTTCACAGAAATAGCATGTATACTACTGAGTTGCATGCAATAGAAACGGCTCTTGATCACATTAAAAATGGCAATTACCAAAGATATATGATATACATATACACACTGATTGAACAATCTTGTTACAGGCTTTATTATCAGTGAGGTTTAATTCTCATCTAGTCCTTCCTGGATTAGCATATGCTTGTCTCTCTTGTTGAATCAGAATTTGACATCTGCTTCTGGATCCTAAGCCACATTATGATCGGGGGGAAATAAATTAGCTATACTCTTGCATGACTATCACCTGTCTGCCCCCCCATTATGTTCCCAATGGCAAGATTATTAGCATGGACAGGTCACAAATAAACTACATCAGATTAAGCCTGTAATCAAGAAATTGCAGTCCAGCTGCCACAGGATCTGAAGAGAGGAAGTTCTTGCTTGGCTGTGCATAGGTCACAATTATATGATACTGGTTTTTGCTGCGGGCAGATCACCCACCTATGTGTGAGAAGTGCAAAACTAGTCTAAGCATTCAACATGTTTTGATCTAGTATCCTGTGCTTAGAGATGCAAGACTTTTATGCTTTACTGTTGTTAATAATCTGGCTGAACTGTTTACACTCAGCCAGATGTTAGATGACTGAGACAATATGTCTGAATTTTTTAACTTTTTACACTCGATTAATTTGTACTTTGTTATTTAACTTTATATAAAAATGGTAAAGGAAGAAAGGTATCTGGGAGTTATAATAGCAGATATGAAGTTTTCTGAGCAGTAAGCAGCTAGCCAGGAAAGCCCATGGTGTCCTATCGATGATTTATCAAAGTTATAGTTCCACTGTATAAGACATTTGGAATACAGTGTTCAAGTATGGAAACATCTGAAAAAAGACCTCAGAGGTGACCTGATTGAGGTTTATAAGGTTCTGAGAGGGGCTAGTAAAATGAACGAAGGTGGAATTTTCACTGTTATTGAGAATTTCAGAACTCGGGAAGAGGTTTTAGACTAGATTGTAGAAAGTTTTCCGTTAGGCAGCAAGTCATTAATCACTGGAACAGGTTGCCTCACAGGTAGATGACAGTTGAAATAAATTCAGAGGTCAACTATGTTGAGGAGGCAAATAATTTGTATTTTCTTATCTATCCTTTTTTTTTTGCCAGTGCAGCAAAAGCCTGTGGCCTCCTTGTATAGTATGGCTATTACTATACATACCTTAGCAGATAATTTTTACTTTCTTGATATGGTAGTCTTTATAGGTTATGAAATCAACCAATCCCTTTTATAAAACTCATATATTTATAGTTTTAATTTAATAATGTTTCATTATATTAATGTACCATTTGGATGGTTAACTATGTTGAGGAAGCAAATAATTTGTATTTTCTTATCTATCCTTTTTTTTTTTTCATCAGTACAGCAAAAGCCTGTGGCCTCCTTGTACTGTATGGCTAATTACTACACATACCTTAGCAGATCATATTTAATACTGTTTTTATTTTTTCCTTGGTGCAATATGGCCTAAGCTGCCAATGCACCATTAAAAATGAAATCAACCAATCCCTTTTATAAAACTCTCATATATTTATAGTTTTAATTTAATAATGTACCATTTAACCATTTATAAACATTTCTGATAAGATGCGTCAATCAGATTAGTTGAAGTACGAGTAGAAGAAAAGTGGTAAACTTTTCTTAATTTTGAAGTAGTAATGGTACCAGTTTGGTGACTAATTACAGAGTAAAGAAATTAACAATTTCTAGTTTAAAAAAAAAAAATGGCATGTGTGCTGAGCATTCTCATTAGATGATTTTATGTGAAATATCCTTGGTGAAATCCACACGATCTTGGTATTTATTATTGATGGAAACATCAATAATAAATACCAAGCCTTGTTATTTGATTGTAGTAAGGCTACAATCAAATAACAACTGCATGATGTTTGATTGTGACGTCACAATAATACATCCTGCAGTAGTAATTTCAACAATACAAGTTACAATAATTCACCTCTGGCAGAAGCTGCAGATGATGTCACTACCATGTCACATTTTTCCTGATCGATCAGATTTACTCGGTTGAGGCGTCCCCAAGGATGTTTCACATAAAAAAAAACTAATTTCAACAAATCAGTTATCTGAAATGATCAGTCTCCATTAATTCAGATAAACAGTATTGTACTGTGTTTACTTAGAATAAAATCATGGTCCTCTCTTTCTTTATTCTGTTTTCTTATCTTTTGGATAGTTGATATGTCAAATGTCAACTAGGACTGCTTGTTATCAATAATGAGTGAGAGTGTTAGTAGTGGCAAATGATACGAGGAACATGCTTATATAACATTAGCTGAAAAAAATGCTACATCACCTGTCCCACCCCTCTAATAATTTGTCTAGTTCTTTCTTGAATTGATACAAACTACACTCTTCCACAACACTAGATGGAAGTTTGTTCCAACAGTTAACTACCTATTGGCCGAAGGCAAACTTCTGCACAATCCTTTTTCAAATTGAGTTTATATCTCCTTGTGTTCATTATCTGGGAAAGAGTTAGAATACCATCATCATCGTCGTTAAGTTTACGTAATCCATTTAAAGCCTTAAAGATTTCAGTCAGGTCTCCTTCCAAGTATCTAGTTTCCAGTCTTGGTAAGAGTACTCTTTTGTTCCCCCCTCACTAGTCTTATTGCTCTTCTCTGCATCCATTATAAAATGAGGGCTTCCGGGCCTGTTTGCATTATTCAAGATGTGGTCCACCATTGCTTAATACAATGGGATAACACCTCCTTATCCTTGCCAACAAAATTCCTGTATGTTGTCCTAATAGCCCATCTGCTCAGAGAACTTAATGTTTGCATAAATTACTCTAGGTCTTTTTCACTCTCTACTACCCTGAGTGTGATCCCATATAGTTGATATGTTATTCTGGAATTGCTGCTACCCATATGGAAGTTATTTAAGTAGGCATAATTTAATTATACCTATATTTATAAATATTTTCTTTTTTGCAGAACTGTTCATATTACTGGCTGTTTGGTCTTTACATTGGTTACATTACCAATCATCCTCTTTATACTCCTCCTGGTAAGTGATTTTAGAAATTAAGAAATTTTTGTTTTTCAGTCATTGTTACCCAGACATAGATAATGATACACTTTTTCTGGCTTGTGTGCCAAAAATAAAACGAATAGTCTTTATTTGATAGTAATAAAAAAAAGTAACAATACTTGAAGGTTTCTGCACAATTTGCAGAGTTCATGTTTATATCTCACATACAAAACTTTAAAGCTGCTGTATAGGAATATTGTCACCAATTTGAATTGTGCCTCTTTATCTACATTCATGATGATAAAATTAATAAAAAATTTAAACCAAAATCATTTTGGTCTAGTGCTTAAAAAAACTCATGAGATACAGCAGCTGTGTCTCATGGTGATTAATATGTTAATGATTGTAAGATGCTTTGATGTTTTTTAAAAAAAAAACTTGCATTTGTAAACAATGGTTTTTGTTCTATGTTTTCAGGATAAATGCAGGAATAATACAAGTCTGTAGTACTATGGAAGAAACTTCTCTGCATTTTGAGCACAAATAGTATTAATATTAAAACAATTCAAAGAAACAATACTTTACATAGCATATGACAACAAAAAAATAAAATAAATGTCTCTAATTTTATCTAAATCCTCTTTAGATGTACATAGACTCACAGACTCCACAAGATTAGGCAGTGTTCCAATGGTTGACTGAAGAGACATTTTATTAAATTTATATTTTAGTTACCTTTCCTTAATTTGAAAGAATAAGAAAATATTCCTCATCATTTTCATAACCCTTTTAGGCCTTAAACCATCAGTCAGACCACTGCACGAAGATACTTCATTTCCAAAATTTTGGAATTGAACATTATGTAAAGGGCAGTAAATTCTTCAAAATCTAGTGCCCTTGAGGATTGGGAGGTCCTGGATTTTAAAGTGTTATATCTAGCAGTTTTGGAGAAGCACATTTCAGTGAATATTAGGCACCAACAATTAAACTTACATTTGTAAAAATAATAATATATGAAAAGTAGTGCTGGTGGTTAAAAATATAAATAACAGTTAAATTTAATTGTTAGCCATGTGGCTAACAACCCAAGCACGGTACTAAGTACTATAGGTTCTAATACCTCTCGTGTTTGGGGTTCTCATAAAAAAAAAAAAAAAAAAATGTGGCACGAGGAAGACCTATGCTTTTGGCACCAGCTAAAAATAAAAAGCAAATAAAATATCAATGTGTTTCTCTTCTCACATAGTGCTGGCTAAAAGAAAGTTCATACAGTCCATGCTAAACCTCTTCCCTCATAATTTGAATTTATGGCCCCTACTTCGTAAATGATTTGGTATCATTTATAAACTAGGATATATGCTTCATTCTGCAGGTTTTTATGATAAATATTGCGGAGCATGTTTTCCTTTGTGATTATGGCAGCCACCTAAAAACTTATACGATTAGGTTCCCATGTTTGAGGATTTCAGAAACATTAGCAACTAAGGCCATATTTCTCTGGGATATGCGGTGGTTATTCCCTGACCTTTCCGCATCCTCCGTATTTGGTGGTGACGGGCTCAAACACCGGTCTAATCGAGAAGTGTGTGCTACGCACTGCTGCTCCTTCCCACCTGATTTCAGTTTTAAGACCATGGTGCCAGACTTCATAGGACTTGATCTTGTCCAGGTCAGCTGTTGTGGCAGTTTTAATGATAAATCCTTGATATACACTGAATTGGCGTTGCATTAGCAACACCCTCTTGTGTAGGGATGGACTAATCTGTGATGCTGGTGAAAGCTTAAAGTTGAACTGCTGATATAAAATTGTAGTTTTGCAAATGGGGCAGCATTCAGATATTGCCAACTTTAAATGTGCGAACCTTACGTAACTCCACAAAAATAATTAAGTAGGGAATAAGCCCTTCCAAGAGTTCTCATGTGTTTTGCTAATTATTCTTCAAAAGGTCCTAAAGCATCCTTCTACTGATGAGATAATTCTGCATTTGCAAAGTTAGATAGCAATAACTGATGGGTAACCATAAACTAGAATGGCATGCTCATGATATTACTCTGTGAAAAACAAAATCATTACCTCTAAAACAATGAGTAAAACCAGGTCTATATTTTGGAAGGTAGAGAAAATTTTTAGCATTAATCTTAAACCAACAATTAATGTGCAAAACAAGTTTTTGAAAGTTAATATCAGTACACCTAAAATGCTATCAATTTATTATCCATCTTGGGCCCATGTGGAAATTAATTTCAATGTGAAATTTTTGTAAAAGTTACATGACTCATATCTACAGGAATTACATAATCCCTAATAATATGAAGCAAAAAAAAAAAAAAAAAAGCATGAGAGTATAATCAGGATTACAAATTTCACGATTCTTTTTTCAGAATAAGTAATTAATGATTCAATCATCAGTGCTATTGTATTCCCGTAAAGATTACAGTAACACTTGGAAGGATGCTGGAAGCTACAGTCAGACCTTCTGCAGTGTGCATTCCAAAACTGTCATTTTTAAGGCACTTGTCTGTCAGGTAGTTCTAAGCAGTTTACAAAATAGTTGTATACTACTTTGGAAGGTCACCCTTTAAGAGGACATGCGTGTCAAGTGTTCTAGTAACTGAGTGATTTTCACCTGTAATATGTAACCATCTTTCTGTATAGAATAGCTTTCATCTTAGCGAAGAGACTTTAAAGACAAACTTCTCAACCATGAATGCCAATTGATTTTTATTGCAATTTATAGTGAGCTCTGTATAGAATACATTACTATAATTTCAAAGAGATATTAAAACCAGATCTCTCTTTAATAAAGTCTAAGAGAAAGCAACCAAAGACTTAGAAGGAAAATCTGTTCTGTTAATTTCATTTTGTTCATTAACAAGTTCCTTTGACATGTGCACCTGTATGTGGCAAGTCCTCCAGATTAGCATCAGTAGGATCCAATGCCTGCAGCCTAGGTTAATGTCATAGGAATCCAGCATGTTTGCCATGCACTGCAACCAGTGGAAACGTGGAAAGGGGGGGATCCTGGTGGTTGAAGGGCCCAGCTTTAGCACCATTTTGTCCTCTGCTTCAACAAGATGGGTGGCCCAGAATTAATCAGTTAGTGGGTTCACCTGCAAGGGTCATCCATGTTAATCCTGTGGTTCAAAGAACAGGATTCAGACTGGTGACAATGCAGGTATGTTGTTTGGAAAGCCCTGGCATCCAACTCCCAAGAGCATTTATTGGTGGCCAAGTAGTGGATGTCCCATTTACTGTTCAATCCCACAGTGTCCAAATTGCTTATTCAAAAGACTGTGAAACATGGAAAAGGGAGGGGAAAAAAAAACTAGAAATATGAAACTGAACATAAAGTTGCATACTTGGAAGCAAAAAAACAGTTCCCATTAAATACCATTGCATGCTCATACAGTACCACTTCAATAGCCAAAACAAAAATCAGTTGCAACTCAAACTGAAGTTTTAGTTCCTGTGAATGCATGCACTGATAGCTGACTGGGCTTGTTCAATCTTATCTTCAACACAAACTCCAATCACTCTCTCACTATGTGCAACCCCAGCTACTCAGCACAAAATGCCAAAAGCAGACTCACCATGACCATATGGATTGATAATAATGAAAATCAGGCTGTTTCCCAAAAAAGAGAAGTCAAAGATTGGTCAACAAAAACAGACCAGCTATCAGAACCAAACTGTAAACCCAAGTGTACACTTGTTCGACAGATTTGTAGAGGTTCCAAAGCAGAACAGATGATATTCTTAATCTTATTACCTAGTATACTCCTGCTGCTATCAGTCTTCAAGAAATGAAGTTAACATGAAAGGTTACAATGTATGTAGGCATGATTGCATCACCTCTAATGGCACTCAGGGAGGAGTTTTTTTTTTGATTTGGTAGTTGTTGGTGCATCGGCTTCTGTGGCCATATTGCACCTCCCAAGGTTTTTGCAGTACTTTGATCCAAGCCCGAGGCGGGAATCGAACCCGCGACCTTTGGGTTGCTGGGCAGGTACTTTACCCACTCGGCTAGCCCGGTCGGCTTCAGGGAGGAGTAGCCTTTTGGTTGATTCCAGGGTTCCCTTAAAAGATATTCTTCTACAGACTTATCTTGGAAGCAGTTACGGTTCACATCGTGATTCATCTAGCACTAACATTAGTAACTCTATCTATACCTTCCTCTGAATTACCACTATGTGTATGAGGACCTTGAAGACCTAGTGCTACAGCTGCTACCTCCTTTCTGTATTTTGGGTGATATAAATACCCACCATTCCATATGGGAATCCCATTATACAGATGCAAGAGGGCTCATGATAGAAAAACTGCTATGTAGACAAAATATCAGTCATAAATAATGATGATCACACTTACTTTTCCCACTGATGCATCTTTTAGTTCACAAATTCTGTATACAGTTTTTGAATGGACAATTTCTAAAGACCCACTAAGCAGTTTTAGTGAATTCCAGTTTTGCAGAACTACACTGACCCTGACTAGTATACAGTTCAAAGTTTTTGAAAAATTTGTTAACAGTATATCAGGGGACATGTGAAAATAGTTTAACAAGTTAGTCACTGTATGCAGTGCATTACATTTCACAAAAATTCATGATTTATAACAAAAAAAAAATCAAAATAATAAGGAAACTTTTATGTAAGAACCAAAAACATCCACTATATTGCCATTCATTTCTCCAATTGCTGCATGCCAACAAATGTGATAACCAGTGCTTCAGCTACAACATGCAGTATGTAGATAATGTATGAAAAAAGAAATATATAAATACTAGAGCTAAATATAAAATTTTTATTAGAAGACAAAATGCACAAGGCATAATTTCTCATGGGTTTAGGTTAGGTAATTAACTATATAATAATAGTGTAGATACACTGATATTATATAGTTACCCATAAATTTGAACTACGTACGTATGTAGTGTAAAGGCATAGTTTCAATTGTATCTCATATTGTGGGTGCCTTCACAATGAGATAGCTGGTATTGCACTACTTCAAATAAATAACGCTTCTTTAGTAGAGAAGATTACTGTTATTTATTTTCAGTGGATACCACCACCCAGACAATCGTTTCGAAGCTAGTGGGCAGGTACCCTCTTAATGCAACATGCCATCGCAGTTGCGAAGTTATTATATTGTGGAAATAACTTCAACTGTGATGGCATGTCGTATTACCAGGGTACCTGCCCACTAGATTCAAAACGATAGTCTGGGTGGTGGTATCCACTGAAAATAAATAGCAGTAATCTTCTCTCTAGAGAAGCGTTATTTATTTGAAGTAGTGCAATACCAGCTATCTCATTGTGAAGGCACCCACAATATGAGATACAATTGAAACGATGCCTTTACACTACACACACACAGTTCAAATTTATGGGTAAACCATGCTGTATCTACACTGATATTATTTAGATAGTATGAATCAGAGCTGTAATACTCAATATGTTCTACGTTGATAATAATATTAGTAAATTAATAAGAGGAGTTTACCTCAATATAGTACGTAGAACACTTCCGTATGATACCCTCCAGAAATAAAATCGACAACTTACCGGTACATTAAAGTAAAATTTAAATAATCAATTTAACGCAATTAAAAGAATCTAACAAAAATATTCAAAACGATTTTAGGAAGGAAAATCGTTTTGAATATTTTTGTTAGATTCTTTTAATTGCGTTAAATTGATTATTTAAATTTTACTTTAATGTACCGGTAAGTTGTCGATTTTATTTCTGGAGGGTATCATACGGAAGTGTTCTACGTACTATATTGAGGTAAACTCCTCTTATTAATTTACTAACCCTGATATTATATAGTTAATAACATTTTTATGAAAAATCCATTGTTCGGGAGTGAGTTATTGCATGCCAACAGACAAAGAAATAATAATTGCTTGATTTTTATTGGTCCAATTTTAATGAAATTTAGGATGGCTCAACAAATTTTCTAAAAATCCATCCATTGAGAATTAATTAAATGTGGATGAATGGACATGGTAAAGACAATAGGAAAAAACTCATCACAAAATATAATGTTTATAAAAGATTTTTTAAAAAATGTTACTTCTGTTAATATAAAATTAGTGGTTCACCTTTGCACAGTTAATGAGTATAAGGTTAATTGTACTTAAGCCATTATTGAAAGTGCACTTTCACATTCAATGCTAAAGAACAAATTAGTCTAGTCAGTTGTGTTAGCAGATTTATCATTAGTAGTGTGATAAATCTGCTAATACATTATCACTAGTGAATCAAATGTGGTCCTTGTGCCATAAATTAGAGGCAGTGACTTAATAAGGAAATATAAGCGTGCCAAGTAAACTTCTTTAATAGCTTTGAAATATGTTATTTATTTTAACTAATCTGAAAATTAAATTGTCATAATTTTTTGTCTTCCCTCACTATAGCTTATGGCTCTCTTCAGATTTATTTTGGCCTTGTGGGATTTGTTGTAAGTATAAATATTAAGTTCATTTGTGCTTTTTAAAAGCTGAAAAACCTTTAAATTGTAAAATTGAACTGTGCACTATTCTTATGTAAGTGGGTATATGGATTGATGACTTCTGTAACATGCTTATAATTTAGTTTTTTCATGATTTGTACCATTTTAAAAAGAAAGTTTAATATTACTTGGCTTGTGATATGAAAACTTATAGCTGTATTATCATATACTTCTCCCTCTCTTTTTTTCAAATAGTAATGAATGAAAAAATGTCCTAATTGTCAATCATAGAAAGAAATCTTGTCTAAACATGTGGTTCTGCCAAAGCATTAACTAAAATTTAATTTTCCAAAGAAAACCCAAAATGAATCAGAAACAAAATAAAAAAACTCCCATATCCTAAATCAGTTTTTTTTTGTCACTTCATAATTAAATGGCCTTGACTAATAGAGTTTATAATACCTTTAGCAATCCATTCCATGAAATGTATGTTCAAGCTGTGTAGTCTGTTATTTCTTAGAGAAATGAAAGATTGATATCTTTTCAGGATAAAAAAATTTTGAAATTTATACATGCAATAAAACCTCTAGTAAAGACCACCTTTGCAGGTGACCAAAATTTGATGGAATGGTATTAAAAGATAGTAGATTTATGCTAGTAATCCTTTCTTTTGACCACTAATCGCAGAACTGAGTAAAGTGTCTTCCTGGCAACCCAAAGGTCGCGGGTTAGAATCCCGCCTCGGGCTTTGATCAAAGCACTGCAAAAACCTTGGGAGGTGCGTTATGGCCACAGAAGCCGATGCGCCAACAACTACCAAAAAAAAGAAAGGTTAACTTTAGGGATTTTTCCAGGTAGACAGAAAAGGAACCATTAACTACTGTTTCTGTTCACTAGGGGCAAATATAAATTGAATAGGAATGTTGTCAAAAAAATAAATAAAACTATTGATAAGGATTAGTAACTAGACTGGATTCATATCATCTTTCGAGTCTTCAGGAAATGTTCATAATTTCAGTTAAACACAAAAAAAGAAATAAAATAGTGTACATACAGTACATTTCACAAGAATATCACGCTTAAATTTGTAGATGGGAACAAGAGCTCCTGTTGCAGCATAAGCAGTTTATATGTACCCTTCACTAGCTCTGTCAGTTTTGGTTAAGCCCTAGATTAGTAAAAATTAGAGATATCTGCAAACAAGAAAGTGTAAGAAAACTGGCTGAAAAACAAGGTGATAAAGGAGAAATGATTTGACTCTCAAGTGAGTCAAAAATGCTTGTGTGAGAAATTTGCCAGGCTACTAAACATTGATAATTTTACAGCTATAATGGATGACATGTTAAAACAATATTTTCTTCAAATCTGTTTAGTAAAAGTTCATCCAATAACCAAGGTACAGTTGAGAACTGTATTTCAAGATTAACAGATTTGAGTGAGAGGTGTGAAAAACAATTTCAATGTAGATGAAACTGCACTTTGCCCTCAAAATCAGTTTTATTGTGTACAAGTGCATTAGGCAAAAAAGAAAAATCACCAACCATGCTTCTTTAAAAAATATATGTCCAAACTCAGGGTTGAATGGCAAAATATTCATTCAGTGGCTAGAAAACTTTAATGAGATTAAGAAAAGTGTTAGTTGCAGAGTACAAGTGCAGTGGAAGAATGTTTGTTCAAGCAATCAACTACCTACACATCTATCCTACAACGGTCTTTCCTCAATTTTAATTTATGCCCTCTCAGGCGATTATTCTGAGCAAGAGGAAGAATCCCATCAGCATTGAGCATGCTCAAACCATTCAAGGCTTTATACACCTTGCAGGTGCCTAGTCTCCAGATACTGTAATTTGCAAAACTTAAGCCTTTCTTCTGTTCCCGTTCCAACAGCTTTACATCCTTCTTACAATGAGGTAATCACCTCCTTATCCCTGTATATCATTGACAAGACACCATGAGCTACTCTTGCAGCCCACCTGCTTGCACAATTACCCCCAGGTCTTTTTCATTCTCTACCACAGAGTTGATACGTTACTCTGGGATTACTGCTTCCCATATGTCAGTGTTAAACTTCATTTTCCACCTCTCACCCCACCATTTCTAGATCCTGTTGCAGCAGTGTACTGTCATCAATATCATTTATAAATACAGAAAACAATAATGGACCCAACACTGAACCCTGAGGGACTCCACTAATAACATTAGTCGACGAAGAGCAGTGTCCATTGATTACAACCCTCTGTCTTCTCCCACTCAACCATCCCTTTATCCATAGCAGCAATATCAAAGTTATTCTTTGCATCCAGTTCCTTTGTGACTACATCTTAGTCATACAAGACTTCCCCTTAACAAATCCATGCTGTGTACGAACTATAACTGAAGTCTTGTCTAGATGATCCTGGAGTGCTTCTTTAACCAGTGCCTCCATTAATTTCCCTGGAACAGAAGTTATACTAACAGGTCTGTAATTACCTGTGTCTCCCTTTGATCCTCCTTTGTGGATTGGGATCACATCTCCAGTCCATGGAAGCTCTCATAATTATGGCTAAGGGTTTGCTTGCTTACTTTAATATAACTGGATAGATTCCATCCACCCCCAGGTGCCTTTCTTATGTTTATCTTCAACAATTTCTCCTCCACTTTACTCTCAGTTATTAGAAGATTATCTAGCTTACTGCCAGAGTTGAATACACCTCTGGCATTCCCCTCCCTGAATAACTCCTCATGTGTGAATGTAGATGCAAAATATTAATTTAGTTTGTTAGCTACCTGAGCAAGATCATCAACAGTTGAACCAATCTGATTCATCTCCTTCCTTCTAGAGTTTACATAAGTAAAGAACTTTTTTTTTTTCTTTGCATCCTTTGTAACTTGGTTACAGAAAGTTACAAACCAGCTTATATATGTATCACACGTCTAATTAGTTCATCTGACATCATTTAGGCCTAAACCTTGAACAATATTTCTTAGTTGGTACGTGAAGCCTATTGGCTTCCAAGATAAGTTCTTAGAATGCTTCCCATTTTGAATTTGCTGTTGGTCCCACCGTAAACAATCATCCAATAAATCCACAAAAGCCTTGCTAGTGTGTGAGTGACCAACCCACAAATTCCAGTCAATCTCTGTAAAATTAAAATCCCCCATTATAAGACACTATTTCTCTGCACATTCATTTGGCCTATAACACACACCTACTCTTATTTTTCCTTTCCTAGTGCTTATGTCACACCAAACAGAAAAATAATGGAGTCACTGGTTAAAGATGCATTGCAGGATCATCTAGACAAGACTGCAGCAATAATTCAGACACAGCATGGGTTTGTTAAGGGAAAGTCTTGTCTGACAAATTTGATAGGATATTATGATGTGGTTACAAAGGAACTGGATGCAAAAAAATAATTTTGATTTCAGGAAAGCTTTTGACACTGTTGCACAAATTGGAGCAGAATGGTAATCAATGGGTGCTGCTCTTGGACTAATGTTATTAGTGGAGTCCCACTGTTGTTTTGTATATTTATCAATGATATTGATGAAGGTATATCAGGCTTAATGTCAAAGTTTGCAGGGTTGTTAATGACAGTGTGCTACTGCAACAGGATCTAGATAATTTGGGCAGATGAGCTAAGAAATGGCAACTGCAAATGCGTAGAAGTAACCCCAGAGAAACGTACCAACTGTGTGGTACTACACTTAAGGTAGTAGAAAATGAAAAAGACCTGGGAGTAATTGTCCCTCTGTATAAGGCAATGGTCAGGTCAGGCCACGCCTCATTTTAGGAAGGATGTAGATTTACTTGAGCATGTACAGAGAAGGGATCCTCTTACCAAGAGAGGCTTAAGTTCTGCAAATTGCAGTGGTCTGATGGGATCCTTGCACTTGTTCAGATTACGAACCTAAGGGGGCATAAATTCAAATTAAGAAAAGACAGATGTGTGGAAATTTGCTGGAACAAACTTCCATCTGTCGTTGTAGTTGATAGGTTGAATAAATTTAAGGAGGAACTGGTGTGATTTTTTTTTGGCTGATGCTGCATAAGCTCATACACTTGCATCAAGAATCTGCAGTTAAAAGACCCAGTGTGCCAATTGTTTAATTTAATTAAAGACAACTGCTGCCAACAGCAAATTCAAAATGGGAAGTAATTGTAGAAACTACTAGGCTTAGACAGATTATGAGAAGCCTCTGCCAAAGATTTCTATGTTTATCTTAACAGTAAAACGAACGAATGGGTTAAATGATATTGGGCCAACTGTTGACAAATTGAATAGGTAGTTTGTATCTACATTCACACGTGAGGAATTCTTCAGAAGTTTATCAAACTCTAATGAGGAGCTAAATTTCTTTGTGATAACTGAAAAGAAAGTGTTGAAGCTGAACATAAAAAAGTCAAATGGAATCTATCCAGTCATTAAGAAAGGCAAGCAAACCTTTAGCCATAATTATGAGAGCGTCCCTGTGGACTGGAGATGTGTGAATGTATCCCTGATTCGTAAAGGGGGGGGGGGAAAGAAAGAGATTGAAAGGTTACATGGGGAACTACAGATCTATAGCTTAACATCTGTTCCAAGGAAAATAATGGAGTCACAGCATGGATTTAAGGGGTGGTCTTGTCTAATCTGGAGCAATGTGGCATCTCCCAGGGTTATTTTCAATATATCTTAATGTCTAACATCAGTAATCAGGGAAAATTGGGTCAATGAGAAATCCCAGAGTAACTTATCAACTGTATGGTACTACACTCAGGGTAGTGGAAAATGAAAAAGACTGGGTGCAGTGCAGACAGGCTACCATGAGGTTTGTAAGTAAGGATATTGATCTGCTGGAACAGGTGCTCTTACCTAGAATGGATTGAGTTCTGCAAATTGCAGTAAGGAGACTAGGCACCTGCAGACTATACATATGGGGAAAGGATGGGTGCAGAAGTGAGCAGTTGGAATAGGCTTTGATTTGAATAAATTCATGGAAGGTATGGATGAGTGAAGTGTGTTGTGTTTTTATTTTGCATCATTTGCCACTACTACTTTTCTTAGGTAATGGACTGGGCCATTGTCATATGTGGCCTCTACAGAAAAGGGTAACGATAATGAGGCAGTAATACCACTGGTTGAAAGTGTAATCTATCAACAGCTCAAGAAATTATTAAGTCCAAAAGTGCTAACATAATTTTATGCAAGTAGCACCAAATTATTTAAAGATTAAAAAATGCAGTTGTCTTATTTGCATTAATGGGTATTACTAACAGTTTCTCTGTTAATATAAAAACATTTTGTATTTTTTTTAAATGATGATCCTTTAAAATAAAATCAAGAGAATGTTGTATGTGGGGATTTTATCTTTGAAAGTGGTCTCATTAGTGAAATAAAGATAGAGTACATATTTTGTCATTGGCAAAATTTTACTCAAAGAAATACGATAGATTACAGTTTAAAGGAACTTCTTTTGGTTAGTAAAGAATACATATTTTGTCATTGGCAAAATTTTACTCAAAGAAATACGATAGATTACAGTTTAAAGGAACTTCTTTTGGTTAGTAAAGAATACATATTTTGTCATTGGCAAAATTTTACTCAAAGAAATACGATAGATTACAGTTTAAAGGAACTTCTTTTGGTTAGTAAAGAACAAATTGATGTAAGGAAGCCAGTTATCTGTCCAACCATTTAATAAATTTACTCAAGACCTCTTAATTCTGCAAAATAATTTATTCAAGTGTTTAAGGTTTTGAATAGATTGAGCTTGCTCAATGTTGATGGGATCTACCAGATCAAGAATTTCATTGCATTTTTTTCACAAACATATTTCCAAAAGTCGGCACCTCCATAGCACACGCTTCTTGATTAGACTATGGCCCCCTAAAAACCAAATAAGTCTTTTTCTGATGATATTGTTTCACAAGGTAATAATTTCATTTTGAAGTAATATTTTCTCTTCGATTGTTTTAAAATCATCCACAACTTAGTGTTAATTGATATTTATATGCAGAAATACTACTAATCATGTTACCCACATTTTTATTTTTTCCTTTTAATTCCAAATTCAGATCACACCACTCTGTATCTTGTAGCTGCTAATAATCATCATGATTAGACCGAGGTTCGAGCCCATGACCACCGCATATCTCCGGAGCAATATGGCCTTAGTTGCTAATGCTCCTAAAAACCAAATAACAACAACAGCTGATAATCATCTCTCCTTTAAAAGTCTGTAGAAACTTAACCTAACTCGCATCTGGTTAATTTTCATCATCCTTTAAGATGTCCTGTCATTGATACGAGCTTAAATAGTGGTAATAGCATGCAATTGTTCACTCACATTTTTTCGAAATAATTGCAGATCTTGAAGAGCACTTTTAATTTCATTTTTGATGAATTTACCATCACAAAATGATGCTACAGTTACTGCTGTAAATTAGTGTCATGAAGAAATTTTGTTGTGTGAATAATCTGGATTTAAGTTCTTTTATTTTTTTTTTTGGTCACCATGGAGTGCCCTTCTAAATTTCCTACTTTGATTATAGCTACGGAAGCATTGCAAATCAAAGAAAGTATTCTAGTTCCTACTCTTGATGAAAATGATACGTTTTGCTCTTTTTCATAGTATTAATTTTAAATCAACATATAAGTACTTTAAAAATTTTTGCTAAACAAGCCTAGCCACGTGGTTCTACGGATAAAGGAAATATTAAAATTTGCCACTACTAATTAGTGGGCTGTGACCTTCCATTAAATTAAAAACATATATGATTGATAGAATATTATGAAATTAGCAAAGGCACATGATGCAAGAAAGCAAGCTTATATAGCATCACCCATCCACTAGCTCCGCCTTGAATCTGTTTAAGCTATCAGCTCCCTCTCAGGCAATTATTCTGAGCAAGCTCAAACCATTCAAGGCTTTATACACCTCACAGGTGCCTAGTCTCCAGACACTAATTTGCAAAACTTAAGCCTTTCTTCCAAGAGGCCTCCAGGTGTGGCATGACCATTGCCAAGACACCATGACCTACTCTTGCAGACTGTCTGCACAATTATCCTGAGGTCCTTTTCATTCTCTACCACACAGTTGATACATTACTCTGCGGTTACTGCTTTCCATTTGTCAATGGTGGCAACTTCAGACAGAGCAGTGTCCATTGATTACCACTCTCTTCTCCTACTCAACCATAGCAGCAACTAAAAGTTTCATACCTATTAAAATCCCAACTGAAGTCTTGTCTAGAGACTTCAGTTAATGTGCTACTTTGAAATAAAATGCTGTATTTTAATACACTTACTGTGTGGAGTAGAAGAGCTTGAAATTTTTCTGTCACATAGTGAAAGTGGAAACTTCCATTCACTGGCACTCTGCTTTGTGAGAACATTTTAACTGATGGTATTTACATCACCTGGTCCTATTAAAGGTGACTACAGTGGTCTCAACTGATGTTACCAACAGCAAATTCTAAGTGGGAAGCAACTAAAAGTTTCATACCTATTAAGAAATATTGTTCAAGGTTTAGGCCTAAATGGTTGCCAAATCAACTAATGAGACTCGTGGTAGAGAAGAAAAATGCATGGGATGCATATAAATTATCAGGCAACACAGAATGAGTATTTTGCATCTACATTCACACAGTTATCAAATTGTAGCAGGGTGCTTAATGATTTTATAATAACTGAGAACAAAGTGGAGGAGAAATTGTTGAAGTTAAACATAAGAAAGGCACCTATCCAGTTATATTAAAGGAGGCAGCAAACCCTTAGCCATAATTATGAGAGCATCCTTGGATTCAGGGGAGGTGCAAATGTATCCCCAATTCACAAAGAGGGACATGAGTAATTACAGACCAGTTTAACTTCTGTTCTGGGTAAAATAATGGAGTCACTGGTTAAAGATGCATTGCAGGATCATCTAGATACAGCATGGGTTTGTTAAGGGAAAGTCTTGTCTGACAAATTTGATTGGATAGTATGATGTAGTTACAAAGCAACTGGATGTAAAAAATAATTTTGATATCATATACTTGGATTTCAGGAAAGTTTTTGACACTATTGCACAAATTGGCTGAAGAGAGAGAGGGTGCTACTCTTTGTCGAGTCCCACAGGGTTCGGTATATCAAAGATAGTATGCTGCTGTAACAGGATCTAGAAAATTTGGGCAGAGAAACGTACCAATACCAACTGTGTGGTAGAAAATGAAAAAGACCTGGGAGAATGTGTAGTCAGATATGAAGTTTTCTGAGAAATGCAGACAGGCTATGCCTTGAGCGTGTACCGAGAAGGGATCCTCAAGTTCTGCAAATTGCAGGTGATCTGATCGGATTCTTCCACTTCTTCAGATTAGAAACCGAAGGGCGCATAAATTTGCTGATTCGCAAGATAAAATTTTTTGTGGAATCTACAAAAGTACTATTTTCTCATGCATTTCTGTATACCACATTATTAAACTTCAAGATACTAACCCCTAACAGAAAACTCATTTTCATGAAAGGGTTAATAACTGTTTCAGCAGCTGTTCTTCCTTAATTTAAGGAACTGACAGAAAAAAAAAAAAACTCATTAAAGTATGTCACAGATTTTATTAGCATTGGTGTTTCTTATGAATTTGGGTAAAAATTTCCAAATAGCATATCAATGAAAGAAAAATAATCAGGTTTAGTAACGCTGTTTAACTTCTGTACAGAATGGCATATTAATCTTTGCTGCAAGTAAAAGTCAAGAATAGAAACACTTTAAAAATATATGCTTGAATGTCTTTTGTGATCATCCTGCATAGCTTTGTTGTAACTTCCTTGCTACCCCTTCTCCTTTGACTGTATGGCCTGATGGAATCTCTACCCATAATTATCCTGAAAAAAAAAAAAAAACTAGGGATGAGAGTTCATGTAATGAGGCTTGGTTTATACAGATATTTTGCATTCCAGTTCTTGTTAACAAATAAATATGCTACAAGAAATTGTGTAAAGTGTACTCCATAACAGTGGTGCTGTTATAGCAATTAAAGGAAAATATCAAAATTTGCGGCTAAAGTTATACAACAAAAAGAATAAATATTGCATACAAAATAGATACACTGTTTTCTTGTTCTGTCTTATATAGCATTGATTAAATTTGAAACTATTCATTTTCAGATCAGTGAACTTGGAAATTTAAGTATCCACTTAATGCTGAGAAATCTTAGGACAGAAGGTATGTAATCTTTTTATATCATTAAGAAAATTAATTTAATGTCACCACCCCAGAGGACATATTTCAAAACAGTGATCATCACTAATTTAGTTCTCATTTCTACTGTTCACTTATGTTTCCCTCAAACATTGTGTAAGAAGTATTACAATAAAATGACAGGATTCAATGCAGCATCAGCCAAAAAAAAACCCTTCCCAAATGCCTGTCCAGCTCAGCCTTAAATTTATTTAGGTATTAGTTTCCACCTTTCCTCAATTTCTTGTTGTTAAGCCTCTTAACTTCCCTTTTCTGGTGGATGCATCTGTTTGATCCACCTCTATATTATATCCTACTTCATTTTCTTCTCCCGTGGAGCCTGGCTGCCTTCAGCAGAAGAAGGATACATAACACTACACCAAAAAAAAAAAAAGAGTTGAGAGATTGATTTGTACCAGTAAAGTCAAGAACTTGACTGTTTATTACAAAATTTTTTTGAAGAAAACTTCTCTTGGATTCATTTTTCAAAAGGCACTGTTGATGGTTATGATAAAATTTAAGAATATTCTTAGGAAGAAAAGACACAAAATGAGTTAATGATCAAGATTTTCATGACAATAAATTTAAAAAAAAAAAAAACTACAACATTCAACATCAAAAATGTTAACTTCGATTTGCTTTTTGTTCTTCTCAAATTGTAAGAATTTAAAATAACTGTTAATATTATATAGGACAAATACATATTAACAACTATGATTGATAGATATAAAATTACAATACGTTTTTCTTTTTGAAGGGGTAAAAAAAAATGCTATACTACAAATTTCATCTCAAGTTGTCCATAAATTCTAATTTGTAGAAAATGCCATTAGTTAATAGGAACTAAATAGCCTAAAGGTGTTGCTTTTTATTTTCTTTCTAGGTACCAAAGAGAGAAAAATTCCGTTACCTACATCCAATCCCTTTACATATTTGTTTCATAAGGTTTCTTGTCCCAACTATACTTATGAAATAATGTCCTGGATGTTTTTCAGTATCATGACACAATGTTCTCCAGGTGAGTATTTGAAAATTGTATAGTTATAAAAAAATTTTTTTATTAATCTTTAGATTATATAGATAAACTTAGAAAGAATGTGTTTCAGTATAAATTAATTATATCTAATATAAAACATTAGCTAAAAACTTCTAATCATTGAAATTTACTGCTTTCACCAAAGGGCATTAATTTTTAATTGGAACACTATTGACGCAGTAGTAAGTGAAGTTGTCCTCCAGATGCATATCAACTTCTCTTAACGTGATTTCTTTGGATATTAGAACCTCATAAGATTGTTAGTAACAGCAATGATAATTTCTTGTTTTTTTTTTAAACAAGGAAATATCTCTGTTATCCTCAGAAGGTTGTCTGTGTAATGCTGAATCAGAATTTCTTATTATGGGAGACACCTAATAGCAGTTAGACTATCTGGATGACTGCTTTTTATGTCATCATTACTGAACGTTCATATGCTATTGTGGTTTCAACAATAAAACCAACACAGCTATGAACTGACTGTATATGCATGTTCCTTAGGATATATATTAATATTAATCAGGTCTACTAAATTCAACAACTGCTTGGTCACTGCACAATCCTGGGATGAGACATACTACTTATGGATCTTTTGAACAGAAATGCTTCTAATGCAAAAAAAAAAGTCCATCATCCATTGAATAATTTTTTTAAAATATCATTTAGTGGAATTGCAGTTTATCTGAGGAAGAGATTGTTCAAGAACTAAGTAGTCAAAATGTAGTACAGTAAACTCCCGCTATTCGTGGTTGCTGATTTAATATAAAATGAAACCTAAAAAAAATGTGAATATTATCCGCCATAAAAAAACATGGGTGTGGCTAAAATTATCTTTCCTGGTCAAAACAGCGCTCAGTGGGTGGGGAGGTGACAAAATTGCAAATGTTTTTCGCTAATCCTTGTTCAGTATGTGTTATGCACTTGTAATTTATATTCTTACAAAAGTGATAAATCTATCGTTTTGCAGTGTAAAACAGACGAAAGTGACTTTCTAACCCGTACAAAAATGTGGCTACGAATAAAATTTCTAATGGTGAAAAGGTCTCCTCAGTGGCAAAACATTATAAAAATCAATGAGTTGACGGTATGATCAATCAAAAAATCCGCTAACTGCTTCAAAAATTTGCTCTGTAACTTGTGATGTTAAAGGCTTTAAATCTGTGGATAGAAGACCGAACTCAAAATAAAATTCTGTTAAGTTCACTCATCATTCGTGAAAAGGCAAAACTCCTTTATCAACACTTTAGCGAAACTGGTGATATCACTGGCGGGATAAGTTTTTTTTGCTAGCAAAGGCGCTTGTTTGAAATTTCTAATAAATATTACATTTAATAGTTTCTTATATATTTCATACTTTGGAACGGAACCCCCGCTATTCGCGGGAGTTTACTGTACTTACTCTTAATTATATCTTACCTGGACACTCAGAAATTCTTCTGATGTGTATTTGCATGTGGTTTCAAAGAAAAATTAGGCACAAGAAGCAGTTTTTTGTGTGTACTAAATGCCCTTCTATGCTTTGGTAATTTATATAAATTACCAAAGCATAGATGTGTTGATATCATTCAACTGATCTTGGGTAAACATCTCTGCTGGCTTCGCACAATGAATGTCATTTGACTAAAGTTTGCAGTCTGTGTAGAAAAATGTATCGAATTACTCTTCTATTTGACAACTTCTAAAAAGTTTCTGGTCAAGGTGTCCATGAGAACAGAATATGATTCCAACAGTAAGTGATGTTCTTACCGTCATGAATTCCAGAGGTGCTGGGATTAATTTAATTACCACTTGTATGTAGCATAAGTGATGAACAAATCAAAGTTGTTTTACATTTTTTTTTTTTTTCTCTCTTTCTAGCTGCTTTGTTTACCCTGGCTGGCTTATACCAAATGACAGTTTGGGCATTAATGAAACACCGCAGTTATAAGAAAGAATTCTCGGCATATCCTAAGGGTCGCAAAGCTATTGTTCCATTTATGCTGTAATATTGTTAAACAGTTGACAACATTCCATTTATATAAATGTTTATTATTATTGTTATATTAATATTATTTCTGTGGGATGTAATACTTACAACAAAGAAATGTTTTTTCTGTTATGTGCTCAAATGTTAAAAAAGAGACCAGGAACTAAGTGAAAGTAGTTATTCAGTCTCTTGTGAATACAAGGGGTGTGGTAATAAAAAACTGCTACACATATGTTAGGACAAAGTTTACAGAGCTTGCTTAAAAGAAAAATCACTTATGAATTGTCAAGATCTAGTGGGGGGGGGAGAAGGAAACCTCCCACTCTAAACTAATTTGAAAGTGTTATTCAAGATTTACACCAAAATAGATTGGATTATAAATTGTGAGCAAAGAGTCTTTTAACATAAAGGTTCTACTTGTATTTTCAAATATGATTCCATTCAGTTTTACTCTACAAAGCTGTGCTTCCTTAACTATATCTAGTTTGTGGTGGATGATTGTACTTATTTCCACATTACCTTGAATGTAATGGCATGCCTCAAAAGATATTTGTTAGTCTACTGCTGAAGAAAAGTAATGTGACCTTGTTGTTACAAAACCTAAAAATTGTGTGCATACACACATTTTCCTTCCTCCCCAAAATTAAGTGGTAACTTATTATGGTGAAATGTGTTTCCCTTCACTACTATTTACATATTACAATTATGAAGGGAAAGTGACCAACAAAACTTGTCATCTATTGCAAAGGAATTAAGTCAGTGCGCATTCTGTGATGGGAAAAAATGCCAGAGCCATTGCAGATTAAATCCACTGCTTCATTCCCTATAGGTTGGAAAAAAAATGTAAAGACAATGATGTTCCTGGAAATCCTATGCATCTAGATGGATTTCAATTCGAATGTGAGAGTCATATTTACCATGCCTGGGTGGAAATTACTAAAAGTTGTTTAAATGGTATATGGAAGAAAAGAAAAAAGCCACTGTCCCCTTCTAAATCTCCACAGCAGCTGAAGACATTGAGAGGTAATGCCTGTTGTACACTTTTTTAATTCAATCAACTCAGCGAGTACAAAATCTGGATCATAATTCTGTTACACTTTCTCATTTGAAGTAAAGAGGAGAAGGTTTATGTGATTGGTTAAAAAAAAAATATATATATATACAGTGACAGCTATGCTAGGGTATTTTCTTCCGTTTATGATGTTATTAAAAAAAAGTAAAACTTTTTGTCAGTTGCTATCTCTAATAATTTTAATTTTTCATATACACTATTACCTACTATAATGAGATTATTCCAATTGTTTCTTGAAATCTGCATAGGCTGTCTAATATTTGTTAGTTCAGGTGATACATATAAGTTAACAATGGAAAATTTTAGTGGTCTTTTAACTGTTTTATTAAATTAGTACTGCTGTTTGCAGAGCAGTCTTCTCGTTTACAGCAATACCTGAAGAAAGAGGTGCTAAAAGGAAGAATAAATTGTTACAGCTTTCAAATTAAGTTACTTCCACAAAGAATATTCATATACCTTGTAAGCAAATGGTATATGTCAATTGATAGAATACTGTTGGGGAAAGCATTTTATGATGAATTCACAACCACTTCATGTATTCCAAATATTTGGGCTGGGAATTTTCTGCAACCTTACCATAAATTATATGAAGCATTGCTGTTAATTGTGAAAGGAAATAAAGAGAAATTATACAACTTGAACATCATCGGTAATGATGTTCAAGGGAAAACATTACACTGGCTGAGATTTTATTCATGTGAATATAAAAGATTATGCATTCACTCGAGGTGAATGCCATGAATAAAATCTCAGCCAGTGTAATCAAATAGGTCTCTTCTCTATGATATGTATTATAATTAAAATGGCTGCATGTGATGGAGAAATCATACAAAGCTGCTGTCCCCCCCATTTTAGGAATGATATTGTTGAGGGCATAAATTCATGCCAGACCATGATACGTTAAAAGACTTGTAGTATGTACCACTAAAATCTTTGGGGGGGAAAGGAAACAGCAGCCATTTTAATTATAAGTACTACATTTGGGAAGCAGTAACCCCAGAGTGATGTAACAACTCTGTGGTATAGAACGAAAAGTACCTGGGGGTAATTGTGCAGGCAGATATGATGAAGTTTTCTGAGCAGCTCATAGTGTCTTGTCAATGATATACAGGAATTAGCAGGTGATTATCCCCTTGTATAAGGCAATGGTCAGGAGGCCTCATTTTAAGAGGATGTAGAGTTGTTGGAACGAGTACAGAGAAGGGCAACAAGGGGTTGCGCTTACAAAGAAAGGCTTAAATTCTGCAAATTACAGTGTCTGGAGACTAGGCACCTGCAAGGTGATCTGATTGAGGTGTATAAAGCCTTGAATGGTTTGAGCATGCTCAATGCTGATGGTATTCTTTCTCTTGCTCAGAATAATCACCCGAGAGGGCATAAATTCAAATTAAGGAAAGACAGAAGTGCAGAAGTTTGCCTTTAGCCAGCTGGTATTTGGTTGGTGGAACAGACTTCCATCCTTTGTTGATAGCCTAAATAAATTTAAGGCTGAGCTGGACAGGTATTTGGAACGAACGGAGGGGTGAAATGGGAGTGTTTTTTTTTTGGCTGATGCTGCATAAGCCTCTACTAATGCTAATATGTTTTTAAAAAAATGTTTACCCTGTATGCATGAAAGTTATTAGGCTGGTGTGCAGCAAGAAAAGAAACAACTTGACTCAGTATCTCAATGAGTACAGGTGTGAGATGGTAATGCTGCAAATTCCATTTTGCAAAATGAGGTTCTAAAACTCACCATTGTTTGTTTGTTATTTGGTTTTTAGGAGCATTAGCAACTAAAGTCATGGGCTCGAACCCCAGTCTAATTGAGAAGTGTGTGCTATGCACTGCTGTTCCTGCCCACCATGGTCTCAGTGCAATTGCAAAAGATCCTACTTATTCATGTAATTTGGAGTCTTATCTCCCAATTTCAAATATTCTTGACCAGCTGGTTGCAGAAAAATGTTTATGGAAATATACAACCACTTCAGTAATGTAATGATCTTGGTTGGTTTATGCCAGCTCTGAGCACATCCAAGATCACCTCCCATTATTCTTTGTTATGAAATGTCATTTTGATGTGATTAAGTTCAGAGGTTTGCCTACTAATAATAATAAAAAAGTATTATTCCTTCATTTATAGCATGGCCACAAAAGTACTTTTATTTTTTGCAGTTGTGCTATGGCTATATACAGTCAGTTCTCCTTTAATGTGGCAACCATGAAAAAAAATGCACCACTAGCAATTTGTGTGCTAAATACTCTTAGAGATGATTTCAAGCATAATATCTGTTCAAATACTACTTGCTAGAAACTTATTCTGATGCCGCTATCCATTAGTTGTGGACTAGATGAAGCTTTTTAATCAAAATTATTTCCTGCCATCTAATTAAGTCTACTATTTAAAGGATGTAAACTTAGCCATAATTATCAAAGCTTCTTTGGACTTGAGAGGAACAGTAAAGAAAAACATGATTAATTACAGAATCTTCTAAACAAAACTGCAGTTATAGTTCAGACACAGCTCTTCATGGAGTCCCCATTGTTGTTTCCTGCATTTATCAATGACAGTACACTACTGCAGCAGGATCCCCAGAGGACCATATAAACTGTGTGGTAGAAAATGAAGAAGACCTGGGAGTGATTGTGCACGTTCTGCAAATTACATTGTCTAGGCACATAAATTGAGGAAAGACAGTTGTAGAATAGATGTATGGAAATTTGCCAGCAGGAACCAACTTTAAGTTCAAGGCATAACTAGAAGGGGGAGTTAAACATCCTGAAATAGTAATATGGTGACCTTTACTATTCCAAGTTCTTCATAGCTATGGCTGTTAATATATTTTTGCTTGTTTTCAGTTCTCTTATCTCCATTTATGAAAACCCCAAACACGAGAGGTATTAGAACCTATAGTACAGTGCTTGGTTGGAGGTTGAGAAGACATTAGACTTGAACTTCTGTGGATTGTAATTTTCAGTAAATACGTATGAAAGAAGAGTGGAGTCATTAATTAACCTAACTTCCTGAGAGAGGTTTTGGGAACAATATTCCATGGTCGGGCGGATTTGTAATGTGCTTGTGCCAAGAGAGATATAAGACAAGACTGAAATCAACTAAGTTGTCTATGCCCCACTGGAGAATGGCATTTAAGGTTTCTCAAAATGGAAAGTAATGTACTATCATCGACAAAACTATGAATAGGATTTCTAGTCAATGGAAGAAGGTCATTAATATACAAGAGGAAAAGAACTGAATCTTCGGGGACACCAGCATTAGTGGAGAAAACTAGATAACCAATTACAAAAAAGTTGAAAGCCTTTGAGCTGTCCAGAGCAACTGCTTGTGTTTCACCAAACTTTTCCATAAATGGGTAACATAAGCCAGAATATCAACACTGACAATTGTTGCTCCATTACTTTAGAAAGAATAGAAGTAATTGCAATGGGACAGATTTGTCACCCTTTATAGGAACTAGCTGGATATGAGGAAGTTTCCAAGCAGCAGGAAAAACACCTTTGGAATAAGAAAGTGAAAAAAAAAGGAGTAAGTTCAGGAGCACAGGTTTTGAGAACTACCATCAAGATTTGTCAAAATTCTGATGGAAGCATTGAAGTTTTTTACCAAAATCATTAATACATGATTTGGAAGGAAAATGGGATGCTAGCAAGTCAGCTTTATTCTTGGCTGAAGTGACAACACTGGAAAACCAAGGTTTAGATAAAGGAGTCAATTCCTACAAGAATAAATTTCACTGACACGATTTGAGCAAATGTTGACATCAGAAGCCATGAGATAAAGGTTCTGTTGGCGAAGAGACAATCACCAAGTTGTGATCTGAGGTGCCTTAAGGACCACTCACTAGAAGGGTTGTCCTGTATTCTTGTAGGTAAATGAACAATCTGTGCAAGGTCATTAGTAATTGCAAAAGCCTCAGCATCTTGACCAGCTGGAGTTGTGAACATTAAAATTGCCTCACTCTGAAGAAAGGTAGAGAGATTTTAAGCCTGAGAAGTTCGAAGTGGACATATGCACAAGTACCACCTTTGAGGTGAAAGGAATCATACAGTGAATAATTTGGACAACTGAAAATCGTTGAGACCACATATTTGTGAAATGAACTAGGAAGTGTTTGGATATTTTCCCAGATGAGCTTACTCTATTAGTTTGACAATTCATGGTGTATTCAATAGTAAGAAAAAGTGGGGGGCACGGCGATGTGCTGTATGAAATTTTCGTATATGGCAAGAATATATCCAGATCCTTGACAATAGGTTGGCACATGGAAGACTACTGTACAAATTGTAACTACAATGATAAGGTTGGAAAGGGGAACAGACAGAGCCCAAATGGATTAACTTCATCCTCACTAACAGAAGAAAAATCAGTATGTACTGGAACACTACAACTTTCTGAAAGCTCAAGAAACACTTGTTATGGATAAAATTGAGTAATGTAAAAGTAGAACAAAGGACTTAAATCAGCAGTAATACAGAAGAATTATACATGGAAAGGATGGATCACAAATTAGTAATTCATATGACATGACACAGAAACTGGCAAGGCAGTAAGTTTTGCTGCATAAGAAATTAGAGACCAATTAGCTTGTGATCCCACATTTACAAAGGTCATTACTAACAGATTAGAATCAACTGACTTTAGGACAGGATTCTTTACTATGGATCATGTTCACAGCTAATGAATATAAAACACCATTATATGTTTTGGAAAGACAAGGCATAGATACTCCATATATTATGATTTTTAAGAAAATATATAAAAATTTGTCTAGTTCCTTATTACAGTAGCAAATTTAAAATTGAGAGTACCTAAACTATTTACAGATGACATTGTAATCCCAAATAATTAGAGGGAAATCTTAATCAGTTATGCAGGGTTAAGAACTAAAACAAAAGTAAGTCACAGAAAAGTGGATTCATTGGCTGGAAAGTATTCAGGAAATATAATAATGAACCAATGTATACTCCCCACCATGATTTACAGAAGTGAAACACATTATGAATGGCCTTCATCCTGCAGTAGAGTCCCCAGGGTTGTTAATGACAGTATGCATGCTTGAAAACAATGACCTTGCCTTTCTAAGTGTGATTTATAACTTTTTTCCTGCTCTCTCCTCCATGTGGGAGGTTGAAAGAAACCTTTATGGTTGTAATCATTTCCAGTGAGACACCATGGTGAACCCAAAATAGCTCTGCTTATTCTCCTCCACCTGAGTACAGTGGCAAAGCCACTGATAACTGTTATGGAGTATCATCAGACATCTAATAGTTTCTCAAACTTTTGGTGGAATGCAGAGTCAAGTAATATCCTACCACGATAACCCACCCTTTCAGCATTCTAGGTGACATGTTGTGCTCCTGACAAATTTTCTAAAAACAACCTTTAAATCAGTCTAGTCCTGGAAAGGATGGGTAATACCATACTATTCATGAGTGAAGCTGTTGCATCTTAGCACATTATAGGAATTCTTTTGAGATTAGTTCCCCTCCCTCTTCATCAAACGTTATGGATGGCTCTACCAAATATACTACAATAGTGTTGTATGTTATAAAATCTACCCAATTAAATAGAGGTCCATAAATCCTGTAGGTGTTTTTCAGGAAACTGATTTGCACATTATATAGATGGAAGAAATTGCCTTTCCAATCATTTGTTTTTATGTGGTAAGCTTCCCTACTGTATTCTTAGATGTTTTTTCTGTCTGGAAGAATAGCAGTGCCTATAGTTATACTGGCCTGCTGTTCTAATTTGTACACATGAAAATTAGTTAATATTGTCTTGTAGCTAAGGCAAATCTTTAATTAGTCCCCTTCATCTTAGTATTATGGCAGTAGTTGAATTACAGTAAACAGCTAGAAACCTAATTGAGATGTTTAACACATGCAATGAATTAATAAGTCAATTTAGTGACTGCTTCTACTGAAGTAGTCTTGAAATTGCTCTGCTATCTGCCAAAAAAAGAGGTGTAGTCTTATAAACTAATTCAAGTTCTCCCGTATTAATTTTATGTCCTTTGTGTGTATCATAATTCTGTTTTTTTGCTTTTAGCTGCTTTATTACAAATTACAGAAACATCATTCTAAAAATCTGCAATAAATTAAAGTAGATGTTTCTGTAAATAGCAACAAATAAAACTGTTTCAGTGAATTTACTTTTATTGTACATATCAAAAACTAGGTTACCAAATTTGAAAGACACTTGCTTTCAAAGAACTACACATTGTTACCTAATGTGTTCCATTCCTCCACTGAACAGGAGGGGGAAAGTGTGCTAATTTTATTGTTCAAGATTTAAACCAAAATGGATAAATTTTCAGTGTGTAGGAACTGCTGTAATACCATTCAGATTGTCTGCAGAAAACACTAATATACACCAGGGGTGGCTACCCATTCCTCTTCTGGTATTTAAGCAAATTGATTTAACCCTCCCTACATCAAAAGAAAATGTGCAACTTTCTAATCCTACTATTACTTACACATTTATTACTTATCCAAGAATACTTTGAGCCCCAAGGAATGGAAATGTATGGCAATTACAGCAGCAGGCATACTCAAATGTATCAAAAAATGATCCCTTGTTTGGAACTGCTGGATCCCACACAAGTAGTGTATGATGACAAAGGCGTGGCTCACATGTTATGGGATTACGAAATCCCATATGTAAACATAGTCTGTCTGGTAAGCTGAAATATTAAACCCATTAAGAATTAGTCATTCATATTTCAAATAAGGAGGATGAGGTGCAATAGAAAGATTACAGTAGAAGCCCTTTTATTTGTTAAATCTTATTTTCCAACTAATCATGAATGAAGTAGGTTTGGTTTCTCTTTAGAAAAACTAAACTCCTAGGCCAATTATAAGTTAGATAACTCTAATCTAAATCACTCTTGTGATGAGTTGTTAATCTGGCTTCTACTCTATCAGTTTCAAAATTAATTTTTCATATACATTCGGGTCTCCATATTCATCATACTGAAAATTTGGCTGCTGCTTGCATGTCTTCAGTCTCACAGTGAGCACCATCCGAGTAGGACAGCTTGTCACCTTTGTGCTTATATGAATACCCATTGGTTCTAAACAAAAGCCTAAAAGGGCTCACATATGCGGCCGCATGTTTGATATCAACAAACAGATCGGAGAGGCAGTGCAAACTGGTGGAATTCTTACTGCTAAATGTGATGTTAAAAAAATGGAGAATGCTGTTCATCTGGATCAAAGAGCAGCACAAGAAAAACTTGCCTGTGAACATCGGTATGATTTCTGCTAAGGCTGGTTCCAGAAATTTCAAGAGACATTCACTCTGTAATGTAAAGATTACGGGCAAGCCCGCACAGGTTTTCAATGCTGATGAGACAGCATTATTTTGGAAGATGCCTCAGGCCTAATTTTCCATGCACAGAACTGAAGAACAAAACACGATTCACAGCTTCCCATCACATTGTTCCTGAAAAAGGACAACTTCTATACCTGATATGTAATAAAATTTTGATACAGTATTTTCAAAACATGGGTCTAAAATGTTGCCTAAGCGTTTCAGCATATGAAGAAAACATCTGGGCGAGAGTACAGATTTTTGCAGGAAGTGTTGACACGTTACCCCCGTGACTATGGAGACCTGACTGTATGTTACAGTAGGCAACAAAAATACAATTCTAATTGTTTCTTGAAACAAACAAAATTTCACATACTTAATGATCAGGCATTGTAGATGCAGATTTGCTACAGCAGTAGTGCTGTTTGAGGTAATTTCGTCCATGATCATCATGCGTCAGGAAGAGTTGCCTGACGCATGATGATCATGGACCCCCCCGTAAATGCATTTGTGAATTTTGTTTATTCACTGAGGAAGGACAGTACCTAAGTGATGCAGAAAACCCCTGGTGCCGTCAGATAAAGTGACACTTCAATGAAGTTTTGGGGGTTGTATAAATGGATTATTATGTTCAGACAACATTGGGCTTTTCTCAGTCAAAGTCTTCAGAATGAGAGTTTAACCCTTAAGTAAATAGTTATTTTAATGATTAGCACTGACTGGATCTAGAAAGAATTGTAAAGGTAAAGTGCAGCCATTACCAACCCACTGCAAGAAATGGACCATAACCTACCACGCTGGTCCGGTGCGGGTTGGCCGTATTCAGCAGCTTGAACCCTGGTCTGCCGCACTCCCGACCACGTCACAACTGTGAAATTATAAAGACTTATTTTGCTGAAACCAACCAATGATATTATTTTATGTGGTGGAAAAAAAATGGCAACTTCAGATGATTTTTCCTTAATGTATATGAAATGTGGAACTCTTTTTAAAAGAAAGTTCCATTTGATAAGGAAAAAAAAAATCTGTAATGCCCAAGCTGCTTTTATTATATACAGTGGACCCTTGCACAATAAAATTTGTGAATTGAAAATAGGAAGAATATTATCCACAGGTTAGCAAAATAAAAATATGCTTACTTGCATACTCACTAGTTGGGGGGAAGGAGAAAGAAAGGTTAAAATTTAAAACAGTCAAAAAAGAACATGGAAACACACTTTGCCATAATAATAATGTAAAAATCCACAGAATTGCAAATTCAATAAGATCGAGTTGTCGATCTGTTTATAACAGATTACATTAACAGAAAAGCCTAATACACTGAAAACTGCTAATTGTTTATACCTCCAGAAATCCGATGGGACCATGTGGAAGGTCGGAGACAATCTCCTGCCCCAGTTAAGTGAAGAAAACTCTGGCTATTTTCTTTATGATTTGTCCCAAATAAACAGAATCCACTGTGCTTTGTAAGCATGCAAAATGATAGAAGGAAAAAAGCTGTCGAACAAGATAAGCACCTGTGTGTCTTTAAATTCCACCAAAAGCCAGCAATTATATCTTACTGTTTGACTACTCTGGTGAGTTGTTCCTTATTTAATGTAGGATACCATTAATTGGAATAAGAAATTATAGAAAACCTAAAGATGTACTTGCTCTCGTATAAGGCATTCTGATTTTACTGCCCTGCATGATCTTGTTAAAGTAGTTAATCGGGACTCTCGATTTACACAAACACTTCAAGTAATAACAGATATAAGTCGTCATTGGGATATTAATGTATCTATTATATCTTGCAACCCCGCCATTAAAAAAAATAATAATAATTTAGTTATGTCAATTGTGAAAATGATGCATCCATTACCCAGGATATCGTCATCATTCTCTTTCTTGGTGATTCCCTTCTACTTTTGACTCTCTCTCAGAAATTTTTTTTGCCTGGTGCAGCATAAGCCTATTACTGTTGGTGTTTTTTGTAAGGTTTTTCAAGGATTGTTAAATTTAAAAGAAATCATGGCACTCACAAATGAGATACAGAGTAATAAGGTTAAAATATAGAAGGTAACACACATAAAAACCCACAGAATTCCAGCTATTGGTATTATTGCAAATGCCATAAGATCGAGTTTACTACCCATTTATAATGAATTGCACCAACATAAAAAGCCCCAGAAACTGCAAACTTTCACCTTAACCCTGTGAAGCTCTTCAGAAAATTTAATTTTGGCCGTTATCAGTGCCATCTACCAAGAAAATGTATAAATATGGTCAAACATTAAGTATCACGGTGAAGGGATCGACACCACTGAAGCCAAGGCTACGAAATAGTTATCAGTTTTTACTTGAACTAATTATATAACTTTTTTTTCTTAATTTTGGCATATCAGAGATATATAAGCAATATTTTATTAGTCATTCCCAAGTTATATAAGAAGCCTGAGATTTTTTTTACCATGTATCCGAGAGTACTATATTTCCAATTCAGAAATAACCAATGAGTGCTTTATTGCATAATATGCCACAACTAGAGTTCCAAAGCATTGCTACCTGCATGTGGGTAGATTTTGTAATAACTGAGAGCAAAGTTAAACATAAGAAAAGCGGCAAATTGGTTTTTAGGAGCATTAGCAACTAAGGCCATATTGCTCCAGGAATATGCAGTGATCATGGGCTTGAACCCCAGTCTAATCAAGAAATGTGCTACACACTGCTGCTCCTGCCCAAATTGGAGCAGAATATCATCATTCTTTTCTCTCTCAGGGTAATTTGGAAATTTTTTTTTGGCTTGTGCAGCATATAGCTAATAAATGGATGCTGCTCGTCGTGAAGCCACTGTTTCTTTGCATATTTATCAATGATATATCGGTTTAGTGTTGAAGTTTGCTACTGCAACAGGATCTAGAAAATTTGCAACATTGACAAATGCAAAAGACCTGGGAGTAATTGTGCAGTCAGGCTGCAAGAGCATCGGGTTTTGTCAATGATATATGGGAATAGGAGGTGATTATCCCTTTGTATAAGGCAATGGTTAGCCATGCCTTATTTTAGGAAGGATGTAGATTTGCTTGAGCATATATAGAGAAGGGGGGGGGTTCTCTTACCAAGAGAAGTTCTGCAAATTGCAACGTGAATAAGGCAGTTTGGGTTAATGGGTTTCTTCCACTTGCTCAGATTTTGAACCTAAGGAGCATAAATTCAAATTGAAGGAGGAACTCTACAAACTTTTTGGCTGATGCTACATAAGCTCGCTTTCTTGCATCACATGTACAACACGGTCAGTTTTAGAGATATTTGTCTTATCTTCATCATTTATATGATGGATCAGTGGTGTCATGGCCACAAGCACCAAATGAAGTTAAAGAACCGAGTTTTTATAGACATTTTAAAGTTGTATTTCTGATATTGGGGGGGGAGGTCAATTTCTAGTTATGCTTAAGGCATTAATACAAAAGTTTTTTTTTTCCTAGCACTGCTCGACAAAATTTGAATTTTTAGCTAATCTTTACAAGCTGATACCCTTCAGGTTAGTTGTGAGGTGGTGTTATGTCTGCACTGATCAACAAGTTTTGCTGCTCCCACTGCGTGCACAGCATTTTGAGATCAACCCACTCTTTTTCTAAAATAGACTCACTTTCCAGATATCACCAGCCTTTTAGTCAATCCTGTGACATCAGTAGACTAATCTCATGATACCAATTCTGATAAATTTTACAAGAATAGTTTTTGACGATCGTCCTGAACGATTCGGTTGAAATATCACATGCAGCTTTAACTAGTGTCTTTTTGTAAAGTCCCAATCGTCCTTTGTTTTCATTCTAAATCTATCAGTATGAAATGCTTAACCCAATTCTTGAAATTGTGTAATATCCAAGAGGTGTATGTTCGTTATTAATCACTAATTCCAATGTAGCACCGTTAGTTTTCAACAAAAAGAGCAGGAACTGATACCTAATCAAAGCAATTCATAAACCTCTGCGCACTTTTTCATTTTTAGAAAAAAAAAATTAGTAAATAAACACAATAATTCCTCTGCATAATTTTTACGGAGAGGATTATGATTCCTTGTAAGCAAAGAAGCTCACTCACTTTGAACCCTCAGGAGAGACCAGTGTTGACAATTTAGCTGATTAAAATATGTAATAGCAGATGGGGAGTATAAATGTAAAATTAAGAAATATTTCATAATTTTATTGATATACATCGTAAACATATCTTATTTCATCGTTTTTTTTTTTTAATAAAAAGCGAAGAATCGATTTTATATTATTCAGGGATTCCCCTGAGGGGAACCCCAACAATTTCAATACGTTGTTACACTCACAGTCAAACGACATGACTGTTGAGTTAAATTCTAATGACGCCATTATTAGCCCCGCTTTTTTTTTTTTTGAAACCGCGAAGGAATGCCATTGGATAATTTTTCTTCGTTGTACTTGAATTATCTGGAGAAACAAAATTATAGCGATGAATCGTGATCTTTATATGCAGGCCATCACTGATGATTCTTGTACCCAGCAATATTCTCTCTCTTATAATTGATAATAGAGTTGTTTTATTAGCATTAGCAGAGGAATATGATGGAAGAAAGCAAGCTTATTCAGCATCAGCCAAAAAAAAAAACACACCACTCCCATTTCACCCCTCCGTTCGCTCGAAATACCTGTCCAGTTGAGCCTTAAATTTGTTTAGGCTATCAACTTCAACAACAAGTGATGGAAGTCGGTTCCACCAACCAACCAACCACCCGCTGGCCAAAGGCAAATTTCCGCACATCTATCCGACATCCGTCCTTCCTCAATTTGAATTTATGCCCTCTGAGCAAGATGAAGAATCCCATTGGCATTGAGCATGCTCAAACCATTCAAAGCCTTATACACCTCTATCAGATCACCTCGCCGGTGCCTAGTCTCCAGACTCTGTAATTTGCAAAACTTAAGCCTTTCTTTGTAAGAGCAACCCTTTGTTCCATTCACTAATCTTGTTGCCCTTCTCTATACCCGTTCCAGCAGCTCTACATCCTTCTTGAAATGAGGCCTCCAGACCTGTATACAGTACTCAAGATGTGGCCTAACCATTGCCTTATACAAGGGAATAATCACCTCCTTATCCCTGCTAGAAAAATTCCTGTATATCATTGACAAGACACCATGAGCTACTCTTGCAGCTCGTCTGCACTGCTCAGAGAACTTCATATCTGCCTGCACAATTACCCACCACTGTCAGTGTAGTACCTCAGAGTTGATACGTTGTTCTGGGGTTACTGTTTCCCATATGTAGTACTTTACATTTGCCACCTCTCCAGATCCTGTTGCAGCAGCATAGCGTCAGTGGTGTCCTTAACAACCCTGCCAACTTGATATCCCATCATCAATATCATTCATAAACACCGAAAACAACACTGAGGAACTCCACTAATAACATTAGTCCACATTGAGCAGTGTCCATTGATTACCACTCTCTGATATCATGCAGATCTCCCTCAGTCTTTGCATTTTTTTAATATTTAAATTAAGAGCAATGCGATCTTGAGACAACGATAATCTACTATCGTCAAAAAATGATTTATGTCTAATACTCTTTGTACTGTAACTAAAAAATATCGTTTGATAATTCTTTCGAAAGTCCTATTAGTCGTCCCCGATTATATTTTCTTTTGAAAAATGCTGATTCATAAATTTGAACTTCGATAGATATTCCCCCTAGTTAACCATCTGAATAAATTATTGATATCATGCAGATCTCCCTCAGTTCTTTGCATTTTTTAATATTTAAATTAAGAGCAATGCGATCT
Organism: Mastigoproctus giganteus; assembly: GCF_048544385.1. Lineage (NCBI taxonomy): Eukaryota > Metazoa > Arthropoda > Arachnida > Uropygi > Thelyphonidae > Mastigoproctus > Mastigoproctus giganteus. Next base: position 139,347,205 of record NC_143585.1, on the reverse strand, counting down.
TGAGACAATGATAATCTACTATCTTCAAAAAATCATTTATGTCTAATACTCTTTGTTTTATGGCAAGGTTATTGCCTCCGTTTCCGGCATCTTTGGCAATTTTCATTAATTAAGTAGGGGCCCGAACAAGGATAGCTAAGCTACTGCATATCAGTTTTACATTTACTTTTTGTAAACCTCATAAAAAGCAGTATTTTGCAGAATGTGATTTTTCGCCAACCAAGAAATCAAGTGATTAATATTGCCACTGCATAAATTTATCTTATCAACTCCGTTAAACGGTAGTTGTTATTTTTGACTTCTTCCTCAGAATAAACTGCATTTGATATGCAATTTGGAAGGTTTTTGTCTGGACATAATGTAGGAGTCTTGAAAATTTTTATGGCACCCATTAATAGGATTTAACCCAAATGAAAATTTAAAAAGTTGGCAACACTGGGAGAGACTGACTCACTTATTTTACTCATTTGCAGTATGATAACCTCCTGATATAAGTGTGGAATTATGATGACATTGTTGCTATTTGGTTTTTAGGAGCATTAGCAACTTAGGCCATATTGCTCCGGGGATATGCGGTGGTCATGGGCTCGAACTCCGGTCTAATCAAGAAGCGTGTGCTATGCACTGCTGCTCCTGCCCACGGAGGTGCCATGATGAAATTAACAGAGCAAAAGGGTAACCTAACCACACTTCATTTGAGTCTGTTTTCCTGAAATAGGCAAAAACACCATCACGGGTCATGGAGTGATAAAAAGACGGGAAATGAATCAGTTTGATTCATATCTGGCGGAATTCATGTGACATCAGAGACCACCAACTTCATATGGGAATTTTTAAAAGCTGTGTTCATAATATATCCACCTATGGACGAGGATTGAAAAGTACGGCAACATCTGGTGAGTCTTCTTTTCCTTTTTAGCATATGTTACTGTGTTTTTGAAAAGAGTGGGTTGATATTTACAACCGATGCCTCTTTATTTTAACCCCCCCCTCTTTCGTACGAAAGAGGGGGAGTTACTTCGTGTTCGCTCAGGAAGCACGGTCAAACCCTGATGGGCAAATGCCAGGACCGAACATAATACTACACAACACTTTTCAGGCATTTATAGTACGACTATTTATTCACAGCATACATATCACGCAGATGTGGGAAACCACAGGTGGGTCACCCTATACCCTCACTCCGGTCGTTCTCAATCATGGTACCACAGCTTCAAACATGCATGGGAATTTGAACGACTAAAGCTTGCTTTGTTAGCAATCGTAAAAACTGGTACCCCTGCGGATGGTCACATGACAATAACGCTCGCTTCAGTGCAGCTGTCCTGCTACCTTTGCATCCATCCAGTCAGTGATAGGACGCCACCATTACTTGTCACAAAGATGCATGGGAATTTGGTCATGTGACAACTGATGCTCGCTTCGGCACAGCAGCAGTTCTATCTTCGTATCCATAGAAACTGGTACCCCGTCATGCAGTAGGTGATAGGACAGCATTAGCTACTTTAGCATGGTAATTTCATCACGTGACAGCGTAAACTGAATGCAAGCAGTGAAATTTGATCAGTTCAGTGACGGTACCAGCTTGTAAAGATTAAACAAATTTTCTAATTGATAAGTATACTATGGTTAAACTTCAGTAAGAGACTCGTACCCATGCATCTCTGCAACAGCCCCTCCTTTGCACTGATTGGCAATCCATTTCTTCACATAATTTTGTTTCCCAATAAACAGTTTAGGCGTTCTCCCCACCCTCCACCAGATATCTAAATTGGTGAACCAAATTAGACAAAGGAATATATCGTCTAACCATCGCCAAGGTCCTTTACTAAAATTTAACTTATACTATTTCTGTACCTGCACATAGACTCTAAATAACACTGTTCCAAGCGAGGTGAATCTTGAATTATATACCGCAGTTCTCCTTTAATGTTATACATCTGGAATGGCAACCGTAGTACATATTGCGAACCATGACACCTATGAAAAGTAGGTGTGGATTTCCTGTGAAGAAAAGATGAATTATATAAACAATAACACTGGCAATTTTTTTTTATTCTAAATACTCTTAGAAATCAAGTTATTGTAATTCAAATTGGACAGGAAAGCCATGACAGCTGTTAAACTTCCAGAAATTAAAGGTGACCTTTGCCGAGTTATCAGTTCGAGGACATTTCAATGTGCATCTGATAACAAAATAGGTATATGTACTACAAATAGCGTACAGGAATTACATCCAAAGTTAGTTATGAATATAAACAAAGGCGAATTTGTTAAATTGCTATTTTAGTAATTTTTTGTTATATTCAAATACAGTATTGCTCATTAGTTGAGCAATGCATGCGTTTGACACAGAAAATTTCTAAACTTATGCAAATGAATAATACTCTACTATGTGCAGCAAACTTATAAAACTGCATAATTATCTCCAGACATGAGCAGTTCATGTATTATTCAGCAACGACAAATCAGTCAAGGCTGAGTACAAATGTTTTTCGCTGGATTCAGTTGCATCCCAAGTGCATCTTTTGTGAAAACGAGGAGTTGAACATAATATAATGCATGGAATCTGCAGGACAACTAGCAGTAATAACATGAATTAAATTAACAATGGTTCTTGTTGCCTAATCAGAGGGCACATCCCAAGGATCACAACGTCAAAAGAAGTATATACAGAAAAGACCACTTAGTTATGCCAAAATTAAATTTACGTTTTATATATTACTTAGTGGGCTGTAAACTTGCAGTACCAATTTATTGGGGAAAGCAAACATTCCAGTATCTGTACACTTAAATGAAATAGCTTGTGACATGTCCAGTCATACATTACAGAAGATTTATAAGGACTGCAGTACCATGGGAAACGCAAATGGCATAATCATAATTGATCCTGCAGCAGCGGACTTCGCCTATGTATCCACGCAGAGCAGTTGGTGTCAGAACCTTCAATTAGTAGAAACTGTAGGACACGACCAAAAACAAAATGTAAAAAATCGGCAGGTAATATTACAAAACACCAAGCTTTCACCGTTCGCTGTATATAATTTTCCATACATGTACAAACGGGTAGAGGCACATCACACCTGCTGCTTTGATCCAATTTTTATGTGAGGAGCTGAAACTCTGCAATCCCCGGTGCGCGGCCATAATGCGCCTAACTATGGTGATGAGCACCGACAGAATCACACGAATGCATTCGTGATCCATGGCACCGGTCCTCTTTATTCTTGCTAATCGTATATGGCCAACGAAAGAAAAGAAATTTTAAGTTCACCTTTAATCTCTGTAAGAGGCAAAAATAGCGAATGTCAGTTTTGATCATTCACACAATAAGGAATAATGATTATTTATCTTGCTGACTTACACTTTTGCCAGGACGTGCAATGAACTGCATGGGCTGTCAAAACCATCAGCCACACGTGGAAGACTTGGAACATAGTGCTGCAGCTCGTTGCTGAAAAGAGAAAGATATTTTAATTCTTAATATAATGATGCATGAATGGTATTCCTGCATTTATAAATAAAATTATTTACATGAAGAGTATTAGCATGGCCATTGCTCAGTTTGTTTTATATATTTTGCGTACACTACTAGAAGGATGCATATAAGATGATTGGTGGAAAAGCTACCGTTCGTTTGGAAGGAACTGTCTTACAAAGCCTTCGTGGATTTCTTCTGTTACCTCAATTTCATACTATACCTTCCCATTTATGGGTTAGTCTCACAGAACTCATATGAGGATACGTGCATACTCGATCTAGGGAGGTATCTGCAACAACCAAATGCCTCCCTAGATCCAGTTCAGTGGGAAAACTATCAAGTCCATTATCACTTACATGGTGTGGTTGATTCAAAGTTGGAGTGCCGAACGATTTGGGGTATGGTCGTTAACGAGCAGGAGGAGCCTACATTGCAACGGATATATTCTCGACACGAGATCCTTCACAACTAACACAGTGGTTATGACCACCATGTGGGAAAGGCATCTAGACTGGAGAAAGACTTTTTCCCATACGAGTCCAACTTTAACCGGCCTTTGGTGTTATCTGCTGAAATAAGTTGTTTCTCCTAAAACCATTCCTTAATTCGCCATATTTATTTTAGATAAAGATTGTGGTCAGATAACATCCCCACTTTACGCAAAAAACAGTTCTATACATATCATTTAGATAAACCAGTTAATCGCCGCAGGCTAAGATATAACGTCATAAAACCAACCAATGTCCCGTTTCCGAATACGTTTTTTTTTTATAATAACAAAATGCACAACAGGTAACCGAGATCCAAACATTAAAATCATATGTACAAAGGAGGATTGCATTAAGTTACCGGTAAAACAAGTAATAATTAATCAGTTAGAGAATAGAAAAAATAGACTACAATAATTAGATCAGAGCTGGCCACTTTGCAGTTTAAGAGAAGAGGCAAACTTGTGGATGGAGTTGTCAAAGAGAGTCATTTGCTGATTCTGTTTAGTGGACTGAACTTCATAAAGTCTGTGGTGGCAGAATCAAGGCGAAACAGTGTAAGGTTCCTGACTTGTCTACAAGGAGCATTGAAGTTGATTTTACTAAGGATATCAGATGCTTCATAAGTTCCAGTGATTACTTTCGCTAGAAGGGTGATGTCAGCAATAACTCTTCTAGTGCACAGAGGCCTCAGATGAAAGTAATCACACAGCAATTCATAATACACTGAGTGAGAGAATAGATCACGGTCGTAAAGTAACGGACAAAATTTTTTTAGTTAAAGTCTGTGTGAGGATTCCAAGGATTGGCAGAACAATATTTTTATAAAGGAAAACCGCATATCTGTAGTTTTTGAACTTGTAAGTTTTCCGAATGCTTTGAAGGACATGGGCATCGAATTTGGCACTGCTGGAGAAGAGAATCCAAGTCGGTCACACCTTTTGATCTCAGAGTTAATAGTGTACATATGCCGGATGAGAAAGAGATTACTTTGCACTTCGAGGGGGTAGCAGACAAGCCATTCAAAGTGAACATTGGAGGTGTAGATGAAAGATCATTTACGAAAACAATAAAAAGTAGAGGACCTAAGGGGGAGCCTTGAGGTACTCCACTTAGTGGTATAAAACAGTCTGAGTTCACTTGATTGATGACAACGCTCAAGGAACGATGCGTAATATAGCTGCGTAGCCATGAGAGCACAGGGTCACGGATATCATATAGCTTAAGTTTTTCCAGAAGTTGTACGTGCGGGACTTTATCAAATGCCTTAGATATATCTGTGTAGAGAAGAACTTCAGAGGTGTATTGCCAGAAAGAAAGCAAATTTGTGTCTACTGACTCGAAGAGTTTAGCCAGGTTGTTTTGCAAGGATATGGGTCTGTAATCAGTTATATCAACTTTTTTTGAAAATAGGAACTATAATGACCTGCTTAACGTGCTTAGGATACTTTCCCAGTACGAGGGGTTTTAAGGTAGTGACAGTCATTTTCCAAAATAAGCCTGGAATATCATCTGGACCTCTAGTGTAGTCATTTCTCATGCCGAATTTAAATCTTCATCTGTGATAAAATTCTAAACATGTTTAGAATACAGAACTTTCATAGTAGCGGAAACGAAGCGCAACGGAATTAGAATACATAGATTGCCGTTAGGAAACAGACTAATGGCAACCTATGTATTCTACTTGTTTCACCCCAAGTACTTGTATTTTGACAATACAGTATTTTAAAAACAACCTCATAAGATGTTAAATGTTTTTGGCAGCCCAAAAACCCTTTTGCAAGCCAGAATCTTCTGCTGAACTCCAATATCTTTAAAACAGTAATATGTTCCGGGTGTAGAAATAAGATTGGTACCCTCGGTTCTGCATCCTGGACTTCAAATTTTATTTATTTAAATAAGCGCAGTCCGTGCAAAGGGGGTTAAGAAGCCTCATTTAGACTTTGATGGGTTCCATGATTGGGGCCTAGGTGCAGCACGCAATAAGCGAGAACTCTTCTGCCTTCGTCTTCTCATTTCCATTGATCAGAAACATTCTCCATCTCAATTATCGCCCAAAGTACCCTGACCTCATTACCAAAAAAAAAAAAAAAATTTAGGAAAGAAAATCTAGGGACTTCATTTCACATTCCAGTGTCACCCAGGGGTAGTAGTAATCTGTTATTAAAATAGTCAAACAGCCCATGAAAAATTTTATAGAAATTGCAAGGTGCGCTAGATGAGAGCGTCTAGTCTCCTCCACCCAAACTTGGATGTGCGCAACTCCATATACCGAGCCAACCATACCAAAGGCTGGGGGGATTTGGAGAGACCTCGTTACCTCTCTTTCAATCACCAACACTAGAAAATCCCAAAACAAGCCACCATTTTACGTATTCACAAGAGCCAATCGGCACAACGCAGCCTGGCAGATCCCAAGAAATACTAAATATTGACAGTATAGAGCTGCCACAGATCAGTCACGAATCTTCCTCTACCTTTGATAGTGCCATCAGTCCCTCTGGATGTGAATACGTACTGCGAAATTTCTCACTCTAAACCCCTTCCCCAGCTAAGAAAATCAGCTGCTTAAGGCCGATTTTCCAATTTCTGATATACACATAGTAGTGTTCTATCTTTCATTCTTTGAGGGTTTTGGCAAGGGCTACGTGTCTTTCAAATTAATAGTTTCCAGTTTGTAAGTTTTTAGAAGTGAGAGAGCATCCTTATCTTCTTTAAAAAGGAGGGAAATTGATCTATGTTTGATTCGTTGTTATAGGTTCTTGTAAACTCCTGAGAGAGAGGGGTGATTCTAGCCTTTCTTGCTAATAATAGTCAAGTAAAACGTTTTACTGAGAGGGTAAAGATGAGTTACACAAGAGCGTCCTCTTGCAAGAACCACTTTTCTTACTTTCCTGGTGCTGGGTCTTAATTTCTATAAGTTTATTGTTGCAATTTTCTTGCCATATATTTTTCCATTGGAAGTAGTAGGGTTTTCGTAGTCTTGCACAGGAATTTTCATATCAGTTACATTTGAATTTGTTGGTTGTTTTGCTGCCTGATCTGCGTTTTCATTTCAGAGTATTCCACAATCAGCTGGTATCCAGCAGAGTACTACTGTACTTGGATCAGTTTAGATCTAATTTGTTTCATTCTGCACTGAGTTGACAGAGATTAAAGAACGGGTATAGATTATATGCGCTAGGTAGATAGCAAAAAGGTTCTGCAGAGAAGCAAAAAAAAAAAATTCAAAAGCAGGTAAGACCTGCAGAACCTACTGTCTTGTCTGATTATATTCAGCAACTTTGGGTGTGAATAGCAGGAAGATATCTTATATTTAAGTTGAGAGAGAGAGAGAGAATGCTTACCACACTGATTTAAATAACTATAGCCCATATTGATAGATTTTTCAATCTGTATATTCTGACATACACATAGCTAGTCTGAAGTGATTCCATGAAATCTAATGCCAGCAGGTTTATTGAAATGCGGCCTATATTTATATTGGATGCATAGTTCACTAATATAAAAATTTCCTTCTGAGATAAAATCGTGGTTCATGAGCTTCCTTATATAAGCTTTCAGTTCGGGAAGTTATACAGGCTGCCAACGCAATTCTGAAGGCATTGTTCTTTCTATTATTTAAAACTTGCACCGTCACAAATAATCCAACTTAATTTATGATTTAATTTTAAAATATTAAAATCAAGGTACATACACATCCATTATTGATTTTGAAATACTTCCGCTTGGTGTTGCGGAATTGTATAGTTTAATTTTTTTTCCCCCTCTGATGCTGTATAAACTTTGCTTGCATGGATGTTTCCAGAACAAAATACGTGCATTATGTATGAGTAGTAGGATCATCACAACTAATATAAATATCGAGATGATTAAACTTAAGTAACGTATCATGCCAGATGAGAAAATTGAATCATAAATTGGTACAAAAGGAAACAAAGATGGATCGAACTTGGCGACTTAAAAGGAAGAAACATTGCATACCATATTAGTAATGTCTAGTTAAATCCAAGAAGATTAACTACGCTATGCATTCTCTTTCACGACAATGCACAGCGTCAACTTATTTAGCGCATGACCCATCGTTCCCAAAACACTTAATTCCGTGCTGTATATTTACATTCTGGTCAACTGACCTGATTTAAATATATGGGCTCGCAAAAGCTTAATTGGCCTGGCCAGAGCGAGACCATAACCTCAATGAACACTTTTGAACTGAGACGTTGGCCACCACCCGCATTTACTAGTTTCATTGAAAGTAGAATACTTCTTTCACTAGTTATCAAAAATGGGTTGAGTTTACTGAATACTGTATCAATAAAGTTTTTTAAACATGGAGATGTCCAGTTACTTTTGGCAATATTGTATATAATTAATAGAACAGTATCAAAACAAAATCTTAAGATGATCCAGGATGAGAATTGGCTTTCACAATTACCAGAGTGCAGATATTAAAATGAAAACCATAAGCGTTTAAAACAAATTTCACAAGAAACGACACATTGCCAAGTGAAAAAAATAAAAATTATGAGGGGGATATGAGTAAATAAATTCTGTCTCCTAAGAGAGGAGAAAGCAAGAGTGGTACAACTTTCATAATCATTAAAAAATAAAATTTCCTACCCCTCCCCTCCACGATTTAATATTTAAAAATAATGTCAACATAAAAAGGCCAGACAAGCATCGGGTGGCCTAATTTGTTCATATTTTTTCACTACTCATAAATTTGAAATACTTACAATTTAGTGTCATATTGCGTTGATTTCTTGAAACAATTAGCATAATGAAGTCCAATCTGAACCTTACACGAATCTTCAGACTCGGGGGAAAACACAAGTTGCTCGTCGCTGGATGATGGGCGAAATGGAAAGTTTTCTGATGGGTAAAGAGATTTACTATTTTCTGTTTCGAGTGGATCGCTTTCCTGATAGCATTTTATATTCTTTCCTTCCCGTTCTCTGTTTTCTGTCGACTCTTTCCGGTTATCAGAATCATTGCCATGTGAGCTATGCAAAAGGACTACCAGTGCTAAAGTAAACATCTAATTGAAAATCAAAAACAATATTCATTAGTATTGCTGTATAAACAATGCAATAATACAGTTAGCCAACCACCATTTTTGGGATGGCACCAACCACAAATTTTTGGAACTACACTGTTCGACAAAATTAATAGAACACGTATAAAACTTAGTGTAACTAGTGCAGCTTGCAATGAAGAGGGCCAAAATTTAGTATGACGGTGTACCACAGAATAACGATAAATAGTAGATAATCGTAGAAGTATAAGGGGCATAGAGGTTGTATAAGAATTACCAAAAAGGTCATATGATATCAGTACGGCGTATCATCCCCTCCAACAGTGAACCATGCCCAGTGTCTAAAAGAATCTGTGGCAATAAATCCCATTCTTCCACCTGCGCAGCAGATCTTAGCTCACCAAGTGACCAAAGAATTGGCTATTGGCGTGCAAATGTGACGCCCAAAGGCGCCCACACATATTCGACCGGATTTATTCTGTGATCGTGCTGGCCCCGACAGTCGTTGGATATCTTCAGTTGCAAGATATTCCTCGACCACTTCATCTCGACGTGCATGAAAAGAAAATCTGGGCCAACCGCAACCCTAAAAAGTCGCACTTGCAGTTCGAGGATCTGTTTTCGGTACCTCTGCACATTTAGGGTATGCCTATGAAAAACAAAGTGTTGCCGTTGATCATTATTCCGCCCCAAATGAGAACACTGCCAGCACCGTATTCCTCGTTGTTTCCAGATGAAATAACGTCTAGAATCTGTAAAACAGGACTCATCAGAGAACAGAATTGTAACTCATTTGTCAGAGCTCCAAGTCACATGTTCATGGAGCCAGCTCCGACGAGCTCTGCGGTGGTTTGGGGATCATTAGATACAAACCACTTGAATTCAGTCTTATTAACACATTTCAGTTGAAAATATTTTCACCTGTGGCAGCAACAAACTCAAGAAACAGTGGTGACAGAACATGGTAGGGTTTCGTCTTGCGGTCTATTCTGGTTAACGTAGCCCTCGGGCGACCTTGTTTAGCTCTCTTTCTCTCTCTCTCCTGACACATTTAGTCAACGAGTCACTTCTGCCTGCTATCTCAAAAAAATCATCTAAGTTCTATACGACGATGACACTATTCCACAGAGCAAGCCAATAAACGGAAATGAAGTGATGTGGTGGCAACCCGTGTTTTTATAGGTGAATAATTTGCATAATGTGCGGCTGTAAGTTGGTAGATCGTTTTCTACTCTACTAGATACTTGCAATTTGCATACCTATTATGTCAAATATTCGCCTTCGGCTACACTGTTCACAATAAAATATTCATGAAAAACTTTCTGTTCTGTCAATTTTGTCGAGCAGTTAACATTACTTGCAATACAACAATTTACATATGGTAATTGACACTGGTCTGATAATTTTGAGTGAAAGGAATGACATAGTAATTAACGATCAAAATTATATCAGATAAGTGTTGACGCTTAATGTCGAGAAATTCTACATCTAGAACATTTAATACAACTTTACAGGGCGGTCATGTTTAAATGAGAACCTGTGAAAAAATGAATAACTTAACCCTAGGGGCTCACATCTGGTGAGTATAGGCTTGGCAACCCAGGGTCCTGAGCTGGATATCATCATTCATCTCTTTCTTGGTGATTCCCTTCTACTTCTTTCTCTCAGGGTAACTCAGTTTTTTTTTGTCTGGTGCAGCATAAGCCTCAGGTTTCCTTGTACCATATACATAACAATAATACTAACTTCGAGTAAGAGTGCTAGAGACAAGTAATTTACAAATGACATTCTTCATCCTGTTCAAGGTGTCGCCAATTTCTAAAATGAAGAATGCGGATGCACATTGCACGCAGTAAATAAACATGGAGCTCGAACTACTCAAACTAACTTTTGTATGTAAATTCGATGTCATAAGAGAGGCATCGATACGGCTCGTGAAAATGTTCATGATTTCTCGGATTGCATTGAGACCTACTGAACAAAGACAATATATTATAATAATAAATCGTACTACTTGTAAAATATTCAGGCTAATATACAAGTTAGTGTATTTGCATCATTTCTGTACATAGCCAACTACATAAGTAGTTATAAATTGACATCATTAAGTATATCTCATATTGTGAATACCTTCACAAAATTATCCACACCATCAGGCATCTCTCATATTGTGGATTTATACTTCACAATTGGGTTGTCATCATTCCAACACCAGGGTACCTGACCACCCACTGATGAGGAGCCAATAAGCTTTGAAACAGTGCCGTCTGGGGGGCCTGATGGCCACTGAGTTTCCTCGAATAGGTATAGGTAACAACAATCTTCTCTACTGGGGAAGCGTTGCCTATTCGAGGAATATATGAGCTTTGAGTGTGAGTTGAAGGAGCAACTGTCCCTTTCTTCCTTCTATCACCTTCATCTCTTTTCTAAGTCTAATAGGGATAGTATGAGGATAACCGAGAACTTGATCCCATATCATATTTCAAAACGGTGCCTTATGGGTGTTAGTATCCGCTGAGAATAAGTAACAATCTTCTTCTACGGTGAAGCGTTACTTATTCTAGGTAGTGCAATACCATGGCAACTCGTTGTGAATGTATTCACAATATGAGATATACTTAATGATGCCAATTTATAACTATCATGTAGTTGGCTACGTACAGAAATTATGCAAATTGCCTAACTTGTACATTAATTACATTAAAACTAAATCCATACAAGAGGTACGCTAACTGAAATAAACAATATGCATTATAATCAGAATGAGAAAAGTGATTGAGTAACCTATTCGTTTACCAAGAAAACCAATTAAAATACATCATAAGGGTGCAAACCAGAAGTGAAACTATAAATTCTGCGCCCAAGTGATCTTTAAGAATCTCCATGTCGAACCCACCATTTTGGCAGTATGGCAGTTTTACCACTGCTAATAACATGAACAAAATTCCCCAAAACTCATATCACTGGCCCTGAAACTGAACTTTTTACCTTCCTCAGCTAACAAATATTATGACTGTGTGAATAGAATGCTTATATATAAGATGTATGATACAATTTTCTGTTGCAACCAAGAGAAGCAAGAAAAATGACTGCGTTATTTCAGAGTGACGAAGGTTACTTACGGTAATCAATGTGAAAAACTAAGAAAAAGAATAAAACGCAACTCAATTGCCTAAAATAGAAACTAAGAAAATTTTTAATTGGGAAATGAAAATATTTTGGTAGAAAAGCTGCAAAGCTCAGACCCTAATGAAATCCCTGTATGGGTGGGAAAATATTTTCCCCTTTGTGTGTATATACTCACTGATTACTGAATTATGACCACCTACCTAAACCGTGATGAGCCATCGTTCGAACGGATAACAGCCACTATTCGCCTAGGCATTTACTCCACCGGACGTGTGAAGACGCCCGTAGTGAACTGCAGTCATGTTGCTGCAATGCTTTCCACAGTGATAAATGACGGCTGCATGCCCATACGCCTCATTTGTCGGTCCGAAACATCCCACAAACTCGATGTGGGTGAAATCAGAAGTGTGGTGTCACACAGATATAAGGAATACAGAATTGCAATGTGTACAGAAAGGATAGAAAGGGAGGAGGGGTTATGCTATTAGATAAGAAACACAAAATCCAAGGAAGTGAAGCCACCAACATAGCTGGACAGTGCAGTGTCCAGTCAGTTTGGTGTGACATAAGCATTGGAAGATTAAAATTGAGAGTAGGAGTGTGCTATAGGCCTAATGACTCTGATGGGTATAATAAGAAACTGTACAGGGAAATAGAGTGGGCCAGTAAATCAGAGAGTCTTATAATGGGGGATTTTAATTTCCCAGATATTGACTGGAATTTGTTGGTTGGTCACTCACACACTAGCAAGGCTTTTGTGGATTTATTGGATAATTGTTTTCTACATCAGCATATTCAGGAGGCAACTAGAGGGAGTGATACTCTTGATTTGATTATCAGTAGTGATTCTTCATGCATTAAGAATCTGCAGATAAACGAACCACTAGGTGGCAGTGATCACAGTGTGCTGAAGTGGGATTTACTCAAAGAGGTAACTACCATCAGGGGCATATGGAAGGGTTTTTGCTTTCGTAAAGGCGACTACGATGGACTGAGACAGTATTTAAATTCTATACAGTGGGACCAACTGATGATGTTACCAACAGCAAATTCAAAATGGGAAGCATTCAAAGAACTTGTTTAAGGTTTAGGCCTAAATGGATGTCAGATGAACTAATGAGACATATGGCAGAGAAGAAAAATGCATGGGATACATATAAATTAATGGATGACATGGAAGCCTATGATAGATATAAGCTGGTCTGTAACCAAGTCACAAAGGAGATAAGGCAGATTATGAAAAATCCTTGGCAAAGGATGCAAAGAAAAACAGAAAAGAGTTCTTTACCTATATAAACTCTTAGTCAATTAATAAGAGGTGTTTACCTCAATATAGTACGTGGAACACTTCCGTATGATACCCTCCAGAAATTAAAACGGAAAAAACGAAAAAATCGACAACTTACCGGTACATTAAAGTAAAATATAAATAATTAAATAATCAATTTAACACAATTCAAAATCAATTCAAAACAATTAAAATTCAAATTAAAGCAATTAACGCAATAAACGATAAACGAAGGAAAATCGTTTTGAATATTTTCGTTAGATTCTTTTAATTGCGTTAAATTGATTATTTAATTATTTATATTTTACTTTAATGTACCGGTAAGTTGTCGATTTTTTCGTTTTTTCCGTTTTAATTTCTGGAGGGTATCATACGGAAGTGTTCCACGTACTATATTGAGGTAAACACCTCTTATTAATTGACTAATATTATTATCAACGTAGAACATATTGAGTATTACAGCTCTGATTCATACTATCTATATAAACTCTAGAAAGAAAGGGATGAATCAGATTGGTCCACTGGATATTCATGGTTCAACAGATGAGGATCCTGCTCAGGTGGCTAACAAATTAAATGAGTATTTTGCATCTACATTAACACATGAGGGAGTTATTCAGGAAGGGGAATGCCAGAGGTGAAGTAAACTCTGGAAGTTAGCTAGATGATTTTGTAATAACTCAGAGGAAAGTGGAGGATAAACATAAAAAAGGCACCCGGGGTGGATGGGATCTATCTAGTTATATTAAAGGAGGCAGCAAAGGAAGTAAGCAAACTCTTAGCCATAATTACGAGAGCTTCTTTGGACTCAGGGGAGGTTCCCATAGACTGGAGATGTACAAATGTGACCTCAATTCACAAAGGAGGATCAAAGGCTGACACAAAGTAATTATAGAACTGTTATTTTAACTTCTGTTCCAGGAAACTTAATGGAGGCACTGGTTAAAGAAGCACTGCAGGATCATCTAGACAAGAGTTCAGTTATAGCTCAGACACAGCATGGTTTTTTTAAGGGAAAGTCTTGCCTGACCAATTTGATTGGATACTATGATCCAGTCACAAAAGAACTGTATGCAGCGAATAACTTTGATATTATATATTTGGATCTTAGAGAGGCTTTTGATACTGTTGCACATGGAAGCCTACTGCACAAATTGGAGCAAAATTGCTGCTATGGATAAAGGGATGGTTGAGGGGAGAAGAGAGAGTGGTAACAATGGACACTGGTCATCGTGGACTAATGTTATTAGTGGAGTCCCTCAGGGTTCAGAGTTGGGTCCATTATTGTTTTCTGTATAAATAATATTGATCATGGTATATCAAGCTTAATGTCCAAGTTTGCAGGGTTGTCAAGGACACTACTGACGCTATGCTGCTGCAACAGGATCTGGAAAATTTGAGCAGATGGGCTGAGAGGTGGAAAATGAAGTTTAACATTAGCAAATGTAAAGTACTACATATGGGAAGCAGTAACCTCCGAGTAATGTATCAACTCTGTGGTACTACACTGACAGTGGTAGACAATGAAAAGGACCTGGGAGTAATTGTGCAGGCAGATATGAAATTCTCTGTGAAGTGCAGACGGGCTGCAGGCGTAGCTCATGGTGTCTTGTCAATGATATGCAGGAATTTTTCTAGCAGGGATAAGGAGGTGATTATTCCCTTGTATAAGGCAATGGTCAGGCCACACCTAGAGTACTGTATACAGGTCTGGAGGCCTCATTTCAAGAAGGATGTGGAGCTGCTGGAACGAGTACAGAGAAGGGCAACAAGATTAGTAAATGGAATAGAGGTACTCTTACGAAGAAAGGCTTAAGTTTTGCAAATTACAGTGTCTGGAGACTAGTCACCAGCGAGGTGATCTGTTAGAGGCGTATAAAGCCTCGAATGGTTTGAGCATGCTCAATGCTGATGGGATTCTTCCTCTTTTGCTCAGAATAATTACCTGAGAGGGTATAAATTCAAATTGAGGAAGGGCAGATATGCGGGAATTTGCCTTTAGCCAGCGGGTACTTGGTTGGGAACAGACTTCCATCCCTTGTCGTGGAAGTTGATAGCCTAAATAAGTTTAAGGCTCAGCTGGACAGGTATTTCCAACGAACGGAGGGGTGAAACGGGAGTGGGTTTTTTGGCTGATGCTGCATAAGCTTGCTTTCTTGCATCATATGCCTCTACTAATGCTAAATCTTCACTGTGTTCCTCGAACCAGTCGCGCAAAGGGTGGGCCCGATGATACAGCGCATTATTGCCTTGAAAAATTCGGTTTGTGTTAGGTAAAAAATGCAACATGGTCTCCTAATGGCTGCTGGTATATGTATGTATGTTCTATGTGTCCCTTAGACATAAGTCCAAATCCTCCTAGTGCCACTGTAAAATTTAAATAAAACTACATGAATGGGCCTGAATGAGTGTTGCGTAGGGTTTATGTAGTATGTGTATTGCTTGCTTAATATTCAGGCACGAAGCAGTCAACAGCCGAGCAACCGCTGCCCGTCCACAGAAATACGCTGGTAGACTTCACGAGTGAAACGTTTGTCTTTTCGCACCAGAGGTTCTAGTTCTTAACAGCAAAATATGAACCATATTAAGCAACCATCGCCACCTGTCTGGACAGTGAGCATCATGCACAATGGGTTCACGGACGTGTTGCTTTCGCCACACAGTAAGGTGTCTGTCGGCGTGTTGCACCAGGTATTTGGACTCATCCGACAAGCACACAAGTTTCTAGTATCCGAACAGCGTGTTGGTGACAACACAACATTCACCATCGAAAATGATCAGCAGTGAGGAGATGGTGTCTCTTGGGTCGTTTACTATGGAGCTCCATACGTCCGCGTGTGCAGCGCATCATCATTTGAAATATAGTTTTTGCATTCTCCATATTGTATTGCGATGTCAACTTTCGCACAGTAATCTTCCGTTAACCCTCCTACAACGCGCTGCTCCCTTTGCTCACCACGCACATCCTTTAGAGTTCGGGAGTGGTCTGACCCGTTCCACGCCTTAATCACATTGGGTCATGAGCATTTCGTTCTAGCACGCGAAGCTGTTCGGCTTTTTATGCAGCTTAATCCGTTATAGATGGGAGTGGTCATAATTCAGCGATCCCTGAGCGTGTGTATATATATATATAACATTTTAAATTCTATTCTTCTGAAAAAATCTATGGTGTCCGAACATTTATAGAATTGCTGTTTGCTCTAGCCAACGTTTCACTTATGTGCATAATTATTACAACAGAGGCTTAAACTGTTTTCACAAAGTAAAAAGTTATTTCTGATTACTTTTTCTTATTACACGTGTTTAAACTACTTTTCGAATCCAGGCTCAAAACAAATTATAATATAACCGAAAACATTAAAGAGATATGGAAGCTGAAATACATAATTGCCCCACTGTAAGTACTTCCAATTTAAATCACATTCTTCCTGGAATGGTAGACATCGTTACGGGTTTGGTAAAAGAGGTTTCTGATAGGGCTTCATGTATGGAAGTCCTATTGACAGTAATGGTCCGTTTTATTATATCTATTTATCAACCAAAAGGATACCCTCGATTTCGAAACATGTGCATTAACAATGCTATTTGTTCATCTTTGTCCTCCTTAACAAGGAATACCAGCAGAGGTGGACAGCCATAAGATTTACCGGGGAATCCCCAGTGGGCCGGAGTGATTTTCAGTATTACACTCTGGCCTCCAATACATTCTATTTGTGGTTATACTCCAGAGGAATGGCTTCTTTTGCTTGAATCAGCCCTGAATTACCGGCGTAAACTAACCTAACCTTTTTTTCACTAGCAAAAAATGAAAGCCTATTAAAAATCCCACACTTCTTTTGCTTGAATCCCTCCCGAATTTGTTTTTCCCGGTAAGAATTTTTCACCCAGTCTGCTTCTGAATACCAGTGATTTCTGGAAGATAAGCCCTACCCACATTTGCATATATGGGCATGTTAAACAAGTACATAAGTTCTAACTGATAAAATTACAAGCAAAAAGCCCCTTACTCTAATAATGAGTCGTAGCTATCGTTACGAATGTTCTTCAGGGACAGCGCTGATTCCATATTTTTGATAGATGCGCCACTGTCTCCAGTTCACTCATTTTTCACCCACTCGTATATACTTGGGGAGTGGTTGCTCGGTTGGCAGCTTCTTTATTTCCGTTGGTGAGAAATAGAGATTTGGTGCCTCCACTCCTTTGGTCCACTTCACGCATGAATACAGGGTGTCCATACAGTCCTGTTCCTATTTTAAAATTTAATTATGTCACAACCAAAAGACAGAACAATGCAGTCTTATGCGAATTATGAAACCGCAAAAGTTTTTTTACAAAGTACTGTATTATAAAATTTAAAAAAAGAGGTTCTTTTCTTTTTACAAGGTGATGCGTAAAAATGGAGAAGCCACAAGAGAATGCTGAGTGAATCATGTTGATTGCAGTGTCAAAATCTGTAATTACCGTGTGATTTACCTGCTCAAGCAAGAAACCATTGAAAATATCTAAATATCATTCAAGTGCAGTCCTCAAAAGTCGATTCGTCGTGATTCACGTGAACTATACTTACCAAAATAAACAATTCATAAAGTTTCACATAAGTGATTACGTCATTATGCATATAAAGTACAAACTGTCCAAACTTTGCGGCGAAATGACCTTGCTCAGCGCTATTCATTTGCTTGTTCAATGTTGGCTTCAATTGATGAAGACAACCAATACCTAAAGAAGGTGATTTTCTCTGACGAAGCCACTTTCCACGTATCACTAGTTTGCTACGGTACCTCCACCTTGAACAGACAAGCTACACTAGCAACAAACAAACGAAAGATGGATATAATTCAAAGGTTCATGCTACTATCAATTAGCAGGGCGTGCCGCACTGTTAGCACCCCTGCCTTGCAAGTTCTAACAGGATGTCAGCCACTCTGCCTAGAAGTAATCAGGCGAGGCCTATTCTACCACTTAGGAAAGGAATACCAGCCGAAATTGTAAATCTCCAGCTGGATCTTGCAAATGACCCCAAGATAAGGAAGAGGAGAATCACCCAACACCTACAAGAGATATGGCAACAGAGCTGGGAAACCACACAGAAAGGAAACATCACGAGGCGATTCCTCCCAACTATAAACCAAACTCACCCGGTCTGCACATGACGTTTATCATCACTGGACACAGCTTTGGAAATTGAAAGAGACCCGCGGTGTCATTGTGGAGAAGAAGAATTCTGGGGACATCTCCTGTATGAGTGCCCTGCCTATGACAACAGTAGACTCAAATTTGTTACCGCAATTCAAAGGAATCCACGTAATCAGGAGTCCTCGCTGCTTGATGAAAACACGTACAAGGCACTAACCCTGCATGCGCAGGAAATCTTCTCACTGAGGAAAGCCAAGATTGCTGAAATGAGAACAATGTTGGATTATGCTGCCCCAAAGCCTGAATCAGGTGTGGGTTAGTTCCTTCTCTGCTAGAGGACACTGCCCTGAAAACTGGTCAATCCTTTAAGAGTAGGAACACCGCTGGCACCATTCTGGTGCGGGATACTGCTGCAAACCCCTTGTAGGATAGAATCAGCTGGCACCCTGAAGAACTCATGAGTGCAGAATTTAGACTCCAACCCACAATGGTTGGATACTGCTGGCACTCGCTGAATGCAGGATACAGAGTCCAGTGGACTCTGTTGATCATGCAGCGGCAGCTGTCCCCTGCAGCTTTAACTCACACTCCCCTGTTTTTGCCTCACAAAGAGCAGACTCCTCCTCCTCAACTTTCAGTCCCTTCCAACCTGTACTCCCGTTCCATTTTTTTTTAATCTTGATCTCTGTCAGGAAGCTCAGGCAACCCTGGCAAAGGCCATCCAGAATATAATGGGCAGCCTGGCTCACCTCCCAGTGGTGGTGGCGAGCAACGTGGGGTCCCACTAAGGGCTCGGCGACCAAGCAGCCAGAGACAACAACAAAACATAACACTACTCTGACAGAAATCAGACATTACACTTTTTCTGGCTTTACAGAGATTCTGTACTTCTTCAAAAATTACCATGGCACAGATGTGGGAAACCACCGGCGGCGCCTTTCACAAAACACTATGCCACTATTTCCACAACATTTCGAAATGGGTTTCCGAAAACATGCAACACATTCGTGATAGCCGCAAGTTAAACGTTTGGTGTGGGATAGTGCACGATAGGGTGATGGGGTCCATATTTCTTTTGGGAGAACAACAAGGAAACATTTTATCTCGACATGCTACAGCAGTTTGTGATCCCTCAGCTGGAAGAGTTGCAGCCATTCATTTTTCAACAGGATGATAACCACACTGGAGTGTGAATGTTTGTCATTTTCTGGTAGATAAATGGGCCAATCGCCTAGCCTCCGATATTACACCCTTGGACTTCTTCCTATGGGGGTATCTCAAGGATTTTGTGTACAGAACACCCGTTTATAATATTGGAACTCTTTGTGCAAGGATAACCGAGGCAATCAAAACTGTGAGTGTTGATATGCTCGCCCGTACATTGCAATAAGGGGAATTTCGCCTTGGTGTTCTAAGGGCTACACACATTGAGGAACATAAACGTTAAGAAATTCATAATAATTTACATAAGAGTGCATTGTTCTGTGTCCTTTGGTTGTGACATAATTAAATTTTAAATTAGATAGAGGACTTTGTGGACACTATATACTATTACTATTAGCATATGGTGCAAGGAAGCCTAAGGCTTATGCTGCACCAGCCAAAAAAAAAAAAAAAAAAAAGATTCTGAATTACCCAGAGAGAGAGAGAGAACAAGAATCAGAAGGGAATCACCAAGAAAAAGAAGAATGATGATATCCAGCTCAGGACCCTGGATGTGCCATGCCAAGCCCATACTCACCAGATGTGAGCCCCTGGGGTTAAAACATTTTAAGGGTTTGTTAATTAAGATGACCGATGGCTGCGGCCTCCTGGAATTACAGCTAATTCCAGGAGGCCGTGATTACGTCAGGAACCGCCCTTTATTTAAAAAAAAAAAAAAACAGCTAGTTTTTTAGGCCACCTGGACTTTCAGACCATACAGTCCAGTCAATGGTAAAGACAAAGCCATCGCTGCGTGCACCTTGTATATCAATGGATTATAAGACGGAGAATTTTAAGCAACATTTTTCGGGAAATAAAAAGGTTTTATTTCCCGAAAAGCAAATTTTTTTTTGAAGTGAAACTTCTTTAGGCGCGCTCCAGGCAGTAAACTTGCGTTAGTGGATTGACAAAAAATTGCAACGAAAATGAGACACAGCAATCATAGCCACAAGTAAACGCATTAGAGGTGCGTGCTCTGAAGCCAACTATCATACTAGGCTGAATTTGCTGCTTTCCGAAATCAAAAGATAAAAAAAAATTAAATGCAATTAATCCAATGAAGAGGCATTACACTTAACACAGATTTTAAAATAATTTCGAAAATCCTGGCATCCAGACTACAAAAACATATAGCCAAAATAATCACAGACGTCCAAACATGTGGAATAAAGGGAAGCAGAATTGAAGATACCATATTAATAAATATCAGGTATATTTATGAGCATTACGACGGCCACCTCGAAAAATCAAAGCCTCCGTAGCCGAGCGATCAGGAGCAGGAGTGCAGTAGCACACGCTCTTGGAATAGACTGTGGTTCAAGCCCATGACTGCTAAATACGGTTGATCTGCCAACCCGCACTGGACCAGCGCGGCAGATTATGATCCATTTCCCTCAGCATGAATTGTTGAGAAGGCTTCCATCCTGCAGCGAGTTGACAATGGCTGCAGTTTTTATCTCGAAAAAGTAATTAAAGCTGCCTTATTTGACCCTGGTTTCCAAAAGTGATTTAAGCTAATGTACCGCAACGCACAGTCACAACTCTTAATTAATAAAAAAAACTTTCTGCGCCTTTTCAGATTCGGTGACAACCTATCTATGATCCTGTTCGCCCTTGTTATCGAGCCACTCATAAGATCATTGCAGAACAACGAACGCATACAAGCGAAGACAAAAATACTGGCATACGCGGATGATGTCACACTGACGGTAACGACTCTGCAATCAGGGTCCGAAATATTCAGAACTTTGGAAAGCATGTTGGAGCGGGAGGGAATAGACTGAACTCGAAGGCGCTTTATTACCTTATAATAACCACAAGGGCTCACATCCGGTGAGTATGGGCTTGGCACACCCAGGATCCTGAGCTGGATATCAACCTTCTCTTTCTGACTCTCTCACACTGGGTAACTCGGGAATTTTTTTTGGTTGGTGTAGCATAAGCCGCAGGCTTCCTTGCACTATATGGCTAATAATAATAAAAGAAGTGTGGGTTTTTTAAAAGACTTTCATTTTTGGCCAGTGAGAAAAGGTTATGTTACGCCAGTAATTCGGGACGGATTCAAGCAAAAAAAGCCACTTCCTCCCGAATGTACCCATAAATGGAGTACAACCAAATCATATTTTAGTGGTGTTTAATGAATAAAAAAAAGTTCATAAATCAGTACTTTTTAAAAGTATAATTTAAAACATACCTTGGATGTACTTTTATTTTCTCAGACACATTCCAACAAGCCTGACGATACAAATCTGCATTCTCGGTCTTTGCGTAGTTTCGATAGATGAATAGCGCTTCATGAACCGCGACTTGAATAGTTTTCTTGTTGAAATTATGCTAAATACACAGTACTGACCAGGAAAGGACGCTCGCAATTCAGTTATCAAATTGTTCAGCACACCTAACCTGCATTCGCAATCGGCTGTCGAAACTTCAGGTTCTGGATTAAATTGAATATTTTCTCAAACGCTTGAATTAACCGAATTTCATCATAGGGATACGTTGAATCTGTAAGCTTTCAATTTCCCCATAACGCCCTGCGTCGACTTTTCTGGATCTAACACAGAAATATCCTTAAACATTTGTTACCGGCCCCCTAAATATTGCTTTCTCTTTGGCTGCTGAAGATATTTTTCAGGGACAATATCGTGCATCCAAAATAAATATTGAATTTCAGTTTTTAAGCTGACAAAACTATCGCAGTACTGGGGCGGTGCGTGTGCCAGATAATTAATTCAAAGGCGAACGCTATTTGCTCTGAGAAACGAAGGGTATTTTCTCTACTATAGCTGAGTAATAATGGTGGTATAAATTTCGAGAGATTGAAAATGACTCAAAACCACTGGACGCTTTATTTAGTTCTAGGAAGATCCAACTTCCACCTCCATTTTTAGTCCTAATTCTCTGATTCCGAATTTATGGTACAGCTAAAAGAAAAAAAAATCTGAGAGGGGTCGACTATCCGTAGCCTAAAAAGCGAACACAGGAAAAACAAATCTTTTGAATAGATTCTTATGGCGGAGTGGCACTTCTGCCTCTGTAATCGTGCTAAAAATAAAGGAAAACATCAAGTATAAACCGGAGGGGGGGGGGGGGATAAAGACCATTCCTTTTTTTTTTATGAAAACCCCAAACACGAAAGGTATCAAAACCTATAGTACTTAGTACCGTGCATGGGTTGAAGGAGAAGTATGGGGGGGAGGGGGATGCCAGAAACTTTGCTCCAGAGACTAAACATGGGTTTAACCACTTCAAGCCTCCAATAAGCAAAGTGGTGGTATTTCACCGACTTAAGTCACCTAATAAGATAACACTACCGGTTTTATTAAAAATAACTGCATTCATCTAGCCAAAGTTTCAATTCACGTCACTTGGATAAAAGGCTTTCACAATATTAAGTTGGATGGACTGGCTAAAACAAATTTGCTGACACCAATCTCATCAACGAAGAAAGTGAAGCCTATGAATTTTGGGGTAAATTGTAGCAGTTAGGTCAAAAACGACAAAAGAGAGGATCTTGAATACTGTCGCAAATTATCCCGTTTCAATTTGACACTGTGTGTATCAAATTAGAACAAAATAACTTAGACTGAATTACATAAACTCTGATAGTACAAAGGCAGCAGTTGAATCCAATTAATTCGATCGCTGAAAGGACAAACTTGAACGTTGATAACCGTTTTAAAGGGTTAATTACTGAATCTCGATTCTTATAAGAAAAAATTCACATAAGACCTGTCTTCGACTTACAAAAATAATAGGCCCTTGTCTCAACCCGTTAATCATCTTTATTCACCTTCTAATCTCTCTAACAAAGCCACGCTTTTATTAGAAACGTGCGATTTTTTTCAAATTAAATAATTGTACGTTACTTACCAGCTAAGCAGTCTCAATCTACAACAGAAATGCCGAACTTCAAAATATTCCTACTGTAGAATCAAGCAGAAATTAGCTAAGCCAAAATTAAACTCCCGCACAGCTCCGCTGTTCAGCACAACTGGCAAAACGCAACGAACACTGTACGCCCTCTGTCGGTTGTTGTATAAGTTATAAAGGACTAGAAAATATCGTCTTACAACAGAAATACCGAACAGGGCTAAAATAACAGAAAGCGGGTGGGGCGTTACCGTTCTACGTAAAAAGTGCAACAGGTGGGGATACCACCTGCTCTCTTCAATAGCCCCCACACGGGGAAAAACCCCCGTGTGGGGGGTATTGAAGAGAAAATATGTCGGTGTCGCGTACGTTCGGTTTTAGGTTTGTGAGGGGAAATCGGAGTGCCCCTCACGGCCACGGCCCGAGACCGACTAACTCAAGATACTGAGCGGGAAATGGATGGATAATTCTAAACTTCCATCACTGGACTCGAACCCAGACACTCCACTCAGTACAGCCTAGCGTTTAGCTAACACGGCTACCGGGCCCCGGGAAACTCTCTTTCAGAAGTGTACTTTATTTATTCACAAAGTAAACGACAGCAATTATTTTCTTAATATTAAAGCTGAGCCTTGTTCACTTTGTGTGTTCAAACTGGAAACAATTTGAGTTTAACTGATGAAATTACTACTGTGAAAAATATTTTAATGTAAGTGTAGCACATGTTTCATTGTCGTAGGCAAGATTTTTTTTTTTTTTTTTCAGGAACAATTTCTGAAAATACCTGCAAAAATTCGTACAACGAAGAAATGGCTTACCCTCAATGAAACTGAAGTATACAGTGAAGCATCTGAAAAAAATAAAGTAACGCATCTCAGGAAGAAGAAAACAGAAAAAGGAACATAATTATATAAACTTCGAAATGTTAATCTAACCAATTTATGTAACTAAAAATATAATTATTTTGCCAGTAGATGGTGCCACTACATAATTTCGAACTTCAACATTTCACCTTAAATAATAAAACCGATATTAAAGAAGGACTGAAACTAGAAGACAAATCTCCGGGAAAAGGGGGAGCATACCTTAGGAAGATACCACAGAGGTGCAACCCCTGTGTATCTTCCTAAGCTGCTCATTCACTGATTTTTCACGAAAGAGTGGGCTCTTCTTGAAAATTTTCAATCTTCCCAGCCAATCCTGAGTTTCAGAGTCTAAGGTTTCCAATGCTTACACTTAATGGGCTGCTAATCGTACTGAGTAATAAAATCTTCACGCCTTCAGAAGGGTTCGTTAACAGTACAGTGAGTGTGTCACTTGTTTGTGGAGAGTTAGATTTTAATTTCGTTGCAGAACGATCGGCTGAACACAGCCCCCCTCCTAGTGGGTATTTTATGTTTGAAAAATTGAGTAAACACAACTCCCACTAGGAGGGGGCTGTGTTTACTCAATTTTCGCCCTGATTCAAAGAGCATCTTTGAATCAGGGCGAAATGGATGTGATGCATTTTCCTTCTCTGCCCCACATATAAATTATCAAGTGATACAGAAGCCTATGTTAGATATAAAGTAGTCTCCAATCAAGCCACAAAGGAAATTAGCTAGTGAAGGCAGATTACGAGAGATCTTTTGCAAAGGATGCAAAGAAAAGCAGCAAAGACTTCTTTACTTGTGTAAACACTAAAAGGAAGGGGATGAATCGCATCCCCTTCCTCTTTGATATAGATGGTTTAACTGTTGATGATCCTGTCCAGGCTGCTAACAAACTGAATAGTATTTTGCATCTATACTCAACATGAGAAATTCGTTAGGGAAACGAATTCCAAACATTTATAAAACTCTAACAGGGGGCCAACTGACTTTGTAATAGCTGAAAGGAGAGTGGAAGAGAAATTGTTGAAGTTAAACATAAGAAAGTCACCTGGGATGGATCTATTCAATCATATTGTGGGTGGCAGCAAAGGGGGATAAGCAAACATTTAGCGACAAATATAAGAGCATCATTGGATTCAGAGAAGGTCCCTGTAGACTGGAGGTGTGCAAACGTATCGCCAATTAACAAAGGGGGATCAAAGAGCGACAGGAGTAATTACAAACCTGTCAGCTTATCTTCTCCTCCAAACCTGCCAGCTTATCTTCGCCTCTGGTTAAAGAAGCACTGCAGGACCATCTAGACAGGTGTACTTCAGTCGCGCATGGGTCTGTTAAGGAAAGTTCTAGTCTGAACAATTTGATTGGATATTATGATGCAGTAACAAAGGAAATGGATGCAAAAAATAATTTTGATATCATATACTTAGATATTAGAAAGGCTTTTGATTCTGTTGCACATGGAATACTGCTGCACAAATTGCAGCTATGGATAAAGGGATGATTGAGTGAGAGAAGACAGAGAGTGGTAATCAATGGTCACTGCTCTTCGTGGACTAATGTTATTAGTGGAGTCCCCCAGGGTTCAGTGTTGGGTCCATTGTTGTTTTCTGTATTTCAACTGGCACATGTTCGGACCTCTGGTACGTCTAGACGCATCTTTGAACGGTCCAGGTTATGTCCATAATTGCAGACCATATGCATCCCTTCATGGTCATCGTGCACTCACAGGACAATGGATTCTTCCAGCAGAAAATGCGCCTCCCCATAGAGCCGTGGTGACTAGAACATGGTTCGAAGAGCATTCAGCAAATTTTGCCACTATGGAATGGCCTCCCCGTTCATCGCACATGAACCCTGTGGAGCATTTTTGGGATGCGGTGGAAAGGTCCGCCGAGTTTGGATCCTCCACCCAGGAACCAGGAATGCGACGGAATTATGGACAGCGGTGCAGCAAGCATGGATGGAAATATCTGTGGAATGCTTTCGTAAACTAATGGATTCAATGCCTTGCCGTGTGACTGCCCTTATCAGGGCGAAAGATGGGTCTACCTGTTATTAGGTAGGTATCTAATGATTTCTGTCCACTCAGTGCACAGAAACATCGTTAATCATTTTCGCTCTTTGAATCTGAACAAGTCTTGATTTTATCATATCAACACTGCTTTGAATTAATTGTTTTCGGTTAACAGGCACAATTTTGTCACTGTGAACTGGAGGAACAGTTTTAAATATTAATTTCTCTTTGGCTGCCCGATAAACTAAGTCTTCTTATTCGGGAAAGGATATCATCCGTCCATGTCCTACAAACAAATTCTGAACTTTTAAGTTGACAAGAAATTGTGACCAGAACGATGCTGCCAAACATCGTTTTGTCTGAATGGCATTCTTGATAAAATGAAAATGGAGCACAGCTTCATTTCACCAAAGTATAATTAGCCTTCTCAAGAATGAATTCAACAATAAGCTCATTCATCATCAACTTAAAGATAAGCAACAAAAGTAGTAGGGTATAGAATAATTACAAAATTCTGAGTGGAGTGTCGAATTATTTCTGGCACGTGTAGTGTATAGGTGCCAGAAAACTTTGGGAGGAACTAATATGCAGTTTAAATTCTCCGAAATTATCGGTATAAACTATAACCCAGGTTTCAGTGAGATGGCCCTTATTTACCAGATATTTGTTGACTTTCAGTGTTAATTTACTACAGATAAGTAGGGACGTTGGTAAACTTCTCACACTATCGATTTTTTCGGGGCGAATATTTATTCATTAATTTATATTCATTTTATTTTTATTATATATATATATATATATACAGTGGTGGAAAAAAAAACTACATCACTTGTGAATTTTGCAAATAACGTTTTGCGCTGCATTGCGAGTTGCAGAAATGTTCGAAATGTATTTGTTAGATGGGATATATATATTTTTATTATTTTTTTTATTTAATTTATTTTTTTAATTTATTTTTTCTTTTTCTTTTTTTTTCTTCTTCACTTTATATTTGTATTTATTTTTGCTGGTTCCCTGGGTTTGGGCTGCCCGATGGACAGGATTTTATTATCTAGTTTTTACTATTTTATTATATATATATATATATATATATATATATATTTTTTTTTATTCTATTATTTTTTTTATTTTTTATTTATTTATTTTTTTTTTTTGCTCAGATATTAGGATAGTAAGAGTTGGTAAACCAGAGCGTTCGGAGGGCGGCCGCGATACATGCGTAGTTGTGGCCTACCTCCCCGTGGTGTAGACCGACACTGGGCAGACTTTCCAGGTGATCGCCTGCCTGTTGACAAAACGGCCAGAAATAACTAAACAACACACACGCTGCACGAACATAACATTACACACATTTCTGGCCTTTTACAGTGCTTTCTGTAATCATCACAGTGTACAAAGGCGGAGATGAATTGACGTTCACGTGCCGTCCTACATAAGATACTATACATGTCTACATGTTAGATGGAATATATATCTCTGTGAATGAAATCCAATAAAAAGACTCCACCTGATATACCTAATTGCCATAAATATCTTCCCAAAGGGTAAAATGCGTAATTAATGGAAATATGAGAAATCATGCAAATGGCAATCATGGCAACCAAACATGCATTTTATTCCATTTACGTGTACAAACTGAAATGACAAGTTAACGTAATAGTATTATGTACTGTAAATTAGCAAAATAAGTCCTCAATATTTTGTTGTTCCTCCTCGAGTTGCAATTACAGCCTTGCAGCGATCTGACACAGAGTTAATCAACTTCTGGATATACGGTTGCCCAATTTCTTGGTACCATACCTTACAATGCTGCCGAATCTTACTTGTTAACTTATTCTGAGCAATTTTCAATAGGGTTTTGTTGCCGGGCCAGTCCAACACTAATGCCAGCAATTCTGAGGTATGACTGCACCTTAAGGGAGAAAAACGAGGGAAAATATTGGTGTAAGTATGTTTTAAGCCTTGTGAGACAAGAGGACAAACTCATTATAAATCTAAATAACATAAAACTTACCAATTTTGCTGGGTGGCAAGGTGCTGAGTCTTGTTGAAAAATGCAGTTTTGGATGTCTGTGTGGTGATCCTTAATAACGGGTTTCAGGCACTCCTCCAAGATAGCATTGTAGGTTTCTACATTCATCGTTCTGTCTGACCGGCGGGAAACATTGCAGTCGGTGTTATGCAGTCAGGATGGTATGCCTCCGATTTTCGTCTTCTGACATTTCGCTTCGCATCCGGGGAATACCAATTACAAAGCCGAATCCTTCAGACCCATAGTACTTCTGGCCAACTTGGGAAAAATCCTAGAACGGTGAATAGCTCTGACCATTATAAATCTGTTTCTTTCTCGGAATCTGATCTCGCCTGCACAATATGGATTTACCCCAGGTAGGTCTTGTGAGGAGGCCCTCTCAGACCTGGTCCTGCATCTGGAGATATTCAATTACAAGTACGAAACTGCCCTGTTAATTGATTTTGAGGAAGCCTTCAACAACGTGTGGTGGGAAAGCGCCCTGGAGGACCTCAGATAGGCAGAATGCCCTCACAATCTCTATTGGCTAATCCGAAGCTACTTTTCAGAGCGATCGATCATCGTAAAATTTAAATACCAACAGATTCGCAGGCCTGTTTACCGGGGATTTCCACAGGGATCGGTTCTGGGATCCCTGGTCTGGAATATGGTGCTTCAAAACTGGCTACACAAATCATTTGAGCATACTAAAGTCATTGCATTTGCCCATGATTTGACTGTCATTATCTCAGGTCATTTAAGATCTGTCCTTGATAGCCTCACCTCCTGGATGGCAACCAACAAACTTAAAATTAATCCCACCAAAACAAAGATGATGATTTTTAAAACCAAACTTGACATAAGAAGGCTCTCCCCCCCCTGGTAAAAATTAATGGTATCCATCTAACCCTGATTGTGCAGGCCAGGGCATGATCATAGACCACAGGCTATCATTCCTACCTCACCTGCAATACCTTCGTGAAAAAACGAGGAAGTTTACAGCCTCCATCATTAGAATTTCAAGAAATGAGTGGAGACAGTCCAGGCGGACCCTGCTCTTCTACTATAAAGTGATATTCCTTTCCATACTCTCATTCACGGCAGGAGCTTGGTTCCATAGAGAGAGAGAGAGAGAGAGAGAGAGAGAGAGAGAGAATGAAGGAAAAACTCAACTCAATTCAGAGGGCAATGCTGCTAGCAACACATCGCATCTGCCGAACGGTGTCCACAGCGGCAATTCAGGTTATTGCAGGGACTCTGCCGTTAGACCTATATGTAATATTTAGAGGATTATGCTTCAGGCTCAAAAAAAGGAATACCTACCTCATCATGGATGTAGACCTATCGCTGAAAGATGATAATAAAAGGAAAAAAGCTCGATGCTTTAAAGAGCTAATAAATATCGGGCAAACAAGGTGGAACAATTCAACTGTTGGCACTGTAACCAGAAATTTCTTACCTGATGTCTCCTTTGTGATGTCGAAGAAGGTTAGCTCATGGTTTACGAATAGTGGCACACTATACGGAAAAAGGCTGCCATGACTGAGTTTAAATATATCGAAAGGGGTTTACGGTAGCCAGGTAGTAGAAAAATAAAATAAAACCGATAAACTACCAAAAAAAATTAGCTAGAGCAACCCGCATTTTTTCAAAATTCCATTATTTATTACAAATTTCATTATAAATCAGCGACCCATAATTTTTATGCTGTCTTGGGAGGAGGAGTTGTAATATTTTTCGAACAACGACTTAGATCATATTGCGCTGTGATTATATCTGCAAATTGCATGTGTTCTGTGGTTGAATTGCCAGTTTCCCGGATGAGGACCCAAGTTTTCGGGATGAAAACCATGAAACTCGACACTTTGTGAAAAAAAAAAAACATAAAACTTCCTCAAATCATCGACGGAATTCGAACCTGGGCATTTTCAAAGCCAGTGTGGGGCACACGGCGATTATATCCACTGTGCTCCCCGCGAGGGCGTGTGTAGGGTTTTCGCTACGCTAGGAACGCCCAATTAAGTGAGCTATTTTGGGTTTTTCAGGCCGCAACATTCCAATCGGCTTGTGAGCATACATGGACTTGAACGAACATAATACAAACATCACAACATGGTTTGGACGGTAATGCTTAGATGCTAATGCGCTGTATTAGCTGAAACGAGCAATTGAATCTCATCTTCAGAAAAACTTTCTCAACAAAAGAAACGTAAGAATACTTACAAGTACGATGCCCATTTCAAACGCTCAGTTTGCACCTGAGAAATGTTGCGTGTGGTTAACACGGACCGAAATACTAACACGAAGGCGAGATGCAAATGTGAATGAAACGTCAAATGTGTATAAAGTGGAGTGACTTCTTGCTTCTCTGTATAGGAAACCCAGAAACCTTATTAGGTTTAAGTTTGGACATTCACTTAATTGGCGTGTGGAAATATTTCACGAGTAGCAAAGGACACCACCAAGCATCCGGACTACTGTTGACGAGAAAAGCCATCGTACTATGAAAGTGCATTGATGCATTGGGAGTTCAGTCGAATGCAGTTCATTATACCACAGCATTTTTCCGCTCCACAGTAATATCCTAACAACCATCCGTATCGCACAATATTGCTGAAAGAAATTTTTGTTATCAATAAAAAAGTTTGGTTTTCTGAAGTACACGCTAGTTATTGCGAGCTTTTTTTTTTTTTTATATAATCACCTTTCATTATATTTCTATCTTTCTCTCTGTCTGCTATTTATGTATAACAGGGCTGACAATTGTACTCTGTCGAGGGGTATAAAAATGTAATGAAACCATCCGTTGCAATTTAATTGCTTACAGTTTCAGAATAGGTTCGAAAAGTATCACGGAAATTATTAATTATTTAGGTAACTCTAATTTAATCCCTCAAAACCATTAAAATGGGCGCCTTGGACAAATTTGAATAAACAACCACCCTTTCAAATAACGTATCTAGAGAATTACAGTATATGTATTTGGCTTTTATATAGTTTTCTAAACAGTTTCGATAGCTGGCTGCCTGAAAAGTGTTCGATAGGTAAAATATTGCCCGTCTACCAATTTTGATAAATCAGAAATACAAAAGAGTCATAATACAAAGAAAAGAAAAAAAAAAAGAGGAAAGGTGACAGTTTGGCATAATTTAACTTTTAATGAAACTAGTGATTAACTGAAATGAAGTAGGAAGGATTTGTTTACCGAATATTGATGGTATATCTATCTATAGACCTGAGCCGGCCCATAAATTGGGCAAAACATGGCGGTAGGGCCCCTGCCACCCTATGTGCTGTCAGTAAGCAAAATCAAATTTTCCGCCCCAAAATATTTAGATTAAAAAATAAAAAAAGGCGTAAATAATTATTATTAATTTATTGAAAAAGAAAAGAATTACAACATATCTCACATGTAATATAATCAAACAACAAACGAATAAAAAAAAATCATTCAATTCCAAATCACTGTTAATCGTACCCACAATAATAAAAATAAAAGGAAAATTATAATGCTAAAAAATTATACAAATTTATGTTTCCTTCCTTCAAGATGTGCGAATTTATTAATTATTTCATTTATGTTTATTTGTTCAAAAAATCATTTCTATTGAAATTATTGCCAAATTAGAGATTCGTTGTTGAGACATCATCGATCGCAAATAATTTTTGATTAATTTAATTTTGAAAAACCCCGTTCACGTAAGTCAACTGAAATTGGTAAAGTTAGAAAAATTCTTAATGCATCTGCTACATTTGGAAAAGTATCTGTAAAATCATTTTTAAAAATATATTGTAAAACTTTAAATTGAGTAATATTGTCTTTAATATAAATTTGAAGTACTTGAAATTCTTCAGATAATGTAAACCATCAATATCGGATTCATTACGATCAATGTCACTTAATATGCAAATGATTTAAATAATCGTCATCTGTCCATTTTTTAAATTCAGAAATGTTATAAAACATCTACATGTTCTTTCATATTTGTAAACGAGAAAATTATTGTGTCCATAATTTGAAATAAAAAAAAAATTGAAATTTTATAGCGGATCCTGAATAGCTTCATCTCTACTTTCATAATCGAAATGATGTTTTTGTAATCCTTTCCTTACACTGCTTCCTTCTGGGAAAGAGGCTTCAATGCCAATGATAGTAGCCATATTATTAGTCGAATCGAGAATTGTTTAGACTGCTTCCTCTATTCTATTTTCTTTAAAATATTCCGTGATATTTTGTATACATTCAAGAGCTTCATGTATATAAGAATCCTTTTTTCTTTCTTTCTTTTTTTTGAGCATTTTACTTACCGGATAAATTTTATTTAAAGTATCATGCCAAATTATAATTGAACAAATAAACTATAAGATGTTATTTTTAAGACTATTGATTTAGAACGATTCCTTGTATCCATATGTTTATTTTCGTCTTCAGTGATTATAGTACAATCATAACAAATATTTAGCTTCTCTAGTCATTTATAGTATTTTATCTGTAATATTTTGTGAAATTATTTCGATAATTTCATTTTGTATTTGACCACCCGAATAATGCACGATATTTTTCCATTCAGATTTCTGAATACGGCAAATATGCTCTGCCAGAGCTGAATCAAATTTAGCAATTGTTTCAGGACTGATTCAATTGTTCCAGAGCTGAATCAAATTTAGAAATTTCTCATCATTCTTCTCTTTCTTGGTGATTCCTTTTTTTTCTGACTCTCTCTCTCTCTCTCTCTCAGGGTAACTCAAAAATTTTTGGCTGGTGCAGCAAAAGCCTCGCACTTTCTTGCACCATATGGCTAATGATAATAATAATAATGGGTGGGTTAGACCAGTGGTTAAGGAACTGGACTACCAGCCTGATGGACCCGGGCTCGAATCTCACCTTGGTGGAAGCGAACGCGGCTCTATAAAACTGGGAGACCGATATAAGAATAATAAAAAAAAAAAAAAAAACATTGCGAAAGTTGCTCCACTGGACATGCCTTCTCCAAGGTCGGAGTGACGGCATCTAGTGTCACGCGAGAGAACTAAAAAACCCACTGGACATAAGCCAAAGCTAAACAAGTCCATCTCCATTGATCGATGATGTCGCCGAGAAATATTAATCACACTGCATCGAGTGTGGCACTGGATAAAGTCACTCGCGTTCAGGCCACAGGCAGAGTCAGCTCGAAATGTTGAAGAGTCTCCTGAGCAAGACAGTGCAGCAAGTGGCGCTGACCCCCGTGTGGCTACCACAAGAAAAGGACAAGACCATCTAGCCTCACCAACTGGAAGTGCTCCTGTGCAAATCTGCTAGTGATCACCCAGGAAGGAAGAAGACGCCAACGAATGAAGTGGAGCATCGAAACGAATACGTACACCATGCGAGCATACAATGAAATAACCAGGCTTGAGACCGAGATGACAATGTACATCTCGCGACTACATACGATTCCTGAATATTCAAGTCACCGAACAGCGTTTAACGGACCAAAGAATAACCATCGTCACAAAGAACCTAATAGCTCCTGCCATCTTGGTAAAAATCAAGCAGGATGTGAGCGATCAACTACAAAGAACAAAGAATATGTCAATATGGGACCAGAGGAGGAACAGCAAGAAGAAATACAACCCAGAGTAGCTGAAGTGGAAAGAGACGGTCATGCTATCCAGCATAGAAGACAAGTGACAACGTATTTAGGGTCAAACAGCACAAGGGGTTCCCCCCATCTCCGCGTAGTTTACATTGTGGGTGAACCAGTTGACTGGAAAACGTTGCACCCCTTGGAATCAGTTGCTGATTACAGGAAATCTGCGTAATCTCTGTCAACTCCTCACCGATCGCTTTGACGCTCCAAATGTCCATAATCTTGTTGCAGGTCCTAGGCTTTCCCGCGTCCTTTGCAATAGTTCATGGATTCCCCTAAGAAGCTTATTACAGAATTTAACTATGCTTAGAAGATGTTTTCCGTCTAACATCCTCCAAACGTACAACACCCTGAAGATTGATCCCCACAAGTTCTGTGATGAGAAAGCGTACAGATCTGAGAAGATACAGGACATGTACCACCACATACAACTGTAGAAGTTTCCTGATTATCTCCTTCAGGATGGAATCTCCCATGAACTCTACTTTGCTGAAGAATTAATTTGTTTTAAATCATTATGTGTTTTGTATGTATATGTATTGGCTGTATGTGCACACATTAGGACGCGTATGTGTTTATATGTCTCTACCTTTTGCTCGTGTCACTGTATATATTTTTATCCGGAATATTTGCTCACTTTAGATGTTTGTTGGATAAAGAAACTAATGTTCATAATATTATATAGAAACTGTTTCTATAAAATAGAAATAATAATAATATGTGTAATTTATGTACGACTTCTATGTTTGCTGTCTAAGTCAAAATGTACAAATGTATATAGGCACCCTCCTAGCTGAAGGCTGTTCAGGGGTGAAGCATATGGAATAAATTGAATAATAAATAAATAAATAAGTGAAAGAAAGCCATAACACAATTCAAAGGAATGGACCCCACAAGAACCCACGTGATATCTAAGCAGAGGCCAAATAAAATCCTGTGGAGAGTAACAGACCACCTCAATCGGCAAATAACGCCACATTACCTTGACAACAATGGTGCAACGCTGGAGGCTATCCACACAGCCGTATACTGTGCCGCCATAGCAGCTACTAAGATTAATGGAAGAGAAATGAAAGATTAGCAGCAGAAGAACCGAAAACAGAAGGAACCGCCAGCTTGGAAAAGAAGACTTCAGCAGAAGATAGAAGAATTAAGAGTCAAGATAGATGAGTTCATCCAGTACCAATAGGGTAATAGAAGTAAGAAATTGATTCGAAAAGTGAAGAGCATCCTCAAGCCAGACAGCGCCCACAGCAAACATGAAATCAAAGAATAGGAGAATGCTTGGACACACTGAAGCAGAACCTCCTCTCGCTCAGCAAGAGACTACATCAATACAAAGAGAGCTCCCAGAGGAAAATAAACAACCGAATCTTCGATGAGGACCAAAGAGCCTTCTACAGGAAACTGGGTGAAAATGAGAAGGCAGAAAACGGACCACCCGAGGAGAAGACGATCAAAGGCTTCTGGGAATATATCTGGAGCAGTGAAGTACGACATAACAGCAAAGCACCCTGGATAGAAGTAGAACGGAGGAAAATGAAGGACATACAAGAGATGAGAGACTGGGAGATTCGAGAAGAAGAAGTAAAACAGTCGATCAGGAACACCCACAACTGGCGAACCTCAGGAATTGATAACATCCACAACTACTGGTACAAGAAGCTCACCTGCACACACACACACACACACACACACACACACACACACACACACACACACACACACACACACACACACACACACACACACACACACACACACACACACACACACACACACACACAAGCACCTAGCAGAGCAGTTCACTCGAATGATAAGGCACCCAGAGACAATCTCGAAGTTTCTCACTGAAGGAGGTATGTGACGAAGAAACCCGGCGAAATACAAGCCAATCACCTGCCTCCCAATGAAGGTAATCAGCTGCATAACCAAGAAGATATCAGACCGCTTAGAGAGTCAGAACATAATGGTTCAACAGCAGAAAGGATGTAAGCGGAGGAGCTAAGGATGCAACGAGCAATTAATCATAGTTAGTGCAGTTATAGACCAAGCCTACAAGAAGCACCGCAACCGATACACGGCCTACATCGAAGAACGCAAGGCCTTCGACTCCGTTACTAATTGACCCTGTAGACCTTAAGATCTACAGGGTCAATCCGATAGTGAAAAACTTCCTAGGAGCAATAATGGCGAAATGGAGTACTACCATTAAAGTCGAGAACATCACAACCAGACCAAATACCCATCAGAAGAGGAATCTTTCAGGGAGATGATCTGAGCCCACTCTGGTTCTGTAGAGCACTCAACCCGCTATCCACCATGCCTAACGCCAGCAAGTATGGATATAACCTCAAAGAAGGAAGAAAGAATCTGTACACCCTCACCCACCTGATTTACATGGATGACATCAAGCTCTACGTGTAAACCGAGAAGCAACTCCAGCAACTACTCCGGATCACCGAAGAAATAAGCAAGGACATGAAGATGAAAATTGGTCTAGACAAATGCAAGCCCCACGGACTGCATCAGGAAAAATTAGTTGGCCGAAACTATCAGCTGCAGACTGGTAAAGAGATCGAAGCTATGACGGAAGGATAGACCTACAAATACCTAGGGATGATGTTGGCTCAACACTTAAAAGAAGTGTCTGACCGAAAAATATCACCAGAGACTCAGAAGCCTGCTGAAAGTAAAATTGACTGGAGAGAACACATTGAAAACCATAAACACCTGTGCAGCTCCAGTACTAAGATGGGATCGACTAACACTGAGTTAGAGGATATCATGCGAAAGAAAAGGACAATGATGACCAAGAGCCCCCAACACCACACGAAGTCAGCAGTGGAGAGACTAACAATACCTCGGAAAGAGGGAGGAAGGGGCCTGATCCTACAGGTGTTCAGGATTGCGACTTTCTGGAGTTCCTTGTACGTGTTCTCTGGGAGACCTATTGTTAGTAGGCAGCTATGTAGAGTCTTTGGTACCATATCGGTTGTTGAAACGATGGTTGGGATGGTTGATACTCCTTGCATATGCCACATCTCCTTGATCTCATGTCTCAGGTTCGTGTACTTCCTAATTTTTTCGTCATGGGTTTTCTGGACATTGCTAGTGTTCTGCATCGCTATGTCAATCAGATAGGTAGCCTTTTCCATCTTGTCCACAAGGGTTATGTCTGATTTGTTGTGCGGGATGGTCTTATCCGTTATTATGGCACGGTCCCGGTACAGCTTGTGAGTTCGGGTCTCTAGTACTGCCTGGGATTCGTACTTGTAGTATGGTACACTTTCTTTGATCAACTGGTATTTCCTCGCTAGCTTCTGATGTATTATCCTGGCTACCTTGTCGTGTCTATGAGTGTCTCAGTCTGAGTGATCACCTTGCACCCCGCGCTGATGTGTTGATTCGTTTCTGAGGCCATTGGCATCGTCGACATATGTCATCTGACATTCCAGGCTGCTTTGCGATGTATTTTCTATAGTTTCTGGTGTTGATTTCCTGGTCTTGGATGGCCAGCATGAATCCTTCAGTCTCGGGGAAGAGCGTCCGGCTTATGAGCCATGCATTGAAAGCAATGGTATCGATGTGTTCTTGATGGAGGTCATTGTAGTGTCTGCCGTAGAGTGGCTTCTTTGCCCATCTTTCTATCTTCGTTTCTTGTAACTTTTTTTGGTGGGGGAGGGGTTTCCTCGCTTAGGTTGAAAGGGGTATACCACTTATCTATCTTCCTTATGGCCTGGTGGAGTGGTGCTGTTACTTCGTTGTTCTCGAAGTAATCCTTCTGGTTAACTATCGCTGTTTTCTGTTGTTCTGTCAGGTCTATCAGGCCCCTTCCTCCCCCTTTCCGAGGTATTGTTATTCTCTCCACTGCTGACTTCGGGTGGTTTTGGCGACTCTTGGTCATCATTGTCCTTGTCTTTCGCATGATATCTTCTAGTTCGGTGTTAGTCCAATCTATGACCCCGAATGTGTATTACTACTGGAGCTGCATAGGTGTTTATGGCTTTAACTGTGTTCCCTCCGTTCAATTTTGCTTTCAGCAGCTTCTGAGTTTCTGATGATATTTTTCGGTCAGGCACTTCTTGATTTCCTTGTGCTCTAACTGCTGAGCCTGCATCATCTCTAGGTATTTGTAGTTCTCTCCTTCTGTTATAGCTTCGATCTCTTTACCAGTCAGCAGCTGGTAGTTTGGGCCAACTAATTTTCCCTGGTGCAGTTTGTGGGTCTTGCATTTTTCTAGACCAAATTGCATCCTGATGTCCGTGGTAAATTCTTCGGTGATCCAGAGTAGTTGCTGGAGTTGCTTCTCGCATAGAGCTTGATGTCATCGACGTACATCAGGTGGGTGAGGGTGTATAGGTTCTTTCAGGTTATAGCCATACTTATTGCCGTTGAGCATGGTGGATAGCGGGTTGAGTGCTAGACAGAACCATAGTGGGCTCAGAGCATCTCCCTGAAAGATTCCTCTTCTAATGGGGATTGGCTTGGTTGTGATGGTCTCGACCTTAATGATGGTACTCCATTTCGCCATTGTTGCTCCCAGGAAGTTTGCCACTATCGGATTGACCTTGTAGATCATCAGGTTCTCTACTAGCCAGCTATGAAGTACGGAGTCGAAGGCCTTGCGGTAATCGATGTAGGCCGTGTATAGGTTGCGGTGCTTCTTGAAGGCTTGCTCCATAACTGCGGCATCTATGGTTAATTGCTCCTAACATTCTTTGTTCCTCCGCTTGCATCTTTTCTGCTGTTTATTCTTCTGACTCTCTGAGGTGTCTGATATCTTCTTAGTTATGCAGCTGGTCAGGATCTTGTACATCGGGGGAGGCATGTGATCGGTCTGTATTTCACCGGGTTTCTTGTATCTTCATCTTTAGGCTTCAGATATGTGACTCCTTCAGTCATAAACTTCGGGATTATCTCCGGGTGCCTTATCATTCGAGTGAACTGCTCTGCTAGATGCTTGTGTGTGTGCAGGTGAGCTTCTTGTACCAGTAGTTGTGGATGTTATCAATTCCTGAGGTTCGCCAGTTGTGGGTGTTCCTGATCGACTGTTTTACTTCTTCTTCTCGAATCTCCCACTCCCTCATCTCTTGTGTCCTTCGTTTTCTTCCGTTCTACTTCTATCCAGGGTGCTTTGCTGTTATGTCGTACTTCACTGCTCCAGATATATTCCCAGAAGTCTTAAGCGAGTTTCACAAAGGCCAAATTGTGATGGCTAGAAGACTAGGTCAGAGCATATCTGAAATGGCACGGCTAGTGGGATGTGAACAGTCAGCCATGGTTAGTGCCTACCGAAAATGGTCAGAGGAGGGAAACCCACGAACTGCCGGCGAGGTGTTGGACAGCCACGGGTCATGAATGCTTGAGGTGAGCGAAGTCTCTTCCAGATGGTATGTGGCAACTAGCAGTAATTGGAATGCTGGTGATGGGAGCAATGTGCCACAACACAGAGTACATCGAACTTTGCTGAAAATGAGGCTGCGTAGCCGCAGGGTGCTCCGAGTGCCCATGCTAACCACAGTTCACCGTCGACAGCACCTACAATGGGCACGTGAGCATCGAAACTGCACCTTGAGTAACTGGAAGGTCCTCTGGTCGGATGAATCACGTTTCCTGTAGCACCATATGGACAGTCGGGTATGTTTGCGTCATTTACCTGGGGAAGTGATGGCACCTAGATGCACCATGGTACAAAAACAAGCCTGTGGCGGCAGTGTCATGCTTTGGGCGATGTTCTGCTGGGATACCCTGGGTCCAGTCACCCATGTGCTGGGCACTCTGACATCCACCACCTACCTGAACATCATTGCTGACCTGGTACACCCTTCATGGCAACGGTCTTACCCTCTGGCAGTGCCGTCTTTCAGCAGGATAATGCACCATGCCATGCTGCTTGCATTTTTCAAGACTGGTGTGTGCAACATGAGGAAGACTTCGAAGTGTTGCCCTTCCCTCCAAATTCCCCAGACATCAATCCCATCGAGCATCTATGGTTTC
This sequence comes from Mastigoproctus giganteus, assembly GCF_048544385.1. Lineage (NCBI taxonomy): Eukaryota > Metazoa > Arthropoda > Arachnida > Uropygi > Thelyphonidae > Mastigoproctus > Mastigoproctus giganteus. The sequence continues at coordinate 139,307,039 of NC_143585.1, read as the reverse complement.
TTGGAATAGCAACTCTGATCTGTGGCATTTCAACCAAAGACCTTACAGGAGTTAAAGGATCTGCTGGTTACGTGTTGCTACCAGATACCACAAGACATTTAGAAATCTTGTAGCATCCATACCTCACCGGGTATGAGCTGTTTTGGCTTCACATGGACCACCAACCTCATATTAGGTAGGTGGTCATGTTTGGGCTCATTGGTGTATAACCTGCAAGTTATCCTGAAAAATCTGCCATTGGGGTCTTCTCACTGGAACCCCCACTAACAATAATTCAGCCAATGATTGAAGGAGTTTTGATCCCCCATGTCAAAATTCAGAGATCTGGGTGTGATCTTTGACCAAAAAGTAAAATTCCATCTTTATATAGAAGAGCTCCGTGCCAAATTCAACAGGAAATGGTGGATTACAAAGCACTTGTTACATATTCAGAACAAAAATCTGATAAAAAATGCATAGCAGGACGATTTTCGAATTCATACCGTATGGAGTAGAGTTATGGGGTTTGGCTGCAAACACAATAATTAAACACTACAGAATACTGGCTCCTAAAGTGGCCAACCTAGAATCTTCTCCCACCACAGCAGCACACAACATCGATGGCCACATCACTGAATTAACTATATTTTTCAGCCTTAATCCATGAAAGAAGACTAAACTGCACTATCAAAATGATCGGTGGGAGAATCTTAGCGCCTAACATTTTTTTTTAACTGACAGGGTTTCAACACCTGAACTTATCTCCATCTATCAGATTAATCCCAGCAGTTTAGAAGTGTAGCTGATGAAATCTGACTTATTGCAGTTAAATTCTCATAACTTCATTTGCATCAATGAACCATTCTTTTCTAGGCACTTTTTGATGCTTCTCCAGAATTATTCATTCTACAGACACTGATATCACAAATTGGTTATCATCGCTGTCAACAATCAGTTTGATATTACTCTTATTTCTGGTTTGTGCAACCAAAATTCAACTTGTATTCTGGTTTCGATGTCTTCCTTCTCCTTTTAACTGCTCTCTTTACTACCACCCACTGCAGATACAAACTTATCACCAGCTATTTTGAAAAAGGTTTTGTCATGCTTCATCCTGTAAATATACTGTTTACTACTGATTCCAATGTGAAATTATTTTTATGATACAATGATTATTTAGACTGCAGAGGCAGGCTTTTAGAAGACTTTCTGTTAGCATTAGCATTTCGGACACCGTGTGTCAGAGGATCCCCTGAACCAGCTCTCCGCTCCTCTCCCAAGTTTATTACTCTCTTCTAGGTTATATCTTAAAGATAGTTTCCTCCCTTATCAGAAGCTTCATTTATTTCAACTCCTGGATGCCAACATGTGTAAAATCACAGAGGACAAGTACAGACATCTCATCTTAGATCAGCACGTTGTTTCCATACATCAACTGATCTGAATTCGTCTTGGCTTGACAAGTCTCACGAAAAACCCAACTGAAGAAAACTATCTTGTGTTAGTCTAATTTCTTTCATTTTTTTGTAATTTGATGTATTATTATTATTATTTTTTAAAGTTAATATAATCTAATTGATTTTATTAGCATGCAATTGTAATTTACTTTACTCGCTTTTTTTTTTTTTTTTTTTTTTTTGATTTGGTAGTTGTTGGCGCATCGGCTTCTGTGGCCATATTGCACCTCCCAAGGTTTTTGCAGTACTTTGATCCAAGCCCGAGGCGGGAATCGAACCCGCGACCTTTGGGTTGCCGGGCAGGTACTTTACCCACTCGGCTAGCCCGGTCGGCACTTTACTCTTTACTCGCATTTAACCTTTTTACTTGCCCCCGCATTATAATTCTGGCGAGATGGTCTCTGCCACTGCTTGTTAACCCCTGGCTTAGTGCCATAAAGAGTTTGTAAAGGTAGGATACTTGTGTGTACCTATGAACCTTAAAATAAAGATTATATTTATATATATAATATATATATATCTTCAGGTTTATATATATAATCTAATAGGTCGATTTTTCATTTGTTGGAAGAAAAACCCAAGTTTCTGGGAGAAAAAACGCTACTATCGCTGGAGATCAACTAACTCAGCCACATGGTGAAAAGGGCCCATAAAAATTTCTCATCATAGATGGGACTCAAGCTCAGCTCTTTTCCACTGGGATGGTGGAGTACCATAGAATAATGAAACGAGAGGACAGTGGGAAACTTTGGTCAGCCACAAGGGACATTATAGCGGTTGTATAAGAATAACCAAAAAGGTCACATTACAGAAGTCGATACAAGATGCTCAAAAATATGCTCACATGACATCAGTACAGTGTACGAACACCTCCAATGGTTAAACAGGCCTGATAGTGGATCATGCTGAACATAGAGGCCTATAAGATTCTGTGGCAACAAAACCCATTCTTACATCACCATGGCATTGCAGGCATCCCTTCGAGGTTGCGGGATGCTAAACATCAGGGTTTTTTCTCGAATACCTTTATGGGACAGGTGCTGCTGACTTTTTGCAGTTGTGAGATGCCAAAATGGCATACCTTTGTGCAGGATGCTCTAGCTCTGCAAGCTTTTATTCTTTCCCTGCCTCTGGGTGGGCTCCCCAAATCAGGGCTTTCCCTCTCAACTTAATTTCCCATCCTTCCTTTTACCTGCTATAAATCTCCCTCTACCACCATCTCCCCCACTCCCCATTTTTTGGATGCTTCCAGAAAGCTCAGGTGACTGTTGGGGGGGGGGTTTCCTAGCAAATTAAGGGTATTATATTAAAACTATTCTTATACCATGTGAAAATTATTAATATAGTTTTTAGGCTGTTTGCCTACATTACTATACATTAGGTTGACATTATGGCATGCTCTGCACATGTGGTAGATGATTTTATGAGAAACATCCTTCATGCTTCTTTCAGGTATTTTGATACGAAAATATTGTTGACAAATATTTGTATTGTTGCAATTATAGTATCCAACAAATGGATACAATTAAATGGGTAATTAGGTTTTGGTTTGGATTTACTAACCTCTTCCTAAGGATATAGTACTGGTCACAAAAAATGCATTGCGCACTCTAATCACACTTCTAGTGAGTGCTCAGCACTGACTAGTGGTGGAATCGTGGGAAGAACCTCTGGCTAATTCCAAAGATGATATCACTTCCATGATGCATTTTTTATGACCGATCAGATTTACTTGGTTGATGCGACCAAGGATGTTTCACATCAAAAAGGTAGTCCTTGCAATGGAGGACAGAGCCCAAAGCCTAAATGAAGAAAGATGGCCTAAATGAAATGTGAAGATCAAACTCATCCTTATTATGTTTTTTGAATTGCAGGTTCATTATGAATTTAACCTGCATTGTGAAAGAATGAACCAAGAATACCAAAAAATAGTTCTATGCTGATTGTGCAATGCTATTCAGAAAAATGACTAGGAAACTGGGATTTGAGGAATTGGCACTTGCATCATGACAATGCTCCTGCACACTCGTAAGTTTCCACTGAAGAATTCATGCAAAGCATTCCATCACCCCATGTTTCTTCATTTGAAAATTAATCATATTCACTGAATTTAGCAGCTATGATTTTTATTTATTTTTAATCCCAAGCTAAAAGTCCTCTTGAAAGGTTTCAGATTTGCAACAACTGAGGAAATTATACAGAAATAACACAGAACTATTAGCAATTGCAAAAGCAGCCTATCAGGAATGTTTCCGAAAGTTGCAGAAGCATAAGAACTCGGATATAAAGTGTCAAAGAGACTACACTGAAGAACTGTGCAATTAGCTAGCAAGTTTCATTCCTCAAATGTTACTTCACTCCCTGAACTTTCTAATCACACCTCATGGATTGACAGATGGCTGAAGGATAGAAGGCAGAAAGTTATGAATAGTCATTCTTCAGAGTGTGCAGGGAGTTTCAAAGTTAGCTACTAGGGACAATTTTTTTTCTGTACTGGACAATATTGATAAGGGAATAAAGGGTAGGATATTTAATTGCAGATTAAATATGAGATGATATAAGGGAGATTAATGATGCAAGGCAGGCTGTGCTTCTTCACATTGAATTGGACAGGCTACACAGCTGGTAGGAGAAATAGCAACAACAAAAAAAAAAAAAAAAAAAAGAGTTCAATTTTACACAGTAAGTAGCTAATAAACCTAGTATATTATATTTGTAAATTGCACGTTCACTGGTCTGTTTGCTGGATGAAAGAGCCTGATTTTCTGGCAGAAAAATCATGCTACCCTCACTTGAGACCAACTAACTCAATTTTGATGTGGAAAAAGGCCACAAGCATTCCTTACATCATTGAAGGGATGGAGATTCAAACCCAGGTTCTTTCCTGGGTTTCAATACTTTCAAATGAATTGTGAATCCATGGTGTTGTAGGATGTTGAGTATCACTACTGCACTACTCAGGAGGACTCACAGAAATGACAGTTATTTTTAATGCTACCAAATGTAATGGTCGGTCTGCATTTGAGAAAAAATTTTAAAATAATTTATACACCATGTACACTGAGATATGAAGTCAGATAACAACCCCAGGGGCTCACATCTGGTGAGTATGGGCTTGGCACACCCAGGGTCCTGAGCTGGATATCATCATTCTTCTCTTTCTTGGTGATTCCTCTCTCTCTCTCTCTCTCTCTCAGCGTAACTCGGGAATTTTTTTTTGCTTGTGCAGCATAAGCCTCAGGCTTCCCTGCACCATATGGCTAATAAAAATAATAATAATAATAACAATGACCAGCTACCATAATTTTTCATCAAAGGAGAAGCAAGTTATAGTTAGTTGTATTTTTCCGGCCCGGAGGCAAAAAACATGTTCGGGCCCCTACTTAATTAATGAAAGTTGCAAAAAAGAGGAGATAGCCAAAGACGCCAGGCCCCCTAAAGGGCCCCAGAGGCAATTGCCTTGCCTGCCCACATCGTAGCTACACCACTGATTACACAAGTAAAAGGCGAGCCATTGCATTTGGAATATTATATTCAGGTTTAGAGCTGCAGTTAAAGAAAGATGCTGAGCTTCTTGAATGGTCCAAATACAGGCATTTTGCTGTTATGAATGAAAAGGGGGCATCCACAGGAGCAGACTAGAATGATGTGGGTTCAGAGCTTAGAAACTATGCATCTAAGGCGGGATCTCATTAAGATGTACAATGCACTGTGTGTGTGGGGGGGACAAACTGAACATATGTGGATTTTTCATATTTAAATTGTATACAAAAACTGGGGAGCATATATAAATAAACTAATGAGTGAACTAATACATTGGGTTATCAGGAAGTTTACATTTGGTCAGCATGTCTTAACCACAGAAGAAAACTGCTTTCCCAGGTGTTTAAGAATGGTAGTCTTGTGATACTTAAGATGTACCTGGTTCAGTATCTCATAGTGGTAAGAAGTGTATGATAAGAGGAATAGATGTTGAACAGTTTTTTTTTTTTTTTTCTTCTGATGTGGCAAAAGCCTAATTTTTTGGTTAGTACTAATACTTATAATTATACTATATTGATGGAGGTATTCACAATATGGTGATGCACATGTTTAAGTTATATCTCATATTGTATTATTATTATTATTAGCCATATGGTGCAAGGAAACCTGAGGCTTATGCTGCATCAGCCAAAAAAAATTCCCGAGTTACCCTGAGAGAGAGAGAGAGAGAGAGAGAGAGAGAGAGAGAGAGAGAGAGAGAGAGAGAGAATCAGAAATAGAAATAGAAAATAGAAAGGAATCACCAAGAAAGAGAAGAATGATGATATCCAGCTCAGGACCCTGGGTGTGCCGAGCCCATACTCACCAGATGTGAGCCCCTGGTATTCACAATATGAGATATAACTTAAAACGATGCTGCCTTATAAATATTCTGTTTATTCAGAAATGGCTGTGCTTTAAGTTAAAACACAGTTGTGAAGATATTCACAATATGAGATATAAATTAAAACGATGCCGCCTTATAAATATTCTGTTTATTCCGAAATGGCTGTGTATTAATGATGCTATTGCACTTAATATATACATAGTCTAAATTTGCTCGCAGCTTGAATCTTTAGCCCTAAATGCGTCTTAGTCTAAATACATCATACACCATCAGGCATCTCTCATATTGTGGAGTTATACTTCATAACTGTTTTGCCATCATTGCATCACTTGAGTACCTACCCACCCACCGAAGAAGGGCCAAATAGCCCTGAAACGGCACCTGGGGTAACCTGATGATGTCCGGAGTTTCCAAGAATAGGTAAGGTAACAACAGCCTTCTCCACTGGGGAAGTGTTGCCTATTCAAGGAGTTTATGAGTTTTTGAGTGGTGTGAGTTGAAGGAGTTACTGTCCCTTTCATTCTTCTACACCGTTTCTTTTCCTCCTCCACTCCTACTATTACTTTCCCTCTACTTTTTTGCTTTTCTAAGTCTAATAGGGACAACTGGATAGTCGAGTTATTATCCCACACAAATACAAAATAGCCCTGAAATGGTGCTGTCTGGGTGGTGGTACCTATCTGAGAATAAGTAACATTAATCTTCTCCTTAGGTGAAACTTTACTTATTTGAAGTAGTGCAATATCATGGCAACTCATTATGAATGTATTCACAATATGAGATATAACTTAAAACGATGCCACCTTATAAATATTCTGTTTATTCAGAAATGGCTGTGTATTAATGATGCTATTGCACTTAATATATACATAATACAACTATAATGTAACAAACTGATTGCGTATAATAAGTCATTCATTCACATACAACCATATCAGAGCTTTATTAAAATAATAATAAAAAGTTGAGGACAAGTGCAACTAAAAAACCAATAGATTGGTAAAGCAAAGTATGGTGACAATCAATGTCCTAACCTCACTCACATTTTTAACGTTTGAAATATTTCAGAACGGTAATGAAGATTCTGTAAAAACAGCAGAAAATGTTCACACACTAATCAAATCTATGAATTATGAGAAGGATAACTTCACATTAACAGTGAAAACATTTATGTAATTCTTACAGATTTGGGCAGAACATGTGAATCACCAGACAGTGGTGTGCAAGTAAACTGATGAGTAAATTGCTTCACTTTAAAAATGTGGTTCTGAGGATGGGTGAAATGGATAATTATCAACATGTAAGTTTAACTTTTGTGGCAAAAAAATTATGCAATAAATTATTAAGGGCAGCTCTTCTGGAGATGTTCAGATGATCTGCAGCATAGATCAATTGAGCAGAAATTGAATTATATAAGAAACACAGCATAAGTCTGTTTTAAGGTAACCTATAACAAACTAATTTTTCAAGCTGTGATTAAGAGTTCATAAGTAACTAGAAGAGTGACTAGGGAGTAATACTCTTGATTTGATTATCAGTAGTATACTTGTTTTCTTAATGCATGTATACTACTGATTTGATTATCAGTAGTATACATGCATTAAGAATCTGCAGATAAAAGAACCAATAGGTGTCAGTGATCACACTGTACTGATGTGGGATTTACTTAAAGATGTAATTACCATCAGGGGTAAAGGGAAGGGTTTTTGATTTCGTAAAGGTGCCTATGATGAACTGAGACAGTTTTCAAAGTCTATACAGTGGGACCAACTGATGATGTTGCCAACAGCAAATTCTAAATGGGAAGTATTCAAGGAAGTAATCTACGAAACTACAAGGCTTTTTGTCCCAACTAAGAAATACTGTTCAAGGTTTAGGCCTAAACGGATGATAGATGACCTAATGAGACTCATGGCACAGAAAAGAAAAATGCAAAATGCGTATAAATTAAAAGGTGACACAGACGCCTATGTTAGTTGTTTGTTATTGTTATTTTGGTTTTTAGGAGCATTAGCAACTAAGGCCATATTGCTCCAGGATATGCGGTGGTCATTCCCTGACCTTTCCGCATCCTCCGTATTTGTTGGTGACGGGCTCGAACCCTGGTCTAATCAAGAAGCGTGTGCTATGCACTGCTGCTGCTCCTTCCCACCTGGCTACGGAGGCGCCTGCACCTATGTTAGATATAAGCTGTGTGTAATGAAGTCACAAAGGAGGTTAGGCAGGTGAAGGCAGATTATGAGAAATCTTTGGCAGAGGATGCAAAGAAAAACAGCAAAGAGTTCTTTACTTATGTATACTCTAGAAGGAAGGGGATGAATCAGATTGGTCCACTTGATATCAATCGTTCAACTGTAGAGGACCCCGCTCAGGTAGCTGACAAACTGAATGAATATTTTTCATCTCCATTCACACATGAGGAGTTATGCAGGGAGGAGAATGCCAGCAGTTTATCAAACTCTGGAAGGGAGCTAAATGATTTTGTAATAACTGAGTACAAAATGGAGCAACAATTGTTGAAATTAAATGTAAGAAAGGCACCTGGGATGGATGGGATCTATCCAGTTATATTAAAGGAGGCAGCAAAGGAAGTAAGCAAACCCTTAGCCATAATTATGAAAGCTTTCTTGGACTCAGTGGAGGTCCCCATGGACTGGAGATGTGCAAATGTGACCCCAATTCATAAAGGGGAACACAAGTAATTACAGTCCTGTTAGTTTAACTTCTGTTCCAGGGAAATTAATGAGGCACTGGTTAAAGAAACACTGCAGGATCATCTAGATAAGACACTACAATGAGGTTACAAAGGAACTGGATGCAAAAATAATTTTGATATCATATACTTGGATTTTAGGAAAGCTTTTGATACTGTTGCACATAGAAAATTACTGTACAAGTTGGAGCAGTATGGCATTAAGGGCAAGTTTCTGCTATCAATAAAGGGATGGTTGAGTGGGAGAAGACAGAGAGTGGTAATCAATGGACACTGCTCTTAGTGGACTAATGTTATTAGTGGTGTCCCCAAGGGGTCCATGTTGGTCCATGTTGATCCCGTTGTTGTTTTCTGCATTTATCAATGATATTGATGAAGGTATATCAGGCTTAATGTCCAAGTTTGCAGACAATAGGAAGGTTGGCGGAGTTGTTAATGACACTAATGACAGTACACAACTGCAACAGGATCTAGAAAAGTTGAGTTGGTGGGATGAGAGGTGGCAACTGAAGTTTAACATTGACAAATGTAAAGTACTGCAGATGGGTAGCAGTAACTCCAAAGTAACGTATCAACTGTGTGGTACTATACTCACTCTGGTAGAGAATTAAAATGACTTGGGGGTAATTGTGCAGTCAGATATGAAGTTTTCTGAGCAGTGCAGACAGTCTGCAAAATTAGCTCATGGTGCCTTGTCCATGATATACAGGAATATTTTTAGCTGCGATAAGGAGGTTATTATCCCTTTGTATAGGGCAATGGTCAGGCCACACCTTGAGTACTGTCAGGTCAGGAGGCCTCATTTTAGGATGTAAAGCTGCTTAAACGAGTACAGAGAAGGGCACCAAGATTAGTGAATGGAACAAAGGATTGCTATTACAAAGAAAGACAAGGCACGTGTGAGGTGATCTGATTGAGGTGGATAAGGCCTTGAATGGTTTGAGAAAATTCAATGCTGATGGGATCTTCCTCTTGCCTACATTATTTGCCTGAGGGGACATAAGTTCAAATTAAGGAAAGACAATTGTAGACTAGATTGTGTGGAAATTTGCCTTTAGCCAGTGGGTGGTTGATTGCAAGAACAAACTTCCATCTGACGTTGAAGAAGTTGACAGCTTAAATAAACTCAAGGCAGAACTAGACAAGCATTTGGAGTTAACAGATGGGTGAATTTTTTTTTTTTTTTTTGGTTGATGCTATATACGCTTGCTTTCTTGTATCATATGCCTCTACTAATGCTAATGCTAATGCTAAAAAATAAATAGGAAGGAAAGTGACCTAAACATAGCATTTATTTTTCAACATAATCACCAAAAATATTTACACACTTATCATGCTGCTTTATTAAATTTTGGAAACTGCTGTATTACAAGACATTTAATTTTATTTAAGGTGGTAGAAAATGAAAAAGACCTGGGAGTAACTGTGCAGTCAGATATGAAGTTTTCTGAGCAATGCAGACAGGCTGCCAGGGCAGGTCATGGGGTTTTGTCAATGATATACAGGAATTTTTATAGCAGGGAAAAGGAGGTGATTGTCCCTCTGCATAAGGCAATGGTCAGGCCACGCCTTGAGTACTGCATACAGGTCTGGAGGCCTCATTTTAGGAAGGATATGTAGATTTGCTTGAGTGTGTACAGAGAAGGGCAACAAGATTGGTGAGGGGAATGAAGGGATCCTCTTACCAAGAGAGGCTTAAGTTCTGCAAATTGCAGCGGCTGGAGAATAGGCACCTGTGAGGTGATCTGATTGAGGTGTATAAGGCCTTGAATGGGTTGAGCACGCTGAATTCTGATGGTATTCTTTTACTTGTTCAGACTACGAACCTAAGGGGGCATAAATTCAAATTGAGGAAAGATAGATGTAGAATTGATGTGCAGAAATTTGCCTTTAGCCAGAGGGTGGTTAATTGCTGGAACAAACTTCCATCTGTCGTTGTAAGTTGATAGGTTAAATAAATTTAATGAGGAACTGGACAAATATTTAGAGGGTATGAGCAAGTGTATGAGCTTACGCAGCATCAGCAAAAAAAAAAAAAAAAAAAAAATTTTTTTTTTTGGCTGATGCTGCATAAGCTCATACATTTGCTGTCTTGCATCACATGCCACTACTACTACTACTACATCAGTTGTTGTATAACTACTGTTGTGTACTATTTTCAACTTCCATATCATCAAATATGAAATTGTGAGTAAGCAATTAAATAACAATCAGCAACTGAATCTTGGGACACTGCTTTCAATCTGTATCCAAACATTCATCAGTGCAATAGAAGCATCCAGGTTCATCTTTAGAAAGGTGTTTAAGACTCAGATATCAGCAATGAAGGTAATGGTGACTGTTTCTGGAATCGTATCACTCTTGTGTTTCCAAAATATTGGAGATACAGTGAATGCTGACTATCACAGATATCTGAAAGAACTGAGTGACTGAATTTACAGAAAATGGTCTGGGCTACCGACATATGAATTACTGTGATTGCATCATAATATAAAGTTGCATATAGTCAGAGTGCATATGTTTATAATGTACTCAAGAGAACATTAATGATTTCAGGTAGAAACTTCTCTCTAAAGCCACTGGAATTTCTCTGTTTGGTCAACTTAAGCAATAGCTTTGTGCAAACATTTTTCTAATAATGTAGAGGATGAAAATAAAAATAACGTATTTTGCTTGGACCCAGGAACAAGGTTAAGCTGTTTGTTTTGTTTTTTAGGAGAATTAGCAACTAAGGCCATATTGCTCCAGGGATATGCAGTGGTCATTCCCTGACCTTTCCACATCCTCCGTATTTGGTGGTGACGGGCTCGAACCCCGGTCTAATCAAGAAGTGTGTGCTACACACTGCTGCTCCTTCCCACCTGGCTACGGAGGCGCCACACACACACACACACACACACACACACACACACACACACACACACACACACACACACACACACACACACACACACACACACACACAAGGTTAAGCATGTGTGGGAAAAGAATTTTCAGCTCCATCAAAAACCTCCATAGGTTTTTGATAAATTTTTGCTGTTTTATTGATGTAATTTATTTTCTATAAGTAGCTTTATAGCTCTAGTCATGCTACTCAGTGTATTTTGAATTTAGCTAGAGATTCTGTAGGTTACTACTTAATATATGTAGAACCTTTATCTGTTTGAAACTTGCCACCATTGTTATAGCATATCAGATCATATGGTACAGAGTAGTATATATCTTGAACTTGATAGGGTAAATACGTATCACTGCATTCACAAATCTGTTAGCTTAGTGGAGTGTTGTCAATTGACCAATTAAATTTATTAATCTTATTAATTTTCATTGTTAATCAATTAAATTTAATTTAAATGGAAATCATGCCACACACCACAGCAGGAAAGCAATGGACACAAAGTAGTGGGAGTGCTGTGGTTCAGGGGAGAACCGAAGGGGGTGGGTGATTCTCCAATGCATCACAGTATAAAAAATGTGAAATGTATGCAGACCTTTCTGGAACAGGACTCAATCTAGCCAAGGAGAATGTCTTTGTGAGTGTGAGGAGGTCAGAGTGCGAAGAAATTAGGCACCAACTTAGCACCCTCGAAGGAATTAAAATGGGGGAACCATCAAGCTCTCAGCTGCCCAACTCAACCCCAGAGCTGACTCTTGTGCATCAGGCAAAACAGCAGTGATTTTCAAAGCAGAATATGCTGGTCCCACAGGATCTAGTTATTGCGCCTACAGCAGTGCCTGTCTACACTGTGAGGAGGTGAGCCACAACTACACATGTACTGTGGCCAACCTCGAAAGCCTCTGGTCTACATCTCTTACTGCCCTAACAACAGAGCCAAAAAAAAAAAAAAACAGAAAAAAAGTGCCTATTGCACCAGGTGGGAAGGAGCAGCTTGTTTGTTTGTTTGTTTGTTTGTTTTATGGCGCATTAGCATCTAAGGCTATAATGCGCCAAGTCAAGGAAGGAGCAGCAGTGCGTAGCACACGCTTCTTGATTAGATCGGGGTTCGAGCCCGTCACCACCAAATACGGAGGATGTGGAAAGGTCAGGGAATAACCACCGCATATTCACGGAGCAATATGGCCTTAGTTACTAATGCTCCTAAAAACCAAAAACAACAACAACAACAAGCCTATTGCACAACTGCTTCAAGGACTCAGGCAGCATTCCACATGGTTCAGTACGAAGTTTCTTGTTATTTCTAATAAGATGATTCAAAATTCATGCCACCAAAATTAAAGAGTTAAATTCTCTTTTTGATAGTCACATGCAGTTTGTTAACTAATTATGCAACAAGTTTATAACACTACTACAAACCTTTGCATGCAGAACAATGGTTGTAAGTTTATACTTAAACAAACTCATCCACACCATTTTGTTTGTGATGAAATCATCATGACATATTATTATTATTAGCCATATGGTGCAAGGAAGCCTGAGGCTTATGTTGCATGGCCAAAAAAAAAAAAAAAAAAAAAATTTCTGAATTACTCCACAAGAGAGAGAGCAAGAGTTAGAAGTAGAAGGGAATCACAAAGAAAGAGAAGAATGATGATATCCAGCTCAGGACCCTGGGTGTGCCAAGCCCATATTCACCAGATGTGAACCCCTGGGGTGTGCCTTTAAAAATATTCATGCATCTTTGAATCCCATCCAGAATAGACTTGGCCTGTAGTGTTTATATGTCTGAACATATGTTTATAGTTGAACAATACGTTTGTTCAAAATTGTATGTAAATTTCAAAGCCAAACTTTGAGAAAAACATCCCAAATTCCTAGAGAAAATCCTCAAAAAATATGTAGTTCACCAGAACTCCATATTTTTTGACTCACAGAGCATTCTATGAATACAATAAAATAGTTCAACAGCAATTGTACAAGGCTGTCTAGAGAAAATGGCCAGAAAAGCAGCCTTTAGCGAATGGATTTGCATCATGACAATGTCCCTGCATGCTCAGTGCTTTGCAAGAAATTCTTGAATGTTTTTAGTGGACCACAGCACTCCATTACTGTGGTTCCTCATCCACCATAATCATGGATTTAGTTCACTGATTTTTTTTTTAACAAAAAAAAAAAAAAAAAAAAACCAGTGAGCTAAGCCCCTTTGAAAAGTGGCCTTAGCTCCTTTTTTGTCCCCCTGAAGTCCCCCTTTTTTGCTCCTGTTAAGCCTCCTTGAAAATTCAAATCTCCAACAACTGAGGAAATTATTCAGACTTGTGACACAGGAATTAGTAAATATAGAAGCCTATCAAGAATGATTCTAGAAGTCACGAAAGTGTTGGAATTGGGTGTATACAGTGTCAAAAAGACTACTATGAATGAAATTTATCCCAAAATTTCCCAAATATTAGTTCAGCCCCCGAACAACTTTTTGATCACACCTCATATTTATTAATGATGATGATGTATTTTAAGTTTAATATATGTGCTTTGTTTATTATCTCCTTTTCTCTGCAGATCCCTGTGGCCTTTGCCATCCAGATTACATATGGCTGGATATTTACTATGTACTTAGTTGCCTGCTAATAAATAGATATATATTTATTTACTTATTATTTAAATAAATAAATTCATTACACTTATTTATTTCTTGTTTTTAATAATTTTTCTTTATATAATTTGTATTAAAAATTATTAATGTCATCTTACACCATTTACAGTGACAGGATAGAAAATTTTATAACAACGTGTAAAGATAATATACAGTTCAGTAATATATACAGGTTTTCAGTCATCTATCCAATCTTAAAATCCAGAGTGGATTCTACACAATGTTCAAAGCAAGTAGTATTCAAAGAGGAAAAAGTACTTCCTCTCTCTCTCTGTGTATCGTACATATGTCTGACACACACACACACACACACACACACACACACACACACACACACACACACACACACACACACACACACACACACACACAGAGAGAGAGAGAGAGAGAGAGAGAGAGAGAGAGAGAGAGAGAGAGAGAGAGAGAGAGAGAGAGAGAGAGAGAGAGAGAGAGAGAGAGAGAGAGAGATCCGTATATGGATTACACATATGGATTAAAACATTAATAGTGTACATATGCTTGTTTATGTACACTGTACAGTGGCTAAGGATGCACATATGACTCACTTATTGTTATGATGAATGCTCACTAGATGATTTGGAGGAAGGAGCCTCTTTGATCTACTAAGCAGTAATCATTACAATAATTCAATACTGGCATTTATTTTTCAAGTAAACAACTTGTGAAATTCAAAAGATTTCTGAGAATATTTAGTTTTCTTAAACTGGCTTTTTTCCTCACACAAATCTGGGTTGTCTATTGGGAGAGAGCTTTTCTGATATATTACATGTCCTTTCATGTTGTTGCACTTCTTCAGATGGCAAATTTATATCACTACTGATCCTTGCAAGTTGCGTGTTATCTACAGTTCTTTTCACTGAACTTGAATATACTGATGAATACATTTCAGATGATGATGACATTGTGCTAGAGGGGTTTGCCACTACACTACGGTTTTTTAACATTTTATTTGCTGATGGTACTTCACTTTCTGTACTATCAATATAAGAAGTGTGTTTCACTGCTTGATACTGTGATGATAAATAGTTTTGATCAGCTGTTCCTTTCATGGAAATTTCATTTACTGTCATTTCAGTCTTTGGTAATAAGTCCAATTCTCTGTCTTTTGATTCATCAGTTTGTACTGTTGGGCTGTTATTAATAGGTATACTCTGAATATTCCTTTTCATGGTTTCTTCTGCAAAAATATTATGTAACTGATCATCTCTGTAAGAGAAATAAGAATATAAGACTTCTTGAATGACATTTCCAAATAAACAAAATTTGATGAATAAGAAAAATCAGAGAAACTACTATACAAGAAATTTAGTTGCTGATTAAATGAAAGAAAAACGCAGTCTACATGTACAAAATTTTCTATGCATAACCAGAGTTTGTTTTTCTTTCATTTAAGTTAACATATTTTATTATTACTTTTTATTTATTAATTGATAAAATTAAGGAATGCCAAATCACTACAAAATATTAAATTAAGAAACAAACACTTAACATCATTATACATATTCTGTCTGATAGTAATTTACCACAACATTTCACAAAAAAAATTTTAATAGCACATTCATTTTGAACTTAGCAATACTAGAACAAAAACTATTTAAATAATGAAAAGCACACAAAAATTTCCTTTTCCCTCCACTTCCAGAGTTTAAACTGCATTACTACATGTAATAATAACAGTATCCTCACAATAGAACAAGCTTTTTTTCCCCACAAGTTGCTATGGCATTACACTATTTCTAAACAAACATTCCCCAAAATAACAAACTCCCACTTATTTAAAAGTACAGAAGCGCATCCAGCTGACATGGGTGGACAGTGGAATGTTGAGCAAGTTTGGTGTGACATAAGCACTGGGAAAGCAAAATTGAGAGTAGGAATGTGAGTTAATCAACAACTGTACAGAAAAATATAGAGTGGGCCAGAAAATCAGATTGTATTATAATGTCGGATTTTAACTTCCCAGATATAGGCTGAAACTTGTGGCTAGTGACTCGCACACTAGCAAGGCTTTTGTGGATTTATTGGATGATTTTTTTCTACAGCAGCATGTCTGAAAGGCAACTAGAGGGAGTATCTAATTGTCTATTGATCTAATTATCAGCAGTGATTCTTCATGCATTAAGATTCTGCAGAAACTTAAGTAAATCCCAGATCGGCACACTGTGATCACTGCCACTAGGTGGCAGTGATCACAGTGTGCCGTTGTGGGATTTACTTAAAGATGTAACTGCCATCGGGGTAAAGGGAAGGATTTTTGCTTTCGTAAAGTTGACCATAGTGGTATCACACAGTTTTTAAATTCTATGCTGTGGGACCAACTGATGATATTACCAACAGCAAATTCTAAATGGGAAGCATTTAAGGAAGTAATCTTGGAAGCCACCAGGCTTTTCATACCAACTAAGAAATACTGTTCAAGGTTTTGGCCAAATGAATGGCAGATGAACTAATGAGACTCATGGAAGAGAAGAGAAATGCATGAGATACATATAAATTATCAGAAGACACAGAAGACTATGGTAGATATAAGCTAGTCTGTAATCAAGTCACAAAGAAGGTTAGGCAAGTGAAGGCAGAGGAGAGATATAAGAAATATTTGACAAAAGGATGCAAAGAAAAACAGCAAAGACTTCTTTACTTATGTAAATTCTAGGAGGAAGGGGAGGAATCAGATTGGTCCACTTGATATTGATGGTTCGATTGTTGAGGATTCTGCTCAGGTAGCTGGCAAATCGAATGCATATTTTGCATTTACATTCACACATGAGGAATTCTGTAGATAAGTGGAGGCCAGAAAATTATCAAACTGGCAGGAGCTAGATGATTTTGTAATAACTGAGAGCAAAGTGGAGGAGAAAGTATTGAAGATAAACATTAGAAAGGCACCTGGGGTGGATGGGATCTATCCCGTTATATTAAAGGTTTTTTTTTTTTTTTTTAGAGCATTAGCAACTAAGGCCATATTGCTGCGGGATATGCGGTGGTCATTCCCTGACCTTTCTGCATCCTCTGTATTTGGTGGTGACGAGCTTGAACCCCTGGTCTAATCAAGAAGTGTGTGCTATGCACTGCTGCTCCTTCCCACCTGGCTAGGGAGGCACCTATATTAAAGGAGGCAGCAAAGGAAGTTGTTGTTGTGTTATTTGGTTTTTAGGAGCATTAGCATCTAAGGCCATATTGCTCCGGGGATATGCGGTGGTCATTCTCTGGCCTTTCTGCATCCTCCGTATTTGGTGGTCACGGGCTCAAACCCCGGTCTAATCAAGAAGTGTGTGCTATTCACTGCTGCTCCTGCCCACCTGGCTATGGAGGCACCATAGCAAAGGAAGTAAGCAAACCCTTAGCCACAATTATGAGAGCATCACTGGACTCAGGGGAGGTCCCCATGGACTGAAGATGTGCAAATGTGTCTTCATTTCACAAAGGGAGATCAAAGGGTGATCTCCCTTTGTGAAATTGCAGACCAGTCAATTTATCTTCTGTTCCAAGGAAAACAATGCAGTCATTGGTTAAAGAAGCATTGCAGGATCATCTAGACAAGACTGCAGTAATAGTTCAGACACAGCATAGGTTTGTTAAGGCAAAGTCTTGTCTGGCAAATTTGATTGAATTCTATGATGTGGTCACAAAGGAACTGGATGCAAAAATAATTTTCAATTCATATACTTGGATTTTAGGAAAACTTTTGATACTGTTGCACATGGAAGACTACTATACAAATTGGAGCAGTGTGGCATTAAGGGCAAGTTGCTACAATGGATAAAAGGATGGTTGAGTGGGAGAAGACAGAGAGTGGTAATCAATGGACACTGCTCTTCGCAGATTAATGTTATTAGTGGAGTCCCCCAGTGGTCAGTGTTGGGCCTATTGTTGTTTTCTGCATTTATCAATGATATTGTGAAGGTATATCAAGGTTAATGTCCAAGTTTGTAGATGATACGAAGGTTTATTGAGTTGTTAATGACACTAATGACAGTATGCTACTGCAACAGGATCTAGAAAAGTTGAGCAGATGGGCTGAGAGGTGGAAATTGAAGTTTAACGTTGACAAACATAAAGTATTGCAAATGGGTAGCAGTAAACCAAAAGTAATGTACCAACTGGGTGGTACTACACTCAGAGTAGTGGAAATTGAAAAGGATTTGGGGATAATAGTGCAGTCAGATATGAAGTTTTCTGAGAAGTGCAGATGGGCTGGAGTCTTGTCAATGATATATAGGAATTTTGCTAGCAGAGACAAGGAGGTGATTATCCCTTTGTACAAGGCAATGGTCAGACCACACCTTGAGTTCTGCATACAGGTCTGGAGGCCTCATTTTAGGAAGGATGTAGAAATGCTAGAACGAGTACAAAGAAGAGCAACAAGATTGGTGAGAGGAATAAAGGGGTGCTCTTACCAAGAAAGACTTAAGTTCTGCAAGTTGCAGCATCTGGAGACTAGGCATCTGCAAGGTGATCTAATTGAGGTGATAAGGCTTTGAATGGTTTGAGCAAGCTTCAATGCTGATGGGATTCTTCCTCTTGTTCAGATTACTCGCTTGCGGGGACATAAATTCAAATTGAGGAAAGGTAATTGTAGAATAGATGTGCAAAAATTTGACTTTAGCTAGTGTGTGGTTGATAGTTGGAATAAACTTTCATCTGTTGTAGTGGAAGTTGATAGTACAAATAAATTTAAGGCTAAATTAGACAAATATTTGGGGTGACCAGATGGGTGAAGTGTGAACATATTTTTTTTTCTTCTTGGTAATAAATATGAAGAACACATCATTGCATAAAAACGCTGATACTAAATTTTAATACATAGCTATTTTTTATGAAAATTCTACACCACAAGGACAACTAAGGTCAAGGTTATTAACCTTAGTTGTCAGTAAAAATTTCAATATCCATTTTAATTAATGAGTCAAAACAATCAAAGAGTATCTATTGATACATAAAAAATTCACCTAAGTTTTCATATTTGCAAATGATTGGAAGGAGACAGCTTGGATGGCTGAAAAGATGGATAAGCAATTAGGATGTGCCTAACTGTAAGTTGTATCTGACATATAGAGCAAAGTGGGGATCTTCTCCTAGGTGCAAGTATTTGTGCATTGGAAAAATGTGTCCAATATGCAGTTATACTAACAATACCTTGTTAGTTTAACTTCTTGCCTATTTGTCCACAGGTTGGAACTCCAAAAATATAGTTCTTATTTTAATTTCATGGAAATTATTGCATTCTTGAACTCTCAAAGTTATGTCCAAATAGAAGTATACTTGGTATGAAAGACAATCTGCTTATTTCTTAAGATTCCAAAGTAGCTACAAATCTAACAAATAGAAACTTTTTTTTTTTTTTTTTTTGATTTCAGAAAATTCCCCGAGTTGATTTTTAAGATGCTGTATCATATGAACAGGGTTTATTATTCTGTAGTGCTACCGCAATTGAAATAGTCTGAATAAATGAGGGCAGGATAAAGGCGATGATTGTCAATATAATTTAATGCCAGTTTAAAAGCACATAGTTTCTCTCATAAAAGTACTACAAACAGATATAAGAAATCAAATACTATAAATTCTGGGGAAAAAATCACAATAAAAAAACTGCCACACCTCTACTGAGCTGTTTGATCTTGATCCATCTGATGACTGCTTCCATTTTGAAAACTGTACAAAAAATGTATTTTTGAATAGCAACTGAAAAGAATATTATTTTTCTTTCATTTTGTAAGGTTAGAGACAAAGGCATAATTGACATCCAAATGATTCTGAATTTAGGTTTAGAGCAGAATTGTAATTGAGATGTACTTCCCAATCTTGAAATAGACATGAGTCACAGTCTTATTGGTTTGTTTTCGTTATTATAGCTACTTATCCATTGAGGTTCACGAATAATGGACCAGTTTCAGTTTGGGTGTGTTAACTGACCATGTATTGTAGCAGTGGCTGAATGTATCTGTTATCTGGGGGGGGGGGTTGTTACTGCACAAGTGTTATCTGAGTTTTCTTCATGTCACCAGTGTTACCTGGATCTTCGATGCAGCACTTGCATTATGCCTTCGCTCTCCAGAGAAGTGAAGTGCTCCCAATATTTTGCACCTTCAGTGTAGACTCGGTGTAATGTGTTCGTCTAGTGGTCATGATTAGGACTAAATATCGTATACCCTCAACATAGAAAAGGGGAGAAAAAGAAACTCACCTCTTCAAATGTCACAGTTGGGATCTGTTTTGCATTGTGTGATATCGAAGAATTTAAGAACTCAGGTTCCCCGATATGCAATAACCCTTTTTCTATTTCTTCTTCTTATATCTAAGTCTGATAATTACTGGTTCTGATGATTACTAGTGCGAGTAATCATCAGAATGGAGCTTAGAAACCAGGCAAAATTTCAACATAACAAACATTTGTTGAATATAAAAAAAAATACATGTATGTATCACTTACATTATTTTAAAATCTCATAATTAAAACATGATGTTCACAAACATAAGGGAGTTATTTGTTATTTGGTTTTTAGGAGCATTAGCAACTAAGGCCATATTGCTCCGGGAATATGCGGTGGTCATTCCTTGACCTTTCCGCATACGCCGTATTTGGTGGTGATGGGCTCGAACTCCAGTCTAATCAGCCATAAGTAAGTACTATGATAATTCGTTTGGATACTTTGGTATCCCTTTATGTGGGTCATTTACTTATGACATTAACATAGTGATTTACAAGATATAGAATTCTCATAAGTGGCTATTGCCATTACTTAGGTTTCAGCATTCTACTCTTAACTTATTCTTCAGTATAACATTTAAGAAAATGCGATATTCAAACATCTACTTATAACCATGTATTAACCATTTAAAATTCATACTATTCTCCAAAATTAGGTTCTGCGACATAGAATACATTTCATGCTAAATGTAGTCAATCTTAGGTCTGGCTTTCTCCTCTCTTTCTTGCTTCTCTGAACTCCATACTTCTAAGCTTCTCCTTCTGGCACTGGCACTTAGATTACTATTATCACTGCACTCTCTCATTCCAACCTTTTAGGTCCTGCTAAAGCCCTCTTTTTAAGCCAGGAGCAGCTCCCTATGTTTAGACAACTACTCTCTCTCATTGGATGTTCTAAGTGCATGAATAGTGCATGATGGATAAGGAATTTTCACCTCACCCCCACAGAAATTTACACATCCATCGAACCACAGATACGTCCCAACTCTTTTTAGCTATAGTCAACACCGTCGCTCTGCGCATCACATGCACAATCTTTACCATTTTGGGCATCAAGGTATTTGCTGTTCAAGTGGGAGGTACAGTTTTTTCCCCACGGTGCCCCTACTCCAGTGTCATTCCATACTTGTGAAATTCTTGTATGTTAATAATGAGCTAGTTTTCTTGACTGCTTTCCTGACCTTACAACAGAAATCAACTGCTCTTGCATGAATGCAAATCTAGACTTATGTGGCTCTTACATTTACATGGCTTCTTCTATTGCCAGTTACGAGTGGGTGTCCTTTTCAAAGTTCTTGATATTTTAACTCAGATTTTTTAATAACATTTGCTTGATTCCACTGGTTTCCTCCTTTATTGATGGAATTAACAGATTATTGATTAAATACAGGTCCTTGATTAATAATATAGACATCTCCAATAAAGGAAACCAGGCTAACATTAGTTTTATCAAATAATAAGGGTCAATTTAGTCAAAAGGAAAAGGCAGGATCTATACACTCATAAGGGCTGTGTACAGGCTATAAATAGGATAAGTTCTAAAGGCCCTTAAGACTATGCAAACAGCAGTGGTGAACAATATCTAATTGTTGTAACATGTTCTGTCTAGCCGCAGCATATACAAGAGATCCATAATATAACACATAAAAATGATAGTTTTATACAGCCACAGCAATGTACCTATTGGCTCCCCTAGTCACCGAAGATACCATAAGCAAGACATTAACTTTACATCATTAACTAGCCCTAAGTCTTCATATATGATCATAAAAGTTGTTTCTTATCTAGATTAAACCTAAAAAGGGGAAATTCTGAACAGGTAGAGAAAATTATTTAAATTCAGGATAAAAGGGAGCACAAATTTTACATAAGTGTATAATGTTGATTTTTTCACAGCAATCCTATATCCATTATTTCTTATCTGCATTTCTATTTTATTTATGGTTAGCTAGAGAATGCTCAACAATAGTCAAGTTTGTGATCAATACAAGATTGAGAATTCATCTTGTATATCTGAATACATAAGCAATTCCAGGGAAGGTGGTATAACTTTTTTGAAGTTTATTCTAAGAGCAAATAGGATTGGGCTTTATACAGAGCCTAGGGGGATCCTTCTTCCTGTGCATGTTCTTCTGATACCTGAAATTTTCGAGAGAAAGGAAGCTCTCTATAGATTGTGGAAGTTGCCCTCTGTATCCTAACTCAAATAAATCTTGCAGGATTCCAAACCTCTGTGTTGGAGCAAATGCTTTCTCATAGTAAATCTAGATCTTAAGAAATGTTTGCTATCTCCATGTTGTAGCAAACACTTTCTCAAGGTCTAAATTTACCATTGACATATACTGCTTTTAAGATAAATGGATTTATTTTATTTGTTTCTGCATTGATATGTAAGTCAAGGGTTGATATGCTTTTCCTGAAACCAAAATGGTGGTATGATAAACCATTCTTTTTTTTAAAATAACCACTTTAAATTTCGTATGCACCATTCATTTATGGAATTTTATTTGAGCAGCTGAAATATGAACAATGGGACAATAATTATTTGTAAGAGAACAGTCTTTTTCAGTTTT
This sequence comes from Mastigoproctus giganteus, assembly GCF_048544385.1. Classification (NCBI taxonomy): domain Eukaryota; kingdom Metazoa; phylum Arthropoda; class Arachnida; order Uropygi; family Thelyphonidae; genus Mastigoproctus; species Mastigoproctus giganteus. The sequence goes on along the minus strand of NC_143585.1, from coordinate 139,284,170 downwards.
AAGAAATGCAAGAACAACTTCATCTCACTATGTAGGAGAATATAAGTTGTTTAGAAAAATTCGATTATAAAAGGTCATATTACATCATCTGGAACAGCATTATTAGGCACTTTTATAATAATTGTAATTAATTTGTCTTTAGAAATGGGAAGTTAGATGAGTGAGATATTTTGGTTGAAAAGTTCGGCACTGCTTCATTCTACTTGTCCTTTATGCTTTCAAAAAGTCTGTACTATATAGGTTGTAATTGTTGATAGAGTAGCAAAACAATTTTCCAAGATTTCTGAGATTGTTGTTGTTGTTGTTGTAGTTCGGGTTAACGACACAAGGGCTTTCTGAGATTGTATCTATCATGGAGATATCCTGCTCTTTCCAATAAAAGACTAGTATTGTTACATTATGCTAAGATACTTGCCATTTGATATTCAAATTTATTTTCACACTGAACTAGGATTTGAGTTCCTAGTGAGTGTGGGCACAAATTTTTCAAAGAATTTTGATCAAAGAATTTTTCTTTCTCTGAATCTGCATTAACTGAGTGCAGACTTCAAAAGTTCACATATATGAGAGCACCATCCATTAATTTGGTCTGAACTATATGTTTATCCAGCTTGATTTAAAAGTATATATTCATATATCAGCTTTCTTAAAATTCCATATTGTTCTAGTTTCCTGTGTGCAAATCAGTTTTGTTTGTACTATTTGAACATACAATTGAAAAATGATCATTTCTATGAAGATCCTTAATATAGACCATTCCATGTTGAGATAAATTGATTGAGAACACATTGATAAATCTCTAGCAGAAGTAATACCTGTAGACAAGCTAGTATAAGTACGAAGCTCAGTATATGATAAATTCAGGTCTTGATCATTGCATAATGTTTCAATCATGTTACCTCAATTCATAGGAGTAGATACCAAAAAAAGATAACGGACATTCATATCTTCTATAAGACAGCGAGGAGGTTGGACCTGTATAACAAGGTTGTTTAGTTTTGATCCTGGGAGGGCTATATTTGGAAGATATAGGAAAGCAATCGTGGTAGAAATTCCAAATAATTTACCTAAGTCTTATTTAGATAGTATGAATCAGAGCTGTAATACTCAATATGTTCTACGTTGATAATAATATTAGTAAATTAATAAGAGGAGTTTACCTCAATATAGTACGTGGAACACTTCCGTATGATACCCTCCAGAAATTAAAACGGAAAAAACGAAAAAATCGACAACTTACCGGTACATTAAAGTAAATTATAAATATAATTAAAGTAAAATATAAATAATTAAATAATCAATTTAACACAATTCAAAATCAATTCAAAACAATTAAAATTCAAATTAACGCAATTAAAAGAATCTAACGAAAATATTCAAAACGATTTTCCTTCCTGAAGCTGACAATGCTTTTCGACCGACTGTCGTGATCACAGGAATGAAAATTACCGAATCAGGCTAAACCTGCAACTAAATAGTGAGTATATGTCTTCGCGCATGCGCGTAAAGGTCCACGCATCGGAGATCAAATATGGCCGCCGAACATTAACAGAATTCTCGTGTAATTTAATTTCAAGTTTCTGCAATTAATAGTCGCGTATAATTACGTTGAACGTTAAGTATTTTGGCCTCGTTAAATAAAAAAGTATGTTTTTCGTTAATGGCATGAAAGGCTAATTCTGACGCTGCTGAACGAGAAGCACGAACTGAGGCTTCGTGTTGATTTACACGAATATTAAGAGAAAACCGCGTCGAACCCTGGTAAGACGAGTCGCAATCACTGCAAGAAATGTTGTATACTAGATCATTAATTTGTGTTGCAAACGCGGAAAGAACCGAGCGATTGTTCAGTATAGTGTGTAACTTCCGTATAGGCCTAGCTATAATTTTAAATTCGGTATCTTTAAAGAATCTGTTAAGTTGTTTGTGCCACTGTTCAACATATGGGACAGAAATAAAGTATTTTTTGATATTACTATTGTTGATTGGTGTAGTATTTTTTATCCTATCCTTAGCTTGTACCCTAATTCGATTTATTGTGTTAATGGGATAACCCCTGTTCAAGAATCTGCTAGTTAATATTTGTATTTCTGAGTCCAAAGCAGAATCCGTCGTTGAATATTTATAGGCATTTAGAAATTGATTAAAGATAATCGATCTTTTGTAGGTGAACGGGTGGTAGCTATTATAATGAAGAAGCATACCGGTGTTTGTGGGTTTTCGATAGATGCTAAATTGTATTTTGTTCGAGTCACGGGAAAGCGTGAAATTTAGAAAGTTTAATGACTTAGTATCCGTATCTTCCCTTTCCAATGTAAATTTGAGTCTAGAATGAATGTTATTAAACGAATGTAAAATGTCTTGGATAGTACTACTATCAGTAATAACTAGAACATCGTCTAAATACCTCCCATAGTATGTGATACGGGGACGAAAAGGTGTCAAATGTATCTGTTCAATCGTTGAGAGATAGATCTCTGACATTAAGCCACTCAGGCTCAAACCCATTGGTAATCCAAAAATTTGTTTGTACACCTTGTCTCGAAAGGTGATGTAGTTAGCCTCAGCTAATAGTTTAATTAAGTGAAAAATTTCCTTAATGGGCAGCTTCGTATAATTAATCGGTGTCGAGTTTTTATTTAACATATCCCAAATAATATCTAATGTGTATTCAACGTTTACATTCGTATATAATGAGGTAACATCTAATGAGAATAAATTGTCATTGTCGCCGAGTCTACAGTCTTTAAGGTTATTAAATAATGTATCGTAATTCTTAATCCCAAATTGTATAACTTGTCTAAAAGGTTTTATAATATTATATACATGTGTGGCTAAGGCTGAAAATGCCGAGTTCCTGTAGGAAACAATAGGTCGAATCGGAAATCCAGGCTTGTGTAATTTTACCTGACCAAAAAGTGCAGGAATATTGTATGTTCTGGCCTTCAATTCCTTCAACTGAACCATAGTAATGTAGTCGTTTTTACGATATGTGGTTAACGTTTTATTGTATTGATTTACCAAATTGGTAAACAGTGCCGGGTCCACTTCACGATAAGTGGAGGTATCAGACACAACTGAATCTAACTTATTAATATAATCATGTTTATCTAGTATTACCACTGTATCTCCTTTATCTGCCCTCTGTATAATAATGTCCTTATTTTCTCGAAGTTCTCGTAAAGCTGAACTGTCATGTGTATTCAATTTAGGAAGTCGCGTTTCTTTTATGTTATTTACTACTTGGTTAACTTGTTGAATAAATACATCTTTTTGTGGAACACTACGAAGTCCAAATTCAATATCAATTACGCATTGTTTTTTGGCAGCTTTCGAGGTGGTAAATTATAATTTAATCCTTTGGATAAAAGTGAAATCTGGTCCTGCGATAGTGTACACGAGGAAAGATTTGTAACCTGTTGATATGTTGGTTCGTTGGATACTGGGTGAGGGGGTGTTCGTGAACTAGCCGACATATTCTGTGGTAGTGCGTTATGTGTCTGTGGGGGGGATGTCACCCAACTCGTGTGAACTTGGTCGCAAGCTCGCGACAATGTGTTAGAATTCGTATGAACGTGTCTTGAACTATTCGATAATGTTTGCAACTTATTAACGTGTCTGTTTTTTATTTCTGAGGCTTGTGCTTCCCGTCGCAAATCTATGGAGGTCTTCAATACAGACCAATCGTTCGGATGTAGATAATTTTTTAATTTATCGCGAAGCTTCCTAACCTGGGAAAGGTATTTTTGTTTATCCGAATATCGAGATTTTAAGGCAAGCTTAACAATATTACGTGCTGTCGCCAGTGATAGTTGTTTTATGCCTGAAATTTTTTGATTTAAATTCACCCTGGCAAACTTCGGAACGATGTTGTTTTGAAGGCAATATTTTAGGAAAGAAATATGGTAACTTTGGGCCGAGTACCTTAGTGTAGATTTAATGTAATTTTGTACCAAGCCATTCAAAAAATCTCCCATAATTGTGTGTATCGATAGTATACTACTGGGGAGACAGGAAGTGAATGAAATAGTCAATAAGAGTTTGAAAATTAATTAGATAGTATGAATCAGAGCTGTAATACTCAATATGTTCTACGTTGATAATAATATTAGTAAATTAATAAGAGGAGTTTACCTCAATATAGTACGTGGAACACTTCCGTATGATACCCTCCAGAAATTAAAACGGAAAAAACGAAAAAATCGACAACTTACCGGTACATTAAAGTAAATTATAAATATAATTAAAGTAAAATATAAATAATTAAATAATCAATTTAACACAATTCAAAATCAATTCAAAACAATTAAAATTCAAATTAACGCAATTAAAAGAATCTAACGAAAATATTCAAAACGATTTTCCTTCCTGAAGCTGACAATGCTTTTCGACCGACTGTCGTGATCACAGGAATGAAAATTACCGAATCAGGCTAAACCTGCAACTTAAATAGTGATTATATGTCTTCGCGCATGCGCGTAAAGGTCCACGCATCGGAGATCAAATATGGCCGCCGAACATTAACAGAATTCTCGTGTAATTTAATTTCAACGGTTTCTGCAATTAATAGTCGCGTATAATTACGTTGAACGTTAAGTATTTTGGCCTCGTTAAATAAAAAAGTATGTTTTTCGTTAATGGCATGAAAGGCTAATTCTGACGCTGCTGAACGAGAAGCACGAACTGAGGCTTCGTGTTGATTTACACGAATATTAAGAGAAAACCGCGTCGAACCCTGGTTGCAGGTTTAGCCTGATTCGGTAATTTTCATTCCTGTGATCACGACAGTCGGTCGAAAAGCATTGTCAGCTTCAGGAAGGAAAATCGTTTTGAATATTTTCGTTAGATTCTTTTAATTGCGTTAATTTGAATTTTAATTGTTTTGAATTGATTTTGAATTGTGTTAAATTGATTATTTAATTATTTATATTTTACTTTAATTATATTTATAATTTACTTTAATGTACCGGTAAGTTGTCGATTTTTTCGTTTTTTCCGTTTTAATTTCTGGAGGGTATCATACGGAAGTGTTCCACGTACTATATTGAGGTAAACTCCTCTTATTAATTTACTAAGTCTTATTGAAATAGCACACCCTGATTCATTAACTGCAAAAAGCTCAGATATTAAAACCGATACACGGGCATCAATATCATTAATGAATATTAGAAACAGTAAGATTCCAAGAACCCTATGGGAGTCCATTTATAACATTAGTCCACGAAGACATTTATAATCACTCTATTTCCTACTACTTAAACTATCCCTTTATCCATAGTAGTAACTGACCTCAGTGTCATAATGCTGCAATTTAAACAACAATCGTTCATGTGGCACTGTATCAAAAGGTTTTTTTTAAATTTAAATAAGTAAATGATGCAAAGTCATTTCTTTCATCTAATTCTTTACTGACATTTTTTCTGTCTCTTAATAACCACTATAATACCACAAGGTTTTTTTTTTTGTTTTTTTTAAAAATTAGTTTATTTAGCCTTATTGACTAAATGGTTGATAGCATTAGTATTAGTAGAGGCATATGATGCAAGAAAGCAAGCTTATGCAGCATCAGCCAAAAAAAAAAAAAAAAAACACCACACCCATTTCACCCCTCCGTTCGTTCAAAATACCTGTCCAGCTGAGCCTTAAATTTATTTAGGCTATCAACTTCCACAACAAGGGATGGAAGTCTGTTCCACCAACCAACTACCCGCTGGCTAAAGGCAAATTTCCGCACATCTATCCTACATCTGTCTTTCCTCAATTTGAATTTATGCCCTCTCAGGTGATTATTCTGAGCAAGAGGAAGAATCCCATCAGCATTGAGCATGCTCAAACCATTCAAGGCTAGTATGGAGACTAGGTGCCTAGTTTCCATACTCTGTAATTTGCAAAACTTAAGCCTTTCTTCGTATGAGCAACCCTTTGTTCCATTCACTAATCTTGTTGCCCTTCTCTGTACACGTTCCAGCAGCTCTACATACTTCTTGAAATGAGGCCTCCAGACCTGTATACAGTATTCAAGGTGTGGCCTGACCATTGTCTTATAAAAGGGAATACAAAAGCTCTTTTATTTTGTAATCGATATATACAAATCAAAATATCTAAAAGAAATGCAAAAGGATGTTTCACATAAAACCATCTCTCGTGCATGCTCGGCAGATGTGCGACTTTTTTATTCTTCTTTTTTACAAATAGGGAAATATAATGGATACATTTTTTCATCATAAAATTTCAATATTGCAAATAAAAAATAACATGAAATATTTTCCATACAACAAATAACAATTGATCACAAAACATTCTAGAATATAAAAACAAATATTACACAAAAAAAAAAAAAAAAAAAAAACTGTTCTAGAAAAGGTACACAAAAATCACAGATTACATGAAAAAATTTATTACACAAATATTCAAGGAACATTTATTCTAAAAATTGCCAATAGAATTTACTTCTTTATTAATATTTGTTGTCGATCTGCTTTGCTCAATAACTGAGTGATGATTATGGAGGAAAGATCTGATGTAACATCTGGACCAAATTGAAGCAATGGTTTTCCATACAGAAATTAGATGTAAGGTCACCATATCTGCAAAATGTTTAACTGTCAAAGATGTTATTTTTATTTGTTACAATATTATTCATTACGATGAAAGCTTGCTCAGTTGTAAAATAAATGATTGTTTCAACAAGGCTCACAAAATTTCAAAAAAAAAATAACAATGGGCTCTTGGGAGCCCACTATAGCTCACCACTGCCTTTACCCTTGATGGTAGTTACATCTTTAAGTAAATCCCACATCAATACACTATGATCACTGCCACCTAGTGGTTATTTTATCTGCAAATTCTTAATGTGGGAATAATCACTGCTGATAATCACATCAAGAGTATTACTCCCTCTTGCCTCTCTAACATGCTGTTGTAGAAAACAGTCATTCAAGAAATCGACAAAAGTCTTGCTAGCCTGCAAGTGACCAACCCACAAGTTCCAGTCAATGTTTGGAAAGTTAAAATCCTCCAATATATGACAATCTGGCTTACTGGAATGCTATTTCTCTGTACAGTTGTTCGTTGTACTCATCAGAGTCATTAGGCCTATAGCACACTCCTACTCTCATTTTTGCTTTCCCAGCTTATGTCTCACCAAACTGATTCAACATTGCACCAGCTACTCATGTTGACTGGATGCACTGCCTTAGATTTTATCACTTCTTAACTAAAAGCATAATCCTCCCCCCCCCTAATCCTTTCTTTCCATCCTTCCTTTCTGTACACATTGTACTCCCCATATTCAAATTCTGCATCCTTTATATCTGAGTGACACTATATCTGATTTTCCAATGTCTGCATTTGATGTCTTGATCAGCACTTCAAATTTATTTACTATGCCACTAGCATTGGTATACATGCATGTAAAACATGCACCTGTATATACAGCTTCCTTTAAAATCAATGAATAAATTTCATCAGCTCCTCATGCCTTTTTCACATTCATGCATCAAAATATTTCTTCAGTCCGTTATCAGAGTGCACACAATTGTTTAAATTTCGATGACAGTTATCTGGGAGTACTATTAAGCCTAAAAGAATGCTCATATATTGTTGCAAAAAATTCTACTTATCTCATTAGCTATCTCTTTAGAGTATCAATGATATTATAAAAGCTATCTTTCAGTGGGCCAGTGTAATTCAGCCTCTTACTTATAGTAAGAGTATAGTATCTTGTCTAGTATGCATATATGCAAAAAAAATGTAATTACTGCTCTCTGTTCTCCTTTCCAATACTATTTCAAAGTCAACCTTAGCATTCCTCACTCCTTCAGTAACTTTACTACAGACTTGTTTATATTTGTAATAGTGTTCAGTGCCTCCTGACATTTTATCTTTATCCTACGTAAGTTTTTTTTTTTTATTACTGGCTTAATCAGTTCAGAGATCAGTCACTTTTGTCTAGAACAATAATCCTTTATAGATATAAAAAGATGGCTATCTTCTAAAATTATTTTTTTGAATAGTTCTCACTTAGCTTATGTACACAATAGTTTCACAAACTGTTGCCATTGAACAGAATTCAAATAACAGCTAAGGACTTCATAATTTCTCATGAAAAAAATTAAAATCCTTCCACTTGCCCTTGACAACAGTGATCTCTTTAGACTTGTTTCACATTAATACATTATAACCACCACTGGCTAACAGTTGCATCATTGGTAAAAATGAGGTCAATAATGATGTTGCCCCACGTAGCATCTGCAACGTGTTGATAATATAAAAAATTATCAAACTGGTTAAGAAATGTACTGCTATTGCAAGTGACACATACACAAGTCTATCTCTGGAAAATCCGCCCCCCCCCTCTCCCATGTTAATACAAGGGGTTTCCGAAAAGGAAGGTAACACATTTTTTCTCTCGATAATGTTTAATAATACAAAGTTGAAATTACACACCAAGAAATAAGTGAACATGCACTACGTCTCCAGTTTTATTATTGATGCACTTGTCCCAACGGTGGATCAGTTTATCAATACCAGTACTGAAGAAGTCCGTGCCCACACACAATAACCAACATCACACTGCCTGATGAACTTCCTCATCTGTGGTGAAATGCTTTCCTGAAAGGTGTTTTTTCAGAGGGCTGAACAAATGGAAGTCTGAAGGTGCTAAGTCTGGGCTGTAGGGAGGGATGTTACAGAGTTTCCCAACAATTACGGCGTAACCACTCACGAGTGGGTGTGGGCAGTATGTACAGTTGTGTTGTTGTGCAACAAAATCATGCCGCTTGTCAGGAGTTCTGGTCATTTGCATCAAATGTTGGCTTGCAGTTTTTCCAATGTTGCACAGTAAAGCTGTGCATTGATTGTTCCTCCCTTCGGCAAGAAATACACCAACAGAACACTGTGGTCATGATTTTTTGGAAATTGGAAACAGTTTTGAATTTTTTGCGCACAGTTGATTGTGGATGTTTCCAGGTCATGGAGTCTTGTTTGCTCTCCAGGGTAAATTGATGAACCCATGTTTCGTCTGCTGTGACTGTGCGAGTGAGAAAATCCTCTACTTCGTTGCTGTATTGCAACAGGTTCTCCAGACACATCTCCATGCATTTTGCTTTGTCCTCCTCTGACAATTGTCGGGGCACCTAGCGGCAGCACACCTTTCGAAAGCCAAAGACATCGTTAACAATTTCGTGAACAGTCAACTTACTCATGTTCACTATTTATGTAATTTCACGCATTTTCTTTCACTCACCTGTTTTCAAGAACGATGCCCTTAATGCGTGAAGTGTTGTCTTCTGTCTTGCTTGATGAAGGCTTGCTCACCTGATGTCAATCTTCAATGTCAACACAGCCCACTGTAATTCATTGTACCAAAAACACACCTGCTTCTTTGTCATTACCTTTTCGCCATACACAGCAACCAGTTCACGGTGAATGTCACTTGGTGAAGACCCTTTTGCTTGTAAAAAGTGAATAACTTCATGAATGCCTGTTTTGGACCACACTCACACGGTAGCCGCCATTTTGCAAATGGAATCTACTGTGAGGTGATAGTACCGCAACACTGTACTGGCAGTATTTTTGAATGTTATTAACGGGTCTATCTGTCCACTGCATTTCATCTCATTCCCTTTCACCATTATTAAAAATAAAAAGTGTTACCTTACTTTTCGGAAACCCCCTGTATGTTGATAATTACATGCCTATTCCATTTTCTGTCTAAACTGTCATGGTATTTATCACACTCTCAATTTTGTTTTTGCTTTCCCATCACATTATGTTATCTTCGGCTAAATTATTTCCGTATAGCAATAATATTTTATCAGTTCTCATTTTATAAGCACTTAACATAAAAAAAAAAAAAAAAACTTATTATAACTTCCCTGTTGGCAAAGGAGGCAGAAGCCTTTGAAAGTTTAGTACTGTATTTTAGTTTCTCTATATTTTTAAGCTTTTAATCATTTGTTTTATATAACTTATCTATACAGAGGTTTAATATATCACATTGTTCAGTTTACTTTCATGTATTTTTTACAATTTTTAATCAAGTCTGTATTTTAGCAACATGAATGAATTATAAAAAAAAGAACTAACTTAGCTGTATTAAGTGTTATTTCCACTTCATCTTTTTCTTTGCATGATGAAAATAGAATGTTACTAGCTCCAGCAGGGTTCTTCGGAGTAGGTTCCTGGTTTCTAAGTATGTGGTGTAATAGTGACTGAGTATGAAGTCCAGTTTTACTGTCTGAGATTGCTAATGAGAGCAAAGATATATCAGGAGAGTTTGTTGTTTCATCATCTGCTGTAAAGGAAATGTTTATTTGCATTTCATTAACAATTTACATTTATATAAAAAGAAAAAAATTCTATGTATAAAAATGCACCAATTAAATGTAATTAATATTGAAAAATGGAAAAACTATTCAACGATGCACCAAAATTTAAATTATATTTCTGTTTTTTTTTTTTTTTTTATCCTGAATACAATAATAAGTATACAATAATAATACAACAATAATATACAATAATAATAAGTATGTACAGGTAACCGCACCCCCTATCCCCTGCACTCATGAACTAACTGCTTCAAGGAGAGCCATTGCATGTCAAACCCTTATTTCCCACAGGTGAAATGTTATAAATGGCAATTCTGTTCCTGGAATTGCCATTTATAACATTCCTTGAATCATCTGTCCATTTCATATAATTTAAATACTATTTAGTATAAAAATCAAGGAAAACTAAATAAAAGACAAAAAAGTATGTTTTACAAACATTTATTAACTAAAATACAAACATTGAAGATAAAGAGCAGAAAATAATTTAAATTCCTAAGTACTGTATCACTCAGGAATGGAGAGATTTATCGACAGAAAAAAGAAGGTAGAAGGAAAGAAACAGGGCCATACTGGAGAAGCTTGGTTAAGACAAAGTTGGTTTCAGGTGCAGAGTGTTTCTTAATGGACTGGCTGGGGCTTCTTAAGATAAGAATCTAATGTGATTTGAATTGAAGATTCCTTCTTTTCATAGAAACACTCTCACCAGTAGCAAGCATAATTATCTTTGAAATGCATTAGCATTAGCAGAGGCATACAATGCAAGAAGGCAAACTTATACAGCATCAGCCAAAAAAAAAACAACAAAAAAAAACTCCCATTTCACCCCTCCATTCATTCCAAATGCCTGTCCAGCTCAGCCTTAAATTTATTTTGGCTATCAACTTCCACAACAAAAGATGGAAGTCTGTTCCACCAATCAACTACCTGCTGGCTAAAGGCAAATTTCTGCACATCTATTCTACAAGTCTTTCCCCAAATTGAAACTGTGCCCCTCAGGTTCTTAATCTGAGCAAGAGTAAGAATTCCATCAGCATTCAGCTTGTTCAACCCATTCAAAGCCTTATACACCTCAATCAGATCACCTTGCAGGTGCCTACTCTCCAGGTGCTGCAAACTGCAGAACTTAAGCCTTTCTTGGTAAGGGCACCCCTTTGTTCCACTCACCAATCTTGTTGCCCTTCTTTGTACTCATTCCAGCAACTCTACATCCTTCTTAAATAGAGGCTTCCAGACCTGTATACAGTAATCAAGATGTGTCCTGACCATTGCCTTATACAAAGAGATGCCGACCGGGCTAGCCAGGTGGGTAAAGTGCCTGCCTGGCAACTCAAAGGTTGCGGGTTCGAATCCTGCCTCGGGCTTGGATCACAGTAATATGCAAAAACTTTGGGAGGTGCATTATGGCCATAGAAGCTGATGTGCCAACAACTAACAAAATATATATATATATATATATATATATATACAAAGGGATAATCATCTCCTTGTATCTGCTAGCAAAATTCCTATATATCATTGACAAGACTCCATGACCTGCCCTGGCAGCCTGTCTGCCTGCTCAGCGAACTTGATATGTGACTGCACAATTACCCCCACGTCTTTTTCACTTTCAATTTCCCTGAGTGTAGTACCATACAGTTGGTATGTTTCTCTTCAGTTATTGCTATCCATGTGCAGTACTTTGCATTTATCACTGTTAAACTTCAGTTGCCACTTCTCAGCCCATTTGACAACTTATCTAGATCCAGTTGGAGTAGCATACTGTCTTTACTGTCGTTAACAACCCTGCCAACCTTTGTATCATCTGCAAACTTGGACATTAAACCTGATATACTTTCATCAATATCATTGATAAATATACAAAACAACAATGGGCCCAACACCAAACCCTGGGGAACTTCACTAATAACATTTGTGCATAAAGAGCAGTGTCCACTGATTACCACTCTCTGTCGTCTCAAATTCAACCATCCCTTTATCCATTGTAGCAACTTACCCATAATGCCATACCTCTCCAATTTGTACAGTAATCTTCCATGTGCAACAGTATCAACAGCTTTTCTGAAATCCGAGTATATGATATCAAAATTACTTTTGGCATTCAGTTCCTTTGTGACCACATCATAGTATCCAATCAAATTGGTCAGACAAGACCTCCCATTAACAAACCCATGCTGTCTTAACTATTACTGCAGTCTTGTCTAGATGATCCTGCAATGCTTCTTTAACCAGTGATTCCATTTTTTTCCCCGGAACAAAAGTTAAACTAAACAGGTCTATAGTTACTTGTGTCACCTTTTTAACCCCCTTTCTGAATTGGTGATACATTTTCACACCTCCAGTCCATGGGGACCTCCCCTGAGCCCAAGGATGCTCACATAATTATGGCTAAGTATTTCCTTACTTCCTTTGCTGCCTCCTTTAATATAACTGGATAGATCCTGCCCACCTCAGGTGCCTTCCTTATGTTTAACTTCAACAATTTCTTCTCCACTTTTCTCTCAGTTATTACAAAATCACTTAGCTTCCTGTTAGAGTTTGACAAACTTCTGGCACTGCCCTCACTGAATAACTCCTCATGTGTGAATGTAGATGCAAAATACTCATTCAGTTTATCAGCTACCTGAGAATAATCATCAATAATCAACCCATGTGAAGTGGTCCAATCTGATTCATCCCTTTCCTTCTAGAGTTTACATAAGTAAACAACTCTTTACTGTTTTTCTTTGCATCCTTTACCAAAGATTTCTCATAATCTGCATTCGCCTGCCTAACTTGCTTTGTGACGATTACAGACTAGTTTATATCTGCCATAGGCTTCTGGGTCACCTGATACTTTATATGCATCCCATACATTTTTCTTCTCTGCCACGAGCCTCATTAATTCATCTGACATCCATTTAGGCCTAAACCTTGAACAGTATTTCTTTGTTGGAATGAAAAGCCTAGTAGCCTCCAAAGTTCCTGAAGGCTTCCTATTTAGAATTCAACGTTGGTAACATTATGAGTTGATCCCACTGTATATAATTTAAAAACTGTCTGAGACCTCTGTCGTCACCTTTACAAAAGCAAAAGCCCTTCCCTTTAGCCTTGCTGGTAGTTACAGCTGGTAATTACTTTAAGTAATTCCTACATCAGTACATTGTGATCACTGTCACACAGTGGTTCCTTTATCTGCAAATTCTTAATGAATGAATAATCACTGCTGATAATCAGGTCAAGAGTATTACTCCCTCTGATTGCCTCTCGAACATGCTGCTGTAGAAAACAGTCATCCAATAAATCCAAAAAAGTCTGGCCAGTGTGCAAGTGACCAATGCACATGTTACAGTCAATATTTGGAAAGTTAAAATCCCCCATTATAAGAAATTCTGATTTACTGGCCCACTCTATTTTTCTGCACAATTGCAAATTATACTCGTCATATTCATTAGGACTATAACATACACCTACTCTTATTTTTCCCTTCCCGGTGCTTATTTCGCACCAAACACAAAAGTGCAACTCAACGTTGCACTATCCACCAACATCAATTGGATGCACTTCCTTAGATTTTATGTGTTTCTTAACTAACAGCATAATCCCTCCTCCCTTCCTGTCCCTATCTATCCTTTCTGTACACATTGTACTCCCCAAATTCCAATTGTACACTGCTTATATCTGTGTGACACCATGTCTCTGATATCCCAACAATATCTGCCTTTGTTGTCTTGACTAGCACTTCAAGCTTGTTAAATTTATTAACTATACGCCTAGCATTGGTGTACATGCAAGTATACACGCACCTGTTTCTACTCTTAGTTACCCTAACACAGCCCATGTATTTATTTGTTCCACTATGACTCCCAACAGTCCTGGAAATCTCCATTGCCTTGCTTTCCATGCTGCTACTCATTCTAAAAGAAGTGCAAGAATCACTTTTGCCTCTGCCTGCGGCCACTGTTAACCTTTTAGTCTGTGTATCCCCTACTTCAGGGTTAATTACAGATATGCTTGAACTTATAACCAGTAATGACCATCTTAGTATTTCAAAAAAGTGTGTTTGGTCATTTATTAGTTAAAACACCTTGAGCTTAATTTAGAAAAATAAACTTATCAACCAGAACACTAGCTCAGTTCAAACACTGGGCATCACTGATAGCACTGTATTTAAAGAGTTCCTTATTTCTCACCAGATAGCAGGTAGTTTTAATTATAATTATGTTTCATGAAAAGTAATAAGGCAGTATTTTAGAAAAGAGATAAAGATGAGTGTATCTGTATGCTGAAATAACCTTTGAAATGTGTTAAAAATTGAGATCTAAATGCTGGGGGAGGGCTTTAGGATAACCTTGAATTGTACTTTGTTCATCCATTTAAAAATATTTTCATTTGTGAGCTCCTCAATGTGAGAATCCAATAACTTAATCACATTTTCAGAAGAAACTGAGATCCAGCTGATTTGCCACCTTGATTCACAGATCCAGTAACTTATTTAGGATTTTCCCTGGTGGTTGATCATCAGTCTTCAAAAATTTCAGAGCTGGCTTGATATATCTTTGATGAATACCACCAAATCCAACCTCTGGGGAGTTTGAACAAACTACTCACGGTTTGGATTCAGTGACTGATATCTAGACATCTCTAAATGATTTACTTGATGTAAAAAACATTGAATGGCTTCTGGTATTTTTGATTGTTGGCTCATTTTTATTGTCAACTGCTTGTATCAGCCTGTCAAAAGCCCATTCAAGGTAACAAAATTTAAAGAATGTGATGTCTCTTACTCTACTGGAAAAGCAATGCTGCATTGGAGGGACTGGAAAAGGGCAGTAGAACAATCTTGACATTCAGATTCACATGTTGAAGAATATGGCCTTGAATATTATCCAAATTGCGGAATGATTACATTGTGTGGATGACTGCATAGCTTTTTAGAAGCGATATGGTCATCCAAGTTTTGAAGTTTGATTTCCACATGACTGGGTCCGTTCCCTTCACCAAACTCTTAAGTGCCTTGGGTTCTTAGCATGGTAAACAAGCATCAATTTCAATTTGTGCCTGCTGATTAGCCACCTGCAGAATCAGACCTCAACAACAAAGGTAGATGATCTGTATAATTGATTCAAATCTAGACATTGATTTGAAGTCCATCAATAACTTCATTTGCAATATAATTTATTGATGGTCTTTTCTTCCAGTAAAGTGTCCAGTTTTGTCAATGTTGTATCTGCCGAGAACAACCTTCATCTTTGATAATTTTGGTGTGCTTCAGAGAAAAATATTTTGTTGCTTTTGTGTACTGGCTACTTCTCCTGGAACTGAATGAAAACATGGTCATAAATGCACGGGGGGGGGGGGGGGTGTAAGACCAAAAATCATAAGTTTCGGTCATCTTTATCTGTTTTCTAAAATACTGCCTTGATTACATTTCATGAAACATAACTACAATTAAAACTACCTACTATCTGGTGAGAAATAAGTAATGCTTTAAATACAGTGGCATCACTGATGGCACTGTATCAGCAAACACATTTCAAACTTTTCTGAAAGTGTGTTTGAACTGAGCTAGTGTTCTGGTTGGTAAGTTTATTTTTCTAAATTAAGCTCAAGGTGTTCTAACTAATAAATGTTCAAACACACTTTTCTGAAATACTAAGATGGTCATTACTGATTATAAGTTCAAGCATATCTGTAATGAACTCTGAAGTATCAACAAAAAAAAAAAAATTAATTAATTAAAAAAATGTTTTTTGGGATAAAAGGGAAAAAACATTTGAAAATGGTGCACTTCAAAATTTTATTCTTTATTCTGACACTATTTTTGATAATAAGAACAAAGCAGTCTTTTCATCCAAAAAAAAAAAAATATATTTACTGACGGTTTTCACAGCAGCACTCAGTGATGCAAAGTGAGTCTAAAACCAAAGCTACATACACAGAAAATTTATACAGGAGCAGGCGTGCATCTCACTTTTGTACAACACATGTCAAACTGGTGGTCCACTAACATTTGTTTTGTGGCACTTCACTATATGAAAATAATAATAAATGGTGATAGTTATAGGAGATACACTAAAAATAAAATAAGTCTTTCTTCAGTAGAGACAGATGCAAAGTACTTGTTCAATTCATCAGCAATGTCAGCTGGGTTGTCTAAGACTTTTCCACAGCCAGTAGTTGTTGTTATTTGGTTTTTTTAGGAGCATTAGCAACTAAGGCCATATTGCTCCGGGAATATGCGGTGGTCATTCCCTGACCTTTCCGCATCCTCCATATTTGGTGGTGACAGGCTCGAACCCCAGTATAATCAAGAACAGCCAGTAGAATGGACTAATACAAGACAACTAATCTTATGACAGCTATTCTAGCTGCCTATCTGCATTGTCACAGACCTTCATGTTAGACTGCACAAGGTAACTAATCCCACAATTATCAATATTCTTTCAGGCCAAAAGTTGTAGTTATTGTGCTAATATAATATGTCTAATTCTTCCTTAAATTTCTTCAAATTACCTACTTCTACAACATCAGATGGAAATTTGTTCCAACAATTACTCTCCATTTGAAAGCAATATTTTTGGACATTTATCATGCAGGCATCCTTTTTTCAATTTCTGTCCGCGCATGTGTGTGTGAGTGCGCACTGTCTAAGAAAGAGGTAGAATGCCATCATCATCATCATTAAGTTTACTCAGTTCATCTAAGGCCTTCAATACTTCAATCAGGTCTCCCCACAAGTGCCTAGTTTCCAAGTGGTGCAATTTGAAAAACCAAAGTCTAAGTCCTTTGTTAATACTGTTAATAAAAATTGAATATTGACTAGCACTAAACCCCGAGGAATGCTACAAATAACATTAGTTCAAGAAGAGCAGTGCCCATCGTAACCACCTTCTGTCTTCTGTACTCAATCATCCCTTTCAATCATAATCTGACCTTGTTTGCTGAACTCTCTTACCTTTAGTGACTGGATGGTAGACTAGTCTATATTTATATAGCATCCATTAATGCTGAACAGTGTCAAAAGTTTTCCTAAAATCTAAATATATAATGTCAAAATTAGCTCCCAATTATAACTTGGTGTACCTTTTGCGTTTCCATCCCTAAAAACTTTGTCATGCATGAATGTAGAGGCAAAATATTTGTTTAGTTTATAAGAGATTTAAACAAGATCATCAAAAGTTATGCCATTTATCTAGTGGGCCAATGTAGTTCATCTGTTTCCTTCTAGTGTTAAAAGTAGAAAAGAATTGTTTGTTACTTCTTTTGGCATTCTAAGTCAGAGACTTCTCATAATCTGACCTTGTTTGCTGAACTCTCCTACCTTTAGTGACTGGATGGTAGACTAGTCTATATTTAATGTAGGTTTCTGCATCCCTGGATAATTTATAATTACATGCATGTTTTTCTTTCCTCTGCCATTAGTTCATCAGTTCATTTGATATTAATTTAGGTCTAAATCCATTTGGTTCCAATTAAGAATTTAATAACTGTCTGAGGCTATTGCAGTCACCTTTACAAAAGCAAAATCCATTCTCTTTACCCTTCACGGTAGTTGTGTATTTAAGTAAATACCACATCAATATATTATGATTGCTGACACCTAGTGGTTCCTTTATCTGGAGATTCTTTATGCATGAAGAGTCACTGCTGATAATCAGATCAAGAGTATTTCAGAATGTCTTACAATTAAGACATTCTAGCACTAATGACATTAAAAGTATGAGATCTGCGGACTTACTTAACAAGTAAAGGTCAATGTTGAAAAAAGGTTGTGAGTTAGGGTTACATTTGAAAGTGTCTGCAATTCTGCACAGACACGATATGAGGGAGAATATGATGAGAGCCTTTCAATCAAATTCAGCCCTGCAGAGATTGTGCAAGGCTCAGGGGATAGAATTTTTCTCAGTATTGTCTGTGCTTGTTAACAGGAGAGATTGTTTCTACAGGGATGGGATTCACTTAAATAGAAAGGATGCAAGAATATTTGCTGATGCTATTGAGCCAGTGTTAGGCGAGTCAGAAAACTGCTAGCTTGGGGAGGTTCACAGACTAACAGATTAATAGTAGTCACAGACAGAGGTGAAAGTGATTCTTGCACTGCTTCTATTAGAAAGAGCAACAGCCTGGAGAGTGGGTTTTTGGGGTTTTGGGAAATAGTGGGAGTCATCATGGAACAAATAAATACACGGGCCATGTTAGGATAACTAAGAGTAAGAACAGGTGCCTGTATACAGGCACCTGTTCTTACTCTTAGTTATTATGATTTTTCGCTTTACGAGTTCCCAGGTTTATGAGTTTTTTTTTCTCCAAGTATCAACAAAATCGAAAATGTGAACATTGCAAAAAATGAATGTTAAAACATTCATGAATACTGCATTCCAAACCATGTGCATAGCTATACAATACATTGTACCCCGCTTTACGATATTAATCAGTTCCAGAGACACCATCGTATTGTGAAAATATCGTAATGTGAACCCAATAACACATTGTTTTTTGATAATTTGTTTCAAGACCTCGGAAGTTGAAATTTTTTGATGTATAACTAAGATATTTATCTCTCTAAAATGTCAATTTTAAGGTCATGAGCATGACCTTAAGGCCATCTAAAAGGTCACGAGTGTAGTTTATAAATTGTATTAGTTACCAATTCAAATCATTAAAATGCAGTATACTTTCATCGTTATCATATGTTCCATTATAAGAATCAATTTTAAACGCCTTTGTGATATTTTTCTAAAACACATTTCTGGAGGTCACAACCATAAAACAATAAAAATATTTTGCACTTTCCAGTTTATTACGCTTTTCTGTTAGAGCAATCTATTATAAACGGGTAGCAAACTTGATCTTATTGCATTTGCGATAATACTGATAATTGGAATTTTGTAGGCTTTTACATTCTGGTATTACGGTGAAATGTGTTTCCTCTTTACTGAAATCTTCAATTGTATAAAAAACAAATAAATTTTTAGAATCTTCTCACTATTCCTTTTATTTTAAGCTTCGTAACCTTGTTACTCCACGCAAATCGTGTTAGTTCCAATTTTGTGTGCTGTTAAAAAATGCTAATGCATATGCAATTGCAAAATTTATAAATAAAAGAGAAGATTATCTTGGAAACAAATGCCTCTTGAAACACTTCTTGAAACACAACTAAAGAAGACAACTCCTCATGCAACAAACCAAAGAGTGCTGAGTCAATAATGAGTGATCAACAAGTGTGCATTTAGTTGGTGATGATGATGAAGAATAAACATTCTTTAACATTTGTAAGTCATAAATAATTTATTTATTATTATAATTTGTTTGATTTTACAGACTACATTTTCATTTCTTTGGATAAATCAATCATTGTTTAAACATAAACTAATTAGCTAACTAATTTCATTGTTGATAACGTAACCCCTATTTTTAACATTAGGTATATGGGAAATAAATTCCTGCTTTACGACCACACGCTAGGAATGAATTAACTCGTAAAGTCTGGAACTACCTGTGCTTGCATGTACACCAATGCTAGGAGTATAGTTATCACCTGGTTTTGGTGCATTATAGCCTTAGTTGCTAATGCGCTAATAAAACCCAACAACCAACCAACCTAAGAGTATAGTAAATAAATTTGGCAGATATCATTGGGATATCAGAGATGTGGTCACACAACGATAAGGAATTCAAAATTGAAATTTGAGGAGTACAATGTGTACAGAAAAGATTGACAGGACAGAAGAGGAGGGGTGATGTTGTTAGTTAAGAAACACAAAATGTAAGGAAGTGCATCCATGAGACATGGGTGGACAGTGCAGTGTTGAGTAGTTTGGTGTAACATAAGCACTGGGAAAGCAAAGTTGGGAGTAGGAGTGTGTTACAGGCCTAATGACCCTAATGAGTACAACAAACAACTGTACAGAGAAATAGAGTGGGCCGGTAAATCACATTGTCTTATAATGGGGGATTTTAACTTCCCATATATAAACTTGTGGGTTGGTAACTCGCACACTAGCAAGACTTTTGTGGATTTATTGGATGACTGTTTCTACAGTAGCATGTTTGAGAGCCAACCAGAGGGAGTAATACTCTTTATCTGATTATCAGCCAAGATTATTCATGCATTTAGGAACTGCAGATAAAGGAACCACTAGGTGGCAGTGATCATAGTGTACTGCTGTGAGATTTACTCAAAGATGCAACTAGCATCAGGGGTAAAGGGAAAGGTTTTTGCTTTCGTAAAGGTGACTACAGTAGTCTCAGACAATTTTTAAATTCTGTACAGTGAACCAACTGATGTTACCAACAGCAAATTCTAAATGTAAAGCATTCAGGGAATTAATCTGGGAAGTTACTAGGCATTAGCATTAGTAGAGTAATACGATGCAAGAAAGCAAGCTTATGCAGCATCAGCCAAAAAAAACCGCTCCCATTTCACCCCTCCGTTCATTCGAAATACTTGTCCAGCTCGGCTTTAAATTTATATGGGCTATCAACTTCCACAACAAAAGATGGAAGTCTGTTTCACCAACAGACTACCTGCTGGCTAAAGGCAAACTTCCGCACATCTATCCTACAACTGTCTTTCCTCAATTTGAATTTATGCCCTCTCAGGTGATTATTTTGAGCAAGAGGAAGAATCCTATCGGCACTGACATGCTCAAACCATTCAAGGCTTTATACACCTCAATCAGATCACCTTGCAGGTGCCTAGTCTCCAGACACTGTAATTTTCAAAACTTAAGCCTTTCTTCGTAAGAGCAGTCTGCCTTCACCTGCCTAATCTCCTTTGTAACTTGGTTACAGACCAGCTTATATCTATCATAGGCGTCTGTGTCACATGTTAATTTATATGTATCCCATGCATTTTTCTTCTCTGTCACGTCTAATTAGTTCATCTGATATCCATTTGGGCCTAAATCTTGAACAATATTTTTTTGTTGGTATGAAAAGCCTAGTATCTTCCAAGATTAATTTTTTGAATGCTTCCCATTTTGAATTTGCTGTTGGCAACATCATCAGTTGGTCCTACTGTATAGAATTTAAATACTATCTCAGACCACCGTAGTCACCTTTACGAAAGCAAAAACCCTTCCCTTTACCCTTGATGGTAGTTACCTCTTTGAGTAAATCCCACTTCAGCACACTGTGATCACTGCTACCTAGTGGTTTCTTTATCTGCAGATTCTTGATGCATGAAGAATCACTACTGATAATCAGATAAAGAGTATTACTCCCTCTAGTTGCCTCTCAAACATGCTGCTGTAGAAAACAATCATCCAATAAATCCACAAAAGCCTTGCTAGTGTGTGTGTGTGTGTGTGTGTGTGTGTGTGTGTGTGTGTGTGTGTGTGTGTGTGTGTGTGTGTGTGTGTGTGTGTGACCAACCCACAAATTCCAGTCAATCTGTAGGAAATCAAAATCCCCCATTATAAGAAATTTACTCTGATTTACTGGCCCACTGATTATACTCAATAGATTCATTTGTCCTATAACATGTCTACTCTTATTTTTCCTTTCCCAGTGCTTATGTCACACCAAACACACTCAAAATTGCATTGTCCACCAATATCAATTGGATGCACTTCCTTAGATTTTATGTGTTTCTTAACTAACAGCATAACCCCTCCTCCCTTTCTGTCCTGTCTATCCTTTTTGTACACACTGTACTCCCCAAATTCCAGTTCTGCACTGCTTATGTCTGTGTGACACCATGCCTCTGATTCCCAACAATATCTGCCTTTGATGTCTTGACTAGCACTTCAAGCTCATCAAATGTATTAACTATACTCCTAGCATTGGTGTACACGCAAGTATACACGCACCTGTTTCTACTCTTAGTTGCCCTAACACAGCCCATGTATTTACTTGTTCCACTATGACTCCCAGCAGTCCTGGAAATCCCCATTGCCTTGCTTTCCAGGCTGCTGCTCAATTGCATTTCAACAAAAGTGGTGCAAAAATCACTTTTACCTCTGCTAGCGGCTACTGTTAATCCATTAGTCCGTGTATCCCCCAAAGCTAGCAGTTTTCTGACCCATCTAACTCTGCCTCGATAGAATCAGCAAATATTTTTGCACCCTTTCTATTTAAGTGTATTCCATCCCTGTAGAAACAGTCTCTCCTGTTAACAAGCACAGACCAGGCTGAGAAAAATTCTACCTCTTGAGCCTTGCACAACCTCTTGAAGGTCGAATTGATTTACAAGGCTCTCATCGTATACTCCTTCCTATTGTGTCTGGGCAGAATTGCTGACACTTTCAAATTCAAACCTAACTCACGGTTTTTTTTCAGTATTGACTTATTAAGTAATTCTGCCGGTCTCCTACTCTTAATATCATTTATGAAAGCAAAATCCTTCCCTTTTCCCCTAATGGTAGTTACCTATTTGAATAAATTCCACTTCAGCACACTGTGATCACTGCCACCTAGTGGTTCCTTTATCTGCAGATTCTTAATGCATGAAGAATCACTACTGATAATCAGATCAAGAGTATTACTCCCTCTAGTT
Organism: Mastigoproctus giganteus; assembly: GCF_048544385.1. Taxonomy (NCBI): domain Eukaryota; kingdom Metazoa; phylum Arthropoda; class Arachnida; order Uropygi; family Thelyphonidae; genus Mastigoproctus; species Mastigoproctus giganteus. The sequence continues at coordinate 139,261,355 of NC_143585.1, read as the reverse complement.
GCCTCCCGAACATGCTGATGTAGAAAACAATCATCCAATAAATCCACAAAAGCCTTGCTAGTGTGTGAGGGACCAATCCACAAATTCCAGTCAATATCCGGGAAATTAAAATCCCCCATTATAAGACTAATTTACTGGCCCACTCCATTTCCCTGTATAGTTTTTTATTATACTAATCAGAGTTATTAGGCCTATAACACACTCCTGCTCTCAATTTTGATATCTCAGTGCTTATGTCACACCAAACTGACTTGACACTGCACTGCCCATCAATGTCGATGCTGCACGTCATTCGATTTTATGTGTTTCTTAACTAATAGCATCACCCCTCCTCTCTTCCTATCTATCCTTTCCATACACATTGTACTCACCAAATTCCAGTTCTACATTCCTTATATCTGTGTGATACCACGTCTCTGATATCCCAACAATATCTGCCTTTGATGTTTTGACCACCACCTCAAATTCATCAAATTAATTTACCAAACTCCTAGCATTGGTGTATACACAAGTATACATGCACCTGTTCCTATTCTTAGCTACCCTAACACAACCCATGTGTTTACTTGTACTGCAATGACTCCCAGCAGTCTCTGAAATACCCTGCATCTTGTTTTCCAGGCTGCTGCTCATTCCAACAGAAGCAGTGCAAGAATCACTTTCACCTCTGCCAGTGGCGAGTGTTAATCTATTAGTCCTTTTATCCCCCCAAGCTAGCAGTTTTCCAACCCGCCTAACACTGTCTCGATAGCATCAGCAAATATTCCTGCACCCTTTCTATTTAAGTGTATCCCATTCCTGTAGAAGCAGTTAGAGCCATTATGGTCGTTGGGTACTTTCTGCATATAGCAGTGTCCCAGGTCCATAATCCATAATAATTATTATTCTTTTTATTAATAACATCTTAAACTGGTACTTCCTGTAATATATGTAAGTAAAGACATTAAAAATAAAATAGATAAATAAGAAAATAAATAAACATGAAGTAGTTAGAGGCAGTAAAATACAAATCCTCCACATGATACCCAATATTTTACTGAAATTACATACCAAAAAATTAATATTTATAAATATATTTTCTATTTTCTGTATCTATATAAGCTGGTTATAGCTGGTTAAGCTTTCAGTATGTCTGTGGTGTGGCTTTGCTCTGGAGTGCTAGTCTGTTCTATTGTTTATTTTTTGCTGCATAAGGACCACCACTATGCAAATCCTCTGCATTTGTGGCTCGATTGGAGGAAGGAGGAGGTGGATAGGTCCTTCGCTCGGTTCGCCTATGTGATGATTTGTCTAGCGATTGAAATGCAGTGATTCCATGACCATTATTAGCCTCGTGATCCTCTGTCGATATGGGGCATAATGGTCAGTCTATTTTTATTTTATTTTATTTTGGTTTTAGTAGTTTGATTAGTCTGTTTTGGTGATATTTCACATTTATCGGAACTGGTACCTTACTAGGGGGGTGTTGCTAAATTATTATACAATTGGTTCTATAGTTTAAATTTTAAAATGGATTTATTTGAATTGGATTTAAATTATATTCTAAATTATTTGGAGGCTTATGGCTACAGATTCTGTCTTGTTACCCCTTCTCTGCCCTCCCTATTATGATTAATTGTTAGGTTTATGTTAAATTTTCGCTCTACAGTTTTGCCATACTGTGGGTATTTGTATTGATTTTTTGGTATGTAATTTCAGTAATATATATATATATATATATAAGTACCATGTTTCTATATTTCTATATTTTTAACTATATAGTCTAATATTAGTGCACAACCATAGTCCAAAAAGGCACCAAAAGCAACTATAACTAGTGAGGTCATACTAAATCTAAAAATAACATACTAATAATATCAAATCAAAAATATCATATTGATGTTACTGCATAAAGCTTACATTGAAAGGCAAGTCAACTTGGGACTAGCGCCCTCTCAATATATGCTATCAGTAACAACAAGAGCCATCTGTTAATGATAGCATATATTGCGAGGCACTAGCCCTAAGAGTCATCTGTTTCCGCAGAAACAGACAGCTCTTATTGTTACTGATAGTATATATTGAGAGGCACTAGACCCAAGTTGATGTGCCTTTCAATGTAAGCTTTATGCAGTAGTGGCAATATGATATTTTTGATTTGGTATTATTATTATTATTATGTTATTTTTAGATTTAGTATGACCTCGCTAGTTATAGTGGCTTTTGGTGCCTTTTTGGGCTATGGTTGCGCACTAATATTAGACTATATAGTTAAAAATATAGAAACATGGTACTTATATTCGCAGGTGTATGTAATGTTCAATCTAATCTGATAGCATTAATTTGTCCTGAAATTTTTACCTTTCAGTCATTTTTACTTTTCAACAGCTTCTACTTAAAATTCAGGTATTACATTTTATTTCTATTATTTATATATATATATATAAGGTCACGTGACAGTCATGAAATCTAACCATTTTCTAGTGTACAAGTACAGGACCTGTCATCAAATCTAACCATTTTCTAGTGTACAAGTACACTTTTTGACCCCAAGCAGCTACCTGCTTGGGGTCAAAAAGTGTTACCAAAAAAAAAAAAAAAAAATTTTTGCTGGAATTGATTCTGTTATGATGACAAGCTTTCCTTGTAAGTCAATATCACAAATTTCTTTCTATATGAGCTTTATAACATTTCACTTAACTTTTCACTCAGTGCTGTGAAAAAGAGACAATCTGTCCTAATTTACTGAGAAATTACACATTAATTTACTATCCTATATCACTAAGAAAATTTTATAATACTTTTTTGTTACTTAATATTAACTAAAAAGTACCTGTTGGTTGTGGCTCTTTTAAGAATTCTATCCTGCTATCACTTACATTATCACTCTGAGTTAGGCTTGATTCATTTCCTGATAATTTCTTAGAAAATGTTTGAGTGCCACTGGCAGCTTTAGTTATCCAAACATTTGGGTCAATAATATTGGTACTATGTTGCACACTACAACTAATTTCTGTTAATGGAACTTCAAAAAACTGTCTCCTGAGTTCTGCAGAAGTTCGCCCAATATTGGTTTGCATCTTTTCACTACTGAATGTCATAACAGCTGTTGATGTGTACAAACTACTCTGATCCACTGTATTTGTCCCATATTGAGTATTTTCACTGGTAGGACTAGTAGAAGATGCAGAGGATACACCAGAAGACTCAGAAACTGATTTAACTGCAGATTTCTTTTCTTCAGTACCATGTAGACAACTTTGGTTCATAAGAATAGCATGTGAAGCATTTTTCCTTGGAGGAGGTACAGGTGGTACAACTTCTTTTCTGTTTAAATCACTACTATGAACAGACTCATCATCAGTTGTCCTTATTTGACAGCTACTCTGACTAGCTTCTGATATAGCTGGTGAAGATGAAAGAGATGTCTGAGGTTCCTGTATTTTTGTTATGGAGTGTTGTTGAATATACCTTTCTATTTGTTTTACATTTTGGACACTGAATAAAGAATGTGGTAACAAAGGAGATTTTTGAGAATCATCTGGCAAACTGATTTCAAGATTTTCATCATCGGATACAATGCTAGAAGAGCCCATTAAATCATCTATAAAAGAAAAAAAAAAAACTAATTATATAATAATAACATTTATTTAATAATATTTAATAATAGCCCAGTGATTACAATGCTGAATCAACAATATTATGAACCCAAGTTTGAATCCCAATGCAAGAAAAAAAAAAATTAATAGAGAAAAAGGAAAAAAAATTGTACTTCATTGGATCTACCAATCTCAAGGTTGAAGTGATGGCTGAGGCAGAAAGGATGTTAGTTGTTTGGAGCATTGCTCCAAACAACTAACATCCACTACTGGATGCAAACACCAAAGGTAAACAGGTTGACCTCCATAACTGGATGAAGATGAGAAATAGAACTACTGAACATACTGCATTGAGTGTGGTGCAGGACAGTTACTCATGTTCAGGCCTCAGGCAGAGGGGGTCAGTGTGAAAGGTCAGAGACAGTCTCCCGCGGATGACAGTGGAGGAAATGGTGCTGTCACCCATATGCCTACCACAAGGAATGGGCAAGACCAAAGACTATTCAATCCAACCAACTGGAAGTGTTTCCTGCCCAAATGCACTTCTGACCACCGAGGAAGGAAGAAAAAGCTAATGCATGAAGTGGAGTTTCAAAATGAATATGTTTATCATGTGAGCATACTATGAAGTAACAAAGCTAGAGAACTACATGACAGAGGATAAGACTACACACTAAGTGGTTGGAATGATTTCCAACTGTTCGGGTCAACGAACAGTGAACAGCAGACCAGAGACAAACCAACGTCACAAAAAATGTGACAGCTCCTGAAATCTTGGAAAAAATTAAGCAGGATGTGGGGACCAACTACAAAGAATAAAGAATGCAAGCACAACCAAACCAGAACTGGAGGAGGAACACCAAGTATAAGAACTACAACCTGGAGCAGCTGAAGTAGAAACAGGCGAGGTTGCAATATCCGGAATATAAAAAATGCTAATAGGCAGCCATTTCAAAGTTTACAATCACTTTGCATATTTAGCATATTTTAGCTATTATGCACAAACCAAATCATTTGCTGGATGAATCTATTAATAGTGATTGATGTTTATGAAAATTTTGTGACATGGCATACGCTAAGGTTAAGATGTGTTCTGCCAGTGTTATAATTTCTATATCCATTTTATTAATTAATGATGGTTAAAAAAACCCACCAACCAGTCTACTGTTCAGAGATGTTTAAGATGGATAAAAAGTTCCCCTAGGTTTGCTCTTTCAGCTTACTATATATGAGAGAGCATCAGAGGAGCTTCAGGTTAGTCAATGATTGGAAGATGATAGCTTGGATGGCTGAAAAATGATGAAAGATCATCCCAAATGTGCTTAACTGTAAGTTGTTTCTTATATACAGAGAAAAGTGGAGGATCTTCTCCTTAAAGCAGTGTTTGTGCATTAGAAAGATATACCCAATACACAGACCTGTCAGTATAACTTCATACTTATTTGTCTGTATGCTGGAACTCCACAGATACAGATCTTTTTTTTTTTTTTTTTTTTTATTCTAAGGAGTATATTCTATACTTGATCTCTTCAAAGTTGCACTCAAATGGAAGTGTACTTGGTATGAAAGACATTTCTGTAACTTGCATAAGGCACAAACTGAAAGTTATTACACACATTTTGATCTGCGTTTCTTGCAGCTCAATCCACATGATAATTTCCTAAAATTCCAACAGACAGCAAATTTTTTTTTTTTTTTTTTTTTAAATTCCCAAGTTGATTTTTAAGATGGAGTATAAATGGATGTGAAGAGGGTTTATCATTCTGTGAGAGCTACTACTGCACTAAGGGAGCCTGAATTGATGAGGACAAAATAAAGTTTATGACTGCCAACACCATCTAATGCTAGTTTAAAAGCATATAGTTCTCCATATAAATACTATAAACTGAAGGCACAGACACTTTATATTCCAAAAAATGTCTGCTGCACCTACTGAGTTTTCTATATTGATCCATCTGATGACTATTTATATTTTGAAAACTGTGCAATGCATATAACTTCTGAACAGCAATTGAGGATATGCTATTTTTCTTCCATTAACAAGTTCAAAGACTGACAAAAGTAATTCAGAACTCCCTGAAAGTCCACATTTGGGTGGGGGGGTGGGTTCTGAATTTATGTTCAGAGTAGAAATGTGAATGAGCTTTATTTTCCAGTCTCAAACTAAGTGTCTCAGTTGTAGTTCTACTGTTTTATTTTCATTTGGCTTAACACTGTAATTAACTACCCTTCAAGATTCAAGGTCAACAGACTGTTTGGGGGTGTTAACTAATTACATATTTTTACTACAAATGTGCAGAGCAGATATAATATCATTGAAGATGTAGTGGAGGCCCATATGCATCTGCATATGGGCCTCCACTATCACTCTGAACAGGAGCAGTTCTAAAGGATCCTTGGGCTATAACAGTAATATTAAGAATTTCAAATTTTAAAATAATGTACAGCATGCCAATTGATAAAATTTGTGCTACCTCAGTATTTACAAAAACATAATTTTTCAATGAGAACTTGCACAATTGTAAATCATATGCAGCATTAAAGTACTTCCCTAATGAAAAAAGAACAAAATCCTCCTCTCTTGTTTTATACTCTCCTGATATTGGCAGTCCATTGTTCTGATTCTGTCTACTGTGGTAATCTGCATCTTAATTGTGAAATGTTTGTGGATCATTCTGGAATGGGACATGATAATGCCAAGGGGTATGTCTTTGTGTGTGCTTGATGTAAGCAGTGCGAAGAAGTTAGGTGCCAACTCAGCACTGTTATGGGCTTCCATGAGAGGTTGAAAAACAGGGTAGGTTCCCTTGAAGGACTTAAATTGGGGGACCCATCAAGTGCTCAGCTGCCCACATCAATGCCAGAGCTTGCAACAACACAACGGCAACCTTCAGGGCAGAATTCACTGGTCCCACAGGTGCTAGTTATTGCCAGTGACTCTACTGTCAGGGAGATGGGAAATATATTGTGCAAAAAGGATAGGTCTAATAGGAGCAGGGTATGTCTGCCAGGGGCAAACGTTGATGACATTGTAGAGCAGATATCATCTTTTAAGGACACAAAGGGTGATATTGTTGAACACATTTGCACTGATGACATTAAGAGAGGAGATCTGCACCCTTCTTAACAAGTACAGGTCAATGTTGAAATAAAAATCACGAGTTAGGGTTAAATTTGAAAGTGTCTGCAAGACTGCCCAGATACGAAAGGAGGGAGTATATGATGAGAGCCTTGACAATCAATTTGGATTAGGAGAGACAGTGCAAAGCTCAGAGTAGAATTTTTCTCAGTGTGGTGCCTGTTAACAGGAGAGATTGTTTCTACAGAAATGGGATACACTTAAATAGAAAGAGTGCAAGAATATTTGTTGAGAGAAGGAATGTGTTATAAGCTTAATGACTCTGATGTGTACAATGAACAACTGCACAGAGAAATAGAATGGGTCAGTAAATCAGATTGTCTTATAATGAGGGGATTTTAAGATCCCAGATATAGATTGGAAGAACTTGTCGGTTGCTCACTCACACACTAGCAAGACTTTTGTGGATTTATTGGATGATTGTTTTCTACAGCAGCATGTTCAAGGGGCAACCACAGGGAGTAATACTCTTGATCTGATAATCAGCAGGGGTTATTTGTGCATTAAGAATCTGCAGATAAAGGAACCACTAAGTGGCAGTGATCACAGTGTACTGATGTGGGATTTACTTAAAGATGTAACTACCGTCAGAGGTAAATTGAAGGATTTTTGATTTCGTAAAGTTGACTACAGTGGTCTCAGAAATTTTTAAAATTTTATACAGTGAGACCAACTGATGATGTTACCAACAGCAAATTCTAAATGGGAAGCATTCAAGGAATTATTCTTAGAAGCTACTAGGCTTTTCATACCAACTAAGAAATACTGTTCAAGGTTTAGGCCTAAATAGATGGCAGCTGATCTAATGAGACTCGTGGAAAAGAAGAAAAATGCATGGGACACAAATTATCAGTAGATACAGAAGCCTGTGGTGGATATCAGCTGGTCTGTAATTAATTCAAATAGGATAAAGGACGTTAGGCAAGCGAAGCCAGATTATTATAAAACTTTGGCATAATGCAAAGAAACAGTAAAGACTTCTTTACGTATGTAAACTCTAGAAGGAAGGAAGGGGATGAATCAGATTGGTCCACCTGACATCGGCGGTTCCATTGTCGATGAACCTACTGAGGTAGCTGATAAACGGAATAAGTATTTTGCAACTACATTCAGAAATGAGGTCTGTAGGGAAGTGGAGGCCAGAAGCTTATGAAATTCTGGCAGGGAGCTAAATGATTCTGTAATTACTGTGAGTAAACTGGAGGAGAAATTGTTGAAATTTAACATAAGAAAGGCACCTGGGGTGGAAGGGATCTATCCAGTTATATTAAGGAAGCAGCAAAGGAAGCAAGCAAACCCTTAGTCAAAAAAATGACAGCTTTATTGGACTCAGGGGAGGTCCCCATGAACTGGAGATGTGCAAATGTGCACCCAATTCACAAAGGGGGGATCAAAGGGTGACACGTGTAATTACAGACCTTCTGTTCCAAGGAAAATAATGGAGTCATTGGTTAAGGAAGTGATGCAGGATGATCTAGACTAAGACTGTAGTTATAGTTCAGACACAGCATGGGTTTGTTAAGGGGAATTTTTGTCTGACAAATTCAATTGGATTCTATGATGTGGTCATAAAGGAACTGGACGCAAGAAATAATTTTGATATCATATACTTGGATTTTAAGAAAGCTTTTAATACTCTGGCACATGGAAAACTACTGTGCAAATTGGGGCAGTATAGTATTAAGGACATGTTGCTACAATGGAAAAAAAGGTTGGTTGAGTGGGAGAAGAGAGAGCGGTAATTAATGGACGCTGCTCTACGTGGACTAATGTTATTAGTGGAATCCTCCAGGGTTGGGTTTTGGGCTCGTTGTTTTGTATATTTATCAATGATATTGATGCAGGCATATCATGGTTAATGTCTAAGTTTGCAGATGATATGAATGTTTGTAGGGTTGTTAATGACACATGACAGTACGCTACTGCAACAGGATCTAGAAAAGTTGTGCAGATCGGCTAAGAGGTGGCAACTGAAGTTTAATACTGACAAATGTAAAATACTGCATATGGGTAGCAGTAACCCCAGAGTAACATACCAACTGTGCAGTAATACACTCAGGGTAGTGCAGAATGAAAAGGACCTGGGGGTAATAGTGCAGTCAGATATGAAGTTTTCTGAGCAGTGCAGACAAGTTGCAAGAGTAGCTAGCAGGGATAAGGGTGATTGTCCCCTTGCATAAGGAGATGGTCAGGCCACACCTTGAGTACTGTATACAGATCTGGAGTCCTCATTTTTGGAAAGATGTAGAGCTGCTGGAACAAGTACAGAGAAGGGCAACAAAATTGGTGAGCAGTAAATTTCTTGGTGTTACCAAGAAAAGCTTAAGTTCTGCAAATTGCAGCTTCTGGAGACTAGGCACCTGCGAGGTGATCTAATTGAGGTGTATAAGGCCTTGAATGGTTTGAGTAAGCTCAATGCTGATGGGATTCTTCCTCTTGCTCAGATTACTCAACAGAGGAGACATAAATTCAAATTGAGGAAAGACAATTGTAGAATAGATGTGCCAAAATGTGTCTTTAGCCAGCGGATGGTTGATAGTTGGAACAAACTTCCACCTGTTTTATTTTTTTTATTTTTATTTTTTTATGTGAACCCCAAACACGAGAGGTATTAGAACCTATAGTACTTAGTACCGTGCTTGGGTTAAATTTGGAGGTCAACAACTTAAATAAGTTCAAGGCAGAACTAGATAAACATTTGAAGTTAATAGATGGCTGAAATGGGAGGTTTTTTTTTTGGCTGATGCTATATAAGCTTGCTTTTTTGCATCACATGCCTCTACTAATGCTAACTGTATCAGTACATGGACGTGAGGTGTGATGGATTGAAGAGTTATGTTAAGAATTTAGAATGTTGGCATACTATTAAGAAACAAGTGCTTTATTTAAGCCAGATGAGAAGAACATGAATAGCCTTTCCACATGAGTGCCAATGATATGCTTACAGTTATCAGCCTGCTATGCATGCTTTGGATTGCTTCCACCAGACATTCAAGAATTTGAAGTTCTTTTTTTTTTCTTGAGATGTTAATTAATTTACATTCTTGCAAAACTTCTTTTGGACCATGAACTAGATTTGAACATGAGTCAGTGCATTTACTAGTAATTACTTACTGTATTTTATAACTTAGTAACTTTGAAAAGTGCTCAATATAATTTTTCTCAATGCTTTCTTTAAATGGACTTATAAAAAGTTGCCACTGTTTGATAAAGCTACTTAAACATTTACGTAAAGGCCACCAATGTATATATATATTGTTTTTCTTCACTGGATGCATTAATTGAAACTGTTTAAAATCTACTTTTATAGATGGTAGTAAGTGTCAACCATACATTCACCAAATTTCAGTGGAAAGCACAAAGCTCCCTTTTTGGCACACAAAGTAATCAGATGACAAGCACAACACTATCCTGTAGTGTTACCTTCCAAAGATAGCAGTGAGAGCAAGCTGCTTTCAATTTGATGAATTTTTTAATAAATGGAAAAGTCATCATAATGGACTGCAGCTTGGAATCACTTCTGTCATCTGTAGAAATTGAAAATGGCACATTTTTCAGGGGCTTCACTACTTATTTCCATAACTGTGTAATTTTACTAACAATGCCTGCTGTTTTTGTTCTTTCAAAACTATTTTTTTTTTTTTTTTTGCTTTTTAATTATTGGGAAACACATTTCTGAATGCATGATTTGCATGATCAGCACAACTTAGAGAATCATTATAGATGATACAAATAAACATATATGATAACATCATATTCACTGTGAAATACTACAGCTATTTTTGAATTTTTTTCTATGTACTGCATGTTGTATTTATGCTTATTTGTTAGCAAATATCAAATTATGTTGTGTTTCCTGCCACTAGCATTGGCATACTTATATGTATACCAATGCTAGAAGTATAGTAAATAAATTTGAAGTGTTGGTCAAGACATCAAAAGCAGATATAAGGAAGGCAGAACTGGAATTTGGGGAGTGCAATGTGTACAGAAAGGATAGGAATTTCCTATGTTAATTAAGAAAAACATAAAATCAAAAGAAGTTCATCCAGTTGATATAGATGAACAGTGCAGTGTTGAGTCAGTTTGGTGTGACATAAACACTGTGAAAGCAAAAATAAGAGTAAGAGTGTGTTATAGGCCTAATGACTCGAATGAGTACAATGAACAATTGTACAGAGAAACAGAGTGGGCTAGTAAATCAGAACTTATGATGGGACATTTTAACTTCCCAGATATTGCCTGGAACTTGTGGGTTGGGCACTCACACACTAGTCAGACATTTGTGGATTTATTGGATGATTGTTTTCTGCAGCAGCATGTTCGAGAGGTAACAAGAGAGGGTAATACTCTTGATCTGGTTATCAGCAGTGGTCATTCGTGTATTAAGAATTTGCAGATAAAGGAACCACTAGGTGGCAGTGATCACAGTAAACTGATGTGGGATTTACTTAAAGATATAATTACCATCAGGGGTAAAGGAAAGGGTTTTTGCTTCCGTAAAGGTGAGTACAGTGGTCTCAGACAGTTTTTAAATTCTGTACAGTGGGATCAACTAACAATGTTACCAAAAGTAAATTCTAAGTGGGAAGCATTCAAGGAATTAATTGTGGATGCTACTAAAAGTTTCATACCGATTAAAAATATTGTTCAAGGTTTAGGCCTAAATGGTTATCAAATGAACTAATGAGACTCGAGACAGAGAAGAAAAATGCATGGGATGCATATAAATTATAAAGCGACTCAGCAGCCTATGGCAGATATAAGCTAGTCTGTAATCAGGTCACAAAGGAGGTTAGGCAGGCGGAGGCAGATTACGAGAAATCTTTGGCAAAAGATGCTAAGAAAAACAGCAAGGGTTTCTTTACTTATATAAACTCTAAAATCAAGGGGAGGAATCTGATTGGTCCACTTGATATCGATGGTTCGACTGTTGATGATCCTGCTCAGATAGCATACAAACTGAATGAGTATTTTGCATCTACATTCACACATGAGGAGTTATTAAGGTTTGATAAAGCTACTTAAACATTTACGTAAAGGCCACCAATGTATATATATATTGTTTTTCTTCACTGGATGCATTAATTGAAACTGTTTAAAATCTACTTTTATAGATGGTAGTAAGTGTCAACCATACATTCACCAATGGCAGAAAATGGCAGAAGGTTATCAAATTGTAGCAGGGTGCTTAATGATTTTGTAATAACTGAAAGCAAAGTGGAGGAGAAATTGTTGAAGTTAAACATAAGAAAGGCATCTGGGGTGGATGGGATCTATCCAGTTATATTAGAGGAGGCGGCAAAGCAACTAAGCAAACCCTTAGCCATAATTATGAGAGCATCATTGGACTCAGGGAAGGACCCACGGACTGGAGATGTGCAAATGTATCCCCAATTCACAAAGGGGGATCGAAGGGTGACACAAGTAATTACAAACCAGCTAGTTTAACTTCTGTTCTGGGTAAAATAATGGAGTCACTGGTTAAAGATGCATTGCAGGATCATCTAGACAAGACTGGCATTGCAGGATCATCTAGACAGCAATAATTAGCATTAGCATTAGCATTAGTAGAGGCATTTGATGCAAGAAAGCAAGCTTATGCAGCATCAGCCAAAAAAAAAAAAAAAAAACCCACTTCCACTTCACCCCTCTGTTCGTTCAAAATACCTGTCCAGCTGAGCCTTAAACTTATTTAGGCTATCAACCTCCACGACAAGGGATGGAAGTCTGTTCCACCAACCAACCACCCGCTGGCTAAAGGCAAATTTCCGCACGTCTATTCTACATCTGTCTTTCCTCAATTTGAATTTATGCCCTCTCAGGTGATTATTCTGAGCTAGAGGAAGAATCCCATCAGCATTGAGCATGCTCAAACCATTCAAGGCTTTATACACCTCTATCAGATCATCTCGCTAGTGCCTAGTCTCCAGACACTGTAATTTGCAAAACTTAAGCCTTTCTTCGTAACAGCACCCCTTTGTTCCATTCACTAACCTTGTTGCCCTTCTCTGTACTCGTTCCAGCAGCTCTACATCCTTCTTGAAATGAGGCCTCCAGACCTGTATACAGTACTCTAGGTGTGGCCTGACCATTGCCTTATACAAGGGAATAATCACCTCCTTATCCCTGCTGGAAAAAATTCCTGTATATCATTGACAATACTCCATGAGTTACTCTTGCCGCCCGTCTGCACTGCTCAGAGAACATCATATCTGCCTGCACAACCACCCCCAAGTCCCTTTCATTCTCTACCATTGTCAGTGTAGTACCACAGAGTTGTTACGTTGCTCTGAGGTTGTTGTTTCCCATGTGTAGTACTTTACATTTGTCAATGTTAAACTTCATTTGCCACCTCTCAGCCCATCTGCTCAACCTTTCCAGATCCTGTTGCAGCAGCATAGTGTCAGTAGTGTCCTTGACAACCCTGCCTACCTTTGTATCGTCTGCAAACTAAGACATAAAGCTTGATATACCATCATCAATATCATTTATAAATACAGAAAACAATAATGGACCCAACACTGAGCCCTGAGGGACTCCACTAATAACATTAGTCCATGACAAGCAGTGTCCATTGATTACCACTCTCTGTCTTCTCCCCCTCAGCCACCCCTTTATCCACAGCAGCAATTTGCCTCCAATATCACACTGCTCCAATTTGTGCAGCAGCCTTCCATGTGCAACAGTATCAAAAGCCTTTCTAAGATCCAAGTATCTAATATCAAAGTTATTCCCTGCATCCAGTTCCTTTGTGACTGCATCATAGTATCCAATCAAATTGGTCAGGCAAGACTTCCCCTTAACAAAACCATGCTCTGTCCGAGCTATAACTGAAGTCTTGTCTAAATGATCCTGCAGTGCTTCTTTAACTAGTGCCTCCACTAATTTTCCTGGAACAGAAGTTAACCTCACAGGTCTGTAATTACTTATGTCAGCCTTTGATCCTCCTTTGTGAATTGGGGTCACATTTGCACATCTCCAGTCTGTGGGTACCTCCCCTGAGTCCAAGGAAGCTCTCATAATTTTGGCTAAGGGTTTGCTTACTTCCTCTGCTGCCTTCTTTAATATAACTGGATAGATCGCATCCACCCCGGGTGCCTTTCTTGTGTTTATCTTCAACAATTTCTCCTCCACTTTACCGTCAGTTATTACAAGATTCTCTAGCTTACTGCTAGAGTTCAATACACCTCTGGCTTTCCCCTCGCTAAATAACTCCTCATGTGTGAATGTCAATGCAAAATATTCATTGTTTGTTAGCTACCTGAGCAGGATCATCAACAGTTGACCCATCGATATCAAGTGGGCCAATCTGATTCATCCCCTTCCTTCTAGAGTTTACATAAGTAAAGAACTCTTTGCTGTTTTTCTTTGCATCCCTTGCCAAGGATTTCTCGTAATCTGCCTTCGCCTGCCTAACCTCCTTTGTAATTTGGTTACAGATCAACTTGTATCTATCATAGGCGTCTGTGTCATGTGTTAATTTGTATGTATCCCATGCATGTTTCATCTCTGCCATATGCCTCATCAGTTCATCTGACATCCATTTAGGCCTAAACCTTGAACAATATTTCTTAGTTGGTATGTAAAGCCTAGTAGCTTCCAAGATAAGTTCTTTGAATGCTTCCCATTTTGCATTTGCTGTTGGTAACATCATCAGTTGGTCCCACTGTATAGAATTTAAATACTGTCTCAGTCCATCATAGTTGCCTTTACGAAAGCAATAACCCTTCCCTTTACCCCTAATGGTAGTTACCTCTTTGAGTAAATCCCACTTCAGCACACTGTGATCACTGCCACTAGTGGTTCATTTATCTGGAGATTCTTAATGCATGAAGAATCACTGCTGATAATCAAATCAAGAGTATTCCTCCCTCTAGTTGCCTCCCGAACATGCTGATGTAGAAAACAATCATCCAATAAATCCACAAAAGCCTGCTAGTGTGTGAGTGGCCAGCCCCAAATTCCAGTCAATATCTGGGAAATTAAAATCTCCCAATACAAGACTCTCTGATTTACTGGCCCACTCTATTTCCCTGTACAGTTTCTTATTGTACTCATCAGAGTCATTAGGCCTATAGCACACTCCTACTCTCAATTTTGATCTCCCAATGCTTATGTCACACCAAACTGACTCGACACTGCACTGTCCAGTGATGTCCACTGGCTTCACTTCCTGGGATTTTATGTATTTCTTAACTAATAGCATAACCCCTCCTCCCTTCCTATCCTTTCTGTAGATGTTGTATTCCCCAAATTCCAGTTCTGCATTCCTTATATCTGTGTGACACCACGTCTCTGATATCCCAACAATATCTGCCTTTGATGTTTCGAGCAATACCTCAAATTCATCAAATTTATTTACTAAACTCCTAGCATTGGTGTACACGCAAGTATACATGCACCTATTTCTATTCTTAGCTACCCTAACACAACCCATGTGTTTACCTGTACCGCAATGACTCCCAGCAGTCTCTGAAATATCCTGCATCTTGTTTTTCAGGCTTCTGCTCATTCCAATAGAAGCAGTGCAAGAATCTCTTTCACGTGTGCCAGTGGCTACTGTTAATCTATTCGTCTTTGTCTCCCCCCAAGCTAGCAGTTTTCCGACCCACCTAACACTGCCTCGATAGCATCAGCAAATATTCTTGCACCCTTTCTATTTAAGTGTATCCCATCCCTGTAGAAGCAATCTCTCCTGTTAACAAGTACAGTCCAGGCTGAAAAAAATTCTATCCCTTGAGCCTTACACAATCTTTCCAGGGCCGAATTGATCGACAAGGCTCTCATCATATACTCCCTCCTATCGTGTCTGGGCAGAATTGCAGACACTTTCAAATTCAACCCTATTTCACGGCTTTTTTTCAGCAGTGACCTGTACTTATTAAGCAATTCTGCTGGTCTCCTACTCTTGATATCATTAGTTCCAACGTGTACAACTATATCACCTTTTGTGCCCTTAAAAGATGATATCTGCTCTACAACGTCATCAACCTTTGCCCCTGGCAGACATACCCTGGTCCTGATCCACCTATCCTTTTTACAAAGCATGTTCCCCGTTTCCCTGACAATAGAGTCACCAACAACTACTAGTTCCTTTGAGACCAGCGCATTCTGCCTTGTGGGTTGCCGCTGTGTTGCGCGATGACCAAGTGCCAGCTCTGGCGTTGATGTGGGCAGCTGAGAGCTTGATGGGCCCCTCAATTTAGTTCCTTTGAGGGCATCCACCCTGTCCTTCAAGCTCTCATATAGGCCCATAAGAACGCCGAGTTGTTGCCTGATTTCGATACACTCCTTGCATCGCACACACACAAAGACATCCCCCATGGCAATATCATGTCCCGTACCTGAATGCTCCACAAACATCATGCAAGCTGTGCATTTTAGAAGGCTGTGATTCAGAAGGCAACTGCCCCCCTCAGTTCTCCTCTGAGCCACAGCACTTCCATTAGCTTGTGCCTTTTGTTTTGCTGCTCTGGTCTGAGTCATGATTTCTTTTAATTTAAATAAAATTTCAATTTCAGTTTATAACCCTAACTTATCTCCCAACACAGTTATAACGGGATATATATTTTTTAATGTCAAGTAGTAATTATCTCTGAGTTCTCTTTATATAACTTCCGTATCAGTTATGTATTAATTAATTATGTTACGTTTGTAATCTAAGTCGGTATATGTATTTAGTTAAAAGTACAATTTAAATGCCAACAAAGTTCAACAACATGATATGAATCACCAAATCAGAGGTATTTCACTACCTGTGACTTGGCTAACAAGGCAGGAATCTCATTTGGATTATGCCAGAGTATTCTGATGTAAGATTTGAACATGCACTGCATCATGTCTTTTCTTGCCAAATGACTTTCCAAAAGTGGACCTGAGCGATTACGTAACAGAATGTTCAAGAAACATTTCAGGCATCCACAATTCTGCTTTCTGTACCCATAAATTAATAGTTTGTGGGTTTATGATCCTGAAACAAAGCAATATTCTTCACAACAGAAGAGTCCAAAATCACCACGGGAAGTCAGATAAGTTTATTTCAGTGTGACGAACATTCAGATTGTTAATATTAGTGGAACTGTGTATTTTTAAAGATGTCATCTATAAGAACGTGTGAAATGAATGTCCAAAGAAATAATACACTGGAGACTGATCTCTTCCATCATGATAATATCCCTTCTCCTCTCTGCTTTGACTGTATAGGAATTTAAGGTCAAAAACCACATCACTGACTGTTGTTTCCTGCCCCCATACATTCAGATCTACCATGTGAGTTTTAACTTTCCCAAACTGAAGTTTGCACTGAGAGAAATTTGATAACTATCATAATCAAAGAACAACTGCTGGTTATATCTGTCAGAACCACTAGACTCATTTTATCCTCTCACAAGGTTATTTTGTTGACAATAACAGCTTACAATTACTGCTTACACTACTACAGCATGGAATAACAATTAAATACTGAATAGGGTAAGTACATACAATCTGGATACTTTATGATCACACCTCATAATAAATCACTGGTGAATTACTATTATTGTTCAGAGCACTACAGTTATATGCTCATATTAAAGAATATATGTGGTTGCCAATTTTTTTAATTAGAAACTGGAATGCAAGAAAAAATTTTTAAGGAATGCACATTTCATTGAGAATTATGATATACACTTTAGTAGTAGTAGTAGTAGTGGCATGTGATGTAAGAAAGCAAGTGTATGAGCTTATGCAGCATCAGCCAAAAAAAAAAAAAAAATCACACCATTCCCTCCAAATGCCTGTCCAGTTCCCCCTTAAATTTATTCAACCTATCAACTTCCACAACGACGGATGGAAGTTTGTTCCAGCAATTAACCACCCGCTAGCTAAAGGCAAATTTCCACACATCTATTCTACATCTGTCCTTTCTTAATTTGAATTTATGCCCCCTTAGGTTTGTAATCTGAACAAGTGGAAGGATCCCATCAGAATTCAGCGTGCTCAACCCATTCAAGGCCTTATACACCTCAATCAGATCACCGCGCAGGTGCCTAGTCTCCAGCCACTGCAATTTGCAGAACTTAAGCCTCTCTTGGTAAAAGAGGCTTAGTTAATTAACTTCCTTTAATGCAAGTTAGGTTAATACAATTGTAAGTTGTATTAATTATACTAATAAAGTAATTTAAAAACAGCTGGAAATAAAAATAATTTAATTGCTGTTACTTACCTATATTATTTAAGGTAGATAAAATTAAATCTGTCATCAAACTGATTAATATTAGTACAACCTATCTGAATACTAATAAGACCATACTATTTCAGTTTAATAAAGGCACATTTTGAAAAGTGAGTCTCCAAGGTGAAATGTTTCTGAATTAGAATTTCAAAGAAATACAGTTTTATGAGTGTAACAAAAGATTATGTAAGTTTTCCTCTCTCTCTCTCTCTCTCTCTCTCTCTCTCTCTCTCTCTCTCTCTCCAAGGAAGGATAACTCAGGCTATCATATTTTATACACAAACTAACTTCTGTTATATATAAATATCATTATTGTTAATGTAACTATCCACAAGCACATAAACAAAGTCAACCCAAAGGTCGCAGGTTCTAATCCCGTCTCGGGCTTGGATCAGAGTACAAAATGCAAAAACTTTGGGAAGTGCATTATGACCACAGAAGTTGATGTGCTAACAAAAAATAAATAAATAAATAAAAAATAAAAATAAAAAATAAACAAAGTACTGTCTAAATTTGTAAGGCATTAACACATCAACATTGGTATAAAATTCTATAATGAATGGTATTGGGATAAGAAAAGGCCAGCTCAAAAAAAGGTAATTTTTTTTTTTTTTTTTTTTTATTTCATAACTTAGTCCTGATTTTCGTATATCAATTTTCAGATGTGAATGTTTCTGAATGAAATTTTTTCTTGTCATCAATATTATGAGTATTTTAAAAATAAATTAATATTAACCATATGATGCAAGAAATACCTCGGACTTTTGCTGCACCAGACAAAAAAAAAAAAAAAAAAAAAAAAAAGAGTCATATTTATATTTAATTTTTAATTAAAAAACACGAATGGGTTTAGTGTTTCACTGCTGAAAGTTTAGTGTTTCCTGCCATTGCTTTATACCTTCCTTTACTTGCCCCTGTTGCATGGTAGAAGGAAGCATTTCAAAGTCTGTTCACAAAAAAAGTTACACAAGTGTTGTTGTGAGCTGGAAATCTGCTCTAAGGGTTTTGATTATGGCTCTGTCCACAGTTGCTCAACTTAAATGGGGTTCACTGCTGACCCATCCTATAGTTCTTTCTTTTTTTGTTTACATGGAGCAGGTTTCACTCTCATGCTGACACTGGCATATAAGTGGCAAGAATATTTTGTTTGAAAAATATGTCCCCCCTCCCCAAAACAACAGTATCTGACAGGATACATATGGAGAAATCAATACTTAGAGAAAATAAATCAATCTTTAGGCAAGCTGAAATAGTGATTTCTAGTTACTGGTGAAATGGGGAGGATTACATAACTCTTGTCAACACATGCTGTTTAGTAACCATGGAAGAGCAGAGTGATGAATAACATGATGCATCACCATCAAGTCATTTAAAAAAAAAAAATGACAGTGTCATGAGACCACAACATTTATTTTTGGTTCACTTTAAGATTAAGTGTCCAGATTCTGTACTATTTGCCATTAAAACACAGATATGTAGTTTTAAAGAAACTGGTTCTGCTCTCAAAAAGACGGAATAAGATTCAATTGTACAATATAAGACATTGCAACTATCAAGACTGCTCTCATATAGAGTTCAATGTCAAAGCATGCACTGTCATTGAACCTGTAAACTTCTAGTGGATAAAACCTTGCGATCTCTTTACCCATAAATTTTTTTTGTCAAGAAATGCTAATTCAAGTGGGTTACAATGAGGACTTTATTCACAACTATGGATGTTCTGATGAAGCTCACTTTCATCTAAATAGTTTTGTGAATAAACAAAACTTTCATTGCTGGTTGGAAGAACACCCTCAACAATTCCATAAGCAACCACTGCACAGTGACTGGATAAAAGTGTGGTCTGCAATTTTATCTCACAACACTGCTGGCCCCCTTCTTTTTTTGAAGCTGATAATGGAAGGGTAACAATTGTGATGTCAGACCACTATGCTGACTAACATTATGAACTTTTTTGGTTAATGAACTAGCTATTAGGTTTCCTCAAGTTAATGAGGCTAGTTGATTTCAACAAGATGGCACATCTCATACCACCAGAGTGCCAATGGATACTGTATGACTACTTTTTCATAACCATATTATTGTTTCCAGGAATGGTGGCACATCTTGGCCTCCAGAGTCCCCAAACCTGTTACATGTCACTTTTTTTAATGTGAGCACTTAAAAAGCAAGGGATACTCTCATCACTCGCACAATACCGAAGAGCTGAAAGAAAGAATTCATGCAGAAATTACTTGAATTCCTTTGGAGATGCTGCATCATGAGAAACATGTGTGGAAGATTAGAAGAATGCCTGCACAGAGATGGAGGACACCTTGAGGATATCATCTTCCAAAAATACACATTCTTTATTTAATTAATGAATTTTAAAAATTGCCTATTTCCCTACCCCACCCTATATAATTTTAAAATCAAATAATCAGGAGAATTAAACCATTAAAAGTGAATAAGCCACACAAAATCTGCTTACACTACTACTGCCTACAAGAGAAGGTATTTTTCATGTTAAATTTGAGCAGGTGCATCTAATGGCAGCTTTCAATCCCCATAAAAAAATAAAATATAATTTGCATTTTTTTTGTTAATCTGAAATGACAATTAACTTGCTATGAAACCATGAAAAACAGAAGGTGGAAATGTGAAAAAATGGAAAAGTTGGTAGGTATGAATACATTTTCCATTTTTTAACTTTATATAAGTCTTTTAATGATGAACAGTACCTGATGACTGTGTGACATCAGAGCCATGACGAGAAGGATCAAACTCTTGAACCTTATCCAATCCTAAAAATCCAGGTAAAGAATAATCTTCTACATCCAAAAGTTCACTACTCTCATGTGAATGTACATTTTCTTCAATGTCATTTATGTGACTTACTCCCACTAGTGTTTGACTAAAGGCTGATGTTCCACCTAAAATATTAATGAAAAGAAAAACACACACACCTAATTTGTATTTTTTGTAAAGGTTAACAATTATTAAATATTACTGATACAATCAAACATTAAAAGATACAGTGGGAACTTGATTATCTAAGGCAAATGGAATGGAATGAAGACTGCGTTAAATAACAGAAATACAGATAAAGAGGCTCAAGTTTTTTGTTTATTTTTTTATAGTGGTTTGGAATTCATTTATTATTGTACAGTATTTCCATAAAAATTACTTAACTACAGAGCAATTTTCAAAAATTTCTTGTAAACAAAATACAAGTATGGCTATATGCAAAATTTAGAGTGTATGTAGTATGCTCCAAAATAATAAATTTGTAAATTACTTGGAGCATACTAAAACTTAACCTTAATTAAGATAATGTATGCACTGTTATATTTCAGACACATTATCAAATAAGGTATCTTAGGGGTATATTATTTGATAATGCATCTCAAAGGTCAAACTTTGCATGCAAGAAGTGTTTACTAAAACTTCACCACGTGATTTGCATGTAATGTTAAGCCATGAGGTGGAATTGTAGTAGTAGTGTTTTTTTTTGGGGGGTGGAGTGGAGGAGACAGATACATAAGTATAATGAGTTAACTTACTGATATGAAATTTGGTGGAAAGGTCGTTAAGAATATTCTAAATAATTCCAGAAATTATGAAAAAGTTAGAAATTTTTTTGTGTGCATATGTGTTAGTATGTGTGTGTGTTGGGGGGGGGAGAACCTTCCATGGACCAACAAAATAAGTCAAAAATTTATGTTTATCCAACTTTTCCTTCTTGAATAACGACTGAACATCTGAACCAAACTTTCATATACAGATTTTTGAAGGTGAGAGGGAAGGGAGGGGGATTATAGAATTAGAATTCATTCTAAAACTTTTCCAGAGACTAGCAGAACATATGTGGAAAATTTTATAATAATAAGCCTTTTCCTTATCACCTAAAAAAATAAAAAAATATATGATTACTGAAGACATTCAAGAATTACTGGTAGAAAAAGAAGCTGGCATAGTGGATTTGGTGCAAATGGCATCGGAGGTAAAATCAAATCAATTTAGATGATGATATTGCAGATGAAAATGCTTAACTTCCAAATTTTACACTAAAAAGCATACGCCAAGGCATAAAGTTAGCCGAGCAATTAGAATCTTCTTTTTTGAATGCAGATTCTTAAATGAAAGTAGCCCAAAGTTCAAAAGGGAGATTCAAAAATGCTTAGTTCCATACGATGAAATTCACAAAGCTTTATCATGCAAAAGCAAACAAACTCAGATTACTGATTTTTTAAAGAGAGCAGAAGATACAAGAAATCTATAATGGCGTATTTTTGTTAGCTTTTGGAACGTAATCCCCTTTTTGTACTTTTTCTTAGTCCCGTATAACACAGTTTCGCGGAACAAAACATTTTACAGGAACCTAATAACTGTGTTATACGAGGGTTACCTGTACTTCCATTTACAAAGCAGTCAACTTCTGAATTTCAAAAAGTTGGAGATCAGGCATTTGTAAAGGAGGGAAGGGGGAAATCAGGAAAACAACAGGCTTTAGGTGAAAAAACAGGGTTTTTTTTGCAAAAAAAAATGGAAGGAAAATATGAGATCTTTTGAGAGAAAAATCAGTAGGTTTTTTAAAGGTCATACTGCACTAGAAATTAAATTTCACTGGCAAAATAGACATTTTATATTAAAATACAGCCATAAGATTGTTTACCAGAAAGAGTGTGATTTTAAGCATTAAAAGTTATTTTAAACATTGCAGATTTCTGTTTGGATATTCTATTAGTTACAATGTGATTTTGATTGCTTCAAGAAAGATACTGTTGCAGACTTGGTCCTCTTCATTGTTAATATGTCAAGCATGGTTTTGCATAATTTGTTATATTTCAAGCTTCTTTGTGCACTTATCAATTCCCCAATGCCACTGTAATAGTGCCTGGTAGTGATATACTAGTGCCTAGTAGGTTCTTACACTGAATCTGACAGAAATGGCTTTGCAAAATGTTTATAGCTTCCTCTATTTCTTTATCTTTAAAGACATAAAAAGTACTATACACTTGTCCACAAAAAATATATATAATTTGAAAATGATACTTGCACTCCCCATTGATGAAATTTGTGCTACCTCAGCAGTGGCAGATTTAGCACTTGAGAGGCCCCAGGTGCAATTCAATTTTGAGGCCCCCTCTAAATATTTTTGGTACCACTACAGTGTGCATTCTACTCACACGTTTTTACTATAGCACGCGCTCTAGATTTGGTGTTGCGGTTTTAATCATTTTGGTTGTGCAATTCTTTCATACATATTTTAACTAATGTTTAAATGAAAAAATGACACAACTACCATCCCTCCAAATCTAACATTAATAAATAAAATTAATACATAAAATCTAGCATTAATGTTAATATGTATTCTACTTCAGATTCACTTAGTTCGCATAGATATTTCATATAATATGTAGGGAAATTCGCATAATAGTTTACTAACTTCTCATATTAAATTATAGTTTTATTCAGTAACGGTAATAAAGTTGAGTGTAAAAATTTTAAATGAAACAATTTTATTTTTTTTTTGAGACCTGAGATTTGAGGCCCCAGGCACGTGCCTGTGCGGAAATCCGCCACTGTACCTCAGCATTTAAAAGAACATCATATTTCAATTTGAAACTTGTGCATGATGTAGTAACGTGCAGCCATAAAGTACTTCCTCACCAAGCAAAAGAACACAATCTAATTGAGTCAAAGAATTTTCAACTCCAGAAAATAGATGTTTTTGAAAAATTTTGCAATTTTATTTATCTAATTGCCATATTAAATTGTATTCTATAATTAGTTTTAGTGTCCTAGTTATGCTTGTTAGTTTATTTTTAAATTTAGATAGAGATTTTGTAATTTACTACTTAGTATATGTAGAACCTTTGTATTGTTTGAATTTTGCTCCCATTGTTATTGTATTATAGAATACGTGGTTAGCGACTTCTAGTGTTTTTATTATGGTAAATAGGTAGCCATAAAGTTCAAATCATGTAGGTTGGTGTTAGTTGGATAATTTTATTATATATTATATACATATAATGTAAACCTGGTAGTGTTGTGGTATTATTGCTGCATAACTGGTGAACTGGAGTAGAATTATTATTACATTTAACTTTTGATTTAGAATTTGAAGTGTAGTTATTATTTTAATTCTCTGATTAGGTTGGTAAATTTGTTTGTTACTTATCATTTGTAATTGCTTAAGAAACCACTTTTGACTTCTGTTGCCATTGTTTTGTATCATTGATAAATAAAACGAAATTTGAACATTTGAATTTTGCCATCACTGTTATAGTATTGAGTGGATGGTAGGAGAATTTTGATGTTTTAATAGTTGCAAATAAGTAGCTCAAAAGCTCGAATCACATAGGTCGGCATTAGTAAGATAAATTCATTATCTATTATGATTACATATAAATGTAATGGTATAGTGTAATGCATATAACTTACACTTGACAGGAGATACAACATACATATACCATAAGCTCAATATTGTAATATACAGGTGGGCAACAATATTGTAATATACAGGAGATACAACATACATATACCATAAGCTCAATATTGTAATATACAGGTGGGCCTCAATTAACATGATTAATTCATCCTGTGAGTGCATTGCGCAAAATGGAAACACGTTAATCGAATATAATAATCAATAGGAAAAATTATAATTGGTCCTTGACATTGAGGAAGTCCATAAAAATTTTTAAAAATACCTTTTAAATAACTTTTTAACTGTATATCATGTAAAAGATAATGAAAATAATTATGGAATTAAATGTTTATTGCATAAAACAGCGGTTCCCAAACGGTGCACTGTGGAATATTTAAAATTTTCGAGGGAAACAGTGATACTCGACATCTGTCGGACACTGTGCAAACTACTAGCTCAAGTTAGTTCATAGTTTCAACATTTCTTATTAAGTTGTTTGGACCTAACTACTTAATAAAGGGAACTGTTAGGTATTTTTTTGGTCTGGGTGTGTCGGGAAAAAATTACTGAGACACTACGGGTGTCATGAACCGAGAAAGTTTGAGAACCTCTGACATAAAATACACAATGAAGAAACAATTTGTTACAGAAATATTTGAACAAAGTCGTTTGAAAAGTGTTGACTTTCTCTTTACATTAATCAATTTCCGATAGCCAACAACAATCTTCTCTGGGCCCTGGCGAAATAAGTATGCAGAGAACCTCAAACCTTTTGTTTGAGGTTCTCTGCAATACGAAAGATTTCATCTAGTTCTTTTATCGTTATTCCTTCGCAGTAACATTTTAAAAATTAGAATTTTTAAATGCAAGTCTGCATTGACTTTATTATCGGGAAACAAACAAGTAACATGTCTTCTTACGATGGTTGATGGAACACACTGAGGTGGGCAGCATGCAAATGTTTGTTTATTGCCCATCCGACGTGCGATTCAAATCTTTTTCAAATATCACATAAAAAAAGATCGCGTTAACTGGAAATTTGCATTGTGTAAAGTGAAAAGTAGTATAATTTTTTCAAATAGTGGTAACTGAAAAACGTGTTAATCAAACTCGCGTTATGTGAGGCCTGGCTACATATATAATTACGGTCGAATCTCATTAATACAAAGTTCAAGGGAACAAAATTTTCATGTTTTGTAATAATGAGGTTTGTAGTAACAAGGTCCCCACAAAGTGTCAAAATTTTACGTTTTTTTTTTTTTTTTTTTCGTACATACTATATATCTAAGAATAATAATAATATTAAAAATAAATTAATTTAGATTAATAAAATAATAAAAAGCAAAAGCCTTTCCTAACAGTACAGTAATAGGAATAACACACTTGTTAAAGATTTTTTTTTATTTGTAAGATAAACTAAGAGAAAAGCAATTAGTGAAAATGAAAATATTGTACAGGATATATACAATATTTTAGTATAAAGTAAAAAGAATTACAATCTTAATATAAAAGGAGACATATAAAAGATTAACTTTTTTGATAAATTAATCTAATTTAAAGAAAGAATCCAATGTTCTTTGCACAGTTTTTGTCCTATATACATTTTTAACTACAACACAGACACTATCAAATGCAATAGTTGTTTCTTTATCAATGTTACTGCAGACCAACACATTCTCTATTATGCATTTTGGGCATCTTTTTTTAGATGGCAGTGTATGTGTGTGTGCTTCTTCATGTTCGCTACTAACAAACACATCATCGTTTTGCTTGGTGCTCGCCAGGTCTTCTGGTGTTGCATTGCTGTGGTAGACACTTCATCATCCACTTTCACAAACTCTTTATATTCACCAATAAAATTCATATGCTCCATTAAATTCCTCATTCCTCAATGTTGCTATCACATTCATCTGCTGGACCATGTTTTTTGATGATATTCTCTCCAAAGCCACTCTTTCTGAAGCACCTAATTATTATACTTGATGCAATACTGTCCCAAGTCCTTGATGCAATACAAGAATATGGATAGCATCCAAGGCTGAAAATTGTTCCCTCCTTCTATGTTGCAGATCAAGTACTTTATAGGGCAGGCTCTATATGCTCGTTTGAGAGCATATAGAGCCCTTCCTTTGCAATGTCTATTTTGCTTCCTTCCATCCTATCAGCCTCTTGTATAAAATTCAGTAAATTCCAAACTTAATTCCGTCCTTTTATGTTTTTCACCATAACATTGCTAGATGAGATTTAATATAAACAAACTTTAAATTAATTTAAAGACAAGTTCCAAAAAAGGCAGTTCAGATAAAATGGCACACAAAAAATAGATTAAAGTAGCAAAAGACTCTTTGAACTAGCATAACAATTGCAACTGACCTTTTCTCATGGAGAGCAAGGGAGTAAACAACTTAGAAAAACTATTTTTATTATTTTGTTAATTTAACATCTCATCCTTCATAATGATGGTTTTCAGAGTGCACTTAAGTTGCAGCTACAATAAACTGGTTTCGTTTATACAAAAGTAATTTCTAACAAGTCAGTGCCATCCTTTTGGAAGTAGGAACTGGGTGGCCAGAAGCAATAATAAGGGCAATAATCGGGCAACTGTGCCAAAGTTTGTATTAAATGTACAAAATAACAATATTTATTTCTCACGGGGAGAAAAAGAACTTGGTAATACGTATTAACCAAATTTTGTAATAAATGGATATATTTACAAGAAAAGCCTATCCTTTTGCAAGGGAATGGTATGTGCTTCGTATAAACGAGTACTTTGTATAAATCGAGTTTGTATTAACAGATTTTACTGTAATAACATAAACTTCATAGCATAACCAGTGCATAATGTTATTACTGCATTAGGTATATTAGTTTAGTGTAATATTTTTAATTGTATTAATTTGAATGAAAATCATGCCTCAGACCAGAGTAGCAAAGCAAAGGGCTCAAGGTGGTGGAAGTGCCATGGCTCTGGGGGAGAACTGGGGAGTACATTTCATAAGGCATTGTGGCCTTATGAAATGTACTGCTTGTTTGATGTTTGCAGAGCAGACATGACATTGTGAAAGGATGTCTTTGTATGTGTTCAATGTAAGGAATGTGAGGATATTAGGTGCCAACTCAAAATTGCTGTCAACTTTTTTGTGAGCTTGAAGAACAGAGTGTATGTACAGTACTTGAATGATTTAAATAGGGGGTGGGGCCCATAAAGCTCTCAGCTGCTCACACCAAACACCAGGGCTTGCACTTGATCATCGGGCAACACAGCTGCAGCCCAAGGCAGAATGCACTGGTCCCACAGGAACCAGTTGATGTCAGTGACTCTATTGTCAGAGAAACAGGAAAAATATTGTGCAAACAGGATAGGTGGAATAGGACCAAGTATGTCTGCCAGGGGCAAAAGTTGATGATGTTGTAGAGCTGATATCATCTTTTAAGGGCACAAAAGGTGATATTAGTGTCACTAATAACATTAAGAGTAGGAGATATGCAGACTTACTTAACAAGTACAGGTCAATACAGTCAGTCCTTGTATAACACGGTAGTTGTGTTCATAGAAACCCTTGTGCAATGCAAAATTGTGCAATATAAATAACAGTCAGCACCTAACCCTAACTAGGGTTAGGGGCTGACCACCCAAGATTAAACACACACATTTGTAACCAAAACATTACCAAACACAATACATAATCGTAATAAAATATGTAAGTATTTTATTATGATTATTATGTAATAAAACAATGCTAATGTTTTTGCTTCTATCGTAAGCAAAATTGTTCTTTATTTGATCTTATATCCAAACAGATAACAGACGTTCAATCTCTTCCAATTCTTTGTGTGTTGATCTAATGGATTTTGTTACACTTTTAGTTTTCCCTGCTATGAAAGTTGCTTTTATTTTCTCTGCATTCTTTCTAATTGTTTTCAGCATTGCCTCATTTAGGCCAACAGCACACACACACAATACCACACGTTCTTTCATTCGATCAAAGCATTTCACAATTTCGTATTTTTCCTCTATCAATATTGTTTTTCTTTTTCTCTCTGAATTTGTAGTATCTTCACGAAAACGCTTCCTCTTCACACTTTTTTTTAGGGAATAAAGAACAATTACAATACAAAAATTACAAAATAAGGAGGCATGCTTCATACACATAAGCACTGTGTAGCAACTGAATAAACAATGCAGAAAAGGAAGAAACACACTATTATCACCTCAAGCTACCTCACATTTTGCTAAAGCACATTTCTGTAGGTCATTACCATAAAACAATAAAAACAATTTACAGTTTCTGGTTTATTGGGCATTCCTGCTAGTGGAATCTTTTATAAACGGGTAGTGAATTCTATCTAATTCCATTTGCGATAATACTGATAGCTGGAATTCTGGGGTTTTTATGTTATTATGGTGAAATGTGTTTCTCTTCATGGAAAAAATCTTCAATCATATAAAAAAAATAAAATTTCAAAATCTTCTCTTCATTCCTATTGTGCTGCATTCGGTTGGGGTGATTCTGCATTCGACTGCCATTTTTTGTAAACACAAAGGTGAATTGTGCATAAGCGAAATCAGTTTGTGTTATTTACGACATCGTACCCCTATTTATAAATCATGTATGATCGAATTCGTGTAATGTAAACTCATGTTATACGAGGACTGACTGTATTGAAAAATAAGTTGCAAGTTAGGGTTAAATTTGATAGTGTCTGCAATTCTGCCCAGAAATGATAGCAGTCAGTACATGATGAGAGCTTTGTCAATCAATTCTGCCCAGAAATGATAGCATTCAGTACATGATGAGAGCTTTGTCAATCAATTCTGCCCTGGAGAGACTGTGCAAGGATCGTGGGGTAGAATTTTTCTCAGCATGGTCTGTGCTTGTTAACAGGAGGGACTGCTTCTACAGGAATGGGATACACTTAAATAGAAAGAGTGCAAGAATATTTACTGATTGCTATCAAGGCAGTGTTAGGTGGGCCTAACATGGTTGTATGTATACTTACATGTACAAAAATGCTAGGAGCACAGTAAATAACTTTGATGAATTTGAAGTGCAGGCCAAGACATCAAATGGAAACATTGTTGGCATATCAGAGATGTGGTCACTCAGATATAAGGGATGCAGAATTTGAATATGGGGAGTATAGTGTGTATAGAAAGGGCAGACATGATAGGAGAGGAGAAGGTTATACTCTTAGTTATGAAGCAAATAAAAATCTAAGGAAGTGCATCCAGTTGACATGGATTGCCAGAGCAATGTAGAGTCAGTTTGGTGTCAGGTAAGCACCAAAATGAGGGCAAAAATGAGAGTAGACCTGTGTTATAGGCCTAATGACTTGAATGAGTACAATGAACAACTGTACAGAGAAATAGAGTGGGCCAGTAAAACAGAATGTCTTATAATCTGGAATTTTACTTTCCAGATATTGACAGGAACTTGAGATTGGTCACTCACATACTAATAACACATTTCTGGATTTATTGGATGACAGTTTTCTATAGCAGCATGCTAGAGAGGCAACCAGAGGAGAATTAATCTTCATCTGATGTTCAGCATTTATTATTCATGCATTAAAAATCTGCAGGTAAAGGAACAATTAGATGGCCATGATCTGTACCACAGATTACTGCCATCTAATTAAGTAAATCATCAGTACATGTGATGTGGAATTTAAGTAAATCCCACATCAGTACATGTGGGATTTACTTAAATGAGTATTATTGGAGGAATTCTATGGGAAAGTGGAGGCCAGAATTTTATCAAATTTGAACAGAGAGATAAATGATTCTGTAATAATGGAAAGAAAACTCGAAGAGAATCTGTTAAAGTTAAATGTAGAAAGGCACCTGTTAAAGTTAAACGTAGAAAAATAAAATTGGAAATAGCCACTATTTCCAATTTTACAGCCAGATCTGGTCTGTAAGGTGGATGGGTAAGTTCTGTAAAGTCACAGCCTCTCAAAGAAGCAGCAACAGCATGTGCATGTGACTTGTGAACTGGTGCATTTTCGTGAAAAAGCAGCACACCTCTAGAAAGTTTTCCACAGCATTTTCCTTAATGACATCCCTCAGGTTGTACAGCAGGGATGCATATGACTCCCCCAGTGACTATCTGCTTGTGTTTCAAGTAGTGAATGTACAAAATTCTCACAGCATCCCATAAAATGGTGGCCATAATCTTGCCAGCTGAAGGTTGTTTCTGAAATTTTTTGGGTGGGGGAGAACCCTTGTGCTTCCACTGCATTGATTCTTGCTTGGTCTCAGGATCCCGGTGATGAACCCATGTTTCTGGAGATGAAATTTTCAGGATCCCTTCCATAAAGCTCTAAATTCTCCTCACAACACCGTACTCTGACTTGCTTCTGCACAGGGGTCAAAATTCTGGGGACCCACCTTGCACTGACAGTCATTCCAAATGTTCATGGAGGATGGTTATAAGTGTTCCCTCAGATATGATACATTTCCTAAAGATTTGGGACACCTTTAAACATCTATTATTCAGCACAAAGTTTTCAACAGCTAGGTACATTTCTGGAGTAGTTACTGTCACAGGCTTTCCTGGACATGGATCATCTTCGGCGAACTCTCTACTCCACTTGAATTGTTTTGACCAGAATTTCACCTGATACTTTGAAGGTGCACTGTTGCGATTCACAGTCACCATCCTTTCATGAATGGCCTTTGGTCCATTTTTTTCTTTAGTGAGAAATTTGATAATTTGATTCAAGTGTCTTTCTTCCTTCTGTTAGAGCAGCACAACCTAAAAACATAGTGGGATCAAAATTAAGTATGATTCAAGTTGAGATATGTAGGAACGTGATAAATCATGAATCACTGAAATATAACTATGTGAACTACCTTAGGTAGATAATTTATTGAATGTCCCTCATATCTTTGTAAAATACTATAAAATGATATTCACAAATACCCTCAACTACCATGAAATGACTGTACATAACACTGAAAAATGTTCCTATTCTGTGTTTATATTTCGCAACATAGACTAGCACAACTCAAGTCAATTCATTAATGAAAATGCAGAAATTTGCAAAATTTAAAAAAAAACACCCAATTTTAATTTTTTTTTTTTTTTGTGAAAATAAAAGGGCAGAGAAAAGTGAAAAGATGGAGAAACCCTTTTTACCAACTATAATACGACAGTAAAACATAGAAGACCAAAATGAGTAAAAAAGACAGATTCTCCAACATTGTAAATCTGGAGAGTTGGCAGCTATGCATTAATACATAGAAGTAACTTGAAATTTAATGAAGGGGGTGGGGAGACAGAAAAAGAAAAAAGAAAGAAAAAAAAAATTTGCCAAATTTCTATTGGTTCAAATTTAATGAAATTTGGAATGGCACAACAAACCTTTTTTGCAAGAACCAAATATAAAATTTATTGAAAATCAGTTCACTAGAAGTGAACTTGTTACATGCAGATGGATGGATATGGCACAGACAACAGGTAATTTATGTATTTGTGAACATGCCTAAAAACTAACCTTTCAGAAATAAAACAGAAAATTTGAAACCGGTGCCACTATTTTTGTTAAGATTGTAGACATCACCACAGATGGGTTAATAGTTTTCATGCTCTTCAAATTTATTACAGAGATAAGTTAGTTAGATGTGCAAGTGCTTTTGTTCAAAACTGGAATAATAAGTTATCCAATAAATATCTTACCTATAATCCAAAAAAAGTTACTAAAAGTTGACCCTTTTAGTAACTTTTTTTTGGATTATTGGCAAGATATTTATTAACACTAAAAGGGTCAACTTTTACATTTCCAGTGATTTCCGCTACTGTTTTCAACATTAATTATATAAATTAGAAAAAACATGTATATTTAACAAAAAAAGTAACCTTACCCTGGCAAGGCTGGTGAAATGTTTTGTTCTCCGTGTTTTCAATCTTAATGCAGTTATGTTCTTCTGTGGTGCCAGGGAATGATCCAAATATTTCATACACATACGTGATAAGCAATTCAATTACACGAGTTTGGTGAATGGTATCCACAAGAGAACTGAGTGATGCACTGCCTTCACTGGAAAGACAGGAAAATATACTAAGAGGAACTACATACTTACATTAACAAAAATATAATAATTTAAGATCAGAATTGTTGAGGAGGCTCCCATCCTGCAGTGAGTTGATAATGGCTGCAGTTTACTTTTTTTATTTATTATTATTATTATTTTTGGAGTAAAATGAATTAATTTTGGAGTTCCTGTTTAAAAAGCAAAGAAATTTTCAAAAGACACAGTAGTGTCCAACTCTACAATAACCATAAAACGTAATCCATTTCCTCTTGTTTTCTAATTTCTTTTCTAACTTATTTTCTTCTTCTTACCTCATAACTTCAGGAACTGATTTCTGAGTAAAAAAGTTCATATGCACATGGGTCTGATTCTAAATAAGCTTGTTTGTTTTTGTTTTTTTTTTTAGGAGCATTAGCAACTAAGGCCATATTGCTCCGGAGATAGCGGTGGTCATTCTCTAACCTTTCCGCATCCTCCGTATTTGGTGGTCACGGGCTCGAGTTCCAGTAAAGAAGCATGTGCTACGCACTGCTGCTCCTGCCCACCTGGTTACGGAGGCGCCTCTAAATAAGCAGTTATATCTGTAGATTCTCAGCAATACACCACTACACTCACAACACATGTGCCTGAACAACCTTGATTGAACTAAATCTGACAAAACACAAACAAATAATAAAAAATAAATAATAAAAGATAAATAAGAATAAGTAAATGTACCTAGTATAGGATGAACAGGCATTTATAGTGTTTCTGGAAATTGTCTTGGATTTCATTGTTTTGTCCTGGTGTTGCAAAAATTATAGTTATACAGTTATTGTCAGTGACTCTACTGTCAGGGAGATGGGGAATATAGTATGCAAAACGGAGAGGTGGAAAAGGACCAGGCTATGTCTGCCAGGGGCAAAAGTTGATGATGTTATAGAGCAGATATCATCTTTTAAGAGCACAAAAAATGATATTGTTGTACCCGTTGGTTAGTGCCAACGTGTACAACAATATCACCTTATACAACAATATGACCTTAAGAGTAAGAGATCTGCAGATTTACTTAACAAGTACAGGTCAATGCTGATAAAAAGAAGCAAGTTAGGGTTAAAATTGAAAGTGTCTGCAATTCTGCCCAGACACGATAGGAGGGAGTATATGATGAGAGCCTTGTCAATCAATTTGGCCCTGGAGAGATTGTGCAAGGCTCATGGGGTAGAATTTTTTTTCTACCCCGTGAATTTTAATCTTGGAAACTACTAGGCTTTTCATACCAACTAAGAAATACTGTTCAAGGTTTAGGCCTAAATGGATATCGGATGAATTAATGAGGATCGTGGCAGAGAAGAAAAATGCATAGAATGCATATAAATTATCAGGTGACACAGAACTTATAACAGATATAAGCTAGTTTATAAACAAGTAACAAAGGAAGTTAGGCAGGCGAAGGCAGATTACGAGGAATCTTTGGCAAAGGACACAAAGAAAAACAGCAAAGAGTTCTTTAGAAGTAAACTCTAGAAGGAAGGGGATGAATCAGATGGTACACTTAACACAGATGGTTTGACTACTGATGATAAGTGGACCAATCTGATTCATCCCCTTCCTTCTAGAATTTATATAAGTAAAGAACTCTTTGCTGTTTTTCTTTGTGTGAATACCATTTAGCTGATAAACTGAATGAGTATTTTGCATCTACATTCACACATGAAGAGTTATTCAAGGAGGAGAATGCCAGAAGTTTATCACACTCTAACAGGAATCTAAGTGATTTTGTGATAACTAAGAGCAAAGTGAAGGAGAAATTGTTGAAGTTAAACATAAAAAAGGCACCTGGGGCAGATGGAATCTGTCCAGTTATAATGAAAGGGGCAGTAAGGGAAGTAAGCAAACCTTTAGCCATAATTATGAGAGCATCCTTACAGTCAGGGGAGGTCCCCATGGAAACAAATAATTATAGACCTGTTAGTTTAACTTCTGTTCTGGGGAAAATAATGGAATCACTGGTTAAAGAGGTGATACAGGATCATTTAGACAAGACAGTAGCAACAGTTCAGACACAGCATGGGTTTGTTAAGGGAAGTCGTGTCTGACAAATGTGATTGGATACTACAATGTGGTCACAAAGGAACTGGATGCTAAAAATAATTTTGATATCATATACCTGGATTTCAGGAAAGCTTTTGATACTGTTGCACATGGAAGACTGCTGTACAAAATGGAGAGGTATGGCATTAAGAGCAAGTTGCTGTAATGGATAAAGGGATGGTTGAGTGGGAAATGGCAGAGAGTGGTAATAAACGGACACTGCTCTATGTGGACTAATGTTATTAGTGGAGTCCCCCAGGGTTCGGTGCTGGGCCCATTGTTGTTTTGTGTATTTATCAATGATATTGATGAAGGTATATCACGCTTAATTGGAAACATGAATTTAATTATGGATCAATGTAATCAATTAAAATAAAAAAAGAACAATACCTGGTGCGTAATAAAGTTGGCCCAAATACAATGCCCAAATTGCTGGGAGGCATGTTGTTATGAATAGAATGTTCTGACACCCTAAAAAAAAAAAATAAATAAAATAAGAAAATAATGTGTTCACTTTATATGTTTATTTTAATTAAATGCTTTTATTTAGAAACTAAAGCACACAAATTTTTCTAATTAGAATAAATTTAATATTTGGTTAAATCCAAAAAATTAATATGCAAAAACAAAAAAACACAAGATGTAATTCAAAGTAGTTTTGCAACATTTTTAAGCCTATAATTCTGAGAATTTTGAACTTGGTAAAACATAACAAATGCTGATTGAAAGCATTAGCATTATCATTAGTAGAGGCATATGATGCAAGAAAGCAAGCTTATACAGGACTAGCCAAAATAAAAAAAATAAAAAAACCTTCCCATTTCACTCATCCATTCACTCCAAATGTTTGTCTAGTTCTGCTTTGAATTTATTTAAGCTGTCAACTTCTATAATGACAGATGAAAGTTTGTTCCAGCAATCAACCACCCGCTGGCTAAGGCAAATTTCCGCACATCTATTCTATTCTACAACTGTCTTTCCTCAATTTGAATTTATGTCCTCTCAGGCAGTTAATCTGGGCAAAAGAAAGAATCCCATCAGCATTGAGCTTGCTCAAATCATTCAAGGCCTTATACACATCAATCAGATCACCTTGCAGGTGCCTAGTCTCCAGACACTGTAATTTGCAAAACTTAAAGCCTTTCTTCATAACAGCAACCTTTTGCTCCATTCGATAATCTTGTTGCCCTTCTGTGTACTTGTTCCAGCAGCTCTACATCCTTCCTAAAATAAGGCCTCCAGACCGGTATAAAGTACTCAAGGTGAGGTGTGGTGTGACGTGACCATTGTCTTATACAAAGGGATAATCACCTCCTTATCCCTGCTAGAAAAATTCCTGTATATCATTGACAAGACACAATGAGCTACCCTTGCAGATCATCTGCACTGATAAAAAAACTTCATACCTGACCGCACAATTATCCCCAGGTCCTTTTCATTCTCTACCACTTTGAGTGTTGTACCATACAGTTGATATATATTACTATGGGGTTACTGTTGTCCATATGAAGCACTTTACATTTGTCAATGTTAAACTTCAGTTGCCACCTCTCAGCCTATCTGCTCAACTTTTCTAGATCATGTTGCAGTAGCATAGTGTCATTACTGTCATTAACAAATCTGCCAACCTTCGTATTGTTTGCAAACTTAGACATTAAGCCTGATATATCATTATCAATATCATTAATAAATACAGAAAACTACTAATAACATTAGTCCATGAAGAGCAGTGTCCATTGATTACCACTCTCTGTCTTCTCCCACTCAACCATCCTTTATCCATAGCAGCAATTTGCCCTTAATGCCATACTGCTCCAATCTGTACATTAGTCTTCCATATGCAACAGCGTCAAAAGCTTTCCTAACATCCAAGTACAGTGGATGATTCTGGTTATTTGGGACACATCGGGATAATGCATTTTTGCCTGATTAAGTGGTTGCCCCAGTTATGCAAAGTTTCACTTAAATAGCTAAAAATACAGTGGACCTCGGCTTTAGTATTTATTCTCTGTAAGATCAAATCACTTTACAATGGACACTCCATAACAGAAAACCATTCACTATATGATATGTAGTAAGTGCCGGTCAATGTGATCACGTTTGTGAATTGAATTTAAATTCTATTAAACAGTGATTCTAATAAGCGAAAATAGGAGGAATATTATTCACAGGCTATAAAAGTACATATATATTAAGCACGAATTTACACTTTATTACCTTACCAATTAAAAAATTAAATGGAAATGAAATTAAATGAACATGAAAATTGGAAGCATATTTTCCACAGGTTAGCAAAATAAAAATAAATTTACACTTATGTGCATAGCTTAATACTTACTCTAATATGTACATACTAACTATTTAATATTTCTGTTCACTGACATTTGGGAATTTTAAAATTTAAAACAGCAAAAAAAGATAAGCAATCGATAACAAAAAACACAGCTCAAAAAGTGCAACTAACACGATATGTGCAAGTGAGAATGGAGTAACAAGTTACAAAGCTTAAAAAATAGGAATGAAGAGAAGATTCTGAAAATTTATTTATGTTTTTTATATGATTGAAGATTTCATGGAAGGGGAAACACATTTCACCATAATAATGTAAAAATCCACAGAATTCCAGGTATTGGTATTATCGAAAATTCAATAAGATCGAGTTTACTATCGGTTTATAATAGATCGTGCTAAAAGAAAAGCCCAATAAACTGGAAACTGCTAATTGTTTTTATTGTTTTATGTTTGTGACCTCCAGAAATCCGACTGGACCATGTGGTATGGCCGAAGACAATCGTAGGGTAATATCGAGTGCTGCAGTCTTCTGCCCTGATTAAATGGCATGAGGTTTACTCCGTAGCTGAGTGGTCAGGAGCGGGAGTGCAGCGGCACACGCTCTTTGAGAAGACCGGGGTTCAAGCCCCTGACTGCTAAATACGGTTGATCTGCCAACCCGCACTGGACCAGCATGGCAGATTATGGTCTATTTCCCTCAGCATGAATTGTTGAGGAGGCTTCCATCCTGCAGTGGGTTGATAATGGCTGCAATTTACTTTTTTTGTCCAAATTAAGTGACGAAACTCTGGCTATTTTCTTGATTAGGTTCTGTTCTTTAAGATTTGTTCCAAATAAATGGCTACCCCGATTAACCGCTGGCCCAAATAATTGGAATCCACTGTATATGCAAAATTATTATTTTTTTGCATTCAGTTCCTTTGTGACCACATAGTATCCAATCAATTTGGTCATACAAGACTTCCCTTTAACAAACCCATGCTGTGTCCGAAATATAACTGGTCTTGTCTAAATGATCCTGCATTGCTTCTTTAACCAGTGTTTCCATTAATTTCCCTGGAAGAGAAGTTAAACTAACAGGTCTGTAATTACCTGTGTCTCCCTTTGATCCTCCTTTGTGGATTGGGATCACATTTGCACATCTCCAGTCCATGGGTATCTCTCCTGAGTCCAAGGAAGCTCTCATAATTATGGCTAAGGGTTTGCTTACTTCCTTTGCTGCCTCCTTTAATATAACTGGATAGATCCCATCCACCCTAGGTGCCTTTCTTATGTTTATCTTCAACAATTTCTCCTCCACTTTACTCTCAGTTATTAGAAGATTATCTAGCTTACTGCCAGAGTTTAATACACCTCTGGCATTCCTCTCCCTGAATAACTCCTCATGTGTGAATGTAGATGCAAAATATTCATTTAGTTTGTTAGCTACCTGAGCAGGATCTTCAACAGTTGAACCATTGATATCAAGTGGACAAATCTGATTCATCCCATTCCTTCTAGAGTTTAGAGTTTTTCTAGAGTCTTTCAGGCAACCATATAGTCACCTTTATGAAAGCAAAAATCCACAATGGTAGTTACCTTTTTGAGTAAATCCCACATTAGCTCACTGTGATCACTGCCACCTAGTGGTTCCTTTATCGCAGATTCTTAATGCATGAAGAATCACTACTGATAATCAAATCAAGAGTATTACTCCCTCTGGTTACCTCCCAAACACATTGCTGTAGAAAACAATTATCCAATAAATCCACAAAAACTTTGCTAGTGTGCGAGTGACCAACTCACAAGTTCCTGTCAATATCTGGGAAATTAAAATTCACCATTATAAGACAATCTCATTTACTGGCCCACTCTATTTCTTTGTACAGTTGTTCATTATACTCATCAGAGTCATTAGGCCGATAACACACTCTACTTTCCATTTTGCTTTCCCAGTGCTTATGTCACACCAAACTGACTCGACACTGCACTGTGCACTGGCTGCACTTCCTTAGATTTTGTTTGTTTCTTAACTAATAGCATAACCTCTCCTCCCTTCCTGTCCTGTCTATCTTTTCTGCACACATTGTACTCATCTAACACAGACCATGTATTTACTTGTTCTGCAATGACTCCCAAATTTCAATTCTGCATTCCTTATACTTGTGTGACATCCCAACAATATCTGCCTTTGATGTTTTGACCAACACCTCAAATTCGTGAAATTTATTTATTAAACTCCTAGCATTGGTGTACATGCAAGGATACATGCACATGTTCTTATTCTTAGCTACCCTAATACAGACCATGTATTTACTTGTTCCGCAATGACTCCCAGCAGTCTCTGAAATCCCTGCACCTTGTTTTCCAGGCTGATACTCATTCCAATAGAAGTAGTGCAAGAATCACTTTCACCTCTGCCAGTGGCTAATGTTAATCCATTAGTTCAAGTAATTCCTTTAGCCAGAGTATGATTTGCATGCATTTTGAGTGCATGAGATTTCAGGCAGTTGAACTGTGTCCATGCCTTTGAATAGACAATGCAGTTGCTGGCATTTTTGCGATGTTTCCAGGTTTGATGGAGCCGTTGCTTCGGCTGGAAACTCATTTTGAGTTCTGAAATCCACCAAAGTCTAGTATGTGGACTAATTGTGATTCTTTTAGAGGTAGCATGTATGGCAACCATGTTGAATCAGTTTGTGATAATGTTCACAGCTAGTTCTGGGTCACAGGTCTAGCTTTTTCACCCTGAATTTTAACATGGAGCAAAAAAAAAATGTTTTTTTTGCTGGCCAGTGTAAAATTTGCTCAATATGCTCTAAAACATGTATATTCTAAGGTGCTCAGTTTATTCTGAATACTTTACTATTGACATTTCTTATTGTAGAATTAGCTATGTCAATTTCTTATTGACATAGCTAATTCCATCTTTTCCTTTTTCTTCCAAATGAATGTCATTTGTAAAAACAGTTATATGCATCAGCTAATCAACACATTTTGCAGTTCAGCTCCTGACTCACAACTAATTTCGTAAAATTTAAACATCTCTACAGGCAAAACAAAATACATGATTATTAGTTTACTGTGGTTGGTAGTGGCTATAAATTTAGATTATACTACATTATTGAGAGAGAGAGAGAGAGAGAGAGAGAGAGAGAGAGAGAGAGAGAGAGAGAGAGATGAGAAGTTAGTGTAATCCTTAATAGAGAAATGTTATCTTATCTAGAAATCTGACTATTATCGAAGATGAGCAGAGGAACTGCAACCTCCTTTTTCAGGGAAATAAGAAAGGACTGAATTTTAGAAAGACTGAAGTAGGGATTAACTAAATTTTCTTATCCATTAGAGAAATACATAGAGAATCAGTATTTAAGAAATAAGTGGTAGATATTCAAAAAGGTCAGGCTATTTCAGCTGGATAGGGTTTCTCAAAGTGGTAGGTGGAATGTAGTGTGCAATCAGTAAAATTATGGATAGGATTTGATTCGGTTTTTATGGTGCAAGGACGACTAAGGCTATGATGTGCCAAGACTGTGGATAGGATTTCCAGTTAGTGCAAAGGGGTCATTAATATGCAAGAGGGGGGAAAAGAGTGGGAGAAAGAACTGAATCTTGGGGGGGGGGAACACCAGCATTAGTGGAAAAGTTAGAAGGTAGAGTAGAGTGTGGTCTATTATCACCTGCAGTGAGTGGTAAGAAAAAACTGGAGACTCAATTGCAAAAAAAAAAAAAGTTGTCAATCCATAAAACCATATATGACCATACTGAGGCCCAAACTAAATAGCTGCTACTTAATAATTCCTGGGTAGAACAATTAATGCTGACAAGAGTCAGCAATCCTGCTCAGATAAAATAGGAGGGAGTACATGATGAAAACCTTGTCAACCAATTTGGCCTGAGAGATACTATGGAAGGCTCATGTGTAGATTTTTTCTCAGTGGTCTGTGCTTGTTAATAGATGAAATTGTTTTTACAGAGATGAGATGCACTTAAACAGAAAGGGTGCAAGAACATTTGCTGATGATATTGAGGCAGTGTCGGATAGGTCACAAAAAAGAAGAAACAGTCTTGGGAGAACCTAGTCTCCACTGTTGGAAATACTGACTTTGGGGAGTTGTATACAAAATAACAACCAATAAACCCCAGAGGGGAGGTGATAACAGCCATCAAAACACCCATGGGAACCTACACCAAGATGTGGCATGAATCAGTAAATCAAAAATTCTGGATGTTACCTTTCTTCCTCAAATGGTTCCTAACTCCGCAGAACAGTTCCAGCTCTGCGAGGAGAACAACAAATACAAACCTGCTCTCCAGGCGCCCCTTTTCACTCATACAGAACTCCTTCTGGCAGTGAACAAATTGTGAAACAGGAAAACACCAGGAACGGACTACCTTGTATCTGGACCTTATCTTAAATTTATTTAATCACTGCCTCTCTACAGGCCACTTTCCTCATAACTGGAGATTGGCAAAAGTCAGACTCATAATGAAAAACCCAAGCAAGCCACAAGACCTCCCCGAGTCATATAGACCGATTGCACTACTCTCAGTAATCAGCAAGCTCTTTGAGAACCTTCTCTATAATAAAATTGAAAGTCACTACTTTACTGCGGGCCTCTCCTCCCTGAACCAGTTTGGCTTCTGGAGGGAGCGCTCTGTGGTTGACGCTTTTGAACGCATAACAGATGCAGCCCAAAACTGCAACAAAAAGAATTTTCTGGTCACTTCCATTGACTTTTCCAGGGCGTTTGACTCACTTTGGTGGCCAAGTGTCCTCAGCAGACTCAAGGAGGCAAATATCCCGGGCAATCTATATGACTGCATACAAACCGATCTCTCTCTCTGACAGAATGGTCACTGTAACTACTCCCTACTGCCAAGTCACCTGACTTGGCAGTAGGGAGTAGTTACCTGTTCATCAAAGTAGTGGCCCCAGCACAGGGCTCTGTGCTGGGGCCACTACTTTGGAACCTTGTCCTGGACAGTTTCCATGGCCTGGACCTTGATGGAGTAGATACCCAAGCATACGCAGATGATCTTGTCCTCATGCTACAGGCGGGCAGCAGAGCACAGATGGAAGCTACTGCAAACCAGGCCATTGACAGACTACAGAAATGGGTCAGTCTCAACCACCTGAGAATTTCCTCAACCAAAACTTCCTCGATACTCCTGAAAGGTTCTCTCGACATACGCAGGCCACTGCAAATCAAGATACAGAATACCACAATAAAACTAGCAACAGAACTGAAGCATCTCGGACTTACCCTTGACAAGAACTTATCTTTCACCCCACATCTTGTACATCTGCAGAAAAAAATTAAGAGGTACTCAGCATTTATTGCCAGAGTTACTCGGAAGAATTAGGGCCTAAAGAAAAGGACACTCTCCCTCTTTTATAAAGCCATATTTATCCCAGCCCTCTCATATGCTGCCGGTGTCTGGTTTAAAAAAGCTACCACGGCAGTCAATAGGAGAAAATTAGAGACTATACAGCGCTCCATCCTAACCATCTCAAGGGCATGCTGTACTGTGAGCTCGCACGTGCTGCAGGTCCTAGTGGGCTGTCTCCCCCTAGACTTGGAAATCATCTGTTGTGGCCTACTCTACCACCTTTCAAAGGAAAGAACAGTAACTTGTATTGGTTTCACCACCAACCCAATCAATAACACTGTAACAGAGAAGAAACGCCTTACAACCTTCCTTGGACAAATCTGGCAATCCAGATGGACAGACTCAACCAAGGGCGCTGTGACCCGGAAATTTATCCCTGACATTCTGCAAGTCTACCCACATCAACCACTCTGGTTCTCACCTGGCCTCTACACAACTTTTCTGCTTACAGGGTACGGATCCTTCAATGCAAAATTGGCCACCTTCAGTATTGTTGAATCGCCACTATGCCACTGCGGTGAGGAGCAAAACTGGAAGCATTTAATGTACGATTGCCCCCCCCCCCTCTATGAAGACCTCCGTTGCCATCTCATCACAAATATCCATTTCAACCCAAAGGATCAGGAGCACCTCATACTGCTGGAGGAGGACCATTACCGGGCTCTTTCACAATTTGCCCAAGAGATGTTTACCAGACTAAGGACCCCTACTGTTTAACCTGAAAAAAAGCAAACAGACACAAGACAAACCACTGATTACCCACTAGTGAATTTCAAACACCACCAACTCGCAGGACCGAAAACACTGCACGTAATCACACTCACTAATTACTATGAAAGGACTAAAAGAAGACACCTACATCAAGAACAAGAAGAATTGTACTAGAAGACAACATCCCAAACTCAGACCTGCATCTCAAGGATAAAAAAAAAAAAAAATACTGGACTGAACCATGAATGACATGGCGGCTACACTGCCCAATGCCAATATTGGCGATCTGAACTGGACTCTCTTGCCTGGTTCCCCTTTTAACTC
Organism: Mastigoproctus giganteus; assembly: GCF_048544385.1. NCBI lineage: Eukaryota > Metazoa > Arthropoda > Arachnida > Uropygi > Thelyphonidae > Mastigoproctus > Mastigoproctus giganteus. The sequence goes on along the minus strand of NC_143585.1, from coordinate 139,218,200 downwards.
CCCTTCCCTTGGCAGGGGGAGAGCAGATAGGCCCCGTCTCTTCTCCTCCCCACCCACTCTATCTGTGTGCCAGTGAACACCTGCCTGGCTTATGCTTGTTAACAGGAGAGACTGTTTTTACAGGGATGGGATACACGTAAATAAAAGGGGGGGGCAACAATATTTGCTGATGCTATCAAGGCAGTGATAAGTGCGTCGGAAAACTGCTAGTTTGGGGGTACATAGACACAGATTAACTAGAGCCTCATGCAGAAGTGAAGGTGATTCTCATACTGCTTCTATTGGAACATTTAGCAGCCTGGAAAGCAGGATGTTGGGATTTCAAGCCTTGCTGTGGGATTGGATGCACTTAAATAGAAGGGATTCAACAATATTTACTGATATTGTACAAATTGGAGCAGAATGGTATAAGTTGTTACAATGGATAAAAGGATGGTTAAGTGGGAGAAGACAGAGGGTGGTAATCAATGGGTGCTGCTCTTCGTGGACTAATGTTATTAGTGGAGTCCCACAGGGTTTGGTGTTGGGTCCACTGTTGTTTTGTATATTTATCAATGATATTGATGAAGGTATATCAGGCTTAATGTCGAAGTTTGCAGTGATACAAAGGTTGGCAGGGTTGTTAATGACAGTAATGGCAGTATGCTACTGCAACAGGATCTAGATAATTTGGGCAGATGGGCTAAGAAGTGGCAACTGAAATTTAAACTTGACAAATGCAAAGTACTGCATATGGGTAGAAGTAACCCCAGAGAAACAAACGTACCAACCGTGTGGTACTACACTTAAGGTGGTAGAAAATGAAAAAGACCTGGGAGTAATTGTGCAGTCAGATATGAAGTTTTCTGAGCAATGCAGACAGGCTGCCAGGGCAGGTCATGGGGTTTTGTCAATGGTATATAGGAATTTTGCTAGCAGGGAAAAGGAGGTGACTGTCCCTGTGTATAAGGCAATGGTCAGGCCACGCCTTGAGTACTGCGTACAGGTCTGGAGACCTCATTTTAGGAAGGATGTAGATTTGCTTGAGTGTGTACAGAGAAGGGCAACAAGATTGGTGAGACAAATGAAGGGATCCTCTTACCAAGAGAGGCTTAAGTTCTGCAAACTGCAGTGGCTGGAAACTAGGCACCTGCGTGGTGATCTGATTGAGGTGTATAAGGCCTTGAATGGGTTGAGCACGCTGAATTCTGATGGGATCCTTCCACTTGTTCAGATTACGAACCTAAGGGGGCATAAATTCAAATTAAGAAAGGACAGATGTAGAATAGATGTGCGGAAATTTGCCTTTAGCCAGCGGGTGGTTAATTGCTGGAACAAACTTCCATCTGTCGTTGTGGAAGTTGATAGGTTGAATAAATTTAAGGAGGAACTGGACAGGCATTTGGAGGGAATGGTGTGATTTTTTTTTTTTTTTTTTTTGGCTGATGCTGCAAAAGCTCATTACACTTGCTTTCTTGCATCAAATGCTACTACTACTACTGATGCCATCAAGGCAATGTTAATTCAGTTGGAAAACTGCTGTCTTGGGGGAGATATACAGACCAAAAGATTAATAGCATCTGCAGGCAGAGGTGCAAGTTAATCTTGCACTGCTTCTACTGGAACATGCAGCAGATTGGAAATCAAAGTTTCAGGGATTAAATTATTATTATTATTAATAATAATAAAAATTGTAACAAACTTGTACAAAAAAATGAGATTTTATGTGTACTTTTTCTACTACATTAAGAATAAGTTAAATCTTAGAACAAAAGTTACCTTATTTTACGCATTAGTGGACTCCCAACTCAATTATTTAGTAAATATATGGGCACGAGCAAATAAAACAGAAATAAGGGCAATAAACAACTTAATGAATAGGATTCTGAAACTTTTAATGGGGACAAACTCTTGGAATGACCTGAACAAGAGAAGGCAATTTTTGTTGAAACATAAAATACTGTATCCAGTTCAAAAACTGAAGTTAAATCTATTCTTAAAAAATCTTAACACTATTTTTGAAGAGTCGAATCTGCAAAGAAATGTCTCACAAAATTTAAGGAACCCAAAAGCAATTACTTTGCCTCACCCTAGGATACTAAATAGATTTGGAGATAGGCACACAATGAATATAATAAACAACTTGTTGGCTAGCATTGATTTCAGGCTCAGAAGTTACCCCATCTCCAAATTAAAATTCCTAATAAGAAAATTCTTGATACTCAGTGACACAGTATATTATAATTGATATGCAGATAAACTACTACCTCTGTTTACAGTGTGGAATATACTATGTGTAGTGACTTCATAGTCTTTTCTGTAAGATAACAAATTTGTACAAAACTGTTGTAAAGGAAGAATTACAACTTGTCAAGAAATTTACTTTTCTTAACAAGTTCATTTATTGTAAACGAATTCTCTTGGTAAATAAAATTGTATTGTATTGTAAAAAAAAAAAAAAAAATAAAATAATAATAATAATAATAAAAGGCTAATAATAATAATAATAATATTATTATTATTATTATTAGCCTTATAGTGCAAGGAAGCCTGGGGCTTATGCCGCACCAGCCAAAAAAAAAAAAAAAAAAATTCTGAGTTACCCTAGAGAGAGAGAGAGAGAGAGAGAGAGAGAGAGAGAGAGAGAGAGAGAGAAGTAGGAAGGAGTCACGAAGAAAGAGAAGAATGATGACATCCAGCTCAGGACCCTGGGTGTGCAAAGCATATACTCACCAGATGTGAGCCTTAAACAGGTGCAATATGTACAGGCGACCCCCCCGTATAACACAGTACTTCTACAACACGGTTTCGCTCTAATATGATTGATAAATTGCGGCAATCCTAACACGGTACTTATATAACACAGATTCGCTCTAACATGGTTAGAGAATTTCGGTAAACCTTGCATAAAGTGTATTTTTAAGCTTTTGTGTGGGGAAAACCCTGCTGTTATGGTGGATGTAATTTTTCAACATTTTTGCGCTTTTGACTCGCTAGTCAAAAAAAAATTATTGAGAAATCTTTGTATTTTATTTTGTTGGGAAATTCCTGTGTAATGTTGTTGTTGTTATTTGGTTTTTAGGAGCATTAGCAACTAAGGCCATATTGCTCCGGTGCGGTGGTCATTCCCTGACCTTTCCGCATGCTCCGTATTTGGTGGTGACGGGCTCGAACCCCGTCTAATCAAGAAGCATGTGCTACGCACTGCTGCTCCTTCCCACCTGGCTACGGAGGCGCCTTCCCGTGTTATGTTCTGTGCTATTGAGCTTGTAGAAAAATCTCGATTTCAAAGTTCTATCGGTGCAATAGGAGAACTTGATATGTCAGTAGGAGGGGAATATTTTGATGGTGTGACTACTGACCTGGTGGGCAGCACAGTTGATGAAGGGAGGAATTTTTATGGATCTTTTTCACAACATAACCAAGTTAGTTGGGCAGCATGGTTTTTTCCTCCTGGAAACTCGGGTTTTTCGTCCAGCAAAACAGAAAATCAACCTCAGGACACACGCAATTTATAGACAATATACACAGAGTAACATGGCTTTAGTCGCTGATGCTCCTAAAAAAAATTGAAAAAAGATATGATTGCTGAAGATGTTCAAAAATTACTGGTAGAAGAAGAGGTCGGCAGAGCGGATTTGGTGGAAATGGCATCGGAGGTTAACCAAATAAATTCAGATGATAATAGTGCAGATGAAAATTCTAAACTTCCTAATTTTACACTAAAAAGCACAGGGGAAGGCATAAAGTCAGCTGAGCAAAGAGAATCTCAATTTTTGAATGCAGATTCTTGAATGAAATGAGCCCAAAGTTCAAAAGGGAGCTTCAAAAATGCTTAGTTCCATATGATGAAATCGAACAAAGATTTATCAAGCAAAAGCAAACAAACCCAGATTACTGGGTTTTAAAGACACACGAAATCTATAATGGTGTATTTTTTTAATTTTGTTAACATTTTTTTAACAAAATAATGTATTTTTGTTAGCTTTTAGAACGTAATCCCCTTTTTGTACTTTTTCTTAATCCCATATAATATGGTTTTGCACAACACAACATTTTATCGAATCCTAATAACCGTGTCACAAGAGGGTCACCTGTACTTGCTTGCACATTAATGCTAGGAGCAGAGTAAATAAATTTGATGAATTTGAAGTACTCGTTAAGTCATCAAATGCTGAAATTGAGAAGATATATCAAAGCCATGGTGTCACTCAGAGATAAAGGATGCAGAATTTGAATGTGGAGAGTACAATGTGTAAGGGTAGACATCACAGGAGGAGAAGTCATGCTCTTAGTTAAGAAGCATATAAAATTTAAGGCAGTGCATCCAATTGATATGGATGGCCAGTGCAATGTTGAATGTTTGGTGTGACAGAAGAAGAGCAGGAATGTGTTACAGGCCTAACAATTGATAACCCACAAGTGCAGGATACTGACTGGCATTTGAGGATTAGGCACTCACACAGCAACAACACTTTTGTGGATTTATTGAATGACTATTTTTTCCACCAGCATGTTAGAGAGGGAACAAGAGAAAGCAATACTCTTGATCTGATTATCAGCAGCAACTCTTCATGCATTAATAATGCAGATAATAGATCCACTAGGTACCAGTGATTACAGTGTACTAATGTAGGATTTACTTGAAGATGTAACTACTATCAAGGGTAAAGGTAATTGATTTTGTTTTTGTAAAGGTGACTGCAATGGTCTCAGGTTTTTAACTTCTTTTTAGTAGGAATAATCAACAATGTTACTATTAATAAATTCAAAATGGAAGGCATTCAGGGGTATAACTGTAGAAGCTACAATTCTTTTTATACCAACTAAGAGATACTAAAAGAGCAGACTTAAATGGTTGTGCAGAAAACAGTCATCCAGAAAATCTAATAATGTTCTGCTACTGAGTGAGTTACCAACCAACAGGTTTTCCACTAATACTGGAACTGCAGCAGGTGGCTTTCAATAAATTACTTAAAAAGTTATGAAATATAATTATAATAGGAGAAAACTTGGAATCACTGCGATTACTCTCATAAGAAAATCAAACTGATGAGAAATTATATATAATATTATCGTATACTCATAGTATATATATCTATCTATTTTACCTGTGTAAATGGTGTATCAGATATGCCAAAGTAGTAAAATGTACAGGAGGAAGGTTCTGGATTAACTTTCGAAGCTCATCGACTGCTTCTGTTTCTGCACGGCATCGTTCATCTCTTACAGAAGGATAATCCTATAACATTTTGACCAAGAATAGATAACAAAAAAAATTAGAAAAAAACTGCGCTATTGAATATTATAATTGCTATGATCATAGGCATATAAGATGACTACTTAGATTTCATATTAAATTTTTAACTAAATTAAGTGATAATTTTAACTAAATTACCTGGTCTCAGAAGATGCAGTTGGGGTTTTTAACCTCTCCCCCTATTATTTCGATTTCATCAACGTGCACAGTGCCTAAATTCCTATGATGCAGTAACAATGAAATTTTATACAGAACAGAGGAATTTTTTTTTTTTTGTCGATAGTTTATTATCCTGCTTTGGTCCAAATAATTCACACAAATTATCTGAAGTGTGGATGTGTCCCATCATGGTGGTACCTCGTATACTTAAAAACACTACATTATTCAAAAATATGATAGAAATAAGATATCTGCTTAAATATTACCTATATACAACAATGTTTTTCTGCCAAGGATAAGTGATTTTCAACAAATTGGTATGTAATATTATGTCAGGTAACTTCATGTAACTTCATCCTTTCAAGGATAACTTCATATATGAAGTTATCTGACATGGGATATGACATTATCTGAATATGCTGGGATGGTTTTCCAACGGCTCAATAAAATTAATTTAAATACAGTGACAATGTGCACAGCTGTGGAAATGGACATGTTTTTGTAGCTTCTATCATTGGTTACATCTTTCAGATATACAATTTCATTTTATAAAAAAAAAAATCCTTGCAAAAAACATCTCAGAAAAGGTTTTCAATCATTTTTTCGTATATGAAGTACAATATGAAGTAAGCCAATGATATACATATATGAAGGCTGCTCTGAAACTAATGGTTTTTTACAAAACATTAGTTTTGGTTTCTACTAATTTTTTTTTTGCATACCACTGTAGATATGCCAATTTAAACTGTATGTTATCTACTTCAAGTATTACATTTATATTTCCACATATTATATTACTGTGTGGAAATTACTATGATACAAAGGTTGGAAGGGTTGCTAATTAAAAAAAAAAAAAAACCCTTATTTCACCCATCCCCCCCGCGCCAAATGTTTGTCAAGTTTTGCCTTGACAAACATTTGGAGAAACTCTGGAGAAAAAATTGACAAACAAATATTAATAACTGTAATAACAGTATGTTGCTGCAACAGGATCTGAAAAAGTTGGGCAGATGGGCTGAGAAGTGGCAACTGAAGTTTAACATTGACAAATGCTAAGTCCTGCATATGGGTAGCAGTAACCCCAGAGAAATGTACCAAATACCAACTGGGTGGTATTATGCTCAGAGTAGTGGATAATGAAAGAAACTTGGCGGTAACTGTGCAGTCAGATATTAAGTTTTCTGAGCAGTGCAGACAGGCTGCCAGAGTAGGTCTTGTCAATGATATTACAGGAACTTTGGAAGCAGAGATAAGGAGGTGATTATCCCCTTGTATAAGGCAATGGTCAGGCCACACCTTGAGTACTGCATTCAGGCCTGGAAGCCTTATTTTAGGAAGGATGTAGAGTTGCTAGAATGAGTACAGAGAAGGGCAACAAGACTGGTGAGGGGAATAAAGGGGTGCTCTTAGGAAGAAAGGCTTAAGTTCTGCAAATTGCAGCTTCTGGAGACTAGGCACCTGCAAGGTGATCCGATTGTGGTGTATAAGGCCTTGAATGAATTGAGCAGGCTCAATGCTGATTGGATTCTTTCTCTTGCTCAGATTACAAATTTGAGGGGGCATAAACTGAAATTGAGGAAAGACAGTTGTTGAATAGATGTGTGGAATTTTTCTTTAGCCAGTGGTAGTTGATTACTGGAACAAACTTCTATATGTCGTGGAAGTTGATAGCTTAAATAAATTCAAGGCAGAACTAGACAAACATTTGGAACGAATGGATGGGTGAAACGGGAAGGGTCTTTTCTTTCTTTTTCTTTTTTTTTGGCTGATGCTGTATAAGCTTGCTTTCTTGCATCATATGCCTCTACTAATGCTAATGTATGTATATGCTTCGCCACTGAAACTACATCTCCCTCCCTCTCATAAAAGTTGCTGTCAGCCTCCAATAACTACTTCTTCATGGCTGCAAACCTTTTACAGCCATGAAGCAGCCACTGGTCCCACAAAAGCTATCCTTCATAGGTCCAAACAAGTGAAAGTCTAATGGCAAAAGGTTTGAACTGTATGGGAGGGGATGAGGAAGAACACTACACCCAAATGATGTAATAGTCTCACTTGTCACAAGTGCTAGTGTGGTCTGGCAGTCATGCCGAAAGAGAAATTTTACTTTCTTCTCTGGCCCCTAATCTTGCAATTTGTGTCTTCATTTTCTTCAGTATCTACATAAAATATGAGCAGAATTAATAGTTTGTCCCAGTAGCAGGAAACCCACAAGGAAAATGCTTCCCTTGTCCTAAAAAACAGAACACAATTTTTTCAGTGGATGGCTGGGTCTTGAAATTCTTCTTTATCAGTTGTTGTTGTTATTTGGTTTTTAGGAGCATTAGCAACTAAGGCCTTATTGCTCTGGGGATATGTGGTGATCATTCTCTGACCTTTCTGCATCCTCCGTATTTCGTGGTCATGGGCTTGAACCCCGGTCTAATCAAGAAGCGTATGCTATGCAATGCTGCTCCTGCCCACCTGGCTATGGAGGCACCTCTTTATCAGTGAGCCTTGAAATTCTTCTTTATCGGTGAATCCTTGTGTTACCACTCCACAGATTGGTACTTTGACTCCGGTTCAGAGTGGTGTACCAAGGTCCTATCTTCAATGATGATGCTATTCAGAAAACTATTACTTTTTGTCTCATACTATTCCAGAAGACCAGCATAAGTCTGCACACTTTGTTACGTGTGATCTGGCATTAACATTTGAAGAACCTACCTGGCAGACAATTTCCTATATCCCAGATTGTCCAGAATTCATTAGACTATTCACACCTTTTCACACATTTCCCGAGTCTTCACAAATCAGTTTATGCATTCTCTCTCTCTCTCTCTCTCTCTCTCTCTCATCTTCCACTAGTCTGCAGCATGAGGATAGCTGACTTGGCATTGCCTTCATACTATCAGCATCAATGACATATCTAACTCACCACCTACCTGTGCTCACATCAACCGTCATGTTCCCATAAATGTTCTTCAAACATCAGTGAATTTAAATGGGTGCAATGTTCTCTGCATCCAGGAACTCAATAACACTGCATGACACATGATATGCACATTAATGTAGTCTATCATTTTCCTCAACTATTATTAGCCCTACAACCTCGCATACAGTGTTGAAACTTGCAGGATATTGGCAGTAACACTTACCTGACACCAGGTAATTTTTACCTGACACCATTACATTTTGTATGCATTATCACATGAGCAAGAAAAAAACAAAAAATTAGAGGTATTTGTTTCAAAGTGACCCACATAAAATTAAGGGAGGACCAACGCAAACCAGTTTTTTACAGTAATATCATATTGTATATAACTTTCTACGATGGGGAAAATGTTTACTATTGTAAGTTACCTCACATTTTCTGTGAAGAGAAAAAATTCATTCTCTTTTATAATGACTTCTGACCTTGCAATTGCAATAAGGTTAGAAGTAAACTGTAGCTTTGTCTTCAGGGCTTACTAATACATTCAATTTTCACTGTAAACAGCTGGATTTACACCTAGACAAATAAGAGAAGTGTTAAGTGTCTAGAGTTTACAATTTTGCAGGGCCCATAATTATTGTTTCAGGTGTAATTATTTGAAATTTTTATTCAGAATTCTCTCCTCTGTAGGGACCTGTATACTGATATGTTGTTTACAACTCACAAATTTAATAAGCACTGGGAAAACAAAAATGGGAGTAGGAGTATGTTATAAGCCAAACAACTGTGATGAGTATAATAAACAGGCCAGTAAATCAAAATATCTTATAATGGGGAATCATTCAAGTTCCAGATAATGACTGGAACTTGAATGATCACTCACATAGCAGCATTTTTGAATTTATTGGATGACTGTTTTCACACTGGCATGTCAAGGTGCATTTACACCTACAACACTGTCCCAGAGTTTTGTTCTAGACAAATGTGCATGGAATGATTACAAATGTACAGACAAGGACATTCATGATTGGTTCTTTGATCAAATGAGTGAGAAGAAGTGCATCATTATTATGCAGGTGGCAATCCTTAAAATGGCAAAATTTACTTCATAAAGTTGCGTTTACTTCATAAAGTCACAGTATGTCCTTGGAGTTTCATACGTGCACATCATTTGGATACGTTTATCCAACTGATTTATCGATTGTGAGACTCTGCCTCACAATTTATAAATTAATTGGATAAATAAATTAATCTTATACTCGTGTACAATGTAAATTATAATTCACAAAATATTTATTTAAGCAGAATACCAAAGTAAAGTCAATATATTAAACATATTTATTAATTTTAGGCCTATTATAATGTAAATTAGAATCCACAAGGAATTTCTTAGCAAATTCGACAATTCAAGATTACAGATGCACATTAATAATAAAATCTTCATATTAATTAGTGAATCTTTAATCAATGTGCCATTTACATATGTGAAATTTGTGAAAAAAAAAAAAAAAAAAAAACCATTATCAAAGTATTCCAGTTAAAAGGAAAAGTACAGCTGTTTAACCTGTAATTCTGAAAACCATGATAGTGATTTTATATTCTAGCCTTTGATTAACAAGATATTGATTTAGGAAACAGAATCCAAGCTCAATTAAAACTGGGGTTAATTGTTTTACACATTCAAAAATGGGCTTCATTCATGAATCTTAAATCAATCTATGTGGCACATTATTTTCAAATCATAATAACTGGTATACATTCAACCAACCACACAGAAGAATCCCATTCCTTGCTGCTGAATTGACATAGATGGTGCATCAGCATTACATACTTTTCTGACCAAATTACGATAATGACAATATTACATTAGTTACAGTATTGAATGCCAGAAAAATTACATATGCATTACAGTTAAACAATGAATTATGGATGCCTGTACAAATTTAAAGAATAGAACTGATCATTAGTGGAATTTTGATCTAGAAAATATGCAATATAATAAAAGAAAGGATTTTCAGTATTTTACCTTGCCAGTTTAATTTGCACAGATGGTAGCCCACCAAGTGTTATCAACTTTCACATGTTGTTTCATTAAACCCATATGAAAATAATGATAAACTATGATACTTAAAGGAGATATACTAATATAAAATTGAAAACAATAAGATACAAACCTTCATAAATGTCATAAGATCATGAGTTTTCGTGATCTTTAATTAAGAGCTAAAACATTCTACAATTTAGTGGTGCTCATAAAACCTATGCAACTGCCTCTACTGTACCGAGAAGTCGTGCTGGTCAACTGCTATCTACATGTCCACAGGCATATTCCTGATGCAGACATTGGTTCTATTCAACCTGTTTTGTATTGTAAGCACACTATTAGAGAATTAGGAGAGATTGATTTTACCGATTTTTCTTTATCCTGGAAATTCAGCTGTTTCATAGAAATGAGTCGTCCACACTTTCACTAAATATCACTTCTCTCTGTTTACACAGTAGGTCCAAGTGATCCCTAAATCAGTTTCATTTTAGCTGCTGTGCAAGTAACTTTACAATGTCCAAGAGGAAATCCTTGAGTGTAGTGGGAAAAGTGGAAGTGCTTAATAGTGTAGATCAGGGCATTCAAAAGAAAGAAATCACTTTAAAATTTGGTATTGCCACCAGTAGTGTATCAACTATTTTGAAAAACCATGTTTTGATTCTCAAACTGTTTGAGAAAATGGGACCCAGTTGGAAGCATGGGAAATTATGCCTGTATGAAGATGTAGAAGAAGCTGTTTTTAAGTGGGTGAAGTTGATTCGAGACCAAAACATGCCAATATCAGGGCCATTAATACAAGAAAAGGCTATGGAGTACGCATCTTTTCTGGGGCATAAAACATTCCAAGCCAGTTCTGGTTGGCTGGACAAATTTAAAAAGCGTCACAGATTATGCAAAAAGAGTTATTTCTGGTGAAACTGGAGCTGTAATCGAAGAAGACTATGCCCATTAGAAGGAAACAGTTTTGAAAAGAATTATGGAGGGGGCCCAAAGAGATATTCAACATTGATGAAACAGGTCTATTTTTTAAATGTTTGCCAAACAAGACACTAACTTTTAAAGGTTATAAATGTTTAGGTGGTAAAAATAATAAGGAGAGAATTAGTCTTGGTTGGTGCAAATATGGCTGGTAATGAAAAACTGAAGCTATTGGTAATAGGTAAAAGAACTCCAATGTTTCAAAGAAGTAAAGTCGTTAGAGTGTTGTACTACAACTACAACAAAACAATCTTGGATGACAAGTGAAATTTTTGAACAGTGAATTTAAATTTTGATAGAAAGATGATGAAATAAAACATAAAAATCATGTTGATTATCGACAACTTCCCACTTTCACTCGGTAATTTCGAAACTTAAAAGTGTGTTTTCTTCCTTCCAAATACCTTGTATAAACTGCAGCCAATGGACCAAGGCATTATCAAGAATTTGAAAATGTGCTACCAAAAAAAAAAAAAATTATTCTAAGACTAGAAACCAACCAACCTATAGATTTGTGGATATGCAAATCAGAGTTGGCGAAAGTGTGGAGTTCAAGGTGTAATGGAAACAATTAAGAATTATTTTGAAAAGGCAGGTTTTGCTAAAATGTCAATTAACAGTGATGAGAGGAATGAACTACTACAAGATACTGAGCAATCATCTCCGGAAGAACTCAAAGCGAGAGGTTGGATCAGCGGAGAAATTGTTTTTGACAAATTTTTAGGAGTTGATAATGATGTCACAGTAGCTGAACATCCGAGTGACTCCAATATTTTGGAGAGTATTCAAAGACCTAGTGATAATATTGATGATGAAAATGAAATGAGGCCAAATGAAGGCAATATTAAATCTTCCAAACGTGAAATGTTATCAATATTTGAAACTTTGCGTCAAAGCCTTCAGTGTGAAGAAAATGTGCCAGCAAATATATTTGAGTGTTTAAACAAATGCGAACATTTTAAGAATGAAAATCCAGTGTACAACAACAAATAACCAAATATTTTACAAAATAATTCTTAAAAGTGTAATTTTATATTGTGCGCATCAATGTAAGTCATTTCTTAATATGTATGTATTAATAGATAAATTGTTTTAAAATGTTAGAAAATTTATTCATTCCCACTTATTTCTGATTTATTTTCCATCATTGAAAAGGTCATATTTCTTTATAACGAAATTTCTGTTTAATGAATTTTTTCAAGCAAATGATCAATTTCGTTATATAGAGGTCCGACCGTAAATAATTTTCTCTTTATATTATGAGATGGCTACATAGGATTACAGGAATTTATAAAAACTTTTTCATGTTTTCCATCGAGTAGACTACTTGGATGGATAGACAGCACTGATTAGAAAATCTGATAATTAATTTCATTATGTGATATTTGTGTTGTATATTAGATTATGATGAAATTTATTTTATTTTATAATTTTTTTTTGACTAAAACCCCAAACACAAGAGGTATTAGAACCTATAGTACTTAGTACCATGCATGGTTGAAAGTCAAGAACATGAAAGATATTTGCCGTTAGACTTGAACTTCTGTAGATTGTAATTTTCAGGAATACATATGAAGGAAGGTTGTTCCAGAAAACGGAAGTTGAATGAATAAATGAGGAAGGAGAAAAGTTAGTTCTGTGAGTTTTAAGCTGGACAATATCAGAATGTTGCCTGGTTGTGGCATGTGTTTGGGCTACTTTGGAAGAGAGAGAGTTGTAGTTGTTTTAGGGATTTATTAGGCACATCGGCAACTATGGCCATAGTGCGCCAGAAGAGAGATAGAGCGTCGACATTATAGGAGCAAATTCAGAAGAATGGTACCCATGGAAGTACCTACAGAAAAGGCATGCAGAAACAGAATGACTAAGAGACAGAGAGTGAAGATACCTTGTTAGAGATGGGTCATTAATTAACCTAACTTTCCTCCTTTGAATGAAATCTAGAAGAATGAGAGAGGAATTTAGGAACACAGCCCCAGATGTGGGAACAATATTCCATGGTAGGGTGAATTTGCGATTTACACAGCATGAACATCTGTTTGGAAGAAAAGTAACATAGAGAGCGAAACAGAAAACCCAGTTTTTAGACGTAGAGGAAGCAATATTTGTAATGTGCTTATGCCAAGAGAGATCAGAAGTCAGGGTAATAATCCCCAATAAAGATATATGATCTTGCTTAGAAATCAGTGTCATTGAAGATAAGCATAGGAGCAGAGGACTGCATTTTAAAAGGTTCGAAATCAACTAAGTTATCTCTGCCCACTGGAGAATTACCTGGACATCAGCATTTAAGGAATTGGTAGTGGATATTCAAGAAGTTGAAACTGTTTATATAGGGCAAGGTTTCTCAAACTGGAAGGTCGAATGTAATGTGCTATCATCAGCAAAACTATGGATAGGATTTGTAGTCAACGGAAGAAGGTCATTAATATACAAGAGGAAAAGAGCAGGAGAAAGAACTGAACCTTGGGGAACACCAGCATTACTGGAAAAGTTAGAAGGCAGAGAGCCATATACTATCACCTGCTAGTGAGTGATCAGAGAGAAAACTGGATGCCCAATTACAAAAAACAGGTAGAAAACCATAATATGGAAGCTTATTTAGAAGACCTTTATGCCAAACATGATCAAAAGCCTTTTAAAATACCAAGAACAACTGCTTGAGTTTCACCAAACTTTTCCATTGAATTTGTCCATAGATGGGAAAACAGAAGCCAGAATGTCGGCAGTGGGCTGACACTGATGGAATCCAGATTGGAGATTGATCAGATGGAAGGTTTCTAGATAGCTTAAGATTTGGCAGCTAATTGATTTCTCCATTACTTTAGAAAGAGTAGAAGTAAGGGAGATGATAATTGGATGGGAAGTATTTGTCACCCTTTTCAGAAACTGGCTGGATAGGAGCAAATTTCCAAGCAGAAGGTAAAACACCTTTGGAATAAGAAAGTGAAAAAAGGTGACACAGAACAGGACTAAGTTCAGGAACACAGGTTTTGAGAATAAGTGGAGAAATACCATCAGGATGGAGCTTTCTTAGCATCAAGATTGATCAAAATCCTTCTGACATGTTTTTGACAGAAAACCACAGGAGGCATTGAATGGAATGTACTGAGAATGGTGGGAAGTGGTTTACCAAGATCATCAATACATGAGTTGGAAGAAAAATAGGATGCTAGCAGGTCAGCTTAACTTTGGCTGAAGTGGCAATAGAGCCATCTGGTTTTGACAGAGATGGGCAAAAGATTGCTGCCAACAGCTTTTGCAAGAGACCAGAATGCTCAACTACCATTTGGAGAAGAAGCAAGTTTTCTACTCTTAATTTATTCAAAATCTAGTTTGGACTGATTAATAACTGCTTTACAATTGTTACAAGCTTTGGTGTAGACAGAAAATGAACCTGGAGATTTGGAAACAAGCCAATTATAATATGCAACATTCTTCTCTTAGCAAATATATTGCAAAACCAAGGTTTAGACAAAGGAGGAGATTTTAAGGTGAAGTGCAGAATAAAGGATTCCATCCTTACAAGAATAATTCCTGACATGATCTGAGCAAGCATTGACATCAGAAGATTTGAAACGGTAATCCAACCATGGAAAGAAGAAAAGAAATCTCGCAGATCATACCATTTTGCATTCTTGTAATGGCAAACAACACGAGGGTGAGAAATGTCATGAGAGAAAGACACCATTAGAGAAGAGACCATCACAAAGTTGTGATCTGACGTGCCTGGAAGACCACTCACCTCAACTGTGTATTCAGAAGGGTTGTTTGTGAGAAAAAGATCAAGTATGTCGGCTGTGTATTTAGGATTGTTTGGTATTCTGGTAGGTGAATGAACGCTCTGTGTGAGGTCATTAGCAATTGCAAAAGCCTCAGCATCTCAACCAGCTGGGGGCCATGTAACTAGAAAACGGAAGTCAGATGGAGTTGTGAACATTAAAATCACCAAGGAAAATTACCTCACTGTGAGGAAAGTTGGACTAGAGAAAGTCAACTTTCAAAGAGAGGAAGTTGAAGAGTTCCAAGAGATTAGTGGAGCTGGGACAATGATAGAGGCAACAGATGAATTTGACAGAATATGGTAGAGAGATTTTAAGCTAGAGATGATTGAAAAGAGGAGATTCCAAATTACTAAATCTCTGACAGGGAATATCAGAATGGATATATGCACAAGTACCACCTTTGAAGTGAAAGGAATCATACAGCAAATAATTCAGACAACCGAGAAGAGCAGTGGTGGAATCAACTGATAACTGATTTTCTGATTTTTCTGGCAGAAATCAATTGATTTCTGTCAGAAAAAGTACATGGGGTTTGGAAGACTGTAAGTTGAAATGGACATCATTGAGATTAGAACTGAGACCACGTATATTTGTGAAATGAAAGAGAAAGTGTTTGGGAGGTTTAGATCTTTTCTGCAGATACGTTTGTTCTGTTAGTTTGACAGTTCACTGGGTATTCAGAAACAAGAAAAGTTGGCAAGGACATGTATGAAGTAATGGAATTTTTGGATATGGTGTACATGTGGTAAGAATATACCCAGCTCCTTGACATAACATAGCCTTGACAATGCTCGCCACATACACTGTTCAGACTCCCTCCAGTCACTATCTGGCAGAATAGAAGCAGTGAGTTTATACACTAGCTGATCCAGAAGCCTCCTAGAGAGTTACCAATAGGTTTGGTCTGGTGGACTACCTAGTGGACGGCCTGTGAACACGTTTTAGAGCTGTACCCTTGAAATGTAAGGAAGACTGGATCTTGCCATGTCCATTATAACCTGAAAAGACATCAATCATACTGCATGATGGAAGAGATGGGGAGCGGGGAGTTGCTGGAGCTTTGCTCTGGAGACTAAACATAGGTTCCACACTTCAAGCCTCTAATAAGCAAAGTGGTGGTATTGCATTGGTTGATGAGAATCATCTAGCACCTAGTATTGCCTGGTAACACAGAGGGGCAGCATTCCTCCATTGATGCGGGTGCCACACCTCAACCACTGCTTACATTGGTTTGAACCTCGGTGATCCCCTCCAGTGTGCTAGGTGCTGTATTTCCCAGTTACACCCAGTATTACGAACAGTCCCACCATCATGAAGGTGCAAGTAGAGGATTCGGACTGACACAGACTGACCAGACTTTGCTGAAATTAGGTCCGCATGACTTGAGTGTTACACAAATACCAGATCCATCAGCGTTTTAGACTCCCAGATAGCAAGCGGCTTGACATACCTGAGACACCCTCCATAATCTTGAATTTGGTTAAATTTGCTAACATAAAGTCTTTGTGAATTTTAATATATATTAAAACAGGCCCAAATTGATTAATTAAATTGAAAATATATAGGTCTAATATATAGACATTCCTTTGCTTATAAATTTCACTTGGGTGCATAAACAAATACTTCAAGAATTATAATTTATATTATATGCAAAGCTGCAAATTTTGTATGCATATAATATACACTCCTTATATGTGTGTACCTGGCCACCCTATATGTACATGCCTGAGGCAGGTGACGGCATTTTCACATATGTGCTATTAGACACACAATGGCTGTTGACTGAAAACTGCATTATGCATATGTCGAAATTCAAGGACAGAGTACTATTTTTGCAGAGAGAGCTATCACTGGTTGTACTTGAGGCTTGCCACCTGCTGGTTAATTAATGATACAGACATCATGTCTGTATATATGTTAACACTCCAAACCCATTTGTCCAAAACAAAATATCCAGATGTAAATGCACCTCTCCTTCAGAGGGGCAATGAAAGAAAGCAATACTCTTGATCTTGTTATCAGAAATGACTTCTTATGCAGCAAGAATATCAAGACAAAGGAACCATTAGATTTTTTTTTTTTTTTTTTTTTTTTTTTGATTTGGTAGTTGTTGGCGCATCGGCTTCTGTGGCCATATTGCACCTCCCAAGGTTTTTGCAGTACTTTGATCCAAGCCCGAGGCGGGAATCGAACCCGCGACCTTTGGGTTGCCGGGCAGGTACTTTACCCACTCGGCTAGCCCGGTCGGCGAACCATTAGATGATAGTGATCATAATATACTGATGTGGAATCTGAAAGATCTAGCTATTAGGCTTAAAAGGGAAGGACTTTTGCTTTCACACCGACAACTACAGTGGTTGTACACAAATTTTAAATTCCTTTTGGTGAGACCAACTGTGATGTTACCAACTAAATGAGATGTGTTCAGGGAAGAAGCTGCTGTTGTTGTTGTTGTTATTTGGTTTTTAGGAGCATTAGCAACTAAGGCCATATTGCTCTGGGGATATGCGGTGGTCATTTCCTGACCTTTCCGCATCCTCCGTATTTGGTGGTCACGGGCTCGAACCCTGGTCTGATCAAGAAGCGTGTGCTATGCACTGATGCTCCTGCCCACCTGGCTATGGAGGCACCGGAAAGCAGCTGCAGAAGCTCCTAAGCTTTCTATACCGACTAAGAAATAATCTTTAAGATTTGGACCCAAATGAATGTTAGAGGAAATTATGAGACTAACGGCTGAGAAGAAAAATTCATGGGATGAATATATATATATTAGCAGTGGTTAAGCAAACTAAAACAGATTATGAGGTCTTGGCTAAGAATGCAAAAAAAAAATAACAAAGAATTCTTTGCTTATGTTAAACACTAGAAGGAAAGGGATGAATCACACTGGCCTACTAGTTATACCTGTGGCATGACTTCTGTTAGAAGGAAAATGCATCACTTGTTGAAGAAGTAATGCACATCTAGACAGGAATGCATATATAAGACAGTCACTGCATGAATTTGTTAAGGGGCAATTTTGTCTGACCATGACTGGCTACTACAATATAGCAACAAAGGAACTGGACCAAAAAAAATTATTTTGACATTATATACTTGGACTTCAGAAAAGATTTTGATACTGTTCCACATGAAAGACTGCTACATAGAAATTTTAGCAGTGCAGCAATAGAGGCAAGCTATTGCTATGGATAAAGGGACATCTGAGTGGTAGAAGACAGAACGTGGTTATCAATGGGCATTGCTCTTTTTGGACTAATGGTATTAGTGGAGGGTTCAGTGCTGGGCCCATTTTGTTTTTGATATTTATTAATGATATTGATAAAGGTATATCAGGCCTGAATGTCTAAGTTTGCAGGAACAGGGCAAGCTACTCCAACAGGATCTAGAATAATTAGGAAGATGGACCAAAAAGTTGCAATGAAGTTTAACATTGATGAATGCAAGGCAGTGCATATGGTGGCAGTATCTTAGAATAACATACCAACTGTGTGGTACCACACAGTGATAAGTAATAAAAGTGAGTGTGATGTAAATGGTGAAGATTTGTGTCAGGAAATTGAGATGCTGATAAAACTTTTGCCTGATAAGGTACCTGATAAAGAATTAAGTATTTTAAAATTTATAAATAACAATAAATTACAAGATATGTTGCCAAATTTATGGGTAGCATTGAGAGTTACGCAGACAATTCCACTAACTGTAGCAAGTGGAGAAAGGAGCTTAAGCAAATTAAAGCTAATTAAAACTTATTTGCAATCATCAATGTCGCAAGCAAGATTAAATTCATTAGCAATACTATCAATTAAAAATGATGTAGCTGCAAATTTGGATTTTACCGATATCATTAATAACTTTTCTGATATAAAATCAAGGAAAGGAATGCATTAAAGGAATTTTGTTTGGCACTGGATAAAAATATATTTGGTGTTAATAACAAAAAATTATTCTTAAATTTTTGTTTTGTATTTTTAAATAGCTTTTATGTAACTTGTTGTAATGTAATGTAAAATATATATTTATTCTGTAAGCATCTACTATCAAGTACTGTCAATGTTAGTGTGTCTCCAAATTCTTCCACTTCCAGATGGGATACCAATTCAAAATTTGGTATAAATATAGGTGATTGGCAACAATGCTATGTGCATCTCATTTCTTTCACATGAGCAGCTGAAATTTAATTACAGAAACTATTATTATTATATAAATTAAAGGGAAGCATAACAGCAACCAGCTGCTAGTATTTTGATAAATGTCCTTATAAAAAATTGACTCTTTTGCAAAATTTTTATTGTTAATATTTTAATATGACAATTAA
This sequence comes from Mastigoproctus giganteus, assembly GCF_048544385.1. NCBI lineage: Eukaryota > Metazoa > Arthropoda > Arachnida > Uropygi > Thelyphonidae > Mastigoproctus > Mastigoproctus giganteus. Next base: position 139,198,763 of record NC_143585.1, on the reverse strand, counting down.
AACATTATAAATATTCTGACTGTCTTTTTTTGTGTTTACATTTGTCTTTTTAACTTTTCTCTAGCAAAAATAAAACATTAACTCAATAAAAACACCTTAAATTTTTTCTATCTGGTAGGGGGCACAGGAATGCCTACCCGTCCGGGGTGCCAATATACCTCAGGCCAGCCCTGATAAAAAGGTAATTATTTGGCTGTATAAGGCAATAATAAAGATGCATTTTAAGTACTGTATACATGTCTGGAAGAATCATTTTAGGAAAGGATGTGAATCTGTTGGAACAGGTGCAGACGAGAGCCACCAGATCAGCAATAAGAATAAAGGGCACTGTTGGCAAGAAAGATTTCAGTTCTGTGTATTGCAGCACATGGAAACTAGGCACCTGTGAAGAGATTTGATTGAGGTGTTGAATGGACTAAGAAAGTTAAATGTTGATGGCATCGTTACTTTTGCTGAGACAACACACAATAAGAGGGGGAGCTAAATTTAGACTGAGAATGGATCGAAGCAAGATAGAAGATGCATATAAATTTGCTTGCAGCAAGAAGACAGTTGATTTTCCTTTGATGTTGTGAATGTGGGTAGTTGGAATAAATTTAAGGAGGAATTCGATCAATTTTTAGAGGGATGGACAGATGATGTGGGAATTTTTTTTAATGTAATTTAATTTTTAATTTTTCTGGTGCTGCTTTCTGGTTTTACCTTGTATCACATAACAATACTTAATACTAACACAAACTACCAGCTGACTGGGCTAGCCAGGTGGGTAAAGTGCCTGCCTGGCAACCAAAAGGTCGCGGGTTCGAATCCCGCCTCGGGCTTGAATCAGAGTAAAATGAAAAAACTATGGGAGGTGCATTATGGCCCAGGAGCTGATGTGCCAACAACTAACAAAAAAAAAAAAAAAAAAATCCAACTACCATATATTGTAAATACATTAAATGCATGTAAATACATGGAAGCATTCTTGATTTCTTCTTCAACTATACTGTTTAAGTAATGAAGCCATTCGCAGGGGCCTCAATTTAGCATTAGCATTAGTTGAGGCATATGATGCAAGGGAACAACAAGCTTATAGAGCATCAGCCAAAAAAAAAAACCCTTCCCACATTCCCATTTCACCCATTCGGTCACTCCAAATGTTTGTCTAGTTCAGCTATAAATTTATTTAAGTTATCAACTTCCACAACAACAGATGGAAGTCTGTTCCAGCAATCAATTACCCGCTGGCTAAAGGCAAACATCTGCACATCTATTCTACAACTGTCTTTCCTCAATTTGAATCTATGCCCCCTCATGTTCTTAATTTCAGCAAGTGGAAGTATCCCATCAGCATTGAGCCTGCTCAAAAAATTCAAAACATTGTACACCTCAAACAGATCACCTCGCAGGTGCCTAGTCTCTAGATGCTGCAACTAACAGAATTTAAGTCTCTCTTGGTAAGAGAACCCCTTTTTCCTCTCACCAATCTTGTTGCCATTCCCTGTACTCATTCTTGCAACTCTACATCCTTCCTAAAACGATGCCTCAAGACCTGTACACAGTACTCAAGGTGTGGCCTGACCATTGCCTTATACAAAGGTATAATCACCTCTTTGTCTCTGCTAGAAAAATTCCTATATATCATTGAAAAAACTGCATGACCTGCTCTGGCAGTCCTTTTCTGCACTGCTCAGAGAACTTCATATCCGACTGCACAATTACCCCCTAAGTTTTTTCATTCTCCACCTTCCTGAGTGTAGTACCACACAGTTAGTACATTTCTCTTGGGTTACTGCTACCCTTATGCAGTACTTTGCATTCAGTGGTGTACCTAGAGGGAGGTGAGGGGGAAGCCTGCCCCAGGGGGCACTTTTCACATGAGGCACAATTTTATTTTTCGACGATTCTTTTATTTATGTTAACTTAGTAATTTTTATTACTGAATTAATAATTAGTTTTTAACAACTATACTTACAACTAAAATAAATAAAATATAAATATAACAAAACCATTACATTTCCCTATGATACTATAATTCAAATTCTTAAAAATAAAACAACAAAAAGCATGGCACAGTGATTGCTTTATTGCTTATACCGTGGCAGCTGCATCTCAGTAGCGGCACCACAGTCAGTACACATTTGCGAAAACGTATTGTTTTTTTTTTTCTTCTAATTTTGCGTATAACTAAGGCCATTAACAGGATTTTAGGGGCCCAGTAATAATATTTCTGTGGGCCCCTATTATATTAGGGTTTTTGCTTAACCCTTTCGATGCATTTATGCAGTGTATAAAAATTAAAAATTTGCCGCCCCTCTCAATTTAAGAGGGGTGGCAAACTCAGGGATTGCTCCGGGTGGCAAAAGCTCTAGCTCCAGTACTCTTTGTATTTGTCAATATTAAACTTCAGTTGCCACTTCTCACCCATCTACCTAACTTTTCTAGATCCTGTTGCAGTAGCATAAAGTCTTTACCATTATTAACAATCCTGACAACCTTTATATCATTTGCAAACTTGGACATTAGGCCTAATATGTGTTCATCAATATCATTAATAAATACACAAAACAATGGGTACAGCACCAAATCCTGGGGGGGGGGACTCCACTAATAACATTAGTTCACATAGAGCAGTGTTCATTTATTACCACTCTCTGTCATCTCCCACTCAACCATCCCTTTATCCATTACAGCAACTTGCTCTTAATGCCACACCTCTCCATTTTGTACAGCAGTCTTCCATGTGCAACAGTATCAAAAGTTTCCTGAAAACTAAGTATATGATATCAGAATTATTTTTTGCATTCAGTTCTTTTGTGACCACATCATAGTATCCAATCAAATTGGTCAGACAAGACTTCCTCTTAATAAACCCATGCTGTGTGTGAACTATCACCGCAGTCTTGCCTAGGTGATCCTGCATCACTTCTTAACCAGTGATTCCATTATTTTCCCTGGAACAGAAGTTAACAGGTCTATAATTATTTGCATCATCCTTTGAACTTCCTTTGTGAATTGGGGATATATTTGCACATCTCCAGCCCATGGGAACCTCCCCTGAATTTAAGGATGCTCTCATAATTATGGCTAAGGGTTTGCATACTTCCCTCAATGCCTCCTTCAGTATAACTGGATAGATTCCATCTGCCCCAAGTGCCTTTTTTATGTTTAACTTCAACAATTTCTCCTCCACTTTTCTCTCCATTATCACAAAATCATTTAGCTCCCCGTTAGAGTTTAGTATACTTCTGTCCTCCCCTTCCTTACAGAATTCCTCATGTGTGAATGTAGATACAAAATACTCATTCAGTTTGTCAGCTATCTGAGCAGGATCATCAAAAGTCGAACTACCAACATCAAGTGGACCAATTTGATTCCTCCCCTTCTGGAGTTTACATAAGTAAAGAAATTTTTGTTTTTCTCTGTATCGTTTGCCTAAATTTCTTGTAATCACCCTTTGCTTGCCTAACCTGCTTTGTAACTTGATTACAGACTAGCTTATGTCTGCCATAGGCTTCTGTGTCACCTGCTAATTTATATGCATCCCACACATTTTACTTCTCTGCCACAAGCCTTATTAGTTCATCTGACATACATTTAGGCATAAATCTTGAACAGTATTTCTTAGTTGGTATGAAAAGCCTAGTAACTTCCAAGATTAATTCTCTGAAGATCTCCCATTTAGAATTCACTGTGTTTAATATCAACAGTTGATCCCACTGTATAGAATTCAAAAATGTTTATGTTTATAATGTTACGTCACACCAAACTGACTCAACATTGCACTGTCCACACGTCAACTGGATGCAGTTCCTTACATTTTATGTGTTAACTAACAGTATAACCCCTTCTCCCATCCTGTCATGTCTATCCATTCTGTACACAGTGTACTCCCCAAATTCCAATTTTGCTCATATCTGTGTGATACCATGTCCCTGATATACCAACAATATTTGCCTTTGATGCCTTGATCTGCACCAGGTCCGCAAACATTTCATGCATTTTTTAGACTGTGATGCATTGGAGAATTGTCCCCTTATGTTCTCCCCCAAGCCATAGCATTCTGGCTAATTTGTGCTTTGCTCCTCTAGTTTGGGGTCATGATTCCATTTAAGTACAATTTAATTGACAATGAAATATAATAAGATTAATAAATTTTACTGATTAATTGATAATATTATACTATACTAAGCTAACAGGTTTCTAATACAGTGCTATGTGTTTTGCTATCTAGTTTTACATTAAACCTTAGCTATCTAGGTCGGGACATACATTTTACTGTATAACAATGATGGCAAGTTACGAATGGTAAATCTATGGACAGTAAGCATTAACTTTCAAAATCGCTATCTAAATTCAAAATAAACCAAGGGGCATGACTAGGATTATAAGCTTATAGAAAATAATTTAATATAACAATTAAGTCAATAAAACAGCTAAATATAATGAAAAACGTAGCGTTTGCTGGAGCTGCAAAATCTTGTCCAACACACGGATACTCTTACTGATACTAAGCAATAATCTATAAAATCTCTATCTTAGTTCAAAATAAACTAAGTATCATAACTAGGAATATAAAGCAACTGCTAAAAAATAAATTAATATGCCAATTTTGGTCAACAAAATGGCAAAAATTTAAGAAAAACTTCTCTATTAGCTGGAGTCATAAAAACTTTGCTTGCACAAAACTTTGTTCCTGAAATCTGCAGTCCTCTATAACTGCACCAAGAGATCAGAAACATCAGAGTTCTGCTAAAGGATAAAAATAATCCCCCACAATTTATCAAAAGATTTATGGAAATGACAGTCAACCAGTTCAGATCCAGTTTCAAGGTAACAGGAAGCTCAAACACCTAGACAACACCGTAGAGCTTCTCTCTCTATACCAGCACTGGAAACTAGGTATACTGTCTATAACAGGAGTGCCCAATCTTTTATGGGTACAGGCCAAATGACCTATCTTTTTTTTTTATTGTGAGCCAAATATATATTTATATATATAGGCAAACACCTTTATTTTCAGGTGGTAGATGACTTTCATTAACCGATGAAATACCACCACTTTGCTTATTGGAGGCTTGAAGTGGTGAAACCCATGTTTAGTCACTAGAGCAAAGTTTCCGGCATCCCCCTTCTCCTTCAACCCATGCACGGTACTAAGTACTATAGGTTTTGATACCTTTCGTGTTTGGGGTTTTCATAAAAAAAAAATATATCATTTGTACATTTAAAAAAATAATAAATAAATAAGATGTGACCATGGAGGTGATGTAATAAATTTAAAATAATATACAGGTGGTTATAAATTTAATTATAACATACTTACTGTAATATTTAAACAAAGAAAATTATTTTTTTTGATAACATTTAAAAATTTGAAAAATCTATGTCAGAAGAAATTTTACAAATATTTGTAAAATTTCTTCTAGGTGTTCATCTGTAACCTGGTGATTAAATTTGTTTTTGAGGTAATTTAGTTTAGAAAATGTATATTTAAAAGTAAATACTACCAAAAACGACAAGTAATTGCTTTGAAAATTTTTTTTAATTTTTGAATTGTAAATCTCATAACTGCTTATAAAAATTATGAAAACTAGTTAAATTTACTTTCTAAATAGAATTAGCATTAGTAGAGGCATATGATGCAAGAAAGCAAGCTTATGCAGCATCAGCCAAAAAAAAAAAAAAAAAAACCAATCCCATTTCACCCCTCCATTCTTTCGAAATACCTGTCCAGCTGAACCTTAAATTTATTTAGGCTATCAACTTCCACAACAAGGGATGGAAGTCTGTTCCACCAACCAACTACCCGCTGGCTAAAGGCAAATTTCCGCACATCCATCCTACATCTGTCTTTCCTCAATTTGAATTTATGCCCTCTCAGGTGATTATTCTGACCAAGAGGAAGAATCGCATCGGCACTGAGCATGCTCAAACCATTCAACTTTATAAACCTCTATCAGATCACCTCGCCGGTGCCAGGTTTCCAGACACTGTAATTTGCAAAACTAAAGCCGTTCTTCGTAAGAGCAACCCTTTGTTTCATTCACTAATCTTGTTGCCCTTCTCTGTACTCGTTCCAGCAGCTCTACATCCTTCTTGAAATGAGGCCTTCAGACCTGTATACAGTACTCAAGGTGTGGCCTGACCATTGCCTTATACAAGGGGATAATCACCTGCTTATCCATTGCCTTATACAAGGGGATAATCACCTCCTTATTCCTGCTAGAAAAATTTCTGTAATTCATTGACAAAACACCATGAGCTACTCTTGAAAACTGTCTGCACTGCTCAGAGATCTTCATATCTGCCTTCGCATTTACCCCCAGGTCTTTTTCATTCTCTACCACTGTCAGTATAGTACCACAGAGTTGATATGTTGCTCTGGGGTTACTGTTTCCCATATGTAGTACAAAGGGTACTAGGAAAGTTTTGCAATATGACGCAACAATGAATCACAGGAAGCTGCTTGTTGCTGCACGTTGAGACATGTTCATACGTGCATAGTAGCCGCTGCGCCAAGTCGATGGACTCAGTTATTCATTAGTAGTGAGAGTGTAAAGTGCTTGCGATGGCATCGTGGTCACGAAATGAGATAAGGACAGTTTTGCGGTATAATTTCGTGCGTGGTTTAACCATAGACCAGTGCTTAGAAGAAATGACTCTTGCACTAGATGATGATTGTCCACATCGTACAACGATATTCAGGTGGTATAGAGAATTCCAAAGGGGAAATTTCACTCTGGAGGATTCTGAGAGGCCGGGAAGGCCACGAACGTCAGTTACGGAGGAAAACGTTACTGCTGTGAGGAAAATGCTTGACGAAAACAGGCGAGTGACCTACCAACAGATAGAGGATACTTTGGGCCTAAATGCACCAGCAATTCGTTCGATTCTGCAAGATCATTTGCACGTGAAGAAACTTTGTTCTCTCTGGGTGCCGCATCAACTGACTGAAGAGCAGATGGCACGACGTGTGACTTGGTGCCGGGAGATGTTAAAAAAGTTTGATAAGGGACAATCTCGGTATGTGAACAACATCGTGACAGGTGACGCGACTTGGCTGTACTATTACGATCTGCCGACCAAGGCTCAAAACAAAGTTTGGATCTTTGATGATGACGACACACCCGTAATTGTCAGAAAATCCCGATCTGTAAAGAAGAAAATGATAGCTGTATTTTTCAAATCGAGTGGAATTGTGGAACGTGTCGTTTTTGACACGCAGAAGACAGTCACAGCTAAGTGGTATACTGAACAATGCCTGCCTAAAGTCATTGGATCTATGAAGAACCTGCGGCCAAAGTCAAGAATGGACACCTGGTACCTCCATCACGAAAATGCTCCAGCTCACTGCGCCAAAGCCTGCACCGAATATTTGACCACGACAGGACTGAAACTTCTCGAGCACCCTCCCTACAGTCCAGACCTTGCTCCCTGCGACTTTGCACTGTTCCCGCATGTGAAAATGAAGCCAAAAGGGAGGCGGTTTTCCAGTGATGAGGACCTTCTACGGGCTTGGGACAACGAGTGTGCTTTACTCCCTAGTGAAACTTGGCAGAACTGGTTTAAAGATTGGTTTCGGAGGATGGAGAGGTGTATTGAATGTAGAGGAAATTACTTTGAAAAAATTAAATAAACAAAGCTGTATTGCAAAACTTTCCTAGTACCCTTTGTACTTTACATTTGTCAATGTTAAACTTCATTTGCCACCTCTCAGCCCATCTGCCCAACCTTTCCAGATCCTGTTTCAGCAGCATAGAGTCAGTAGTCTGCCGACCTTTGTATCGTCTGCAAACTTGGACAGTAAGCTTGAAATACCATCATCAATATCATTTATAAATACAGAAAACAATAATGGACTGAACCCTGATGGACTTCACTGATAACATTAGTCCACGATGAGAAGTGTCCATTGATTACCACTCTCTGTCTTCTCCCCCTCAACCATCCCTTTATCCATATCAGCAATTTGCCTCCAATGCCACACTGCTCCAATTTGTGCAGCATTCTTCCATGCGCAACAGTATCAAAAGCCTTTCTAAGATCCAAATATATAATATCAAAGTTATTCCCTGCATCCAGTTATTTTGTGACTGCATCATAGTATCCAATCAAATCGGTCAGGCAAGACTTTCCCATAACAAAACCATGATGTGTCCGAGCTATAACTGAAGTCTTGTCAAGATGATCCTGCAGTGTTTCTTTAACCAGTGCCTTCATTAATTTTCCAGATACAAAAGTTAAACTAACAGGTCTTTAATTACTTGTGTCGCCTTTTAATCCTCCTTTGTGAATTGGGGTCACATTTGCACATCTCCAGTCCATTGGTATCTCCCCTGAGTCCAAAGAAGCTCTCATAATTATGGCTAAGGGTTTGCTTACTTCCATTGCCGCCTCCTTTAATATAACTGGATAGATCCCATCTACCTCGGGTTTCCTTTTTTATGTTTATCCTCAATTTCTCCTCCACTTTCCTCTCAGTTATTACGAAATCATCTAGCTCACTTCCAGCGTTTACTTCACCTCTGGCATTCCCCTTCCTGAATAACTACTCATGTGTGAATATAGATGCAAAATACTCGTTTAGTTTGTTAGCCACCTGAGCAGGATCCTCAACTGTTGAACCATCAATATCCAGTGGACCAATCTGATTCATCCCTTTCCTTCTAGAGTTTACATAGGTAAAGAACTCTTTTCAGTTTTTCTTTGCATCCTTTGCCAAGGATTTCTCATAATCTGCCTTTGCCTGCTGTTGTTGTTGTTGTTGTTGTTTGGTTTTTAGGAGCATTAGCAACTAAGGTCATATTGCTCCGGAATATGCGGTGGTCATTCCCTGACCTTTCCGCATCCTCCATATTTGGTGGTGACGGGCTCGAACCCCGGTCTAATCAAGAAGCGTGTGGTACGCACTGCTGCTCCTTCCCACCTGGCTACGGAGACGCCGCCTTTGCCTGCCTAATCTCCTTTGTGACTTGGTTACAGACCAGCTTATATCTATCATTGGCTTCCATGTCACCCATTAATTTATATGTATCCCATGCATTTTTCTTTTCTGCCGTATGTCTCATTAGTTCGTCTGACATCCATTTAGGACTAAACCTGGAACAATATTTCTTAGTTGGTATGTAAAGCCTAGTAGTTTTCAAGATAAGTTCTTTGAATGCTTCCCATTTTGAATTTGCTGTTGGTAACATCATCAGTTGGTCCCACTGTATAGAATTTAAATACTGTCTCAGCCCATCGTAGTCGCCTTTACGAAAGCAAAAACCCTTCCCTTAACCCCTGATGGTAGTTACCTCTTTGAGTAAATCCCACTTCAGCACACTGTGATCACTGCCACCTAGTGGTTCCTTTATCTGCAGATTCTTAATGCATGAAGAATCACTACTGATAATCAGATCAAGGGTATTACTCCTTCTGGTTGCCTCCCAAACATGCTGATGTAGAAAACAATCATCCAATAAATCCACTTTTTATTTGGGTTTTCTTGGCGCATCAGCAACTAAATCTATAATGTGCCAAATCCAGGTCATATATAAAAAGTTAAAACATTCAGTGACCTGATTAGTTAGACCACCAATAAATCCACAAAAGCCTTGCTAGTTTGTGAGCGACCAACCCACAAATTCCAGTCAATATCTGGGAAATTAAAATCCCCCATTATAAGACTCTGATTTACCCTGTACAGTTTCTTATTATACTCCTCAGAGTCATTATGCCTATAGTACACTCCTACTCTCAATTTTGATCTCCCAATGCTTATGTCACAGCAAACTGACTCGACACTGCACTGTCCAGCGATGTTGAATGGCTTCACTTACTTGGATTTTATGTGTTTCTTAACTAATAGCATAGCCCCTCCTCCCTTCCTATCCTTTCTGTAGATGTTGTTTTCCCCAAATTCCAGTTCTGCATTCCTTATATCTGTGTGACACCACGTCTCTGATATCCCAACAATATCTGACTTTGATGTTTTGAGTAATTCATCAAATTTATTTACCAAACTCCTAGCATTGTAGTACATGCAAGTATACATGCACCTGTTCCTATTCTTAGCTACCCTAACACAAACCATGTGTTTTCTTGTACCGCAATGACTCCCAGCAGTCTCTGAAATATCCTGCATCTTGTTTTTCAGGCTGCTGCTCATTCCAATAGAAGCAGTGCAAGAATCACTTTCACCTCTGCCAGTGGCTACTGTTAATCTATTTGTCCTTGTATCCCCCCAAGCTAGCAGTTTTCTGACCCACCTAACATTGCCTCGATAGGATCAGCAAATATTCTTGCACCCTTTCTATTTAAGTGTATCCCATCCCCGTAGAAGCAGTCTCTCCTGTTAACAAGTACAGACCAGACTGAAAAAAATTCTACCCCTTGAGCCTTGCAGAATCTTTCCAGGGGCAAACTGATCGACAAGGCTCTCATCATATACTCCCTCCTATCATGTCTGGGCAGAATTGCAGACACTTTCAAATTCAACCCTAATTCATGGCTTTTTTTCAACAGTAACCTGTACTTGTTAAATAATTCTGCCGGTCTGCTACTCTTAATATCATTAGTGCCAACGTGTACAATTTTATCACCTATTGTGCCCTTAAAAGATGATATCCGCCCTACAATGTCATCAACCTTTGCCCCTGGCAGACATACCCTGGTCCTATTCCACCTATCCTTTTTACAAAGCATGTTCCCCGTTTCCCTGACAATAGAGTCACCAACAACTACTAGTTCCTGTGGGACCAGCGCATTCTGCCTTGGGGGGGGGGGGTTGCCGCTGTGTTGCATGATGATCAAGTGTAAGCTCTGGCGTTGATGTGGGCAGCTGATAGCTTGATGGGCCCCTCAATTGAGATCCTTCGAGGGCATCCACTTTGTCCTTCAAGCTCTCATATTGGCCCATAACAATGCTGAGTTGTCACCTGATTTCCTTACATCGCGTGCACACACAAAGACATCCCCCATGGCAATATCATGTCCCGTACCCGATTGCTCCACAAACATCAAGCAAGCAGTGCATTTTAGAAGGCTGTGATTCAGAGGGCAACTGCCCTTCCCCCTCAGTTCTCCCCTGATCCACAGCACTCCCATTTAGCCTTTTGCTTGGCTGCTCTGGTCTGAGTCTTGATTTCGATTTAATTTCAATAAAATTTCAAATTCAGTACAAAATTATAACCCTAAACTTTTATCCCAACACAGTAATAATGCTATATATATTTTTCAGTATCAAGTATTATCTACGTGTTCCGTTTATATAACTTCCGTATCAAGTTATGTATTGATTAATTATGTTACGTTTGTAATCTAAGTCGTTATAGGTATTTAGTTAAAAAGTACAATTTAATTGACAATGAAGTTTAACAAGATTAATAAATTTTACTGATTAATTGACAATATTATATACTATACTATACTAAGCTTACGCTATCTAGTTCGGGATATAACATTGTATCGTATAACAATGGCGGCAAGTTACGAACGATAAATCTACGGACACTTGTGTATTAATTAACTTCCAAATCTTGCTGTCTCAATTCAGAATAAACTAAGAATAATGACTAGGTCTATAAGCTACTTACAGAAATAATTTAATATAACAATTGGTCAATAAAGCAGCTAAATAGGGCTAAATAACTTCTCGTTCAGCTGAGGTGCAACTTGTAACATGTGGATTTGATACCCTTACCGATACTAAGTTTTTTTTTTTTTTTTTGTCTTCGCCTTTTCCCATTATTATATGGGGTCAGCATTTTTAATGTTTTGGCATGCAATTTTTATGGCCGGATGCCCTTCCTGACGCCAACCCTCACCCTTTATCCGGGCTGGGAATATGCGGTGGTCATTCCCTGACCTACCACATCCTCCGTATTTGGTGGGTACGGGCTCGAACCCCGATCTAATCAAGAAGCATGTGCTATGCACTACTGCTCCTGCCCACCTGGCTACGGAGGCGCCCCTTACCAATACTAAGTAATACCTACAAAATCTTTATCTAAGTTAAACTGTAAACTAAGTATCGTAACTAGGAATATAAAGCTACTCTAGAAAATAAGTTAATATGCCAACTTAAGCTAATAAAACAGAAAAAACTTCTCTATTCCAGGAGCAGTAAAAACTTCACTCGCACAAGACTACATTTTCCCCATTATTTTCATTGTGCCATTGTTCTGAAGATCAATTAATTCTAATGTTTGTTATTTGGTTTTTAGAAGCATTAGCAACTAAGGCCATATTGCTCCGGGATATGCGGTGTTCATTCTCTGACCTTTCCGCATCCTCTGTATTTGGTGGTGACGGGCTCGAACCCCGTTCTAATCAAGAAGCATGTGCTACGCACTGCTGCTCCTTCCCACCTGGCTATGGAGGCGCCATTAATTCTAATAGCAGATCAGCAAGTGCATTCATAAAATAAAATGTAAAGGGATTTCTTGTAGGTGGTAGATGACTTTTATCAACCGGTGAAATACCACCACTTTGCTTATTGGAGGTTGAAGTTGTGAAACCCATGTTTAGTCTCTAGAGCAAAGTTTCTGGCATCCCCCCCCCCATACTTCTCCTTCAACCCATGCATGGTACTAAGTACTATAGGTTTTGATACCTTTCATGTTTAGGGTTTCCATAAAAAAAAAAAAAAAAAAATTTGCTTGTAATTCTGTTAAAATCTAAAAAATCTCACTTTTATTTGGTTTTGAAGTAGTTTAAAGTGCAAAGTGTGTTAGTTGTCTGAGGGCACCAGGAGTTCCTCCATCTCTGCATTGTGTACTCTGTTTGTGTAGCACAGAGATTTAAAAAGTTTGTGGGGAGTGGAAGGATGTGCAGTGTTGTGTACCATTGTTTGAAGTAGTTTAATAGAATTTAAAAAATAATCCTTTGGACATGCATTTTTAAATGTATCTTTAATTTAAAATTGGCATAATATTTTTTCTGTGTTTAGCCATCTTACTTCAGCACGAAAAAGAATGTTTTTACATTCTGCATCAATATAATTTAGAAAGTCGTTAAACTGACAGTGGTTCAAAGGACTCAATCTTAAATAATTAATAGTTGATACTACAACATTCATAATTTAATCACAATTCAGCACCTTTTACATTAATGCTTGTTGATGTATAATGCAGTACAATGCAACTGGTTTCTCTGATTCTATTTCTTCCATCTTATGATTAATTTTATCAATCAATCCGATACTTTTTTCCATCGAGATTTAAATGAGACATTATTTTTTCCAAATTATTAAAAATATCTTTTCCTGTTGTCGTGCCTTTCAATGAATACACTGCAGCTAAATCTGAATCAATTCCTCTGACAATAATTAAAAGTTGTGAGATGTCAGCAATATCCATAGATTCATCCCAAGCTATTGAGAAAAATATAAAATTTTTTAATGTTTTTTCCCAAGTGCAGACTTGGGAAAAAACTTGTGAACTGCCGGCAAGGTGTTGTTGGATGACCACGGCTCATCGATGTTCGAGGTGAGCAAAGGTTGTCCCGGATGGTAAGTGGCAACAGAAGGGCGACTGTGGTGCAACTTGCCGGTAATTGGAATGCTGGTGATGGGAGTAATGTGTCACACCACACAGTACATTGAACCCTGCTGAAAATGGGGCTGCGTAGCTGCAGGCTGCTCCGAGCGCCCATGCTAACCATGGTTCACGGGCAACAGTGCCTACAATGGGCATGCAAGCATCCAAACTGGACCTTGAGTGATTGGAAGAAGGTCGTCTGGTTTGATGAATTATGTTTCTTGTTGCACCATGTGGATGACTGGGTACATGTGTGTGTATCATTTACCTGGAGAAGTGATGCCACCTAGATGCACCATGGGATGAAAACAAGCTGGTGGGGTGGTGGCAGTGTCATGCTTTGGGCGATGTTCTGCTGGGATACCCTGGGTCCAGTCATCCATGTGCCGGGCACTCTGACATCTACCACCTACCTAAACATCATTACTGACCAGGTACACCCTTTCATGGCAACCGCCTTCCCCTTTGACAGTGCCGTCTTTCAGCATGATAATGCGCCATGCCACACTGCCCAGATTGTTTGAGACTGGTTCGCGGAACATGAGGAAGACTTCTAGGTATTGCCCTGGCTCCAAATTCCCCAGACATCAATCCCATTGAGAATCTGTGGTTTGTGTTGGAACAGCGACTCCGATCTGAAGTGTCTCAACCACAGACCTTACAGGAGTTAAAGGATCTGCTGGTTATATGTTGGTACCAAATACCACATGCCATGTTTTGAAATATTGTAGCGTCCATGCCTCACCGGGTATGAGCTGTTTTGGCTGCACATGGAGGACCATCATATTAGGTAGGTGGTCACAATGTTTTGGCTCATCGGTGTATATATCATGTAACCTCATAATTATAATAATGATATAGCTAGGGGTATATGACATATCGTTTTTGTATTTAATTTGTATTTGTATATAAATTTTTATTTCATTTACCTTGAAATTGGCAGATAAAAAAAATTTTTAAGCTCAGATTTAAGTTCAGCATATTCTCTAAGCATTTAGGGCATAAGCCTCAAGCTATGGGAGAGTCAGGACTATGTATAAAAATAGTGCAAACGCATCAGAAATACATAGCTATATCTGAATAAATCAGAATATTGGTAAAACGGCATCGTTTTAAGTTATATCTCATATTGTGAATACCTTCACGAGTTGCCACGATATTGCACTACTTTGAATAAGTAACGCTTCACCTAAGGAGAAGACACTACCCAGACGGCACCGTTTCAGGGCTATTTGGCCCTTCTTCGGTGGGTGGGTGGGTGGGTAGGTAGGTAGGTACTCGAGTGATGAAATATAATTACAGTCGGAACTCTGTTCCGACTGTAATTATATCAAAAATGAAGAAATTTTAAAATACATAACTGATCGATTTTGCATTAAAAATGCTGGGAATGGGGCCCCCCACTCGCCCCACCGTAGTTTCGGCTCAGGATATTCAATAATTGCTCATTTAGGATTTCATTTGTAAAATAAATGATCGTCTCAACAATGGGGTCGCAAATTTTCAAAAAAAAATAACAATGAGTTCTCGCCAGCCCACTACAGCTCACCACTGGCTATATCTGAATAAATCAGAAGGGCCAAATAGCCCTGAAACGGTGCCGTCTGGGTGGTGGTATCCATCTGAGAATAAGTAATATTAGTCTTCTCCTTAGGTGAAGCGTTACTTATTCGAAGTAGTGCAATATCACGGCAACTCATTGTGAAGGTATTCACAATATGAGATATAACTTAAAATGATGCCGTTTTACGAATATTCTGATTTATTCAGATATAGCTATGTATTTCTGATGCGTTTGCACTATTTTTATACATAGTTCAGCATATTCATATTTACTATAACTGATCACCTCTTTCTCTCTACAGAGAAAAAAATATTTAGTTGTTCGGCATAATTCTTTACCTGATATACCAATTATAGGAAGGGACAAATTTTAAAACCGTGTGTGATGTAAGATATGTAATCCAACTAATTCGTATTGGTTTTGTTGTGCCTCAGAACCTTACGCCATATTGAGCCATGGTGTTATGTTTGTATAAGTGCATGCATGTTTGTGGGTCAGATGATAAAGGTAAGCTTAAATATGTATCACCAATTTCTTAACGATTCCTGCATAATTTTATAGGAATAATAAAGTTCAATTAATGTGGTGTATAGTGCAATTTAAAGTTTTTTGAAGCACTGATTAAATAAGGCAGAGAGAAGTAATAATATTTAATATGCATACCTTTGCTAACTTGATAAAATCTGGATACAGCTTAAAGGTAAGAAGAGGTTCTGGAAGCTAAAAATAAATTTACATCAGTACTACCTACTTTAAGAAAGGATAAAAATAATACACAAATTAGTCAAATAAGTTTTTCTTATTTTATTTATTTTTTTTTTGTGGGACAAATTCAACATGTCCCAATTGTAAAAAATCTCACTTCTGGCAAGCTGACACAGACCATATGTCTCATACTGCTTGTTTACATTTATGCCATTTATTTCTATTTTTATTCTATTTATTCCAGTTGATATGAGTTTGTGAAGCTGCAGGATGTAATACAAATAGCAATGATATTAACTTATTTAGAAAACAATATAACTGCAGTGAGACAATATTCAAACTCCCAAGGTCTGAAACATCCATATGACACAATGGACTTATCTCAGAGCACAAAATGGCAAACAGCAAGTGAAATGTTTTGTTTGAAGGGGTTCTGGGTAAATACAAACCAAAAAAGGTTGTAATACAGTGGTACCTCGGTATACGTCCACTTTGAAATAAGTCCAACTTGATATACGTTTGTTTGGACGCGAAAAATTTTGTTTGGCATACGACCTTTGTTTGGAATATGACTCGCTTGCTTCAAAATGAGTCATGACACCGCGCGCTACCCTTGTTTACCTCTCTCAAGACAAAGCCGCGACTCAGATGCCAGATCTTACCGCCTCTCCAAAAACCGAATAAAAGCCAACCAAGGACGGATGCTAGCAAAGTACGCACGCCCGTCCTCACTCGGCTTTCCAAATAAAACCGACCGAGGATGTATGCGTGCACACATCCTCGATCGACTGAATTCGGTTTTTGGAGAGGGGGTAGGATCTGGTATCTCTGCCACGACTGCCCACAAGCGTCAGCACAACAGTTTCTACCATTCAGTGAACAGCCTGCGCTATAACTCTCTGAATTTTCACGTGATTTTGTGTTTTTTTGCGTAAATGTTTTGTAAATTCATTAACCATAAGTTCTAAGAAAATTAATGAGAAGAGCCAAGCAATGAAGAAAATGGGGCAGGATCACCACGGAGGTGAAAAAAGAGATTGCTGATAAGTATGAAGGTGGCATGCGTATCCGGGACTTGGCTGCTGCATACCGTATGCTGAGAACGAGTATCTACAATTGTGAAAAACAAAGACGTTATTAAATCTGCTAGTGTTGCGAAGGGGGTGAAATCAATTACCAAACAAAGATCAGGGACATTGTATAAT
The DNA here is from genome assembly GCF_048544385.1 of Mastigoproctus giganteus. Lineage (NCBI taxonomy): Eukaryota > Metazoa > Arthropoda > Arachnida > Uropygi > Thelyphonidae > Mastigoproctus > Mastigoproctus giganteus. Next base: position 139,181,784 of record NC_143585.1, on the reverse strand, counting down.
ATGCCAATAATAATAGGATTTTTTTCATGGGAACGGATTAATCATTTTCCCATTATTTCTTATGGGAAAAATTCGTTTGGTATACGTCCTGTTTGGTATAAGTCCAAGGATCTGGAACGGATTAAGGATGTATACCAAGGTACCACTGTATGTGGACAAAGGTTTTTTACAAGGACTTAGTCTGGAGTAGTACAATTATTATTTTAAAAACTTTCCAATGTAAAGTTTATATGAGTACAACAATAATTTGAGTATTTAGTTGGCCATATAAATATTTTTTATAAATTTTAAAATTTATTATTTGCTATATGAGTTTTTTTTTCCTTATCAATTTGAAATATTGCGCTTTATTATATTTGCTCTCTCTCTCTCTCTCTCTCTCTCTAGAATATAAGAAAGGAAACATTAAAAGGGATGCTCAATTAAATAGCCTAATTATCTAATAGATAGTTTTTTTATGTAAACTCCAAAGGTAAAATCATATTCCTATTCCTTAGACCCACCTAGAGTCAGTCCTCGTATAACACAATAGTTGTGTTCCTAGAAACCCTTGCACAATGCAAAATCGTGCAATATAAATAACAGGCCTTATAGGAAAAATACGGTTAGGTGCCGACTACCCAAGATTGGACACACACTTGTAACCAAAACATTACCAAACATAATAAATAATCGTAATAAAACACTTACACAGTTGAAAAATGTAAAATTAATAATTTAATATTTTAAAATTAGATTCCTACTTTAAATATAAATGAAGACAGCTTGAGGGAAAGAGCATGAGAAAGGGTTGAAGCAGCAGAATTATGGGGAAAGTGGCGGCAGGTTGTCATCATTATTGGAACTGGGAGGTGGAGGAGATGCAGATGAGGGCTTTGGATGAAATGTGGTCATGCCAGAACTACAGGGCTGTGGCTCATTTTCTGTCTCTTTCTTGGGTGTTTTCATAAAAAAAGACATTTGTTTCTGTTGTTTTGCTATCTTCCTACTTTCACAAAGCAGCTGCTTATATGGCTCCAAAGCAGATAAGATCGAATTGTGTGAAGTGCTCTTCTGCTTCTTTCTGCATTGTAATCGTTATCTTCTAGCCATTGCATACTTTTCTCAAATGAATTTAAAACTGAAGATAACTCTGAAGCAGAAAGCTGTTTTATGGTGGCTTTCAAGCATTCATCTTTGTTGTCTTCTCACCTTCCACCTGTCCTCTAGCAACAAGTTATAGCAGTTCTTCAGTTGAAAGTTCTTCTTCATGAGACTGAAGCAACTCTTCTAAATCTTCTTCCTCCAATTCCTCAAAGCCAACCTGCTTTGTGAGGGCAACACAATGTGCTTTTAATTTAGGATGTTCATTTACAGGATCGAAGCCTTTACAATCATGAATAAAATCTGGTAAAAGAGGCCGCCAAACACAATGTAAGCATTCTTTTGTCACTTCTATTCAAGCCTCCACAATTATGTAAATTGCATTCTTTACGTTGAATTGCTTCCAGAAGTCTTTAACTGTTGAGTGCATTTTCACCTTCTGTTGTTGCAATCAACATCTTAAATGTGCATCTTGTGTAATAGCATTTAAAAACAGCAATTACTCCTTGGTAAAGTGGCTGGATAAGAGATGTTGTGTTAGGGTAAAAACAGGATTTTGATGTTTGGCGACAGTTCAGCAAGGGTTGGAGGGTGACTTGGTGCATTGTTCGAAACAATTAAAATCTTAAAATCCAAATTTTTCTTTTTGCAATAGCTTCGAAACACATCCTCAAACACATCTAATAGAAGATCAGTGAAGATCTACCCTGTCATCCACCCTCTTCTGTTGTTCCTAAAGTAAACACCCAGGGTAGACCTTACGATCCCTTTTAATGTTCGTGGACTGGCTGCGTGATAAACAACAACAGGCTTCAGTTTCAAGTTGCCACTTGCATTTGCTCCTAACATAATGGTCAATCTATCCTTAGTAGCCTTGAGGCCTGGAGCTTGTGCTTCCTCTCTTGAGATATATGTTTGTGCTGGCATTTTTTTCCAATTCAGTCCAGTTTCAAAGTTGAAAATTTGGTCCAGTGTACAGCCCTCTTCCTCAACTAGTTTTTTCAGTATTGGCAGAAATGCCTTTGCTGCTTCTTCATCTGCACTCACAGCTTCACCTTATGGAAATTTCACATTATGGAAAGCGTGACGTTTCCTGAAATAATTAAACCAGTCACTACTGGTGGTAAAGGGAGACACTTCTTGAGGGTTTTCAGCTTTATTTCTGAGGCCTTCAAATATTGCTAATGCCTTTGCTTTTATCGTAAGCAAATTTATTCCCGATCCCTTCTTTTTTTGCTCTTCCATTCAAACAGATGACGTTCCATCTCTTCAAATTCTTTGTCTTGATCTAATTGATTTTATTACACTTTGAGTTGTTCCTGCTATGAAAGTTGCTTTTATTTTCTCTGCATTCTTTCTAATTGCTCTCAGCATTGCCTCATTTAGACCTGTAGCATGCACAATATCACATGTTCTTTCATTCCACTCAAAGCGTTTCACAATTTCATATTTTTCTTCTATTGATATTGCTTTTCTTTTTCTCTCTGAACCTGTAGTATCTTCAACAGGATGCTTCCTTTTCCCACTTTTCTCAAGTATTTTACTCATTTTTTGGGAATAGAGTGCAAGTATAAAAAAGAATAAAAATGAGGAGGCAAGCTTGATACACATAAACAGCACAGTGTGCAAGTAGCAATTGAAAAAACAATGCAGCGTCCACTTAGGAACTGAATAAACAATGCAGTAAATGCAGAAACACACTATGCTCACATTTTACATGCTTACGTTTTACTAAAGCATATTTCTGGAGATCACTACCATAAAACAATAAAAACAATTTGCAGTTTCTGGTTTATTGGGGGTTCCTGCTAGTGGAATCTGCTATAAACGGGTAGTAAAGTCAATCTAATTGCATTCACAATAATACCGATAGCTGGAATTCTGTGGGCTTTTACATTATTATGTGAAATGTGTTTCCCCTTCCATGAAATCTTCAATTATAAAAAACAAATAAATTTTCAGAATCTTCTTTTCATTCCTACTGTGTTGTGTTGTGTTGTGTTCAGTTGGGGTGATTCCGCTGTGTTCAACTGCCATTTCTTGTAAATACAAAGGCAAATCGTGCATAAGCGAATTAAGTTTGTGTTAATTGCGATATCGTTTCCCTATTTATAAATCATGTATGATCGAATTTGTGTAGTGTAAACATGTGTTATACGAGGACTGACTGTACTTGAAATGTTTATATGACACAATGCACAGTGAGAGATGCCAACCATCTTGCAGAGTTTCAACAAATGAACATCATGCAAAACAGCAGATTTCAGGCCTTTTAACTAAAAGAGCTGATACATGAATTTAATATCTCATATTGGTAATGTGTTAATCAGGAAATGAATTATGGATGAATGTACTCTAAACATGCTTCTCTTCAACTATGATTACAAATCCGAAGTCATGTAACTACATCTGCTTACATGGCTGTCAATCATGGTTACCAGTACATGTTCATTAGTGCACCAGCAATCATGATTGACAGCCAAGTAAGTAAGATGTAGTTATATGTGTCCAGGTTTGTAACTTGTAATTGTAGTTGCAAATAGACTATGTGCATCCATAATTCATTGCCATGTTTCTCTGATTAAAACACTAAACAATGACACATAACAGTCATTTCCCAGTCCTTTCATTGTTAATGCTCCATTATCCCAAAATCTGTAGGACTAAGAATAAAATATTTTTGCAGCATACAGCACCAAACAATGCCCAATCACTATTATGATGAGGAAGAAACCACATGGAATATGAATGTCACTGGCTATTTTTATTTATTTTAAAAATGAAATCTTATAAGCAAATGGTATAACACAGTGCTGGGTACACAGATAAAAAAATTAAAGAAATGTTGTTCTGGGAAATAGTCTGGTAGTAACGAAATTCTAGATAAGTATGAACATTAAAAAGTAATTTTTTAACTATTTATTTTTAATGAAAACCCTAAATATGAAAGGTATTAGAGCCTACAGTAAATAGTACCATATATGGGTTCTAGGTTGAGAAGACTGCTGATACTTGTTTCTGTTAGACTTGAATTTCTGTAGATTGCAATTTTCTCGTGAATAAACAAGGAAGAGAAAAAGTTATTTTTTGTAAGTTTGGAGTTGGACAGCAAATAGATGCTGAATGGTTGTGGCATGTGTTTAAACTGGTTTGGAAGAGAGTGACGGAATTACATATGCCAATTATGAACAGTGCCCACAGAAGTATCTAGAGAAAAAAAGTATGCAATAGAAAGTGAACAGTTATGAGAAGAGTGGAAAGAATTTCTAAAGATGGATCATTAGCTCTCCTCTTTTGAATGGAGTCAAGAAGTTTGAGAGGTGTTTTTGTAGAAATATCCTAGATGTGGGAACAATAGGGCAGATTTGAGATTGACGGAGTGAGTAGTTGTTTAAAAAAAGTAACTTTCTAATATCTTCTTCTTTCTAATATCTTCTTTCCTTTGCATAATTGTTTGTCGAGACAAACTAATGTCTTGTATCATTGTTCCTTTCTGGACAAATTTATTTCGCAATTTTTAACTGACACTGTTTAACAAATTCACCATCAATGAACAGTTTACTTTTAAAAGTGATCAAATGTACAACTTGTTAACTTACACTTACAGTAGATAAATTTCTTGACTGATATGTTTTCAGTGTGTTTTGTTTTCTTAATTTGTTTTGTAACTTTGAACACTTTTCTTTTCGCAACACTCCTTTATGTTGATCATAAGATTTGTGCTTGGAATCAGTGTCGTTTTAAATTATATTCTTTAAAAACTCACAGTCTCCTGACACACTAAACACACTGTTTTTTCATAGTAATCAATGAAGAAATAGTCTTCAGTCCACCTTAGATCAAAAACACAACACTCCAAATCGATTTTTTTCCTTTTGGAACATTTTTAAGAATGATTTTTTTTAATTCAATACAAATTAATAATTAATTCAAGGCAATGAACAAGCTATATCAAAATACAGAACTGTATTTAGCGTACATATGACTGCACTGAACCACATGTACACGTTTGATACAGTCAAGCTGGATGCTTGCATGCTTGTACAAGCAGTGGCAATTGATGCTGTTTTAGTTCACTTTCTGCACGGGCCTTATAAAAATTATTCGCGGGCCGGATCTGGCTCGCGGGCCATAGGTTGGATACCACTGCTCTAAACTATTATTGACATTAAAAATGTTTTTACCAGCATTATTTGGAAAAAAACATTACATTACCTAGAAATTGTCACAAAACCCGATGTGCATGCATTGTACTTGTTTCTGCACCTAAGAAAACTCCATTGTATGCAACAAGTGCAGCGATGCAAGTATAATTGAGCAGTGACGTGCTATGTTATACCATTATATCAGCATAATGATTAATATGCGAATGACTGTGCCAAAATCTGCAGCTCAGCATTCGAAGGAATATCATGAAAGAAAGAAAGGGAAGTTGGACAGAAATGTGAATCAAGATGAAATTCGACAAGAGTGTTTGTTATGCCTGGGAGTTCTCAAACTGCACCCAAAAAAAATTTGAGCGGAAATAATGAAGGAATATCATGAACGGAAGAAAAGGAAATTAGAAATTCAAACTATTCCGAATAATAACGAAATTCAACCACAGAGTTTTACTATGCCTGATACTTATCAGGAATCTAAAACTCCAGCAGAACAAACGAAGGAATATCGTGCATAAAAAAAGCGAAATTAGATATAGCTAATAATGAGATTCCTGCTTGCATCTCTATATAGTGTCTACACAAGCTGACAGTGAGTTTGAAAAACCAGTGTACAAAAACCCATTTGGTTGTGATCGTTTATGGTTTCAATTAGATTTGAAACCATTTTCAACAACATATGAATCACTTCAAAATGAATTTCATTACAAAAAGGGAGTACTTTCATGACGTGTAATACATGTCATACTTCATTAAAAGAGGGACAGATACCAACTATGGCCATGTCAAATGGATTTATATATCCAACATATCCTACTCATTTGCCTCCACTGGATGTTGTAACTGAGCATTTGATATCACCACGATTACCCTTTATGCAAATTCGTCGTTTACATTACGAACATGGACAACGTGGGATCATTGGACAAATAATAAATGTACCAGTTAACGTAAACAAGATGGTTCATCAATTACCTAGAGAATTAGATGACGATTATGCCATTAATGTAGATATAAAATTCCTGGCGCATAATAATCTTAGATGCTAATGTGCCAATAAAATCATAATCTAATCTAATCTAATATAATCTACATATAAAACAAAGACTCGTACATAAATCATCATATCTACAAGGATATTTGCAGAAGAAAAAAGTGAAAATATAATTACGGTATTTGATAAATTCACCTTTGTATAAATTCTATGGCATAAAAGCGAGTGATTTCTTGGGGACAAATGTTGATAGTGAACAGGAACATTTAGATGAAATTGTGGAACCTATCAACAATGATGCTAAACTATTTTTAATTCAACAACAAACATTATTATGTTCCAAAGATAAATATTTATGTATAGCACTGGGTCAGAAATCATCTCCAACAAATTTCATATTTGATATACATACAGAAGAACTTTCTTTTCCAGTTATATATTTGGGACATGCACAAAAATTTAAAAATGGATTGAAAATCTAATCTAATCTACATACATCATATCTACTCCTGTTATGATGGCATCGAGTGAAATTCGTAGATCTGATCATCGTAGAGTAACTCCCCAACATTTGATATATATATGGCAATGAAAATTATGTGAATGCGTACTGCAGAAAATTTGCAAATTGCATTTAAATCAGTAGGAATAACAGTTAATATTACTCATTCTATATTGGAACCGAAAGAATTTATAAACAAGTCATTAGAGACTGATCCAGAATTATGGCAAAATACAATTTCATGAATTAGTACAAGTTTTTAGACAGTCCGATAGTACATTTTCTAAAATTCTTACAAAAATAGGCAACAGAGAAGCGTTATTACCAGATGAATTATAGAATCGAGATTTGTTACCAAAGAAGATGCTACTAATTTAGGTCCATAAGGGATTCGACTATTTTTAAAAATAGTGAAGTGAATGTCTATAATACAAATGCTTCAGTTGCAGATGAAACCCATGACGTGATTGCACAAGATTTATACCATGGATATCATTCTGAAGACCAATTAGCAAGTATGTGAAATAAAATTCATAAAATGTCAGTGACTGAAACTGCAGGACTTCTATACATTCTACCATTATTGAAAGGAAAGCCATTCATGATTACTACAAATATAGATGTGATCGATGGATTGGTAAATGGTGCAATTGGTATTTTAGTATATTTTGAATTTGAGGATGACAAAACAGTTAAACGAGTATGGATGAAATTTTCTGAGTCAAAAATAGGACATAACCTTCAATCTTGTTACAAACAATATGTGAAAGATAAACATTTACCTAGTCAATCCGTACCTATTATAAAACAATCAACTACAATTCCATTCAAGAACAGATAGAAAATTAATATGTAGATGTACACAATTTCCTTTAGTATGTGCTTGTGCTTTGACTATATGTAAATCTCAAGTAGGGACCTTCGACAAAGTTGTATATAATTATGAGAAAGATCATCAACAGCAACTTGTATACGTGGCATTATCTCGAGTGACCTAATTGCAAGGTTAATATATTACAAATCCCCATGACGATTTCACATTTCACTACGGCAAAGCTACTAGAAATATAGAACTTCGTGCTGAACTAGATTGCTTGAAAAATAATAAGCTACTGTCTCTAAAGGATGAACTGCAAGATTTCATACAAAGTGGTATGTCTATATTGTCAATGAACATACAAAGTTTAAGGACCCATGTTCAAGATATTGAAATGGACACAATCTTACAGCAATCCAAAATATTGATATTAAGTGGAATGTGGTTGGATAATGATGAACATATATTACTTAAACCATTCCAATGTATGACTCAATTTAAAAGGTCGGATGTTCATAGTAGTGGTGTTGCGATATATCAATGTGAAGGTTCAACTATCATACATAATAGCAGCATAATAGTACATAATGGTACATAATAGCAGCAATGGTACATAATAGCAGCAATGCGACAATGGTATCAGATGAAATTGGAGACATTTGTGGATCTTTGTGCAAATTCAATAGTAAACCTATTTTCATCATTGCCATATACATCACTCCAGGGATATCATTAGATATAATTCAAAAATTCATAAACAAGAATTTGATGCTGTATTCCATTGAAGGTGCAAAATTATTGGAAGAGCCACTGGATCATGTATCTATAGTTCTCGCTGTGATTTCAATCTAGAATTAAATTCTGAGGCTGGAAAGAAGTTTTGTAAATTTATGAAAGATGTCTTCAATTTAGATATTAAGTCAAATACTTTAGTCAATACTACACATAATGGAACGACAATTGATGGAGTATTCACGCAGGAATTAAACTCACTTGAGTGTCAAAATTATATATCTTATTTCAGTTACCACAGACCAATAATTTTTGTGTTATTATAATATATTTTATACAAGTTATTTCATTGTACACTAGTACAATGAAAAATTCCATTCATTGTACTGAAATTATTTTTTCGCTAAAAATAATGCAGCAATACTTTTTTATTTATTTTACTGTACCAGTTTCATAATGAGTTCCTGCAGTAAAGACATTTTTAACGGCTGCCACTGTGACATTATCAGTCTCAGAGTAGGGCGGCAGCAACTCATTATGTACCTGGTACATAATTTTCTTTTTATTTTTATCTGTTTTTCTCAGCGAAACTGAGTTATGTTTAGAATTTGTTTAAAATACTTTTATGCTAAAATCGTTTAAAACCATTAAATATGCTAAGAGCAACTGCTTGAGTTTCACCAAACTTTTCCACTGAATTAGTCAAAGATGAATAACATAAGGCAACATATCACCAGTGGATCAATATGGTCAGAATCCATACTGATGATCATTGAGCAGATGGAGGGTTTTGAGATAGTTTAAGAGTTGGTGGCCAATGGATTTCTCCAGTACTCTGGAAAGAGTAAAGGTAAATGCAATTGGGTGAAAACTGGCTGTGATGGATAGATCATCTTTTTAGGAATTGATTGAATATGAAAAAATTTCCAAGCAGACGGAAAAACACCAGTGGAATAACAAAGTGTAAAAAGGTGACAGAGAACAGGAGTAAAACCAAGAATTAAAAGAAAAGTATGATGCTAGTAATTTGGATTTATTTTTAACTGAGGATGCAACAGAACTATCAGGTTTTAACAGAGGTGGGGGTATAAAGACAGCAGTTGCAAACAATAGCCAAAGCTATTGTGTTCATGTAGGCAGAAAATGAAGCTGGAAATCTGGATGCAAGCCAGTTGCATATTGCAACTGGCTTGCATCCAGTTGCATATTATCTTGAACAGCCTTAATGTATTAACTAGAAATCTAAGGTTTAGATAAAGGAGAAGGCTTTAAAGTGGAATGTAGAATAAAGGATTTCATCCCTACAAGAATAATTTCAAGAATAAGCAAATACTGACAACAGATTTAACACAGTAATCCAACCATGAAATTAAAGAACAGAAGTCTCAAAGATCAACCCATTTCTCATTCTTGTAATGCCAAACACCAAGAGGTTGAGAATAGCCATGACAGGGAGGCTCCACTGGAAAAGAGACTTATCATAAGTTGTGATCTGAGGTGTTGCAAGATGTAGTGTACTGCGCTATGTGTTACAAGCTAACTACTCTAACTATAATGCATGAGAGGGTATTTAGAAATAAGGGCAACACACACACACACACACACACACACACACACACACACACACACACACACACACACACACACACACACACACACACACACACACACACACACAAATATTAAAGTAATGAAATAATTACATATAAAGAAATAAATAAAAATAAAAGAAATGATGACAGATATAAAAGTGTACTAAAGTTAAATGAGGTACAAAAGGTTACTAAATAATATTAGCTTTAACACTGGTTAACAAAAAGGATTTTGCATCAGTTGGTACATGCTGATATGGTGGTAGAGTAATTCCCCCACTTCCAAATATCAAACTTCAGAGGTTCCAATATGTTCAAGCCTTTATTAATGCCTTTCAAACATTGATGAGGCCACTATAAATCTGTATTTTAATTGATAATTAACTACTATACTTCAATATGTGAAATGCAGCATTTGTCTGGTAGGTACCAATGTATATATTTTTTAGAATCACTGAGTGGTATGTGTTAGTTACAGTAGAAGGAGATTTACTGAGATCATCAATGCAAGAGCTAAAGGTAATCAATGATGCACCAAGTCAGCTTCATTTTCAAAATAAGATAAAACAGAATCACCAGGATGTAGAAGAGATATAAGTATAAATGGACAGAAGGTATCACAAATGGCTTTGGTAATAGACTAAAAACCTTGAATAGCAGTTTTTACAAAAGGCAAGTTTCCTACCCTTGGACTTTTCAAAATCAAATTTGGATTTATTAATAACATGTTTAAAACTATTATGAGCTTTAGTGCAGGTAGAACATGAAGCTAGAGGCTCTGGTGGTTCTACAAGTCAAATGTTGATAAGCTTTTGTTCTTATTTTGAACAGCTTTATCACATTTTATGGAATTAGATAAAGGATGGAAATTCAGAAAAAGAAGAGTAGGGAATAAATGATTTCATCTGAATAAGGATAATTTCAGTGCCAGGATCTGAACAAACATCAGGAATACAAGATTTAAAACAACAGTTCAATAAAGAAAAAGAGGAACAGGCACACAGTTCATCCCATTTCATATTCTAGTAATGCCAAATAATGCATTTGGTGCAAAAGAAGGAATACCCTTTTTGCACCAAAGTGATCCCATCACTTTTTTTCAACATCCCTTTCTACATATTGTTAATATGTGGCTCCCAAACTTGTATGCAGTATTCGAGATGCAGTCTACCCATTGCATTATACAATGGGATCATCACTTCTTTGTTCCCACGGGGCAAAGTTCCTGTACAAGACAAAAGCTCCATTAGAGAAATGACTGTAATCTGAGGTGCCCAGAGGACAGCTAATGTTAACTGCATACTTTGACAGGTTGTTGGTGCGAAAAAGCTAGGGGGGGGAGAGGTGCCTAGGAGTAAGGTTATTGTTAAGATTACCTGTTATTTTAATAGGTAAATGAACAATATATATAAGGTTAATAGTGACAGCAAAAGCCTCAGAAGTCCAATTAGCAGGGGGAATACAAGCATTCTTCTAGCCAAGGAGTTGTAACAATTTACTGATAAAGAAAAAGAAGTGGTTTTGAAAGCAAAAACTAGAGAATTGAGATTTTATCACTTTTATTTGTATTTTAATATTATATATTGTATATGCAGTACATCATTTTTTATATTTATTCATTTCATGTTCATTAAAATCTTATCAGTATTTTGTATATCGATCAGTGTATGAATAATTTTATTGCAGAAATTAGCAAGAAATCATTCCTTATCATATAGCCTTTCAGTTTCCAAGTTGTTTCCAAATAGATATTTCCAAATTGTTCTGATTTAGCACCCCAATTTCCACACCTCTTTTTTTCCAAATTGAAATAAACATATACCTTGACTAATTGACTAAATAGAGAAATCCATTTCTTTAGTGTGATAAAGGAGTGAGCTTTGCTGTTGTAGTTATGGTAAGTTCAGGTGTTAAATTCATTTATTTATAAATTAGTTCGTAATGAATATCGATTTTAATTTTGAGATATTACGTGGAATGATTAGCAGGACGTGGTGCAGAAAACCGAAAATTGTTTATAGTTCAATTTACTGTGAATATAGTTCAATTTACCGTTTTCAATATGGCGATTCTTATACACATGGAGAGTGGGGTTCGTTTCAGCATGACTAGTTAGCAACACAGAAAACTGATTATCGTTCTTTCAAAAGACACATTAGATATAAAATTAATGCTGTTTTTGTAAGCCAACTAGTCTTAAATTTGGTCAAAAATTTGTGTTTTTCTGATCACGTATGGTAAGGATCAGAGTTATCTTTTTCTCCTGTAATATAATTCCGTTCATTAGGTTAACCAAATGGATTTAGTATTAGAATGGCTAATGATTCCAGTGTAGTCAATATTTTCTATATATGTCAGAAAATAAATAAAAATAATAATGTTAATTCATCCAAAATAACATTTACTGAGTAGTAAAGAAACTTTCCGACTCCCAAGAAAAGGGACTGGTGAACACAAATGAGAGAAGGCAGAGGGTGGTAATCAATGGGTGCTGCTCTTCGTGGCCTAATGTTATTAGTGGAGTCCCATAGGGTTCGGTGTTGGGTCCACTTTTGTTTTGTATATTTATCAATGATATTGATAAAGCTATATCAGGCTTAATGTCGAAGTTTGCAGTGATACAAAGGTTGGCAGGGTTGTTAATGACAGTAATGGCAGTGTGCTACTGCAACAGAATCTAGATAATTTGGGCAGATGGGCTAAGATGTGGTAACTGAAGTTTAACCTTGACAAATGCAAAGTACTGCATATGGGTAGAAGTAACCCCAGAGAAACAAACGTACCAACTGTGTGGTACTACACTTAAGGTGGTAGAAAATGAAAAAGACCTGGGAGTAATTGTGCAGTCAGATATGAAGTTTTCTGAGCAATGCAGACAGGCTGCCAGGGCAGGTCATGGGGTTTTGTCAATGATATATAGGAATTTTGCTAGCAGGGAGAAGGAGGTGATTGTCCCTCTGTATAAGGCATTGGTCAGGCCACACCTTGAGTACTGCGTACAGGTCTGGAGGCCTCATTTTAGGAAGGATGTAGATTTACTTGAGCGTGTACAGAGAAGGACAACAAAATTGGTGAGGGGAATGAAGGGATCCTCTTACCAAGAGAGGCTTAAGTTCTGCAAATTGCAGTGGCTGGAGACTAGGAACCTGCGCGGTGATCTGATTGAGGTGTATAAGGCCTTGAATGGGTTGAGCACGCTGAATTCTGATGGGATCCTTCCACTTGTTCAGATTACGAACCTAAGGGGCATAAATTCAAATTAAGAAAAGACAGATGTAGAACAGATGTGGGGAAATTTGCCTTTAGCCAGAGGGTGGTTAATTGCTGGAACAAACTTCCATCTGTTGTTGTGGAAGTTGATAGGTTGAATAAATTTAAGGAGGAACTGGACAGGCATTTGGAGGAAATGGTGTGATTTTTTTTTTTTTTTTTTTTGGCTGATGATGCATAAGCTCATACACTTGCTTTCTTGCATCACATGCCACTACTACTACTACTACTAATAATCAACATCTATTTACAGTTTGATTCCAAACTTTTCCTCTTCCTTGTTTATTCTGCCTAGCACTGTTCTTTGAAACACTTTCCTATGTATTTAATGAAATTCAAGTCTTGTCTTCTATATTTTTGACCTTCAATCCATACATGGTATTAAAAGTACAATTGATTCTAATACTTTCCATTATATGCATATTGGTAAATATTAATACCAACCATTTTGTTGTTATTTGGTTTTTAGGAGCATTAGCAACTAAGGCCATATTGCTCCAGGATATGCGGTGGTCATTCCCTGACCTTTCCGCATCCTCCGTATTTGGTGGGGACGGGCTCGAACCCCGGTCTAATCAAGAAGTGTGTGCTACGCACTGCTGCTGCTCCTTCCTACCTAGCTACGGAAGTGCCAATCAATCATTTTGTAAAATTTGATTTCACAAGAAAGCAAGCAACATCAGCCAAAAAAAAAAAATAAATAAATAATAAATAAAAATAAACTCCACTGAATTTGCCCATTCCTTCTAATATACAGGATGATTCACTACCAGTGCGACAAACTTGCAGGAGGTGTAGGGGGCACAAAGACGAACTGGAATCACACAGCATTGCAGAGTCCGAAATGCCTTCGTCATGTGGTAGAAGATGTTGAGCGGGAGGTCACGTGAACAGCGATCCCGCTGGAAGTCAGCATTTGCGAACCGTTTCTGTTGAAGAAACCAAGTAACAAAAGTCCTCAGGAGTGGATAATCCGCAGGCTCCAATGATTGGACGCGTTGCAGATGGTATGAACTCATTTGGTTTGTTGACAGTATCCTCCATATAGTGAATTGGGAAATACCCAATCGTTCGCCTATCACTCGAGTACTCGTACTCGGATTGCCTTCTGCAAGACGTAGGACATTCTCCTCATTGTCTGGCGTCCTCATCGTTTGCTCTCAATTCATGGTACCTCTCGTGAAACAACCAGTCTCACGTAACCTTCTGTGCACACGTGCGAAAATCGTATGATGAGGAGCACGTGCGGGAAACGTTCTCCTGGTACAAGTGCAGAGCGCGCACCCATTACAGTCCGCTACTCCATATGCGAGGTGCATGTCAGCCAGTTCAACGTTTGAATACTCGTCCATTCTACTGCCTCGGGAACCGGTTCGCAAATGCCGACTTCCAGCGGGACCACTGACTTCCCGTGGTTCACGCGACTTCCCGTTCAACATCCTCTACTGCATGACAAAGGCATTTCAGACCCAGCAATGCTAGGTGATTCCGATTCGTCTTTGTGCCCCCTACACCTCCTGCAAGTTTGTCGCACTGGTAGTGAATCACCCTATATATATTTTTAAATCCTTTCATTAATTTATTTGAAATACCTACTTTCACAACCCCAAGGCAATTTATAACAACAACCAATTAGATTCTGGCTGAAGGCAAATTTCCATACTGCTTGACAAAATTAACAGAACACGTAGAAAACATGGTTTAACTTGCACACCTTGCGATGAAGTAGAACAAAATTTGGCATGATGGTGTACTACAGAATAATGATGAAATGTGGAGACAGCAAGAAACTTTGGACAGGTTAACGGGATATTTATAGTGGTTGTATAAGAATTACCAAAAAGTCACATTACAGAAGTTGACATAAGATGCTCAAAAATATGGTCATATGATCCCCACCTCAATGGGTAAACAGGCCTGACAGTGGTGAACCAAGTTTGATGAAAGGGTGTCTATAAGATTCTGTGGAAACATGCAATGTAATGCAAAGGCTGTCGGCATGCAATGTAATGCTAATGCCCAAGGGTGTCCCACACGTTTGATCGGATTTAAGTCTGGTGATTGTCTTGGCCATGGCAGTTGTTGGATATCTTCAGTTTCAAGATATTCCTCCACCACTTGAGCTCTATGTGCAATGGCATTTCTTGCATGAAAAGAAAATCTGGGCCAACTGCAATCCTAAAAAAGTTGCACATATGGTTCGAGGATATCTTCTTGGTACTTCTGCACAGTTACGGTACCCCTATTAAAAACATGAAGGGCCCATTGATCATTATTCCACACCACATGAGAACACCACCTCCACTATAAGTGTCCCTTTCTCTGATGTTGGAGGGATGGTACAGCATTCTTCATTGTCTCTAGATGAAATAAGGTCTAGGATCTGTTTGTAGGCTAAAACAGAACTCACCAGAGAACAAAACTGTATCCCATTTGTCAGGCTTCAAAGTCACATACCCATGGCACCAGTTTTGATGAGCTCTTTGGTGGTTTTGTGTTAATGGGCTACAAAACAATGGTTTCCTTGCATAGAGTCCACATGAATTGAGTCTTCTTAACACAGCCCAGTTAGAAATGTTTTCACCTATGGCCGTAGTAACATCAAGAGACAGTTGATGACAGGACATTGTATGGTTCCACCTTGCTATTAGAGCCAGATAGCAGTCTGTTCTGGTTGATGTAGCACCCTTGAGTAACCTTGGCTAGCTCTTCTTGTAATGGTTCCTGTCTCTTGAAATTGCTTCCAAGATGACACTACATGACACATTAAGCCAATGTGCCACCTTCGCCTGCAACTGCTTGGCTTCAAGTTATCCAATGGCTTGTCATCTCAAAGAATCATATAAACAATAATGACTTGTTATCCTGAGTACTGGAGATGTGGCTAGCCTACTGAGTAAACCAAAAAACAAGATGATGTAGTTGCAATCCATTTTCATAGGTATGAATAATTTGCATAATGTGCAGTTCTTTTAAGATGGTAGATTTGTTTCTATTGGATACTCAGAATTTGCATGTTATATCAAATATTAGCCTTTTTTAATAGGCTTTCAGTCTGCTTTTAGCAGATTAAAAGCGTACTAAAAAAGCTTACTAAACGCCTTGGAAAATGTATACAGGCTACTGAAGGAAGTACTATAATGAAATGAATGAAAGAATAAATAAGATCACCAGAATCTAAAAACCCCTGAATCCAAATAACTGAAGTGCCTATGATCTTTGGAAGTCTGAAAAACACAAAGTGGGCCTCTCTATACAAATTATTATATGCAGCAGCACAGCACACAGGGTATGAAATTGTCAAATGGCTAGTGAAGATATTGACTAACCATTTGCCAAGGAATCACAATTCTTTAAAAAACTCAGAAGAGCTACTAGGCAAGCTAAAAATATCCTATTCTGCAAAAGTGATAGTCTAACCTGCTTTGGAAACATTTTCAGGAAATCATATGAGTTGCGGCAGGAATAGATGAGAATATAGTAAGAAATGGCTGAACAGTTGGCTGTGAAACATTAGCAGACAATTATGGAACAAAATTGTTAAAAAGTTTTGTCGTTAAATATTTAAAAATTCTAAAATGTTATAATATGGTTTATCTACATACATTACTCATCAGGTAATGAACCGTGAGTTTTTCCTTTTGTTTTTATTTTATTTTTTTACCTGTCTCAGATATAATTTAAGAACATTTGCAATGACATTGGGATGAACATCTGACAGATCCACAAGTTCTGCTCCACTCTCAAATGCCTGGCATAACTTTTCAACTTTGGACTTCACACCTGAAACTCTATATATACCCTTAAAAAAATGATAATATGTTTTAAAAATCATAAGTTTCTTAAATGTTAAAAAATAAAATAAATAATATTTATTACAAATGATAAACATATTTATTTTTGACAAATTACATACGAGCATTATTAAATAATACTTAAACATTAGTAATAATTAAAAGTTTCTTTTATGTCACTTACATAAGAATGAATTCTAAAGATGATTAGTCCAATTAAGGAAAATTTCAATCTAGATATTAGAATATTTCTGACCAGTGAAAATTTGTAATCTGTAGATGGAGTACTGGTTTTCATCTTTCAGCAGATCTGACATAGTATAAAGTATATGTGAATATAAAAAACTGTTTCACTGTGACATTTCAGTTGTGATGTGAAACCACATATCAAGGAAGATATAGACACCATAAAAAAAAAAGATTAAACTTATAGGGAGGATTCAGAAGGGTAAGCAAATTCATGAGGTCTGCTGCTGAAAATCTGCATGAAGAATGGCTTAAAAGGTGTGGACTGAAAAGCTTGGGAACTAGGCAGCTTAAGGAATATCGGATTAAGACGTATAAAGTCTTCAACTGCTCAAAATCCACATGAAGAATGGCTTAAAAGGTGTGAACTGAAAAGCTTGGGATCTAGGGCAGTTTAGGGAAGATCGCATTAGCATTAGTAAAGGCATATGATGCAAGAAAGCAGGCTTATACAGCATCAGACATAAAAAAAAAAAAAAACCTTCTCATTTCACCCATCCACTCACTCCAAATGTTGATTTAGTTCTGCCCTAAATCTATTTAAGCTATCAACCTCCACAATGGCAGATGGAAGTTTGTTCCAGCAAACAACCACCCACTGGCTGAAAGCAATCTTCCGCACATCTATCTTACAACTGTCTTTCCTCAATTTGAATTTATGCCCTCTCAGGCGATTATTCTGAGCAAGAGGGAGAATCCCATCAGCACTGAGCATGCACAAACCATTCAAGGCCTTATACACCTCAATCAGATCACCTCACAGGTAACTAGTAAAAGACACTGTAATTTGCAAAACTTAAGCCTTTCTTCATAAGAGCAACTCTTTGTTCCATTCACTAATCTTGTTGCCCTTCTCTGTACTCATTCCAGCAGCTCTACATCCTTCTTAAAATGAGGCCTCCAGACCTGTATACAGTACTCAAGGTGTGGGCTGACCATTGCCTTATACAAGAGGATAATCACCTCCTTACCCATTGCCTTATACAAGTGGATAATCACCTCCTTATCCCTGCTAGAAAAATTTCAGTATATCATTGACAAGACACCACGAGCTACTCTTGCAAACAGTCTGCACTGCTCAGAAAACTTCACATCTGACTGCACAACTAACACCAAGTCCTTTTCATTCTCTGCCACTGCCAGTGTAGTACCACACAGTTGATACGTTGCTCTGGGGTTACTGTTTCCCATATGCAGTACTTTACATTTCTCAATGTTAAACTTCAGTTGTCACCTCTCAGCCCATCTGCTCAACTTTTCTAGATCCTGTTGCCGCAACGTATTGTCATTAGTGTCATCAACAACCCTGCCGACCTACGTATCTTCTGCAAACTTAGACATTAAGCCTGATATACCATCATCAATATCATTAATAAATACAGAAAACAACAATGAACCCAAAACTGAACCCTGGAGGACTCCAGGGTTCAGTTTTACGAACCTAATCACATTAGTCCACAAAGAGCAGTGTTCGTGCCCATTGATTACCACTCTGTCATTGATTACCATCCCTTTATCCATAGCAGTAATTTGCCTCCAATGCCACACTGCTCAATTTGTGCATTGGAGCGTGGCATTGGAGGTACACAGCTCAATTTTTGCAGCAGTCTTCCATGTGCAATGGTATCAAAAGCATTTCTAAGATCCAAATATATGATATCAAAATTATTCTTTGCATCCAGTTCTTTTTGTGACCACATCATAGTATCCAATCAAATTGGTCAGACAAGACTTCCCCTTAACAAACTCTTGCTGTGTACGAGCTATAACTGAAGGCTTGTCTAGATGATCCTGCAGTGCTTCTTTAACCAGTGCCACCATTAATTTCCCTGGAACAGAAGTTAAATTAACAAGGCTGTAATTACTGTAATTACTGAAGTCCCACAGGGTTCGGTGTTGGGTCCACTGTTGTTTTGTATATTTATCAATGATATTGATGAAGGTATATCAGGTTTAGTGTTGAAGTTTACAGATGATACAAAGGTTGGCAGGGTTGTTAATGACTAATGGCAGTGTGCTACTGCAACAGGATCTAGAAAATTTGGGCAGATGGGCTAAGAAGTGGCAACTGAAGTTTAATCTTGACAAATGCAAAGTACTGCATATGGGTAGAAGTAACCCCAGACAAATGTACTGTGTGGTACTACACTTAAGGTGGTAGAAAATGAAAAAGACCTGGGAGTAATTGTGCAGTCAGATATGAAGTTTTCTGAGCAATACAGACAGGCTGCCAGGGCAGGTCATGGGGTTTTGTCAATGATATATAGGAATTTTGCTAGCAGGGACAAGGAGGTGATTGTCCCTCTGTATAAGGCAATGCATTCCTCCGTAGCCGAGTGATCAGGAGTGGGAGTGCAGTAGCACACGCTCTTTGAGTAGACCGGGGTTCAAGCTCCTGACTGCTGAATACGGTCGATCTGCCAACCCGCAATGGACCAGCGTGGCAGATTACAGTCCATTTTCCCTCAGCATGAATTGTTGAGGAGGCTTCCATCCTGCAGTGGGTTGATAATGGCTGCACTTTACCTTTTTTATAAGGCAATGGTCAGGACATGCCTTCAGTACTGCATACAGGTCTGGAGACCTCATTTTAGGAAGGATGTAGATTTGCATGAGCATGTACAGAATAGGGCAACAAAATTGGTGAGGGGAATGAAGGGATCCTCTCACCAAGAGAGGCTTAAGTACTGCAATTTGCAGTGGCTGGAGACTAGGCATCTGCGCGGTGATCTGATTGAGGTGTATAAGGCCTTGAATGGGTTGAGCACGCTGAACTCTGATAGGATCCTTCCACTGGTTCAGATTACGAACCTAAGGGGGCATAAATTCAAATTAACAAAGGACAGATGTAGAATAGATGTGCGGAAATTTGCCTTTAGCCAGCGGGTGGTTAATTGCTGGAACAAACTTCCAACTGTCATGGAAGTTGATAGGTTGAATAAATTTAAGGAGGAACTGGACAGGCATTTGGAGGGAATGGTGTGATTTTTTTTTTTTTTTGGCTGATGCTGCATAAGCTCATAACACTTGCTTTCTTGCATCACATGCCACCACCACTACTACTACTACTTGTGTCACCCTTTGATTCTCCTTCATGAACTGGGATCACATTTGCACACCTCCAGTCCATGGGCATCTGCCCTGAGTCCAAGGAAGCTCTCATAATTATGGTTAAGAGTTTCCTTACTTCCTTTGCTGCCTCCTTTAATATAATATTATGTTTATCTTCGACAATTTTCCTCCACTTTTCTCTCAGTTATTACAAAATCACTGCCAGATTTTAATTCACCTCTGCCATTTCCCTCCCTGAATAACTCCTCATGTGCGAATGTAGATGCAAAACACTCATTTAGTTTGCTAGGTATCTGAGCAGGATCATCAACAGTCGAACCATCGATATCAAGTGGACCAATCTGATTCATCCCCTTCATTCTAGAGTTTACATAAGTAAAGAATTCTTTGCTGTTTTTCTTTGCAAGGATTTCTTGTAATCACCCTTCGATTGCCTAACTTCCTTTGTAACTTGATTATAAACTAGCTTATATCTGCCCTAGGCTTCTGTATCACCTGCTAATTGGTATGTATCCACGCATTTTTCTTTTCTGCCTCAAGCCTCATTAGTTCATCTGATATTCATTTAGGCCTAAACCTTCAACAATATTTCTTAGTTGGTATGAAAAGCCTAGTAGCTTCCAAGATTAATTCTTTGAATGCTTCCCATTTTGAATTTGCAGTTGGTAACATCATCAATTGGTCCCACTGTATAGAATTTAAATGCTGTCTCAGACTATCGTAGTCACCTTTACGAAAGCAATAACCCTTCCCTTTACCCCTGATGATAGTTACCTCTTTGAGTAAATGTTACTTCAGCATACTGCCATCACTGCCACCTAGTGGCTCCTTTATTTGCAGATTCTTAGTGCATGAAGAATCACTACTGATAATCAGATCAAGAGGATTACTCTCTCTCTAGTTGCCTCCCAAACATGCTGCTGTAGAAAACAATCATCCAATAAATTCACAAAATCCTTGCTAGTGTGTGAGTGACCAACCCACAAATTCCAGTCAATATATGGGAAATTAAAATCCTACATTATAAGACACTCTGATTTACTGGCCCACTGTATTTCACTGTACACTTATTTATTATACTCATCAGAGTCATTATGTCTATAACACACTCGTATTCTCAATTTTGCTTTCCCAGTGCTAATTCACAACAAACTGGCTCGACATTGCTCTGTCCACTGATTTCGACTGATAGTACTTCCTTGGATTTTATGTGTTTCTTAACTAATAGCATAATCCCTCCTCCCATCCCTATCCTTCCTCTAAACATTTTACTCCCCAAATTCCATTTCTGCATTCCTTATATCTGTGTGACACCACGTCTCAGATATCCCAACAACATCTGCCTTTGATGTTTTGACCAACACCTCAAATTCATCAAATTTATTTACCAAACTCCAAGCACTGGTGTATACACAAGTATACATGCACCTGTTCCTATTCTTAACAACCCTAATACAGCCCATGTATTTACTTGTTCTGTAATGACTCCCAGCAGTCTCTGAAATCTCCTGCTCCTTGTTTCAGCAAAAGAAGCAGTGCAAGAATCACTTTCACTTCTGCCAGCAGCTACTGTTAATCTATTAGCCCATGTATCCCCCCCCCAAGCTAGGAGTCTCTATTAGCTCATGTATCCCCCCCAACCTGCAGAAGCAGTCTCTCCTGTTAAGAAGCACGGATCAGGCTGAGAAAAATTCTACCCCTTGTGCCTTGCACAATCTCTCCAGGGCTGAATTGATCAACAAGGCTCTCATCATATACTCCCTCCTATCGTGTTTGGGCAGAATTGCAGATGCTTTCAAATTCAACCCTAACTCACGGCTTTTTTTCAACATTGATCTGTACTTGTTAAGTAATAGTGCCACTCTCCTACTCTTAATAACACTGAGGTGTATAAGGTCTTTATTTGTTTTTCATTTCATTTATCTATGAAAGGAGATAATTAAAATGAATGGTGTTCTCACTAGTAGGTGAGACAATAACCAGAGAGAGTATTAAAGAATGGATCTCAAGTTTACCTTTGGGGAGTGTGCTGTAAAACAATGGAATAAATTACTTCCTAATGTGGCAAAGGCAGGGAGTTTATCATAGTTGGCAAATGTAGAATAGGTCTGCTTTCTTGCATCTTTTGGTCATTCTAATTGTAATGCTAAAGCCAAATTCATTACAAATATGCTAAGGAAATCATGCTTCAAAGTAACTATAAAAAACAATACCAAAATTTGCCAAGTGTGACCTTGAGCTTGCATAAAAATAGAAAACAGATAAAGGAATTGTGTCAAGTGGGCTACCAGCAATAAAACAACCAATGCAAAAACTAAATAAAATCCTATAGACAGACGTTCTACAGGGACAATCTGTTATATACAATGAAGGTCCTTTTGAATGAATGAAATTTTATATACAATATAAAATGAAGGTCCTAGACTAGCTGCACAGCATATCAGTCAATTGCTGTTGTAAAATTGCAAAAGTTAAATGTATAGAAGTTTGTTAGTCATTCAGTATTGCTGTTAGTCTTTCATGTTGTATTGCCGTGTGCGTTTGAATTGTATACATTTTATTATGATTTCTAATTGTGAAAAATGTCATTGGAACATTGTGTAAACATCAAAATTTGCCAGTGCTTAGGGGGAAATTTTCTTCAGAAACACTGGAAATAATGCATCAGGTTTAAAATGGGATTCTTCATCTCATATTACCATGTTTGAATGATATCAGAATAAAAGAGGGAAGAGAAAATTTAGCAGCTGATGACCATCTTGGAAAACATTTAACTGTATGTATGCCAAAAAAAAATTGAAACGGCTGGATAAGTCATGAGTCAGAACTGCTATATGACTGTTGATAAATTTGTAGAAGCTTTAAACATTCCATATAGAAGCCTGTCATTGAATTTTAAGCAATGCTTTTTATATGTATTGGATTGCTGAGCATGCGGTGACTCAAATGCTTATCAATTATCAATGTAATGAGTGGATGATAAAATTGATGATCTGTAGTTCCTAGAGTCCATCACTGCTAGGAACAAGATATGGTATCTTGTTCCATATCAAGACTTGGAAACCTCCAAGTCAGTGATGTGAATTCCTCATCTGCCATGATTTAAAAAATACCAAAAAAAAACATCATTTCTCATGCAACAAGAACTTGGTAAACACAATACTTCTGGTGTTACCACATATCCTCTTACTCAACTGACTTCTCACCACATGATTTTTCTTTTCCTGAAAATGAAACATTTATGAGGCCACTGCTTCCACAACCAACAAGAGGTTATAGATGCAACCCAAAATCCTCTATGCACTATCCAGCTAGAATACTTCTGGAAGTGACACTAGCAATTATACTAATTATGATAAAGGTGCATAACAACTTAAAGACAACATTTTGAGAGTGGTTGTGTCTAGGTTTAGTTACATTTACTATATGAGTCAAGAAAATGAATACTATAGCAATCTACAGTAAACTGGCTTCTCTTGATAGAGTAATACTTACCATTTATGTTGTCTATCGAAATGGTTTTGGAAAACTTTTTGGATTATTATAGTGTAGTATATCACTTGAAACCCCAGGGGCTCACATCTGGTGAGTATGGGCTTGGCACACCCAGAGTCCTGAGATATCATCATTCTTCTCTTTCTTGGTGATTTCCTTTTACTTACTTCTGACTCTCTCTCTCTCTCTCTCAGGGTAACTCAGAATTTTTTTTTGGCTGGTG
Organism: Mastigoproctus giganteus; assembly: GCF_048544385.1. Classification (NCBI taxonomy): domain Eukaryota; kingdom Metazoa; phylum Arthropoda; class Arachnida; order Uropygi; family Thelyphonidae; genus Mastigoproctus; species Mastigoproctus giganteus. The sequence continues at coordinate 139,157,804 of NC_143585.1, read as the reverse complement.
CAGCATAAGCCTCAGGCTTCCTTTCACCATATGGCTAATAATAATAATAATAATGTTTGAGTATTATATATATATATATAATAATTTATTGAAATTTCAGAGGGCCACCATGGGCAGGGCCGGTTTAAGAACTCTCAAGGCTCCTGACAAATTTTCAAATGTGGCCCCTATTCAGTTTAAATTTTGTTTTAATTGTTTTCTGGGTCTCTCTCTTAGTCGCATTCCTAACCCTATGTATTAAAAGAGCTACTCGAAACTATGCTCCATCACCATGTAAGAAGATTTGCATGGAGCGTAGGGGACACTTAAAAATTATAATTACATAATATATATATATATTAATAATATATACTAGGGGGCTTCGCCCACCCCTGCGCATGCTTTTCTATGTAAAATGTAGAGATATATGGAGTAAGTCAAATCTTTTCTACGTAAAAGACACACTTGTCGATACACACTGATCGATATCTAATCAGGAAATAACCTATGTAATTATTTACCTGTGCATTTGTAGTGCACGGCATTTTGAAGGTCGAATAAATATCACTATGTAATTATTTACCTGCGTTTACATAGGTCACTTAGGAAAAGGTCTTTTGTTTCAGGTTCCATAATACATGAGGAATATTGTTACATCTGAAAGAGCAGAATTAAAACATTTAAAGGACATATTTGTATAGTTTATAAATATTCCATTAATGTTCCGTTGTAATGTTTTTTGTATATTTACAAATACTGCAAACAATATTCATTAATATACAAAAAAGTTACAATGGAACATCAAATGTTAGACAAGGAAGCACGTGCACAAGGTTGTTGAATGTTATGGAGGCAGTTGTCAATAATTAATTGCATTTGTAGTGACATAATTGCCTCGCCCTCTTCTCCCATTGGCTTGAATAAATATCACTAGAAGTAAAACTTTTTTTAACGTATAGAGAGATAATATATAATTATATATATATATATATATATTATTAATTTATAATCATAAGCAAGAATTAAATTTGTTAATTATTTTTCTAAATATTAATATTTTCGGCACTTTAAACTATTTAAAGAAAGCCAAAAACATTATTTTTATATCATTTATGTTCCGTGTTTGTGGTGCTTCCGACAGCAATGTAACGTATGGGACAGAGGGTCTTTTAAAAAATTAGTTAAGATCAACAAGTGAGGCCACCAGTGTCCGCTGGGTAAGCCCATGCGTTAAAACGGACCAGACCATGAGTTCACAGGTACGAAATGTTTGATTTGTGCGTGCTGGTTATCTGATCAATTATTTACAATTCCCAAGAATACTACATTATAAGTTAAATTTGGGCAAGGGAAAATAATGGCATCAACAATTAAAGAATGCAGGATCATCTTGATAGGAGTACAGCCATTGGGAATCACAGCATAGGCCTGTTAAAGGGAGATCATGACTCATCAATCTGATTATCTACCACAAGGTTGTTACAAATGAAATGAATTCAAAAAATAATTTTGACATCATACACTTAGATTTTAGTAAAGCCTTTAATACTGCATCACATGTATAATGTAGAAATTGGAACAATGTTGCATTAGGGCCAAATAACTATGGATAAAATAAGTAGGAGACAAAGAATGGTTATAAATGTAGGAGACAAAGTATGGTTATAAATGGACATTGCTCTTCATAGGATAATATAATGAGTGTGATTCCACATGGGTTGATATTGGATCCCCTTCTTGTTTCTTAAGAAAAACAATGAGATTGGTGAGGGAAATAAAGGGGTGCTCTTACCAAGAAACACTTCAGTTCTGCAAACTGCAGCATCTGGAGACTAGGCACCTGTGAGGTGACCTGATTGAGGTGTTTAAAGCTTTGAATGGATTGGATTGAACAAGCTCAATGCCGATGGGATTCTTTCTCTTTCTCAGACTACCACATGAGGGGCATAAATTCAAACTGAGGAAGAATGGTTTATTGCTAGAACAAACTTCTGTCTGATGTTGTGGAAGTGGATAGCCTGAATAAATTCAAGGAAGAACTAGATAAACTATTGGAGTGGATGCATAGGTAAAATAGGAAGAAGGATTTTTTTTTTTATTTTTTGGCTGATGCTGTATAAGCTTACTTTCTAACATCATTTGACCTACTAATACTAAAGATTTCAAGTTTAATGTCAAAGTTTACTAATAACACAAAGATAGGCAGAGTATTAGCATTAGCAAAGGCACATGATGCAAGAAAGCAAGCTTATATACCATCAGCCAAAAAAAAAAAAAAAAAAATCCCTTATTGCACCCATCCACTTGCTCCAAATGTTTGTCAAGTTCTGAATCTATTTAAGCTATCAATTTCTACGACAGATGGAAGTTTGTTCCAGCAATCAACCACCCGCTGGCTAAAGGCAAACTTCCGCACATCTATCCTACAACCGTCTTTCCTCAATTTCAATTTATGCCCTCTCAGGCGATTATTCTGAGCAAGAGGAAGAATTCCCATCATCATTGAGCATGCTCAAACCATTCAAGGCTTTATACACCTCAATCAGATCACCTCCCAGGTGCCTAGTCTCCAGACACTGTAATTTGCAAGCCTTTATTCGTAAGAGCATCCCTTTGTTCCGTTCACTAATCTTGTTGCCCTTCTCTGTACTCATTCCAACAGCTCTACATCCTTCTTAAAATGAGGCCTCCAGAAATTTATACAGTACTCAAGGTGTGGTCTCACCATTGCCTTATACAAGGGGATAATCACCTTCTTATCCCTGCTAGAAAAATTCCTTTATATCATTGACAAGACACCATGGACTACTCTTGCAGACTGTATGCACTACTCAGAAAACTTCATATCTGCCTGCACAATTACCCCCAGGTCCTTTTCATTCTCTACCACTGTCAGTGTGGTACCACAGAGTTGATACATTACTCTGGGATTACTGCTTCCCATATGTGGAACTTTACATTTTTCAATGTTAAACTTCATTTGCCACTTCTCCAAAAGTGGAGCAGCCCATCTGCTCAACTTTTTTAGATCCTGTTGCAGCAGTGTACTGTCATTAGTGTCATTAATAATCCTGCCAACCTTTGTATCATCTGCAAACTTGGACATTAAGCCTGATATACCATCATCAATATCATTTATAAATACAGAAAACAACAATGGACCCAACACTGAACCCCGAGGGACTCCACTAATAACATTAGTCCACGAAGAGCAGTGTTTACTAATTACCACTCTCTGTCTTCTCCCACTCAACCATCCCTTTATCCATAGCAGCAATTTGCCTCCAATGCCACACTGCTCCAATTTGTGCAGCAGTTTTCATGTGCAACAGTATCAAAGGCTTTTCTAAGATCAAAATATATGATATCAAAGTTATTCTTTGCATCCAGTTTCTTTGTGACTACATTATAGTATCCAATCAAATTAATCAGACAAGACTTCCCCTTAACAAACCCATGCTGTGTCCGAGCTATAACTGAAGTCTCGTATAGATGATCCTGCAGTGCTTCTTTAACCAGTGCCTCCATTAATTTCCTTGGAACAGAAGTTAAACTAACAGGTCTGTAATTACCTGTTTCTCCCTTTGATCATCCTTTGTGGATTGGGGTCACATTTGCACATATCCAGTTCATGGGTACCTCCCCCGAGTCCAGGGAAGCTCTCATAATTATGGTTAAGAGTTTGCTTACTTCCTTTGCTGCCTCCTTTAATATAACTGGATAGATTCCATCCACCCCATGTGCCATATTTGTGTTTATCTTCAACAATTTCTCCTCCACTTTACTCTCAGTTATTACAAGATTCTCAAGCTTACTGCCAGAGTTGAATACACCTCTGATATTCCCCTCCCTGAATAACTTCTCATGTGTGAATGTTGATGCAAAATATTCATTTAGTTTGTTAGCTACCTAAGCAGGATCATCGACAGTTAAACCATCGATAATAAGTGGACCAATCTGATTCATCCCCTTCCTTCTAGAGTTTACATAAGTAAAGAACTCTTTGCTGTTTTTCTTTGCATCCTTTGCCAAAGATGTCTCGTAATCTGCCTTCGCCTGCCTAACCTCCTTTTTAACTTGGTTACAGACCAGCTTACATCTATCATAGGCTTCTGTGTCACATGTTAATTTATATATATTCCATGCATTTTTCTTCTCTGTCACATGTCTAATTAGTTCATCTGATATCCATTTAGGCTTAAATCTTGAACAATATTTCCTTGTTGGTATGAAAAGCCTAGTAGCTTCCAGAATAATTCTTTGAATGCTTCCCATTTTGAATTTGCTGTTCGTAATATCATCAGTTTGGTTCCACCGTATAGAATTTAAATATTGTCTTAGACCACCGTAGTCACCTTTACGAAAGCAAAAACCCTCCTCTTTACCCTTGATGGTAATTACCTCTTTGAGTAAATCCCACTTCAGGGGACTGTGTTCACTGCCACCTAGTGGTTCCTTTATCTGCAGATTCTCGATGCATGAAGAATCATTACTGATAATCAGATCAAGAGTATTACAACCTCTAATTGCCTCCCGAACATGCTGCTGTAGAAAACAATCATCCAATAAATCCACAAAAGCCTTGCTAGTGTGTGAGTGACCAACCCACAAATTCCAATCAATATCTGGGAAATTGAAATCCCCCATTATAAGACACTCTAATTTACTGGCCCACTCTATTTTTCTGCACAATTGCTCATAATCAGATTCATTAGGCCTATAACACACACCTACTCTCATTTTTCCTTTCCCAGTGCTTATGTCACACCAAACAGATGCAACACTGCATTGTCCACCAACATCAATTGGATGCACTTCCTTAGATTTTGTGTTTCTTAACTAACAGCATAACCCCTCCTCCTTTCCTGTCCTGTCTATCCTTTCTGTACACATTGTACTCCCCTTCATTAGGCACTGCTTATGCTTGTGTCTCTGATATCCCAACAATATTTGCCTTTTATGTCTTGACTAGCACTTCGAGCTCATCAAATTAATTAACTATACTCCTAGCATTGGTGTAAATGCAAGTACACATGCACCTGCTTCTACTCCTAGTTACCCTAACACAGTCCATGTATTTACTTGTTCCACTATGACTCCCAGCAGTCCTGGAATTTCCCATTGCCTTGCTTTCCAGGCTGCTGCTCAATTGCATTTCAATAGAAGTGCAAGAATCACTTTTACCTCTGCAGGCAGCTACTGTTAATCTATTAGTCTATGTATCCCCCCAAGCTAGCAGTTTTCCGACCCACTCAACTCTGCCTCGATGGCATCAGCAAATATTCTTGCGCCCTTTCTATTTAAGTGTATCCCGTCCCCGTAGAAGGAGTCTCTCCTGTTAACAAGCACAGACCAGGCTGAGAAAAATTCTACCCCTTGAGTGTGAAAAATTCTCCCCAATTCGGCTCTGGAGAGATTGCACAATCTCTCCAGGGCCGATTTGATTGACAAGGCTCTCATCATATATTCCCTCCTCTCGTGTCTGGCAGAATTGCAGACACTTTCAAATTCAACCCTAACTCATGGCTTTTTTTCAGCATTGTCTTGTACTTGTTAAGTAATTCTGCCGGTCTCCTACTCTTAATATCATTAGTGCCAACATGTACAATGACATCACCCTTTGTGCTCTTAAAGGATGATATCTGCCCTACAACATCATCAATCTTTGCCCCTGGCAGACATACCCTAGTCCTGTTCCATCTATCCTTTTTGCACAATATGTTGCCCGTTACCCTAACAACAGAGTCACCTACAACAACAACAACAACTAGTTCCTTTAGGACCAGCGCATTCTTCCTTGAGGGTTGCCTCTGTGTTGCGTGAAGTTCAAGTGCAAGCTTTTGTTGTTGTTCTTGATGGGGTTTTAAGTGCAATGGCTACTTAGGCCATATTGCACTTAGAAGCAGTTAGAAACAGCTATACCATCCTATTTGTTTTAGGAAGGAGAAGAATTCTGTGAGATTTGATTTTTTGCCTATGATATGGCTAAGTGACTATTGCCAGAGAACTGAATGACGTTAATCGAGTATTATGATACCGAGTACATTCCAGAAGTAAATAGAAAGGACCATACTGGAATACCAGGAAATGAAATTGGGGAGCGATCTGCTCCCCAATTTCATTTCCTGGTATTCCGGTATGGTCAGGTATCCTGCAGAAAATAACCTTTTGTTGATTCTCTCTCAGACATATCAACTCTGTTCTAATGAGCCTTAATAGAGGGTGAGTAGACGGGGAGTTGTTTTGCAAGGCTAATAAGGAACTCTGCGAGTCTGTGTATATTAAGCTCTTTTGAATTGACATATGGAAAATATTTTCTATAGCAAGCTTTATGGCATATAATTCAGTCGTATAACTACTGCACTCTGTTGGGAGAGATAGAGAAATGATAGTATCAGGGAGTACTACTGCTGCGCCTGATCCACTCTCAGACTTTGATCCATCTGTATAAATTTTAGCGAAGTCAGGATAACGTTGAGTATGCACTATGTGTATCTTTTTGATTTTAATATCTGATAGAGAGTGTTTACCCCACTGGTGGAAATAACTGTCACAAGATGGCATGATGACAGACCATGGAGGGTTGGGATCTATAGGATCTTGTAAGATTTTATTGAAGTGTATATCCCAATCTTCTGCTAGTTGTTTTAGCCTAATACCAGCAGGCCGAACTGACTGTGGTTTGTTTCTATAGAAGGCCGTAAACTGTGGATTATAAAGTATTGACCAATTAGGATGGGTCATCTGGCTTTGGATCTTGGTTGCATAATTCAGGAGCAGCATCTTTCTCCTGATATTTAGGGGAGGTTCACGAGCTTCAACATAAAAACTTTGCACTGGAGATGTTCTGAATGCACCTAGTGCTGTTCTGAGAGCTGAATGTTGAATAGGGTTGAGGCGAGATAAAGCGTTCTCCCTATCAGAATCGAAGACAGGCATGCCGTAGTCCAGTCGTGATCTGATTATGGTTCTATATAAATGAAGCAGACTGTAACGATCTGCTCCCCATGTTGTGGCTGATAAGACTCTGAGTATGTTCAGTTTTTTTTGACAAGTAGTCCGGAGATGTTCAATGTGCTTTTGGAAATTTAAATTATTGTCAAAGAACAATCCTAGTAGATGAATACAATTAGCTATGGGAAGAGGATGGTTATTCAAGTGCAGCTCGGGTTCAGGATGCATATTGCGTCTGGAGCAGAAGTGAATGGCAGTAGATTTCTATAACCATTTTGTGTCATCCATGTCAGGATGCGATTCATTGATATTTGAAGTTGGCGTTCAATGTAATGCATGTTTTGAGAATGACAAGAAATTGAGAGATCGTCTGCGAAAAGGTATGAATTCACAGTTTTCGGAATAAGTTCAATTATATGATTCATTCTCATTGCAAACAAGGTAACGCTGAGAACAGACCCTTGTGGAATTCCTTCTTCTTGGATAAAGATTTTAGAGAGGGTTCCCCGATAATGACCTTGAAAGGATCTCCGTTGAAGGAAATTTTGGATAAAATATGGTAAATTATCTCTCAGGCCAAGAGAATGTAGATCCTTTAAGGTGCCAAAACGCAACATAGTGTCAAAGGCTTTCTCAACGTCAAGACAGATCATGATGAGATGTTCCTTTTTGATGAAAGCATTTCTGATATTTGTCTCGGCTTTGATCATGAGATCCAATGAAGATCGGCTTTTCCAGAATCCAAATTGGTTGTTATTTGTAAAGTTTTGAGACTCGAGGAACCAAGTGAGATGGCGATATATCATTTTCTTGAGAGTTTTGCTGAGACAGCTGGTAAGGGATATCGGTCTGTAATTTTGAGGAACCGAATGATCTTTACCAGGTTTTGCAATCGGTAGTACATAAGAATGACTCAAGTGCAAGCTCTGGCATTGATGTGGGCAGCTGGGAGCTTGATGGGCCCCTCAATTTAAATCCTTCAAGGGCATCCACCCTATCCTTCAAGCTCTCGTATAAGCCCATAACAATGCAGAGTTGGCACCTGATTTCCTTGCACTCCTTACATCGCGCACACACAAAGACGTTCCCCTTCGCAATATCATGTCCCATTCCTGATGGCTCCACAAACATCAAACAAGCAGTGCATTTCAATAGACTGTGATTCAGAGGACAACCGCCCCCCCCACCTCAGTTCTCCCCTGAGCCATAGCACTTCCACTAGTTTGAGCCTTTTGCTTTGCTGCTCTGGTCTGAGTCATGATTTCTATTAAAGTTCAATAAAAATCCAATATAAAATATAACCCTAAACCTATATCCCAATGCAGTTATAACACATATATATATATATATATATACATATATATATATATATATATATATATATATATATATATGTATTTCGGTATTGAATATTATCTCCAAGTTACATTATATTACTTTCTTATCCCCTGTCAACTTATATGTATTAATTTATGATGTTATGTTTGTAATAACTAGGTCGCTATATTTATTTAGTTAAAAAAGTACAATTCAATTGACAATGACATTTAATAAGATTAATAAATTTTACTGATTAATTGATACTACTATACTCGCTATCTAGTTTTCTGTTAAACCTTACGCTATCTAGTTTTGCGAGTGGCTAATGCTACAAGGTATGCTACTTTGGTATTTTCTGTTCACAAGGTCTTTGGGCATATAATTAATACTGTAGTGTGGCGTTCTATAAATTTTATGTAATACATATATTGTCATAGTAGCAACATGTAATTCTAGATAAACTAAGCAGATAGCCTAGAAAAATGGCTCTTTTTTTTTATTTTTTATGGAAACCCCAAACATGAACGCTATTGGAACCTATAATACTTAATACCATGCATGGGTTGAAAGATGAGAAGGCAGAAGATACTTGTTGACATCAAATTTGACACTGGATTTCTGTAGATTATAATTTTCAGGAAATACATGCTAAGGAAGTTATCCTAAGAAAACAGAAGCAGAAGGGATAAAAGACAAAGTTGGTTCTGTAAGATTGGATGTGGACAGTGAATGGACACTGATCAGTTGCAGCACATGGTACTGGGTTGGACAAGAGTAGGGGAAATTACAGAAGAAAAGTACCCATGGAAGTATCAAAGAAAAAGCATGTAGCATAAACTGAACATCTATGAGACTAAAAGTTGAGAAACTTGTAAGAAATGGGCAATTAATTAACCTGACTGTCCTTATTTGAATGGAGCCTAAAAGCTTGAGAGAAATTTTGGGGATACCACCCCAGATGGAACAATATTCCAAAGTAGGGCAGATTTTGACATTTGTACAGAGAGAGCATTTGTTTAGAAGAAATGAATAGCCAAGAATGAAAATGAGAAACAAGTTTTAGTGATGCAGAGGAAACAATATTTGTGATGTGCTTACCATAAGAGAGAGAGAGAGATTAATTTAGGTTAATTCCTAGTAGAGATTTATGATCTTTTCTGAAAATCTAAGTGTCATTAAAAATGGGAATAAGAGAAGTAGACTCATTTTTGCAAAAAATAAGACAGGATCGAGTTTTAGAAGGATTTAGAGTTAATTATGTTTTCTTTACCCAAATGGAGAATTACCTGGGTCAAAATTTAAGGAACTGGTGAAGAACACTTGAGAAGTTGAAGCTATTTATGCAGGACAAGGTTTCTCAATAGAAGGTGGACTGTAGTGTCCATCATCAACAAAACTATTGATAGGATTTCAGTCAGTGTAAAAAGATTGATAATATATAAAGAAAGAAAGAAAACTGGATATCCAAATGCAAAAATATAGTTCAGAATTCTATAACATTAGAGCTTGTTTAAAAGACTTTTATGCCAAACTTGATCAAAACCCTTTGTTTGAGTTTTACCAAACCTTTCCAATATATCACCAGTGGATTGACACATCCAAAATCAATACTGGCTATCATTAATCAGATGAAAGGTTCTGAGATAGTTTAAGAGTTGGTGGTTGATGGATTTCTACAGTACTTTGGAAATAGTCGAGGTAAATGTGATTGGGTGCTAACTGGTTGTGAGGGATTTATCATCCATTTTAGGAACTGGCTGGATATGAAAAAATTTCCAAGGAGAAGGAAAAACACTGGTGAAATTAGAAAGTGTAATAAGGTAACTTGGAATAGGAGTAAGCTCAGAGCACAGGTTTCGAGAACAAGTGGAGAAATGTCATCAGGACCTGGATCTTTCTCGACATCAAGATTACTCAGAAGTCTTTTAACATTCTGTCAGAAGACTATAGAAGGCACCGATTGGAGCATACAAGGTATGGTAGGATGTGGTTTATCTAGTTATCAAAACTATAGTAAGAAGAAAAGTAGGATGCTAGTCATTTATCTTTATCTTTATGTGAGGATGTAATTGAACCATCGGACTGCAAGAGAGGTGGGAATAGATGAATAGAAGTCATGGCCAATAGCTTTGGAAAGAAACCAGAATGCTCAGCTACATTTAAACAGGAAGCAAGTTTTCTACTCTTATCCTGTTCAAAACCAAGTGTGATTTTGATTAATTTGTTTTTATTAAGGACTGTTTTACAACTGTTGTGAGCTTTACTTTAAGCAGAAAATAAAGCTGAAGATTTGGATGTAAGCCACTTGAGAGATGCAACACTCTTATGTTAAACAGCCTTATCACATTTATTAGAAAACTAAAAGTTTACATAAAGGATGAAATTTTAATGTAGAATGTGGATTAAAAGATTTCACCATTACGTGAATAATTTCATTGATATGATCTAAGCAAACAATGGGATCAGAAGATTTGAAACCAATCCAGTTAGGGTGGGGAGGAGCACAAAAGGATATTCTTAAGAAGAAAGACTGGGATTCTGTAAATTGTAGTCTTTGGAAACTAGGCTCCTGTGTTACCACCTAACTGAAATGTATACGGTTTTAATAGGTTAAGTAAACTAAACGCTGATGTCATCTTTATGCCTTCTTGTATGACACACACACAAGGGGGAATAAATTTCAACTGGAAACAAATGCTGTGCAAAAATTTACATTTAACCAAAGTGTAATGAATTTATGGGAAAAAAAATTCTAACCAAGCGTTGTTGAGGTGGGTAGTTGGCATAAATTTAAGGACAATTTGGATAAATTATTGGAATGGGATAATATATATATATAATTACTATTGTAAGAGTATAATTGGTATTATATAGATATTCAAAGTGTATTAAAACATTAGCATAAAAGTACTCAGCGGGCCATGTGGCCAAAAGAACCTATAAAGGCTAAGACAGCATGTGTTGGTTTACATTGCTATACCCTAAATATAAACATATAATTAGAAATAAAATAAAAATAATATAAAACTAGCTTTAGTATGGAAGGCTAGGCCTTCCATACTAAGGCTAGTTTTCTTTTACTAACTTGTTAGTTTGGTCCTTATACACCTAATTCCCTACTGATAGATACCATATAATAAAATTGACTAATATAATTTCTTGCACATATAAAGCCTAATTGCCCCTTAGACAATAGCATTAATGTTGTACACCTGATGGCACCTCTGTAGCCAGGTGGGCAGGAGCAGCAGTGCATAGCACACGCTTCTTGATTAGACCGGGGTTCGAGCCCGTGACCACCAAAATACGGAGGATGCGGAAAGGTCAGGGAATGACCACCGCATATCCCCGGAGCAATATGGCCTTAGTTGCTAATGCTCCTAAAAACCAAATAACAACAACAACAGCACACCTGACTTTGACTTACTATATATATATTTAATCTATTATGAAATATTGGAGTAGATATTAAAGGTATGTCAGATCAGATTAATGCTATCAATTGTAGATTGAACATTACATCCATCTGCAATCAAATTACTATTGTAAGAGTATAATTGGTACTATATAGGTAATCAAAGTGTATTAAAACATAGTGGGCATATAATATATATATAAATATATATATATGTATATAAATATGTATATAAATATGTATATAAATATATATATATATAAATATATATATATATATATAAATATATATATATGTATAAAAATATGTATATAAATATGTATATAAATATATATATATATGTATATATAAATATGTATATATATATATATATATATATATATATTACCAATACTAATACTGATCTAACATTAACTACTGATTCTAATATCACATATTTTAATCATTGATTTTACCTTGAAATAAATAACAAATTTAAAATTATAATCAGAAAATTAGCACTTGCTTTTATGCAGAATCCTCTCTTCTCAACTTCGCTAACACATTTGATAATGATGAAAGGAACATTATTTCCTTTTGTCAGCTCCACCCCAAAAGTTGTCATTTTGTGAGGAAGGGGCTTGCGTCCACATTGAATGGCTAAAGTTTCTAAACATTTTTTATGGCTTGCAAGACCACACTGAAAGAAAGTTGATCAGTTCTTTGTATGAAAGAATGTTATATTTCACAATGAGGCAATATGATTTTTTCAAACAAAATTGTTTAACTGAATGACAGTTAAACCTCAGAGCCTTACCTCAGAACATTCTATCCCAGGGAAATATACATATGAATCACATTCTTTACAACGTGAAGGAGTTTTTAATTTTCGGAAAGTATGAGTATCGGCAGCTTTTGAAATGGACTGTTTATTTCTTGACATAAATGCATCCACTGTAATATAAAAACTAAATCTAAATATATTTCATTCACATTGTATCAAACACTGGGGAATTTTCACTTTTCAGATCAGTGCTAATATAAAGTATAAATTGATCAAGATACATTCAAAAAAATTCTGAAAGCACATTATAACAAATCTTTAGATGGGAGAGAGCAAAAGATAGCATGTTTATGTCCAATATGCTTATCTGGAATTTGTATGCAGGTAGAACTGACAGGTTTAGAAGTTGATAGTTAGCCAGTCACATTAAATGTTCAATTATTGCATTATGGCTTTTGAGCATTGATATGACAACATAATACTGAGCAGCATACCAAAATCAAATTTGTAACTTCGAAAATATTGGAGTCTTCGTCTAAAAATGCTTACATTTCACAGTCGGTATGCGGCTGTTATTCTTAGTGTGAGCATTAAATAGTATAAGGGTTATTATGGGAAAACTGTGCTTGACAAATTGTATTGGAGTGATGATCAGTATATAGAAAAAACAGATTTATAAATGGGCATATAAGCTCATTTCAGATGTGTAAAAATCCTTTGCTAAATTGGCATTATTTCCAATAATACTTTTAGAGATTCATGCGAGTTAAGCAGGAACTGGAATTTATAAAGCAATTCTAAAAGAATGATAATGATAGAGCACATTCAATGAAAATATATTTAACCCTGTTTTGGGGAAACCCCCAGATGTTAAAAAGACAGCAGTGCAGAATCTAACTGGTGACAACTTTCTTTTTAATTTCTGAAAATAGTTTTTGAGTTAGTACTAGTAATATTTAAACTATCCACTTCCATAATGGATGGAAACCTGTTCCAGCAATTCTAGCTGAAGGCAAACTTCCATACATCTATTCTGCAACCAAGCTTCTTCAATTTGAATTTAAATTCCCTCTTGCACATAGTCTCAGAAAGAGGAAGAAACCCATCAACACTGAATTTACTCAGGCCATTCAAAGCCTTAAACACCATAATCAGATCATTTCGCAGGTGCCTAATTTTTTTCTAAATTTGCAGAAATTAAGTGTTTCTTGGTAGGACCATTCCTTTGTTAACCTCATCACTCTCATTGCCCTTCTCTGTACCCATTCCAACAGTTCTACATCCTTCCAGAAATGAGGCCTACAGACCTGTATGCAATACTCAAGATGTGGCCTTACCATTGCCTTATACAACAAGATAATAACCTCCTTATTCCTGCATATCATTGACACAACCCCATGAGCTGTCTTGGCAGCCCATCTGCACTGATCAGAGAACTTCATATCAGACTGCACAATTAGCCCAAGGGCCGTTTCATTTTCCACTACCCTAAGTGTAGTATCAAACAGTTGATATGTTGCACTGTGGGATTACTAATACTCATATGCAGTAACTTGCATCTGTCATTGTTAAATTGCAATTGCCATTTTTCAGCTCATCTGCCTAATTTTTATATGTTGTTGTTTTATCTTGTTTTATTTTCATTACTGTCATTAACCACCTGGTCAAACTTTGTTCTGCAAACTTTGGAATTAAGCCTGATATACCATCATCAATATCATTAATAAATAAGGAAAACAAAAATGGGCCCAGAGCTGAACCCTGGGGACACTCCACTAATAAGATTCCTCCAGGAAGAGCAGTGTCTATTGATAACCACTCTCGATCTTCTCATACTAAATCATCCCTTTATCCATAGTAGCAACTTGCCTTTAATGTCACACTGCTCCAATTTGTATAGCAGTCTTTTCTGTTAACAGTATCAAACTGTTTTCCTGAAATCCAAATTATATTATGCATCCAGTTCCTTTTTCACTGTATCATAGTACCCAACCAAATTGGTCAGACAAGAGAGCCACTTAACAAACCCATGCTGCGACTGAAGTATAACTGCACTTCTCTCTATAAAATCCTGCTTTACTCCCTTAACCAGTGACCATTATTTTCCCTGGAATGGAAGTAAAGCTAACAGGTTTGTAATTACTCATGTCACTCATTGATCTTCCCCTTCCCCTTCCCCCCTTTGTTTGGGGATACATTTGCACATCTCTATAGAACCTTCCATGAATCCAAAGATGCTCTCATAATCGTGGCTAAGGGTTTCAATACCTCATTTGCTTCCTTCATTAATATAATTAGAGAGATCCCAGCCTCACCATGTGCCTTTCTTATGTTTAACTTCAACAATTACTATTACACTTCCCTCTTAGTAGTAGTAGTAGTAGTAGTAGTAGCATGTGATGCAAGAAAGCAAGTGTATGAGTTTATGCAGCATCAGCCAAAAAAAAAAAAAAAAAAAAAAAATCACACCATTCCCTCCAAATGCCTGTCCAGTTCCTCCTAAAATTTATTTAACCTATCAACTTCCACAACACAGATGGAAGTTTGTTCCAGCAATTAACCACCCGCTGGCTAAAGGCAAATTTACGCACATCTATTCTACATCTGTCTTTTCTTAATTTGAATTTATGCCCCCTTAGGTTCTTAATCTGAACAAGTGGAAGGATCCCATCAGAATTCAGCGTGCACAATCCACTCAAGGCCTTATACATCTCAATCAGATCACCGCACAGTTGCCTAGTCTCCAGCCACTGCAATTTGTAGAACTTAAGCCTCTCTTGGTAAGAGGATCCCTTCATTCCCCTCACCAATCTTGTTGCCCTTCTCTGTACATGCTCAAGCAAATCTACATCCTTCCTAAAATGAGGCCTCCAGACCTGTACGCAGTACTCAAGGCGTGGCCTGACCATTGCCTTATACAGAGGGACAATCACCTCCTTTTCCCTGCTAGCAAAATCCCTATATATTATTGACAAAACCCCATGACCTGCCCTGGCAGCCTGTCTGCATTGCTCAGAAAACTTCATATCTGACTGCACAATTACTCCCAGGTCTTTTTCATTTTCTACCACCTTAAGTGTAGTACCACACAGTTGGTATACAGTACTTTGCATTTGTCAAGGTTAAACTTCAGTTGCCACTTCTTAGCCCATCTGCCCAAATTATCTAGATCCTGTTGCTGCCATTACTGTCATTAACAACCCTGCCAACCTTTGTATCACCTGCAAACTTCGACACTAAGCCTGATATACCTTCATCAATAGCATTGATAAATATTCTTGCATCCCCCCTCTAAAGAATTCTTCATGTATATGAATGTAGACGTAGGGTAGATGCCCTTGAAGAAGTGGATTGAATGTCAGAGCTCACTCCTGTGCATCAGGCAGCGCAGCGGCAATCTCCAAGGCAGAATGCACTAGTCCCACATGAGCTAGTTATTGTCAGTGACTCTATTGTCAGGGAGACTGGGGATATATTATGCAAAAAGGATAGGTGGAACAGGACTGGGTACGTCTGCCAGGGGGAAAAGTTGATGATGTTGTAGAGCAGATACCATCTTTTAAGGGCACAAAAGGTGATACTGTTGAACATGTTGGCACTAATGGCCTTAAGAGTAAGAGATCTGCAGATTTACTTAACAAGTAGAGGTTAATGTAAAAAAAAGTCGCGAGTTAGGGTTAAATTTGAGAGTGTCTGCAATTCTGCCCAGACACGATAGGAAGGATATATGATGAGAGCCTTTGTCAATCAATTTGGCCCTGGAGAGATTGTGCAAGGCTCATGGTGTAGAATTTTTTCAGCATGGTCTCTGCTTGCTAATAGGAGAGACTGCTTCAACAAGGATGGGATACACTTCAATAGAAAGGATGCATGAATATTTGATGCTACGAGGCAGTGTTAGGTTGGTCAGAAAACTGCTAGTTTTGGGTGAATTCACAACTCTAAAAGATCAACAGTAACCATAGGCAGAGGCAAAAGTGATTCTTGCACTGCTTCTATTGGAATGAGCAGCAGCTTAGAGAGCAATTTGCTGGTGATTCAAAGAACTGCTGAGAGTCAGCATGGAACAAGTAAATACATGGGTTGAGTTAAGGTAACTGAGAGTAAGAACAGGTGCATGTATACTTGCATGTACACCAATGCTAGAAGTATAGTAAATAAATTTGATGAATTTGAAGTGCTGGTCAAGACATCAAAGGCGGATATTGTTGGGATAGCAGAGACGTGGTGTCACCCAGATATAAGGAATGGACAACTGGAATTTGGGGAGTACAATGTGTATAGAAAGGATAGACAGGATAGGAAGGGAGGAGGGATGATGCTGTTAGTTACGAAACACATAAAATCTAAGGAGTGCATCCAGTGGGTATTAGTGGAGAGTGCAATGTTGAGTCAGTTTGGTGTGACATAAGCAATGGAGAAGCAAAATTGAGAGTAGAAGTGTGTTATAGGCCTAATGACTCTGGGTACAACGAAAAACTGTACAGAGAAATAGAGTAGTGTGAACCAGAACTGTAATGCTCAATACGTTCTACGTTTATATCAATATTTTTAAAATAATAAGAGAAGTTTACCTCAATATAGTATGTAGAACACTTCAATAAGATACTCTCCAGAAATTAAAACAAAAATTAAAATGAAAATTGATTTTCGTTCCTGTGATCGTGACATATGGTCAAAAAGCATTGTCAGCTTCAAGAAGGAAAACCGTTTTGCAATTTTTTCCTTAAATTCTTTTAATTAATTTTCTTATTTTTAATTGCGTTAAATTGATTTTTAATTATATTAAATTGATTTTTAATTATTTGTTACACTAATGTAAGATTTTAAATCTTACATTAGAGTAACAAATTAAAGAAATTAAATTTTCCATATGATACTCTCCAGAAATTAAATTTTTGTTTTAATTTCTGGTGAGTATCATACGGAAATGTTCTACGTACTATATTGAGGTATACTTATCTTATTATTTTTACAGAGAAATAGAGTGGGCCAGTAAATCTGAATGTCTTCTAATGGGGGATTTTAACTTTCCAGATATTCACTGGAACTTGTGGGTTGGTCACTTGCACGCTAGCAAGATTTTTGGATTTATTGTTTACTACAGCAACATATTCGAGGGGCAACCAGAGGGAGTAATACTCTTGATCTGATTATCAGCAGTGATTATTCATGCATTAAGAATTTGCAGATAAAGGGACTACTAGATGACAGTGATCACAGTGTACTGATGTAGGATTTACTTAAAGATGTAACTACCATCAAGAGTAAAGGGAAGGTTTTTGCTTTTGTAAGGGTAACTATAGTGGTCTCAGAGAGTTTTTAAATTCTATACAGTGTGATCAACTGATGATGTTAAAAACGGCGAATTCTAAATGGGAACACTTCAAGGAATTAACCTTGGAAGCTACTAGGCTTTTCATTTCAACTAAGAAATACTGTTCAAGATTTAGACCTAAATGGATGTCAGATGAACTAAAGAGGCTTGTGGCACAGAAGAAAAATTCATGGAATGCATATAAATTATCAGGTGACACAGAAGACTATGGCAGATATAAGCTAGTCTGTAATCAAGTTACAAAGGAGGTTAGGCAAGCAAATACTGATTATGAGAAAACTTGGCAAAGGATACAAAGGAGGTTAGGCAAGCAAATACTGATTATGAGAAAACTTGGCAAAGGATGCAAAGAAAAACAACAAAGACTTCTTTACTTATGTAAACTCTAGAAGGAAGGGATGAATCAGATTGGTCCACTTGATATTGATGGTTTGACTGTTGATGATCCTGCTCAGATAGCTGACAAACTGAATGAGTGTTCTGCATCTACATTTATACATGAGGAGTTATACAGAGAGGAGAATGCCAGAGGTATATTAAACTCTGGCAGTGAGATAAATTATTTTGTAATAACTGTGGGCAAAGTGTAGCAGAAATTGTTGAAGATAAACATAAAAAAGGCAGATGGGGTGGATGGAATCAATCCAGTTATATTGAAGGAGGCAGCAAGGGAAGTAAGCAAACCCTTAGCCATAATTATATGAGCATCCTTAGATTCAGGGCAGGTCCCCATGGACTAGAGATGTGCAAATGTATCTATAATTCACAAAGGGAGTTCAAAGGGTGATGCAAATAATTATAGACCTGTTAGTTCTATTCCAGGGAAAATAATGGAGTCACTGGTTAAAGAAGTAGTGCAGGATCATCTAGACAAGACTGCAGTAATAGTTGACACAGCATGGGTTTGTTAAGGGGAGATCTTGTCTGGCCAATTTGATTGGATACTAAGGAACTGGATGCAAAAAAACAGTAATTTTGATATCATCAGCATTAGTAAAGGCATATGATGCAAGCTTATACAGCATCAGCCAAAAAAAAAAAAAAAAACCCTTCTCATTTCACCCATCCACTAGCTCCAAATGTTTGTTGAGTTCTGCCTTGAATCTATTTAAGCGACAGATGGAAGTTTGTTCCAGCAATCAACCACCCACTGACTAAAGGCAAATTTTCACACATCCTACAACCGACTTTCCTCAATCTGAAATTACATTCCAAATGTAAAGAATTTAAAAACTATCTGAGACCACTGTAATCTCTTTACAAACACAAATAGCCTTTCCCTTACCCTTGATGACAGTTACATCTTTAAGTAAATTCCCATCAATACTCTGTGATCACTGTCACCTAGTGTTTTTATCTGCAAATTCTTAATTTGTGAAGAATCACCACTGATAATCAGAAGAGCACTGCTCTCTCTCTCTCTCTCTCTCTCTCTCTCTCTCTCTCTCTCTCTCTCTTGTTGCCTCTCTAACATGCTGTTGTAGAAAACAGTTATCAAATAAATCTACTAAATTGATGACAGTGTTTGAGTAAGCAACCTATTTACGACAATTAAGACACTAGAATTTCTTACCACGCACTACGTTATAAAGTTACAAGATATAATATTTGCACCAAATCACTGATAAAGAGGTTGTACACATACTAAGCAGTAACTTATAAAATCTCTAGTTAAGTTTAAAAATAAAGTAAAAGGGCTATAAAGCTATATATAGAATACAATTTAATATGTTAATTAGGTAAATAAAACAGCAAAATATTTTTAAAAACTTATCTGTTTCCGTCAGCTCAATATTCTCCAATGATATCA
This sequence comes from Mastigoproctus giganteus, assembly GCF_048544385.1. Taxonomy (NCBI): domain Eukaryota; kingdom Metazoa; phylum Arthropoda; class Arachnida; order Uropygi; family Thelyphonidae; genus Mastigoproctus; species Mastigoproctus giganteus. The sequence goes on along the minus strand of NC_143585.1, from coordinate 139,138,225 downwards.
AGAATAACATATGGTACAAGTTGGCGATGCCACCTGGCCACAGAAACAAACCAAAACATCACTGAGGGATGCAGGGCAATCAGTCTATGGAGTACATTCACAGACACAACCAGGTCACCAGAAGAACACATCAGAAGCTACCAGTTGATCAAAGAAAGTGTATCATACTGTAAGTATGAACTTCAGGCCCTACTAGAAGAGACCCCTGCTCACAAACTATACTGAAACTGTGCCATAATAATGGACAAGACAATCCCACACAACAGAATCAGACATAACCCTCATTGACAAGGAGTAAATGGCTACCTACCTGATCAACATAGCAGTACCCACCAATAGCAATCTCCAGAAAACCAACAAAGAAAAAAATCAGGAAGCACGTAGACATAACACAAGAAGTCAAAGTAATGTGGCATATGGAACAACAACCATCCCAATAGAGAAAAAGGTTGTAATAATTATACCAGTACCCACTGTGGGATGGAGGATAAACCCATCAGGAGAAGAAAGAGATAATAATAATAATAATAAATCTGATGTACATGGATGACATCATGGTCTACGTGGGAACTGAGAAGCAACTCAAGCAACTCCTGTGGATCACAGAAGAATTCAGCAATGATATTAGGATGGAATTTGGTCTAGAAAAATGCAAGACCCATGGATTGCACCAGGGAAAATTAGTCAACCGAAACTACCAACTGCAGACTAGTAAAGAGATCGAAACCATGGCAAAGGGAGAGGCCTACAAATATTTGGGGATGATGCAGGCTCATCAATTACAGCACAAGGAAATTAAAGCCTGCCTGACCGAAAAAATACCATCAGAGAATTATAAGCCTTCTGAAAGCAAAGCTGAACAGAGGGAACATAGTTAAAGCCATAAACACCCATGCAGTCCCAGTATTAACATACTCCTTTGGGGGATCATAGATTGGGCTAACACTGAGCTGGAGGATATCATGAGAAAGACAAGGACAGTGATGACCAAGAACAGCCAACAACACCTGAAGTCATCCGTGGAGAGACTGACAATAGCTCAGAAAGGAAGAAGGGGCCTGATAGACCTCATCAAGCAACAGAAAACGGTGATTGCTAACTTGAAGGATTACGTCCAGAAACACACAGCAGCATTCTACCAGGCCATAAGGATGATAGACAAGCTGTATACCCCACTGAACTTAAGTGAGGATTCCCCTCCCACCCAGATGGCACAAACAAAGCTAGAAAGATGGGTAAAGAAGACACTCCGTGGCAGACACTACAATGACCTCCCTCAAGATCATATAGATAAAATTGCTTCCAATGCATGGCTCACAAGTGGTATGCACTTCCCCGAGACTGAAGGAATCATGCTCGTCATCCAAGGCCAGGTAATCAACACCAGAAACTACAGAAAATACGTTGCCAAGGTGTCTGGAGTGTCAGATGTTGACAATGCCACCTGGCCTCAGAAACAATCCAACACATCACTGCAGGATGCAAGGTGATCACCCAGACTGAATACACTTGTAGACACGACCAGGTAGCCAGGATAATACAACCAATTGACCAAAGAAGTAAATACCAGTTGATTGAAGAAAATGTACTGTACTGCAAGTATGAACCCAGGCAGTACTAGAGAACCCAACCTACAAGCTGTACTGGACCATGCCATAATAATGGATAACACAATTATGGGTTATGTCTGGTCTATTGTGCAGACCGGACATAATCCTTGTGGGCAAGAAGGAAAAGGCTACCTATCTGATTCACATAGCACTGCCTAACACTGGCAATCACCAGAAAATCCATGAGAAAAAAAAATCAGGAAATACACAAACCAAGACAGGAGATTAAAGAGATGTGGCATATGCAACATGTAACGACCATCCCGATCATTATATAAACCACCGGTATGGTGGCAAAGACCCTACATAATAGCCTAGAAGTAAGAGATTTCCCAGGGAACACCTACAATGAACTCCAGAAAATCGCAATCCTGAACCTGTAGGATAGGCAGAGAGTTCCTCGAGATTTCTAGTTAAACAAGTACCTGTTCAGCTAACCTTTGAATTTCCTCAAGCTATCTGCCTCAACCACCAATGGGGGTAATTTAGTCTGGTAATTAAGCTCATTGGATAAAAGAAAAATTTCTACAATCCAGTGTAAGCCTCTTTCCCTGTAATTTCAATTTAGTATTAGCCATATGGTGCAACAAAGACTGAAATTTTGCTGCACCAGCCAAAAAAAAAAAAATAAAATAAAATAAATAATAATAATAAAATTAAAATAAATAATAATATAAAATAAAATATCTATTTGAATCCTCCTCCTCATAAAAGTATTAACTGGACAGCTGACATCTGATGGCTCTTGGATCTGAAATCATTTATAACAGTGAAAATTTAGTCTTAATTTATTTTACTTTCTCCACTCAGTGCCTTTCAGATATATTTCTACAAGCAAATGTTTGATAAATTATTGCCAGGACACCATGGGCAGGGCGGTGGAGCCGGAGTCAAAGCCTGGAGCCATAGGTTTCTATGGAGCTGAAGCTGGAGCCGGAGCCAGTAAAAAAAAAAAAAAAAAACTGGCCCCAACTATAACTTGGTCAGTCATAATCATGAGGGTGGCACATATGTCACATGCTTTGATGCTTCATGGTAAAGTTTTCATTTCCCTGTCATTTTTGTTTACTATGTTTTTTTATTTAATGTCTAAAATGGTGAGTAGTATTCAAATAATGCACATTATTTGATTAAGCGGCTGCCCCAATTATTTGAAGTTTCGTGTAAATAGTTAAAAATACAATGGACCCCTGCTTTACAATTGGTTCACTGTACAATCAAATCACATTACGATGGACTCACTATAGTAAAGTACCGTTCACTATAAGATGTGTAGTAGGCGCCGGTCATTGTGATCACCTTTGTGAATTGAATTTTAATTCTATTAAACAGCAATTCTAATTAGCGAAAATAGGAGGAATATTATCCACAGGCTATAAAAGTAAAGATACATTAAGCACAAATGTATCCTTTATTACCTTACCAATTTAAAAATTAAATGATACACGAAAATCGTAAGAATATAAGTAATAATCGGAAGAATTAATACGTACTGTAATATGTACATACTAACTAGTTAACATTTCTGTTCACTGACATTTGTGGGTGGGGGTTAAAATTTAAAACAGTAAAAATATAAGCAATCAATAACAAAGAACATGGCACACACAAATTGCAAGTAGCCAGATATGAGCAAGTGAGAATGGAGTAACAAGTTACAAAGCTTTAAAAATAGGAATGAAGAGAAGATTCTGAAAATTAATTATTTTATATGATTGAAGATTCCATGGACGTGTAAACACATTTCACCATAATAATCCACAGAATTCCAGCTGTTGGTATTACTGCAAATTCAATAAGATCGAGTTTAGATTGCACTAACATAAAAGCCTAATAAACAGGTGACTGCTAATTGTTTTATGGTTGTGATCTCCAGAAATCCAACCAAACCACGTGGTATGGTCAGAGACAATCGTAGGGTAATCTCCAGTGCTGTGATCTCATGCCCCGATTAAACGGCATGTTGTCCCAATTAAGCGAAGTAAACCCTGGCTATTTTCTCGATTGGGTTCTGTTTTCTAAGATTTGTCAAAAATAAACAGCTGCTCCGGTTAACCAGTGGCCCAAATAACCAGAATCCACTGTACTACATTTGGACATGCTAAGTCAATGACACTTATGGCAAGATTTTGACTTTTGGAACAAAAATTAGTAACTCTTTGACCAATAAGACCAATATTTCAACAAGAGCATTCAATTTGAAGCATCACATAAGTCATAATCATCTTCTAGTTTTCCATCATCAAATAGTCAAGTAAATCAAAATATTTTTAAATATTTTGTTAGTCAGAATGTCACTGTGTCCCTGACATCAGATCAATTCAAGAATTACATTATTGAGTTAGTGGTGAAGAATTATTTATCTCTGAATGTCTTTTGTAAACCAGCCATGCTTGGTTTGATAGGAGAAATGGCCCAAAAATTCAAAATTAGTTTGGATAGAAGCAGTATTCAAAGTTTTATAATAGAGAAAGCAAAGGAAGAAAAGTTTGCCCTTATAAATGATCTAAAAGGACGTTTTGTATATTTGAAAATGGATGCTTGCACACATTGTAGAGTAAATTACTTTGCAATAAACGTTTAATTTATTGATTCCAACAATAAAATCGTTACACATACATCATCAGCTAGTGAAAGATGTTCTGCAAGAGTTTGAAATAGAAAAGATAGTGTATTGTGTACTGTGACTGATAATGCCTCCAACATGTCAAGTACCATTGAGAAGTTAAATAAAGACCAAGAGAGAGGTGATTCAAAACAGATGATGAAAGTGAAAGAGATGAATCAAGTGGTGAGACTCCAGAATTAGAATCCAATGATGACGCAGAAGCAGAACTGGATTTAAGTGACATTATGGATGAAATTTCAAGCCTCTACAGAGTCCAACACGTGTTCTGGTGTTCATACTTTACAGCTGGCAATTTGTGATGGCTTAGGAAATAAGCATGCAACTGCTCTTGTAAGTAAGGTGAGGCAGGTTGTACTAGCTGCTAGAAAACCAAAAATAGAAGCGATAATTAAATGGCATGCTGGAAAAGTAGAAATTTTAGATCAAGCTACTAGGTGGGGTAGCACATACATGATGATGGACCACTTACTGGAACTGAAACCTATCCTTATTGACATGGCCAACTATGAAGTAACACAAACAGAAGTACTGTGGGACTTCTGTTTGTGTTTCCAGATGTATAAACTTAAAAACTTGCTTTACCAACCACATATCACTACAAAGAAAATTCAAGGTGAAGACTTGACCTGGTCAGTTCCTAAAGGAATGGAAGTCTCTGATCTACTGCCTTTCCAAGGTATATGTGGTCCCATAGCTGAAGGTATCATTTCCTTCATGGAAGTTAAGGAAAAAACTTTACTGGGAAACGATGTAATTTTAGCTGGCCTTTATGTTGATCCCAAGTATACATGTTTATTAACAGATGGACAACAAAGCAAAGGAAGCTTTATGTGATATAGCACCAAGAATAAGAACCCCTGAAGAATGCTCAGCCCTAGGAGACGAAATACAAAGCAATTCACCATCATCATCATCTGATACTAATTCTGAAGATAAGTTTGATTTTGAAAAGATTACTGACAAACAGCATAGCTCAAAATGCTGTTAGCATTAGCATTAGCATTAGTAGAGGCATATGATGCAAGAAAGCAAGCTTATTCAGCATCAGCCAAAAAAAAAAAAAAAAAAAACCCCACTCCCATTTCACCCCTCCGTTTGTTCGAAATACTTGTCCAGTTGAGCTTTAAATTTGTTTAGGCTATCAACTTCAACAACAAGTGATGGAAGTCGGTTCCACCAACCAACCACCCGCTGGCCAAAGGCAAATTTCCGCACATCTATCCGACATCCGTCCTTCCTCAATTTGAATTTATGCCCTCTGAGGTGATTATTCTGAGCAAGATGAAGAATCCCATTGGCATTGAGCATGCTCAAACCATTCAAAGCCTTATACACCTCTATCAGATCACCTCGCCGGTGCCTAGTCTCCAGACTCTGTAATTTGCAAAACTTAAGCCTTTCTTCGTAAGAGCAACCCTTTGTTCCATTCACTAATCTTGTTGCCCTTCTCTGTACCCGTTCCAGCAGCTCTACATCCTTCTTGAAATGAGGCCTCCAGACCTGTATACAGTACTCAAGATGTGGCCTAACCATTGCCTTATACAAGGGAATAATCACCTCCTTATCCCTGCTAGAAAAATTCCTGTATATCATTGACAAGACACCATGAGCTACTCTTGCAGCTCGTCTGCACTGCTCAGAGAACTTCATATCTGCCTGCACAATTACCCCCAGGTCCTTTTCATTCTCCACCACTGTCAGTGTAGTACCGCAGAGTTGATACGTTGCTCTGGGGTTACTGTTTCCCATATGTAGTACTTTACATTTGTCAATGTTAAACTTCATTTGCCACCTCTCAGCCCATCTGTTCAACCTATCCAGATCCTGTTGCAGCAGCATAGCGTCAGTAGTGTCCTTAACGACCCTGCCAACCTTTGTATTATCTGCAAACTTGGACATTAAACTTGATATCCCATCATCAATATCATTCATAAACACCGAAAACAACAACGGACCCAACACTGAACCTTGAGGAACTCCACTAATAACATTAGTCCACGTTGAGCAGTGTCCATTGATTACCACTCTCTGTCTTCTGCCACTCAACCATCCCCTTATCCATAGCAGCAATTTGCCTCCAATGCCACACTGCTCCAATTTGTGCAGCAGTCTTCCATGTGCAACAGTATCAAAAGCCTTTCTAAGATCCAAATATATAATATCAAAGTTATTCCCTGCATCCAGTTCTTTTGTGACTACATCATAGTATCCAATCAAATTGGTCAGGCAAGACCTGCCCTTAACAAAACCATGCTGCGTCTGAGCTATAACTGAATTCTTGTCTAGATGATCCTGCAGTGCTTCTTTAACCAGTGCCTCCATTAATTTACCTGGAACAGACGTTAAACTAACAGGTCTATAATTACTTGTGTCAGCCTTTGATCCTCCTTTGTGAATTGCGGTTACATTTGCACATCTCCAGTCTATGGGTACCTCCCCTGAGTCCAAAGAAGCTCTCATAATTATGGCTAGGGGGTTTGCATACTTCCTTTGCTGCCTCCTTTAATATAACTGGATAGATCCCATCCACCCCAGGTGCCTTTTTTATGTTTATCCTCAACAATCTCTCCTCCACTTTCCTCTCAGTTATTACAAAATCATCCAGCTCACTGCCAATGTTTACTTTACCTACATCATTATCCTTCCTGAATAACTCCTCATGCGTGAATGTAGATGCAAAATACTCGTTTAGATTGTTAGCCACCTGAGCAGGATCCTCAACTGTTGAACCATCAATATCCAGTGGACCAATCTGATTCATCCCTTTCCTTCTCGAGTTCAAATATGTAAAGAACTCTTTTCTGTTTTTCTTTGCATCCTTTGCCAAGGATTTTTCGTAGTCTGCCTTTGCCTGCCTAATCTCTTTTGTGACTTGGTTACATGCCAACTTATATCTATCATAGGCTTCCATGTCACCCATTAATTTGTATGTATCCCATGCATTTTTCTTCTCTGCCACATGTCTCATTAGTTCATCTGACAACCATTTAGGCCTAAACCTTGAACAATATTTCTTAGTTGGTATGTAAAGCCTTTACTGGGAAACGATGTAATTTTAGCTGGCCTTTATGTTGATCCCAAGTATACATGTTTATTAACAGATGGACAACAAAGCAAAGGAAGCTTTATGTGATATAGCACCAAGAATAAGAACCCCTGAAGAATGCTCAGCCCTAGGAGACGAAATACAAAGCAATTCACCATCATCATCATCTGATACTAATTCTGAAGATAAGTTTGATTTTGAAAAGATTACTGACAAACAGCATAGCTCAAAATGCTGTTGACTGGAATTAGAAAAAGGTGTACCACATGTTACTCCTATTAATACATTGACTAAATTCAAGTTAGAAGTATTAGCATCCCTCACTGAAGTTGAAAAAATTGATCATCAATCAAAGATGTCAGAAAAAGATGCAATATTAAAGTACCCTAAAATCACATGAGATGTTGCACAATTGGTGGTTGCGTTGCCCCCTACTCAAGCCAGTATAGAACGTTTATTTTCAGCTCTAAAAATCATTAAATCAGATTTGAGAGCATTAATGAAAGAGGACTTGCAAATAATTTAAAATTTGAAAATTCAGTTTTTAAAGGAATTAAAGTTAATTTGCATGCTTCAATATGGTAATTATAAGTCAATGTTTTTTTCTATAATGCAACAAGTTGTTTTCAATTCATAATTCATTCATTTTTGTTCATTAAACTAAAGGTCAAATTAACTGTGTATTTTTAGCCTATAATGTAAAGATCATTCCAACAGTGTTTTTTTTTGTAAGTTGGGCATGATCACTGCTCACTTCAACAGTTCAAAACTAAATTAGGATTTTGATAAATTAAAGGAACTGGAGCCGGAGCCAAACATTTGATAAATTAAAGGAGCTGGAGATGGAGCCACAAAATTTTTTTCTGTCTCCACAGCCCTGCCCATGGGCCCTCCTTACTAGTCTGCACTGAATAGAACTTCTTGTCTGTCTGTACTTTCACTCACACATTAATTCAACCCAACTAAGTCTATAAGTTATTTTGGAGTTGCTATTTCCCAGGACCTTGTATAAGATCTTGCATTCTGCTGCATTAAAATATAGCTGCCACTTCTGTGACCATCCATGAAGTCATCCCAAAGAAGCACTACTTGGTACTGCTCGTTAATTACTCTCCCAATATTGACATATCTGCAAATTTTGACATCACTGCTTCTATCTCTCCATCAACATCATTTAAGAAATTGAAAACAACAGTAGTCCCAATTACTGGGAGTCCCCCCTTCTTACATTAGTCCAATCTGAAAAGAATCATTAGTCACAACCCTCTGCCTTCTATCCTGCAACCACCTTGAGATCCAACCTAAGGATCTTCCTGTGATCCCAACGTATTCCAGCTTATCGTGTACCCTCCCAAACATTTTTCTGAAATCCAAATAAACAATATCAAAATGATTTCCCACAACCAGTTCATGAGTGACACAGTCAAAATGGCTAACCACAGTGGTTAAACATTATTTTTCCTTTACAAAACTGTGCCGTGTTTTCTTCAGAATTCCATTTCTATCTAGGTGATCTTGTATTGCACTCTTGATCATTGCCTCCATATTTTCCCTACCACTGAAGTCTGACTGAGTGGACATTAATTACCTTTAGTAATGGCAATTTGTTTGCACTACTCCAGTCCAAAGGTGCCTTCATAATTAATCAATGCACTTTCCTTTTCAATTACCTCACTGTCATCAACTCCAGGAGCTTTACTTGTCTTTAGGCATGAAAGTTTTTCTAATAAACATCTTCTGTAATTTTAATATCATTAATCATGCTCCCAGTTTCTCTTGCATAGTTTTTTGTCAACATAAAGGGACTTTTGTGTCTAAATATCAATGCATTCAGCATTAACTTGGAAAATTCAATATAATATATCATCTAGAGGTATAGCATTTTGTACTGTGATCTGAAAAATCTCTTTAATAAACACACTGAATAATCTCTAAGTTATTTCCAAGTTAAGTTTAAAACAAGTTTCTTGGCAAGATGTTTTTTTATTTTGAAACATTCTTTGGAAGCAAACTTGTTCAAAAGAGTTGCTGGATCATTATCTAACACTACACTACCATGAGGTTAAATTTGAAATCTAAAGAAGGGCAGTGAATGGCAAAATAATTGTTAAGCTACTACCTATTGTAATGAAGCACTACCATGGGTAGCAACATTTTGGATTAAAATGTAGGCTTCCATCTTTAAAAAAGTTTTCTAAGCAAAGGTTTCTAATATAGTATTAAGAAAACAGAGATTACTTGATCAAATCAATTTATGGATCACTAATCCAGAAATTCCTTTGATTAAGCAATCCTTGAAAAATTATTATCCCTTTGGGAGGGGAATGATCAAGTTTTTGTCCAATTGTTCCTCTAGGGATCTAAATTTTGAATTGAAAAGACTTTCAGCTACCTTTTATTGAAAGAGGATGGCATGCCAAGTTTGTTGCACTGATTTTTAGGATGTCCTAGTGGACCACAAAAAATGGGCAGGCAGACATACTTTATTATTATTATTTTTTTAAATATGGATTTGGGAAAGTAATTTTCTTTTCATCTACATTTCATATTTTTCATTATTATCTTTTATATAGGTTGTCAATCTTTTAGAAATGTAGATATCCAAATCACTAATTTCATTCTGTTTCTGAAGGAAGAAGAATGAAAGTTACTTTTTTTTATATTTTCATTAACACCTAAAAACAGAATAATCAAACTATTTTGATATTAATTATAAATAATTTTCTTACAAGTATCATGATCTATTTCCAGTTCATCTCCTGAGGACATAGCAACAGCTCTTCTCATAGCAATACAAGGACTAGCAAGAGGACTTGTGTCTTGGGATTTATTACTATGGCAACTACTAACACTATCTGAATCACTGTTGAGAACAGCATGAATGGCAGGATTCCATGCCTTACTCAGCTGCAGTACTCGTGACCTTTCTGTAAATAAATGGTGTTTATGACCAAACTGTTCATACATGAATATAAAATCTACTAAGTAGAAAGTTCACATGGCTATTCACTAATAGATTTTAATTCAAAATCTGGAACTTAAAAGGAAAAAGAAAAAAAAAAAGCATTATTGAATAGCAGGTATAAAAAAAGAGAATCTAAAGTGAAGCCAAAGGTTTCTAATATAGTATTAAATCTATTATTTGATTTCACCTCCATATCATTAAATAAAATTTAAGATTACACTGTTTGCTAAAGAATGTTAAAATTATAAAACAATATATATATATATATATATATAACCTTATTTATTTTTTTAAATACCAACTAGATAAATTGGAAAATTTAGAATATAAGTATTATGGGTGAAAACTATACCCATTAGGTCAAAGTGCCAAGTATTTAGTTAATCTAAGTTGGACTTCTTTGCTGTACCCTATAAATAAACACATAGAATATAATAAAATAAAATAGCAACATTAAAATGATGATGTAGCTAATTATAGATATATGGATACATTGAATGGAATGTTAACTAGGGCTAGCTCCACTCAATATATGGCGCCTCCGTAGCCAGGTGGGCAGGAGCAGCAGTGTGTAGCACATGCTTCTTGATTAGATCAGGATTTGAGCCCGTGACCACCAAATATGGAGGAAGCAGAAAGGTCAGGGAACGACCACCACATATCACTGGAGAAATATGCTAATGCTCCTAAAAACCAAACAACAACACTCAATATATCTCATCAATAATTAGCTGAGGCTATCTGTTTCTGTTTGCCATTAATTTGATGGCATTAATCTGTTCTGATACTCTTTTTCTTTTCCTATTTCTATTCCTCGTATTCTTCTACATAACTTTATATATATATATATATATATATATATATATATATATATATATATATATATACACACAAAAAGATGAATAATCTGCTATTAAATACAAAATAGGTTTAAGGCTATAACTAGGTTAATGCAGACATATAGATTACAAATGAAACTGCAGTGAAGTTTAGTTTTCATTATTCTATTAGCTGACTGGAAATTCAATATTCAGTCAAACAAGATGATAACGCTAATACTGAGGTCCCACTTGTGAGTCAAATGCTGAATTTTGGCCAAGTCCATTTGGCAACCAAATATTCTACTGACATCTTGTGACAGTAGACTGTTAACAAACCTTGGTACCATGTCCCATATATATACAAGTTCTAAATGTACTATGCATGGTATGATAGTGGTGATCACTCAGTTGTAAAAAAACATAAGCGGGAGTTGTGTTTATGGTGTCCCACCTCAACCACTGTCACAGAGGTTGGACATTCTGCACAGAAGAATGACCAACCTTTAGAGAAACTAGATAATATCAGATCGTAGATGACTTTAATCATTAAGTGCAATACTACCACTTTGTTTAATGGAGGCTTTAAGCAGCAAAAATCAAGTTTAGTGTCCAGAAAAAAGGTCCAGTATATCTTGATCTCTCCTATTACGTAGCAGCATGGGTCATTTATTTCGATGCCATTAGGGTGAATCATATATTTCTAACATTTCATAGGTACAAAAGGCTTTAAAATTATTTTCCCAGACCAGCAAGAATGTCACTAGACTGAACTTACTGGTAACTCTTTAGGGAACTGTCCAGATCAGTTAAGACAAACTTGTCGACTCTGCTTTGACTTGGGAGGTGGTTAAAAGTGGGTATCCAGAAAGGAAGGGTAACACTACTGAAGCTATGTTAACCTTTTCCAGAGCATGCATGTATATTTTATATACAAATTTATACTTACAAACATTGCCGGTGATACCATTGTCAGGGAAATGGGAAATATATTGTGCAAAAAGAATAAGTGGAACAGCACTAGAGTATATCTGTCAGGGGAAAAAGTTGAAGAGGTTGTAGAGCAGATATCATCTTTTAAGGGCACAAAAGATAGTACTGTTGTACATGTTGGCAATAATGACATTAAGAGTATGAGATCTACAGACTTACTTAACAAGTGCAGATCAATCTTGAAAAAAAGTTGTGAGTTAGGGTTAAATTTGAGTGTCTTAGAGGGGAACAGGCATTCTGTGTGTTATTAGATACTCAGTCTAAAACACTGATGGATCCAATATCTTTCTATTTTAGAAGATTTAGAAGTCCGGTTGGCCTGCCTCCCTAAAATCCATTCATGGACACCTTCTCGGTGGTAAGTCCTGTTACGTCACTTAGGTGGCAATGAACGTGTAGAGTGGTTCTCTTCAAGAAAGAGGAAAAGACCAAACCCTCCAGCACATGACTGCAAGACAAAACAAATGGCCAATAGTCCCCAGCAGCTTTCACACCCCTCTTACAGCAGCGAGAGAATAAGAGTGGAAGCAGAAGGTGCTAAGAATCTCTGGGTACAACATGGCTGCCATGCACGGAAACTGAACTTGGCCTGTTACAACATAAGATCGCCTATCAGTGAAGACACGACATTAGAGCTGGAAAAGGAATTAGAAAATGTGAATTGGAATATCATCAGTTTGGCTGAAACAATAAGAAGAAATTAATCACTTATAAGTTTATCAAGTGGAAATCTGCTGTACACCAATGGAAACAGTGAAAGGCGCGAAGGTGGAAAGCCATAACGATATAAAAAAAACAACATTTTGGAATTCAAAAGTACATCACCAAGGGTGTCAAGACTACTACTCAGGATTTCTAAGAGGTATAAGTTAAAGGTTATAATGATTTATGCACCAACATCGAGCCATGATGATGAAGAGGTTGAAGAAATGTATACCGAAATTGAGTCTTCTAGATGAACAGAAAACTCACTACACTATCATTATGGGAGGACTTCAATGCCAAGGTTGGAAAAAGACAAAACAGCACAGAAAGGAGAATTAGAGGAAATTTGGAATTGGTGAAAGACTTATGAAATTTGCAGAATCTCGAGGAATGTCAGTAATGAATACTTTTTTCAAGAAAAAGGTGAACAGAAAGTGAACATGGAAGAGCCCAAATGGATTAACAACTAATGAAATGGACTTTATCCTCACTAACAGAAGATATATTGTGAATGATGTTACTGTCCTGAACAAGATAAATGTTGGAAGTGATCACAGAATGGTAAGATGCACACTTGATATAGATGTAAGAAAAGGAAAGGGAAAAAACTGATTCGAGTATATAATACAAAGGTCTTTGAGATAACAGAAGAGGAGAAAAAGCAGCATGTACTGGAACTTAAGCACAAGTTTGAGCTTCTGCAGACCTTACAGGACCAAGATATCAATGAGGAATAAAACAACATTCTGAAAGTGATAAAGCTGAGACACTTATAGGTAAAAAGAAATCAAAAGAAGAAAAAATTAGTCAAGAAACACTTTGATGAACCGAAGATGACAAATGAAGAGCAAGAAAAACACTGACAAGGAGAAAATTGAGTATACTGAGTTATGCAAAGCCATTAGAAAGAGACTCAGAGAGGAAATAAGGAAATTTAAAAAGAAAAGTAAAACAAGCATTAAGGGAAAACAAAGGATTTCAATCAGGAGCAATGAGCAGTAATACAGAAAGACAAATGATACTGAAACTGAAGAATAGAGATGGTGTACTTATAAATAGCAGATGACTACTATAGAGAATTATACAAGGAGCAAGGGAATGATGCCAGCAGTGGGAAAGATGGAACACAAATTAGTAACAGATACGACATACCTGATATCCTTGCTGATGAGGCAGCACATGCGTTGAAGAAAATGAAGAATCAGAAAGCCCCGAGGGAAGACGAAGTTACTGTAGAGTTGTTAAAATTGGGAGGAAGAGACATAATAGAAAAACTGGCAAGATCCTTCACAAAAAGCATTAGAAAAGGTGTGATGCCTAAGGAGTGGAATAATGCAATCATAGTTTTGCTGCATAAGAAAGGAGATAAATCAGAAATTGGAAATTATAGACCAATTAGTTTGTTATCCCACATCTACAGGTTGTTCACAAGGATCATTACTAACAGATTAGAAAGAATACTTGATGAGAATCAACCGAAAGAGCAAGCTCGCTTTAGGATAGGATTCTCAACTATGGATCACCTTCATATAATATCACAGCTAATGGAGAAAGCAAACGAATATAAAACACCATTATGCCTGGCATTTGTGGATTACGAAAAGGCATTTGACTCTATACAGCATGAGGCATGTTTTGGGCACTGGAAAGACAAGGCAGAGATACCCTATTTATTATGATTTTGAAAAAAATATGAGAATGCTACCTCCTTTATTAGAGTAGACAAAGACAGTAGTAAATTTAAAATTGAGAAAGGAGTTCTAAAACGAGACACAATAATATTTTCAAAGTTGTTTACTGCTGCCCTTGAAGCTTTCAGAAGATTAGACTGGTAGCAGATAGGAGTCAATGTCAATGGAGAGTACCTAAACCATTTACGATTTGCAGATGACATTGTGGTCATAAGCCACGATCCCAAAGAATTAGAGGAAAATCTTAATCAGTTATGCAGAGTTAGTAAGAATTTTGGACTAAAGGTGAATATGGCTAAAACAAAAGTAATGATGAAAAAGCATGCCACAGAAATGGCTATAATGATTGAATGAGCAGTAATTGAGAAGGTGGAGTCATATACTTATCTGGAACAAGTTATTAGCTGTAATAATGATAAATGGCTGGAAGTCAAGAGAAGAATAAATTTTGGATGGATAGCATTCAGGAAATATAGTCACATACTAAGGAGCAATATCCCAATTTGTCTGAAACGTAAAATAATGAACCAATGTATACTTCCCACCCTGACTTATGGAAGTAAAACTTGGGTACTCACAAAAAGAATGGAAGAGAAGCTGAGAACTACACTGCGAAGAATGGGATGAATTATATTGGGAATCAGACTGTTAGATAAGAAGAGAAACACATGGATTAGGCAGCAAACTCAAGTAAAGGACATTCTTATCAAAACTAAAGAACTAAAATGGTCTTGGGCAGAACACATAGCTCAAAGACATGATGACAGATGGACTAAGAAAATAACAGAATGGTACCCAAGAGGAGCTAGAAGAAAACCTGAAAGACATTAAAGGAGATGGACAGATGAAATTCATGAGTTTGTGGGTTGTAAATGGGTGACCATTGCACAAAACAGAAGGAACTGGAAAGTTGCTGGAGAAACCTTCATCCTGCAGTGGATTGAAAATGGCTGATGATGATGATGATTGAGCGTCTGCACTTCTGCCCAGACACAGCAGGAAGGAGTACATGATGAGAGCCTTGTCAATCAATTTGGACCTAGAGAGAGAGTACAAGGCTCATGGGATAGAATTTTTATCAGTGTAGTTTGTGCTTGTTAACACGAGACTTCCCACTTAACTTCCTCATTCTCTCTGCACTTAGCACACATATATACATCTCCTAAGGCATTATATCCAGCTACAGTCAGGTCTCCATACATATAATAAGACTTTGGCACACAGGAGAATTGGCTTCAGCAATCTCCCCAGCCCTGAGCTGATTTAGTTCCCTCAAGGGCAATGACCCTTTTCTTCAACTACTGAAATCCATCCATAAAAATGCTATATTTCCACTTAATTTCCCTCCTCACTCACTCAACTTTCTCTCTTTCTGCAGCTATAACACACTATGATAAATCCCAAGGTGTTAATCCCTGGATACTTCTGGCAATATAGTGTATATCAACTAAAAAATTTAAAAATAACTAAATGCAACAAGGCATAATACATTAAGAGTAAGAGTTTAATATCTATATAATATCAGTGTAGATACACCATAGATAACTCTTAAGAAACCAAGATGGTAGTGTGGAAGGCATCATTTGCTCTGTACCTCATATTGTGCTCTTCCTTCACAACGAGTTGCCATAGTATTGCACTACCTCGAATAAGTAACGCTTCACTAATAGAGAAAACTATTGTTACTTATTCTCAGTGAGTACCCCTACTCAGACGGTAATGTTTCAAAGCTATTGGCCTATCATTAGTGGGTGGGCAGGTACCCTGGTATAGCAGACATGACAACCCAGTTGTGAAGATAATCACACAATATGAGAGATGCCAAAAGGTTTATATGATAATATTTAAAAATAACTAAATGCAACAAGGCATAATACGTTAAGAGTAAGAGTTTAATATCTATATAATATTGGTATAGATACACCATAGATAACTCTTAAGAAACTACGATGGCAATGTGGAAGGGTACCTGCCCACCCACCGATGATAGGCCAATAGCTTTGAAACAGTGCCATCTGGGTGGTGGTACTCACTGAAAATAAGTAACAATAATCTTCTCTATTAGTGAAGCGTTACTTATTCGAGGTAGTGCAATACCATGGCAACTCATTGTGAAGGAAGAGCACAATATGAGATACATAGCAAACGATGCCTTCCACACTACCATTGTAGTTTCTTAAGAGTTATCTATGGTGTATCTACACCGATATTATATAGTGTATATCAACATACACAACCAATAATAATTTTTATTAAAGAGATCATGATCCAGGTTAAACCTGTTGTTGATAATAACTTATTGGTTTGGTATCCAGACATATAGAAACCAAACCTCGGCACTCCTGGAAGTAATCACAGTGAATGGAATGATGCCATCTGGATCAGAGCTGTTCTTTGTTAATAATCATCTCATGCAGCAGTTTCCAACCTTTTTTTGACTCGTAAATCCCTTTCAACGTAATATTTATTTCATGAACCACTAAGCCTTTATTCTCTGAAATCATATAATAATTCTGAATTCTTATTATAAAATATTTCTGGTATTACCTTTTTATAAGCGATATTGCATAATAATATAAAATTATTAAGTACCTATACACAACAATGGTCTTAAAGAATGAAAGATGAAACCACAACTAAATATAAATTTTTAACCGAACCACATAAATTGATATTAAACTATTTTGTAGTTTACAAAAATATACCCATGTAAATCCAAGCAGACATCATTACAGAATTTTTAGTGTGAACCTCCTGGAACACTTTTGCGAACCCCTGGGAATTCACAAACTACCGGTTGGGAACCGCTGATCAAATGTTATTAAGAATAAATAAATAAATAAAAAATGAAATAAGCAGTAGCTAATACACACCTGATGGAAATACTTATGGTTATTATTTTTTTTTGTGTTACTAGTATTAATATGTTCCAATATAGCAGAAAAAAGGATTAACTTATCTGAAATGTCACAAACTGTTGTACTGGCTGCTCTAATGAAGTTACAACTTCATTTTTTTCAGTAGTAACAATAAAATTATATTTTCATTATTAATGAAATGATATTGACATTGTTACTACATCAATATGAATTGTGTCAGCATGAATTATAAATTAAAGCATTCTTGAAACTAATTACATAATACCTTTTTTGAAAATAATTTTGGAATTACAATACTGACCAGGTTTTCTGAATTTAGTTAATATTGGCTAGGTATAGCCAAAAAATAGATTGCATATTTTGTTTCATTATATTTGTATATTATTCACTAGGCATTTGCTGGTGCATATATAATAACAACAAAGCAATTACTTCATAACTTGGGGAATTTCTTGTACATGACTATGTAAATCTCTTAGATTTATGCACCAGGGGATGCATAAACCTAAGAGAATTGCTTTTAAAATTCTAGAAATTCTTAAAAATATCATCTCTCATAATACAAATCAAAATAGTATACTATTAAACACACCTCTATTATCACAGAGTAGTCTTGGGTCCACGAATTGCTGACTTAAACTGTCTTCACAACTATCCATAGATCCATTTGATCGTCTTTCTCTGTCAAGCCTAAAGGCAAGGTATATAATTCATATGAATGTAACTGAATTTTTAAATATAGTCTACAGGTAATATTAGTAAAATAATAAGAGGAGTTTACCTCAATATAGTGCGTAGAACACTTCCATATGATACCCTCCAGAAATTAAAACGGAAAAAACGAAAAAAATCGACAACTTACCGGTACATTAGAGTAAAATATAAATAATTAAATAATCCTTCCTTAGGAAAATCGTTTTTGAATATTTTCGTTAGATTCTTTTAATTGCGTTAATTTGATTTTTAATTGTTTTAAATTGATTTGAATTGCATTAAATTGATTATTTAATTATTTATATTTTACTCTAATGTACCGGTAAGTTGTCGATTTTTTCGTTTTTTCCGTTTTAATTTCTGGAGGGTATCATACGGAAGTGTTCTACGCACTATATTGAGGTAAACTCCTCTTATTATTTTACTAATATTATTATCAACGTAGAACATATTGAGTAGTACAGCTCTGATTCATATTATCAGTCTACAGGTAAATACTGACTCATTAATTTTTTTCTTTTGTGTTTGTGTACTATAAATAAGTCACTATAAATACACATCATAAAATAATAACCATGTCAGCATTATTTAAAAAAATAAAATAATTCGGAAAGCTATGTGGGTTATGACACATTTATGGCTCCCAGCTTCAAAGTGTATGTCATGGGTATTTCTTGAGTGAAACTTTTAACCAGAAAAAATTATATTGTTGTTATGAAGAAAAATATTAAATCAAAATTTGGCATAACAAGAAGTTCCGGAAATGGAAGGAAATCCGCTGCTGCAAGCTGTATTCAAATAGTGAAAGATGTTTCTAATGTCCAAATGTGAATGAATCGAATCTTAACCAGAGGTTTACTGCTGATAATAAAGAGGAAAGGCACCAAACCAGAGATGTCGAAACTGTGGCCAGATAGCTACAAATAAACCTACTACTTCAGGGAAAGTAAGATACTTGTTTTGTGTATCTTACTTGTATTCAGAGAAAAATGATAAATAGCGGTGAAGAGTGTTTCACCTTCCCTTCATTGTTATTTATCATATATTTATCTATATATAAAAAAATAATTACTGCAATCCAAATGATAGACACCATCACCCCATTTTCAGAAATACAGCCGTACACCAAATTTGTGGACATTTCATAATACGGAATATTAAAACCAACGTACACACAGAGAGAGAGAGAGAGAGAGAGAGAGAAAAAAACTAATATCAGATATTTTTGGTAATTTTTGTATTAAAAAAAAAAAAAAGTAAATTTAAGTTACATACATATTTATTGATAAATTTAAATTTCTCTCTTAGATAAATATATATACAGGACTTTTTTTTCAGCCAGAATGTGTTGAACAACATTCTGGAAGTTAAAAAATATTTATTTTTTAACTATTTATTATTTTTTTAATAACAAAAAATCATACATTTAAAACAAAAATTATTTATTATTACTAAGCTCTTGGAGGGTTGTGCATCAGCAGAGTTAAGAGTTGAGAGTTAAGCTAGATGCACAGCTTGATTTTGTGACCCATCTACTGAAGCATTTACCAATCACAATGCTTAATTAACAATAAATTCATTTATAATAATTGATTATTATTTATTAATTAGTTAATTAATAAAACCATGGCATATTCAGGACATCATGACTCATGATACATAAATTGCAATATGAAATATGATAACATGCTATTACCATGGAAATTTTTATAAAAACATTTTGATTAATAATTAAATAATACCCATTAAATCAGTTTTGTGCAATTTACTATGCAATTCATGCATTAAAAATCTGTAGATAAAGGAACCACTAGGTGGCAGTGATCCCGGTGTACTGATGTGGGATCTACTTAAAATGTAACTACCATCATGGTTAAAGGGAAGGGTTTTTGCCTTCAATAAAGGTGACTACAGTGGTCTCAGACAGTTTTTAAATTCTATACAGTGAGACCAACTGATGATGTTACCAACAGCAAATTCTAAATAGGAAGCATTTAAGGAATTAATATTGGAAGCTACTACGCTTTTCATGCCACTAAGAAATACTATTCAAGGTTTAGGCATAATGGACATCAGATGAACTAATGACACTTGTAGTAGACAAGAAAAATTCATGGGATGCATATAAATTATCAAGCGACACAGAAGCCTATGGTAGATAAAAGCTAGTCTGTAATCAAGTGGCAAAGGAAGTTGGGCAAGTGAAGGCAGATTACAAAAAATCTTTAGCAAAAGGATGCAAAGAAAACAGCAAAGACTTCTTTACTTATGTAAACTCTTGAAGGAAAGGTAGGAATCAGATTGGTCCACTTGATATCGATGGTTCAAATGTTGATGATCCTGCTCAGGTAGCTGACAAACTGAATGAGTATTTTGCATCTATATTCACACGTAAGGAATTCTGTAGGGAAGTGGAGGTAACAAGTTTATCAAATTCTAATTGGAAGCTAAATGATTTTGTAATAACTGAGAGGAAAGTGGAGGAGAAATTGTTGAAGTTAAACGTAACAAAGGCACGTGGGGTGGATGGGATATATCCAGTTATATTAAAGGAGGTAGCAAAGGAAGTAAGCAAACTCTTAGCTATTATTATGAGAGCATACTTGGATTCGGGAGAGGTCCCAAGGACTGGAGATGTGTAAATGTATCCCTAATTCAGAAAGGGGGATCAAAGGGTAACATGAGTAATTACAGACCTGATAGTTTAACTTTGGTTCTGAGAAAAATAACAGAGTCACTGGTTAAAGAAGCACTACAGGATCATCTAGACAAGACTTAACTGCTTTAGCATTAGCATTAGTAGAGGCATATGATGCAAGAAAGCAAGCTTATTCAGCATCAGCCAAAAAAAAAAAAAAAAAAAACACACCACTCCCATTTCACCCCTCCGTTCATTCGAAATACCTGTCCAGTTGAGCCTTAAATTTGTTTAGGCTATCAACTTCAACAACAATTGATGGAAGTCAACCAACCACCCGCTGGCCAAAGGCAAATTTCCGCACATCTATCCGACATCCGTCCTTCCTCAATTTGAATTTATGCCCTCGGAGGTGATTATTCTGAGCAAGAGGAAGAATCCCATTGGCATTGAGCATGCTCAAACCATTCAAAGCCTTATACATCTCTATCAGATCACCTCGCCGGTGCCTAGTCTCCAGACTCTGTAATTTGCAAAACTTAAGCCTTTCTTTGTAAGAGCAACCCTTTGTTCCATTCATTAATCTTGTTGCCCTTCTCTGTACTCGTTCCAGCAGCTCTACATCCTTCTTGAAATGAGGCTTCCAGACCTGTATACAGTACTCAAGATGTGGCCTAACCATTGCCTTATACAAGGGAATAATCACCTCCTTATCCCTGCTAGAAATATTCCTGTATATCATTGACAAGACACCATGAGCTACTCTTGCAGCTCGTCTGCACTGCTCAGAGAACGTCATATCTGCCTGCACAATTACCCCCAGGTCCTTTTCATTCTCCACCACTGTCAGTGTAGTACCGCAGAGTTGATACATTGCTCTGGGTTTACTGTTTCCCATATGTAGTACTTTACATTTGTCAATGTTAAACTTCATTTGCCACCTCTCAGCCCATCTGTTCAACCTATCCAGATCCTGTTGCAGCAGCATAGCGTCAGTAGTGTCCTTAACAGCCCTGCCAACCTTTGTATCATCTGCAAACTTGGACATTAAACTTGATATACCATCATCAATATCATTCATAAACACCGAAAACAACAACGGACCCAACACTGAACCCTGAGGAACTCCACTAATAACATTAGTCCACGTTGAGCAGTGTCCATTGATTACCACTCTCTGTCTTCTGCCACTCAACCATCCCCTTATCCATAGCAGCAATTTGCCTCCAATGCCACACTGCTCCAATTTGTGCAGCAGTCTTCCATGTGCAACAGTATCAAAAGCCTTTCTAAGATCCAAATATATAATATCAAAGTTATTCCCTGCATCCAGTTCTTTTGTGACTACATCATAGTATCCAATCAAATTGGTCAGGCAAGACCTGCCCTTAACAAAACCATGCTGCGTCTGAGCTATAACTGAATTCTTGTCTAGATGATCCTGCCGTGCTTCTTTAATCAGTGCCTCCATTAATTTTCCTGGAACAGAAGTTAAACTAACAGGTCTATAATTACTTGTGTCAGCCTTTGATCCTCCTTTGTGAATTGGGGTTACATTTGCACATCTCCAGTCTATGGGTACCTCCCAAGTCCAAAGAAGCTCTCATAATTATGGCTAGGGGTTTGCTTACTTCCTTTGCTGCCTCCTTTAATATAACTGGATAGATCCCATCCACCCCAGGTGCCTTTCTTATGTTTATCCTCAACAATCTCTCCTCCACTTTCCTCTCAGTTATTACAAAATCATCTAGCTCACTGCCAATGTCTACTTTACCTACGTCATTCTCCTTCCTGAATAACTCCTCATGCGTGAATGTAGATGCAAAATACTCGTTTAGATTGTTAGCCACCTGAGCAGGATCCTCAACTGTTGAACCATCAATATCCAGTGGACCAATCTGATTCATCCCTTTCCTTCTTGAGTTTAAATAGGTAAAGAACTCTTTTCTGTTTTTCTTTGCATCCTTTGCCAAAGATTTTTCGTAGTCTGCCTTTGCCTGCCTAATCTCCTTTGTGACTTGGTTACAGACCAACTTATATCTATCATAGGCTTCCATGTCACCCATTAATTTGTATGTATTCCATGCATTTTTCTTCTCTGCCACATGTCTCATTAGTTTCATCTGACAACCACTTAGGCCTAAACCTTGAACAATATTTCTTAGTTGGTATGTAAAGCCTGGTAGCTTCCAAGATTAGTTTCTTGAATGTTTCCCATTTTGAGTTTGCTGTTGGTAACAGAAGTTGGTCCCACTGTATAGAATTTAAATACTGTCTCAGACCATCATAGTCGCCTTTACGAAAACAAAAAAACCCTTCCCTTTACCTCTGATGGTAGTTACCTCCTTGAGTAAATCCCACTTCAACACACTGTGATCACTGCCACCTAGTGGTTCATTTATCTGCAGATTCTTAATGCATGAAGAATCACTACTGATAATCAGATCAAGAGTATTGCTCCCTCTTGTTGCCTCACGAACATGCTGATGTAGAAAACAATCATCCAATAAATCCACAAAAGCCTGGCTAGTGTGTGAGTGACCAACCCACAAATTCCAGTCAATATCTGGGAAATTAAAATCCCCCATTATAAGACTCTCTGATTTCTTGCATCAAATTTCTTGCATCAAAGTTTACAGTTCAGACACAGCATGGGTTTATTAAGTGGAAGTTTTGTCTGAACAATCTGATTGGATTCTACAATGTGGTCACAAAGGAACTGGCTGCAAAAAGTAATTTTGATATCATATACTTGGGTTTCAGGAAAGCTTTTGATACTGTTGCACATGGAAGACTGATGTACAAATTGGAGAGGTATGGCATTAAGGGCAAGTTGCTGCTTTAGATAAAGGGATGGTTGAATGGGAGGAGAAGACAGAGTAGTAATCAATGGACACTGCTCTTTGTGGACTAATATTACCAGTAGAGTCCCCCAGGGTGTTGGGCCCATATCTTCATCAATATCAATTATATTGATGAAGACATATCAGGCTTAATGTCCAAGTCTGTAGACGATATGAAGGTTGGCAGGGTTGTTAATGACAGTATGCTACTGCAACAAGATATACAAAAGTTAGGCAGATGGGCTGAGAGGTGGCATTAACATTGAATTGACAAATGCAAAGTACTGTGTATGGGTAGCAGTAGCAGTAACTCCAGAGTAATGTACCAACTGTGCAGTACTACTCTGAAGGTAGTGGAGTATGAAAAAGACTTGGAGGTAATATTGCAGTCAGATATGAAGTTTTCTGAGCAATGCAGGAATTTTGCTAGCAGGGATAAGGAGGTGATTATCCCTTTGTATAAGGCAATGGTCAGGCCCCACCTTTAGTACTGCATACAGGTCTGGAGGCCTTATGTAGAGCTGCTGGAATGAGTACAGAGAAGGGCAGTGAAATTGGTTTAAATTCTGCAAATTGCAGCATCTGGATACTAGGCACTTGTTACCTGATTCGTGGGGCATAAATTCAAATTGAGGGAAGATAGTTGTGAACAGATGTGCAGGAATTTGTCTTTAGCCAGCAGGGGGTTGATTGCTTCTATCCGTCATAGTGGAAGTTGATAGCTTAAATAAATTCAAGGAAGAACCAAACAAACGTTTGGAGCAAATGGATGTTTGAAATGGGAAATTTTTTATTTTTATTTTTTGGCTGATGCTAGATAAGCTTGTTTTCTTGCATCATATGTCTCTACTAATGCTAATGCTTATCAGTGCTTATGATACCCATTATTTAAAAGCATCACTGGGGAACGAGAATACGTATTGTTAATTGTGTTAAGCATGATATTACTGAAGTGCAAAATGGAGGAAGAGGTGACTTTATTAAACACACTGTAGGGTGAACAGCAAAAGTAACAGAAGCCAAAATGTTAAAAAAAAATAATATTAATAATAAAATAATATAAGAAAAAAATAATTTTTTTTCTGGAGATCTAAAAAAAAAAAAAAAACAGCATGCAGACTAATTGCTTAACAATTTGTATGCTGAATGCACCAAATTTTTGAATTTGGTGCATTCAGCACCATGATTTTTCTAAAAAAATTTCTAGGGGAGGACCCATAGACCACTCCTTTTATATTTTAAAAAAATAGCCCAGTGCACACACGCACACGCACACACACACACACAAATTGTGCATTGTCTCTGAAAAAAAAAATTAATTTCTTATGCATATTTTATACAAACTGAATTTCCTATCATTTTAAAAAAATTCATAATGCATCACAATGTTGCTGCTGCAGCTAAAGCCTGGCTGCTTTGTATTTGAAACATGCTCTCTTGTTTTGGAATGGATGTGTCTGTGGAATGCACCATGTATTTTTAAACTAAGCTTATAAAAAGCCATTGTTTAGATTTAATTCTGACTGATGTACAGTCAGATCTCTCTTTAATGAACTGTCATATAGCGAATTTCTGTGCATAGCGAACTTTTTTATTTCCCCTTGGTCATTACATTGAAAATAGTTTCTGTATAACAAAGAAAATTTCCATATAATGAACTGATTTTGAGAGACGTGGGTGCACATTGTTCGCACCTCTGGCCTTCAGGCGATAAAGCTGATGCTGTAGAATTAAGAATTAAGATCTAAAAGAATTAGGAATCCCTTTAGCTTTTAAAAGCTACAGGAATTAATTCCACAAATTAAGAGCTGAAACATTCTACAATTTAGTGGTGCCCATAAAACCCTGCAGGAGGAAACTGGCCAACCATGGTGTGGGATAGAAAAAGATGAAAGGTTTTGGGAGAGGCCTTGCCCAGCAGTGGGTCAGCAATGGCTAAAAAGAGAGGTAAACCTAACCTTTAGTTCTATGCACTCCTGTACCGAGAAGTCATGCGGGTCAACTGCTATCTATGTCTCTATAGCCAATGGCTCTAGTTAACCTGTGTTCTGCTGTAAGCACCCTATTACAGAATTAGGAGAGAGTTATTTTCCTTTATCCTGGAAATTCATCTGTTGTTTCGAAGAAATGGGTCATCGGCACTTTCACTAAATTTCATCTGTCTCTGTTTACGTGGTAGGTACAAGTGGATCCTAAATCAGTTTTGTTTTAGCTGCTGTGCAAGTAAGTTTATAGTGTCTAAGAGCAAATCCTTGAGTGTAGTGTGAAAAAGTGAAAGTGCTTAATAGTGTAGATCGGGGCATTAAAAAAAAAGAAAAGAAAAGAAATTGCTTTAAAATTTGATATTCCTACCAGTAGTGAGTAAATCATTCTGAAAAACTGCATTTCGATTTTCAAACTGTTTGAGGAAATGGGACCCAGTCAGAAGAATGCAAAATTATGCCTTTGTGAAGATGTAGATGAAGCAATTTGAGACCAAAATGTGCCAATATCAGGGCCATTAATAAAATAAAAGGCTATGGAGTACGCATCTTTCTGGGGCATAAAACATTCCAAGCCAGTTCTGGTTGGCTGGAGAAATTTAATCTCTGGCCAACCGAGTAAGAAATTTAATCTCCAGCCATTCGAGTAAGCCAACCAGAAATCTGGTTGGCTTACTCGAAAAAGTTATTTCTGATGAAAGTGGAATTGCAATCAAAGAAGATTGTACCCATTGGAAAGAAACAGTTTTGAAAAAAAATTATGGAGGACTAAGAGCCCAAAGATATATTCAACATTGATCAAACATGTCTTGTTTTTTAAATGTTTGCTGAACAAGATATTGACTCCAACACTTTTAAATGTGATAAATGTGTAGGTGGTAAAAATAGTAAGGAGAAAATTAGTCTTGGTTGGTGCAAATATGGCTGGTAATAAAAAACTGAAGCTTTTGGTAATAGGCAAAAGTAAACAACTCCAATGTTTCAAAGGAGAAAAGCCGTTACAGTTGGACTTCAACTACAACAAAAAATCTTGGATGACAAGTGAAAACTTTGAGCAGTGGATTTAAAATTTTGATAAAAAGATGACAAAATAAAACAAAAATCGTGTTGAATGTTGACAACTGCACTACCCACCTTCACTCGGTAATTTCGAAACTTACAAGGGTGAAGCTTGTTTTCCTCCCTCCAAATACCTCGTCTAAACTGCTGCTAATGGGCCATGGATTTGAAAATGCACTACCAAAGGCACATACTGAAAAAATTATACTGAGAATAGAAACCAACCAACCTATAGATTTGCGATGTGCATATCAGAGGTGGTGAAAGTGTGGAGTCAAGAAGTGAAAGAAATAATGATTAAGAATTGTTTTGCAAAAGTAAGTTTTGCTAAAATGCCAATTAACAGTGATGAGAGGAATGAACTACTACAAGACATTGAGCAATCTTGGGAAGAGTTCCAAGCGAGGTGTGCTCAGTGGAGAAACTGTTCTTGACGAATTTTTAGGAGTTGATAATGATGTCATAGTAGCTGAATATCCAAGTGACTCCAACATTTTTGGAGTGTATTTAAAGAACTAGTGACAATATTGATGATGAGTTGGATTAAAATGAGGGCAATATTAAAACTTCCAAACAAGATATGTTGGCAGAATTTGAAACTTTGCATCGAGGCCTTCAGTGGGAAGAAAATGTGCCAGAAAATATATTAGAGTGTTTAAACAAATGCAAACATTTTTATGAACGGCGTACAGTAGAATCCAGTGTATAACAAAAAATAACCAAATATTTTATGACATAATTCTTAAAAGTGTACTAATACACTGTACGCACCATGTAAGTAATCATTTCTTAATATGTATGTATTAATAAATTAACTGTTTTAAAATGTTAGAAAATTTATTCAATCCCATTTATTTCTGATTTATTTCCCATCTTTTACTATATTTATGAATTTACAATATTTTTCACTGTTTCAAGGTCACATTTCTTTATAACGAAATTTCTGTTTAACAAATTTTTTCAAGGGAACGATTGATTTCATTATATAGAGGTCCGACTGTATTTTAATTTTTAATCTTAAACTTTCTGTATCCTATAAATGTATTATGCTGCATTTATATTGTACCAGATGTTAGGCCTCAACAATTGTACTTGCTAGATATGTTAATTGTCTCTAAGATAATTGAAAGACACAGGAAATGTAAATCCTATTACTAAGTTACACTTAGTAATAGGATTTACTAATCCTAATTTAATGGTATTAAATGTAACTACCATTACTAAGTGTAACAAAGGTAAATGTAAGTATTTACATTTACCTTTGTTTAGAACTGTGAATTATATCTAATTCTACTGATGTCTAATTAGTTGGATGTTTTAATGTATAAAAACTATCTGTATTATGATCATCCTAAACTGTTTGCAAACCATGTTTCACTTGAAGAATCAAATACTGGCAACTGCTAAACTAAAGGAAACACTATTCATCTAACTTTGTAACTTGCTAAACATATATTTACCTCTATATCATGACTGGAATGCATTGCTCCTTAGAATATTACAGCTGGTAATGGGGGAATTTTAATGTTAAGAAAGCTGGAATTTTTAAAAATTACTTGTTGAGAAGAAGTAACTGTAATGCTGCTATGCTAGAATAATATTTAGCAGACATAATTATCAAAGTTCAGTTAAGTAAGCTGATGCTTCAAAAGTTTTGCATAACGTAGATTTTCATTTCTGTTTAAGTTTTGAATGTGCACAAGATTGCTTTTATTTTGGTGTGCTGATTTCCTTCTATTGAAAAGGAATGTTTCAATCACTCCTATGAAAAGTGTTTATTCCCAAAAATAAAGGTTTGAAAAATATGTTCTAATATCATGTACATATGATCACAGTCATTAATTATTCTTGAAATGAAGAAAAGGAAAGCTACTTTATTTGTTCTCTTGAGTGGAAGAATGGAGAATTTTCTTCTAAAGATAAACTCTGCAATTAAGTGCTGTTAACTCTTGCAATTGTTCTATAGCAATTAGAAGCAATAAACTGGATAACTGGAATATTTCACTTGAATGTTATTAGCATTAACATGAGAAGTTTTTGGCTGATGCTGTATAAGCATCAGCCAAAAAAAAAAAAAAAAAAAAAAAAACCCTTCCCATTTCACATATCTATTTGCTCCAAAAGTTTGTCCAGTTCTTCCTTGAATCAAATTAAGCTATCAATTTCAGTGAGAAGTTTTTATGTTTAAACACCTTGCCAGAGCACTGATAGTTGAGTATGTATATACAATATACATAAGATATTGTATCTTATGTTTGTGTTTCGTTTTAGAAAAGAAGAAATCACAAGGGCAAAAATTAGGGAGGGCACTCAGATTCTCGTGTAGTTAATATCTGACATTCCAGGGGAATGTCAGATATTAACTACAGACAGGGAAATATGCATTATCAATGAGATTTGTTATCTCATTTTATGAAATGGACAAATGTGGGAAAATTACCATACATCAGGTAAAATATACCAGTGGAATAAGAGAGTGTAAAAAGGTGGCAAAAAAACAGGAATTAAGTTATAAATTAGGTTTAGAATTAAAATTTAAAACTGGAATAATAGAACATCCAAATATATAATACATGTTTTTAAAAATTTTAATAACTTGAAATATTTTGAGTTAACAAGAATTTCATTATTTTAAATAGGATCTAGCCATTATCCCCAAACTCACATCTTAATCCTTTCATTAATGAGATTGCCAAAGATTATTGTTGTTATTTGGTTTTTAGGAGCATTAGCAATTAAGGCCATATTGCTCCGGGGATATGTGGTGGTCATTCCCTGACCTTTCCGCAGCCTCTGTATTTGGTGGTCACGGGCTTGAACTCCGGTCTAATCAAGAAGCATGTGCTAGGCACTGCTGCTCCTGCCTATGGAGGCGCCTTTGCCAAAGGTGTGTGCATTCATGATAGTGACATTTTTGCTACAGATGGCTTTGTGGAGGAAATTTGTGTGAGGAATTTTTAAAAAATTAAAAATGAAAACTCTGTACCTAAAAATTTTTAAATATTAATTTGTCCTTATCTTGATCTGACTGTCCTAACATTAGAGGGAAATTATTTCCAAAAATCAAATCAGAAATAAAAAATAATAATAATAAAAAAGCATCAAAAAATTCCTACACTTATGACCATTATTACTTTTTCATGTAATGATATATTCTATATTTATTTATAATTTAATTCAATTTCAACAATTTCTAAATCTGAATTCCGAAGAATTTAAAATCAGACAACAACAGGGGACAAATGCAATCTCCTTTGATTTTTCAAAGTTTTTTTTAAGCAGCCAACCATTACAACTGTTCTAATATTAGTTGGAAACACAAATAAGAGACGGTATCCAGTACTGTAAAATTTCAAAACAATTTGTACGTTAAATGATGCATTATTTAAATCATATATGACACGACTTTGTACAATGTAAATTTACCTGCATACACTCCAGAGCCCACACAAAAAACATAAATTTATATATATATTCCAGAAGGGGTTAGTTAGTTAGTTATTTCGTTTTTAGGAGCATTAGCAATTAAGGCCACATTGCTCCGGGATATGCGTTGGTCATTCCCTGACTTTTCCGCATCCTCTGTATTTGGTGGTGACAGGCTCGAATCCCGGTCTAATCAAGAAGCGTGTGCTATTCACTGCTGCTCCTTCCCACCTGGCTATGGAGGCGCCTCAGAAGGGGTTAAAAAGGTTTTATGATGCCAAGTACTGAATCTTAAGCTGGATGAATATGGTATCTGGCAACTCTCTCACCATCTCAAGTTCAGTATTGTACACAAATCTGGGCTTTATACCTTGGAGGCTTCAATTAGTATCAAAATGTATGCACGCTCTCTATTGACGAGGATGTCAAAGTTTGCAGATGATACAAAAGTTGGCAGGGTTGTTAATGACAGTAATGGCAGTGTGCTACTGCAACAGGATCTAGAAAATTTGGGCAGATGGGCCTATAGTACTTAGTACCGTGGCAACTGAAGTTTAACATTGACAAATGCAAAGTACTGCATATGGGTATAAGTAACCCCAAAGGAATGTACCAACTGTGTGGTACTACACTTAGGGTGGTAGAAAATGAAAAAGACCTGGGAGTAATTGTGAAGTCAGTTATGAAGTTTTCTGAGCAATGAGGACAGGCTGCCAGACCAGGTCATGGGGTTTTGTCAATGATATACAGGAATTTTGCTAGCAGGAAAAAGGCGGTGATTGTCCCTCTGTATAAGGCAATGGTCAGGCCATGCCTTGAGTACTGCGTACAGGTCTGGAGGCCTCATTTTAGGAAGGGTGTAGATTTGCTTGAGCGTGTACAGAGAAGGGCAACAAGATTAGTGAGGGGAATGAAGGGATCCACTTACCAAGAGAGGCTTAAGTTCTGCAAATTGCAGCAGCTGGAGACTAGGCACCTGCAAGGTGATCTGATTCTTCCACTTGTTCAGATTACGAACCTAAGGGGACATAAATTCAAATTGAGGAAAGACAGCTGTAGAATAGATGTGTGGAAATTTTCCTTTAGCCAGTGGGTGGTTAATTGCTGGAATAAACTTCCATCTGTTGTTGTGGAAGTTGATAGGTTAAATAAATTTAAGGAGGAACTGGACAAACATTTAGAGGGAATGGTTGTGTGAATTTTTTTTTTTTTTTTTTTTTGGCTGATGCTACATAAGCTCAAATGCTTGCTTTCTTGCATCACATGCCACGATTACTATTACTCTCACCAAACTTATTACTGGAAAAATGGTTCCCCCCGTTAACATAATGGAAGTATTTAGACAATATAAAGGATGTCTGTGGCATCCTAAGAAAAATAGAGAACCGTAGGCCACCCATTAGGATGAAACTTACCCATTAGGATGAAACTTACAAGTATTTTTTTCCTTTCACTTTTTTGTTCCCAGCTAGCCTCTTAAGCATCGTAAATGAATAAGGATTGGATATGGATGAATTTGCTTAAAAAAATTCGTACAGGGAGAGGATAACTGAGAGCTTCCACTATCTCCATCTAATGTTTCCCAAGGTTAAGGGAAAGACAGCTCTCCAAGGTCTCTATGTGAAAGGCTTGTCAATATTGTTCTCCATATATAAAAGTGTTTCAAGATGTTATTTATAATTAGCTTACTGGATGTCAAAATGGTATACAAAATAATGTGATTTGTAAATTGAACTATAAATATTTTATATTAAAAATAATTAGATAATGCTAGGTGGTGGATGACTCTCATCAACCGGTGCAATACCACCACTTTGCTTATTGCAGGCTTGAAGTGGTGAAACTCATGTTTAGTCTCTAGAGCAAAGTTTCCGGCATACCCCCCCCCCCATACTTCTCTTTCAACCCATGCACGGTACTAAGTACTATAGGTTTCGATACCTTTCGTGTTTGGGGTTTTCATGAAAAAAAAAAAAAAATGAGACTGTATCTATAAATACCATTAGACATAATAATAAGTTCATTTTACTTCAATTTTTTCAATGTTTTCTGTTTTCCATAATGATTTTGCATCCATTAGGTTCCTATATGTCCCTATGTAGCTATGGAAAATATGTATATATATAAATGATTTGCTAGATTTGTATCAAGGTTATAAAAACAAATGTACACCTGCCTAGCTGCAGTAGTTCAAGGAGAATCCTTTCTGAGGGCTTAAGACAGAGGCATTCATTCATTTAAATTCTTTTTAGCTGAAAATATTTTAAATATTTTAGGGGATTTTTTTTTTTTGGATAAGCTATTTTTAGGAGAAAAATTCACTTTTCATATACCAGAAAGACTAAATTGCAGTGGTTCAAGTTAACAAGGTCTGCTGTATTCAAATCACATTATTTACAGATTCAAAAAAAAATTTACAGCAGTATTAAAAAAAAAAAAAAAAAAAGAAAAGAAAAGCAAAGAATAACAAACCTAAAATCACCATTATATGGTTCAAAGGTGAATGGCATCATTCCAGTGGTTCCTGAGTTGGAGGGCAGAGGTAGCCTTTTCACAAATTCCATATACTGCATTCCGGGTTCATATAGTCTACTGCTTTCACACAATGTCTGAAACTAAATTGAATATTTAATTATTCCAAGTGTTCCAGTGAAGTGCATAGTTTTTAATACTACCACTAAAATAACAAAAATTTATTATTTTCACTGAAGAAATGAAAATTAATTGCTAAAAAAGTTTTCTCTTCCATATCCATTAGTGAAGAAAAAATACTTGCAGTATCAGTATCCAAGATCTGCATTTTTCAAAGGAATAATCTTAAAATGTTTTACATAAATTAAAAATTACTGAGGCTGAGTCTTAATACATATTTGAGATGAAAATATGTTTCGGAAACATATTTTAGTCTGAAATAGCATGTGTCCTGAAATAAATATACACATTTGAGTTCAAACATTATAAACACTTACCTAATAGTGGGCATGTCCTCCTTTTTGCAACAATACAACTGTCACATGGTGAGGCATGGACTCTATAAGACCTCTGAATGTTGCAGGAGATATGTTGTACTGTGGCACCAGGATTGTGTCCCGC
The DNA here is from genome assembly GCF_048544385.1 of Mastigoproctus giganteus. Taxonomy (NCBI): domain Eukaryota; kingdom Metazoa; phylum Arthropoda; class Arachnida; order Uropygi; family Thelyphonidae; genus Mastigoproctus; species Mastigoproctus giganteus. The sequence goes on along the minus strand of NC_143585.1, from coordinate 139,105,134 downwards.
AGACCTGTGATAGTCCATGGTAGGATTCAAATGCCAGATCTGTCAGTCCTTGTAATCCCAGAGATGTTCCATGGGATTTGTATTTTAAGAAATTGGCTGAAAAAAAAGCACATGGAACAACTCCTGAAAAATACCAGCAGTGTGTATTAGCCTGCTGGAAATCCTGCCATCCACACAAGAAGAGGCATACTTGGTCAGCCGCAATGGGTAGGTAGTTTTTAGCATTTAGAGTGCAGTCTAGGGCATAAGAGCTCAAAGAGAGTCACAGAAAATCATCCCCTATACCAAAACACTTGATACCGCCTGCCTGTTTCCATTGGATCATGACATTGGAGTGTTTCCTCTTTACATTTTGTTGCTGTACATTCCATCTACCAAATAGCAAGAAATGTGATTCATTGGCAATAGGTGGCTGTAAACATGGATATATTGACCAGGTACTTACTCTGGGGATCCAAATGGATGAGGGCTCGTTGGATTATGGTCTTGGAAACACTGCTGGTCATCCCCTAGTGAATTTAAAGTCCATGGTCAGTTGTTCCACTGTTTTCCATCTATCAGCTCACACAGGGTGAGGCATCCTACATTCAACATGACCATCAATGAGGTGTGGGTCTGGTGACTGCTTTTCTGTCCACTGTCTGTGCACTCTTGGAACACCTTAATAAGAGCACTCCACAAACAGCCAACAAGATTCACGGTTTCTGTAATACTGCCCCTTCAATTAGTACTCAACAATCATCCCTCTTTCAAAGTGCATCAGATCATGTCCCTTGCCCATGTCAATCAAGTCCTGCTGGACTGCATGCCACAAGCCTGCAATATCACATTTACTTGTTCTCACTCTGACATGTGCCACCAAGTAGGAACAAAAGATGATTAATATAATTTTAAGTATTTTTCACCAACCGTATGTTGAAATGACAAAATAAAACGAAAGCCAAAATTTGATAACTTTATAATTAAGCTTACAATAAATTACTATTTACAGTGGATATAAAACAATTAAAATATCATAAAATAAAATATACCAGGTTAAAAGCGATAAAATATCTGTAAAACAAATAAAATATCATAAAATACAATAAAATATACCAGGTTAAAAGCGATAAAATATCTGTAAAACAAATAAAATATCATAAAATACAATAAAATATACCAGGTTAAAAGCGATAAAATATCTGTAAAACAAATAAAATATCATAAAATACAATAAAATATACCAGGTTAAAAGCGATAAAATATCTGTAGCTTTCAAAGACTCTGCCTTCTTTCTCAACAGTATGCTTCTTTACTTTACAGTGCATCTTTAAATACCCGCAGGTTCATGGCACATGTCACGTGCACTGTTCTCGTGCGTGTTGGAACCTGAAGTGGCTCGGGAGCTCATCAGGTGGAATCGTTCATCACCTCTAAGGATCACTGTCTGAAAGAGGGGATCAATGGAACTAATCCGCAAGCTCTCGAGCCACTTGCGGTCCCAAAATACCTGCCTAGGTATTGACCGGGCACATATTTTGCGCCCGGCCAATAATAACTGCTTCGTCTGGGAAGATATGGTGCTGCTTCTCCTAAAAGTGTTCGGTCACGGCGGATTTTCCGTAGTCCGCATTCCTTATCGCCTTTGTGTGCTCCCCCAGACGATCCTTGAGACGCCACTTTGTTTCCCCCACAATCCGGGCACTTAATGCTATAGACGACCCCACTTGTATTTTCGTTTGAAATGGGGTCTTTCACCTGTGACACGACTGTGTGCAGCTTCCAACCTGGAAGCTGCACACAGTCATGTCACAGGTGAAAGACTAGATGTGCTGTGTGCAGCTTCCGACCTGGAAGCTGCACACAGCACATCTAGTAGTTTCGTAATACCCGAGCTATACACTCGGTTAAACCCAGATAGTAGGGAATGTATGCGGTGGCTATCGGCATAAAAGACTCACCTCTTCTCTGTTCTCCTCTAATATATTTCTCTATGATCCTCTGGGGGTAGCCACACCTCAGGAGATTCGCCGTGACACGCTCATACTCTTTCTTTCTATCCTCGGAGGTACTACAATGTGACTTTGCCCTGTCTATTAGTGCTCTAATCACACTATTCTTGTGATGGTTGGCCTGAGCTAAATTATAATGTGAATTGGCCTTTACACATGGGTTTTCTATAAACTCTGGTCTTTACACACGGGCCTTCTCTGTAGACCAACACATCCAAGAACGGCAAAGCCCTCCTTCTTCTACCTCCGAGGTGAATTGTATGAACAGGGAGAAGCCATTAAAAAAATTTAACACCTCATCTTCCCTTCTCTTTTGAATAATTGAGAACATATCATCCATGTATCTCTTCCATGGATGCATAAGGAGAACCATGTCACTAAATAATCTAACCTCGAGCTCCTCCATAGCCAGATTAGCTATAATTGCACTAATGGGGGAGCCCATAGCTGCATCGTGAACCTGCTTATACATAGTGTTACAGAACACCATAGTGGTGCTTGAGAGACACAATTCTATGCCCTTACAAATATCTTCCAAACTTAGCTGTGTCCTGCTGCTTAAGGTGGTATCTCTCTGTAGGGCCATGTGTGCACATCGCACACCATGGTCAATTGGAATACATGTAAACAGAGATGTCACATCAAAAGATGTCATAATTTCATTTTCTTCTACACGCTGCTCTCTTATAAAATGTATAAAATCCTTGCTGTCCCTGACACTAAACTCGGAAAGTCCTACTAATGGTGACAACAATTTGGCCAGGAAACCGGATAGTGCATATGTGGGACTGCCTATGAACGAAACTATGGACCTGAGTGGAACACCCACTTTGTGTATTTTGGGCAGGCCATAGAATCTCTGTATTTGGCTTCTGTTACACGTAACGACCAATACTGCTCCTTAGAAATCTTATTAGTCTTTAACCAGCCCTGTACCATTCTATTAATCTGATGTTCTAGGTTCAGCAATGGATTTTTGCTAAAACATGAAGTGATTGCTAAAACATGAGGCAGTCATAATGTTTTGACAGACAGTGCATATGAGGTGTGGATTGAATGCACACATTAAACTGTTCTAAAAGATTCTAAAAACAGTCAGCAGAGGTGTCCAAAGAGATAAAGTTCAGTTTAGTGGTTACGTGTTTCTTTGTGCTCTCAACATCCTGAAATCTCTTTCCTTTGAGAGCAGTTTTCACCAGGAGAAAGAGAAAGAAGTCCAATGGTGCTGGATTGGGAAAGTAGGGTGGATGGTTAATCTATATGATGCCATGATTCATCAGAAATATCTTCATAACATTTGCAGAATGGGCAGGGCATTATCATGCAGCAAGAACCAGCTACCTTTCTCTCAAAATTGTGGCCTCACCTGGGAAATGCACTCCAATAGTTTTTGAAGCACCTGTACATAGAACGCAGCACTGACTCTCTACCCTTCAGGTACAAATTCCTTGGGAATCACACCCTGTTTGTCAAAAACCTGATTAGCACTGTCGATTCTGGACTTGTATAAACAAAACTTTTTTGGTGATAATGATTTTGAAGTCCACTGCATGCTCTGATGTTCTGTCTCTGGGTCATATGAAACACCCAACACTCATTTCCAGTAACAATATAGTCAAAGATTTTATGATTGTCTCGACAAGTTTGATTGAATTCTTTGCATGATGACAATCTTTGTTTCTTATGCTGACCAGCGAGGTTGTGTAGCACAAACTTTGAACAGGTTTTCCTTTTTCCTAAATCTTCAAGAGAATTTGATGAATCATCTTCTTACTCATATCCAACTCATCGGCCATCATTCTGAGGGCCAAATGATGAGATCTTGCCACAATGTCCTGAACTTTTGCATATTTGTCCTCATTTCCAGGGTTGATGGATTAAAACAGAAAAAAAAAAGTTATTGTGAACATCCTCACATCCGTCTTTGAACCACTAATACCATTCAAACACACTGGTATGACTTAACGTTTCATCACCATAAACAGTTTTTAACATTTCATACATTTCTGTTAATTTTCCCAGTTAAAATCAAAATTTGATATTCATTTATTGCTCCATTGCAAAATTGTGACGAAATATTAACACTACTAATGAAACTGGTTGTTACTTGGCTGCTGGTCAATCTTTTACCACCATCTGTTGGAGGAAGTTTGAACTATGACATGATGCGACATACCAATTCCATTTATTTTCATGTTCTCGAATATGATAGTAACAAAACAATACATAAATAAAGGAACTATGCCAGCAGGGAGAAGGAGATGATTATCCCATTGACGATAAGTAAGGTAAACTGCAGCCGTTATCAACCCACTGCAGGATGGAAGCCTCCTCGACGATTCACGTTGAGGACATGGACCATAATCTTCCACGGTGGTCTAGTGCGGATTGGCAGATCCCATTGAAGACTACATCTTAAGTACTGCAAACAGGTCTGGAAGCATTGCTTTAAGAAAAGTGTGGATCTCTTGGAATGGATGCAGGGAAGAGTAACCAGATTATTCAAAAGAACAGAAATGGGTAGTCTTACCATAAAAGACTTTAGTTCTGCAAATTGTAGTGTCTGAAACCTAGACATCTGAGAGGAGACCTGATTGAAGTGTTTAGGTTAAGGTTTTAAATGGATTGGGTACACTTAATGATGATGATATTTACAGCACAGACAAGGAGACATAAACTGAAACTGAAAAAGGATGACAGCAGGATACTTTTTCAAAAATTTGCTTTCAGTCAGAGTAACTGATTGTTGGAACAAACTATCATTAGATGTTATGGAAGTGGGTAGTTTGGATATATTTAAGGAAGTACGCTTGTTCATTTTGCATTTTAATTCTATTTACAAAATCTGCCAGTGGTGGTTCTAATCTGAAATGGAGGTAGGGTGGTATAAGGTGGGCAGCAAGCTGTAAAACCTTGCAAAAACCAAGGAGACAGAAAATGCAATTAATAAAAATAAGTTATTCTTTATTTTTATTTTGAAGTTGTTATCCATTGGGGAGGGGGAAGGCATCATAGTTTGGAAAAAGCTGTTATAGAAAATGTAAATGAACTAGCAGGTCCACATATCAAAACTATACCACAAATATTATAACTGTACAAATATTAAACAGTTATAATGGAGTTATAACTGTTTTGTGCAAACTCTTCTGATCATGCCTATTATCCAGATTATAAATGGAAATTTATTTATTTATAATGTAACTCGAAACACAAGCATACTAGAACCTAAGTCGTGTGCTTGTCAAGAAGAAGAAAGATACTAAAAAAAAGGCCCTGGGTGCCAAGTATATTCACAATGATATAGCATTGTATCAACCAGAAAATTGTTTAAAAATAAATAACTTTAATCTGAGAATTTAATTACATATACATATAAAATAAAAAATTAAAGACTGAGAATTGTATAAATAAATGCACTAAAAACTGTATACAACAAACTAAAATAAAATACATAAAAACAATATATAAAACATTATGAAAAGTTTTCAAGGCATTGTGCAAAAGTGAGAAATGGAAAGGGATGTGAAAGAGAAGGAGGATATTACTGTACTTGCCAGATCCTGCAAACCCAGTGCAACCTCTGCAATTCCATTGGACTATGTTTCTCACTGTTTGGATTCAAATGAATAATCTGAGTCAGCCTGCTTTTTTGAACATCTGCTTGAAGTGATCAATTTTCAGTTTCATTCTTTTTGTAAAAATAGGTTGTGTGTCCATATCATCCTCTGGCTGGATCTTCAGAATGGTTTTGTCTTGACTGGAAATTTCAGTGGTATCCATAAGGAAGGAGTCAGTATGTTTCTTCCTAAAAGAATCTGTGTTTTCTGTTTGGACAAGTTTACAGGTGTTGCATGAGCAGCAAGTAAGATTGGTGTGTTGTTAGTTCCTCTTCAGTCCATTGCTTTGAGGATTGAGGTGTAAAAGAGAGAAAGGATTGAGCCCATTCAAAAATGGAGATGCTTGGTGAAATTAATGTATCAGTCTGAACTGATACTGAATGAAATCTTTAGGAGGCTTCAGCATACATATAACTTGGCATGTGTTGTTGTAATTGTTTTCTTGCTTCTGAATACTAGACTTTCTTTTCTCTCTTGTAATTCCGGATTTTTTTTTTTTTTTTTTTTGTATTTCCACTTCTCACAAATTTTAGAGAAGGCTGGGTTACAATTGGGGCAAAGTGAAGACTGGGCATCAGTCAGCTTAGGCATGAATATACTTTGATCCACAGTTTGAACATACTGAGTTACTTTGACAGACTTTTTCAAAGAGCCCACATTTCTGATACTTATAACATCTTTTTGGGTTCAGAATGCATGGATGAATATGACAGTTGAAATACTCGGCTTTCAATGATGAAAGTTTGGCTAACTAAATGTCAGTATGATATTGGAAGTTGAAATAAGCTTGCCATATTTCTTCATCATAAATTCTCTCTGCCTGTGTGACCTTCTGATCCTGCAGTTTTTGGCAATTTTCCACCTCTGAGACATTCATTAGGTCATATTCCAAAATTACATCTTTCAAGGTGTTGAGTGTGGCAAATGGGGAGGTACCTTAACTGGCACTCCATTGAATCAGGCAAGTTTGAGAAGAGACTCAAATGTTTGCGGATGGTGGTCTCAACCAGCAGGTCACCAGATTTTAGTCTTCGAACCATTCTTGGGGTACAAATCAGCTACGTTTTCAAGACATTTCTATATAGAAATGGTGACAGATTGCATATGGGCTGGTTTGTTAAAGGATGTAGAACCAGGAAACTGGAATGTTCTACTTGGGCAGTATCCATCTTCAGTCTCTTTGGGGTTGGGATATTCATCAACCCTGATGAATATCCCAACCCCAAAGAGAATGCATGGAATTTGAATTTGCAGTCCTTAAATGGTGGAAAGCTGACACAGCCCATGTTTTCTCCTTTAGGCCCTGGGAATTAGCTTTACTGCTCAGATTTCTGGTCCTGCCATGGGGTGGCAGGAACAGTGCTACAAGGTGACCAAATGGCTGAGTTAGTTTGTTAATACTTCTAGAAAAAGAAACAGAAAGGTGGATTCCCTTTCTGGGCCTCTGCCTACTTCTTGTAGTGTGAAAGAGCTAATTTATCAATAAAGAAAACGGTAGTTGAAACAAAACAGAATCTATTCACTGAAAAGCTCTTTAGAAATAATGCATTGAGAAACATATGGAATTGCTTGGCATGAAATGATTGACACCTGGGACTAAGGAATCCCAAAGTGTTTTGAGCAAGTATCATCCAGTTATGCTATGGTTGCAAGATTACCAGAAAAGTTATAAAAAAAAAAACATGGGAGTCAGTTGAGGATGATCCAAGGTCTGGTCAATATTCTCAAGCAATCAATTCTGAAACAGTCGCCATCGTTGAAGAAAAAAATTTTAGAAAACAAAAGAATTAAAGTGCCTGAATTTAATTCTTCTGAACAATATATTATGTTCATTGTCACTTAGTGGTTCCTTTATCTGGAGATTCTTTATGCATGAAGAGTCACTGATGATGATCAAATTAAGAGTATTGCTTTCTCTTGTTGCCTCTCTAAGATGCTGGTGGAAAAAAAAAAAAAAAAAAAAACAATCATACAATAAATCTATTAAAATTCTTGTAGTGTGCGAATGACCAATCCACAGTTACACATTCACACAGCACCAGACCTTTTCTGAATAATCAAAATCTGAAAGGCAAAAATCTTGATTTTAATAATCTAGAAAAATCAATATCTGTAAAACTAAAATCACCCATTATAAGATATTCTGATTTATTAGTCCACCCAATTTGTCTGTATAGTTATTCATCATCTCACTGAAATATACTGCCTTCCTTGTTAACTAAAGTTGACAGTACTGGTAAAGTTTAAGGGGAAACTGGATAAGTACCTTCTGGCAGAGACCCTTGTCCTTTGTCTGACACAGAATACATAATAATCAAAAAAGGTGGCTCAGTCCATGTTCAGTCAGAAATTATTTCCACATAGCATATTTCCAGCCCATCACTTCCAATCTATAAGAGATACTGTGTAGCTCTGTGTATAAGTTGAATTGTATTTTTCACCTTGAAAATTCATGCTTAATTATATTCACTGTATAAGTCATTCCACATTTTTGCAGTCATCTCTCATATGCAATTTTGAATTACAGTAAAATCTGCATTAACTGTGATTTATTATACTGTTGGCAAACTATAAAGAAAGCAATAAGCATATACAGTACTCCTTTACATAAAAGTTCACGAACCCAAAAACTATATGCACAGATGACAATGTGACATCATTTCACTGATGCTAAATATATACATGGGAGGCTTTGATTATGAAATTGGGCCATTCCTTGTTGCTTGTTTGGTGTTTTATTACAAACTGGTTTCCTTTTTAAACAATGCCGTGATATGGAAGAATGTCTGCTACAAGAAATTGGCAATCTCGAAAATTTTATTTTCAAGAAGTTGAAAAGTAAACCCAAAAACAGAACTCCCAATGGATTCCAAGAACTTCCACCCCCTCCCCTTGGTGAAGAAGGTGAATGAACAAATTCCAGGTTTTAAATGGTGAGCTATAATATATATTTGTGTAAAAATATATTTGTAATCATATTGTAATACTGTAATTAGCATCTTTTTAACATTAGGCACATGCCTTTAATTTAAGATTAGAATTTTATAGCCAGCACATAGGTCATGTTTTAAAAAGTTGGCTTACACGCTTAAATATATGGTAGGTTGAAGTCACCCATAATGAGGCAATCACACTTGAATGCCTCATTATAACTTCTTTTTACTATACACCACCTCATACCACACAGATGCAACATCTACCTGAATTTGATCTAACATTGGGAACAGTCTGGTACTTTTGGAGTGCTTTTGATAAGAAGCATGATACCCAGCCTCCCACTCACCGTATCTCTACTAAACACACTGATTCACCTATTTTTTTTTTTATTGCTCTTTACAATCTTGATAGATCCTTTCTACCCAAGGCACCATGCATGCATAATAATAAAAGTTCGAGTAGATTATGAAATCCAATACATGTATTTCATATCACCTTGTATTTGTAGTATTAAAATGAGGGGGTAGTATGATCCTTCTCCCCCCCATTTTATATTCTGTTTGTTTGTATAGGTTTATTGCTTTATTGGTTGCTGTATTGCTTTGTTGGTCATTACATTATAACATCCCTAGGGATGTTATAATGTAATGACCAACAAAGAAGAAATAAAATTACTAACAGCAATGTAAAAGGCAAAAATGATATGACTATTTTTTTTAACTGGAATTAGCGATGAAATAACTGATTTTTTGAGAAGAAACAGTAAACGATCAGAACTACCAAATAATAATCAAATAAATCAATTGATCAAGATATTAAAAGTATTTTGGGAAAGCTGCTGCTTAGAAATTAAAGAATTATGAATAAAACTAGAACTAAAATTACAGATTATTTATGAAGATATTTTACATAAGATTATTTAAAATTTTCAGACAAATTATTAAGCATTAACTCTACAAATAATTCTATTTATTATCTGGCCCTGTTAACTAATGAAGTGAAATGGATTCTTGAGTGATGCAGTTACTAGGCTCCTGGTTGGGATTTTGCACTGAATTTTGTTTGAGTGTTTTTGTGCTTGATATAACCTGTTCATTGAATATATTTGAACCCAATACATCAATATAAATATATATATATTGATGTACTAAGTTCAAATTAATCTGAAAATGCCACTATGAATGCACATCTATAGTTGTCAGTGGCGACAACAAAAGCATCAAAAAAATTCCAGACATGTCGGTTGTTGTTGTTTGGGGTTTAGTGGCGCAAGAGCAGCTTCGGCTATATTGCGCCTGTTCAAGTTTTGTTATTTCCCGTTATCAGACATGCTGGCACTGGAAGGATCAAAGGCTGGTAAGACTTACCCTGCCCAAATTAAAATTCTTTCAAGTTTTCTTAGATTCTGATCTTTAATCTTCTGTATAAATTTCCTGACATACAGAAGATCAAACACCAGAATCCAAGAAAACGTCTGTGTAAACTTCCAGATATATACTTCCATATTGTATATGTGTGTCTCTCTAGGATTGAGGGGTTCTTGGGTCAAACACCAGTGACGATTCTTGATCAGCTGGAAAAATAAATATACAGGGTGTCCACAAATCTCCTTTACAAAACTAAAATGTTATTACATGACTAGGGTATATCAAACATACCTAAAACTACTTTCAGTCTTCATGTTCATTCTTTAACCTGAAAATGTATGAATTGCACTGGGAAAACAAAAATGAGAGTAGGAGGGCGTTCGAGCTTATCCACACATTGGACAAGTTTTTTATAAATATTAAGCCGTTTTATTGACTTATTTGTCACATTAATTTATTTCTAGAAACAGCTTTATAGTTCTAGTCATGCTCCTTGGTTTAATTTTAATTTAGATAGCGATTCTGAAAGTTAATACTTAGTGTCTGTATATTGTCAGCTTGTATAGACTGTATAATGCTTACTGGCATTGTTACTGAATATATGATCGATAAGGAATAGTATAGCATATATCCCGAACTTGACAGTGTAAAGTTTAATGTAAATTAGATAATGTATTATGTAGCACAGTCTTAGAAATCTGTTAACTTAGTGTAATATTTTCAATTAATCAGTAAAATTTATTAATCTTATTAAAATTCATTGTTAATTAAATTGTATATAAACGGAATCACGACCCAGATAAGAGCAGCAAAGCAACGAGCACAAAGTAGTGGGAGTGCTGTGGCTCGGGGGAGAACCGAGGGGTGGGCAATTCTCCAATGCAACGCAGTCTAAAAAAATGCACGAAATGTGAAATGTTTCCAGATCTATCTGGAAAAGGACATGATCTAGCCAAGGAGGATGTCCTTGCATTTGTTAGGTGCAGAGAGTGTGAAGAAATTAGGCATCAACTCAGCATTCTAATAGGGGGCATCTATGAGAGTTTGGGGTGTAGAATTGATGTCATCGAAGAAATTAATATGGTGGCACATCAAGCTCTCAGCTGCCCAATTCAATGCCAGAGCTCATTCCTGTGCATCAAGCAACACAGTGGCAATCTCCAAGGCAGAATATGCTGATCCCACAGGAGTTAGTTATTGTCGGTGACTCTATTGTCAGGGAGGCAGGGAATATATTATGCAAAAAGGATAGGTGGAACAGGACCAGGGTATGTCTGCCAGTGGCAAAAGTTAATGACATTGTAGGGCAGAATATCATCTTTTAAGATGATATCTGATAAGATGATATCTTTAAGATGAATGGGTGACATGGAAGCCCATGATAGATATAAGCTGGTCTGTAACCAAGTCACAAAGGAGATTAGATAACCAAAGGCACATTATGAGAAATCCTTGGCAAAGGATACAGAGAAAAACAGAAAAGAGTTCTTTACCTATGTAAACTCTAGAAAGAAAGGGATGAATCAGAATGGTCCACTGGATATTGATGGTTCAACAGTTGAGGATCCTGCTCAGGTGGCTAACAAACTAAATGAGTATTTTGCATCTACATTCATACATGAGGAGTTATTCAGGAAGGGGAATGCCAGAGGTGAAGTAAACTCTGGCAGTAGGCTAGATGATTTTGTAATAACTGAGAGTAAAGTGGAGAAGAAATTGTTGAGGATAAACATAAAAAAGGCACCTGGGGTGGATGGAATCTATCCAGTTATATTAAAGGAGGCAGCAAAGGAAGTAAGCAAACCCTTAGCCATAATTATTAGAGATTCTTTGGACTCAGGGGAGGTACCCATAGACTGGAGATGTGCAAATGTGACCCCAATTCACAAAGGAGGATCAAAGGCTGACACAAGTAATTATAGACCTGAGTTTAACTTCTGTTCCAGGAAAATTAATGGAGGCACTGGTTAAAGATCATCTAGACAAGACTTCAGTTATAGCTCGGACACAGCATGGTTTTGTTAAGGGAAAGTCTTGCCTGTCCAATCTGATTGGATACTATGATGCAGTCACAAAAGAACTGGATGCAGGGAATAACTTTGATATTATATATTTGGATCTTAGAAAGGCTTTGATACTGTTGCACATGGAAGACTGCTGCAAAAATTGGAGCAGTGTGGCACTGGAGGAAAATTGCTGTTATGGATAAAGGGATGGTTGAGGGGGAGAAGACAGAGAGTGGTAATCAATGGACACTGTTCACCATGGACTAATGTTATTAGTGGAGTCCCTCAGGGTTCAGTGTTGGGTCCATTGATGTTTTCTGTATTTATAAATGATACTGATGATGGTATATCAATTACTTGTATATTGATTACTTATTAACAGGAGAGATTGCTTCTACAAGGATGGGATACACTTAAATAGAAAGGGTGCAAGAATATTTGCTGATGCTATCGAGGCAGTGTTAGGTGGATCGGAAAACTGCTAGCTTGGAGGGAGACAAAGACCAATAGATTGACAGTAGCCACTGGCAGAGGTGAAAGAGATTCTTGCACTGCTTCTATTAGAATAAGCAGAAGCCTGAAAAACAAGATGCATGGTATTTCAGAGACTGCTGGGAGCCATTGCGGTACAAGTAAACACATGGGTTGTGTTAGGGTAGCTAAGAATAGAAACGGGTGCAGGTATACTTGCGTGTACACCAATGCTAGGAGTTTAGTAAATAAATTTGATGAATTTGAGGTATTGCTCAAAACATCGAAGGCAGATATTGTTGGGATATCAGAGACGTGGTGTCACACAGATATAAGGGATGCAGAACTGCAATTTGGGGAGTACAACGTCTACAGAAAGGATAGACAGGATAGGAAGGGAGGGAGGAGGGGTTATGCTATTAGTTAAGAAACACATAAAAACCAAGGAAGTGAAGCCAGTCGACATCGCTGGACAGTGCAGTGTGGAGTCAGTTTGGTGTGACATAAACATTGGGAGATCAAAATTGAGAGTAGGAGTGTGCTATAGGCCAAATGACTCTGATGAGTATAATAAGGAACTGTACAGGGAAATAGAGTGGGCCAGTAAATCAGAGTGTCTTATAATGGGAGATTTTAATTTCCCAGATATTGACTGGAATTTGGGGGCTGGTTACTCACACACTAGCAGGACTTTTGTGGATTTATTGGATGATTGTTTTCTACATCAGCATGTTCGGGAGGCAACTAGAGGGAGTAATACTCTTGATTTGATTATCAGCAGTGATTCTTCATGCATTAAGAATCTGCAGGTAAATGAACCACTAGGTGGCAGTGATCACAGTGTGCTGAAGTGGGATTTACTCAAAGAGGTAACTACCATTAGGGGTAAAGGGAAGGGTTATTGCTTCCGTAAAGGCGACTACGATGGACTGAGACAGTATTTAAATTCTATACAGTGGGACCAACTGATGATGTTACCAACAGCAAATTCAAAATGGGAAGCATTCAAAGAACTTATCTTGGAAGCTACTAGGCTTTACATACCAACTAAGAAATATTGTTCAAGGTTTAGGCCAAAATGGATGTCAGATGAACTAATGAGGCATATGGCAGAGAAGAAAAATGCATGGGATATATACAAATTAACACATGACACAGAAGCCTATGATAGATACAAGTTGATATGCAACCAAGTTACAAAGGAGGTTAGGCAGGCGAAGGCAGATTACGAGAAATCCTTGGCAAGGGATGCAAAGAAAAACAGCAAAGAGTTCTTTACTTATGTAAACTCTAGAAGGAAGGGGATGAATCAGATTGGTCCACTTGATATTGATGGGTCAAGTGTTGATGATCCTGCTCAGGTAGCTAACAAACTAAATGAATATTTTGCATCGACATTCACACATGAGGAGTTATTCAGCGAGGGGAATGCCAGAGGTGTATTCAACTCTAGCAGTAAGCTACAGAATCTTGAAATAACTGGGAGTAAAGTGGAGGAGAAACTGTTGAAGATAAACACAAGAAAGGCACCTGGGGTGGATGGGATCTATCCAGTTATATTAAAGGAGGCAGCAAAGGAAGTAAGCAAACCCTTAGCCATAATTATGAGAGCTTCCTTAGACTCAGGGGAGGTACCCATAGACTGGAAATGTGCAAATGTGACCCCAATTCACAAAGGAGGATCAAAGGCTGACACAAGTAATTATAGACCTGTGAGCTTAACTTCTGTTCCAGGAAAATTAATGGAGGCACTGGTTAAAGAAGCACTACAGGATCATTTAGACAAGACTTCAGTTATAGCTCAGACACAGCATGGTTTTGTTAAGGGGAGGTCTTGCCTGACCAACTTGATTGGATACTATGATGCAGTCACAAAAGAACTGGATGCAGGGAATAACTTTGATATTATATACTTGGATCTTAGAAAGGCTTTTGATACTGTTGCACATGGAAGACTGCTACACAAATTGGAGCAGTGTGACATTGGAGGCAAATTGCTGCTATGGATAAAGGGGTGGTTGAGGGGGAGAAGACAGAGAGTGGTAATCAATGGACACTGCTCATCGTGGACTGATGTTAGTAGTGGAGTCCCTCAGGGCTCAGTGTTGGGTCCATTATTGTTTTCTGTATTTATAAATGATATTGATGATGGTATATCGGGCTTAATGTCCAAGTTTGCAGACGATACAAAGGTTGGCAGGGTTGTCAAGGACACTACTGACACTATGCTGCTGCAACAGGATCTGGAAAGGTTGAGCAGATGGGCTGAGAGGTGGCAAATGAAGTTTAACATTGACAAATGTAAAGTACTACACGTGGGAAACAGCAACCCCAGAGCAACGTATCAACTCTGTGGTACTACACTGACAGTGGTAGAGAATGAAAGGGACTTGGGGGTGATTGTGCAGGCAGATATGAAGTTCTCTGAGCAGTGCAGACGGGCTGCAAGAGTAGCTCATGGAGTATTGTCAATGATATACAGGAATTTTTCCAGCAGGGATAAGGAGGTGATTATTCCATTGTATAAGGCGATGGTCAGGCCACACCTAGAGTACTGTAAACAGGTCTGGAGGCCTCATTTCAAGAAGGATGTAGAGCTGCTGGAACGAGTACAGAGAAGGGCAACAAGATTAGTGAATGGAACAAAGGGGTGCTCTTACGAAGAAAGGCTTAAGTTTTGCAAATTACAGTGTCTGGAGACTAGGCACCAGCGAGGTGATCTGATAGAGGTGTATAAAGCCTTGAATGGTTTAAGCATGCTCAATGCTGATGGGATTCTTCCTCTAGCTCAGAAAAATCACCTGAGAGGGCATAAATTCAAATTGAGGAAAGACAGATGTAGGATAGACGTGCGGAAATTTGCCTTTAGCCAGCGGGTGGTTGGTTGGTGGAACAGACTTCCATCCCTTGTGGTGGAGGTTGATAGCCTAAATAAGTTTAAGGCTCAGCTGGACAGGTATTTTGAACGAACAGAGGGGTGAAGTGGAAGTGGTTTTTTTTTTTTTTTTTTTGGCTGATGCTGCGTAAGCTTGCTTTCTTGCATCAAATGCCTCTACTAATGCTAATGCTAATATCAAGCTTAATGTCCAAGTTTGCAGATGATACAAAGGTTGGCAGGGTTGTTAAGGACACTGCTGACGCTATGCTCTGTGCAACAGGATCTGGAAAGGTTGAGCAGATGGGCTGAGAGGTGGCAAATGAAGTTTAACATTGACAAATGTAAAGTACTACATATGGGAAACAGCAACCCCAAAGCAATGTATCAAATCTGTGGTACTACACTGACAGTGGTAGAGAATGAAAAGGACCTGGGGGTAATTGTGCAGGCAGATATGAAGTTCTCTGAGCAGTGCAGACGGGCTGCAAGAGTAGCTCATGGTGTCTTGTCAATGATATACAGGACTTTTTCTAGAAGGGATAAGTGATTATTCCGTTGTATAAGGCAATGGTCAGGCCACACCTTGAGTACTGAATACAGGTCTTGAGACCTCATTTCAAGAAGGATATAGAGCTGCTGGAACGAGTACAGAGAAGGGCAACAAGATTAGTGAATGGAACAAAGGGTTGCTCTTAAGAAGTAAGGCTTAAATTTTGCAAATTACAGTGTCTGAAGACTAGGCACTGGCGAGGTGATCTGATAGAGGTGTATAAACCCTTGAATGGTTTGAGCTTGCTCAGTGCTGATGAGATTCTTCCTCTTGCTCAGAATAATCACCTGAGAGGGCATAAATTCAGATTGAGGAAAGACAGATGTAGGATAGATGTGCGGAAATTTGCTTTTAGCCAGCGGGTAGTTGGTTGGTGGTACAGACTTACTTCCATCCCTTGTTGGGGAAGTTGATAGCCTAAATAAATTTAAGGATCAGCTGGACAGGTATTTCAAATAAATGGAGGGGTGAATTGGAAATGTTTTTTTTTTTTTTTTGACTGATGCTGCATAAGCTTGCTTTCTTGCATCATATGCCTCTACTAATGCTAATGGTAAGGGCACAAAAGGTGATACTGTTGTACACGTTAGCATTAATGACAATTTGAAAGTGTCTGCAATTCTGCTCAGACGTGATAGGGCTATATGATGAGAGTCTTGTCAATCAATTTGGCCCTGAAAGATTGTGCAAGGCTCATGGGGTAGAATATTTTTAAAGCCTGGTCTCTGATTGCTAACAGAAGAGACTGCGTCGACAGGGATGGGATATGGTTCATTGAAAGGGTGCAGGAATATTTGTTGATACTATTGAGGCAGTGTTAGGTGAGTCAGAAAACTGCTAGTGTGGGGGGATTCGCAGACTAAAAGAACAACAGTACCGCAGGCAGAGGTGAAAGTGATTCTTGAAATGCTTCTATTGGAATAAGCAGCAGCCTAGAGAGCAAGTTGCTGGGGATCTGAAAAACTGCTGAGAGTCAGCATGGAACAAGTAAATACATGGGTTATGTTAGGGTAACTAAGGAACAGGTGCATGTATACGTGCATGTACACATGTGAGTTGGTAACTCGCATGCCAGAGAGACTTGTGGATTTATTGGAGGCTGTTTACTATAGCAATATGTTCGGAGGCAACCAGAGACAGTAATACTTTTGATCTGATTATCAGCAGTGATTATTCATGCATTAAGAACTTGCATATAAAGGAACCACTAGGTGACTGATTGCAGTGTACTGATGTGGGATTTACTTAAAAATGTAACTACCATTAAGGGTAAAGTAAAGGATTTTTGCTTTCGTAAAGGTGACTACAGTAGTCTCAAACAGTTTTTAAATTCTATATAGTGGGATTAACTGATTATGTTAAAAACAGTGAATTCTAAATGGGAAGGCTTTAAAGAATTAAATTTCAATCTTGGAAGTTACCAGGCTTTTCATACCAACTAAGAAATACTGTTCAAGATTTAAACCTAAATCGATGTCAGATGAACTAATGAGGCTCGTGGCAGAGAAGAAAAATGCACAGGATGCATATAAATTATCAGTTGACACAAAAGCCTATGGCAGATATAAGCTAGTCTGTAATAAAGTCACAAAGGAGGTTAGGCAAGCTAAGGCTGATTACAAGAAATCCTTGGCAAAGGATGCAAAGAAAAGCAACAGAGACTTCTTTACTTATGTAAACTCAAGAAGGAAGGGATTGAATCAGATTGGCCCACTTGATATTGATGGTTCAACTGTTGATGATCCTGCTCAAATAGCGAAAAAACTGAATGAGTATTTTGCATCTACATTCGCACATAAGGAATTCTGTAAGGAAGGGGAGGACAGAAGAATACTTAACACTAAAAGGGAGCTAAATAATTTTGTAATAACTGACAGCAAAGTGGAGGAGAAGTTGTTAAAGTTAAACATAAAAAAGACACCTGAGATCGATGGAATCTATCCAGTTATACTGAAGGAAGCAGTGAGGGAAGTAAGCAAAACCTTAGCCGTAATTATGAGAGCATCCTTAGATTCAGGGGAGGTCCTCATGGACTGGAGATGTGCAAATGTATCTCCAATTCACAAAGGGGGGAGGGTTCAAAGGGAGACACAATGATTTTATAGACCTGTTAGTTTAAGTTCTATTCTGGTTAAAGAAGCATTGCAGGATCATCTAGACAAGACTGCAGTAATAGTTCAGACAAATGGGTTTGTTAAGGTTAGGTCTGACCAATTTGATTGGCTACTACGATGTGGTCACAAAGGAACTGGATGCTAAAAATAATTTTGATATCATATACTTCGATTTCACGAAAGCTTTTGATACTGTTGCACATGGAAGACTGATATACAAATTGGAGAGGTATGGCATGAAGGGCAAGTTGCTGCAATGAATAAATGGATGGTTGAGTGGAAAACGGCAGAGAGTGGTAATAAATGGACACTGCTCTACATGAACCAATGTTATTAGTGGAGCCCACCAGAGTTTGGTGCTGGGGCCATTGTTGTTTTGTGTATTTATTAATGATATCGATGAAGGTATATCAGGCCAAATGTCCATGTTTGCAGATGATACAAAGGTTGGCAGGGTTATTAATGATAGTAAAGACAGTATGCTACTGCAACAGGATCTACAAACGTTAGGTAGATGGGTGAGAAGTGGTAATTGAATTTTAATGTTGACAAATGCAAAGTACTGCATATGGGTAGCAGTAATCAAAGATAAATGTACTAACTGTGTGGTACTACATTCAGGGAGGTAGAGAATGAAAAAGACTTGGGGTAATTGTGCAGTCGGACATGAAATTCTCTGAGCAGTGCAGATGGGCTGCCAGAGCAGATCATGTAGGCTTGTCAATGATATATAGGAATTTAGGTAGCAGAGATAAGGAAGTGATTATCCTAGTGTATAAGGCAATGGTCAGGCCACACCTTGAGTACTGCATGCAGGTCTGGAGGCCTTATTTTAGGAAGGATGTAGATTTGCTAGAATGAGTACAGAGAAGGGCAACAAGGTTGGTGAGAGGAACAAAGAGGTGCTCTTACAAAGGATGGCTTAAGTTCTGCAAATTGCAGCATTTGGCGACTAGGCATCTGCGAGGTGATCTGATTGAGGTGTATAAGGCCTTGAATGGTTTGAGCAATCTGAATGCTGATGGGATTCTTCCACTTCTTCAGATTAAAAAATCTGAGGGGGAATAGACTGGAATCAAGGAAAGACAGTCATAGAATAGATGTGCGGAAGTTTGCCTTTAGCCAGTGGGTAGTTGATTGCTGGAACAGAATTCCATCACTTGTTGTGGAAGTTGATAGCTTAAATAAATTTATGGCTGAGCTAGACAAACATTTGGAGTGACTGGATGGGTGAAATGGGAAGTTTTTTTTGGCTGATGCTGTATAAGCTAGCTCTCTTACATCATACATTGGTGTGCAAAATTTAAGGACCAGTCAGGTTTTTCACCTGAAGCTTCTCATAAGAGTGGCCTGGATAGGGGAAAAAGCATACCAAAGGAACCTCGTGAGGTACAGAAATGATGCAAGAAACAACACTGACAAAACAATGGAAACAAAACAGTACAGAGGGACTTTATTCAAAAATGGCAACACAGTACTTGCTGTCATGATGCAGTGCATCACTGCCAAAGATGAAACAAAGAGAAGAGGTGGTCCTCAGTAGGAGATATGGCCACCCCTAATGTCGATGCAGGCTTTGCACCGCCTGTCCATATTTAGAACAATGTTGTTGAAAAGTTCTTGCGGTAACATCGTCCATTCCTCCGTCAGCACCCTCTGTCATCGTTCATTCCTCTGGTGAACATTTTCTGGTGGGTGTGGACGTGCTGCTAGGCATCTCCCCAGCGTGCCATATGTGTTCAATGGGATTTAGATTCGTGGAACAGGCAGGCCAATCCATACGAACAATGTTCTCACTTTCCAAAAGCATATCAACAGCTGCAGTGCAATGAGGTGTGCCGTTACCATCCATAAACACGAACTTTCAGCCAATGGCACCTTGGAACAAATGCAAATGGGGAAGGATTACAGTAGAGTAATCCTTCCCCATGTACAGTACAGTAGCATGCACCAATTACAGTACTGCCTTCCAGTGTCTGGAGTTGTGTATGTTTATCCAAGATAATGCCTCTCCAGTCCTTTTCAGTGATGTTTGCGGGGTGATGCCATGTGCTAACCTCTCGCCAGATTAGCTGACATCCAGAATCACTGCTGAGACTGAATCTACTCTCATCAGTAAAGAGCACCTTAAGTAAAGATTTTTTGGTTGTAACCTTTAGAAATAGTGTTATTATTATTATTATTAGCCATATTGTGCAAGGAAGCCTGAGGTTTATGCTGCACCAGGAAAAAAAAAATTCCTGAGTTACCTTCCCTGAGAGAGAGAGAGAGAGAGAGAGAGAGAGAGAGAGAGAGAGAGAGAGAGAGAGAGAGAGAGAGTGTCAAAAATAGATGGTTGGTTGGTTGTTGGGTTTTATTGGCGCATTAGCAACTAAGGCTATAATGCACCAAAACCAGGTGATATATAAAAATTTTAATTTCACTGACCTAATTACTTAGGTCACCATGGTATTACTTAGGTATAAAATGTAGAAAAGATAAATCAATAAAGAAATAACAATAACATGTAAATTTTAAATACAAGTAAAAACCTTTATTGATTTAAATAGCTAAAAACAGCAGACACATTGTCATTGTCAGATAAAATCTGACTGAGTGTATATGGCTCAGTCAGATGATTAAAAGTGGTAAAACAGATATTGTTAAAATCTGGACAGTCAACTAAAATGTGTCTAATTGATAAAATTGTGCCACAGGACTCACACATAGGAGGATCATCAGCCTTCAGCAAAAATGAATGAGTCAAATGACTATGTCCTATGCGGGTCTGGGCAAGAACAACTTCCTCCTTATGATTCCTGCGCAGACTCAACTGCCACTGTTCAATGTCAAAAGTAGAAGGGAATCACCAAGAAAGAGAAGAATGATGATATCCAGCTTAGGACCCTGGGTGTGCCAAGCCCATACTCACCAGATGTGAGCCCGCAGGGTTAAATTGTTCCTTAAGTTTTGCATACCAGTGTATGTGTTAACTAATGCTAATAGAGAGCAGCATAACTGCAAAACTGTAATCATGCAGAACTTATCAATTCCATCTTTTTGATTTTGTTGTTTATCAACAGTTTATCTGTACACATAATACACACATCCTTTTAAGTATAAGTGACCAGCTGTCAATTGTATGGTTTGATCTTCAGAGAGCAACAAAACATTGCACACGTCTGACTTTGACATGTTAAGCTCATGACTAGCACATCATATGGATTTCCCTGGGCTTCATATAAAACTTTCTCAAACCTGCTTCACTGTGCCCCTCACTGACTTTTGTTTGGCAATCTCTGTCAGGATGGCCCTCAGTGAATTTTGTTTGGCCACCTCAGTCTGATCCTCTCCATCAGGATGACTGTGCACACAGATGTCATTTATGAATTATCCTTACTATTGCAAAACTGTAGGTCTATTCAGTGGCTTCTTTTTGAACTGCATTTGAAATTTACACATAACAGCAATAGCAGACTGCAGCTCATTGAATCAAAGTACACATAATGTGCCTCCTTGGAGCTGGTAAGTTTTGTGATTATGCTGCCACCTACTGCATTGTGCATATTTTCTGTTTGGTGAATATAAACTTGAAGATATCTATCTGGAACTGGTTTCAGGTTCATATCATGTACTATGTACTATTCACATGTAACATTTTAGTTTTGTAAAGGAGGTTTGAGGATACTCTGTATTCTTCAAAACTAACAGCAGAAGTAATAATAATTTTAGTGACATAACTAGCAATATGATTATATTTTGCAAAAATAAAAATAGATTGGGTTATAATGAAATACTGTTTCAAAACAATATTAAACACCTTACCTTGTTTCTTCCACTTACTGATAGTTAGCATGATATGGAGAAAATAACAACACTGGCATTAAAATATTTCGATAATTTTGATATAATGCATTTTAATATAATAATAATAAGGCTAACAAAAAGGTGATTTCACCAAAAAAACAGGCTACGAGTTTTACTATGGTGAGTATAACATATTTAGGATAGGCAAGACAGAAGAGTGAGGTCATGCTTCTTATCAGAAGCAGCCTGAGCATGACAAAAAATTTTCCCAAATTCAGAAATCATGCATGACAGTGTAGAATTTGTATAGCCTGAAATCGTTGAAAGCAAAGATAAAAGGACATAGTGTAGTGTATAGTGTTATTTGTAATGGGGTTCAGGGAGTTTCCCCCAACTGTGCGTGAAGCAATGTGATGAATACAAAACTCTGTAAAGGCCAGATTTATGTAGGTTAGTGAGTGTTCGTGAAGTGTTTAGTGTGGGTTATGTTGGTTGTGTTGTTCATCCAGCCTCTTAGCGCCTAGGGGCTTGTGTTTTCACACAGAAACCTCTAGTTTACCACCCAAAGCTACAAGGAGGCGGGCCAGGCAGTAGGGAGTATGAAAGCATTGGCGGAGCGAACTGTGGTAGCCAAAGCTACAGACAGGAGAGCCGAGCCCAGTAAAAAAAAAAAAAAAAAAAAAAGGTGGTGGTAGTGTGGGGTGATAGGAAGTGGGAGGAGCTAAAAGTGGTAGGAAAATAGAGGAAGGCAGTAGGGAAGGCAAACAGGTGCTCCTATGTTGGAGCACCTGTTTGCTGCTCATTCCCACACTAGTTGGGGGTTAAGTCCTTATTTAACTTATTTCTGCTGTACCATTTTCAAACTTAATTTATTTGCTCTCTCATCCTTTTCAGCAAGAATAGTTGAGTTGGACAGCATTCAGTTTTTTGCTTGTACCAATCATCACAGTCTCTAATGTGGTGACTGCCTCAGCATGCGTAGGCTCAGTGCTGATGTCATTTTCTTCTTCGTCCATATCATTTTCAGGAGCTCCAGTTAATTTTACATTCACAATTTCATTTTCATTTAAAACAGGAAACCTTGTTGCATCAGTATCATTTTCCATCCACACCCTTGCATCACCTTCATCGCAATCTTCAAACCCAGAGACTGAATGAAACAAGTTGATCATCTCATTCAGTATTTGTCCCTCATCTCTTTCAGTTTGATTCTGCTCATTGGTTCTGAAAGTAAACGATGCAAGACTTGTTGTTTTTTGTAGATTCTCTTCAAATTTTCGATGAGATGACTCCCTGGTCGGTGGGAACGTTTGATGGAAGAAACATTACCACGAATCCATCGTCTATTTTGTTAAATGTTTTCACTGAAGGATGTGATGGCACTTTGTCTAGGATAAGCAAGACCTAGCCGATTTTGCCTTTTGATTCACGATATACCTTGACATTTGGAATAAAATCGTTGGTAAATCTCATCAGATTACAAAGTGTTGCTTATTTAGTACTGTAAGTTATGTACTTAAGCATAAATTTATTTTTATTTTGTTAACCTGTTGATAATATTCTTCTGATTTTCACATATCATTTAATTTTTATTAATTGGCATAAGGTAATAAAAGTGTAAATTTATGCTTTATATCTTCATTTTTTATAGCCTTTGGATAATATTCATCCGATTTTTGCTTATTAGAATTGCCATTTAATAGAATCAAAATTTAATTTGCAAACGTGATCACAATAACTGGCATTTACTGTAATTATTTTATATCACCAGCATAAAAAAAAAAAAAAAAAACTGCTTGCCCATTTGGATTATTGACATTCGGATTTTCAATGTTTTACTGTAATTATAAACAGCTACCTCTGGAGGGGAATATGGCTACCATTCATCAAGTGCAGCATTAGTTACAAATTAAATTTTTGTAAGCAATAGCACATGATACCCTTTCGTTGACTAGAAGTTACACTTTGGACAGCAAAAACTGCTAAAGGTTAAACTAGACAAAAATATACATGAAATAAGTGATTTATGGAGAAATTGTGATTTCACTTTTTCACTATGATAAGTGGACAGTTTGGTTTTGATTTAGTTTTTTTTCAAAACATGATAAATTCTATGGAATCAGAAATAAATATGCAGTAAATTCAATAAAATTTTGCATTTACCTGATAAACATTTAGGGGCTTAGAGGGGGAACAGGCATCCTGTGTGTTATCAGACACTCAGTCTAAAACACTGATGGATCCAATATCTTTCTATATCAGAATATTTAGGAGAAGTCTGGTTGGCCTGCCTCCCTAAAATTCACTCATGCCCACCTCGATGGTAAGCCCTGTTATGTCACTTAGGTGGCAACAAAACTGCAGAGTGATTCTCTTCAAGCCGCCTGGTCAGCGTGAAGAGGAAAAGACCAAACCCTCCAGCACATGACAGTTTTTTTTTTGGTAATTGTTGGTGTATCGGCTTCTGTGGCCATAATGCACCTTCCAAGGTTTTTGCAGTACTTTGATCCAAGCCCAAGGCGGGATTCGAACCCGTGATCTTTGGGTGGGTTCCCAGGCAGGCACTTTACCCACCTGGCTAGCCCGGTCGGCACACATGACAGTAAGACGAAACAAATGGCCCTCAGTCCGCAGCTGCTTTCACGCCCACTCTTACTGTAGCGAGAGGATCAGAGTGGAAGCAGAGGGTGCTAAGAATCTCTGGGTACGACCAGGCTGCCATGCACGAAAACTGAACTTGGCCTGTTACAACGTAAGATTGCTCATCGGTGAAGACAGGATATTAGAGCTGGAAAAGGAATTAGAAAATGTGAATTGGAATATCATCGGTTTCACTGAAACAAGAAGAAGAAATGAATCACTTATAAATTTATCAAGTGGAAATCTGCTGTACACCAATGGAAACAGTGAAAGGAGTGAAGGTGGAGTTGGCTTTCTGGTCCATAAAGATATAAAAAAACAACATTTTGGAATTCAAAAGTACATCATCGTGGGTGTTAAGACTACTACTCAGGATTTCTAAGAGGTATAAGCTGAAGGTTATAATGATTTATGCACCAACATTCAGCCATGATGATGAAGAGGTTGAAGAATTGTATACCGAAATTGAGAGTCTTCTAGATGTACACTATCATTATAGGGGACTTCAATGCTAAGGTTGGAAAGAGACAAAACAGCGCAGAAAGGGGAACTATAGGAAATTTTGGAATTGGTAAAAGAAATGAAAGAGGTGAAAGACTTGTGGAATTTGCAGAATCTCGAGGAATGTCAGTAATGAACACTTTTTTCAAGAAAAGGATGAACAGAAAGTAGACATGGAAGAGCCCAAATGGATTAACAACTAATGAAATAGACTTCATCCTCACTAACAGAAGATATATCATGAATGATGTTACTGTACTGACTCAAATAAATAATACAAAGGTCTTTAAGATAACTGAAGAGGAGAAAAAGTAGTATGTACTGGAACTTAAGAAAAAGCTTCAGCTTCTGCAGACTGCTCAGGACCAAGATATCGACAAGGAATATTACAACTTTCTGAAAGTGATAAAACCCAAGAAACCTATAGGTAAAAAGAAATCCAAAGAAGAAAAAAATCAGTCAAGAAACACTTGTCATGATGAACCGAAGATGACAAATGAAGAACAAGAAAAACACTGACAGGGAGAAAATTGAGTATACTGAGTTATGCAAAGCCATTAGAAAGGGTCTCAGAGAGGACATAAGAAGATTTAACACAAGAAAAGTAGAACAAGCACTAAGGGAAAACAAAGGATTTAAATCAGCAGTCATGAGCAGTAATACAGAAAGACAAATGATACTGAAACTGAAGAATAGTGAGTGTAATTAAAATAGTAGAATACTACTATAAAGAGTTACACAAGGAGCAAGGGAATGATGCAAGCAGTGGGGAAGATGGAACACAAATTAGTAACAGATAAGACATACCTGATATCCTTGCTGATGAGGCAGCACATGCGTTGAAGAAAATGAAGAATCAGAAAGCCCCGAGGGAAGACGAAGTTACTGTAGAGTTGTTAAAATTGGGAGGAAGAGACATAATAGAAAAACTGGCAAGATCCTTCACAAAAAGCATTAGAAAAGGTGTGATGCCTAAAGAGTGGAATAAGGCAATCATAGTTTTGCTGCATAAGAAAGGAGATAAATCAGAAATTAGAAATTATAGACCAATTAGCTTGTTATCTCACATCTACAAGTTGTTCACAAGGGTCATTACTAACAGATTAGAAAGAATACTTGATGAGAATCAACTGAAAGAGCAAGCAGGCTTTAGGACAGGATTCTCAACTATGGATCACCTTTCTCCATTAGCTTTCACAACTAATGGAGAAAGCAAATGAATATAAAACACCATAATGCCTGGAATTTGTGGATTATGAAAATGCATTTGACTCCATACAGCATAAGGCAATGTTTTGGGCACTGGAAGAAAAAGGCATTGATA
This sequence comes from Mastigoproctus giganteus, assembly GCF_048544385.1. Classification (NCBI taxonomy): domain Eukaryota; kingdom Metazoa; phylum Arthropoda; class Arachnida; order Uropygi; family Thelyphonidae; genus Mastigoproctus; species Mastigoproctus giganteus. The sequence goes on along the minus strand of NC_143585.1, from coordinate 139,078,952 downwards.
TCCCATATATTATGATTTTAAAGAAAATATATGAGAATGCTACCTCCTTTATTAGTCTAGACAAAGACAGTAGTAAATTTAAAATTGAGAAAGGAGTTCGACAAGGAGACAATATTTCCGAAGTTGTTTACTGCTGCCCTTGAGAAAGATTTCAGAAGATTAGACTGGTCACAGAAAGGAGTCAATGTGAATGGAGAGTACCTAAACCATTTACGATTTGCAGATGACATTGTGGTGGTCATAAGCCAAGATCCCAAAGAATTAGAGGAAAATCTGAATCAGTTATGCAGAGTCAGTAGGGATTTTGGACTAAAGATGACTTTGGCTAAAACAAAAGTAATGATGAACAAGTATGCCACAGAAAGGGATATAATGATTGAAGGAGCAGAAATTGACAACATGGAGTCATATACTTATCTGGGACAAGTTATTAGGTGTAATAATGATAAATGGACAGAAGTCAAGAGAAGAATAAATTTTGGATGGATAGCATTCAGGAAATATAGTCACATACTGAGGAGCAATATCCCAATTTGTCTGAAATGTGAAATAATGTTTGTTTGTTTGTTATTTGGTTTTTAGGAGCATTAGCAACTAAGGCCATATTGCTACGGGGATACGCGGTGGTCATTCCCTGACCTTTCTGCATCCTCTGTATTTTGTGGTCACGATCTCGAACCCTGGTCTAATCAAGAAGTGTGTGCTACACACTGCTGCTCCTGCCCACCTGGCTACGGAGGCGCCACGTAAAATAATGAACCAATGTATACTCCCCATCATGACTTATGGAAGTGAAACTTGGGCACTCACAAAAAGAATGGAAGAGAAGCTGAGAACTATACAGCGAAGAATGGAACGAATTATATTGGGAATCAGACTGTTAGATAAGAAGAGAAACACATGGATTAGGCAGAAAACTCAAGTAAAGGACATTCTTATCAAAACTAAAGAACTAAAATGGTCTTGGGCAGGACACATAGCTTGAAGACATGATGATAGATGGACTAAGAAAATAACAGAATGGTACCCAAGAGGAGCTAAGAGAAAACCTGGAAGACAACAACGGAGATGGACAGATGAAATCCATGAATTTGTGGGTAGTAAATAGATGGCCATTGCACAAAACAAAAGGAACTGGAAAGTTGCTGGAGAGGCCTTCATCCTGCAGTGGATTGAAAATGGCTGATAATGATGATGATAAACATTTCACTAAAATCAAAGCCCATGAAATTCTGCCATTTTGGATGCAAAGGCTGAAGTTCCCCCTGGGTACTGTTCGAGATACCTCTGGTTGAGAACCAATATTATATATATTATGACAGTATATCAGTAGTTTAAAATAGTACTAATACAACTTGTATTTGTATTATTAGGTAAATTCTAAAACTGAATCTTACCTGGACTGGTGCTGGAGCAGAAATTGTGTGCTGAAGTTGGAAATACCCAACGGTAACAGCTTTCATTGTTTGATCACACTGTAGCATTAATTCCCTTACTTGTATCAATACTTCTTCCTACAAAGGAAAAATCAGCTTATAAATATAATTTTCATAAAGAAAAACAAGTTTTGATTTTGTAAATGTTTCTCTCCAAGAAATGGATCTAAGAGTCAAGTTGATTAAACTTACCATATCATAACCACTATCATGTTAAAACAACATCTGAATAACAAACAAACCAGATTTAATAAAAGTGATATCTGGCACATGTGGATTAATGACAATGAGCAAGGGTTACCCACTAGTGAGTCACCCAAGGAGGTCACAGTTTTTGGCTGAAACAATGAACAAAGATGACAACAGAAAGCAGGGCTAATAAGGAACCCTCAAAAATAATAATTTTTAAATTTTAAGATCAAATACTTGATCCTCAAATTTAAAATGACGTATTCTCTTTATAGAATGAGTTTAATGAAGTTTTATGCAGTTTAACAAAGTGTTTTTGATTAGAAAAAAATTATCAAATAGGGAAAGGAGAGATTTAACGGAAATCTAAATTAAATGCAGCAGATTTTCCTGGAAAGGACATGAAGGTCCGTCCCTATGAAGCATCTTTTTAACTGATTTCATCAATTTCATCAGTTAAAAATATTAAGAATTAGAGCATGTAGGCATGTTATGGTAGATCATAAAGGGTATACATTGGTCTTTCACTGAAGATTTGGGCTTATAGGTAATGAAGCGTGCATTTTTCTAATAATTTGAGCTAGAGTGAAGAAACTGAGTTTGGTCAAAAGTCCACCAGACTAATTACCATGTTTGTTCTAGGAATAGGAATTACTCTATACTCTTAGAGTACAGTGTGGCTCCCCTAAAATAAATTATAAAGCTGAAAAGAAAAAAAAAAAAAAAAAAAAAATCATAAACAAACCACAAAAATATACTAAAGAATACCAGGAAATTACTGAATATGAACAGGAAATTACTGAATATGAACAGGAAATTACTAATATATTTTTATATATTTGCTAAGAATCAGGCAGTTTTGTGACAATAAAATGTAATTTGAACCATCATTTTAACTAATGCCACACGCTCTAATCAACTGCCCAAAGCAAAAATTTGCTAGTACAATAAAAGGCAACGAGGATCCCGAATTACTTAACAAGTACAGGTCACTGTTGAAAAAAAGCCGTGAATTAGAGTTGAATTTGAAAGTGTCTGCAATTCTGCCCAGACACGATAGGAGAGAGTATATGATGAGAGCCCTGTCGATCAATTCGGCCCTGGAAGGATTGTGCAGGGCTCAAGGGGTAGAATTTTTTTCAGCCTGGTCTGTACTTGTTAATAGGAGAGACTGCTTCTACAGGGATGGGATACACTTAAATAGAAAGGGTGCAAGAATGTTTGCTGATGCTATCGAGGCAGTGTCAGGTGGGTCGGAAAACTGCTAGATCGGGGGGGATACAAGGACTAATAGATTAACAGTAGCCACTGGCAGAGGTGAAAGAGATTCTTGCACTGCTTCTATTGGAATGAGCCGCAGCCTGGAAAATAAGATACAAGATATTTCAGAGACTGCTGGGAATCATTGGGGTACAAATAAACACATAGGTTGTATTAGGGTAGCTAAGAAAAAGAACAGGTGCATGTATACTTGCGTGTACACCAATGCTAGGGGTTTAGTAAATAAATTTGATGAATTTGAGGTATTGCTCAAAACATCAAAGGCAGATATTTTGGGGATTTCAGAGACGTGGTGTCACACAGATATAAGGGATGTAGAGCTGGGATTTGAGGAGTACAATGTCTACAGAAAGGATAGACAGGATAGGAAGGGAGGAGGGGTTATGCTATTAGTTAAGAAATACATAAAATCAAAGGAAGTGAAGCCAGTCGACATTGCTGGACAGTGCAGTGTCGAGTCAGTTTGGTATGACATAAACATTGGGAGATCAAAATTGAGAGTAGGAGTGTGCTATAGGCCTAATGACTCGGATGAGTATAATAAGAAACTGTACAGGGAAATAGAGTGGGCCAGTAAATCAGAGAGTCTTATAATGGGGGATTTTAATTTCCCAGATATTGACTGGAATTTGGGGGCTGGTCACTCACACACTAGCAAGGCTTTTGTGGATTTATTGGATGATTGTTTTCTACATCAGCATGTTCAGGAGGCAATTAGAGGGAGTAATACTCTTGATTTGATTATCAGTAGTGATTCTTCATGCATTAAGAATCTGCAGGTAAATGAACCACTAGGTGGCATTGGTCACAGTGTGCTGAAGTAGGATTTACTCAAAGAGGCAACTACCATTATTAGGGGTAAAGGGAAGGGTTATTGGCTTTCATAAAGGCGACTACGATGGGCTGAGACAGTATTTAAATTCTATACAGTGGGACCAACTGATGATGTTACCAACAGCAAATTCAAAATGGGAAGCATTCAAAGAACTTATCTTGGAAGCTACTAGGCTTTACATACCAACTAAGAAATACTGTTCAAGGTTTAGGCCTAAGTGGATGTCCGATGAACTAATGAGACATATGGCAGAGAAGAAAAATGCATGGGAGACATACAAATTAACACAAGACACAGAAGCCTATGATAGATACAAGTTGATCTGTAACCAAGTTACAAAGGAGGTTAGGCAGGCGAAGGCAGATTACGAGAAATCTTTGGCAAGGGATGCAAAGAAAAACAGCAAAGAGTTCTTTACTTATGTAAACTCTAGAAGGAAGGGGATGAATCAGATTGGTCCACTTGATATTGATGGGTCAACTGTTGATGATCCTGCTCAGGTAGCTAACAAACTGAATGAATATTTTGCATCGACATTCACACATGAGGAGTTATTCAGCGAGGGGAATGCCAGAAGTGTATTCAACTCTGGCAGTAAGCTAGAGAATCTTGTAATAACTGAGAGTAAAGTGGAGGAGAAATTGTTGAAGATAAATACAAGAAAGGCACCTGGGGTGGATGGGATCTACCCCAGGTAGCTTTGAGCAGAAGCCTGAAAAACAAGATGCATGGTATTTCAGAGACTGATGGGAGCCATTGCGGTACAAGTAAACACATGGGTTGTGTTAGGGTAACTAAGAATAGAAACAGGTGCAGGTATACTTGCGTGTACACCAATGCTAGGAGTTTAGTAAATAAATTTGATGAATTTGAGGTATTGCTCAAAACATCAAAGGCAGATATTGTTGGGATATCAGAGACGTGGTGTCACACACATATAAGGGATGCAGAACTGCAATTTGGGGAGTACAACGTCTACAGAAAGGATAGACAGGATAGGAAGGGGGGAGGGGTTATGCTATTAGTTAAGAAACACATAAAAACCAAGGAAGTGAAGCCAGTCGACATCGCTGGACAGTGCAGTGTGGAGTCAGTTTGGTGTGACATAAGCATTGGGAGATCAAAATTGAGAGTAGGAGTGTGCTATAGGCCTAATGACTCTGATGAGTATAATAAGGAACTGTACAGGGAAATAGAGTGGGCCAGTAAATCAGAGTGTCTTATAATGGGAGATTTTAATTTCCCAGATATTGACTGGAATTTGGGGGCTGGTTACTCACGCACTAGCAGGGCTTTTGTGGATTTATTGGATGATTGTTTTCTACATCAGCATGTTCGGGAGGCAACTAGAGGGAGGAATACTCTTGATTTGATTATCAGCAGTGATTCTTCATGCATTAAGAATCTTCAGATAAATGAACCACTAGTGGCAGTGATCACAGTGTGCTGAAGTGGGATTTACTGAAAGAGGTAACTACCATTAGGGGTAAAGGGAAGGGTTATTGCTTCCGTAAAGGCGACTACGATGGACTGAGACAGTATTTAAATTCTATACAGTGGGACCAACTGATGATGTTACCAACAGCAAATTCAAAATGGGAAGCATTCAAAGAACTTATCTTGGAAGCTACTAGGCTTTACATACCAACTAAGAAATATTGTTCAAGGTTTAGGCCAAAATGGATGTCAGATGAACTAATGAGGCATATGGCAGAGAAGAAAAATGCATGGGATACTTACAAATTAACACATGACACAGAAGCCTATGATAGATACAAGTTGATATGCAACCAAGTTACAAAGGAGGTTAGGCAGGCGAAGGCAGATTACGAGAAATCCTTGGCAAGGGATGCAAAGAAAAACAGCAAAGAGTTCTTTACTTATGTAAACTCTAGAAGGAAGGGGATGAATCAGATTGGTCCACTTGATATTGATGGGTCAACTGTTGATGATCCTGCTCAGGTAGCTAACCAACTAAATGAATATTTTGCATCGACATTCACACATGAGGAGTTATTCAGCGAGGGGAATGCCAGAGGTGTATTCAACTCTAGCAGTAAGCTACAGAATCTTGAAATAACTGGGAGTAAAGTGGAGGAGAAACTGTTGAAGATAAACACAAGAAAGGCACCCGGGGTGGATGGGATCTATCCAGTTATATTAAAGGAGGCAGCAAAGGAAGTAAGCAAACCCTTAGCCATAATTATGAGTTTCCTTGGACTCAGGGGAGGTACCCATAGACTGGAAAATGTGCAAATGTGACCCCAATTCACAAAGGAGGATCAAAGGCTGACACAAGTAATTATAGACCTGTGAGCTTAACTTCTGTTCCAGGAAAATTAATGGAGGCACTGGTTAAAGAAGCACTGCAGGATCATTTAGACAAGACTTCAGTTATAGCTCAGACACAGCATGGTTTTGTTAAGGGGAAGTCTTGCCTGACCAACTTGATTGGATACTATGATGCAGTCACAAAAGAACTGGATGCAGGGAATAACTTTGATATTATATACTTGGATCTTAGAAAGGCTTTTGATACTGTTGCACATGGAAGACTGCTACACAAATTGGAGCAGTGTGACATTGGAGGCAAATTGCTGCTATGGATAAAGGGGTGGTTGAGGGGGAGAAGACAGAGAGTGGTAATCAATGGACACTGCTCATCGTGGACTAATGTTATTAGTGGAGTCCCTCAGGGCTCAGTGTTGGGTCCATTATTGTTTTCTGTATTTATAAATGATATTGATGATGGTATATCAAGCTTAATGTCCAAGTTTGCAGATGACACAAAGGTTGGCAGGGTTGTCAAGGACACTACTGACACTATGCTGCTGCAACAGGATCTGGAAAGGTTGAGCAGATGGGCTGAGAGGTGGCAAATGAAGTTTAACATTGACAAATGTAAAGTACTACACATGGGAAACAGCAACCCCAGAGCAACGTATCAACTCTGTGGTACTACACTGACAGTGGTAGAGAATGAAAAGGACTTGGGGGTGATTGTGCAGGCAGATATGAAGTTCTCTGAGCAGTGCAGACGGGCTGCAAGAGTAGCTCATGGAGTATTGTCAATGATATACAGGAGTTTTTCCAGCAGGGATAAGGAGGTGATTATTCCATTGTATAAGGCAATGGTCAGGCCACACCTAGAGTACTGTATACAGGTCTGGAGGCCTCATTTCAAGAAGGATGTAGAGCTGCTGGAACGAGTACAGAGAAGGGCAACAAGATTAGTGAATGGAACAAAGGGGTGCTCTTACGAAGAAAGGCTTAAGTTTTGCAAATTACAGTGTCTGGAGACTAGGCACCAGCGAGGTGATCTGATAGAGGTGTATAAAGCCTTGAATGGTTTAAGCATGCTCAATGCTGATGGGATTCTTCCTCTAGCTAAGAAAAATCACCTGAGAGGGCATAAATTCAAATTGAGGAAAGACAGATGTAGGATAGACGTGCGTAAATTTGCCTTTAGCCAGCGGGTGGTTGGTTGGTGGAACAGACTGCCATCCCTTGTGGTGGAGGTTGATAGCCTAAATAAGTTTAAGGCTCAGCTGGACAGGTATTTTGAACGAACAGAGGGGTGAAGTGGAAGTGGGTTTTTTTTTTTTTTTTTTTGGCTGATGCTGCTTTCTTGCATCAAATGCCTCTACTAATGCTAATGCTAATGAGGCATATGGCAGAGAAGAATCTATCCAGTTACAGCAGGCCCCCGTTATAACGCGGTTCGCTATACGCTGATTCGCTATAACGCTGTTCTTATATTATAACCCGTATCTGACTATAATGCTGTCACAGATCACTATAACGCTCTTTTACAGATTACATTTTTGACATAACGCAATCGTTTCATTTGATGGAGTCGATAGCTTGAAAATGAATAGCAAAACAGCATTATAACGTTTTCCACGCCGACTTGAGAAATTTTCCCATGCTCAGTGAAATTTTCTCGCACGCTAATTTAGTTTCAGTACCGTGACTTGTTACGTAGTTCCGAGATCAACATTTTAAAAAATGACCAAGTATATTGCTTGTAATATTTGCGTTATATGCATTTATCCGAAGTCTAGTCATCACTCAGTAGAGTATTAGACATCGTGCCTAACGGAAAGTTTACTTAAATATTGTATCGTAATTAATTCAACCAACGCAGTTACATTTTCGAAGGGCTAATAATGACTGATAGGAATGAAAAAGCAACAACGTCTGCGCGCAGTACGAAGACTATAAATGTAAGAAAAAGACTGAATTTGAAAATTAAATTAGACGTTTTGAAGCGAATCGATTCCGGTCAACGACAAACGAATGTGTGCCATAATTTAGGGCTTGCAACTTTAACTGTAAGAACAATTTTAAAAAAATATAAAGAATTAATTTTTGCAGCGGGAAAGATAGCTGTTCCACTGCAAGCAACTAGGACTAGGCCGGCTATTAGGATTGAAATGGAAAGACTAATTTTATTGAAGATAATATTCCAATGCAGAATTCAGTTAAGTTAAATATTAAAAAGAGAGAGAGAGAGAGAGATTAGCCAATATGATGATCTGAAGAAAACTCGCCTAAAAAAAAAAAAAAAAAAATGTGGAACCATTTAAAACTGGTAAGGGCTGGTTGAATAGATTTAAAATCCAGGGAGAAGCCGCAAGTGCAGATCATGGAGCCGAAACTTTCAGAAAAGAACTTTTGTTAAAATTATTGAAGAGGGGTATTATGTGTTATACTTCTCAACTTTTTAACATAGCTGAAGCAGGACTTTTGTGGAAACGAATGCCTAAAAGAAGTTTCATATTGAAAGAAGAAAAAAACATGCCAGGTTTCAAAGCAGCGAAGGATCGGTTGACTTTATTGTTGGTTGTAACGCTGCGGGGGATTTAAAATTAATACCCCTTTTAGTTTATTTGGAAGAGGGCCAAAGTTCAACTCAAAATCCACACATTTTTCATGATTAAATTCATCAATTCAATTAAATTCATTATTTTAATTGGAATTTTAAATTTACTTTTGATACGCAAGTAGTTACCACATAATTATACGTATGCAATGCAGAATATTTTATATGTGCAAATATTTGAATATTAAATATTTTGACCGACATTTGTGCATCTTTTCATTACTATTTATTATTCATTAGGAAATATCCTATGGCACCGACCGCAGCTCATAAATACGTATGCTACCTTATGGGAAAGCGGCGCTCGCTTAGCGCTGATTCACTTAGAGCTCTGTTTTTCCGGAACGAATGATCAGCGTTAAGCGGGGGTCACCTGTATATTAAAGGAAGCAGCAAAGGAAGTAAGCAAACCCTTAGCCATAATTATGAGAGCTTCCTTGGACTCAGGGGAAGTACCCATGGACTGGAGATGTGCAAATGTGACCCCAATTCACAAAGGAGGATCAAAGGGCGACACAAGTAATTATAGACCTGTTAGTTTAACTTTTGTTCCTGGAAAATTAATGGAGGCACTGGTTAAAGAAGCACTGCAGGATCATCTAGACAAGACTTCAGTTATAGCTCAGACACAGCATGGTTTTGTTAAGGGGAAGTCTTGCCTGACCAATTTGATTGGATACTATGATGCAGTCACAAAAGAACTGGATGCAGGGAATAACTTTGATATTATATACTTGGATCTTAGAAAGGCTTTTGATACTGTTGCACATGGAAGACTGCTGCACAAATTGGAGCAGTGTGGCATTGGCGGCAAATTGCTGCTATGGATAAAAGGGTGGTTGAGGGGGAGAAGACAGAGAGTGGTAATCAATGGACACTGCTCATCGTGGACTAATGTTATTAGTGGAGTCCCTCAGGGTTCAGTATTGGGTCCATTATTGTTTTCTGTATTTATAAATGATATTGATGATGGTATATCAATCTTAATGTCCAAGTTTGCAGACGATACGAAGGTTGGCAGGGTTGTCAAGGACACTACTGACACTATGCTACTGCAACAGGATCTGGAAAGGTTGAGCAGATGGGCTGAGAGGTGGAAAATGAAGTTTAACATTGACAAATGTAAAGTACCACATATGGGAAACAGCAACCCCAGAGCAACGTATCAACTCTGTGGTACTACACTGACAGTAGTAGAGAATGAAAGGGACCTGGTTGTGGTTGTGCAGGCAGATATGAAGTTCTCTGAACAGTGCAGACGGGCTGCAAGAGTAGGTCATGGTGTATTGTCGATGATATATAGGAATTCTTCTAGCAGGGATAAGGAGGTGATTATTCTCTTGTATAAAGCAATGGTCAGACCACACCTAGAGTACTGTATACAGCTCTGGAGGCCTCATTTCAAGAAGGATGTAGAGATGCTGGAACGAGTACAGAGAAGGGCAACAAGATTAGTGAATGGAACGAAGGGGTGCTCTTACGAAGAAAGGCTTACGTTTTGCAAATTACAGTGTCTGGAAACTAGGCACAGGCGAGGTGATCTGATAGAGGTGTATAAAGCCTTGAATGGTTTGAGCATGCTCAATGCTGATGGGATTCATCCTCTTGCTCAGAATAATCACCTGAGAGGGCATAAATTCAAATTGAGGAAAGACAGATGTAGGATAGACATGAGGAAATTTGCCTTTAGCCAGCGGGTCGTTGGTTGCTGGAATAGACTTCCATCCCTTGTCGCGGAAGTTGATAGCCTAAATAAGTTTAAGGCTCAGCTGGACAGGTATTTCGAACGAACAGAGGGGTGAAGTGGAAGTGGTTATTTTTTATTTATTTATTTATTTATTTTTATTTTTATTTTTTTTGGCTGATGCTGCATAAGCTTGCTTTCTTGCATCAAATGCCTCTGCTAATGCTAAAATTCTTATATGTTTAGTCAATCACAGCTAACTTTATGAGAATGGAAATCCAATTACAGTAAACCCCCGCGAATAGCAGGGGTTACGTTCCTGAGAAATGCCGCAAATACCGAAAACGCGAATACTGAGTTATGGCTCCCATAGTAATAAAGGTGTTACGTTCCAAAGTATGAAATATATAAGAAAAACTAGTCTAAAATTTTGTCTATGTATGTATTATATGTACCTTCATAATATGATTATGCACATAGAGAGTACATAGTGAAATGCAAGCATATGGCATCGAAATGAAAATAAGAAACAATTTAATATTAAATGTAATATTTATTAGAAATTTCAAACAAATCTTTCAAACCAGCACCTTTGCTAGCTAAAACACGTATCCCGCTAGTGCTATCACCAGTTTCGCTAAAGTGTTGATAAAGGAGTTTTGCCTTTTCACGAATGATGAGTGAACTTAACGGAATTTTATTTTGAGTTTGGTCTTCTATCCACAGATTTAAAGCTTTTTCCATTTTTTCTAATTTAACATCACGAGTTACAGAGCAAATTTTTGAAGCAATTAGTGTGTTTTCACGGACACTACGGCGGATTTTTTCTTCCAATTTTTTGATTGACCGCACCATTGACTCATTGATTTTGTAATGTTTTGCCACTGAGGAGACACTTTCACCATTAGAAATTTTGTCTAATAACTCAATTTTATTCGCTAATGTCATCACCTTCTTTGATATTTTCACATTTCCCTTGTTATTCGTAGCCATATTTTTGTACGGGTTAGGAAGAACTTGTCCACAATAAAGTCACTTTCTTCCATTAACACGCTTGAAAAAGTCTGTTTTACACTGCAAAACGGTAGATTTATCACTTTTGTAAGCATATAAATTAAAAGCAAACGACGAAACCTTCCATGACAAGCGCATAACACATACTGAACAAGGATTAGCGAGAAACATCCATGCTTGCGATTTTGTCACCCCTCTCCCCCCCCACACACACCGAGAGCTGTTTTGACCGGGAAAGATAATTTTAGCCATGCCCATGTTTTTTATGGCGGAAAATGTTCACGGCGCTTTAAAATTCACATTTTTTTAGGTTTAATTTTATATTAAATCAGCGACCGCGAATACAGATACCGCAAATAGCGGGGGGTTACTGTATTTTTTTAAAATTCTATAGTGTGAGGGGCCTTCTGGCCTTGTGCCAGCAGGAGCACACAAGTTTGGATGCTCACTAGGCACCTTTCACTTATAATAAACATATATTTATATTTTTATTTCTCAGGGCCCAAACACACAAAACATATACAGTACAATGTCGATTATCCAAACTAATTGGGACCAAGATAGTTTAGTTAATTAAATAGTTCAGATAATCAAACAGCTGGTACCTGGCTCTTAGCAGATGGGGTGTAACAACATCTTGTCATCACATCCCACCCCACCACGTGGAGGCGGCCAGGATCTATTACCACCTGCTGGACTAACCCTGGGCAAAAGACCCAAGATAGCCCAAATTAGGATGAAATGAAAATATATAGAAGGAGAAGTTTGGGAGTTGTAGAGGTAGGAAAGAATATAAGAGAGGAAGCTCAAACAGAGGAATCCTCCAATAGTTAGAAGATAGAAGAAATAAAGCAAGACTGAAGGAAACAGAGGTGGAGAAATGGACTGACTTCTCATGCTACGGGAAATAATCCCATGGAGGATCCCATCCTAGAAGCTAGGATCAGCAAGATTTCTTGAAATATAATTATGTCTAATCTCTTATAGACATTGCTCCAGGCACTTATTTATTTATTATTATTTTATTTTTGTTTTTTTTATTGTTATTTTATTATTATTATTATTTTTTTTTACCCCAATCATGCTATATAAACAGGTTCCACGTCTTCAGAAGAACACACCAAGAATTTACACTATATCAGCATTACTAGAGGCATATGATGCAAAAAAGGAAGCTGATGTTATGCAGCACCAATCAGCCAAAAAAAAAAAAAAAAAAATCTTCCACTTCACTCCTCCGTTTGTTCAAAATACCTGTCCAGCTGATCCTTAAATTTATTTAGGTTATCAATTTCCACAACAAGGGATGGAAGTCTGTTCCACCAACCAACTACCCACTGGCTAAAGGCAAATTTCTGCACATCTATCCTACATCTGTCTTTCCTCAATTTGAATTTATGCCCTCTCAGGTGATTATTCTGAGCAAGAGGAAGAATCCCATCAGCACTGAGCATGCTCAAACTATTCAAGGGTTTATACACCTCTATCAGATCACCTCACCAGTGCCTAGTCTCCAGACACTGTAATTTGCAAAACTTAAGCCTTTCTTCGTAAGAGCAACCCTTTGTTCCATTCACTAATCTTGTTGCCCTTCTCTGTACTCGTTCCAGCAGCTCTACATCCTTCTTGAAATGAGGCCTCCAGACCTGTATACAGTACTCAAGGTGTGGCCTGACCATTGCACACACAAGGGAATAATCACCTCCTTATCCCTGCTAGAAAATTCCTGTATATCATTGACAAGACACCATGAGCTACTCTTGCAGCCCGTCTGCACTGCTCAGAGAACTTCATATCTGCCTGTACAATTACCCCCAGGTCCTTTTCATTCTCTACCACTGTCAGTGTAGTACCACAGAGTTGATATGTTGCTCTGGGGGTTGCTGTTTCCCATATGTAGTACTTTACATTTGTCAATGTTAAACTTCATTTGCCACTTCTCAGCCCATCTGTAGTGTCCTTAACAACCGTGCCAACCTTTGTATCGTCTGCAAACTGGGATATTAAGCTTGATATACCATCATCAATATTATTTATAAATACAGAAAACAATAATGGACCCAACACTGAAACCTGAGGGACTCCACTAATAACATTAGTCCACGATGAGCAGTATCCATTGATTACCACTCTCTGTCTTCTCCCCCTCAACCACCCCTTTATCCATAGAAGCAATTTGCCTCCAATGCCACACTGCTCCAATTTGTTCAGCCATCTTCCATGTGCAACAGTATCAAAAGCCTTTCTAAGATCCAAATATATGATATCAAAGTTATTCCCTGCATCCAGTTCCTTTATGACCACATCATAGAATCCAATCAAATCGGTCAGGTAAGACTTCCCCTTAACAAAACCATGCTGTGTCCGAGCTATAAAGGCGCCTCTGTAGCCAGGTGGGAAGGAGCAGCAGTGTGTAGCACACGCTTCTTGATTAGACCGGGGTTCGAGCCCGTCACCACCAAATATGGAGGATGCGGAAAGGTCAAGGGAATGATCACCGCATATCCCGGAGCAATATGGCCTTAGTTGCTAATGCTCCTAAAAACCAAATAACAACAACCGAGCTATAACTGAAGTCTTGTCTAGATGATCCTGCAGCGCTTCTTTAACCAGTGCCTCCATTAATTTTTCTGGAACAGAAGTTAAACTCACAGGTCTATAATTACTTGTGTCAGCCTTTGATCCTCCTTTGTGAATTGGGGTCACATTTGCACATCTCCAGTCTATGGGTACTCTCCTGAGTCCAAGGAAGCTCTCATAATTATGGCTAAGGGTTTGCTTGCTTCCTTTGCTGCCTCCTTTAATATAACTGGATAGATCCCATCCACCCCAGGTGCCTTTCTTGTGTTTATCTTCAACAATTTCTCCTCCACTTTATTCTCAGTTATTACAAGATTATCTAGCTTACTGCCAGAGTTGAATACACCTCTGGCATTCCCCTCGCTGAATAACTCCTCATGTGTGAATGTCGATGCAAAATATTCATTTAGTTTGTTAGCTACCTGAGCAGGATCGTCAACAGTTGAACCATCGATATCAAATGGACAAATCTGATTCATCCCCTTCCTTCTAGAGTTTACATAAGTAAAGAACTCTTTGCTGTTTTTCTTTGCATCCCTTGCCAAAGATTTCTTGTAATCTGCCTTCGCCTGTCTAACCTCCTTTGTAACAGGAACACGTTGAATGTCTAGCAGGGTATATTTGGTTACAATGAGTATCCGATCATCATCAACTCCTGATAAAATTATCCAAAATTAGTAAGTCTAAGCTCCTCTCTTCTTTTAAAAGCATGTGAGTCAAAGGTGTTCAGTGCTATAAATGCTGTTTGAGATCAGATAAGTGCAGGTTTATTTCCCATTGTGAAGGTATCTAAAACAAGCTGCAGTTCACACATGTAATCTTGATAATATTGACATCGAAAATAATGTGGCCAATACTATCTTCCTGTCCACAGAGACAAAGCAGGGTAGGAGACTATCCTAATTTGAATAATTTGCTGTTAATACTCCCGTGGCCAGTGAGTAAAAATGTACCAATGCAAGCCAGGTTAAAATCACAAAGATTCTTTCTTCCTGAGCTCCTTCACCGATGGTAAAAACTCTCTGGTCATGGCACTAAGTTCCGAAGCTGACCAGTCTCTTTGCCATTTATCTACATAGATAGAATGAACCCTTCTTTTCTCAGATGTTAAAGAAGCATCTAGGTCAAGTTGCACATCATCCAAAGTAACAGGTATTGATTTCTTCAGGTGATACATCATATATCTGTATTGTATTTCATAGTGTAGAGGTAATTTTCCCAATAACACCTGCAAAGCCATAGTAGAAGTGGTTCTACATGCCTGTGCCATCATCGGGAGGGCAGCACGCTGGGCTTGCAGAAGCTGTTTCATAATTATGGACTTGTTGGCCCTATGTCCCCATGCTCCAGCCACATAAGCAATCATAGGTAAAAAAACACAATTAGAGTATAACCTGAATGAAAGACCTCTCAGCCCCCATTCCTGCCTGGTTACCTGTCTCAATTGGGATAAGAAAGACTTGCACTTCTCTTTCACATATCTTGCATGGGGTAGAAAATTTAAGGCATCATCAAGTTGAATACCTAAATATTTTGTTATGGTGGTATATTTAATTGTCTGTCCTCTATACTTTACAAGTGGTGGATGTTCTCTATCTAATTTTCCTTTTAAAAGCATCTACGATGTTTTAGTGGTTGAAACTTGAAGTTTGTGAATTGCAGACCAAGTTGAAAGGTCCTGTAAGATGGAGTTAGCTGTGTCTTCCAAATTTTTCCTTGAATTTCCGCAGACAAGGATTGTAAAATCGTCTGCATAGGCAATCATCTTTGTTCCTTCAAATTTCTTGGTGAGCCATGAATCAAACACAACATTATAACATAAGGGACCAAGAATTGATACCTGTGGGCAACCCCTTGTAACATGTCTAGAGACCTGTTTAGTGCTACTCTTAGCTATGATAGAGTGCTAGTAAAAATAGCTTGTAAGTAATTTGAAGATTGGTCTAGAAACCATGGCCTCCCGGAACCTCTCCCGAGCACTCTGCCACCAAAGGGTATCTAAGGCCCCTTTGAAGTGTACAAGGAGGCCAAGAAGGTATTTTGTATCAGTTTCCTTTTGCAAAGTAGAGAGTCTGGCAATTGCATCCTCAGTGCCCTTGCCACAAGTAAACCAAATTGATCCGGAGATGATAATGCTTTAATGGTGTGAATAAATAATAGTCGATTAGTGATCACTTTTCCAGTACCTTGCCCATAACTGGTAGCAAGGCAATCGGCCTGTATGAAGCTGGGTTGTCCTCAGGTTTCTTCGGATGTTTAAGGAGTATCTTAAGATTTGCAATTTTCCAGGCTTTAGGAAAAATTCCATGTTGTAGACAAGAATCAAACAGCTTGAGAATAAAAGGAGAAACAACTTTCCAGGCTCTTTTGAGAATGTCCACTTCAAGACTATCAAAACTTGAACATTTCCCATAGTGCATTGAATTTATTGCATTATCTACCTCTTCAAATGTGAAAGGAGGCTCTTCAGACTGTCCAATATAAGTCAAATTTTTAGATTTAATTTCCACCTGCTCTGGGAGCTCACACATTCCATCGTCCCGTATGATTACATCAAGAATTCTATTAATAGTAGACATTCATGAAAGGGTGTCCTGATTCCCTGCAGTTTTAACTGAAGCTAACACCTCTCCAGGTGGGATCTTGTTACTCAGTAAGTTGTACACCAGTCCCCAGAGAACAGCATTTCCCTGGGAACTCACCATACTTTCCCATGAAGCCTTTTTCTGTCTATATATCTCTTGGTGATATTGCCGTTGAGCTTGCTTATATCTATTTTGTAACACCAGTATTTCCAGGGATGAATGGGTTCTATCCCTTTTTGCTCTCTGAAATTCAAGTTGTGTTTGCCTATTTAGCAATTTTAGGTTCGATAAAACTGGTGACCACCAGGGTACATTATAAGATTTCCTCTTCCTAAAACTCATCGATTTGTCACGCGCCTGAAGTATAATGTCTTGAATGAAATTTACCTGGTTGTCAACAGAAAGGGTTTCCATGACGTTCAGGCTGGTCCAATGAAAGAGACTCCTTGAAGGAACTCTCAAAAATTTGCCATTTGGCCAATTGTGCATGATACCTAGAGTTATCAGTAGTATCCAATCTTCTTTGTTGAGCTTCTTTGAAACTCAACATGCTTTCTTCATAACCCTCTGGTAGCAGCAAGCGACGCAAGACTTGTTTTTTGTACATCTCTTTTCGTTTTTCTATAACACCTTGATCCATTGGCTGCAGCAGGGCTGTAACATTTGGCAGTAAAAACCTGACAATGAAGTTCTTGTCAATTGAATTGAGTTTTTTAAGAGGAGGGTGGGATGGTGCATTATCAGGTTTTTACTGTTGGAATTCATCCAAGCATTTTTCTGTGATTTAAATTGTACTCGCCTACCAGTACAATTTAAATCACAGAAGCTACGGAAATACTGATGTAAAATGAAGTTTAAAGGCGTACTGGTACGCCTTTAAAGCATCTTGGATTTTTTGCATTTTCCAATCATCAATAATGGTAAAACAAGCTGCCAACTTCCATTTGCACCCACCATAACTGTAACAAGCTGTTTGTTAGCTTTGAAACCGGGAGCAGCCATTTCGCGTTGCGATGCAAGTGATTTAAGAGGGAGTGACTTCCAATTAAGACCAGTTTCATCTGCATTGTAAATGTCATCCTTAAGAAATTTATTATAGTTACACACAGAGCGTACAAATAAAGAAGAAATATATGAGCTTTCGGCTATATGGTAGCCTTCATCAGAATTAAAAATACATGAATGGCAGTTGGAATGAAGATGTGCACTGCTAGGTGCGTGAGACGCGAGGTTTAATTGTTTGTTGACGTCTGTGGCTGTGACGCATGATGACGTGGCCAGCGCTTGTCCAATGATAGAACTACTGACTCTGTGATCGGGTTGACTTGGCAACCACTGTTCCTGTTCAAGGATTTATCCGAAGATTTTATATTTAACGATTCCAACCAGGTACGTTTTAGGTAATGGTGGGATCTGTCTACCACCACGACATCGCGGTGTGGGTCGATGTCGTGGTGGGTTGTCCAGACATGTTCGGCGATAGCTGAGTGTTCTATATCACTATATCTACCACCACGACATCGACCCACACCGCGATGTCGTGGTGGTAGACAGATCCCACCATTACCTAAAACGTACCTGGTTGGAATCGTTAAATATAAAATCTTCGGATAAATCCTTGAACAGGAACAGTGGTTGCCAAGTCAACCCGATCACAGAGTCAGTAGTTCTATCATTGGACAAGCGCTGGCCACGTCATCATGCGTCACAGCCACAGACGTCAACAAACAATTAAACCTCGCGTCTCACGCACCTGGCAGTGCACATCTTCATTCCAACTGCCATTCATGTATTTTTAATTCTGATGAAGGCTACCATATAGCCGAAAGCTCATATATTTCTTCTTTATTTGGACGCTCTGTGTGTAACTATAATAAATTTCTTAATGAATCCAGAGCGCGTAGGCCTGTTTCGTTAAATGTCATCCTTGGAAAAACTTCCTTCCTCTGCCATTTTCAGAAAAGACTTTAAAAACTTTTTAACTCCTGTAATGACAAATTAGGACTATTTCTATGTTATACTGCATATATATCTTTGAATAAATAATTAGAAACGAATGCATTAAGCAGCAGGAGTAATATTTCAACATAACAACCAGTGCACTAAATGTAGATAATGTAATTTGGGGGGGGGGGAGTGGTGGTTCAGATAATTGACGCTTGGATAATCAACGTTCTATTGTATACATAAATTCTGTAACAGCATTTTCTAAAGGATTGGCCTGAAAGAGCACTATAAGCTGGATCTCCCTTCATTTTTGGAGGCTCTTTTTCATTTTACATCAGTATTTCCGTAGATAACATTGATTTTTAGTTTTCTTTTGTTTTTTTTTTGGAGTGTTCATGAAGTAGCTATTTATACTGAGTTCACTTTGCATTAGTAACACCTACCTAATACTTTGTGAGGCCACCTGTCACCTATAATACAGCCCACATCTTGGCATGGACTCCACAAAGTATTTCAGGGTGTCCTGTAGTAGTGCTACCCATGCGCTGCACAATGTGCCCAGTAATACTCGCACATTGTCAGGTGGATGATTGTAGCATCGAATGTCCTTTTTTTTTCAGGTCAGAAATGAGCTCAATTGGATTGAGAGGGTAGAGAATTCACTGTCATGTTCCTGAAATTAGCAACCTGCTGAGCCTTTCAGCATGGTGTGTTGTCCTGCT
This sequence comes from Mastigoproctus giganteus, assembly GCF_048544385.1. Taxonomy (NCBI): domain Eukaryota; kingdom Metazoa; phylum Arthropoda; class Arachnida; order Uropygi; family Thelyphonidae; genus Mastigoproctus; species Mastigoproctus giganteus. The sequence continues at coordinate 139,059,794 of NC_143585.1, read as the reverse complement.
AAAAGATGCTTGAATTATCTGGATACACTCAATATGAAGGGGTGTACTTGGTTAGCAACAACAGAAAGGTATGTGTGTTCTCACTGAGGCTTTGATTAATGGTGATCAGGGGACCCAAGGCATTGCATGGAAACAGTTTTTGAACCATAATACCACCATCTCCAGCACGTTTTCTCAAAATGTGGATATGCCCATCTGTATGATAGAGTTGGAAACAGGATTCATCAGCCAAGGTGACAGATTTCTACATGTCAGTAGTACATAGTGGCATAGTGTTTGAATAAGGTGCCATGACAGTTTCCAAATCTGCACCTTAGTACTCTTGCGATGTAGCAGGGCCCTAATGGGACTCCATGTTGCCTGCTCGCCACCACCACTGGGAGGTGAGCCAGGCTATCCACAGTACTCTGGCTGCTCTCTGTCCGGGGTAGCCTAAGCTTCCTGATGGGAGAAAAAAAAAAAAAAAAAAAAAAGAGAAGGTGAGATTGAATGGGGAAGATAGTGCAAGGAGTGGAATCAAAGTGGAAACAAGGAGAAGGATGAGGAAAGAAGGCATCCTCTAGCGGAGCAAAGAGCTGGGGGAGAAGTGAGAATCACCCCTGGCATTGGAAGCCCACCCATTGCCAGGGAACGGAGGACAGTTTGCAGAACAAGGGAGATCTGCAAAGGAGAAGGCCATGATGGCATCCCACATCTGGCAAGCCAGATGTCAGCAGCACCCAACCAACCCAAAGGTATACAGGTGCGAAGAAAAGTGCGAGGAGTTAGTGTTGTCAGTTGGATTGTCATGGAATTGGTAATGTGTGCCTCAGGTGGGTAGAATGGCTTCTCTAGAATACATCTTGAGTGAACTGAGTGAGAGCTATGTAGAAATTTTCTTCTGTAAGAAAAGGGTGCTTAGGATTTCGGGGATTTTCCTGTATCTTGGTAAATAGTCTAGTCCAGTAGTCATCATACTGGAGACAGAGGTACATGCATGTTCCCAGTTTTCTTCATTGCCACAGATACAGAATGGGTTTTCTTCAATTCCGAGAATGGTTAATTTATGCCTAAATGGGCCATGCCTCTGTACGCAGGAAGGTGACCTGGAGTCCTGGTGTAAACCAGGGAGGAGGCTTTGGGTATGTCAAGTGATACTGTTGGAATAAATTTTTTGATAAAAGCACCTTTTGTTGTCAAATCCCAGTGATCTTTCCATATTTTACGCAGTTTGTCTACTATCCTTCTCTTTTCTTGTTTTGGGTTGTTTGCCATGTCAAGCTGAATGCCAGAAACTGTGCAAAGGATCCCTTTTCTGAGTTTATGGTGTAATCCACACTTGATGACTTCAAGGTGGAGGGGCATACAGCCAGCCAGGATCTGGAGAGCAGGGGTGCTTACAGTGCAGCAAGCTCTTGGATGGTTGCCAATATAATGATGAATTGCCAAACTTGCCAATATAATGATGAACTGCGTGACACCAAGTAGCCAACCTATCTACCTTCAAAGAGCTCAAGATAAATATGAAATAAAAGTCACATGCACTGGGAATGATTTATATGCATGATTAACAATTCCTAGAATTTAATCTCTAAATCCTTTTACCAAAATCAAAAGGAAGGCATGTTAAATCTGGATTAATTCCTTCTTTCCATCTTAAAAAAAAAAAAAAATACAACATAAGTGAGACACCATTTTAAATGGTAACACTACAGAAGTTAGTTATAAAAAAAAAAGTATGGCATTTCATTGGATTGACCATGGGATCAGAAGAAAGAACGTTAAAAGCAGCAACACTATAACCTAAGATTACTGTGTATACATGTGTTCGTACATACTTTAGAAAAGATTAAACTAACCTTTATTTTTTCTAAAGACTGTTGCTTTTCATTTGCTTCTGCTATACAGGCTTTATATGTTGTTTCAGCTTCTGTAGATTTCTGTAGGGCATCCTCTTCTATTTTTTTCTTTTTTTCAGCTTTACTGGATTCAATTCCTTCACTGACTTCTGCCTTCTGGGAAGATTCTTTGGCTTTTTCATACTCTTGCTGACGCTGCTGATAAAGGGACTTTGCCTTGCGTAAATTGCTAAGAGCTTCATGCTAGGAAAAGAAATACTTTTAAATTCCTTAAAGATGTAAACATATAAAGCATGGAAATCAAATACCATATCAAAGTAAATATCTCAAGAATCAAAACTGTTCAGTTATAATATTTACTGACAGTTATAATAAAGCCATAATGAGAAACTTATCACTTTGATATATATGTGTATGCATCAGATATCTATATGCGAGGTGTTACCCAAAAGTTCTCAAAATGTGAAAATTGTGTGGGAACTAAGTCTAGTAAGTATTGTGGCGCTAGGTAACACTGCATGTATCTTTGTGAATCAGTGACTATCCAGCCATGTGGCATCGGGCTGGATAGTCGTTGAATATTTATGCACAGTTTTTTGGTGGTGTGTTTCATGTATTTTGCGATTGTTGCGATGGCTGATGTGAGAAAGCAATGTGTGTGCATCAAGTTTTGTTTCCTTCGTAATGATACAGCAGCAGAAACCCATAAGAAGTTGAAACAAGCTTTTGGTGGCAATGCTTTAGGCCGGACACAGACTTTTAACTTGTTTAACCATTTTAAAAATTGTCGCATGTCAGTTGATGATGATGATCACTCTAGGCATCTATCATCAAGCACCACCCTGGAAAATGTTGCAAAAGTTCGGGTGACAATCAGTGAAAATTGCAGGCAGACCATCCACGACATTTGTGGCATTGTAGGACTATCATATGGCACGGGTCAGTGGATTTTGTCAGATGAGTTGAACATGAGAAGGATTGTGGGCAAATTTGTGCCATGGTTACTGAGTGAAGACCAAAAGCAACAGTTAGCAGAGATCTTTAAGAACGGACCAGGAGAGTTCAAAACTTCCTTTCTACAGTCGTCACTCGTAACAAGAGTTTGGTATATGGGTATGACCCAGAAACCAAGCAACAATCATCCCAGTGGAAGAGCCTATCTTCGCCCCAACCGAAGAAAGTCCGACAAGTGAGAAACAATGTGAAGTCCATGCTGATCTGTTTTTTGGACATTGATGGTATTATCCATAAGGAATTTGTCCCTCCTGGCCAGACCGTCGATGCAAAGTTCTACCATGAGGAAGCTTTCAGGAGGAAACATCCAGAGAAGTGGCACACAAAGAACTGGGTCTTTCATCATGACAATGCACCAGCTCACACATCTCTTGCTGTGGCACAGTTTTTGGCATCCAACAACATGACAATTGTCACCTACCCCTCTTACTCACCAAACTTAGCCTCCTGTGACTTCTTTCTCTTCCCAAGAATGAAAATCAAGCTGAAGGGTCGAAGATTTGCAGCATAGAGGATATCTAAACCGAATCGCAGGTGGTGCTGAACACTATGACGAAGAAGGACTTTCAGGACCCATTGAAATCACAGGAGAAGTGCTCGGATCGGTGTTTACACTCTCGAGGGGACTACTTCGAAGGTCAAGGTGGCAAATAAGACCCAGGGTAAGTCTAAATTATTTTTTGTATATATTTCGGTAACTTTTGTAGTACCTCGTTGTCAGCAATTCTGCCCTGGAGCTATATACTGAAAGGGATGTGGATTAACTTAAGACTTGAGGGACTTGGAATGCTTCTTCCATTCCAATAGGCAGAAGGAAAATATTTTATAGAGATGGAATATATTTGAACAAAGGTGGTGCAAAGGTCTTTGCCAGAATTAGTGAAGAGGACTTAATGGTTCAGGAAAACTACAAGTTAGGGGAACAAAGAGTAAATATAGACATAGTTATCTGACAGTATGGGTAAAATGAATGCCTGCACACATCTAACAGTTCTTGTTTATTGCCACAAAAGCCCATACATTCAAGATGCACAAGGATGGTGATGTTTTTTAAATTAATGGGAAGCTAATAACCACAGGGGCTCATATCTGGTGAGTGGGTCCTGAGCTGGATATCATCATTCTTCTCTTTCTTGATGATTCCTTTCTACTTTTGACTCTCTCTCTCTCTCTCTCTCTCAGAGTAACTCGGGACTTTTTTTTTACTGGTGCAGTATAAGCTTCAGGCTTCCTTGCACCATATGGCTAATAATAATAATAATAATAATAATAATAAAGAAACACGCTTAAATAACTTAAAAGGGGTGTGACAAGATAGTAAACTACACAAGAACACTTAGCCTTAACATTTCTAACATTATTAACATTATTCTAACATTATTAAAATTTTCCTTTTATCAAAAATAAAAATATATTTCCTTTTTGACTTTTTATGGCACTATATCCGTATTAATGAAAGGAAGGGACTGACTGTTAAACTTGGTGAGGAAACCAAATCTAAGTTGTGGGGAGGTTATTTATTTATTTATTAATTTTTATTTCCCTCTACCTTAGTATCACTGTCAGTGGCCATTGTTATGATTTTCGTACAGCAACTCCCCTCAAGCACTAAGCCCCACAAGCTACCTGACTGCATTAAAAAATGAGAATTTCCAGGAGCTGAGGGATATTCCCCCCCCCAACACACGAGTATATACAAATATTATATATCGTATATATATTATATGTGAGCTGTCAGTTTCTTGAGAGCAATGACACAAATATAAAACAAAAGTCATTTATCATACAAATCTACTTACAATACATAACTGGTGTTCATTTACATCTAATCTATTCATTTTTCTCATTTGATCTGTTAATATGCCATCATTTCCATAAAATTTCTCTCAATTAATAATCTCAACTCTCTCAAACACTAAACTAATTCAATCTTAATCACTTCCTCATATTTCTCTTAATCAGCAATATCAATTCTCTTCACAACAGCAATCCATAAGTTGCTAACTTAATGCTAACAATTCCATGTAATCTCTCTTAATTTAGCAATATCAATCTTATTTACAACTTCAACCAAAAAACCAACTCAATACTAAACATTTCCTTATTTCTTGTGTTTCTTCAACTTTAACCTTACTCTAAAATAATCTCCCACTTTATCTAAGTACCATTTCAATAACAACACAGTTCAGAGGACTTACCTTCCTTCTCTTTCATGGTGGGATTCCTTTGTGCGAGTTCCTTCCACGGAGTCTCTCTCTCTCTCTCTCTCTCTCTCTCTCTCTCCTTAGTTGAACTCTGCATCTCTGCTGTATAGCTCTTCCAGTACTGCCATATTTCGGGATTTCAAGAACAGTTCTCTGTTAATACTGAAGGAAATTACCACAGCAATAGTAGAAGCCAGGGCACTATCTGACTGGCTTGTTATTCAATTTCTGGATTAACTTCTAGCATAGGAACATGCCCGGCAGAACCCTTCACTGCTGGACACTCCCAGAACCGGACCCAAACTGAACCCAGAACTACCATTGGAAGTCTGCAACCCCTCCGAACAACAACCACAAACCCCTCTTTTGGTGCGCGCACCTTATTTCCTTCTCATTTATTTATTTATTGAATTGATTGCAAGTTAGAATCACCCCTTGTACTATTTTATATGCAAGCTTATGTGCAAACCCCTCTGGGGTTTGCACATATTTGCGTATGTCTCCCTATCTAATTTAAACCTGACCCAATCACGGTGTTATTCTTTAAACTCTCTCTTCTTCTTTTGGTGGGAAAAACAGAATATTTTTCCCACACAACGAAATGCTTTAATCTTTTACCTCAAGTTCACCTGTTTACAATACCTTCGAACTGCTCCATACCGACACCCTTTCCCAAAATGCACTAAGTGTCACATCCTCAAGTAGCGGTGTAATAGAGGGATTAAACTATTGTTCAGAAGCTTTTAATTTTAACCCTTCTGCACCCGCCATACCACTGTTCACCATATTCCTTAATTGCCCTACCAGGCCTAATGCCGCTAATGGAAACATTTCCGTAATGATGGTTTCGTTATTCCTTAAGTGCTTTACTTCTACACACACACACACACACACACACACACACACACACACACACACACACACACACACACACACACACACACACACACACACACACAACACACACACACACACACACAGGGATTTGAATACCGGAAAAAAATGACCAGGATTCTGGAATCTCGGTATTGTAAGCCCTACTTATATCTGAGTGGCACCACATCTCTGATATACCAAAAATATATGCATAAAATTCAACTGCAAACATCTGATATATTAGTGGGCATTGGTGGGAGAGGTAAAAGTCACATTAGCTAGCGTAATTAGTCATATTTTACCCTTGCTTGAATCTTGAGCGACCTAACTCCAGCCGACTTCTAGTTGAGGGGATTATCTGAAACCAGTGTTTAAAGATATTTCCCTTAGAGATAGTAGCAAATAGTTCTCCTAGAGCATTGGCTATAATATTGATGAAGGAGCTGACATATATCTTCATTTTCTGAATTTTATCCCACACAATTTTAACATCGGTCATCTGGTTAATAGAGAATGTCAACTGGACCCAGTATGCTTTTTGGCTTTGGTTCCACATAAATTGCTCTTTAGCATGGGCACATTTAAAGGCCATAATATGTTCAGTGGCAGAATAGTATCAAAATATACCCCAAGACTGATTTTGTGCCTTTTTTTTACTTCTTTACATTTTTGGTTCCACCATGGCTTTGGACAGTGTGTAAATCAGGAGGATAATACTGGAATTGCAATTTCCTCTGCATGGATAAAACACTCTCTTACTTATTTGTGCAAATGTGCTCCAATCTGCTTGATCAAATTTCTGCTTCTGCCCTGGTATTCTAGATGGATGACAGCATTGTCTGCCCATGATGGGGGGATTGTACAGTGATCGCTTCCTTATACTATCCACCATACAAGCAGGTGGAAATATTGATGGTAGAGAATGTTTGCATAAGAATGTGGAAGTAGGTGTTGGTTCCCACACTTAATAAGATACGATTGTTATTGGTTATTGTTGAGTATATGTTCAGCAACTTTGTTCATATGACCTTGTTCATAAATTTCGGCACTACCCTACACAGTATTATGTCCATTAAAGTTTCCAAGAAGTAGGAGTGGAGAGGCTAATTGCAATTTGATTATCGAGATCTGCCTGGTAAGTGTTTGTCCCAGGAGGCAAATATTGTAGAACAGATTGTGAGAAGAACTGCACTGCTAAATGAATTGCTACTGCTTCTATATTACTGTTTAAATGATTATAAAGACTGTGACTCCTACATGGATCAATCCATTCCTGGTCTGTTTTTTTTTTTTGTTTTTTTTTAATGAAACTCTCAAACACGAAAGGTATTTATGGTACTTAGTACCATGTGGGTTGAAGGAGATGGAGGGGGCTGCGATGCTAGAAACTTTGCTCTGAAAACTACACATGGGTTTCATCACTTCAAGCCTCCAATAAGAAAAGTGGTATTATACTGGTTGATGAGAATCATCTACCACCTAGTGTGTTTAGTACTAGTAGTAGGTTAGAGAAGATTGAGGGGGATGCCAGAAACTTTGCTCTGGAGAATAAACATGGTTTTCACCACTTCAAGCCTCCAATTAAGCAAAGTGCATTGGTTGATGAGAGTCATTTACTACCCAGTGTAAGTATTAGTATGCATTATTATTATATATATTATTAGTGCTATTTTATATTTGTATCAGTAGTTAGTACTAGTAGTACTGTGCATGTGTTGAAAGAGATGGGGGGGATGGAAACTTTGCTCTGGAGACTAAAGATAGTAGTAAATTTCTGCAGGATAGGGTCATTCTTTGCCTTTAAATATGCCTCCTGAAAACAGAAGTAAATAAGATATGCATGAGTGTTTTGACATTCCCCATATTTCCATGACATATTCCATATTCCCCAGAATTCCATGACATATTCCGTATTCCCCAGAATTCCAAGACAATTACTCTGCAAGAATTTAGCCATTTTACTTGGGTTTAGTGGATCTGTTGGCTGGTTTCAGAAGTGATGCAGGTATTGATTTACTTGCTCTGATTTGGATTCTGTTTTTAAGGGACAAAGGGCATCCAGTATCAATTTCTTCTTCGGGATAAGGATTCAAAATTACAGTCATCTGCACTTTCCTTTTCTTCATTTTCTTCCAGTACAATTAACAGGTTGGGTCTTAGTGGTGGAAGGTTTTTCTTTAGATACTACTTCCTTTGTTGATATTGAGATGGGAGCAGTGACTGCTTTTTCTTTGTAAGTGCTGTTAGTCCTGCTATTTGTTGACTTGCAGCAACAAATAGCATGCATACGGTATAAAAATTATGATCGCTCATTTTTCCACTGAAGGATTAAAGCACTGATTCATTTAAAGAGGCATAGTTCAATCAAAACTTAACCGATTAAACATTCGGTATAGAAAACTCTTATGGTGGGACTGAAATATCAGATTGTGTTGATGCAAAACACTTGCACAAAACCATTTGAGTGTGTAAGCTGAGGATAAAAAGAAACGAGAAATATTTTTAAAACATTTATTATTTTAAATACAATTTAATTGTTTATCCCTTTCAAATTACTCTCCAACCATGCCTATGCAGTGCACCATTTGCAATTTCCAGTCTGAAACAGCAGCACAAGTCCTTGGAAGATACCATCTTTAATTACTGCATTGTGTTCTTCTGAATGTCTGCTAAGTCCTCAGTTGTTTTCCTCGGAGGTGGATTTTAATTTTTGGGAACTGAAAAAAGTTGCACAGTGCCAGATCTGATGATAAGGTGGGTGCTCCAATTTTGTGATCTTGTTTTTCATTAAAAACTCTCTCACTGTGACAGAGAAATGACATGGTGCATTGTCACGATTAAAAAACCATCTGTCAAAATTGTTCTTACTGTTTCCTTGTTAACATACAATTGTTCTGCCATTAGTCAAATGCTCATCTGACGGTCTTGGTGCACAATGTCTCGAATTTTTTCAACATTGTCTGTCATTGAAGTTGGTGGTTTTCGTGTCCTCTTGTTGTTGTGGATACCTTCCCATCCCTTTCTGAACCATTTGTGTCATGCGTACACATGTGGGTGACTCATGGTTTCATCACTGTACACTTTCTGTAACATCTCCAACATTTCTGCACCATTTTTACTGAGTTTCATTATAGATTTAATAACAATTCTATGTCTAAATTACAATCACTCATTTTTCTGACAAAGGGTAAAACACTGATTCATTTTAAAGAGGCATAGTTCAATGAAAACTTAACCGATTATAATGAAACAAAAATTGATTTGTACAGGAAGAAACAAGCTATAGCATGATGTGAATGTTGCTGACATGCACAGTAGTAAGGTGTTGGTAAGCAATGATTCTTGTTTCATTTTAGCCACACCTTGCATTATTTTCTGATATTATTTACTGGTGCTATCTGTTTCTCTGTATAGGGGATATTTTTTCTTTGATTTTATGAATATTTTCTTGTTTTCTGCCACTGGCAGCTCTAGAATATGCAGGATGTTCACTGCCACAATTCAAGCAGAATTGATGATAGAAACTGATACAATACTATTACACTTCTTTTTTTTTTTTAAATCAAACTGTTAAAGCATAACCAGCAAGCCAATTATTGAAGACTTTTGTTAAGTAGTGGGATCTGTACCTTCTACTTGATGAAACAATGAAATAAAATTTTGAATACCATTGGATTCAATGTATTTCTCTATGTAAAATCTTAAATATCATGTAATATCCAATATTACATAAGTTTTTATCAATAGGATTTAAAAAGGTTATTACATTTTCAATGTAATATCCAGTCAGGCAATAATGAAAACAATTTTATACATGACTTTATAAGATAATACTTCACATGATAAGATATTCACCTGAAAATATTATTTTATCCTATAATTAAAGTAAAAGAATTTTGTTAATGAAATTACTTGAACAGTATACATTAATCAAAAGTCCAAATTTGGTATATAATTTTTAATGAAAATGCATTAAAAGTAATATACCAAATTAAGAATCTAAAATTACCATTTTTTTGACTTCCCTTTCCCAGGCTTCTTTGATTTGCTTCCGAACTTTCTCATGCTCATTTCTTCTGATGGTCAATGGCTAAAATAAGAGGTAAAGATAATAATAAAAATAAAAACAAAATTAAGCTTGATATCTGTAAATGTGTGTGTGCTGTAATAGTTTTTATCATTACTATATATATATATATATATATATATATACACCGCAATTAGATAAGTTAGTGTAAGTGCCCTCCATGGTTTGAAAATCGATGCAGCCTCAAGCCAACTGTACCCCTGGAATACATGAAACAACATATATAATACTAAGATAATTAATATAATAAGCCTTACGTGGGAAAGGTATTTTGCAAGGGACTTTGTTGAGGACTAAACCCCTACAATATATATATATATTTTTTTTTGAATAATGGCTTAAAAGTTAAACATAAAATAAGATAATAAATAAATATAAATATAAAGCTGTCTTTAGAGGCAGCAAAAAGCACATCCTCCACATGAAGCCCAGATATATCCGATAATTCAAAATAAAAATAAAAACATAAGCCAGAAATTAACATAAAAATAACGTAAAATAAAATAACATAAAAACAACGGGGAAGGGAAAGTAAAAGTACTAAGATATAAGCAGTAGCCGATTGTCCCCATATAATTTAGCAATTTTAATCCAATTAATAAAACCAATGTCAAATTTAAAATAATGCCAATTATAATATGATTTAGCGGTACCCTCCTTGAAGGTACCAGATCCGAAAAACGTGAAATATCACCAAAACAGAGGTTAAAATAACTACCTAAATGAAAAAAAATAAAATATAAAAATAATAGACTGACCATTATGCCCCATATCGACAGAGGACCACGAGGCCAATAATGGTCATGGAATCGCTGCATTTCAATCGCCATACAAATCGTCGCAAAAGCAAAAAGAATGAAGAACCAAACCACCCATTCCTCCTCTGATCGATCCACCAATGCAGAGGATTTACATGGCAGTGATCCTTATGCAGTGAGAAATAATATAAAATAAGCACTCTAGATCAGAGCCACACCACTGACATAATGTAAGCTTAACCAGCTTATATAAAGGAAAGAAAGGAATAGATGGCGGCACAGGCACTGCTTATTTAGCATATCAACCCACTACTACCATTAATTTATATTTGAATAATGGCTTAAAAGTTAAACATAAAATAAGATAATAAATAAATATAAATATAAAGCTGTTTTTTGGATCTGGTACCTTCAAGGGGGGGTACTGCTAAATCATATTATAATTGGCATTATTTTAAATTTGACATTGGTTTTATTAATTGGATTAAAATTGCTAAATTATATGGAGACAATCGGCTACTGCTTATATCTTAGTACCTTTACTTTCCGTTCCCTGTTTGTTTTTATGTTATTTTATTTTACGTTATTTTTATGTTAATTTCGCTCTACATTTTTAGCCATACTACTGGCTTATGTTTTTATTTTTATTTTGAATTATCGGATATATATATATATATATATATATAATGAAAATTGTTATTACTGTATCATTATCAGTCTAATCCCACAAAAAAATACTTACTGAATTACTTTCTCTAATCCCTTAGAAAAGGTAACACAATAAGATATAACTGGTACTCTTAAATGGATGACTTAGAGTTGCAGGAAAAGAAAATGGGAAAATAAAAAAATAGAAAAAATGGAAACAGAAAAACAGTTTCTCAAAAATTTATGAAATTTATTCCTTTATTATTTATTAAATTTAATAATAATAAAATAAAAAATACATTTATTACGTAAAAACCATTTACTATGTGGATGAATTCACTGAAAACTGACCACCCAACAAAACAATCAAATATATATATGTGACTATTTTTTCAATTCATTAATGACTCAGATAAGCAGGCATCTCAAAAAATTTGCAATAATTCAAACTTTTCATAGTACTTCAATTAACTAGTGGCATAAGGAAAGCTAATAACTGTACTAAAACTAATTATATTTTATCATACTCTATGATCTTAATGATCTTGCAGAACAGTTACTGCAAATAGAATTTCATTGTATTTTATTTAATATTTTAAATTAATTATATCAGTAAGAAAAAAACTTAAATTTCAGACCGAATTGATTTAATTTTTTACATCACTGCAGCATGATAATATACCCATTTAAAATTTGCATAGTCTGGGATATACCATCCAAGTCTTTTCACTCCCATTTCCAATAATTCTGTAAATCCTTAATGTGCTTCCATTTCAAATATGAAAAACAGAGATTTATGTTTTTCATATTTGGTCACTGAGTATATATGTAGATATGTACATTTTAAAGGTTGATTTAAACAATATGTTCATTTAATGTACAAATATGTTTGTTTTGAAAATAAGAGCAAATCGCAACTACTGATCTTAGTTGACCAATTTGGTTTTACAAAAGTCAAAATTGAAGTATTTTGGTGGAATTCAGATCCAGAATTTCAAAAACTAAAACAAGTAATATACAAATAGGTGCAGAGGATATGGTTGCATCAAAAAAAAAAAAAAAAGTAACAACAGGTTTTATTTAAAAAATATTTAATAATAATTTGTGAATGTTTTTTACAATTATTTTTAAAATTCCAATTTGATTTTTGGCAATAATTTTACTCTAATGTTGGGCAATGAACTCCATATAAGAAAATAATATTTTAAAGCATTTATGTGCAAAATTTTCATTTTTATTAAAGTTCAAAATTCTATAATTAAAAAAAAAAAAAAAAAATTCCACAGATATATGAAAATTCACTAGGAGAGACCCCCATCCATGTGCAGCAAAACCCACCAAATGAAGATGTTAAACAAATTCTGTAAATACAATAAAACCAACTTGCAATAAACTTTAAGGAGATTAGTGAAAACTCTATTCTTTTGATAAACACATCATAAAAGTACTTCAACATAAAAGTAAATTCAGATAAAATACAGTATAGTAGTATCTAAAAAAATTGATAGCAAAACATAAACAAATGTGTGTGTGTGTGTGTGGTATGGTTGTTTATTGGTACATTAGCTGCTATGGCTATAGTGCACCTATTCATAGTTATATCAGAAAATAATTAAGAACATAGCAGTTCAAATTCATTGTAGTTCTGAAACCTATTCATAAAAGATTATACACTCCAATTTGTTTCAAAAAGCAAAAACATTCCTTAATATTTGCCTCCTCTCCTATGATATGATGTAATGTCAACGGTTCTTGAAGATTAGCCAGATTTTGAAGTGTTGAAGTATGATGTGGTTGATAGTGTGGACAGTCAATCAAAATATGTTTGACTGTTTGATGTTCAGAGCAGTGTGAACACTGAGGAGGATCATCGCTGGTGAGTAAATGGAAGCGAGTCAGATGGGTATGCCCTATTCTAATCCGTGCAAGTACCACTTCTCGCTGAACTGTCTGAGTGCCATAATTTTGGGTCCTGTTTCAATTGGAAAAGTTTTAAACAAAATGTGTATGTCAAATAAACATAACTGAAATACAAGTATTTAAATTTGCCTATTTTTTTAATTAGCCACAGAGATGCAAATGTTTGACATTCAAAAAGCTGGAGATAGGCATTTGTAAGCAAAAGGAAAACAGGAGGCTTTTGGGTCAAAGCTGGTGAAAAGAGGAGGTTTTTTTTGCAAAAAGCAGGAATGTTTCTTTAAAAATATTAGAAGAAAAAGTGATTTTTCAGAATAAACTGGGTTTTTTTTGGTCCACACTGCACAAGAAATTAAAGTTCAGTGGCAAAATGCATACTTTATATTAAAATGCAGCCATAGGATTGCTTGGCAGTACACAAAATGCTTTTAAACATTAGCTTACCTAATATTTTTCTGTCTATGGATTTCTGATTGCTCTATTAGGCATCAACTGATTTTGATTGCTTCAAGAAAAATACTGTTGCACTTTGCCTCTTCATAAATGTTGAGTCAAAGTTTTGTTTCTAAAAGTGGTGCTGCTGTTCAGACTTAGAACAGCAGCACCACTGTCAAGAGCATTTCCAAAGCTTCAATGGAAAGAAAATTGAATCCAGTTTTTTTTTTTTCCAAAGCTGGTTAAATATTCTCTAAAAATGAGAACTGCTATAAGGAATTATTAAAATGCAAAGAATAAATTGGGATAATTTGTTTTATTTCAAGGGCACTTATCTATTTCTCAACCCATTTTACCTCAATTCTTTCTTCACTCATAACAGCATTTGGTAGGTTTTCACACTGAAACAGACAGAACAGATGTTGCAAAACATCTATTGATTTATTGATTTTTTTATTTTAATGACACCAAATTGTTCACAACTTGTTGATATTACCGGTCAGAGACTTAGTAATTTCGAATCTCCTCTTTTTGATCTTCTCTGGCATAAAATCTCTCTACCACATTCTGTCAAATTCATTTGTTGCCTGTATCATTCTCCCAACTCCACTAATCACTTGGAACTCCTTGACCTCCTCTCTTTGAAAGATGACTTTCTCCAGTCCAACTTTCCTAACAGTGAGGTAATTTTCCTTGGTGATATTAATGTTCACAACTCCACTGGGCTTCCATTTTCCAGTCATACAGACCCAGCTGGTCAATAAGCTTAGGCTTTTGCAATTACTAATGACACAGAGCATTCATTCACCTACAAGAATACCAGACAATTCTAATCACACACTTAATCTTTTTTCTAACGAGCAACCCTTCTAAGTACATGATTGAGGTAAGTGGTCCTCTTGGCATCTTAGATCACAACTTGGTGATGAGCTCTTCTCCAATGGAGCCTTTCTCTTGTGGCCATTCTCAACCTCATATTGTTTGGCATTACAAGAATGCAAAACAGGATGATGTGCAAGATTTCTTTTCTTGTTTTCTCTGGTTGGATTACGGTTTTTCAAATCGTCTGATGTCAAGATTTGCTCTGATCATGTTAATGAAATTATTCTTGTAGGGATAACATCCTTTGTTCCACACTCCAATTTAAAATCTCACAGTTTATCTAACCCTTTGTTTTCCAATAAATGAGCTAAGGCTGTTCAAAGTAAGATTGTTTCATATCACAATCAGCTTGTATCCAAATCTCCAGGTTCATTTTCTGCCTATACCAAAGCTTGCAACAATTGTAAAGCAGTTATTAATCAGTCGAAACTAGATTTTGAACAGGTTAAAGGTAGAAAACTTGTTTCTTGTCCAAATGGTAGTTGAGCATTCAGGTCTCTTGCAAAAGCTATTGGCCATAACTTTGACCAACTCTATTCCCACCTCTGTCAAAACCAGATGGCTCTATTGCCACTTTAGCCAAAGATAAAGCTGACCTGCTAGCATCCTACTTTTCTTTTAACTTGTGTATTGACAATTCTGGTAAACCATCTCCTACCATTCCCAGCACTCTCTCACTCTGCTAGCATCCCATTTCTCTTCCAACTCATGTATTAATGATCTTGGTAAAACACCTCCCACCATTTCCAACACGCTCCATTCAATGCCTCCTGTGGTCTTCCGTCAAAAGGATGTCAGAAGGATTTTGATGAATCTCAATGTAAGAAAGCTCCAGGTCCTGATGGTATTTCCCACTTCTTCTCAAAACTTGTGCTCCTCAACTTACTCCTGTTCTTTGCTGCCCTTTTTTGCTTTCTTGTTCCAAAGGTGTTTTTCCTTCTGCTTGGAAATTTGCTCATATCCAGCAAGTTCCTAAAAAGGGTGACAAGTCCCTCATATCCAATTATCGTCCCATTGCAATTACTTCTACTCTTTCTAAAGTAATGGAGAAATCAATTAACCGCCAACTCTTAAACTACCTAGAAACTTTCCATCTGATTAATGATCGCTAGTATGGATTCCATCAGTGTTGATCCACTGGTGATATTCTGGCTTATGTTACCCATTTATGGACAAATTCAATGGAAAAGTTTGGTGAAACATAAGCAGTTGCTCTTGACATCTCAGAGGCTTTTGATCATGTTTGGCATAAAGGTCTTCTAAACAAGCTTCCATCTTATGGTTTGCCAACTGTTTTTTGTAACTGGTTATCCAGTTTTCTCTATGATCACTCACTGAGGGTGATGGTAGATGGCTCTCTGTCTTCTAACTTCTCCACTAATGCTAGTGTCCCCCAAGTTCTTTCCTCCACTCTTTTCCTCTTGTATGTTAATGACCTTCTTCCACTGACTGGAAATCCTATCCACAGTTTTGCTGATGACAGCACATTGCATTCCACTTTCCATTTTGAAAAGTGGAATTTTTGCTCAATCAGCTTCAACTTCTTGAATATCCACTACCAATTCCTTAAATGCTGATCTCCAGGTAATTCTCTAGTGGGACAAAGACAACTTAGTTGATTTCAATCATTCTAAAACTCAGTTTTTCTTATATCTCGCAAAAAGGATTCTTCTGCTCCTATTCTTATCTTTGGTGACACTCTGATTTCTAGGCAAAATGATATATCTCTTTTGGGGATTACCCTGACTTCTAATCTCTCTTGGCAGAAGCACATTACAAATATTGCTTCCTCTGTATCTAAAAAACTTGGCTTTCTCTTTCGCTCTTGTCGTTACTTTTCTTCCAAACAGCTGTTCACTCTGTACAAATCGCAAATTCGTCATACCATGGAATATTGTTCCCACATCTGGGGCGGTGCCCCCAAAACCTTTCTCAGGCTTCTAGATTCCATTCAGAAGAGGGCAGTTAGGTTAATTAATGACTCCTCTCTAACAGTCTCTCCACTCTCTGTCTCATAGACGTACTGTTTCTGCTGCATGCCTTTTCTACAGATACTTCCATGGGCACTGTTCTTCTGAATTGCCTTCTATAATTCCTGCTCTCTCTTTCAAAACAATTCGAAAACATGCTGCCACCAGCCAAAATTCATTTACTGTCCAATTTCAAACTCACAGAACCTGTGGTTTCCATCAAAGGGATGTCAGAAGGATTTTGAATAATCTTGATGTTAAGAATCCATCAGGCCCTGATGGTATTTCTCCACTGGTGCTCAAAACCTGTGCTCCTGAGTTTACTCCTGCTCTGTGTCACTGTTCATCACTTTCTTATTCCACAGGTGTTTTCTCTTCTGTTTGGAAATTTGCTCATATCCAGCCAGTCCTAAAAAGGGTGACAAATCCTTCCCATCCAATTATTGTCCCATTGCAATTACTTCTACTCTTTCTAAAGTAATGGAGAAATCAATTAATCGGCAAATCAAACTATCTAGGATTCTTCCACCAGATCAATGATTGCCAGTATGGAATCTATCAATCTATCACATCAATCTTCTGGCTCATGTTTTTCTCGTCTATGGACAAATTCAATGGGTTCAAGAGCAACTGCTTGAGTTTCATGAAACTTAAGAAGTTGCTTTTGACATTTCAAAGGCTAAAAAATATCTTCTTAATAAGTTTCCATATTATGACTTGCCAGCTGTTTTTTGGTAATTGGGAATTAAGTTTTCTCTCTGACTGTTCACTGTGGGTAATGGTAGTTGGACCTCTGTATTCTGACTTTTCCACTAATACAGTTGTTCCCCAAGGTTCAGTTTTTTCTCCCACTCTTTTCTCTTGAATATCAATGACCTTCTTCCTTTGACCAGAAATCTTATCCACAGTTTTGTTGATGATAGCACAATTTATTCCACCTTCCAGTTTGAGAAACCTTGCCCTGCACAAACAGCTTCAACTTCTCAAATATCTACTAGCAATTCCTTAATGGCTGATCTCCAAGTAATTCTCCAGTGGGGAAAAGATAACTTAGTTGATTTCAATCCTTCTAAAACTAAGTTCTGGCTTATATCTTGCAAAAAGGATTCTTCTGATTCTATGATCTTTGATGGCACTCTGATTTCCAGACAAGATCATATTTCTCTATTGGGGATAACCTGACTTCTAATCTCTCTTGGCATAAAACAGTAGCCATTGTCAATCCACTGCAGGATGGAAGCCTCCTCAACAATTCATGTTGAGGGAAATGGACCATAATCTGTCATGCTGGTCCAGTGGGGGTTGGCAGATCAACTGTATTTAGCAGTCAGGGGCTTGAACTCTGGTCTACTCAAAGAATGTGTGTTACTACATGCCTGCCCCTGACCACTTGGGTATGGAGGCATAAACACATCACAAATATTGCTTCCTCTGCATCTAAAAAACTTGCTTTTCTCTTTCGCTCCCAGTGTTACTTTTTTTCCAAACAGCTGTTTACTCTATACAAACTGAAAATCCTGCCCAACCATGTAATATTATTCCCACAACTGTGGTGGTGCCCCCCCCAAACCTCTCGAAGGCTTCCAGATTCCTTTAAAAAGAGGGCAGTAAGGTTAATTGTTCTTCTGAATTGGCTTCTATAATTCCCTCCCCACTCTCTTTTCAAAACCAGTCCAAACATGTTCCACAACCAGTCCATATCTTTTTACTGTCCAACTTAAAACTCACAGAACTAATTTTTCTTCTTCCTCATTCATTACTTCAACTTCCATTTTCAGGAACAATCTCCCTTTCCTGAAAAAAAGATGTATTTCCTGAAAAATTACAATCTACAGAAATCCAAGTCTAATGTCAACAAGCATCTGCTTTCATCTTCTCAACCTTAAACCCATGCATGGTACTAAGTACTATAGGTTCTAAAACCTCTCATACTTGGGGGTTTCATAAAAAAAAATAAAATAAAATTTGAAACTGATGCACTGCAAATTGATGAAATTTGTGCCACCTCAACATTTATAAGAATATCATTTTTCATTTCTTTGCTACCTCGGCATTTATAAGAACATCATTTTCATAAAAACTTGCAACATGTACTTACATGAAGCTACAAAGTATTTCCTCATGGAGCAAAAGAACAGAATCTTCTCCTTTTTTTTTTAGACTCTCCATGACCATGATCTTCAGTAGAAATGCCTATGACTAAGTCAGAATTATCCATCTGGTTTAGTGTGCTATGGTAATCAATTTCATAAATGGAAGTGAAAGATTTGAGAACTGCCGATAAAATAAACTTGCACATAATATTCTTCAACGTATCTAGGAAGTAATGATCCCAGTACTTCCTAGACACGTTGAAGAATCTACAAAGTAATGATTCCAGTATGGATGTGAGATACATTCAACTGAAGACATATACTCAGATTTTCAAATATTTGGCATGAGGTTTAAAAACCAAATTGTTTTATTCAAAAAAGAAAAGAGAAATGTGAACACATTTTGTGTACCGGTGAGGAAAACACTGCCTATAATTATCAGCTTGCTTGGCCTGTTTAGGATCTTCTACCAGAAGCTTTGCAATTCAGAAGTTCTTTTTTTCTTGAATTCATCATTTGTCTTCTTTCAACAAGAGCTGGTGTCACTCCCTAGTGACTGCTTGTCATATTCTTCAATCTGGTAATGCTGAAAAGCACTCATACTGCTTTTCTCACCACTTCTTTAAACAGGTCAATAATTGCCACTCTTCTACCAGTCCAGTTACATGTTTAATCAAAAACAGCTGATGTGCACCAACATGTTAAAAAATCTTTTATACTTCAATAGTATGCACCAGTTGTTGTTATTTGGTTTTTAGGAGCATTAGCAACTAAGGCCATATTGCTCTGGGGATATGTGCTGGTCATTCCCTGACCTTTCCCATCCTCCATATTTGGTGGTCATGGGCTCAAACCCTGGTCTAATCAAAAGTATGTGCTGTGCACCACTGCTCCTGCCCAACTGGGTGTGTGCACCAGTTGAAACTGTTTAAATTCAAGATATGAGATTAGATCCCAGCAATGCTGATCATGGGGACCAGGACCAAATGTTTATTAAGGTAAGCAAAGTACACTTTGCTTACTGAAGAATTTACTAAAAGTCTATTAGCAAACTGCTTTCTGATTATGCACCCATTGATAGTGTTCTATATAGCGATCATGTGTCACTGACTACATTTACTATTCAGTCCTTCAATGGCAGTTTTCATTTCTTACTTTCCCTAATCTAATTTATGTTAATGAAACTATTAACCTTTATATTAATAAATAATTAATAAAATAATTTAATGGCATCACTATATTTCACAAAAGAATCAAGGGCCATTGATTGAAATTTGTTGTGCCAGCAGTGACACTGTCAACAGACTTGACCACATACAAAAAAAGCCAGCAAGCAATACAACATGCATGATCATCTCTGAGCAAACATGATAATTTTTTATTCCAATAAAGACAAAGCAGCCTGATATAGTAGATATTAATGATAATTAAGCAGCTATTCTGACAAAATAAACATGGTTGACATTAAGTTTAGGTGCATTCCATTAAGCGGAATGCACTTGTTTTTTGTTTTGTTTTTTTTGCATAATAAATCAAGTTTCTGAAGGGATCTGAAAATAAACTGTTCAGGAAATATAGAATAAAAAAAAGTATTGATTTAAATTCTTCTAAAATCAAAAATAAATGAATAAACAGCTGGTACCCATTAAATGAAATATCCTATATATATATATATATATATATATATATATATATATATATATATATATGTTTATTTTGTCATCATGTAATAAAAATTTAAAAAAAAAAACAAAAAAAACAGAAACTCTGAATTACTTCTTAATTAGATCTGAATGCACTAATTTAATTCAATCTTTCTTGTATGTATAAACATAATATCTAAAAAAACAACAAAAGAGAACTATATGATAAGTATTATTATAATAATTAGCCATATGGTGCAAGGAAACCTGAGGCTTATGCTGCACCGGCCAAAAAAAAATTTCTGAGTTACTCTGAGAGTGAGAGAGAGAGAGAAAAGTAGAAAAAGGAATCACCAAGAAAGAGAAGAATGATGATATCCAGCTCAGGACCCTGGGTGTGCCAAGCCCATACTCACTAGATATGAGCCCCTGGGGTTAACTATATTTCATATAGCTAAAATTTCAAAAGTTAGAGTATGTGGTACAAAAAAGGTTTGAGCTGCGTCATTTCAAACAGTTTAAGGCACACAAATTAAATTACTAACTTGAACTATGTATTGTCAAGCTGTGAAATAATTTGAAAGATCTGAAACATAATTCTGCTTACTTCAATGAATTTGTGACTCTGCAACAAACTACATGTTGCTAAGTTGGTCTGTGCATTTTCCATATCTTGTTCTAAAGCTGTACAGTAGACAGACTGGAATGGAAGGAAACTCTAAAAACATAAAACCATTAAAATTTAACAGAGAATTAAACACTTAAATCTTGATTACATAATATCAAGCATCCTATGAGTGCATTTCTTCATGAAGAATCTTCAGTTCCATGCAATGAAATCTAAAATTTTCATGAGGATATACACTGAGTACATATGATATTCAAAGTAAAAGTTAAACACCACCATGATCAATAAAATCCTAAAATTGGTTTTCTGGCTAGTTGAATGGTAAGATTCCAGTAGGTATTAATCTTTCTTGTCTTAATTTCATTAATTTTAGAATTATTAACTTGCTTCATGGCCTGAATATAACATGAACCTAAACTTAATTAGATTCGATGTAACATCCTTTCTGCAATGCATTATACAGATGAACAGGGTTCATGGGCATATTAGTAAATGTTAGTGTTAAGGACACAAATTTTAAAATTAAAATTGGGTTTCTTTTTCAGTGTAAAAATAACAAACTAATCCCCAAAATTCTCCTACTGAGAGATATGTTTTAAAAAAATCATACCTTATGAAGATAATAAGGAAGCAAGTTTACATATTATCAGCCAAAAAAAAAAAAAAAAAAAAACATACTCACTTCATTTGTCTATCCCTGCTAATATTTAGTTTAATTCTTCCTTAAATTTATTCAAACTACCAACTTCCACAACAACAGATGAAAGTTCTCCAACAATCAATCACTCTCTGGCTGAAAGCAAATTTTCCACAACTATTCTATAGCCATCCTTTAACAATTTAAATTTATTATTTTATTAGTAGCAGTAGTGGCAAATCGTGCTTTAAAGAAAGCCAGCTTATATAGTATCAACTAAAATAAAAAAAAAAAAAGCCAACCTTTCCCATTTCACCTGCCCATCCTTCTGGAAAGTTCATCTAGTCTTTCCTGGAATTTATTCAAATTACCCTCCAAAACAACAGATGGAAGTTTGTTCCAACAATCAACCATCCTCTAGCTGACAGCAGATTTACATTCATCTGACCTGCAACTATCCTTCCTAAATTTGAATTTGTGTTCATGTGTGTGTGGTCTGAGTAAAAGGAAGAATTCCATTAGCACTGAGTTTACTCAATCCATTCATGGCTTTAAACACTCAATCAGATCTCCTCAGGTTCCTAGTCTTCAGAAAATATAATTTGCAAAACTGAAGCCTTTCTTGGTAGAAGCACCCTTTTGGTGAGGGAAGAAAAAGGGTGTTCAATTAATAGCCACTCTCTGTCTTCTGCCACTCAACCAATCCTTTATCCATTATAGCAACTTTCTCTCAATACGACACTGCTCCAATTTGTATAGCAGTCTTTTATATGCAACAGTATTAAACAGTTTTATGAAATCTAAGTATATGATGTTAGAATTATCTTTTGCATTCAGTTCCTTTGTTGCTGTATCATAATATCCAATCAGATTGGTCAAATCAGACACAATTTGTCCCTTAACAAATCCATGCAATGACTGCAGTATAACAGAAATCCTGTGCAGATGGTCATGCATTTCTTTAACTAGTGACTTCATTATTTTCCCAAGAACAGAAGTCAAGATAACAGATGTAATTAGTCAAATCTCCCTTTGATCTCCTTTGTGAATTGGGGATACATTTGCACATCTTTAGTGCACAGGGACTTCCCCTGACTCCATGAATGCTCTCATCATCATGGCTGAAGGTTTGCTGCCTCCTTTAATAAAACTGGATAGATCCCACCCCCTTTGCTTTTACATTTAGTTTCAATAATTTCTCCCTTACTTTTCTCTCAGTTATCACAAAATCATTCAGTTCTGCTCCAGAATTTAACTCACCTCTGACATCCCCCATCGTCCCCCAATACCATCCTCAATTTTATTTTATTCATTATGCATGTTCTTGTAATCACTGTCTTTCAACACTAGGTGGATGTTGTCTGGGCTTTTATCATACTCTGGCTGAGTTAGTTGGTCATAGGTGAAGATAGCATGGTAAGAAATTTACAGATATGATATATATTGTTAGTATATAAACTTCTGCTATAGAAACTCCTAATAAGAAAGTGTATGAAAATGTTTATCTTAATCCATTCTCATACTTCATTTTAAATAGAGATAGTATATTTTTTGTAATGCTACAAAATATTTGTGATGATGATGAATCTCTTAATATTTTATCAAGTTAAATGTGTACTACAATTATGAAGATTTGTAATGGAGTAACTTTCAAATTAAAATTTTGCTGAATACAAACTGTCATTTTAAGGGCATATTTCCCTTAGAGTGTCATCCAAAAAAGTGGTCACAATAGGTGGCCAATATATGCAAAAAAAAAAAAAAAAATATATATATATATATATATATATAATGAAAGTAAAGAAGTCATTCTATGTCAGGAAATTAATTAATATTATGTCTCCTAAAAAACAAATAACACACACAAATACAAAAACTAAATATTACTCTGGAGTTCTGCACTTCATTGCATTGTATCCTTCTGCTTCAGACTCTGCAAATTGCATTACGACAGGATGCTATATTGTAATTTCCTTAATTGAATCAAACTATGTGATACAAGCTATCAAATGTTCAGCTACTGTTATTCAAATGATATTCATATAAACTTGAAGAACACATTTTATTTTATGTGATATCAGATCTTACTACATCATGCATTCCTTTCTCAATGGCAGATAACTTGACAATTTAGCATGACACTTACCTCAGTATGTGATGCTCTTGAGCAACTGTTTAAAATGTGATGCTCCTGAGCATCACATTTTATTTTGGTTTATTTGATTTAGGTTTTATTGGTGCATTAGCAACT
Organism: Mastigoproctus giganteus; assembly: GCF_048544385.1. NCBI lineage: Eukaryota > Metazoa > Arthropoda > Arachnida > Uropygi > Thelyphonidae > Mastigoproctus > Mastigoproctus giganteus. Next base: position 139,035,913 of record NC_143585.1, on the reverse strand, counting down.
GGCTATAATGCACTAAAACCAGGTCTATATGTTTCTTGCCTCTCATACAAGGTTTTATTGGTGCATTAGCAACTGGCTATAATGCACTAAAACCAGGTCTATATGTTTCTTGCCTCTCATACAAGGGATATATATTTTTGATGCATACATATATATATATTTTTATTGATAATTTGAAACTTTACATGCAAAAATTTTTTGTTTTAGGTCACTGAAGTCAGAGCTTGTATAACTGGAAAAAATTAAACATTGAGCCATAATAAAATATATTACAAAAAGGGCATTATCAAGCAAGAAATTAATAAAGACATCCAGGTCCCGATGGTATTTCTCCACTTGTTCTCAAAACCTGTGCTCCTGAACTTACTCCTATTCTTTTCTGCCTTTTTTCACTTTCTTATTCGAAAGGTGTTTTTCCTTCTGCTTGGAAATTTGCTCATATCCAGCCAGTTCCTGAAAAGGGTGACAAATCCCTCCCATCCAATTATCGTCCCATTGCAATTACTTCTACTCTTTCTAAAGTAATGGAGAAATCAATTAACCGCCAAATCTTAAACTACCTAGAAACCTTCTGTCTGATTAATGATTGCCAGTATGGATTCCGTCAGTGTTGATCCACTGGTGATATTCTGGCTTATGTTACCCATTTATGGACTAATTCAATGGAAAGGTTCGGTGAAACACAAGTAGTTGCTCTTGACATCTCAAAGGCTTTTGATCATGTTTGGCATAAAGGCCTAAGATGGAAGCTTGTTTATACAAGCTTCCATCTTAGGTTTGCCAACTGTTTTTAGTAATTGGTTATCCATCCAGTTTTCTCTCTGATCACTCACTGAGGGTGATGGTAGATGGCTCTCTGTCTTCTAACTTCTCCACTAATGCTGGTGTCCCCCAAGATTCAGTTCTTTCCCCCACTCTTTTCCTCTTGTATATTAATGACCTTCTTCCATTGACTGGAAATCCTATCCATAGTTTTGCTGATGATAGCACATTGCATTCAACTTTCCATTTTGAGAAACCTTGTCCTGCTCTATCAGCTTCAACTTCTCGAAAATCTGCTACCAATTCCTTAAATGCCGATCTTCAGGTAATTCTCCAGTGGGGCAAAGACAACTTAGTTGATTTCAACCCTTCTAAAACTCAGTCTTGTCTTATATCTCACAAAAAGGATTCTTCTGCTCCTATGCTTATCTTTAGTGACACTCCAATTTCCATGCAAAATGATATATCTCTTTTGGGGATTACCCTGACTTCTAATCTCTCTTGGCACAAGCACATTACAAATATTGCTTCCTCTGCATCTAAAAAACTTTGTTTTCTCTTTCGCTCTTGGTGTTACTTTTCTTCCAAACAGCTGCTCACTCTGTATAAATCGCAAATCCACCCTGCCATGGAATATTGTTCCCACATCTGGGGTAGTGCTCCCAAAACCTCTCTCAGGCTTCTCGATTCCTTTCAGAAGAGGGCAGTTAGGTTAATTAATGATTCATCTTTAACAAAGTCTCTCCACTTGCTGTCTCATAGATGTACTGTTTCTGCTGCATGCCTCTTCTACAGATACTTCCATGGGCACTGTTCTTCTGAATTGGCTTCTATAATTCCTGCTCTCTCTCTTTCAAAACAGTCCGAACATGTGCTGCCACCAGCCAACATCCATTTACTGTCCAACTCCAAACTCACAGAACCTACTTTTCATCTTCCTCATTTATTCATTCAACTGCCGTTTTCTGGAACAACCTTTCTTCATACGTATTTCCTGAAAATTACAGTCTACAGAAGTTCAAGTCCAATGTCAACAAATATCTCCTTTCGTCTTCTAAACCTCCAACCCAAGCACAGTACTAAGTACTATAGGTTTACATAAAAAAAAAAAAAAAAAAAAACCTATCAAAAAGCGAATTTAAATGTGACAGAATCAGCTTTGAAGATGAATAGGGGCACTGGGCAAACTGCTTCTGAGAGTCCAGGAGATGTGGTAGCATATCTTATACCGATATCAGGAATACGAGGATCTCCAGCTGCAATTGGTGGAAGCTGCTCCTAGTCTAGATTGTCTGAGTGAAAGAGAAAAGACACTGCTGGGCTAGACAAAGGAAGCCTTTTGGACATTGCACTGCAGCATTTGAACAGGAAATTTTTCATAGAAGAAAGATATTATTAGAATATGAGGAAGAAATAATAAGGCAGAATTAAACAGCTCTCAGAGTGGAACTATTGTAGGAAGCAAGGATATGTGATAAACCATTCTGGAAAATGGCGAGTCTCTTTTATTAGAAATAGTAGAGGCTACATTCAGGCATCTCAAGTGAATGGGTGTAAAACAGCCTATCAAATGAATTAGGTATGACAAAAGTTTCTGCACAATGGTTTCCCCGCCTTTTGACACTTGATCAAAAATGTCTTCAATTAAAAACTTCAAAGCAACATTTTGCTCATTATCAAGCAGATCCTGAAAACTTTCTGGTCAGATATGAAACTATGCATGAAACGTGGTTTTATGCATACCAACCATTCACTACCAACCAGAATACCATTCACTACCAACCAGAATCAAAACATGCTAATTCACCACCTCTGAAGAAGGCCAAATCAGTCTTACTGGCAGGCAAGGTCATAGCATCTGTCTTCCAGGATTCAAAATTGATAATATGGTAATGTTAATCTTTTTATGTTCAATTTTAGTTAAGGCTAAATATGTCATGGTTCCTAAACAAAACATAAACTAAATAAACTATATATGTATATGTATATATATAGCTGACCGGGCTAGCCGGGTGGGTAAAGTGCCTGCCTGGCAATCTAAAGGTCGCAGGTTCGATTCCCGCCTCGGGCTTGGATCAAAGTACTGTAAAAACTTTGGGAGGTGCATTATGGCCACAGAAGCCTATGCGCCAACAACTACCAAAAAAAAAAATAAATAAATAAAAAATAATAAAAAATATGTATATATAGTTTGTTTAGTTTATTTTTCTTTGCACAAAAGCAGTTTAATTTTGTAATGGGATAATAATAATAATAATAATAATAATAATAATAATGAGAAAGCACAATATCTATACACCCCATGATTCCCTTATGATTCCCTTATAGTATCCACAGGAAACTTGAAACACTCAATTCTAGTTAACCTAGAATTGAGTGTTTCAAGTTTCCTGTGGATACTGTTACTGTTTGGAAATCCTACTGTAGTACAGAGTGTGAATGGTGTTATGAGAGACACAGCAGTACATTATAAGGAATGGATAAGCCCATAACATTGCAAATTGTGGTACTGAAAATCCAGCTGCACTTAATAAGTAATAAATTCAATATCTATGCAGCCACAATAAATTTGTAAACTTTCTTGTCTTAGACATCTCGACAATAAACAAAAATGAATTTATTTTTCTTATGTTATTATGCAATAATTTCATGCTATGATTTGCCAACTATGTTTCAATCGGAAATTTCTAATAAGTAGTTTTAGTACTTAATGTTGCTATTTAAAATATGCTTGTAAAAAATAAATGAAAATATAAATGAGAATTAATAAAGAGGATACATATATACCGAAGAGCCAAAACATTATGACCAGCAAGTCATTATGCAAATCGAAGCAACTGCAAGTGAGGTACGGCGCGTGCACGGGTCAGGACAGGATATAAAAAAATGCCTGATACTGAGCTCCGTTAATCAGTGTTACTCTTGTTCTTCAGATGGAAAAGGTAGTGGACTTAAGCGAGTTTGACAAAGGCCAAATTGTAATGGCCAGACAACTGGGTTAGAGCATATCCGAAACAGCATGGCTGGTGGGGTGCTCATGGTCAGCTGTGGTTAGTACCTACCGAAAGTGGTCTGAGGAGGGGGAACCCACGAACCGCCGGCAAGGTTCGTGGGTTTCGACGACCACTGCTCATTGATGCTTGAGGTGAGCAAAGGCTCTCCTGGATGGTACGTGGCAACAGAAGAGTGACTGTGGCACAACTCGCGGGTAATTGGAATGCTGGTGACAGGAGTAATGTGTCACAATACACAGTACATATCGAACCCTGATGAAAATGGGGCTGCATGGCCGCAGGCCACTCCGAGTGCCCATGCTAACTGGTGACAGCGCCTACAATGGGCACACAAGCATCAAAACTGGACCTTGAGTGATTGGAAGAAGGTCGTCTGATCTGATGAATCACATTTCCTGTTGCACCATGTGGATGGCTGGGTATGTGTGCGTCGTTTACCTGGAAAAGTGATGGCACTTGGATGCACTGCAGGACGAAAACAAGCTGGTGGTGGCAGTGTCATGCTGTGGGCAATGTTCTGCTGGGATACCCTGGGTCCAGTCATCCATGTGCTGGGCACTTTGGCCTCTACCACCTACCTAAACATCATTGCTGACCAGGTACACCCTTTCAAGGCAATGGTCTTTCCCTCTGGTGGTGCCATCTTTCAGCAGGATAATGTGCCATACCACACTGCCCCGAGTGTTCAAGACTGGTTTGTGGAACTTGAGGAAGACTTCCAGGTATTGCCCTGCCCTCCAAATTCCTCAGACATCAATCCCATCAAGCATCTGTGGTCTGTGTTGGAACAGCAATGCCGATCTGCAGTGTCTCAACCATGGACCTTACAGGAGTTAAAGGATCTGCTAGTTACGTGTTGGTATCAGATACCACAAGACACATTTAGAAATCTTGCCATGTCTTGCCAGGTATGAGCTGTTTTGGCTGCACATGGAGGACCAACATCATATTAGGTAGGTGGTCATAATGTTTTGGCTGCATGTGGAGGACCAACATCATATTAGGTAGGTGGTCATGTTTTGGCTCATCGGTGTATATACATATAAGTAGGGAATCCAGTAGCAATTTATAAAATTTATCTGGCATACACGTGAAAATGTTATAAATCATCCAATATAAAAAATAGTATAAATGGTCCTCAAGCTCGTTAATTATTTCATTATCACAAATGATCAATTAAAACATGATAATTTCCGATCTAATGAATAGTCAATTTACCTCTTCTTTTAACGTTTGTCTCATTGTTTGTGCCAACTTTATCATGTTACGTGAGTGCTCACCTTCTGAAAAAAGCAAAATACATAGTATTTCAATTTTTATATATCATAATTCATTGTTATAAACTATACTTCATATAAAATTGTGTAATCAATTTACTCAGATAGATAAGCATGCCAAGGTGGATAATGAGAAATCTTTAGCTTAGAGCAAGGAAGAACGAAAATTCTTTGCCACTAGAAGGAAAAAGGATCAACCATATTCATCCGTTTTATGTGAAGAGCAAAAAAAAGCACTAATTATCCAGTACAGATTAACGACAAGCTGAATAACTATATTGCATCTATATTCACATGTGTAGAAGTTTTCAAAGATTGTGTGGGGGGGGGGGATGATATCAAAAGACCAAATAAACTCCTAATGCCAATTAGGAGTTAAATGATTTTATGACAGCTGTAAGAGAGATTGCTGCAGCTAAAAGTAAACAAGGTACCTGAATTGATGGAGTCTATCTATTATATTTAAATAATAAAAAAAAGAAGTATTCAAACTTTTTGATTATAATAGCCAAAAGCTTTCAATCCTTCGATTCAGAGGAAGTTCCTACAGACAACAGATGTGCAAATGCTTCTCCTATTCAAAAAGGGTGGTTCAAAAGTGAAGTGAGTAATTACAAACTGTTACGTTTAACTTTTATGGCAGGGAGAATAATGGAATCAATAATTAAAGAAATAATATATGATCATCTTGACAAGAATGGAGCTATAAAGCAATCACAGCACAGATTTGCTTGACCAATTTTTGCTTTGCTATCATCATATTTATATTTTTTCATTATTTTGAATTTTTCTTCTGAAGTAATCACCTTTCGTTTCTTTTTATCACTGCTACTGTTCCCTTCTTCCTTTTGTCCATAGTTATTGAAGCATCATGTAAGGACAGTAATATAAAATAAACTATGCAATAGAGGGAAACAATAAGCAAACACATGCTCACACTAGGAGAGGTGGAGCCACACTAATCTGGCTGCATCTATCCTATTGTGTTTGACACACTCACACTTGAGGTGCATCACACAAGTGCAGGAAACAGCACTAAATCAAATTTAGACCAGTGTGATCTGAAATATGATGTGAAATTACAAAATGCACTAAATTGAAAACCTCATTAAATGAGGGATTGCTGTACTAAACTAGATAAAATAACTTCAACATAAGCAAAGAACATATGAAACCATGAACCAAGCGTACACCTTTTATAGTGCTTGAGAGAGAGAGAGAGAGAGTGCAGTTGATGATAAGCATCCCAGCCATAATATGAATAGCCAACAGTTCAATGAGTGTGCCTTTCCTTTAACAGCATTCATTTATTGAACACAATTGAATGGTCACAAAATTACATTCCAGCAGCAAATGTGTTAAGGTGAATGGTTTGAAGATCAATCTTACCAAGGCATTACAAGATCTTATCAATCCTATGAGGACAAATACATCATTTCTTGCATCTACATTATCATGGGAAAAACAGATAGGGAGAGAATTCCCAGTTTAAACAGGATATAAATCATAATTAAACAGTCAAAAGTTACTCTCAAGTCATATACGAGGAGTGATCATTTAATTCGCTGACTAGTGCAAGATCTTATCTTAAAGATCATCATCTGAATCTTTTGTGGATTTCTCCTTCTCGAAATACTCTCCCTTGAATTTACACACTTTCGCCATTGTTGTACCAACCATTAAATGCTTCTTGCAAGCTATTTTTTGAAAGATTGTGAAGTGCTATCATTGTGGCTCTGCAAGCATCATTGTTGGATGTGGAACACTTGCCTTTCAGAGCTTTCTTCAGATGTGGAAACAGGAAGAAATCCCACGTTTCAAATAACACGGGGATAAGTTTGGTCAGTAAGGGGGATGTGGCAGAACCTCAGCACTTATGGCAGTGACCATATGGAGCCTGGCATTGTGTTGATGCAGAAACTACTTCACACCGGAAAGTTGTTGATGATTCTCATGATGCCAGGGCGAAGTTTGACTCTCAGGACCTCAGAGTAGGCTTCCTTATTCACAATGCACAAAATGGGTAACGAGAATGCCTTTTATGTCAAAAAACACAAGAACCCTTTGTTTGTCAACCGAATGAGAAGCTCGAAATTTCTTAGGTCTTGGTGAATCGGAATGCTTCCATTCACTCGACTGTTATTATGTCTCTGGATCATAGCGAAAAATTCATGTTTCAACATGTCATTATTTGATTTAAGAAGTTTTGACTCTGTGTTTCAAAACAATCAATCATTTCTTTGCACAAGTCTACTCTTTGTTGTTTTTGTTCTGGAGTCAAATTGTGTGGAATCCAGAAGACACAGATTCGTGACATTTTCAGGTGATCTTTCACATATTGTTGAGCACTGCCTTTTTGAAATGGACGTTCTAACATCTAATTCACAAAGTGTCATTTGCCTGTCTTCATCCAAGATTTCCTAGGCTTTTGTGATTTGCTCAGGAGTTGTTGAGGAAGGCTGGCCAGGTCTTGGGTAGATTCGCCCATTTAAATATGGCCATCCTACCAAGGCTCTCATTACCATATGCTTCATTCATCTCTTTAACTGTTTCCAATGAATTTAAGCCTCACCTGACACAATAAAGAATCATATCATTCAATCTGTATGCTTGATATGACACTTGCTTCAAAATGATCGTTAGTGACATGCAGCTATAAAAACTCTCTTCAAACAACACTAGCTCGGCAAGTACTAGCATGCACATACAGAATCTGCTTATGGAAAGTTAGCATTAGTAAAGACATATGACCCAAGAAAGCAAGCTTATACAGCATCAGCCAAAATAAAAAAAAAAAAAAAATCTTCTCATTTCACCCATTCACTTACTCCAAATGTTTGTCTAGTTCTGCCTTAAATCTATTTAAGATATCAACTTCTACAATGACAGGGAAGTTTGTTCCAGCAATCAACCACCCGCTGGCTAAAAGCAAACTTCTGCACATCTATCCTACAATTGTCTTTCCTCAATTTGAATTTATGCCCTCTCGAGCAATTACTCTGAGCAAGAGGAAGCATCCCATCAGCATTGGGCATGCTCAAACCATTCAAGGCCTTATACACCTCAATCAGATCACCTCGCAGGTGCCTAGTCTCCAGACACTGTAATTTGCAAAACTTAAGCCTTTCTTTGTAAGAGCAACTCTTTGTTCCGTTTGCTAATTTTGTTGCCCTTCTCTGTACTCATTCTGGCAGCTCTACATCCTTCTTGAAATGAGGCCTCCAGACCTGTATACTGTACTCAAGGTGTGGCCTGACTTGCTGAATTAGTTTTGAATAGATTCAAAACTAATTCAGCAAGTACAGAACTAACACAACACGTCCAATCTCAAAATCACAACCCACTCATCGATTCAGCCATCACAGTAGTTAAATTAAATTCTAGCTACAAAATCCTTGAAAACGAAGCCCTCATTATTGAATGGTTTAAGCGCCATACATCACTCAACGTGTTAAACAAAAAGATTCCCGCCAATTTCTCGCCCATTTGGAATTTAGCACGTATTAAGTTTCCACGTGCACTGAAATGCATTTCGGGAACCCAACCCGTATATAACACAAGCGTGCTCTCTTCTCCCCCACCCACTATAGCTAACTGAAGATGAGGAATTTCGAAAGTCGCTCGTGCGCAACTATTAGCTATTTTTCTTAATCTAATTTAATTTAATTAGGCAACCATAGAATGGAAGGTGCACTTTCCTTTCTTAAAATTTTTATAGCCCATAAACTTAGTTTTAAACCCATAATCCCTGTAAGTCATTAGAATCCTATAACCACTATGTATGTGGTAAAACTTTCCACCAGCTAAGCAGATTACTATGAGGTGAGTGCTGAAAATTAAGCTAACCATTTTTATTTATTTATTTTTTTTTTAACAGCAGGATTGTGAACTCTGATCCATCGCACTGGTGGTCCGGCATTCTATCACTGGGTTAATTGCACCACTTCATCAAGATAAAAAACATATTTTGTACAACAATTGAACATAAAACTAAGAGGAACTACCTTTCTGTAGCAGATGTCTCCATCACATGTCAGCAGACTTGCCAATTTTGAACAAGTGTTAGCAACATGATCTTTACAAGACATTGAAAGAAAAACTAGCACATTGAAGTGAAAGGCAAAAACAGTAAATCTGTATTTTTAATTCCAAGTAAACAATAAATTTTCACTTCCAAAAAATCTTGTATAAAAGTTTAACTATATTTAGGAAGGCATGGAAAAAAATCAGATTTTTATTCATAACTAGACCTTAAGCAACTCAGTATGGAGACATAACCAAGTTGCTTAAGGCATAAAAGGGAGTAAACCAAATGCTAATGAAATCTTTACTCTTTCTCAAATGACTGGGATACACACACACACACACACACACACACACACACACACACACACACACACACACACACACACACACACACACACACACACACACACACGGGCATAAACTTGAACAAAAAAAGGATGGTTGCAGGACTGATGTCTAGAAATTTCTCCTTCAGAAACTAATTGATTGTTGGAATAAACTTACAGTTAGTGTTGTGTAAATTATAGTTTGAATACATTAAAGGACTGTAAAAATTATTAGAAAGGAGAGGTAATTGAAGTGTGTGTTTTTTATTTTATTTTGCTGATGCTATATAAACTTGCCAAAACTAATACTAGTATATTACACAAAGATAAACATTATGAGGTCCAGCTTTCTGTTTCCCCTTATTTGTTGCCAGGATAACTAGATTAGAAAGTTAATTAGATTGGATCATTCATAAGAGGGACTGCATTACTGAAGGTGCAAATAGCAAAGTGTATAAATTAGATACAGGGTAAATGCAAATTTTTACATTTGCATGTAAGAATTTGCAGTTTCAAGGCTACTTAGAAGCATTAAAACCATTAGAAGCACAATGTACTAAAACTGATTGTACTGATTTCACTAGCAACTTTGCTGATAGTCAAATATCAATCAGTCCTTCTCAGATCACAAGCATAAGTCATAAAAATCACTGGTTTCTGAAGCTGAAGGGCAATCAGAGGATGGTCTTCACTAACAGGCACATGGCCCTCTTTAAACTTTGCATACCACTGAACAAGTCTTCAAATGATGCACAGCATCTTCTCTGAAAGCTGTTTTTAACAGCTTATGAGTTTCTACTGCACTTTTCCTTTCAGTTGTAGTGCAACATTTCTGATGCACTTGATACAAATTCATTGCTCAGTAAAATCACATTTTACTGAGCAGTGAATCACATCTTAAAATGTGACAAAACAGCTATTCAATGCAGGCCAGTTTAGAATTGCCATAAGGATAAGGTGGATAATTGTTTTAACTCAAAATAGACTGTAACTTTCAAACAAAGCAATTTCAAGCTTATTCTTATTAAACTTTTTTTCAGGTCCTCAATCAATCCTTAAAATTCATCCCCCCCCCCGAACACAGTGTATAAATCGTCTAATCTACCACCAAGATTTGGTTATTATGCTATCTGATTTATTTTTCATTAACCTTATTTGCATCAATAGTAAAGTTCTTTAGTTTCCTCTGGGTAAGCGCACATCACACAGAACAGGAACACAATGTTTCAACCTAGTGCAATGTTTGTTTGTTTGTTTGTTTGTTGGTTTTTAGGAGCATTAGCAACTAAGGCCATATTGCTCCGGGATATGCGGTGGTCATTCCCTGACCTTTCCGCATCCTCCATATTTGGTGGTGACGGGCTCGAACCCCGGTCTAATCAAGAAGCGTGTGCTATGCACTGCTGCTCCTTCCCACCTGGCTACGGAGGCGCCTACAACCTAGTGCAATGGCAGGTTTAGGCATCACTGAAATGCTATAACCTGGGTTTATTCAGTCACCAGTATCTTGAGAATGCACTGTGATCACTGTGACCTGGGTTTATTCAGCCACCAGTATCTTGAGAATGCACTGTGATCATATTCAATGGTGAAGTTCTTCAGTGTCCACCAAGTAGATGCACATCATGTAGCACAGAAACATGTATCAACCTCATCCGATGGCAGGTTTAGAAGTCATTTGGTGTTTTCAGTTGCCAGTCACATTGAGATTTCTGATGGCATAACATTAAGAAATCCTTATTTATTCAGCAATGAAAGCATTAGCTACAGAGGAGACTATATTGGAAGGTACATTGAGATGAACTTATGTACTTTCTTAAGTGCATTTAAAAATTGTTTCTTTCAGCCTAAAAAAAGTGTAGTATAAATTGAGTACAAAAATCGTCATTAAAATAGTGTGTTTTTATAAGTCCATTGATATAACTACTGATAAGGTGCAAGTTCATTTATTTTTTTAAAAGACAAAAGTAAAAGTTTAATTACCTAAATTAGTTCTTTTCTCGATGTAAGCCATTACATCCTTGGCATATTTTGACCATGCCTTTGCACGTCTAAGAGCAAGTTCAACTCCATCCCCTAATCCTATTAATCGTGCATCTATCTCCTGAGGAGTAAGAATGGCAGAAGCTATACACAGATAACATATTGTTTAGTTGGGTATATTTTATCATATATACTTTATAACAGAATAATGATGTACAGTGTAAAGTTTAAAATATTTAAAATTGATGAAAAGAGAAAAGGCTTTCTACATTTTTTTTTTTTTTCATTTAAACTATAATAATTTTCTTTATTTGATCAGAAAAACAATTTTTTAGGAGAAATATTCACACATCATCATACTAGTAGTGCAATAGCATCATTTTGTACATACTTCCATAATTAATACAAAATAAAGTTTGCACAAAGTTTGAGATTTTACAAATCTCATACTGTGAGTCCCTTTACAATGAGTTGCATTCATGCAATTAAGTAGCACAATCCCAGAAGGAGAAGTATACTGCTATAAGATCTGATGTGAAATATTCAAAGCTAGTTCTTGAGAAGCATCAGACTAATAACCAAGATGGAAGTTTTAAATGCCATCTATAACATCCAAGTCATATAGAAGCTTAACTGAATTCATCATAGGTAATTACAGTAAGAAAAGCAAAGGCCAGTTCCCAAGTCCACTTTGATTTTTTATAATTATTATCAGAAACTGATGTGAAATATGAGAGGAAATATAATTTTTTAAGTATGTGAATCAATTAATTCTAACAAGAGATATGCAGATATTTTATTTCTGAAAGTGCCATCAAAAACTTTAATGGGGCACAATATGTTTTAACAAACTTGGCTACAAACAGATATTGGTGATATTGGTGGACAACAATTAAAACATTAAAATTATTACAGAAATCCCTATATAAACTAGCACTTAGATTTCCATAATCTATACCTTATGAAAAAAAAAAATTAATATATATGGATAAAATATTAGCATTTTTTTTTCAAGTGAAAAATTAATTTAATTAAATCTCGTAACATTAAGGAAAAACAATTTTATGAGTTTTACAACTGATTATAAATATTCTTGCCTCTCAGGAAGAAAAAAGTCAGGCTATCACATTTTTTATATAAATTTAATCCTAATATTAATTATCCTTATTGTTAATGAAAAATGGGCACTATCCAAACAAGTTTTTAGTCCATAGATCATCATTCAGATAATGGATTTTACAATAAATTAAAATATTTTAACAATAAATAAAATTTAACTCAGAAAAAAATTGCTTTTGCTTCAACACAGAATCAGACACAAAATTAGAAACACTGTATGAAGAATTTTTTTTCTATTTTATGATCAATGAAGTAATTTGCTATTTGAAAGACTACACATAATTCATTTTTACAGTTCATGCAGTTATGAAGAAACTGTAAACAAGCTGAAATTTGTATGATGTGGGAAAGGTGCCATTAATATACCATCTTCAAGGCAAAGCAAAAGGTCAGAGAGTCATCAGATACAAAAGCTTCGTTAGTTTGTCTCTAGACTGAAATGCTGCCTTACTACTACACTGGTGTGCAAAATTTAAGGACCAGTCAGGTTTTCATAGATATTTTCCTTGTAGCTCACTTTCCTTGTAGCTTCTCATAGGAGTGGCCTGGATATGGGAAAAGCATACCAAAGGAACCTCATGAGGTACAGAAATGATGAAGGAAACAACACAGACACAACAACGGAAACAAAACAGTACAGAGGGACTTTATTCAAAAATGGCAACATAGCACTGGCTGCCATGATACAGATGCATCACTGCTAAAGATGGAACAAAGGGAAGAGGTGGTCCTCAGTAGGAGATATGGCCACCCCTAATGTCAATGCAGGCTTGGCACCACCTGTCCATACTTAGAACAATGTTGTTAATAAGTTCTTGTGATAACATTGTCCATTCCTCTGTCAGCACCATCTTCAGCTGGTGAAAATTTTCTGGTGGGTGTGGACTAGGGCTCACAATACCGGTCAAATCTTAATACTGGTATTTTGGTATTTTTAATTTATGAAACCGGGATACCGGTATTCCAAAAACAAACATTTTTCTCAATAAATTTTGATGACGATTATGTGCAATAAAGTGAGGAAAAAAACAAGTACTGCAATTACTTGAATTATTCATGTTTTAAATAAACTTTTATTGTAATAATAAATATTCTGAAAAAAAAAAAAATCATTAAAATACAGTTATTCTAAAAACAAAAAAATACATATTGTTACTGTAAAGTTTAGTTATGTTTAAGCATCCACACTACCTGTCCAAATAAAGTGAGCTCTTAAGAAATATAAGCAATCAATAGTATGATTGTTTAAAATGGATCTAATTTTGGTACATACAGCATTCTATTCTGGTACTATTGTAGTGAGATAATTGTAGATGATCTCAGTCCATATTTTCTAGGCTTTAAACTTTTTTAGCAAAAATAGTTAAAAGTATTTCATTAATTTCTGACTCAAGTTCATCTTTTAAAATCTCATTGGAGTCGGGCAATTTCTTATTTTGGAAAGAATTTGTGGAACACTGATGTTCTGTTCCATGTTGGTCTTCCATGGTTGAATTATGTTCATCATTTTCGGAAGGAGAAAGACGTTTTATTTGGCAAAGTATAATTTTCACTATAGTATCTTTACTGAGTCTGGGAGAGAGCAAAGAGTGGGGATAAGGAATAAAGAAGCGAGCTAAGTGCAGTTAAGAAATTCTTCACATATATAAATGCAAAGAACAGAAGGATGAATCAGGTTGGACCCTTATGTAGTGGACGTGGGACAGTATTAGATAACATAGCTGAAGTTGCAAATGAACTCAACAGTTACTTTGCATCGATATTTACATAAAAAAATCCCTTTATGTCAATGAGATATTATGGAAGTGAAGCGAAAAAAATGTAATTAATGATGTTGAAATTTCAAATGATTATTTAATGAGAACTTTTGCACCTATAGGCGAGTAAGGCTTCCATGGTTGATGGTATATACCCTATAATCTTAAAGGAGGCAGCAAGTGAGTGCATTGAACCATTAAGGCTAGTTATGAGAGCATTACTGGACAGGAGAAATTCCATTGGATTAGTGTAAACTGGAACATAAAGGCGGTTCTAGGGGCGTAACAGGAAATTACCGACCGGCCAGTCTACTTCAGTAGTAGGGAAAATCATGTAGGCAATGATCAAGGGTGGGAATTCAAGATCATTTAGATGGAAATGGAATTCTGTAGGATACACAGCATGGTTCTGTAAAGGGAAAATCATGTTTAAAAAATCTGGTTAGCCATTTTGACAGGTCACTCGTGGGCTGGATTTAGGGAATAATTTCGACATTGTTTATTTGGATTTCAGAAAAGTCCAGCAAAGTTGGAGCAGGCTGGAATCATAGAGAAAATCCTTAGATGGATAGCACAATGGCTTGAGGGCACCAGGCAGAGGGTTGTGATAAATGGTTATTCCTCAGATTGGGTTAATGTAAGCAGTGGGGTTCCCCAAGGATCAGTATTGGGATCACTGTTGTTTTTGATTATCTTAAATGACATCTATGAAGAGATGGAGGGCATGAGGTCTAAATTTGCAGATGATGTAAAGATTAGTAAAATAGTTAACGATTGCCGCCAAGCAGAGCTTCTTCAGAGTGACCTAGATAGACTTCCAGGATGGTCAGAAAAGTGGCAGCTATGCTTTAATTCAGAAAAATGCAAGGTCTTACACCTGGGGAACAGCAATCCCAAAATAACTTATACACTTAGTGGAGTTGAACTAAAGTCAGTAGTGGAGGAACGGGACTTGTAAGTTACGATACGGTCAGACATGAAGTTGTCTGAGAATTGTGGACAGGTTGCAATGTTGTATGGTGTCCTATCGATGATTTATCGAACATTTTCTAGTAGAGATAACAACGTCATAATCACATAAAGGTGATTTTATAACCTTTATGTGATTAAATTATACACAATTTTTTTTTTTTTAAATTAGTACCAAAAAACTGGTATTTTCTGTATCAATACTGGAAAAAAATGACCTGTATTTTGGTATTCGCGATCCCAGTATCGTAAGCCCTAGTGTGGACATGCCGCTAGGCGTCTCCCCAGAGCGTCCCATATGTGTGTTCGATGGGATTTAGATCGGCGGAAACGGGCAGGCCAGTCCATATGAACAATGTCCTCACTTTCCAAAAGCATATTAACAGCTGCAGTGCAATGGGGTGTGGAGTTATCATGCGTAAACACGAACTCGGGGCCAATGGCACCTCGGAACAGACGCACATGGGGAAGGATTACCTCAGTACAGTAGCATGCACCGGTTACAGTACCACCTTCCAGTATCTGGAGTTGTTTACGTCCATCCAAGATAACGCCTCCCCAGATGAGAACACCTTGACCGCCATATCGATCCCTATCGGTATATAGGAAGGGATCGATATGGCGGTCAAGGTGTTCTTATCTGGGGAGGCGTTATCTTGGATGGACTTAAACAACTCCAGATACTGGAAGGTAGTATACCGAAAGGGATCGTCCCTCACCCGCAAACATCCCTGACCCCACATAAAGAAAGTGTGGGGTCAGGGATGTTCGTGGGGGTGATACCATGTGCCGACCTCTCGCCAGATTAGCTGACATCCAGAATCGCTGCTGAGACTGAATCTACTCTCATCAGTAAAGAATATCTTGAGTAAAGATTTTGTGGTTGTAACCTTTAGAAATAATGTTGTTCCTTAAGTTTTGCACACCAGTGTATTATTTGAGGCTTCTCAGGGAGATAATCATTTGGAGTCCAGCTAAAGTTGCAAATTTCATCAAGGCCCTTTACAAGATTTGCATCTGAAAAGAATGTCAAGTAAGCAACGTTTTTCTTACCCCTATTGATCCTATTGATGATAAGTGATCCTATTAGTGATCAGTGTCGCTTGATCAAGATTGTCCTGCTATTTTTTGGCCTTGGAGAAGTTGGTGTCTTGCAGTAACAGGACTGAGCCTTTTTTTTTTCAAAACCATAGACACACACACACGATTCATCACCAGAAATGATGAAAAGAAGAAAGTGTGAGGTCAGGAACAACATGTTGGCAAAGAGCTTGCCACTCTGTTCACCAGCAAGGGTGCAAAACTCAGATGAAACACATCAAATTCCCAAATCTTATGTTAAAATTGATTGACATATCTCTTAAGAAGTACCAATCAAAAAGTGGCAGATGCACTTTTTAATGTCATTAAAGACAGATGCAAAGTACCTATTCAATTCATATGCAATATCAGCTGGATTGTCCCACATCCAGTGCACTAGGGTCCAATCTGATTCGCTTTTTTCTTCCTTGTATTCACATACACGAAAAACTCCTTGTCCCCATTCTTTGCTCTCTTAGAGCAACATTGATCTGTAATAGTTCTATTAGAGAACTATTACAGATCAACTTATACCAGTTGTAGGCTTCAGTACTTTTCATCACTCTGTAACTGTATTATGCTATCTTTTTCTGCTCTATTTGATCAGCCAGCTCAGCAGTTATCCATTTTGGAATCCTTCTCCAGCGATATTTTCTTAAAGATATGTATGTGTTCGTGGCTTCTGTGATTTTTGCTTTAAAAGTATTGCATAATTCAAATATATTCACCATCCCTCAGCAATCCATCCAGTTCACAGATGCCATATAGTGCCTCAAACTGTCAAATTCCTCCTCTTCTGATGTTAAAACCCATACCTTTACCTTTAACTACTGCAACATCTTTCTTCACCTTCCAGTTGATGATTGCATGATCACTTCCTGACAACGAAGTGATCATAAGATCTTCAATGATCTGAAGTTAGTCATGATGAGATCAAGAATATTATCATCCCTATTACTTTCTCTAACATGCTAGTACAAATAATAACATCTAGTTTATTTAAAAAACTTTTTCCCCATCGTGACTTTCTCTCCCACTTCCAATCAATTTGGGGCAGATTAAAGTCACCCATAATAAGACATTCATACTTGTTTTCCCATTCCATCTGCATGTAAAGACTCTTGTCATATTCTTCACAATATTCTGGTCTGTAGATTACTCCCACTCTCATTGTTCCTTTGCTTCCGACTAACTCACACCACACAGATTCTATGCTGGCAGAAGTACTTCAGACTCAGCAAAAGCTCTTTTTGCACTGAAGCTGCTTTTGATAAGAAGCATGACCCCTCCACCCCTTCTACCTTCCCTATCCTTCCATAGTGGAACTTGTGATCACTAATTTCTAGATGGCACTATGTTTCTGTTAGCTCTGTTATATTAGCATTAGTTCTCCTAATCAGGAGTTCAAATTGAGCCATTTTATTGACAACACTCCTGACATTACTGTTGACACAGTTGAGACAAGTAATCTTCTATAGTTTACTACCCTGACACACCCCTTGAAGTTATTTAGGTTTGTTTCCCAAGCTTTATCTTTCCCCCTCACTTGAAATGCTGCTACCTTCAGAACATCTTATAAATATCAGCTGTTGTGGCAACAAACAAGAATTGATGAGATGAGTGCCATCAGCTAAATGCAGATCTAAATTACCATTCTTCCCCCTAACTAGCAGTTTCCCCAAATGCCTAGGGTATACTCAATGATACTGGCAAAAATCCTTGCACCACATTTGTTCAAATGAACAAAGAGCCTTGCAGATTCCCTCAAGTCTTGAGTTAATCCACAAGGCTTTCCGCATATAGTCCCTCCTACCATGTTTGGGCAGAAATGCAGACACAGATGAAATGGAAATAATGGAATGTACCAATTATTTTCCAGTTTGTTATACATTGTGAGAGCAACATTATACAGATTGTATCCAAACTGCATTAAAACCTTATGAATACAGAGAAGATAGCCAACAAGTTCAGTTATTTAGTAATTTAGAAAATAGTAGGGGTAGTATAGAGGGGCAGTATTAAAAGTATTAAAAAGGCAGTAGGGACAGTAGTAAAAGATCTTCCCCCCCAGTCGGGAGGGAGGTGTTTTAATAGAAATACAGAGTGGGGGGAACTGACTGTAAAGCTATGGGACCATAGAAAAATAATGGAAAACTACGAAACATTGTTTCAGAAAATGCTGGAATTAATCAAATATCTATTAGGAAAATCCTTGAGAGAAGCAGTGCCACGTGCAACTACTTGGAATGTGTTAGGCCACCAAGAAAATAAAAAAGTCTCTCGCACCTTTGTATACAAATGTTACAAGAAGAGTTATATTCAATGTTTAAAAACTGGTTAAATCAACAAATGCCAACGTAATAAGGATATCATATATTCTGGTTTATAAGTTGACCTTAGTAACACTAAAAAATTGTCTAAAATTTTAAGGCTAGATTACATGCTGAGTAAAAAAAAACCTTAAACTGAATGGGCACTGGTTAAAAAGACATCAATTAACAGCAGCATGTTTACAATTTATTATATTTTTTTACATAAATTTATATTGTATGCACACCTTTTAAAATCCAAGAACTTATTCATTATCTTCATCAGGATGAAAACAATTTAGGAAATATTTACTTTTTGAGTTCTTAAAGAGTAAAATTTTGAGATTGTTTACCCATAGCAAGTATGCTTTCATATGGATTCGTGATTTACTGAAAAAAAAAGTTTTCAGTACAGTATTAAACAAACAAGGCGGGCTTGGTAACATAATCAAATCCACTCATGTACACATATAGCATCAATAAGAAGGATATCACATCATCATCATTAATGCTTGTAAGTTTTGGTTTCATGATCTTCCACATATGTACTGTATATACAGTAAACCCCCCGCTATTCGCGGGGGTTACGTTCCTGAGAAATGCCGCGAATACCGAGTTATGGCTCCCATAGTAATAAAGGGGTTCCGTTCCAAAGTATGAAATATATAAGAAAAACTAGTCTAAAATTTTGTATATGTATGTATTATATGTACCTTTATAATATGACTATGTACATAGACAGTACATAGTGAAATGCAAGCATAAGGCATCGAAATGAAAATAAGAAACAATTTAATGTTAAATGTAATATTTATTAGAAATTTCAAACAAATCTTTCGATCAAGCGCCTTTGCTATAGCTAAAAAACTTATCCCGCCAGTGCTATCACCAGTTTCGCTAAAGTGTTGATAAAGGTGTTTTGCCTTTTCACTAATGATGAGTGAACTTAAGGGAATTTTATTTTGAGTTCGGTCTTCTATCCACAGATTTAAAGCTTTTTCCACTTTTTCTAATTTAACATCATGAGTTACAGAGCAAATTTTTGAAGAAATTAGCGCGTTTTCACGGACAATACGGTGGATTTTTTCTTCCGATTTCTTGATTGATCGTACCATTGACTTATTGATTTTATAATGTTTTGCCACTGACGAGACACTTTCACCATTAGAAATTTAGTCTAATAACTGAATTTTATTCGCTAATGTCATCACCTTCTTTGATCTTTTCACAATTCCCTTGTTATTCGTAACCATATTTTTATAGGGGTTATAAAAGAACTTGTCCACAATAAAGTCACTTTCTTTTGTTAACACACTCGAAAAAGTGTGTTTACACTAACACACTGCAAAACGGTAGATTTTTCACTTTTGTAAGCATATCAATTTATAAGCATATAAATTAAAACCAAATCACGAAACCTTCCATGACAAGTGCATAGCACATACTGAACAAGGATTAGTGAAAATGTTCACGGCGATTTAAAATTCAGATTTTTTTAGGTTTCATTTTATATTAAATCAGCAACCGCAAATATGCGAAACCACGAATACAGATACCGCGAATAGCGGGGTTTACTGTACTTATTGTTTTCTTTACACTTTACTATGCAGAGTAATAAACTATCACAATATGAACTTTTAAAAGAAAGAGCAGAAATAATTGAATTGAAAAGTAGGCAATGGTTCTTAACACGATTTTATTGTAATGCAGTGCTACAAGAGATGTAAAAGATGAAAAAGAGGGAGTCTACTTATATGGTGAATATGTGATTAAGCACGAATTTTCTTGGGAAAAACTAGGAACTGACTTACATTATTATTTTAGAATGCACTATTCATCATACCTTATCACAGATGTGGTATCACAGCCAACAATCCTGTTTTCCAGATGACAGTGGTGAATTTAGGGTCATCTTTAGTAAGAGTAACGTTTAAAAATGTATCCTACAGATCTAGCATTTTCAGCAGTCAGAAAACCCAATAACTGCACATTGTCTGAATTGCATGTTCAGAGATGCTTCTACTTAAAACAGTAACTTGTAAATGAACAATCACACAGAAATACTACTGCACATATATTCACTAGAAACAATTAGCTACCGGGTTTTTCCATTAAGAAGCCCATGGGCTTGTATTTGGTTTTTGCATTTTTAAGGTTCTCATGTTGTCCCTAAATAGAAGCCCATGGGCTTCTTAACGGAAACAGGTTTATTTTGAAATAATATTTATTTGATTAATGAAAGGCTATTTTTATTTTAAATAATATTTATTTGATTAATGAAAGGTTATTTTTATTTCAAATATTGCAACAATAGAACAGTATGAAATTAAAAATTATTCTTATTATCTTAAAAAAATATAAATATATAAGACAAATAATAATTGCAAGAAGAGAATTATTTATATTAGTAATTTTTATTCAGAACCTGTTGTATCAGAGCAATCCGAGTTAGTAGTGGAAGAATTGTTGTTTTCGTCTTCATTTGAGCAATCCGAGTTAGTAATGGAAGAATTGTTGTTTTCATCTTCATCCAATTCCATTAATTTTTCATCACTTCCATCACTAGCAGCCAGATCATCAGATTCAATTTCAAAGTCCATGATTGTTTTCAAGGGTAATTCACAATTTTTGATTTAATATATTGGTTGCTGGTACTTCTTGTCAATTTGCAGCAACATTCAAATGCTCTTTGAATTGATTTTGATTGGATTGTATTACAGGCAGAAATAACCATTTCAACAATCTTTTGGTAAGATGGCCTTTTTCTATATCCTTTTGGAGTAAATTCAGCAGTTTCTTCTCTTACCCAATTATCCCATTCCTTTCTCATAGCAGCTTTGAAACTGGAATTTATGGCAACATCTAGGGGCTGCGTGTAGTGTCTTGTCTTTTGTGGAATTATTACTGCCTTTGAGCCATAATTTTTAAAAAGATATTTTAAAAGATATTTTAAAAAGATATTTTCTTCTTTCTTATGAGTTCCATAAGAATCCCAAATAATTACTGATGGAGTGTTACTAAAATAAGATCCTCTCTTGCAGAAAACAGTATCCATCCATGTCTTCAGTAGATTTGTGTCCATTGATCTGCTTTTGTTTACAGCAACAACTGATTTACCACTGGGGATTGTTACTTTGGGAATTTTCTTTAAGCCACGAAAAATAATCATAGGTAGGAGTATGCATCCATCCAATGATATTGTCAAACAGATAGTGTATTGATTTTTTCTGAACCCTGTATCCACACCATCAACATTTTTGCTCCCAACAAAGTAAGAGTGCAATCTCTTACCATGTCAAAGTAACATGGAGTTTCATCCATATTAAAAACACGATCACTTGTTATTCCCTGCTGTAGCGTTATTTACTTGAATTAAGTATTGCTTTACTTGTTCCTGCGTTTCCTTTGGATCGCAATTATCCAGTTGTCCATGATGAGTTATTTTACGTGATCTAACCCGATGTCTCCTGGTCCATCCAAATAAGAACTTGTTGCTTACTTTAAAAGCAGGTGGTATTTTAAGGCCAAATTCTGGTGAGAAAATATAGTTTCACAATGTGTTATAGGTAACTGATCGGTGGTTATTTCGTTCTTTTTTGAAAAATTCAAATAGTTTTTTCTCAATTTTGGAATAAACCGCCTTCCTTCCTGCACCCTTAAGACGTTTGTGTTTACGTTTTTTAACCAGCTTCAATAATTCTGCTTCTTGTTGCAACCAACGGCGAAGATTTTTCCTGTCAATGCCTGTTTGTTGTGATATCGAATTTTGACTTTCCTCCACTTTAAACGTGTCACAAACTGTAGTTTTTCCTGGATAGTATACGATTTTCGTTAACTAGACTTTTTATTTTCCATTTTTAGGGTTAAATATTCTGACAATGAGTAAAGACGTGCAGTTCACATCTATTGCAATGACATCTTGGGCATTCGCAGAGCGCCGATATACGGTACGTTACGAGAAAGTGCGCTATTATTTGTCCCCAATAAAAGCCCATGGGCTTCTATTTGGGTGGGCCTCTTAACGGAAAAACCCGGTACATGGACAATCTAGTTGAAACTTGCTATGCCACCTAGCACTGAGGATATGAATTAAGGAATTACTTTCTGGCCCACCCACCTAAATGCATTTGTTCAATATGCAGCAAGACTCTAATTTTCTCTGTTTTATTCTTCTATATTACAGAAGACAGACTCAATTCCATTCTGATGTTGTACATTAAATGAATGCAGTATTCTTTCTCGAATCTGTGTGATTTTTGATCAGTTATATAATTCCTCCTCCCCTTCTTCCATATCTGGTTTCCTGGTCATGTACTTTTCTCTAATTTACATTACACTGAGTGTATACTAGGTATACCTACTTAATAGTGAGTAGGTCCTCCTTTAGTCTTTGAACACCTTGAATTTTCATGTCATGGGCTCAGCAAGGTATCAAAACTGTGCTACAGGGATGCTAGTTCATTTTGCAAAAAAAAAAAACAACCACTACTCCCATTTCACCCCTCCGTTCTTTCGAAATACCTGTCCAGCTGAGCCTTAAATTTGTTTAGGCTATCAACTTCAACAACAAGCGATGGGAGTCTATTCCACAAACCAACTGCCCACTGGCTAAAGGCAAATTTCCGCACATCTATCCGACATCCGTCCTTCCTCAATTTGAATTTATGCCCTCTCAGGTGATTATGCTTCACACAGTTGTTGCAAACTGGATGGTTGCAGATCTTTACTCCAAAAAACTCATTTCATCTCATCCCATAGTGGTCAACTGGAATGAGATTTGATGACTGGAAGAGACAACAGTAATGGGCCAAAATTCACTCTCATGCTCCTGGAACCAGTTCTGTACAATTCTGGCCTTGTACCATGGCATCTTGTTTATCTAATTATTTATTTAATGATAACATACAATACAGTGACTATGCGACTATTTTGTGTAAGTACATAAAGTGAATGCTCAAAATGAAATAATAAAATGCATTCCAAATAAAACATCAACAAATGAACTATTATTAAAATATAAAATGTTAAAGAAAATAAAAATACAGAAATGAAAATATGCAGAATAAACATATAGTGAAAATGCTTTAAAAAGTAACAGTGAACATTTCTAACTTAAATAAAGCTACAGCCTGCCATCTAAAATAATTTTTACCAATAAAAATGTCAACTTGAGATTTGTTAATTAATTTCACTGGATAATCAATCAATCAAACTTGCCAATCAATTCAGCTAGCAGCCTTGTCAACCAAAACCCAAAAAAAGATTCACTTCATTTCCAGCACAAGAAAGGTGCTGGACATGGAGTGCTAATATTACTTTTTGATCAACATTACTGATAGCCAAGTTGTCCCTTGATGCTGCAGTCAATGTCCATTGCTTCAAAGAAAAACAATGGTGCCAGTGTTTTTCTCTGCAGTGGGATAAAAGCAAAACAGCCAAGCAACTTAAAACAAGACATAGCGTTACTTCAAAATAACACAAAACCTTGCACAACCATTAGCATTCCAGCTTAGCTGCAGCAGTACAAATGAAAAGTGCTGTAACACTCAGCCCACAATTGTGACCTACCACCCTGTAGCTATATCTTCAGTCCTCTGAAGAAAGTGCTCAAAAGTTATTGCTTTCACTTACACAATGAAGTAAAAAAGACCAGCTTATACTGAGTTCAGCAGCAGTCAGTCAAGTTTTATGCAGAGGGTGTATCTTGCCTAGAGATGCAAAGGAACTAATGTCTCAATAACGGGGGCAGTCCCTTTAATCAGGTGAATCTGTAAGTTGTTTACTCCAAACATTTACTTTCATTTTAATTCATCTGAATCCCCTTAAGAACAAAGCATTGGCAAAATTGCCAACCTAATATTTTATAAATATGTATGCAAATAACAAATCACAAAAATCTTCACAGCTAAAAACAATCTGAAAACTAAATTTTTTTTTTGATTTGCTATTTTTATTCATACCTATAAAATATTACCTTGAAATTTACAAAAGTACTGATTTGAAAATTTTTCCAAAGCTTTGTTACAAGACTCATTCAAATGAAATGTAGGTTTTTTGGAATGAACAGTCTGCAGATGCAACACACTAGTCCTACCGTGCCACCAGGTAAGAGAAATTTCTGGCACAGAAATCTGTTAGCGATATAAATATGTGAAGATAACTCATTAATCCTTTTACTTTTTTTTGGAAATGACTCTTTACCTTTTTTTTTTTTTGAGAAAAAAAAAGATGTAATAGTTGAATAAGAGATAAGAAATCAGGGTTATAGGCTGGGTGTTAACATTCTCTTTTACACTGCTGCAGCTAAGCCTAACATCAAGACCATCAAGACCATTTAATGATGTTTTATTATGAAGCAATGCTACTGTAAGCTGCCTGAACTGCCTGGGTGTGTGGACTCCTTACATCACCACTGATGGATTATGGCACATTTCAAACAATCTGTATCATACACAATTAACATACAACTGTAAGTGTTCATTGGTTGTATACCCTCTACATATAAAAACTGTATCACTGCATGTTGGGGGCATTTAACTCTATGCAAGTTGTTCACAGCTTACAGTTACAGCTACTACAGTTCTCACCTTGCATCAAATATTTGATACCTACAATTGCACACTGGAAACATCATCTGTGATGCAAGTGCAGCAATTTGTTCTACACATAACCTAGCTGCTTATTTCAAAAGTCTATATTTCCTATGACTAACTGTCCATTTGTCTTTAATACCATTTTAAGTTAGTTAGTTATTTGTTTTTTTTTTAGGAGCATTAGCAACTAAGGCCATATTGCTCTGGGATATGCGGTGGTCATTCCCTGACCTTTCTGCATCCTCCATTTTTGGTGGTGACGGGCTCGAACCCCGGTTTAATCAAGAAGTGTGTGCTACGCACTGCTGCTCCTTCCCACCTGGCTACGGGGGCGCCCATATATACCATTTTAACATGTACTTTTCAAATGACCACAGTGGAATGTATGTATATCTGCATTTCATCATGCTATTTTGGATATAATTCCAATGGTGGCATTAAGTGCTTTCTTTTGTTTTTGATAATATATTAAAAGGATTAAAAAATCATGTTAACTTCTTTTATTTAGAATAAACTCACCAAGGTTCTTTTCTTTGGTAAAAGGGTCTGACTCACCATCAGCTATCAAAAGGTTATCACATGACTGAAAAAAAAAAAAAAGTATACACATATAGTATTTTATGTTAAAAATAAAACTATTTTTTCATTCCAGAGCAATTCTTTCAAACAGCAAGAATGTAACATAAACAATGGACACATCAAACAAGAAATTCTTAAAACTGGCATACAAACAATATTATTCTGCAACAAAATTAAGAAATTAAAATTTAAGGCATACTTGCATTATACGGGGTATATCAATGTGCATGATGTCATTCTTGCAAATCTAGGTTTAATTTATCGTGTCACTTATACATAGATTGAGAATACACTTTGGCAGTGAATCACAGTTTGGATTTAAAACCATTGTATTATGCTTGGTAACGTAAAATTATCGAGGCGCCTCCGTCGCCAGGTGGGAAGGAGCAGCAGTGCGTAGCACATGCTTCTTGATTAGACCAGGGTTCGAGCCCATCACC
The DNA here is from genome assembly GCF_048544385.1 of Mastigoproctus giganteus. NCBI lineage: Eukaryota > Metazoa > Arthropoda > Arachnida > Uropygi > Thelyphonidae > Mastigoproctus > Mastigoproctus giganteus. The sequence continues at coordinate 139,009,679 of NC_143585.1, read as the reverse complement.
ACCAAATACGGAGGATGCAGAAAGGTCAAGGAATGACCACCGTATATCCTGGAACAATATGGCCTTAGTTGCTAATGCTCCTAAAAACCAATTAACAAACAACGTAAAATTATCAAATAAAAAAAAAAAAAAAAACGTATTATGCTAGTAAATGTAAAATTATGAAAATTAAAAAAAAAAGTAAACCTTTACAATATGATACCCCTTCCAACTGATCACTGTGAGTAGTAGTGATTGACATGCTAGCCCGCTATGGGTAGTGTTGGTTAGGGTGTTTATCCCCTACTTTCCACTGTTTAAAACAGTGGCAAGTGTGGTATAAACACCTTAACTTAAGTTTATCCCCCACTTTCCTCTGTTTTAAACAGTGGCAAGTGGGGGATAAACACCCAAGACTAATGAATTCATACGTAAAACGGTTTTCATAATCTACTGTATATAAGATAATGGACACACCATTTTTTGCTTGAATCCATCCGGAATTGGTGGCGTAAATTAATGTAACCCCCTTCTTTAAGTAATTCAAAATGAAAATCTAAAAACTATATTTCTTTTGCTTGAATAGTCCAGTGCCAAGAGGGAGAAAAGTGTGTTTTCTCAATCTATGTATAAGTGATACGATATGCTAAACCTAAATTAGCAAGAATGACGTCAGGCACATTGATATACCCCGTATAATGCAAGTATGCCAAATTTAAAAATGACAAACCTGTACCTAGATGTGTTTGATATTTAATATGACCAAATGAGTGGATAACATAAAAAAAAAACTAAAATATGGTAAACTATACCACAATAAACTTACATGAACTATGTATCTGAACTGAAAATTACTAAGGTAATTAAAAATGGTTAGCATCAACGGTCCTTTCAGCAACCTTCATGAGAACTTATAAGGAGAGGGGAATGAATGTGAAAAAATACTATAAACACTCTCAGAGTGATTTATATGTGCTAACTTTTTTTAAATCTTTACATTCCAAGCATTATAAATAATAACAAGTTCTCAGATTTAGTGTTACATTGTGATTTCATAGGGACAGTCTGAGAAATAAGTAATTTAGTAAAAGTCAACTACATATCAACAATATCATATTAAGATTGCCTCACTAAGGAAGGGTGTACCTGAGATAGTTCTCACTAAACTCATGGTTATGAGTTAGTGAGATGATGATATTATGATGGTTTTTGATGCCACTATTATTATAATAATTATAATTATTATATTATAAATTATACAAGTATTACACTTCTGATTATGAAGCTTGCACTGAATTAACTCTAAAAATGAAATCTTTCAGTACAAAAATGAAAGAAGAATGTCATTAAAGAAGAATGTTATTCATCATAAGAAATTCTAAATTACAATATAATTTAAGTGGCTTATGGTCTTCATACATACAAAATTGTTCTGCATTTTCATATTTTATTGTACATTAAAATAATTTTTAAAAAAGTGTATACTCGCATAACGCGAGTTCGATTAACACGATTTTCAGTTAATGCTATTTGAAAAATTATACCACTTTTCACTTTACACAATGCAAATTTCTAGTTAACGCAATTTTTTTTTTTTTTATGCGATAGTTAAAAAAGATTTGAATTGCGCATTAAGCTTATTGCGAGTCGTACAGTCAATAAACAAACGTTTGCCTGCTGCCCGCCTCAGTGTGTTCCATCAACCATCGGAAGAAGACGTGTTACTTGTTTGTCTCCTGCTAATAAAGTCAATGCACACTTGAATAAAAATTCAAATTTTTAAATGAGCCAGATGAAAATGTTACTGCGAAGGAGATAACGGTAAAAGAATTAAATGAAATCTTTCATATCGCAGAGAACCTCAAACAAAAGGTTTGAGGTTTTCTGCGATATTTATTTCACCAGGGCCCAGAGAAGATTGTTGTCGACTATCGGAAATTGATTGATGAAAAGAGAAAGTCAACACTGTTCAAATATTTCCGCAACAGTCATTTCTTCATTGTGTATTTTATGTCAGAGGTTCCCAAACTTTCTCGGTTCACGGTGCCCTTAGTGTCTCACTAATTTTTTCAAGGTGCACCCAGACCAAAAGAAATACCTAACAGTTCTGTTTAGTAGTTAGGTCCAAACAACTTAATAAGAAATGCTGAAACTGTGAACTACCTCGAGCTAGTAGTTTGCGCGGTGTCCGACAGATGTCGAGTATCGCTGTGTTTCCCTCGAAAATTTAAAATATTCCGCGGCGCGCAGTTTGGGAACCGCTGTTTTATGCAATACACATTTAATTCCATAATTATTTTCATTATCTTTTACATTGTATACAGTTAAAAAGTTATTTAAAAGGTATTTTTAAAATTCTTTATGGACATTTCAGAAGGTCAAGGACCAATTATAATTTTTCCTATTGATTATTATATTCGATTAATGCATTTCCGTTTTGCGCGATGCGCTTGTGGGATGAATTAATCGAGGCCAGCCTGTATATGTATCATATCCAGACCCCTTTAAAGCAATAAAGATATAAATAAGAATAAAAAGAAAATAAATGCGAGTTATATGAAGATATAAAAGAATATAGAATATAATTTAAGAATAAATAATGAGTATTTAGAGTTTGATAACCAAATTTGTAAATTTGGTGTGTGGGTGGGTGGGGGGTATAGTGAATGCAGCCTCTCAACTGTTAAGAGTGACTGTAGTTTTATACAATTAGGTGACCTGTGTACATTATACAGTATTTTTGGGTCAATATGTCAGAGTACAGTCATTCTGCGATATAACACGAAATAGGAGGTAATGTGAAAAGGGAGAAGTCTAGAATATGGGATGTGCTGGTCGAGAAATGACAACAGTGGAAAATAGTGAGAAGGGGGCTACAATCCATAAGTTCTTCCCAGATATGAGGAATCAGCATACTCTCAGATTAAATGGTTCATGCCAAAACTCCAGATTATATTCCTCCTAACAGGGCATGATTGCTTCAATGCAAAACTCAATCAACTTGGAGCAAAGGATAAGAGTACTTGTCATTGTTCGGAAATTGAAACCTGGGAACTCATGCAGTAATCATTGCTAAGAATACCAGGACCTTAGGGATGATCTGGTATGGTAGGCTCCATCGTTGGCTAGTAAGGAGGTGGGAGTTGAACCTCAACCACTTCAGTCAAAAGAAGCTTTCATTAGATTCAGGGAGGCTACTGTGGCAGTTTTCAGGAGAAGATATATACTGATGAATGTGGATGCCTTGAATGAATAGCCCCTCTGATCTTTGTCTTTGCAGATGTGCTCCTCTGGACTGGTCTGCTGTGGTATGTGGTCTGCACTTCTTGAGGAAAATTTGGGGCCCAAGCAGTGCAGTAAAGTGCAGCAGCAGACTGGACTGCTGTGACCACTGGTGTCTTTGGGAATGGATAGAGATGGCCTTTGACCAGTTTAAGGATCTAAATGATTTTGTGATAACTCAGGAAAGTGGAAAAGAAATTGTTGAAGCTAAAATGCACCTAGAGTGGATTGAATCCATCCATATAAATTAAGAGAGGCAGAAGAAGAGTTAATCAAGCCATAGATATAATTAGAGCTTCCTTCAATTCAGATTAGAGATGTGAGAATGAATCACCAATTCACAAAGGAAGAGATCAAAGGGCGAAGTAAGTAATTATAGACTTGCTAAGAGAGAAGTGAATGCAAATAAATAATTTTGACATCATATATTTAGATTTCAGAAAATCTTTTGATACTGTTCCACATGAAAGACAGCTATGCCAATTGGAGCAGAGCATTAGAGACAAGTTATTGCTATGAATAAAGGGTGGGTAATAGTCGGGTGGGCAAAGACAAAGTGCCTATCAAAGGGCACTGCTCTTGGATTAATGTTATTAGTAGAGTTCTCCAAGGTTCAGTGCTGGCCCACTGTTGTTTTCAATAAGTAATGATATTGATGAATGGTATACCAGGCTTATGTCTAGGTTTTCAGATAATAAAAAAAAGGTTGGCAGGGTAATTAATGAAGTGGCAAGTAAAGTTTAACATTGGTTGGACCACACAAAAACAGTTTAAAAACAATAGACTTGGAGGTTACTGTGCCATAAGACTTGAAGTTTGGTGAGCTGTGCAAACAGGCTGCTAGGACCAGTTCATAGTATATGCCAGCAGTTTCCAACCTTTTTTGACTTGCAAACCCCTTTCAACAATATATTTTTAATGCAAACCACTAAGCCTATATTCTCTGAAATCGTATAATATTTCTGAATTTTTATTATAAAATATTTCCAGTACTACGTTTTTATAAGCAACATTGCATAAAAATAAAAATTATTATTAAGTATTATTTATACTGTACTTTGTAAAGTAGTTATTAATCAGTCCAAACTAGATTTCCAACAGGCTAAGAGTAGAAAACTTGCTTTTTGTAAAAATGGTAGCTGAGCATTCTCGTTTCTTGCCAAAGCTATTGGCTGCAATTTTTGCCCATTTTATGTTCTCACCTCTGTCAAAACCAGATGATTCTGTTGCCACAACAGCCAAAGATAAAACTGACCTGCTAGTATCTTATTTTTCTTCCAACTCATGTAATAATGACCTTGGTAAATCACCTCAAACCATTCCCAGTACACTCCATTCAATGCCTCCTATGGTCTTCTGTCAAAAAGGATGTCAAAAAGATTTTGATGAAACTGATGCTAAGAAAGCTCCAGGTCCTGATGGTATTGCTCCACTTGTTCTCAAAACCTGTGCCTCTGAACTTACTCCTGTTTTGTGTTAGTCTTTTTTCACTTTCTTATTCCAAAGGTTTTTTCCCTTCTGTTTGGAAATTTGCTCATATCCAGCCAGTTCCTAAAAAGAGTGCCAAATCTCTTTCATCCAATTATCGTCCCATTGCGATTACTTCTACTCTGGGAATGTATCTTCTGCTGAACCCGACAGAGAACTGGATGAGAGTTGTGTCTCAAAGATAATAAAGCCTGTAATACACTCAAAAAATCAGAATATATTATTGACCTTTGGCATTAACAAGTTCGAATGTGATCCAAGGCTAATTCTATAGCATGCATCTCTGCAGTGTATATGCTGGATTCAGGAAGAATCTGCTGAGATATTATAGTGTCCAGAAAGACAACACAGATCCTATGCACGATTCAGACTTCGAGCTGTCTGTGTAAACTGGCAGGAAGTCGGAGTGCTCAGCTCAGTGTGCAGAATAGAGCTGCTGGTAGACAGATGATGGAGTCTCAGACTTTACCCATTTCTTAAGGGAAAAGTCGCATGATGGGGTATGAGCATGCCAGGTTGAAAGAGTTTCTTTTGGTGTTTGTGCAACCTTGTCTACCACGATGTTAAACTCTCTGAGTAGCTCTTGGACATGGATACCAAAAGGTCGGTTGGCAGTCTGACGGATATTGTACAATTTTTCCCAATGTGGCTCAAAAACGTGGATGTCCACGTAGGATGGTCTGGCAGGGATTTCAACTTTAAAGCATAGTTTAAAGACAACTGCTTACGTCGAAGGGATAATGGTGGTTCGTTTGCTTTGACGTATAAGCTCTGGACAGCAGATGTTCGAAATGCTCTAGTAGCGATAAGGATAGCCTGATGGTGGACAGGGTCTCTGGCTGAGGAGTATACCTGGGCCCCGTAATCTAATTTGGATCATACAAGTGCAGGATAAATACATAGTAGGGTGCACCTGTCTGCTCCCCAACACATAGAGGAGAGAGAGCAAAGAATATTTAGTCCCCTCGTGCACTTTGTACGAAGTTGACGAATATGTTCTAGAAAGGTCAACTTTTTATCAAACACAAGTCCCAAGAATTTTGTGTCTGACACTACTGGAATAGCATTTTGTTCGCACCTTAATTCAGGTTCAGGATGAAGAGTATGCTTACAACAAAAGTGTATACAAAGTCTTCTCCGGCGAGAACCTGAAGCCATTAGCAAGTGCCCAGGAATTAAGGCGATTGATGGCTTGTTGCAGTTGTCTTTCAATAACGCTCATGTTGCATGACTGACAAAATATGCTAAAGTCATCAACATAGAGGGTGCTGTTTACAGTTGGAGGAAGCTGTTCTGTGATAGAATTTACTTTGATGGCAAAAAGCGTGACCCTTAATACTGATCCTTGTGGTACTCCCTCCTCTTGGCAGAAGGGACAAGAGAGTGAGGATCCCACACGAACTTGGAAAGATCGATTGGCTAAAAAAGTTTTTAATAAAAATGGGGAGATGCTCTCTAAGACCAAGGCTATGCAAATCTTTTAAGATGCCAAACCTCCAAGTTGTGTCATATGCCTTCTCCATGTCAAAGAACACTGACACCAAATGTTCGCGTTTTAGGAAAGCATCCCGGATGGATGTTTCCAGTCTAATTAAGTGATCAAGAGTTTATCTGTTTTCTCGAAAGCCGCACTGGATGTTGGAGAGAAGATCATTCGATTCTAAATACCACATTAACCGAAAATTAACCATTCTCTCCAGGATTTTGCACAGACAGCTAGTCAGAGCTATAGGACGGTAATTAGTAGAGAGTTTAGGATCCTTTCCTGGCTTGCTCTTTTATTGCTCTTTTATATAGATTCTGTTATACAGAACAAGCAGGCGATCCATAGATGTTGGTGAGAGATGTTTAAGCATTTCATAACGGATGCCATCTGGTCCAACAGCACTTGCCTTGGAATGATAGAGAGCTCTTTTTAGTTCCTGTAGAGTTAAAGGCACGTTGTAGGGAAAAAGGCTTTTCAGTATGAAATTTAGTGCCTCTTTTTCTCTTTTATGTTTCAGGACCAGGAACTCTGGGGAATAGGATGATATTCCAGAAATGTTTGAAAATGTTTCCCCAAGAGCATTGGCTATTACAGTGGGCTCTGCAATAATGCATCCATTATAGTCTAGGATCGGTGAGGGGTGGGATGTATATTTTCCCTTCATTTTTCGTATTTTATCCCAGACTACCTTAGTGTTGGTATACTGGTTAATAGATGATGTAAAACGGATCCATGATTCCTTTTGACTCTGACGGCGAATGTAGCGTGCTTTGGCTCGCGCACGTTCGAAGGCTATTAGATTAACAGTGGTAGTAATATCCCCCAAGCTTTGTTTTGAGCCTTTTTTGCTGTTGTGCATTGTGAATTCCACCATGGCTTGGGAAAAGGTGGAAACTGGGCAGATGTTTTCAGTATGGTATTGGCAGCTGCAAGGATGATATTTTCTGTGCTGTACGTGACTGCATCATTGATAGTCTCCTGACTGACTGCATTATGGTCAAAATTTGCCTGATGTTGGATGGCATTCCAGTCAGCCTGACCAGTCTTCCACCGTGGTAACCTGAAGGGAAGACACTGTCTCCCACTGTATAAGCAGGTTATCACAGGGAAGTGATCACTTCCATATGGGTTCTCCTCCACTTCCCAAGTCAGTGAAGGGAGTAGAGAGGGGGAGCAGATAGAAAGATCAATGGCAGAAAGCATACGGGTAGGCATGTGGAAGAATGTGTTAGTTCCCACATTTAGAAGGGAGAGGTCATTGTCATTTAGCATATGCTCTGACTCGTCCCCTTCCATTATTGCTAGCACTACTCCGCAGGGTGTTATGTCCATTAAAATTCCCTAGAAGTAAGAAAGGGGAAGGCGACTGCGTTACAAAATCATCAAGGTCTTCCTCGGAGATGTCAGTCCCAGGTGGCAAATAAATTGAACAGACGGTTAATAGAAATCCCACTGTAAGGCGAATTGCAACAGCCTCTATGCTGGTTGTAAGTAGCAAGGTCTGAACTGGGGTCTGGTTGCCTACAAGGATAGCCACTCCTCCATGAGCAGGACCATCTGAAATTCTGTCCTTATATGTGATGTTATGCATGGTGGGGTCATCATTTGCCTTTAGATAAGTCTCCTGCAAGAAAAAGCAAACTGGTGCATGCTTTTGCAGGAGGGCCTTGATGTCATCAGTATTTCGCCGGAATCCAAGACAATTCCATTGTAGGAATTTAGCCATTATTTTGGCTTGGTGGGTCCATCAGATGGCTTCCGAGGTGCTGAGGGCTTACTTTTGTCAGTCTTGGATTTATCTTTTTTGGGGAAGTGTGGATGGTGTCCCGTGTCCATTTCTTCCTCCGCAAAGAGTTCCAAGACTGATTTGTCCGGTACCTCCTTATTCTCTACATCCACTGTTTCTGGTATTATGGGTGACTCTTCCGAACTTTTTAGCTTTTCTTTACAACTTGGTTTTGGTAGTGGTGGAGCACTAGGAGGTACAGATATATGAGTGGCAGCTGATTGTTTTTTTTGGTGGGCTTTTATGAACTCAATAAATAGCATGTAATCGGAGTGAATGACTCTCTTGGTGGTATAGTCATCTCAGTTTGTGTACCGATAGTGCACTTATCAGAAACCTTCTGGGCATATGAAGGTTTCCCGCTATTTATTGGTTGGATACGTTTTCTGGCCTCTGGGTAGGAGATATTCAGCTCTGTTTTCAGTTTTTGGATTTCTTTTTCATCCTTCCACCGCTGGCATACTCTAGAGCAGGTGGGGTGCTCTCCTCGACAATTGACACAGATCGGTTTTGAAGCTGAACATTCCTTGCTCTCGTGGTCTTTAACACCACATCGAGCACAGGCAGGGTTACCATGACAAGATGTTTGTGAGTGGCCGTATTTTTGGCATCTAAAACACCTCAGTGGGTTTGGGATATAAATCCTCACTGGGCAGTTTAGTAGCCTGCCTTGATGAAACTTGGAGGCCGTGGGGTGTTGAACGTGAGGATAAGAACTCGGGTAGGGACGAGATTCCTGTCCTTTTGTATCGATATTCTCTTGACAGCTGTCACTCCTTGGTCTTTCAATTCAGAGCAGATTTCTTCTTCAGAGACATGAAGAAGGTCCCACTCTGATATAACACCTTGTGAAGAATTCAGAGATTTGTGGGGGGGTTACAGTGATAGGTATTCCCCCTATGGATGTAGAGTTTATGATTTTTGCCACTTGTTTTGTGGTAGAAGCTTCGACCAAAATGTCACCAGAATGCAGTCTTTTTACAGATTTAGGTGACCTTGCCAACCCTTCTAATCCTTTCTGGATAAATAAGGGTGACATCTTTCCAATTGACTGCTCTCCGGTGGAATGGAGAATGAGGAAAAGCAGTGTCACTGATGGTGGTGGTGTATCCTCAGTCCTGGCTCTTTTTGCAGAGGTGTTTTCATCTCGATTAGGTAGGGGTCTTGTTGGGGCCCCAGAAGAAATAGAATTTAAATTACTCATATGAGTAAGATAAAAATTTCTGATGCCCTAAGTACCTCACCCACGAGGTGAGGTACTTACTGCTAGGAGCCCTACGAGGGGATGCCCACTCGTGAACTAGCAGGTACTGCGTACATGAATGGGATGCCAAGTTCGCTTAGGAGCATCATACCCATGTTTCCAATAAGCCTTGATCCCATCCCAGGACCAAAGGGAGGGAGACTTATTGGAACACAGTTGACCCTAGCAGTAAGAACCACCCGCCGATTTATCCCAGTCGGGCCGGTCCAGGACCACCCTTCTTGTCGAAGCAGGGGCCAGAGTGGTGTATTAAGGCTGGGCTCCTCAACCACCAGGATCCCCCTTTCCGAATTCCACGGGTCGTGGTGCACGGCTGCACATGCCAGATTCCAATGATGTAAACCTGGAACCAAGGTATGGGCGTTAGATCCCAGTGATGCTAATCTGGAAAACCAGCAGCATCACTGGGAGATTCCCTCACCAGGTACAAGTGCCCACGTCGAGGGGACTGGGAAAATAAGGCACAGACATCCCATAAACATAATGGAAAAAATACATTATGATTTTGAAGAAAATATATGAGAATGCTACCTCCTTTATTAGACTAAACAAAGTCAGTAGCAAATTTAAAATTGAGAAAGGAGTTTGACAAAGAGACACAATATCTCCAAAGTTATTTACTACTGCCCTTGAAGAAGTTTTCAGAAGATTGGATTGGTCGCAGAGAGGAGTCATTGTGAATGGAGAGTGCCTAAAACATTTACGATTTGCAGATGCATTGTGTTCATAAGATCAAAAGAATTAGAGGAAAATCTTAATCAAGTATGCAGAGTTAGTAGGGATTTTGGACTAAAGATGAATATGAATAAAACAAAAGTAATGATGAACAAGTATGCCACAGAAACATCATTGAAGGAGCAGTAATTGAAAAGGTGGATTCGTATACTTATCTGGGACAAGTCATTAGCTGTAATAATGATAAATGGCTGGAAGTCAAAAGAAAAATACATTTTGGATGGATAGCATTCAGGAAATATAGTCACATACTGAGGAGCAATATCCCAATTTGTCTGAAACATAAAATAATGATCCTCTTCGATCTTTGATCTCCATCCTCATCCCTCCACAACCCAATTACCAAAATCTCCGGTAGTAATCGAAGAAGAAATCCGATAGTCGATGGGAATTTCTCTTAGATTCATTTATTATACAAGGCACCTTCTAAAATTACACGTCTCTCTCACTCAAAGAATGGAAGAGAAGCTGAAGACTACACAGCGACGAATGGAACAAATTATATTATGAATCAGACTGTTAGATAAGAAGAGAAACACATGGATTAGGCAGCAAACACAAATAAAGGACATTCTTATGAAAACTAAAGAACTGAAATGGCCTTGGGCAAGACACATAGCTCGAAGATATGATGACAGATGGACTAAGAAAATAACAGAATGGTACCCAAGAGGAGCTGAGAGAAAACATGGAAGACAACAACAGAGATGGACAGATGAAATTCATGAGTTCGTGGGTAGTAAATGGATAGCCATTGCACAAAACAGAAGAAACTGGAGAGGCCTTCATTTTGCAGTGGATTTAAAATAGCTCATAATGATGATGATGATGATGGTTGCAGGTCAGATGTGCAGAAATTTGTCTTCAGCCACAGGTTGGTTGGTTGGTTGTTGGAACAAAATGCCATCTAATTTTGTAAAGGTGGAAAGATTGAATAAATTCAAGGATGCATGATCATTTGGGCTACGGCAGCAGAGTCAGGATAACTCCTATGAGTTATCCTGGTTTATCAGCCACACAAAATGCAAATTGGCTTGTGAACACATGCAATCTGTACATATAGTATGCAGTGCCCGAGGTAGAGCACCTCCCCTAATGAACTGCTCAGCTTTTGCCAGAGTACCTCATCAGGGGAGACCAAATGCTATTGTCACGGGGTATCCACATTAATATATCCATACACTTATTATTAGTGTTATTAGCACAACAGAATACATAAGTGGAACTTTCACTTCCATCATAAGAATAAAAAAAAAAACAAAAAACATGATTATTCAAAACAAATCACCAGCAAAGAATTTAATATACTTTTCAATAATAACATATTAAATACAGAAAGTAAATATTGTGCAGTTAACTTTATTTTTTTAATGCAAGTGAAAAAGCCTGATCACTTACTCTAGTCTTTGGTACTGGTTGACATGAACTGTCCAAATCACCCATCAAGTATTCTGATACTCTATAAACATAATTTATTTTAAAATAATAAGAAGATAATAAGACACAGATCCTCATTCTAAATTTCTATCTCTTTATCATATAATTATAAATTTATATAAATATTAAGAGTTTGCTAAATAACTGTTATAATGAACAAATTATAATAGCTATTTAGAAAGCTATTTATTATTTCATGTTAAGTTTCTTTCTACTAGTTGGTTGGCCGACTGCTTTGGGGTTTATTGGTATATGGGAAATAGGAAGGATTTTTTTTTTTTTTTTTTTTTGGCAGATACTGTATAAGCTTGCTTTCTTGCATCATATGCCTCTACTAATATTAATATCAAGAACTTTGGCAATTTCATATGGTTATTTAGTTGGTTATTTGATTTTTTTATAGAGTATTGGCAGCTTATGATATAATTTCATATGATAGTGATTCAGATTAGAAATTTGTATGCTAATTTATTTTATTCATATATTGATTTAGTCTCTTTCGTTTTGTGGGTGTACTGAATCTTGTGTGTAAGTCAAACAGAGATGTAGGCATCACACTGTACTATTAGAGAGTGTGATTAAGGAAGAACTTGGCAAACTATTGGGAGGAATAGATAGGTGAAATGGGAAGGATTTTTTTTTTTTTGGTTGATACTGTATAAGCTTGCTTCCTTGCATTATTTGTCACTACTAATACTACTATTTATGATACTAATGATACCGATGTAAGTATTTCAAGTTCAATGCTCAAGTTTTGTTGATGACAGAAATATGGCAGGGTGCATAATGGTATTAATCATGATATGTTGTTCAAACAAGATCTAAATAAATTAGGCATATGGGCTGAAAAATGCCAATCAAGATAAATTCAAGAATTTAGGCAGCACTACTACCAGAATAACATTTGGGTAACAAACTCAAGGTAGAGGGGGGGGGGGTAATTGTACAGATTCAAACAACTGCAATTGTTTGAATCTGTTGGAATGTGTGCAGAGAAGAGCAAGATTACTTGGTACCACAAAACAGTACTCTTGTCAAAACATATTTTTGTTCTGTAAATTGCAACATCTGGAAATTAGGCACTATAAAGAGACCTAACTTAAGTGTGTAAAGCTCTGTATGGCATAAGTAAATGAAATGGTAGTAACCTCTTCACTCCTTTATTAATTAATCACAACTAAACATATAAATGTACATAATTTTAAACTGAAAAAGGATAGTTACAGAACAGATGTGCAGAAAACTTTTTCAGTGACAGATTGATTATTGCAACAGATTGCCACTTAGGAGTGTGTTAAAGTGGGTAGTCTGAATAAATATTTTTTGGCTGATGCCGAATAAGCTTTCCTTCCTTCCTTGCATCATTTTGCCATTACAAATAATAATATGGGTTCTATTTCTGTAGACATTTTCCCACCTTGGAAACAGTGACAGCTTGTGACTCTGATGTACGGGGGTGCTGTTTCGTAAAGTTACATTAAATTGCCTTGGTTATAAGACATATAGATATAGACAGTAATAATAATAAGCAAGTTAAAAATACTACAAAACATTAACTGGACACTTACCATTAACAGACTTGGGTAATCTTGAAATTTTATTTAAAAATAAAATCCATTCTTGGGTTTTTATTTGTTGAAAATAGATTAATAACTTTTTCCTTCAAGTTTGGTGCACTGTTCAAATTGGCACTACTCACTCCGCAGTTCCTTTGCCTTGTTTTGTCACCTCTAAAAATGTGTATTGGCAACCTGCCAACTAGGCATTGACTGAACCACTAGGACCAAAATGTGGAACTGTGTAGCACACAGTTCTGCCTACGGCTATACTTCAAAGCTGAAAACAATTTTGTGTTTTTATTCATTATTATTGAAATGATTATTGGAAATAGAGGATGAGTATACTATATGCGGGACCTGTTAATAAAAATATTCATTTCATTGCACACAAAATTTCACATAACTCCGTTGACTGTATATTTAGATTTAAAAAGCTGGGGATGCTGCAGTTCCGCACTGCTTACCATGAAGTAACACTGAGAATGAAAGAGAAAACCCCGTTTTTTTGAGAGAGGAAGCAATATTTGTGATGTGCTTATGCCAAAAGAAATTAGAAGACAGGGTGTTCCCTAATAGAGAGATATGTGATCTTGTCTAGAAATCTGAGTGTCACTAAAGGTAAGCATAGGATTAGAAGAATTCTTTTTTTGCAAGATACAAGACAGGACTGAGTTTTAGAAGAAATGAAATCAACTAAGTTATCTTTGTAACACTGGAGAATTACCTGGAGATCAGTATTTAAGGAATTGGTAGTGGATATTCGAGTGGATCTTCGATATGCTTATGCCAAAAGAAATTAGAAGACAGGGTGTTCCCTAATAGAGAGATATGCGATCTTGTCTAGAAATCTGAGTGTCACTAAAGGTAAGCATAGGATTAGAAGAATTCTTTTTTTGCAGGATACAAGACAGGACTGAGTTTTAGAAGAAGTGAAATCAACTAAGTTATCTTTGTAACACTGGAGAATTACCTGGAGATCAGTATTTAAGGAATTGGTAGTGGATATTCGAGAAGTTGAAGCTGTTTGTGCAGGTAAAGGCTAGAATATCGCCAGTGGATTGACACTTATGGAATTCACACTGGTAATCATTGATCAGATGGAAGGTTTCTAGATAGTTTAGGAATTGGTGACTAATAGATTTCTCCATTACTTTAAAAAGAGTAGAAGTAAGTGCAATGGAACGATAAATGAATGGGAGAAATTGGTCACCATTTTGGTGACCAATCTCTCCCATTTAAAAAACCTGTGCTTGTCAAGCTGACAAGCACAGGTTTTGAGAACAAGTGGAGAAATACCAACATGACCAGGCACTTTCTTGGCATTAAGATTGTTCAAAATTCTTCTAATATCTTTTTAACAGAAGACCACAGGAGGCACTGAATGGAGTGTACAGGAATGGCAGAAGGTGGTTTACCAAGGTCTTAAATACACAAGTTGGGGTAGAATCCCCATAATATCTTTCTCTCGGGTTCCTAGACTCTATTCAAGACAGGGTATTTAGGTTAATTAATAACCCTTCTCTTACAAGATCTCTCTCCTCAGTCTTATAGAAATCATGTTTATGCTGCATGACTTTTCTATAGAAACTTCCATGGGCATTGTTCTGAATTGACTTCTATAATTCTCCCTCTCTCTTCCAAACCAGTCTGAATACATTCGACAACCAGTCAGTATCCATTTACTCCAGCTTCAAACTCACAGAACCAACTTTTCTTCTTCATTGTTTATTCTTTTACCTTACATTTTCTGGAACAGCCTATTACTCATACTTATTTCCTGAACATTACAATCTAAAGAAATTCAACTCTAAGGTCAACAAGCATCTTCTTCATCTTCTCAATCTTTAATCGATGCATGGTACTAAGTACTATAGGTTCTAATATCTTTTGTGTTTGGGGTTTTCATATAAAAAAACAAACAAACAAAAAAAAATGAGCTGTTACAGCAACAAATAAAAATTCTTGAGATGTGTGCAACCATTACTTTGATCCATATCATTCTATAGTTTACTACCCTTGCACACCCTCTTGAAGTTATTTAGGCTTCTTTCCCTAGCTTTATCTGTAAAAATTCTGGGAGCACAACTGGAGTCATCTGACCTTAACACAGTCATACTTTATAAGTATTCTCCTCCCTACAAAGGAAGGCATGAGAGAGAGCCACAACAAACAAACAAACTTGCATGCACATGGGTGTATATACAAGTCAAAAACTGTAAAGGCAACCAGGTCAGTCTATTCATGAAAGCATTTTAAGTCATGTACGGGATAACTTCTGTGACTCAAACAGCAGTATCTTAAGTATGTTGAGCCTTACTTCTTAATCTGCATAGCATCCTCTTTAAGAAAAGTGTGCACAACTAAGGTAAAGAAAGCCAACATGAGAACCATGGCAAACTATGGGAAACTTACTGGACAAACTGGTTTGCCACTACCGCAGTTTCTCCCTACATTCTTGGTAAACAGACCATGCATGCTGTCAGTAGTGGCAGTAGAAATAGAGAACGATATATTTATTGAGGCACAACAGACAATGCGATGGCTACTTTTTTCTCATTATTAAAAGCAGATTATTGGAGTCCATGAGTGTTTTCGCTATTAAAAAACTAACCTTAAAGGTTAGGTTAGGAAATAATAGGAAAAGAAAGAAAGATTCTTTATATACATACCATAACGTCAATCAGTTACTTAACACTATGATGTTACTGTATGTTATGTTCATGCACCAATCAGTACATAGTCTGTCACAACCTACATGTCAATCAACATATCGTTTTCGACTTCTGCAGCTACCGATAACGCACCATCTCTTTACTGAGAATGGAGAGAGAAGCTGCAATAGAGGCAAACCAGTTTATCCGGTAAATTTCCCATAGTTTGCTGTGGTTCTTGTGTTGGCTTTCTTTACCTTTGCAGTGTGCACTTTTTGCACTGGTTCATCAAAATAATGAAATTAAAGAAGTTGAAAGACTGAAAATAAGAGATGAAATAATTGAAAAATTGGTTTTCAAATTAATGATGACAGAGGTACTCTTCACAACATGTGGACTGTTTATTACAGCTGTGGGAAACTGATGGTTATGCAGTGAATCTTATGTGCACATATAGGTTCCTATGCTGACAAATAAATTGGTATCAATAATTAGCTGAATCTGATGTCTCACAGCTTCCATGACTGTTTCATTTCCTTTTGATGCCTATTTTTCTTTTGTTGGCTGTGATGCCATGGTGTCAAAAAAAAAAAATAATAATAATAATATTGCTAAAACTGTTCAATGGCTAAAGTTCCATCTCCTAATATCTTAGCATTTCTTTTCCTTTCCAACAAAATCATTCTATTTTGGTAAAATTCTTTTTCTGAAACGATGGCATCATGGCCATCAGAGTGAATTTTTCTGTTTTAAATTTATTAATGACAAACTGTTATAACAGTTAAACACTTGCAATCTGAGAAGCATTCCAAGAGACAGATTGAATATGTTGGTATTATATTAATATTATGCCACTGTAAATTTGAAATCATGTTAATTAGCAAGTAAAACAGAAATGTATGCAGTGAAGTGGTTCTTGATTACAATAGTTTATCCTGCTTAATATAATGCTCTTTACCACCTATGTCAATATTTAAATTAAAGCAACTAAGACATTCAGAAGTGAAATATAACCTAAAATAATTTTCAAGCTAGAAAAATTATTTTTATTGCACCATTCTGACAAATAAACAGTGGTGTAAAGGATGCTAAATAAACAGTTTGTTCTAATTAACTTTTGCAGAACTGCATTAAACGAACAAACAAACAAAAAAAATCTTTGTGCTGTTCAGAATATAATTCTTTTTAAAATGTCATAAAATGCACTGATTCGGCATTGTATGATGATGAAAAACAAAATACAAAAATAATAAGATGTATGTAAATGCCTGGTGGATAATTAGAAGAGGGATCCCAAGGACATAGAGTAAACGAAAAAATGGTCCCAGCAAAGAAGAAATAATACAGCAATATTATATATTTGTGTAATGCTATACAGCAGAACATCTTACCTACTACTGAAGGCCAAAGCCATTTGATCAATAGCATCAAAGAATTCTGAGGGATCAGCCTTCTCATTTTCATAACCATAACCTGAAAAGAATACCCATTTAGTAACATATTTAAGAAAATTTAAGCTAGTCTACACTTCTTAAATCTCAAAAAGGGCTCAAGGAATTACAGCAACAGTGTAGCATGAAAACTAGGCTTTTGCTGCATCAGCAAAAAAAAAAAAAAAAAAACATTGTCTATACAACCTATATCCCTATTATACTCTTCCCACTGCCAGTCACCCTTTAAATCTCACTAAACAATCAAACTCAACCACACAAAAAAGCAGTTTATTCCAGTGATCAGATGACAACACAATAATCGGCAATTGAACCATTAGAAACTATTTTTGAAGCAAAGTTTGATGCAAATTTGCTGTTGGTAAAAATCATTTATTTTAAGATGCAACAAACCATCTTCTATTTCAATGCATACTAATTCAGACTAAATGCAAATAAATGGATGATTTATGCATTACCATGTGTGCATTTACCAAACATATTACAACAAATAGTGAATCAATATGATGTTGGAATTTCAAGATACAGTCAGCTGTATCTTGAAAGTCCATACAAGGTATGATCAACTTTTTGATCAAAACTCGTACATTATATACATAAGATATACAAATGATGTTTAATTAAAGTAAAAACCAGTTACCAGTTAATATTTTCTAGTGGTAATAGCTAAGCTCCAAATGAGCATCAAAGTTAAAATAAGAAAAAAGCATTAAGATATGTCACTAAAATATTTGAAACATAATAAAATTACCGTATTAATAAAGAATATTAAAATAAATTAATGCACAAGGCATAATACTTTAAGAGTTTGGTATCTATATAATATCGGTGTTTAGATACACTATAGATAACTCTTAATAAACTACAAAGTAGTTGTTGTAGGCATCATTTGCTCTTTCTCATATTGTGCTCTGCCTTCACGACGAGTTGCCATGATATTGCACTACTTCGAATAAGTAACGCTTCACTAATAGAGAAGGCTATTGTTACTTATTCTCAGTTGAGTACCACCACCCAGACAGCACTGTTTCACGGCTATTGGCCGATCATCAGTGGGTGGGCAGGTACCCTGGTATTGCAGACATGACGACCCAGTTGTGAAGTTAATCACACAATATGAGAGATGCCAAGAGGTGTAGATGTCAATATTTAAAATAAATAAATGCACAAGGCATAATACTTTAAGAGTTTGGTATCTATATAATATCGGTGTTTAGATACACCATAGATAACTCTTAATAAACTACAAAGTAGTTGTTGTAGGCATCATTTGCTGTTTCTCATATTGTGCTCTGCCTTCACGACGAGTTGCCATGATATTGCACTACTTCGAATAAGTAACGCTTCACTAATAGAGAAGGCTATTGTTACTTATTCTCAGTTGAGTACCACCACCCAGTTACCAGTAATATTGACATCTACACCTCTTGGCATCTCTCATATTGTGTGATTAACTTCACAACTGGGTCGTCATGTCTGCAATACTAGGGTACCTGCCCACCCACTGATGATCGGCCAATAGCCGTGAAACAGTGCTGTCTGGGTGGTGGTACTCAACTGAGAATAAGTAACAATAGCCTTCTCTATTAGTGAAGCGTTACTTATTCGAAGTAGTGCAATATCATGGCAACTCGTCGTGAAGGCAGAGCACAATATGAGAAAGAGCAAATGATGCCTACAACAACTACTTTGTAGTTTATTAAGAGTTATCTATGGTGTATCTAAACACCGATATTATATAGATACCAAACTCTTAAAGTATTATGCCTTGTGCATTTATTTATTTTAAATATTGACATCTACACCTCTTGGCATCTCTCATATTGTGTGATTAACTTCACAACTGGGTCGTCATGTCTGCAATACCAGGGTACCTGCCCACCCACTGATGATCGGCCAATAGCCGTGAAACAGTGCTGTCTGGGTGGTGGTACTCAACTGAGAATAAGTAACAATAGCCTTCTCTATTAGTGAAGCGTTACTTATTCGAAGTAGTGCAATATCATGGCAACTCGTCGTGAAGGCAGAGCACAATATGAGAAAGAGCAAATGATGCCTACAACAACTACTTTGTAGTTTATTAAGAGTTATCTATGGTGTATCTAAACACCGATATTATAAAGAATATTAAATAACAATACCAAAATACACAGTGAAAAATAAATCAAAGAATATGATTAAGCAAAAACCAAAGCAAAGCACATACATTATTAGGAAAAAATAAAGAAAAACATATTACAAAGCATAAATTAAGCAAAAATAAAGCAAAGAACTACAAGGCATTTTGCTTGCTATCCATCTATATATAGAGGTTTTTGTCATACACTTGAGAACCTTCTGGTCTGGAGCATATCCTCACTCTTATTTTCCATTTGCTTCCAGCTATATTATCACACAATACAGATTCTAATTCTATTTCTGGCATGATTATTATCCCCAGTCTGGAAATACTTATGTTGCACTCAGATTGCTTTTGATAAGAAACATATCTTGCAACCCTTCTCATCTAGGTAAAAAGTATTTAAGTTTTTCATGTGTGGGCTCAGAGAGGTAAGACATATATTTGTGTTTTTGAGGCACATTTCAAAAATATTTTGAAAAATGTGTCTGTTCATGTACAAACTGTCTTGAAATCTTCCAGTACATGCTTCCATCTCTTATCTATTTCCAACTAAATATGTCTAATAAAATTGTCTAAATTTTTATACATAATTTTCATTGATGGGGGACACAAAAATGGCTTGAAAATCAGATGACGAGATTAGTTTTTTTTTTTTTTTTTTGTGTCTATGGGCTTAAGAGATATGTTGGGTTTTTGATTCAGAGGCAGCAATATTTGTGATATGCTTACCTTTTTGTGCCCTTAAAAGATGATATTCGCTCTACAACGTCATCAACCTTGCCCCTGGCAGACATACTGCCAAGAAAGATTACAAATCAAGGTTACAAATAAAGACCTCATCTCTTTATTCCAATCACATCTCAATAAAGATATGTGATCTTGTCTAGAAATGAGAGTTTTATGAAGTTTTTTTGCAAAAAATAAAAATTGGACACACTTCGGCTTCACATCAAAAATAGAGCAAAGCATAACAATAAGGAATGACAAATAAATTGTAAGCCATCAGTAAATAAACTGCATATATATCACATGGGTCTGGCCCAAAATCCCGATGGCCAGAATCCCGACAACTAAAATCCCAACAGTATCTACTATATTGTAAAAATATATGAATATAATTCTATATATTTATTAGTTTTTTAGTTAAGTAAAATTTTACCTTATTAGATTAATTTTGTAGAAAGAATATAAAAAATAACAAAATTTTAACGACAAATATCTCTCTTAATTTGAAGATCATGTTTTCTGTTAGAGAAACAAACAGTTTTAAAATATGATCAGCAAATAAAAATGACTCAGTTTATTTTATTTAATTATATTGCATTTAATTGGTAATTTTTCAAGTTGAATTTTGGTATTTGTATAGGGCCTTTGAGCAATAATTATAAGTATAGCATTGAAATGCAAAAGATAAAAAACTTTAAATAAGAATACTTTCAGAATATGAAAATTTAGAGTAATGTATTTTGGCATCTGCGTAACATTTATAATAATTTTAATTAGCATAAATAAAACTGTAATTATACAGGTATTTGTTATTAGCTGTACTTTCACAAATTTCTTTGACAAGTACATTAGGACAAGTATATGACCATGGGTGCCAGCAGGATATTTTGAAAGGGGTAACAGGAAAAAATATCCCATTTTCTTATTATAATAATAATAAGAAGAAGAAGAAGAAAATGGAAAAATAAGAAAATTGGATTTCTTGTTAAAGATTCTGCAGTGGGAGAGGAAAGAATTCTATTTACAACAAAAGTAAATATTCAACGCGTATCATGTGCTCAATATTGGATTATGGATGGTACATTTAAAATTGTGCCCACAATTTTTTATCAATTATATACAATACATGCACCTGTCGTAATGAAAACTATTGAATTCTTCCCTTAGTTTATGTGTTGATGACGAATAAGAGTAAAGAAAATTATAAACATTTGTTTCAAGATATGATTAACTTTGCCCAAGAAAATGAAACTGAATTGAGACCACAGGCCTTAGCAGCAGGAATTAGCTGCAATAAATGTCTCCAAAGGCGAGTTCCTTAACGTGTCTCATAATGTCTGTTTTTTTCCACCTGGGACATATGTGTTTGGAGAAAAATTCAAACAAGTGAACTGGCATCTCAGTATGGCACCGATAAGGAATTTAGTTTGCTGCTTCGACATTTGTGTGCCTTGGTGTTTATTCCTTCTGGTGAGATATCACAAGCATTTAATGTTCTGAAGCCACATTTACCGAGGGAAGCTAGTGATATGATAGAGTGGTTTGAAGACAATTATGTAAATGAAGAATTAGATGGTATATGCATAATGGTTATGTTATGTTATGTTATTTTTGGTTTTTAGGAGCATTAGCAACTAAGGCCATATTGCTCCAGGAATATGCAGTGGTCATTCCCTTGACCTTTCCGCATCCTCCATATTTGGTGGTGACGGATTCGAACCCCGGTCTAATCAAGAAGCGTGTGCTACGCACTGCTGCTCCTTCCCACCTGGCATGCATAATGGTATGGTAATTCACGCTCCATTATTATTTCCACAAACATTATTGGTTTGTATACGATTCCATTCAACTGGGAATTCTATGCACCCAAAACAATGTTGAGGCTTGTCATGGAAGATGGGAGTGTAAAGTTAGACTGCACATATTGGCGTACATAGAATCATTGAGGAAATATATATATATATAAAGTGTGTGTTGTTTATTCATTAATATGACATAAAATATTAACGTTATCATATACTGTTTGCATAAACTGAAATGTACATGTTTCATATGTTCAAATAAAATTTTAATGTTTTTAGTGGCCGTTTTGATTGCACGTAAAATATTTTTTATCACAAACAATTTCTGAGATATGGACTCTAACTTTGTTTTTTTAAATACAATCAGTATGTCGGGAGTTTGTGTGGCACCGATATCACATATCCTGCTGTACTCTGATCATGCCTTTATGCATGCTGGTACTAGTACTGTTAAACTTACCTTTAACTTTTTACAGTCCTCTGTATATATATATATATATATATAGATATATATATAAAACCCTCAAAAAAGCATTTGGATACACTTCAATTTCCACATCAGTGTCACTGCCATTCACTTCAATAGCACATTGGTTCTCCTCTGGCTGCTGTGAAATGCTCCACCTTCCTGGATAGGCTTTCCACCAATGAATGATAAACTGTAGTGGGTATAGACCTCCATTCTTCCTGCAGAAGAGTTAAAAGTGAGGCTACCAATGTGGGATATGTTGGTCTAACTTCACCTGAATTCCAGTTCATTCCACAGGTGTTCATAGGATTAAAATTGAGATTCTATGCTGGCCATTCTAACTTTTGCACATTCATGTCCACAAACCATTCTCAAACAGCACTGAAGGTATGGCATAGGGTATTGCCTTGTTGAAAGAAACATGGATCTGTATGAAAGAACTGCCACCTCATAGAAGAAGCATGGAACTCCAAAATATTAAGGTGGGCAATGGTATTTGTGTTAAGGTAGGCATCAGTATTTGTGGTTTTCCAAACAACGTTTGATTGTTTGAAGAACCAATAAAAGAAAACTACTTACAATGCAGCCTATACCTTTTCCCCCACAATTTAAATTTATGTCCCCATTCTATTACTGTTTATAACTGTGAAATTTTTGCCCTCATTCATTTTACTATTCCCTCTCAGAGCCTTATAGATATCAGTCAGGTCCCTCTAAGGCGTGTGCTTAGTTACCAAGCTCTGTATACCCTGTATATTCTGCCTTTCCTCATAGGGGCACCCTTTTCTGATTTCATTAAGTGCATTGTCCATCTTTGAACCTTTTTCAAGAAGATCAATATATATATATATATATATATATATATATATTATGTTTTTTAATTATTATTTTATTTAAGCCTATTTGATTATTGCTTCTTTATCACTTGCTACGTTAATGCTATTGTCATATGGCAATTAGACATTTTACGTGTTTGACATATTACTGGTTAATTGAATAAATTTTGCTGTATTACTGGTTAATTGATTAAATTGCTTCGGTTTGGTTGATTTTTCTTTTACTATTATTTATCTACTATCTGTATGGGTAATTTAGGTGTAACGGGAACAGGAGATCCAGTTAGCCTGTGCAGTCTAACTTCTTCCTGGGAGTCTGTACATGTAATGGTAAATAATAATAATGATAATAATAAATGAAGTTAATATTTTGTATTTCAAACAAACATGAAATAAACAACAAATAAATCAATGTTAATTAACATTCTTTTACCTGGTCATCTACCCGCTACTTCGTTGGGGGCTTTGAGCGGGTTGATAGCCAGATTAAAGGAATGTCTCATACCTACCCATTTCTGTTATCCCTTTATCAGTTTTGCCTTTTTAGTGATACTTTTGTACATAATTACTTAATTTTGGATAACTTTAATTAATTGATTTTAGATAATCTTTGATTAATTAATTTTTGTAAACTTTATTTATATTGATTTTAGACAATCTAATTATAATTTTAGAAATATTTTTAATCTTAGAATCGGAATCAGCAAACTGGTATAGGTGATACAAAGCACAACGGGTGAGTATCTAAATAAGTGAGGAGGTTTTTACTTACAGTCAGTTGTCCTGTGGTGGTCTGTCGGAAAAAGGGGGATTAGCCCGTTCTCTGTTTGTTTTATTGACCGATCGGTTTTTAGTGCGCAGATGCGCCTATTGTTTGTTCGTGATGTCGATATTGCTGTAGGGGGTTTATATTTGCAAGTCATGAGAGGGTTGATTTTTACGTATTGTCGGGGGTGAGGGGCTGAGGTTGGGGGAATTCTTCCGCGTTGAAATGATATGTTTTTCGTATATATTAGAAAATTATGTGGTGATTGTTATTGATAATGAGGTTTTTAAGAAAAGGATGTTTTTATGATTTAAGGATGTTGTCCATTTGCATTTTTTCATGAATTTGTATTTACATGATATTCCATTGTTATTTACATGAATTTATTATTTACATGAAGTTTGTTATTGCTATCCCTTGGACTGGGCAGGTATAGCTTTTCTAAGGCATAACAGCCCGTATTGTCCTAGGGGGTAACTATTTACATATATACAGCCTCTTACTAAGTGAATGTTTACCTTGTGTCTCCTTGAGCAAAATACAAAAAACTAAACAGCACAAGGAGACACAAGGTAAACATTCACTTAGTAAGAGGCTGTATATATGTAAATAGCTACCCCCTAGGACAATATGGACTGTTATGCCTTAGAAAACCTATACCGGCCCAGTCCAAGGGATAGCAATAACAAACTTCATGTAAATAATAAATTCATGTAAATAACAATGGAAAATCATGTAAATATAAATTCATGAAAAAATGCAAATGGACAACATCCTTTTCTTCAAAACCTCATCATCAATAACAATCACTATGTAATTTTCTAATATATACGAAAAACATATCATTTCAATGCGGAAGAATTCCCCCAACCTCAGCCCCTCACCCCCGAAAATACATAAAAATCAACCCTCTCATGACTTGCAAATATAAACCCCCTACAGCAATATCGACACCACGCCATAACAAACAATAGGCGCATCTGCATACTAAAAACCGATCGGTCAATAAAACAAACAGAGAACAGGACTAACCCCCCTTTTTCCGACAGACCACCACAGGACAACTGACTGTAAGTAAAAACCTCCTCACTTATTCAGATACTCACCCATTGGGCTTTGTATCACCTATACCAGTTTGCTGATTCCGATTCTAAGATTAAAAATATTTCTAAAATTATAATTAGATTGTCTAAAATCAATATAAATAAAGTTTACCAAAATCAATTAATCAAAGATTATCTAAAATCAATTTATTAAAGATTATCTAAAATCAATTTATTAAAGATTATCTAAAATCAATTAATTAAAGTTATCCAAAATTAAGTAATTATGTGCAAAGGTATCACTAAAAAGGCAAAACTGATAAAGGGATAACAGAAATGGGTAGGTATGAGACATTCCTTTAATCTGGCTATTGACCCGCTCAAAGTCCCCGACGAAGTAGCGGGTAGATGACCAGGTAAAAGAATGTTAATTAACATTGATTTATTTGTTGTTTATTTGATGTTTGTTTGAAATACAAAATATTAACTTCATTTATTATTATTATTATTATTATTTACCATTAAATGTACAGACCCCCAGGAAGAAGTTAGACTGCACAGGCTAACTGGATCTCCTGTTCCCGTTACACCTAAATACCCATACAGATAGTTTATAAATAACAGTAAAAGAAAAATCGACCAAACCGACGCAATTTAATCAATTAACCAGTATATATATATTTTTTTTATTTATTTATTTTTTTTTAAATAGTCTCTCATACTTAGAGAACAAACCAAAAAATATCCAAAATTTCCCATTGCCTTATGCAATGGAATTCAGACTTCCATATCTCTACAAATATAAGCCTGATAAATCATTTATAGGAGACTATGGGTTT
The DNA here is from genome assembly GCF_048544385.1 of Mastigoproctus giganteus. Lineage (NCBI taxonomy): Eukaryota > Metazoa > Arthropoda > Arachnida > Uropygi > Thelyphonidae > Mastigoproctus > Mastigoproctus giganteus. The sequence goes on along the minus strand of NC_143585.1, from coordinate 138,983,958 downwards.
GTTTGTTTGTTATTTGGTTTTTAGGAGCATTAGCAACTAAGGCCATATTGCTCCGGGGATATGCAGTGGTCATTCCCTGACCTTTCCGCATCCTCCGTATTTGGTGGTCACGGGCTCGAACCCCGGTCTAATCAAGAAGCGTGTGCTACACACTGCTGCTCCTGCCCACCTGGCTACGGAAGCATCGAAACTATGGGACCTGGGTGCCTATATAGACTGCACAGAAACATTGTGTTCCATTTTATTGCAATCTCTCTCTCTCTATATATATATATATATACAAATATATATATATATCTCCCTTCTCCTCCACTGTCTTTAATCCAACTCCTCTTAATGCACAACTTATTGTGAGGTTGTTATTATTTAAAAGTAAAACCTTGCACTTTTGCATTAAACTGTTAATTTTCTGATCATCCCTGAAACACAACCAAAGTTGTTCTGAAGCAGAACTGCTTCACACTGGTCATTCCACACTCCCCAGATTTTTTGATTTTATATGGTAATCTGCAAATTTATAGAAAAAAATAATAATAATAAATAAGAATCCAATGGAGTTTGTTTCAGTTAGTTGAATATTTGTCTACATGATTTATTCATTTTCACTGGCAGAATACCAATGAATGAACGAACGGAGGGGTGAAATGGGAGTAGTGGTTGTGTTTTTTTTTTTTTTTTTTTTGGCTGATGCTGAATAAGCTTGCTTTCTTGCATCATATGCCTCTACTAATGCTAATGCTAATTTTATAAGAATAATAATGAAAATGAATAAATTTTATAAGTAATAAGAAAATTACTTATAAAATGATAAGTAATTTTCTTCAAAATTTACTCCAAAAATTTCACTACTGAAATTTTTTTGGAGTAGATTTATATTTTGTGTGTAATCTATCCTATAACCCAGTTGGGTAAATTATAATTTACCCAACTGGGTTATATATTTACCCAACTGGATTATTAAATTTATCCAATTTAATAAACATAATTATGTTTATTAAATCTTTTGTGGCATGAAGAAGAAGAAAGGCTAGCTATTTCTTCAAAAAATATCCCTGTGAAAAGAAATAGTTAAGAAATATAGCTATTTCAATGCTGAGTTAGAATTACTATTAAAATAGCAGAATCATATCTGGTGAGTATGGGCTTGGCACCCAAGGCCCTCAGCTGGATATCATCATTCTTCTCTTTCTTGGTGATTCCTTTCTATTTTTGATTCTCTCTCTCTCTCTCTCTCTCTCTCTCTCTCTCTCAGGGGTAACACAATTTTTTTTTTTTTTTTTTGGCTGGTGCAGCAAAAGCCTCAGGTTTGTTTGTTTGTTATTTGGTTTTAGGAGCATTAGCAACTAAGGCCATATTGCTCCAGGGATATGCGGTTGTCATTCCCTGACTTTTCCGCATCCTCCATATTTGGTGGTCATGGACTCGAATACTGGTCTAATCAAGAAGCGTGTGCTACGGACCGCTGCTCCTGTCCACCTGGCTATGGAGGCGCCAAAGCCTCAGGCTTCCTTGCACCATATGGTAATACTAATAATAATAATGATGATGCAAGAACACAAAGCTTCTGTAGTGAGAAGGAAAGAAGCAAAATGTCCCTAGCTTTGTATTTTACTACTTCTACCAAATATATATTTAACTCCTTAAATCCAATTCTACATGGATAGTAACTTGATTTCAAAAGTAAAGTTCTTTCTTCTTTCTTAATCTATTTACTAGTCTCCAGATACTAGTAAATTATTTATCATTACCAAAGAAAAGTTTCTGGTATCCCCTCTCCCAGCTAACTTTTGATACCTTTTGTGTTTGGGGTTTTCATAAAAAAAAAAAAAAAAAAAATCCAATACTACAGATCTATTCAAGTATATGAGTGCTGTGGAGGTGTCCTATTATTCCTCCTTTCCTTTTTTTTTCCACCTTCTAATCAACTGCTTTAATAACTTCAATAATGTCTCTTTTGATATTTTAAGGAGTCCTTATGTGCTGTGATGTAATGACTAGACATAGGCAGTACATCAGCAAAATTCGGGACATAAAAAATTTCTAACACGCATGCATACTACCACTTTAATAGCTTCAAATCTAATTTAGCAAGTACAGAACTAACACAACATGTTCAATCTTATTATAACCCACTCATCGATTCAGCGATCACAATAGTTAAACTAAATTCCAGTTATAAAATCCTTCAAAACGAAGCCCTCGTCATTGAGTGATGCACCACACACACATCACTTAACATATTAAACAAAAAGATTCCCGCCAACTTCTCTCCTATTTGGAATTTAGCACATATTAAGTTTCCACGTGCACTGAAATGCATTTTGGGAACCCAACCAGTATATAACACATTTGCGCGCTCTCCCCTCCCCACTATAGCTAACTGAAGACATAAATTCAAATTGAGGAAAGACAGATGTAGGATAGACGTGCGGAAATTTGCCTTTAGCCAGCGGGTGGTTGGTTGGTGGAACAGACTGCCATCCCTTGTGGTGGAGGTTGATAGCCTAAATAAGTTTAAGGCTCAGCTGGACAGGTATTTTGAACGAACAGAGGGGTGAAGTGGAAGTGGTTTTTTTTTTTTTTTTTTTTTTTTTTGGCTGATGCTGCATAAGCTTGCTTTCTTGCATCAAATGCCTCTACTAATGCTAATGCTAATGCTAAGACGATTTTGAAAGTTGCTCATGTGCGGCTATTAGCTTTTATCTCACTTCATTTAATTTATTTTAATTTTAATTAAACAACCATAGAATGGAAGGTGCACTTTCCTTTCTTAGAAAAATTTTTAAAGCCCATAACTTAGTTTTTAAATTTATAATCCCCATAAATTATTAAAATCTCTTAACCACTATGCATGTGGCAAAACTTTCAACCAACTAAGCGGATTACTATGAGGTGAGTGCTGAAAAATTAAGCTAAGCTATATCCACGATCTAATGTCTCTTTTTTAATTGCAGGTCCTGAAATCAATAAAGTTGTGTGAATGAGGAAAGATGAAAAAAATCGGTCACTGTACAGTCACCATTACTCCCCTTTTTTTTTCCAATATTTGAGAAAAAGGGGCTAATGCTAAAGGCAATTCATGAAGATATGGTTACAACATTAGGAAAGGATGTCCCTTCTTATTCCATAGTTAAGAAGTGGGCAGCAGTATTTAAATGATGGAGGGAGAGCTGGAAGATGAGCCACACTGTGGAAAATCTGCAGCATCCATTATTCTAGAAGTTGCTGACAGTGTGCATGATCTGGTGATGACTGATCAGTGAGTGATGGACCCACGATGCTCAAGATGCTGGTACATTTACCGCATCTTGGGCATTTTTTTTTTTTTTTTGTAAGTTGTTGGCACATTGGCTTCTGTGGCCATATTGCACCTGCCAAGATTTTTGCATTTTCTACTCTGATCCAAGCCCGAGGCGGGATTCGAACCTGCAACCTTTGGGTTGCCAGGCAGGCACTTTACCCACCCGGCTAGCCCGGTTAGCCTTGGGCATCTAATCTGAACATGTGCACCATATAAATAACAGAGGTTCTTGCATTTAAAAATGTGTCATCATGATGGGTCCCAAAATTGAAAGCAGATCAAAAATGCATAAAAGTTGTCAAGTCAAGTGAATATTTGCATTGTATTCAAGCAGATCCAGAAAATTTCCTTGCAAGGTTTGTGTCCATGGACAAGACATAGATCCATCACTTACAGCCAAAGGGAAAGGAGCAGTCCAAACAGACTACTTCTTTGCCTCTGGAAAAGGAGTAGTCTGTCTGAACTGCCTTGAAGCTCCTCTGTTTTGAAATATTGGGCCATCCCACATATTCATGATATCTAGTATCATCCGCTTTTCACCTATTTCCTAATTTGAAAAAATTTCTGGCTGGCATTCATTTTTCCACTGAATGAGACACCATTTTTGCAGTGGACACATTCCTGGCAGAGCAAGAGAATATTTCCTTCATAGCTGAAATCAATGCATCGCAATATTGGTGGCAAAAGCATACTGACTCCAAAGGGGATTATGTTGAAGAGCAATATGTTACCAAATAAACTCTTCATACGCAGGCCACAAACTTTTCAAATACCTCTCATATCTGCTATTACATTAGTAAACAGTAATAATAATAAAATAGAATTACCTTTCACTTGCTGTATTAATGTACCTGCAGTCATAAGAAGTTCTGTTGACTGAATAGGTGGATATTTCTCTAGAATTCCTTTCAATACTCTCAAAACCTCTCCTAACCTCTCATGAGCCATGACTCGCATAGTTTCTTGCTTTTCTATCAAAAATATAATAAAATAAAATAGCTATCAGTGCATTGCACATATATAATTGGGGTCAAAGTAAATGATAATAATAATAAGCATCTAAAAATTTCAAAGCAGTAAATTTTAAAATTAGTAAAGAATTGGAGTATTATCTGGAATGCTATTTGTACACAGGCATCAAAAGAGTCTGAGGAAAGAATGCTACTTTACGTTAATTTTTACTGTATGGGGATATAAGTTATGCAAAGAGTCTCTATATAACTTTATTGGACAGGTAAGTCTGAGTGTGTTCTTATGGGAAATTTCAACTTACCACTCTCTGACTGGCAACCTGTGGAATAAATTTTCTGAATAAACTTCATGAATGTTGATGGTGATGTATCTACATCCAGGGATGGGCAGTCCCGAGGGTGCAAGGGGTGTACTGCACCTGGGCGCCAAAGTTCAAAGGGTGCCTGAAAACCTGAAACTTACATACATATATGAAGAAAATTTTAAAGGGGGTGCCAAATTGCGACTGGCACCTGGCTGCCACACACCCTAGGAACACCCCTGTCTACATCAACATGTAACAAAGACTATAAGGGAATATTCTTGACCTGGTCATCACTAATGACTTGAATAGTATCACAAATATAGTACAGTAATTGTACTATATTTGTGATACCAAATATATAAGCATGAAAGTAAATTGAACTATGAGATATTTTCAAGATATTCATTCCATTTAGGAGGTGCGACATTAGGAGGATGCCCAAGACAGATGGAAAAAGGACTTAGCAATCTGAGAGAATAGAAATAGGCAACAAGGAACAATTACAAAGTGACCAGCGGCTCAGATTCATATAATAATTATATGCTGATTGCTAACAAAACCAAAGGTGAAGTTGGGCAGATGAAGTCTGAATATGAGACATCATTATCTAAGAAAGTCAAGCAGGGGAAAAAGGATACATGTAATATAAGTTCTTTCCGATATCAACCAAATGGGAAATGAAAGTTGAAAGTCAATTGAGACAGTACGCGTTCTATATTCATTTAAGGTGAATAACTTCACTATGTCAGTGTGATGGTATGTATCCTTGACTAGCTTAAAGTTATCAGAGCTGAAATGGTGAATTTAGAGAAAGAAGACAAATAATTTGAAAATAAAGAATAAATAAATAAACTCAGCCCTTTGCTGGGCTAAGAGGTTAACAAAGTACTATATTTTTCTTTTGCTCCTGTAACCCCTTGTAGCTTTCTCCTGAAGGGATAGTGCATCACTGGTCATATTTCTCATTCTACTTCTTCCTAGGTATGTCTATTTCTCTTTTATATATGATGCATAACTTCTATCCTCACTTCATCAGACAGGCTTTATTTCATTCTTCCTCTAAATTCACCAGCTTGTAATAACTTTAAGTTAGGAAAGGAGGCATACCATCTCACTTGTATTTTGGAGTTTTTCATTTCTGAAATTTCTTCTTCATTCTATGTACTTTATATACAGGCAGACTGAATTTTATTTCCTTAAAATTAGTATTAATGATTACTGTTGCGAAGACTTGTGGCTTTAAGTGGTTATTGTTATTTTGTTTTTTTTAGGAGCATTAGCAACTAAGGCCATATTGCTCGGGGATATGTGGTGGTCATTCCCTGACCTTTCCGCATCCTCCGTATTTGGTGGTCATGGGCTCGAACCCAGGTCTAATCAAGAAGCATGTGCAACGCACTGCTGCTCCTGCCCACCTGGCAATGGAGGCGCCGTTTTAAGTAGACACAGGTTTCATTTCACATATGGTTAATATCGGAGAATTTAACAAGTATCTTACTCCTGACCTCAATAAAGGGTATTAATAGTTTATGGGGAAGAGGAGTTTTATTCATATGTAAATATGAAAAAGAAATGAGCAATTAAGATAGAACCTTTGCTCAATGAAAATGGTTGATTCATTGATGCTGGCTGTAGTATTCATGACATTATTATTGCACACGAGAACACAAGTTCACAGCTTAAAATTGGGTAAGAACTCGGGTACCAATGGTATTTACCTAATCATACTGAAAGAGGACATAAAGAATGCATCAAACCTTTAGGATAAATTATGAGTTCATTGTTAGATTCAGAGCTAATCCCACTGGGCTAAGATGTGTCAACATCCTGCCAATGGAGTAAGATACTTGTTAAGGATCAGATAAGCAACTATAAACCAGTTAGTTTAATCTTATGGCAGAGAAGGTCATGGAGTCTATAGTCAAAGATGCATTACAAGATCATCTTGTGAAGAATAATATCTGAAATGGATCACAACATAGATTTTCAAAGGGAAAACCTTGTCATAGAGTAAAAAAATATGTGGAGGTCCTAAAGTCGCGAAACTTTATTAGACAGTTGGACAGACAACTTGAGTAGTCGAGACCAACTAATTTTCGTAAAATCGGACAAATGCTAATAATTTATTGTAATTTTTTTCCTTGTAGAGGATCTGCAATCTCATTATGGATTTAAAATAAACTTTGTTGATTTTTTGAAAAGAGTAGTATAGGCTATTTTTGTAAATTTTAAAGGAATATTAAATTTTAAGAATATTATATATTTTATTTTAAGGCAGAAGAATACTCTTACCTGGGGTTTTCTTCAGGGATGGCTGCATCCGGGAGAGGAGTAATTCAGAAGGTGTTGAAATTGCAATTATATGGAAGGAGGACGAAGGAAAAAGCCAGCTTTTGTCCTAAATCCTTGCATGGGGAGTAACTGTAGGTATAAAGAGAGATGATGTCCTGACGCCTGATGGAGACTTTTCGTTAATACCATAAAAGAAGGGTGAATATGTGTTGAAGCAGTCTTTTATAGCCCAGGCACGTTCCATTGCCATATTTCAAAAGCATGCTGGGGGTGGTTGAGTAGTTGGAAAACGGTGAAGTGGGGGGGGGGGAAGAATTTCCCACCTCATCGTATTACACTTATAGTTTGGGAATTTGGAAACTCAACCACCCCCACAACGCTATTGAAATATGGCAATGGAACATGCCCAGGCTATAAAAGACTGCTTTGACACATATTCACCCTTCTTTTATGGTATTAACGAAAAGTCCCCATCAGGCTTCAGGACATCATCTCCCTTTATACCTACAATTACTCCCCATGCAAGGATTTAGGACAAAAAAGCTGGCTTTTTCCTTTGTCCTCCTTCCATATAATTGCAATTTCAACACCTTCTGAATTACACCTCTCCCGGATGCAGCCATCCCCAGGTAAGAGTATTCTTCTGCCTTAAAATAAAATATATAATATTCTTAAAATTTAATATTCCTTTAAAATTTACAAAAATAGCCTATACTACTCTTTTCAAAAAATCTACAAAGTTTATTTTAAATCCATAATGAGATCACAGATCCTCTACAGGAAAAAATTTCAAAAAATTATTAGCATTTGTCCGATTTTATGAAAATTATCAGGTCTCGACTACTCAAGTTGTCTGTCCAACAGGGAAGACCTTGTCTGATAAACTTGATAAATTGTGATGTGGTCACATGGGAGCTGGATGCAAGAAACAATTTTAACATTTTATACTTAGACTTTAGCAAAGAATTTGACACAGATTCACAAGGGAAGCTGACATACAAATGGGAGTCTAGTGTCATAGGCAAAATCCCGAGGTGGGCTGTGGGATGAGTGAAGGAAAGAACAGATGATTGTGAATGGCCATTCTTCAGAATGGGTCAATGTTATAAGCAAGGTACTTCGGGGTTTGGTTATTAGGCTTTCATCCCTGTTTCTGAACTTCTTTAATGATATAGATGAGGAAATAAAGTGTATGGTTTTGAAATTTGATGATGGCTGTGAGGGTGCCTAACAATGCAAGTTAGGGTGACCTTCTTCTAATCTGGACAGGCTTTATGGATGGTTGGTGAAACAGCAGTTATATTTTAGAACTATTTTCTAGATTCTCAGGTTATTATTTCCCAAATGTAGTTTTGGTTTTTTTGGTTTTTTTTTTTTTTTTTTTTTTAGGAGCATTAGCAACTAAGGCCATATTGCTCCGAGATATGCGGCGGTCATTTCCTGACCTTTCCGCATCCTCCGTATTTGGTGGTGACGGGCTCGAACCCCGGTCTAATCAAGAAGCATGTGCTGCGCACTGCTGCTCCTTCCCACCTGGCTACGGAGGCACCCCCAAATGTAGAACCTTACATTTTTTACAGCCTGTCAAACATAAGGTTCTACATTTGAGAAATAACTGGAGAATAATTTATACACTAGGGCAGTGGTTTTCAACTGGGGTGCTACAACAACATTCCAGGGGTGCCACGTAATTTGGGTTTAAGTTACTTAAACTTATTATTTTTTAAAATTTATATGTTTATTTCATTATAAAACGGTGTACAGTATGGGTGCCATAAAATAAAATAAATTACTTAGGGGTGCCATTATTAAAAAAAGGTTGAAAACCACTGCACTAGGGATTCAGCTGAAAGATGTAAATGAGGAAAATGATTTAAGTTTTGATACAATCAGATGTGACGATTAGCATGCAGTGTAAGCAGGTGGCCTTTTAAATATAAGGAAGGGCAATTCACTTAAACTCAATTGAAATATTTTAGCATATAAGTTACATCTGTAATTCATATCAGTGGTGTACAATACTGGATTTAGGGAGTCTCAAGCCCTAGCATACATATTTTTAGAGAAGCTAAAAATAAGATCATGAGACCCTGGACTAATAGTAATTACATTTGTTCCAGGGTCCCTTGCAATCTTGCAGCCCTGGAGCAACTGTGTCACTGCACCTTGGTAAATTCAGCCTTAATGGTGTACCATCACAATATTAGACTCTGATGCAGTGTTTCCTTATTAAACCTCAAGGTCATTTTTATTTTCCTTTTGGGCCACTCAAAGCTCAGGGCCCTGGTGCAACTACACAACCCACACCATAAAATAATACATGTCATTACCCTTTTGTCTGTCTATGGTATTTCTAAAAATGTGTTACTTATTTCAGAATTGGCAAGACATTATTGTGGAATTCTGAGCTATTTCCTGAAATATCCTTTTCAGAAATTATCTTTTCAGATAATTCAGAAAATAACCCATAATTTCACAATAATGTCATGTCAATTCTAAAATAAGTATTTCATCCTCAGAAATACCAAAAGACTGACAAAATTTTTCTTTACGTTACATATATGTTTAAAAATCTAATTATTCCTACCTTTGCATTTACAATACCCAAGCCTTAATTCAAACCTAATCTGATATTTTAGCAATGCTTTTCAGCCAAGGAAAAAATATTAGCATTAGCATTAGTAGAGGCATATGAAGCAAGAAAGCAAGCTTATACAGCATCAGCCAAAAAATAAAAAATAAATAAATAAATAAAAAACTTACCCATTTCACCTATCCATTTGATTTAAATTAAATTAAGTGCATTTTTTCTTTTTATGTGGTTATCAGAAGTAAAAAGTCAATAGCTATTCTGTTATTAATTAATTACTAATTAATCAACTAATAATCATAGAATTGTTTTCACATCACTGCACATACCTCAATAAAATATTCATTCAAAGTTTTGCAATACTTCACTTATTTCCTCCTGGATTTTAATAACAATTGAAATAAAAATGTACTTCACATTTCTACTGTGATTAATATAATAAACAAATAGTAATAATTCTTGCTTTATATATTTAAGTAAACTAACAACAAAAAAATGAGATCATCAAAAAACAAGTTGAAAAGGACAAAACAAGAATATTTCTTTTCTACATATCCACCAAATGCCAATTCATTCCTCCAATCAAATGATGGTAACAAACAAATCCAGTGCTTCAGCTACTATATACAGTATATGGATGGCCTATGTGATATGTAGAAAAAAACCAACTGTCAGATCTTCTGTGCTTTAATAAAATAAACAAATAGCAACATCAGTCTTGTTTTAACAAAGTTTGGCTCAACAAATCTTTCTAAAAGATCTAAATATAACATTTAAGGAAAATCCATCCACTGAGAGAGCAGTTATATTAATAATTTGATATGGAAAAGCCTGATATGAATGACATAGATAGCTTCAGGGCAGGAGGCAGAGGGTTGTGATAAATGGTTATACCACAGATTGGGTTGATGTAAGAAGTGGGGTTCCCCAAGGATCACTATTAGGACCACTGTTGTTTTTGATTTCCATAAATGACATTGATGAAGGGATAGAGGGCGTGATGCCTAAATTTGCAGATGACGCAAAGATTGGTAGAGTAGTTAATGATCACTGCCAAGCAGAGCTTCTTCAGAGTGACCTAGCTAGACTTCAGGGAAGGTCTCTTGCTCTCAATCTCATTATCTTCATTGCTACTTAAAGGAGATCATATGGAGTAACACTGTGTCAGTCAGATCATATGAGCTCGCCCATTTCCATCATGAACAGAGTCACCTGTAAATTCTCGCTGAACATTCTGAATTGTCCAAGATAAATGCTGAAAAAGAACAATTCTTCTGCATACTCATCAAACAGTAAGATCTGCGGTACATTGGCTTTTCCTGGGGTGATTCTAAGATATTTAACGTCGCTCCACAACAATGTTGTTGGGGGATGAGACTTTCCTTGATCGGAACCACTTCTCTTATTAGCATTAACATTAGTTGAGGATTATGATGCAAGAAAATCCTTCTCATTTCGCCCATTCAGTACCTCCAAATGTTTGTCTAGTTCAACCTTAAATTTATTTAAGCTATCAACTTCAACAACAACAGATGGAAGTCTGTTCCAGAAAAGAACTACCTGCTGGCTAAAGGCAGACTTCCACACATCTATTCTACAACTGTCTTTCCTCAATTTGAATCTATGCCCCCTCAGGTTCTTCATCTGAACAAGCGGAAGTATCCTATCAGCATTACGCCTGCTCAAACCATTGAAGGCCTTATACACCTCAATCAGATCACCTCGCAGGTGCCTAGTCTCCAGATGATTCAACTTGCAGGCCTTCAGCATCTCTTGGTAAGAGCACCCCTTTGTTCCTCTCACCAATCTTGTTGTTCTCTGTACTCGTTCTAGCAACTCCACATCCTTTCTAAAATGAGGTCTCCAGACCTGTACGCAGTACTCAAGATGTAGCCTGACCATTACCTTATACAAGGGGATAATCATCTCCTTATCTCTGCTAGCAAAATTCCTATATATCATTGACAAAACTCCATGACCTGCTCTGGCAGCCCATCTGCACTGCTCAGAGAACTTCATATCTGACTGCATAATTACCCCAGGTCATTTCATTCTCCACCTCCCTGAGTATAGTACTACACAGCTGGTACATTTCTCTTGGGTTACTGCTATCCATATGCAGTACTTTGCATTTGTCAATGTTAACCTTTAGTTGCCACTCCTCAGCCCATCTGCTTAACTTTTTGTTGGGGTGCCTCCATAGCCAGGTGGGCAGGAGTGGCAGTGTGTAGCACACGCTTCTTGATTAGACCGGGATTCGAGCCCGTGACCACCAAATACGGAGGATGCGGAAAGGTCAGGGAATGACCACCGCATATCCCTGGAGCAATATGGCCTTAGATGCTAATGCTCCTAAAAACCAAATAACAACAACAACTAGATCCTGTTACAGTAGCATACTGTCTTCGTTGTCATTAACAACCCTGTCAACCTTTGTAGCATCTGCAAACTTGGACATTAAACCTGATATACCTTCATCACTATCATTGATAAATACACAAAACAACAATGGGCCCAGCACCGAACCCTGGGGGACTCCACTAATAACATTAGTCCATGTAGAGCAGTGTCCATTTATTACTACTCTTTGCTGTTTCCCACTGAACCATCCCTTTATCCATTGCAGTAACTTGCTCTTAATGCCATACTGCTACAATTTGTAAAGTGGTCTTCCATGTGCAAAAGTATCAAAAGCTTTCCTGAAATCCAAGTATATGATATCAAAATTATTTTTTGCATCCAGTTTCTCTGTGACCACATCGTAGTATCCAATAAAATTGGTCAGGCAAGCCCAATTAACAAATCATGAAACTATCATGAGTTTGTCCCCTTAAACTCATGATGTGTCTGAACAATTACTGCATATCTGAACTATTACTGCAGTGTTGTCTAGGTGATCCTTCATCACTTCTTTAACCAGTGAATTTTCCCTGGAACCAAAGTTAAACTAACAGGTCTATAATTATTTGTGTCACTCTCTGAACACAAATAATTATAGACCTGTTAGTTTAACTTCTGTTCCGGGAAAAATAATGGAGTCACTGGTTATGTCCTTTTTTAGCCAAATTAATTTCCACATGACTGTCATCAAAGAATGACTAGTCTATCGCGATTTGATACCATCGATAGGGAAGCGTGTTGACCAAATATAGAAGCCAAGCTTTAACCACTCACTTTCTTACTAACCCGCTAAAATAGCTTGGCTTGTATATTTTCTTGCATTTTATATGCCCATTAATATGCATAAGGGAGATTGACAATCATCATTGTCAATCTCCCTTGGCAAGCGATGGACCATTATGCTGACTGAAACAGGAACATTGATCACATGGCCCAGAATGCCATATTGTCCGTAAGCATGTGTCAGGTGCCTTATTTGTATGAATGGTAAGCGAGGAAAAATAAGCCTCTATGTCACTAAATTCTACTTTGATAAATGCGATGGAATTTCTGGGTAGACAAAACTGTTTGATAATTAGGTAGCACTGGAATGGTGTTGTTCTTCAGTGATCCTCTGCAGCTATTGTAGGAGATACACACAAGGAACCAGTCAACATCAAAATCAGGAAATGTAGTGAGTATTATTGATGTATCTTTAGCAGCTGGTTTTTTGGTGTCATTTTTGAACCACAGACGATGTTCAAAATAAGAGCAAATGTAGCATACAGAACAGAAATCAGTTTTCATAAATCTCCTTTCGAACTCTTGATGTGCGTTCTTATGTAAATAGTAGTCAGTGTAAGGAAAAGAAGCTTGATCATTTAAACTCATCTGCTCTGCAATTGGAGAAATGTTCCATTGTATATAATTAATACTCACTTCAGGTACATAATTGTTAGATGGAGCGACACTGCTGGTTGAAAGAACTGTTAAATCCAGCGCTTGATTTTCTCTTTTATGCAATTGCAGTAGTCTTTGTCATTCTCGCACACTCATTGCTACCTCCGTCTTTATTTTCTTAAGTTGGCTTGCTCGATACTCTCGACAACGCTCTGCAATTGACTTCAGCATTGTTGAACACTCAGCTACAGCAGTGTGGCATTCAGTCCCTATCACTAATCAGAAAATTATTGATGTGAAAACATCTATAGTGGAATATAACGAATCTATAGCCTAACAATTTAATGTAATGAAAATGCAGACTGCAACAATACAAATATTTAGTATTAATATTAGCCACATGGTGCAAGGAAGTCTATGGCTTATGCTGCACCAGCCAAAAAAAAAAAAAAAAAAATAATAATAATAATAATAATAAACAAAAAAAAAAATAATAATAATAAAATAACATGATAAGAATAAAATAATAATAAGAAGAAAATTAAAAATATATATATATAAAATAATAATTAATAAATAAGAGAAAAGGAAATACTTGTATTGTTGCAATTATGATTGTGACATCATACTATTCAACAAATGGGTAATTAGGCTATCGACTTGGATTTCGCTAACCTCTTGATTCAGTAGAATAAGTAGTGGACATGAGCATAAACCATTCGTAACTTTGGTTCTAGCTGTTCAATTTTAAAACAGTTCTGATTTTCATCAAAGATGTTTTCACATAAAACATCTTTTGTGCATACCGGGTACATGCGATTTTTTTTTTTTTTTTTTTTAGTGATGCTATATAAGCTTGCTTTCTTGGATGCATCATTTGCCATTACTACTACTATACATAGACAATATACTTATAAAGACAATATAATTTGATATCACATACTTGGATTTCAGAAAAGCTTTTGATACTGTTGCACATAAAAGACTGCTGTACAAATTGGAGCTGTGTGGCATTAAGGGCAAGTTGCTGCTATGGATAAAGGAATGGTTGAGTGGGAGAAGACAGAGTGGTAATGGTAATCAATTAACATTGCTCTTGGGCTAATGTTATTAGATGCTGTATAAGTTTTCTTTCTTGTATCATTTGCCACTGCTAATGCTAATAGGTACTATATAATTATATGTAAACATGCCTGATAGGATGAGAGACAGTCTTTTTTATTTTTTAAAACATGAAATAAATTTCATGTTTTAAAAAATTAAAACATGAAATTTATTTGAAAAATATTACAAAATACAAGCTGCTCTGAAAAAATAATAATACTTGAGGTAAAATAAAATAATATTGCATTATTAATGAATCTAAAACATTCACATGCACAGGAAAAAAGGAATCAAAAATGACCTCTTACCACTTCATTCTGTAGTTGACATTTTAAAACAAATTCACACACGCATAAACACCATCATCATCTTCAGTCATTGTTGATCCACTGGGATGAAGGCCTCCTCAACAAGTTTCCAGCAGTTGCAGTCATGTGCTTTCTGTTGCCATTGTACACCAGCAAATTTCACAATTTCATTGATCCACCTCATCTTTGGTCTTTTTCATGGGCATTTAGAGTCAAGCGGCATCCACTCCAAAATTTGTTTGTTCCATCTACTATTAGTTCTCCTTGATGTGTGACCTACCCATTTCCATTTTAAACACTTTGTTCATTTGATGACTTCACAGACTATGGTTTGTTGGAAAATCCATACGTTTTTCGATCTTTTGGTTATGTTCAAAATTCAGTGCGCCGTACTTCTTTTTTGTGACCCTCAGTCTTTGTAAAGCTTTGGAATTTAATTTCCATGTTTCACAATCATATGTTAGGACAGGGAGGATACATTGTTCAAAAACTTTTTGTTTCAGACATAGTGGCAAGTTTTGTCTTGATAACTATATTAATCTCTCCAAATTCTTGTCATCCCAATTTTATGCGCCAATCAATTTCCATTGTGATGTTTCTATTTGTTGAAATTTATTGACATACTACCCTTCCAATTCATCTAGTTCTAGTCCATCAGCCATCATGGACTATATATATATATATATATATATAGCATTAGCATTAGTAGAGGCATATGATGCAAGAAAGCAAGCTTATACAGCATCAGAGAAGAGTGTAAAACAAGAATGCCAATAGCAGATAATTAGTGCTCAGCACAAGAAATAGGCTGGTTGATTATACTACAGGGAAAAGGTATGAGTGTCCTGGACTAAAACCACAGAGAAAGTCCTATATAAAAAAAAATAATAATGATGATGATGATAATAATAATAAAATTAATAAAATTATTCTAATTATTAGTAAAAGGATACACCGAATGGTACATTATCAAGGGCTAACACCATTCAATACATTCAAATAATCAGCAGAAACTATCTGTTTCTAACTGCCATTTGCCAGTGACCACAGGACCTAAAGATCATCGAAGTGGCCTCAGTGGTATTCTTGTCTTAAAAAAAGGTAATTTATGAACAATTTAGCATCTTACTGGCAAAATAACAGGTAGCCCAAAAGATAGTAGTCCAGACAATTATGTACAAATTATATACATATAGTGGGGGGGGGGGCTAGAATAGTGTAAAGAATAAGCTGTCTAAATTTGGCAAAGTGAAGGGAAAAAATAGGACAGAAAGAGTTCTCCTCAAATTTTAATAGTCATGGAGTGTAAAAATTAGAATAAGAAAGCAAACAAGTAATAAAGAAAAGGAGCAAAGTACACGGGTGGTTATAAAATAAGTGTCCCTGTTCAGGAGACCCTAGTGTCAAAACGATTAGAGTTAGCACTGTGAAAATCGGTGGGTATGTCATTTAGGGTATGGGGAAGTGATTCGTAGAAGAAAAAAAAAATTGTTTAAATTTCTATCACCAGGGGGAAATGGCACTGCACACTTGAAGTAAATGAGTGCGTCATTTACTTCAAGATGCGCTCTTACACAAATGACATCCTGTTAGATAAAAGCAGAAAGGCCAATGTCCCCACTAATAAACATTATGGTTCTTACAAAAAAAAAAGAACATGCTCTTTTAGTAAAACTGTTCTACCAGAATAATAGTAACACTAATGCGGCACTACATGAATATCAGAAACTTAAAGGTTTGCGTAAAGGATCTTTGACATCAGTGGGGCTTCGAAAACTAATAAAGAAATCTGAAGCGGCCAGGGAGTTAGGTGTAATCCCAGGCAGAGGACGACCACATATTGGAATGGAGGTAGTGGATGAAGTGGTGGTTGCAGTGGCCTCCAGGTCAGAATGAGAAACACTACCGGTCAGTAGTGCCAAAGATGTGTCAAGAGACTTGAACCTTCCTTGGTCTACTGTATGTAAAGTGCTTCGAATAATTTTATGCTGGTTCCCGTACAAGATTCACTTAGTGCAAGAACTAAAGTCTTGTGATCTGCAACAACGAATAGACTTTGCTCTACGATTTCTAGCTCATATAGAAATTGATGATACATGAGCTCGAATGATCTTGTGGTCTGATGAGGCACGCCTCACTCTTCATGGGGCTGTAAATGCACAAAACTGCAGAATGTGGGGAACTTCTCGTCCATCTGCTGTGCATGATGAAAGACCACTACAAAGTTCATACATTACAGTATGGTGTGGATTCACACCAGAATTTATAATCAGACCATTTTTCTTTGAAGAGTCTACCTCATGGCCCCGTAATGTGTACAGTAACTAGTGCACGGTACTGTGCTCTTCTAAGAGATCACATTATTCCCACTCTGCAAGAAAGGAAATGCTTGGAAACCGTAATGTTCGTGCAAGCTGGTGCCCCTCCCTCACGTTGGTCAACAAGTGAAGAAGCTGCTCCGTTCAACATTCAGAAATGATCACATCATTTCTAGAGACTATCCACAGTTCTGGCTGTTTATTAGTGATCTCAATCTCTGTGATTTCTGGCTATGGGGATACCTGAAAGACAGAATTTACCATGGTGGCATACAGACACTTGTTGATTTGAAGGCAAGCATTAAACAGCATGTAGCCAACATCCCCAATGAGATGGTACACGAAACTGTGTCACACGTAGTCCTCCATTTTCAGAATGTCGTCTCAAGTGAAGGAAAGCACATAGAACAATATCTGTAGATTTCTAAGTTCTGATATTAAAATCTAATCCTAAGTTAAGTATTCCATCTCATGTTTAGAGTGCCAATTTCTTCCCTGGTGGCAGAAATTTGAACTAATGTTTTTCTTTTACAAATTGCTTCCCCATACCCTAAATGATATACCCACTGATTTTCACAGCGCTATCTCTAACCGTTTTGACACTAGAGTCTCCTGAATAGGGAAACTTATTTCATAACCACTCGGTATGTGGACATACCAGGAACATAACTGCTTGACCCATAAGGTGGGGTCCTGGTATTTCATTAAGGCATATATCATACAATACAATAGGTAATTAATCAAATATAACAAACTCATACAAATTCTGAAAATATGGTAGATTTAGAGATATCGTGTAATTATATTATATATATCTAACTAACTAAGTTTAAGGACTCCTTATGTGCTGTATTATAATGACTACGTATATTAAAGTAGTACCGCTTAATTTATAGCACTCACCTCTTGATGAATCTGCTTGGATGTGATGAGTTATAGAAGACACATAGTTAATAAGAGTGAGTGACTTACTTGTACTAAATCATTACAGAAGTCTTGGTTAAATTTAAATTTAAAAAATTAAACATTAAATTAATTTAAACCCATTAAAATATGTGCATAAGAAGGGAATGTACATTCCATTCCACGGTTGTCAATTAAAATCGTAAAGGTGGTGGGGATAACCTTGAATAGATTATTAATAAAAAGCCAATAGTTGTGCACGAGCAACTTTCGATATTCGTCTTCAGTTAGCTTTATGAGAAGAGGAACATGAACATTATTAATAAGAAGAGATATTACCCGAGATGCAATTCAGAGCACGTGGGAACTTTATTTGTGCCAAGTCCCAAATAGGAGAGAGGTTGTTTAACACGTTCAATGACGTTTGTCGACGAAACCATTCAATAACTAAAGCTTCATTTTTGGAGAATTTCATAATTAGATTCCAATTTAATTATAGTAATAGCTGAATCAATCAGTGGATTATGATTGTGGGAATGGACATGTTGTATTAACTCCGTACTAGATAGGTTAGACTTAAAACTATTAAAATGATAATGCGCGCGCAGGTATTAGAGATTTTGAAAGTGCCAAATTTAATCATGGTGCTCACAATATAATAGGCATTACGGTCAATTTGGCATTGAATTAGATATATAATATTATATTATATCAACAACTACTAGTTCCCACAGGAACTAGTAGTTGTTGGTGACTCTATTGTCAAGGAAGCGGGGAATTTGCTTTGCAAAAAGGATAGGTGGAATAGGTCCAGGGTATGTCTGCCAGGGGCAAAGGTTGATGACGTTGTAGAGCGGATATCATCTTTTAAGGGCACAAAAGGTGATATAGTTGTACACGTTGGCACTAATGATATTAAGAGTAGGAGACCGGTGGAATTACTTAGCAAGTATAGGTCACTGTTGAAAAAAAGCCGTGAATTAGGGTTGAATTTGAAAGTGTCTGCAATTCTGCCCAGACACGATAGGAGGGAGTATATGATGAGAGCCTTGTCGATCAATTCGGCCCTGGAGGGAGTGTGCAAGGCTCAACGGGTAAAATTTTTTTCAGCCTGGACTGTACTTGTTAACAGGAGAGATTGCTTCTACAGGGATGGGATACACTTAAATAGAAAGGGTGCAAGAATTTTTGCTGATGCTGTCGAGGCAGAGTTAGGTGGGTCGGAAAACTGCTAGTCGGGGGGATACAAGGACTAATAGATTAACAGTAGCCACTGGCAGAGGTGGAAGTGATTCTTGCACTGCTTCTATTGAAATGAGCAGAAGTCTGGAAAACAAGATGCAGGATATTTCAGAGACTGCTGGGAGTCATTGCAGTACAAGTAAACACATGGGTTGTGTTAGGGTAGCCAAGAATAGAAACAGGTGCATGTATACCAGCGTGTACACCAATGCTAGGAGTTTGGTAAATAAATTTGATGAATTTGAGGTATTGCTCAAAACATCAAAGGCAGATATTGTTGGGATATCAGAGACGTGGTGTCACACAGATATAAGGAATGCGGAACTGGAATTTGGGGAATACAATGTGTTCAGAAAGGATAGACAGGACAGGAGGGGAGGAGGGTTTATGCTATTAGTTAAGAAACACATAAAAACCAAGGAAGTGAAGCCAGTCGACATCGATGGACAGGGCAGTGTCGAGTCAGTTTGGTGTGACATAAGCATAGGGAAATCAAAATTGAGAGTAGGAGTGTGCGATAGGCCTAATGACTCTGATGAGTATAATAAGATATTGTACAGGGAAATAGAGTGGGCCAGTAAATCAGAGAGTCTTATAATGGGGGATTTTAATTTCCCAGATATTGACTGGAATTTGTGGGTTGGTCACTCGCACACTAGCAAGGCTTTTGTGGATTTATTGGATGATTGTTTTCTACATCAGCATGTTTGTGAGGCAACAAGAGGGAGCAATACTCTTGATCTGATTATCAGTAGTGATTCTTCATGCATTAAGAATCTGCAGATAAATGAACCACTAGGTGGCAGTGATCACAGTGTGTTGAAGTGGGATTTACTCAAGGAGGTAACTACCATCAGAGGTAAAGGGAAGGGTTTTTGTTTTCGTAAAGGCGACTATGATGGTCTGAGAAAGTATTTAAATTCTATACAGTGGGACCAACTGATGATGTTACCAACAGCAAACTCAAAATGGGAAGCATTCAAGGAACTAATCTTGGAGGCTACCAGGCTTTACATACCAACTAAGAAATATTGTTCAAGGTTTAGACCTAAATGGTTGTCAGATGAACTAATGAGACATGTGGCAGAGAAGAAAAATGCATGGGATACATACAAATTAATGGGTGACATGGAAGCCTATGATAGATATAAGTTGGTCTGTAACCAAGTCACAAAGGAGATTAGGCAGGCAAAGGCAGACTACGAAAAATCCTTGGCAAAGGATGCAAAGAAAAACAGAAGAGAGTTCTTTACCTATTTAAACTCAAGAAGGAAAGGGATGAATCAGATTGGTCCACTGGATATTGATGGTTCAACAGTTGAGGATCCTGCTCAGGTGGCTAACAATCTAAACGAGTATTTTGCATCTACATTCACGCATAAGGAGTTATTTAGGAAGGAGAATGATGTAGGTAAAGTAAACATTGGCAGTGAGCTGGATGATTTTGTAATAACTGAGAGGAAAGTGAAGGGGAGATTGTTAAGGATAAACATAAAAAAGGCACCTGGGGTGGATGGGATCTATCCAGTTATATTAAAGGAGGCAGCAAAGGAGGTAAGCAAACCCCTAGCCATAATTATGAGAGCTTCTTTGGACTCAGGGGAGGTACCCATAGACTGGAGATGTGCAAATGTAATAATTACTTGTGTCAGCCTTTGATCCACAAAGGAGGATCAAAGGCTGACACAAGTAATTATAGACCTGTCAGTTTAACTTCTGTTCCAGGTAAATTAATGGAGGCACTGGTTAAAGAAGCACTGCAGGATCATCTAGACAAGAATTCAGTTATAGCTCAGACGCAGCATGGTTTTGTTAAGGGCAGGTCTTGCCTGACCAATTTGATTGGATACTATGATGTAGTCACAAAAGAACTGGATGCAGGGAATAACTTTGATATTATATATTTGGATCTTAGAAAGGCTTTTGATACTGTTGCACATGGAAGACTGCTGCACAAATTGGAGCAGTGTGGCATTGGAGGCAAATTGCTGCTATGGATAAGGGGATGGTTGAGTGGCAGAAGACAGAGAGTGGTAATCAATGGACACTGCTCAACGTGGACTAATGTTATTAGTGGAGTTCCTCAGGGTTCAGTGTTGGGTCCGTTGTTGTTTTCGGTGTTTATGAATGATATTGATGATGGGATATCAAGTTTAATGTCCAAATTTGCAGATGATACAAAGGTTGGCAGGGTTGTTAAGGACACCACTGACGCTATGCTGCTGCAACAGGATCTGCAAAGGTTGAACAGATCGGCTGAGAGGTGGCAAATGAAGTTTAACATTGACAAATGTAAAGTACTACATATGGGAAACAGTAACCCCAGAGCAACGTATCAACTCTGCGGTACTACACTGACAGTAGTGGAAAATGAAAAGGACCTGGGGGTAATTGTGCAGGCAGATATGAAGTTCTCTGAGCAGTGCAGACGAGCTGCAAGAGTAGCTCATGGTGTCTTGTCAATGATATACAGGAATTTTTCTAGCAGGGATAAGGAGGTGATTATTCCCTTGTATAAGGCAATGGTTAGGCCACATCTTGAGTACTGTATACAGGTCTGGAGGCCTCATTTCAAGAAGGATGTAGAGCTGCTGGAACGGGTACAGAGAAGGGCAACAAGATTAGTGAATGGAACAAAGGGTTGCTCTTACGAAGAAAGGCTTAAGTTTTGCAAATTACAGAGTCTGGAGACTAGGCACTGGCGAGGTGATCTGATAGAGGTGTATAAGGCTTTGAATGGTTTGAGCATGCTCAATGCCAATGGGATTCTTCATCTTACTCAGAATAATCAGCTCAGAGGGCATAAATTCAAATTGAGGAAGGACGGATGTCGGATAGATGTGCGGAAATTTGCCTTTGGCCAGCGGGTGGTTGGTTGGTGGAACCAACTTCCATCACTTGTTGTTGAAGTTGATAGCCTAAACAAATTTAAGGCTCAACTGGACAGGTATTTCGAGCGAACGGAGGGGTGAAATGGGAGTGGTGTGTTTTTTTTTTTGGCTGATGCTGAATAAGCTTGCTTTCTTGCATCATATGCCTCTACTAATGCTAATGCTAATAATCCTGTGTAGTATATTTGTGTGTTGTTCTATAGGCATTGAATTTGGAACCTAGTTTATTATATGACGAAAAAACTATGGCTATACTTGTGTTTGCTATGAAAATTACATTTCTGTTAAACTTTTCGCACCTCCTTTTGCACCAGTCTGCACCTCCCCAGGGAGGTGTGCCTCGCAGTTTGGAAATTGCTGGTACAGAGGATGATGCGAATGAAAATGTAGAAATTTACCTGTGTGTGTGGTTTTCCTGTAAATCCTGGTACCTAATCTTGTGCTCACTTTATAGATGGCAAGGTTTAAGAAACTGATTGAATTATCTATTTCCGTTTCGAGGGTAAACTTTAATCTGTCATGTATTGTGTTTAATGTTTTAAGCAATACGTCGATAGTTTTCTTGTTACCAATTAGAAGAATGCATCGATATTCTTGCATCCCTTCACATTGTATCTTTATACACAAACGTACACATAGAAGACACTTTACAAGCCTTGAGGGAATTATTAACCGCATATGACACTTTGATTAAATAGACTAGCTTAAATATTAGTAGTATTTTGGAACTCACGTCATTCTTACTTAAAGCAAAACAATTTTGTTTTCAGGACAAAATTTATGAACAGGTATATGGTCTCCCTATGGGTCTAGGTACATCAGCCCCAATGTCAGAAATTTATTTGCCATCCATCGAACAAAAAGTGCTTGAATCATTTCCCTCTAATCTTAGATTTTACATTAGACATGCGGATGATATTCTTCTAATTGGTACCAGGATTTACAGGAAAAAAACACACACAGGTAAATTTCTACATTTTCATTCACATCATCCTCTATACATTAAAGAAGCGGTTCTTTTTAACCAGATACATAATGCCATTAAATATAGTTATACACAAGATGATCTTAGCATTGAACTTAAATACCTCACGGAAAAATTCTTAGATAGGAAGTATCCACTACAATTGATAAATGATACAATTGTTAAGGTTAGTAACAGAATTAATAACCCACATCAATGTAACAATCGTCATGATGGGAAACTAGGAACCCAAGCCGTTCTCCCTTACCACAGGCAATTCGCGAAACGTCTTCTGCAAGTCTTTGCAAACGCAAGTATAAACATAGTTTTTTTCGTCATATAATAACTAGGTTCCAAATTCAATGTGTATAGAACAACACACAAATACACTACACAGGATTATAATAATATTATATATCTAATTCAATGCCAAGTTGACTGTAATACCTATTATATTGGGAGCACCACGACTAAATTCAGCACTTCCAAAATCTCTAATAAGTGCGTGCGTGTTATCATTTTAATAGTTTTAATTCTAACCTATCTAGTATGGAGTTAGCACAAGATGTGCATTCCCACAATCATAATCCACTGATCGATTCAGCTATTACTATAATTAACTTGGAATTTAATTATAAAATTCTCCAAAAATGAAGCTTTAGTTATTGAATGGTTTCATCGACACATGTCATTGAACGTGTTAAACACAAAACTCCCAATCAACCTCTTCCCCTATTTGGGACTTGGTACAAATAAAGTTCCCACATGCTCCGAATTGCATCTCGGGTAATAGCTCTTCTTATTAATATCGAGTTCCTCTTCTCACAAAGCTAACTGAAAATGAATATCGAAAGTTGCTCATGCACAACTATTGGCATTTTATTAATAATTAATCTATTCAAAGTTATCCCACCTTTACAATTTTAATTGACAACCATGGAATGGAATATACATTCCCTTGTTATGCGCATATTTTAATGGGTTTAAATAAATTTCATGTTTAATTTTTTTAATTTAAATTGAACCATGACTTCAGTAATGATTTAGTACAAGTAAGTCTCTCACTCTTATTAACTGTCTTCTTTACAAACTCATCACATTCAAGCAGATTCATCAAGAGGTGAGTGCTGAAAATTAAGCGGCAATATACTTCTCTAACTTATACCATATCTTTAAATTCAAATTGGGTAATATTGCTCAAAGATCCATTGACTACCTGATATTAAAATTTGAAAATTTTGTTATGGATAAAATTAATTTTTGATATAAAATTAATAAATTTATATGTCTTACTTGTTAACTCTTTTTAGCATATGATACAGATATACACAGATGTAGTATCTGTATCGTATACTAATGATAGAGATACTTTTTTTTAGTCTTGTGGGAAAAAAAAAGTTTGCAAACTTTGTTTTTTCCCACAGGACTAAAAGTTTGCAATTATAATCTAGCTCTGATGTAGTTGAATGGTCAGAAATGAGAGTGTTGTAACACACAATCTTGTGGTTCAAGCCTGTGACTGTTAAATACAATTAACGATTGTATTTATGATTCATTTTAAACTCCTCTGACCTGGTGGTTACGCCGGAGTATAAACAAGTTGTTAGTAATTTGATATAAAGGCTGAACATTTCTGTCATTTTAGAAGAAAATCAGCTATATATATAGATAACTACCACAAGCGCATTATTATGGGTGACTTTGGTATTATTCAGAACATATATAAATGTATACATTGTTAGCATATGGATTTAAATTTAGGCCCTGTTCTAAAATTAAACTTAAAAGTTTTAAGAAACAGTTGCATGTTGACTTTGAAGCCTTCAATATGTGAATAATTTTGAAGGAAGTGAGCACTTCAACTGGGAAAACACATTACAAAGAATCTAAATAAACTTGAAGTCTAAACAAATTTTACACAATTAATATATAAATATTTTTAAAAATATATTTATAACATACCATTTATACAATGTAAAAGTTGTGGGTTTATAGGTTCTTTAACTACTATGGCCATGTTGTGATTGCAAAAAGAACTGTGTTTTGCAGAAGCAAGCAACAGCATGCAAACTGCTCACTCACTCACAGAACTGTCAATTATTACAGTGAATGCTGGGATTTGAAGGATATCTGTTCCCTTATTAGGATCTATATCAATTCATTGTAATACATTTCAGCGTATAACAGTTTGGTGCATGACAATTTGGTATATGACAGTTCACCACGAGATAATTTGGCACATGACATTTTGCTGTATGTGACAATTTGGTGAAAGACAAATTCTATGTAAGAATTTTATGTACAATAAAGGAAGACTAAAAGTGCAAACTTTTAACATGCTGTGCTTAAAATTTAGTGGTTAATGATTAATTTAGTGACCAAATTTCGACGAATTCTTTTCTTGTCTGTATGTGGTACAATGAATTGTCATAGCCATGAACTGTCTTTCACAGAATTGTCACACACCAAACTGTCTCATCACTGAACTGTTATACAGCAAATTGTCCTTCACTGAATTAGTGTGTTCCTCACCACCAGTTGCCATTCCTAAACACAAGTAGCAGCCTCAGTGCATGAATGCATCTTGTACAGTGAACAACAATGATAAATTGGCTACTTATGAGAGAACTGAATCCATGAAAGAAAGTTTTTTTTCCCAAACTGAGTATAGTAAAAGAGGAATGATAATTTAACTATTCAGCACAAATTTATTATCATTCAGTAACTTATAGCTCACTATACTTCATATTTTGATAAAATACAAAATAACCACACCGTTCTTATTAAATAAAAACTTAATTTTTATATAATATAAATTATCTCACCTCTACCTGGATGAAATATTCTTCTGAGTCGTCCTAATGCTTCCTTAAAACTGCGAACATCATGAGTTAATTCAATAATATCCTCTTGCTCTACAAGAGGACTTTCTGAAGATCCATCACTACTCACACTATTCATTGAAATAGAACGCGAGGCTGCAGGTCCACATAAAGAATTAGCACTGGCTGCACTGCCACTGCGACTATGACCTCTACCTAGTGGTAATGTTGAAGATCCTTCCATTTTTGAAGTACTGATACTAATAGAACCACCTTTAATGCAAGTGTCCTAAGGATAACAAATGTAGAAACTGAACTTAGATTCAGAGGCACAGGTTCAAGCTGAAAGAGTTAAGTTAGTAAACTTTATCTTATCACATGGAATAAATATTCACATCTCAGCATTCTATAAAAGCAAAACTTTAACGACACAAGAATATGTAAATTTTTAAATATATATATAAAAAAAAAAAAAAAAAAAAACTTAAACTTTGTGCCTAGGAAAAGTATACACGTCACCACCTTAAAAACATAAATTTGTATTGGATGGACAGGTGATGTGGGAAGGTTTTTTTTTTTTTTTTTTTGTATATGTTACAGTTAAAACCCAAAATCTGTTATTACCAGTTCTTACTATCATATCACTATTACTAGTAAAAACTATAACCTTCTAATAGCATTCGAAAAAACTAATTTTAACTAGTAGAAGAATTAGAAACCACTGCGTTTCCTGGTTAAAAACCCGAATCCAAAATATAATTCCTCATATTTACTGACATTTTTAGTAAAAATTAGTTATCACCTTTTAGTAAAAACTAGTTCCTTCGAAATTCAGTTAACAGAAAACACAACACCACCATAAAGCGCAATGGAAGGGAAGGTTAAACTTTAAAACAAGACTCTTACCCATGGGTCTTTGTGACTATACATTGTGATGATTAGCAGCCAACTGGCTAATAATCACCACAATTTTGTGTTTAAAGAGAATGCCATTATGTGAGTGAGTAGAGCCAGTAGGAATTTAATAGACATTCATGTTCGGCAAGTAAAAAAATGTTGGGTTAGTTTATGCCACCAAATTCAGGAAGAATTCTAGCAAAAAATAGCATCCATAATATTTAGTACGCACTATTTTTCACTTGAATCCATTCCATATTTGATGATATAAACTAACCTGACCTTTTTTCATCAGTGGAAATGAAAGTCTGTTAAGAAAACCCCTACTACAAACAAAAGTAAGGTTTCCTGGCCTGCCTATTGTATTCCTGCCAGCTCTACTCGCTTGCAGAACAGCATTCACCCGAAGGGTACTTGCACACAGAATGCAGGTAGCCACTTCCTTGAAACCGACAGCAACATGCAGCTGAAGCTTGTCACTGGCTATGAACACATAGAAAGCAGTTAACCAGTGCAAAACTTAACTTATTGCATACTGAGAACCAACATTTGGTCAACTGCTTTCTGTGTGTTTATAGCCAGTGAGAAGCTTCAGCTGCATGTCACTGCTGGTTTCCAGGTAGGTGGTTACCTGGGTTCTACAAGTAAACACCCTAATGCATATTCATGGTGATCAGCAGCCAATCAGCATGAAGCAGTGAGTGGAGCTGGATCTGACCATCATTTGCTCAAGCAAAGGTCCACGAGTAAGAATCATCTTGTAAAGTTTAACCTTCCCCTCTATTACATTTTACAGTGTTCTTGTGGCATCTGCTAACTGAAATGTTGAAGAACTGGATTTTACTAAAAGGTACATGGTAAGAAAGTTTTTATTAAAAACATCAGTAAATACTAGAAGTTACACTTTACAAGAAGATTCAAGCACAGTGATTTCTAGTTCTTACTAGTTAACACTAATTTTATCAAATGCTGTTAGGAGCTTCTAGTTTTTACTAGTAATATATCTTCTTTGCAACATGGCATTAGCATTAGTATTAGAATTAGTTGAGGCATATGGTGCAAGAAAGCAAGCTTATACAACATCAGCCAAAAAAAAAAAAAAAATCCCTTTCCCATTTCACCCATCCAGTCACTCCAAATGTTTGCCTAGTTCAGCCTTAAATTTATTTAAACTATCAACTTCCACAACAACAGATGGAAGTCTGTTCCAGCAATCAACTACCAGTTAGCTAAAGGCAAACTTCCGCACATCTATTCTACAACTGTCTTACCTCAATTTGAATCTATGCCCCCTCAGGTTCTTAGTCTGAGCAAGCAGAAGTATCCCATTAGCATTGAGGCTGCTCAAACCATTCAAGGCCTTATACACCTCAACCAGATCACCTTGCAGGTGCCTAGTCTCCAGATGCTGCAACTTGCAGAACTTAAGCCTTTCTTCATAAGCACACCACTTTGTTCCTCTCGCCAATCTTGTTACCCTTCTCTGTACTCATTCTAGCAACTCTACATCCTTTCTAAAATTAGGTCTTCAGACCTGTATGCAGTACTCAAGGTGTTGCCTGACCATTACCTTATACAAGGGGATAATCATCTCCTTGTATCTGCTAGCAATATTTCATGACCTGCTCTGGCAGTCCATCTGCACTGCTCAGGGAACTTCATATCTGACTTCACAATTACCCGGGTCTTTTTCATTCTCCACATCCCTGAGTGTAGTACCACAGAGTTGGCACATTTCTCTTGGGTTACTGCTACCCATATGCAGTATTTTGCATTTGTTAGTTTTAAACTTCAGTTGCCACTTCTCAGGGCCCCTCCGTAGCCAGGTGGGCAGGAGCAGCAGTGCGTAGCACACGCTTCTTGATTAGACCAGGATTCGAGCCCGTGACCACCAAATACGGAGGATGCGGAAATGTCAGGGAATGACCACCGCATATTCCCAGAGCAATATGGCCTTAGTTGCTAATGCTCCTAAAAAACCAAATAACAAAAAATAAAAAAAGCCACTTCTCAGCCCATTTGCCTAACTTTTCTAGATCCTGTTGCAGTAGCATAATGTCTTTAGTGTCATTTAACAACCCTGCCAACCTTTGTATAATCTGCAAACTTGAACATTAAGCCTGATATACCTTCATTGATAAATACACAAAACAACAATGAGCCCAGCACTGAACCCTGGGGGGTTCCACTAATAACATTAATCCACGTAGAGCAGTGTCCATTTATTACCACTCTATGCCGTCTCCCACTCAACCATCCCTTTATCCATTGCAGTAACTTTCCCCCAATGCCATACCGCTCCAGTTTGTACAGCAGTCTTCCATGTGCAAAAGAATCAAAAGCTTTCCTGAAATCCTAGTATATGATATCAAAATTATTTTTAGCATCCAGTTCCTTTGTGACCACATTGTAATATCTAATAAAATTCGTCAGACAAGACTTCCCCTTAACAAACCCATGCCGTGTCTGAATTACTGCTGCTGTCTTGTCTAGGTGATCCTGTATCATCTTTTTAACCAGTAACTCCATTATTTTCCTCGGAACAGAAGTTAAACTAACAGGTATATAATTATTTGTCACCCTTTCAACTCCCTTTGTGAATTGGGGCTATATTTGCACATCTCCAGTCCATGGGGACCTCCCCTGACTCTAAGGATGCTCTCATAATTACAGCTAAGTGTTTGCTTACTTCCCTCACTGCTTCCTTCAATATAACTGGACAGATTCCATCCATCCCAGGTGCCTTTTTTATGTTTAACTTCAACAATTTCTCCTCCACTTTGCTGTCAGTTATTACAAAATCATTTAGCTTCCTGTCAGAGTTTAGTATTCTTCTGTCCTCCCCTTCCTTACAGAATTCCTCATGTGTGGATGCAGATGCAAAATACTCATTTAGTTTATCAGCTACTTGAAAAGGATCATCAATAGTCGAACCATCTATGTTAAGTGGACCAATCTGATTCATCCCCTTCCTTCTAGAGTTCACATAAGTAAAGAACTCTTTGCTGTTTTTCTTTGCGTCCTTTACCAAAGATTTCTCGTAATCTGCCTTCGCTTGCCTAACCTCCTTTGTGCCTTGATTACAGACTAGCTTATATCTGTGGTAGGCTTTTGTGTTGCCTGATAATTTATGTACATCCCATGCATTTTTCTTCTCTGGCACGAGAGCCTCATTAATTCATCCGACATCCATTTAGGTCTGAACGTTGAACACTATTTCTTAGTTGGTATGAAAAGCCTAGTAGCCTCCAAGATTAAGTCCCTGAAGGCTTCCCATTTAGAATTCGCCATTGATCAGTTGATCCCCCTCTAGAATTTAAAAACTGTCTGAAACCTCTGTAGTCACCTTTACGAAAACCCTTCCCTTTACCCTTGATCGTAGTTACATCTTTAAGTAAATCCCACATCAGTACAGTCAGTCCTTGTATAACACGTGTTTACATTACACGAATTCGATCATACACGATTTATAAATAGGGGAACGATATCTTATATAACACGAACCGAATTCGCTTATGCACGATTCGCCTTGTGTCTACAAGAAATGGCAGTCGAACGCGGAATCACCCTAACTGAACGCAACATGATAGGAATGAAGAGAAGATTCTAAAAATGTATTTATGTGTTTTATATCAGTGAAGGGGAAACACATTTCACCATAATAACATAAAAACCAACAAAATTCCAGCTATTGGTATAATCGCAAATGCAATTAGATCGAGTTTACTACCAGTTTATAACAGATTCCACTAGCAGAAATGCAACTGGAAATTGTTTTTATTGTTTTATGGTAGTAACCCCTAGAAATGTGAGGTGTTAATAGTGTATCTCTGCCTTTACGGTGTTGTTTATTCAGTTGCTATTCAGCTGAATAAACTTTATTCAGCTTTGTTTATGTGTATCAAGCGTGCCTCCTCGTTTTGTAATTGTGCTTTATTCCCTAAAAATGAGTAAAATACTTAATTAAAAGGTGTGAAAAGGAAGCGTCCTGGTGAAGACACTGCAGATTCAGAGAGAAAAAGAAAAGCAATATCGATAAACAGAGGCGGACTGGATCAAAAATTCTTACACGGGAAAATTTATAGTGGCTTCATACTGTGGTTTATGGCCAAAATCACACCGGCCACCGGGGTTTCCCCTGTAAGACTTATGGCCAGTCCGCCACTGTCGATAGAGAAAAAATATGGAACTGTGAAACGCTTTGAGCGAAATGAAAGACCATGTGATATTGCACGTGCTACAGACCTAAATGAGGCAACGCCGAGAATTACAAAGGATGCAGAGAAAATAAAAACACCTTTCATAGCAGGAACAACTGAAAGTGTAATTAAAATCCATTAGATTAAGACACAAAGAATTGGAAGAGATGCAACAGCTCTTTTTTGTTTGATTTTCTATCCAACTGTTTGGATAGAAAATCAAACAAAAAACAAGTTTGCTTACGATAGAAGCAAAAGCATTAGCAATATTTTATTACGTAATAGTCGTAATAAAATACGTAAGTATTTTATTATGATTATTTATTGTGTTTGGTAATATTTTGGTTACAAATGTGTGTTCAATCTTGGGTGGCCGGCACCTAACCCTATTTTTCCCATAGGGCCTGTTGTTTATATTGCACGATTTTGCATTGCACGAGGGTTTCTAGGAACACAACTATCGTGCTATACGAGGACTGACTGTACACTGTGATCACTGTCACCTAGTGGTTCCTTTATCTGCAAATTTATAATGCATGCATCATCACTGCTGATAATAATCAGATTAAGGGTATTACTCCTTCTGGTTGCTCCTCGAACATGTTGCTGTAGAAAACAATTCTCCAATAAATCCACAAAAGTCTTGCTGGCATATG
This sequence comes from Mastigoproctus giganteus, assembly GCF_048544385.1. Classification (NCBI taxonomy): domain Eukaryota; kingdom Metazoa; phylum Arthropoda; class Arachnida; order Uropygi; family Thelyphonidae; genus Mastigoproctus; species Mastigoproctus giganteus. The sequence goes on along the minus strand of NC_143585.1, from coordinate 138,952,415 downwards.
AGTGACCAACCCACAAGTTCCAGTCAATATCTTGAAAGTTAAAATCCCCCATTATAAGATATTCTGATTTACTGGCCCATTCTATTTCTCTGCAGAACTGTTCACTGTACTCATCAGTGTCATTAGGACTATAACATACTCCTACTCTTATTTTCCCTTTCCCAGTGTTTATGTCACACCAAACAGACTCAACATTGCAATGTCCACCCATGTCAACTGGATGCACTTCCTTAGATTTTATGTGTTTCTTAACTAACAGCATAACTCCTCCTCCCTTCCTACTCTGTCTGTCCTTTCTGTACACATTGTACTTCCCAAATTCCAATTCTGCACTGCTTATATCTGTGTGACACCATGTCTCTGATATTCCAACGGAACTGCTGAAGTGCTGATCAAGGCCTTTGATCAGCACTTCAAATTCATCAATTTTATTTACTGTACTTCTAGCATTAGTGTACATGCACGTGTTCTTGCTCTTAGTTGCCCTAACATACCCCATGTATTTACTTGTTTCATGATGGCTCCCAGCAGCTCTTGAAATCTGCAGCAACTTGCTCTCTGGTCTGTTGCTCATTACAATAGAAGCAGTGCAAGAATCACTTTCGCTTCTGCCTGCGGCTACCGTTAATCTTTTAGTCTGTGAATCCCCCCAAACTAGCAGTTTTCCAACCCACTTAACATTGCCTCGATAGCATCAGCAAATATTCTTGCACCCTTTCTATTTAAGTGTATCCCATCCGTGTAGGGCGTTGAAAGAGCAAGGCCTCCATAGCCGAGTGGTCAGGAGCGGGATGCAGTAGCACACGCTCTTTGAGTAGACCGGGGTTCAAGCCCCTGACTGCTGAATACGGTCGATCTGCCAACCCACACTGGACCAGCGTGGCAGATTATGGTCCATTTCCCTCAGCATGAATTGTTGAGGAGGCTTCCATCCTGAGTGGGTTGATAATGGCTGCACTTTACCTTTTTTACCATCCCTGTAGAAAGCAGCCTCAGCAATGTGCAGACAATACTTAGATAAACAGCACTCTTCTGAGTTCTTGATCTTGTTGCCATTTCTTGAATCTGCAAGCCACTATAAACTGGCTTGCAAATCCAAAATTTTCTTTATTTTTATTCTAATACATTACTTCTCATAATTTTAATTCTAATTTAAAAAATAACACAGTTTGTACCATCATTTCAAGATTTTTCTCTGATCAAAAAATGCATTTCCTTGTATTTGGTTATTATTATCTCTTTCTTCTCCTAATGAGTTTTCCCCATTCGGTGATGGGTACTGGTACAAGGTGTGTTGAGTGGTTGCTATGCCTGGTTACTATTACTGGTCAGGGAACTCTCTGCCTATCCTACAGGTATTCAGTATCATGGCTTTCTGGAATTCCAAGTGTTCTCTGGGAGGCCTATTGCTGCCAGGTTCTTAAAGCGCTTTGGTGGTTGACACAGTGACTGGGATGGTCATTACTTGTTCCACATGTCACATTTCTTTGACTTCCTAATATTTTCCTCGTAGGTTTTTGGTTTTCTTGTGGTTGGTGGTGTTGGGCTGCTATGTTGATCAGGTAGGTAGCCATTTTCATTCTTATCAATATCAATGAGGGTTATGACTGGTCTGTTGTGCGCAATTATCTTGTCCATTATTATGTTGTGGTCCAAGTATAGGTTATGTGTAGGGGTCTCTAGTATGGCCTTGGGTTCACACTTGCAATACAGTACACTTTCTTTGATTAACTGATATTTTTGCATTAGCTTCTGATGTATTATCCTAGTGACCTGGTCATGTCCATGAGTGTACTCTGCCTAGGTGATAACACTACATCCCACAGTGATGTACTGGACTGCTGTGTCTTGAGCTAGGTGGCACTGCTGACATGTATCATCTGTCACTCTGGAGTTTTTGGCATTGTATTTCTTGCAGTACATGGTGTTGATTACCTGGTCTTGGAGGTGAGCACAAATCTTTCAGTATTGGGGAAGACCCTTCCACTTGTAAGCCATGCATTCAAAGCTATCTTATCTATGTAGTCTTGATGGAAGTCATTTTAGTGTCAACTATGTAATGGCTTTTTTTTTTTTTTTGCCCATCTTTCTTTGTTTCTTCTATCTGTGTGAGTGGGGTCTCATTGGTGAGGTTGAGCAGAGTGTCTGTATATCTTCCTTATGGTCTGGAAGATTGCCCCTGTGTTTTCCTGGAAGTTGGTTGGTTGGTTGGTTCTTGGGTTTTATTGGCGCATTAGCAACTAAGGCTATAATGTGCCAAAACCAGGTGATATATAAAAATTTTAATTTCACTGACCTAATTACTTAGGTCACCATGTCAAGATATAAAATAACAAAGGTATAAAATGTAAAAAAGATAAATCAAAAAAGAAATAACAATAACATGTAAATTTTAAATACAAGTAAAAACCTTTATTGATTTAAAATAGCTAAAAACAGCAGACACATTGTCATTGTCGGATAAAATCTGACTGAGTGTATACGGCTCAGTCAGATGATTAAAAGCGGTAAAACGGATATTGCTAAAATCTGGACAATTTCCTGGAAGTGATCCCTCAGATTTTTAATCACCTTCTGTTGTTCAAATGATCAGTCTCTCAACAGCTGACTTCAGGTGTTGTTGGCAACTCTTGGTCATCATTATTTTTGTCCATCTTATAATATCCTTCCTTTTAGCATCCAATCTATGATCCTGAAGGAGAATGTTAGTATTGGGATTGCATAGGTGTTTATGGCCCTGACCATGTCCCCACCATTCAGCTTTGATTTTAGCAAGCTTCTTGGTCTCTGATGGTATTTTTCAGGTGAGTTGGACCTTGATCTCCTCATGTTCTAGCTGTTGAGCCTGCATCAACCCCAGATATTTTTAGGTCTTTCTCTCTTTGTCATGGCTTCAATCTCTCCACCAGTCTTCACCTGGTAGTTTTGGCCAACAGAATTTCCCCTGATTCAATCCACGGTCTTTTGTCTAAGCCAAATTGCATCCTGAATTGAGTCCTGAACTGTTTCGTGATCTGGAGTAGCACATAGAGTTGATCTGGAGTAGTACTTAAGAGTTGATTCTCCATTGCCACATCGAGTTTGGTGTCATCCATGTACATTAGGTGACAGAGGGAGTACAGATTCTTTCTCCCTTCTTTTAGAGTATATCTGTATTTTATGTTGTTGAGCATGGTGGACAGTAGGACGAGTGCTAGATAGAACCACAGCAGGTTCAGAGCATCTCCCTGGAAGATTCCTCATCTAATTTCAATCAGTCTGGTTGTGATGTTCTTGACTCTAATGGTGGTGATCTATTTCAGCATGGTTACTTCTAGGAACTATGTCAGTGTCAAGTTGACTTTGTAGATCTTAAGTGTCTCTATAAGCCAGCTATGGGGCAAAGAGTCAAAGGCCTTGGGTAGCCAATGAAGGCTGTGTACAGATTGCAGTGCTTCTTGTAGGCTTGCTCAATAACTGCTGCATCAATTGTCAATTGCTCCTCTGCTTATATCTCTTCTGCTGCTCAGACATGACGTTCTGGCACTCCAAGTGGTCTGATATCTTCGTGGTTATGCAGCTGGTCAGGATCTTATACATTGTTAGGAAATGTGATCACTCTATACCAACCACTGCCTCACGGGGGGGGGGGGAGGTCCGTTGTCCTCTTCTTGTCCAATGTTTCTGTAGAAGCTTTCTAGTTTTATCAAATATCCAGCTGTCTGTTTCCCTCTGGGCACTCTCCCTGTATCAGCAAAGTCCTTGCTGAGTGCCAGGAGATTCTGCTTGAGGGTGTCAAGGTATTCTTTAATCCATTATAGGTCTCGGGTTTGCTGTGAATGTTACCTTTCTTGAGAATACTCTTCACTTTTTTGATCAGCTTCTTACTTCTGTTACCTTGTTGGTACTGGGTCAGTTGACCTATCTTCACTCATAGCTCTTTTATCTTCTGCTGCAGCCTTCTTTTCCAGGGCGGTGGGTCCTTGTCTTTGTGTTTTGTTCTCTGCTGGTCTCTGGTTTCTCATTTCTTTTCTGTTCATCACAGTGGATACTACAATGGCACAGCAAATGGCTACGAGGATCATATCTAGTGTTAATTTGTTGTTGTTAAAGTACTCCAGTAGTATTTACTGACTGAGGTGGTCATCACACACATCAGTCAGTAAATACTACTGACTCGCCACAGGATTCTGTTGGGTCTCTGCTTCAGTATGGAATGGGTGTTTGTAGAATCATTCCCTTAAATTCTGCTAGGGCTTTCTTCCATACTTCTTGTTCTGAATATCGAGACTTGTTCCATTTCGACTGCACTGGGTTGAACTTGTATTTGCTGTTCCTGCTCTAGTTCTGGTTTGGTTGTGTCCATGTTGCTTGTTCTTTTTAGTTGGTTGCTCACATCCTGATTGATTTTTGTCAGGATTGCAGGCGCTATCAGGTTCTTCATGACAATCGTCCATCTCTGGTCTACTATTTGCTGTTCAGTGACCTGAATAGTCAGGAACCATTCCAACCACTTGGTGTGTAGTTTCATTGTCATATTGGTCCCTAGCATGGTTATTTTATAGTATGCTTGCATGATGAACATATTTATTTTGATGCCCCACCTCGTGCATTGGCTCTTTCTTCCTTCGTGGTCACTGGTACACTTGCACAGGAAGTACTACCAGTTAGTTGAGCTGAGTGGTCTTGCCCTTCAGTTGTGGTAGCCATATAGGAGACAGCACTTCTTGCTCCACTGTCGATCCTGGGAGACTGTCTCTGACTTTCTGAATCACTCCTCTGCTTTAGGCCTGAACATGAGTGACTTTATTCTGAGCCAAACTCAACACAGTATGGTCAGTATATCTACTTTTCATCTTCGTTTTGCATAGAGGTGGACATGTTTAACTTTAGCTTTTGCATCCAGTGGTGGATAGTAGTTATATTGGGAGTAACACCAGATTGTGCCACTCACTGCTTCAGCCATAACTTCGGCCTTGAGATTGATAGGCCCGATGAAATAACTTCAGTGATTTTTTTTTTCTTCACGGCTGGATTCAAACTCAAGTTCAACACATTGGTGGCCTGGAGTCATAATCACTGGGCTGATTGTGCCCCCTTATTATTATTATTAGTTTATTTACCAACAAAATTACTTCTGTACCTACCTAACTGGCTACACAGAGATTATATTTATTATAATAGTGTTGTTTAGGATATGAAACAGTTCTATGATGAAAAGTTTATTTTTATTAATTTCATTTCTCAAATAAATGAATAAAGCTGGAACTTGTATTTGCTGTTCCTGCTCTAGTTCTGGTTTGGTTGTGTCCATGTTAGCATTAGAATTAGTAGAGGCATATGATGCAAGAAAGCAAGCTTATGCAGCATCAGCCAAAAAAAAAAAAAAACAACTCCCATTTCACCCCTCCATTCTTTTCAAATACCTGTCCAGCTCAAACTTAAATTTATTTAGGCTATCAACTTCCACAACAAAGGATGTCTGTTCCACCAACCCAACTACCCGCTGGCTAAAGGCAAATTTCTGCACATCTAACCTACATCTGTCTTTCCTGAATTTGAATTTATGCCCTCTCGGGTGATCATTCTGAGCAAGAGGAAGAATCCCATCAGCACTGAGCATGCTCAAACCATTCAAGGCTTTGTACACCTCAATCAGATCACTTTGCAGGTGCCTAGTCTCCAGACACTGTAATTTGCAAAATTTAAGCCTTTCTTCGTAAGAGCGACGCTTTGTTCCATTCAATAATCTTCTTGCCCTTCTCTGTACTCTTTCCAACAGCTCTACATCCTTCTTACAATGAAGCCTCCAGACCTGTATACAGTACTCAAGGTGTGGCCTGACCACTGCCTTATACAAGGGGATAATCACCTCTGTATCCCTGCTAGAAAAATTCCTGTATATCATTAACAAGATACTATGAGCTACTCTTGCAGACCGTCTGCACTGTTCAGCAAACTTCATATCTGCCTGCACAATTACCCTCAGGTCCTTTTCATTCTCTACCACTGTCAGTGTAGTACCACAGAGTTGATAGTCACTCTGGGGTTACCGCTTCCCATATGTAGTACTTTACATTTGTTAATGTTAAACTTCATTTGCCACCTCTCAGCCCATCTGCTCAACTTTCCTAAATCCTGTTGCAAAAGCATACTGTCATTAGTGTCCTTAACAACCCTGCCAACCTACGTATCATCTGCAAACTTGGACATTAAGCTTGATGTACCATCATTAATATCATTTATAAATACAGAAAACAACAATGAAGCCAACACTGAACCCTGAGGGGCTCCACTAATAACATTAGTCCACAATGAGCAGTGTCCATTGATTACCACTCAGTGTCTTCTCCCACTCAACCATCCCTTTATCCATAGCAGCAATTTGCCTCCAATGCCACACTGCCCCAATTTGTTCAGTAGTCTTCCATGTGCAACAGTATCAAAAGCCTTTCTAAGATCCAAATATATGATATCAATATATGATATCATATTTATTCCCTGCATCCAGTTCCTTTGTGACCACATCATAGTATCCAATCAAATTGGTCAGGCAAGACTTTCCCTTAACAAAATCATGCTGTGTCCAAGCTATAACTGAAGTCTTGTCTAGATGATCCTGCAGTGCTTCTTTAACCAGTGCCTCCATTAATTTTCCTGGAACAGTAGTTAAACTAACAGGTCTATAATTACTTGTGTCGCCTTTTAATCCTCATTTGTGAATTGGGGTCACATTTGCACATCTCCAGTCCATGGGTATCTCCCCTGAGTCAAAAAGAATCTCTCTTAATTATGGCTAAGGGTTTGCTTACTTCCTTTGCTGCCTCCTTTAATATAACTGGATAGATCCCATCCACCCCGGGTGCCTTTTTTATGTTTATCTTCACCAATTTCTCCTCCACTTTCCTCTCAGTTATTACAAAATCATCTAGCTCACTGCCAGAGTTTAACTAACCTCTGGCATTCCTCTCCGTGAATAACTCCTCATGGGTGAATGTAGATGCAAAATACTCATTTAGTTTGTTAACCACCTGAGCAGGATCATCAACAGTTGACCCATCGATATCAAGTGGACCAATCTGATGTATCCCTTTCCTTCTAGATTTTATAGATGTAAAGAACTCTTTGTTGTTTTTCTTTGCATCCTTTGCCAAGGATTTCTCATAATCTGCCTTTGCCTGCCTAATCTCCTTTATGACTTGGTTACAGACCAGCGTATATCTATCATAAGCTTCCATGTCACCCATTAATTTATATGTATCCCATGCATTTTTCTTCTCTACCATATGTCTCATTAGTTAATCTGACATCCATTTAGGCCTAAACCTTGAACAATATTTCTTAGTTAGTACGTAAAGTAGCTTCCAAGATTAATTCTTTGAGTGCTTCCCAGTTTGAATTTGCTGTTGGTAACATCATCAGTTGGTCATACTGTATAGAATTTAAATACTGTCTCAGACCACCGTAGTCGCCTTTACGAAAGCAAAAACCCTTCCCTTTACCCCTGATGGTAGTTACCTCTTTGAGTAAATCCCACTTCAGCACATTGTGATCACTGCCACCTAGTGGTTCCTTTATCTGCAGATTCTTAATGCATGAAGAATCACTATTGATAATCAGATCAAGAGTATTACTCCCTCTAGTTGCCTCCCGAACATGCTGATGTAGAAAACAATCATCCAATAAATCAACAAAAGCCTTGCTAGTGTGTGAGTGACCAACCCACAAATTCCAGTCAATATCTGTGAAATTAAAATCCCCCATTATAAGACTCTCTGATTTACTGGCCCACTCTATTTACCTGTACAGTTTTTTATTATACTCATCAGAGTCATTAGGGTAATAACACACTCCTACTCTCAATTTTGATCTCCCAATGCTTATGTCACACCAATCTGACTCGACACTGCACTGTCCAGCAATGTCGACTGGCTTCACTTCCTTGGATTTTACGTGTTTCTTAACTAATAGCGTAACCCCTCCTCCCTTCCTATCTGGTCTATCCTTCCTGTACACATTGTACTCCCCAAATTCCAGTTCTGCATTTCTTATATCTGTGTGACACCATGTCTCTGATATCCCAACAATATCTGCCTTTGATGTTTTGAGCAATACCTCAAACTCATCAAATTTATTTACCAAACTCCTAGCATTGGTGTACATGCAAGTATACATGCATCTGTTCCTATTCTTAGGTACCCTAACACAATGTGTTTACTTGTGCTGCAATGACTCCCAGCAGTCTCTGAAATACCCTGCATCTTGTTTTCCAGGCTGCTGTTCATTCCAATAGAAGCAGTGCAAGGATCACTTTCACCTCTGCCAGTGGCTACTTTTAATCTATTAGTTTTTTAATCCCCCAAAGCTAGCAGTTTTCCAACCCACCTAACACTGCCTCGATAGCATCAGCAAATATTCTTGCACACTTTCTATTTAAGTGTATCCCATCACTGTAGAAGCAGTCTCTCCTGTTAACAAGTACAGACCAGGTTGAAAAAAATTCTACCTCTTGAGCCTTGCACAATCTTTCCAGGGCCGAATCGATCGATAAGGCTCTCATCATATACTCCCTCCTATCGTGCCAATATCCTTTGCCCCTGGCAAACATATCCTGGTCCTGTTCCTCCTATACTTTTTTATATAGCATGTTCCCCATTTCTCTGACAACAGGGTTACCAACAACTACTAGTTCCTGTGGGACCATCGCATTCTGCCTTGGGGGTTGCCCTGTGTTGCGTGATGATCAAGTGCAAGCTCTAGCATTGATGTGGGCAGCTGAGAGCTTGATGGGCTCCTCAATTTAGATCCTTCGAGGGCATCCACCCTGTCCTTCAAGCTCTCATATAGGCCCATAACAACGCTGAGTTGTCGCCTCATTTCCTCACACTCCTTACATCGCGCACACACACACACACACACACACACACACACACACACACACACACACACACACACAAATACATCCCCCTTGGCAATATCATGTCCCGTACCTGACTGCTCCACAAACAAGCAGTGCATTTTAAAAGGCTGTTATTCAGAGGGCAACTGCCCCCCCCCTCAGTTCTCCCCTGAGCCTCAGCACTCCATTTAGCTTGAGCCTTTTGCTTTGCTGCTCTGGTCTGAGTCATGATTTCGATTCAATTTCAATAACATTTCAATTTCAGTACAAAAATTATAACCCTAAACTTGTATCCCAACGCAGTTGTTAGTTAGTTATGTTGGTTTTTCGGAGCATTAGCAACTAAGGCCATATTGCTCCGGGATATATGGTGGTCATTCCCTGACCTTTCCGCATCCTCGTATTTGGTGGATTACGGGCTCGAACCCCGGTCTAATCAAGAAGCGTGTGCTATGCACTGCTGCTCCTTCTCACCTGGCTACAGAGGCACCTCCAACACAGTTGTAACACCATATATCTATATATATATTTTTTTTCAGTATCAAGTATTATCTTCGAGTGTCTTTATATAACTTCCGTATCAGTTATGTATTAATTAATTATGTTACATTTGTAAAATCTAAGTCGTTATATGTATTTAGTTAAAAAGTAGAATTTAATTGACAATGAAGTTTAACAAGATTAATAAATTTTACTAATTAATTGATAATATTATATACTATACTAAGCTAACGCTATCTAGTTCGGAATATAACGTTGTATCATATAACAATGGAGGCAAGTTATGAACGGTAAATCTATGGACACTTAAGTATTAATTAACTTCCAAAATCTCGCTGTCTCAATTCAGAATAAACCAAGGATCTTGACTAGGTCTATAAACTACTTACAGAAAATAATTTAGTATAACAATTAGTCAATAGCGGCTAAACATAGATAAAAAACTTCCCATTCGCCGGCTCTGCAAAATTTGTAAAACAGATGGATTGGATACCCTTACCGATACTACGTAATAACCTACAAAATCTCTATCTAAGTTAAAATTTAAACTAAGTATCGTAACTAGGAATATAAAGCTACTCGTAAAAACTTCGCCTGCACAAAAGGCTACTCTCGTTCCCGAATCTGCAATTCATGCATAAAATTAACCGTTAACACTAAAAATACACCTAAAAATCCTAAGATCTCATTGCCAAAGAAATAATAAAATGTTCCTTGTTCTTTGTAGTTGGTTGCTCATGTCCTGCTTGATTTTTGCCAGGATTGCAGGTGCTATCAGGTTCTTGTATCCAAAATCTCCAGGTTCATTTTCTGCATACAACAAAGCTTGCAACATTTATTAATCAAAAGCGGTTATTAATCAGTCCAAACTACATTTCAAAACTGGCCAAGAATAGAAAACTTGATTCTTGTCAAAATGGTAGTAAAGCATTCTGATCTCATGCCAAAGCTACTGACCAAAACTTTTGCCCATCTCTATTTCACCTCTGTCAAAAACATATGGTTCTAATGCCACTTCAGCTAAAGATAAAGCTGATCTGCTGGCACCACACTTTTCTTCTGACACATGTATTGATGATCTGCAAACTACCACCTACCATTCACAGTACATCCCCATTCAATGCCTCCTGTGGTTTTCTGTCAAAAGGATTTTGAACAATCTTGATGTTAAGAAAGCTCCACAACCTGATGGTATTTCTCCACTTGTTCTTGTCTGCTTGGAAGTATGGATGGTATTTCTCCACTTCTTTCCCTTCTGCTTGGAAATTTGCTCATATCCAGGCAGTTCCCAAAAAGAGTGACAAATCTCTCCCATCCAATTATTGTCCCATTTTACTTTTTGTAACTGGGTATCCAGTTTTCTCCCTGATTGTTCACTGCGAATGATGGTAGATGGCACTCTGTCTTCTAACTCCTCCACTAATGCAGGTGTTCCCCAAGGTTCAGTTCTTTCTCCCCACTATTTTCCTCTTGTATATTAATGATCTACTTCCATGGACTGGAAATCCTATCCATAGTTTTGCTAATGATAGCACATTGCATTCCACCATCCAGTTTTAGACATTTTTCCCTGCACAAACAGCTTCAACTGCAGGTCTCCAAGTAATTCTACAGTGGAGCAAAGATAACTTTGTTGATTTCAATCCTTCTAACACTTAGAAGGATTGAAATTTGCAAAAAAGGATCCTTCTAATCCTATACTTATCTTCAATGACACTGATTTTTAGGCAATATCATATACTTCTATTCGGGAGTACCCTGACTTCTGACCTCACTTGGCATAAGCAAATATTCTTCCTTTGCATCTAAAAACTGGGTTTTCTATTTCACTCTCAGCATTACTTTTCTTCCAAACAGCTGTTCAATCTGTACAAATTGCAAATCGGCCCTACTACGGAATATTGTTCCCACATCTGGGGACGGTGCCCCCAAAACCTCTCTCAGGTTTCTAAATTCCATTCAAAAGAGGGCAGTTGGGTTAATTAATGACTCGTCTCTAACAGCGCCTCTCATAGAGATTCTGTTTCTGCTGCATACCTTTTCTGTAGATACTTCTTTAATTCCTGCTTTCTCTTCTAAAACAGTCCAAGCACGTGCTGCAACCAGTCAGCATCCTTTTATTGTCCAACTTCAAACTCGCTTTTCAACTTTTCTTCTTCCCCATTTATTCATTCAACTTCCATGTTCTGAAAAACCTTCCTTCACACACATTTCCTGAAAATTACAATGTACAGAAGTTCAAGTCTAATGTCAAAGTATCTTCTTTCATATCCTCAAGCTTCAAGTACTATAGGTTCTAATGCCTCTTGTGTTTGGGGTGTTCATAAAAAAAATAAAATAAGTATTTAGCTGAATATTTTCCTTAATTTTATGCTAATTCCAATTAAAACTACAGTATTTCATTGATTCTAAGACACCATCAATTATAATAAACACCATCATTTTCAGTACCACTAAGTAGGAAAAAATGAAACGCTAAAAAAATTTACAAAAAAATTTTATTTCAACAGAATACATTTTATACTGACATTTTATCGTATATTTTACTTCATTTGCTTCTGTAGTATTATAGTCTAAAATTTCTTCATATTCAATATCTAATTCTTCTGAATCACTTTACAACTCAAGAGTCCACGTTTTCTCATCCAATGTTGTCTTCTATGCCATCAAAATCTTTGATGATGAACATTTCTTAAAAGAGTGCTCCACTATTGTCTCTGGGATTTTCTTCCAAGTCATTCTGCAAGTTTTGATACTAGTGCTTTCTTTATCTTACCAGAAGGCATCAACAGAACGTTTTCAGTTAATTACCAGAACTCTTATTCTTTCCTCAAATAGTCCTTAAATGATTTGTTGACTGAACCATCGAGGCTTACATTTGGCTAGTCATGCCACCAGGAATAGCAAACAAGTCACTAAACTTTTTGGTCAGCTTATAGAACTGTTCAGATAAACATCCACGAAACACATCAAGAATTAACATACTAAGCGGTTTACATAGGGCACCCAGATGTCTATTCCAGACGACTTTTAGAAGTCATCCATCAGCTCAGCTGTCATACATGTTATTTTTTTTGTCCACTCACAAGAACATCTTTACGAAAGATCTCATTCTTTAGTTATCGTTTTGCAGTTTAAAATTATATGCAGCAGCAACCTTCAGCCATTGGCAGTTATGCAGAGCATCAGTGATATGCTGATTTTCATAACTAGAACTAATCTTGATTTCTTTAGCATTGACAGTATAATTTTGATGCATTTCGAAGAATACCAGGGTTTCATCAGCATTTACTATTTGACTAAAATCATAGTTTTGTTTCTTCTCAATTGAATTATGTGTCGCTGGAAGTTAAGCAGCTCCTGCTGAAAATCAACATGAAGTTTTTGACAAATCGCTCTTTGATGACTTAAGGATAGTCCTATATGATGCATGAATTGGTCACACCAGCCTCTCGTTGCTTTGAATTTTTTTTTTATCTATGGAGTATTTCGTGGGATTTGGCAATTTCTCCTTCAGATGCATTGCTGTTTTTTTCAAATATCAAGTATCAACAGAATCGAAAATATCAACATTAATTGCAATACATAAATGCTAAACATTCATAAATACTGCATTTCAAACCACATGCATAGCTATACAATACATTATGTACTACTGTGCGTGCATTTATTTGTTCAGGCAGAGATAAAGAGGGAGGTCTAACTCTTAAATTCTGAAAACAATTCCATATTTTAGATGCAATCAAAATAATAAAACAAGCCTGGGACAAAATTACAGAGAAGAAGACAAAGGGTGTTGGGTATAAACTCTGTCACCGGTTTATTGATAATTTTGAAGGATTTCAAGAAACAGCAGAGATCTTACAAAATTGCACTAAGCTGCTTCAAACACACAATGGAGAGCTCACAAATGAAGACCTCCTTGAAATGGCAAAATGTGGATGCGGTGAGGAAGAAGAAGATTTAATAGCTGAAAAACTTCTGTTTGTTCCTTCACTCTCAGGGGGCTTGATGAAGCTTTTCACCACATAGAAAAAGCAATTGAGATTTTCGAGTCACAAGATCCAAATTCAGAGCACACTAGAAAATTTACTACAGATTTTTAAAAAATGCTTATGCATACTATTGTGAAATTTATAAAGAAAAGAGAAGACTCTCTTGGAAACAAACGACTCTTGAAGCATTTCCAAAGAAGAAGACAGCCAACAAACCAAGTGCCAAGCCAACAATGAGTGAAGAACCATCAATGAGTGTGAATTTAGTCAATGATGATGAAGGATAAACATTCTTTAACATTTGTATGACATAAATCATTTCTTTATTATTATAATTTGCTTGATTTTAAAGGCTATGTTTTCTTTGGATAAATAAATCATTGTATAAGTATAAACTATTGTTTTGTTAACTATGGTCAAATTTCATTGCTGAGAATGTAACCCTAACCCCTGTTTTTAACACTATGTCTATGGGATATAAATTCCTTCCCGCTTTACGAGCGTGCGCTAGAAGTTAACTCGTAAAGTTGGGAAATACCTGTACATACATACTGGTCATAGAGGGCTTAATCTGTTTTTTCTAACCCCCACTATATTTTTAACCTTTAAATGTAAGAATTCTATTTGGTAGCAACTTGAAAAAAAAATCCAATTTTTTTCAGCATTGAAGATGTTCTAGTGGTATGTCAACAAAAAAATTTTTAAATGATTCTCCTTCTATTCCTTCGTAGCTTGAGTACCAATGGCTCCACTGTTTTGAGGACAGCACATGATGAGCCTTAAATTCTCCACTTCCCTGAGTGTAGCACCAACTGTGTAGTACTACACTCAAGGAAGGTGGAGAATGAAAAAGACCTGGGGATAATTGTGCAGTCAGATATGAAGTTCTCTGAGCAGTGCAGAAGAGCTGCCAGAGCAGGTCAAGGAGTTTTGTCAACGATATATAAGAATTTTGCTAGCAGTGACAAGGAGATGACTTCCAAATTGTGGAAATCATCTACTTGTGAAATTGTGGCAATTAAGAACCTGAGGGGCTTAGATTCAAATTGAGGAAAGACAGTTATAGAATAGATGTGCAGAAGTTTGCCTTTAGCCAGCAGGTAGTTGATTGCTGGAAAAGACTTCCATCTGTTGTTGTGGAAGTTGATAGCTTAAATAAATTTAAGGATGAACTAGACAAACATTTGGAGTGAACGGATGGGTGAAATGGGAAGGTTTTTTATTTTTTATTTTTTGGCTTATGCTGTATAAGCTTGCTTCTTGCATCATATGCCTCAAATAACGCTAAAAAATGCTAATGCTAAAAAAATTTCTGGAACCATCATTTGGAAGACTTGTCAATACTCAATTGAAAAACAAAAGACAAAAGATTCGGCTTTTTTTGGCCAAACTCCAGTTTATGATGCTCCTTGTTGCCATGTTGTGGGTGTGGTTAAAGAATAGAGTGATTGGCTGATTACTGTGAATGCATAATTTTCCTTTCCAAATGTTTGGTTGGATGCAAATTCGCTTCTGATTGTAGCAGTAAATGAGAAATTATCATTTGCTTAGTTTCATCATGTTGTTTTGTGCTCGGTGTGTAGTCATTGCCATCATGCTGCTATTGTTTATTTTTGTCTGCTGCGTGGTTTTTCACATTTCACAAAAATTTAGTGGTTTGTTTCATTGTGTTGTTTAGTCGTTATTGTGCTCTCAATTACTGTTTATTCATCGTCATTGTACTGTATCGGATATTTTTCTCTGGCAAACCAGCCAGTTATGTTATTGTTGTTGTTATTTGGCTTTTAGGAGCATTAGCAACTAAAGCCATATTGCTCCCAGGATATGCGGAGGTCATTCCTCTGAGCTTTCCGCATCCTCCGTATTTGGTGGTCACGGGCTCGAACCCCGGTCTAATCAAGATGTGTGTGCTACGCAGCCGCTCCTGCCCACGGAGGCGCCACAAACCAGCCAGTATGCCAGGACTGATGAGGTGAGTTTTCTTTGTATTCAAGTAGTTTTCTGCTGATTCGATTGTTTTTGCAGTTATTTTATTAGTATTAGTTGTTAGTGTAAGATTTTCTTGATAGCGGGGTGCAGCCACCCCAACAGAAGTGGGGGTTTGGAGGCGGCAATACAGAAAAAAATGTAGATGCACATGAGCAATTCTCATTGTTAATGCACACACAACAAAAGGGGGAGGAGGGGGGGGGGTTGAAGCCCACAAAAATAAAAAAAAGCATTTTTGTAGACATGCATGAGCAATTCTCATTATTAATGCATGTGGAATCGTCTAGTAATGCAAGGTTACAAAAGTGGGGGTTTGGGGTGGTAGCCCCCAAAAATTTTTAAAAATAAGCATTTCTGTAGACCTTTTGTGCCATAACAAAGAGCAACAATTTCATTGTTAATGCACTCGAAATCGTCTGGTAATTTACGGGGGAGAGTATCAGTGGTTTTGTCTGGTGTTAATTTTTTCTACTCTTTTTTAAAAAAAATTGCATTTATATTCACCTATTTTTTGCTCCCTTTTGCCGTTTCTTTTTCATATCAGCTCCGACATATTGTGATGTCACGTGACATCTGCCTGTAACGTGCGGGAGAGGAGGAGAAGTTTCCTTCACCTGCCAATCACCGCTGTCTTCCCCTCTTTCTGGCCGAAGAACGGAGGTGCACCATAAACTGGATTTAACTTTTTTTTTTTTTTTTTAGATTCCCATCTATGGGAACGTTCTTTTTTTGCATGCACCATCATTAGCTATTTCGGCCTTACTCCAATATAAGGTGCCCCCTTGTAATTGGCTGTCATAACTTTGACAGGTTGTGACCACGCCTACTGACTGCATCCCCTCTTTGTTTCACGCGGACGTCACGTGACACGACGTCACTGGAGCGCTAAATGCAAAATTCGTTGCGTATTCTTTCTTTCGAATGCTGGTTTCTATTGTGTACGGTGCTCAGCTGCTACTTATTGCTTTGCTAATAATTGCCTCGTGGTCGTCTCGTTATCCCGTTCCACTGATGAGGTGTATTTCTGTGTTATTTTCACATATCATTAAGCTAGTATTGTGTCTGTTGCGTTCTTTTCAAAAAAAAAAAAAAAAAAAAAATTCTATGTTGCCGCTTTGTACTTATGCAAAGAGCAATTTTATTGTTTGTTGCACGTGTTAATTGACTTTCGTTTTTGTTTAGCAAAAAAAGGTTAGGTTTTTACGCGACTTCGGGAAGGATTCAAGCAAAAAACCAGTCGTTGGACGAAAAAAAATATATAATGTGAGTTACGTTTTTAATTGTCTTTCATTTGTGTTTAATGAAAAATGGTTATGTTTTTAGGTTACCTTTTTACGGGACTTCGGGAGTTATTTGCCGAAAATTGGTCGTTTACTGTGTCTCATTATATATTTTTTTCGTTTTGAAAAAGAAATTAGTGTGTTATTTTTACGTATAACTATTTTGGTTGCTGCTCCAAAAAAATTGCAGTTAATTTTGTTGTTTTTCAGCTCCGCCATACTGTTATGTCGCGTGACATTTGCCACGTGCAATTGTCGAGAAGAAGAGGGGGAACGCAGTGAGTGGGCGGAGTTAAGAACCGTGCGTCACTGCTCTCCCCCCTCTTCTCGACGTGATTTTCAAAGGGGCACCGTGTTCTGTAGTTTTACCGCTATTTCAAATCGGATACTTCACCTTTCGTGCTCTGGTCCTACCCAGTGCAGCACATTTCCCTAAGCTTTCAACTTTTTTTTTTTTTTTTTTTTATCGTTTAGAATGGTGAGCAGCGCACTTTTCGAAATGTCCAGTGATGTCGGTCTTAAAACGCACGCCTACAACTTATAAAATCTTAACTTTGTTTACGGTTGCATATCGATAGACTGCATGTTCATCTAAAACTGTTAATGCAATGAACGTCTAGTTAATATACCAACAGCCAATGAGCGCTGGAAATGGCCAACGAGTGCTTTCTCAAGGTAGGCTTGCAATTCATCATTATCTTCAATTAGCTTTCTTTCATTTTGAAATCCGAACACCGTAATTAAATAAATCAAAAAAAAAAAAAAAAAGAGTTAAAAACAAGATAGTAAAATTCTTCTAGGTCATAACGAACATAAAATAGCATTAGGTTTAAAGGAAATCAGCAGGAACCTGTTGGTATAACGTGCTGTGTGATTAAGGAGCTACGATTGTATTTTGTACGGAAAAAATATCCCATTTTGTTGTTATTATTATAATACGTAAAACTCCAGATCTTGGGTATAAGTCCATTTTAGTATTAGTAATGGCCGCATGGTGCAAGAAAGCCTATGGCTCATGCTGCACCAGCCAAATAAAAAAAAATAAAAAAAACACGAATAAAACAATGATAAAAAAATAATAATTAATAAAAGAAAAGGAAATTAAACCTATCATCCTATGCGCTTCCCTCACCCGAAGGTACTATCCAGATGACCTTTGAATTTCCCCAAACTGTCAGCCTCTACCACCCATGTAGGCAACTTATTCTAGTCATTTATAACTCGCTGGCTAAAATAAAACTTCCTGCAGTCCAATCTAAACATCTCTCCCTCGTAACTTGAATTTATGTCCCCTAGTTCTAGCATCATATATAGTCTTGAAATTTTTGTCTTCTGATGCCTCTCAGAGCCTTAAACACCTCAATCAAATCTCCTCTAAGGTGTCTAGTTTCCAAACACTGCAACCCACATATTCGAAGTCTTTCTTCATAATGACGCCCTTTTGCCGATCTCACCAGGCGAGTTACCCGTCTTTGCACCCTTTCAAGAAGCTCGATATCTTTCTTTAGGTGCGGTCTCCATACTTGAACACAGTATTCCAATTGTGGTCTAACAAAAGCCTTATATAATGGGATTATCACGTCCCTATCTCTACTTGCAAAAGTTCGATAGGACACCATGGGCCTTCCTTGCAACCTGTTTACAATGCTCAGAGAATTTCATGTCTGACTGTATCGTAATACCCAAGTCCCTTTCCTCCAGTACTGGGTTTAGTTTAACTCCACCAAGTGAATAAGTTATTTTGGAATTACTGTTTCCCAGGTGTAATACCTTAAACTTTGTTGGATTAAACCATAGCTGCCATTTTTCTGACCATTCCAAAAAAATTAATTAATTACTCATTAATTTTTGAAGAAGCTCAGCTTGACAGTGAACGTTAACTACTCTAATAATTTTAACATCATCTGCAGATTTAGACATAACGCCCTCTATCCCTTCATCGATGTCGTTTATGAAAATTAAAAACAACAGTGGTCCTAATACTGTTCCTTGGGGAACCCCACTTTTTACATCAACCCAATTTGAGGAATAGCCAATTATCACAACCCTCTGCCTCCTGCCCTGAAGCCATCCTGCTATCCATCTAAGGATTTTCCCAGTGATTCCAACCTGTTCCAGCTTATAAAGCAACCGCTCATGTGGGACTGAGTCAAAAGCTTTGCTGAAATCTAATTAAACAATGTCGAAATTATTCCCTAAATCCAGCTCGTGAGTGACCCTTTCAAAATAGCGAACCAGATTTGTTAAACATGATTTTCCCCTTACAAAACCATGCTGAGTATCCTTGAGAATTTCAATTCGATCCAAATGATCCTGAATTCCACCCTTTATCATTGCCTCCATGATTTTCCCTACTACTGAAGTCAGACTGACAGGTCGATAATTTCCCACTTCACTCTTAGAGCCACCCTTATGTATTGGAGATACATTGGCACTTTTACAATCCAACGGAATCTCCTCAGAGTGTAGTGATGCTCGCATAATTAGCCTCAATGGTTCAATGCACTCACTTGCCGCCTCCCTTAAGATTATAGGGTATATTCCATCAACTCCAGGAGCCTTACTGGCCTGTTGGCTCGAAAGTATTTTTCATTAAATAATCTTGCGAAATTTCAATATCATTAATTACATATTTTTCAACTTCGCTCCCACAATTTCCCATTTTCATTTGTAAATATCGATGCAAAATAACCGTTGAGTTCATCTGCAACGGCAGCTGGTGTATTTAATACTATCCCCTTTCCCTTACGTAAAGGTCCGATCTGGTTTGTCCTGCTCTTCTTGGCATTTATATATGTGAAGAATTCCTTATCCCCACCTCTTTACTCTGTTTGCTAGTGATTTCTCATATAGCGCAAGAAAGCCTGAGGCTTATGCTGCACCAGCCAAAAAAAAAAAAAAAAAATTCCCCGAGAGAGAGAGAGAGAGAGAGAGAGAGAGAGAGAGAGAGAGAGAGAGAGAGAGAGAGAGAGTCAAAAATAGAAGGGAATCACCAAGAAAGAGAAGAATGATGATATCCAGCTCAGGGCCCTGGGTGTGCCAAGCCCATACTCACCAGACGTGAGCCCCTGAGGTTTACATGCCTAGGGTGTTTATCGCCCACCTGCCGATGTTTTCAGATTGCGAACTTATTTTCTGATTCACAAACAGCGGGTTGGGGGTAAAACACCCTACCTAAGTTAAGCACCCCCCTCTCCTCGTCGACACAAAACAATCAGAAAGAAAACGCCTTTGATAATCACAGAACTCGAATGTTATATTATATAATATTCATCATTTATACTGTAATAAGACAATATGAGAAAACAAAATAGGAAACAAAAAAAAATATTTATTTTTTTAACGATTAAATAATAACAGTATACAATCAGTTCCACGGCTCGATTTTGGTGCTCGTAGGCACTTTTATTCCGAAATGTGCAAAAAAAAAGGGGGGGGAGATAAAATGTTTCTTCTATTTTCATTAGTTGTTAAATGATAAACCACCTCAATTGACGGAGCGATCATCACTTCAATTCTTGTGGCAATTAAGAACCTGAGGGGCATAGATTCAAATTGAGGAAAGACAGTTGTACAAAGGGTACTTATTTTATTATTTATTTATTTATTAACACACAACTGTATATACATTCTCAAGTTATCTTAATCAATTTACATACAATATTAATCAATTTATATACAATATTTATATACAGATTTATATACATGCTCTTATATATACTGTAGTCTTTCTGTACATTGATTGTGTGTGTCCTGATATGAAGGGTGGCTCCTAGACACAAGCCCATCTCCACCTTTTACTCCTGAGAAAGCTCAGAACGTCTGCAAAACAGGCCTGAAAAAAAGAGCATTATGTCAGGCCATTTCGCCACCAGGGATTAACTAACACCTGGATCCACCATTCTCTATGTGTGCTGTAAAGCACAAATCCTGCACCTACCGGAAGTAGTGCTATACTGGTAGGTGCCAGCGTGTACTAGGAAAGTTTTGCAATATATGACGCAACAATGAATCACAGGAAGTTGCATGTTGAGACATGTCCATACGTGCATAGTAGCCGCCGCGCCAAGTCGATGGGCTCAGTTATTCATTAGTAGTGAGAGTGTAAAGTGCTTGCGATGGCATCGTGGTCACGAAATGAGATAAGGACAGTTTTGCGGTATAATTTCGTGCGTGGTTTAACCATAGACCAGTGCTTAGAAGAAATGACTCTTGCACTAGATGATGATTGTCCACATCGTACAACGATATTCAGGTGGTATAGAGAATTCCAAAGGGGAAATTTCACTCTGGAGGATTCTGAGAGGCCGGGAAGGCCACGAACGTCAGTTACGGAGGAAAACGTTACCGCTGTGAGGAAAATGCTTGACGAAAACAGGCGAGTGACCTACCAACAGATAGAGGATACTTTGGGCCTAAATGCACCAGCAATTCGTTCGATTCTGCAAGATCATTTGCACGTGAAGAAACTTTGTTCTCTCTGGGTGCCGTATCAACTGACTGAAGAGCAGATGACACGACGTGTGACTTGGTGCCGGGAGATGTTAAAAAAGTTTGATAAGGGACAATCTCGGTATGTGAACAACATCGTGACAGGTGACGAGACTTGGCTGTACTATTACGATCTGCCGACCAAGGCTCAAAACAAAGTTTGGGTCTTTGATGATGACGACACACCCGTAATTGTCAGAAAATCCCGATCTGTAAAGAAGAAAATGATAGCTGTATTTTTCAAATCGAGTGGAATTGTGGAACGTGTCGTTTTGGACACGCAGAAGACAGTCACAGCTAAGTGGTATACTGAACAATGTCTGCCTAAAGTCATTGGATCTATGAAGAACCTGCGGCCAAAGTCAAGAATGGACACCTGGTACCTCCATCACGAAAATGCTCCAGCTCACCGCGCCAAAGCCTGCACCGAATATTTGACCACGACAGGACTGAAACTTCTCAAGCACCCTCCCTACAGACCAGACCTTGCTCCCTGCGACTTTGCACTGTTCCCGCATGTGAAAATGAAGCTAAAAGGGAGGCGGTTTTCCAGTGATGAGGACCTTCTACGGGCTTGGGACAACGAGTGTGCTTTACTCCCTAGTGAAACTTGGCAGAACTGGTTTAAAGATTGGTTTCGGAGGATGGAGAGGTGTATTGAATGTAGAGGAAATTACTTTTAAAAAATTAAATAAACAAAGCTGTATTGCAAAACTTTCCTAGTACCCTTTGTAGAATAGATGTGCGGAAGTTTGCCTTTAGCTAGCGGGTAGTTGAGTGCTGGAAAAGACTTCCATCTGTTGTTGTGGAAGCTCCTAGAGCCGATTGCGCACGTTTTCTCAGCTCGTTTTTCGTTAGTCACGGTGAAAAGTGTGAACTGTTTTTTTGTTTTTGCCTTCCTTTGTAGGCCCAAGGGACTGTGCTTAAGTAGCCTAATAGGAAATCCGGCCCTGATCAATTCACAAACCGTAAATTCTAAGTGGGAAGCATTCAAGGAATTAATCGTGGATGCTACTAAAAGTTTCATACCTATTAAGAAATATTGTTCAAGGTTTAGGCCTAAATGAACTAATGAGACTCGTGACTGAGAAGAAAAAATTAGCCTATGGCCGATATAAGCTAGTCTGTAATCAGGTCACAAGGGAGGTCAGGCAGATTACGAGAAATCTTTGGCAAAAGATGCTAAGAAAAACAGTAAGGATTTCTTTACTTATATAAACTCTTAAAAGGAAGGGGATGAATCTGATTGGTCCACTTGATATCGATGGTTCGACTGTTGATAATCCTGCTCAGATAGCAAACAAACTGAATGAGCATTTTGCATCTACATTCACACATGAGGAGTTATTAAGGTTTGAAAATGGCAGAAGGTTATCAAATTGTAGCAGGGTGCTTAATGATTTTGTAATAACTGAGAGCAAAGTGGAGGAGAAATTTTTGAAGTTAAACATAAGAAAGGCACCTGGGGTGGATGGGAATCTATCCAGTTATATTAAAGGAGGCGGCAAAGCAACTAAGCAAACCCTTAGCCATAATTATGAGAGCATCCTTGGACTCAGGGGAGATCCCCACGGACTGGAGATGACAAATGTATCCCCAATTCACAAAGGGGGATCGAAGGGTGACACGAGTAATTAGAGACCAGTTAGTTTAACTTCTGTTCAGGGTAAAATAATGGAGTCACTGGTTAAAGATGCATTGCAGGATCAACTAGACAAGACTGCAGCAATAATTCAGACACTGCATGAGTTTGTTAAGGGAAAGTCTTGTCTGACAAATTTGGTAGGATATGATGTGGTTACAAATGAACTGGATGCAAAAAGGATTTAGATAATTTGGGCAGATGGGCTAAGAAGTGGCAACTGAAGTTTAACCTTGACAAATGCAAAGTACTGCATATGGGTAGAAGTAACCCCAGAGAAACGTACCAACTGTGTGGTACTACACTTAAGGTGGTAGAAAATGAAAAAGACCTGGGAGTAATTGTGCAGTCAGATTTGAAGTTCTCTGAGCAATGCAGACAGGCTGGCAGGACAGGCCATGGGGTTTTGTCAATGATATATAGGAATTTTGCTAGCAGGGAAAAGGAGGTGATTGTTCCTCTGTATAAGGCAATGGTCAGGCCACGCCGTGAGTACTGCATACAGGTCGGGAGGATTCATTTTAGGAAGGATGTAGATTTGCTTGAGCGTGTACAGAGAAGGGCAACAAGATTGGTGAGGGGAATGAAGGGATCCTCTTACCAAGAGAGGCTTAAGTTCTGCAAATTGCAGTGGCTGGAGACTAGGCACCTGCGCATTGATCTGATTGAGGTGTATAAGGCCTTGAATGGATTGAGCACGCTGAATTCTGATTGGAGCCTTCCACTTGTTCAGATTACAACCTAAGGGGGCATAAATTCAAATTAAGAAAAGGCAGACGTAGAATAGATGTGCGGAAATTTTCCTTTAGCCAGCGGGTGGTTAATTGGTGGAACAAACTTCCATCTGTCGTTGTGGAAGTTGATAGGTTAAATAAATTTAAGGAGGAACTGGACAGGCATTTGGAGGGAATGGTGTGTGTTTTTTTTTTGGCTGATGCTGCATAAGCTCATACACCTGCTTTCATGCATCACATGCCACTACTACAAACACCACATTACTGACAATAATCACAGTTTAATGATACCAAAATTACAGATTAAAATTTGCAAAATTATACAAATTATAATCCAACTCTTAAGTATTATTATAATCTTAATATACTTAAGAAATCTTAATAATAATAATACTTAAATAATCTTAAGTATTATAACAATAACAAGGAAATTGGATATTTTTTCCTGTTACCATTTTGAGTATATATGCACTACTGCTGCTGGCTCTTAGCAGGTAAATTAAATAATGCCATTAAAATTTATCTCGTGTACTCGTATTTATCTGTTAGAAAATTTCAACATGAAACTTCATTGTCAAATGTTTTCTGCATGTCCTTGACTGCCCATATACATTTAATTTTCTGGTCCATCACCATATATCAACTCATATGGCATTAGTCTAAAAGCTTCTATCTATGGCCCTAGTATAAAAGCCTATTTTATTGGTTTATCTAATTTCTGTACTGTATCCTCAATACTATGGCATCTGATATTTAATTATCTATTTTTTTTTATCTGGTATTTCTATAATATCCATAAATATATTTATCGTTCCTCTCTTCTTTCATTCCGTCTCAACATCCGGATACCGCCACGAAATGCGAAGTGTTCGTTCATTTAATAACACGGTATCCGGAAAGAGAAACTACTCTACCCTTACTTCCCTGTACCTTGGTCTGTACCTCTTCCTCCCTTTTGTGATTTAGTTTAAACAGATCCCGTCACATGGTGATTACGTGGGCATCTATAATGCTTCCAGGTATGAAGAAATATATTTAGAACAAAGTGCTATCAATGGTAATGGGTATTAAAAGAAACTCGAGTAAATCGCAAAAAAATATAGTTAGAAAAAAAAAAAAAAGAAGAATGTATGTGACTAGTAAAATACTTTGAAATATCATAATATAAAGCTAAACAGATATGCGTAACCAAAGTAGCCAAATGTTTAGGGACACCGAGATAGTACCATAAAATTAAAATAATAACAGCAAAAACATCTAAATATTTAAAAGGCCAAGACTAAAGATTGACTTCCTTTTTTCTTTTTTTTCCCTAATGTACAAATTACAAAAATATTGTCGGCATAATTTATAGATAAGGTTTTTAAAACGCAACAGAAATCTTTACTTTCTTTACGATGATGTAAACGTAACCATATCCGATATTAAAAACAGCATCACCTGAGCAACCATTTTTGTAACAAAACGGTTGTTACAAAAACGAAGCAGTATTTGATGGCACATTCCCTGCAGCGTTCCCATACATGTGGCAGGATTTAGGTAAGTAATCTGATAGTACAGATTTAGGTACTATCAGAGACTTTTTTGTAAAAGAGTGCGAAGGAGCGAATGATTATTGGATTTATACGTAGTAATTCGTACCGTAATTGTGTTAAGAAGAAAACGTGGAAATTTCCGTGATATGTTGTACGGAAAAAAAAACAAAAGAGAGAAGACTGCTCCTAAGAAAAGAAGCAAAAGGGATGCATGAAGACCAACAATTAGTTCAGTGAGTGACTTTGGACTTCATAGTATGCTTTGCATGATGAATGTATTCATTTCGATGTTCCTCCTCATGCGTTGGCTTCTTCCTTCCTGGGTGGTCACTAGTGCAGATTACCTAGCCCCAATCACTTCCAGTTGATTGGGGCTGGGTAAGTCAATGGAGTTATATGAAATTTTGAAGAACAATGCAACGCAACGAATATTTTTATTAACAGGTCCCGCATATATAGTATACACATCCTCTATTTCCAATAATAATAAAAAAAATTAATAATAAACAAATTTATTAATAATAATTGTTTTATTTAATACAAGTATTAAACAGAGCCCTGGCGATCCATAGCCTAAGGCCTTTGGTTCACGGGAAAACAACTATTTCCAATAATCATTCAATAATAAACAAATAAAAACACGAAATCGTTTTCAACTTTGAGGTTTAACTCTAGGCAGAACTATGCGCTACACAGTTCCACATTTTGCTCCCAGTGGTTGAGTTAATGCCTGGTCAGTGGGTTGCCAATACCATTTTTAGAGGTGACAAAACAACTCAAAGGGAGAGGCATAGCCCATGATTGAAAGAGAAAAACTAACGGAATTACAAGTTTGCATAGCAGGCATGATCTACACAATTATTGCAAATTAATTGATTGATAAAATTTATCTCAGAAAATAATCTAGCTAAGTTCTTGGTGAATTACAAAACTCGTAAAAATTCTTTTGACCATTCCGATGACTGCTTCAGAGCCCGAACGCTGCCATTCGACGTTAAAAAGAATAAAAACACTTTTAAGGAGCACTATGAATCAGGAAATGCTAAATGCTCAAGCAATGCTTTCAATAGAGAAAAGCTTGGTTAACAGCAAAACTTGAAAGAAAAAGTTTTTAATTTATTTTCAACAAATAAAAACCGAAGAATGGATTTTATTTTTAAATAAAATTTCAAGATCACCCAAGTCTGTTAATGGTAAGTGTCCAGTTAATGTTTTGTAGTATTTTTAACTTGCTTATTATTATTACGATCTATGTCTACACGTGTTATGGGCGCCTCCATAGGCAGGAGCGGCAGTGCGTAGCACACGCTTCTTGATTAGACCGGGGTTCGAACCCCTGACCACCAAATACGGAGGATGCGGAAAGGTCAGGGAATGACCACCACATATCCCCGGGGCAATATGGCCTTAGTTGCTAATGCTCCTAAAAACCAAATATCAACAAACAACAACATCAACACGTCTTATGACAGACAATTTAATGTAACTTTAAGAAGCAGCACCACCATACATCTGAGTCACGAGCTGCCACTGGAACAAACTTCTCTGCCTAAGGCCTGAACTCGAGTGCCTTTATCCTGAGCCACAATCGATGCAGTGTATTCAGTATTTCTACTTCTCATCTTCATATAGCTATGGAGGTGAACTTGCTGAGCTTTGGCTGTTGCATCCAGTGGTGGATGGTAGTTATATTGAGAGTGATACCAGATTGATGTTGACTGATACGTGCATTCCGACTTGGTATGCTTTGGAAACAAAACTGGAATTGCGGATATTACAGTAATTCAGAGGAGAAAATGTCTATAGAAAGGAGCTGCAGCAGAAATTGAATGTTAATGCAGTGAGTTTGTAAGAGAGGGAACCCGACTTCTTTCTTTTGGAGAAAACCGAGAATTTCAGGGATATCCTGGGGGGGGGTTACTATTATTAATATTATCATTAACGGCACCTGTGGTTGTCCATATCAGTGCGATGTGTATTTGTCTATGGAAGTGTTTCACGGGCCGATTTGCACGATTTGTGGCCCAGAATAATCACTCCCTTCGGAATGCGGTTAAAGAGGACTTGAGATATTCCCGCATGCACTCTTCACCAAAGCGATTTGTAATCCGATGTTTGAATGCAGAATGAATAAAACCTGCTGAAATTTATTGTAGTATCTTGGCTCAGTATAGTGAAGGGTGAACAGCAAATCATTTACACCTCCCTCGTCTTTCCATTCCCATAATCCTCAGCCACATGTATATATTAGTCATTGCTTCGATAAAAAGTTAGTTGAGTAAATAATCATGTCGATACAGAAAGTTTCTGTTTTTAACTTTATTTTTGTTTGTTGTTAACACTTTTATGAGTACAATTTTATTACTGTATATTAAGAGCATCCAGATTTTAACACTTAATGTTTTAATTGAAATTTTAAACTATATAAATTGTACCTTAAAACTATTTCACCGTTGGTAGGCGTAGGAAATTACTTTTGTATCTCGCTTTCTAACAAGATTTCTTCACTCACATATGCAAGTCCACCTCTTCTTGTTCATAACTATCTCTAATGGCAAAGTTCCTGATTATCACAGGACCCCAACAGCTGTTCTAGCAATCTTTCTACACTATTCCCAAAACTTCATATCAGACTATATTTATTCATTATCAATTATTTTAAGTCTGGTGTTACCAAGAGGTACCATATCTTGAATTACTTAAATGCTACCCAGATTCATGACAATGCAATGTCATGTATGCATGTGCAGTGTTAAACTCCGGATGACATTTTTTCAACCCATCCAAATAATTTTTCTAGGTCTTCTTGAAGTAAATAATAAATACATTTTAAACAAATAAATTAATTAATAAAAAAATAAGTAGCATACTTTGATTAGTCTAACTACACTACCCACCTTTGTATCATCCAAAAACTTGAGCATTAAACTTAAAATCATCAATAAACACAGAAACAGTAAGGGCCCCGAAACCTTGTGGGCTATACTCCTAATATTAGTCCATAAAAATCAGTAACTAGCTATTATATTGTTTTAAAATGTTTATTCTCCTGAAAGACACCCAGTGACTTAAGGCATAAACAGATATAACAACAATTAGGGAGTGTTTTTACATACTAGGCTTCAGATGAAACCAAAGTTTTGGCCTTAAAAACCAATAGTTTTTAGCTATAATTTTTTAACAAATGGAAATTACAATTTAATATTATAATACAGTGAATATGATAAAAGCCATGGTCGTGATTTTATAATAATATACGGTACTACACAATAATTTCTTCTTTAACTGTCTCTATATAAGTTGGGTATGATTTCTAATTTTGGCCAGTTTACACATCTATATCAATAAATATACATTTGGAATATTTTCTTTCCTATATGCTTTGGTTGTGCACAGGTTTTCAGGATCAATGTTTCAGTTATTAAAAATCATTACTATGTTTCGCTGAAAAAAAAATCTTTGTAGGCTGTCTGAGTGATTGCACTTTGTAATTGCTCATCTTTGCTTTGCTCTTCATATCCACTATTTTACTTTACATATATAGTCATACAATTAGAAGCTGGTCAAGATATTCGTCGTTATCAGTATTTGTCTCCAAGGTACTTACAGATTTCTGTAGAGAACAGAACATGAGATGACGAAAGGCTTAACTGTGAATCCTCAAGAGCCAAGCTAAGAAAAAAGCTGTAATGCCGCTTTCAGGAGCGGTCGACTAAATTTGTAATACATATAACTGGATTAGTTCAAAGCATTTTTAATGTACTGCTTTATTATATTGGGATGCCTGATTAGTTTGTCTTGTGTTCCAAAGCGGTGCTTTTTTTTTTTTTTTTTTCCTTCTCTTACGTACTCTAAATGTGGAGGGAAACTAATTCCATCTCATTTTACTGTTTTTTTTTAACTGAATTGTCATTCACTAATACTGCTATATTATTTCGGTTTTTCTTATTAATAAAGATCATTTTTAGCATTAGTAGAAGCATATGAAAAAAGCTTACACAGCATCAGCCAATAAAACCCTTCCCATTTCGCCCATACAATTCGCTCCAAAACTTTGTCCAGTTCTTCCTTGAATTTATTTAAGCTATCAATTCCCACAACGACAGATGGAAGTTTGTTCCAGCAATCAACTACCCGCTGGCTAAAGGCAAATTTCCACACACCTATTCTACAACTATCTTTCCTCAATTTGAATTTGTTTCCTCAGGTGCGTAATCTGCGCGAGATTAAGAATCCCATCAGCATTGAACTTGCTCAAACTATTTAAGACCTAATATGCCTCAATCAGATCACCTGCAGGTGTCTTGTCTCCAGACGCTGCAATTTGCAGAACTTAGCCTTCTTTGGTAAGAGCAAAACTTTGTTCCCCTCACCAATTTCGTTGCCCTCCTCTGATGTCTTAAGCGACAAAAGATTTAAAATATACACAGAATTTCAAAAAAATTTTCCAGCCATTCTCTATACTTTAGCACCGACTTTATTTCATTTCCTTGAAACTTAATCACCATAATATGGTAATAAAGTTTTAAGGAAAGGCGGTATGTCTCTATAATATAGATATATATATAACAGAGATATACATAATATAGATTTTTTTTTTTTTTTTTTTGGTAGTTGGCGCATAGGCTTCTGTGGCCATAATGCACCTCCCAAGGTTTTTGCAGTACTTTGATCCAAGCCCGAGGCGGGAATCGAACCCGCGACCTTTGGGTTGCCAGGCAGGCACTTTACCCTCCCGGCTAGCCAGGTCGGCGCACGTCAGCTCGTTAAACATTCATTTGACAGGAGTACAGTGTACTTCGATTAATGAGAAGGATGCAAAGTAATCAGCGTAAAGGTTTGCTTTGCTAATAGGACTGAAAATCTAAAGATGGCATACTTTCTTTAACTCGCTTGTATCAATGCGCCTTAAGTCACTGTTGCAACGTAAAGCTTGTGGGTGGAGTCACTTCAAATAAGTAAAGGCTAACAGTATAGCATAAATTTTTTTCAACTCCCCTGGAAACAATATACACATTTTTTTAAAAATTTTTATATAAAAAAATATTAACATGCAAAATATAAATTAAATACATTGACTTCTTTGAACTAAACATATAAAATTAATTAAAAAATATATATATATATATTTTTTTTTTTTTGTAAAAATTGACATACCTAACCCGCAATGGTTAGTGTTAGTTAGGATGTTTATCTCCACTCCCTTGCTGCTGTTTTAAAATCGGGAACTCGTTTTCCTATTTCAAAACAGAGGGAAGGAGGGTGGGGATAAAACTTCGTAAAATTCGTCACAAGGATTAGCAAAATTGTACTTAATTTGTAGTATTGCTTTCGGCGTTTCTATGATCAAGCTTCTGTTTTTGTTGACGTCCTTGGTTTATTTACTATCGAAAATCTCTTTCTGTTGTACCATTGGTACCCGGCAAACATAATACAAATGATTTGCTAGTATGGAAGCTACATGTCCAATCCGGGACATTTTCTGGGACGTCTGGTCACTTTAGTATAGCATAATGTTATGGTTGTCATGGAGATACGACAGCAACTGTGAATTAGTTTCCGATTTTAACACAATGGCATATGAGGGAAATCCCCCACTTTGCCCTTGAATTAAAAATCGGCAAGGAGTAGTAGTAGCAGCGGCATGTGATGCAAGAAAGCAAGTGTATGAGCTTATGCAGCATCAGCCAAAAAAAAAAAATAAAAAATCACACCATTCCCTCCAAAATGCCTGTCCAGTTCCTCCTTAAATTTATTCAACCTATCAACTTCCACAACGACAGATGGAAGTTTGTTCCAGCAATTAATCACCCGCTGGCTAAAGGCAAATTTCCGCACATCTATTCTACATCTGTCCTTTCTTAATTTGAATTTATGCCCCTTAGGTTCGTAATCTGAACAAGTGGAAGGATCCCATCAGAATTCAGCATGCTCAACCCATTCAAGGCCTCATACACCTCAATCAGATCACGGCGCAGGTGCCTAGTCTCCAACCACTGCAATTTGCAGAACTCTCTTGGTAAGAGGATAAAAATAATGCGATAAACCACTTTCCGATTTTAATGACTACACTACGACTGATGCAGCCTCACTGCCATGTAGCCAAATGGCGATCTCTACCAGCTCCCTTGCCTGGTACCTTTTTTTTTTTCCCTATCCCTGGCAGGGGGGAGGAGGAAATGGTCTTCCTGTTTCCTCCCTCTCCTACCACTCCACATATTTCGCCTGGTGAGGCATGGGCATGCCTTACTGACCATTTGCGGTTGCCTGTCCTATCGACCCCATACTTCTGTCTTTCCCCCCAGTCTTCAGTCTCTTCCCCCTACTCTGACTAATACGGCAGCGTAAACCCCACATAACTAATCAAAATTAACGATTTCTAAACTGAAAACTGAACCACATTAACCCCTTCTGGCTTTTCTAAACTTAAGTGCCCCCGTTTTTTTTTTTTTTTTAGGTCCTAGCCACCGAAATCTCAGGAAATTAGGTGGCAGGACCTGCCAGAGTGCATATAAGCTACTGGGTTCCTGGTCTGCCTCCACGGGGCGTAAGTGGGGCAACGTTGGGCCCCAATTGGGGTTTAGCGGCTAACCGACCAGAAGAACAACGGTACACGACACTAAACGATCCAAGATCCACACACTTTTAAATCTCTGGCATTTACAGCGTACTGTAACACGCCACAATTTAAACTACGCGGAGATGGGGGAAACCCCTGGTGCCGCTTGACCCTAAACACACTTACACTTTCCGATTTTAATACAACGGCATACTGAGTAATACTTCTTCCTTTCCCTCCCCTCCTTTTGCCCTTGGAATAATCGAAAAGGATATAAAAAGGATGGCATAGATGATTTGAATGGAGATATGACTATCTAAAGTGTATCATAGGTTTCCGATTTTCATTCAACAGAATATAGCGGCGAACACTTGATTCATTATGTACTTTAATAGGAAAAACTGAAATTATTAGATTAAAAAATCATTACTTATTTTTAAAAGGACAAACGGCGGTATACTATTTTCCCCAAACTTAAATCGTAATACCTTAGATTTAAATACATATAGTTCAACAATCTTTCTTTATCATTTGTTAATTCACTCGGTATATATTGTATACCGCTTATTGTGATCACGGATAATGTTGTCACTTTTAAGAAGGCGACGTTTATTATAATTAACACTTCTGTTTTTGTTATCACTTTTTTGCCCTATCGCAATTTACGCGTGTGCAATGTAAGTGCTTTACGTAACATCCTATTTGTTCTTGAACTCCGACACGTTGCATGTCCAGTTACTGCTTCGGCTTCGTACAGTTCGTATAGATATCGTGTCATTACTGCGTGTTTTACAGTAGAGCATTATAACACTTTCTAATTCTTGATTTGATCTGTAACTGTATATTCCTCGCTGTTCCAACCTAAGATTGAGTCAGGTGAATCAAAGCCTTCCATCTTTTTCTATCTTCCCAAATCTTACCTTCTGTCATTCTCTCCTACTCAATTCCCTTCGTTTCCACATTTTCCCTAATCTGATCTCTCCATATTTTCTGGGGTCTTCCTCTCGGCCTCTTCTTGTCCATTTTCATCTCAAACATTCTTCTTGGTATTCTGTTCGAGTTCATTCTCTTCATGTGTCCAAACCATCTCAAACGTGATGCAGTCATCTTCTTCCTAAAACTTTCTATTCCCAAGTTCAACCTAATGTTAATATTTCTAATTCAACCTCACAAAATCTAACCTCATGTCCGAGCCAAATGGACACGTGTTAGGTGGTAACAATCCATTTTTATACTGGTTAACGGGGCTCTGGAGAAGCTGTGACAGGCCCAGCAAGCCGATAGTGGATAACAAGTGCTACCAAAAACCTTGATTTGAATATTTTTTAAAATTTGTTTTTAATAGTTTGTATGGATTTCCAGAAACATTGAGTTTCAATTTTATTGATGACTTTCTCGAAGAAATAGCGAATAATCAAATTAAAGTACGGTATTTTATATTTTAATGGTTTCTTTGTCAACTTCCACCGTTTTTTAAGTACGCAATTCCGATCTGAATGAATAAACAATGCTGAACAGCTGTATTCTTGTTTCATCAGTTATTGTTATTAATTAAGTAGTGTCCCAAAGTGATCACAATAAGCGATGTCCACCGTATATTCATACTGCACAATGTTTCAAATTATCAACACCACTTCAATATAGATACAAGTACAGTATATAAGTAACTAACCACCCAAATTATGCCACAACAGCTACCGCAGATCCACCATGCTACACGGCCAAGATCCACCGCTACAAATCTAGTCGCCGCCACCACTAGCAAGATCCTCGAGGCATTTGAGCACTGTTCGGAAATCGCCGTTCGTATATCGACGTCCAAGCAGCATTTGATTGAATATACGTTTACGTGTTGGCAAGGTTACTATGTGAGTGTTACTTCATTGGTGGAGCCGTGCTCTGGTTTATTCAGACAATGCTTGAGAATAGGACCATTATTGGTCCTGTTCTCGAGCATTATTGGCGCATATTGCCATTATGGCAATATGCGCCACATCAGGACTATTACAGCTGGAGTCTCACAAGGCGGGGTCCTGTCTGGAATCTTGTTCTCAGCTGTTCTCGTGCCCTTCGTGACGGGCCGAACTGATATCATCACCTTTGCTGATGGCATAAAACTGTTTACTTTCATCAGCCATTGAGACACTGCTTACTATATCAATGCCATAATCCTTCAAAAAATCCGGAACCTTGAGGCCTTCGGTTTGGGTCTTCGCATCAATCCTGAGAAGTCGGAACAGTTGACTTTCTCGCTCAAACGGAACCCAACAATAGAGTAACCCATTTTAATAAGATCCGCGATTTCTCCCATCCAATAACATACAGGTCTGGGCGTTATTTTTGCTCAAAAGCTCTCCTTTCTACCTCACATGGACCACTTGCAAAAAAGTTCTGTAGACTCAGGTGGATGATTAAACAACCTAAACACGTCCATGACCAGGTTGTTGGGTGCAGATACATCAAGACATGTGTATATCCAGTCATACTCTATGGCGCCGAAGTCTGGGCTTTTAACTGCTACGACGCATCTTAGAGGGATTTGGTGTGTGTGTGTGGGGGGGGGGGATTCTGGCTATTGAAGTGGGCCATATGGAAATTTTGGCTTTCCCCTGCACCAAGAACGCGGCAGCTCTCAGCATCAGACATCTTCCTGCCATCATTCATGAGAAAAGACTCGTCTTTGCCGTCAAAATGATGGTTGGCATTATTTTCGAACCAGATTTCTGGACTAACTGCGGATCGAGGATCACGGTTAAAGTTATCCGATTGGTTCTTACCCATGACAATGCTGCAGTACATACCTTGGACGGTGACCTCTACAAGTTCACAGTCGATAAGAAATATAGGCAGAACGTACTCGATCGACTTCCTTCTCAAGACCACGTCACAGGACATTAGAACCTGCTCCCGAGGACCTGTCCATCACTCCAGTGTTCAAACCTTTGTTGAGTCGTAATGCTGGGTGTTTTTTTTTTATCCTTTTCATCTTTGTTTATATGTTGTGTTATTTCTTTTATGTAAACCCCTGGCTTGTAGCCGTGAAGAGAGTTGTGTACAGCAATGTGCCTTCTGGATACAACAGAGTTATTATTATAATCAGTTTTTTACACTCCAATACACAAGATATTTATGATTTAAAAATGATAATTGTAGGTAGTTCGAATAACATCGCGCTATTTCTTTACGTTGCAACAAAGACATAAGGTGAATTAACACGCCTTAAGTTAAAGTAAAGTTTTGATAAAGTTCCAAAAGAACTTTAACATCTTTGTTTGTAAAGATACTATTTTGGATGAAGTTAATAAATTTGCAACTTGAATTTTAATTTACTTGATTCACTGCTTAGAAATCGTAAAGTATTCGTAATAATTAATGGTACTTCATCAACTCCATTTTCTGCTTCACAAGGTTTTCCTCAAAGTTCACCCTTGGGTTCGCTCTTTTTTATTGCTTACATTAATGATCTGTCAACTTTATTTCAGTCTGTTAATGTTGAGTGGCAACTCTGCAAATGATATTAAACTTTACAAAGTTATTTTTTCTTCAACTGACAGCGATGACCTCCAGTCCTGGTATTGATTTCCTCTCACTCTGGTTCAATAAAAATAATTTGTTTCTATTTCGATCTGACCTTCATCGCTCTTTCCATGTTGATCACGATATATCGCAGACTTCCAAACTTCTTGGATTAATTAAGCGTTTTTCCTTGAATTTCAAGAGTGACAAAGTTATAATTCTTTTCTACAAGCAGCTTATGCTCCTCATTTTTGATTATTGTGATATTATTCGTTCCCCACAACAGGAATATCTTTCTCACAGACTTAAGAGAATTCAAATTAAATTTATTAAATTCTTATGCTTTCCAAATCGCCTTGCCTTTCATCGTCGAAACTATGGAGCTCTTTGTCGTCGCTTCAGGATGGTTTCACTCCAGACGACAACTCCATCGGTCTCCCTTTGTCTACAATATCATAAACTCTATTATCGAGTCTTCATCTCTTCTTGAATAAATACCTTTCACTATAACCCGCTTGAATTCTTGTTATAAAACTAATTTCTAATTTCTCACTGCCTGTCCCTCGTACTGAACACTTACTTGGAAGTCCTTTATTCCATTTCCTTCAGGTATTGGATAATCACAATATTGATTTTACACTTAAACCGTCTAAGTATAAGAAATTTCTCTTTACTCTGTTTTGTTAATCCAAATTTTGTTTATATTTTAATACTAGTGACTGTTTTGTATTGGTTCTCACCATTATCTAGGGTCTGCGTGCCCTGTGGGTGAGAAGTTTGTAAACGAATAAATGTAATATTTATATAGAACTTGGTTTGGAAGAAACAAGAAAAAAAAGTTGACTACCACCGTTTTATACCCTTACTTTTCTCTTGCACAACGTTATTTTTTTTATTTTTTTTAATTTAGTTTATATATGTGTGTGTGCGTGCGTGCGTGTGTGTGTGTATATATATATATATATATATATATATATATATATATATATATACACACACACACACGCATGCCCCACAGGTCTAAATCTAAAAACATCAAAATTACTGCCCGACCTATTTGGCCCTAGAACAAGTCCTATCAGCGAACAACCCTACGCTCTGTTAAAATTACAACCGTTGCTGAAGAAACAGCGATCATCTCATTCTCAAATCTGGTCCTAGCCACTAAAATCCCAGGAAAGTAGGTGGCAGGACCCGCCAGAGTACTCTAGCTACAGTGGTACACCCGGTCAGCCTCCCCGTGGCATGGTGTGGTAACGTCGGGTCCCACTAGGGGCTCGGAGGCTAATAGACCGGAGGAACAAAGGGCACAACACAATATACAGCACATGACCCCCACACACACTTCAAATCTCTGGCCCCGATACAATAAGGACACGGCTTACAACCATTAGAATGACTACAACCCTGGACTTTTAAAAGGAACACACCGACCTGGATCGTGCAGTTCACTGCCACCAAGCCATTTTGGCGAACAAAATCGAGCGCCTGACTCGATTACTTTAAACCCAAACCCAGGCGGGAAGAGGGGAGACACCCTGTCCCCCCCTCTCTCCGCCGACCCTCCTTTTCCTTCTGGTGAGGCATGGACATGCCTCACTGACCACCTGGGGACATCTACTCTGTCGCCCCCATACTTCTACCTTTACCCCCCCCAGCCTTCTGCCTCTCCTCCCCCACTCTATCTATACACGATGTAAACGCCCTACATCCTAAATTAATCAAATCAAAATAATTTTCGCCCAGTCTCGGCCTATCATATCCACTGCCCTGCTCTTGCCGTTTGAATGCATGGACGCTATGCGCTGTATGCAAACATTCAAAAATAAATTACAACTGCATGTGTATATATATACGTATACACACTTATATATCTTCAATTTTTTTTTTTTTTTTAGGTCCTAGCTGCCAAAATCTCAGGAAATTAAGCGGCAGGACCTGCCAGAGTAACTTAAGTCAAGTGAGTTCCTGGTCTGCCTCCACGGGGCGAAAGTGGGGCAACGTTGGGCCTCAATAGGGGTCCAGCGGCTAAATGACCAGATGAACAACGGTACACGACACCACACAAATACAATTCCCACACACTTTTAAATCTCTGGCTTTTCCAGTCAACTGGTTCACCCACAATGTAAACTACGCGGAGATGGGGGAAACCCCTGGTGCCGTTGGACCCTAAACACACACACTTGTACACCCGCGGAGATGGGAGAAATCCCAGGAGCCGTTAGACACTAATATACCTTATACCACTGTTTTATACTAGTGGTAACCAACCAAAATACGAATAAAATATCTACGTTTATATTTCCACTTACCTTTAAAAACGGGTAACAGAAATATTTAAGCAGATGTTTTTAACTCTTGATTACATTCAAATGATTATATTTTTATATAAATAATTTCCTATTGAACGGTCAGTGCTTTTGCACCATGTTTTGTTCGTAGTGAACTGTTCAAGTCGACAACTGGCATCGTTTTAATTGTATCTCATATTGTGAATCAACCTTCACAACGAGTTGCCGAGATATTGCACTGCTTTGAATTAGCAATGCTTCACCAACTAATGTTACTTATTCCAGGCGGATATCGTGATCAACGTGGAAAGAGGGACGAAGGTCAGAATAAGTAATATTAGTCTTCTCCACTGGTGAGGCGGTACTTATTCAAAGCAGTGCAATACCTCGGCAACTCGTTGTGAAGGTTGATTCACAATATGAGATACAATTAAAACGATGCCAGTTATCGACTTGAACAGTCCACTACGAATAAAACATGGTGCAAAAGCACTGACCGTTCAATACTGAATCTTAAGCGTAGTCCCATTGCTTCATGCAAAACAATTGCCTTAATAAATAATTTCCATATTAATGAATAAAAATAAATAAGGAAGGTTATCAGGTTAAAGGGTCTGAAGGTCTTTGAAATACCTATTAGTTGAAGTCAGTGCAAAGTTATCTGTGCAGAGCGGCTGCTAGGACAGCTCAAGATATACAGGAACTTTGCTAGCAGGGGTAAGGAGGTCACTGTATAAGGCAATGATTAGGCCGCATCTTGAGCATTGCATACAGGTCTAGAGGCCTCATTTTAGGAAGGATGAGGATCAAACTGCAGCGTCCGCGGACCAGGCGATCTGACTGAAGTGTTTAAGGCTTTGAATGGATTGGGCAAGTTCAATTTTGATAGCATTCTTCCTCTTCATCGGATTATGCACATGAATTTAAATATTTGTGCACATACATTTAAATTGAGTAAGGACAGCTGCAGAACAGTTGTGCGGAAGTTTGCCTTCCGCCAGCGGGTGGTTGATTGTTGGAAACAAACTTTTACATCTGTTGTTGTGCAAGTGGACAGTTCTTCAAGGAAGAACTAGATAAACTTCCTTTTTTTTTTTTTTTTTTTTGGCTCATACTGTATAAGCTTGCTTTCTTGCATTCATTTTCCACTAATACTAGATTTTCAAAATGTTCCAAGGGATACTTCGTGTAGTACATGGATAAAAGATAGTTAACCACCGCTGCTTCAGATAACCTATAATAAAATACTTCAGTATAATTAACTATATGCAACACATACGTGCTATAAATATTAATGGGATTGACAGAATGAGAATTACCTACGGGGGTGAACCAGAAAAGTATCCTATTGGGGGTAAGTGGGAGGAAATACATGATTAGCAGCACATGCCTGGCTGTTCTATGTAACCTAAAGATTACTACTGTGTGCTATAAGCAGAAAATGAAAGCTGACCTTTATTTGCAAGAGACTGAAGCTCCTCTTCTGTTTCATTTTACAGGCCAAACAGATCGCTTTTGCAACATCTAGGACACCAATCATGTTGACACATCGGAATTCCGGAGAGTTTGTCCGTCTTATCGTTAGTTTTGTCATAACACTACGTGAGTTTTATTCAATGTATTAAAATTCGCATACGAAACCATGCGGTTCTGGATCAGAAAAAGAATCACAGCACGCCAGTAGTTGTCACATCATGACTATATAGCATAAAACTTTATTTCAAATACGATTCCACTTTCATGTTGATAAAGCAGTGACTAGTATTATCACTCAGCATAAAGAGAAAATATTTAATACAGTAAAAGCAGACAAAATTCCAAACATACTGAAACCATAGGATGAATAAATATCCAAATAAATACAGGAAACAACGTGGACGACATCTCCATTTCTATGCCCAGGTGAAACTGCTCTCGTATTTTTCACACCGGCAATCACAACTACTTTAAGCACTTAACACAAAATGAGGAAAGGAAAACGTGCCGTATTGGAGCGGATATGACTGCACACAACAGGTATGGAACACTACTATCATGGCGATAACTACAGAGGTGTGACGTCAGTTATGAAGTGTCTGAATGAAGTTCTACGGTTGGCCAGGTGCACGAGACATTCACCCCAATCTTTCCACTGAATCATTGGTGCTGATTCCAGATTTTAACAGGAAAAAAAAAAAAAAAAAAAAAAACTGATGTCACATACAAACACACACATACAAGATAACCTCCAGTCTCCCTTTGGAATTTCGACCTAGTGCCTTGTGTGAATAATGTAACAATACATAATACATAAATCTGTAAAAGTAACATTAAAGTTTATTTATTATTATTTTTCTATCATTTTCAAAACAAGTTCTAGATTTCCGGAATTTACGATGTCAGCATTAATAACAGCAGAATTTGAAATTCATCGACAGAAGCCTTCAGAGTATAATAAAAGTTTATTGCATTATATCAATAACCTCTTATATCAAAAATATATGTAAGCAGTACAATATATGTAATATATGTATATTAATTAATGTAAGCAGTACGTTACACTACAAGTGCATTAGAAAACGGCAATAATATAGGATGCAATAAACTTATAATACGCTGAAGATGCCCGAACCGAAAGCATTTTGTTTCTGCGCATCCGTCATATTACCTGTTCAATCCCCCAATCAGCGCTTATCAACAACTAACTAATAACCTCAGGTTAATGACTAATAACCTCAGGTTAACTAACTAATAACTGCTCAGGACCAAGATATCGACGAGGAATATTACAACTTTCTGAAAGTGATAAAGCCCAAGAAACCTATAGGGAAACAGAAATCCAAAGAAGAAAAAATTAGTCAAGAAACACTTGTCATGATGAACCAAAGACGACAAATGAAGAGCAAGAAAAACACTGACAGGGAGAAAATTCAGTATACTGAGTTATGCAAAGCCATTAGAAAGAGACTCAGAGAGGACATAAGAATATTTAACACAAGAAAAGTAGAACAAGCATTAAGGGAAAACAAAGGATTTAAATCAGCAGCCATGAGCAGTAATACAGAAAGACAAATGATACTGAAACTGTAGAATAGCGATGGTGTACTTATAAACAGCAGAGAAGGCATAATTCAAATAGCAGAAGACTACTATAGAGAATTATACAAGGAGCGAGGGAATGATACCAGCAGTGGGGAAGATGGATTGCAAAGTAGCAACACATACAACATACCCGATATTCTTCCTGATGAGGTAGAACATGCATTGAAGAAAATGAAGAATCAGAAAGCCCCGGGGGAAGATGAAGTTACTGTAGAGTTGTTAAAATTGGGAGGAAGAGACATAACACAAAAACTGGCAAGGCTCTTCACAAAGTGCATTAGAAAAGGTGTGATGCCTAAGCAGTGGAATAATGCAATCATAGTTTTGCTGCATAAGAAAGGAGATAAATCAGAAATTGGAAATTATAGACCAATTAGCTTGTTATCCCATATCTACAAGTTGTTCACAAGGGTCATTACTAACAGATTAGAAAGAATACTTGATGAGAATCAACCGAAAGAGCAAGCTGGCTTTAGGACAGGATTCTCAACTATGGATCACATTCACGTAATATCACAGCTAATGGAGAAAGCAAATGAATATAAAACACCATTATGCCTGGCATTTGTGGATTATGAAAAGGCATTTGACTCCATACAGCATAAGGCAATGTTTGGGGCACTGGAAAAACAAGGCATAGATACTCCATATATTATGATTTTGAAGAAAATATATGAGAGTGCTACATCCTTTATTAGACTAGACAAAGACAGTAGGAAATTTAAAATCGAGAAAGGAGTTCGACAAGGAGACACAATATCTCCGAAGCTGTTTACTGCTGCCCTTGAGGAAGCTTTCAGAAGATTAGACTGGTCGCAGAAAGGAGTCAATGTGAACGGAGAGTACCTAAACCATTTACGATTTGCAGATGACATTGTGGTCATAAGCCACGATCCCAAAGAATTAGAGGAAAATCTTAATCAGTTATGCAGAGTTAGTAAGGATTTTGGACTAAAGATGAATATGGCTAAAACAAAAGTAATGATGAACAAGTATGCCACGGAAAGGGAAATAATGATTGAAGGAGCAGTAATTGAAAAGGTGGAGTCATATACTTATCTGGGACAAGTTATTAGCTGTAATAATGATAAATGGCTGGAAGTCAAGAGAAGAATAAATTTTGGATGGATAGCATTCAGGAAATATAGTCACATACTGAAGAGCAATATCCCAGTTTGTCTGAAACGTAAAATAATGAATCAATGTATACTCCCCACCATGACTTATGGAAGTGAAACTTGGGCACTCACCAAAAGAATGGAAGAGAAGCTAAGAACTACACAGCGAAGAATGGAACGAATTATATTGGGAATCAGACTGTTAGATAAGAAGAGAAACACATGGATTAGGCAGAAAACTCAAGTAAAGGACATTCTTATCAAAACTAAAGAACTAAAATGGTCTTGGGCAGGACACATAGCTAGAAGACATGATGACAGATGGACTAAGAAAATAACAGAATGGTACCCAAGAGGAGCTAGAAGAAAACCTGGAAGACAAAGGCGGAGATGGATAGATGAAATTCATGAGTTTTTGAGTAGTAAATGGATGGCCAGTGCTCAAAACAGAAGGAACTGGAAAGTTGCTGGAGAGGCCTTCATCCTGCAGTGGATTGAAAATGGCTGATGATGAACTAATAACCAGCCCCTCAGCTACAAGGTACAATACATGGAACAGTGCTTCTGCTACAATATTGGCCGACCGGGCTAGCCGAGTGGGTAAAGTACCTGCCCGGCAGCCCAAAGGTCGCGGGTTCGATTCCCGCCTCGGGCTTGGATCAAAGTACTGCAAAAACCTTGGGAGGTGCAATATGGCCACAGAAGCCGATGCGCCAACACTACCAAATCAATCAAATCAAGCTACAATATTGAATATACAATACATGAACAGCCATGCGATATGTATGAAAACATATCGCATGGCAAGTTAGGAGTGCGTTACATTTCAGGCGAGTTAGCAAATAGTAATAATATACGATCTATATACTGCATTTTTAATATTATTCGGCATAATATTATACATAAATAATGTAATATTATCCGTTCATTCTTCTAATCGGCGCCCCCGGCAACAAACACAATATACAGAAAATGAGAAAATGCAAGACATTACCCCATCACAGCGGTTCTACAGCAACCCAAACAAAAAATTAGGTGCCTTGCACACAAGCTGGCAGTACATGCTGATTTCTGAAATGAACCCCACATCTTATATTATGCCTAATAGTGTGGCCACCCAGAATGATCCTGGACTGGAGAAATGCGAATATATCCCCAATTCATTAAGGAGGGGATCAAAAGGCGACATGGGTAATTACAGACCTGTTAGCTTAAAATCTGTTCCAGGGAAAATAATGGAATCACTGGTTAAAGAAGTTAAATGACCATCTGGGCA
Source organism: Mastigoproctus giganteus (assembly GCF_048544385.1). Taxonomy (NCBI): domain Eukaryota; kingdom Metazoa; phylum Arthropoda; class Arachnida; order Uropygi; family Thelyphonidae; genus Mastigoproctus; species Mastigoproctus giganteus. The sequence goes on along the minus strand of NC_143585.1, from coordinate 138,909,526 downwards.
TCAAGGGGTGGTCTAGTCAAACGAATCTGATAGGTTACTATGATGCAGTGACCAATGAACTGGATACAAAAAATAATTTTCACATCATATACTTGCATTTCAGAAATTCTTTTGATACCGTTGCGCATAAAAGACTGATGTACAAACTGGGGCAATGTGGCATTAAGAGCAAGTTACTGCAATGGATAAAAGGATGGTTAAGTAGAAGAAGACAAAGAATGGTTATCAATAGACAGTGCTCTTCGGACTAATGTTATTAATGGAGTTCCCTATGGTTCAGTGCTAGGTCCATTGTTGTTTTCAATATTTATCACTGACATTGATGAATGTATATCAGGCTTCATGTTTAAGTTTGCAGATGATACAAAGGTTAGCGGGGCGGTTAATGACAATCAACAGGGTGAGCTACTGCAACAATATCTAGGAAAATTTGGTCGGTGCATTGAGAAATGGCAGTTGAAGTTTAACACTGACAAACACAAGGCACTGCACATGGGTAGCAGTAATCCGAGTAACTTATGAACTGTGTAGTACTGCACTCAGAGTAGCGGAGAATGAAAAATACCAGGGGGCAATTGTCCAGTCAGACATGAAATTCTCTGAGCAGTGCAAACATGCTGCCAAGACCGCTCATGGGGTTTTGTCAATGATAAACAGAAACTTTGCTAGCAGGGATAAGGAGGTGATTATCCCTTTGTATAAGACCATAATTAGGCTGCGTGTTGAGTACATATACAGGTCTGGAGCCCTCATTTTAGGATAAAGATCTGCTAAAATGGGTGAAAAGAAGGCAACCAGATTGGTGAAGGGAACAAAAGAGTGCTTTACCTAAAAAGGCCTCAATCAGATCTCCCAGGTACCTGTGAAGAGATCTGATTGAGGTGTTTAAGGCCTTGAATGGACTGAGAAAGCTGAATGTTAATGGTATTCTTCTGCTTGCTGAGACTACACACGTGAGGGAGCATAAATTCAAGTAGAGGAAGGATGGTTGCAGAATAGTGCGCAAGCTTGCCTTCAGCAGGCGGGTGGTTGATTGCTGGAAAAGGCTTCCATCTATTGTTGTGGAAATGGATGAATTGAATAAATTCAAAGGAGAACTGGGCAAATTCTTGGAGGATACGGAAGAGTGAACTTTTTTCTTTTTTTTTTTTTTTTGCTGACACCATTTGTCATTACTACTACTTCTACTATACAGCTAGCGAGGGACGGCACCTGATAATCAGGATGTAAGCAATGGGAGGTCCTGTCCTCCCACTTGAAGAAAGTAAAAAAAAAAAAAAGTAAAGTGCAGCCGTTATCAACCCACTGCAGGATGGAAGCCTCCTCAACAATTCATGTTGAGGGAAATGGACCATAATCTGCCACGTTGGTCCAGAGCGGGCTGGCAGATCGACGGTATTCAGGGGTTTGAACCCCGGTCTATTCAAAGAGCGTATGCTACTACACTCCTGCTCCTGCCCACTCGGCTACGAAGAAAGTCACACCATAATTTACAAGACTTTCCTTTGCTTACGCAGCAAATTACATCCTCTCGCTTTGGAATACTGCTTACCAGTTGTTACTAGTATGCTTGGGTGAACTTGTGACGATACGTGGAACGTGGGTTTACTCCTATAGTATGATCTTATTTATTTATTATTATTTTTTTTTTTTGTGGTTTATATTTGGAGTACTTTGCACTAATTGTGCTGCTTTTTACCCCACAATGAGTGGACAAAATAAGACAAAAGACCACAGACCTATAATTTTAATGCCGAGTAAGAAGAAACACATAGCTTCGTTCACATCAAAGGTAAATGTGTTGTTTAGTGGCGGTAGTGGACTGCAGTACGGAATAAACAATCTCGAGCGTCATTTCCAGACTAATCATAGCTCCTTTAATGCTAACTGTCCATTTAAATCTGATTTAAGAATGAAGAAATTAAAATGAAATCAAAACTCAAGGCCAGAGATTTTCACTGCACCCATGATAAAATCTAAAAATACCACTTTTGCTTCCCTTGAAATTTCCCATTTGCTCGCAAAGAACAAAACACATTTCAAGTGGTGAGTTGTTGAAAGAAGCTGACTGCCGCATAGGATAGCCTTTTTGAAAGGTTTTCTAACAAGTGTAAGATAATTCGGGCGATACAAAACTTGCAGTTATCTGATAACATAGTTATGGAGTTACCTGAAATTAAATATATCCTGAAATTACTCAGGATACATTTAATTTCAAGTGAACCTGCAATCTCGACTGAAGAGTGGCTGGAAATGTGTGAATGCCTTCACATATTTCATTTCAGTTCGATACCATTCCTACTACAGTTCGATCACTCGACAGATATATCACACACTGCACAGCTGGCAATCAGGGCGTGTATGGCATTTAGTAATTTCACTGTAAAAAAAGAAGAGCTAATGAAAGTACTGCCTTATGAAAAGGCAAACAAAAAAAAAGACGAAGATAATTAGAGAACATTTAAAACCTTTGTAATGGAAAGCAGTTTGCCTCTGCACAAGCGGACAGAATAATAAAGCTGAGACCAACCTACAGTCCTGTATACTTCTGATTGTATAGATTCTGAAGGGATGAACTTCAGAATTTATCATATCATAATGGCGAAGTTGAACTGATGTTCTTGTGCCACCTCCATAAATTACATACATAATTAGTGAATGCGTCATTAATTTCAGGTTTTTATAATCCTTCCTTAGGATTATAAATACTGCGCTGTATTTGTAAACAATTGATTTTCTTAGTTCCTTCCAAAACATATGTATATGTATAGCCTTTTGTATATAAACTCAGTAGAATAAAAATATAATAATAAAAATAAATATTATAGGTATTAACGATCCCCAAGCGTGCACTCATAACAGTACATGTACAAAGGGTACTAGGAAAGTTTTGCAATATGACGCAACAACGAATCACAGGAAGCTGCTTGTTGCTGCATGTTGAGACCTGTTCATACGTGCATAGTAGCCGCCGCGCCAAGTCGATGGGCTCAGTTATTCATTAGTAGTGAGAGTGTAAAAGTGCTTGCGATGGCATCGTGGTCACGAAATGAGATAAGGACAGTTTTGCGGTATAATTTCGTGCGTGGTTTAACCATAGACCAGTGCTTAGAAGAAATGACTCTTGCACTAGATGATGATTGTCCACATCGTACAACGATATTCAGGTGGTATAGAGAATTCCAAAGGGGAAATTTCACTCTGGAGGATTCGGAGAGGCCGGGAAGGCCACGAACGTCAGTTACGGAGGAAAACGTTACTGCTGTGAGGAAAATGCTTGACGAAAACAGGCGAGTGACCTACCAACAGATAGAGGATACTTTGGGCCTAAATGCACCAGCAATTCGTTCGATTCTGCAAGATCATTTGCACGTGAAGAAACTTTGTTCTCTCTGGTTCTCTCTTTGTATTATACCTGTTGAAGTGTGTGTTCGCGGGCCGATTTGCATGTTGTGTGGGCTGAAAAACCCAGAATAACTCACGGGGGGGAAGAGACCCTACACACTCTGCTAAGATCAGTTAACTATAGCCTCGAATGAAGAGAATTTTAGAAATCCCTCTAGGCATTGACGGAAAATCGAATCCATGTTCGTTGTTATCTCCAAAGCCACATACCGTTCAAAAATTGAGAAAGTAATCACTAAGATTCCCAAAAACACAGAATTGGTATGACCAAATGAAGGAAAGAAATAGGCATTTTCTGCGTTTAAAATATACATAGAAATCACTCAACATTTCCTACTGAATGATTCCTTTTCCTATATTCTCAAAAGTGACCATCCAATACCACTTTTAACCGCGCCAAACTTGCCACCTCAGTTAACTTCGGAACAACTTGTTCGATTGAACTATTACAGCCGCGTAGGTAACTTTATAGAATTCAGCCTTTTGTTCCGTTTGTCCGTACTGCGTTTTGTATTATATGCGTTCTAAATATTTAAATTTGGAATTTACATTAAAATAAAATAATTCTAGCCACACAAGTCTCGAAAAAAAATTTTTGCTCTTCCTATTTAGTGGCCGCTAAAAATAAACTATGTAAAAAAATTCATACAACTTGAAAACAGCCTAATTTACCCAGTCGGGAGCATGATTAGGTTCTCCAGGTTAACTGCCAGAATGTGGCAAATGTTACAGAGCCCACTGATACCGGACTATGTATTTATGCATGTATGTTCCCTGTTTATGGTGGCTCCCCTAGGCCACCATAAACAGAGAACATACATGCTGTCTCCACTTAATGTCTCTGTAAAAGAAGAATCTCTGTACCATGGGCCTGACACAGTATTAACACACACTACAATACTGTAGTATGGCGCCTCCCTAGCCAGGTGGACAGGAGCAGCACTGCGTAGCACACGCTTCTTGATTAGACCAGGTTTCGACCTTGATTAGACCAGGTTTCGGCCCGTGACCACCAAATAAGGAGGATGCGGAAAGGTCAGGGAATGACCACCGCATATCCCCGGAGCACTATGGCCTTAGTTGTTAATGCTCCTAAAAACCAAATAACAAAACAAAAAACTAGTATCTGTTATATCCATGTCAGGCCACTTTGCCACCAGGTAGCAGCTGTCTCCTGGACAGCCGATTCCTGGTGCCCGTCCGGCGGCATGTGGAGTCGGGCTTGTTCCAATAGTCTGATAAAGTAAAGTGCAGCCATTATCAACCCACTGCAGGATGGAAGCCTCCTCAACAATTCATGCTGAGGGAAATGGACCATAATCTGCCACGCTGGTCCAGTGCGGGTTGGCAGATCGACCGTATTCAGCAATCAGGGGCTTGAACCCCGGTCTACTCAAAGAGCGTGTGCTACTGCACTCCCGCTCCTGCCCACTCGGCTACGATACCGGACTCTAAAATAAATAAATTTTCTGTTTATACTCCGGGACGACCAAACGGTCAGAGGAGTTCACAAGATGGACAGAATACAAGAAACAGCACCGTATTCAGCAGTCACGGGCTTGAACCCCGGTCAAATACTAGGAAGACATGAGGCTGGGGACCGTAGCTCATGGCTAAGTTCCCCAGGCTCCTTCACGGTATCGCGGAATCGAACCAACTTTTCCACACAGTGTGTGTGGTATCGTTGGTGGCTCCTAGGCATTTGCCCATCTCCACCTGATTCATCTGTGGCGGTGCAGAACCTCTGCAGAGCGGGCCCGAAAAAGTGTTGGTGCTGGTGTGTCAGCCAAATGTGCTGGTCTGGGTCCACTATTGCCTGTAGCGCTGAAACACCGGCGCGCGGGTAGGCACAGCGGTATCGTCACCGTCCTCCCCACACCGGGCGGAAAAGGCCCGGGTTAGAATCCCGTACGATGACGCGAGGAACTTTAATGGCTCTTTTCACTCCGTGGCTGAGTTAGTCGGTCTCAGGCATAAATAGCAAGGTTTTTCTCCCAAGAAACTGGGGTTTTCTCGTCCAGCAAAAGAGGCAAATCGACCATAGAACACGCGCAATTTACAGACACAAATACGGGTTAATGTATTCAATTACGGGCAACCCTAAAATAATAATTTGAATTTGTAGTGCTCAAATGGACAAAATCCCGCACCCACTGGAGACAGTGCAATACCGGTGGGCGCCAGCAAACGCGCTTCCAGTGCCCCAAACCAGGGAGCCAACAAAAAAAAAAAAAAAAAAAAAAAAAAAAAAAAACTGTAAATTAACCTAGTAGATTATTTTACCTTACTTGAATTTAACTTTTAGATATTACAACGCAGGAAAATTTAAAAGTTAAAACTTTAACTATATACAAAAGCATTTAAAAGGATAGCCGGTGGCAAGTAGTCACGATGAGACTAATGCCACAGGAAGCATGTTGATATTCGTCACTTCCGCTCCAAGATACACAGCAATGAAATACATCTTTACAATCTTCCACGAGAAGAGGCGTAGTGGAAGCAGATAATAAAGCCAGTAGCATCAACAGGGAAACAACAGCCACAATGAGACTGTTTCTCTATAAAGCATTGATTCTCACGCAGTCAAATTCAGAAAAATTTGATCAAAAATTTAATGGTGATGATGATTGCTATGAACAGCCTCAATGAGACTGCCACAGCCCATTAATATTAGTTGGTCCAAAACGACGTTACTAAACTTGAAATATCAATCTTACAAGAGACCATTGCCACGGAACAGTATAATGATTCTTGTCATCCTCCCAGTCAAAGGTACTCAACAATTAGAAATCTTGCTTTCAATCTTCCACAGAAGAGATGTACTAGATACAGATGACAAAAACCTGTAGGGTCAGGAAGGAGGTCAACAACCATAATGAAACTGTGCCTCTATAATACATAATTTCACAATTCATAATTTCCCACGCAGTTAAGTCTAGGAAATCATTTGCTCAGAAAATTAGGAGTGATGATACTCTGAACAGTGGCAATGAGACTGCCACGGCACGATTTATATTATCTAATCCAAAAGTGGCGTTTTTGAGCATGTAATCTCAATTTTATATTGAGCTATGTGGTGTTGGATCAGTATGGTATCTATTTCCAGACTCTAACAAGCAGAAGGTTACAAGATTCAAATAATGAACTTAAGATCCCCCCCCCCCCCAAGTACAGCAAAAAGTCTTCCCTCCTAATATTGATATTTACACTGTTTACTTGATCTACCTTATTTACGTACAAGTGTAACCAGCTATTCCAATAAATCACGGTAGGCTATTTTGTTCATTAAAATGCAGCTCATGCAACTTGTACACCAATTTGATTTCAAATTAATTAACCAAGCTGATTCCTAAGTTCAGTTCTCTCTCTTTTGAAAAACTGACACTGCAAAGATCTGGAGGTCGGCAAAAGTTTGTTCAGGGCCGGATTTCCCATTGAGCACTGTGCCTACGACAGTTTTAGGGCCTACGAAAGAAGGAAAAAAAAAAAAACTCAGGGAGGAAAAGGTTTTCAGATTTAAAAATAATGCAACTAACTATACAATGTAAACAACGCAAAGAAACCTTCTTTGGCTCCAATAATGTTTAATATACTACTTACCTACTTCGAATTACCTAGACACAATATACAGGGTGTTTTCAGTTAAACGTTTCAGAACTTCTAAGAGGGGTAGGGTACATCCTGACAACTCGAAATCATATAGCAATGTGGGGTCGGAAATGCTTTCCTGAAGCGGTGTTGTACACAGAAACACCATAAAAAGAAAAGAGACCGTAAGTGAGAAATCGTTTTAATAATACATGAAAAGAAGCAAAAGGTACATGGATTAAAGTAAGTGTTCGAAGTTTCTTCCACGGGCTACAATGCACGCCTCACATCTCCGACGCATGGACATCCGAACATTCTGGAATACTCCAGGCGAATTTCGAATTTCTTCGGCAGCTACTGCGATTCTTGCAACCAGCTCCTCAGCATTGTCAACAGGGGTGTCATAAACTAGCGATTTCATATGACCCCAGAAATAAAAATCAAGACATGATAGGTCGGGTGACCGAGCAGGCCAACGCACACGGGACCACCACGTCCGATCCACTGTTGACCAAATGTGACATCCAGGTAGTTACGAACATCTCCGCTATAATGGGCAGGGGCTCCATCGTGTTGGAACCACATTGTATGTTGCGTCGATGCAGAAATCTGTTCATCTCTCAAAAGTTGTGGCAATACTTGCTGCAGAAAGATCAAGTAGATAGGTCCGGTTAGACGACACGGTAATAACAGGTAAGGTCCGATGAGGTGATCTCCCATAATACCGGCCCATACATTGACCGAAAATCGAATCTGTGCTGCACGACGTCGTATTGCATGCGGGTTCTCGACCGCCCAGATATGGTCGTTATGCGTGTTGAAAATTCCTTCCCTTGTGAAGGATGCCTCATCGGAAAACAACACTTCAGCAGGAAAAAGGGGATTTGTAGCACATTTTCCAAGGTACCACTGTGCGAAAGCAATACGAGGTTGAAGAAACTTCGAACACTTACTTTAATCCATGTACCTTTTGCTTCTTTTCATGTATTATTAAAACGATTTCTCACTTACGGTCTCTTTTCTTTATGGTGCTTCTGTGCAACACCGCTTCAGGAAAGCATTTCCGACCCCACATTGCTATATGATTTCGAGTTGTCAGGATGTACCCTACCCCTCTTAGAAGTTCTGAAACGTTTAACTGAAACACCCTGTATAAAGTTTTTGTCTATGGCCGAGTTAACCAGTGTGGCAATACAAGAAAAGTTAAAAATTGAGTTTTTGTATCTCTCCTGGAAACCACCAGGGGAAGCCACAAAAAATAAGAAAAATAAGTAATTCTTATTGGACTTCACCTGCCAAATATCAAGTCCTTAGGACCAATAGGAGAGGAGTTATACACTCTCCAACCCAGGCCCAAAAATAAATTTCTATATTCAGTCATATTTACTATGTGCAATGATTTCCATTTGGAAAACTGACCTCATAGAGAGTACTGGAATAACCCGATGTTTATATTCAATGTTTTTAAGTCCAACAAATCAGTAGCACGGGTGGCGCTAAAAGAAATATGTTTCCTTGCAGTAACTATGTAATTTTCCCTCCAAAACACATCTACATCGCCACCATCTTGGCCTTCTTCACAAAATTAATGAAACCTACGATAAAACATATATTCTGTCCACAAATGCTTATATAGACGCAGTCATGTTTGGCCAAGGCATTCTGCTTTATAATGGTAGTGTATGTCCAGAAAATATTTCTATGCCTAAGATATCTTCCAGTCTGATATCTAAGCAAACCCCTCTCGAAAACACACAAAAATATCTTATTACTCACCGACCCTTTATGAACAATATCCATAGGGGGGGGTTGTTTAAAATCGCCATAATAATCCGATTTGGAAGACGCCAAAACAGCACTAAACACGGGCGAAGCCAATACCTTAACACGGTCTTATTATTATTTTAGGGTTGCCCGTAATTGAATACATTAACCCTGTAAATTGCTTGTGTTCTATGGTCGATTTGCCTGTTTTGCTGGACGAAAAAACCCCAGTTTCTGGGGAGAAAAACCTTGCTATCTACGCCTGAGACCGACTAACTCAGCCACGGAGTAAAAAAAGCCCATTAAAGTTCCTCGCGTCATTGACGGGATTCGAACCCGGCCTTTTCCATCCGGTGTAGGGAGGACTGTGACGATACCACTGTGCTACCGTGCAGACTCCTTAATGTTTGAGAGCGCAGCGACGCTATTCACTTCGCTACTCGCAAGTGGCTTAATACGGGAAATATGAATTTTGTCTGTATATTGTGTTTATTCGTCGCCGATTTGCATGCTGTAAGGACTGAGAACCCTACTCCCTCCACCCATCTCTAGGTGGAGGGAGTAGGGTTCGACAGCCGATTAAAGATACCTTTACGAATTCCACAGTATTTCAGCCTAGCCCTCTCCAAACGAGCCATGAGTGGAGAACCACATATCAATGATATGCAAGGAAATTACAACTACAGTAATTGCTGCTGAAATTCTTTAAAAAGATGAGGTTCTCAAATATTTCTAAACTATTGTTTAATGAGCACCCCAAGAAAGCATTTATTGCTAAACAGAAAGAAATCAAAGATGACAGAGAAGGCATTGTTGCCTCACAAGATCAAACTGACTACAAGGAGAATCATCATCAAGCCATTTTCAATCCACTGCAGGATGAAGGCCTCTCCAGAAACTTTCCAGCTCCTTCTGTTTTGTGCAATGGCCATCCATTTACTACCCACAAACTCATGAATTTCGTCTGTCCATCTCCGTCGTTGTCTTCCAGGTTTTCTTCTGGTTCCTCTTCGGTACCTACCATTCTGTTATTCTCTTTGTCCATCTGTCATCATGTCTTCGAGCTATGTGTCCTGCCCAAGACCATTTTAGTTTAGTTTTGAGAATACAGGGAGAATACACACTTCTTAAAAATGAAAAGGCAAAGTTCATCATAATCAAGTTCCAGTAGCTTAAGCTGTCTAAAATGATACGTAATCACATAAAGAAATTAATTTAAAATATATGAAAGCACCTTCAAAGAATAGACCTGTGATGCCTTTCATAGGACTGATATTCAAGACCACACACACCGAATTTGTATAATACCAAGACACTTAAAAAAATTAATAAATATAAGCAATCTCCCAACTGCCCATTCTGTATTAAAATTTTTTTTATCAGATATTGCTATTTAACAAAGAAGAAAACCTTCATACTAAATTAGCTACGGAAGAAGTCGATCAGTGATGCAGAGAGGAGGTCACCATCTTCATATCGAAGTTATTATATTACTGGTGTACTGTTAAATATATTTTGGCAGATGCTGAAAACAGGTGTGTTACAAACAATGCGGAACCATTACCTTTTCAAAACGATCGATCACAAAGGTTAAAAACCCCAGAGAGAAGAAAGTTTGCCGACCAAGTTCAACAGATTATATCTGATTTAAAGTACGGTTACGAGATAATCGATATCAAAAATATTGATTATACGGTTCCTCATGAGAGATAGATTATGGGACAATTTGGAGCAGCTCTGGATAATAAGGAAGATCCATCGGTGGATTAGAGGTTGGTTAAAAAACAGACGACGGATATTTCTAGAAATCGGTATTCCTCAGAGTGCACTGAAATAGCAAGTGGGTCCTTCAGGAACCAATATTCAGACTTCTCCTCCTAAGTATTGATTAGAGGAATAAGGGGATGTTGCCAAAGTATGCAGACAACATAAAGGTTGGAAGAGCAGTTGAACGATCGGGGCCAGGATATGCTGCTTCAGAAAGTCTTGGATTGACTGGACTAAATAAGTTTTGAAAACTGGCAACTAAAGCTTAACGTTACCAAATGGAAGTACTGAATTTAGGGAACAGACACATTTCGATTACATTCCTATTAGTAACGAGATCAGGCGTTGTTTTCAGCTGCGTTTATGTCATCATTGTAGTTTATTTCGATAATCATCGTCATCGAAGTACACTTATGGTAATAATAGGCACATCATTATATTATTATTATTAAATCCGTTTATTATTATAGCAAGTGTTTGCTTTCATCCTGTTTCCACAGCCGGCGCTAGAAGGGTATACAAAAAAAAAAAAAAAAAAAACCTAGTTTAACCTGTACTAAATTAAAAGATATCTTATCAATACTTCCAAATCTACACAATATGATTTTACGATGATTTTTTTTTTGTTGTTCACAATGATAATATCTCGGTTTTGTGTTTTTTTTTTTTTTTAACGGTGGTGCCGCACCAGTAGCTCAAATCCATATCTTGTATTTGCCTGTAAGAGTGTATTCACGGACTGGAAAACTTTGCTTCCTCCTCCTGAGATCGGCTAACTACAGCTTCGAATGAATAAGACTAGAAATTTCACCAATCGACTAGAATCATCTACCAGATTTCTACCAAAGATGACGATCTGTCGTACCAACTAAGCTGCAAGGAGAATTTAGATAGATAGATTGAACAACACACAAATCTCCAACAGGCGATTAATACGCAGTACATTCTCTGCTGATAAAGTCGGTGAGAATCTGCACAGCAACCATATATAGGGTTAATAATAATATATATACGGATTGCAAAACATACAAAAAAAAAAAAAGTTTTACAAAGTGTTATGATGATAATCGTTGCCAATTATAGGTTTGGCCACATTCGTAATTAATCGTAGCGTCAAAATCTCAGACAAAACGAAAACTGGTTTATAATGTTTGCATGCATATAATATACAATTAATATCTATGCTTATATTATCAAAGATATAACATTATTATAATAAGATAATATTATTTTATCTTATTTACTCAAAGTACATGACTCATATCTGGTGGTAATGTTCATAAACAGTTCAGCATATCAAAGTCGAAAAATACACAAGAACCATAACCGTTAGGTAGCAGAAACTGCCCATACTGTTAATGTTGTTAGATTTGTTGGTGCATCAGCAACTTAGGCTACAATGCACTCTTACTGTTATGGGTAAAACTTAATGGTCATAGGCCGAATCTTATTTTATTGTTTCAGGCAATTTCTGCACCTAGACTCGAGTGTTCGCTTGACATAATACATAATAAGGCCGCCGTAGCCTAGTGGTCAGGCGCGCGGGTGCATAAGTACACGTGCCTTGAGTGACCGGGGTTCAAGCCCGTGACTGCTGAATACGGTGCTATTTCTTGTATTCTGTGTATCTTGTAAAACTCCTCTGACCGTTTGGTCGTCCCGGAGTATAAACAGAAAATTTATTTATTTATTATCTCGCACGACTGTGTCCGTCCATTGAAATCATTCCGCAGAAAGTGACTATTGAAACGGCACTCAGTACGTGCCGTTTTCAAACTAACCATGAGGTGCAACTTGTCGTGAAACAAGGTTTTAATTTTTTTATTTTTTCTCTTCTTCGCTGTGAACTGAGCGATATTCAGTTTGGCAAACAATAACAATGACTACAAATTTGGATTAATCAAAATCCACGAGATGTACCATATTTCAGAAGGAAAAACATCGAAACTTTTTTTCAAAAAATGTCATCTAAGACCTATTTACCTGTTTGGGATGACATTTTGTAGCGAGTCTACCGCTTGGAGAGTCATCAGGAGACTGAAGGAGGAACAATCACAAGGCCATGTTGAAATATGACTCATCAGCTTGTATCAAAGTGTATCATCAGCAGGTTGTAGAATCAGTTCCATGAAGCCCACAATGATCGTAAGTCCAGATAGTCGTAGACCATAGCAAGACTGTGCTCTCTTTCTCCCTCTCAAAACATCCGAAATCACCTGCACATTATTTAGTTTTTTATTGTACTATGCGATCCCAGCTAGCTTTCCTAACAACCCAGCAATCTATTTACAATGCTGTACCACTAAACAATGTTGATATACAATTATCTCAGATTACCTTATCAATTCGTTCTCAATGTAATGTCCACATCACAATGCAATACCATGAAGGTATCTGACACTATAAAGTCCCAACATAAGGTTGTGATGATTTTCAAGGATCCAACTGACACTTGTAGGTCCACCATGAAGATTCGAAATGAACAAGAGTTCAATCCAGGAAGTAGAAGTCTAAACCAGGAACTGTGGTTATAATTAAAAATGCAACTTTTCCTCAAACCTAAACACTCCTAAAACAGTAGGCATGAACAACCCTACTGCAGTAAACAGAAAAGGAGAGTACCGCAATCTGTCTCCACGTACAGTTCCTGGAACCACAATAACACCAATACATCACACTTCATCCATCGTAATCCAACAGGCTCGTCGTGGTGGTCTAACTCTCCACTGGAGCCTCAATTTCTCTGATACAAACCCATCCGAAAAGCGTCAGGTGTACACTCAACTGCCCTGAATAACCATTTAGTGGAAGAGGCATCTAGAGGATGTACCTTGAGCTTCTTTAGAAGCAGTGGTGTTCACAGGGTAGACTCCCACTTATAATCAGAACGGCACCACTCATCCTGCATCCATCCTGTCTATCATAATAATATTCCCTTCTAATGTAGCACGTCACGCCCTTTTCATGCCATTTTTAACTGCCCTTCAGTATCTGGATCATGGTCCTTCAACACGGGCCTTCTTCTGAATAATTGGAACCCAAAATTTTGGGTGCGTAAAAATTTCCTTTTGCACTAATAGCTGTTCACATCCAAGAATAAGGGAGTGGAGATTAGCAGATCCTTCGATTAAGTGACCCTCAAGTTAGAAAATTCAACACATTCATAGAAAAGATGGTTACAATCTTCCGGGAGTCCACAAGTTGACGATTTCGGTTGGTTTGAGAGAGAATAACTTTATATAAGAAGACCTACGGTTTGTGTTCTATCGAGCACCAGACATAGTACAGTCAGAAAAATGTGGACACTCGAACATCGCATTAACGATTGACGAAGGGATGGCGCCGTGTGCTCTTTATAGATGGGTTCATGAATAGACCAGTCGGATTCTCATAGGGTTCTAGTGTGGAACGAAAGAGGAACCCGAAACCCTATGTGCAGGAATACAGCAGTTCCGTGGGGTTGTGCTGGCATGAGGGTAGCATTAGTCCATGTGGTTGCAGTATTAATTATCCTTGTACCATTAATCCTTACACTAAGGTAAAAAGATGAGCTCCTGCGATCCGCAGTCCTCTCATATGTTAGTGCTGTAGGCCAAGAGTTCGTTCTGACGGACGACAAAACTCAGTCCCACGGGGTACAGCTGGTGGAAAGGTATGGATTGCCTGCCATGTTTGTCCACATGGATTGGCCTGCCTAGTTCGCATCGAGAACGCCTAGGACACCCTATACTCATGAACTGCAGCTCATACAGACTGTCCCATACAAACTGCAGCTCATACAGACCTGAAAACAGTACTTACACAAGAGTGGCCACTGTTTCTGCGACTCATCACTACTTTGATTTTATTGATGAATCGTAGGTACTGGAACCCAAACACCATATTAAGGCGTCTATCCACAACGGTGACAAAAACTGTTCCTACGAGGTTGCTGATGTATCAAGTTCCAATAAAGCAAGCCGGAATTACTGTCGACTCTGGTGTTGCTCTGAACGTTTTCGTCATACACTGCTGGGAATTTATCTTCAATTACATCATTAGGTACGTAATGTCATATTCTCACAAACATTATTTGCACATACTGTCATTCCCATAATTGTTTTGACCAGTGTAGTGTCATTAACTACTTCCAGGATTTTTAATTGTGCCTATAAGCTCAGCGACGGTGGAGAAAAACTACAAAACGGCGGATTTGCCGTCCTGTATGAACAATTCCGCGTACAGTATTTCTTTTTGTTATCCGACTTTCGCGGACTTAAAATTGCCGGTTAATTCACATTCCAACAACTGAAAACCTAATGCACTGTTTATTTTTAAAGATGTTCTGAGTTTTGATTCATACTGTATCTTAAATCAACGTAATCGTTCCAATTTAATTAACCATACTTTATTATAAATAAATTAACAAAAATAAAATTAAATCAACAGCCTACAAACAGATTTTAGACGTTATTTCATCTGGAGAGACAACGAGGAATGTGGTAACATCCTTCCAACGTCAGAGAAGGGGACACTTACGGGGAAGAAGGTGTTTTCGTGTGGGGTGGAATAATAATCAATGACCGGACCCCTCTTCGTGTTTTTGATAGGGGTACCGCAACTGCGCAGGTGTATTGAGAACAGATCCTCGAATCCTATGTGCGACTCTTAGGGATGCGATTGGCCCAGAATTTCTTTTCATGCACGACAACGCCACTGCACACAAAGCTTTCAAGTGGTGGAGGAGTGGAAGAATATCTTTAAACTGAAGATATTCAACGACTGCCTTGGCCAGCACGATCAGCAGACTTAAATCCGATCGAACATGTTGTGTGGGACTTGGGCATCGCGTTGCACGCCGACAGTCAACCCCTCGGTCGGTCGGTCACTTGGTGAGCCTGCGATGGGGGAAGAATGGGATTTGTTGCCAAAGAATCTTATAGACACCATTATATCGAACATGGTTCACCGCTGTCAGGCCTGTTTAGCCGTTGGAGGGGATCATACGACACACCGATGTCGTATGACCATATTTTCGAGTATCTTGTATCGACTTCTGTAACGTGACCTTTTTGATAATTTCTTGTTTATACTCCAATACGACCAGCAGGTCAGTGGAGTTTACAATAAATCAATCAATACAAATGTTAATCGTATTTAGCAGTCACGGGCTTGAACCTCAATTCACTCAAAGAGCATGTGCTACTGCACTTAGCGCTCCTGACCACTCAGGCCTATACAACTCCTATAAATGTCTCTTATACCTGTCCAAAGTTTCTCACTATCTCCTAATTTCATCATTATTCTATGATACACCACCATTCCAGATTTTATCCCGCTTCATCGCAAGCTGCACGAGTTACACCACATTTTCTACATGTTCTGTTGATTTTGTCGAGCAGTGTATTTTTTGACTGTCACTCCTTGAACTGTTTGGCCTTACTAAGACTTAAGTGACTTTGAATGTGGTATGGAAGTTGGCGCCAGACGCGCCAGTATCAGCATGTCGCAAACCGCAACTACTGTTTAGGGTTTTTACATAAGACTATGTTTCGGGTTTATTGAGATTGTTCAAATAACATCCAATCAACGGCAATCCTGTGGTTAGAAACGGCCCATTGAAGAGAGACCAACAAAAGGTGAGCAGGGTAACAGAAAGGTACCCTACAGTCAGTCAAACAACTCAATAGAACAGCGATAACTAGAGCTGGCCCCAAAATTTGAGTGGTCGGGTCCATTGCAAAACTTATGCGGGGTGTTTTTGTAATAGTAATTTTTTTTTAATTTTTCAAATAAAAAAAACATACAGTAATTAAGACAAATAATTTTATATTATACTGAACAAAAATTTTAAATACGAATAATATTTAATACATTGATCAGCAATATTGTTTTGACCATTTGAGCGCGGGGCCCTGTTCAACAGAACCGGCTGAACATGTTTGTGGCCGGCACTGGATGAGGCAATTCAGAACAGAGAACTCATCGTACTGCATCACGGATAGTGTATCGTTGTCGGCGAAAGACCGGATTCTACTGTTGTCAGCAAAAAACACAGTAAAGTATGGTTACAGATAGCTCCAGTACTGCCAGGTGTCAACAATGGTATTAGAGGCATAATGGTATGGGGAATATTTTCACATTCAGTCCGCTTGAAACTTGTGGAGCAACATTTGTATGCCAAAGGTTATCTGGAAAGTTTTCAACAAGGCGCATCCCTTCCACGGCTGCAATATACCCATATGCGAATAGGTTCTTCCAGTAGGAAGAACCGGTTCGTCACAAGGCAGAATTTTACGAAACTGGTTACAGGAACACGAGAGGAGTGCAGCTACTATAGTGGCCAACCCAGTCACAGATCTCAGAGCAACTGAGCCACTGTGGATGAAGTGGAACGAACTCTAGGAGGGCAGATCAGCAACCATCCAATATGCGACAACAATGGTAACCAATTGAGTCAATATGGATCAGCATCCCTGTGACATGCTTTCATCACTTATTGAGTCCATGCAATGACGAATTCAAACAGTTCCAAAGGCTAGGGGGGGGGGGACACTACTCGCTGTTAGGTAGGTGTTCCTAATAGAGTGCCACCTCAGTGCATTTTTCTGCCTGTAAGGATTGTTGCCTGGGTGATGAATTTTAGATTTCCATGCCAATATGACTCTACTTTAATGACAACATAACTTATTTTTAAACAAACGCTCAGAACAAAACCACAATTATGGCAAAACTACTAATCGCATTACCTGATACTAAATTAGCTGCAAACTCAGATTGATCCGCGTGCAACAAAACGAAGCAATGCAATTCGAGTTTCTGGCCACCATCCTGTTACCATTCTAAGCTTAAGAATCTTCAAACCTATAAAAAACAGAGATAGAAAAATAATTAGGTACATTCACCATAAAAAAAAAAAAATACACTATAGCTGCTATTATTAATTAATGTTCTTAAATCTTCTCATACTCTCATTTCAGCATTCTATATCTACTACTATTCGTAAACCTTCATCACCAAAGATTTAAACATCACGATTGTCTGAGTAAAATGATATTCGCTTCACGCTCTTGAGTAAAGGATACCACAAGACTCTTCTTGCTTGGCGAACTCTGCACTACATAAAAGGTCAACTACAGTGTCTTCGCAAAATGTCGCAGCTCTCTCTCTCTCTCTCTCTCACGCGCGCGCGCATACATAATGATAAATTAATACTGTTTATATTCCAGGTCGGCCACACACGCAGGGTGGGAGGGGAAGAACATTACTATATTCAGAAAGCAGGTGGGCTTGAATACTAATGCATCCACATTGCCACAGCTACAACGGCCGTGGGGTAAAAGTCCTATAAGGTAATTCAAAATTAACTATAGCAATGATTACCAAACGTTTTCGGCCACCTCCCACTTGGTCCCATAAACTCATCCCCAGTGTCCCCTACCCTACTCTATAAAAAGCATTATTCAGACTAGCAGTTTGCAAGATCCACTAAGGAAGATAATAACACAATAAAATTAAAAAAAAATAACAATTGATTGCATATTTATTCAAATTAAAACTTTTTAGTTTAATTAATTCAACAAAATTGACGAACATGATCTAATGATACCAGCTTTTCCAAGTCTTATAGCCATTTAGCAAGAGATTTAGTTATATCACATTTAGTAACTACAGTATTTCACTGTTCAATAAATTCTTAATGCAATGGGTGGACTTGATGAAGTGATACCAGTTTCCCAGTGGCTAGTTTAAAGGCACTTAGCAGGGGCCTTGTTGTTGTTGTTATTTGGTTTTTAGGAGCATTAGCAACTAAGGCCATATTGCTCCGGGATATGCGGTGGTCATTCCCTGACCTTTCCGCATCCTCCGTATTTGGTGGTGACGGGCTCGAACCCCGGTCTAATCAAGTAGCGTGTGCTACGCACTGCTGCTCCTTCCCACCTGGCTACGGAGGCGCCTGCAGGGACCTTAACTCAAACGTTTAGTAATCTGGAGTTAATTTCTTTGCTTGGAGAGAAGTTAGATTACCATACTGAAACTAGCATAAAATATTTATATACATTTGTATTTATAAATATTTGTATAATTCTTAATAAACTACAAAGTAGTTGTTGTAGGCATCATTTGCTGTTTCTCATATTGTGCTCTGCCTTCACGACGAGTTGCCATGATATTGCACTACTTCGAATAAGTAACTCTTCACTAATAGAGAAGACTATTGTTACTTATTCTCAGTTGAATACCACCACCCAGACAGCACTGTTTCACGGCTATTGGCCGATCATCAGTGGGTGGGCAGGTACCCTGGTAATGCAGACATGACGACCCAGTTGTGAAGTTAATCACACAATATGAGAGATGCCAAGAGGTGTAGATGTCAATATTTAAAATAAATAAATGCACAAGGCATAATACTTTAAGAGTTTGGTATCTATATAATATCGGTGTTTAGATACACCTTAGATAACTCTAAATAAACTACAAAGTAGTTGTTGTAGGCATCATTTGCTGTTTCTCATATTGTGCTCTGCCTTCACGACGAGTTGCCATGATATTGCACTACTTCGAATAAGTAACTCTTCACTAATAGAGAAGACTATTGTTACTTATTCTCAGTTGAGTACCACCACCCAGACAGCACTGTTTCACGGCTATTGGCCGATCATCAGTGGGTGGGCAGGTACCCTGGTAATGCAGACATGACGACCCAGTTGTGAAGTTGATGATCGGCCAATAGCCGTGAAACAGTGCTGTCTGGGTGGTGGTACTCAACTGAGAATAAGTAACAATAGTCTTCTCTATTAGTGAAGAGTTACTTATTCGAAGTAGTGCAATATCATGGCAACTCGTCGTGAAGGCAGAGCACAATATGAGAAACAGCAAATGATGCCTACAACAACTACTTTGTAGTTTATTAAGAGTTATCTATGGTGTATCTAAACACCGATATTATATAGATACCAAACTCTTAAAGTATTATGCCTTGTGCATTTATTTATTTTAAATAAATATTTGTATAACCACTTGCCAAACATGCACAAACCTTCACTTACCAAAAATGTAGGTACTGGTAATAGCTTAGTAATAATTAATATAATAGCTATATTAATTTATAAGAAAATTAATAGCTTTTACCAATTACTGGCTATCTTGTGACAACTCAGAATCGTAGATACAAACAAAGTTACCAAAGAAAATAGCTCTGAAAGCGATGAGCAGTAAAACTTTAAATAAGAGTTTAGTGAGTAAGGTGTTTCGTTCCAGCCTCTAGCCTGGTCAATCATAAATAAGCGATTGACGCACTCAGAGAGGCCCACCCACTCCAGCACACCCCTACCGCTCCTTTGCCTCTTAGCGCCACCAGGTAATCCCAACTCCCCCAGAGGGCGGAATCACCGACTTTGGGAACCACTGAACTAGAGCATTATTATACAGATAAGGCAATAGACTCAGTTTTATACACAACAATAAGTAAACTGAGTTTACTAAGAAAATATATAGATCTCATATTGCAGAGAAACTTCACCCCAATTCACTTCGATCTTAAACTCACCACACTTCATTTCATATAACAAATACTAGCTCTGCAACACTAGCAAGCAGCATGAGGCTGTTTCCCTGAATTTACTTGTGTTGTAAGCGTTTGTACCATCAAGCCACCGTAGCCGAGTGGTCAAGCGCGTGGGTGCATAAGTACACGTGCCTCGAGTGACCAGGGTTCAAGCCCGTGACTGCTGAATACGGTGCTGTTTCTTGTATTCTGTCTATTTCACCACAGGGGCTCACATCTGGTGAGTATGGGCTTGGCACTCCCAGGGTCCTGAGCTGGACATCATCATTCTTCTCTTTCTTGGCGATTCCCTTTTCTCTCAGGGGTAACACGGAAATTTTTTTTTTTTTTGCTGGTGCAGCATAAGCCTCAGCTTCCTTGCACTATATGGCTAGTAATAATAATAATCTCACATATTGTGGATATGCAGGAAGTTTCAAAATTGCGAAAACAGATAAATTATAAAACCGTATACAACGGCAAACATTTGTATGTTAAAATTTAAAAACAGTATACGAGTTATACAGAACAATCAATTACTCAGTGAATAATCAGTGTGACAAAGCATATTAGCATTATCAACATGCTGTTGCTTGAGTTCCAAATGCCTCAAGCTATGAAAGCTATATAAAGTCATTGTACGAGTTTGCTCATAGTTATGTACTCTTTTTGTACAAATATATGAGCAAACTGCGTTTGCTATTTACTGCATCAATCTCATATTCTGAAGGCATTTTATCGTGAGTTGCCTTAATATTGCACTACTCTAAATAAAAGGCACCACTCCAATGGAGAAGGGTTTTTTTTTTTTATAATGAAAACCCCAAGCACAAGTGGTATTAGAACTTATAGTACTTAATACCATGCACAGGTTGAGAAGATGAAAGAGGGTACTTTTTGACATTAGATTTGAATTTCGGTAGATTATAAATTTCAGGAAACAAGTATGAAGAGAGTTTGTTCCAGAAAATGGAAGTTGAAGGAATAAATGAGGAAGAAGAAAAGTGTTGGTCCTGTGAGTTTGAAGTTGGACAGTAAACGGATGTTGACTGGTTGCGGTGAGTGTTCGGAGAGGTTTGGAAGAGAGAGCGGGAATTAGAGAAACCAATTCAGAAGAATAGTGTCCATGGAGGTATTATAGACAAGTCACGCAATGGAGACAGAACGTTTATAGCACTTTGTAAGAAATGGATCATTAATTAACCTAACTGCCATCTTTTGAATGAAGTCTAGAAGCCTGAGAAAGGTTTCGGCAACACCGCCCCAGATGTGGGAACAATGTTCAATGGTAGGGGGAGATGTGAAATCTGTTCAGAGTTAGCAGCTATTTGGAAGAAAAGTAAAGCCAACAGCAAAAAGAGAAAACCCAGTGTCTTAGATGCAGAGGAAGCAACATTTGTGATGTGCTTGTGCCAAAAGAGAGAATAGAAGCAAAGGTAATCCCTAATAGAGATACGTGATCTTAACTATCAACTTCAGGCATTACCGCAGAAGACCAGAAATCTGTCAACTATTGCAGCCAAGTGGCTAACGCCAAAATAAAAGAACTATAAAAATACCTCGACTCTATCGGGCTACACCTAAATGAAGACAAGACTGCGCAAATGACCTTCACAAATAAAATAAATCCAAACAAAATAACAATATACGTGAACGACATCCTTGTCCAAAAGGTTCAGTCACATGTTGATCTTGGACTCATGTAGGACGAAGGACTGAACTTCCTTCCGCACTATGCTTATTTCCGTAGGAAAACATACGCGGTTATTGTTAGGTTTTTAGGAGCATTAGCAACTAGGGCCATATTGCTCCGGGAATATGCAGTGGTCATTCCCTGACCTTTCCGCATCTGGTGGTGACGGGCTCGAACCCCGGTCTAATCGAGAAGAGTGTGCTACGCACAGCTGCTCCTTCCCACCTGGCTACGGAGGCACCTAACATACGCGGTGCTCTGGACAACCAGGCAGGAGCTCACCGGTATTAGAAACCCCAATTTAATGATTCAGTATATTAATAGATGTGTATATTGCTCCGGGAATATGCAGTGGTCATTCCCTGACCTTTCCGCATCTGGTGGTGACGGGCTCGAACCCCGGTCTAATCGAGAAGAGTGTGCTACGCACAGCTGCTCCTTCCCACCTGGCTACGGAGGCACCTAACATACGCGGTGCTCTGGACAACCAGGCAGGAGCTCACCGGTATTAGAAACCCCAATTTAATGATTCAGTATATTAATAAATGTGTTATCCATATTCCTCTATACGCGTCACAAATCTGGTCTTCAGCTCCGGAAAGCATTATCAAGGCTTTTCTAGGAATAGAATACTGGCTCTTGAGATGGCTGAACAAAATTTAAGCTAAGCCTTTTACCATCTCAAGAGGTATACTATACTCCAATTGAGAAGTCACTCCCTGGAGGCAAACAATCACTACAAAGAATATAATGACACTTGCTCAGATCTTATCGTGACGGCTGGATTCACCGAAAGCCCGAGAGTGGATAGTAACACCCGGAGAAAAACAAAGACGAGTTGCAGGTAAGGAACAGCAACTCAAGCCCGCACTTACGTAGTTGGATAGTCTGAAAAGATTCTTTCCAGCAAACACTCTAAAGCTGTTTAATACCCTAAAAATCAACCCTGAAAAACTCTGAACAAGAAAAACATACGGAAAAGAAGTTCTCGAAAACTACTACCTGCAGATACAGATGTAAGAAAAAAATAAATAGCACTAAGAATCTCCATACAGTAGCTGACAGGAATCCCGACCTCATCTGGAAACACTCTCCTGGATATGTCTTATCTACTCCCACAGAAGAAACAGACTGCTGAAAACAGTAAAAATGAACTTTTACGCTTTTAGTCTGTATTAAATTGTATTCTAATATCCGCGCTAATGTAAATATGGTGATGTTATGCTTTAAACGCAGCAGTATAAAATTTTACTCGTTTATTTATTAAGTCTTAAGCAGATTACAAGTTATTAATGTATCGTATAATTTTGATAATAAGTACTACATGTATTGTAAAATTTAGTAACGAGTGTTACATATAATGTAAAATTGTATATAATATTATTCTCTGTCGCATAACAGAATATGTATCTACACCCCCTAGTCAATGGCTGTAACCGGGTAGCGTCTCCTAGGAGAAATAAAGATTAATAATAACTAGAAATTGAGTGTCATCGAAGATAAGCAAAGGAGAAGTATCCTCTTTTGAGTTATAAAACAGGACTGAGTTTTAGAAAGATTGAAATAAACTAAGTTAACATTGACCCCTCCCCCCCCACAGAGAATTACCTGGAGATCGTAATTTAAGGAATTGGTATATGAAAGGTCATTAAAATACAAGAGGAAAAAAAGTGGGAGAAAAAACTGAAGTTTAGAAAGCACCAGCATTAGTGAAGAAATTAGAAGACAGAGGGCCTTCTACCATTTTCCGCAGTGAGCAGTCAGGCAGAAAACTGGATACCCGATTACAAAAAACAGTTGGCAGACCGTAAATAATGGAAGCTTATTAGGAAGACCTTTATGCCAAACACGATCAAAAGCATTTGAAATTTGGAGGGAAGGACGTTGGATCTTGCAATGATACCCATCATATCCTCAAAACACAATCATACTACATGATGGAAGAAAAAGGAGGGGTAGCCGGAGCTTTGCTCTGGAGAGACTAAACATGGGTTCCACCACTTCAAGCCTCCAATAAGCAAAGTGGGGTAGCATCGGTTAATAAAAGTCATCTACCACCTAACATTGCCTAGTAATACAGAAAGGCGGCATTTCTCCACGTGGTGTGGACTTCACACCTCGACCACTGTTTGCGTTGATTTGCGCCTGGGTGGTCATCTCCAGTATATTAGATGTCGTAATTCAGGACTTGCACATGTGGGTTATACCCAGGCTTACTAATAATTCTACCAGCGTGAAGGTGCAAGCAGAGGATTTCGTTATCGCAGAAAGACCGGACTTCGCAGAAATTCGGTCCACTTGCCTCAAGTATTCACCTGAATATCAGTTCCATCAGTTTTTTAGACTCGCAGGTAGCAAGCCCAGCTTGTCATTGCCTTAAAGAATACCTGTGACAGCCTCAAGGACCAAAGACCAAGTATATTGCTTCTTAAAGTGTACGTCACTACTTAGATCCTGGTTTTAATTTTGGAATAAAAAGAAATTCCAAATCTCTTAAAAGGCCTCTGATAAGCAGTAGACTAAAACAAAAAAAAAAAAAAAAATTACAGAAAGTGGGGGGGAAGAGAGCGAGAGATTGTCGAAACAGAAGAGACCAAAAAAAAAAAAAACATGGAAACATTTATTCCTTCATCATTAGCCATTTTCAATCCACTGCAAAATGAAGGCCTCTCCAGTAACTTTCCAGTTCCTTCTGTTTTGTGCAATGGCCATCCATTTACTGCCCACGAACCCTTGAATTTCATCTGTCTATCTCCGTTGTTGTCTTCCAGGTTTTCTTTTAGCTCCTCTTGGGTACCATTCTGTTATTTTCTTAGTCCATCAGTCATCAAGCTATGTGTCCTGCCCGACTCCACTTCAGTTCTTTAGTTTTGATAAGAATGTCCTTTAACTGAGTTTGCTGCCTAATCCATATGTTTATCCATTTAATCCTTAACCTATATTAAATTTATTTTATAAGCCTAGCATTGTTTTGATTTTTTTTTTTCCATTGCAAGCACTTATCATAGAAATCCTTTAGGCAGTCAGCAGAAAAAAAAAAAAAAAAACATTTTGTGGTAGCAAACCAGATCAGGGGGGGTGAAAGTGAAGAAATTGATTTCCATTGCTTTTGGACTGCCCTTAAGTGGTATACGACATTTCTAGAATAACATATGGCATGATGCAGGGAAATTAGCCATGCATGCTCTAATCTAGCCAGTGACAATGTTCAATGAACTTAATGGAACTGATCCTGTCAATACTTTACTCCATAGTTTTGTTTTAGCATTTTTAATTTTATATTTAGCGTATATTGATATGGTCTCTCGCACGCACGAGCAAACGCAAAAAGGAAAAAAAAAAAAAAAAATATATATATATATATATATATATATCTGATGATTAAAATAAATCTGATATTTAAAATAAAATAAAAAAAAACATCAGCCAGTAGTACAGCAAAAATGTAGAGCGAAACATTTTACGTTTTGTTTCGCTCTACATTTTTGCTGTACTACTGGCTGATGTTTTTTATTTTATTTTAAATATCAGATTTATTTTAATCATCAGATATAATTAGGCTTCATGTGGAGGATGTGCATTTGCTGCCTCTATTGATAGCTTCATATTTATATTTATTTATTTTTATTACTTTTGCCTAACTTTTACATTATATATTTATATATATATATATTAAAAAAAGAAGATAAAGTAATGCAATCATAGTTACAGTTCGCTGACCAGATGAAAAGCAGCAGATAAAGAATGAGCCACTAGTAACAAAGGTAACAGTTTCAATTAATGAACAGTAACGTCATGGGGTAAAGGTAGCGCGCACAGCAGTTTCCTCCTCTACCCAGTGTCATTCTAACTCTCGTACTTAGGTTTTCGACGCTGAAACCAATGTGATGTAATACAAGCATGCTACTGAGCTTCCTTGTTATCTCTATGAATTGTCCATATTTGTCATTCTTCCATTGAATCTGTGACACAAGTTTGTTTTCACTGTTATGCTAGAGCTCTTTTTATCATAAACAGTATTTTTATATAAAAGATTGTTTAAAGCCTTTAATTAGTTGTGCGTAATAAAATATCCTTATTTATTTAAGTTTAAATGCAGTTACTAAAACTCAAACTCGTATTTACCCAGGCGCTTTTTTTTTTTTTTTTTTTTTTTTTTCTTAGTAACAGTGCTTGGAGCAAATGTTGAGGTACGCATTCCCAAGTTTCATATTTAATCTAAAAGAAATTTTCACGAATTACACAGATGTGCAAATCTTATTTCACAAGAAACGTATTCTCATTTGAGTTTTTAAGCATTTCATAAACAAAGGTTAGAAATATCTGACGAGGTTTCTAATTTTTACTTCCTCAGAGCCGATTTGGCAGGTGGTCACAGACGTAGCTAAAAAAAAAAAAAAAAGAATTTTTATATAAATATATGAGGTGTGGATCAAAAAGTTTTAAGACTTTATTACAAAAGAGCGGTGCAGGTAGAGAGTCAACGTGGTGAATAAGAAGAGGGTGTCACTGCATTACTGGTTTAAGTGACTTCCTATTCCATCATATCACTAATGAGCAGTGTGTTGACGTTCAAAAGTGCTTTAAGCCTCCTCTGTCGCAATCGTAACGGAATAGAAAACTAAATCAGTATGAATCAAGGTCTGTGTCAAGAAGGAAAAAAATGGAGTGGAAACTCTCAAAATGTTAAAAACTGCAGTTAACGATGCTCGTCTGAACAACGCTGTCGTTTTTCATTGGATGAAACGTTTCAAAAACACGTTGAAACATCTTCGTTTCAAAAACGAAGATGACCAACGTTCAGGTCTGCTTACAACATCAAACAGTGATTAAATGATTGTTTGTGCGAGAGGGGAAAAACTTTTCTGATTGGTAATTAACCATCCGAGAAATTGCTGTTGAACTGGGAATCACCTCTGAATCACGCCAGGCTATTTTAACAGAAAACCTTCGCGTGGTTCCAGTGTCAGAAAAATTTGTTCCAAAGTTTGAATAATAAGAGTGGAAAAGAAGGGCGAGAATTGTCTCTAATTTCATCAACTGTATTTTCACTGGGGCTAAAACATGAGTGTAGGGTTATAATCTCGACATTCCAGTTGTCCTAGTGGAAATCGCCAAACTCGCCCTGTGCAAAAATCAGCACGACACCGTCAAAACAATATTGAAAATGGTGAATGGTTTCTCCACCATTGCAATGCTCCTGCAAAATAATGCCACTGCGAAACTCAACTCAGTCTTAATTGAAGCTTTCCACCGACGTTTTAAGAAACAGCAGGAACCTTGAAACACTTGCATTATCAAATGGAAACTACTTTGAAGGGGACCGCTTATATATACCCAAATTTTGTCTTTTTTCTTTTTCTTTTTGTAGAAAAGTAAAGTCTTGGAGCACTTTTATAAGACCTCGTACGCCAATTTGTACCCTCGATATCATTGTTATTGGGCTTTAGAAGCATCGGCGACCAAGGCCACTTTGTTCCGTATACTGTCTGTAAATTGTGCGTGTTCTGAGGTCGATTTCTGTTTGCTGGACGAAAAACCCGAGTTTCCGGTAGGAAAAAAACCATGCTACCCTCGCCTGACACCGACTAACTCAGCCACATTGTGAAAAAAAATTCATAAAAATTCCTCCCGTCATTGACGGGATTCGAACTCAGGTCTTTTCAACCTGGTGTGAAGAGGACGGCGATTCTACTAGCTGTGCTACTCAGAGAGCGCTCTCCATATCATATATCTTTCTCTTCTACACAACAGTTAACCTTTTTCTGGATTATTCAGTGTCCACACCTAGCTAAAATATCGTAACTCAGCGTCACAAAAGGACAGCTTTTGCAGTGTGCTTCGGATGATTTCCTGAGAACATCGTTTCTACAGAAACATCGACAATCTTGCTTGCCACTAAAATAAATAAAAATGAAATCGTCTTATAAAAATTCTTTATTTCAGAGAAAATAATACAGCTGAAATATACCCTTCATTGGCCAGCTTGAAACGCTTCTCCATCTTAAGTTCACCAACATCGATGCTGTCAGGTTAAAAGCAGTTGCAATTTGACCAACTTGCCAATCTCCAGGTATGTATACTGAGTGGCCACTTGATTACGTACACCTACCTAATAACGAGTAGGTTCCCCAATAGCCCTCAAAACAGTCTGGATTCGTTGTAGCATGGACTAAACAAAGTTTCGAAGGCGTGCCACAGGATGCTTCCTCATGTCGACACATATGCTTCTAGTTGTTGCAAACTGGAAGGTTTCAAATCTATGCTCCGAAGGGCCCGTAACAACTCAAATCCAAATTGAACTGAGATCTTGAGGATGAATTCGCTCTCATGTTCCTGGAACTAGTTCTGTGCAATTCTGGCCTTGCGTTATGCCACATTATCCTGCTGGAAGCTCTTCGCAGATGGACATACTGCAACCATGGAAGGACTCGCCTAACAATTTCCAAATAACCTGCCTCATCTAGCTGATGATCCGCTAGCATCAAGGAAGCTCAATGTTCACCACAAAAACACTCTATACCCCATGACACTTTCACCACCAGTTTTCACTTGACACCTGGCAGGATAGATCCATGCTGTTTCTTGCCATATTTTGGTCCTCCCCAATCATAGTGAAACATAAGGAAAAAGGATTCGTCAGAATAGGCAACATTTTCTATTTGTCCAGTGTTAAGTGTTCTTGAGCCCACTGTAACCATACTTTTTTTCCCTGAGGAGTATAATCCGGTTCGGTCGTCAGCTGCAATACCCCATCCATGAAATGGACGATTGTATGCTCTGAAATACTTCAGCTACTACAAGATTATTATTTAACTGACCTTAGCCTTTTTGTTACCCTGCACGTCTTGTCGGCAACTCGCATCAACGAGCTATTCTCGACCACGAAATTGCAGTTGGCTGGATGCTATTTAGTTACTAGAACAGTTTCGATATACCCAAGACAGGGTCTTATGTGAAAACCACAGCAGTTGCAGCTTCCAGATACGTATCTGGTATGCGTATCTGCAGCTTCCAGATACGCATACCAGGGCATCTGACGCCGACTACCAATGTCATTTAGATCTATCGTCTTACCTATTCTTGCACTGAATAGGCACATACAGAGGCGGACGGGGTCAAAAATTCTTACCGGGGAAAACTTGTAGCGGCCTCATACTAGTGAGTATGACCATAATCACACCGGCCTTCATCGGCTTCCGATCTCCGGAGTTTCCCCAGCAAGTCTTATGGCCAGTCCGCCTCTGGGCACATATACAGCATCCCTGCTCATCTCCTTTATATCTGGTTCAAACACCTGATACTATTACTGAAGAGGCCCTTCATGACAATAATGGTTTCGCAAATTGTCATTCATTTCAAGATGTCTGGGTTCGAATCCTGTCGAGGATTGAAGAAATTTCTAAAGGTGGAGTCAATCTGGGAAGAGTTGTAGGTAGCCTGATCTCGGGTAGACTGTGTAGGGATTTTTAGCCTGTACAACAAGCAAATCTACCCGCGAATATGCACTTGTCCAGCCATAATACACAATGGAGCGATATAGTTTTAGATGTTGGTGCTCCAAAAAACCCCACAAACAACAGACATTACAACTGTTCTTGTTTATATTCCACCAGGTCAGAAGAGGTTGCAAAAAATCATAAGTACAATCATTAATCCTATTTATCATTAACAGGTTTGAACCACGGTCTGCTCAAAGCGCATGTGCAACTGCATTCACTTTCCTGACCAATTATTAATGCATAATGTTACTGAAGGAGCGCTCATTCTCACTTCAAACTGATGGATGTACTCGGTCTATATAAACACGTTGAATTAAACTAACGATCTGCAGGGTAAGATTTAAGGTAGTAGTGGCAAATGATGCAAGAAAGCAATCTTATTTATCAACACACTTCTCCAACACATACCCTCCAAGAATTTGTCTAGGTCTTCCTTAAATTTATACAAGCCATTCACTTCCACAACAACCGATGGCAACCTGTTGCAGCAATCAACCACCAGCTTTCTGAAAGAAAACTTCCGCACATCTATTCTGCAACCATCCTTCAACTTAAATTTATGCCCCCTCGTGTGTAGGATTAGCAAGGGGAAATACTTCAATCACATTCGGTTTACTCAATCCATTCAAGCCCTTGATCATCTCAGGACATCACCCTGCAGGTATCTAGTCTCGAGAAGCTGCAATTTGCAGAACTGAAGCCATTCTAGATGAGCATAGTTTTGTTCCCTTCACCAATCTGGTTTCCCTTCTCTGCACCCGTTCTATTACATCTTTCCTAAGTGAGGCCTCCAGACCCGTATATAATACTCAATATGCGGCCTAACTATGGCCTTGTACAAAGGGATAATCGCCTCCTAATCCATCTGGCAAACTTTCTGTATATCATTGACAAAACTACATGAGCTGTTCTGGCAGCATGTATGCATTGCTCAGAGAATTTCATATCTGACTACGCAATTACTCGTAGGTCTTTTTTTATTTTTCACTACCCTGAGTACAGTACCACACAGTTTATAAGCTACTCTGGGATTGCTGCCACCCCTAAGCAACACCTTGCATTTGTCAATGTTAAACTTCAACTGCCATTTCTAAAACCACAGATCCAATTTTCTTAGATCTTGTTGGAGCAGCTCACCCTAATTACTGTTGTTACCACCCTGCCAATCTTCGTATCATCTGCAAACTGTGACAATAAGCCTGATATACATTCATCAATATCATTAATAAATACTGAAAACAAAAATTGTCCAAGGGCTGAACCCTGGGGAACTCCACTGATAACATTAGCCCATGAAGAGCAGTGTCCATTGATAATCATCCCTTTGTGCATAGCAGTAACTTGCCTTTAATGCCACATTGCTCCAGCTTATATGACAGTCTGTTATGCACAATAGTATCAAAGTGACCAGTCCCTTGGTTACTGCATCACAGTAGCCTATCAGATTGGTTAGACAAGACAACTGTGACTGCAGGATAATTGCATTCCTGTTCAGGTAGTCCACGCTAGTAGTTCTCTGACCCACTTTATCACTGCCTCGGCAGCTTCAGCTCATTCTCGCACCCCTTCTATTTAAGGGTGTCCCATCCCTGTGAAAACAGTGTTGTCTGTACTTGTTAACAAGTACAGACAACACCGATAAATATTCAACTCGATGAGCTTTGCCCATTCTATCCATTTTTAAATTCAATCCAAACTACCGACTTTTTCCCAATATTACCCGGTTCTTGGCATTATCATTGATGCAATAAATCAAGCTTATACAGCATTTAAAAAAAAAAAAACCTTCCATTTCACCTATTCAATTTCATTCCCCCAATAGTTTGACTAATTCTGCCTTGAATTTGTTTAAGCTATCAACATCCACAACAACAAGCAGAATCTTGTTCCAGGAATCAAGCATCTGCTGGCTAAAAGCAAACTTCCGTACATCTATTTTGCAATCGTCCTTCTTCAATTCGAATTTTTGTTCCCTCATTTGTAGCCTGAGCAAGAGGAAGAGTCCCATCAGCATTGAGCTTGCTCAATCCTTCAAAACCTTAAACACTTCAATCACATCACCTCACAGCTGTCTAAATCTTCAGACGCTGAAATTTGCAAATTTTCAGAACTGAAGCCTTTCTTGGAAAGAGCACCTCTTTGTCCCCACACCAACCTCTTTGCCTTTCTCTGTCCTCATTCCAGAAGCTCTACACCCTTCCTAAAATGAGGCCTCCAGATCTGGATGCAGAACTCAAGACATAGCCTGATCACAGCCTTATACAATGGAATAATCACCTCCTTATCACTATTTGCAAAATTCCTGTATATCATTGACAGAACCCCGGTGAGATAATCCTGGGAGTATGTCTGCACCGCTCAGAAAACTTCACATCCGACTACACAATTACTCCTAAGTCTTTCTCATTTTCCAGTACTTGAGTGTAGTGCCATACAGTTGGTTCTTACCCATATGCAGTATTTGCAGTTATCAATGTTAAACTTCAATTGCTATTTCTCAGCCCATGTGCCCAACTTTTCTAGATACAGTTGCAATAGCAGTGTCATTCACACCCTGCCTACCTTTGTATCATCTGCAAACTTGGACATTAAGCCCCTGATATGCTTTCATCAATATCATTGATAAATATAGAAAACAACAATGGTACCAACATCGAACCATTGGGGACTCCACTAATAACATTAAT
Organism: Mastigoproctus giganteus; assembly: GCF_048544385.1. Lineage (NCBI taxonomy): Eukaryota > Metazoa > Arthropoda > Arachnida > Uropygi > Thelyphonidae > Mastigoproctus > Mastigoproctus giganteus. The sequence continues at coordinate 138,877,591 of NC_143585.1, read as the reverse complement.
CGACGAAGAACAACGTCGCTCTCCCACACAACCATCCCTTTATCCATAGCAGCAACTTTACCTTAATGGTACAGTATAAAAAGCTTTCTGAAATCCAAGTACGCGTATATAATATCAAAATTATTTTTTGCATCCAGGTCCTCTGTGACCACATCGTAGTACCCTACCCTATCAAATTGGGCAGACAAATTTTCCCTTCAGAGGACATTGCATGGTTTCTTATCTCCTATTTTTAACATTATTAGTGAAAACGTGTACAACATCATCACCTTTTGTGCTGATGTACTCTTACCCTATGTATTTATAATATCCTGATTTACATTGTCAGTTAGCCATTTTCATCAAATACTTCCAATAATACATGATTTATATATCTCTGTATGTGTGTGTTTGTTTTGTTTGTTGTTTAGGAGCATTAGCAACTAAAGCCATATTACTCCGGGGATATGCGGTGGTCATTCCCTGACCTTTCTGCATCCTCCGTATTTGGTGGTCACGGGCTCGAACCCCGATCTAATCAAGAAGCGTGTGCACTGCTGCTCCTGCCCACCTGGCTACGGAAGCGCCTATATCTCTGTAGATGCAATACTCGAGACCAATGAGCATGGGCTTGGCAAACCCAGGGTTCTGAGCTGGATATCATCATTCGTCTCTTGCTTTCTTGGTAACTCTCTCTCTCTCTCTCTCTTGGGGTAATGCAGGATTTTTTTTTTTTTTTTTTGGCTGGTGCAGCATAAACCTCAGGCTTCCTTGCACCATATGACTAATAATAATATCGTGAACAGATTCGGAAACGTTTTCATAATGAATAACAGATTTAAATTTACTGTTTACATTCAACTGATGTAAACAGTGCTGATAAAGTTCATTATTACCTGCATTTCTTTACCTTAGATCAATGTTCCTTTTTTTTTTTTTTAAATAAGCAATAATATTCATCTTTAGATTGGCAATAAAAGTAAACCCTGGGAGGGATTTTAGGCCTTACGCTTTTTAAACTGGACTTAGAGAATGAGTGTTATAAATGTTAAGAGTTATTATTATTACATATTTAGTATATTTTTACAACAAATATGCAAAATAGAAATTTCTTTTTAATCCGAGATGTGTCAGATTTTGTGATTAACTGATCTGTGATCAAGTGGATCACAGGTGTTCCAATTTAACGTTGAGTAGGTAGTTAATTTAATCAGTAAACCCTCTTCCCTGTGGCATGCTTTAAGGGCGTTAGTATATAGGCATAACCGCCTGTCTCTACCAAGTCCATCAACCGTCCGCATGTAACAACTCGATTCCCGGTGGATGGATTTTCAAGAAATTTTATATTTGGTTCGTAAGTTTTGAGAACTTAGAACTACTGAGTTTTATTGAGTGCTCTATAAAGCTATATTAGGAAAATTGATATATTTAAGATGTATTTATTTATTTATATATTTACTATTCATCTAATTAATCATGAAAAATGAGTGTGTTTATTTTTAATTGATTTTTTTTTTTTTTTTTTTGCGCATGACCAACTGGGTGGATGAGGAGCATGCATATATACATATATATATATATATACTGTATATTCAATTAATTTTAATTATAAGGAAAATAATAACAGAATGTCCCTGAAATGTAACGCCCTACACACATTACCTAACTTGTAATGGAAGTACGTTGTCGGATGTTAGCCAATTACATGTACTTCAATAAGAAAAGGTTCAATCAATATATTTTTAGCGTGTTTTTCGTTGGTCTCTGGAAAGCTTTGAAGATCAGTCATGGCCTTCGCTGCCCCCACCGTACTACAAAAATCTATTCATATAAATGAAAGTACATTTCGCGTATTACTCTATAACGAAAGAAATGTGGCATCTAGGAAATTTTTCAACTTATGTCCTTTTGGTACTTGGGAAAATTTTAGATCCACTTAAGATTTCACAGCCCTCGTTCTCCCCCTCACCCGCCTACAAAAACCGGCCTAAATGAAAGTATGTTTTCGCGTTAATTCACAAGAAAAATGCACATTGCTACCAAATTTTCAACATATGTTCTGTTGGCTTCTGGGATGGTTCTAAGTTCAATTCTGATTCCATAGCCTTCTCTCCCCAGTTTCTCCTACAGAGATATTACTAAAAATTTGGAACAGGAGCTCTGATCGATTTCAAAATTTCAATGCTTACTTAGAATATTTTAAGAATCTTTGTAACAAATATTCACCTCGGTGGTTTGACTTATTTTGTTAGAAATCATGAATTATTACTATTTGCTCACGCGTCTGAAATGACAAGCACTGCGTGCATTAACTTGATACCCAATATACGAGTACATTAGTAATCAAAAAAATTGTATTTAGCAGTTCTGATTTAGAGAATTTATCAATATCACTCTTTTCTTCAAATTCCAGAACAACCCCCTTATTTCGAATTGGCCTCATTTTACGTATTTTAATCTCCTTATAATCATTTTTAAGGGTATTAACTACTGCCTCTCTTACCTCCTGACTATTTTGCACACTGGAATTCTCACCTGCTCTTTATTACCATATTTTGCTTTTTACACCGTGTCGTCCAGAACCTTTTTTTGAGTTAGCACCTTGTTATAAATTTCAAATGATCTACTCCTATCTTCCCCCATACTGCCCGATTTAAGTTTATCGGGCATTAATGTCGTCTATTAATGGAGCCTTAACTTGTAATTCATTAGCTCTAGCTTTCAATCTTTCATTGTCGATTATTAATGCCGTAGTCACTGTCTCCATATCGATCCACTTATCCAAAACATAATTCGAAAATGGTTTAGTTATTTTATTTGCCTCATTTGTCATGTAATCCACGATCTGTTTCTTTAATTTAATAACTAATTCGTAGATTGAAATAACATCTTCGGATCTCATTTGTTGTTCATATATATTGCTTACTATTATGTCGCTTTCCCCTACACTAATTCCAATATCTCTTCTCGAACCATCCTCATTCATGAAATCAACCATTCCCTCCGGCTCAGTAACCTGTCCCAGATCCACCTCACATTCCACATTTGTTTGAGACTGCTCATCAACAACAGAATTTATAGGCGAACTCTCAAGACTTAAACTATGAACTTGATCTGCTATTATTTCTACAAATTGTTCAACATTTCGCCTTTGCGAACTCGAACTAGACTCTCTAATTTCCTCTGTATAAACAGATTGGGTAATATTTTCTTCCTTAGTCATAGGATTTTTAGATAATCTGCCTTTACTATTTTTATTGTCCACCTTTTTTGCTAATTCCACCTGTCTAGGCAATTTAGAACTTCTCAGGGTTACTGGGGTAGGGGGGAAAATCCAACATTTTCCCCACTCCCCTTTACACCTACTAATTTCCTTCCTTGACTTTTATTTTCCATTTTGTTAAGAGGAAATAATTTTCGACAATCTAATATCGATATTTCAACTTATAAAACAACTATTATTCGCAGCAGACAAGGATAAAGTTTTCCCGCCAAAACGGCAATGTCAACTCGACGATCGTTACCACACGGCGGCCATATTGTACCAGCCAGTGTGGTAACTATACTTTCCTAAAATAGATTCTTCTCAGGAATAAACACAATTTACTTTCAAGTTTCACCTGAAAATTATTATTATTATTAGCCATATGGTGCAAGGAAGCCTGAGGCTTATGCTGCACCAGCCAAAAAAAAATTCCCGAGTTACCCTGAGAGAGAGAGAGAGAGAGAGAGAAGTCGAAAGGAATCACCAAGAAAGAGAAGAATGATGATATCCAGCTCAGGACCCTGGGTGTGCCAAGCCCATACTCACCAGATGTGAGCCCCTGGGGGTAATTTATTATTATTATAATAATAATAATAATAAATCATCAGTCGTTTAGAAGTGCTGATTGCTCCTCAAGTCTTTTCGGTCAACTTTTTGATGACTCAAAAATTGCACGAATGAAAACAATTGCACTAATAATGAACTACTTCACTTAACGAAGTTTTAAAATATGTCAGTCGTACTGAATTCTTTGGAATTTCCGCCGATGCAAGCAACCAAAAAAATCGGAGAAAGTACAGTATTTCCATTGTTATTGCATTATTTCAACGAGAAAAATGGTATGCAAGTTAAACTTCTTAAAATGAATTGTTTAAAGGATGAGACATCAGACACCATCGCCAACTACGTCCTTACGTCTCTGAAGGAAAATAATATCCCCAAAGAAAAGTGTATTGCGTTCAGAGCTGACAATACAAATGTTAATTTTGGAGGATCAATAGAAGAGGCCAATGCAACATATTTTCTCGACTCCAAAATTTAGTTAATTCCAGTATCAAAGATGTCGGATGTCTAGCGCACATATTTCATAATTCTGCTCAATCGGGTGCAGGAAGACTAGCCGTTGACGTGGAATTGGTAGTTATAAAAATATTTTCTTACTTTCACACTTATACTGTTCGAACGGAACGTTTAAAGGAATTTTGTGCTACCGTTGATATAGAGTCAGTGGTTCTTAACCTGGGGTACATGTACCCACTAATAGTATGTGAAAGTCTTTCAGGGGGTAACGCAGGTCTTGATATGTAAACATATGTAAAATGCAATATTTCTTGTAATAAACAAAAAAAAATTCATTCCTTACGAATATCACTATATGTATTTAACGATATGAAATATCTGTGCAGACATATATCATTATACATATCGACAAGCTTTAAAGTTCTTTGATAATTATTTTTGTTCTGATGAATTAACAATGGCAACGTGGATTCGTAATCCTTTTATTATTGACAATAATGATATTAAGGATGAGGAATTAATTAAAGATGACCTTATTGATTTAAGATCAAAAGAATTGCTAAAACAAAAATTTAATTCTACATGTTGAGAAGAATTTTGGTCTTCCTTAAAAGACGCCCATCCTGCATTAGTAAGAAAAGCCATGAATCTTTAAATTCCGTTAGTGACAACTTATATGTTCGAAGCAGGATTTTCGACACTCGTTTCATTAAAAACGAAGAAACGAAACAGGCTTCTTGTGGAACATGATATGCGTGTTTCTTTATCGAAGATGGTTCCCTAAGTTCACCATTTTAACAGCAACAATGCTCACATTAAACGTCTGGTTTTATTTTTTCTTTTTTATTTGTATACATTATTTATGCTTGTTAAATATTTATGATTACTAAAATATTGTACAAATAAGTAAATAAAGATATTTTATAATGGGGGTACGAAATTGATGTTAAATTTGACAAGGGATAGGTAGAAAAAGGTCAAGAACCACTGATATGGAGTATAAAAAATTACTCTCTCACTCTAAAACTCGCTGGTTGTCATTATTTCCTACCATTGAACGCATTTTAAAAATTTTCGAAGATTTAAATTGTTTTTATCTGAAGAAAAGCCTCCCGTTTTTATTGAGAAATTTTTTAATCATCCATTGGGATAAGCATATTTGTGGACTGCCCAAAGGTTTCTCAGTTTCTTCAATAAGCAGAAACTAAAAATTGAAAAAACAAAACTATTTTAGAGGTTAAATTAACTATTGAAGAAACGATTGAGATGTTAGATAATAAAATATCTGATCAATTTCTGCCATTTAAGGCTAGAAAAATTATTCAGTGTGATATAGAAAATCGAGAAGTTCATAAGTTTAAAAACTAAATCACAGATTTTTATTCGATGGCTAAAAATTATTTAGAAAATTGGTTGAAACCCCTAGAATAATTCCAGTTCTTAAACTGGATGCTAATGAAAAAATTCTGAAATGAGAGGATATAGAGGAAAAAATCTCTGGAATCATTTGAAAAAATTAATATTAAGTTTGAAAATGTATTATATGATCTATTTATTATATTATGTGAGTTTGGCGTTTAAAAAAAATGCCATAAACGAAATCGAAAATAATAAAGAATGGAATACACTGAGTTGTGTTGAAAAATGGACAACATTACTTTAAAAAATAGAATAGCTTGAACAAAAGAGCGAGTTTATTAGATTATGTTCATATTTATTTGCATAAATTAATTTGTTAGTTAAATTGTCAGACACGAGTACATCAAAGCGATTTGATGTACAATTTTCGCTACCTATTATGTGTCTTTGCTGGGAAATTGGAAATTTATTCAAAAAAACTTAGAAGGGCAGCGAATTTATGTAGGGAAGTCGTACAAGTGGGCCGCCTGAACTGCAATACATGTAATTATATTTACATAAACATGGAATGTAAACAGTTTCTATCATATTCGGCTTCATAATATCCCCCCCGCCCGCAAAAATTGGGTCAAAAGCTGCCATTGATTGGAAAGTCTCCCCCTCCACCGTTTTCAGAGAAGTTTTAATTTTATTTAAATATGGAAAAGGGTACAATATCTGACATAACTAAAATTTACATGCAGGGGTATATAACCATAGGCGTAGCTACCATGTAGGTAGGCAAGGCAATTGCCTCCGGGCCCGGCGTCTTTGGCTGTCTTCTGTTTTTGCAATTTTCATTAATTAAGTAGGGGTCTGAACATGTTCTTTGCTTCCGGGCCCGAAAATGGATAGTTACACTAGTGCATAAGACGTTCCTAGGTAAGCGAATGGTTTAAGTCTGGGAAAAACCGGTCTAGTTAATAACACAGATAGCATCAATACTAAAAGACCATTCCAAATTTCGTAACGCAAGGCATGTTTGGCAATAGTTTTATCATTAAACAAATTACGAACAACTATTTTGTTGGTAACGAAGGGGGTTCAAAACTTAATTACTTGGTGTTACGGATGGGTAAGAGGTGTTAAAAAAAAACAACAATAAAAAAAAAACATTTATTTCCATTACGTAATTTTCAACTAAATCCGAATGAAACCATATGGATTAAAACTAAGTTGCAACTATAGCTCGAAAATGGCCACATCCATTAAAGCCTAATCTCTGCAAAAAATGGAAAAATAAACTGTAAAAATAAAACCAATTCATAATGTCTGTTTTTGTCTTTGTAGGCGATAACTCATATCGTAATTAGTGCTTGCTTACCTAAGATGAGTTGGCACATATACCCCATAATAATGAACTGACATACCAGACTGAAAGTTACTAATACACATCTTGAGTGAGAGGAGAAAAAACAAAACAAAACAAAACAAAACCTACATAACCATATACTATTGTATTCTGTGCCACGTAGCTTTTAAGAGAGTTAGACCTTGTTCTCCTTTATCGATAACTTATCATATAATATGAAAACAACATCGGAGTGCTAAAACCTCCTTCAAGTGTGCTCAAACATTTTAAAGCCAAATAATTGAATTCACTTGTACAAAGTCACGTAAAAAAGCATAAAGAAAATAGTTCCCGAATACGGTTAAATCAATTCTGAAGTAAAAAAATATATATAATAAATAAATAAAAAAACAATAAACAAAAGTAATACAATCATAAAATTAAACTCAATTAATATAATTAATAAATAAAATAAATCATTAGAATCACTCAGAGAATTCAGTCCAAACCAGCAAATAAAATATAGCATTTTGTACAAGTGAAGCCCATGAAATTTCAGAAGTCACGGGAAAAAAATAATAATAAAATTTATTGCTTTCGCCAGTGGTTCTACTAATTATGGGCAGAATTAAATAACCAATAATCGAAAAAAATCGATTATACGCAAATTAGTCAATTATGAAAGGTACAGTAATAGAAAAACAATATATATTATGGCATTTTCTTAATCGATTATAAACAAATTCGTTGATTACGAAATCGAAATGAGAAAAAAAAATAAGCACTGTGGAGGAATTCGATATTATCTAAAGTAACGAACAGTGCTGTTCCCACTCGGCCAATAGTTCCAATTCCTCCCCGCTCTATATATACAGTACACACACCACACACACACACACATATATATATATATATATATATATATTTTTTTTAATGAAAATCTCAAACACAAGAGGTATTACAATCTATAGTACTTTAGTACTATGCATGGGCTGAAGGTTGAGAAGTTAAAAGAAGATACTTGTTGACATTAGACTTGAATTTCTAATTTTCAAGAAATACGTATGAAGGAAGGTTTGTTCGAAAAAGAAAAAGTTGGATTTACTATTATTATTAGCTATATGGTGCAAGAAAGCCTGAGGCTTATGCCACACCAGCCATAAAAAAAAAAAAAAAATTCCCGAGTGATTCTGAGTGTGTCAAGCCCATACTCACCAGATGTGAGCCCCTTATATAAATGAGGAAGAAGAAAAGCTGGTTCTGTGAATTTGAAGTTGAACATTAAATGGATGCTGACTGGTTGCGGCCCGTGTTCGGGCTTCTTTCGAAGAGAGAGAGGAATTATAAAAACCAATTAAAGAAAAACAGTGCCCATGGAGGTATAGTATCTATTGAAAAGGAATGTAGTAGAAACAGAACACCTATGAGACAAAGAGCGGAGAGACTCTGTTATAGATGAATCATTAATTAACCAAACTGCCCTATTTTGAATGAAATCTAGAAGTCTGAGAGGTTTGGGGGGGGGGGGGGGAGACCACCCCAGATGTGGGAACAATATTTCGTGATAGGGTGCATTTGTACAGAGTAAACAGCTGTTTGGAAGAAAAGTAACGCTGACAGCGAAAAAGAAAATCTGGATTTTTTTTTTTTTTTTTTTATGCAGAGGACTGTTTACCAATACAATATGCTTTCAAACCGAGGATTTTTTTTTTTTTTTGTGTGTGTGCATCTGTGAATTACTGTTTGAACTGCCTTTGGGCATTTAACTGATTATGACTGTTTGGAGAAAGGTACTCTTGCGGACTTTGATTCTTTAGAAACATTGAGTAAAAGTATGTTTATAACAAAGGCCTTGTTGTCTGGTTTGGCTGTCAGAAGCATTTCCAAAGTTTCACCAAATAGATCTGAAGAGCATTTTTTTTTTTTTTTGCACATGCCTGAACATGCCCTCAAACTCAGCATTGCTATGAGGAATTTTTAAAACGCAATGACTCAGAACAATTTGTTATACTTCAAGGAAACTTGAAACTTGAAATATAACAAATTATTCCAGAATGTGAGATCTCCAACCAAGAACAACCATAATCAATTCATTCTTATTTCATAGCAACATCTGGAGTAGGTTCTTGCACTGAAGTTTATAGAAATGATATGAGGGGCATTTCAAAAATTCATGGCCTGAGTACAGAGGATTTATGTGACGAGTCTGGTAATACATTACTTTTCAACAAATTAATAGTTAACAGAGCAGCAATGGCTCAATACTTTCTACGTTATAAGTAAATTAGTTTATAAATGGAAGATTTACTTCTATGATGTCTTGTAGAACACTTCAGTGCTGATACTTTGTTTTAATATTAGTTTTTAAAGTATTAAGAGTATGGATTCACTATGTATTTATTTAGTCTCAAATCATTTAAATTGTTTTTAAAATATGGGCGTATTGTATTCTCTCGCTCAAAGATTGGGGCAGTGAGTCGATGTATTTTGGGGTAGAGCTTGGGGTCCGCGGGTCTCCGATTACGGGGTGCATTGGATCGCTGATCTTGTTTACAAGGGAGCGGAATACATGTAATCTATTTGTATAATTATTCAACTACGGAGAGTATCAGCAGTGAAGTGTTCTACAAGACATCATAGAGGTAAATCTTCCATTTCTAAACTAAGTTACTTTTCAACATAGTCCCCTTTGAAGTCAATACACATTTGTAACCGTGCTGCAATGCATTGATTCCAGCTGAAAAGAAAGTTTTCTCTTGAGCTTCCAGGAATGTATCCACTGGAGCAGACATCACTCAGTGCGGAAATATATGACAACCAGGTGTGTGTGTGTGTGTGTGTGTGTGTGTGTGTGTGTATATATATATTTTTTTTTTTTTTTTCAAATTATAAATAGGTAAAAGTCCAATTGTGCTAGATCTGATGAATGCATGGGAGGATAAAAGATTTCAAAGCTGACCTTATGCAATGCAGCTACGGCAATGGCAGACTTGTGACCTGGCACGTTGTTCTTAGTGGAACAAGAGTCCTTTGTTGAGCTTCCCTCAGCATTTGTCTTTTGATGTTTTCACACAAAAGCCTCATAAGACCTGAGTAATATACCACTGTGATTGTCTGGCCTTTCTCAAAGTAATCCACTTGCAACACTCCATCAGCATAGCAAAAAAATAATACCATCACCTTGCCAGCAGAAAGAATCGACTTGGCTTTCACTGGAGAGAGAGAACATGAGCTGTGTTTCCACTGTTTGGACTGTTCCTTCGTTGCTAGCTGAAAGTGATGGACCCGTATCACAAACCATGCAAGGAAATTTTCTGGATCTGCTTGAAAACGATGCAAATGTTTACTTGACTTCACAACTCCTGTGAGTTTTTGATTTTCTGTCAAGAACGCTGGGACTCATTGTACTCACTTCTTTACCATAGTGAGAACCTCTGTTATGTACCGAACTGCCACTTGTTGATCACTCATCACGAGATTGTGCACACTGTCAACAACTTCTGGAGTGATGATCGTTGCAGTTCTTCCACTGCATAGGAATCTTCCAGGCTCTCCTAGTTCATTCAATTAAAATTCTACTTCCCACTTCTGAACTATGGAATAGGAAGGGGCAACCACCCCAAACATTGTAATCATATCCTCGCAAAGCACCTTTGACATTAGTCCCCTTTCTCCCAAATATTGGATGACTGCACAATGACTGGTTTTGTCCATCTTTCCTCATTCACACAACTTTAGGGACTTCAAGGCCTGTAATCAAAAAAAAAAAGACATTAATGAAATTGCATGACACTAGGTTACTATTTGAAGTGCTATACATTGAGTACAGAAATTTTTAAAACTGTACAACTAACGTTTAATACTCAGGACAAACTTTTCAAATGCCCCTCGTACTGCAAACTATCTAATTGCTTCTATTTTTTCTTTTAGTTTATGCTCGGAATGATTGAAAATATGAAACTATTTCATTGCTAAGAAAAGCAGTTTATTTGAAGCACAGAGTAGTAGTAAGATACAGAGTGGACTCTCATAGGCGATAATGTTAATTCCTTTTATGTGTTAAAACACACTGAAAGTGGGCCACCAGTTTTGAACCCTAAAAACAATCCGGAACATTGTGAAGAATTCTTGGAGAATTTTCTATTAGTATTAGTATGAAATATTCACAATTAATTATCGTTCCAATATATTAAAAAAAATAATAAAGAACACTATAAAAGACGGAAAAATAACGAAATATAAACATAAGTAGAAATATCGACAAGCTTAAATTAACGTTGATGATAGCCGTGTAATGGGCTAAACAAAACGGTTTTCTCCTTACTCAATTCAAACCCACCGTTTTTACCCTCTACCTTTTTCTTTCCCCCACACCCTTTTTTTCTTCCTTCTTATACTTTAAATTAAATTTTATAATTTAATTTAATTTTAATAATTTAATACTTTAAATTTCTCAAGTACGAATATGGTAATTTACTTCTTTTCACATTTTTAATTATTTTCCTTTGTTATTTTTGTCATGGCATTATATGAAATGAACACTGCATCATTTAGCTGCTAACCATAGCCAATAATATTTTTTTTTTGTTTTTTTGTATACTACACAAAAATACAAAGAATCTGGAATCAATGAAGAATTTGAAAGACAAAGCATTCTTTCATTTAGATAACTATTTATTTGAGTTAGCATTACAACAACAACAAAAAAAAAAAGACAAACGCTATAATTCAAATTCCTTCAATTTATGAAGTTTCTCATTATATATGAAAGATATTTTAATTACATGTAATCTCTTCTGTAAATTGAAATAGTAATATCATTGCATGAACATTATAAAAAAAGCATGTTGATTTAAGTCTAACTTAAAAACAAGACTAAAGACTTATATGCTCAGTACAAGCAACAAAAATAAATAAATAAATTAATAATAACAACTAGGGGGCTCTGCCCCTGCTCGCCAACCCCCTCACACACTTTTCTATGTAATATAATTAAATAATTATGTAGAGGTGTGACTGAATAAGTCAAATCTTTTCTACGTAAAAGGCACACCTGTCGAAATGCACTGATCGGTATCTAATCAGGAAATGACCTATGTAATTATTTACCTGTGCATTCTCAAGGTCGAATGAATATCACTAGTAATTATTTAACTGCGTTTACATAGATCACTTTGGAAAAGGCCTGGTAAAAATTCAGATCTTGGGTACCACTCTATACTGTGGCTAAAAGTCAGGATGAAGGCAGGTGCCACTCACTGTTTAGCTCCATCCCCTTTCCTCCCAGATTGACATGCCTAGGGTGCTTATCCCCCCCACTTCCCGCTGTTTTAAAATCGGGAACTCGTTTTCCGATTTTAAAGCAGTGGGTGGGAGAGATAAACACCCTACCTAAGCTAAGCATCCCTCCTCGATGACACAAAATAATCAGAAACAAAACGTGTTCACAATAATCACCCAATCACAGAACTTGACCGTTCTATAACTATGCCCACTGCACAGAGATGAGTGGTACCCAAATAATAGATTTTTGCCAAAGGCCTTTTGTTTCGGGTTCCATAATAATGCATGAGGAATAGTTTCATCTGAAAGAGCAGGACTAAAATATTTAATTAAATTTACAAAACTATACAAATATTTTAAATGTTTACAAAATATTAAACTATTTACAAATATACAATATTCATTAATATACAAAAAACGTTATAATGGAACATAAAATGTTAGACAGTGAAGCATGTGCATGAGGTTGGTCAACGTTATGGAGGCAGTTGTCAATAATTAATTGCATTTTTAGTGACGTAATAGCCTTGCCTCTTCTCCTATTGGCTCGAATAAATATCACTAGGAGGAAAACTTTTTTAATGTATAGAGAGATAACAAAGCACTGTGTCACAGTCTTTAATATAATCCTTAATTTCATAAACTGTAAAGATTCTATGACATGCTGTTACTGAGAGGCAAGTTTTGTTTCCTTTGCAAATACAAATATCAATATCTTTCTTACAACTCCAGCGCCGACTGGGCTAGCCGGGTGGGTAAAGTGCCTGCCTGGCAACCCAAAGGTCGCGGGTTCGATTCCTGCTTCGGGCTTGGATGAAAGTACTGCAAAAACCTTGGGAGGTGCATTATGGCCACAGAAGCCTATGCGCCAACAACTACCAAAAAAAAAAAACAACTCCAGCATCAAAATTCAGATAATTCTGATACTGGAGTTGTATGAAAGATACTGATATAGACTCTGAAATGTGCTTAAGACTTTCTTGTGGACAGTTCATTAGACTAAAACAAGTGGGAGCTGTCATCTTCAAGAAATATCAGAACCTTTTTTTTCAAACTATGATGCCAATTCTGAACTTTTTTTTTTTTATATATATAAAAAAGAAACAGGTATTTTTCATATTTATGATAATCTTCAGAAGGTCTCTGGCTTTCAGACATTCTGAAGATTACTTTGGAATGTCTCTGAAAGCCAGAAGAAGACGCTTTAAAGACACTGCAGTGATTTAAGAGTTTGACAAACAATAGAATTCCATCCAAATTATGGAGTTGTATCTTATTTGTGGATTCGTCATGTTTTACGTAGTTCAGAATGGTCAGTTAATCAGTTCTTTATCAGTTAATATTGCTTTGATACAACTGATCTCTAATAAAAAAAATCATAATTTTCCCCCTGTAGCTTTCACAGCACATGTTTAACATTTCCCAGTTCCACGTGTTTAACATATTTAAATTTTTTTTTTGAAGGGATTTTGATGCTTGACTAGACTGTAAGCCAAATTCATGTTTTTCACTTTTTGTTTTAACATAATTTTCAAGAAAAACTGAATAAGTACTTTTTGCATATCACCTTGTGCTTGTGGTTCCCAATCCACTCAAAGTCAATAAAATGTTTTATCATAAAGTTTTTCGCAAAATTTTCCTTACAAAATATCAAATCAACTTCAGAAAAGAAGATATTAGATACACATATCATTGCATTCAACAATTCAATGTTCATTTCAATCTGTACTCACTCACATTAAAATCTTTAAAATATGACAATAATTTGTCAATATCAAGATCTTTTGGGCCGAATAATAAATCTTTACATGTTTCACAATTGTTGCTCTTAATATTTATGGCTAGGTAACCTGAGACATATGCCAGTACATTTTCATCATAAATATCCATATCCTCACTGTAGCTGGTAGATTCTGACTCTTTCACTTTGTCAGTGAGACTTACTGGATCACTAGCATCCTCTGAACAAATTCAAGCAATGTATCAGTATGGTTTAAGAGGTCAAGAAGAACAGCAATTAAAAAAAAAAATAATAATAATTTGTGCACATTATTACAAATGGCACATTTATAGGACTGCACATTTTTGAAGGGAAGAGTAAACTCCCCAACTCAACCATGTCTTTACATCTATAAATTTAAAATTATTCGATAAACTATTACATTGATATTTCATATTAATTAATGTAATAAGTTTGGAATTAGTTATTAATTAACTATTGTGTAGTTTTTTTTTTTTAACATTTCATTAAATATTTCCTGGTTCTATCAATTATGATAAATTACCTTAAATATTATTCGGAATTCGGTACAATCGCACTCCAGATTTATTACATAAGAAACACTTCTTGTTCATGGTGTCAGCAGACAAATACACAAATAATTATAATAATAGTAACCAAAAATGCAATGAAAAATGAACTTGCTACACTCAACAAATACTAATCTTTTCAAATACAGTAACAACTTTATTAGCAATGGGCATGTGCACTAGTACTCTGAGTTTTGATGGCCACGTTAGTTTACGAGTCTGGTACTGGTGGTACTGGGAATAATTGAACAAGTGTTCATTCTGTATCTTACTACTCTGTGATTTGAAGGATATGTCAGGTCGCAGAATTTTGTGTTTGTGGAAACAGCTAAGTTTTTTGGAAATTTTTAATGCCTTTTTGATTAATTAACATATTAAATTGTGTTTCACAAATAGTTTAAATAGTCTCAGTCACGTTCGTTAATTTATTTTTAAATTTAGCTAATGATTTTGTAAGTTACGACTTACTATTCATACTTCTATTGTATCGGTGTTTGGTATGAATATCGTAGCATGCAACGGGTAGTGCAGAGGAACATTAGGGTTTAAATTGTGATAAATAAGTAGCTCGAAGGTGCTAATCACTTGTTGGGCATATATTTTTTTGTATTTAGCTAAGGAATTTTTCCTTTTTAGCAAGGACATAACTAATTTAACATTGCAATCGTTATGGTACAGCATAAGGTATATCTTGAACTTGATAGCGAAATGTAAAACTAGATAAGATAATAAGTATCACTGCATTTAGGAATCTATTAGCTTAATGCAGTATTCATTAATTTTATTAATTTCCATTGTTAATCAATTAAACTGTATTTAAACAGAAATCATGCCCCAGACTAGAGCAGCAAAGCAATGGGCACAAAATAGCAGGAGTGCTGTGGCTCAGGGGAAAACCGAAGGGGTAGATTCTCCAATGCTTCACAGCCTAAAAAAATGTGTAACTTGTGAAATGTTTGCAGACCATTCTGGAATAGAACATTATCCAGGCAAGGAGGATGTCTTCATGTGTGCTAGGTGCAGAGAGTATGAAGAAATTAGGCATTAACTAAGCATTCTGATGAGCATTTATGAGAGTTTGAAGAGTACAGTAGATACCCTTGAGGGAATTAAAATGGGGGAGCCATCAAGTTCTCATCTGCCCAATCCAACACCAGAGCTTCCACTTGCAAATCAGCAATACAATCTCGAAGGCAGAATGCTCTGGTGCCACAGGAGTTAGTTATTGTCTGTGACTCTATTATCAAGGAAATGGGAAATAGGATATGCCTGCTAAGGGCATTTCCCATTTCCAGGGTATGCCTGCTAAGGGCAAAAGTAGATGACACTGTAGAGTAGATACTGTATCATCTTTTAGCAGCACAAAAGGTGATGCTGTTTACGTTGGCACTAATGATATTAAGAGTAAAAGATCTGAGGACTTACTTAACAAATAACAGGTAATGTTGGCAAAAAGATGCAATTATGAATGAATTTGAAACTGTCTGCAATTCTGCCTAGACATAAACAGAGGAAGTATATCTTTGGAGTCTTGCCAATCAATTTGGCCCTGGAGAGAATGCACAAGGCTCATGGGGTAGAATTTTTCTCAGCACAGTTTGTGCTTGTTAACAGGAAAGACTGTTTTTACAAGGATGGGATACACTTGAATAGAATGGATGCAAAAATATTTGCTGCTGTTATTGAGGCATTGATAGGTGGGTCAGAAAACTGCTAGGTTTGAAGTATACACAGACTAGTAGTTTAACCAAAGCTGCAGGCAGCAGTGAAAGTGATTCTTGCATTTCTACTATTGGTACAAGAAGCAGCAGGGTTGACCTGAGCTACAGGCGAGCCGCCCAGGGTGCTGACTCTTTGCGGGCGCATGATATTAGGAGTGCTGAAGGTTTGAGAGGGCACATATGCTTCGTGTAAAGGGGAAACCGAAAGATTTGGGGAAAGATGTGGAGGCCCTTTCTCTGTTTCAATGATGTTAAAATTAAAGAACATTTTCTTGCTTACCAACCAATCACTGATTCATCTGGAAATGGAATTTATGGATCTATAGCACAAATTTTGGAAGCTTTCCAATTAGATTTAACTAATTGCAGAGGTCAGAGGTACAATACTGGTGCCAACATGAAAAGAAAAAATAAAGGAGTACAAGCAGGAATTTTAAGTAGCTATCTGTGAGCATTTTTCATGCCATGTAGATGCCACTCTCTAAATTTAATAATTGGGGACAGCATCTCATATTCAGTATTTTCAAAAAGGTTTTTTTGTGGTTATTCAAAGAATTTGTGTTGTTTTCAGCTTCAGTTGTTAGGTGGCAATGTAAAATTGACTGCATTAAGGTTATAAAAAATGAAGTTTTAGGGGAGAGAGAGAGATACCTTAATCGAGTTAGCAGAATTGCCTTCTGTTGAACCAGCAGTTGTTTCTGAAGCAGAATCTCTAGTGGAAAAGGTCGAAGAATTTAATTTTTTAGTAACACTTCGTATTTGGAATGAAATTTTATTTAAAGTTAATTTGATAAGCAAATCAATGCAGAGCTCAGAATTGGAGCTGAGCACTACAGTTATGCTATTAGAAAACTGTACAGAATTTTTAAAGGAATATCGGGACTCAGGTTATACGACAGCATTGAAATCAGCAAAAGAATTGGCAATAAAACTAGGAGTGGTCCCTGAGTTTAAGATATACAGATTGATGGGGGAAACGATTTTCCTATTGGCGAATCCCGGAAGGAAATTTCTACAAATGAAAAATATTTTCAAAATCATGTTTTTAATGTGATTGTAGATCACGCAATCATGTCACTATCAGAACGATTCATGCAAATAAAAGGAATATAATGATACATGGGGATTTCTGTACATTAAAAAAAAATGTAAACCATGATGATCTATTGAAAAGGTGTAACGCACTTGAAATTAAATTAAGTGATAAAAGTGAGTGTGATGTAAATGGTGAAGCTTTGTGTCAAACAGATGCTGATAAGGCTTTTGCCTGATAAGGTAGCTGATAAAGTATTTTGAAATTTATAAATAACAATAAATTACAAGATATGTTGCCAAATTTATGGGTAGAAGTGAGAGTTATGCTGACAATTCCACTAACTGTCACAAGTCGGGAAAGGAGTTTTAGCAAATTAAAGCTAATCAAAACATATTTGCGATCATCAATGTCGCAGGCAAGATTAAATTCATTAACAATACTATCAATTGAAAATGATATGGCCGCAAATTTGGATTTTATCGATGTCAATAATAAATTTTCTGATATAAAATCAAGAAAAGGAATTTCATTTGGCACTGGATAAAAATATGACATTTGGTGTTAATAACAAAAAATTATTCTTAAATTTTTGTTTTGTTTAAATAGCTTTGACGTAACTTGTTGTAATGTAATGTAAAATCTATATTCATATATATTTTAAATTTATTTAAATATTTATACTTGACAATACTATTAAGTATTGTCAAGTGTCAGTCTGTCTCCAAATCCTTCCACTTCCAGATGGGATACCAAGTTGAAATTTGGTATAAATATAGGTGATTGGCTACAATCCTAAGTGCATCCCATTTCTTTCATATGAGTGGCTGAAATTTAATTATAGAAACTATTATTATTATGATATAAATTAAAGGCAAGTGTAACTGCAACCCGCTGCTAGTATTTTGATAAATGTCCTTATAAAAAACTGACTATTAAAATTTTTATTGTTAATATTTTAATTATGACAATTAAAACATTATAAATATTCTGGTTGTCTTTTTTTGTATTTACATTTGTCTTTTTAACTTTTTTCTAGCAAAAATAAAAATATTAACTGAAAAAACACACCAATTTTTTCCATCTGGAAGGGGCACAGGAATGCCTCCCCGCCCAGGGCCCTGTGCAGCAGCCTGGAAAGCAAGGTGTCTGAAATTTCAGGCCCTACTGTAGGTCATTATGGAACAAATGAATACATGGGCTGTGTTAGGGTAACTAAGAGTAAGTAAGAATGTATACTTGCATGTACACTAATGCTAGGAGCAATGTAAATAAATTTCATGAATTTGAAGTACTGATCAAGTCATCGAATGTAGACATTGTAGGAATAGCAGTGATGTGGTGTCGCTCACACTGAATTTGAATATGGGGAGTAGAATGTATACAGGAAGAAGACAGGACAGGAGAGGTGGAATAGTTATGCTCTTAGTCAAGAAGAATATTAAATCTAAGGCAATGCATCCAGTTGACTTGCATGATGAGTGCAATATTGAGTCAGTCTGGTGTGATATAAGCATTGAGAAAATAAAATTGGGATTAGTAGTGTCTTATAGCCTAATAACTATGATCGGTATACCAAACAGCTATACAGGAAAATAGAGTGGGCCAGCAAAGAAGAATTTATCATAATGGGGGATTTTAACTTTCCAGATGTTGAATGGAATTTGTGGGTTGGTCACTCAAGACAAATCTACAAAATTCTACATTTCTACAGCATGTTGGAGAGGCAACAAGAGGAAGCAATACTTGATCTGCTTATCAGCAGTCATTCTTCATGAATTAAGAATCTGCGGGTAAAAGACCCACCGAGTGGCAGCAATTATAGTGTACTAATATGGAATATAATTAAAGACAACTACTGTCAAGATAAAGGGGAAAGGCTTTTGCTTTCATAAGAATGACTAGAGAAGTATCAGACAGTTTTTAAATTGTGTGCAATGGGGCCAACTGATGATGTTACTAACAGCATATTCTAAATAAGTATTCAAGCAAGTAATCAAAGAAGCTACTAGACTTTTCATGTCAACAAAGAAATACTGTTCGAGACTTAGACCTAAATGGATGTCAGATTGAGATAACGTGGCAGAGAAGAAAAGCGCATGGGATGCATATATATATATATATATATATATATATATATATATATATTTTTTTTTTTTTATGAAAATCCCAAACACAAGAGGTATTAGAACTTATAGTAGTACCATGCATGTGTTAAATTCTCTCAGGGAAATTCAGAATTTTTTTTTTTGGCTGGTGCAGCATAAGCCTTGGGCTTCCTTGCACCACATGGTTAATAATAATAATCAGGTGATATAGAATATATAAATTATCAGGTGATACAAAGGCCTATGCTAGATATAAATTAGTCTGTAATCAAGTAACAAAGGAGGTTAGACAAGTTAAGGCAGATTATGAGAAGTCTCTAACAAAGAATGCAAGGAAAAACAGCAAAGACTTCTATGATTATATTAACAATAGAAGGAAGGGAGTAAATCACACTGGGCCACTTGACGTCTATGGATTAATTGCTGATAACCTGGCTCAGGTTGCAAAGTAATTGAATAGGTACTTTGCATCTATATTCACATGAGGAATTCTTCATAGTAGGGGATGCCAGAAGTTTATCAAACTCTAAGGAGGAGCTAAATGACTTTGTAAAAACTGAAAGGAAAGCAGGGAAGAAATTGTTGAGGATAGATATAAAAAAGGCACCTGGGGCTGATGAAATCTATCCAATTGTATTAAGGGAGGCAGCAAAGGAGGTAAGCAACCCCTTAATGAATCTGAAACATGAGTAATTACAGACCTGTTAGCTTCAAGTCTGTTCCAGGGAAAATAATGGAATCAATGGTTAAAGAAGTAATGTAGGGCCATTTGGACAGGCATGCAATTACAAGTAACCCTCGTATACATAGTTAGTTCCTATAAAATCTCTTGTTGTCCAAAACAGTGTTATATGGGACTAAGAACCAGTACAAAAATTGGGGTTACGTTCCAAAAACTAACAAAAATACACCATTTTTTATAACTATCGGAAACTTAATTTTTATTAAAAATAGTAATAACTGTAATTACAAAGATCTTTCAAGCAAAATCAGTAATTTGGGTTTGTTTGCTTTTGCTTGAAAGATCTTTAAGTTTTAACTAAATTTTTAAGTTTAAGCTTTTTTATTTGCTTTCCAATATACTGGCAACATGTTTTTATTTACACCTTTCACTGCATGAGGATTAGAGAATCTATAAAGTAGCATAGGTTTTATCATGTAATCTCCTGATGGGTTACTGCACATAAGTAACATTTATATGATCTTTTGGTGCCTTAAAACCTGGTGCAGTTTTCTCTTTTTTTGAAATAAATGTTCTGTTGGGCATTTTTGTCCACCAAAGACCTGTCTTGTCGGCATTGAAAACTTGATGTGGTGTGTATCCATGCTCTTCAAATATTTTTTGAAATTCTTGTGCATACTTCTTGGCATTACATTATCAGCCAATGCACTTATCCCCTTGAATTCTTATGTTATGTAATGAGAAGCGGTTTTAAAATCACTCAAACCAACCTTTACTGGCAACAAACTCCAGGTTAACAGAAGATTCTCCATTTTCTTTTATATGGTTATAAATTTTTAGTGCCTTTTGTTTAATTACATTGCCATCTAATGGGATCCAATTTTTACTGCTATCGTCAATCCAAATGCTGAGTGCTTTTCCATTTTCTCAATGACTGCCACTCAGGGATGAGCAGTCAGTCATATTTTCTGAAATTAAAGATCCTGCAGCAACAGCAGTCCTAATTTTCTGTTCATTTTTCTTTATGGTCAAGATTATTGCTTCATTTAAATTTAAACTTTTTGCAACACATGATACCTTTTCCAAGATGATCCAAAATTTGTATCTTTGATTCTAGAGAAATAAAGTTTCATTTGAGCAGTGTTTTTACTTTCCTTAGGCATAATGGTGTGAGATAGTTGGAAGCAAAGTGAACAACGAGAGTGGGAGTAATCTACAAGCCAGGTGATTGTGAAGATGAGAGCCTCTACATGCAAATGGAATGGGCAAGTAAGCATCAATGTCTTATTATGGGTGATTTTAATTTACCCACAGAAGGAAACTCGACATGGGGAACAAAATTTTTAAATCAACTATATGATTGCTATTTGTATCAACATGTCAGAAAAAGTACTAGGGGTAAAGAATATTCCAGACCTCATCACCCATGAACCAGATGACATAATAGGGCTGATAGTACAAGAACCAGTAGCAGGAAGTGATCATGGAGTTCTAGAGTGGACAATGAAGAGAGAGGTAGCAGTAGTTAAACGCAAAGGAATGGGTTATAATTTCAGAAAAGGAAATTAAGATGCCTAAACACATTAGCGACAATGCTGGAAACAGTATGCTTAGTGTGTGGGCAAAAAATTTTTTGATAGTTTTTTTTTTTTTTTATGAATTATAAATGTTTATAAACTATACTTTTGGTTATTTTTTCACCTTTGATCCAATTTTTTGAGTGTACCACTGGTGGCACATGATGGCTCCAATGATTTTTTTTATTTTTTTTTTATGTACCACTGGTGGCCTCTGAATAAAACTCCACAATATGTGACATATGTTCCTTTTTTTAGATATCTAATTGAAAAGAAGCCAAAATGAGTTCAGTTCAAGGACAAGAAAATTATTTCGTTACTTCAAAGAGATTCCTCTGATCAGAATGCCTCATCGCATTCAGGTGCAAGATATATTGAAACCTCCAGCTGTTATATCTAACAACAAAGCTGAAAAGGGGGGGTTCATGTCTTGGACCAAATGTCATCTTATTATACAGCCCTTAGAAAAAATATCAAATGGTACAAAAAAGTTTTGGTTTGAAATAGCTCTTGGCACATGCATCGTGAATACTTCAGTAATATATAATAACTTAAGTGACAACAGCAAGAAATTGGATATACTACAGCTTCGACAAAAAATAAGACTGTTGGACACTGAAAATGAAAATACAAAGTCTGACAATGATGTTGAAATCGAAGAAAACTGACCACCAGCAAGGAAGAGGCCAAGAAGTAGTAGTACCATACTCATTTGTACATTTAATGGAGATTTTCCAGGAAAGCCGACTATGTGCCTAGAGTGTTTCAATGAAAAACATAAGTAATAACTATTAGTTTTGAGCTACTTACTAAGGTTTTTATTTTAATGATTAGTTTTGATCTCGTTATTTAGAATACAACTGTGTTTGTTTCAAAAATAAAATATATTTTTTCATAATTATAGTTTTAATTTATGACATTCATATTTATAGACAAGTGCATCAGCTGTGGTACACCGAACAACTTGCACCTATGCTATAGCCGTATGCCCAATATAGAGGGTCTTGCTATTAATTAGAAGATTTTTAGCTATATAGAAAGTGGATTGACAAATGTTCCACCAGTCGTCAACAACGGCCAGAGTCAATGTGTAATGTGCCACATCATCGCCAACATGTTAAAGTGCTACATGGACTTGATTAACTGAGTAGATATCGCACAGAGCGAATACAAATGAATTATGGTATACCATTAAAACATTAATCACAGAAGGTTATCTACCATTAAAAAAATACTCCAGAAGGAAAATTCCAAGTTGGATGAATACTGAAATTGCCATATTACTTGAGCAGAAAAGATGGCATAGAAAAGTTATAGAGCAATAAAAAGTACTGAAGCCTATAACATCTATAAAGTGATCTGTAATAGTGCCACAGAACAGGTTAGGCTGGCAAACCCTAGGGGCTTGCATTTGGTGAGTATGGGCTTGGCACACCCAGGGTCCTGAGCTGGATATCATTATTCTTCTCTTTCTTGGTGATTCCCTTCTATTTCTGACTCTGACTCTCTCTCTCTCTCTCTCTCTCTCTCTCACACACACACACATGGGGGGGGTGGGTAATTCAGAAATTTTTTTTTTTGGCTGGTGCAACAAAAGCCTCAGGCTTCCCTGCACCATACGGCTAATAATAAAAAGGCAGATTATGAGAAATCGACGGCAAAGAGAGGGGATGAGGAATTCATCACATATATAAATGCACGAGAGAACAAAACAAATCGGATCCTTATGTAATGGACGTGGGATAGTATTAGATACCCCAGCTGAAGTTGCAGATGAACTCAACAGTTACTTTGCATTTCTATTCATAGAAGAAAAACCCTTTATATCAAACAGAAATTATGGGAGTGAAGTCAAAAAATATCTAATTAATGATATTGAAATTTAACATGATTATTTAAAAGAAAAAACTTTCAAGACTACAGGCCAGTAAAGCTCCTGGGGTTGATGGCATATACCCTACAATCTTAAGGAAGGCAACCAGTGATTTCATTGAACCATTGAGGCTAATTATGAGAGCATCACTGGACTCGGGAGTGATTCCATTGGGTTGGAAAAGTGCCAATGTATCTCCAGTACATAAGGGCAGTTCTAAGAGTGAAGTAGGGAAATTACTGGCCGGTCAGTCTAACTGCAGTAGTAGGGAAAATCATAGAGGCAATGATCAAGGGTGGAATTCAGGATCATTTTGAAAGAAATGGAATTCTGAAGGATACTCAGCATGATTTTGAAAAGGAAAAATCATGTTTAACTAATTGGGATAGCTATTTTGACAGGGTCACTCAAGAGCTGGATTTAGGGAATAATTTCAACATTTGTTTATTTGGATTTCAGCAAAGCCTTTGATTCGGTCCAACACGAGTGGTTATTTTATAAGCTGGAACAGGTTGGAATCACAGGGAAAATCCTTAGATGGATAGCAGGATGGCTTCAGGGCAGGAGGCAGAGGGCTGTGATAAATGGTTATTCCTCAGATAGGGTTCATGTTAGAAGTAGGGTTCCCCAAGGATCAGTATTGAGATCACTAGTTTTTGATTTTCATAAATGACATCAATGAAAAGATAGAGGGTGTGATGTCTAAATTTGCAGATGATGTAAAGATTGTTAGAGTAGTTAATGAGCACTACCAAGCAGAGCTTCTTCAGAGTGACCTAGATAGATTTCAGGGATGGTCAGAAAAGTGGCAGCTATGCTTTAATCCAGCAAAGTGTAAGGTACTGTAAGGTATTACACCTGGGGAACAGTAACCCCAAAATTACTTATATGCTTAGTGGAGTTGAACTAAAGCTCATAGTGGAGGAAAGGGACTTGGGTGTTATGATACAGTCAGACATGAAGTTCTCTGAGCATTGTAGACAGGTTGCAAGGAAGGCCTATGGTGTCCCATCGAGGATTTATCAAACATTTGCTAGTAGAGGTAAGCACATGATAATCCCATTATATAAGACTATTGCTAGACCATATATGGAATACTGTGTTCAAGTATGGAGACTACACCTAAAGAAAGACATTGAGCTCCTTGAGTTTAAGGCTCTGAGAGGCAAAATTAAAACGAACGAGGATGAAATTTTCACAGTTATAAATGATTCTAGAACTAGGGGCCATAAATTCAAGTTACAGGGGAAATGTTTAGACTGGATTGCAGAAGGTTTTATTTTAGCCAGTGAGTTCATAAATTACTGGAATAAGTTACCTACATGGGCGGTAGAGTCTGACAGTTTGGGGATATTCAAAGGTCAGCTGGATAATTACCTATGGGAGGGGGGAAATGAATAGGTCTATTTCCTTTTCTTTTATTAATTTTTTTTTTTTTTTTTTTTAATTTTCTTGCTATTATTTTTATTTATTTTTTTTTTTCTGGCTGGTGCAGCATAGGCTTCCATGCACCATGTGGCTAATACTAATAATTTAGAGCTGGAACTTATTTACAACAAAGAAATTATTCCAATATGGTTCTTAAGAACAAAGTTTAGTAATACATACCCGGCAAAATTTATAAATGATCAAACAAAAACCAAAAAACCTTAAAAGTAACAAAGGGCATGCTTTGAAGTAATCATTTTTTTTATGGTTTCAAACAAGCACAAGTTCAATAGCACATGGGGATTTCCTAACAAAATAAAATACAGTCAGTCCTCATATAGCACGATAGTTGTGTTCCTAGAAACCCTCGTGCAATGCAAAATTGTGCAATATAAACAACAGGCCCTATGGAAAAAATGGGGTTAGGTGCTGACTACCCAAGATTGAACACACATTTGTAACAAAAACATTACCAAACACAATAAATAATCGTAATAAAATATTGCTACTGCTTTTGCTTCTATCTTAAGCAAACTTTTTTTTGTTTGATTTTCTGTCCAAACAGATGACAGCCGTTCCATCTCACAGCAAGGGTTTGTTAAGGGAAAGTCTTGTCTGACAAATTTGATAGGATATTATGATGTGGTTACAAAGGAACTGGATGCAAAAAATAATTTTGATATCATATATTTGGATTTCAGAAAAGCTTTTGACACTGTTGCGCATGGAAGACTATTGTACAAATTGGAGCAGAATGGTATTAAGGGTAAGTTGCTACAATGGATAAAAGGATGGTTAAGTGGGAGAAGACAGAGGGTGGTAATCAATGGGTGCTGCACTTCGTGGACTAATGTTATTAGTGGTGTCCCACAGGGTTCGGTGTTGGATCCACTGTTGTTTTGTATATTTATCAATGATATTGATGAAGGTATATCAGGCTTAATGTTTAAGTTTGCAGATGATACAAAGGTTGGCAGGGTTGTTAATGACAGTAATGGCAGTGTGCTACTGCAACAGGATCTAGATAATTTGGGCAGATGGGCTAAGAAGTGGCAACTGAAGTTTAACATTGACAAATGCAAAGAACTGCATATGGGTAGAAGTAACCCCAGAGAAATGTACCAACTGTGTGGTACTACACTTAAGGTGGTAGAATGAAAAAGACCTGGGAGTAATTGTGCAGTCAGATATGAAGTTTTCTGAGCAATGCAGACAGGCTGCCAGGTCAGGTCATGGGGTTTTGTCAATGATATATAGGGATTTTGCTAGCAGGGAGAAGGAGGTGATTGTCCCTCTGTATAAGGCAATGGTCAGGCCATGCCTTGAGTACTGCGTACAGGTCTGGAGGCCTCATTTTAGGAAGGATGTAGATTTACTTGAGCGTGTACAGAGGGCAACAAGATTGGTGAGGGGAATGAAGAGATCCTCTTACCAAGAGAGGCTTAAGTTCTGCAAATTGCAGTGGCTGGAGACTAGGCACCTGTGTGGTGATCTGATTGAGGTGTATAAGGCCTTGAATGGGTTGAGCACGCTGAATTCTGATGGGATCCTTCCACTTGTTCAGATTACGAACCTAAGGGGGCATAAATTCAAATTAAGAAAAGACAGATGTAGAATAGATGTGCAGAAATTTGTCTTTAGCCAGTGGGTGGTTAATTGCTGGAACAAACTTCCATCTGTCGTTGTGGAAGTGGATAGGTTGAATAAATTTAAAGAGGAACTGGACAGGCATTTGGAGGGAATGGTGTGATTTTTTTTGGCTAATGCTGCATAAGCTCATACACTTGCTTTCTTGCATCACATGCTGCTACTACTACTACTACCTCTTCCAATTCTTTGCATCTTAATCTAATGGATTTTAATTACACTTTGAGTTGTTCCTGCTATGAAAGTTGTTTTTATTTTCTCTGCATTCTTTGTAATTCTCAGCGCTGCCTCATTTAGGCCTGTAGCACGTGCAATATTACATTGTCTTTCATTTCGCTCAAAGCGTTTCACAATTTCATATTTTTTCTCTATCGACAGAGGCAGACTGGCCATAAGCCTTACCGGGGGAACCCCGGTGGGCTGGAGGCCAGTGTGATTTTGGCCATAAATGCTAATATGAGGCCACTACAAATTTTCCCGGGTAAGAATTTGTGATCCAGTCCGCCTCTGTTTATCGATATTGCTTTTCTTTTTCTCTCTGAATCTGTAGTGTCTTCACCAGGATGCTTCCTTTTCGGATGCAGCCTTTTAAGTATTTTACCCATTTTTAGGAACTAAAGCACAATTACGAAATGAGGAGGCACGCTTGATACACATAAACAAAGCTGCGTGCGTGTAGCAACTGAATAAACAACACCGAAGGCAGAGACACACTATGAACACCTCACTAGCTCACATTTTAATAAAACACATTTCTGGGGTTACTACCATAAAACAATAAAAACAATTTCCAGTTGCGTTTCTGCTAGTGGAATCTGTTATAAACTGGTAGTAAACTCGATCTAATTGCATTTGCGATAATACCGATAGCTGGAATTGTGTGGGTTTTTACGCGATTATGGTGAAATGTGTTTCCCCTTCACTGATATAAAAAAACAAATACATTTTCAGAATCTTCTTTTCATTCCTATTGTGTTCTATTCAGTTGGGGTGATTCCATGTTCGACTGCCATTTCTTGTAAACACAAAGGCGAATCGTGCATAAGCATATTCGGTTCGTGTTATATACGATATCGTTCTCCTATTTATAAATCGAATTTGTGTAGTGTAAACACATGTTATACGAGGGCTGACTGTACAGGGATTTTCCAATAATTTTTTTGCATAACAAAGCGAGTCAACAATGGGGATTCACAATAAAGAATGGAAATGTTAAAAAAATTACATCCAACATAATAGCAGGGTTTTCACCGCACAAAACTACTGTTTTTTATACGAGGTTTGCCACAATTCTCTAACCATGTTAGAGTAAAACTGTGTTATATAAGTACCGTATTGTGCTAGGATTTCTGCAATTTATCAATCATCTTAGAGCGAAACCATGTTGTAGAAGTGCCATGTTACACAAGGGTTGCCTGTATACTGCAATCACAGCATGAATTTATCAATGGGTGATCTTGTCTAACAAATCTGATAGGTTACTATGATGCAGTGACCAAGGAACTGGATGCAAAAAATAATTATGATATTATATTCTTGGATTTCGGGAAGGTTTTTGATACTGTTGCACATAAAAAAAAATGCTGTACAAACTGGAGCAATGGGATATTAAAGACAAGTTACTATTATGGATAAAGGGATGGTTAAGTGGAAGACAGAATGGTTATCAATGGGCACCTCTTCGTGGACTGATGTATTTAGTGGAGTTGGTTGGTATAGAAATTTAGCGGCACAAGGGCAACTTAAGCCAAAAAGTGCCTAATCCAGTGTTTTGATAGATGCTGGAAATTTGCTTTATTTGATATTAGAGATGTTCATACAGTCTGGTTTTTTTGAGATAGGTGAAAAGCTCATCTAGATTAGCATTGTTTCCCAACAGGTAGATTAGTCATAAAGGTTCTTGGATTTGGGCCAGGGAGCAGAAGGTAGTATTTCTGATATGAGAGTAAAAAGAACAGTCTAAGAGGATATGGCAAACTGTCATTTGTGATAAACAATGATGCATAAAGGCGGGTCATTGCCCATGAGCAGGAACAGGTGGGTCAAGTGTGTGTGTGCGTGCTCTATGCACAATCTTGCCAGTATTACCTCTTCGTGTCTGTTTTGTCTGAAGCTGGAGTTCTATATTTGTGGTTCTTGTTTAATTTCAAATAATTTATTGTTCATCTGTGTCTTCCAAAGGTTTAACCACTGGTTTCTACAGATATGTCGGATATGTTTTACAAGGTCTATGTAGGATACTTGGTAAGATGTTGGTTCACTGCTCTTTGGGTGCTTGGCTGCCTGATCTGCTGTTTCATTACTTGTGATGCCAGTGTGCCCTGGAATCCAACAGAAACTTACAGTATGATTCTTATCCTGCAAATGATTTAGACGAGACCAGATTTCTTTTACTATGGGATGTGGGGTTGAGATTTTATTCCTTATTGCGGACAGTGCACTCATGGAGTCTGTATATATTAAACTACTGGGGTTGAGACGGATATTGATATTGTCTATAGCTAGCTGAATTGCATACAGTTCTGCAGTATAACTACTACATTCAGTCGGAAGAGATACAGACACTGTGAATGAGGGAAAGACTACTGCAGCACCTACGGCGGCATCTGATTTTTAGCCATCGGTATAGATTATGCAGCTCTGCGCATTGCTAGAAGCATGTCCTGCGTGCAGTTGTTTTATGTTACAATTTTCCAGGTACTTTTTCCCCCATCGTTGGAAATAGGTGTCACAGTTAAGTTGAGTTTGTTGACCAGGATTGATCAGGTATTCTGGTTTCTTTAAGTGTGTTTTCAAGATGTACATTCCAGCATTGAATCAATCCTTGTAGTCTAATACCAGTTGGTTTATTTTCAGTGGGTTTATTGTTATAGACGGTTGATTGGGATGATCAGGAAGACTTAATTCTGGCTGCATAGGTGAGGAGTAACATTTTCTTTCTTAGATGGAGTGGTGGTTCGTTTGCTTCGATATAGAGACTTTGGACCGGGGATGTTCGAAAAGCCCCGAGAACTGTACGAAGAGCACCGCGTTGTATGATATTCAGTCTTGAAAGTACAGTTTTCCTAGATGAGTCAGACTATTGCACCAGTCTAGACGTTACCTGATGAGAGATCGATACAAATGCAGGAGAGCGTATCTATCTGCTCCCCATGCCATAGCTGAGATGGCTCTGAGTATATTGAGTTTTTTCAAGCAGACGGTTCTGAGGTAACTTATATGCATTGCAAAATTGAGTTTAGTATCTAGTGTTAAACCTAAAAAAACGTATATTGCTGACAAGAGGGATTGGTCGATTTCTTAATTTAAGTTCAGGCTCTAGATGTAATTTGCACTTTTTACAAAAGTGAATCGCAATTGTCTTTTGTTCTGACAGGCGATAACCATTTTGTAGGGTCCACGTCTCCAACTTATTTATGGAAAGTTGTAACTGTCTCTCTATGCTGATAATGTTTGGTGAATGGCATGATATGGCAAAATTGTCAGCATACAAATATATTTCTACAGTTTTGGGAATATTTTGTGTCATGGTGTTTAGCCTAATTGCAAATAGGGTGGCACTAAGGATAGATCCTTGAGGCACCCCTTCTTCTTGGACAAAATACTGTGAAAGTACATTCTGGTGACGGACTTGAAAGGTTCTGTGCTTAAGAAAATTCTGAATAAATTGAAGTAAGTCCTCTCAACCCATAGGAATGGAGCTCTCGAAGAATGCCATACCGCCATGCGGTATCGAATGCCTTTTCAATATCTAGACTGACCATTACTAGATGTTTGTTTTTAACATATGCATTGCGAATGTTAGTTTCAGCTCTTATCATTAGGTCCACGCAGGATCTGTTTTTTCAGAAACCGTATTGATTGATATTTAACAGCATTTCACCTTCAAGGATCCATTTTAGTCTGTTGTGTATAATTTTTTCTAGTGTTTTACCCAGACAGCTAGTGAGAGAAATGGGCCGATAGTTTTCTGGAAGTGATTGGTCCTTTCCTGGTTTTGGAAAAGCAAGAATGATAGAGTGACACCATGAGGAAGGATAAACACATTCAAGAAAAATTCGATTATAGAAAACTAATAATAGATTTAAGGCTGTATTGTTTAGATGTTTGAGCATTATATAGTATATTTCGTTTGGTCCTGCTGCACTGTTTGCTGTTTTGTTCAGAGCTTCTTGGAGTTCAGTTAAGATGAAAGGCTGGTTATAAGGAAGAGATTGGATTGTATTAAAATTTATTTTATATTTCTCTGCCGAGGTTTTGATTTTCAGGAAAGAATTGTCATATGCAGGTGCTGCCGATATCTGACTGAAAATCTCTCCAAGGAAATCGCCTATTTCCTTAGGAGAGGACAGTTCTCGTTCATTTTTAATTAAGATTGGAGCAGAAAAAGGAATGCATTTATTATTTAATTGTTGAATTTTCTTCCATATTAACCAACTACTAGTGTTCTTTGTAATGGTACTGGCAAATCTTATCCAGGATTCCTTTTTGGCTTGTCTTCTGATTTGCCATGCTCTTGCCTTTTGTATAATATGAGGTTGGCACTTGTGGGAAACATACGAAATAGATTCCAGGCTTTATTTTTTTCCTTTTTGACACTGTTACAAGCCTCATTCCACCAGTGTTTTACATGTCTGTGTTTTCTGCAGACCACTGAGGGATTGCTTCAGACGCTGCTGTCAAAATTTGTGTGGAAATGTGCTCAGTATCGTGTATCGGTTGTGTTTTAATAAATTGATCATCAAAAGAGACACTGGCTGAGTATTTTGTCCAATTTGCTTTTGAGAACTTCCATTTTACTCTGTAATTTAGATAATGGGATTGCTTTGTTTGAATTTTGCATATAATTGGATAGTGATCGCTGTTGTGCAGATCATTTAGGATTGTCCATTCCATACTAGGAAATAAAATTGGAGAGCAGATTGACAGATCAATTGCTGAGGTGGATCCTGTGGGAAAATGAAAATAAGTGTGATGGCCAGTATTTAGTATGATTAACTGCTGTTGGTTCAGTAAGGTCTCAATGAGTTATCCTCTTTGATTCATGTCAGAAGATCCCCATAATGGGTGATGACCAATGAAATCTCCTAAGAGGCAGAAAGGTGTTGGCACTTGCATTATTAGATCTTCTAGTTCTTTTAGCATGATGGTACTGTTTGGTGGAAGGTATATTGAAATGAGAGTTAGGGTTATTCCAAGTGCAACACGCACAGCAATGGCTTCTAAGTCAGTTTGTAGAGAGATATGTCGAGCAGGGATTTTAGAGTTAATTAATATCGCTATCCCTCCATGTGTGGATTTTGCAGCATTCTTGTCTTTTCTGAAAATTGTGTAGTTTTTAATTGAGAGAGCTGCCTATCTTGTTAAATTAGTTTCTTGCAAACAAACACTCACTGGATTATACTTATTGATCAGGTAGTATAATTCATCAATATTGGCTTGCATGCTCCTGCAGTTCCATTGGATTATGTGCTGCATTACTTGGTCTTAGCAGTTATGGTTTGATCAGTCTTTTTTTGGAGCAGTTTGTTTGTAACAATCTGTTTTATTTTATCTTTTTTGGGAAGACGGGTCGCTGTGTATCCACGTTCTTCTGCATGAAGTTCTAATATAGTTTCTTCTGGGTCAGTTTTATTGTCCACATCCACATGTATAGGGGACTGTTTCTTGGTCAGAGCATGGTCTGTTGGTATTGTTTTGAAATCCCTGAAACTACTAAAAAAGCAGATTCAGGGATATTGGGTGGTACTGAAATTGGAGTATTAATTCCTTGCTCCAGTTGATTGTGTTTGGTAGGTTGCGGCTTAGCATTAAGCATGGATCTGGCCCAGTCAGAAAGAGAAACATTTGGAGGGGGCTGTAATGTCAGTTTGAGTAGCAATGGAAAGGCTGTGTTGGGTTGCTTCTGCATACGTGCATTTCGGCATAAACTGCATAATATGCTTTTTGGCTTCCTGGTACGTTACTTTGTTTTCTGATTTGTATTTTTTTTCCCACTTTCCACATTTCACAATTTTTTTAATATGCTGGATGGTTACCTTTGCAATTGGGACAAGTGAAGGTGTTTACGGTACAATCAGCTTGAGTGTGTTCTGTTGAACCACAGTTTAGGCAAATCATAGTGCCATGGCATGCTATCTGGGAGTGTCCATATTTCTGGCACTTATAACACCTGATGCGATTCGGTATATATGGATGTATATGACAATTTAGATACCCTGCTTTAATCATTGTTGGTAGGTTTGGAGTGCTAAAGGTCAATATTATGTTTCATGTAGGCTTTAATTCTACATATTTCTGGATTAATATTCTTTTTGCATGTATTGCTCTGTGATCTGCCAATTCTTGCACTATTTCACGCTCTGAGATGTTAATGAGGTCCCACTCTGCTATAACTCCTTTGGAGGTATTCAGAGTGGCATGTGGCATTATTTTCACCTGAATTCTACCAAATGTAGTCAGTTTCAATAATATTTCTGAGTGTTTTGGCTTCTTTGTTTCTACCAGCAGGTCTCCAGACTGTAATCGTTTAACCATCTTCGGTGATCCTGCAGCATTTTCCAAGTATTTTTGGATTAGAAATGGGGATAATTTGCTCGCAGGGAAATCTGATAGAGAATGAATAAGGAGAAAGGCTGGGTGATCTTGTTGACATTGATCTGTTTTTTGTCTTTCATTTTGATAGGAGTCATGATCAGGTTGGTCTTTATTGGTAGAGGATCTCAATGGATCAAGTGGAGGAAAGGTTTCTTTGTCCATTTTGTACTCCTTTTGGCCCTGAGTGTTGGTTTTCCCACTCAGGTTACCGACCCCGCCACGGGGAGGCAGGAGTAATGCCACGAGTGGCCAAGCAGTTGTTAGGTTAGTAACTCTAATAAAATAAAAGGAAAGGTGTCTTTTCTTTCCTGACTTAAACTTACTACTTGTAAGATGAAGTCTACTGTACTTTACGATAAACTTAAGAGAAGTTAACTTTAAACTTAATAAGAAGAGTGATTCCTTTGAAGGAAAATGCTTGAAATTGCTTTATAGAGCTCAGAGATCGCTTGGCCACGGAAACGCTTGGCACCTGGGGCCATTTAGCGGAGTTCTCCAGGGTTTGGTGCTGGGTGCATCATTGTTATTAATATTTATCAATGATATTGATGAAGGTACAACAGAACGTTGGCTATCCGGAAAGTCAGTTATCCATAATAATTTGAAAGGCTGAGTTTTCTTTTTTTTTTTAGTACAGTAAGCAGTGGTTATAGTGATCATGTGTGCAAATTGAATTGTGATTCCAATAAGCGAAAGATCAAGTTTACTACCCATTTATAACAGATTGTACAAACAAAAAGCCCAATAAACCGAAAAATGCAAATTGTTTTTATAGTTTTCTGGTTGTGACCTCTAGAAATCTATGTGACCTTTTCAGAAACGTGCTTTAGAAAAATTTCACAGGGACTACTGGGTTTTCTCGGAAACCATGAGTGAATTTCAGATTAGTTTAGTTTAGCTCCAGATTCGATAAGAATAATATCGGCTCGAAACTGTGCAATTTATTATTTTCTCAATTTTTTACAGTAAAATGTGAATGAAATGAAAATGCGTAGTTTTAACATTGCAACAAAAAATAGAAATTATTATAATAGAATTAGAAAAGGTGAAAATTTATGAAATCTCTCCAAAGAGTTTAATGTGGGGACTTCAACAATTTATGAGATCAAGAAAACCATTGCTATAACAGAATTTGCATTTATTATGGATAGTGAAGGAGGATCTAGCAGGGAAAAAGACGATGTAGAAACCTGAAAATGCTGCTTTAGAGAGTGCACTTTGTGATTTTTTTCAGAACTTCAGAGTGCACTTTATTTGTGATTTCTTTAAGTGAACCAGTCATTTTTATAAGTGTAGTCTCTGGCTCAATGGTGTGCAAAAAAAAAAACATTGGATTTTAATTGAAAATTAAGAGGTAATGAAGATTTTAAGGCAAGAACAGGTTGGCTGAAAAACTTTAAATTCAGACACAGTATACGTGAACTAGATATTCAAGGCAAGAAACTTTCTGCAGACGAATCGGCAGTAGTGTCCTTGTAAGTTTGTTTCAGTTATAGCAAACTACAACAAAGAAAACATTTATAATGTTGATGAGACGGGCTTATTATGGAAAGCATTACAGAGAAAAACCTAGCCACTAAATGAGAAATGCCTGCACCAGGTTTTAAAATGAGAAAATAGCGAATTACAATTGCTATGTGTGCAAATGCTACTGGAACACACAAATTGTCCATGCTCGTTGTCGGCAAGTCCAAAAAACTGAGAGCATTTAAAAATCTTTATAATTTTCCTGTTTTGTATAAAAATCATAAAAATGCATGGATGGATGTTTCTGTTTTCCAAGATTGGTTTATGCTTTTTTTATTTAATTAATCTTAATTTAATTTAATCGTAAGGTAAGAATAAATTTATTTAAACTTAACCTTATGTTCAATTATCTGGAAAATTTGGCTATTCGGAAGAGGTCTGACATCAGTTATTCCGGATAATTGACGCTCTACTGTGTATCATATTGATGAAGGTATATCAGGCTTAATGTCTAAGTTTGCAGATGATACAAAGGTTGGCAAGGTGGTTAATGACAGTCATCAGGGTGAGCTACTGCAGAATCATTGGAATACTGATTTTTGAAAAATAAATCAATCTTCATATCATTAATCATTAAGGAATGTTGCTCTGTTGTATGCTACAACACAGCAAGAATATATCCAGCTCTTTGACATAACATAGCCTCAGCAGTTCCATTTATATTCTGACACAATCAACATGTCATAGAACTAGGAAAATTGGGTCGATGGGCTGAGAAATGGCAGTTGAAGTTTAACATTGACAAATGCAAGGTACTGCACATGGGTAGCAGTAACCCCAGGGTAACTTATCAACTGTGTGGTACTACACTCAGGGTAGCGAAGAATGAAAAAGACGTGGGGTAATTGTGCAGTCTGATGTGAAATTCTCCAAGCAGTGCATACATGCTTCCAGGACAGCTCTTGGGTTTTGTCAATGATATACAGAAACTTTGCTAGCAGGGATAAGGAGGTGATTATCTCTTTGTATAAGGCCATGGTTAGGCTGCAACTTGAGTACTGTATACAGTACTCAAGTTGCAGACAGAGTGCTCCTATCTAGAAAGGCTTCAGTTCTGCAAACTGGAGAGCCTCAAGATTAGGCTCCTGTGGAGAGATCTGAGTGAAGTGTTTAATGCTTGAATGGATTGAGTAAGCTGAATGTTAATGGCATTCTTCCACTTGCTGAGACCACACACGCAGGAGAGGGAATAAATTCAAGTTGAGAAAGTATGGGCACAGAATAGATGTGCAAAAGTTTGCCTTCAGCCAGTGGGTAACTGGCTTCCACAACAACAGGCTTCCATCTGTTGTTGTGGAAGTAGATGGGTTGAATAAATTCAAGAAAGAACTAGAAAAATTCTTGGAAGGTATAGATGGGTGAACTGTGTAGGGTTTTTTTTTTTTTTTTTTTGACTGATTCTATATAAGCTTGCTTTCTTGTATCATTTGCCATTACTACTACTATGATTGATTTTGATTTGGTAGTTATTGGCGCATCGGCTTCTGTGGCCATATTGCACCTCCCAACGTTTTTGCAGTACTTTGATCCAAGCCCGAGGCGGGAATCGAACCCGCGACCTTTGGGTTGCCGGGCAGGTACTTTACCCACTCGGCTAGCCCGGTCGGCTACTACTACTATGCACAACTTAAAAAAAAAAAAAAAAAAAAAACTATAAATATAGAAGTTACCTGGAAGATGGTCAAAAATCGCATTTGTTACTTTGTCTCTAATACTAACGTAGTCACTAACATAGTTAACAATATCTGCAAAAAAGTACCTAATACTAAATCATTGTTG
The DNA here is from genome assembly GCF_048544385.1 of Mastigoproctus giganteus. Taxonomy (NCBI): domain Eukaryota; kingdom Metazoa; phylum Arthropoda; class Arachnida; order Uropygi; family Thelyphonidae; genus Mastigoproctus; species Mastigoproctus giganteus. The sequence goes on along the minus strand of NC_143585.1, from coordinate 138,841,073 downwards.
ATTCTTAACAAATACCCTGCATCATGGTATTTGTGAATATACTACCATTTTTATCAGTTACACTAACAATGATTAACCATTGGAATACTGATTTTTGAAAAATAAATCAATCTTCATTAAGGAACGTTGCTCTGTTGTATGCTACAACACAGCAAAAATATATCCAGCTCCTTGACATAACATATCCTCGACAGTTCCATTTATATTCTGACACAATCAAAATGTCAGAGAAGTTTACAAATAATCATTCTGACAATGAATATAGTCAACTATATTTAGCAGTTACACAGGCTTGAACTACAATCCATTCAAACACATATGCTGCAGCACTCTTGTTCTTGACCATTCGGTAACATTTCTTATGAGTTTTTTGATAGATATATGAAAATAGACTAAAAATAAAACATGGTAATAAAATCAATAGTGTGTTTGTATCATTACTATATAGTTGAATTTTTTAGACAAAACGAAGGCGCCTCCATAGCCAGGTGGGCAAGGAGCGGCAGTGTGTAGCACATGCTTCTTGAATAGACCGGGGTTCGAGCCCATGACCACCAAATATGGAGGATGTGGAAAGGTCAGGGGATGACCACCGCATATCCCCCCGGAGCAATATGGCCTTAGTTACTAATGCTCCTAAAAACCAAATAACAAACAACAACAAACAAAATGAAGTTTGTATACTGGCATCATTATCGTAGCATCTCATATTGTGTAATCCTTCACAACACGTTACTCCTCTTTATACTTCAAATAAGCTATTTAGCTTCAAAGTTATTCAGCTTCTCCTCAGTGAGTGGGTAGTACTCAGAGATATAAGGGCTGACAACCCAGTTGTGACTTATTTACACAATATGAGAGATGGCAATAGGTGTTCTCCTTAGACTAATAAGGTTTTAGCACAGAAAGCTACAAACTATGTAAAATTCAAACTATGTTATTAGTTAGTGCAAAAAATGAATATTTTGACTAAAATATTCATACATAGTTGAATATTTTAGTCAAACCAAAGTTTGTACAATAGCATCATTATAGTCGTATCTCATGTTGTGAAATGCTTCAACTAGTTGCTCTCCTTATACTTCAAATGGCATCTCTCATAATGTGTAAATAAGTCATGACTACACTGTCACCCCTTATAACTCTGGATACCTACCTGCTCACTGAAGAAGCCAACCAACTTCGAAACAGTGCTGTCTGAGTGGTGGTTCTCAACTGAAAATAAGTAACAATAGTCTTCTCTAATGGGGAAGAATTACTCATTTATTCATTTGAATAAAATGATTGTCTGTTAGAAAATTAAGCTGTCTATTCATTAAAATCTGCCTAGTAAATAAGCTTCTTACTTAAAAGAAAGAAAACTTAAATGTAAGATTCTTAAGAGAATCTCAAAATAATAAAGAAAGAAAGAAACAGTACTATGGGTAGTGGAAAACATAATTATGTCACTAAAATTATTGAAACTGAAGTTAGGAAACATTTAAACCACAGAATAGTTAACTACAATTTAATACTGTTAATAGGGTTATATTGATAATGCAACATGCTATCCTGCTCCTATAAACCTAATCACCTCTATTTCAAAACAAAATAAAAATTATAAAAATGTAAATAAGAGAAGGAAAGACTAAAGTAATACCAACCTTCAGAGGAGCAAATTCACAGCTCCCTTTCCAAAGAGACATAGGCCCATACCACCAAAGAACAAGCACTACTTAAACAACAAAATAGAAATAGGAAGCTCACAAGCACCATCTCTTCAATGGTGAATTTATAAATATCAGTAATCTCAAGATTGTACCACTGATATATTATGATGTCATCAATGGTTAGTGAATTTAAAAAATTCATTTTTAAATTTGCTTAAATTCATAATCTAATAAATGATATAGCCAAGCCAGTGTCACTGATAAATTATGTTGTCATCGGTGATCTTACAAACATAGGTTCAAATTATTTAATCTTATCCATGTGTTTTTATTTGTAACTATATTTTGTTTATGTTATAGTTATGTTTATGTTTAAAGATTTGTTTGCTTTAAATACCTAAATCTGTCTGTCAATATATAGTAAGAGAAACACATGATTACACATTTGCACCACAGATGTATATCTGCATAAATTTCTTTGGATGACATTTTATGTCACTACCTCAGTTGACAAACAAACTTCTGTGCCATAGTGTTGAAAACTATTATTACCCAATGTAAAAAGAAGAAAAGACAGAAAAAAAAAAAAAAAAAAAGATTACACACTAGGAGAGGCCACTTTCCCAGTCATCTTTCATCACATCCATTATGAAAAAACTTCTGATTTTATTACTATATTTAAATTTGATTTTTTATTTACATATATTTATCACGCAAAAAAATAAGCAACAAAACATTTAAGAGTGATATGTGTAAAATTAGGTTCCCCCACCTACAACTGAACCAACTAAATAATATGGCAGATGCAAAATTAGGGAGAATTTTTTCATAATACACCATAATTCTATAAGTGTATATCACAACCCATTCAGTTCTTCATTAAAAAAGAATGCAATTGGAATCTTTTGGCATAGCACTAATAAAGTACAAAATATTTTTAAAACAATAAAAAAGTTTTAAGGCAGAAAATAAGATGGTAATTACATTTAAGTATTAATATTGTATCATTTTAAATTCTGAAAATAAAATCATGCTTGGTTATTTTGAAAGAACATTTTTTGAACTAAAATGATCTTTGTTTTTATTTACTGCAGCATTGCTATATTTTGAAATTAATTATAGCATTTACTTCTACTGTAACTTCTATTTCGTTTTCAGGAAAAACAATATAGTGATGCATTTTAATACACTTTTAAAAATTTCTTTGAATTTATATTACCAGACTTATTTTTTCTAAAGCACATTACCATGAACTAAATCACATCTTGAACTTGAAAAAACAAAGTGGAAGACTGAAAATGATTTGTTTACATAAGAAGTTATATAATTACACAACATGTGGTTAGGTATTTAAAAACTCAGAGCCAACACAACCTAAGGAACTGCAAAATGTTAAAGCTGCTAACATTATTATTATAAACTTACCTTAACTTTAGCCACTTGATAATTTTATTTATATCAGTGTGTTAAAATATCCTTTAAATGTCATTATATGCATGCATTGAGTAGCTTATTTTCAATGTAAGCAAAGCCACACCCAATAGAAAACATCTGGTAAAGTACACTTGTTAGTAAGCCATCAAAGTGCAACACATACATACATTCCACATGTAAGGTCTGTTGCCCTGTGAGATGAGCTAAACTTGGAAACAGGGAGGATCTGCAATGGGAGCTACTCACCCCTAACTGTGAGACAGTGACTCTCTTGCCATACTTGCTCTTCAGACTGTCTAACTTTGTGTTCAGCTTTCTCTCAAATGTTTCCATTATGATGGTACATCTATAGTGAAATTCAGAGAAAAATTTTTTTTTAAAAATAGTAATATGGGTAACTATCAAACACTTGACATAAAAAAAACAAAAAAACTTTTTGGCATGTTTTCTAAATCTGTAATGTTAAAAATATTCATTATTTAATAGCAGCCTACTTTAAAATGATCTACTTTCTAATACAATTTGTATAAAATAAGTGTTCAGACAGATTTTCAAAATATAAAACAGTTAAAATTTTTCTAACTTTTAATATGCACCAATGTTAGTAAAAGTAAATTAAAAAAGGAATTCAAATTGCACAATAATAATCATAGCATTTCAACTGCTCGCCATTCTTAAGTATGAAACTTTGTATGTACACATACTGATTTATTTGAAAGATTATTTATTCACTTTACATGTACATACATACATGAATATACACACATGAAACTGTGCTAATAATCTATCAGAAAAATTAATTACATTATTGTGATTTAGAATCACTGGTAATTGGCATTTATGAGATCTTCTCTAGCTGTGTTCATCATAATTAGATTATTCATTACATGGTGTCACTCTTACAGATAACCGATTTGATTGAGTATCAGAAATATCAATATATGAAACACAAAAGTAAATTACTAGCGTGCATTCTGGATTTTGCTGTGACAGCTGAAGAGTAAATTTAGGTCCATATTTACATAAAATTCTGTATTGTAAAGTATTTGTCATTACCAGTGACACAGCAAGGATGGGCAATTCATGGGACATTGAAACAAATAACACCCACATTTAACTTGGATGATGGCTAATTCTTTTGTACTGTGGTTTACAACTGCTTTTGAAACTATGCTGCCTCTATTGTTTAAATTATTACTTGATGTTTCAAACAAAGTAGAATGTTGCAAATTATTTGTGTCATATCTGATGTTTTGTTATAAGATAAAAATTATCTGAATCTGCTGTTGTTGTTTATTAGTTACATTGTTACCTTTCATATGTGGAAATAATAGTAGTGGCCATATAGTAGTGGTGACTCTATTGTCAGGGAAACGGGGAACATGCTTTGTAAAAAAGATAGGTGGAACAGGACCAGGGTATGTCTGCCAGGGGCAAAGGTTGATGACGTTGTAGAGCGAATATCATCTTTTAAGGGCACAAAAGGTGATATAGTTGTACACGTTGGCACTAATAATATTAAGAGTAGGAGACCGGCAGAATTACTTAACAAGTACAGGTCACTGTTGAACAAAAGCCGAGAATTAGGGTTGAATTTGAAAGTGTCTGCAATTCTGCCCAGACATGATAGGAGGGAGTATATGATGAGAGCCTTGTCGATCAATTCGGCCCTGGAAAGATTGTGCAAGGCTCAAGGGGTAGAATTTTTTTCAGCCTGGACTGTACTTGTTAACAGGAGAGATTGCTTCTACAGGGATGGGATACACTTAAATAGAAAGGGTGCAAGAATATTTGCTGATGCTATCGAGGCAGTGTTAGGTGGGTCGGAAAACTGCTAGCTTGGGGGGAGACAAAGACCAATAGATTGACAGTAGCCACTGGCAGAGGTGAAAGAGATTCTTGCACTGCTTCTATTAGAATGAGCAGAAGCCTGAAAAACAAGATGCATGGTATTTCAGAGACTGCTGGGAGCCATTGCGGCACAAGTAAACACATGGGTTGTGTTAGGGTAGCTAAGAATAGAAACAGGTGCAGGTATACTTGCGTGTACACCAATGCTAGGAGTTTAGTAAATAAATTTGATGAATTTGAGGTATTGCTCAAAACATCGAAGGCAGATATTGTTGGGATATCAGAGACGTGGTGTCACACAGATATAAGGGATGCGGAACTGCAATTTGGGGAGTACAACGTCTACAGAAAGGATAGACAGGATAGGAAGGGGGGAGGTGTTATGCTATTAGTTAAGAAACACATAAAAACCAAGGAAGTGAAGCCAGTCGACATCGCTGGACAGTGCAGTGTGGAGTCAGTTTGGTGTGACATAAACATTGGGAGATCAAAATTGAGAGTAGGAGTGTGCTATAGGCCTAATGACTCTGATGAGTATAATAAGGAACTGTACAGGGAAATAGAGTGGGCCAGTAAATCAGAGTGTCTTATAATGGGAGATTTTAATTTCCCAGATATTGACTGGATTTTGGGGGCTGGTTACTCACACACTAGCAGGGCTTTTGTGGATTTATTGGATGATTGTTTTCTACATCAGCATGTTCGGGAGGCAACTAGAGGGAGTAATACTCTTGATTTGATTATCAGCAGTGATTCTTCATGCATTAAGAATCTGCAGATAAATGAACCACTAGGTGGCAGCGATCACAGTGTGCTGAAGTGGGATTTACTCAAAGAGGTAACTACCATTAGGGGTAAAGGGAAGGGTTATTGCTTCCGTCAAGGCGACTACGATGGACTGAGACAGTATTTAAATTCTATACAGTGGGACCAACTGATGATGTTACCAACAGCAAATTCAAAATGGGAAGCATTCAAAGAACTTATCTTGGAAGCTACTAGGCTTTACATACCAACTAAGAAATACTGTTCAAGGTTTAGGCCAAAATGGATGTCAGATGAACTAATGAGGCATATGGCAGAGAAGAAAAATGCATGGGATACATTAACAAATTAACACATGACACAGAAGCCTATGATAGATGCAAGTTGATATGCAACCAAGTTACAAAGGAGGTTAGGCAGGCGAAGGCAGATTACGAGAAATCCTTGGCAAGGGATGCAAAGAAAAACAGCAAAGAGTTCTTTACTTATGTAAACTCTAGAAGGAAGGGGATGAATCAGATTGGTCCACTTGATATTGATGGGTCAAGTGTTGATGATCCTGCTCAGGTAGCTAACAAACTAAATCAATATTTTGCATCGACATTCACACATGAGGAGTTATTCAGCGAGGGGAATGCCAGAGGTGTATTCAACTCTAGCAGTAAGCTACAGAATCTTGAAATAACTGGGAGTAAAGTGGAGGAGAAACTGTTGAAGATAAACACAAGAAAGGCACCCGGGGTGGATGGGATCTATCCAGTTATATTAAAGGAGGCAGCAAAGGAAGTAAGCAAACCCTTAGCCATAATTATGAGAGCTTCCTTGGACTCAGGGGAGGTACCCATAGACTGGAAATGTGCAAATGTGACCCCAATTCACAAAGGAGGATCAAAGGCTGACACAAGTAATTATAGACCTGTGAGCTTAACTTCTGTTCCAGGAAAATTAATGGAGGCACTGGTTAAAGAAGCACTGCAGGATCATTTAGACAAGACTTCAGTTATAGCTCAGACACAGCATGGTTTTGTTAAGGGGAAGTCTTGCCTGACCAACTTGATTGGATACTATGATGCAGTCACAAAAGAACTGGATGCAGGGAATAACTTTGATATTATATACTTGGATCTTAGAAAGGCTTTTGATACTGTTGCACATGGAAGACTGCTACACAAATTGGAGCAGTGTGACATTGGAGGCAAATTGCTGCTATGGATAAAGGGGTGGTTGAGGGGGAGAAGACAGAGAGTGGTAATCAATGGACACTGCTCATCGTGGACTGATGTTATTAGTGGAGTCCCTCAGGGCTCAGTGTTGGGTCCATTATTGTTTTCTGTATTTATAAATGATATTGATGATGGTATATCGGGCTTAATGTCCAAGTTTGCAGACGATACAAAGGTTGGCAGGGTTGTCAAGGACACTACTGACACTATGCTGCTGCAACAGGATCTGGAAAGGTTGAGCAGATGGGCTGAGAGGTGGCAAATGAAGTTTAACATTGACAAATGTAAAGTACTACACATGGGAAACAGCAACCCCAGAGCAACGTATCAACTCTGTGGTACAACACTGACAGTGGTAGAGAATGAAAGGGACTTGGGGGTGGTTGTGCAGGCAGATATGAAGTTCTCTGAGCAGTGCAGACGGGCTGCAAGAGTAGCTCATGGAGTATTGTCAATGATATACAGGAATTTTTCCAGCAGGGATAAGGAGGTGATTATTCCATTGTATAAGGCGATGGTCAGGCCACACCTAGAGTACTGTATACAGGTCTGGAGGCCTCATTTCAAGAAGGATGTAGAGCTGCTGGAACGAGTACAGAGAAGGGCAACAAGATTAGTGAATGGAACAAAGGGGTGCTCTTACGAAGAAAGGCTTAAGTTTTGCAAATTACAGTGTCTGGAGACTAGGCACCAGCGAGGTGATCTGATAGAGGTGTATAAAGCCTTGAATGGTTTAAGCATGCTCAATGCTGATGGGATTCTTCCTCTAGCTCAGAAAAATCACCTGAGAGGGCATAAATTCAAATTGAGGAAAGACAGATGTAGGATAGACGTGCGGAAATTTGCCTTTAGCCAGCGGGTGGTTGGTTGGTGGAACAGACTTCCATCCCTTGTGGTGGAGGTTGATAGCCTAAATAAGTTTAAGGCTCAGCTGGACAGGTATTTTGAACGAACAGAGGGGTGAAGTGGAAGTGGTTTTTTTTTTTTTTTTTTGGCTGATGCTGCATAAGCTTGCTTTCTTGCATCAAATGCCTCTACTAATGCTAATGCTATAATGCTATTGTTAAACTTCACCAATAACCAATCAGCAATAACAAACAGTCAAAATCCAAAATTAGACACTGAAATATTCTTTCCACCTTTTTATTAGCATCAGCGGTGGCAAATGATGTAAGAATGCAATTATATATCATCACCAAAAAAAAAAATCTCAACACCTCCCATTTTATTTCATTCCCTCCAATAGTTTGTCCAGTTCTTCTTTGAATTCATTTACGCTATTCACCACAACAGACAGAACCTTGTTCCAGTAATCAACCACCAACTGGCTAAAGGTAAACTTCTGCACGTCTATCCTACAACCATCCTTCCTCAATTTTGATTTGTAGTCCCTCACTTGTGTAGTCTGAGCAAGAGAAAGAATCCCATCGGCATCCATGCTTGCTCAATCATTCAAAGTCTTGTACACCTTGATCAAATCACTCCACAGGTGCCTTAAATTTAGACGCTACAATTGCAGAACTGAAGCCTTTCTTGGAGAGCACCTCTTTGTTCTCCGTTCGCAAATCTCATTAACTTTCTGTGTACTCCTTTAAGAAGCTTTACATCTTTCCTAAACTGACAATTCTAGAACTGTGTGCAGTACTCAAGATGAGGCCTGATCATTGATTGCCTTATACAATAGGATAATCACCTCATTACCCCTACTAGCAAAAATCCAGTACAGTAAACCCCCGCTATTCGCGGTCGCTGATTTAATATAAAATGAAACCTAAAAAAATGTGAATTTTAAAGCGCCGTGAACATTTTCCACCATAAAAAAACATGGGTGTGGTTAAAATTATCTTTCCCGGTCAAAACAGCGCTCAGTGGGTGGGGTGGGGATGACAAAATCACGAGCATGGATGTTTCTCGCTAATCCTTGTTCAGTATGTGTTATGCACTTGTCATGGAAGGTTTTGTCGTTTGCTTTTAATTTATATGCTTATAAATTGAAGAAATTAATCAATTTATAAATTGATATGCTTACAAAAGTGATAAATCTACCGTTTTGCAGTGTAAAACAGACTTTTTTGAGTGTGTTAATGGAAGAAAGTGACTTTACTGTGGACAAGTTCTTTCTAACCCGTACAATAATATAGCTACGAATAACAAGGGAAATGTGAAAAGATCAAAGACGGTGATAACATTAGCGAATAAAATTGGGTTATTAGACAAAATTTCTAATGGTGAAAGTGTCTCCTCAGTGGCAAAACATTATAAAATCAATGAGTCAATGGTACGGTCAATCAAAAAAAATCGGAAGAAAAAATCCGCTGTAGTGTCCGTGAAAATGCGCTAATTGCTTCAAAAATTTGCTGTGTAACTCGCAATGTTAAATTAGAAAAAATGGAAAAAAGCTTTAAATCTGTGGATAGAAGACCAAACTCCTTTATCAACACTTTAGCGAAACTGGTGATAGCACTGGCAGGATAAGTTTTTTAGCTAGCAAAAGCGCTGGTTTGAAAGATTTATTTGAAATTTCTAATAAATATTACATTTAATATTAAATTGTTTCTTATTTTCATTTCGATGCCATATGCTTGCATTTCACTATGTGCTGTCTATATACATAGTCATATTATGAAGGTACATATAATACTACATAGACAAAGTTTTAGACTAGTTTTTCTTATATATTTCATACTTTAGAACGGAACCCCTTTATTACTATGGGAGTCATAACTCAGTATTTGCGTTTTCGGTATTCGCGGCATTTCTCAGGAACGTAACCCCCACGAATAGCGGGGGGTTTACTGTATATCATTGACCAAACCCCATGAGCTGTCCTGGCAGCCTGTCTGCACTGCTCAAAAACTTCATATCCAACAACACAACTATCCCAAGTTCTTATTCATTTTCCACTACTCTGAGTGTAGTTCCACACAGCTGATACATTACTCTGGGGTTACTGCTACCTATATATATAGGCGCCTCCGTAGCCAGGTGGGAAGGAGCAGCAGTGCGTAGCACACGCTTTCTTGATTAGACCAGGGTTCGAGCCCGTCACCACCAAATACGGAGGATGCGGAAAGGTCAGGGAATGACCACCGCATATTCCCAGAGCAATATAGCCTTAGTTGCTAATGCTCCTAAAATCCAAATAACAACAACAGCTACCTATATGCAGTACAGTAAACCCCCGCTATTCGCGGGGGTAATGTTCCTGAGAAATGCCGCAAATACCGAAAACACGAATACTGAGTTATGGCTCCCATAGTAATAAAGGGGTTCCATTCCAAAGTGTGAAATATATAAGAAAAATTAGTCTAAAATTGTTTATGTATGTATGTATTATATGTACCTTCATAATATGACCATTAGAAATGCAAGCATAAGGCATCGAAATGAAAATAAGAAACAATTTAATATTAAATGTAATATTTATTAGAAATTTCAAACCAGTGCCTTTGCTAGCTAAAAAACTTATTCCGCCAGTGCTATCACCAGTTTCGCTAAAGTGTTGGTAAAGGAGTTTTGCCTTTTCATGAATGATGAGTGAACTTAACTGAATTTTATTTTGAGTTCGGTCTTCTATCCACAGATTTAAAGCTTTTTCCATTTTTTCTAATTTAACATCACGAGTTACAGAGCAAATTTTTGAAGCAATTAGCGTGTTTTCACGGATACTATGGAAGATTTTTTCTTCCGATTTTACCGTTGACTCATTGATTTTGCCACTGAGGAGACACTTTCACCATTAGAAATTTTGTCTAATAACTCAATTTTATTTGTTAATGTCATCACCTTCTTTGATCTTTTCACATTTCCCTTCTTATTCGTAGCCATATTTTTGCATGGGTTAGAAAGAACTTGTCCACAATAAAGTCACTTTCTTCCGTTAACACACTCGAAAAAGTGTGTTTTACACTGCAAAATGGTAGATTTATCACTTTTGTAAGCATATCAATTTATAAATTGATAAATTTATTCAATTTATAAGAATATAAATTAAAAGCAAATGACGAAACCTTCCATGACAAGTGCATAGCACAAACTAAACAAGGATTAGCGAGAAACATCCATGCTCGCGATTTTGTCATCCCTCTCCCCCACTGAGCACTGTTTTGACCGGGAAAGACAATTTTAGCTATGTCCATGTTTTTTTATGGCGGAAAATGTTCATGGCGCTTTAAAATTCACATTTTTTAGGTTTCATTTTATATAAAAACAGCGACCATGAATACGCGAAACCACGAATATAGATACCGCAAATAGCGGGGGTTGCAGTGTGCTACTGCAACAGGATCTAGATAATTTGGGCAGATGGGCTGAGAAGTGGCAACTAAAGTTTAATCTTGACAAATGCAAAGTACTGCATATGGGTAGAAGTAACCCCAGAGAAATGTAACAATTGTGTGGTACTACACTTAAGGTGGTAGAAAATGAAAAAAGACCTGGGAGTAATTGTGCAGTCAGATATGAAGTTTTCTGAGCAATGCAGACAGGCTGCCAGGGTAGTCATGGGGTTTTGTCAATGATATATAGGAATTTTGCTAGCAGAGAAAAGGAGGTGATTGTCCCTCTGTATAAGGCAATGGTCAGGCCACGCCTTGAGTACTGCGTACAGGTCTGGAGGCCTCATTTTAGGAAGGATGTAGATTTACTTGAGCGTGTACAGAGGGCAACAAGATTGGTGAGGGGAATGAAGAGATCCTCTTACCAAGAGAGGCTTAAGTTCTGCAAATTGCAGTGGCTGGAGACTAGGCACCTGTGCAGTGATCTGATTGAGGTGTATAAGGCCTTGGATGGGTTGAGCACGCTGAATTCTGATGGGATTCTTCCACTTGTTCAGATTATGAACCTAAGGGGGCATAAATTCAAATTAAGAAAGGACAGAAGTAGAACAGATGTGTGGAAATTTGCCTTTAGCCAGCGGGCGGTTAATTGCTGGAACAAACTTCCATCTGTCGTTGATAGGTTGAATAAATTTAAGGAGGAACTGGACTGGCATTTGGAAGGAATGGTGCTTTTTTTTTTTTTGCTGATGCTGCATAAGCTCATACACTTGCATCACATGCCACTACTACTACTACCCACTTAGTAATGGGTAGGTCCACCTTTCACCCGTATAAGAGCAGTCACACGGCGAGGCACTGAGTCCACTAGTTCATGAAAGTGTTCCACAAGTATTTCAATACATGCCATAATTCCATAATTCCGTCGCATTCCTGTGTGGAGGATCTAAAGCTCGAACAGACCTTTCCACAGCATCTCACAGGATTCATGTCTGATGAATGGGGAGGCCATTCTATGGGGGGTAAAATCTGCGGAATGCTCTTCAAACTATGTTCTAGCCAGCAGAGCTCTGTTAGGAGGCACCTTGTTCTGCTGGAAGACCCCATTGCCCTGTGGGTGCAAGATGACCATGAAGGGAGGCAGATGGTCTGCAAGGATGATCACATAATCTGGATTGTTCAGAGATAAATGTAGATGTACCAATGGTCCCAAAATGTGCCAGTTGAACACACCCCAGACCATTACCGACTATCCACCTGCCTGAACAGTTCCTAGTTGACATGACGGGTGCACAGCTTCGTGCAGTTTCTGAAATATGTGACCCTCCCCGCCACTTGAAATAACTGTGAATGGGACTCATTTGACCAGGAGACCAGTCTTAAGTCATCCAAGGTCCAGTGCCGATGATCTTTTTGCCCAATTGAGGCATAGAGTTCTGTGTCATGGTGTTAGCAATGGGATTCTGGTAGGTTGGTGGTTCCCATAACCTACTGCTGCTAATGATCACCTGATGTTCTTGGTGGAGACATTTCTAGCACCTCCCTCGTTCAAGTCACTAGTGATTTGTGCCACCATAGCTCATTGGTTGGCTGAAACAATGCAACGCAGATGTTGACGTCCTTGTTCATCCACCACCTTTCTCCACCCACAGTGCTGTTCATGATGAGATGTTATTTCAGAAATGGCATATTCCTGATACACTCTTGATACTGTTGAACAGGGATAGTGTAATTTCTGTACCACCTCTGTGATAGTGACCCATACATCATGCACCCACTATCACCCCTCTTTCAAAATCTGTTAACTCACGACATTTATCCATACTGACATCAAATTACCATCTACGTGAATGCAGTGTACCTATATACCTGCCAAGCGGTGGGTTCATCCACTAGCAAGAGGGATAACATCATTGTTGCCCAGAAACCAGATATCCCATGAATTCTGTCCTTTCAATGTACTCCTTAGTTGGTATGAAAAGCCTAGTTGCTTAGGTTTAATTCCTTGAATTCTTCCCATTTAGAATTTGCTGATGGTAACATCAGCTGGTCCCACTATATAGAATTTAAAAACTGTCTGAGACCACTGTAGTCACCTTTATGAAAGCAAAAACCCTTCCCTTTACCCTTAATGGTAGTTACATCTTTAAGAAAATCCCAAATCAATATATTGTGAACACTGTCACCTAGTGGCTCTTTTATCTGCAGGTTCTCTATGCATAAATAATCACTGCTGATAATCAGATCAAGAGTATTATATCCCTCTTGTTGCCTCTCTAATGTGCTGATGTAGAAAACAGCCATCCAATAAATCATCAGAAGTCTTGCTAGTCTGTAAGTGACCAACTCACAAGTTCCACTCAATATCTGGAAAGTTAAAATCCCTCCATTATAAGACATTCTGATTTACTGGTCTATTTCTCTGTACACTTGCTTATTATACTCATCAGAATCATTAAGTCTATAATACACTCCTACTCTCATTTTTTCTTTCCTAGTACTTATGTCGCACCAAACTGACTTAACATTGTGCTGGCCGGCCATGTCAACCGGATCGCTGCTTTAGATTTTATGTGCTTCTTAACTAAGAGCACAATCCCTCTCCTAACCGAGAGGACTGGAAACATGTATTGTACTATGTATAAAGAGTTTAGAAGTGAACTCTAGTGTTTCGCCTAGTATCTGTGAGGACAATGTAAATCTCTTGATTCAGGATGAGATTTGTTTTAGGGCTTTGCAAAGATGCTCAGACTTTCTCTACTGAGAACTATTTCGAATTAAAAAAACTGTGTTTGGATACTGTATTGGCATGAATCTGAGTGAGATTCAATGTAATTGCACACTTTGTGTACTGACTATTATATTTAACAGTTCCTTGATGTATATAGTTTTAGTATATTGTTAGGAACAGTTTTATTAATAATTAATTTTTAAGTGAACTTTTGGGTTGACTTTTGTGGTGAGAGCAAAGACAGGGCTTCTTTTGACAGTAGTCATTCCTTCTAGGCCCTTCTCTTTTTTCTGAATTAGACTTGTTGGACTGTCAATGGTGTCAGAATATATTTCTGCTCCTTCCAGACCAGAATCTGTTTTTAAAACATAGAGCAAACACTTATGCAGAAATCAATATTTTGCAAATGTTTTCTTGAAGTTTTTTTTTTTTTTTTGGCTGCTGATTTTTGGGAATCTTAATTGCCTTCAATCAAGTTTTTGGCTTTCAGAACTGGTCCAACTTGAGGGAAATCTAATCGATTTGATTTTACTCTTCGCTTTTGTGATGAGACTGTTTGCTCCCACTGCATAATTCCTTTATAATTGTAAAGATATTGTACAGAAACGTCTTTAAAAGATTTAATTTTATATATATACCTTTAATTTGGTTAAATTTATTCCTTGTAAACACTTATTCAGGCACACTATGTTCATTCAAACTGTTAGTTCAAATCCAGAATAACCTGTTTCAGATATATATGCTAATTATGAGATTAGGGTTTTCATATAGAAATTTTATGTTTGTAAATAGTTATTATTGCTATACACAAATTTAATTATTTCTTAATTGCTAACTTAGTTAAGGTTATCTTTAATGGGGTTAGGAATTCTAACCTGAGTACATATAAATACCACTAGTTGTAGTTTCGTTTTTTCTGCCCCATGGGTTGGGCATCCTATGGAACAGTGTATCCATTGGTATTGCACTACCACCAATGGATGCATCTGCAGAGGCTTTTATTGCACTAGATAGTAGAAAAATGCCCCATATATTTCAATCAATGGCACCTCCATAGCCAGGTGGGAAGGAGCAGCAGTGCGTAGCACTGCTTCTTGATTAGATCAGGGTTCAGGCCCGTCACCACCAAATACGGAGGATGCGGAAAGGTCAGGGAATGACCACCACATATCCCAGAGCAATATGGCCTTAGTTGCTAATGCTCCTAAAAAAAAAAAAAAATAAATAACCAAACCAACCAATATATTTCAATACTAAGATGGTGTTAAGATAGTGCAGTATTCAGGACAGGACAACCTGAGTACGAGGTTAATGTATCCACTGGTTTTGCACTACCTCGAGTGGATTCAATAAAAGACAGGAAACAGGTCCGGCTCCACATGACAAAGATAGGCACTGGGCAGCAGTTGTCCAGGTGATGGCTGCTCCCTGGTGGCAAAGAGATCTGACACTCACAACACATACTACAGAACATTCATTAACACTGCACATACATTCGTTAACCACACGTCAGGCCCGTTTTACAGTTTTCTGTATTTCATCATAGTGGCACTAGGTGGAGATGGATATTAGTCTGAGAGCCACCATAGACAGGGTACACATATACATACATGTCCTTTATGTATACATTGTCACCCCCATATTCGTATTCTGCATCCCTAACATCTGAGCGAAATCACGTCTCTGAAATCCCAACAATGTCTGCATTTGATGTTGTGACCAGCACTTCAAATTCATCAAATTTATTTACTATGCTCCTAGTTTTGGTGTATATGAAGTATACATGCACCTGTTCTTACTTTTAGTTACCAAACACAGCCCATGTATTTACTTGTTTCACGACAACTCCCAGCAGTCCTTGAAATCCCTACCACCCTGCTTTCAAAGCTGCTGCTTGTTCCAATAGAAGTAGTGCAAGGATCAGTTTAATTTCTGCCTGCAGCTATTTTTAATGAATTTATTATTGCACACATGTTTTCTTCTTTAAAACTGTATTTCACAAAATTGCTGCTTTCCACCCAGAATTTAAAAAAAAAAAAAAATTTATTCTCTTGAATGTTATTTCTTTT
Source organism: Mastigoproctus giganteus (assembly GCF_048544385.1). Classification (NCBI taxonomy): domain Eukaryota; kingdom Metazoa; phylum Arthropoda; class Arachnida; order Uropygi; family Thelyphonidae; genus Mastigoproctus; species Mastigoproctus giganteus. The sequence goes on along the minus strand of NC_143585.1, from coordinate 138,825,074 downwards.
GTCATTATTTGTAAGACACACATAAGATACATGCATGATACATAACTGCCGCTGTACAGCTAGCTGTTTGACATACAACAACAGTTGTATGTGATGCACCATCATGTACAACTGTTGTTTGTTTTTTCTTCAAATAAAATCACTTTACATTCATTTTAGAAGTACACCAATCATGTTTACAGACTGAGTTGAGAACAGGGAACAACTTTCCCAATGAGAAAAAAGTAGATTAGGCAAAATTTAAATTTATAAATTGTAAAATATCTAAATGATAATGCTTAGTCCAATTTAAACATCACATTCAAAAATTTCAGCCCAAATATGACAAAAAAGGCCCAGAAAACAAATAGACTAAGCCGAAAAATAAGCAAAATAGACTTCTGTGTATTTTAATTGAAACAGTTGAAAACAGTTGAGTTTTAATTGAAAAATTGTATAGTTGCAGAATTCTCCAGCAGCACTTTCCTGTCTAACTCTCATTGGGATGAAATGGATTATCTGAGCACCACCGAACATCATGGGGTTAAATATTGTTGATCTAATTGAGGTGTATAAGGCCTTGAATGGATTGAGCAAGCTCAATGCTAACAGGATTATTATTATTATTAATAGCCATATGGTGCAAGAAAGCCTGAGGCTTATGATGCACCAGGAAAAAAAAAAATTCCCAAGTTAACCTGAGAGAGAGAGAGTCAAAAGTAGAAGGGAATCGCCAAGAAAGAGAAGAATGATAATATCAAGCTCAGGACCCTGGGTGTGCCAAGCCCATACTCGCCAGATGTGAGCCCATGGGGTTAAATCTTCCTCTTGCTCAGATTACTAGCTTGAGAGAGCATAAATTCAAATTGAGGAAAGACAATTGTAGAATAGATGTGCGGAAATTTTCCTTTAACCAGCAGGTGGTTGATAGTCGAAACAAACTTCCAACTGTTGCAGTGGAGTTCAGCAACTTAAATAAGTTCAAGACAGAACTAGACAAACATTTGGATCTCTCCACCTCAACTGTCCATCCCCTCCAAGTGGGTAGTGGTCTGTCTGCTGTGGAAGTGGGTAGTTTGAATTTATTCAAACGTTTGCATCAACAATCAACTACTGCTGGCTGAAAGGCAAAATTCTGCACATCTGTCCACCTTCAATTTGAATTTAGGCCCTCTCGTGTGTGTGTGTGTGTAGTCTTGGGAGGAAGAATGTCATTAACAGAAGCATATGATGCAAGAAAACAAGCTTATGCAACATCAGCCAAACCCCCCCCCCCATTTCACCGCTCCATTCGTTCCAAATGCCTGTCCAGCTCAGATTTAAGTTTATTTAGGCTATTAACATCCACAACAAAAGATGGAAGTTCGTTCCACCAATCAACAACCCGCTGGCTAAAGTAAAATTTCCGCATCTCTATTCTACATCTGTCTTTCCTCAATTTGAAACTTTGTACCCTTAGGTTCTTAATCTGAGCAAGAGGAAGAATCCCATCAGCATTCAGCTTGCTCAACCCATTCAAGGCCTTATACACCTCAATCAGATCACCTCGCAGGTGCCTACTCTCCAAGCGCTGCAATTTGCAGAACTTCAGTCTTTCTTCATAAGAGGACCAATTTGTTCCCCTCACCAATTTTGTTGCCTTTCTTTGTACTTGTTCTAGCATCTTTCTTAAAATGAGGCTTCCAGACCTGTACACAGTACTCTAAGTGTGTCCTGACCATTGCCTTGTATAATGGGATAATCATGTCCCTGTCAGCAAAATTCCTATATATCATTGACAAAACTCCATGACCTGCCTTGGCAGCCCGTCTGCACTGCTCAGCGAACTTCACATTTGACTGCACAATTACCTCCAGATCTTTTTCACTTTCCACTTCCCTGAGTGTAGTACCACACAGATGGCACGTTTCTCTTCAGTTATTGCTACCCATTTGCAGTACTTTCATTTGTCAATGTTAAACTTGAGTTGCCACTTCTCAGCCCATTTGCCCACCTATCTAGATCCAGATGGAGTAGCATACTGTCTTTAACAACCCTGCCAACCTTTGTATCATGTGCAAACTTTGACATTAAACCTGATATACCTTCATCAATATCATTGATAAATACACAAAACAACAATGGGCCCAACACCAAACCCTGGGAAATTCCACTAATAACATTTGTCCACAAAGAGCAGTGTTCATTGACTACAACTCTCTATCGTCTCCCACTCAACCATCCCTTTATCCATTAGCATTAGTAGAGGCATATGATGCAAGAAAGCAAGCTTATGCAGCATCAGCCAAAAAAAAAAAAAAAACTTCCATTTCACCCCTCAGTTCATTTGAAATACCTGTCCAACTGAGCCTTAAATTTATTTAGGCTATCAACTTTCAGAACAAAGGATGGAAGTCTGTTCCACCAACCAACTACCCGCTGGCTAAAGGCAAATTTCCGCACATCTATCCTACATCTGTCTTTCCTCAATTTGAATTTATGCCCGCTCAGGTGATTATTCTGAGCAAGAGAAAGAATCCCATCGGCATTGAGCATGCTCAAACCATTCAAAGCTTTATACACTTTTTTCAGATCACCTCGCTGGTGCCTAGTCTCCAGACGCTGTAATTTGCAAAACTTAAGCCTTTCTTCGTAAGAGCAACCCTTTGTTCCATTCACTAATCTTGTTGCCCTTCTCTGTACTTGTTTCAGCAGCTCTACATCCTTCTTGAAATGAGGCCTCCAGACCTGTATACAGTACTCTAGGTGTGACCTGACCATTGCCTTATACAAGGGAATAATCACCTCCTTATCCCTGCTAGAAAAATTCCTGTATATCACTGACAAGACACCATGAACTACTCTTGCAGCCTGTCTGCACTGCTCAGAGAACTTCATATCTGCCTGCACAATTATTCCCAGGTCCTTTTCATTCTCTACCACTGTCAGTGTAGTACCACAGAGTTGATATGTTGCTTTGGAGTTACTGTTTCCCATACGTAGTACTTTACATTTGTCAATGTTAAACTTCATTTGCCACCACTCAGCCCATCTGCTCAACCTTTCCAGATCCTGTTGCAGCAGCACAGTGTCAGTAGTGTCCTTAACAACCCTGCCAACCTTTGTATCATCTGCAAACTTGGACATTAAGCTTGATATACCATCATCAATATCATTTATAAAAACAGAAAACAATAATGGACCCAACGATAAACCCTGAGGGACTCCACTAATAACATTAGTCCACGATGAGCAGTGTCCATTGATTACCACTTTCTGTCTCCCCCCCCTCAACCATCCCTTTATCCATAGCAGCAATTTGCCTCCAATGCCACACGGCTCCAATTTGTGCATCTGTCTTCCATGTGCAACAGTATCAAAAGCCTTTCTAAGATCCAAATATATAATATCAAAGTTATTCCCTGCATCCAGTTCTTTTGTGACTGCATCATAGTATCCAATCAAATTGTTCAGGCAAGACTTTCCTTTAACAAAATCATGCTGTGTCCGAGATATAACTGAAGTCTTGGCTAGATGATCCTGCAGTCCTTCTTTAACCAGTGCCTCCATTAATTTTCCTGGACCAGAAGTTAAACTCACAGGTCTATAATTACTTGTGTCAGCCTTTGATCCTCCTTTGTGAATTGGGGACACATTTGAACATCTCCAGTCTATGGGTACCTCCCCTGAGTCCAAAGAAGCTCTCATAATTATGGCTAAGGGTTTGCTTACTTCCTTTGCTGCCTCCTTTAATATAACTGGATAGATCCCATCCACCCCGGGTGCCTTTTTTATGTTTATCTTCAACAATTTCTCCTCCACTTTCCTCTCAGTTATTACAAAATCATCTAGCTCACTGCCAGAGTTTAACTCACCTCTCGTATTCCCCTCCCTGAATAACTCCTCATGGGTGAATGTAGATGCAAATACTCATTTAGTTCGTTAGCCAACTGAGCAGGATCATCAACAGTTGAATCATCAATATCCAGTGGACCAATCTGATTCATCCCTTTGCTTCTAGAGTTTACATAGGTAAAGAACTCTTTGTTTTTCTTTGCATCTGTTGCCAAAGATTTCTCATAATCTGCCTTTGCCTGCCTAATCTCCTTTGTGACTTGGTTACAGATCAGCTTATATCTATCATAGGCTTCCATGTCACCCATTAATTTATATGTATCCCATGCATTTTTCTTCTCTGCCACATGTCTCATTAGCAGCAGTGGCTATTATGTGCCCCTAAACCTAGAAAAATATTTCTTAGTTGGTATGTAAAGCCTAGTAGCTTCCAAGATTAATTCTTTGAATGCTTCCCATTTTGAATTTGCTGTTGGTAACATCATCAGTTGGTCCCACTGTGTAGAATTTAAATACTGTCTCAGACCTCCGTAGTTGCCTTTACGAAAGCAAAAACCCTTCCCTTTATCCCCGATGGTAGTTACCTCTTTGAGTAAATCCGACTTCAGCACACTGTGATCACTGCCACCTAGTGGTTCCTTTATCTGGAGATTCTTAATGCATGAAGAATCACTACTGATAATCAGATCAAGAATATTATTCCCTCTAGTTGCCTCCCGAACATGCTGATGTAGAAAACAATCATCCAATAAAACCACAAAAGCCATGATAGGGTGTGAGTGACCAACCCACAAATTCCAGTTAATATCTGGGAAATTAAAATCTCCCATTATAAGACACTCTGATTTACTGGCCCACTATTTCCCTGTACAGTTTCTTATTATACTCACTAGAGTCATTAGGCCTATAACACACTCCTACTCTCAATGTTGATTTCCCAATGCTTAGGTCACACCAGACTGACTCAACACTGCACTGTCCAGTGATGTCGACCGACTTCACTTCCTTAGATTTTATGTCTTTCTGAACTAATAGCATAATCCTCCTCCCTTCCTTTCCTGGCTATCCTTCCTGTACAAATTGTACTCCCCAAATTCCAGATCTGCATTCCTTATACCTGTGTGACACCAAGTCTCTGATATCCCAACAATATCTGCCTTTGATGTTTTGAGCAATACCTCAAATTCATTAAATTTATTTACAAAACTGCTAGCATTGGTGTACATGCAAGTATACATGCACCTGTTCCTATTCTTAGCTACCCTAACATAACCCATGTGTTTACTTGTACTGCAATGACTCCCAGCAGTCTCTGAAATACCCTGCATCTTGTTTTCCAGGCTTCTGCTCATTCCAATAGAAGCAATGCAAGAATCACTTTCACCTCTGCCAGTGGCTACTGTTAATCTATTAGTCCTTGTATCTCCTCAAGCTAGAAGTTTTCCGACCCACCTAACACTGCCTCGATAGCATCAGCAAATATTCTTGCACCCTTTCTATTTAAGTGTATATCATCCCTGTAGAAGCAGGGATGATATATATGATGAAAAATTCTACCCCTTGAGCCTTGCTCAATCTTTCCAGGGCCGAATTGATCAACAAGGCTCTCATCATATCATCATCAGCCATTTTCAATCCACTGCAGGATGAAGGCCTCTCCAGCAACTTTCCAGTTCCTTCTGTTTTGTGCAATTGCCATCCATTTACTACCCACAAACTCATGAATTTCATCTATCCATCTCCGCCGTTGTCTTCCAGGTTTTCTTCTAGCTCCTCTTTGTTACCATGCTGTTATTTTCTTAGTCCATCTGTCATGTCTTCGAGCTATGTGTCCTGCCCTAGACCATTTTAGTTCTTTAATTTTGATAAGAATGTTCTTTACTTGAGTTTGCTGCCTAATCCATGTGTTTCTCTTCTTATCTAACAGTCTGATTCCCAATATAATTTGTTCCATTCTTCGCTGTGTAGTTCTGAAACCGTTGAGCTCTTTCCAACAGTGTATAATAAGCTATAGGTTGTTGAAAACATTTTACCCCCCCATTTCTCAAACAAATTTTTGTCAACAACGATCAATATGGCATCATGTTGGCCCACACGATATACAAACCTGTGCAAAATTTCATGTCAGTAGGTTGAGTGGTTCCAGAGATACAATGCTATGACAGACGGTCGGTCAGACAGACAACTGAGTGACATTATAAGGGTCCTTCGTTAGACTACTGACCCTAAAAATAACAAGTAAAAATAAATAATATAAGTAAAAATAATTTCATAATAGTTTTTGTAGAATATTCCAAATTTTTATTAAGTTCTCATCCGACACCTGATGCCGACTTCTTTTCTTCCTCTTTGTGTGTTTGTTGCTCAATGACGTTTCCACGAATCAACATATTTTGCTGGATTGAAGTAGGTCAGTGGTGGGCCTACAATTTTAAGAAACAGTAGGGAAAAAACTGTTTTTGTCATCAATGAAGCTCTGGTTGGGCTGGCGATCAGATTCATTTGTGAAAATCCTTGTTCGCATTCACTCGATGAAATTGGTATCGTACTCAGAGCATCCATCAAATGCTTCCATTCTTCCGAAACCATCTTTTCAATTAGGTATTCCAAAAATCCATGAATTGTATCTTTCATTTAACTGAAACCTAATTGATAATTTTCTAACTTAATTTTCACTAAATGCCAACAATTCATGTTTAGTAGGTTTAATACCTTTGTTGTCCTCGTTTTCCTTCTCTCATCACCAATATTGTTACTTGTGCTTAAATTTGAATTTTTTTCTTTTCTTTTTTTTTTTTTTTTTTTATATGGGAAAAATTTGGACACCACTGCAGTAGAAGGTGGATCAGAGCCTATTGGGAATACCCCTTGATCTGCTCACTGTTGACCTGTGTGACATCTCCATATGTGGGACAGGTGGTCAGATAAGTTTTACCAGGTACCACTAACCCTTTACTCTCTTAATTCGTGCAGAAGCACTAATTGCCTAAAGGCCAGAAATGCGAACAGTGCGTAACAAGTTAATTCTCTCCTAATCCATTCGCTATATGAAAATTTTCTTCACTCAACGGAAAGTATTTGAAATGATTTGCTATAAATGGACTTCGTTAAACAGAGGTCTGACTGAGTAATTTAGAATTATAAAAATGGTTATACAGTTTTATATAGAAAATATCTTAACAACAGACAGTGAAAAATGCAAATTTAGTTAAATAATTTTAAGCTTATTTGAATAATAGGTAAACACGTGAAAAAAAAATTACAAGATGTTACAAATTTAGGAGTGCACTCCATCCAAATGTCACACGTCACTGTTAATAAAGGTGCCGGTACTCTGTACCGTTGCGTACTGTCCCAAAAAAAGCACAGTGTATATATATATATATATATATATATTAGATAAATATGTTATCCTATTTTGTATTTACCTCATTTGCTAATGAGAAATTCACATTTATGCCAAATATACATATTTATTATTATTATTAGTAGTAGTAGTAGTGGTGGTAGTAGTAGCAGCAATGATGCAAAAAAAAAAAAAAGCAAGCATCAGCCTCCCCCACCCCAAAAATTAAATTTTTCAAGCTACCCACTTCTACAATACCAGTTCTCTTGGCTATAAGCAAAATTACATATTTTTGAACTTCACTCCCATAATTTCTCATTGACATAAAGAGTTTTTCTTCTGTCAATATCGATACAAAATAACTGTTGAGTTCATCTGCAACAACAGCTAGGGTATTTAATACTATACCATGTCCATTACACAAGGGTCTGATCTGGTTTGTCCTCTTCGCATTTATATATATGAAGAATTTCTTATCCCCACTCTTTATTCTCTCTTTGCCAGCCTAACCTTTTCTGTGGAACTATTACAGATAAATTTGTAGCTGTTATAGGATTTAATACTTTTTATTGCTCTGTAACTTTTCCGTGCTGTCTTTTTCTGCTCAAGTAATCTGACTACTTCATTATTCATCCAACTTGGAATCCTCCTTGTGGAGTATTTTTTAATGGTATATACACACTGAAAGCTTCTGTGATTAATGTTTTAAAAGTTCTCTATGAGATATCTACCCAGTTAATAGAGGCCATGTAATACCTTAAGCCATTGTAATTTCCATTGCCTTTAACTACTACTACTACCTCTCTCTTCATCATCCACCACAGGATTCCATGATCACTTCCTACTATTCGTTCCTGTACTGACAGCCCTATTATGTCATTTGGTTCATGGGTGATGATTAGGTCTAGAATATTCCTTTCCCTAGTACTTTCTCTGACATGTTGACACAAATAACAATCATCTAGTTGATTTTAAAAATTTTGTCCCCAATGTCAAGTTTCCTTCCCATTTGCTCCAATCAATTAGAGGCAAATTAAAATCACCCATAATAAGACATTTATGCTTACTTGCCAATTTCATTTGAATGGAAAGGGCAAGTAAAGTTCTTGCATATCATTGATAGAATCCCATAAGCTGTTCTATCAGACTGTGTGCACTTCTACGACAGCTCATTTGGTTCTGTAAATGTTATACAGGAACTTCGACAGCATGGACAAGGACAAGCTGATTATCACTCTCTTCACTTTGATCTAATCACAGAGTCAGACTGCCTTTGTGGCAACAGCACCTCATATAAGAGCTGTTGTCACAAAGGTTGAGCCTTATTAACTTAGTATTGTTCATGAACAATACCAAGATAATAATGCTATATAAAATATAGCAAGAGTAGTCTCCACAGTCCAATGCAGCAACAGAGACCACCACTGTAGCACTGATCAGCTCAGTTAATCAAAGTCACTAATATTACTACACCATGCATATTAACAATAGCAGAGGAATATGATGCAAGAAAGAAAGCTTATACAGCATCAGCCAAAAAAAAAAAAAAAACCATCCCATTTCACCCCAAAAGTTTGTCTAGTTCTGCCTTGAATAAGCTGTCAACTTCCACAACGACAGATGGACGTTTGTTGCAGCAATCAACCACCTGCTGGTTAAAGGCAAATTTCCACACATCTATTCTACATGTGTAGAATAGATGTGTAGAATAGAATTTCTACAACTGTCTTTCCTTAATTTGAATTTATGCCTCCTGAGCAAGAGGAAGAATCCCATCGGCATTGAGTTTGCTCAAACCACCATTCAAGATCTTATACACCTCAATATGCATCATGAGCAGATAGATCCACATGACACACATAACATCAAGCAGCAACAAACACATTAACAGGAAAGACAACTTCTTTAGTTAGCAACATAATTTATAAGCTACTACAAAAGCCTGTTAAAAATGCCAGATTTTAGTGTAGTACTACTGGTTGCCACCATTAAGAAGAATGATGCAGTTTTAAGTCCCGCTTCCACAAAATATGCACAGTCCATTGTGAACTATAGCACTGAAAGCTTAGTGCCCTTAACAATTAAACATGTATGCAGTCAAAATGAATTTGTAAACTCTTCTGGCCTCAGCCATCAAGAGAATCCATGTTCTATATTAAAAACATATTTTAAAATAATTTTGGAAATTAAAACCCTGATGACCTGTCAGCAAGAAAATGCAAATTTAAAAACTGCACACTTCAATGAACACTACAATTAACTACTAGCCTGTCAATAATGGGTGTGTTTGATGCATGCATGAAACGCAAAACATGCTTGTTAACAGTTTGATTCCAGACAAAGCATCAATGTCACAAAACCAGAGGCGGTGCCTCCGTAGCAAGGTGGGCAGGAGCAGCAGTGCATGGCACACGCTTCTTGATTAGACCAGGGTTCGAGCCCGTGACCACCAATACGGAAGATGCGGAAAGGTCAGGGAATGACCACCGCATATCCCCGGAGCAATATGGCCTTAGTTTCTAATGCTCCTAAAACACCAAATAACAACAACAAAACCAGAGAGCATTACCGAATGGAGTAAAGTATACAGCACTAAAGTGCTCTCAATAACTGCACATGACATATGCCAATCAACACATGCATATAATTAGATCTCAGAATTAAAGACACTGACCCTAATGCAGCATACCCAGTTAATATAGGTGAACAGTGTAATGCTCAGCCAGTTTTGGTGTGACATAAACACTGAAAAATAAAAATGAGGGTGGAAAAATGAATTTTACTGGACAAATGAATGTGATGAGCATAATGAAATGCTATACAGATAAATAGTGGGCCAGTAAATTAGAATGGGTTATAAAGTGGGACTTGAACTTTCCAGATATTGACTGGAACTTATGAGCTGGTCACTCCCAGCAGCGGGATCTTTCTGGATTTATTGGATGACTGCTTTCTAAACCAGCATATTAAAGAAGCAACAGTACACTTTATGCATTAGGAATCGGAACATAAAAGAACCACTAGGTAGACGTGATTACAGTATACTGATGTAGTGATTTACATAAACGAGTATTTTGCATCTACATTCACACATGAGGAGTTATTCAGGAAGAGGAATGCCAGAGGTGAAGTAAACTCGGGCAGTGAGCTTGATGATTTTGTAATAACTGAGAGGAAAGTGGAGGAGAAATTGTTGAGGATAAACATTAAAAAGGCACCAGGGGTGAATGGGATCTATCCAGTTATATTAAAGGAGGCAGCAAAGGAAGTAAGCAAACCCATCGCCTTAATTATGAGAGCTTCTTTGGACTCAGGGGAGGTACCCATAGACTGGAGATGTGCAAATGTGACCCCAATTCACAAAGGAGGATCAAAGGTGGACAAAAGTAATTATAGAGCTGTGAGTTTAACTTCTGTTTCAGGAAAATTAATGGAGTCACTGGTTAAAGAAGCACTGCAGGATCATCAAGACAAGACTTCAGTTATAGCTCGGACACAGCATAGTTTTGTTAAGGGAAAGTCTTGCCTGACCAATCTGATTGGATACTATGATGCAGTCACAAAAGAACTGGATGCAGGGAATAAGTTTGATATTATATATTTGGATCTTAGATGTAACAGATGTAACTGTTGCACATGGAAGACTGCTGCACAAATTGGAGCAGTGTGGCATTGGAGGCAAATTGCCGCTATGGATAAAGGGATGGTTGAGGGGGAGAAGACAGAGAGTGGTAATCAATGGACACTGCTCATCATGGACTAATGTTATTAGCAGAGTCCCTCAGGGTTCAGTGTTGGGTCCACTGTTGTTTTCTGTATTTATAAATGATATTAATGATGGTATATCAAGCTTAATGTCCAAGTTTGCAGACGACACAAAGGTTGGCAGGGTTGTTAAAGACACTACTGACGCTATGCTGCTGCAACAGAATCTGGAAAGGTCGAGCAGATGGGCTGAGAGGTGGCAAATGAAGTTTAACATTGACAAATGTAAAGTACTACATATGGGAAACAGTAACCCCAGAGCAACGTATCAACTCTGTGGTACTACACTGACAGTGGTAGAGAATGAAAAGGACCTGGGGGTAATTGTGCAGGCAGATATGAAGTTTTCTGAGCAGTGCAGACAGGATGCAAGAGTAGCTCATGGTGTCTTGTCAATGATATACAGAAATTTTTCTAGCAGGTATAAGGAGGTGATTATTCCCTTGTATAAGGCAATGGTCAGGCCACACCTTGAGTACTGTATACAGGTCTGGGGGCCTCATTTCAAGAAGGATGTAGGGCTGCTGGAACGAGTACAGAGAAGGGCAACAAGATTAGTGAATGGAACAAAGGGTTGCTCTTACGAAGAAAGGCTTAAGTTTTGCAAATTACTGTGTCTGGAGACTAGGCACCGGCAAGGTGATCTGATAGAGGTGTATAAAGCCTTAAATGGTTTGAGCATGCTCAGTGCTGATGGGATTTTTCCTCTTGATAAGAATAATCACCTGAGAGGGCATAAATTCAAATTAAGGAAAGACACATGTAGGATAGATGTGCGGAAATTTGTCTTTAGCCAGCGGGTAGTTGGTTGGTGGAATAGACTTCCATCCCTTGTTGTGGAAGTTGATAGCCTAAATAAATTTAAGGCTCAGCTGGACAGGTATTTCGAAAGAACGGAGGGATGAAATGGGAGTGTTTTTTTTTTTTTTTTTGTTTTGTTTTGTTTTTTTTGGCTGATAAGCTTGCTTTCTTGCATCATATGCCTCTACTAATGCTAATAAAGATGTAACTATTCACAAGCATATATGAAATGGATTCTGCTTTCATAAAGGTGAAAGATCTGGGTGCAAGGTTAGGAGTCTGGGTGCGAGGTTAGCCTGTGCGGCCATTGCTCCTTAAAGCTCTTCAAACAGAGAAGTTTTTCCTGATTTATTTTCTGCTTTATTAGTTTAAATTGTCATATTAACTTATTTTCTAGAGTAGCTTTATATTCCTAGTTACGATACTTAGTTTAAAGTTTAACTTAGACAGAGATTTTGTAGATATTACTTAGTATCGGTAACGGTATCAAATCCACGTGTCACAAACCAAATTTTTTTTTAACCAAATTTAGTCGATTTATTAACCAACTGTTATATCAAATTATCTTCTATAAGTAGATTATAGACCTAGTCAGGATCCTTAGTTTATTCTAAATTGAGATAGCGAGATTTGGAAGCTAATCAATACTTACGAGTCAGTAGAAATACCGTTCGGGAATTCCCGCCATTTTTACACGATAGCATAAGCTTAGTGTCGTATAGTGCATAATATAATATTGTCAATTAATCAGTAAATCTATTAATCTTGATAAACTTTATTGTCAATTAAATTGTACTTTTAACTCTATATATATATATATATATATATATATATATATATATATATAAAACGACTTAATCTAACAAATAATTAATACATAACTATAGTGGTACACGTGATACGGAAGTTGTATAAAGGGAACTCGTAGAAAACACTAGATACCGAAAAAAATATATATATATAACATAACTGTTTTGGGATATAACTTAAGGATTTAATTTTTGTTTTGAATTTTATTGAATTAAATCGGAATCATGACTCTGACCAGAGCAGCAAAGCAAAAGGCTCAAGCTAATGGGAGTGCTGTGGTTCAGGGGAGAACTGAGGGGGGCAGTTGCCCTCTGAATCACAGTCTATTAAAATGCACTGTTTGCTTGATGTTTGCGGAGCAGTCGGGTACGGGACATGATACTGCCAAGGGGGATGTCTTTGTGTGTGCACGATGTAAGGAGAGCAAGGAAATCAGGCGACAACTCAGCGTTGTTATGGGCCTTTATGAGAGCTTGAAGGACAGGGTGGATGCCCTCGAAGGAAATAAATTGAGGGGCCCATCAAGCTCTCAGCTGCCCACATCAACGCCAGAGCTTGCACTTGGTCATCAGGCAACACAGAAGCAGCCCCCTAGGCAGAATGCGCTGGTCCCACAGGAACTAGTAGTTGTTGGTGACTCTATTGTCAAGGGAAACGGGGAACATCCTTTGTAAAAAGGATAGGTGGAATAGGACCAGGGTATGCCTGCCAGGGGCAAAGGTTGATGACGTTGTAGAGCGGATATCATCTTTTAAGGGCACAAAAGGTGATATAGTTGTACACGTTGGCACTAATGATATTAAGAGTAGGAGACCGGCGGAATTACTTAGCAAGTACAGGTCACTGTTGAAAAAAAGCCGTGAATTAGGGTTGAACTTGAAAGTGTCTGCAATTCTGCCCAGACACGATAGGAGGGAGTATATGATGAGAGCCTTGTCGATCAATTCGGCCCTGGAGGGATTGTGCAAGGCTCAAGGGGTAGAATTTTTTTCAGCCTGGACTGTACTTGTTAACAGGAGAGATTGCTTCTACAGGGATGGGATACACTTAAATAGAAAGGGTGCAAGAATTTTTGCTGATGCTGTCGAGGCAGTGTTAGGTGGGTCGGAAAACTGCTAGTTGGAGGGGATACAAGGACTAATAGATTAACAGTAGCCAGTGGCAGAGGTGGAAGTGATTCTTGCACTGCTTCTATTGAAATGAGCAGAAGTCTGAAAAACAAGATGCAGGATATTTCAGAGACTGCTGGTAGTCATTGCGGTACAAGTAAACACATGGGTTGTGTTAGGGTAGCTAAGAATAGAAACAGGTGCATGTATACCTGCGTGTACACCAATGCTAGGAGTTTGGTAAATAAATTTGATGAATTTGAGGTATTGCTCAAAACATCAAAGGCAGATATTGTTGGGATATCAGAGACGTGGTGTCACACAGATATAAGTAATGCGGAACTGGAATTTGGGGAATACAATGTGTATAGAAAGGATAGACAGGACAGGAGGGGTTATGCTATTAATTAAGAAACACATAAAGTCCAAGGAAGTGAAGCCAGTCGACATCGATGGACAGGGCAGCGTCGAGTCAGTTTGGTGTGACATAAGCATAGGGAAATCAAAATTGAGAGTAGGAGTGTGCTATAGGCCTAATGACTCTGATGAGTATAATAAGATATTGTACAGGGAAATAGAGTGGGCCAGTAAATCAGAGAGTCTTATAATGGGGGACTTTAATTTCCCAGATATTGACTGGAATTTGTGGGTTGGTCACTCGCACACTAGCAAGGCTTTTGTGGATTTATTGGATGATTGTTTTCTACATCAGCATGTTCGTGAGGCAACAAGAGGGAGCAATACTCTTGATCTGATTATCAGTAGTGATTCTTCATGCATTAAGAACCTGCAGATAAATGAACCACTAGGTGGCAGTGATCACAGTGTGTTGAAGTGGGATTTACTCAAGGAGGTAACTACCATCAGAGGTAAAGGGAAGGGTTTTTGTTTTCGTAAAGGCGACTATGATGATTTTGTAATAACTGAGAGGAAAGTGGAGGAGAGATTGTTGAGGATAAACATAAAAAAGGCACCTGGGGTGGATGGGATCTATCCAGTTATATTAAAGGAGGCAGCAAAGGAAGTATGCAAACCCCTAGCCATAATTATGAGAGCTTCTTTGGACTCAGGGGAGGTACCCATAGACTGGAGATGTGCAAATGTAACCCCAATTCACAAAGGAGGATAGGAGGGAGTATATCACGATAGGAGGGAGTATATGATGAGAGCCCTGTCAATCAATTCGGCCCTGGAAAGATTGTGCAGGGCTCAAGGGGTAGAATTTTTTTCAGCCTGGTCTGTACTTGTTAACAGGAGAGACTGCTTCTACAGGGATGGGATACACTTAAATTGAAAGGGTGCAAGAATGTTTGCTGATGCTATCGAGGCAATGTTAGGTGGGTCGGAAAACTGCTAGATTGGGGGGATACAAGGACTAATAGATTAACAGTAGCCACTGGCAGAGGTGAAAGTGATTCTTGCACTGCTTCTATTGGAATGAGCCGCAGCCTGGAAAATAAGATGCAGGATATTTCAGAGACTGCTGGGAATCATTGGGGTACAAGTAAACACATGGGTTGTGTTAGGGTAGCTAAGAAAAAGAACAGGTGCATGTATACTTGTGTGTACACCAATGCTAGGAGTTTAGTAAATAAATTTGATGAATTTGAGGTATTGCTCAAAACATCAAAGGCAGATATTGTGGGGATTTCAGAGACGTGGTGTCACACAGATATAAGAAATGCAGAACTGGAATTTGGGGAGTACAATGTCTACAGAAAGGATAGACAGGATAGGAAGGGAGGAGGGGTTATGCTATTAGTTAAAAAACACATAAAATCCAAGGAAGTGAAGCCAGTCGACATCGCTGGACAGTGCAGTGTCGAGTCAGTTTGGTGTGACATAAGCATTGGGAGATCAAAATTGAGAGTAGGAGTGTGCTATAGGCCTAATGACTCTGATGAGTATAATAAGAAACTGTTCGGAGAAATAGAGTGGGCCAGTAAATCAGAGAGTCTTATAATGGGGGATTTTAATTTCCCAGATATTGACTGGAATTTGGGGGCTGGTCACTCACACAGTAGCAAGGCTTTTGTGGATTTATTGGATGATTGTTTTCTACATCAGCATGTTCGGGAGGCAACTAGAGGGAGTAATACTCTTGATTTGATTATCAGTAGTGATTCTTCATGCATTAAGAATCTGCAGATAAATGAACCACTTGGTGGCAGTGATCACAGTGTGCTGAAGTGGGAGTTACTCAAAGAGGTAACTACCATTAGGGGTAAAGGGAAGGGGTATTGCTTTCGTAAAGGCGACTACAATGGACTGAGACAGTATTTAAATTCTATACAGTGGGATCAACTGATGATATTGCCAACAGCAAATTCAAAATGGGAAGCATTCAAAGAACTTATCGTGGAAGCTACTAGGCTTTACATACCAACTAAGAAATATTGTTCAAGGTTTAGGCCTAAATGGTTGTCAGATGAACTAATGAGGCATATGGCAGAGAAGAAAAATGCATGGGATACATACAAATTAACACGTGACACGGACGCCTATGATAGATACAAGTTGATCTGTAACCAAGTTACAAAGGAGGTTAGGCAGGCAAAGGCAGATTACGAGAGATCCTTGGCAAGGGATGCGAAGAAAAACAGCAAAGAGTTCTTTACTTATGTAAACTCTAGAAGGAAGGGGATGAATCAGATTGGTCCACTTGAGATCGATGGGTCAACTGTTGATGACCCTGCTCGGGTAGCTAACAAACTAAATGAATATTTTGCATCGACATTCACACATGAGGAGTTATTCAGCGAGGGGAATGCCAGAGGTGTATTCAACTCGAGCAGTAAGCTAGAGAATCTTGTAATAACTGAGAGCAAAGTGGAGGAGAAATTGTTGAAGATAAACACAAGAAAGGCACCTGGGGTGGATGGGATCTATCCAGTTATATTAAAGGAGGCAGCAAAGGAGGTAAGCAAACCCTTAGCCATAATTATGAGAGCTTCCTTGGACTCAGGGGAGGTACCCATTGACTGGAGATGTGCAAATGTGACCCCAATTCACAAAGGGCGATCAAAGGCTGACACAAGTAATTATAGACCTGTGAGTTTAACTTCTGTTCCCGGAAAATTAATGGAGGCACTGGTGAAAGAAGCACTGCAGGATCATCTAGACAAGACTTCAGTTATAGCTAGGACACAGCATGGTTTTGTTAAGGGGAAGTCTTGCCTGACCAAATTGATTGGATACTATGATGCAGTCACAAAAGAACTGGATGCAGGGAATAACTTTGATATTATATATTTGGATCTTAGAAAGGCTTTTGATACTGTTGCACATGGAAGACTGCTGCACAAATTGGAGCAGTGTGGCATTGGAGGCAAATTGCTGCTATGGATAAGGGGATGGTTGAGTGGCAGAAGACAGAGAGTGGTAATCAATGGACACTGCTCAACGTGGACTAATGTTATTAGTGGAGTTCCTCAAGGTTCAGTGTTGGGTCCGTTGTTGTTTTCGGTGTTTATGAATGATATTGATGATGGGATATCAAGTTTAATGTCCAAGTTTGCAGATGATACAAAGGTTGGCAGGGTCGTTAAGGACAATACTGACGCTATGCTGCTGCAACAGGATCTGGAAAGGTTGAACAGATGGGCTGAGAGGTGGCAAATGAGGTTTAACATCGACAAATGTAAAGTGCTGCATATGGGAAACAGTAACCCCAGAGCAACGTATCAACTCTGCGGTACTACACTGACAGTGGTGGAGAATGAAAAGGGCCTGGGGGTAATTGTGCAGGCAGATATGAAGTTCTCTGAGCAGTGCAGACGAGCTGCAAGAGTAGCTCATGGTGTCTTGTCAATGATATACAGGAATTTTTCTAGCAGGGATAAGGAGGTGATTATTCCCTTGTATAAGGCAATGGTAAGGCCACATCTTGAGTACTGTATACAGGTCTGGAGGCCTCATTTCAAGAAGGATGTAGAGCTGCTGGAACGGGTACAGAGAAGGGCAACAAGATTAGTAAATGGAACAAATGGTTGCTCTTACAAAGAAAGGCTTAAGTTTTGCAAATTACAGAGTCTGGAGACTAGGCACTGGCGAGGTGATCTGATAGAGGTGTATAAGGCTTTGAATGGTTTGAGCATGCTCAATGCCAATGGGATTCTTCATCTTTCTCAGAATAATCACCTCAGAGGGCATAAATTCAAATTGAGGAAGGACGGATGTCGGATAGATGTGCGGAAATTTGCCTTTGGCCAGCGGGTGGTTGGTTGGTGGAACCGACTTCCATCACTTGTTGTTGAAGTTGATAGCCTAAACAAATTTAAAGCTCAACTGGACAGGTATTTCGAACGAACGGAGGGGTGAAATGGGAGTGGGTTTTTTTTTTTTTTTTTTGGCTGATGCTGAATAAGCTTGCTTTCTTGCATCATATGTCTCTGTTAATGCTAATGCTAATGCTAGATCTTAGAAAATTTTTATACTCTTTTCAATAAGACCAACTGCAAATTCTAAATGGAAAGTAGTCAGGGAAATAATTATAGAAGTTATCAAGCATTTCATATCAACTAAAAGATAATGTTCAGGGTTTAGGCCTAAATAGATGAAAGATGAAACTAGTGACAGGGAAGAAACTTACATGGGATGATTATAAATTATCAGGGGGCAAAGAAACACATAGTAAGTACAAATGGTCTACAATCAAGTCACAAAAAGGGTTAGGCAGGCTAAAGCAGATTATGAGAAGATTATAAAAAGTTAATGGCTAGAAATTTGAGGTAAAGTAGGAGAGTTATTGGTTTATGTTAACACTAGAAAGAAAGGAATGAAGCACATTGATGCACTAGATTTGAGGGTATAACTATGGATAACATAACCATGTTCGGGTTGCTGATAAACTGAATAAACATTATTCATTTACATTCATGAAAGAAATAGTAGCAGTAGTAAAGGCAAATCATGCAAGGAAACAAGCTTATATAACATCGGCCAAAAAAAAAAAAAAATCACTTTACAAGTCCACATTCCTCAAAGAATTCGTCTAGTTCTCCCTTGAATTTATTCAGCTCATCTACTTCCACAACAACAGATGGAAGGCTTCAAGCTTCCTGCTGGCTGAAGGCAAACTTCTGCATGTCTGTCCTGCAACCATCCTTCCTCAACTTGAATTTGTCTTCCCATGAATTTGTGTCTTCCACTCAGCAAGTGGAAGAATACCATCAACATTCAACTTACTCAACAGAGGCTTTACACACCTCAATCAGATCTTGCCGCGGGTGCATGGTCTCAAGATGCTGCAATATTTAGAACTGAAGCCTTCCTAGGTAAAGAGCACCCTTTTGTTCCCTTCACCAATCTGGCTAACCTTCTCTGCACCCATTCCAGCAGATCTACATCCTTGCTTAAGTAGGCCTCCAGACCGACCAGTATACATTACTCAAGATGTGGCCTAACCATGGCCTTATACAAAGGGATAATCACCTCCTTATCCCTGATAGCAAAGTTTCTGTATATTATTGACAAAACCCCATGAGCTGTCCTGGCAGAATGTCGACACTGCTTAGAGAATTTCATGTCTGACTGCACAATTACCCCCATGTCTTTTTCACTCTCTAATCTTCTTCTTCTTTGTCCTCGCCTTCTTCCCACGTTCATATGGGGTCCGCATTCCCTTCCTTAATTCTCTTCCTCCATTCCTTTCTAACCAGGGCTTCCTCTCTCCTCCATCCTCTCTCTTTCAAATCCTCTGCCACATTGTCCTTCCATCTTAGCTTAGGTCTCCCCCTCTTCCTCTTCCCTATCACCTCCAGCTTTTCACACCTCTTCCCTACATACTCCTCACTTCTTCATTCCACATAACCAAGCCACCTCAACCTAGATTCCTGTATTTTTTTACTCAGAGGCCCACCTTAACCGTACCTCTAATGTAGTCATTTCCTAACCTGACCTTCCTTGTCACACCACACATCCATTTTAGCATCCTCTTCTCCGCCACTTCCATCTTCTTCTCCTGGGCCCTTGTAATCGCCCATGTCTCAGCACCATACATCAATGCGGGTCTAACCACAGTTTTATACACTCTTCCCTTAGTTCTACAATTAACTTTCTTATCACACAGCACCCCACTCATCTTTCTCCAGTTCAGCCATCCACATTGCACTCTGTGCTGTATTTCTGCCTCAATCCTCCATCCCTCTCAATGATCGATCCCAGATACTTAATTTCAAAACTCTCAACTCCTCCATTCAATACCATATATTCTGTCTTTGTTCTCCTTATCCTCATGCCTCTATCTTCCAATGCTTTCCTCCATTCCTCCAATTTCTTTTCTGCCTTTCCTTGGGATGATTCGCACAGTACAGTATCATCCGCGAACAGCATACTCCGTGGTGCTCTATTCTTCACTTCTCTCACCAACACATCCATTACCAGATCAAACATATATGGGCTGAGAGCTGATCCCTGGTGCAGTCCAACTTCTACAGAGAAGCCCTCAGTCATACCTACACTGCTTTTAACCTGAGTCACCGCTCCCTCGTACATATCCTTCACAAGCCTTACGTTCTTCTCCCTCATACATCTCCATACCTCTTGTCTGGGCACTCTATCATATGCTTTTTCCAGGTCTATAAACACCATGTGCAACTCTACTTGCATCTCCCTGTATCTTTCCATCACCTGCCTTAAAGCAAAGACCGCATCTGTTGCTCCTCTTCCCAGCATGAAACCAAACTGTTCCTCTCCTATTTCCATCTCCTGCCTTAACCTTCCTTCCACAATTCTTTCCCAGATCTTCATCGAATGAGACATTAACTTTATACCCCTGTAGTTCCCACATTCCTGCACATCACCCTTTCCTTTAAAGATTGGCACAAGTATACTTTCCCTCCACTCATCAGGTATCCTATCCTGCTGCCACAGTTTTTCCATCAAATCCCATAGCATATCGATCCCTTCTTCTTCTAGACAACTCCATACCTCTACTGGTATCTGATCAGCACCTACTGCTTTCCCTCTCCATTTTTCTGAGTGCACTTTCCACTTCTTTCCTGCTTATGCCTTCCACTACTCTCATATTCATCTCTCCATCCTCGCATAGTGCTCTTGGGTTTTCCTCATTTAATAGCTTCTTAAAATAGTCTTTCCACCTTTCCTTAACCTTCTCCGGATCCTGTATAACCACTCCCCTCATCTTTTATCTGTTTTATTGATGAGAAGTCCTTCAATGCCTTATCTCTCACTTTGGCTATTCTCATCAGTTGCCTATCTCCCTCTTTCCTTTCCTTTTTCACTCTCTAATACCCTGAGTATAGTATCACACAGCTGATAAGTTATCCTGGGATTACTGCTACCCACGTGCAGTATGTTTCTAACATTTGCTACCCATGTGCAGTACCTTGCACATGGGTAGCAAATGTTAAACTTCAACTGCCATTTCTCAGTCAGCCGACCCAATTTTCCCAGATCTTTCTGTAGTAGCTCACAATGATAACTGTCTTCAATCACTATGCCAATATTTGTATCATCTGCAAACTTACGACATTCAGCCTGACATTCCTTCATCAATATCATTAATAAATATTGAAAACAACAATGGACCTAGCACTGAACCCTGGGGAACTCCATTAATAACATTAGTCCAACAAGAGTAGTTCAAAATTATTTTTTGCATCCAGTTCTTTGTCACTGCATCATAGAAACCTATCAGATTGGTTAGACAAGACTACCCCTTGAAAAATCCATACTGTTATTTCAGTATAATTGCATGGCTGTTGAAACTGTCCTGCATTACTTCTTTAACCAGTGATTCCATATTTTCCCTGGAACAAACATTAAGCTAACATGTCTGTAATTACTCACGTTGCCTTTTGATCCCCCTTTATGAATTGTGGATATATTCACACTTTTCCAGTCCATGGGGATTTCCCGAATGCAAGAATGCTCTCATAATTATGGCTAAGGGTTTGCTTACCTCCTTTGCTGTCTCCCTTAATATAATTGGATAGATTCCATCTGCCCCAGGTGCCTTTTTTATGTCCATCCACAACAATTTCTCCTCCACTTTCCTTTCAGTTATCAAAGTCATTTAGCTCCTCCTTAGAGTTTGATAAACTTTCGGCATCCGTACCCTAAAGAATTGCTCATGTGTGAATCTGGATGCAAAATACCTATTCAATTTGTCTGCAACCTGAGCAGGGTCATCAATAATTAACCTGTGAACTTCAAGTGGCTCAATGTGATTCAACCTCTTCCTTCTACTGTTAGTATATGCATAGAAGTCTTTGCTGTTTTTCTTTGTATTCTTTGCCACAGACTTGTCATAATCTGCCTTCTTTTGTGAGTTGATTACAAACTAATTTATATCTACCATAGGCTTCTGTGTCACCTGATAATTTATATGCCATGCACTTTTCTTCTTTGCCATGTGTTTCAATAGTTCATCTGATATCCATTTAGGTGTAAGCCTTGAACAGTATTTCTTTGTTGATATGAAAAGCCTAGTAGCTTCTTTAATTACTTCCCTGAATACTTCCCATTTAGAATTTGCTGTTGGCAACATCATCAGCTGGTCCCACTGCGCTGCAAAAAATCTGGGAGTAATTGTACAGTATAACATGAAATTCTTGAGCAGTGCAAGCAAGTTGCTAGATAGAATGGTCTTGTGAAAGGAAGGGGGAGTATTGTAAATGATATAGACAAACTTTGCAAGCAGGGACAAAGAGATGATTATTCCCTTGTATAAGGTAATGGTTAGATGGCCATCATGATATACAAGGTAATCTGGAATATTACATACAGGTTTGTAAACCTCACTAAACATACCAGATCTGTTGGAAAGGGTGCAGAGAAGAGCAACACGATTAGCTGAGGGTACAAAAGGATATTCTTATTAACTAAATGCTAATAGAACCTTTATCCTTTCTCAGATGAAAGGGTAACAAGTGGAAGGATCCCATTCAACACCAGATCACCGCGTAGGTGCCTAGTCTCCAGCCACTGCAATTTACAGAACTTAAGCCTCTCTTGGTAAGAGGATCCCTTCATTCCCCTCATCAATCTTGTTGCCCTTCTCTGTACACGCTCAAGTAAATCTACATCCTTCCTAAAATGAGGCCTCCAGACCTGTACGCAGTACTCAAGGCATGGCCTGACCATTGCCTTATACAGAGGGATAATCACCTCCTTTCCCTGCTAGCAAAATTCCTATATATCATTGACAAAACCCCATGACCTGCCTGCATTGCTAAGAAAACTTCACATCTGCCTGCACAATTACTCCCCGGTCTTTTTCATTTTCTACCACCTTAAGTGTAGTACCACACAGTTGGTACGTTTCTCTGGGGTTACTTCTACCCATATGCAGTCCTTTGCATTTGTCAAGGTTAAACTTCAGTTGCCACTTCTTAGCCCATCTGCCCAAATTATCTAGATCCTGTTGCAGTAGCACACTGCCATTACTGTCATTAACAACCCTGCCAACCTTTGCATCATCTGCAAACTTCAATATTAAGCCTGATATACCTTCATCAATATCATTGATAAATATACAAAACAACAGTGGACCCAACACAGAACCCTGTGGGACTCCACTAATAACATTAGTCCACGAAGAGCAGCACCCATTGATTACCACCCTCTGTCTTCTCCCACTTAACCATCCTTTTATCCATTGTAGCAACTTACCCTTAATACCATTCTGCTCCAATTTGTACAATAGTCTTCCATGCGCAACAGTGTCAAAAGCTTTCCTGAAATCCAAATATATGATATCAAAATTATTTTTTGCATCCATTTCCTTTGTAACCACATCATAATATCCTATCAAATTTGTCAGACAAGACTTTCCCTTAATAAACCCATGCTGTGTCTGAATTATTGCTGCAGTCTTGTCTAGATGATCCTGCAATGCATCTTTAACCAGTGACTCCATTATTTTACCCAGAACAGAAGAAGTTAAACTAACTGGTCTGTAATTACTCGTGTCACCCTTCGATCCCCCTTTGTGAACTGGGGAGACATTTGCACATCTCCAGTCCATGGGAACCTCCCCTGAGTCCAAGGATGCTCTCATAATTATGGCTAAGGGTTTGCTTAGTTGCTTTGCAACCTCCTTTAATATATACTTTAATAATAACAACAGTGATGTGTATCCATCACTGTTGTTAGGAACTTATGGACCTTTAAACTTTCAGTATTTAGCACACTGCAAATAAAAAAAATAAAAATCATTAACTGCAAAACACACCAACAATAAAAGAACACAGTAAAAAAATATATTCTTGTTTCTAAATTACTTTGCCTTCAGCAACTATGAGGAAACTTGATTGTTTAAGGCTTTAAATGGATTGAGCAAATTAAATGCTGATAGCAACCCCTCTCTCTCAGACAACACACATAAGGGAACATTAAATTGAAAAAAAAAAAAAAAAAAAAAAATGGTTGTAGGATAAATGTGTGTGAATTTGCTTTCAGCCAGTAAGAGTACTTGACTATTGGAACAGGCTTCCATCTGGTGTTACAGAAGTCAGTTGTCTGAATAAATTTCAGAATGCATTACCTGTTAGAGGGGAAGTTGGTGTCTTTTTTTTTTTTTTGCCAATGCTGTATAGGTTTGCTTCCTTGATGTTATGTTATTTGGTTTTTAGGAGCATTAGCAACTAAGGCCATATTGCTCCGGGATATGCGGTGGTCATTCCTTGACCTTTCCACATACTCCGTATTTGGTGGTGACGGGCTCGAACCCCGGTCTAATCAAGAAGCATGTGCTACGCACTGCTGCTCCTTCCCACCTGGCTACGGAGGCGCCCGGTTTGCTTCCTTGCATCATTTGCTAATACTGATACTAATGCTGGATTTAGGTAATTTGGGCTCTGCTGGACTAACAGTTCCAGTGAGCTTGGCCCTGGTGCAACCATGCCACTACACTTCATTAAATTGGTGAACTACCACCGGCTAAGTATAATTAAAATATCTTGGTTAAGCCAGTGTCTATGTACATCCAGGTCTCATCCACGTCTCTCACGCCTTTCAAACCAGACGCTATTGGAGTGTTTGATTTGAAAGGCAATCTACGAAAATCTCGATTATATCGATTTTGTGAACAATGTATTCCTGAATACATTGTTTTGCTTGATGTCACAGAAACTGGTATTACATGGAGTAAGATGCAGAGTATTTTTCTTACGCGAAAGTTAATTGACGATTTCAAATTTAAAAAAAAAAAAACATGTTATTTCAAATAATGTTTGTGGGTTCGCATCATCCACGCTACGTATGAAATTAGGAGCGTATGCTAAACAAATTAAAACTAGATACCAATCAGCTTACCAATTTGCATGTTGGGTCTTTGTGGGCACCTAATAATCATAATAACAACAGCTGATAACCGTATTAATTTTAATAAGTGCCAATAACACAGTTTTCTACATATAATCCAGCGGTGTTTACCAAAAAAAAGAAAAAAATAGATATTAAACAAATTTATAATCCTTCCTGAAATATAATACTATTTCAGATTATCTGCTAAAATACAGTTTTCATGCAAATCACAAAACGTCATCAACCAAAACACCCACATTCCCGACATTTCATTCATCACAGTATGCCCACACCTGACATTTTTTTAGAAGGCCACCTATTAGCGTCACGCGAAACCAAATCCTGTACATCCTGCGCTCCCTTAAGTTTTGAAATTGTGGAGATTATTATGTTTCAATAAAACTTAAAAATTACTTAATGGCGGATGGAAATGCAGATTATTCTGTTTTAATAGAACTTAATGGCAGAAGGCAAAATTAAGCAACATACAGCACTTTCTCGAAAACAAACGTCCCAGTTGTGATGGAGGTTTATATATCCCTAACGGCCGGATTAATCCATCCACTAATAAGGATATTCATTCTTAAACATAACAGGTACGTAGTGAATTGCCCAAAATGGTAAAATGGCATCGTTTTTATCATATCTCATATTGTAAATACCTTCACAACAAGTTGCCTGATATACCGCGAATAAGTAACGCTTCACTAGTGGAGAAGACCAGGGGTGGACAGAAGGGGCAATGTCTCCTTAACCAAAAATTTGAAATTAAAGAAACAGAACGCAGGAGGCGTTCTAAAAAAAAACAACTGAAAATTCTGGTCGCCATGCCCCCTTACGATGTTACCTGGAGCTGGTTGCCATGCCCCCCTTACCATGATAACTGGATACACCACTGGAGAAGACTATTGTTACTTATTCCAAGTGGATACCACCACCCAGACGACCTCTTCAATCCTGGTTAAAAATGTGTGGGATAACTCCATTACCCACTTGTCCCAATTAGACCTAGAAAAGCAAAAAAAAAAAAAGTAGAGGAAAGTTACAGTTGGAGAGGAAGAGGAAGAAGAAGAAGAAGCGGCAGAAACGGCATCGAAGAATGAGAGGGACAGTAACTCCTCGAATAGACAACGCTTCTCCATTAGGGAAGGCTGTTGTTGCCTATTCTCGGTAACTCCAGGCAGCATCAAGCTCCCAGAAGGCTGTTTGACCTCTCATCGGTGGGTGGGCAGGTATCCTTGTGTTGCAATAATTGACAACCCACTTATGAAGTTATACTTCATAAGTGGGTTGTCTGGTGTTGCAATAAGTGACAACCCACTAAGTGGGTTGCAATAAGTGACAACGCACTTATGAAGTATAACTTCATAAGTAACTTCATAAGTACGTTGTCACTTATTGCAACACCAGAGAGATTTCGGATGGTGTACACAAAAGTATAGACTGAAAAGATTTATGGCTAAATGTGGCAAGCAGTGTTGTCTCGGCACTATCGAAGCAACTAAAGGAGACAGGAACCATTACAAAAAGAGCTGGTCAAGGTCGCCCGAGGGTTACATCAACCAGACTGCTAACTGGCTCTAACACCAAGACAGAACACTACGGTGTACTCTTATCAAGTGTCTCTTGAGATTGCTGTGGCGACAAGTGAAAACATTTCCAATCGGACATTGTTAAGAAAGGCTTAAAAATTCAAGTGGGACACGAGCCGCTGGCTATGCAAGGAAGCCAGTGGTTCGTTCCCATTAACCTCAAACCACTGCAGAGCTCGTCGAAACTGGTGCCATGAACATGTAACTTGACCCCTGACAAAGAGGGTACAGTTCTTTTCTCTGAAGAGTCTAGTTTCAGCCTACATACAGATTCTAGACGTTATTTCATGCGGAGACAATAAGGAATGCGGTACCATCCCTTCAACAACAGAGAAAGTGACACTTAAGGTGGAGGCGGTGTTCTCGAGTGGGGCGGAATATGACCAACGGTCGTACATGTGTGCGATAGGGTTACCGTAACTGTGCAGAGTTACCGAGAACAGATCCACGATTCATATGTGCGACTTTTTAGGAGTGCGGTTGGCCCAGATTTTCTTTTCATGCACGACAACGCCACTGCACATAGAGCTCAAGTGGTGGAGAAATATCTTGAAACTGAAGACATCCATCGACTGCCGTGACCACCACGATCACCAGACTTAAACCCGATTGAACATGATCATGATTGAACAGACTTAAATCCGATTGAATTCATGTTCAATCGGATTTAAGTCTGGTGATTGTGCAAGTCTGGTGATCGTGCAATGCGACATCCTTGGGGATCGCATTGCGCGACGAGCTGGTAGAAGAATGAGATTTGTTGCCTCAGAATCTTATAGACGCCCTTATATCGAGCATAGTTCACCACTGACTGGACTGTTTAGTGATTGGACTGGATTATACGCCGTACTGATGTCGTGTAACCATATTTTCGAGCACCTTGTATCGACTTCTGTAATGTGACCTTTTTAGTAATTCATAGACTACCCCTATAAATGTCCCATATACCTGTGTGAAGATTCTCACCAAATTTGGTATGGTGGTGTTCCATAAAATATGGAACACCACCATACCAAATTTGGTATGGTGGTGTTCCATAAAATATGGAACACCACCATACCAAATTTGTCCCTCCTCATTGCAAACTGCACGAGTTACACTACGTTTTATACGTGTTCTGTTAATTTTGTCGAGCAGCGTATTACGTCTATATTCAAGAAAGGCGATAAAATTTATATTACAGCATGCATACCTATAAACAAACTGAAAACTTTGGCAAAGATAACAGAAGCTCTAAATTTATTATTGATTTAAAATAAATGTTCTTGTTTATACTCCGGCACGACAACCAGGTCAGTGGAGTTTGCAATAAATCATCAATACAAACGCTAATCGTATTTAGCAGTCACTGGCTTCAACCCAGGTCCACTCAAACATTCGGCTATGTCAGATTTAATTACTCGAATCACGGTTTTTTGCCAAGTAGCTCAACTATTACCGATCTATTAATCTAGGAACTGGACTTAAGGGAAGTGATGGGTAATAATAATAATCTACAAAGACATACAAAAGACTTGATTCAGTATCAACCTATTTGCTCATACAGAAATTGGAGTTAAATGGAATAATAGGATCTGCACTTATTTTGATAAAAAAAAAAGTTTTCATACTGAAACAATAGCCTAAGTAAAATAGTTGGAGGATTTTCCTCTACATTTGTTGTACAACGAGGAATACTTCAAGGATCGGTTTTGGGCCTTTTTTTATTCTGTATCTTCCTAAATGATATGCCCTCAACCTTATCTGATAATGAGACTAGATTTTTTAGTTATACATATGATGGAAAGATCTAGAGATATATCGCTTAGGTAATTGTACAAATTTGGAAAGATAATAACACATTACTTAATTGGATCGAAAATAATAATTTATATTTGAATTTGGAAAAATTTTCTTTTATCTCTTCTCAAATTACCACGAAACTATTATCTAGTTTCATCTGTATCAAATAAGATCCCTAACTATAAACAGAGTTACGCAACTATCTGCTCTCAGTGTAAGTTTAAATAGTCATACCAAATTTAACATTCATATATTACTGAACCTATCAAAAAAGCCGCCAGAGTATTGAGTCTAACTAAACGCATATTTAAGGAATTTCAGAAATTTTATTATAACTATGATTAAAATACGAGGGGTGATCATTTAATTCGCAGACTAGTGCAAAATTTTGTTTACCGTGTAAAATTTCCTTAACTACCCCATGGAGCTGCCCAAAAAAAAAAACAGACAATTGAAAGAATGAAAAAAAAAAAAGAAAAAGGTTTATCGAATACTTTTGCTATAAAAAAGAACTAATGATGATTCTCATAATTATACACTAATTGTGTCATCGATTTAAACTGCTCACACTATTTAAAAGGCGGAACCTTTTGGATTTATGCTTATTGAGGCTCTTACAGACATTCTCTCAGGTATGCCAAGCTGTGCTTGCTACCTAGAGTCTGAAACGTTGATGGAACTGATATTCTGGTGACACTCAAGTTAATTTCAGCGACCAAAATTGTCGCTAATTGTCGACCTAATTTCAGCAATTCGGGTCGGTCTGCGACAGCCAAATGGCTTGAACCTTCACGATGGTCGGACTGTTAGTAACCCTGGCTATAACGCCCATGTGAAAGTCCTAAAATACAACACCTAACATACTGGAGGTGACCACCCAGGTTTGGACCAACATAAGCAGAGGTCGAGATGTGGTCCACACACCACATGTAGGATTGCCACACCTCTGTGTTACCAGGAAATACCAGGTGGTCGATGACTCTTATCAACTGGTGCAATACCATCAGTTTGCTTATTGGAGGCTTGAAGCGCTGAAACCCATGTTTAATCTCCAGAGCAAAGTTCCAGCAACCCTCACATCTCTTCCATCATGCAATAAGATTGATGCCTTTTAAGGTGATGATGGACATAATGGAGAGATCCCATCGTCTTTACATTTCCGGCTCAGCTAGAGTATGATCTCTCTCCCTCTACTCTGCCAGATTGTGACTGGAGGGAGTCCTAGTAGTGGGTATGAAGGGGAAGGAGCAGTTATTGTCGAGGCCACTATGTCAAGGAGCTAGGTCTATTACTACCATGTGTATGCCATATCCAAAAATTTCAATACTTCACAGACCATGTCTCCCCACCTTTTCTTACTTCTGAATACACCATGAACTGTCGAAATAATAGAACAAACTTATTTGCGAAACGATCTAAACCTCCCAAACGCCTCCTCGTTCATTTCACAAATATACGTGGTCTCAGTTCTAATCTCAATGATGTCGATTTCTACTTACAGTCTGCCAAGCCATTTTTTTTATTTATTTATTTTTTTCTGACAGAATCCCAGTTATCGGTTGATTCATCTCAGTTGTTCGAATTATTCACTGTATGATTTTTTAGCTTCAAAGGTCGTACTTTTGCATATGTCTGTTCTGATATTCCCTGTCAGAGTATTAGTGATCTGAAATCTCCTCTTTTCGATCTTCTCTGGATTAAAATCTCTCTACCACATTCTATCAAATTCATCTGTTGCCGCTATCGTTCTCCTAATTCCCCTAATCACTTGGAACGCCTTGACTTCTTCTGTTTGAAACTTGACTTTTTCCAGTCCAACTCTCCTAATAGTGAGGTATTTTTCGTGGTGATTTTAATGTTCATAACTCCAGCTGGCTTCCATTTTCTAGTTACACGGACCCAGCTGGTCGAGATACTGAGGCTTTTGCAGTTTCTAATGACCTCGCGCAGATTATTCATTAACCTACCAGAATACCAGACAATCAGACAATTCTGACTACCCAGCCAACACGCTTGATCGTTTTCTCCCAAACAACCCTTCTAAGTACATGGTCGAGGTGAATGGTCCTCTAGGCACCTCATAGCACAAAATTTAGTGATGGGCTCTTCTCTAACGGAGCTTTTCTTTCGTGGGCATTCCCAATCTCATGTTGTTTGGCTGTACAAGAATGCAAAGTGGGACGATCTATAAAATTTCTTTTCTTCTTTTCCTTGGTCAGATTACTGTGTGAAATATTCTGATGTCAGCGTTTGCTCAGATCGTGTCAGTGAAATTATTCTTGTATGAATGAAATTCTTTATTCCACACTCCACCTTAAAATCTCTACCTTTATCTAAAGCTTGGTTTTTCAATAAATGTGCTAAAGCTGTTTGAGAGAAGAAAATTGCATATCGTAATAGGCTTATATCCAAATCTTCAGGTTCATTTTCTGCCTACACCAAATCTCGCATTGTAAAGCAGTTATTAATCAATCCAAGCTGGATTTCGAAGAGGCTAAGAGTAGAAAACTCGCTTCTTGTCCAAATGGCAGTCGAGCATGCTGGTCTCTTGCCAATGCTATTGGCCTCAACTTTTTTGCATCTCTGTTTCCACTTCTGTCAAAACCAGATGGTTCTATTGCCACTTCAGCTAAAGATAAAGCTGACCTGATAGCATCATAGTTTTCTTTTAACTCGTGTATTGATGACCTTGGTAAACCATCTTAATGCCAAGAAAATGCCTGGTCCTGATGCTATTTCTCCACTAATTCTCAAAACCTGTACTAGACAGCTTACTCCTGTTCTGTGTCACCGATTTACACTTCCTTATTCCATTAGTGTTTTCCCTTCTGCTTGGAAATTTGCTAATATCTTTCCATTGTACTTACTTCTATTCTTTCTAAAGTAACGAAGACATCTATTTTCCATCAATTCCTAAACTATCTAAAAACCTTCGTCTGATCAGTGATCGCCAATATGGATTCCGTCAGTGTCAATTCATTGGTGATATACTAACTTATGTTACTTACCTACGGACAAATTCAATGGAAAAGTTAGATGAAACTCAGGCAGTTTCTCTTGACATTTCAAAGGCTTTTGATTGTGTTCGGCGTAAATGTTTTCTAAATAAGCTTTCATTTTATGGTTTGCCTACTGCATTTTTAACTGTGTATTTAGTTTTGTCTCTGACCATTCACTGTGGGTGATGGTAACTGGCTCTCTCTCTTCTAACTTCTCCACTAATGCTGGTGTTCTCCAAGGTTCATTTCTTTCTCCCACTCTTTTCCTCTTGTATATTAATGATCTTCTTCCATTGACCGGGAATTCTATCCACAGTTTTGCCGATGAAGCACATTACTCCCATGATTTTACTCCCTGGGGCTAGTCCCCTCCCCACTCCTACCACTCTAGTGGGCTCCTCCCATGTGGCCTACCCCCTTTTGAATTTATACATTCTGAACCACCCTTCTTCGCTATTTCAGAATGTATAAATTCAAAAGGGGGTAGGCCACATGGAAGGAGCCCACTAGAGTGGTAGGAGTGGGGAGGGGACTAGCCCCAGGGAGTAAAATCATGGGAGTAATGTGCTTCATCAGCAAAACTGTGGATAGAATTCCCGGTCAATTTATACATTCTGAACCACCCTTCTTCGCTATTTCCCTGTTAACTGCACAATTTTTTCTTTTTTTTGTTTATATTTTATTTATTTATTTTTTACTTGGTCTCTATCCAGGAAGCTCAGGCGACCCTGACGGAGGCCAGCCAGAGAATGATGGGCAGCCTGGCTCCCTTCCCCGTGGCAGAGGCAGTCAATGTTGAGTTGACAAGAATCCCACTAGGGGGATTGTACAGCACGTATCTCCTAACAGGACATGGAGCGATCCGCCACAAATTACACCTTCTCGGACTCGAAAACAACCCAATGTGTGCATGTGGCTCTGTGGAGACCTGGGGACACCAGATGTATGACTGCGAATTTTATGAAGATCTTCGTGTTGAATTAATCATCCAAGTGCGCCTTAATCCCAAAAACCGGGAACACTACTTACTGGAAGATGAAGCCTCATATATAGCGTTCACCAAGTTTGCCCAGAACCTGTATGCTAGACGCTTGACCATTCCTTTGCCTGCAAACTTCGAATAGATGTGTCAAACAAAGCTTCTCAGAGACCCCCAACCAGATGTCAGGTTTGACTGCTTGATCCTTCATGCAAGACAAAACTGGAACTCTTATGAGAAGTGAGAAAACTCCACTTCCCAGAACATTGACTACCGGACGGGACAACAGTCCCATGAATGACTCCCAACTGTCACATTTTGCACAACCTGTTCAGCCAAACCAACATTGGATCGCGGGCCTCAAGTTTTTCTGGATGGTGCGGACCTGACCCTGCGGTCTGGTTTGCTCCCACCCATGCACACAGGCCACATTGGCAACCTGAGCCAGCTCTCTTGTCTGGCTCACTGTCTCACCTCTTCCTGGCAGGTGGGAAGGGGACAGTACACTGTCCCCTCCCCACCCTGCCACCCTATTTCTTCCCTCTGTTGGGGCATGGGCATGCCCCACTGTAAACTGGAGTTGCCTTCCCTTTCGGCTCCATATTTCTGTCTATTTGCCCCCCAGTCTTCAGCCTTCACCCCGCTCTATCTGATAGCAACGTGAACACGCCCCACACAATCTAAAATCACCAATCTAAATTAATTTTGCCCAACATTTTGGACTTCTAGCGCTCCCCGCGACGCGTACGCGATTTTTTTTTTTTTTTTTTAAGGTCCTAGCCACTGAAATCTTAGGAAATTAGGTGGCAGGACCTGCCAGAGTGAACTATATACTAGTGAGTACCTGGTCTGCCTCCACGGGACTAAAGTGGGACAACGTCGGGCCTCAGTAGGGGTCTGGCGGCTAAATAACCAGATGAACAACGGTACAAGGCATCAAATATATACAACGTCCATACACTTTTAAATCTCTGGCTTTTCCAGTCAACTGGTTCACCCACAATGTAAACTACGCGGAGATGGGGGAAACCCCTGGTGCCGCTTGACCCTAAACACACTTTACACTTTACCCCACTAGGGACTCCTTTTGGCCAAGTGGCCAGAACACAGCAACAGAACCCAACACTACTATATACAAAAAAAATATGTGTAGTGTGTGTTATATACAAACTACACATATTTCTGGCATTTACAAAGTTCTGTATACTATACAAGAGTACCTATGGCGCAGTTGTGGAAAACCACCGGTGGCGCCTTACTCAAACACCATGCCAATATAACGAGACAGCTGTATGTTAAGAGCCAAAATAACTAAGACTATGAAGTGCGAGTATATTATATCTTTAAATTGCATGTATAGTCTTTTTAGTTTACCTGTTTGTTGGCCGAAAAACCTGAGCTTACGGGAGAAAAACATCGTACAACCCTTGGGTTGTATGATTTTATCTTCCGCAATTTTCACAATGTGAAAAACACTGATAACCCTTCCTCGTATCATTGACGGGATTCGAATCTAAGCCTTTTCCAACCGATGTAGCATGGTTTATATAATCGTCCTCCGCAACAGGTGTAGAGTGAACGGTAATTATATAAACTGTGCTGCTAGCCAGTTCCGCTTCTCTAACATGCTGCTGTGGTAAGCAGTCATCTAATAAATCCATAAAAGTTCTACTCCTACTATGTAAGTGACCAATCCACTACTTGCAGTCAATATTTTTCTACACATTTGTTCATTATACTCATCACAGTCATTTCGTCGTAACATACTCATCACAGTCATTTAGTCATAACATACTCATCTTCTCATTTTTGTTTTCACAGTGCTTATATCACACAAAATTAACTCGTAGTTTCTCTGCAGATTGTACTCATCATATTCAACTGCTGTGTCCTCTGTATCTGAGTGATACCATGTTTCCAATGTTCCAACACTGTGCACATTTTATGACCAGTACTTCCAATTCGTCAATTCTTTTTACTTTATTTCTAGCATTTCTGTACATGTAGTAGTAGTAGTAGTAGTAGAAATGAAGGCACGTGATGCAAGAAAGCAAGCGTATGAGCTTATGTAGCATCATCCCAAAAAAAAAAAAAAAAAACAATTTAACACATTCATTCCGTCTAAAAGTTCGTCCAGTTCCTCCTTGAATTTATTTAAGCTGTCAAGTTCCGCAAGGACAGATAAAAGTTTTGACAGTAATCAACTACCCGCTGGTTAAAGGCTAATTTCCGCGAATCTATTCAACAGCTGTCTTTCTTCAATTTGAGTTTATGTCCCCTCAGGTCTGAGCAAGACGAAGTACAACATCAGCATTGAGCCTGCTCAAACCATTCAAGGCCTTAAACACCTCAATCAGATCACCTCGCAGGTGCCTAGTCTTCAGACGCTGCAATTTGCAGAACTTAAGCCTCTCTTGGTAAGAGGATCCCTTCATTCCCCTCACCAATCTTGTTGCCCTTCTCTGTACACGCTCAAGTAAATCTACATCTTTCCTAAAATGAGGCCTCCAGACCTGTACTCAAGGCGTGGCCTGACCATTGCCTTATACAGAGGGACAATCACCTCCTTTTCCCTGCTAGCAAAATTCCTGTATATCATTGACAATACCCCATGGCCTTCTCTGGCAGCCTGTCTGCATTGCTCAGAAAACTTCATATCTGACTGCACAATTACTCCCAGATCTTTTTCATTTTCTACCACCCTAAGCGTAGTACCAAACAGTTGGTACGTTTCTCTGGGATTACTTCTACCCATATGCAGTAGTTGGCATTTGTCAATGTTAAACTTCAGTTGCCACTTCTCAGCCCATCTGCCCAAATTTTCTAGATCCTGTTGCAGTAGCATACTGCCATTACTGTCATTAACAACCCTGCCAACCTTAGTATCAATGCGTACTTGGACATTAAGCCTAATATACCTTCATCAACATCATTGATAAATATACAAAACAACAGTGGACCAACACCGAACCTTGGGGTACTCAACTAATAACATTAGTCCACGAAGAGCAGCGTCCATTGATTACCACTCTCTATTTTCTCCCACTGAACCACTCTTTTATCCATTGTAGTAACTTCCCCTTAATACCATACTGCTCCAGTTTGTACAGCAGTCTTTCATGCGCAACAGTGTCAAAAGGTTTCCTGAAATCCAAGTATATGATATCAAAATTATTTTTTGCATCCAGTTCCTATTTTTTCTCTTAATAACCGTAATACAATCCATATATTTGTTTCTCTCATGAAGACATTTAGCAGGCCTTATAATCCCCGAAACCTTTTTTATAGGCTGTTTCATCTCCCTCCAGAGAAGTAATGAAGAATCAATCATACCTTTTCTTGCAGCTGTTGTTAAAAGCAGATTGTTTCTATAGTTTCCCAGTGTTACCCACGAACTGATACTTTCCGATTTACCTAATGTTGTCTCAAGAGCGTCAGAAAATATTCTCCAAATATTTAATTGAAGAGAAGTGAACTTTTATATTTCTAATCACCCCTATGAAAACAACCTCTCATGTTAACAAGCAGAAAAGATGCCGAGAAAAATTCTACAAACTCCATGAGACTTTCACAGTCTCTTGAGGACAAAAATGATTGACAAGTCTCTCATGATGCACATCTATTCCCTCCCTCCTATCATGTCTAGGCAAAATTCCGTGCATTTTCAAATTTAATCCTCGTGGCAACTCAAACATTACTCGATACCTGTTAAGTAAATTCTCAGGTCGCCTATTCTGATTATCATTAATACTAACCTGTAAAACAGTATTAACTTTTATGCCCTTAAAAGATAACAGCCTTCGCAAAACTTACCCCTGGTGGGCATGATTTGGTCCTATTTCACCTGTTATTTTTGCACAATATATTTTCTATTTCCTTAACATTTGAGTCGCCAACAATGGCCACTCATTGTGAGCACCAGCACTTTCTGAATTTATTATGGCGCTGTTCTGTCTAATGCACTTGTATAGACTCCAGCATTGAACTGGGCATAGTGGCATAGTATTTAGTGTAAGGAGCCTAGCCACGGTGATCATCTACAACTGCGCCATCGATACTCTTGTGTATAGTATTGTGTTGGGTTCTGTTGTTTCTCCAGCTACTTGGATGTAGGGCACCTAGTGAGACCCTACATTGCCCACTAACACCACCACTAGGAAGTAAGTAAGCCAGGATGCCCATTATTCTCTAGCTGGACTCTGCCAGGATCGACTGAGCTTCCTAGACGAAGTCCTAGTTAAAAAAAAAAAAAAGAAAGAAAGAGAGCGCGCACGAGGAGATAAGGGTAGAGATGGTCAGAATGTGGGGTAACAGAAATTGAACCAACAGGGAAGATGGTCCACCAAGCAGTATAGGCGAAGTGGAGGTTGGGGGAGTGAAAGTCACAGAAGCAGGTGCCCTTGTGGAGCGCCAATAGCCCTGCTCTCAATATGAAGATCCCACACTCTGTTGAGTTCCACTCGTAATTCTGCACCCTGCATGGGGATGCCAGCATCTTAACATGGATGCTGGCACCATGTTAATCCCTGGCCCTGCAATGCTAACCCCTGTCCCCCAAGGAGGGTGCATGGAGGGCCATCATTGTGGAGAGCAACTCTGCTGATCCTGCATTAGAAGTGTTATGCTAACCCCCTCGGGGATTTGCATAATCCTACCCCGCTACGGGATTAGCATGGTGCCCTTCCAATTCTAGTATTGGGGCGTGTGGTCTGTCTGATTGTGAGTACAGCCTTGGCAAAACGTGCGAATGCAGCATATGTTGATGCATCCGCTAGGAGAATGTGTTCCTGGTTCTGTGGAGATCGTTGTATTTCGGTGAGTAGTCTTAGGTGTGGGTCATCGTAGTCTGGACAGGCATATATCATGTGTTCCAAGGTTTCCTCTTCACCTCAGTGGCATTTCGGATCGCTTTCCCGAGAGCTGTGCTTCTGTTGAAACGATCCGTGTCCGGGAAACACAAAGGTGACTTGTTGCCCGGGAGAGAACCAGGGAAGAGGCCTGGAGAAAGTAAAATCAACTGAGGGTAGAAACTTGGTGGTAATTTTTCCCTTCTCAGTGTTGTTCCATTCTTCTTGCCATAAGTTTGGGTGGAATTGGAGATGCATCTGTTTTCCTGCTTGGGGTAATTGGCCTAGTCAAGTTCCATTCCCAGGATTTGAGTTAGTAGTCCTTTCTTTAACCGCTGGAACAGTCCTCTATGTGCAACCTCAAGGTGCAGCAGCATAAATCCTGCTATGACTTGGAGGGCAGGGGTTCTGAGGTGCGACATGCCCTGGTCATGGAGAGTAGTATGAAATGCTGAAAGAACCATTTTCTGCCTTTTTCTCTCCGGGTAGACCCCGTGACACCAGAGTGATAGCATACTACTGGCATAAAAACGGCTTTATAGATCAGAGTCAATGTTTTGTTCTTCAGCCCCCCCCCCCCCCAGTCAGTCTTGCTAATACGCCTGCTCATGGCGGCGTATTTGTGTACCTTGGTAGCAAGATATTTGCTACAAGAAAGAGTAGCAAGAAAAGCCATAGATGAGATTTCGAGGTTACTCTTGCAGATCGCCCGTCTAGGAGCAGCAAAGGTATTAAAGATCTCCAACAGAGCGAACTCTTGGTTCACTCCACAAGTAAAAGTTATGTTTAAAAAGAAGCAAAAGCTCTACCGAAAGTGGAAAAGAACTGGGCACCCGACTGATCGGACTATGTACAAACGCGAAAGGGTTCATTCGACTGAAAAGACAAGCATACTTTGAGGTTATGAAGGAAAAATTAAAAAAGGGAAAGAGAATAGTTAGCGAGAAAAACAACAAAAAAGAAATGACGGACCAGCTGTTTAGAGAGTGGACAGAAGTCACATTCGGAAAACCTTTGAATGAAAAGCAGAAAATTTGTGAGGAAAACATCCGCGAGATGCAGAAAATGATTGAAAAACTGACGGAGCCCACTGGCACTAACCAAACTAGACCTAGAAACATATTACGTGAAATTAATATCAGCAGGGAAAACTTAAAGGAAGCTATTAACTCGCTCCCCAGTAAAGCAACGATCGGGCCGGACCAGTTCCCGCTATTCATGATAAAAATATGTAGTGCTTACATAATCGACCCGCTCCACCACCTCTTCCAGCGAATACTAAGTGAGGGGGTTATCCCGGAAAAATGGAAGAGATATTACGTAAAACCAGTTCCAAAAATAAGCAATCCTAAAACCAGTAAAGATTTCAGGCCCATCGCAATCGGATGCTCTCTGCAAAAAATATTTGAAAAAGCAATCCTGAGCACCATCAATCAGCACTGCTTTGGGGACAGGCCAGAATACTTACATTCTGTGCTTTCTCGAAGGTCGACTATTACTAATTTAATGGAGACTCTACTCCGAATACAGTTAGCTTTAAACAATAAACAACAGTTGGACATCGTTTTTTTGGATGTTGCAGCAGCCTTCGACAACGTCTCAATCCCAGCTATAACAGTAATCCTCAAGGAGTATTTCCTCATTTCAGGAAGCACTTTAAGCATTCTCACTAACACCCTTCAAGAAAGACAAATTATCGCAATAAACGGGAAACAAACAGCATCTTACTGTATCTCCAGGGAAGTACCTCAAGGGGCGTATTGTCCGTCACCTTCTTTGCAATAGCACTAGCCCCATTTTTAGCTCAAAACTGTGAACAATTTATTACATATGCTGACGATTTGAAATTTTTTGTAACATCTAAAGAACAAGAAACTGCACCCCATCTATCAGAGGAAGCAAACAAGGCAATCAAGAAGCTAGAAGAATATCTGCACTACATTGGCCTGAAACTTAATGAAAAGAAAACTGCCCAAATGACCTTCACCAACAAAAAGAAGAAAAATGAAATTACGATTTTTGTGAACAGTACCAGAATCCAAAATTCCCCCGCACATGTTGACCTTGGCCTTAAGTGGGATGAAGGATTAAACTTCATACCTCACTTCGAACACATTAGGAAAAAGACATACGCAGCACTCTGGAGTACTAGACAAGAACTCACCGGTCTCCGAAGCCTTCATCTTATAATTCAATACATCCTTAAATGCGTTACACCGATTCCGTTGTACGCATCGACTATCTGGTCATCAGCCCCTGAGAGCAACATCAAGGCCTTCTTAGGAGTAGAATACTGGCTCCTGAGATGGCTAAACAAGATCGCCGGGAAACCGTTTACCATCTCAAGAGCGGTCTTGTCTGCCAATCTGGACACCACACCCTGGAAGTATATCATCATAACCAGAAACATCTTAACTCTGGCAAAGCTACTAACGGAGAGAATAGATTCGCCGAAAGTGGGAAACGTGATCACTCGCCCCCGGATGATACGACCGAGAATAAAGAGGGAAGAACCAAGTCTCAAGTGCCAACTGACTCAATTGGACTCTCTGGGGAGATTTTTCCCAGCAAATACTGTGAATTATTTTAATAATTTAAACATAGATCCAGAGAAACTATGTACAGACAAAATGTATAGGACAGAAATCTTTGGTAATGTGTATCGGCAAGTATAAATATATAATAAGAAGACTAATTTAATAATTTATATAATAATATTTAGCATTTAACAACCATTTGCAATTAATTAAACCAACTTAACAATTAATTCATTAACCACATATTCTGTGTTTTTGCATCTCCAAATTTTGTAAATAAGTTCATGTAAACATGCTTGTAAATACTATAATGTAACCACACCCTCTAGCCACGTGCTGTCTATGGGTGTCTCGAAAGAGAAATAAACAGATAATAATAATAATAATAATATTTCAGGTGCAGAAAGAAGGTCAGTTTGGATTCGAGGTAGGGTCCAAAGTATGTGACCTCTTCATACAGTTGTAAGGGGAGGCCACCTATTTTGATGACGGGAGGTTTTCTAATTTGTAGTTTACCTTTCAGGAGGATAGACTTGGTTTTTTCCCCAGAAATAGAAAGGTGGTGACTGGAGGCCCAATCCTGCAGCGCGGCCAAAGTAGAGTTGACTGTGGTTTCCAGTGTTGCTCTTGTATCAGCATGGGCTCTGAGGACCAGGTCTTTTGCAAAGGCAAGAGGGTAGACACACTCGAGGTCCATCGCCAGGAACTCATCCAAGACATTGGCCCAGGGGATTGACCCAAGGACTGAGCCCTGGGGCAGCTCTGGGAAACACTTCTCGCAATTCTCTGGAACTTTGTGGAAACTTGGATTTTCCTGTCAGTGAGATGGGACCTGATGCAGCTATTGAGGTTATATGGAAGTGTGACCTGTCGGAGCCTCCTAAGGATGCTCGGCCACCAAAACCTGTCGAAGGCTCCAGCAAAGTCGACCATAATGGCCTGTGAGTACTTAAAATTTGTCTTAATGGCATAGGTGATTAATTTGTGAATGGCATCTTGGGTAGAGGATCCGGTCTTGAAGCCAAACTGCTGAGGTGAGGTGAGGTGAGTTGTTCAAGAGAGTAGTGGTAAGATATGGGGTAATGGAGAAGTCTTTCCACGAGTCTGGTCAAAACTGAAAGGAGTGCTATGGGTCTGTAGGATTTGGGGAGCTGCAAGGGTTTGTCAGGACCCTTTGTGATGAACTTGATGGAGGCTACTTTCCAGGTAAAGAGGAACCTTCAGAGAATTCACCGAGGAGTTTGTTGGGGGTAAATCTCAACCATCTTCTTCACCACATCAACCTCCAGGAGGTCACGAAGCATTCAGCAGAAGATTCACTTCCTTCGTGAACGTGAATATGATATCCGCTCCTGCTGGATTCCCAGCCACATTGGGATTAGGGGAAATGATTTGGCTGACAC
This sequence comes from Mastigoproctus giganteus, assembly GCF_048544385.1. NCBI lineage: Eukaryota > Metazoa > Arthropoda > Arachnida > Uropygi > Thelyphonidae > Mastigoproctus > Mastigoproctus giganteus. The sequence goes on along the minus strand of NC_143585.1, from coordinate 138,784,020 downwards.
CGCAGCCAAATCAGCAATTCTCAATAATAATCGGTGCCTATCAGTCCCCTATACAGACTACAGGCAAATAATACACGAGAAAATACACTCCCAATGGCAGGATTCTTGGAATAAACAGGCTGGGAATAAACTATATCGTATAAAGCCTGTAATTGAACCGTGGCAGTCTAGTCTGCGCAGGAATCGTAAAGAAGAAGTTGTTCTTGCCCGGACCCGCATAGGACATAGTCATCTGACTCATTCGTTTTTGCTGAGGGCTGATGACCCTCCTATGTGTGAGTCCTGTGGCACAATTGTAACAATCAGACATATTTTAGTTGACTGTCCAGATTTTAGCAATACCCGTTTTACCGCTTTTAATCATCTGAGTGAGCCGTATACACTCAGTCAGATTTTATCCGACAATGACAACGTGTCTGCTGTTTTTAGCTTTTTTAAATCAATAAAGGTTTTTACTCGTATCTGAAATTTATATGTTTTCGTTGTTTCTTTTATTGATATATATTTTTTTATTATTATATATCTGGACATGGTGGCCTAACTATTTAGGTCACTGAGAGTTTAAATTTTTATATATTACCTGGTCTTGGCGCATTATAGCCTTAGTTGCTAATGCGCCAATAAAATCCAAACCAAACCAAAACCTCAGGAAAGAGAGCGTCCAGCATATTATTTAAGGATTCCTCCCATGAGTAAGTGTATGTACCATCCGGGTTAACAGAACAGTAGTGATAAGTACTTCGCCTCTAGGGAGCTTGTTCATCATAATATGATACCCAATATTCCACGGCTCAGAATTTCCAGTGGCTTCGACAAGTCTGCCACGAAGCCCTCTTACGTCGTGTAATTTTAGTAGTATATGAATTCCTGAGGACGTAGTAAGTTTCTCTTGGAGCCTAAATTTTATGGGGGTGGTTGATGGACTCGGGCTGTGTGGTAATTCTTGAGGGCCTGGTGGACCCTCACTCTCAGCTTGCAGATTATAATTCCACCACGGAACAGTATAGTGGTATAGTTTCCTTTTAGGGATCGAGATGGTGCAAGTGGATCGTGTAAGTTGCAGTACACAGTCCTCCGTCGAGTGGTTGTTAGCTGGTGCAGTACTTTCCTTAAGGATTCTGATAAGCTCATCCTGGAATCGACGCCAGTCTGCTTTCTTAGTATTGCATCGGACGACATCCAGGAGAGATGGTAGCAAGTGTTCCACCTAGCTAACAAAAGAGAACGTGATTGCTCTGAGGCCATTCAAGCTTCCTGAACAGACCAGTTGATGAACCTGCAAGATGTTTGGTGTTGTCAGGGTGCCATCAATAGTGCTTTCTCGGAAGGGACCACTGATCGTGGACAGATGACCAGGTCTATTTAGGATTCGCAATCCGGAGGCTAAAATAAAATCTTCGAATGGTTCACTATTTCTAGCACTTGTCTGGTCCGGAATTAAGCTGTGCCTTAGGATCGAGCAGCAGTTGGCATCCATGCATATCAGCAGTCGCGCATCCGGGAGGAGGTCAAGTACAGTTTGTATTATTTCTGTGGCTGTCCTCACTAGGGGTAAATTCAGGTTTCGTGAGAAGGAATTTTCTTTTCAATTGGAAGAGTTAAGATTGAATAATGGATGAATTAGTGCCCTCTTCTTTATATGGAACAGTATTCTGTTTTTTATATGGGAACAGAGAAAATTCTTTGCAGAGGTGGACAGGACGTTAGTACTCTGTTTCCTTAATTGGTGGGTGTCCACTTCTGCTCCTGCCAACGCAGTTGGCAAGAAGCCTTAGTTGGTGTTTTTATTGGATTTGATCCTGCAATATCACCTTCTTCCAGCTTGGTTTTGCTGATTAATATGAGTAACTTCTGTTGAGTTTTCTGACTGCTGGCAGTTTTTGAACTATTTATCTTTTGGAGATTACCAGCAATGATCAGTCTCTAGGATGTGATGCTTGTGCTCATCTGTGGACAGTGTCTCTTCATTGGTTTCTGTTGTAGCCTACTTGTCCAGCTTGTTGTGTTGTAGCTGAGGGGGTGACCATTGCACAGTGTAGTTGATTTGTAATGTGAATGTGAAATTTGTATTGTTAATAATTGTATACTGCACTATACCATTTATAAATGTACGGCGCAAGTGCCAGATTTTTTTGGCTAGGGGCCGCTTTACTTAATAAATGAAAAGAAAAAAAAAAAAGTCTTCACCAGGGTGGCTATACACAGATAGAAGGCGAAGTCTACGCAATGATGTTGAGATTTTGGCCCAAGCACTGATGTAAGTGCAAAGCGGAGTTATTCTTTTGGCAACAATCTCAGGGTTCCTGCTGACAACGGCAGCCCATGGTTGGTTGATCAGAACATTTTATTATTTTGTAGGAGGTGGGACAGCCCACCACGCCTCCCATGCGAATGTAGGGCTCTTAGAGAAGCAAGATATCAATCTTATCTTCTTGTGACTTGAGCGTCAGCTGGTCTGCAACCGCTTTAGCCCTCCGCGCATTCAGTTGTAGAAACTTAATCTCTTCGGGTCCTGAGACGTCTAGCATTCTTGATTCTTGTCTAGTACAAGCTAGATAAGAATCAGTTATGAATAACTTTTTTTGTACACCTGGCAGGAAGGATCTCTTATTGAATGGTTGTGTAGCGACTTTGCAGTTTTAAAATTCGCGCAAGATTTTGAACTGGACATCTAATTATTCTCTTGTTTTAATGCTTTTTATGATATTAACCCTGTTCTGTTTCACTTCTGTTCAGTTGCCGATGCGCCGGAAAATATACAACAACCAACCAGTAAAGAGAAAATCTGTATTGGGGAAGCGATTTTCTCCTTGATATAACAGAATAACCAGAAGAAGCGTTCCAAAAAATAAAATGGTTACTCCTAGAAATGCATAACAATTTTAATAACCATGAGATTTATGACCAAACAACACAACTGAAAACTTTTTAACAACAAGACGATTAATAATATCCTTATTGCAATATTCAATAAGAGGTGTATTGCATTTGAGGAACTAAATACAGGGTTATTCAAAATGCAGTCCGGGGTTTCAGAAATTTTTTTTTTGGGAAAGCGCATGTGTCATAATCATTTGCAGCCATCTAGAAAGAACGCATAATATCTCAAGTTTTGTTCCCATGCTCGCGATGTTCGGTATGCTGCACGGCTAACCACCAGATGGCGTTGGACGCATACCGCCGTGCAGTCGTTCGTTTGCCTGTGACGCTAGTTCTGCTCTTTTGTGACATGGCTTCGGAATGTAATGAGAAAGCTTTTACTGTGTTGGAGTTTCATGTAAGTAAATCTGTTACCGTTGTGCAACGCCACTTTGATGACAGAGTGATTTTTTCTGATGAATCGACCTTCCATTTGTCGGGGAAAGTGAATAAGCAGAATGTGCGATTCACTAAAGGCTATCATATTGAACATTTATGAGGTATGTAAAAAAACTTCATTACTATACTTGCATTCTGGAAATATTTCTTTCTTCCTATGTCTGCTCATGTGTGTACAGGAATTGTTTGAAATCCCGGACTTCATTTTGAATAACCCTGTATATGAGTTAATGAATATACAAGTACTGTATATAGTAAAAAAGGCCTACGTGCTCTGGATTCATTACGAAAATTTATTTTGTTTCTCAGAGCAAACTAAACATAATTACAATTAATAAGCTTTCGGCTGGGAGGCAGCCTTCTTCAGATTGAATACATGAATGGCAGTTGGAATAGAGATGTGCACTGCCAGGATGGTGCGTGAGGCGCGTGGTTAATTGTTTGTTGATGTTTGTGGCTGTGACATATGGTAGTGACGTGGCCAGCGTTTGTCTATGGATAGAATTATATATTTTCGGAATATACAAGTACATAAGAACGTTTTTGTTTGTCCAGAAAAAAATCGCTACAGAGCTATAGTTTAGCGCACGGGTGGCCAAACTTTTCTTGCAGCTTGCCACATATGTTGGAAATGGGTAAAAGGTAATTGACTAAAAGATCGTGCTAGTGGTAACAAGTGTAAATAATACACTGCTCGACTCAATTAACAGAACACGTAGAATGTATTACGCGTGCGGCTTACGATGAAGCGGACAAAATTTGGTATGGTGGTGTACCCTAGAATAACGAGGAAATAAGGAGACAGCGATAAACTTCGGTCAGGTATAAGGGACATTTATAGGGGATATATAATAATTACCGAAAAGGTCACATTGAAGAAGTCTATACAAGATGTTCGAAAGTAAGGTCACATGACACGGCGATGATTACCTCCAACGGCTAAACAGGCCTGACAGCAGCGAACCTTGCTCGATATAAGGGTGTCTATAAGATTCTGTGGCAATCAATCCCATTCTTCCACCAGCGCACACCTTAACTCACCAACTGACTGAGGATTCGGCGGTCAGCAGTCGGTAATGCGATGGCCAAGGGCCTCCCACACATGCTCGACCGGATTCAAGTCAGGTGATCGCGCTGGTCACGGCAATCTTTGGATATATTCAGTTTCAAGATATCCCCCACCACTTGAGCTCTGTGTGCAGTTCCATTGTCGTGAATGAAAAGACAATCTGGGCCAACTGCACCCCTAAAAGTCGCACATAGCGTTTGAGGATCTGTTCTCAATACTACTGCGCAATTACGGTACTCCTATCAAAAAACATGAAGATGGGGGGCCGAAACTGCGGTTGATCATTAATTCGTCCCACACGAGAATACCGACTCCATCGTAAGTATCCCTTTCTCTGATGATTGATGATACCGCATTCCTCGTTGTCTTCGGATGAAGTAACGTCTAAAATCTGTTTGTAGGCTAAAATAGACTCATAAAATAAAGAACTGTACCCAAATCACATATTCGTGGCACCAGTTTCGACGAGCTCTGTTGTGGTTTGGGTTTAATGGGATTCAAAATATTTTATCAGAGTCACCCAGAGTTTCTTCTATGTACCCATTCATGTAATGGGTCTGTAAATTGCGCCTGTTCTCTGGTCCATCTGCCTGTTTTGCTGGACGAAAGAAACCCAGCTTCTGGGGAATAAAGCTTGCTTTCTACGCCTGACCAACCAACTAACCGACCAACTCAGCCACAGAGTGTAAAAACCCATTAAATTTCTTCACGTCTTCGACGGGATTCGAACCCGGTTCTTTTCCACCCGATGGAGGGGATAATGGGATACAAACCACTGGCTCCCTTGCGTGAGTCCACTTGAATTGAACCTCCTTAACACAATCCGGTTGGAAATGTTTTCACTCGTGGCCGCAGCAATCTCAAGAGAGTTGCTGTTAGAGCCAGATAGTGGTGTGGTCAGCTTGATGTAGCCCACGGGCGACCTTGGCCAGCTCTTCTTGTAATATAATGGTTCCTATCTCCCTAAACTGCCCATAGTGTCGAGACGATACTGCGTGACACATTTAGCCAAAATGCCACATCCACCTGCAATTGCTCGGCTTCAAGTTGTCCAACTGCACGCCAGCTCAAAGAATCATCTAAACTACGATGAGGCAAGAGAACACACGCAATTTACAGACACAATACACATGGGTATATGAAAAAACCTTCCTGGTGATCCTAATGTAATTGGCGACGATGACTTGCTATCCTTTTTATTGGAAATGTGGCTACCCTACTGAACAAGCCAAAATTAAAAAAAAAAGCAGGAATGAAGTGATGTGGTTGCAACCTGTTTTTATAGGCTTGAATAATTTGCATAATGTAAGGTTGTAAGGCTTTGTAAGGTTGTAGATCGATTTCGATTGGATACTCGGAATTTGCATGCCAGGATATCAAATATTCGCATTCGGCGACACTGTTCACTATAAAATATTCATGAAGAATAATTTGTTCTGTTAATTTTGTCGGGCAGTGTGCTTCATAAAAGGAAAGAAGGGATCAAAAGGTTTGACCCGTTCCTTCCAATAACGCAAAAAAAAAAAATTTTGATCTTTTCCTTCCAAAAATGCAACGAAACTTTCACATCTCCTCCTACTTTTTAACTAAAATATATCTGACATTATCGGCACCAGTGCTGCCCCCTACACTTTCGAATATTTTAATATCTACTACGTGAGAAAACGATGTGAAACTGGCAATACAAGAGCAACAAAGATGTTCCCTCTCAGTCCAGGGATGTACCTTTTCTTCGTAAATATTCCCAACATTAACAATGTTAAGGGAAAGTCTTGTCTGACAAATTTGATAGGATATTATGATGTGGTTACAAAGGAACTGGATGCAAAAAATAATTTTGATATTATATATTTGGATTTCAGGAAAGCTTTTGACACTGTTGCGCATGGAAGACTATTGTACAAATTGGAGCAGAATGGTATTAAGGGTAAGTTGCTACAATGGATAAAAGGATGGTTAAGTGGGAGAAGACAGAGGGTGGTAATCAATGGGTGCTGCTCTTCGTGGACTAATGTTATTAGTGGTGTCCCACAGGGTTCGGTGTTGGGTCCACTGTTGTTTTGTATATTTATCAATGATATTGATGAAGGTATATCAGACTTGATGTCGAAGTTTGCAGATGATACAAAAGTTGGCATGGTTGTTAATGACAGTAATGGCAGTGTGCTACTGCAACAGGATCTAGATAATTTGGGCAGATGGGCTAAGAAGTGGCAACTGAAGTTTAACATTGACATATGCAAAGTACTGCATATGGGTAGAAGTAACCCCAGAGAAACGTACCAACTGTGTGGTACTACACTTAAGGTGGTAGAAAATGAAAAAGACCTGGGAGTAATTGTGCAGTCAGATATGAAGTTTTCTGAGCAATGTTGTTGTTGTTGTTTGGTTTTTAAGAGCATTAGCAATTAAGGCCATATTGCTCCGGGGATATGCGGTGGCCATTCCCTGACCTTTCCGCATTCTCCGTATTTAGTGGTCACGGGCTCGAACCCCGGTCTAATCAAGAAGCGTGTGCTACCCACTGCCGCTCCTTCATGTCTACCTGGTTACGTAGGCGCCATTTTTCTGAACAATGCAGACAGGCTGCCAGAGCAGGTGATAGGGTTTTGTCAATGATATACAGGAATTTTGCTAGCAGGGAGAAGGAGGTGATTGTCCCTCTGTATAAGGCAATGGTCAGGCCACGCCTTGAGTACTGCGTACAGGTCTGGAGGCCTCATTTTAGGAAGGATGTAGATTTACTTGAGCGTGTACAGAGAAGGGCAACAAGATTGGTGGGAATGAAGGGATCCTCTTACCAAGAGAGGCTTAAGTTCTGCAAATTGCAGCAGCTGGAGACTAGGCACCTGCGAGGTGATCTGATTGAAGTATATAAGGCCTTGAATGGGTTGAGCAAGCTGAATGCTGATGGGATTGTTCCTCTTGCTCAGATTACGAACCTAAGGGGACATAAATTCAAATTGAGGAAAGACAGATGTAGAATAGATGTGCGGAAATTTGCCTTTAACCAGCGGGTGGTTAATTGCTGGAACAAACTTCCATCTGTCGTTGTGGAAGTTGATAGCCTAAATAAATTTAAGGAGGAAGTGAAGAAATATTTAGAGGGAACGGTTGTGTGAATTTTTTTATTTTTATTTTTGGCTGATGCTACGTAAGGTCATACGCTTGCTTTCTTGCATCACATACCACTATTACTATTACTATTACATACACCGACTGAATTGGTGTCCGTTTCTGTGGAGGGACACATTTCTCATCGAAAACGCATTTGCTACATCTTTTTTTCTTAGCTATCTCGCTTTTCACTAAAACGATGTGACGAAGATAAACAAGTCTTATGTCGCATAAAGTAATATTAGATAACTGATGCAATGTATATCGAAAAAGCTAATGGCTACTTGATTTGATCTGAAATATTAAGAATAACATTGTAACCATGAAGTCAAAGTCTTCTGAATTATGTTACCCCAAAAGCATTGAAGGTAGGTTGGTTGTTGTAGAGTTTTAGAGGGATCAGCAACTTACGCCATATGACTGTAAATTGCATGTGTTCCGCGTTCGTGGGTAGCACTGTTGATAGAATTGCTGTCCTCACCACACTAGTTGGAAAAGACCCGAGTTCGAATCCCGTAAATGACAGGAGGAATTTTTAAGGTGCTTTTTCACAAGTGGCTGACTTAGTCGGTCTCAGGCGAGGGCAGAATGATTTTTTCTCCCGGCTAACAGAAAATCGACAACAGAATACACGCAGTTTATACACGGAGCAATAACCCTAGTTGCTGATGCTCCTAAAACTCTACCACAACAATACCAACATTGTGTTCTGTGGTTGATTTGCTGGACGATAAACCACTAACTCAGCCAAGTTGTGAAAAAGACTCAAATATTTCTCGTATCACTGACGGGATTCGAACTCAGGTCTCTTCTACCGGGTGTTGGAAGGACGGTGATTATACCAACTATGCTAAGCACGAGGAAATGCATTCGAGATATCATATGTTAGTTATATACGGTTATATAGTAATTCCCGCCAGAGATTTTACGGAAATAAAAAATGCATTTTTTAGCATTTTTAAGAGCCAGGTCTTATTAACAGCCAATTACCATATGCCTAATAAATTTTTCATAATCGCACACTAATTTGGAAACAGCGATGTTATACCTCAAAACGATTACTCTAAAGACATTGTCGGTGTACTTCAAGTATTTCGGAAGAGATTATTAATTTTTATCTTCATTTCTATTACAGGATCTACGCGGGTAGCAGAGTGGTATCGTCACCGTCCTCCCCACATCGGGTGAAAAAGGCCCGGGTTCGAATCCCGTCGATGACGCGAGGAACTTTAATGGGCTTTTTTCACTCCATGGCTGAGTTAGTCGGTCTCAGGCGTAGATAGCAAGGTTTTTTCCCGAGAAGCTGGAGTTTTTCTTCCAGCAAACAGAAAAATCGACCATAGAACACACGCAATTAACAGACATAAGACATAGCACGGCAGATGAATTTAATTATTCAGGTGGCCTAAATATAATAGGTTGGTTGTTTTTTTTTTTTTTTTCTGTTACAGGAATTCAATATGGTCATTTAATTTTTGTGATACTTTGTGCACGCTAATGCTTATGCTTATTTTTATACTTTATTGTGATTTATGTCATGCTCTATCTACTTAAAGATTTACGTAACCACAGTTTCCATTCACAGCAATTAATAATCTTAAACGATTCATTATGTTCCTTTGCTTATATTTATGATCGTAAATATTTGATTTTAATGTATCTCTTCTACCATCTGCTTATATGCATTCCATACAGTATAATCCCATCTTCCATTCTACAGATGTTGAAATGCTTAGGAAAGATAGCGAAATTTGAAAGCAAAATCCTGATGGAAACATACATCAGTGAAACGACAATGCCTATGACCTATGACTGGGATAAAGCTTCGCAAGAAGCTTTATAATGTCTCGTAAGATCTGTTTTACGATGATATTTTTTGTTACACAGTATAACCGTAGTGGTCTGTGAAAGAATCTAATTCCTCTTGTGCTGTTTGCACTGCCTTGGAGGATTATGCACGACATGGAAAGACTTTACCACTTTACATGTACTGTGCATGTTTTGGACAAAACCATGAATGCTGATACTGTGTCTGTCTAGACAACCTTAACAATAACGTGTTACCTACGTGGTGGCTAAATTATGGTTTCAGTTTAATTTTAAGAAGAAGATAAAAAAAAAGGTTCCCATTGTGGCTTATACAGTTTTTTATCTACTGTTTGTGTGAGAGAGGGAGCGCTTCAAATGAAAACTGCTTATGGCTTCTGAACACATAGACTGCTCCTGAACACACAGGCCTTTGTGACAACATAGTGCAGTGGCAACGTAGTGCAGCTGCAAATTGCCGTTGGGCCATGGCACTGCTACAATAACACTGAAAAAATAAAATTAACAATACTTTGTTGTATTTTTGTACTGTGTTTACTTATGCTGTATATTTATTTTATGAATTATTACTGATTTGTATTTATAACCGATGTTATAAATAATTAAATGTTATATAAGGTGCTGGCATTCGTAGGGCCGGATTAAGGATGAAATATACCCCCGAAGTTCTAATTTTAGCAAATACCTTTGCTCTAGCACTAAGCGGGCGCTTTTTCGTCGCGGCCATACAATGGTAAACTTTGATAAAATATTGTGGAAAGACAACATTCTAACTTTTTTTTTGGTTATTTTGGCACTACCAGTTAAAATTCCCAATGGGCCGATACTGATACAGTGGGTTCGCCACCTATCACCCTTATCGTTTCAGATACAGTCAGTATTGATGAAATTCTTAAAAGTCTCTTCTTCAGTCGAGGCAGTGATCATATCAAGCGGAGAGTTTCCCCTGGTAAGTTGATTTAAAGTTTATCGGCACACATTCCCAGCATTCAAGTAGGCCCTTAAAAACGACGTGAACCACCTGAACATACATCAAAAAACCACAGTAACTAACGTGTGAACATAAATTTAAAACCATTGAGCAAATGAACTAAAAATCTTCTAAACAACAATCAGCCGCCTGAACTCATCCCCTGCACATAATACGCAGGAACTATATGCTGATGAAGGTGCGGCGCTTCTAAGTACTCACTGCAATAGGAGTCGTGATGAAGGGATGATAATTTACTGATTCTTTCAGCGTTACGTAAGGCATATCGTGTAAAAGTTGGAGAACACCTGCTAGTTTTCGTAAACGTGTACGTGTTACCTAACATCTTGACCCTGATCCCTGCATGGCGGCTAATCAGCTCTTACACGTGCTGCCACGCGCCTGCCAGTTGTGATGCGAATATTTAATTGGTTAATGCCTGCTGTTTGTTTGTTTGTTTCTTTTCTTCTTGTTTTGTTTATTTTTTGAATCTGCTAATTTTACAGACAAAGAAATATTTTACTATTTCACTGTTAAAGAGTAGTAGTAGAGGCATGTGATACAAGAAAGCAAGCTCATCAGCCAAAAAAAAAAAAAAACATTTCACACATCCATTCCCTCTAAACGTTTGTCCAGTTCCTCCTTGAGTTTATTTAAGCTATCAACTTCGACAACGACAGATGGAAGTTTGTTCCAGCAATTTACCACCCGCTGGCTAAAGGCAAATTTCCGCACATCTATTCTACATCTGTCTTTCCTTAATTTGAATTTATGTCCCCTCAGGTTCGTAATCTGAGAAAGAGGACGAATCCCAGCAGAATTGAGCCTGCCCAACCCATTAAAGCCCTTATACATCTCAAGCAGATCACTTCGCAGGTGTCTAGTCTCCAGACGCTGCAATTTGCAGAACTTATGCCTTTCTTGGTAAGAGGACCCATTCGTTTCCATCACCAATCTTGTTGCGCTTCTATGTACTCACTCAAGCAACTCAACATCATTCCTAAAATGAAGCCTCCAGCCCGCAGTACTCAAGGCGTGGCCTGACCATTGCCTTATACAAAGGGATAATCACCTCCTTTCCCCTACTAGCAAAATTCCTGTATATCATTGACAATACCCCATGACCTGCTCTGGCAGCTTGTCTGCACTGCTCAGAAAACTTCATATCTGACTGCACAATTACTCCCAGGTATTTTTCATTCTCTATCACCCTGAGTGTAGTATCGCACATTTGGTACGTTTCTCTGGGGTTACTTCTACCCATATGCAGTACTTCGCATTTATGAATGTTAAACTTCTGTTGCCAGTTCTCTGCCCATCTTCCCAAATTTTCTAGATCCTGTTGCAGAAGCACACTGCCATTACAGTACTGTCATTAACAACTCTGCCAACCTTTGTATCATCTGCATACTTGGATATTACGCCTGATATACTTAAGAAGTGAGAATTTTTTTTATTTTTCCTTCTCTTTCCTCACTGGCTCATTTTGTGCATGGAGAGTTCTCCATGAATATCATGAATTTCAATTTCAAACAGATTTCTCCACATAGGCCAGTTCCAGGGGACATGAAGTGTGTATGTGCTGCACGGAAAAGGAAGGGGGAGCCTTTCAAATACAAAGTAATTGTTTATGAACGAATATCAAATATGCGATTTATGAAAGAATAATTTTAATTAAAATTTAAGATTTATACATTAAGTGTTCAGTTTCGATTTCTCATATTGCTGAGTATATTATACTGCAAATATTGAAAAGAAAAGGATCATTAGGCTTTACTATATTATTTTACTTGTTAGATAACTAACAAAGAGTAGTGTTATCTGAAAACAAATAGACTCTAGTCTATTTAACAACAAATAGTATGGATTCTGCCAAATGTACCTCTAGGATAACTATGTAATCGGCGCCTCTCTGCAACTGTTGTAGTAGGATTTTGGCAGCATCAGCGACTACGGCTGTATTGCTCCGTGTATACTGTCTGTAAATTGCGTGTGTCTGCGTGGTAGCACAGCGGTATCGTCACCGTCCTACCCACACCGGGTGGAAAAGGCCCGGGTTCGAGTCCCGTCGATGACAGGAGGAACTTTAATGGGCTTTTTCACTCCGTGGCTGAGTTAGTCGGTCTCGGGTGTAGATAGCAAGGTTCCCCCTCCCAAAAAAAACTAGGGTTTCTCGTCCAGAAAAACAGACAAATCGACCATAGACATACGCAATTAACAGACATAAGACACTCAGCACGGCATGTGAATTTAAATATTCGGGTGGCCTAATATAATAGATTGATTGCCTACATGATCGAACCTCGCGTGTATCAGAGTGCTTATAATCATCGTCCTTACCTATCCCTTCCAGAAAAGGCTCTGGTTCGAATCCCGTTAATTATGGGAGGAACTTCTATGGGCTTTTTTCACTTCGTAGATCAGTTAGCTAGTCTCAAATTGAAAGGGTCCTGCTCCCATTCCATCTTAGTTGAATTGCCAGTATTTTATTTTCCTGGTCCTCAAAATCACTGACGCTATCTATAACAAAAATAAAGTTGATCTTGTCTATCTATATTTATACAGCCGTTAATGCGATTCTTCCTTTTATGTACCCTTGAACATTTCTATGTGATCAAGGCAGCTTTTCTGTTCTTCATCTTCTTTGACCATACGTTTCTATTTCAACAATGGTCATCTTTCTTTAAAGGTGTCTGCGGGTATCTTTTTCCTCTTCTCAATTCCATCCCCCTTCTGCCTGTTTTCCTCCTTGCTTATGTCGAATTACAATATGGCCAATTTCTACCTCCCAAGAGGAAGCTAGTTCAAAATAACCTGGCTATGAATAATTTTCCTGCATCCGTCACTGGTTTTCTTCTGATGTTCCATGTCATTTTTTAGGACTTCCTTCTGCTGAATATCAGCTCATTGCATAGGCAAATCCGAAATTCATCAGTATACTAACTTTTGCTCTGAATGTACAACAGTCTTAAGCGACTTCCCTTACTCAAGCACATTCAGCCAAAATCACTGGATGCTGCCTCTGAACTGTTTGTGTATGGGGGGGACACCAAGAATATGGGATTACGTTGGGTGGTTGGCCTCCAAGAAATACCAAGTAGAAGCCCTCTTTTATTCTGTCAGGAGTATTTACTAGATACCATTAAATAGGAAAGGCATAGAGTGAGCTACTGGGTCTCTTTATTAAGAAGACAACAGTTATTCCCATTCTACAAAGAGTTCGCACGCTTCTGATCATTTCTTATTAGTTGATAGGTGAATGTGAGAATGTGGATACTCTCGTTTTAAAAACGAAATTAAATGTTTCTATGATTTTATACCATGAAATTTTCGATATTCTTGAAGAGATGAATAAAGAAATATAACTCTTCAATCAGAAGTACGATGATTCCCAATAATTTCAACGAGATGCCATTAGACCCAAAAACTCCAAACCTAAATGATTTCCTCATGCACCCCAGACAGCCCCTTTCAACTATAACGCTAACAAAACAATACCTTATAAATACCATCAATAGACTTCCTAATAAATCTACAATTGGTCCTGACGGCTTCCCTCTATTCATGGTTAAAGTGGTAGTGCCTTCATTGTGGAGCCCCTTCTTGTAATCTTTAATCGCATATTGAATTCCGGATCAATCCCGACAATGTGGAACCACTACAGGGTACAACCCATACCCAAAAGAAGAAACCCAAAGGAACCTAAGGATTTCAGACCGATCTCAGTGGGCTGCTCTCTATTAAAAGTGTTTGAGAAAACTATCTTATCAGCACTGACAGACAAATGCTTCTCTCATAGACCCAAACATCTGCATACTGTGATCCCCAAAGATCTACATATATAAACCTACTGGATACCCTATTTAAAATTCAAACCTCTCAACAATAAATCTCAGCTGGACGTCATCTTCCTTGATATTTCATCTGCTTGTGATAAACTCTCAATTCCCGTTCTCATCTACATTCTAGAAAAGTACTTTGGCGTTATTGGCAGCCTGCTAAAAACCATCAACCTCATCCTTACACCAAGACAACTCATCATCAGCTATAAATCCTTCCAACAGGAGTGCATTATAACGAGAGGAGTACCGCAAGGAGGTGTTCTGTTCGGTCTACTGTTCGCCGCTACCCTTGAACCCTTCCTCGCAAGGTACACTGATTTCTCATCGTATGCAGACGACCTCAAATTATACATAACATCTAAAGAAGCTGAACAAACTCACCTGACTAATCAGCGAGTCTCCGTCCTGATCGACAGCCTTGTAGAATATCTACTGCAAATAGGTCTGGAAATAAACGTATCAAAATCAGCTCACCTTACCTTCACAAAAAAGAGATTAAAAAATGACATCACAGCCTATCACAACGGATTACAGATAAGGAAAGTGAAGTTTCACACCGACCTCGCAATGACTTGGGACGAGGGCCTCACTTTTCAGGCCCATTTCTCGACCATGAAATCAAAGACTTTCTCGGCGATGTGGGCAATTCGACAAGAGCTGACGGGGTTACTGAACGTAGATGTAGTCGGAGGCAGAGGCGGATTTAACGGCGGGCGCGCGCCCTGGGCCCCGACTTCTGAAGGGCCCACGCAAAACCCCAACAAATTAGTTGAACTAATATGTTCAACTATTAGTTCAAAACTTTGTGATTATTATTATGCTATTATTAATTATATTATACATATATTATATTCAAATTTTATAGGAAATAAAACATTAATAGTACATAATATTTTTTATTTATTTAAAAAAATGGTTAACATGTATTTTTATTTTCCCTGTCTCTCTCTCTTTTTTTTAAGGGGCCCAATATTTTCTTCTGCGCCCGGGGCCTCAACCGACCTTAATCCGCTACTGGTCGGAGGATACGTCCAGCGGTGCCTACAACCTATCGCACTGTATGCATCACCAATCTGGTCTTCTGCCCCGACGTCGTACATAAACAGATTCCTGGCAGCGAATACTGGGTAATGCGATGGATGAACAGGATCACGGGCAACGCATTCACCATCTCCAGGGCTGTTTTATATACCAACTTAAATATCACTCCTTGGAGAGTTCACACAGCATCCAGGAATATTCTTCTTCTGTCTCAGATGCTAACTGGTGTGATTGACGTCCCCCAGTCTTCGAGGACTTATCTAACGAGCTGATCTTACTAAGTGCTTTAATATCAAAAATTCTTCTTTGCATTAACCTTGTAAGATGCGCAATGACAACGCTGGTGGTGTTAGCCCATTCGTGAAAGCGCGTGCGCTTCTTGTTCCCCCATGTTCGTCTACTTACCAGATTTAAAAATTTGCTTCCTATCAAAATTTAAACTTCAAAATTTCAAGTTCTAAAATTTATTCGTTCATTTTTCCTGAGGAGAAAACTCATGGGTTTATTTTGGTACATTATATTTGCATCGAAATATTTTTTTTATATAATGCTAAAAGGTGTTTAGTAATAAATATCCCAACAGACTTGCACCGGAATATCGAGAATGCATTCCATTAAGAACACATTCTTCGTAGAGTAGCGAATACTAATTATACTATAAGATACTTTCTGAACATTATGCTTATATTATTCGCGCTAAATATGGAATTTAATTAATAGTAAACTCGATTTAGTTTCAGTGCAGTTTTGCTAAATTCCTCCTCTCTGCTGTCCTTGTTCAAGGTCACAGGTGAATGTCAAAGGTGCGTATCCCAGCTTAGATGAAGTATTTCACCCAGCATGCTGTCGAAAGAGCTGCAGGGATTCTATAAGAGTGATACCTGGTCATGCTGTAGACTAGGAGAGATTGATTACAGATGAGGATCGGGCAGGTGTTGGCTATGGAAAGGATAGCAGCATTTTCAAAGTACCTGTTGTCTTTCGCTTGGTGGAAACCAACAGCACCGGTTTGGTGAAATAATTCACTTATTTGTGGTAAATGAATTATTTCAGCACAAACGATTAACATTACTTCGATGCGTAGGATAATGAAAGCAGAAATGAAAACAAAAAATAAACAGAACAGCTGACTAACGAAGTAGAAGAAATAGCAAAACAAACCAAGCTTTAAAAAATAATAAGTAACATTTAATTACGAAGGTGACGTTTAGATTGAAACTCTGTTTTGGCCAATTGCAGTTGCATTCTTCTCCAGATTGAATGAGATGCCACGTTTGAGATTATGTCGGCAAAAGTATTGGACATCTCGTAAGGACACCAAAAATATGAGATCGTCATTGCCGCCGACGTTCGCAGGCGTTGCACATTATACGAGATCTACGAAGAGAAGAGTAAGAATTCATTTTGTATGTGCGTCTCTCGCAGGGCAATTGAGAGAGGAAGGCATATCCGCCGGGTCTGGGGTAGGCAGGTAAGTGGCCCAGAAAGTGGGTAGGGTGACCTAGACCACTGCCACGTTATTTGCCGCTGTCTGGGGCGTTCTGGATTCGATTCCCGTCCACTACTGAAGGAATTTCTCATTTTCTTCTCAATGGAACTTCTCCAAAAGAGTGAAACCACTCCAAGTGGAAACTCTACAGAAAATGTAGGGCTTTCCCCTTGAGTTATACAGGGGTTTTCAGCTGGCACTACACGAACTTTTGCAGAAAAACAAATACACATTTGAGCGCAACCAACGGTGCTGCTGAAATAATAATTCGAATTTTGCCGTAAGTTCTAGAAAGGGTTAAAGTACACGTAGAAAGCAAGTTTAAAAAGGACTTGCGCGAATCGAGAACATTTGGTATCTACGCATCTGCTATATTGCCCTTTCATTCCTCCAATGAGTGCCTAGCAACAAACGTAATATTACCAGCAATATTAAACTATAATTCATTCCAGTAAGCAGGCCACGGATTAACACAACCAGCGGTGACCAGTCATGACACGCTATTACTACGTACACTCCCATTAATTTATGTGACTTATTCAAGCTACCCTCGTGAATAGCACAGTTTGCAGGATCGCCGTCCTCCCCACACCGGATGGAAAAGACCCGAGTTCGAATCTCTTCAAAGTACGGAAGGAATTTTTGTGGGTTTTTTTCACAACGTGGCTGAGTTACTCTGTCTCAGGCTAGGGTAACATGGTATTTTCTCTCGGAAACTTGGTTTTTTTTTTTTGTCCAGCAAACAGAAAATCGACCTCAGAACACACGCAATTTAGAGACAATACACGGAGCAACATGGCCTTAGTAGCTGGTGCTCCAAAAATCTAATAACTACAACAACGACTCATTCAAGCTGTATATAGGTGCTAGCTCCCGGAAAGGGGGACACCTGTTCTACGTGTACCAACGTTTAGAGGGGAAAGATAGGCCTGGGGAGGGCTATTTATCCTGGAGCCTGTACTGGCTCTCGACGTGCCAAGTTTTTAATATTGCGATGTGACTCTCAAAGATGGAAAAGAGAAAAGGAGAAGGGAGTTTGACAAGGCGGGCCGTAACTTCACCGGCAACCGATGGAATTTTTTGGATATTGCTGCGGATTGATGACATGGTTATATCTACACTATTCTTTGTTAATCGGACTGCAATGATTATTAAGACTGTTTGTTCAGAAAGGTGTATTTAACAATCCTATGTCATTTCAATTTCAAAAGGCTCTGTCAGAAGGCCATTTTGGGCTCGTGGACTGGTGACTTGGTGCCATTAGTAATTATGCTCGTGAGTACATTGCTATATTTTACGCTTTTTATTATTTTAGAACTCGCGATAAATCTTATCGTAAATCTTATATTCGAGTTATAAGGCCTAATTCTCTAAGTTACCACTTCATTTGCCAAAGTCGTTTTCATTTACCAAAACTATTCTTAACCACATTGAGCAGTCACATAAACTCGAACTGTTGTCAACTGAAACGCGCACTTAAGCCTGGCCAGCTCCTTGAGTAGATAAAAGACGCCAGTGGAGTAGCAGAAAATAGTGAATGACTCCAAATATGTCAGAAGAAGCCCGCAAAACTGATTTATTTCCCTTGGAAATAAATATATTTTATATACGATGGTAACGTTTTACAAGTGTGCGTATACATATATATGTGCGTGTGTGTGTTATCAGTGTCTATCCGTTCAGGACCTTTCAGTATGCAGGGTGTCTATAAATTATCCATCTGATTATGAAACTCGATTAAAACTTCATTGTAACAGATATCTTAAAATGGTTCACTGCGGTTATCAAAGCAACTCAATGAATTTTTTCTCATGTGGTTGGCAGCTTTGATCCCAGGGAGCATTGCGACAGTGCAGGAGAAAGCAGTATGCGTATTGTGGTTGTGGGATATCAAATCTTCAGTGACTGTAAAGAGGCGTTTTCAACAAGAAATATAGAAAAATCCACGTACGGAACAATCAGTGAGGCGATGGTTGAAACAGTTTCAAGAAATCGGCTTTCAAATCGAATTTAAAAGAATAACATCGTGATTGAGTCACGTTTAAAATACATGGGCGGCTATAAGAAAATAAAGAAGGTTTTCCGGCCTCGAAGGGTGAGTTTTGTTGTTGTAGTTCTGGGTTCAGTCCTGGGAGAGAGTCCCGCTATGTAGGAGTTCCGCAGTGCATTACAGAGGCTGTTTTAGTAGCATGTGGTGGGGGGTAAGAAAAGTCTCAGTCTTGGGCAGAGAGAGAGAGAGAGAGAGAGAGAGAGAGAGAGAGAGAGAGAGAGAGAGAGAGAGAGAGAGAGAGAGAGAGAGCGCATTGAAAAGAGTAAAGTAAAATGGTACCTGGCTTGTCCAGTTATTCCTTAAGCAGTAAGTTCATTAGGGAAATTGCATGTTCCAGTGCTAGAAGTTGATCCGAAAGCTGAGTAATAGGTGAGTCAGATAGTGCCCCTGGCTTCTACTACTGCTGTGGTAATTTTCTTCAGTATTAACAGAAAACTGTTCCCAAAATAAGACAGTACTGGACGAGTTATATGGCAGACTTCAACTAAGAGAGAGAGAGAGACCTCACCGCACCCTGGAAGGAATCCGCACAAACAAACCCCACTGTGAAAGAGAAGGAACGTAAGTCTCGAAAGGAACCTTACTCTAAAATAATCTAAAATTTTAGATTATTTTAGAGTAAGGTTGAAGTTGAAGACTACGAGAAATATAAGGAAATGTTTAGCATTGAGTTGGTTTATTGGTTGAAGTTGTAAAGAGAATTGATATTGCTAAATTAAGAGAACTGTATGGAAGTATTAAGTTAACGTATAGTATTAAGTTAGCTATTGCTGATTAAGAGAAATATGAGGAAGTGATTAAGATTGAATTAGTTTAGTGTTTGCAGCTGTAGAGAGAGTCGATATTGTATATAACAATTGAGAGAAAATTTATGGCAATGATAGCATGTATTATGTATTAACAGATTAAATGAGAAAAAAAGGAATAAATTAAATGTAAATGAATACCACCAGGTATTTTTTGTGTAATGAATGATTTTGCTTTATAGTTTTGTGTCATTGCTCATGAGAAACGGACAGCTCACATATATATGTGAGGATATATAATCCCTCAGCTCCTGGAACTCCTGTGATATTTTAATGCAGTCAGATAACTCGTGAACTTTGGTGCTTGAGGGGAGCTGTTGTACTAAAATCATAACAACAATTACTATTGATGGCAATGCAAGGGAAATAAAAAATAAATAAACAAGAAAAACACCCTTCCCACACAGCGTGATGGTCCAAACGTAAATTATGGTGCCCAGTGCTCTTCAGCGAGGTGATTGGGTCGTTTTTCTTCCACAAAAAAACACTGAACTTCGCAAATTACGTAGATATTCTTGAAATGTATACATTTCAAGACATATGAGCATGTGCGCGATTTCCTCAATAAAAAATGTCCAAACCGAATGGTCGGGATTGTCCCATTCTGTAGCCTCCTTGTTCCCTGGCAATCACACCTATGCATTTCTTTGTAAAGGACAAGTGACAAGGTGTGTGTAAAAAAAGTTAACAACATCACAGAGTTAAAAGACCGGATTGAGCAGGAAGTGATTTCCATTTCTTAAGAGCAGGGCCCTGTGCAAAGCTGGTAATAGGCCCAGGCCAGATGGGAAATGTAGGCCCCATTTCAAACTGCTTATTAAGTATATTTGTAATTAGTGATAAATACATATGATTTATGTATGGATATATACATGTACATGATGTACTTACAAGTAACAGAACACAATAAAAGAACTAGAACGATTTATAATGGCAAGCAATTTTATTCAAAATGTATAAAGACAATAGAGTATAGTACGGTAATAAGAAGCAGTGAATGCCACAGTACATTCATGCTTATTCTGTATTCGGAATTTCACATCAGAAATGGTCATCACTTTTTTCGCATTCAGAAATGCTTTCCGTGCTTTTGTTTGGGCATATTCATCTATTACACCAAAAAAAAAAAAAAAAAACCAAGCAACTTTGCCTGGTCACTGTTGATGTTCAAAATTGCTAATCCATTCAAACGTTCTTGCACCATTGTGGACCGAAAGTATGATGTAATTAGTTTTAAGACACTGAAGCTCCTCTCATTAGAGGCCACTGTTGCTGACAGTGACCGAAAAATGCACAACGCGATAAGGATATTTAGGAAAACATTGCCCAATCTTAAGTTCAATATCTGACCATAAATTTTCTAAATACTGAATCATATTTGCTCAGAAGCTCAACGATATCCCAAAAATTTCCATTATGGCTATCATCAATTTGTTCAGAAGAACCACGGAAAGCGAGCCCCCCTCTCTGACAAAAATAAGATGATATCAAGAATGCGATGAAGAACTTTCTTCCATTTATTACTTTCAGCCTTGAGCTGGCCAACAATATAATTGTCAATTGAAGTTGAAGCACCGCTCACTGCTACCTTACTTGCTTCTTTCCATGCAATATAGTTTTCCTTGCGTAAGTTCGAATTTTTATGACTTGGAATGCGATCGTTTAATTTTCTTCACCCTTTCTCAATACTCCATCCTGGATGACTGGTTAATGCACTCACATTAGAAGAGACATCCCCGTTGGTAAACAAAAAACAAGGTGCACAATACAGTGATTGCTTCGCTTGACTCCAACACAGCCAGTCTCGTTTATATTTCTCTCCATTTGTAAAAAGGCGAGTTGGAAATGAATGATTATCCTTATCCTTGGGGACATCAGTTGGTACTTCAAAGTCCTGAACTTTTAGAAATGATTCAGTGTCAATTATATTCCTCTTATCAATAAGTCCAACGTCGATTTGTGTTGTGGAGGCTTTTACAGCTGCGGACACTTTTTCACTGTTATCAGCATCAGCTTCAGTTGACAATTGTGGTTCCACTGTTTGTTCTATCAGTTTATCATCAGTTTCTTTGGGAATTTTATCTTCTATATCTGTAGCTGGTCCTGGTCCAACAGCCTGGTTATCAAGATCGGCGTGGTCATTCTCTGATTCACATCGATGGTGATGTCTAATTACGAAGTCAGTAATTGAGTTGGATTTTTTGACAGCTTCTTCTTGCAATTTGGCACACTTTCTCTTTGCTGCACCACTTTCATATTTTTTCATTGTCCCACAAAAACATCAAGTAACACATCTTAATTTTGTTCGACCTACCAGGGGGAGTAGGCCCCCCTGAAAATCGTAGGTCCATGCCAACTGGTCCACCTGCCCTCCTCTCTGATATGGCCTGCTTAAGAGATGACTCAAAACACTTGGAATGAAATCGGATACTCTCTTGATATTCTACGTGCCACAAGGTTCTCATGTGGAGATTTGCTGAAGTGAGGTTGTGCGATAAAAAGTTCTTTGAGCTGCTTCATTAAGTGCAGCAAACCGTTTTACAATACCTATTACAATAAAATTTTAATCAAGCTTCATAATTAGGTGAATAATTTATCGACACTCTCTTTCCTGAGTCCGGATGCACAGCTAATTTTGTAACTCTACATTACTGTATTTAAACAAGTTTTTTAAACTAATCGCCGTCCTTGTGGGCCATCTAATTCGCATAGGATGGCAAATTAGGTGGCTTGGTCAGCAAGGATCCCTCCCCGCCTCGAACTTGGTACTCGTACACATAGACGATAGCGTAGATCGCCTTTTTAAATTCCACTCCCCCCACTGAGCTGCATCTAGAACTTATTTTGGAGGTTACAAATACGAGCAGAAGAATACCTCTTCCAAATAAACCAGACTACGCATAGCGGAAAAGTAATGAACTTTCATACACACCTGCGCTGTGGTAATTTGGTTTGCTTACCAAGGGCCCTCGCGACAGCAGAGTGCTTATAATCACCGTCCTTTTAAACCGGGTGGAAAATGCGTGAGTTCCAATCCCATCAGTGACTCGAGTAATTTTTTATTTGCTTTTTTACATCGTAATTGAGTTAGCCATCTCAGACAGTGGTTTTTCTCTTGGAAACGCGAGTTTTTCTTCCAACAACAAAACTGACCGAGGAATACACGTCATTACCTCATAGCCTTAGTTTCCTTGACGCTTAACACACGCCTGACACCTACTCAGAGACCAACAAACTTACAGGACAATTTCAGGAACACAAAGAGGGCCATAACTGAGAAACAGAACGATTTCGTGCATGTGTTTATATAAAACGACCCATAGGGCTGGCCCTGGCGTTTGTGGCACCTGAGACAAAACCTTGTAAAAGAGCCTAATTCATATCATATCTTAACACTCATATATATACAGTAGCGCATCTAGCAGCGCCTATTTTAGGCGGCACCTGTGGCAAGTGCCTCACTTGCGCACAGGCGCCGGCCCCGACGACCTATATAATTTTAAAGCACCCAGCATAACTATCCATTTTCTACGCTGTATGTGAACATTTTCATCTTCGAAGTTCTTCGTCTAGGCTTATTACTTGGTCCTTTTTTTGAACACGTGTATTTGCATAACCACCTGTTCCCACAACTTTTCTAAACCCCCCCCCCATTCCCAAATCTATAATTGTCCGGCAAGTTCTTGTTTCAGGGGGACACCTACCGCACCACATCCCCACTGATTTCGTGTCGAGTGGCAATAACGAGCGGGCTGGAAGGGAAGTGTTCATGACACTGTTCGGTTGCATAAGTCACGAGCAGTCGATAATATATCGTTAGTTCCCTGACAGGACACTTGTGGCTTCGAATATTTGACGAGACGTTAAGTGTAAAGGTCACTTTAAAGAATCGAAACCATTTCTCGTCCTCTGTAGCGACGGTAGTTAGCGTGGTAAGAAGTTTCACCCACGTCGTGTCCCTTGAACCTGCAACGTGCTCGGTACCACAAGTAGAACTGAGATCGTGACAGAACGCCAACTCCATTAACTGCCGAATACTTCAGTTTTCTGTTGAGGTAAATTACAGGAAACAAAGAGCAGCAGAAAGTCCCTGATGGATTGGGCTGGGAGCCAACGTGTTGTGCCTGGAAACTTCCATTATAGCGCGTGCATCTTGTGTTACTTTTGCCTGTTTCACTCAGTTTGGGTTCTTTCATTTTAGTCTGGTTTCTAGCAAATTATAACAGCAGGCAAAAAACAGTTTTATGTACAGGGTGATTTTTTATGAAGTTCTAAAAAATCATATAAATGAAAATTGGCATTTACAAGTATTATTGTTGGACAGAGAATCTTTGAAAGTTTCCTGTAGGAAACGGATTTGATTATAGCTCGGATCTGAACTATAATCACTGTCTTCCCGACACCGGGTTGAAAAGGCACGGGTTCGAATCCCGTCAACAGATAAAAGGAACTATTATGGGCTTTTTTTCACTCTGTGACTGAGGCAGTCGATCTCAGGCGAGGATAGCAAAGTTTTTTCTTCCGGAAACTCGGATTTTTTTTTTTATAGAGGACTGAGGACGATCTTCAGAAGTTATGCACCGTGAAACAATAACCAGGACAGACGTTCAAAACTGTACCACGTTTATTCAAGTTACACACAATAATAATTATTATTTTAACAGTCATCAGAGGGTGTATTATGTCTGTACACAGCGCCGGATTTAAATTTGTTATGGCCCTAAGCTATAGCATGTATGAGTCCCTTCTCCCTTAGAGGTCACCTGTGACAGTATTAAAAACGGATTTTTTAAGATGGAGCGAGGCCTCTTGTAATGTGAGGCCCTAAGTTGTAGCTTGTTTAGCGTATATGTAAATCTCGCCCTGCTGTACAAGTGTCGATTTGTATGGTGATGCGGGCTGAAAAACCAAGAATAACTCACGGAGGGCGGGGGGGTCTACTTCCGCTGCTTGAGATCGGCTAACTACGGCCCCGATTGAGAAGGATTTTCAGAAATTCCTGCAGACACAAATGGGACTCGCACCCCTCTCCAAACGAGTGACAAGCGGTGAAACCATTATACAGTCGCCGTGGACGTTATACATACATGGAAAGTAATTGAGTCAATTTTTCATCTCTCAATCTGCTTGCTTCTTAGTAAGGAGACCTCATAATCAAAGTTAACGATCGAGCCCATTTCAGTCGAACACTATTTCAACGGACGACCACAGCGTCTCCATACTGTTATTCCTATAAGGTCCACACTGTCTAATCTCTTAATGACCAGCTGGGCAATCCAAAAAGCCCTAAACGCTAAGAAACAACTCGAAATCGTATTACTGGATATTCAAGCAGCTTTTGACACATGAGAGCTGGTGAAAATTTTGAAATATTACTTCAGAATCGAAGGAAACCTACTTGGTATCCTAAACCAACTTTTTAACAACAGGAAAATTATTATCAAATATAACCACACATTGGAGAGCACCATCACGACCTCTGTCGGCATCACACAAGGGGGGGGGGTTCTTTCCTCATGGTTCTTTGCCACTGCTTTAGAGCCCTTCCTTGCGAAGCACCCAAATGTCCTCTCATATGCTGACAATCTCAAGATGCTCATCACATTAGATGATCCAGCAAAAGTAGATGCAGTCGCCTTTAAAACACAGAACGTCCTGGTTGAACTTTAGGATTATCTACGATGTCTGGGGCTAAAGTTGAATTCTCAGAAAGCAGCGCAGATGACTTTCACAAAAAGGAAGACAAAGAATGAACTTACACTGAAGATCAACAGGACCGTCATTGAAAAGGTTAATTCTCACACCGATTTGGGGTTAAAGTGGGATGAAAGAAAGGCGGAAAACGCTTGCTGCTCTCTGGATAATCAGACAGGAGCAGGTCCGTCTTAGGCCTCGAGGGTTCCTTTTGGATTACGCCCAAAGAAATTTGATCCCCGTACCGCTCTATGCATCTGTGCTTTGGTCAGGGAACTCCCCTGCTCAACTCAAGAGATTCCTTGGGACAGAGTATTGGCTCCTGAGATGGTTAAACAGGGTGGGTGATGGGCCATCCTTTTACCATCTCTCGGAGCATGCTCTTTGCAAACCTCGTCCTCAAACCGTGGGAAACCATCATCAAGGAGTGGAATCTGCACACACTGGCTCAACTCCTTTGAGGCCGAATGGATTCACCCGACATCTGGGAAGTGATGGCAAACTCTCGAACAATCCAACGAACCCAACAAATTCGTTGAGCCGACCTCAACAAATTCGCTGCTGACCCGACTTACCGGAAAAAAATTATGACGAGTAGGACTAATCAGCAATGACTGATGTGTACCTTGCATCTGTTCCTGTCTGATTGAGCTGGTGCTCTTATCTCGATGTTAAGCCAGCTCAATCAGATTAACTCTCGTAAGGAGTTCTCTCCTTTGTATTATAATGTTTTCTTTGTAAAATTACCTTTTTGTAAATAATTGTTCAATTTTCCCGGAAGTTTGGGAAACTGTAAGCCCCTGGCTTTATGGCCGTGAAGGGTAATAAAGATTATCTCTCTCTCTCTCTCTCTCTCTCTCTCTCTCTCTCTCTCTCTCTCTCTCTCTCTCTCTCTCTCTAACCCGGTCACCTTGTCCACGATCTTCACTACAAAACCTGCAACACCTAGGATTTCCGGCTAATACGGTCGGACCATATAACTCCCTCGTAATCGATGCCTCAGCTTTCTGCAGCTCGAAGCGCTACAGACGGGACACCCTGAAAGAACTGTACAAAGTAGAACTATTGACTGTACCACTTTCACAGTTTTGAAACTTCAGTGTTATATTATGTCAGCTTACTTGTAAATACAATGTGTTGTCAACTCAATGTAACCGGTAAGCCTTGAATATTTATTATGTACACCACTCTAGGCAAACCAGGCTGTTCCGGGTGTGCCCACTGATGTGGAAATAAAAAGATGTTAATAATAATAATAATAATAATCCGCTGTTAATCCTTTTCACTTGAAAGAATAAGTTGCGGATCACGGGAGAGAGTAGCAATGAATGCCGTTTCTTTCAGCTTCTCGAGTGTAACTGTACGAGGTTGCTGCTTCCATTCTTGTAAGTGTTATTTGTTGAAATATTCAAAAATTGGGGTTTGGTGCAGTGTACACTCACGACCCACAAGGAATAAAATTGATTCGTAGAATGTCCAGGCTTCCTCTGGTTTCGATGAAAAAGGTAGGCGGTCCTTTTTGTGGTTACAAGAAGATTCACCAGTTTGCCAACAAAGATGCTCTTCACAATTAAAGAAATGTAGTCAGACGACAGTGACACACCGTTTTCTCTGTAAATAACAAATCTTTCTTTCAATCAGATGTTCTTAATATTTCTCTAGATGTTATTTTTCAATAAACAAATATTGGTTATTAATCGATGTTATTAATATATGCAATATATCAGTACATTGTTTACTATTTTCGATATTAATATGTTATGGGATCGCTTCTTTTATGCCAATGTAGAATCAAAACGAAACAGCATCAAGAAAACAACTCCCGCGTGGGTAGCACAAATCAAAACAAATTATTGTATTAGGGCCACCCGTAATTTCTTACGTATACCCGTTTATGTCTGTAAATTGAGGGTGTTCTCTGGTCGATTTGCCTGTTTTGCTGGACGAAAAAAACAGTTTCTGGAGGAAAAACCTTGCTATCTATCCTGAGACCGACTAACTCAAAATCGACTAGTTCAAAATCCACAGATTTCCCCTCCCCAAAATTCGCTCATTTAGGGGAAATGGGATTAAGGAGACACCCATCCACTAGAACGTCCAATTTTATTTATTTTAAGATTTTTTTTTCTTTATCATTTCATCAAATACACTGGTTAGGTGTGCAAAACTTAAGGACCAACACTATTTCTAAAGGTTACAACCACAAAATCTTTACTTAAGGTACTCTTTACTGATGAGAGTAGATTCAGTCTCAGCAGCGATCCTGAACGTCAGCTAATATGGCGAGAGGTTGGCACGCGGTATCACCCCTCAAACATCACTGAAAGGGTTCGATATGGCGTGTTTTCGTAACCGGTGCACGCTACTGTACTGAGATAATACTTCCCCATATGCGTCTGTTCCGAGGTGCCATTGGCCCGGAGTTCGTGTTTATGGATGATAACGCCACACCCCATTGCACTGGAGAGGTTGATATGCTTTTGGAAAGTGAGACATTGTTCGTATGGACTGGCCTGCCCGTTCCACCAATCTAAATCCCATCGAGCACATATGGGACGCTCTGGGGAGACGCCTAGCGGCACGTCCACACCCACCAGAAAATGTTCACCATCTGAAGATGACGCTGACAGAGGAATGGACGATGTTACCGCAAGAACTTATCAACAACATTGTTCTAAGTACGGACAGGCGGTGCAAAGCCTGCATCGATATTAGGGGTGGCCATATCTCCTACTGAGGACCACCTCTTCTGTTTGTTCCATCTTTGGCAGTGATGCATCTGTATCATGGCAGCCAGTGCTACGTTGCCATTTTTGAATAAAGTGCCTCTGTTCCGTTTTGTTGTTTCTTTCATCATTTCTGTACCTCACGAGGTTTCTTTGGTATGCTTTTCCCATATCCAGGCCACTCCTGTGAGAAGTTACAGGTGAAAACCTGACTGGTCCTTAAATTTTGCACACCAGTGTATATTATCAATCTCAGTATTCGGTTTTGCTATCGCCCATAGCTATACCGTTCGTGTCGTTAAGTTTGGACTTTAATAAGTTCTTCTTCTTCCTTCTGTTATACTTAGCGAGATGGGCATTGGCAATTATAAACTAACACAATTATATGATTCCTACTCGTAAACTAACACACACTCGTAATTAACCGTAGCGTCTATTCATAAGAACCGATAAAAACTCAGTGTTGTTAATATGTTGAATGAACTCTTGGGAAAATGAATCTGACTAGTCGACTACAGAGAAAAATTTCTCAGTTGCAGGTGATTTAATGTGAATTTTATTTTTTTTGTCTCGTGCAATTATAAAAAAAAGCGTAAGTTTCGTATTGATTTGCTTTCGAATTGTATTATTATTATATGCAGCTGCATTTTAAGGCATTTTTGTTTGCTGTTTTATAGCTGAAATAAATAATTAAAGTATACGAGAAAAGAAAAAAAGAAAAAAAAAAAAACCTCAGTAGAAAAATCGCATTCTACAGTTTCGGGGAAAGTGATATTTAATTGATAGGGCTCCGCTGCAATATTTATTTGAGTGTTATATAATTCTCGTCACAGTAAAAATTTAATAACTTGAAAATTAACCCCAGGGACTCACATCTGGTGAGTACGGGCTTGGCACACCCAAGGTCCTGATCTGGATATCATTATTCTTCTCTTTCTTGGTGATTCCTTTCTATTTCTCTCTCTCAGGGTAACTTAGAATTTGTTTTTGGCTGGTGCAGCATGTGACTACTACTACTAATAAAAATAATAGTGAAAATCAGCGAAATATCGAAGTACAGTAAACTCCACATTGTCGACTTTATACTGTACTGGAATTTTCAAACTGGATCCCTTAACTACCGATAGATGGCGCTACAAGAGCTGCTGAAACGAATGATCGTTTTCTTGATGGGAAATGTTGGAAGTAGTGTACTGTGTTTTAAATACTTTTTCTTTTCTTCTTATATATATTTTTTCATCTATTACATATACTTTTCAGATTTAAAATTCATATATCTGACACGAGGAATTTTTTTTTCGGCTTTTTCACAACGTAGCCGAGTTAGTCGGCCTCTGGCGAGGATGCATGTTATTTTTCTGTCTTAAACTTAATTTTTTTCCTTCCAGCAGACAGACCGAGGAATACAAACAATTATACACGCGGTATATTGCCTCATGGCGTTAGTTGCCTTCGCGTTTAACGCGCGCGCGCCCACGCACACATACACACAGCTATAATTGATATATTTCCCGGAGTAATTATACTTATACCCTTTATTTCATTATCCGATTTTATTATTTGATTACCGATTTCATTAACAAAATTTTCATGGTTTATAAATAAGAGAACGAGTTCAAATAACGCATATCCATAGATGCAGCGCTCAGATAGGATGATTAAAAATTAAAGGCTGAGTCCACTTCGTGGTTCGTGTTTGTCACTTCGTCAAGGGTCCACCAAACCATAGAAGCACATGTTTCGCATTTATGAAATTTAGCAAAAATCAAAACATCAGAGTTCGTAAACCTACATGGCTGCCAATTTATAGATGCGCGTGTAGATAATTTATTTTATTATTTATTCATTTAAACTGGATTACAAATACCACTGAAAACTAAGTGGCAAATATCACAGCTGCAGTAACTCAGCAGTTCTGATATTTGTCTGAGTCTTGGACGCATCAAAACCAGAGACGCAAAAACATTCGATTTAAAAGATTATAAATATATTTGTCTATTGTTACTTGTTTATCTTTGGAATCCCGAAAAATGAGTGAGTGACAATCATTTTGCAATATTTCATTACTTATTTTATACTGATTTCGAACCTAGGTCTTTTCTACCCAGTGTGGCGAGGATGGTGATGACACCACCGTGCTACTGCACAGACCAGTCTGGATATCAAGCCAAAATACAAAGATAACAATTGAGTCAACGTATATTTGGAGGAGGACACATCATTAGCGAACCTACCATACTGCGCGGTCTACAACCACGAGATGGCCCAAAAGAGTTGGGAGTTCATGATGGCTGGTTTAGCCTGGCTTCAAAAGATCATGCTGGACAATTTGCGTTTAGCAACTTGGTTGGAGCCCCCAGAATTCACAGTTCCGCCTCTGTATGCACACCACTAATGATAATCAGAGTGAAGTGAACTTTAATCCTTGAACTTTGAGTGTTATTTTCAAGAACGACTTAGAATTTTTTTTAACGAAAATTGTCTTTACCTTTCTTACAAGTCTGAAACAGGATGCAGAAATGTAGAAGGTAAGCTTGAAACTAGGAGTTCATTTTTCGCTTCGACCGTTCATGATTCTCTCAAGACCAGAAAGTCAAAAGCCTAGACTTTCCTGTCTTGACAAGGCGAGAGCGCAGGCCAAATTAGATACACGTTGTAGAGAGCTTGACACGAAGATTCGAGACCCAAACCAAAAATTACGAAAACTGGGCGAGACGAGGAAAATTGAGTGTGGAAAATATAATTAAGTAAAGTGTAGGAAAACACTTAAATAAAGTAATGGTAGCCAAGTGGTCAGGCGCGAGGGCATATAAGTACACGTGCTTTGAGTGACCGGGGAACAAGCCCGTGACTTCTAAATACGGTGATGTTCTTGTATTATTTCGATTTTGTGATCTCCTCTGGTGGTCCCGGAGTATAAACAGAAAATTTATTTAAATGAGACAGAAGACTTCTGTTTATAGCGCGTGTTTTAAATAACGGAAGCTCGGGATTTTGTTAGAAATAATGGGAGATTAGCGAAAAGTGAATAGGAACGGATCCAGAGGTAGTCTTAGGGGAAGGTGGTGTCCAGCGAGAATTATTATTCCCCAAGTTAAATTTTAGCCCCGGACGAGTCCACTCACTCACGTTTCGGTTCGAATTCAACTTAATTTTCGTTCCCGTGCATTTCTGTTTTAGGTCCGCTCCAACAAAAAATATCGCTTTATTTTTTCCGATTTTCGGTTTGCGGTTCAGATTCGGTTCGATGCCCCGGTTCATAGTTTCAGTATTCGCAGTTAATGTTGGCATCGGCTCTTTAAAAATTGCATCATTTTAAGCTGGTCGTATACATTACTCTTCTCGTTACAAAGTCTCTTTGAAAGAGCATACGAAAAATACAAACAACTGCAACAAAGAGCAGACGAAATGAAGCTGGATCGTAACTTAACTAGCCTATCGACGTATTGGTTTTAAGTATAGCGCAACTCTCGTCCAATGGAGTAAGACATTGCGGGCCGTTTCTACCACTTCTAATCGTGAAAAAAAAAAAAAAAAAAACACCAACTTCTCAGGTGTATTTATTCAAAGCGTGTTCTAAATCTGAAAGAGATGAGAAAATTGAGAGCACTAAATTGAAACAGCGAGTGCGACATTAACTTGGTGAAGTGTACGTGGAAATTTTCTTACCCGAACTGATTCGAATCGAGCACGGATTGTTTTCTTCTATTCTTTTCGATGCACCACCAGAATCGCCGCATTAATTTAACACGAGTGATTACGATTAATGTGGTACAGTGCGCTCCGGTGGGTTGTCGAACACGAGATATGTCTTACACCTGTGTAAAGAAGGTATCTTTTGTCTGACTTATTGGCAGTCTAAGCACCTTCTCGCGTTGTCGAAGTGATAGATTACAGTTCTGTGAAGTGAGTCGAGGAAAGTTACAGTAATTGGTCTACTGCGGTTGGACGAGAGCCGTTGCTATGGTTACTTACACAACACGGCTATTTTTTTCCGAGAACACAGGTGAAAAGTTAGCAGAAAAGGTGCTGAACCGAAAAGAAGAATTTTAGCATTGCCAAAGGGGGCCAATAGGGCGTACATAAGCTACCCACCACCACTCTTTAGTATACCTTTCGGGGGTTTATATATATATATATATATATATATATATATACAGTAAACCCTCGCTAATGCGGTTATATTTAATCCGGATCGAAATATGAAAATTCTGTTCACAGTTGAGTACTTGGAAAGATACACGGGATTTAGAAAGGCAGATGAGTAACTCTCACTGCGCGCTGATTGACTGTGCAGAGAGAGAGAGAGAGAGAGAGAGAGAGAGAGAGAGAGAGAGAGAACATACATTATATTGTGTTGCATGTTGTTCAATATCGTTATTGGCTCTGAGTCGGACGGATGCTATTGCTTATATCTATTCATTTGCGTACTTCTTTATACGTATATATGTACATCAGTTAACATACTTCATATAATTATGGGTTCTAAAGAATTAAAAAGTGAAATAAAAAGAAGACACTTTAACTATCATTAACTTGAAAATGGCTTTAGGACAGCATTTTCAACTATGGATCACCACCTTCACGTAATATCGCAGCTAATGGAGAAAGCAAATGAATATAAAACACCATTATGCCTGGAATTTGACTCCATACAGCATAAGGCAATGTTTCGGGCACTGGAAAGACAAGGCATAGATACCCCACATATTATGATTTTGAAGAAAATATATGAGAGTGATACTTCCTTTATTAGACTAGACAAAGACAGTAGGAAATTTAAAATCGAGAAAGGAGTTCGACAAGGAGACACAATATCTCCGAAGCTGTTTACTGCTGCCCTTGAGGAAGCTTTCAGAAGATTAGACTGGTCGCAAAAAGGAGTCAATGTGAACGGAGAGTACCTAAATCATTTACGATTTGCAGATGACATTGTGGTCATAAGCCACTATCCCAAAGAATTAGAGGAAAATCTTAATCAGTTATGCACAGTTAGTAAGGATTTTGGACTAAAGATGAATATGGCTAAAACAAAAGTAATGATGAACAAGTATGCCACAGAAAGGGAAATAATGATTGAAGGAGCAGTAATTGAAAAGGTGGAGTCATATACTTATCTGGGACAAGTTATTAGCTGTAATAATGATAAATGGCTGGAAGTCAAGAGAAGAATAAATTTTGGATGGACAGCATTCAGGAAATATAGTCACATACTGAAGAGCAATATCCCAGTTTGTCTGAAACGTAAAATAATGAACCAATGTATACTCACCACTATGACTTATGGAAGTGAAACTTGGGCACTCACCAAAAGAATGGAAGAGAAGCTAAGAACTACACAGCGAAGAATGGAACGAATTATATTGGGAATCAGACTGTTAGATAAGAAGAGAAACACATGGATTAGGCAGCAAACTCAAGTAAAGGACATTCGTATCAAAACCAAAGAACTAAAATGGTCTTGGGCAGGACACATAGCTCGAAGACATGATGACAGATGGACTAAGAAAATAACAGAATGGTACCCAAGAGGAGCTAGAAGAAAACCTGGAAGACAAAGGTGGAGATGGATAGATGAAATTCATGAGTTTGTGGGTAGTAAATGGATGGCCAGTGCTCAAAACAGAAAGAACTGGAAAGTTGCTGGAGAGGTCTTCATCTTGCAGTTTATTGAAAATGGCTGATGATGAATATGAATAAATTCATTGACTGAAAATATTATAACTACTTGTGCGAATCTGATGAATAATATGTATATCTGTTTATATACATAGACGACCTTGGAAACTTGGCGAAAACCAGTTGTAATCAGCGTTCTGCATTAAGTGGGGCTCTACTGTAGTCACCTTTCCTCTTCAAGAGCATCTTGTGGGATGCGTGATGAGTCTTCCTGTGATTAAAGCCGGCCCTTTAAAAATCGGCCATGTGGTAGGCAATGGCATACCATCACATTATCTTATGCCACAGAGACCATAACAAAACCAACTCCAAAAACTGCTGTTAAAGGAAGATCTGCAACTAGGTTGGGATCAGTGAACTTTAGGGCGTCACATTTTCGATGCTGCTCGTATAGCACATGATCGATGCAGTTGGAGGAATTGGTTTGAGGCCACAACAGCTCCTCAGGGAACTATGTGATTGGAAGAAGAAGAAGAAGAAGAATATATATTAGTTCGATATCCTTTAATACAGATTTCCCCGACATCCTTGGATACAAAATATTTCGATACCCATACAGAGCTATTTTCATGAAAATATAAAATAGACATTACTCGGTGTCATTTATTACCCCTATGGATTGTACGGTGGCTAGGATCGCTGTTCTTCCGCGTTGTGGTGAAAACGCTCATGTTCGAATTACGTCTATGATGCAAGGAATTTTATGGACTTTTTCACACCATCCACTATTTTGGTCTATATCGGTTTTAGAATTTTGAATACACTTAACGTGCAGACAGTACTCTGAAGCCTCAGGGCTAAGTTTCTTTGGGAAGCGTTTACGGCTTACTGTACGAAATCTCATTGCAAAACACTTATTCCACACTGTTGTATTCTTATTAGCAAAGAGTTTCTCAGAATTCTAATTAATGTTAATGTAATGATTTCTTTTTTTCTCTTTAATACTTTTATTTTTTCATAACCAATTCAGACCAGTTGCAACAGCCTCATTTTTTCGCACACTTATGAGCAATTAGTGCTGCCTATTTTAAAGGAGCGACTGCTTCCTCATCACCCTCCACCCAGTACTTAACGAAACCCAGCAGATAATAACTTTACCTTCCCACAACGTTCGATTACTCCTCGTGAATAAGGTCAACTGGAGCCAATGTATTACTCATAATGGGTCATGCATTGGATAATATGTCACTTCTCACTGGGTTGGCATAATTAACGATGGGCAGTGCAATTTTCTATAGTGATTTACGAATTCGATCCAGCAGTAGTTTATGCAAGCGAAGACCACAATTGGTTGATTTTTTGCACTTTTTAGGGGGGGGGGGAGGCTCATCGAATTCCGATTTGCTGTTTGCTAGATGAAAACCCCGATTTCAGGGAGAAAAAAATCAATCTACTCGTGCCTGAGACCGACTAACTGGGCCGCTTTATGAAAAAGACGGGATTCGACTCCAGATCTTTTTCACCCCGTGTGGGGAGGATGGTGATTACACCAACTGTGCTACGCACGAAGGGTTGCAGTGAACAGCTAGTTTCGCGTTTTTTTTTTTTTTTTTTTTCGCAGGTTAGTAACCCTGGTTTTCTTATGAAAATCTGGGTTACTCCTGCCGACACCAGTCTGGAGATGAAAATTGAACTAGACCTCTCCAAACAGAAGGTAAGAGTATGAAAAATCTATTGCTTGGAAATTTAGAACTGTAATATTAAAGCTCAGCAAAGAGCTACAAAATGGATTCTCTCCAAATTTCAAATGATAAGAAGTCAGAGTTGGTAATAACCCTTTAGGTGGCTGACAGTGGGAATGCCATACAAGATACTGTAACAAAAGAATGAACCGTTACTGATTTAAAGCTTTTGCTATCCATTTTCAGCATTCAGATCACCATATCGCTATCAAAGTTAGCTTACTCCGTCAGAGCGGGGGTGTGGTGAGCGGAGATCGTAATAATAATGACCTTCTTGTTACAGGCGGATTTAATACCTCATCTAGTTGGCAGTAAAATGCGTGAGTCCCCACCCTTTGCTCTGTGCATGTGTATATACATGGGAGTTGTTGACCCACCAAAAGGTATAGTTACTGAAGGTCACCTGTAGCGATCGATTCTCGTGCACCCTCCCCCGCAATTCTTTCGGCGCCACGTGGGGTGATATCACGCCCGCGTTCTAGACACCTACTCCATGAATAATTTAAGACACTAGGGATCGCCACCATGTTTGGTGATAATTCGGATCTTTGTAATAGTTTGTAATATTTACATCTGAAATGAAGAATATCCTAAAGCAATGTACGAAATAATAATATTATCTGGGGTGGTTGTGGCGGGGGAAAGGTTGTTTGTTGTTACTTTATGTCTTTTCTTGTGCAAAAGTAACTAAAGCGATGAGGTGTAGGTGTGTGTTCTGTTTATAAATGTCTTATACTCCAAAATAAATTCACTCATTTTATTGGCTGAAAAGTCGTGTGCGCTGCCCGAGACCGGCTAACTTGGTCACAATATGAAAACGCCATGAAATTATTTCCGTCTCGAGGAGAGATTTAAACAAAAAACGTTTTAAGTGACAACACCGTTACATTCAATGCTCTCCCTGAGGGTTTCAAGATCAGCTTAGGGGGAAGTCCTGTCTCCAATAATGGATTCTCTTGCTTGCCTTAATGCTGAGAATAGAAAACCGAGAGCCCAAAATACAGAAATTCTTGATCAAGTTCTCTTGCTTGAACGATCAACTCAGAGATTTGAAAATCTTTGTTAGTGAATGCTGTCTTCCTCCTAGTCAGACTTCAGTGATGAATGATCGGGAACGTCAGGATCGTTTACGTGAAGTGGATGAGCCTCCCCTCCCCCGCGATCCTCAGCCCAAACTGTTCGATCCCAGCAAGGGACAACTGATCCAAAAAAATTACAGAGTTCACCTCTAGCTGCAGAGAGGTGGATTCAGCAGATCTTCACTCCTGCTGTTCAGTTGAACCCACTCGATACGCATTCCTCCCATTCTGACCCCGTTGAGCTTGATCTGCCCATGGTTGCTGATAGTCAACGTACCCAGGATTAATGTTGGAATCTGGGTGAGCCGAACTCGTATCAATCTTCCAGATTACAACAGAAAAAGCATGGTCGCCTGGTTTCGAATCCGCCCAACCATGATAACAACATGGAGATGAGAGAACCCCCACGCGAAAAACAAAAATGGACGGACCTTTGCTCAGATGGTTGCCTCGAATCATTTTCATCAATCGAACCCTCAAGCACAATCTTATAGCCATAACCCCCAAACGGCTATTTCCACCCAAGACATTTTGATAGTGGAACCCCCAGGGAACAGATTACCAATACAGGAGACACAAGTTTCTGCCCCTCGCCAACCGGTTTCAGCCCCTCAGTCGAGAAGACTGGAGGAGATTTATAATATATCATCTGTACAGACCAGAGAAAGAATTTTTGTTTCGAGACTGGGTCCTTCAACGCAAGCAGAAAGTATCAAGGCTCTTTTTGCCCATGAACATGGAATTAAGATTGATGCAAAGCTATCAAAACGAGGTTTCCGATCTACTCTTCCTATGCTTCACTCCCTCCAGGCCCTTCTTTTTCTTGACGAGTTTGACATGATTTGCCTTACTGAAACATGGCTATCGGCGGATAGGCAGCTTGATCTTGTGCCTCTTAACACTCCCTACAAGCACATTGGGAATTCAAGAAACACCAGACGGGGTGGTGATGGTGGTGTAGAAATCTTTTTTAACGGTCGTTTTCAGCCAATAAGGACAAGAGTAAACCAGTTGAACAACTTTGATGCAATCTGTACAACGCTGAGGAGTCCTCTTATTCAAATTCAGTGCTGCCGGGTTTACATCCCCCCAGATCACAATGAAGACTAGATCTATGCTGCTCACCTGGTTGGCAACAAATTTAGTACCTTGAACTCCAACTGTAGTTGCGGGTGATTTCAACTTTCCGATCCCTAAGCACGAAGATGCCCTTGTGGGTCTTGAGGTCACTCTTCGGACCTTTGACCTTACACGGTTCTTAGCGCCAGCTACTAGAGGAGGCCAAGCGCTCGACCTAATATTCCATAATCTACCAGACATCAAGCTCCTGCCTAGCATTTTCCAATTTCAATCGGATCACCTGCCAATTGCATGCCAGTTATCCATGCATGGCAGTTCCCCTGAGTTACCTGAGGAGTATGCTGCTGAACTGTCTAGGGTTGCCTGCTCTACGAAATATCTCAAGCCGGACATCATTTTACAGTGCTTGAGCGGATTTGACTGTGGATGCCTCTATTCTGAATCGATAGAGGATGCCACTATGGCCTTGACCAAACAATTGAAGTTAATTTCACTCCGTGGTACATCCAAGAAAGTTAGGATTTGTGACAAGTCGAATCGGTGTTTTAATAAGGAAACCAAGTTGGCCTTCATCAGGAAGCAGAAGGCCTACCGGAAATGGCAGAAATCTCAACTTTCCTCAGACCTCACTATATTTAAGAAAGAAAGAGCTTACTTCCTAAAAAAGATAAGACAAGTCCTAAACCAAGCTATTCTTGATAGGTTGAAGAGGGGTAGAAGGATTCTATCACACCAGACAAACCATCATATCATTGATCAAAAGCTTGTCCAGGAATAGGTACAGTGCAACCTCCTGCAGGCAAATTTTCCAGATCCAGATTCCTCTCCCTCACAGGACTGGTTACCTAGGGCACAGATGAATGATATAGAATATCTAGGGAGACCCTGATTGATGTCATCAACAAATTACCTAACAAAGCTACTGTAGGACCAGACGGTTTCCCATTATTCATAGTAAAAATATGCAGCACGTACATTGTTGACCGTCTACTCCACATTTTCAGACGAATCTTACAATCTGTTCTATCAATTTGGAGATCTTACCATGTCAAGCCCATTCTAAAGATTAGGAAACCTAAATCTCCAATAGATCTGCGACCAATTTCCATCAGTTGCTCTTTACTTAAAATCTTTGAAAAAGCGATTCGGCCAGAAATTGCCCAGCACTGCTTTGGTCACAGGCCCGAGTATATTCATACCGTTCTGCAGAAGAGATCAACAACTACAAATCTTCTAGATACCGTCTTCAGAATCCAACAGGCCATCAATAACAAATCCCAGATTGACATCATCTTCCTGGACATTAAATCGGCATACGACAGAATATACCTACCAACTCTCTTTACTGAAGACTACTTCGGTCTGGCAGATATCTTGCTACAAATCTTGACGTCCATCCTACTTCTCAGACATCTATCTGTTACTGTCAACGATTTCCAGGTAACTTTCGACGTCACAAGGGGCATCCCGCAAGGGAGTGTGCTTTCAACAATTCTCTTCGCAGCACTTTTGGACCCTTTCCTAGCATGTAATTCTAACTTTGCCTCCTATGCCGATGATAAGAAGTTCTTCGTGAGTTCAAACCATCCTGATCAGATCCTGGATATTAACCAACAGGCCTCTACACAGACAATGAAACTGGAAAACTATCTAGACATAATTGAGTTGCATCTGAACCCTTCCAAATCTGCTCAACTACCGATAACCAAAAATAGTTAAAAGTGATGTTCAAATCTTCGTTGGCGGTGAAAGGGTGCAAAGGGTAACTTCCCACACAGACCTAGGCCTCACCTGGCATGTTGGACCCACCTTCCAGCCTCACTTTGTCAGGATGAGACAGAAGGCGTACGCGGAACTTTGGGCAGTGCGTCAGGAGCTCGCTGGTGTGCATCAGCCAGCGCTTCTTCGTCGGTACATCCTGAGGGGCATTACCCCTATCCCTCTCTACGCATCTGAAATTTGGTCATCTGTTCCTGCCTCCCACCGAAAAAAGTACCTCAGTCTGGAACACTGGTTGCTCAGATGGATGAACAGGGTGGTGGGTCACCCTTTTACTATCTGTAGATCCATCCTCCAAGCTAATCTAGGAACCACTTCCTGGAGACTTCTCATCACGACAAGAAATGTACTCATGCTAGCTCGGCTTATCACAGGCCGAATAGATGCTCCATCTGTATCCCCGTTACTCTCTGGCCCAAAGAAGACAAGAGGTAAACGCCGCGACTCCTGCCACCCTCTCCGGTTTACACTCACAAACATTGATTCCCTTAGGGGCATGTTTCCGGCCAACTGCCTCCAAATCTACAATAAACTGGGCATCAATCCTGATAAGTTCTGCGAGGACAAGCTCAACAGAAAGAAATGAATCGAGAACTGTTACCAAATATTGAACCTGTGACGAGCGCCTACACCTGGACTTTTTGCCTGCTGCATTTTTTTCTATTTATTTTTTTTAATTCTGATGTCTATTGCTATAAACTTTGTTTTATTTGAAGCGTATGTAAGATCAATTATGGAAATATCTCGGGTCGAGCACGCATGTACTCTCCTCGCACCTCAGTATGTAAATCTCTCATCCTCCTGGCACACTGCCGTCCCGGGGTGACCCACAGTTTCTTGTGGTTAATAAACGGATAATAATAAAAAGTGAAGAACAGTGACTGCACACTGCTACGCGTGACTGGGGGATCGCATATAAAAAAATTTGTTGTTCTTCAAAAGAAGTTTCACAGCACACACACTGAACTATGAGCAAAATCATTGTTACTTAGTGCTTAGTCATCGAGCGGTCCTTTCAGTTGCATGACGGTAGCGCCAACTCCCACTCAGGCAATGATAATATTGATATGATATCGGTAGATGACGTTGATATGATGTTCAATAAAATAAGGATTTTGAGATAGTAAATGGGGTACTAAGTGGCCCGATTAAGCCATCTCGTCACACAATATTTTTACTCGAAAACTTCCTAATGTGTGTCTGGAGTACAGAGGACCAGATCGTGGCCACATACATAGGTATGGGAAGTAGAGGAGATTTAAGATATTTGCTAACCTGTACACCTGCCTGGACCACATAGCAGATAAGGCCTTGGCAATGAGAGCAATAAGGATGATAAGGATAATATTGGACTTGGCAATAAGGATGATATGGGACGAGGCCTTCGCCTCGTCCCATATCATCCTTAAATTCAAGTACAGTAGTGTGAGCTTTCTCAACCTTTACTCCACCAATTAATATGATCAATTCCTTTTTCCTTTTAAAGGTTGTAAACGTTATTTAAGCCAATTTTGAAAGATTAAGGGATAATCTTTTCTGATGTAGGCAACATGGATGGCAGCACCATCTATGATGCTTAATATTGTTGGTAGCGCCCCAAGGAGAGGAGACATAAGTGTAACATGGCAAAATGTTACCATCCTATTTTTTTTTCTCCATGAGTGAATCAATGCATTTCTGCTGTCATCTCATGACAGGCACCTCAAACAATAAATATACGAGGTGAATTCAACCTTATAAGTTGAATTCACCTCATATTAATATTGCCTACTAGTCGGAAGAATAGTGGCGAAAATCAAGGTATCTCAAAGAAGGAAAATCGAAGATTCTCCCCTCCTATTTGTTTCTGGTTTTCTACAAAATGAAATCTTAACTGAAATCTTAAAACTAAAGACGTGACCTGTTAGGTAAATCGTGAAACGTCATTATTCAACCTTCTTAGACGTAAAGTTTCTTCGATGCAGATTTCTGAGAAACTGAATCCATTACAAGAATAGTGATCCGAGGGCTGACTTCTTCCTTCATTACTTTTCAGGAATTTCTAAATCTCGACACCATCACCATCTGTAAATCAGCTTTTTTGACCTACAATCAGATTTTCTAAATCAATTTCAGATATAGGGATTCATCTTTAATGATGTTAGTGAGTTACATAATATTCTTTGCAAGGTACCTTTAGGCGAAATTGCTTTAAGATTCAAATTCCCTCTTTTACATCCTTGTAGATTATGAAGTAAAAACTTATTAGTGTCGCGACCTCTGTTTTAGATAATCACTGCCTTCTAATTATTCCTGATATATTTGAAGAAGTCATTTGATGCGAATTTTCAAGAAGGGGGATAAATCTTAAAAGATCAATTCCTTCAAAAGTATTATAATATAATGTTTTTAAACAATTTAATTTTCTCTGCTGAAAAGACTCACGTTAGCTTTATTAGAGGGAATCGACTCTGGACAATCCGATGTCCATTGATTCTATTCTTGAGGACTCACTGGATAAGGCTCAGCCATTGGATTTCATATCCTTCTCCTGAAAGAAATGCGACTGTTGAGGAATGCGATTCTTCATCGCAGCCATTTCTGCTAGTCCTCCGGCAGAGTTCCACTAGTGGATTCTCCTTTGAACTAATACTAATTCGTAGTTTACTTTAATGGTCTCCTTACTGCCTTGGATGGAATGGATATCTTTATCTAATTCGAATGCATGAAGTATTAAAGTATTTCTTAATGACTGTCACAGTTCAAATAATAATAATTATTATTATTTTATCTAGATTGTAATCGTTTTATCGTCTAGAAGTATATTATTGCTTTAAGGGGGGAACTGAGAATCGAGTTATTACATGGGGACGGACGGAAAGAATAATAATAACTTTTAGAATTCTATCGGCTCCATTTTATTTAAATTTGGGATGGCTCGGAACACCTTTCCAATGGTCCAGGTATAAATTTTCATAAAAATCCACGCACCAGAAATCGAGTTAACACATGAGGACGGAAATAAAAATAAAAATTGGGGAATTCCCATTAGTTTGGTTTTCATAAAATTTGGAATCGCTCGTCAAATCATTTTAAAAGGCCAAAATATAAAATTTTGTAAAAATCCCTCAAGTGGGAGTCGAGCCGTTACATTTGGAAAGACATTGTGAAGGAACAGGCGCATTATTGTGGTAAATATTGTAAGTAGCTCTAACTGAAAACTAGATAGCGTAATACGAATCACTGCATTTAGGAATCTATTAGATAGCGTAGTACTGATAATTAATTAATTAAATTTATTAATCTTCTTAATTTTCATTGTAAATTTCAGTATCATGCCCAGACTAGAGCAGCAAAGCAACGGGCACAAAGTGACAGAAGTGCTGTGAAAAGGGGGCAAACTGTGGGGGGGCGATTCTCCAATGCATCACAGCCTAAAAAAATGTGCAACTTGTGCAATGTTTGGAGAACTTCTAGAATAGGACATGATCTAGCCAAGGAGAATGTCTTTGTGTGTGTGTGTGCTAGGTGCAGAGAATGTCAAGAAATTAGGCGCCAACTCAGC
Organism: Mastigoproctus giganteus; assembly: GCF_048544385.1. Taxonomy (NCBI): domain Eukaryota; kingdom Metazoa; phylum Arthropoda; class Arachnida; order Uropygi; family Thelyphonidae; genus Mastigoproctus; species Mastigoproctus giganteus. The sequence continues at coordinate 138,741,228 of NC_143585.1, read as the reverse complement.
GTTCTGATGGGCGTCTATGAGAGTTTGAAGAGTAGGGTAGATGCACTCGAAGGAATTAAAATGAGGAACCCATCAAGCTGCCCAACTCAACGCCAGAGCTCACTTTTGTGCATCAGGCAACAGCGGCGATCTTTAGAGCAGAATGCGCTGGTCCCAAAGAAGCTAGGTATCGTCGGTGACTCCATTGTCAGGGAGACGGGTAATACATTGTATAAAAAGAGTAGGTGGAATAGGACTACGGTATGTCTGCCAGGGGGAGAAGTTGATGACACTGTAGAACTTTTAAGGGCACAAAGGGTGATATTGTTGTACACGTTGACGCTAATGACATTAAGAGTAGGAGATCTGCAGACATACTTAACAAGTATAGGCCAATGTTGAAAAAAAAAGTCGTGAGTTAGAATTAAATTTGAAAGGGTCAGCAATTCTGCCCAAACACGACAGGAGGGAGTATATGATGAGAGCCTTGTCGATCAATTCGACCCTGGAGAGATTTTGCAAAGCTCATGGTGCAGAGTTTTTTTCCAGCGTCGTCTGTGCTTGTTAACAGGAGAGACTGCTTCTAAAGGGATGGGATACACTTAAATAGAAAGGGTGTAAGAATATTTGCTGATGCTATCGAGGCAGTGTTAGGTGGGTCGGAAAACCGCTAGCTTGAGGGATACATGGAATAATAGATTAACAGCAGCCGCAGGCACAGTGATAATATTCACTTGCACTGCTTCTTTTAGATTGTAGGGTGGGGCTGGGGTTTTCAGGAAGTAGTGGGAGCCATCACAGAACAAATAAATACATGGACTGTGTCAGAGTAACTAAGAATAAGAATAGGTGCATGTATACTGGCGTGTACACCAATGCTAGGAGTACAGTATATTAAATAAATTTGAAGTGCTGGTCAAAACATCAAAGGCAGATATTGTTGGATATCAGAGATGTGGTGTCACACAGATATAAGCAGTGCAGAATTGGAATTTGAGGAGTACAATGTGTACAGAAAGGATAGATAGGATAGGAAGGGAGGAGGGATTATGCTGTTAGTTAAGAAACACATAAAATCTAAGGAAGTGCATCCAGTTCACATAGATGGACAGTGCAATGATGAGTCAGTTTGGTGTGATAAGTACTGGGAAAGGAAAAATGAGAGTAGGTGTGTGTTATAGGCCTAATGAATCTGATGAGTATAATGAGCAATTGTGCATTGAAATAGACCGGACCAGTAAATCAGAATGTCTTGTAATGGGGGATTTTAACTTTCCAGATATTGACTGGAACTTGTGGATTGGTCACTCACACACGAGCAAGACTTTTGGGGATTTATTGGATGATTGTTTTCTGCAGCAGCATGTTCGAGAGACAACCAGAGGGAGTAATACTCTTGATCCGGTTATCAGTAGTGATTCTTCATGCATTAAGTTTGTTTGTTATTTGGTTTTTAGGAGCATTAGCAACTAAAGCCATATTGCTCCGGGAATATACGGTGGTCATTCCCTGACCTTTCCGCATCCTCCGTGTTTGGTGGTGACGGGCTCGAACTCCGGTCTAATCAAGAAGCATGTGCTACGCACTGCTGCTCCTTCCCACCTGGCTACGGAGGCGCCATGCATTAAGAATCTGCAGATAAAGGAACCACTACGTGGCAGTGATCACAATGTACTGATTTGGGATTTACTTAAAGATGCAACTACCATCAGGGATAGAGGGAAGGGTTTTTGCTTCCATAAAGGTGACTACAGTGGTCTCGGACAGTTTATAAATTCTATACAGTGAAATCAACTGATAATGTTAAAAACAGTGAATTTTAAATGGGAAGCCTTCAAGGAATTAATCTTGGAGGCTTTTCATTCCAACTAAGAAATATTGTTCAAGGTTTAAGCCTAAATGGATGTCAGATGAATTAATGAGGCTCGTAGCAGAGAAGAAAAATGTATTGGATGCATATAAAGTATCAGGTGACACAGAAGCCTATGGCACATATAAGCTAGTCTGTATTAAGGTCACAAAGGAGGTTAGGCAGGCGAAGGCAGAAATCTTTGGCAAAGGACGCAAAGAAAAACAGCAAGGACTTCTTTACGTACTTACGAGGGGAGGAATCAGATTGGTCCACTTGTTATCGTTAGTCTGACTGTTCATGATCCTGCTCAGACAGCTGACAAATTGAATGAGGATTTTTCCTCTACATTCACACATGAGGAATTCTTTAGGGAAGTGAAGAACAGAAGCTTATTAAACTCTAACAGGGAGCTTAATGATTTCGTAATAACTGAGAGCAAAGTGGAAGAGAAATCGTTGAAGTTAAACATAAGAAAGGCATCTGGGGTGGATGGGATCTATCCAGTTATATTAAAGGAGGCAGCAAAGGAAGTAAGCAAACCCTTAGCCATAATTATGAGAGCTTCCTTGGACTCAGGGGACGTCTCCACGGACTGGAGTTGTTCAAATGCATCCGCATTTGCACATCTGGTTTGTGCTATTTGGTTAAAGTTGTGTGTGGATTACCGCATTGGCAGAGCCAATTTGGCTGCTATGTGGTAACGATCGTCGTCGGCGGACACGTAATTTTGCGGGAAACGTAATCAGGTTTTCCTGGTGATGGATCAAGAAAGTTACTGTATTTCTGGTGTTTCTGGGTTAATCAATTATCTGGTTTAAAATATGGATAAGAAGAAAAATCCTAGAGGTGGGGGAGGAAGAGAAGAAGAAGAGCCTGGCACTTCCCCCCCTCCCGAGTTCCTAGGCTACACGGAGAGATGACTAAAAAGTCAACAGATCCAAAGCATAAATTTAAGAGTGCTAAAGCTGGTTCAACTTCAGTTCAAGGTGCAATTTTCAGTTCTAATCCAGGAGTTAGTGGTACAAGGAATGAGGATGATGATGTATTTTCGATGACAGCTGCTGTCATGGAACGTACATCATCATCCTCAGAAAGTTCAGCATGGTGTTATGGATCAGGGAATACAGATTGAAGAGATCAGAGAGGGTATACAGGATTTACAGTTAACATCAGAACCAAAGATATCAGATGCTTCAGAGGCTCATTCAGAATTTCTTAATGTTGATGTTGACAATTTTTTTTTTGGGATATTAGCAGACGAAGCATAGGTACCAATGCCAGAGAGAGTGACATAATAGTCAACAATATATACGAGCAAAGATGCAGGTATGGGGATGTAAATACGATATATGAGTTGATTACAAAGTTAAAGAAGATTGTGGTTGATTACACCACGAACGAAGTCAATAAGGTTATAAAGACAGCATCAAATTTTATACTAGATAAATGGGTTGACTTGGAGATAATCACTACAGCTTTGCTCATTGATAATGAGCGTTTGAAGGCTAGGGTTGATGAGCTACAATTAAGAGCCAATCTATTCGATGATCTCATTAAAGATCAGCCCAAGCTGTCAACAATTGGAGAACAACAGACAGTTTCTTACGCAGATAAATTGAAATCAGGTGTTGTAAAGGGGCAATTGGGTGCTCAAGTTGATTTAGAGGATTATGAAGGTGTGTCAGATGGAAGTAATTGGCATCAAACTAAAAACATTCAGCAAAAACAGGGCAATACTCTTATATTGCGGGCAGAAGACAATACTCAATTTACTTCCAGTCAAGATGTGAAGGATGTTGTGGCTCAATCCCTGAAAGAAGGCTTTAAAGACATTAAAATTAGAAATTTAAAAATAAGAAATAAGGGAGTGTTGATTGAAACAGTTAAAAGGGAGGATTTGAATAAAATTATCAATTCTGAACATTTAGTAAATAAAGGTTTAAAACTTGACAACATTAAACTTTCAGACTCTTCAATTTTAGTATATGATGTGCCAAAGGATGTGGAAAAAGGAGGAACTTTTTGAGAACTTGTTTTATAAGAACTGTAAGGATTTTGGTTTTACTGAATTGGAAGTTAAAGAGGGTGTATTATTTAGATTTTGTACTGGATCTAAAGCCAGGTATAATAATTGGGTTATAAGTATGAATCGAAAATTATACAAGTGTATCTTAGCTTGTGATAGGTTATACATTGGGTTTGCCTCTTTTAAATTCAGAAAGTTTGTAATAATATCCAAATGCTTTAAATGTTTGGGATACGGGCATTCAGCTGGTAACTGTACACGTAGTACTGTCTTGTGGGCATTGTGCCCCCAAGGGGGGCATAAATATAGTGATTGTCACGATAAGGATGGTACCCCAAAATGTGTTAATTGTAAAAGGAAGGGAAGGATTCATGATCATTCTATAAGAGATGTTAACTGCCCTGAATATATCCGGGCATTGGAAATTGCAAGTATGCGAATTAATTATGATGAATAATGCTAGTACGTATGATCATAGAGTAAATTATTTAAGAATTGTTCAATTGAATGGTCAAAAAGCAAGAAATGTCATGGATGAAATTAAAGTTGGTATGATTGAAGGAGGTTATGATATTCTGTGTCTCCAAGAACGTTATTAGGCACATTTGAAAACTCTTTTAAGGTCACTGGATTTTGAATAACTGCTCATGTTATACACACTACTGTAGTTAAACCTAAAACTGCTATTGTGATTTTTAATTAGAGTTTTAATATCACTGTTATATCTAGTCTTTGCTCTGAACACGCTATACAAATATGACTAATAGTGATCACAGAGCTATTGTAATAATTATCAATTTATCAGAAATTAGCAATACAGATATGTCAACAGATGATACTTTGAGATTTAATTATAAGAATATTAAGTGGGATAAATTTAAAGGTGCTACGTTACATAGTTTTTCATTTTATACTGGGGACAATATAAATTCATTAACTGCTTCTGAATATGCATTTTTTGTTCAATCTTCTATTTTTAATGCTTTAAATTCGGCTGCTAAGAGAAGGAAACAGAGGTTATAAAGTACCTTGGTGGTCTTTGGAGCTATCAGTATTAAGGAGGGAAGTGTTTAGAATGAGGAAGCTTTTTCAGAGGGTTAGGGGCAGAAGTAATAATGAAGCATTAAGGTATAAATAAATGTATAAAACGAAGAGGAGAGAATATCATAAGGCAATCTCTCAATACAAATTTAAGGCATGGAAAGAATTGGTTTGTACTACTGGAAATAGTGAGCCATGGGGATTGTTGTTTAAGTTAACCAGAAACAAGTTGAATGTTAAAATTTAATTAATACTGTGTATTCAAATGATACTGAGTCTATTGATTGGTACTCTACAATTGCTACTATTACCAGCGGCGCGTTATCCTATGGGCAAAAAAGGCAATTGCCTGGGGGCCCCATCAACGGGAATTTAAGAAATTCCCCCATCAAAGAAATTTAAAATTATATCTACAATTATTATTATTTTTCTTTTTGCATGGGTAAGAGTATACTGGAGGCGTGGGATTTCCCCCCGGAAGAAAAATTCAACGCTATACATGGGGCCCCCAAATTCAAATTTGCCCGGGGCCCCTTGAAGCCATAACGCGCCTCTGCGTGTACGTATTAAGACTGTTGAACGTGGTGTAATTTGTGAACAGATGCCTAGAGAGAAAATATGCGTAAAAGTATGTGAGAGATGTTTAATAAATAATAAATAAATATTATCCATTTATAATACAAAACTATAGGACTTTATTAAGTGTTCTATAAAGTTTTAATCTTAGTAATAAATCGATAAGAAGATGAATAAATTTACGTTTCACTAGATAAATTATCCGGACACACAATTCAGTTTCATAGCAACTTCTTTCCTTCACATTACGAAATCTGACCTCTTTCAGCGATGCAGCGTACAGATGACACCTTTTATCCTTCAGTTAGCCGTTTCATAACTTGAAGACTAAAGAGGGTGGGAAGAAAGTTTCAGACAGGGTATACTTTACAGATATTTTAAGGCGAAGTGTCAAATAACTCGACGTTGTCATTCACTTCTAAGAAGATCAAGTTCCACGATACTACTGAAACGGTGTTTGTAGGATGGATCCTACTTTGGATTCTGTAAAATAATAAACAAACTCACCGTCGATCAGAAACGTCGTTGATCAGAAAATGGTTGCAACTGGGAAACGATATTTTGGATATCAAATTCTACTGACAGGTGTACAGAATTTGTGTGGGGTGGTGTAGCGTGGTGGGCACGTTACGGCGCCCGTTGAAGTTAATTGGGGTTTGGGTTTCGCGGGCATATCTAGAGAGCTGCCACGAACGAAGTTGAAGCGATCACTTATTTTGCTGCCTTCAAAGAGAGGGAAGTTGGGCAGTGGACAGATCCACCCCTTCACTGACCTTCCTAGTTCTTTTCGATCGCAACTCCCGTATGAAGACCAAAGAAGGCCAGTTAACGCCCACGAGTCCGCAAACATTTACACAATATCTGCATTAGGTGACAACCCGGCAATTATTGTCTCGGTGAGCGATGGATAATTTGACAACGGCCCCAAGAGGTTGGCGTACTGATCATTCTAACATGTGGTTGTCAGCAGAGTTTACTGGGCACATCTTTCGAACGCCTCCTCTTTGTTGGCTAATTTCATAATCTGAAGCTAGCAAACGGCTTGAGTAATGCTACCGTGACAGATTTCCAAGATATTCCGTGGATCTAGTGTCATGTCACTTTTTTTTTCTTTTAAGTGAGGATAGTCGTTGGCCTTTTTCCTGTTTGGCTTGAAATTCAGCAAAAGGGGACTGCATGATTTGGAGGCATTGCCTGCTGTGCGCTGAAGATACCGAATATTCCAATTATTGGGTCCAATTCTTGTACATTTTCATAAGTATTGTATATCTCTTCCAGATGCATTTAAGTCCTATGTCCTTGATGCAGGATGGCTGTCAGCTTATAATTACCGGGTCTTAAGTTTAATGCGAAAATGCTGTTTGGAAAGAGGGATATCGGTTATAAATTAAGAGTTTGCAAAATGCTATTAAATAATGAGATAAATCAAACATACGCTTGATGTTCCATGATATACGTTCATCTGTTTCTCTTCTCATCGTATAATCTCAACATTGTCAGGAACAGACATATTGAAAACCCTTGGCTGTAGTACCCATTGTGTCTTAGTTTTTACAATTTATTAAGGAATTACAATTTATCTAATGAAGATTCACTATCACGGGTATAACAAGGTTTTTTGTGGGAAGAAAATCCGAATCTACAGAATAAACCACTCGGCCAGAAGTCTTCTTCGTCCAACGCTAAAGAAAACCATCGTAATTTTTATCCAAACATGGAAAATCCATGGAAGAAAATCCCAACATGTGAAATCAACGCCGATAGACCATAATTATAGTATCATTGCCCATCGCTCGCAGATTAGACTGAACAAATGGGTACTGAATTGACTGGCCACCCATCATGTTCTCAGATCAGACTCCGACCGATTTCTATAAAGTCAAATATACCTCCGTACGAGCTCATACAATTAAAGAGAAACACCATATCATACTCAACCAGAACAGGTATGCTCTGGTCGCAAATGCGTAAGAATACAACAAACTACTCTGAGAAGATTCAGTAAATTCCCTTTCGCATTGACCACATTTGGTTCCAGCTGAGTTCTTTTGATTTCCAAAGTTAGAAATGAAGAATTTATTATCAAATTATTTTTCAAAACATTTGCTTTTCTTTCATTACGAAACAGACAAGCTAACCTTAGAACACATTCAGCTGAAAATACGACATCCTTACGTCTCATGGCTGCTGTTGCCTCTGCGAAAATTCTGCCCAACTGAACAACGTCAGAATCAGCAAATGGTCAGCGCTGTGGATGGAACTACACACCTGTTCCCATCAGTCGAAACTCGATGTACGCAAAAAAAAACTGGTACTTTGAAAAGGGTTTTTTACACGTCAATGCAACCTTCTTTTGAAATCAGTAAAAACGTGTTTAGAAATATTATCTTAAAGGATATTATTGGGCAGATGGTTTCCATTAATTATTTATAGCTTGGAATTTGTCCGTATAAATGAATCACATATGGCAGACCCGGTTTAAAAGATTCCAAGATTATCGGGGAAATTAAGATTGGGTTGGCTTTTCTGGCGTGCACTGTTCGCTTTTCTGATAGCAGACCCTTCTCCCTCTATCTATACGTCCCTACAGGTGTCAGGGATGGTATAAATGCATTTTCGCAGTATAAATGTATCGCTCGCGATAGAGCCTAACACGTGTACACACGCGGCGTAATCAATAATTATTTTATTCATATGGAATCCGCATCTCCCTGCCTTAGCAGCAGGTGTTGGAAGGAGTGATACATGCGATAAATACCGTGTGCACAGGGCGGATCCCGGTTTACTTGTCACTTCCTGACAGCCAGTGGGTGTCAGGGAATCCGCTAGGCCCGTGAAGTGACAGAGAGTTTATAAAAAAGAAGTAAAATTAACTGGAAGAGAAAGCGCGGATGAAAGAGTTGCAAACGCTATTTAAGGAAGATCGGTCGTGGCCCGGGCAGCTTCATTGACGTGCTGAGGAAGTGTTAAAGGGGAATTTTTAAAAGCATCGCCATCCGAAACGACGGTTGCTGATTGATGGGCATACCTGCACGTGCGATATTTATTTTGCCAAACCACACGGTGTCATTTCCTGAACAGGTGGCGACACTCGCTAATGGGTGATCGCTAGTTTAAGCCGCTTACGCGCTTCGTTGAAAAGGGGGTCTTTAACCATCGGGGGGGGGAGTTTAGGTGCACGTGTTGTTTTTCAGTAGGATCGAAGCTATGATCGAAGCTTTCTTTTGGAAATGTTTGCCGAGGAAGCCAGAAAAACTGTTTGCAATTATTTTTAAATAAATTTTACAGGAATATGTGCACTGATAGTTCCCCGATGGTCTTCGAAGAGTGCTCTAAGGGCCGCCCTGGTGAACCCGGCGGCTGTGGGCTCTAAATTAGGATGCATATGCGTGATCCAAACGCAACCAGCCAAAGTCTTTGCCAAAATAGAAAAATCTTTGTATCCTCACGCGTTAACTGACGCAGTTTCCAGAAAACCCCCCAACTCATACTCTGAGAATTACAGGTATACCTCGCTTAAAGAAACATTATTCGGTCAGCGAGAATTGTGAAAAAGAAGAGACATCGAGCTTCTTGAAAGAGTCCAAAGATGGGCAACTCGCATGGTGAGATCGGAAAAATGGTGACCATACGAGGAAAGACTTCGATTATGTGGGCTACAGAGCTTGTCAATCAAGCACCTGATCTGATTGAGATTTATAAGGCTCTGAGAGGGGTTAGTAAAATTAACGAAGGCGGAATTTTCAATGTTATAAGGAATTCTAGAACTCGGGGACATAAAAAGGCCTACACTAAACTGCAGAAAGTTTTTTTTTTTTAGACAGCGAGTCGTTGATTGCTGGAACAAGTTGCCTTCGCAGGTGGGCTACCAGTTTTAATAAATTCAAAGGTCAACTGGATAGCTACCTACATGAGGAGGGAAATGCATAATTTGTATTTTCTTATCTGCTTTTTTTTTTTTTATTTTTTTTGGTCGCAGCTGCATAAACCTGTGGCTTCCTTGCACTATTTGGCTAATACTATTAATAATACAAACTTTTATGTGATTGAGCAAAAATCATCATTAGGATTTATGACAATTTGGGGCTAAGCGAGTTTAAGAAAGTTCTTGAAGATCGATCTGATTTTTCTTCAGTGCTCGAGAAGATCGAAGTAGTATTGAAAAGAATGATCGTTTACTGTTGACTCACCTCGTAGCAAGACTGTTTGGAAGATTTTGAGGAAATGCAGTTACACGCTACAGACCAACTAATAATCCAAAGACTACAGACCAATCATCATTGACTGCTCTGTAGCCTTTGGCGGTTTTTGGATTTATCGTTTTAGGTATTAGTTTTCACTTGATTGGTCCATTATTAGTGAAATGTTTTAATATTTCTTGATCGATTTGTAGAAGGGTATCAAATGTATTTAATTACGGGCAACCCTAAAATAATAATTTTGTAGAAGGGTATCAATCAAATATTACTTTAACCCATAAATTAAAGAAAATTGTCGGGTCGAACGATAGCTTTGTTTTCTGGTCTTTAAAAAACGGAATAAACATTTATTTGATGATGGTAATCTCTTTCAAGCATGATGTAATTGTCCGGTCAGAGAGAGTTTCTATTATTATTATTTCTCCCTGATGGGGTTTCTTCCACATGACGGATACTGCTACCAAGCACACAGGGTGGTTGTTATGTCTGGGGTTACTGTTGGTCGAGGAATTCTCTGACTATCCCACAGGTGTTCAGGATTTCGACTTTCTGGAGTTCCTTGTAGGTTTTCTCTGGGAGACCTATTGCTGATAGGCTGTTATGTAGGATCTTTGGTGCCGTACTGGTGGTTGACAGGATGATCAGGATAGTCGTTACTTGTTGCGTGTGCCACATCTCTTTTATCTCCTGTCTTAGGTCCGTGTACTTCATGATCTTTTTCTCCTGGGTTTTCTGGAGGTTGTCAGTGTTGGGCACCGCTAGGTCAATCAGATAAGTAGCTTTTTCCTTCTTGTCGACAAGATTTATGTCCGGCCTGTTGCTTGGGACTGTCTTGTCCGTTATTATGGTTCGGTCCCAGTACAGCTTGTGGGTTGGGGTATCAAGTACAGCCTGGGGTTCGTACTTTGGAGTATTATTGAAGATGAACTTAGGAGCAGAATTCTTTTTGCAAGATATAAGACAGGACTGAATTTTAGGTGGATTGAAATTAATTAAGTTATTTTTGGCCCATTATAGAATTATCTGGAGATGAGCATTTAAAGAACTATTAGTTGATATCTGAGAAGTTGAAACGGTTTGTGCAGGGCACGTTTTCTCAAACTGGAAGGTGGAATGCAATGTATTATCATTAGCCAAGATATGGATAAGTTTGAGGACAGAAAGCCAATAAAAAAAAAACAGTTAGAAAGCTTTAAGATGGAAGCATATTTAGAAGACAGAGCAACTATTTTTGTTTCACCAAAACATCTTTTCCGTTGAATTTTTTCATAGATGGGTAACATAAGCCAGCATTAGCGGTAGATGAACACTGATGAAATACATATTGCCGATCATTGATCAAATGGAAGGTTTCTAGAAAGGTTTAAGAGTTGGAAGTTAATGGATTTTTTCATTAACTTATCTTGAACAGCTTTAGCACATTTATTGGAAACCATGGTTTAGATAAAGGCGCGATTTTAAGGTGAAGTGTGAAATAAAGGATTTCACCCCTACAAGAATAATTTCACTGACACGATCTGAGCAAACGTTGACATCAGAAGGCTTAAAACAGTAATCCAGCCAATGAAAAGACGAATAGAAATCTTACAGGTCATCTCATTTTGCATTTTTGTAATGCCAAACAACACGAGGCTGAGAATGGTCACGAGAGAAAAGCTCCATTGGAGAAGAAACCATCACCAAGTTATGATCTAAAGTGTCTAGACCACTCACCTCGACCATGTACTTGGAAGGGTTGTTTGTGAGAAAAAAGTCAAGAGTGTTTGGCTGTGTGGTTGGATTGTCTGGTATTCTGGTAGGCAAATAAGCAATCTTGTTGAGGTCATTAATGATTACGAAAGCTTCCGCATTTCGACCAGTTGGGGCCGTATGACTAGGAAACGGGAGCCAGCTGGGGTTGTGCATATTGCAATCACCAAGGAACAGACGAATCTGACAGAACGGGCTACAGAGATTTCAAGCTGGAGGAGATCAAAAACAGGAGATTCGAAATTAGGAAATCCCTGACAAGGAATATCAGGAGGATGTATGCACAATATGCTTTTGAAGCGAAAGGAATCGTGCACCGAATAATTAGGACAACTAATATGAGCAGTGGTTGAATCAACGTAATTGAAATTCTGTCAGAAAAAGTAAGTGGGGCTTGGCAAAATGTAACTGGAAATGGGTCTGCGCAGGTAGCATAGCGGTATCATCACCGTCCTGCCCACACTGGGTGCAAAAGGCCCGGGTTCGAATCCCGTCGATGACAGGAGGAACTTTAATGGACTTTTTTCACTCCCTGGCTGAGTTAGTCGGCCTCTGACTTAGCAAGATCTATCTTGCTATCTAAGGTCTGGGGTTTTTCCTCCAGCAAAACAGACAACTCGACCATAGAACACGCAATTAACAGACATAAGACACAGTACAGCAGATGAATTTAATTATTTGGGTGGCAAAATAATAATAGTTTTGTATTTCTTCACATCGTACATATGGCGCAGCTGTGGCGCTTGACACTATGCACACTATGTAACTGGAAATGGATATCATTGAGTTAGAACACTGAGATCACGTATATTTGTGAAATGATCGAGGAAGCATTTGGGAGGTTTGCATCGCATCACTTCATACATCATGCTGTATGAAATTTTGAATATGTCGTTTGAATATGCAGCAATGAAATTTTTGAATATGCCGTATAAACAGCAACTGTACCCAGCCCTTTGACATAACAAGGCTGCGACAATGCCCCGCATACACACTGTTCGGACTTCCCTCATTCACAATCTAGCAGAGTAGAGGCGTCAAGATTGTAGACTACCTGATTCGGAAGCCTCCTAGAGAGTTACCAATAGGTTCGGTCGGGGGATAATCCTGCGAACACCGTTCACCGTTTTAGACCTGTATTCTCGAAATGTAAGGAAGACTGGATCTCGCCATGATGTTCATCATAACTTAAATAGACAATCATAAACAATCGAAGAGATGAGAGGGTTTGCCGGAGATTTGTTCTGGAGTCTAAACATAGGCTTCACCAATTCAAGCTCCAATAAGCAAAGTGGTGATATTGCACTGGTTGAGGAGAGTCATCTACCATCTAGTATTGTCTGGTAACACAGAGGGGCGATATTCTTCTGCGTGGTGGGGTCACCACACCTTGACCGCTGTTCACGTTGGTGAATCTATAGTATACGAGGCTCCGTACTTGAGGACTTGAATATGGGAGAGTTATACCCCGGGTTAGTAACAATCCCACCGTTATGAAGGTGGGAGCAGAAAATTTGGTTGTCACGGAACGACTGGAGTTGGCCAAAATTTGGTCCACTTGACACGTGAGTCACGTTAATCAATGCCATAAGCATTTTAGGTTTGACACCCTGAGAAAAAGGTTCTTGAGGCTGTCGCAGTCAGCCTCAAGAAACTTTTTACTCTCAAGGAAAAATAATAAGTATTGTAAAAATTGATAGTATGAACCATAGCTGTAATGCTCAATATGTTCTACCTTGATATCAATATTTCTAAAATAATAAGAGAAGTTTAATTGATTTTTAATTGTGTTCGATTGATTTTTAATTATTTTTTACTGTAATGTAAGATTTTCGATTCTTTTCCCTTTTAATTGCTGGAGAGTATCATACAAAAGTGTTCTACGTATTATATTGAGGTAAACTTCTCTTATTATTTTACAAAATATTATAAAAATAAAAGAGTAATAAATATTAAAGAAACTATTACAAGAAGAGTTGACCAAGGTCTCTCGAGGGCTGCCACGTCAACCAGAACAGACCGCTATCTGGCTCCAACAGCAAGAAGGAACCCTACAATATCCTGCCATCAACTGTCTCTTGAGGTTGTTGCGCTACAGGTGAAAACATTTCCAACGGGACTGTGTTGAGAAGGTTCAATTCAAGTGGACTCTACGCAAGGAAGCCAATGGTTTGTATCCCATTGCCCTCCAAACCACCGCAAAGCTCGTCGAAACTGGTGGCATGAACATGTGATTTGGAGCAGTGACAAATGAGATACAGTTCTGTTCTCTGGTGAGTCCCGTTTTAGCCTACAAACAGATTCCAGATGTTATTTCATCTGGAGACAACGAGGAATGCGGTATCATCGGTGGAGGCGGTGTTCTTGTGTGGGGCGGAATAATGATCAACGCCCGTTGATCATTATTCCGCTCTTCACGTTTTTTATAGGGCTACCGTAATTGCGCAGAGGTACGGAGAACAGATCCTCGAACCCTATGTGTGATTTTTTAGGGGAGTCATTGGCCAGATTTTCTTTTTATGGACGACAACTTCGCTGCACATCGAGCTCAAGTGGTGGAGAAATATCTTGAAACTGAAGATAACCAACGACTGCTGTGGCCAGCACGATCACCAGATTAAATTCGATCGAAAATTTGTAGGACAATCTTGGGCGTTGCTATTACATTTCGTACTACATTTGGTCAGCTACGAGTCTGCCCTGGTTGAAGTATGGAATTTGTTGCCACATAACCTTATAGACACCCTTATCCTCATGTCACTACCCGAATTCCATTGGATAGAATTTCATGAAATTTTATATTTCAGCCTTTCAAAAATATTTGTCGAGCCATTCCAAATTTTATTGAAATCGGACAAACAGAAATCCAGCAATTATTTCTTTTTTCCACACAATATTTGTATGACAAGACTTGCCTGTCAATTAATCATTTTAATGTCAATTATTAATGAAAGTTATAATTTCACGTTATATTTTATTATTACAGATTTATGTTTTATATTCAATTGGATTATTGCTCACATATTACAGAAAAATTCTTATGATTTGCGAAGAGAGACATCAAGATCATCAAGCTCTTTGAAAGCACAGCGCAGCCCACCCCTTGTAATATAAATACAGATTACAACATTTTGCGTGAAGATGCTTTAAAAATGGTGCTGGTGAGTTGTCCACTTAGTAAGATATTTGTCTTAGGAAAACTTTATTTGTTTTCTTTCTGCTAAAAATATTTCCTTTTTCACACGCATGGGTGATTAATAGTTTGGCGATATGTCGGAGTGACACAGCCCTCGGGTGGCTGCTGTGACTCTCTGTGTGGGGCCGCGAATAGATGCGACCTCCAAAGATGACATCTGGCTTCCCTTCCACTAGAAAAAGTCATTATTCATGGCTTTCGTATTATCATCGTCCAAGAAGTTGCTTTCAGACCTTCGCTTGAAGTGGCCCGTCATAATTCTCGTCCATGATGGATGAAAGGGAAATGTATTTTCACTTTTACAAGGAGTGGCCGTTGAAATATTTTGAATTCGTTTCCTTCCCACCTTTTCACAGCACTCCTACAAAATCTTCAGTTAGCTTTGCATTCTCTTTGGTCTTCCCAACTCTGATCACTTTATAACCATTATTATATAACAGTTATAAAATATAGAATATTTTGGAAGAATTTGACGAAGAAGAAATGTAACTGCTTCTTTTGCAACCTGCCAATGTCTTTTGCTCCTGTTGTCTTGATCTATTGGAGATGTCTTTCATTGGTGCGTTGCTATTTTTGTCTTTTCTTCACTCCATCGTATTTGTGCGGTTAAAAATATTATAAAACATATGTAGATCATTATTGACCATGTTGTGTTAAAATAATAAATTCAAAATAATAAAAGATATAAAAGAAATTTACCACGGCATCCTGATTATGGACAGGAAGATGTGGCAGGAACAGGTTCTTAGGATGCTAAATAAATGCTAATCCAGAATTTGCTTGTATCGTTATTTCGTATAACTACACTCTATTGTCATAGTGAAAAATGGCTTCGGCATCCCAGTAAGAAAGAAGAAGGCGACGGATTCCAGAGTGTTGCGATCGCTACCCAAATACTAACACCAGCAGGGCGTGCAGTATGGCGTTCAACAATGGCTGTAGGATCATTGCGTTCATCACGTCACCACACGTGTATGCGGAGGTCATCGGGCCCAAGCAGAAGCAGGATTCATCGCTGATGACCACTACTTGACTTGGTTAGTGGAAGGTACTCTGGATCACAGACGAAAATCAACATGGGACGATATACAGATCCATCGATTGATCATCCGAATTGTGTCCAGTTGGGTACTTCCAGGACATGATAGGACACAGACAAACCTTCGCATTATGTTCAACTCAATATGTTACTCAATTTAGAGAACAGGTACACCAAGTGGGGCGAAACCGGTATAACGTGATGCTTGGACAGAATAAATAATTTGATCGCGAAGTATTTGTGCAGTTAATTCATACGTCTTCAGATAAATTGTGCTAGCTTCCAGAAGCTCAAAGTCTAGAGCTTCTGGTAGTAGCACACACACACCCTTCCTCAGCAGAGTAAGTAGCTCAAGTAGAGCATCTACATCAAACACCTCTCCGCAGCAGAAGGGTGGTGTTTGGGTTGCTATCTCCAGAAGATGAATCCTTGTTCCTATCTTCTTCAATGAAACAATAACCTCTGCGTTACTGTTCCAATATTCTGTACCAATTTATCGACGAGCTGAAGGAGGATGATATCAAGAATCGGTGGTTTCAGCAAGATTGCGCCACTGCCCATACTGCTGCACAATCGATGACATTACAGCGCGAAATTATAGCTGATCGAATAATCTGGAAAAAAAAAAAAAAAAATCTGTGTCCTGCTCGTTCACCAGACTTGAATTCACCTGATTTTTATCTGTGGGGAGCAGGAAAAAATAAAGTTTAGGAAGAAAATCCACGATCATTTCAGGAACTCCAAATTGCTGTAACTGCTTCCATCAGAGGCCTTTCACAAGAAGAAATGAACAAGATTTTTGAAAATAAAATTAAACGTGCTCAGGCCTGTTCAAATGTCCGTGAAAGTCAATATAAACATCTGTTGTAATGGACTACTTATATAAGTGAAACTAGGTAATAACAAACCATTGAAACAGGTGTATAGGGTTTCCGATTGAGCATTCTGTTCTTATGGAATTCAGCATGTGCAGTACTAATATGCATTCACTAGCCAAAAAATTAGAAAACTTTATTCAATATCTAGCTGGGTCACCTGCAAAAGGTTCCTAATTTTTTGAGCAGTGAATGCAAAGTTACGAATATGAAGTGAATATAAAGCCTAGATTTCCATTCTGGAACATCCATCGCACACTTCACAGTCCATTAACTATCTCAAACAGAATCCAAATAAAATACAGCATAATTCCTGTCGATACTCTCAGAACAGAGACTTTTCTCTCCCCGATAGCTTTCCCACGCCATTGTAGTCCTTCGTTATATCCGTGATGGATTAACAACATTCTTCAATGGATGTAATGGGCGTAACCCTAATCATCCTTGAAGACAGTAATTTATTCTTAATTTACCTATTTGTTTAAAAATGAAGTCTGAGATCCATTGAGGGGCCCTGTCTACTTCAGAACTCATTATACAGTCTTACGTATTCGTACAGCTCGAGTAGAAGTTCTGGAATCGACGATGGCCCACCATTGATTATTAATAATCATCCAAATCCCACGTGATCAGTTAGATCTTCATATCGCTGCTTCGAAATACGAGTAATTAGACGGAGATTCTCCCTTCGACCTGCGGTTACCTTCGCGTGTCGTTCGTTTCCTAACGAAAATTACAAAATTTCCGATGGCCGGGTCATTAACTGGTTCCGTCATGTGACCGGCGTGTCCGTGTAGGAATGAATGCGAAACTAATTAGTTTTACACTTCCGTTCACACCTGTTACGGAAAGTCTGTCTAATGGCTCTTTTCTTACGTGACGTGGAGGGAACGACTTGAGAGGGGTGTGGAAGGGGGGGTTGTAGACGGACAATCACATCATCTTTCCTTAGCCACGCTTCGTTTCCCACGTGATTTCTAGGGGAAAATGAAGGAGAAATCAATGGCGGAAATTTTTTAACGGTTCTCTGAACACCTGCTGGTGTGGAATGACGATTCGGAAGGAGGTCACACAATGCCCGGTGTTTGTGCACGTTACAAGTTGCACTACACTGCTGTACAAGTGTTCGTTTACTCGGCAAGCATCCGACGCCCGCATGACCTCCAGCCAGACAGAAAATCTGCTTCGGAGCTTTTTTTTCTTCGGAGATTTTAAATGATGGTTGGATTATCGCGACAACCCTCTTCCCGCTCCCCATCCCCACACGTGCATTTCTCTCGCACATGCCCACAACTAGATCTACAGTTGTTTCAAAAACATGTTAATTATTATTATTATTAAAAAGCGTCATTATTATTG
Organism: Mastigoproctus giganteus; assembly: GCF_048544385.1. Lineage (NCBI taxonomy): Eukaryota > Metazoa > Arthropoda > Arachnida > Uropygi > Thelyphonidae > Mastigoproctus > Mastigoproctus giganteus. The sequence goes on along the minus strand of NC_143585.1, from coordinate 138,723,337 downwards.
TTTTTTCCACTCGTCACAGGGAGGAAAAAATCCACCTGCATCGCGCGGTGTTGTGCTGGATTGTTTCTAGGACCGGTGGCATCATCGACATAGGTCTTCTGTCACTCCGGGGGTCCTTTAGTTCCTAGTGTCGATTACCTAGCCTTGGATGGCAAGCATGAATCGTTCGATCTCAGGATAGATCCTCCCGCTCGTGAGCCATGCGATGGAGGCCATCTTATCTAAGTAGTCTGGATGGAGGTCATTGTAGTGTCTGCCATGGAGCACCTTCTTCGCTCTCTCTGTGGGTTTCCTTGTTGAGGTTGAGTGGTGTGTGCCGTTTATCTATGTTCCTTATGGCTTGGTGGAGTGTTTTACTCGAAGTAATCCCTCAGGTTCTTAATCGCCTTCTTCTGTAATTCAATGAGGTTTGATAACCCCACCCTTCTTCTTCTTTCCCGGCTATGGTCAATCTCTCGATGGCCGACTTCGGGCACTTGGTCATCATTATCCTGGTCAATCTCACAATCTTCTGCAGCTTTGTGTTGGTCCAATCTATGAATCCGAAGGCGTACATTGGTACTGGAACTGCGTAAGTGTTTATGGCTGTGACCGTGTTCCCGCCATTCAGCTTTGATTTTAGCAGGCGTCTCAGTATCTGTTGGTATTTCTCAGTCAGGCGTGCCTTGATCTCCTTGTGTCTAACTAATAAGCCTGTATCATCCCCAGATATTTTGTAGGTCTCTTCCTCTGTCATGGCTTCTATCTCCTCACCTACTGGATTTCGCTAATGCAGTCCGTGGGTCTTGCATCTGTCTAGGCAAAATTGCATCCTCATGTCAGTATTGAACTGTTCGGTGATCCACAGTGAATGTTGGAGAAGGTTTCTCAGTTGTTGTATTGAGTCTTATGTCATCCATGTAAACGAGGTGAGAGAGGTTTACAAGCGCTTCCTTTAAGGGTATATCCATATTTGATGTTGTTGTCAGCGGGTTCAGTGCTGCACAGAGCCATAGTGGACTTAAAGCATTTCTCTGGAAGATTTCTTTTCTGATGCCGATCACTGTGGTCCTGATGTTCTCGATCATGAGTCTGCGCGGAGAGCACAATGGTTTCGTCACAGTCCTCTCCACACCGGGTGGAAAAGGCCCGGATTCGATCCCGTCGATGATGCGAGGAACTTTAATGGGCTTTTTTCACTCCATGGCTGAGTTAGTCGGTCTCAGGTGTAGATAGCAAGGTTTTTTCCCCAGATCTTCTTTATCGGACCTACATCCCCAAGGGGGATGTAGGTCCGATAAAGAGAAATATTGAAAAACTGAAAAATATTGAAATACTGAAAAATTCCGAGACGTTTTGTAGAGTTCAAAAAAGACAAAGCGGTCGCATACACGGGTGTCTCATTCTGGACGGTTAAAAAAAAAAAAAGCCTACGCTGCTGTGAATTTTAAAATGTAATAAAACTTAATAACAACCAGTACATACCTGTTAAAATTCTCTTCATGTTAAAGTGTCTAATTATTACTGGAATGTATCAATTGTTGGAATAATATTTATAATTTTTTGAATTTAAAATTTCAGGTGACTACTAAATACAGTAATGGTTCTCTTCTTGTCAAAATGGTCAGCTGTAAACTCCTTTAACCTACGTGGTCGTGCCGAAGTGCGAACAGAGCAATGGGACGTGCATTATTTTATTTATTTTTTCTTTGAGGCTTGTGGACTCAATCTCACAGCGATTTGAGTCCACAAGTATTTAAGTTTCCACAGCCGTCCTTGGAGAGCAAAAATCAGACCAACGGAAATCTTCATCAGGGGTGGCTAAAACGCATATTTTTTTACTCCACCACTACTTAAAAGATTCTCAGAATAGCGCGCACCAAAGATTACGGTTTGAATCCCCTCCCCACTTCTGAATGTTCGTGATGTCAATCGACGCGAAAGCTGAGCCCGGATTTGGAGTCCTCGTTCCTCTTTAAGTTGATAACTTTGTTGGAAAGTGTGGCGATCATTAACAGCTTTTATATCCCCCACTTAAAACCGTATTTTAGCACTCACGTGATCCCGTCACGTGATAATGGCTTCTTGAGGCTGTCCCGCATCACCTGCCTGGATATGATCGAGCCGCAATATTTTCTCACGGCACTTTCTTGTCCTGATTGGGTTATTTATTTATTATTTTTGCCTTCCGTGGCAACGCTTGACCTTTGTCATCGTGTATCACTGCCGTAACAGTTTTCCGGGAACACACTTCAAGGCCCAAACGCGATTGTTATCTGAGCTTAACTTGTTAATAGCTGGCAAGAAATGTGCCCACTTTTTTCCCCAACTCGACAACCAATGTACGCCAAGCAGGAACTTCTGTTCATGTTCGGGTTCCGGTAATGAGGAATAATTAGGGAGCCGGTCCCCTGTGGATTTACTAATAACGGTGATTATTCTTATTAAATAATACGAAAAATGCGATTAGAATTTCTAATAATAATAATCAGAACAGCTGACATATTTGGCTGAATCATTCACTGGACTGGTCAAGTGAGCAGGGTTATACACCGGATACAGTTCATGCCAAACTCTTTACGAGTACTCACATTTGTGGTGTTTAGCGCTGCATCGGATCTCGTTATAGACTGGAAGAATTTTTAAAGGCCTCTTCAACCAGGACTGTAGTTACCAATCTTATGTGGAGGGAATAAGGGTTATCCTGCGAGTTATTTCCAGTTTTTAGCCTACACAACGTACACATCGGTCTGTGAACACGCATACTTGCACGGACCATCTGTAAAGAGCTCTCAGACCTCTTCACAGGCGCTCTGAGCATTGATCAAAGATCAACAGAGTGATTATATATTTTTTAATTCTTGTTTTATTTATTTTTTGACAAACGTCTTAACACGTTGAGGTCTGAGCAGCAGTGAGATAGGACCAGATCACAATGGCCCCAAAGAATTCATTATCAGTGAATGTTGCTAAAACCCACTTCAGTTGTAAGGTTTTTAGGTGCATCAGCGACTTAGGCCATATTGCGCTTTATATGAAACCTGATTGGTTCACTATTTGAGTTGTGTTCAACCACTAGAGTGAATTTGTCTTGCACGAATCATTGGAAAAGTCCATACTTATCAGCATGAGTAGTAGTATTGTTTTTTTCGACGGGTCTGAAGATCTTGACCGTTGTGGGAGCAGTCAGAAACCGATTTCAGCACATATGTATGGACTTTTCAAGTATAGTAATAACCGCATCGTTGGGTGATATTGGCTCGAGATCATTCAGGTGCTTTGCACGCTAGTGTGATCAGTAATTGTGAGTGGCTTCAACTTGAAGGACGAAAATACAACTATGGGTGGAACAGAATCCTCAAGATGTCTATGTAGGATGACTGTTGGGGTAAATGACTGGAAGTTACACCTTGTCTTAAATGCATTTAATATCTCAGTGGTTGTAGCCTGCAGGGGGAAATTTCAGTCATATGCAACAGCAGTCGTCCTTCTTTGAAGAAATAGCTCCATGGACTCACCAATTAGTCCAATGTGAAGAAGGTCATGAGACAAACAAAAATCGGCATTACTTCTATATTCAACTTTTCTGGTGAACTGATTACACCTCATCAGCCAATATTATAATTCAAGAAGGATTTTCAAGTAATATTTGGGACAGATGACCACTCTTACGATGCATATAGTGGAATGCATCGTAGGTACGTGCACTACCAGTTCACAATTTCAACCAGCTCCTTCTCGTGGTCTGCAAAGAAAGGTAGGTTTCAGTCTTCATGCAGAAGTTGATTGTAGCTCATATTGCAATTAAAGATTCTATTCTATATGGATCGAGGAGTAGTTAATAGATTTGGAAGAGACGAATTAAAGGATGATAAAGCCTTGAAGATTGCGAAATAGAAAATTAAGGAGTTCAACATGCAGTGTAAGTAGGCGGGAAGAAAGCCACTTTGTTTTCTGTGTATAAATTTATAGTAATTTTTCAAGTATAGGAGAGGTGGAGGTCATTATCCGGCTCTCTAATCAGTCGAAGATGGTGCAACCACACTTGGAATATTATATCCAGGTCTGGAACCCGCAGCTAAAGAAAGAGATAGAAATTCTTCTCTGCACCGTGTCTGGAAGTTCTAACTTCCAGACACGGTGTACAGAAGAGCGAGTAAAAGTTAAACTGCGGCCATTATCAATCCACTGCAGGATGGAAGCCTCCTCAACAATTCATGTTGAGGGAAATGGACCATAATCTGCCACGCTGGTCCAGTGCCGGTTGGCAGATTGAAGGTATTTAGCAGTCAGGGGCTTGAACCCCGGTCCACTTAAAGAGCGTCTGCTACTGCACTACCGCCCTTGACCACTCGGCTACAAAGAGTGGGTACACTGGGCTAAGAATTAAGAGTAGCAACTTAGAAGGGGCCTTCAGAGCTTAGCAACCAGACATCTTAGGGGGATTTGATTGAGGGATTTGTCAAATGCCCTCTGGGAGGGGGAGAAAAGGTTTGGAAAAATTCAATGATGAATTGCACTTTTCCATGATGGGAATAATATGATTTCCTCCCACCACATTCTGGAAGATGCAGAATAAGTTCGTTTCCTTGTATCTTTATGCTATTTTAATATTATAATTAAAACAAGGGTCGACTTTACACTAAAAAAAAAAAAAAAAAAAAATTCACACATTACCGAAATGCTGAACTGTAGATGGAGTTTCGATTCAAGAGCGCTGTGCTTCTGATATGTAGCTAAGGAAACGGGCAGGGAGGGGGAGCACGTTATCTTTGAAGCCCTAATATTTTTGCAACTTAGTGTTTTAAGTTTAGCTTTGGACTAGCGAGAGCTCAGTCACAGTTAAGGGTACTCAAATATCGCTAATTTGTGCCGTTCAAGTATTCAGAAATAGTTCAAAGGTCATTTCAATGAGCTGTACCGAATGCTGACCTTTCATTGCGAAAACTTAATGCTTTCCACGTTACAGTCAGTTTTACAGACGATAATGAAAGAATACGCATTCTTTGGGTAAAAATATTGGGATGCACGAACATCAGCGAATGAGTGAGGGAAAGACACGATTAACGTTTTTTTTGATATATAAAATCTTGAGAAGACAGCGGAAAAGGAAAAGGCAGAAAGAATTGCGAACGGGGACGACTGAGCAACGCATTTGGTAGTTTTGAAACAGAAGAGACGTCTGCCGTTAACTGGAGGAATTAAAATCTGTACGACGTTCCGAACAAATAGAACAACTTCCTCGATATGAAATGATGTCGCGGGTAAGCGATAGCATTTGTCATGTCGAAGCTCTCCGTCCCTTCGGGTGGTTCCTCCGCGTTCGACGGCACCTCCCTCGCTTGGACCGTTAACCTTCGTCGTCTGCACAGCCCATAAACAACGGCCACATGGCTATTAAAACAATAATTTGACGCGTTTCGGGACGGGTTCTCGCGAGCTGAGAGTCCGACGAGGGTTAGTTCTTCGGTTGTGGGGTGGACGCTGGGCCAACCGGACCCGTAGGTGGGATGCGGAGAGTCTGAGGTGGAAAGAAATCAACATGTGTCGCCCGTCCGCAGAAAAGTGGTGTATAAATTCTGCAGGCGGTCTCCGTCTGCAGAATTTCCTGAGGTCATCGCTTCGGGGGGTTCTCCGAGAGCAGGTCGGGGATTGGGGAGGAGGGAGGGAGGGTTTGCGGCAGTGTAAACTGCATTCATCCTTCTAAGTTTACAAATACGAACCGGCGATAGCACTCGGAGAAAGAGAGTCGGCAAATCCTAATGAAAGAAAGAAAGACGGAGAGAAGGAAGGAGAAAATTGAAACGGAGGGTAGAGACCAAATAAATCATCTTAAGGAGAGTGGAAGAATTCAAACATTGTCTTTTTACCGTTTTGTAGCTGTACAAGTCTGAACATTTGGAATCTCGTGGTATTTGGACCAAGGTTAACAACGCATTGAGTATTATCGAATGGTTTAAATGCAGGTGCAACAGGACTCTGGTAACAATTCTATACCGTTCTTGAGAAGCCTGGAGTAAAAATAATAAAAAATATAAACCAAGGTAAAATGGCAAATTATTGGAGTCTCTTCTTAGACTTTGTGATTTTGATACGGCCAGTTTTCATCCAGCAAAGCAGGGTTTTGATACATACTTGAGGTTCTTCCATCTGAAGAACGTGTGTGCGTGTGGTGGGGGGTATTGATGCGTTTGAATAATTTCCATGAATGTCGGAAATTAGTGTCGGGATGGCGAATGACGGACGAGTGGTTTCAATGTTATATTGCGGTGCGCTTAGTACCTCCTTTATTGAGACAGTGTGGTGCTGCACTATCTCAAGTGTATGCGGGATTCTCTGGGGTTTTGATCGCCCTACGTGATAATAGAGGAGCGTTAGCACCCATAGGACTCGCTTTATTTCTTAGGTGGGTTGGATATAGTTCACAGAACGTGTACATAGTTATGGCCCGCCTCTTCGTGGCGTGGACGGATACTGGAAATCTGCCTTTCTGGGATCGCTGCTTCCCGATGGCCAGAAACAACTAAATAACACTGCAGAAACACAGATTACATTCGTTTCTGGTCATTTTACAGAGTTTTGTATATGATCACTGAGAACAGTGGTGGAGCTGAACTAACGTTTAGGAGAGGACATATATAAAACATGTGTCCACACATTGAGAAAGTGTCAAGTGGAGAAGCGCATAACACTGGATTGCAATCGACCCGTCTCCCTTAGCTGTTATTATGACTTGATTAACGGTGCCACACGCAGCGATGTTTCTCGGTAGCTGCAGAAGCGGTCGGCTAAATGAAAAAAAAAAAAAAAAAGAAAAAAAAAAGAAAAAAAACTGTCATATTAGATTTAGAGTCACCCAAAAACAACCTCATCCACCCACGTGTATTATGTCTAAATTCTGTGTGTTCTCTGGTCGAGTTGCCCTTCCCCCCGCAGGTTGGACAACCTGTGAGACTGCATCCATTGGTATTGCACTACCTCCAATCGATGCGCCTAGAGACCCGCACCACGAAGGGGCTGACCAGCTGTTGGCTGCTCCCTGGTGGCAAAGAGGCCTAAAACATCACAACAACAAGAATATACACTTACTTTTTTCATAAACACACACAAACACAACATTCTCAGACCTTTAGACAGTTTGATTGTTTTCAATACAGATTTTGAAGGTGGATTTTGACTTCCGTCTAGGTGCCACCCAAAACATGTTACAGATACATACAGTTTCTATTATATAGAATGTATATATATATATCTTCTGTATCAATCTTGTATATAAATCTTGGGAATGTATATAAAATTGAGTGTATAAATAAATGAAATGGTCGATTTACCTCGGTTAAGACCTGCCACAACCCCATGAGAAGTAAAGAAGCGTTCACTGCCCTCCTTCACTTCAACTGAAATCTTTTCAAGAGGAGAAAATCGCTACTGGCTGCTGCTGATATCACTCATCAATAAACTCGCCTACTAGGATTGTACCCTGGACTAGGAGGGTTTTCAGCGCGGGACTATTGGGTCTTTGCCCTTGCTAACTCCTTTCTTTGGTCAACTTGGCGACTTCCACCTTTTTTTTTTTTTTTTTTGTCTAATTGCCCTATTGTTTTCCTCACTTTTAACTATCAGCCCTTTTACAGGGTTCTCCATCCACTAGTGGTTTCGCACTCCTGCTCGCCTGGGGACATCCCCTGTATGTCTCCTCCTTTCTTTCCCCCCTTTACATCCAGCTCTCTTCATTCTTCCCCATTTCTTTTCCTCGGCTCTCTCCCTCCTTGCTTGGTTGGAGGGAACCTCCGTTAGATGTCCCTCCTATTGTCTGGGAGGTAGTACCATTCTTGGTGACTTGCCTCCTAGTAACTAAGCGACCAGTTGAATAAAACAAAAACATGCCAACACATAACTGATAGCGCGCAGCACAACTAATACTCATCTTCACAGCGTCACCAAGTGCAGTTTTGCGGGAGCCACTGACACCACCCAACAAACACACTATGTCCACTATCGTCGACTTGCCTGTTTTGCTGCATGAAAACCCCAAGTTTCCAGGGTGAAAAAACTTTGCCAATCCACCCCTGAGACTAACTAAGTCATCGATAGAGTGAAAACAGCCCATAAAAGTTCCTCGCATCATTAACGGAATTCGAACTCCTGGTTCGAATCCCGTTAATGATGCGAGGAACTTTTCCATCCATTGTGGGCTTTCCTCCGTTCGTTCATATCGGTTTCCTCTTAGAACCGAGTCATTGAGCATCAATCCCAATATGCAGCCTCTTGACTCATTCTACTTTCGTTGGTGACCTCAACTGAGAAAAAATTGACAATGAGTGCAATCTACAATGCAATCTGGCAAGAACACAACCTACTACACCGTTGCCATCGTTTTGCCCATTTTGTGTGCTTCCTTCACTTTCTATTTCAAAATCAGAACGCTGTCGATTTTGAAAAATATGATCGATGGCTGGCTGGCTGGCCAGACGAACATGTCTTGAAAAAATACCCGTATATGAAGCATTTGGTACACACCGCACACATCTATGACCACTGCCGCATATGACATACGATTCTGCGTAGTCTTCGCAGGTAGCATGGTGGGTCATTGAAATTAAAGGTGCATCTACTGTCCCTTTCACGAGGTCCACTAGCATAAAGATAATGTTTTCATGGAATTAATCTGAAGTTGTTTGAGGTTTTTAGTCGAGCCCACAAAAGTTCAAATTATCAAATTCGCACATCAGAGCAACAATTCACAAGCTAACTATTTAAACTGCAAGATGGTGGATAAAGTATTGATCAAAGTTTACAATTATTCAGTAGTGCAATAGTCTCAAAAAGGAAAAGTTTAAATATGTAAAATTATAAATGGGACGCGCTCTGGCTATAAATACTGAAGACGATAAAAATGGAAGAAATATTAAAGGGAATAAAAAATTTTCTGCGCTGAAAAGTTCCTGTGGGATGTTTAGAACATTCGCTACCAGCAGCGTCTTACAACAACCCCGTGGATCCTCAGTCCCCGATTCGGTTTAAAACAATTTAGATCTTATAATTTTGTTGCTAATAAACAGCAATGTTCTGTGGCAGAATTTCTGTTTGCTGGATGAAAAACCACGCTACCCTCGCCTGAGTCCGACTAACTCAGCAACGTTGTGAAAATAAAATTCCACCCGTCATTGACGGGACTCGAACCAAGGACTTTTCCACCCTGTGTGGGGAGGACGCAGATTTCATCAACTCTGCTCCCTACCAGGGCAAATAACAACGAAGTTTAGACGTAATTCAAAATGAAAGGGGGAAAACGTTTTAGTAATAAAAGTAAAAATGCTCTTCAAACATCGTTCCATCCACAAAACTCTGCAGTTCGTGTGTTTTTGACAGAAAACGAAAGGAACTCCATTTCAGTGCAATTTCAGGAAGGCTGCTGGCACAGTTGAGCCAAACCTACTTCAACTTCTCCCTACATTCTCAGTCACTAATTTATTGTATTATTTTATTTATTTATTTTTACAAACTGACAGTGCATTGGTTTGATACTCGACCGTGGTGTGGTGAATTCACCGCTGCTTGGCCCCGCCCTTTCGGTAGTCTTCATATGTATTCTTAGGCACGGATTCTAGACCCTTATCGAAGGTGGACGTGCCAAAATTTTCTTTTAAGAACTATTTCCGTCCTCCCAACAAATAACCACCTTGCCCAAATCATATCCCCCCTCCCTCCCCCAATTCCCTTTGCTTCCTGCCGATCATAGAAATGGTGTTTCCAGAGTGCATGAATCTGCATCGCGCCTCCGAAAGCGAAGTTTCTTCATTGTTAAGCTTCTTAAACCGTGACAGGCAAAATCCGCTCTGTGGTTGTATGGTCACGCCTCGCTGTTTGCACAGGTCATCGTTAGGTGGCATTATTAAGATACAGGGACGGAGCCGCGCGTGCAGGATTTCAGGGAAAAGTATACGCACTCTCCACCCCGTGATTGTGGTTAGCGGTGGATGAAAGTCAGATCGAAAACGTTGAAAGCAACAGCAACTACAACTTCGTGGTTTTCGAATTCTCATACCACATCCGTCCATCTGCTTGACAAGAAGGAAACTTCGAAGACTTTAACCGCATCCTTCGAACAACAGCCACTTACATTTATATTAGATTTCAGAACGAAATCTTCGATCAAAAAACGAAACGAGAACTGCTCAACTTCGAGGTATGCGTGTACAGCATGAGTGCGCGAGCGCGCACACAGGCACGAAGTTTTCCTTTATTACCATAGGCGGTTCCGCCCAACAGTCGGGACTTCCAAACTCTCGCGCTATAAATATTAATTAAGTTGTCTCCAATTTATGCCTGTCAAAACGAATCTAGATAAGACAATTTCATCCGAACAGAGGGAGTTGCTGACCCCTCCGTAAACTGCAACTGTAGCTTGTCACTAGCGTTTAACCTTTCTTAGCTATCACCACCCATATCAGAGGTAGACAGAAAGGCTAAGAAACTGTTGGAATTTTTTTTTTTTTTACCCTCATATGCTTCGCTGGGGTGGCCGGAAGGAGCCGTTGTCTGAAGAAATCTAAATCTCTCTAACGAGACTGTGTGTGGGTTCCGTTCTGTCATCTGTCTGCCTCGAAAGAGAAGGCGTTTGTTTGGTGTTTTCTGTTGCTTCCGAAAATAAGTCCAAAGTTCTGAAATTTGAATTCAGATTTTCATGGGAGATTACTTTATTTCGTATTTTATACACATTGCTATAATTACTGTTCCGTATTTTGTTTCCATTGGTCGAACTTTCTTGTCAAATATGTTTTAAAGAGCGTATGTAAATTATAAGAAAACCAGGTCGCCGTGACTCAGTGATTAGTACATGCGTTGAAATTTCTGCACTCCACCAAAACGCAGTTCAAGAAACGAATCCGACTGCCATTAGTAAGTTTTTAATGCGTTTCCCAAGTTAATTATGAACAGAAAGCTCGCGATGCGAAGTACCGCTATAACTTGACAACTAATAATAATAAAAAAACTGTCATGATGCGAATTTACAGATGTATGAAATCATCAAGTATTTGGAATATCTCAATCTGGCTACAAAGCAAACAAATCTACTCAAATAACTTATAACGGAAGCAGCCAAACTTCATAGAAATTAAAATTGTAGATGTCTCAATTCGATTTAATCTTTATTGTACTCAAGGACCCGATACAATGCACCCATCATATGTTGCCAGAGGTTTCACATGGATCCGAAATCTGGTTAAGAAATTCCTTAATAGATATTGGGTTCTTAGATGGCTCAATAGCAAACTTCGTTTTCCCAATACAATTTCCAGGCAACAGCTTTATGAGAACCTGAACACAAAGCCTCTTAAACAGATGATTAACGAGTCTGGAGTCATGCTTCTTGCAAAGTTAATTACTTCTGCAAGCGATTCACCAAACTTAGCCAAAATAATAACTGCTCCCAACAGAGAATATTCAAGAAACCAACAACAATTCAAATCCAAGCTCTCCAGACTCAAACAAATGGACAGAGTGTTCGCCAATGCACTTTCCACCTCATAAATCGTAATAACATTGATTGCAAAAGGAACTCAACTCTAAAGCCTACAGGGGTGAGCCACATTTCCAAAGAGATAAAACAGCAACCTGCCTCCAACCCAGTAAATGTAACTGAATGCCAACTGTGCCGTTCTGAAAATCTTTTATTAACTCATTGTATAATTCCTGTTCATTGTTAATGTTTACATAAATTCTGCTATGTATTTGAAGAACCTTTCTATCCACGCCTGAGGCCACCTAACTCAACCACGGAGTAAAAAAAAAACAAACATAAAAATTCGTTACGTCATTAATGGGATTCGAATACGAGCCTTTTTCCTCAGTGTAAAAAGAACAGTTATTATAATCACTGTGCTACACACTCAAACTGTTCACAATTCATAACAAAACGACTATAAATATCCAGCTGGTTGAGTATTTTGTTGAATTTGGACTTTGCATTAACCAAACTTTAAAAACTCTTTCACTGTAGATAATGTCCCATCTCCATAACTCAACTACTTCGATCCCACTAAAGCACTCCAACCTGAGGTAATCTTCGATCGCATTTTCGATTTTTATCATCTGAAAATTCTGAATTTGATGTTGTTCTGTTGGGGTGATGGAGAAAAAAAAAACACTTGCGCATCTATTAGTTGGCGATCACAAGAAAATACGGGGTGTGCTAGACAGTTCGAGGAATGGTTTCTTCAAGTAACCCAAAACTGAACTTGTCTTTGCAGTCCCCTTGGGAAACTCTATACGAGTCCAGTCTCCTTTGCCACTGAAAGCATTTCCGAAGCTCAGGTTCAATGCTCTCGACTTACGCTACTGGACTTGTTCCAAAGATTGCTCCTTTCAGAACGATTTTGATACTTAGAGTGATATTTTTAATATATGTTATCCGTAAAAGTAATTTTTTCCCTTTACCCTCTCTCAATGCTGAGACGTAGCAGGCAACTAGTACTTGTCAAAGGATAGTCAACATGGAAAGAGGTTACAGCAACGAAGAGTATGCAGACATGCACTTCATGTATGGTAAAGTCAACGGCAGCGTACTCGAGGCTGCACGTTTGTACCAAGAAGCATTTCCCCGCCGAAAGCAGCCCAACAGGCGCACATTCATCAGGGTACATCAACGCCTTAGAGAACATGGGCGCTTCGCACATGGAGTACGAGCAGGTAGGCCCAGAAGCATAACACCTGATGTTGAGGAAAGGGTGTTAGAAAGAAGAGAACAAAATCCAGGAATTTCGACAAGGAGGGTTGCTTTGCAAGAGCCTGTACTGAGTCATAGCTGTGTGTGGCGAATTTTACATCGCCAATTACTGTACCCTTACCATATCTAGCTTGTACAAGGTCTCAGCAATACAGACTACCCTCCCAGAGTGAACTTCTGCCTGCCAGTGGATGCAACAACAGTGTGTCCTGAACCCCCAATTTTTAAATAACATTTTGTTCACTGACGAAGCTGGGTTTACTCGTGATGGCATTTTTAATTTTCATAACGTTCACGTTTGGTCCGACGAAAATCCTAATGCAATTCACGAATCAGGACATCAGCAACGTTTCTCGTTGAATGTCTGTGCAGGACTACTAGGAGACCCTTCAATTGGACCACACTTTCTGCCAAACAGGCTAACAGGAGAGCTGTACCTTCATTTCCTGCAGAATGTTCTTCCAGACCTCCTTGATGATGATGATAATGTTCCACTTCAGCAACGCCAGAACGTGTGGTTTATGCATGATGGTGCACCGGCACATTTTGCTCAAGTTGACTCAGTAGCTAACTAGAAGGTATGGTCAACGGTGGAGAGGTAGAGGTGGGCCTGTAATGTGGCCTCTCAAATCATCAGACTTAAATCCTATGGATTTTTTTTTATCTGGGGTCATGTAAAAAGCTTGGGGTACACTTCTGACATTAACACAGTTGAGGAATTGCAGCGTCGGGTTGAAGGAGCCTTCAGCAATTAATCAGAAATGACCCAGAAATGCCTGAGAGGATTCGCAACTCAATGCAGAGAAGTCTACAAAGCTGCGTACGGATGCAAGGACAGTATTTTGAACACCTTTTGTAACATCCTGTAACATGTAACATCTGTAAAATTCTGTGGTGTTGAAGCCAAAAATTAAAAATGTATTATCTTATGTTTAATAAAACCACCCTTAGCAAAGGATTCACAGCTTTTTGCTGAACTAGTGCTCCCATAGTCAATGGCGGATCTTAACAGAAAATGTGCATCATCTCGAAAACGGTTCATTTGCGGCTCGATGTTCACTGCGACTTTTTTGCTTATTTTAGTTTGCACTTTTTACCTTCAAATTATTGACCATCATTTTTGAAACACCCTGTATATTAATAGTAATCTTTAAAATTAATAGATTTCTTTAAAAATTTATTTAAAAGCAAAAATATAAATTTCGCGATGAAACTTGAACGTTTCTTACTAAAGTACAATGTGTTAGATAAAGAGATCGAACGAATGAGATATACTGTGATGCGTGAACGCTGACTTTGATTCGCCATGAGCTGAACGCTAGAACTGGCTGTTCTATGAACCGTGAGTCTGAAGTCTCATTCAGTTACTGTACAGTCGATGTGGCGTGATCATATAGTCTTCTGGAGAACGACATACAGGAATTTTTTTTTTTTTGTCATTCATACATGTATTATATATATAATATGTACTGGCCCCACGTTTGGAATGCTGTCGTGTGGACTGAGAAGAAAAAGAAGCATCTCCTTGGTTTACATGCGACGCCGGAAAATTGGGTTATTTGACTGGTGCTGCTGTAAAAAAATTAGGGCCGTCAAAAATGCAGGGAGTTAGCAGTTCAAAGGAATGGAGTTTGGTAGTGGCATCATCTTATGGCAAAGACAGAAGTGCACAACTGATATCTTTGCGTAAGAAAATTTATAAACATTCAAAAAGTCCTTGACATATACTGTCCGAAAAAAAACTTGCAAGCTGCAAATGAACATTTAGAAGCGGTAATTGATCAAATGAATGACTCCTGTAAGGTTTTTAGAACTGCATATTATATTGCGAAACGTGATCGATCATATTCTGACCATTTTGAGTTGGTACAACTTCAAGAATTGAACGGTGCTATTATTGCTCACGGTTCCCGTTTAAGATTAAGTGCTACTAATGTAATGGAGCATGTCGCAAGGCAGATGAAACTAAAATTGCGCCAACAAATTGTGCACATACGTGGAAACTTATCAATTCTCATTGATGAGTCTACCACTCTAAGCAAAAAATCTACTCTGATTATTTATTAAAATGTGCAACCAATAAAATGAAAGATCCACATTACAGTACTTGTGGTAGTGGCATGTGATGCAAGAAAGCAAGTGTATGAGCTTATACAACATCAGCCAAAAAAAAAAAAAAAAAATCACACCATTCCCTCCAAATGCCTGTCCAGTTCCTCTTTAAATTTATTCAACCTATCAACTTCCACAACGACAGATGGAAGACTGTTTCAGCAATTAACCACACGCTGGCTAAAGGCAAATTTTTGCACATCTATTCTACATCCGTCTTTTCTTAATTTGAATTTATGCCCCCTTAGGTTCGTAATCTGAACAAGTGGAAGAATCCATTCAGAATTCAGCGTGCTCAACCCATTCAAGGCCTTATACACCTCAATCAGATCACCGCGCAGGTGTCTAGTCTTCAGCCACTGCAATTTGCAGAACATAAGCCTCTCTTGGTAAGAGGATCCCTTCATTCCCCTCACCAATCTTGTTGCCCTTCTCTGTACACGCTCAAGCAAGTCTACATCCTTCCTAAAATGAAGCCTCCAGACCTGTACGCAGTACTCAAGGCGTGGCCTGACCATTGGCTTATACAGAGGGACAATCACCTCCTTTTCCCTGCTAGGAAAATTCCTGAATATTATTGACAAAACCCCATGACCTGCCCTGGCAGCCTGTCTTCATTGCTCAGAAAACTTCATATCTGACTGCACAATTACGCGGTGCCTCCGTAGCCAGGTGGGAAGGAGGAGCAGTGCGTAGCACACGCTTCTTGATTAGACCGGGGTTCGATCCCGTCACCACCAAATACGGAAGATGCGGAAAGGTCAGGGAATGACCACGGCATATCCCCGGAGCAATACGGCCTTAGTTGCTAATGCTCCTAAAAACCAAATAACAACAAGCACAATTATGCCCAGGTCTTTTTCATTTTCTACCACCTTAAGTGTAGTACCACACAGTTGGTACGTTCCTCTGGGGTTACTTCTATCCATATGCAGTACTTTGCATTTGTCAAGATAAAACTTCAGTTGCACTTCTTAGCCCATTTGCCCAACATATCTAGATCCAGTTGGAGTAGCATACTATCTTTACTCTCATTAACAACCCTGCCAACCCTTGTATCATCTGCAAACTTCGACACTAAGCCTGATATACCTTCATCAGTATCACTGATAAATATACAAAACAACAGAGGACCCAACACCGAACCCTGTGCGACTCCACTAATAAGATCAGTCCACGAAGAGCAGCACCCATTGATTACCACCCTCTGTCTTCTCCCACTTAACCATCCTTTTATACATTGTAGCAACTTACCCTTAATACCATTCTGCTCCAATTTGTACAATAGTCTTCCATGCGCAACAATGCCAAAAGCTTTCCTGAAATCCAAGTACATGATATCAAAATTTTTTGCATCCAGTTCCTTTGTAACCACATCATAGTATCCAGTCAAATTTGTCAGACAAGACTTTCCCTTATCAAACCCATGCTGTGTCTGAATTATTGCTGCAGTATTGTCTAGATGATCCTGCAATGCATCTTTAACCAGTGACTCCATTATTTTACCCGGAACAGAAGTTAAACTAACTGGTCTGTAATTACTCGTGTCACCCTTCGATCCCCCTTTGTGAATTGGGGATACATTTGCACATCTCCAGTCGGTGGGGACCTCCCCTGACTCCAAGGATGCTCTCATAATTATGGCTAAGGGTTTGCCGCCTCCTTTAATATAACTGGATAGATCCCATCCACCCCTGGTGCAAAATGGTTAATTCATGGAATTAACCATTTTGAAATATTTATTATGGACAAGCTATTCTCTTCGTACAGTCAATCCTCAAAAAAACCCAGAGAGAAATAGAAGCATGCGCTTCCAGCATCGGCGAACAAATTGAAAGGATTGGACCGGTATTTAATGTATGGTGGGTGGCCAGGTCCTTTAGGACAGTATCAGCAGTTTGGCAAAATTTAGCATCTTTAATTTAAAAATGCCAATAAAGATTACAACCGAAACAAAACTGAATAATCCATGTTCAACGGATTATGTAAACGAATTTCATCCAGTTTGTTCTAAATTTTGCCCTGGTGTGCTATGTATTGTTTGAGCTATCGATTCTTTCAGAGTCATTGCAAAAAAAGAAATACGACAATAGTATATGCAGACAAATTGATTCGTCGTACAGTTCGTTACTTGGAATTTTTAAAAGATCCTCAAAAAGGAAAAAAGTTGACAGAAGCGTCAGATGCTATTGAAAAAAATGCAATTATTTTCAGTAACATTAACGGACAATAACAAAGTAACATTAATTCATAGAAATCAATTTCTAAACACTACTATTAATAACATGAAGCACAGGCTGAGCGTTAGTACAGATTCTACTGAATTTACTGAAGGAATTTCAACTTCAGACATTATAAAAGAGTTGCGAATTCTTGAACCAAGCGAATGACCATCTGAAATCGATCTTGGATTTGGAGAAAATGAAATAGAATCTCTCTCTAAAAGTTTTAATTTATCTTTCACAAAATATTTGAATGCCTACAGGGATTATTTAGCTAATGGTGGTAAAAATTATAGCTTGCAGTTCTTTTGAACGTGAGCGTGGCTTCAGCAGTATGAATTTAACATTAACTGAGAAAAGATCCCGTATTCTTGTCGAACATGTGGCAAGTTTGTTGTTTATTCCACCATCTCAGAAGATCGTAAACTGTACTCCAAAATCTGGAGTTAGTGCACTCCACCATCCACGGTCCACCATTAGAATTATGGAATCCAAATTTATGTCCGAACTTGGTTGGGGATCTCATCTTTCTGCTGTTGACCAACAAACAAAAAGGGCAGTCACACAAGAATACGTAATCGATCCTGTATGGGAATTTCTATGATTCTTTCGAACAGTATTTTTTTTTTTTATTTTGGAGTTTTTGTTTTCGTTTTTTCCTTTTCTGTCTTTGTTTTTTACTTTCGAAATTTTTATTTGTTCTTCTCAATTTTCAGAAAGCTAAAATGAAAATGATCTCTTTAAGGGCGTCAATGTACTTAGATACCAAAGAACCAAAATAAGCTCGAACAACCCAAATTAGAAGCTGTTGGGATTACCATCAGAAAAATTCGAAGGCCACAAATGTTCAAGGCTGCTTATGGATGCACTCCATCTGGCGGTGTTTTAGATGTGGTTAATGGGATTAATGTATTCGCTCTAGTTGCTCAGCATGGACGCATTTGTTTTATTTATTATATTCCCTCCTCAATTTTAGAACTCCGGGTCACATGCGAATGGCTCCTATGTCATTTGGGAGAATGATGCTACCTGCAGTTAAATGAAAAATGAATAGCTAAGATTGGTCACTCATATTTCGGCCACGTCGTTACCTTTGGAAATATGAGCAACTCATTGGAATCAATAATTTTTTGTTACTCGTATGCAGAATAAAGGAAAATAACATCTAAATTGGTAGTTTTCTGTCCTTGGGTGTTTGGGGTCGACTGCAATATCCTCCGTGATAAGGTACGACGAGTTATGTATTCTGAAATCCAACTGTGCTTCTGGTGGGCTGTTATTTGACCGAATATGTATTACCCTGCACAAGTCTTGTCAGCCTCCGTTGGCTTCTTCCATCTGTTTCCAACTTTCACTGGATGTTATTTGGTTAACTTAGTACACCCGAAAAACAGTCGTGCGTGAAAATCTCAGCAAGACTACAGCTTCCGATATACTCAAACCTCAGTAGGGATTCAACTGGAGCCCTTAAATAGTTTATATCTATTCTGGAAACAATTGGGTCCCGAATTCATTTGAGTTTTCGTGGATGCTGTTTTTGTGTTTTCGTTTCCGTTCAAGATAGTACTATGTTCTCTAAAGGATTTAAATGCTGATTTGGCTGACCAATTTAAGTACCCTACCATTCCTTCGTATTCCCGCTACCACTCTAAAACAGTACAGACCCTATGAACCGAACAATCATCCTGGAACAGAGGAGCATAGAAATTATTAATGCCGCTCAAATGTTCAGCAAAGGTATACAGTTTCATCATTCAGAATATTTTTATAGCCTGCCCGATTCACCCTGGTTAGTACTTCAAGTCGGGACCCAGATCCCAATAATTAAAACATACCCGACGCATCACTGACCAGCTTGTAGGACACCTTGCACAGTCCGGATGGAATGCCTCATTGCTTCCACTATGAACTCGATACGCGGTACCATTAGAGCACGCGACAGCTTTCCAATCATTGCATAATATGGATAATATCCGGTAATCCATATTATGCAATTTTCTTCGCAGTGCTCTCAGAAATCGGCTAATGAGATCTTGTTTCGTTTGAAATCATTTTCCGTTTATCAGACGCCATATTCGTGGCCGACCACGATTACTTAGCGTGGAAGTTCTATCAAGTTCTGTCGCTGAGTTCTGGTTGACTTCGATCAACACCATTCCTTAAAAACTCTTCTTTATGAAACACCAGCAGATTTGCTATCAAAATGACTGTGGGAAGCAACCGAGTCAACATTTCTGGATTGAACACGCTGCACTTGACTCAGTTCGGAATGTGTATCGTCTCGTAACTGAGGGCACGCGAGTGCGAGATGGGGAAGGCAGACACCGAAGAGGTAATTGAGCTTCTGACCTTCCTCTTAATGGATGCAAAGGAATCTAGTGCACTGTCACGTGACAAACATTCTCCGGTAGGGTGTAACTGCGGCTTCTGAGAGATGGTCTTGAAAGAAATTGTATTTGTACAACCGCATCATTAGCGCGGAGGTCACGACGTGGCTTTCATTAAAATCAATTTTAAGCACCGCAGCCGAAAGTAGGTTATCTAATGAAAGCTGTTCTGCTGGCATTACTCAAACACTATTGACATTTTCACCCGAGATTACACGCTTTTTAATAAAACAATTAATTATTGCAACGAAGTGTCGTGTTTAGAAACGGAACGGCCGATTGCACTCATCGGTAATTACGACTTCCACCACACCTCGCCATCAACGTCATTCCCACTACACACACGTGTGCGCTAATAACTCAGCACCGTCCACTTCGAACCCCCTCCCCGTCAAGCACTAAGGGAAGGGGTAATGCGTATAATTAATAGTCGTCTTTGGCTATCGGACGCCTCAAGTTAACCGATTCGGATTTCTGCAGCACCCTGGGTTCTCTTCTGCCACCCTCGTATTCCAGTTCCTTCCTCTACCTTCTGGATTAATGCAGTTTTCTGAATCACAGTAGAAATTCTCAGTTTCGACTGTAAATCGGAAGAATTGTGCCCATGGAAATCTGTAGAAGCCATCCAGCAAAAACTTGGAAAAAGTATTCAATGAGTGGACGGATTTGTGATTTACAAAGAGCCATTTTTTCTGTACGCAGTAAAAGCAATATTTGTAATATGCCCATGCCAAAGGACAGAAGTCAGGGGTTAACCCCCAGAAAAGACTACGATCCTTTATTTATAAATCTAAGTGTTGTCGAAGAGCAAGGGAGGCAACAGTATCTTTTAGATAAGAAATAAGAACAGGGTCATAGAAGGATTGAAGTTAGCCAAATTCTCTCCTTTCCACTGGAAAAGTACTTGGAGATCAACATTTACGGTTGTGGACATTGGCGAAGTTGTGGCTGTTTGTGCAGAGGAGGGTTTGTCGAAATGGAAAGTGGGATGTAGTGCATTGTCATCTTCAAAACTATGGACATTGCAATCTGAAATGCTTTACTCAATTTAAAAGTGGAGAGTGCAATGAGTATGAAGTTACAGGAGAAATTATATAAAATGATCACTAGCGGAATCCTGCATGAGGTTAGAGATCGAATGGGACAGTTAAAGTCAGTGACGAAACAATCGTACGACTAAATCCACATTTGCATTGAACTATTAATATAATTAATACTTAGCAGAAGCAAAGAACTCTAAATGATCACTGCTGAGCACAAGGAAGAGAAGATAAGAGCACCATCTCCTTTCCCCAACATTTTGAAGATCTCTCTTTGCTGTATGTACTGGAAGCCAGTATACCATTCTAGAGTCAAACACCAGTCTGTTGATCACAAAGAATGGGACAATGCGCCACGCTTAATCTCTTGTACCTGAAGGCCACCGTAGCCGAGTGGCCGGCACAATGGACGCCAGTACACGTGTTTTGAGTAACGTGGGTTCAAGTCCATGATTTCTTAAATACGGTGTTGTTTCTTGTATTTTCTCTATCTTGTGAGCTCCTCTGACCCTGTGGTCGTCCCGGACTATAAACAGAAAATGTATTTACTGTTCTGTCAAAAAATTACGAGTCCACGTACGACCGTTCCATTAATAGTGTATTTAAGAAATAACAAACACACGATACGTGTGCCAGGTGGAATATTAATGAGGCAAATTCCCGCAGAGCGTGAGAAATCTCGCTTCCCCACACCGTTGTATAATCGTAGCTGAAATATGGCGATATCCATGCAAATGCCCTCGGTTCCACCCACTCTGGTTATTTTCCCCTCCAATCCCCACACCGGTTATGCAGCAGTTCTGCAAAATCTTTTTTTTTTTTCTTTCCCCTCGCATCTGTGCGTAGGGTGGCACCTTTGAAGAGGCTGAAAAACAAGGGGGGGGGATTAAAAATCTCCGCCTTTTCTTGACACTCCTTAAAACAACATTGACTCTTAACCGTGAGAATGACCTTGACGCTCAGCAATGCATCTGGCCTTCTTGGCGAAGGTCATGACCTGGCATATTAGAAACACCAGGTGAGTCTTCCCAGCCATCCCACGCAAACAGAAACTAAGCTGTTTCATTCATTCTTTTGTAACGCCGTCCCCCCTCTCTGTTTTTTTTTGTATCTCGTTTGATCCCCCCCCAACTGACGCGACCATTGAAAAGACCGTTACTTTGACGGACATCGTGAATGGATGCGCTAATCGTATGTGACTGACCCGTTGAGAGCAGCACTTGTCGTGCAGAGTCGACTGGAAAACACCACCCGGGTGTATGCAAATTTGTGCCCGGCGAATGCGTGTGTGTGACCTTGATGGCAAGCCAGTGAGTGACAGGATCCTTTAGCTTGTTTGGGATGTTATTTAATGAGTGGTATGCAAATGTCGCGCACTTTGTACTCTGTTCCCAGGATTAGAAATCAATGGGAAATCAGTAGGAAAAAAGCCACGAAGTAAGAGAGAGGAAAAATACAAAAGGAAAAACATTCCAAAAACGATCGAAGCAGATTAGATCCCATTCTATTAGCCAATCGTGACTAGTCTTTGATCACAATCACTGTGGCCATCCGAATATCTTCTTGGATAGCGAAGGTTATCTCTATCTACAAGAAGAAAAAAAAAAGAAAAAAAATTGATAACCGTTGGAGGAGATCACGGTTTTCTGTCAAGGAAAATTTGGATTTTCATCCAGCATTTGGGGTAAAAATCCCCGAGGTCTAAGTTGGCCTTTGCCCAATTTTTTTATAAACACCGCAACCCTCAGAAGATAACAGCAAAAAATCTCTTCGTGCGCCACATGATTGGCGTATAAAGAGATTACTCCGCAGAATAGGGTAAAATATTTCAAAATCGCAGTACAGGGACTTCGAAAAATCTACATATCACTAATTCGAAAAATTAGCGATAATTCAAATCCTGTCCGTTGGTAAAAGAAGGTTAGGTTACCTAAAATTTGAAGACGGAGCTTCGAGAAACAAAAACTTCGGGTCCATGAGTTACACGTGCCATCCCTTCAGCGACTGGAGAAACTCCTAAAGATCCTTTCAATCTGGTCTGTAGTCAGCCGATTTCTAGGAGGAGGAGGAGAGGGTGGAGTTACTTCTTGATTTATTACAATTAAAATTATCCGTATAAGATCATTTTAATTGGTAGGACGTTCTATGAGCTCATGTCCGTTTGCATATTGTGCGGGACTGATAAGTAATTATTATTACCTTCGGTCTTCTCTCTATCTAAAATTAAGTTTTATATGCAGAAATGACCGAATTAAAAATGCGCAAAGAGTTTAAGTTGGAGCCGAGATATTTATTTACAGGATCAGTTTCCAATAGAGTGAACAGGTGACCTTTCCGGTGCAAACTACGAAGACAACTTCTGGACAGAAACTATTTCTCCCAATAGGGAAACATCATATTTAGTGCGCGAATCTTTCTGTGGGTTTTAATCCCAAACACGCAAAGAAGTGGAGTGTTTGGCAGCATTCCACGTAAAACTGAAAGTCCACTGCTTCATTATCTGGGTACAATCAAAGCAATTTACACATATTGGACATTTTGACGCGCTGGACATTTTATTTTGGACATTTTATATGAAAAAAAAGTGATTGTCTTGGTAGTTGTCCATATTTAGATGGCACCTATGTCCTGCCCAGTTGTACGATGACGAACGGCAAATGTGTGAGAGAATGTAGTGTGATGTGCCGTTAATTAGCCTCCCCCTAATATAGGATATAAAAAAATAACAATAAAAATTCCTCACATCATTGCAGGAGTCGAATTCAGTTCTTTTCCTCCCGGTGTGGGGAGGACGGCGCTCCTACGAACTGTGCTACCCACGAGGGCAGATCGGAGCACTTAACCATGTTGGCTGTTGTCGAAATACTGGCACCTGCACGTCTTGTCCCCAAATCAGTCCACATTCGAAGTCGGAAAGATCTCGATGCCCAACCATTCTTCCTCGAACACACCCAAAAACTGACTGCCAAGTGTGCAATCTTATATCAACTGTTCCCGACTTTGAGCCTTCACCAGTGCCATAGACCAGTTCATTCCTACACAAGAGGAATGTTGCTAATGTAAAGTCAACTCGGCGTAGAGTGATATAGCAATCCTAAATCTTTCAGAATATGACGCAAGCATCAGCAACGCTGTTGTCCACGAACAAATTGTGAATCACGTATCACGTCACGATTATTAGTCGATGGTTTAAATTTTCTGTTGGCCCTGTCGGCGATGCATCCTCAAGGACCTGTACGCCCCTGCAGACGCATTTTGTTGACTTTAGATAATTTAAATAAAATGGCTGCCTTGCTTGACACGTGGCCAAGTGAAGAAGCGAGTGCAGTTATCCGATTCCTGCTTGTCAAAAGGAGAACTCAGAGTTTCATCACAACCGCTAACTGTGTGGTCCAACCAGCGTCTAAGACACAATCCTCATTTTGGTGCAATCAGTTTTAATAAGTCCAAAATAAATAATAAAAAGGTGATACTGCCGTCTGTGGTAGCTACAGAATTACAAGTGGGAGGTGCTTGCCCATTTACCACACTCTTGTGATATTATCGTGCTTGGGCCTTTATAAAAAAACAGGGAACCAACTCGGTGAAGACAATGAAATGTCTAAGGCAATGAATAAATTATTACTCCGATTTCTGATAGTGTCAACCTTTACAGCGAACTCAGTAATTAAAAAATGGTAATTACTCAGTAGATACAATGTACTGAATAAGTAATTATTATGAGACAATAGTATTGAACTTATGAGGAATCATGCGCGAAGAATGATAATCCAGCATCTCTCCACATTATTGTGGTTGCGTTTATCTTTCCATCGGTGTCTCGTGGACCAGGTGACAGCAGATGCACAAAGTGTGTCTGGAATTTTAAACTTGATTATCCCGCTTCGACGACGAATTATTCTTGTGGCTTTAAGGTCGTGAGAAAGTGCGCAGTTCCCTGGTTTGTAGCACCACCCTTTCTGCTCGCCGTACCACCAGCACGACACCTGGAGAGGGTGCCTGACCCAGCTCGTGCCGAAGAAAGAGCGATAAAAGTTGTTCCGTTTAAAATGTGAGGAACAGGTTCTGCGTCTGATATCTTCACACTATCTGTCTTACTTAAGACCTGTTTTATGCACCAGTGAGTACACCTGTGGAAGAGAACCCTTGTTTGCTCTCCTCCCTTTTCTTACATCTCTATTCTGATCTGCTGGACACCTTTGGGACTCATTATCATTTTTCCCTGCAACTTTTTCGCGATCAATCCCTCCTTTCCTCTCTGATCGTCACAGATGTTTCTTTCTCTGTTTTATAATTCTCGTTTCGTTCTTTTCTTGAAAGCCCTTTCAAGGTGATTTTGCAACAACCCAACGTTCTTAAGAAAGCTATGCGAAAAATAAAGTCGCTCTCTTCAGAAATACAAAGAGAAAAAGTAATCATTAACAGTTGACATAACCCGGGATGAAAAGACGTAGAAAAATAAACGTCTTGAATTGAAGAGACTGAACATTTGACGTTGAACAATCAACTAACATTTCAAGGATCTTTTTCTTCTCGTCTGAAAGGGGAAAAAATTGAAAAAGAAACTCTGGGAAAAGCCAATTGAAAAGTAAATTCCTGAAACTCAAAGAAACCGGTTTCTCTACATTTCTGAGCCTACGTAGGTTGCATAGTAGGTAGACTCGCCGTTCTCCCCCATACCGGGCAGAAAAGACCTGAGTTCGAATCCCATCAATGACGCGAAGAGCTTTTATGGGTCTTTTCCACAACGTGGCCGAGTTAGTCGGTCTCAGGAGAGGGCAGCATAGTTTTCCCTCCCGGAAGTTTGGCGTTTTTCTTCTAGTAAACAGCAAATCGACCGCAGGACACACGCACCAACTCAGCCACAGGGAAAAATCCATAAAATTTCCTTTTGTCATTGACGGGATTCCAACCCGGCCCTTTTCCACTCAATGTGGGAAAGAAGGAGATTATAACAACGGTGCTACCGCAAGAACCCGGAATTTTGGTAAGCAACAACTCAGTCACAATGACTCAACAAAATGTTTCCGATTTACAAACAACCTCAGCCAACGTCTGCCCTGGAGATTTGCGGGCTGCAATTTTATGTTTCGCCTAGGGTGTCGGTTTTTGGAGGCCCCCGAACATTCGTCATACACACACACACACACACACATTTGGCATTATCAGTTATGCATCTGTCTTGTATGGATTATAAGTAAGAATACCGATTAAAATAAGTAAGGACACTGATGCTGAAAAGTTTTAAGGAAGAAATACAAAAACTAAACAATTGGATGCCTTTTTGAGGCGCGTTCCGGAAAATTACACGAAAGAGGTGTCCATGAGGCTTTGCATTTCAAATACAGACAAGTTTTGGTTCTTTGGACTTCCTCCAAACATCCTAAATACGTCTGTTTGGGCAAAGTTTGATACCAGAAATAAAAAGAGACCAGATGGAGGAGCTAAGTCGATCGAGAAGGAAGATCTTGAAGAGATGTGTCGAGGACTGATCACACTGTGTTGATAATTTAGAAAATGCATAGATATATTGCAGGGTAGAAAAATAAAAATTTTGTTGGTTGTTTTCAAGTAAACATAAAACAGAACAGTTTACAATGTCAGACAAGATTATTTTACGATTCAAAATCCTGATTAATACTTGAATATTTAACTGTGTTTAATCTCATTTCTATGCCGATAGCCATCTGCCTGATGATTTCTTTATTGATCTCTGAGTCATAGTCAGGTTGGTTTTAAACCTGGATTTTGTGGGTGAGCTGTTCCAGATTTTAAAATCTGGAGAAACTTGAGTCCCAGCCAAGTGAGGGTTCATATAATATTGCTATTAAAGAAAGCTGTGGGAAATGTAAAAAGTCTGAAAAGATCAAATATTGCCAGTGTAACTAGGATGTCTGTGGGATCTTCCTTCTGAATTTCCATGTTGGTTTCATTATATTCCCTTGCTTTCTGTGAAACAAAGCATGGGATGCCAGAACTGAGTTGGTCTTCCGCGCACAATGTAGGAAACAATCCTATGATTCCAAGAAATAAAGTCTTGCTTCCGCCACTCCATATCAAGATGGGGCTGGTCAAACAATTTGCTAAAGCACCGGATGCTCAAGGTGACCCCTTCAAGTGGGATCACGTAAATTCATCGCAAAACAATTCGACAGTTCAGGCGCAAGGGATAATTTGGTGGATGACAGTCCCCTGTATCTCACAATTTGATGAAGGTCGGTTGGAGACTACGGCAATTGACTTTCACCAAATTCACACTGTCGCATTCTGAGAAATGTCATTCACCAAATTGTCGCATACAGCGAATTGTCATGCACAGAACTGTCGTACAAGAATATCTTGCAACGAATTGACGTGGAACCTCTTCAATTACACAAACACCTGTTTCCACAACTGTCTGCTTCAAAAAGTGAAGGATGGCGTGCTTATTGGTCCACAGGTTAAGCAGATGTCGACTTCGATAGAACTGGAAGACAAAATGATTGATGCTGATCGAAATGCTTGGCAGGCCTTGCAGCGAATGGTTTTCTTGTAACATCAAGAGTGAAATTTACAAAGAACTAGTTGAAAAGTTGATTAATGGAGAAATGGGATGCAGAAGTCAATCATACACTGTTGCTTCCACTATCATTTGGATTTTTTTAGACAAAATATGGGCGATGTTACTGAAGAGCATGGGGAGAGTTTCGACCTGGACCAGTCAACGAAGAAAAAGTGCCAAGGAAGGTGTCAAGAATCAGGAGTTTGGGATGATCACAATGACCACGAAAGACAAATATGTCCAAATGATCGATTTTTGAATTATTAAAAAAAAAAAAAACACTTTAAATTATATTTCTTTAAGGTTTTTTTTATTGTTCCGAGGAGGGTTTCTACCTTTTAATTTGCTGTACTGTTGTATTATAATCATTAATTTATGCACGGAAGCAGCCGTTTTCAGCATCAGATGAGTTCTACGGTGTCGACAAGTTCTTAATTATTCCGAAATGATGGAAGTCCAAACTACCCTCATAAACGAAGGGAAGAATGTCACATTGGATGGAGTTGACATCAGGGGAGAGAGCATTTTCGTGGAAATTGCCTTTCACTGCAAGATTCTTCCCAAACTTGTGAGGAACACAATAAAAGTAATTCGAAAAGGTTATCTCTACTGAAAGACTGTTCGCGGTTGCCTCTGAGAACCGCGATTGATTTTCTGTAAACTGAGACAACAACCAACACGTGAACGTAGAATTATAGAATATAAAACAAAATGTTCGTGGTGTGAGGGGGGGGGGGGTTAAGCGCCTCTCTGTAGGGTCGATTATGGTGGTACAGGCATTTCTGTAGCGTCGATAAGAATTAAGAGTGTGAAGTTCTTCACAGATTCGGCTTAGAGTCCTCTTCGTTTTGGTGGATGAATGCAGTCAGGAGCAATTCCTTTCACTCCCTAACCCACCCCACCCCATCCTGTCCCGTCCACCCTCTTTGGCATGTCGTCAGTACAGTAACCATTATGGATGCATTTAATGGCTCGTTTTGATTGGAAACATATTTCATCGGCGAGTGATTCTCCACGAACAGTGTCTCATTCTTCGTGTCAGATACGGAACGTCACGTGATATCCCGGGCAGAAGTGGAAGGAACGTGCACATTGTCCCCAAGCTCATTCCTCATCGTTGACGATAGACCCACTGCGACACATAAAGCGGAGTGCCGTGTTTCCCACACTGCCGTCAGGCCGTGTGCACACGACTGCGGGAGGTTCTGGAAACCGGCGGGAGGCCCGAGGACGTTCTCACAGGGTCACTCGTCGTACGACTGCGGATCCGCTGCCACGTGTTACGTCACAACGCCGTAAATTGAAGAACAAAGGGCGAATTTCTGTCGCTAAACGGGCAGGGGCTAACGGGGATTACCGGGACGCCGATTAGAGACCGGGAGGGTGTCCGCCGAGCACGTGGGCGAAAGGACGGTTTTTCCCACAATCTGGTCGCAGTTCCACAATGGGGTCTCGCGCAGCAGCTCGCTCCGAAGGAAGTTCTAATAATGATCTCCGCGGGGGAAGGGAGGGCATTCGAGTCGCTCGTGCTGCACGAACATTGTTAGGGTTTCGCATATTTGGTCGAAGAAAGAATTGATCACAAAGAGATTAAAGGTTGAATCACTGTGGACTTGGCTTGCTCAATGCAGCGGATTTTTATTTATGTTTTTTTTTTTTTTTTTTCTTTCATTTTCTCTACAGATTTGCAGGACACTGACAGCGGTTCTGTGATATTGGAAAAAAAAAATGCAGGAAAGACTGCACAAAAGGTTGAGATCATGAAATTGAATAAAAATCATCGGTTGGTTCAAACTTTCCTCTGTTTGTCCCTAAAATTATTTTCTGCTCGAAGGAGAAGCGCGCCGTATTTGTAACTCATATGATCGCTACAAGGAAGTGAAGATCGCTGTGGTGGCTGAAGGTCTTCGAGGGGAACATCTTTGAATGGAGATCTCGGACGATGACTCGCCCATAGGGGCGGTTGGGCCATCATTTAATTTCCCGTCTGCCCTCCCTCTGCCCGTGACCCGCAAGAATCAACACTTAACGAATATACAATCGCGCATTTATTTAAAAATTTCTCAAATTTACAGCATATACGACACGCCCGATATTCTTCCTGATGAGGTAGAAATGCGTTGAAGAAAACGAAGAATCAGAAAGCCCCAGGGGAAGATGAAGTTACTGTAGAGTTGTTAAAATTGGGAGGAAGAGACATGACACAAAAACCGGCAAGACTCTTCACAAAATGCATTAGAAAAGGTGTGACGCCTAAGCAGTGGAATAATGCAATCATAGTTTTGCTGCATAAGAAAGGAGATAAATCAGAAATTGGAAATTATAGACCAATTAGCTTGTTATCACACATCTACAAGTTATTCACAAGGGTCATTACTAACAGATTAGAAAGAATACTTGATGAGAATCAACCGAAAGAGCAAGCTGGCTTTAGGACAGGATTCTCAACTATGGATCACCTTCACGTAATATCACAGCTAATGGAGAAAGCGAATGAATATAAAACACCATTATGCCTGGCATTTGTGGATTATGAAAAGGCATTTGACTCCATACAGCATAAGGCAATGTTTCGGGCACTGGAAAGACAAGGCATAGATATTCCATATATTATGATTTTGAAGAAAATATATGAGAGTGCTACATCCTTTATTAGACTAGACAAAGACAGTAACAAATTTAAAATCGAGAAAGGAGTTCGACAAGGAGACACAATATCTCCGAAGCTGTTTACTGCTGCCCTTGAGGAAGCTTTCAGAAGATTAGACTGGTCGCAGAAAGGAGTCAATGTGAACGGAGAGTACTTAAACCATTTACGATTTGCAGATGACATTGTGGTCATAAGCCACGATCCCAAAGAATTAGAGGAAAATCTTAATCAGTTATGCACAGTTAGTAAGGATTTTGGACTAAAGATGAATATGGCTAAAACAAAAGTAATGATGAACAAGTATGCCACGGAAAGGGAAATAATGATTGAAGGAGCAGTAATTGAAAAGGTGGAGTCATATACTTATCTGGGACAAGTTATTAGCTGTAATAATGATAAATGGCTGGAAGTCAAGAGAAGAATAAATTTTGGATGGATAGCATTCAGGAAATATGGTCGCATACTGAAGAGCAATATCCCAGTTTGTCTGAAACGTATAATAATGAATCAATGGATACTCCCCACCATGACATATGGAAGTGAAACTTGGGCACTCACCAAAAGAATGGAAGAGAAGCTGAGAACTACACAGCGAAGAATGGAACGAATTATATTGGGAATCAGACTGTTAGATAAGAAGAGAAACACATGGATTAGGCAGCAAACTCAAGTAAAGGACATTCTTATCAAAACTAAAATGGTCTTGGGCAGGACACATAGCTCGAAGACATGATGACAGATGGACTAAGAAAATAACAGAATGGTACCCAAGAGGAGCTAGAAGAAAACCTGGAAGACAACAATGGAGATGGATAGATGAAATTCAAGAGTTCGTTGGCAGTAAATGGATGGCCAATGCACAAAACAGAAGGAACTGGATGGAAAATATATGATCAAAGTGTGATCCTCTCAAGAGTCTGCATTACAGCTGATTTAGAAACTTTTAACGAATCGTGCCAAAAAATGGCAAACCCTGTCTCTTTTAAGTACACCGTAATCGGCAGTGGTGGTTATAGAGTCAGGAATTGAGTCTTGCAACCAGGTCTCGCACATCGCTACACTCTGCTGATCTCCCAATTGCAGCCGCGATATCAAAAGCAAAGCGTGTTTTAATATACTTTGAGCATTTTGGTAATAAACAGAACAGAAGCTGGTTTGTTTGTTTATTTTTTTCAGGAGGTTCTCAAGGAGTGGCCAGCTTCTGCAACGTGTGGGAAGAGCAGTCTGAAGAGAGGCAGCCTAACTGTCGCGAATCAGACTGCGGTTAATTACTGCGTAGCTTTATGCTAATCATCATTGCTTCTCTTCGGAAACAGCTCGGGGTTCACGGAAGGATCTGTTACCCTTTTTTTAATTAAAGATTTATAATCGATCATTTTTTAATCACCGTTGGCCGAGTGGGGACGTTGTGTGGGATGGGCGTGTCGATACGAGATCAGTGGTTCTCGCGAGGGAGTGTTTTTTTACATAGTTTCCCACGACAAATGGGACATTCCTTTGTCGACACCGGGGGACGAGGTTGAAGGAATGAAAGCAATTTTCGCTTTTTAAATACTTCGATCTCTGCGAGATGTTATAGACAGGGCCGACTTACAGTGATCCTTAATAAATTAGTGAACAGTGCCCCATTCGTTCGGATTGTGTTCCAAAAGCTATTTATGTCATTAGAAAATACCAGGTTGCCCGATCGGTCTGTTTATCGACTTCGTGCTAAGGCAACTAAGGTCACGAGGAGTCTGTGTTGCGTGTCTGAAAATGGCACGTATTCCGCAATCAATTAAAATCTAATTCGGCATTTCCTGATTTTTTTTTTCGTGAATTAGCGATACTCGAGCTATTACTTGGCAATATTATTAGCATTTTCGTTGGCGCTGTTCTGCCCCTCCCACTTCGGTTAAATTCGCTTTTCCAATGACGTCATAGCGAGCCTTGATGACCGAAACCAGTTGTCTGCGTGGTTCAGGTGCGTTGAGCCACACGTGCTGGAAACAATAGTGACTGCGAGGCCCGCGTGTGTGTATGTATGTGTTGGGTGGTCAGCGATAACCTATCTCTTTGGGGTGATGTGGGCGCGTGTATTCCGAGATAAGCGACTCACGATGTAATACAGACGAAACTTTACGGGGATGCGTTGCACGAACGCAAAAGTCAGAGGGAGGGGGGGGAGAATGAGTGCCTGTTTTGCGATTTGTGTGTGCACCTGTCTACTCTCACAGATTGGGATGATAAACGCACGAACAGAAAACAAAGTAACAGTTGCCATTTCTGTTTTGGTCTTGTGGATAAGCATTGGAACTATCGCTTTGTTTTATTTAAATTTTGATTTTAAAATCAATAATAAATAAATATAAGTTAGTAAACAAGCGCAGTGTATTAAAATTTCAAGAAAATTTATCCACTGGGAGTCGAGTTATTACACGAGTTTGGAAAAAAATAATAAAGAAATCGAACCAATAGAAATCTGGCATTTTGTTGGTCCCATTTTAATGAAATTTGGAACTTCTCAACAGAGCTCTTTAACGGGTCCAAATATAAAATTTCACGAAAATCCGTCTACTCAGATTCCAATTGTTACATGTGGACGGACATACGGACATGGTGAATATTTACGCGCGCCTAAAAATGAGGAAATGCGTATACTAACAAAACTAAAAATATTCTACGATTATTGCTTTGAAAGCATGTTTTATTTGCAAGAAATTCTGAATCTATAACAGTTTAAGAAACCACCCCTTCAAAAATATGGTTCAGTAGATGCAACGTTGTTTCTTTTAAATATTAATGTCAGTTTTTTTGCATATCTTTCGTTCAAAAGTTTATTACGTGCTTGTTTATGTTAAATTAAATCTAGGCCAGTACGCTGTGATGGGCTGTTGCACGTGTTTAGGATAAAATGCCATATTCTCCTAAACTGCTCTTCTTGCCCGATTTTTTCTTTGGTTCATGTTTCTGTTTCAGGCGTAATTCGAACACCTTAGAGCGTGCCTCCAAGAGGTATTATCGTCATTCCACCCTCCACAGATTCAAAGTACTCGGATCTCGTATTTTAGCACGTGGAACTGCGCCTTGAAATTCTGATACGGGCGCGAGGGAATTCAGTCATAATTATGATCGCTGTATAATGAAGTAGTAATTCTTTCTTATTGTGTGATCGTTCATTAGTCACAGTCTCTTTGTGAATTCACCTCGATTGGAAGGAACTCGCGATATAAGTAGCCATTCTTTTAACTCCAACTTATCGAAGTAAGTTTTAATTTTGAAATTACTCTCCAGATTCTTCTTGTTGATAATGTAATTGTTGGCGCTTTATTTTATAAAGGAATAAGTATTAACTGATTGAATGTGAATAAAGCAGTATAGGGTTGGTGGGTGGGTGGGAATGGAAAACGTTTGAACCCCTGAACAATGTTTTTATGTCTTAAACTAAAGGTATCGGTCGCCGGGAGGTTCAGTCCAAGCTGAGAGAATCAATAACTGGCAAAAAAAAAAATCTCCATGACTATCCTTACCACTGTGTTTACCTCCCCCCTCTTTTCCCCCGTCATGAGAACACCCAGTGAACCCCTGTAAAGCGAGCTGCACTCTTCCAAGTGCGCATTCACCTCTTAACTCCTCACAGGAAGCTCGTGCCATCAGATTACCGGACTGGTTTCAACGTAATGGACACAGTTCTGGGCCCTTTGATGGAAGCGTGAAATGCGGATTAGGTGGAGGCTCGCGCACATACAGTTCCTATTCGGCAGCTTAACTGGCATCTCAGTCAAGTTACGAGGCAGGGAGGGTGGTGTGCGCGAGCTGTTTGTACAAGTATATTAAAGAATGTACCGAGGAAGTACAAGACAATGTTGGGAGTGGAGAAAAACTCGTTCCTGAACTGTCCTGGTTATGGACACCACCCTGGATTTAAAGCCTTTCGTTACTGATACAGCTGTAGCGAAACTATTGTGTTATCTGCATCCCCTTCTCCTGGAGCATTACTACTAAAGATTGTGGGCTTTGGTGCATATTGGACAAGACAGCTGCGCTGACGGTTCTTATTATCAGTGACTAATAAATCACTTAAATACGGTGATGTCCTTGTTCTCTCTGTCTTGTGAACTCCTTGATCTTATGTGGTCGTCCCGAGAATAAACAGAAAATTTATTTAAGTAGATTCCTCCATATACTTACTACGGGGCGTCTAGTAAGTATATGGAGGTGCATTCAGTCCTCCTCACTTTGAGCCATTTAGTGGATATAGCTCGATCTGGAGCTCATACACTTAGTACCATAACAACAATTGCTTCGACTGTCAGCGAGTACTTAGTCTCACCTAGAAAAGTATTCGAGTTAGGGATTTGATATTTTGCCTATATAAGAAAAGAATTTCCTGTTTGTACTGCAGAAGGACCATACGGTCAGGGTAGTTCACAAGGTACAGAGAATACGAGAAATAGCACCGTGACTGCTAAATACGGTGCTGTGTTTAGCAGTCACTGTATCGTAGTACGCAGTCAACATTTTGATAATGCACTTTACATATTTCCTCCTGAATTTAGTAAATATTGAAAGATAGCACGCGCTACGACTGTTATTAATATACGAGTAATAAGCAAATAGTAATAATTCGCGAATTATATATTTAGTAAACTGATAACAAAAAAAACCCTTCAAGAGCATCTTGTACATTTCTCTTATACCGTATATTTCGTACACTCAAGTGTTATACGCTAATTCCTTCACACCTTTATTGATAATAGCTAAAGCTCGACTGGAGGTTGTGCATCTGATATTTATACCTTTTGAAGAGAATTCCTTTAATGTCACAATTTTAGATGTACCACATAAAAGATTAAAAATCCCTCCAACAGCTTGCTTCTCCACCTTAAAGAAGAATGGCAATTTCTATCTCATCTTGTCTATTTGCGGTCTGATGACAATTTATATTTGATCGATTCTGGTGGTCTCATCTGTCAAACTGCGAGGCAAAACATTTCAAAGGTTATCTTCACGGCCCCTTAGAAACTCGGGGATTGCACTATTAGGGGGTCATTAAAGTAATATATTTCGATTTGCAACACTTCTGAAGTCTGCTAATACATATATAACCTTCTGATTTTGTTTACTGAATTAAGCGGAATAATCAATCCTTTCCATTGCAGCAACCCCCCTTTCCCCCCCGCTTACAGTTTTTCCTTCTAATGACGGGAGCAACGCAAGGTCTACATTTGACCTCCTGATACCCATCAATTAGACTCGCTTAAAGTAGGCAGAAAGAGCAACTATTATCGATCTTTCTATCTTCATCGTCGCTGTGGGCATCGAGAGAAGCGTCGAATAATGAGGAATGGAGGGGATCGTCTTCCCCCATTCCTTATATTGACTGGCTGCTCATCTGCCCACTCAAAGTGCAAGCCACATTAGAAATGTTATTGGGCAAACGATCGTTTGACTCTGTCCCACCAATGGTGGCAAAGGCATTTAGCATGTGACAAGCTACTGGGTCTCCCATGAACCAAAAACCTGTAATTTCTCTGATTATAGGGTAGGAAGGAAAGCGTGATTTAGAAGCCCCAAGAAAGTTGACAAAACACTTAATTTCATGCAAGATGTGACCTTCTGTTACTACCGAATGTAACAATTTTCTGAATCAGTAATCTGTTGTTGGACACGCTGTTTATCTTCCCTTATGGCAGAGAAGAATTAGCAAAGACCCACATCGAAGTCATTGTCGGTAATAATAAAGTTGGGCAAAAGTTCTTAGCATTTTAAATGACTAATTGCATCGCATTAAGAAGATACATGTAGCAATCAAGCGATAAGATATCACCTCGGACTTCCCCGAGATATGAAACTTTTTCTTTGCAACATTACTATGAAGTGTAACACTGACAAAATTATTACAAGTATGTAGAAAACTGACCTGAACGTAGTGGAAGATTCTGGTTTGCCTCTTAATGGTGGCTGATTTCTGCATCTTTAAAAGGGCGAAGACACCTTAAACGCTTCCGACAGAAATCAACGAAGGGACTCAATTTACTGAAAACTGTCTGGGTTATTGAGTCCTAGAGTATTGCTGTTGCAACAATAGATGGTGACATACACCGTGGACAACAGAAGAGACCATCAATGACTTCGGATGGGAACTGCCTGATCATCCTCCGTGCAGACCTGACCTTGTCACAAGAGATTTTCATTTGTTCGATGCGTCTGATGGCAATTGTTTTTCTAGCGATGTGGAGGTTGTGTACGTCATCGGTGGTTTTGTGTTTTACGTTTGTTTTACATTGGCCAATTTGCATATCGTACAGGCTGGAAAACCCAAAACAATTAAAAGGAAACCTCTTCCCTCTGCATAACCACAGGTTCGGTTGAGGATGCCTGAAAGAATTCCTGCAGTGTGGACAGGATTTGAATCCACTCTTCCCCCAACGAGTGGCGATGGAATTTTTTCACTTTAATACTTTGGTTTTACAAAACATTGGAATTTTCAATTTACAGATCTTATGATTATAAAAGCTCTCCTTTATGATTGAGTTGCCTTGACTTTAATCAAAATATTTCCCCACTCCCTTTTTGTATTCAAAGAATTAAACGGTCATTTATTTTTTTAATACTTACAAGTGAGTTACCGGGTTTCTCCATCCTTGGGGATGTTACTAGTGATGACTATTGAGTCAATGATTCCAGTCATTTAGCTGAATGACTCACTTGAGTCGTTAAGCAGAGCCGTGGCCACCTAACTTAAAATTGCACACTCACTGGTCTCTGCTCACATACTGGATGAGGACTTATTTCGAAGTGACTCGATGATTCAAATCGTTAAATGGAATCTCCCAAATAACTGGACTCCTGAAATTTCATTAAAATTGGACCATTAGAAATCCGGCAAATTTCTGTATTATTATTTATTTATTTTTCTCGTATATTGTAGCTGAAGCAATGGATATTGTTTGTTGCTATGCGCTGATTAGAGGATCAAATGGGCAATATGGGGGATGCGCAGAAAAGAAATTTTCTCCATTCGAGCAGATAAAGTCGTTGCTTTTTTTTTTTTTTTTTCTTTTTGTTTATTACTATTTGCTAACGTGCCTGAAATGTAACGCGCTACAAGAACTTTAATATTCACCGCAACCTCTAGTGGTTATCGAGAATCTTGTTAAATAATAGCAAACTGTGATTAAATGGCTGCTCCACGTACATCATTATTAACGTACTGAAGTTTTAAAAATAAAGAAATCAAAACAATTAAGAAACTTCTTCGGATCTGAAAGCAGAAATATTGCCAATCCACTTCTCCCTTGCAATGCCTCTTTGACAGCAAAACGTATTTCTGTCTGGCCACTCGTAACTCAAGCTCTGTGTATACATCGTAACGCAACTTGAAGTGCGCTTGGATTTGTGGCCGCTCACCTTGGTTTAAGGCAAATCGCGCCACACCTTGGGCCCTCGGGTGATTCATCCTCCGACACAGGAAGAAGTGCATAAATAAAGATGGAAAGCTCGTTTCTGCTAGCTAAGTGGCTCGTAATTTTCAAGCACCACCTGGCGACTACACCTGCTATTTCGTGGGTCGGGTCACACCGGCTAGGGTGCTGTTTGAATTCTGGCATATCCGCGCCCGGTTCAACGAAATAATGACCTTTAAGTGGCTGTTGCGAGGGCTTTTAGAACTCCGATATACGCTACTAACCTATTGCGCGTTCCTGATGTTTAAACGCGTGCGCATCGAAAGACCTTCTTTACGCCCAAGGTGAAGTAATGAAGTACTTAATCCAGTGACGATACCGCACACGGACCTCGGCTTAGACACCTATG
Organism: Mastigoproctus giganteus; assembly: GCF_048544385.1. Classification (NCBI taxonomy): domain Eukaryota; kingdom Metazoa; phylum Arthropoda; class Arachnida; order Uropygi; family Thelyphonidae; genus Mastigoproctus; species Mastigoproctus giganteus. The sequence continues at coordinate 138,685,879 of NC_143585.1, read as the reverse complement.
GACGGAATGTGAAATCACGACCTCTGACGTCCTCCGTACAGCGATTATGTACCGGATAGCTGAAGGTGTCACCTTTAGAAAAACATAAAAGAATAAGATTACTTCAAGCTTTTCGTAGTAGGCTGCCATGGGGGGAGGATAAATCCTGTGTTGGAAAGGGTCGAATTAAAACCAATATACTTAAGCAACAAATCCGTGCTGTGATTGCCGTATAATAAGATGATCCCTCATTACTTCTTTAACCAGTGACTCCATTTATTTTCCTTGGAATAAGAGTCAAGGTTATAGGTTTGTATATCACTTCACCCTTCGATCGCCTTTTCTGAACAGGACGGGCATTAGCACATCTCCAATCTGTAGGGATCTCTCCTGAATCCCAGGATGCTCTCATAATTAAGACCAAAGGTTTTCTTACCTCTCTTGCTGCTTCTTTTAATACAACTGGTTTAATTCCATCAGCCTCGGATGTCGTATTTACTTTTAGCTTCAATAATTTCTCCAACACTTCCCTCTCCATTATTACAAAATAATTTAGAGCCCTCTTAGAGTTTGTTAAACATCTGGCATGCCTCATGGGTGAATGTAGACGCAAAATACCTATTTATTTCGTCCGCACCCTGAGTAGAATCATTAACAGCTGAACCATCGACGTCAAGTGGACCAATGTGATTCATCCCCTTCCTTCCAGTGTTCATATAAGTAGATAAGTTTGTTGTTGTAGTAGGATTTTAGGAGCATCGGCGATTAAGGCCATGTTGCTTCGTTGCTGGATTCCATCGTCCTTGATACCTCTGCTCCATAGGGTGGATATCTTGGTGGAATCATTCCCCCTGATAGTTCTCCACTTTTTTTATTCCCTAAAAACCCGCAACAACATTTCACGCAGCTAATTCAGTGGCGTTTAAGTTTAGTTTCAAAGATTTTATCCTTTAAAAGCCATCTAATTTGTGCGCCGATTTTGCATCACTAATTTTTGGAAAGTGACTTTTTAATTACTCGAAACTTTCACTATTTTTTTCCCAGAGCTTTTACAAAATTTTTCACGAGACCCAACTTAATGTGCAAATGCGGGAGAAGCACCATGTCAGGTTTCAAAGCGTGCATTTGATGTTGAGTTTCCCGGGAACATATTCTTCTCTGATGGGCCATTCTTTCAAAATATAACGTTCTACTACTCGACTATCCCATAAACACAGGAAACAACGATACTTAGTGAAACCACCCTGTAGTCCAAGCAACAGAGCGATTACCTTTAAATCACCACAGATTTTCTAACAATATTTCTTATAGTTTAAGGCATTTAATAGCAATGACATGCTATCATAGGTCTCTTTCAGAGCCAATGAATTAGCCACTGGGACCGACAGTTTGATATTACCATTGTGTATCGAAACTGTTTTTAAATTGATTTTAGAAGAATCGATGAATAGTCTACTTTCTTCAGGATTGTGTTCAAACCCTAGTTCATCCATCAATCCGTTTACATCTTTGCAGTACAAAGAGAATCTTCCATTTGATAATAACCCGCAAACTTTTCATTTCGATTTCCAAACACAGAAATCCTTGTGGTTTTTGCCAGCAAATCCCACTGTTTCAACCTAGATCCTAATAGCTCAGCCTGTTGCTGTGAAAGGTTAAAGTCCCTAACCAAATCATTAAGTTCACTTTGCTCAATTAAGTGTGGGGTTTGCCATTTTCAGGATTGTAACTAGGATCGGCAGACGTTGAGGGGACAGGTATTGGCTCTAGTGACTCTTGCTGTTCTTCTTCTGAAACAGTGATTTCTTCACAACTAGTGGAGGAATAGGAAGTTCCGGTGTGTGTGCCATTGGTCTTATTGCGGATGGAAGGTTGGCGTATTTTATTTTAACTCTGTCGATCGACGTTTCTTCGTTGCCACGAGTCAGTTCATCATTCATCAAGTTCATCAGGTCTACGCCTTGAATAGTGCTTCTTAACTGGGATGAAAAGCCTTGATAGACCAAGAAAATGTGTTTCATCCCCTTGAAAGTGACTTCAACTGAAAGTAGCAGTGGCATTATTAGGGCCTCTTAGAAATAGAGATAAAGCAAGAAGCTACTTGAAAGTATATTGCACATCTCTGTCTACAGGTATGAGGGCCGGCCAACATCAAACGAACTGACGCCTTTCAGGGTTTCAATAGTCTCTCTCTCTCTTTTATCGTATTTTTAGCCTGATTTTGATACCCAGACATAATTTAAACTTTAAATTCAAGGAGAAAATGAGGCTTTGTTTAATAAAAACCAATTGGCGAACTTTGCATTTATAGTTTTAAAAACACCGAAAAACCTCAGCTCACATTGCGTTAAGGATGTTTAGAGAATAATGTTTCAATTTTTTTCAAACTTAATGGTCTGACCTTTTCAAGTTTTGTTTCACTCCTTTCTATCCCCCATTCGGTTTGTTTATTTTCCCTCCTTTCTTCTTCACTCCCCTCTCCCAATCATCCATTCCTTCGTCCAATAGACAGCTGGAATTTTTATGGCCTTTCCAAATGACTTCTGAGTGAAAAGTGCGTCATAATCTTCCACAGCTAAGGCATCCATATAGTTATCGTTGTCATCACGTGCTCCGTAATTTACCGCCGCAGTCCGCCATAATTTAGTGTGGCGTTTTCTCAAATCGGCACTTTGATTATTCGAGTCCGAAGCTCGCTTCACGACAAATCACGTCATCCCTCGCGTGACAGATATACTGCGCTGTAAATTACTGCTCCAACGTTCGACTGCTCGGTCCTTACCATCTATGAATAAGATTGAGGAGGATCTTTCCTCATCACGAGCCCAAGCTATTAATATTTCATCACTCCATCGGTTCGCCGCTTGAGGACAGAGGACAAAGGTCACATTCAAGGTGAATATGTCGTATAGCGAGGCGAATTTTTTATCCTTCGCGAGAGAAGTGATTAAGAATTGTGCACGTGGACCGTAAATTCTGTCGTCCGCCCCCTCGGAGAGGCACGTTACACTGTTTATTCAGTATCACCATTCGATGGAGGCCTCCTGTTGCGCGCGCGTGAGTTATGTTTCGCCAGAGCGCTGTTGCAAACAGAGCTGCTGATGGCTGGTAGCCCTCAGTGATTTGAGGGAGTGTGGCGGGGTGTAGAAGAAGAGTTGCCTTCGTATCTTGTGAGTAATAATGGCTTTCGAGAAGACTGGACTGCGTTAGAGGTCGCTGTGCTGGGTGCAGTTTATACGGTGAACAGAAGACAGATCGGCATTAGGTTCCTGCCCCCATAAAAAGAGGTCCTAATAGGAAAAAGCACATGCTCTAAAGATTTCTGCCCAATAAGAAGATTGCCAACGTGTCTGGACTGTTCCACACAGTGGAAGAACAGCTTTCATGACCACTATAAGACAGCACAGTCTGAGATATTTAAACAAGAGAGCTTCGCTCTGCGTTGCAGAACCGAAAAGAAGAAATTAATTGGATCCCATATCGCATCTCTTGGCCTCATTAACTGCACCATACTGCCCTAGGCGCATTACCGAAGATCCAAATACTTAACAGCATTTGGATTGTTGGCTACGTCATTCCAATGGGAATAATATAGCTATTGGGGAAAAACGGCTATAAATTTCAGAATAAACGCCAAATGCGTGTATTTCCAACTGAGAACAATCTTGTGAAATGCCACATTAACGTAGAATATACAGAATAATGTTTTGAATCGCTTTGAAACTGTACATATCCAAGAACCAAGTTCTATTCATTCAGTTCTGCTCAATAACAAGATTACCAACGTGTCTGGGATTTGCGAGATATTTTAGAGGAAGGATAATTATCTTTATGAAGACATATTTCAGTTTGATCGTGTTTGGCATACAAGTCTTCAAAACAAACTTACGTCCTATGGACTGCTGACTGAATTGGATGTCCAGTTTTCTCTCTGATGCTCACTGAGGGTGATGGTAGATGGCTCTCTATCTTCTAGCTTCTCCTCTAATGCCGATATTCAGTTCTTTCGCCCACTCTTTTCCTTTTGTATATTAATGACCTTCTTCCATTGACCAGAAATCGTATCCATAGTTTTCCTGATTTTAGCACCTTCGGTTTTGACAAACCTTGTCCTGTACACACAACTTTAACTTCTCAAATATTCCGCCGGCAATTTCTTGAATGCTGATTTCAATGCAAGTTTCCAATGGAGCAAATAAAAATACACATCAACAAGAACCAAGTCTTTGAACCATTAACCTTTAGCCAGACAACTTATAGTTTTTGCTAAACCTTCATTCTACAGCAAAACAGACAGACACAGAATGGGCTTAGAGTTTTCTATTAGGTCATTGCCTTGTTCATCACAGTCGGACCAAGATATACTGTGTAGGACCCACGCAGTTTTGGATCCTCCAGATGAATTTTGAAGAAGTAATAGCGCAGATTTATGAAAGCTTCGTGATTATACCCTTCTATGGTGTATGTATTTAAGTTTAATGCCGATGCAACTAAGGCCATTACTAAGCGTTGATACATTCTCTATAACGCTGTACATTCTTCGGTGAGTCTTCGTCAACTTTGCTCCGAAACCCAGCTGTCCAGCGGAAATCTCTTGTCAGGTTTCTCAGTCTCCCCCATCAATGTTCAAGATGGGCATGGGCAGCTGTCATCTACTTAAGCTTGATCTTTCGGACGGAAGTCTTTGGAATGCGGAGGCTCCAGAATGTGTCATACTTCAAGGTCTTGTCTACGATATCCAGAACATACGACTCACCAGAACAAATTTACCAAACGCTTTCAATTTGGAATGTAGATTATAAGTGAACTTCCCTTCTGTATTTTCAGTTGTACCTCTTTGGGACTACGCCGAAATATTTGATATAATCAATACATGGAATAAGATGTCCTTATTCGTTGCCAGCGGGAGGGTAAAGTACACGTACCTGAGTGACCGTGGTTCAATCTCACGTGTACCAAAGTATAAACAGAAAATTTATTTAATATGGCGTATTTATTCCATTACTGGTCACTCTTATGAGCCGAATAAATGTTGACCGAATTTGTAGTTCACTGTAGGCTGAAAGCCACAACATCCAAAAAAATCGACTCAAGTGTTAGTTATGAATTTAATCAATAGATGGCAGTGTGAATAACTCTCAACTGCTACTGAAATACAATTTTTGGAGATAATTCGCTGTTGGGCACTTCCATTTACCATTCGAGTTCGTGCGTTTTCCCGAATGCCACTTTTAAGGAACTCATTAAGCGCGGCGTATCACTCGCGTATTAATTTAAGAGTCCTTTTGACCTACATGAACTAGCCATCGGCATTATGAACGATACAAACATGGGCACGCGCGAATACACGCGCTCACTGTGTCATCAGACAGCGAGCACCTCCCAGCTAAATATGGTTCGCGGCCAAAAGACAGAAGCAGTTCTGACAGACGCCACTATATACGGAACTAAAGGGTCGGTCTGTTGTGGCTCACCCTGATCCACTGACACAGTTCTTCCGATCGGATCGAAATATCCGGGAATATCATGGACCGATATAGTACGCGGGTGCGCATTCCTGCGCCAGTTCATGGTGGGTACGCGCTGCCGTGGAAGCTGTGCTCGGTACACGTAGGGCGAGCGCATTGTATTCGGCACGAAAGGTTGTTTCCAGGGGTGGGATGTGACAAAGGTGAGGGACTGATTGGAGGCAACACGCGGCTATTTTAATTCCTTACGCCGTTGCTAACGCCCTCAAGGTTGGGCGGGCATTCCAGTATATTTGCATATCTTTCGAATGAACGATTCTTAAATCGCCGTTTCTTAAAGTTAAAAGCCTTTAAGAAAGGCGTCTTTAATTAGTACTTATCTCTGATGTTCAAGCCATTAGTCGGACTTGTTATTTTAAAATTTTGTTCAATTCAGAGGGAACAATGTTTGTCCAACTGAGTGAGTCCTTCACCATAACAATGCTCCAGCTCAAACATGCTTTTTGTACAAATGGTTGGGAAAAAAATTTCACCTCCCTTATTTTCTAGACTTGATTACTTCTCTATTTCTGTGTCCTCTCTTCTCGCTTCCTCCCTCTGTTGAAATTTAACGAATCGATTTTTCATCATTGATTATGTTAAGAGAATGCAACAAGCGTATTAGATTCGCTATATTTCAGACGCATTCTGTTTCTTTCTTAAAATTAATTGAGTTTGTTTTTTGTGATAAACTGAAGTAAAAAGTAAATATAGTTATCTTATTATCAATTAATCATTGGATTTCTATTTCTTCGATTTCATTGAAATTTGGAATGGGTCGACAAATATTTTTAACGGGCTTAAACATAAAATTTCAGGAAAGTCCGTCCACTGAGAGTCTCTCTGTTACATGCGGACGGACATTAAGTCAATAGGCGCATATACGTGTATATATGCGAACTCGCCAAAAAATTAGTAAAATCAGAAATTTTGATACCCTTGATCTATTGCCATTTGATCTTTTTTTACACCATCCCCCTTCCCCCATTTGAACTATGCTGCTCAATCTAATGAACAGGCCATTCGCCGCCGCGGTGGTGGAGTGGCAATCATCTATAAAAATTCCTTTTCCAGACATATGACAAACTCAAGTAGTTCTGAAAACTTTGAAGCCATCTCTGTAATCCTTGACCTCGATGAAATTAGATGAAATTAGAATATAGGTCTGTACTGTCTAATCTAAGCTATGGAGTCTACTCCCCTTAGACTCCTGACTAGGAGACGCCTGGATTAGACTCCAGACCAAGAGCCTTGATTACTACCAACGTCCTTATTATTCTCGTAGGGGATTTCGACATGCCCCTGCCAAGGTACTCAATGGTTCGGTCTTTCCTTGAAAACATGCTACATATGCTCGACCTTCATTCCCTTTAAACTCCCCCCAACTCTGGGAAATCAGCAACTTGACCTCATTTTTCAAAACATCCCTCATGTAGAACTTATCATGCCAACTTTCTCCTTCAAATCAGATCATCAACCATTGCACTGTGAATTTTATGCCCACTCTAACCTCTCTAGTACTTCTTTTGAAGAATGTGGCCCGCTGATTACGAGAAGGGTCTTTTCAACCAACTTCAAAAAGCAAGAAATAATCCTCCAACGCCTCACTACGTATAAATGGAACTGTCTGTTAGAAAAGGCTGGGCCTGAAGCCACTTCCATCCTGGCCGAAGAATTATTCAAATAGCTTGTGTCGGTGTGTTTAAGGAGATTCGGATCACGCCTCGGTCTAAACTGTTGATTTAACAAAAACATCAGGGTAGTGTTTGTAAGAAAACAAAAGGTTTACAGAAAATGGCAGAAAACCAGAACAGCTTAAGATTACCTCGCTTACAAAGAAGAACGGGCCTGTTTATTATAGCACAAACGCCAAGAGTACAACTTCGTTATTTCCCATGTATTCCCCGACGATCTGCTTCCCTCACTAACATCAAAAAATTCATGAGTATCGAGTACTGGATTTTAAGATGGTTGAACTGTGTTAATGGACCACCCTTCCACCATCTAGAGATCTATAGAGTATGTAAACCTTGGTTGCACCCCTCGGAATCAGCTGCTCATGGCAGGAAAGCTACGCAACCTCTGCAGCTCCTCACCGATCGTTTTGAAGCCCCAAATGTCCACAACCTTGTTGCGGGCCCTAGGCCGTCCCGCGTCCTTTGCAATGACGCGTGGATTCCCCTAAGAAGCTCATTACAGAATTCCATGCTTCAAAGATTTTTTTTTCCTGGTAACACCCTCCAAACGTACAACACCCTGAAGATTGATCCGCACGAGTTCTGTGATGAGAAAGCGCACAAATCTCAGAAGATATAGGACATTTACCATCACGTATAGCTGTAGCAGTTTCCTGATTATCCCCTTCAGGATGGAATCTCCGTTCAACCCCACTTTGTTCCTCTGCTGAGGAGAAATAGTCTCTACATTTTGCTTTTGTCACTATTTATCTGTATGTGCTTTATTTACTCGTATTGGATTCGTTGTGTTATTTTATAGAAACTAACGTTTATGTATGCGTAATTTGTGTACGACTTGTATGTTTGCTGCCTAAGTTATAATATACAAATGTATATAGGCACCCTCCTGGCTGAAAGCTGTTCAGGGGTGAAGCTTATGCAATAAATTGAATAATAATAATTTGTCATTGTCTATAACTTTACTTGACAAGTTATCAGTTTTGACCAATATTTAGTGTTGGATTTTTTTTGATAAAGTTCAGTTCTTCGGAATGTGTTCGAATTGGTGTTAATCCCCGGAAAGCTGCCTTTCTGTAGAAGGCAGCACCTGTGGACTCCTGAGACAAACCAGATCCTTCCTGTGGCTTGTCATTGCATTAGGGTAGGTGACATGTTGGCAGGGGATAGTGGGATGTTCAGCATCAGGAGTGGTGGGACTGTTCTAACAAGTCGGGTCTGGGAACAAAGTTAATCGCGTCTCTCAGCCAATTCTGCCTTTCATCAAACTGTTTATCCGAGTCTTCTTTAAATTGACATTAACTTTCATCCGCATAAGATTAGATGGAAGTTTGTTCCAGGAAGTCCTTAAAACTTTGGCTCAAAGCAAAGTTTCTTTATTATTATTTCTAATCGAAATCCGATGCAACTGAAGGACGATATTGCACGTGTGCCGGATCTCTTTGGTACTTATCCAACTCATCTAATCCTCTAAATCACAATGATGGTGCTGTTAGTACCGTAAAATGGTTGTGAAAATATCAAAAACACACGCATGCGCTCAAAGAAAGGAATCACGGTCTGCTGAGGCTGTTCGGTGACAATATTGCTGATGGGGACGGGGGGGGAGGGGGAAGACATCGTTACAAGCGCATATTTTTCTCCTCATATTAAAACGAAAGTGGAAGGCAAGACTTGAGTTGCAGACAAACCGAATGATTATTTTTATGGTGATGTTTTGGGTCTCGTGCTGCATCCGTAGGCGGAGAGATGAAATGGCGACAGGGGACGAGGTGATGTATGAAGTGCTACAGTGCGTAAACACGCAAGAACAGCTGTAGTTGCCATAATGACACGGCACAACACGTGGAACTCATCTGGTTCTAACAACACTTCTGTGAGCACAAACCCGGCCCCCGTTCGTCTGGGGAGTCGGAAGAAAGGCGGTGGCTAATGAGCGGAGGATTCCGAAAACAGTCTTTCCATCCCAGACGTGCTTGCAACTTTCCATCGTTATTCTGTGGCATCTTCGGCTCTCCTCTGAAGTCTCGAGTTTAAAGATAACCAATAGACGTCGAGGAAACCAACTGTGAAATTTTAATTGACTCACTCCATCCCCGAGTGAAGCGATTTCCCCGAGATTTCTTTCGTACGGTGGTGTAGACAAACTCCCGCTTTTCGTTGGATGTCTGCTAGTCGATTTGCAGTTCTCTAAATCCGTAAATAACCAACAGGGAAAGTGACAATCTCTAAGTAATGTGAGTAATATATGATGTAGGTTCCAGGCCAAAAAGAATTAAATAAAAAATAACAATCCTTCCCCTCCGATAAAATCCCATCTTTACAGTGTCCAACCTACAATGTCCAACACATATTTCATGTGATTGGAGAAAATAAAGGCTTTTATACCAGGAATGAATCTTCTTTCTGTGAAATTGCTAAATCCCCATTAAAATCAAACATTTACTGCCTATGGACTGTTACACATTGTATTCCCTGAAGAAGGTTGTTTTCATCCGAACTTGAGGATGCATCTGAGAGCAGAGCTTGCTTAACGGATGTTCATCTCTTACACTTAATGAAAAAAGTATGAGGGACTTTCCAGAAAGGATTAGCTTCATTCTTGACGTGATACTGGACTGGTAAACAGGAGCAAATCATTATCGATTAAACCCGAAGAGGTACAATGCGAGCTATATGGATTTATTTAAAAAGGGGGGAGGAGAGGGGAGTGCTGTCATTTCCTCGTGGTCGTACATATGTGCCTTGATACAAGTCTGACAGATTCGCGTTGTCAGTCCTTCGAGCAGCGTGGAATTTCTCCGCACCAAACATGTTGACTGGGGGAAACAGAGCGGCGTGCAATAATCTTCGGAGAATCGTTTTACCTCGCGAACAAGCGGGTCGCCCTGAGGAATGTCCGAATAGATAAACTGTTGCTGTAGCGAGGAAGCATCACGTGGCCAACACATGTACGGCTACGGGGTCCTCCATCACGATGTCAAGCCAGATGCCGTCACCTCGAAGTCACGAAGACAGCCGTCACACGATGATGGCCCTTCTTTCAGCGTGGTGTGTCATTAGACACTCGCGCGCACTTTACACAGGACGTTGTGTGTTTCTTAAAGAAACATTTCTTGGAAACTTTCTCGGGAGCCAGCGTGGAGAATGGCCGCCTTTATTCCTCCGGATGGTCGCTATTCTTCATTCTGTCACAGCGACGGACCATTACCGTCACCTCTGCAACTATTGGTGTCGGAAAGGGGATGGGGCAGGGGGTGGGCTGTTTATTTTGCCCTAATCACATTGCGCCAGCGAACGCCGTCAAAAGGATTGGCAGCGCTTCTCTCGAAGGTATTTTTGATAATCGCGAAACTAATGACGCCCGCACGTGCTGTCAGACGTCACCGCGAAACGTCGTGTGTTCGGAAAAATATAACCGAAGTCTCATCGCGCTACACAAACAAACGGGCAATATGAATTAATCTGGGTCCGGGGGGGCGTCGTTCAAAGGGGGTGAAGTAGGAAGTAGATGAGCGATTAAAGGGGCTCCTAGACAAGAAAGATTGTCAGTAATTTTAGATAGTTATGGTTTTATGGGTATATTTTATTCTTCAAAGATGCGGATAATACTTTAAAACACATTTAATTAATAGATATCAGAGCTGTAATGGTTCAATACGTTCTACGTTATTTATCAATTAGTTAATAGGAATGCAAGACATCATAGAAGTAATTCCTCCTTATTTTAACTAATTTTAAACGCATTAAACCGTTTGGGCTTCCAGTGGGGCATGCGCACTGCAATACGAATGTGGGGCGTAAGTGGAAGTAGTAGGGCTCAGTCAACTGACTAAATATTGCAACTTTTACTGTTTTTAAAATTTGATTTTAATTCTGACTTCTTTCTTGTAAAAATGTATAGAGATTGCTGATAAAATTACCTTAAACGCGTAATATTCTCGAAAAATAAAAAGTTTTTAGTTTTTGCAATTTAACTAGACCCTCCCAGAACGCGTAATTTTGTCGGTGTTCACGCGCCTTCGTTTACACGCACCTTTCAGTAAATGGCACTAATTTTCTGGCGCATGCGTAGAAGGAAATTTTAAGCAGAAGTAACGCAATGGCGCAGTAATACACTGACTTCTTCAGAAAAGTAGCGAAAGAGTACGGGACTGAATGGATCGTTTCGAACTCGCTTTTCATTCTCTCCGCTTGGACGCATTGCTGTCACGAAAACGTCATAAAATGTGTTTCATTCTGATGATAAATGTTCCATAATTAACTGATCACTCCAACCATTGCGCAATCTCATTGAAAGCAGTAACTCTTACTGCATATGCGCGCGAGCAAACACTAACGATGGCAGTGATTTCGGCTGTTTATTACTCCTGAAAGTATAATACATTAGCATTAGTAGAGGCATTTGATGCAAGAAAGCAAGCTTATGCAGCATCAGTCAAAAAAAAAAAAAAAAAACCCTCCCATTTCACCCCTCCGTTCGTTCGAAATACCTGTCCAGTTGAGCTTTAAATTTGTTTAGGCTATCAACTTCAACAACAAGGGATGGAAGTCTGTTCCACCAACCAACTACCCGCTGGCTAAAGGCAAATTTCCGCACGTCTATCCTACATCTGTCTTTCCTCAATTTGAATTTATGCCCTCTCAGGTGATTATTCTGAGCGAGAGGAAGAATCCCATCAGCATTGAGCATGCTCAAACCATTCAAGGCTTTATACACCTCTATCAGATCACTTCGCCAGTGCCTAGTCTCCAGACACTGTAATCTGCAAAACTTAAGCCTTTCTTCGTAAGAGCACCCCTTTGTTCCATTCACTAATCTTATTGCCCTTCTCTGTACTCGTTCCAGCAGCTCTACATCCTTCTTGAAATGAGGCCTCCAGACCTGTATACAGTACTCTAGGTGTGGCCTGACAATTGCCTTATACAAGGGAATAATCACCTCCTTATCCCTGCTGGAAAAATTCCTGTATATCATTGACAATACTCCATGAGCAACTCTTGCAGCCCGTCTGCACTGCTCAGAGAACTTCATATCTGCCTGCACAACCACCCCCAAGTCCCTTTCATTCTCTACCACTGTCAGTGTAGTACCACAGAGTTGATACGTTGCTCTGGGGTTGCTGTTTCCCATGTGTAGTACTTTACATTTGTCAATGTTAAACTTCATTTGCCACCTCTCAGCCCATCTGCTCAACCTTTCCAGATCCTGTTGCAGCAGCAAAGTGTCAGTAGTGTCCTTAACAACCCTGCCAACCTTTGTATTGTCTGCAAACTTGGACATTAAGCTTAATATACCATCATCAATATCATTTATAAATACAGAAAACAATAATGGACCCAACACTGAATCCTGAGGGACTCCAATGATAACATTAGTTCACGATGAGCATTGTCCACTGATTACCACTGTCTGTCTTCTCCTCCTGAACCATTCCTTTATCCATAGCAGCAATTTGCCTCCAATGCCGCTCTGCTTTAATTTGTGCAGCAGTCTTCCATGTGCAACAGTATCAAAACCCTTTCTAAGATCCAAATATATAATATCAAAGTTATTCCCTGCATCCAGTTCTTTTGTGACTACATCATAGTATCCAATCAAATTGGTCAAGGAAGACTTTCCCTTAACAAAACCATGCTGTGTCCGAGCTATAACTGAAGTCTTGTCAAGATGATCCTGCAGTGCTTCTTTAATCAGTGCCTCCATTAATTTACCTGGAACAGAAGTTAAACTCACAGGTCTATAATTACTTGTCACCCTTTGATCCTCCTTTGTGAATTGGGGTCACAATTTGCACTTCTCCAGTCTGCGGGTACCTCCCCTGAGTCCAAGGAAGCTCTCATAATTATGGCTAAGAGTTTGCTTACTTCCTTTGCTGCCTCCTTTAATATAACTGGATAGATCCCATCCACCCCGGGTGCCTTTCTTGTGTTTATCTTCAACAATTTCTCCTTCACTTTACTCTCAGTTATTACAAGAAATTCTCTAGCTTACTGTCAGAGTTGAATACACCTCTGGCATTCCCGTCGCTGAATAACTCCTCGTGTGTGAATGTCGATGCAAAATATTCATTTAGTTTGTTAGCTACCTGAGCAGGATCATCAACAGTTGACCCATCGATATCAAGTGGACCAATCTGATTCATCCCCTTCCTTCCAGAGTTTACATAAGTAAAGAACTCTTTGCTGTTTTTCTTTGCATCCCTTGCCAAAGATTTCTCGTAATCTGCCTTCGCCTGCCTAACCTCCTTTGTAACTTGGTTACAGACCAACTTGTATCTATCATAGGGTTCTGTGTCACGTGTTAATTTGTAAGTATCCCATGCATTTTTCTTCTCTGCCATATGCCTCATTAGTTCATCTGACAACCATTTAGGCCTAAACCTTGAACAATATTTCTTAGTTGGTATTTAAAGCCTAGTAACTTCCAAGATGAGTTCTTTGAATGCTTCCCATTTTGAATTTGCTGTTGGTAACATCATCAGTTGGTCCCACTGTATAGAATTTAAATACTGTCTCAGTCCATCGTAGTCGCCTTTACGAAAGCAATAACCCTTCCCTTTTCCCTTGATGGTAGTTACCTCTTTGAGTAAATCCCACTTCAGCACACCATGATCACTGCCACCTAGTGGTTCATTTATCTGCAGATTCTTAATGCATGAACAATCACTACTGATAATCAGATCAAGAGTATTACTCCCTCTAGTTGCCTCCTGAACATGCTGATGTAGAAAACAATCATCCAATAAATCCACAAAAGCCTTGCTAGTGTGTGAGTGACCAACCCACAAATTCCAGTCAATATCTGGGAAATTAAAATCCCCCATTATAAGACTCTCTGATTTACTGGCCCACTCTATTTCCCTGTACAGTTCCTTATTATACTCATCAGAGTCATTAGGCCTATAGCACACTCCTACTCTCAATTTTGATCTCCCAGCGCTTATGTCACACCAAACTGACTCGACACTGCAGTGTCCATCGATGTCGACTGGCTTCACTTCCTTGGACTTTATGTGTTTCTTAACTAATAGCATAACCCCTCCCCCCTTCCTATCCTGTCTATCCTTTCTGTAGACGTTGTACTCCCCAAATTGCAGTTCTGCATCCCTTATATCTGTGTGACACCACGTCTCTGATATCCCAACAATATCTGCCTTTGATGTTCCGAGCAATACCTCAAATTAATCAAATTTATTTAACAAACTCCTATCATTGTTGTACACGCAAGTATACATGCACCTGTTCTTTTTCTTAGCTCCCCTAACACAACCCATGTGTTTATTTGTACCGCAATGACTCCCAGAAGTCTCTGAAATATCCTGCATCTTGTTTTCCAGGCTGCTGCTCATTCCATTAGAAGCAGCGCAAGAATCACTTTCACCTCTGCCAGTGGCTACTGTTAATCTATTAATCCTCGTATCCCCCCAAGCTAGCAGTTTTTCTTCCCACCTAACACTGCCTCGATAGCATCAGCAAATATTCTTGCACCCTTTCTCTTTAAGATCCTATTCCTGTAGAAGCAGTCACTCCTGTTAAAAAGTACAGACCAGGGTGAAAAAATTCTACCCAAAAATTGTGCAAGACTCAAGCCTTGCACAATCTTTCCAGGGCCGAATTGATCGACAAGGCTCTCATCATATACTCCCTCCTATCGTGTCTGGGCAGAATTGCAGACACTTTCAAATTCAACCCTAATTCGGGGCTTTTTTTCAACAGTGACTTGTACTTGTTAAGTAATTCTGCCGGTCCCTTACTTTTAATGTCATTAGTGCCAACGTGTACAACTATATCACCCTTTGTGCCCTTAAAAGATGATATACAATCTCTTTTCTAGTAATCTCTATTGAGTTATCCAAGGAAACTGAGGCAACGAAGCGTCGCTGTATCATTTCTTTATATTTTATGTGTGTTTTTCGGCATGGAGAATGATCTGCAAAAAAAATTAGGCACTTCTTCCTGAACCAATTAAGCAGCCTCTTGAAAATGTTCAGTAAGTTTAGGTTTGCTTCTGTTGAATTAAACCGAATTCAACTGAAGCTAGCAACATACAAATTCCGATGAAATGTCATTTGCTATCGAAGTAGGTGAAAATTTAATTGTGGAGTCTGAGGCATAGCGACTGAATGATTTCCATCTTGGAAATTAATCAGTAAGACAATGAAAATAATTGAGCAAGGTTATCTTCCTCTCACCGTTTTAGTTCAATAAGAAGACGGCTAGTGAATACTGCGAGCGCTCTTTCAAGAAAAAAACAAGTTTTATGAAGTGATGCTTGTTCTCAATTTCTTCACCTGATCCACCGATACTTTTGTTTCCATTCATTGCTTCATGCTCTTATTTGTCTGTAACTGCTGGCAGTGAACGAGAACTCTAAAAGTAGTTGAACCCTCTTAAGGAATAAAATCAGACTCTTCGGTATGTAAGAAGTTGATCTTTATAGTGCACTGCGGGGGCACTTCGTGAGGGATGAGTGCATGAAAGTCTGCAAAATATGGAACCAGTTTTATGATCCTATATTCTTTCGATGGTGTTCCTTTGAAAGATGAGTGCAGCATCTTTTTTTTCTTTTTGGCCCAGTTTGTTGCATCATCCCCTTTAAGATGGTCAAATTTTGTAGTGGATAGAGCCCAAATAGATCAGTCAGGTTTGAAATACTCTGGGAGACGGTTCTATTGAGAGTACTTGGAGCCTTTGGGCAGGATTCGGGACACTCCAGAGTAAATGAGCCACCAAGTGGTCGATGACCTGAATTAAGCTGGATATGCTGAAGGAATGGGAAATCGTTTGTGGATCTTGGTGAGATGTAAAAGAATTCCCTAAGGATTGGAGAGCAACAGAGCAGCAGAGAATAACATTAAAATTCGTCGACATCGCCCTCAGCCGTGAAATTCCTCACGTCTGTCGGTGTTGGAACTCGGAGGGGACAGTTAGCTCAATAGTTTGCTGGAGCTTGGCGCAGCTCAGAGTGAGAAGTGGTTGCTGTTGTCAGCCAGAATGATCGCTGCATTGATCGAGTGAAGGCGAAGTGCATTTTTCCGGTTATTTTCGCGCTGCCATATAACTTCTCCAACTTGTCTCATTACTCGAAAGTTAATTATGCTCCACAAAGTCATTGTGGTACCAATTAACTACTACTTAGGGGTCGCTTTCTTATTTATTAAAAGCAGGCCGATTAATGCGGGCGTAAACAGATATACATTACGGAAAGGAATACTAACAATAATTAGTAATCAATTAGGAAATGTAGGGAACAAAATGATTTAAAATACGAAAAGCAAATATAAAACGCGGGTGTAATTGATCCTTCCCATAAGGCGTCGTTATTTTATATCTGTAATTGCGCGTGTGTGTTCTTCGGCGGGTTTGATTGTGGTTGGATGAAAAACCCTGGACCCTCGCCCGAGACCGACTTACTCAGCGGTGTCGTGAAAAATCCTACAAAAATTCCTCGCGCTATTGACGGAAATCGAATTTTCATCCGATGTGAGAAGGATGATGAGTATATTCAGTGTGTGTGTATATATGTGTGTATATATATATATATATATATATATATATATATATATATATATATATATATATATATATATTATTTTTATTTATTTTTTTTTAAAATGCCTTAGTTTCAACGATCACAAAAAGACTAATTTAAACCTGCAGTAAATAAAAGAAATACTCCAGAATGACCGCGTGAGGTCAAGACGTTCACGAGAGTTTGGCAGTCACGAGGGCATGAACCACGGCAACCGTCAGTACTCGAGTTCTGCGAATAAGTTACGGCTTCGGAAGTGAGAAGAAACTCGCCGACGCTGAATTTGAACGTGAGTAGGGGGGGGGGCAAGATGGAAGATTTTTCCAAAGAACAGAAGCAGAAGGGATAGACGAAAAAGAAAACACTTTGGTTTGGAAGAAACTGATGGAGTTGATAAGAACACTGCCCGTGGCAATTTTGTGGAGACGTTCGCGGTTGTAGGAGAGGGAAGGGACATCTGAAGAGCAGTCATCACCCTTCTTCAAGTGAATTAGCGGGTGAGTGAAGATTGGCCGCTGTAATTCCACTAATTCTCTCGTGCAGTAACAACGCGATTCACGTTAAACAATGAGTTTAATGTGCAGAAATGAAAAATCTGTTACATTCCCAAAATCCAGGTTATTCTCTCTCTCTCTCTCTCTCTCTCTCTCTCTCTCTCTCTCTCTTATAATAAATGTTTCTCTAGCTTTTTCTTTTTTCTTTCTTTCTGTTTCTCTTTTTCGCTCCCTTTTTCTTTCTCTCCCTCTCCTTTCCTGTTCTTTCTTTCTCTTACTTTCCTTTATCTCTCTCTTATTTTTTTTCTCTTTCATTTCTCTTTTTTTTTCTCTCTTTCATTCTCTCTCTTATAATACATCTTTCTCTCTCTGTTTTCTTTTCTCTCGGTTTTCTCTCCTTCTTTCTGTTTCTCTCGCTATTTCTGTTTCCTCTCTCTCTCTCTCTCTCTCTGTCTTTTTCATTTTTTTTCCGCCTTGCTTGTTTCTCTTTCACTTTTTCGTTCTCTCTTATAATAAATGTTTCTTTCGCTTTTCATTTTTCTTTCTTTCTTTCTTTCTTTCTGTTTCTCTTTTTCGCTTCCTTTTTCTTTCTCTCCCTCTCCTTTTTTGTTCTTTCTTTCTCTTACTTTCCTTCATCTCTCTCTTTTTTTTTTTTTCTTTCTCTTTCATTTCTCTCTTTCATTCTCTCTCTGTTTTCTTTTCTCTCGATTTTCCCTCTTTCTTTCTGTTTCTCTCGCTATTTCTGTTTCTTCTCTCTCTCTGTCTTTTTTCATTTTTTTTCCTCTCGCTTTTTTCTCTTTCACTTTTTGGTTCTCTCTCTCTCTCTCTCTGTCGTTCTTTTTCTCTCGCTATTTCTGTTTCTTTCTCTCTCTCTGTCTCTCGTTTTTTTCGTTTTCTCTCTGTCTCTTATAATATACATGTTTCTCTCGCTTTCTCTTTTTTCTTTGTTTCTCTTTTTCTCTCGCGTTTTCATTTTTCTTTCTGTTTTTATTTTTCGCTCGCTTTTTCTTTTTTTCTGTTTCTCTTTTTAGCTCCCTTTTTCTTTCTTGTTCTTTCTTACTTTGCTTTCTTTGTCTCTCTTTTTTTTTTCTTTCTCTTTTATCCTCTCTTATAATACATTTTTCTTTTCTTTTTCTCTCGCTATTTCTGGTTTTCTCTCTCTCTTATAATACAACTTTCTCATTTTTTTTCTCTTTCTTTCTTTTCCTCTCTCTTTCATTTTTGTTTCTCTCTCTCTCTCTCCCCCCAAGTCACTGATATGAAAAGTGTCGTGGTCTGTTCTTTATAATGATTTAATAATGAATGTATATTGTCTTTGGTTGCCCCTCGACTGTTATCCAACTCCACCCAGTGTCGCTGTCCTTTCTAATACATACTGCGTGGAATGAGCCAAAAAAAAAAAAAGTTCATGTGGGGGATGTCTACTAATTTAACTGTGTTGACCGCACAAAATCCCGCACCTTGTGGTAGCAGTGCTAGACCACAGGGTGCCGGCAGTCCCGTTCGCAGGTTGCCCATGCCTGAAAGCCAGTAAAAAAAAAAAAAATAATAATAAATAAACAAATAAACGAAGAAACAAAAAATCCATCGAACCCACAGGAGTGGAAATTCTTGTGGGTTTTTTGGCAATCAGCAGATTGCTGGTGATGCCAAAAAGAAAAAAAAAAAAAAGAGTACTGAGTACAGTTCATCCATAATTTAGCACGGTA
Source organism: Mastigoproctus giganteus (assembly GCF_048544385.1). Taxonomy (NCBI): domain Eukaryota; kingdom Metazoa; phylum Arthropoda; class Arachnida; order Uropygi; family Thelyphonidae; genus Mastigoproctus; species Mastigoproctus giganteus. Next base: position 138,666,961 of record NC_143585.1, on the reverse strand, counting down.
TATAAATGTCTTCGTTTACTAAAAACCTTTCAACCAAATTCCTGCAGGGCACTAAAATACACACAATTGGTTAAAAGTTTGTGTTCGTTACCGGCACTTAGTTCTGCTGTGACCTGCCTTAAATTGCGTCTGTATTCCGAATATAAGCGGCAGCCATACAAGATACGGTGCCAGCTTCCCCCAGCACCCCACAAACAATTGGGATTCGTCACCGATCCGAATTTAAACAATTTAGCATTCAAAGAACCACGACCCATAAGACGACTCCATATTTGGATAAAACTAACTACACTTCTCGATAAACATAAATTGAACATTGGGGATAAATAGCCTCCCACTTTCGCTGGCATTCCCACCGTCTTGCCATCAGGATACAAGTTTTTTTCATTACACCTTTTTTAGTGAATTTAATAGTAATTTTTTTTAATAAATTTAAAATTAAAATTTAAACTTTTTTAATAAATTTAAATAAGTGAATGGGATTCCCTTCTTAATATCGAGCAACAAGCTCGAAAATAATCGAAAGGTACACGCCCAGCAGTTACTTGTAGAGCATTGGTGGATTCATTACCATTCTACAGGCTCTACAAATCGCTAATAAAATTGCCTCACATTTAATAATGAATTTCCACTTCTCGTTCTTCATTTAACTAGAATTTATTTTGAAACGTTAAGTTTCTTTACGTTAGTTAACACGATCTTCTGATTTCGCCATATTTCTTAACCCCCCTCGGCCAGCTTGACTTCGCGCAGATTGAAAGAAAGATGTATTCCATAACCGAGAAGTTTGACCGAACACAATTATCATTTTGAAGCGATCCAGAAGAAATGGATTGAGATAATCCGAGCAAACCTATTCGATATGGTTGAGGGCAAGAAACACAAGGGGAATAAACCAGGGTGGCGCGCATCAAATCAATACGCGAGCATTTCGATATACTTTCTCATTTTAGTTGTTTCGTCTGAATTTCTTGCAAAAGGATTGTTAAGACAAAACTCGCTTTGTACGTACCCTCGATAATATTTCAATATTTTCGAAAAAATTCCTTTTAATGTTAATGTGAACGCTTCACTAGTAAATATTTCCGTTTATTCGTCAAATACCCCTTCCGCATTTCCATCTGAGGTCAGATGCGGCTGCGATCCTCCGCTTTGAAGGAGGACTTGGCTTCGACCTCGTTGGAATGAGCGGCGCCCTCTCGCAACGAACCAAATTTTTCGAGAATGAACCCTCGAGTGCAACTCTGTCGTTGCGCGATTCAGGGGTGGTCACGAACGTCGAATGGCGCGGTGTCGATAATGTGAACGAGCCCGACTGTGGGGACAGACAGTCGCCGCGCGTACATCGTTTGATATTGCGCAGACGATGCATCCGCAACTTTCCTGTTTGATATTAACGACTGCTCTGCGTTCACACACCGTGATTCCTGGGGCAGATGTATCGCACGCGTCATTAATATGAATCTGTTGGTTGCCATCTGGAACTCCGGAGATGCTTCGGACGTACACGCCAACGACAGCGGCAGCTCGAGCCCAGTGGCTAATTCTCACACCTTTCTCATCGCGTGAAAACAAAAGGGGGATCGCTCGGGCCGCCTTCGCACGGCCGCGTTGACGGATGCACCAGGTGGAACGCACGCGTTCGCTCCCTTTATTTCCGTATTGTCCTCGGTGCATCCGAGTCCGAACACCCCCACCCTCCCTTCGCGCTCATCGCCCGCGAGGGTTGGATATTGCGGAAATCACCAACTCCTAACGGTCCGTTCCTGTTCGTGGATGCACTCCGGATCTCTCTCTCTCTTCCGGATTTGACCTGTCGGAAGTTCAAGGAATGCGACAGTGCGAAAGCCTGATGAGACAATCGTGCAACTGACCATTTTCAGTCCCCCAAAAGCCTGCCTGAGTAACTGTTCCTCTCGTAGAATTTCGCCTCTGTTCCACGTGCGTGGGTGCTTTCCTTTACCGATCTCAATTAACTACCGCGGAATATTCGTCTTCAGAAATTCCGTATCGCACTGCGCGTGTATCTAGACTTCCGTCGCTTACCCAGCGTTCTTGTTGTTACTCCCAAGGCGATCGCTGACTCAGGTATTACGAAGGACAGTGACCGGGCATCGTGAGCCTTCAACTCTTTGACCTTCCTCTTCTAAGTTTGACCTTTCGCTTCTTTCCCGATGCGACGTTACAGGTGTCGCCCTCATCCTTCTTCCCGGCTGACAGTTATGGAATATCAGATTAATGCCATCGCATCAGCCTTCGATAAAAGGCCGAAACGCCCATGGCAGATGTTAGCGCGAACCCTTAACCGTGGAAGGAATCCCACTGTCACGGCAAAGAAGAAAAAGACATCACTTAAGTATTCGCTTATTTGCGCACCAGTTGGACAGCTCGAATCGTATACGAGCGTGTCTGTCTGCGCTTTGAGAAGAAGGCGGAAAGAACAATGGACATTGAAATGTTCAATGTTTTCTTCGCCTCAATTTCAGCAATCACAATAACAAAGGGATTTTGTAGCGGTATAGCACTCCAGTAAGACGGCTTTTTCTCCTCCTGGTTTCTGACAGCGATGAAACTGGTTCTTTATCGTGCGCTAGTTGTGGTAACAGTCCTTTAATCACCAGTTTTTGTTGACGAACTGAACACTCCAGAAATGGAAAAAGAAAACCCCTTCATCTTTATAATTTTCTTTTCTTCAATTGAAGGGCAATCGATTTAAATGATTTAGATGACGCGATAATCTTTAATAAGACACTTTGGCTAAAATATCCAGCGCTCTCACATGAGACCCTTCAAGAAGAGTATTTTCGTGTTATAGAACAGGTGTGAAAAGATTCTTTCAACGTATTGGTAAAAAGGTATTTACCACTGTGCTGGCCCTCGAGGGCTACATATTTCTAAGGGTTGGTTACTGCGTTGCAGCTTGTTAGCTTAAGTTTACTCCTTCCCCTCGCAATGGAACAAACTTACCACACGTATCCAACGTCGCAAGTTGTTTAATAAACGAACGTATCGTGGTATATGCGAAATTATATTTAAAATGCACAGTATAACGCGCGAGCAGTAATACGCATCTGAATTTATCAGAGATTCCAATAGAATGTGTTTTTTTTTTTTTTTTTTTTATATGAAAACCCCAAACACGAGAGGTATTAGAACCTATAGTACTTGGTACCGTGCCTTGAGAAGACGAAAGAAGATATTTGTTGACATTGGACTTGAACTTCTGTAGATTGTAATTTTCAGGAAATACGTGTGAAGGAAGGTTGTTCCAGAAAACGGCAGTTGAATGAATAAACGAGGAAGAGGAAAAGTTGGTTCTGTGGGTTTGAAGTTGGACAGTAAATGGATGTTGGCTGGTGGCAGCACAAGAGCGGGAATTATAGAAGCCAATTCAGAAGAACACTGCCCATGGAAGTATCTGTAGAAGAGGCATGCAGCAGAAACAGTACGTCTGTGAGACAGTGAGTGGAGAGACTCTGTTAGAGATGAGTCATTAATTAACCTAACTGCCCTCTTCTGAATGGAATCAAGAAGCCTGAGAGAGGTTTTGGGGGCACCACCCCAGATGTGCGAACAATATTCCATGGCAGGGCGGATTTGCTATTTATACAGAGTGAGCAGCTGTTTGGAAGAAAAGTAACGCCGAGAGCGAAAGAGAAAACCAAGTTTTTTAGATGCAGAGGAAGCAATATTTGTAATGTGCTTGTGCCAAGAGAGATTAGAAGTCAGGGTAATCCCCAAAAGAGATATATCATTTTGCCTAGAAATTGGAGTGTCACCAAAGATAAGCATAGGAACAGAAGAATCCATTTGTGAGATATACGACAATAAAGAGTTTTAGAAGGATTGAAATCAACTAAGTTGTTTTTGCCCCACGGAAGAATTACCTGGAGATCGGCAATTAAGGAATTGGTAGCGGATAGTCCAGAAGCCGATTGAGCAGGACAAGGTTTCTCAAAATGAAAAGTAAGTGGAATGCAAAGTGCTACCATCGGCAAAACTATGGATAGTATTTCCGGTCAATGGAAGAAGGTCATTAATATAAAAAAGGAAAAGAACTGAACCTTGGAGACACCAGCATTAGTGGAGAAGACAGAAGACAGAGAGCCATCTGTCAACAACCTCAGTGAGCGATCAGAGAGAAAACTGGATAACCAATTACAAAAAACAGTTGGCAAACCACAATATGGAAGCTTGTTTAGAAGACCTTTATACCAAAAACGATCGAAAGCCTTTGAGATGTCAAAGCAACTGCTTGTGTTTCCCCGAACTTTTCCATTGAATTAGTCCATAAATTTATAACATAAGCCAGAATATCACGAGTGGATCGACACTGACGGAATCCATACTGGCGATCGTCGATCAGACGGAAGGTTTCTAGGTAGTTTAAGAGTTGGCGGTTAATTGATTTCTCCATTACTTTAGAAAGAGTAAAAGTAATTTCAATGGGACGATAATTGGATGGGAGGGATTTGTCACCCTTTTTAGGAACTGGCTGGATATGAGCAAATTTCCAAGCAGAAGGAAAAACACGTTTGGAATAAGAAAGTGGAAAAAAGGCGGCAAAGAACAGGAGTAAGTTCAGGAGCACAAGTTTTGAGAACAAGTGGAGAAATACCATCAGGACCTGGAGCTTTCTTAGCATCAAGATTTGTCAAACTCCTTCTGACATCCTTTTGAGGGAAGACCACAGGAGGCATTAAATGGAGCTTGTTGGGAATGGTGGAGGAGTTTTAACAAGATCATTAATACATGAGTTGGAAGAAAAATGGGATGCTAGCAGGTCGGCTTTATCCTTGGCTGAAGTGATAATAGAACCATCTGGTTTGGACAGAGGTGGGAGCAGAGATGGGCAAAAGTTGCGGCCAATAGCTTTGGCATGAGACTAGAATGCTCAGCTACCATTAGGGCAAGAAGCAAGTTTTCTACTCTTAGCTTGTTAAAATCTAGTTTGGACTCATTAATAACTGGTTTATAAATGTTGTGAGCTTTGGTGTACGCAGAAAATGTTGAACTGAAGAATTGGAAACAAGCCAATTACGATATGCAACATTCTTCTCTTGAACATCCTTAGCACATTTATTGGAAAACCAAGGTTTAGATAAAGGACGAGATTTTAAAGTGGAGTGTGGGATAAAGGATTCCATTCCTGCATGAATAATTTCACTGACACAATCTGAGCAAACGTTGACATCAGAAGTTTTGAAACAGTAATCCGACCAAGGAAAAGAAGAAAAGAAATTCATCCCATTTTGAGTTCTTGCAATGGCAAACAACACGAGGTTAGGAATAGCCATGAGAAAAAGGTTCCATTGGAGAAGAGACAATCACTAATTATGATCTGAAGTGCCTAAAGGACCTCTCACTTTGACCGTGTACTTAGAAGGGTTGTTTGTGAGAAAAAAGATCAAGCGTGTTGGCTGTATGGTTAGAATTGTCCGGTATCCTTGTAGGTAAATGAATAATCTGTGCAAGGTCATTAGTAATTGCAAAAGCCTCAGCATCTCGACCAGCTGGGTCAGTGTGACTAGAAAACGGAATCCAGCTGGAGTTGTGAACATTAAAATCACCAAGGAAAATTACCTCACTGTTAGGAAAGTTGGACTGGAGAAAGTCAAGTTGCAAAGAGAGGAAGTCAAAGAGCTCCAAGTGATTAGTGGAGTTGGGAGAACGGTAGAGACAACAGATGAATTTGACACAATGAGGTAGAGAGATTTTAAGCCAGAGAAGATCGAAAAGAGGAAATTCCAAATTACCGTCTTTGACAGGGAATAGCGAAAAGTCCTCTGCGACATATTATACGAGACTTTAATTTCAAAACAAAAATATCAAAATGGAACCAGATCAGAAATAACTTTATTAATAGGACATGAGATAATACAAACAGCCTTAAAATTGATCTTTCTCGTGATCAAAATTATTCCCAAAAATAAAAACCTGAACAATTTATTCAGTATCATAGATTTCTTTCAAAATGACACTGCTTTTAGGGACGTTAGCATATATGTATAATGGTCCTATAATTTTCGCAATGTCCCTCCGTCCGCATGTAACAACTCAACTAAATGGATGTTCACTTAGGATGGTAAACGGATGTTCATGAAATGTTAATTTGGGCCTTTTAGAATGACATGTTGAGCCTTCCCAAATTTAATTAAATTCGAACGAACAGAAAACTGACAATTATAATTATTTTATTTATTTTCTTTTTCCATCCGTATGTGATAACTTGACTTCCTGTATGGCTTACAGCCTAGTCCCCCCCACCCCATCACAGAAAGCTATTCATGCAAATGTATATTTCGCGTATTACTCTACAACAAAAAGTAGGATCGACATCAAATTTTCAATTTGTTTTGTTGGTCCTCGGGAAAATTTTAGGTCTAGTTACGTTTTCACAGCCATCGTTCCCTCCCCCTCCTACAAAAATCGGGATTGGTATGACCATGCGAAAGAGTATCGTGTTCCACTACTGGTTGTAGATAATCCAGTGAGTCCTTTAACTTTCTTCAGAGTGGTGAACACACGTGTACATTTGTACAGAGCTCTTCAATGATGTTTTTCTGAAGCAATGTTCAGATTCTGAATGATTCAGAATCCAAACATTGCTTCAGAAAAATATACGCTACCCGCTATAGTATTTGGACACAATGTCAGAGAGGAAAATGGGGTTTGGCTTCTAAATTTCATCCCTCCACACAGACCGCGCATGATGGGAGGGGTATTAGGCCGCCTGTGTCTGATCACTATCGCTTGTCACGCAGGTAGTCCTGGTCTCAGATTAGTAAGTTATTACGCCGGAGGCTGCGAGGTCAGTGGTTTTCGTATATACAACGCTTTAAAAGTTACGGAAGGAGTTGTTGGGCCGAGCTGCGATACGGAGATATGCATCCACCCCGGTTCAATTAGCGATGACAGAGATTGATTACTTGATTAAATGATTTTCTGGCAGTCTTTAGAAGCAGCCCGCAACATATCGACGATGGAATTAATAATATCAGGGATCGTTTCCATCGGCAACTAGCCATTGTTGCGTGGGTACGAGGGCCAGCGGTGGGGAAGGGGAAGAAAAATCCGGAAGCTAAGAATGACAGAGGACTGCGAGATGATGAGGCCGGGTTTCATAGGCAATCTATGGCACGTTTTGCAGGAAATGCCTTCTGTGTCAGCAATTTCCTGTACACTTCATAACAAATGACCAGCTGATTCATCCTTTCAACTAAGATCGTGGTGTTACATGAAGGTTGTAGAGATAATAAGAAGAGTTCTTGTTGGCTTTTAGGAGCATCAGCGACCAAGGCCATATTGGGTCGTGTATACAGTCTGTAAATTGCGTGAGTTCCGTGGTCGATTTTCTGTTTGCTGGATGAAAAACCCGAGTTTCCGGGAGAAAAAATCATGCTACCCTCACTTGAGACGACTAACTCATCCACGTTGTGAAAAAGACCCAAAAAAAAACTCTTTCGCCATCGACGGGACTCGAACTCAGATCTTTTCCACCGGGAGCAGGAAGGACGGCAATGCGACCAACTGTGCTGTCCACGAGGGCAATCAGAAGAGAAGATGAAGGTAATTTATAACTGTGGCCATACCCAAGTGGAGATAGTAGTATGCGAGTTTGAGTTGATAGTGGTTCTATAGCATGCGAGTGGTAACTGCGATAAGAGAAGTCCGGAATACAAAAAGAAAATTTAGAATAATAATAACAATTATTATTATCTCTCTATACATTAAAAACGTTTTCCTCCTAGTGATATTCGAGTCAATGGGAGAAGAGGGCGGGGCAATTACGTCACTACAAATGTGCACGTAAATAATTACATTGTTGTCTTCCATTGAAAGACAACTGCCTCCATAACGTTCACTAAATTTGTGCACATGCTTCACTGTCTAATACATGACCATGCCGGCATCATTCGATGTCCCATTATTATGTAAGCTGATGAAGAGACCCGATATAGTTTGTATATTTGTAAATAGTGTAGTATTTTGTAAATATTTTAAATATATGTATAGTTCGTAAATATTTTAGTCCTGTTCTTTCGGATGCAACATGCATTATGGAACCCGAATCAAAAGGCCTTTTCCTAAGTGACCTATATAAACGCAGGTAAATAATTACATGGTGATCTTTATTCCACCTTGAGAATGCCGCGTGGGGGGTGGCCAAGGGGAGAAGAAGAATGCGGAATACGTGGTACAAGTGCGTGGGGAAATTATGTCACTACAAATGCACAGGTAAATAATTACATATGTCATTTCCTGATTAGATATCGATCAGCGCGTTTCGACAGGTGTGTCTTTTACATAGAAAAGATTTGACTTACTCCGTCATACCTTTTTACATTTTATGTAGAAAAGCGTGCGCGAGCAGGGGGCGAAGCCTCCTAGTTATTATTATCATTATTATCATTTCTCCCTGATGGGGATTTTTTTTTTTTTTTTTCATTTATTAACACACGACTGTATATACATTCTCAAGATACATATTAATCAATTTATATACAAGATTTATATAGATACTCTTATATATGCTGTGCCCCTTGTGTACATATGCATGTGTGTGTCCTGGTATGAAGGGTTGCTCCTAGACATAAACCCATCTCCACCTATTACTCCTGTGATAGCTCAGAACCTCTGCAAAGCAGACCTGAAAAAAGTGTTGTGTGAGGCCATTTCGCCACCAGGGACCAACCAACACGGATCACCCATTCTCTCTGTCTACTATAATGCACAAATCGCGCATCCACCGGATGCTACCAGGACCCATCTCTGATGGGGATGAGTCCTGGTAACAAGTAACCGGTACTGATGACAAGTGCACAGGGTGGTTGTTATGTCTGGCTATTACTGTTCGTTGAGAAAATCGCCGGACATAACAACTACCTTTCTGGAAATTCTGGAATTCCATCTAGGTGTTCTCTGGGAGATCTATTATTGCTACGATCTTGTGTAGGGTATTTGGCACCATTCCGGTGGTTGACATGGTGATCGGGATGGTCGTTACTTGTTCCATATGCCACACTTGTTCCACATCTCTTTAACCTCCTGTCTTAGGTCCATGTACTTCCTGATCTTTTTCTCGTAGGTTTTCTGGTGGTTGCAGGTGTTGGGTACCGCTATGTCAGCCACATACGTAGCCTTTTTCCTTCTTGTCAACGAGAGTTATGTCCAGTGTGTTGTGCGACACAGCATGGTTTTGTTAAGGGGAAGTTTTGCCTGACCAACTTGATTGGATACTATGATGCAGTCGCAAAAGAACTGGATGCAGGGAATAACTTTGATATTATATACTTGGATCTTAGAAAGGCTTTTGATACTGTTGCACATGGAAGACTGCTACACAAATTGGAGCAGTGTGACATTGGAGGCAAATTGCTGCTATGGATAAAGGGGTGGTTGAGGGGGAGAAGACAGAGTGGTAATCAATGGGCACTGCTCATCGTGGACTAATATTATTAGTGGAGTCCCACAGGGTTCAGGGTTGGGTCCACTGTTGTTTTGTGTATTTATAAATGATATTGATGATGGTATATCAAGCTTAATGTCCAAGTTTGCAGACGATACAAAGGTTGGCAGGGTTGTCAAGGACACTACTGACACTATGCTGCTGCAACAGGATCTGGAAAGGTTGAGCAGATGGGCTGAGAGGTGGCAAATGAAGTTTAACATTGACAAATGTAAAGTACTACACATGGGAAACAGCAACCCCAGAGCAACGTATCAACTCTGTGGTACTACACTGACAGTGGTAGAGAATGAAAGGGACTTGGGGGTGGTTGTGCAGGCAGATATGAAGTTCTCTGAGCAGTGCAGACGGGCTGCAAGTGTAGCTCATGGTGTCTTATCAATGATATACAGGAATTTTTCTAGCAGGGATAGGGAGGTGATTATTCCCTTGTATAAGGCGATGGTTAGGCTGCACTTTGAGTACTGTATACAGGTCTGGCGGCCTAATTTCAAGAAGGATGTAGAGCTGCTGGAACGAGTACAGAGAAGGGCAACAAGATTAGTGAATGGAACAAAGGGGTGCTCTTACGAAGAAAGGCTTAAGTTTTGCAAATTACAGTGTCTGGAGACTAGGCACCAGCGAGGTGATCTGATAGAGGTGTATAAAGCCTTGAATGGTTTAAGCATGCTCAATGCTGATGGGATTCTTCCTCTAGCTCAGAAAAATCACCTGAGAGGGCATAAATTCAAATTGAGGAAAGACAGATGTAGGATAGACGTGCGGAAATTTGCCTTTAGCCAGCGGGTGGTTGGTTGGTGGAACAGACTTCCATCCCTTGTAGTGGAGGTTGATAGCCTAAATAAGTTTAAGGCTCAGTTGGACAGGTATTTTGAACGAACAGAGGGGTGAAGTGGAAGTGGTTTTTTTTTTTTTTTTTGGCTGATGCTGCATAAGCTTGCTTTCTTGCATCAAATGCCTCTACTAATGCTAATGCTAAAAAGTTCCATTTGGTTGGGCTGGATGGTCTTTCCTTTTCCTTGTTGTCGCCATATGGGGAACAGTGCCACTTTCTTACTCTGCTGTCTTCCTCTGGAGACTGTATCCGACTTTCGAACCGATCCCTCTGCCTAAAGCTTGAACGCGACTGATTTATTCTGGGCCATACTCGATACAGTATGTTCAGTACTTCTCTTCGATATGATCCATCTATGGAAGGGGGACCTGTTTAACTTCGGCTTGCGCCCAGTAGTGGTATCAGTTTTTGGGAGCGACACCAGATGGCGCTGCTAGCTGCATTAGCACTCACTTCGATCTTGGGGTAGTTACGATGAAGCGATTTTCGCGATGTGTTTTTGTTATTAATAAACTTTTTACGCCGGTTTCCCAGCGTGACAGACACTCGTTCACTCCCACTAAGACAGGACTCGAACCTGGGTCCAACAGGCTAGCGATGTGGCTGCTAAATATGGCGCTGTTTCTTGTATTCTCTGTATCTTGTGAATTCCTCTGACCGTGTAGTCGTCCCGGAGTATAAACACATTTTAAATCCGGTATCTCTCACTCCCCAAAGGTGGCAGATTTTAAAGAGTTTTACTTTTTTATTATTTTTTTTTATTTGAGCGTTAGAAACCCTTGAACAGAATGCAACTTGGCTCTGTGTTAATGAACATCGATTATAAATTCAAAGTCAACACCAAGCGATGAACACGATTTAATGCCGAGCGCCTTCCGTTTTCCAATCGCCAAAATGCAGATTGACAAGAATTCTTCCGAGAACTTGGGGTTCTGTCCTGTACAAACCGTTTTACAGTCACGAAAGCGCACGCCCTTAGGTATGCCGAGGGACTACAAGAAGGCGTCACGCAGTCTACCCCAACACGGTACGGTGCAGAAAGAACGAGACGGCAGATTGTTTCCCAGGAAACGCTTCTAGTGAAGAATGTGGACAATGTCGCCCTGAAGTTCGCGGGTCTCCTTTCCGTTTCTCGTTCTCGAATTCTTCGTAAATCAAGACGTCAGTGATTCGCAAGGTTTGGTAATAAAACGGACGTCCCTTAATTTATTTCCAAACTTCGGGGATATTTTCAAATGACGCTCATTCGTTGTGTGTTTTTAGCATCAAAGCAACTATGAGGCGTCAGTAAAAGGTAAAAACAGCTCCTAATATTTTGCGCAGTTGATATTTTTGAAAGCCACAGGTGGTCTGTTTGCTGGATGAAAAACCCGAGATTCCGGGAGAAAAAACCACGCTACCCTCGCTTGAGACCGTCTAACTCACTCAGCCACTTGTGGAAGTGCTCATAAAAATTCCTCACGCCATCGACGAGATTCGAACTTAGGTCTTTTCCACCCCCGGGGGGGGAGGGGCAGGACGGCAACTCTACCAACTGCACTACTCATTTTCGATGTCATTCTCTTGTTTTCACATTTCTTGGTGTAAACAACGTGACCAGAATAATTACAAAGGCCAAATTAGGAGATGTTTACGATTTAAAATTCATGAATATAGATGAACTCATTGTGCGAATAGGTCGCGCCATAACATTTCAGTTCACTTAAAAATTCATGAACCAAAACAAGAAGGTCCATTCCCGGCTGTGACTCGTGTATCAAACACAACACACCCAAAATGTGGGGTGGAGATGACAAAAAATAAATAAATAAATAAAATAATCCTCGGTCCACAATGCGAAGGAGCGGCGCCGCATGTTTCTGAATGAGCGTAGGTGTCGGGGTTATGCAGATTTGCTGTCCCTTTCATCTGTGTGCAGCAGCCTTCTTTGAAATGTATCCGCGTGGACTTTGGCGCTAACTGGCCAGCTGGGCACGTACTGCCGACAATTGCGCGAGGCGCTCTGTTACGAGATAGGCGTTCAGAGTCGTGCGCTGCCTTGTTGGTTCTCGTGACCGTAATAGCCATTCCTTGTCACGCAAACTGCCATCTACAACCACGCCCTCTACTGTTCAGACTTATATTACAGTTACTGCACGAACGATCTTTTGTTAAAAGGAACACTGTTTGTTTTCGAAATTCTTAAGAAAACGAGCTTCCTTTTATCACCTAATTAAGGGCCGCAAATAATTTTAAATTATATCGCTTTTTTTTTTTTTTTTTTTTTTTAAGCGTTCAAAGATGGGGTGTCCAGAAATGAACAATTGCGGAAATTCGTTCGCCCTTGAACTTGACTTTGTACAGAAAGTATCGTCAATGTTCAAGGAAGAAAATGTTTTCCTCTTAAATTTATCCCTGCCACTGTTCAGCCTACCCTTCATGGAGCCCAACCTTAGTGGTGAATATACCTTTAAAAAAGGGTTGATGCTTGATCCCAAACTGTGGTTCAACTGGTTCAACTTATAATCTGAACCCACTCGTGAAAGACCATGATTGACAAGGTCATCTTGCAGAGTGGTGAAGATCTTTGGGGTCTGCGCCCACAACAAACTTGAAACCGCCGTCTGCAGCCAAGTTGTAGCCCTTGTGAGTCACGTGGAAACATTAGCTTCTTCAACGGCCACCTCGTTTGAAATTTCACTATTGTCTCTATCAACTGAAGATAAAATATTGCTGCGTATTGTTAAAAGGAAACAAGATAATTTTGTTCCAGGAGGTATGGATACAAGACTGTAATTGCTGCAATCAAGTGAAAATTTGCCTTAAATCGTATTTTTCCTCAAGGTTTATATTCTACTGATAACAGCCTTTATAGGCTAATTTGTTTCCTTTTATTTTATTTCTTTGATATGTTCTATTTCTGCTTGGTAAGAATTTCATAAGAAATATTAAATACAAGTTACTTCCACTGAGTCATGAAATCGTTTAAAAATCAAAAGACTGCTCTATAGGCTTCTCGGGGCTGTGAAATTGTGAACTGTCACTGCTTTTGTTGCGTGAAGAGTTTTTCCATTATTGGTTATGTTTGGAAAAGAATCATTAATAAATCTTTGAAGCTAAACTCGGCAGCCTGGGGATTACTAACACAGTCGAGTGGAATGATAACGAATATATTGTGTTCGTGTTAAGCGATTAAGTCTGAAAGGGTCAGTATATTGTGTCTATAAATTGCGCTTATTCTTTGATCGATTTGCCGGTTTTCTGGACTAAAAATCCGAGCTTCTGGGAGATAAAACCATGGAACCCTTGCCCAAGACCGACTAATTCAGCCACGTTGCGAAAAACCCATAAAAATTTCTCTCGTCATCGATGGGACTCGAACCCAAGTCCTTTCTACCCGGTGTGGGGCGGACGGCGATTCTACCAACTGTGCTACCCACGAGGGCGTTGAAATCGTGGAAGAACACCTGAAGACAGATCTATTCTTTTAGAGCTGTTGCAATGGTACTCAGCAGGAAGCACGAGGGATTCTGTTGAGAGACATTTATGATAAGTTTAGTGTATGCCTTTTTAATTAATGTTATTCGTAAATTTATGCTTCGTTGCATGACCAAGGTTGTTGTCCACAAACAGTAAAATACACAATTTAGATTTAATAAATTAAATTAAATTATAAACACCTTGCAAAATGATAAACACATTTTTCCAATGGTGTTTAATTTCAGAATAATTTAGAAATCATCCAAGGCATTTACCAGAGCGATTACAAAGCAACATGCCTCTAAGATGCTAACACAATCCCATGAATGAGGCCACTAGTTGCTTTTTCGGATGAATTATGTATCATTGCAATAAAGAATGCAGGCAAATAAAGTAAGAACATCGACGTGTTTGGATGAAAACCTCAAAGGTAGAAGTTCTAGTTAACTACTTTCAAAAAAGAAAGGATCCATTTTCTGAAGCTCAAAAAGAAATTTACAGCCATGTGGTTACTGGAAATTACAGCTCTCCAATATGATTCACAAGAAACAACAGAGAAACAACACATCCATAAAAGATATGCCTTTTTGTAGATCGGTTCGCATCTCTTTCAGTCATTAATCCCAAACCTTGCTGAGATACCACTGAAAAGAAAAGTCTGCAATGTCTTCAGTGTGTACAGAGAAGTATCATAAGGAGGTAATTTATCAGTTGCCCTATTTGCAGCTCTGTTTTTAGTGGCCAAAGGCTATTTGAAATTGTTCATGTTGACGAAAGAAGAAAAACACCTCCCAGAAAGACCATATTCAAATCCGTACGCACGAAGAGTGTTTGAGTTCTCTAGTACTGAAATTAAACTTTTACAATTCTATGAATTCAAAATAACGAAAAAAATATTGGACAAAACCATTTAAATCCGAGATGGAGGAATAAAGAAAGCCGCATCTCGTACAGACCTCGAATGAGGATTGCTATATCTATCAGCTCATAAAATGGAAATTAGACTATCCACATATATTCCAATCCTTCGAAAAGGTTTCTAGGAAACAAATTAATTGCCAATGTTTGTTTATTGTTTTCAGCCAAAGCAGAAGCAATTAAGACTAGAAGTGTCGTTTTATTTTATGGTAAGTTCCTTGCATTGCTGGATGAAAAACCAGATTACGGCCGTTGGAGAGAAGGAGACTGACTAGCTACCCTTTAAAGCAGTAAAACATTGCAATTCCGTTTCATCTTTCTTCTCCAAGTGCTTCCTAAATTTTGCGATCTGAAAGAGGGAACTTGTTACTGAGAAACAATAGATAAAAATGACCTAGATAATTCATCTTTTGGGCAGATTTCGATGTAAACTGATTCAATTAGTCTTTGGTTTTTATGAGGGAGAACTCCAGAACAAAACAGTATCCACTCAGAAGTTAGTAAAGAATAAATATTTACATTCAAGTTAACACACGAATTTGAGTATTTTCTGTTGGAGCTTTCCTTCCCGAAAACTTTCAGGGACCAAGCAAGTATCTTTTTAACCTGTGGTGGAATATATAAAGCATTAATGTTTTAGAACAACGCTCGTGTTGAGTTTTAGGCTGACGTGCAGCCACAAGATAGAATAATAAACTGCTGGTTTTTCACAATAAAAAAATAAAACTAAGCCGAGTTTTCATGTTCATCCTCCGGGTAGACAAGAGTTATTCCAAACTGCTTTTTAATCTGATGCTGTGCTCTTTCTCCTCTTTCAAGGAATTCGAAGATGGGATAATCTGACTGATGGAGATTAATCTACCGCCACTTCCGCATTTCAAGAAAACTAACAACTTTCCAAATTTCTTAAGATTAGTTAAAAGTACCCTCCCTTCTTAATGAAGTCAGCTATTTTCTGCAGTTATTAGGGGTGGAGAAGCGTTTAATTCCCCCACCCCGAAGCTAAACATTCCTGTTAGCGTTGCTGACAGTCATAAACAATCTTTAACGTTTGCAACACTTAAGAAGGACAACAGAAGTCGAGGGACTGTTCCCTGACCCGGGAAATCTACACTCCTCCTATCATTACAACCGAAGCTCCGTAGCCCGACAGATGTCTTTCTACTTGCTACAGCTTTCTACCTTTTTCCCACCGTTCTGTAGCTGTTACGGCTGCAATGTGGGAACGAACGCCATATGGTCGGAGAGGGGGGGGGGAAGGGGACGGACTTCGGCATGCACGCTATCTGCGTTCTCATTGGGAACTTGCCTCTAGTCATAGCACTGCTGGTATGCTGCGTTTCTTTAGCGAAGGCTAACCAGAAAGGCGATCATCGCTGCACCTGCAAGTATTCTTTCCCCAACTCCTCGTTCATCGGTCCGCATTTGCTGACAACACTTGTAAAGGTAAAATTTAAGCCCCAAGCACGAGCGTCGAGTCTGCGCATCCGACATTTCTGAGGGCTTCGCTGTCCACTCCATATGGTGTTTCTTTACATATTTTATGGAGCTTGGCGACCGTCAAAATTAAAATAATATGCAAACTAGCTGGTGATACTAAAGATATCCGAGGATAACACCAAGATGACTAAATATCTGGACGGAATTCGCGTTCCATTTGACCAAATCAGTCTTTCGAAGGCTTGAATGA
This sequence comes from Mastigoproctus giganteus, assembly GCF_048544385.1. Lineage (NCBI taxonomy): Eukaryota > Metazoa > Arthropoda > Arachnida > Uropygi > Thelyphonidae > Mastigoproctus > Mastigoproctus giganteus. The sequence continues at coordinate 138,650,590 of NC_143585.1, read as the reverse complement.
GTAGTGAAAATTCAGATTAGCGATCAACAACGTTATTCTTGTCCTAGGCTAATGGTGCTTACTAAGTACGCTATCTGTTCAACTGTAAGGGAATGAATAGTAAAATAATAATAATAATTAATAATATATTATTTTTCCATGATGGAGGTTCCACCCCGTGACGAGTACTGGTACCAGGTGTACAATCTTTAAAAGTTAAAAAATGAGTTAGGAAGACACGCTGGGCTTTAATTTCTATATTATTAAAATTTTATAAATTCGACTTCTAGAGCCAAACTCTCTGTAAAAGAGGGTGAGAGGATAAATACTTACATTAAATGTTCTATAAAGTTATAACTTTATAGAACATTTAATAAACTTCTACAGTTTAATTTCAACTGCATGATATTTATTATTCTTTTATTATTATTATTTTTTTTCATCTCTTTTCACAGCGCCACCACGTTCACGAATATTGTATAACAATCCACGCGCATGCACGGACTGTTTACATTAAAACTAGATTTAATCTATGATTTTTTTTTTTTTACATACAAATTGTATAAAAATAATAATAATAATAAATAATTGCCGGATTTCTGTTTGTCCGATTTTAATCTGTATCAGTGTGAAAACTGATATCATAATAGGATTAAATATAATTAATAAATAAAAAAACTTCTTAAAATGGATGTTCCTAAATATTGTGAGACCAAGTGACATGCTGATAGTAATGGAGATTTCTTCTTTTATTATTATATGACAATATTTGGACGGGCTAGATGTATCTTGAGAAGTAGCAGAATACTAAATGTAGTTTTAGGTCAAGGAATTGAAAGGAATATTAATGCCAACTCTAAGGGGGTTCCAGATGATAACTGATAGTTCGTTTAACTAATAAGTCAGAATTCGGCTCATAGTTGGAGTTTGGGGAGAACAGCTGATGGTCATATCTGAGCTACATAAAGCAGTGGAGAGTAAACAGCTGTATTGATTTGCATATTTTGACGTTAAACGAGTGCTTGATATCCTCTTGACGATTATCCCTCCATGCCTGGGTTAATTTGTCCGGCTATCGTGGTTTCTGCTTATTGAGATATGGTCAGTTTCTGTCCTATCACGTTTCAGACATAAGAGAGAAAACAAAAACAAGGACAGAGCAGGCCGCTGTCATTGACTCTTAAACAGAACTTATCAGTAAAGACAATCCGCAGCGATTTTACATTCCAGGTGGTTCTATTTCTGTGCCACTGAAGTCGTTGGACACGATGAGCTGTGAGGGAGGAGAAGTCAATGGAATACATAGCGTGAATGTAATCGTGCTTCTACCATCAGGTCTAATGATGATCCTATTTTCTAATAGTAAATGCCTTAGCACGACTACTGATGGTGGTCTGCCACCGCTAGTGGACCCGTGATTAGTTTTTTTATGGTTATTAAAGAGCACAGGAAGAGACCTCAGGATTTGTAAGTCCTTTGAATCAGCATCATCTGAAACAGAATATCTGTGTCGTCTTTCCCGGAGAAGTAAATCCGTCATCGCAGTCTGTTGAGGGATTATCCATTCCCCACTCTTTGATGTTTGCTTCGATGCTTGTGCTCCAGTAAGCGAAAAATGGCTGTAGGCTATTGTCCACTGTCCTAGGTATCGTTCAGTAATTTTCCGTTGAGGCTGAATCGTCCAGTCTAAAGGAAAATTGTTGCTCATGTTAAGAAACCCATTCAGTAGCGTATAGGCTGCTTATAAACATGGATTAGGTATCTACAAAGCCTTTCGGGCAAACTGGTTCGCCACGCATCACCAGTGGTGGTGGGGTTTCTTCCCTTGCGACTAGTAATAGCGTGTATCAGAGCAATCATCCCAATGGTTCTGCATCTGTTTTTCTTACCTTCCAACTTTAGCTTGTGCGATCATTTGCGTACTGATGTCCTGGAATGCAAATTTTTAGACATTTCTGTTAATTTTGTTGTTACAATCATTGTCAAAATAAACTGCTCCTCCCTAACGGTTATTAGGGTGAGGCAATTTTTCTTATCACTAACTAAGAGCAAAGCGATGATAAAACTTCATACACATTGTAGCATGGATTCCACTAGGTGTTTGAAGGGGTCTAGCAATAGATTTGACCATTCTTCCATCAGGATATTTTTCAACTGCTGTATCGTGGTCAGTATAGAAATGCGAAGCCGAACTGCCCTTTCCAACAATTCTCATACATTCTTGATTGGATTCAGATCTGGAAAATCAGGCGGTAGACATTGACATCTTGAAAATGCTCCTCTAACCATTCAGATATAGTTTTTTCATGGTGGATAGTTGCATTCCTCTTGCCAACCCAATCTCCGGATAAATATGAAAATATATTGTCTTTATTACTATTTTCACATTCTTCAAGTCAAATTGTTGAGTTAGTGGGAAAAATGCACGGGGAACGTCATCGACCACACTGAAGTTTCAAGGAGGCAAGGGTCGCCTTGTGGAGGCTACTTGGATCTTAGCGTAGTGCAAAGAGCCATCCATGCCGAGTCGAACTGTGACATCTTGGACGATTTAATGGTGCCCACATTCTGACAACTCTATGGAAATGCAATGCATCCACATTGCACTCGTGGGTGCAATGGTTATAATCGCCGTTCTCAGCACACCAGATGGAAAAGACCTGAGTTTGAATCCCATCGATGACGCAAGGAATTTTTTGTGAGCTTTTTTTCACGACGTGGCTGAGTTAGTCGGTCAGAAGCGAGGTTGCATGGTTTTTTATCCCGAAAACTGGTCTTTCGTCCATCAAATTGACAAGTCGATCACACAAAACACGCAACTTATGGACACAATATACTAACGCCTCATAGCTCTAGTGGCTTTGGCACTTAACACACATTATACTTCCTCCACGTTCTAGCACGGTAATGCAAAATCACATAACGAGTAGTGTGAAAAGCTGGCTTCCACACCACCACTTGTTCTGTTCATTAAAAGTCGTTTTTCCAAATGTGATGGCTTCCGAATCCTTTTGGTAATGTGTAAGGCATCGCACGTTAATATAGTAGATATTATTTAAGTAATAAACATAATTTGGTTTAAACAAGAGAAGATACAAACTTTTGCAGTGCCTACTATGATGTACCGATTGAGCATGCGTTATCAGTACCTCCCACTATAGACTACCGCAAGTGGGCAGTCTATAGATTACTAAAGGGTTCCGTGGCTAAATTAAATTGGGAAACGCTACTTTATAACATACAGCCATTCAACTAGAAAAAAATCGGGACATCTATGAAATGAACATGCAGAGAAGAGGTTTAAAGGTTTCAAGCCATAGACTGAATGTTGGAAATTTGTGAAAAATAATTAAAAAAAAAAACTATTATTTTTAGGCCACCCAAATAATTAAATTCATCTGCCGTGCTTTAAATTGCGTGTGTTCTATGGTCGATTTGCCTGTTTTGCTGGACGAAAAACCTGAGTTGCCGGAGAAAAAACCTTGCTATCAATGCCCAAGACCGACTACCTCAGCCACGGAGTGAAAAAAGCCCATTAAAGTTCCTCGCGTCATCGACGGGATTCGAACCCAATGAAGTCAAGTCCGCGGAGTAGGGCGGATCCTCTGATAGCTCGAACCCACATTCATGCAGTGCTGCCTGAGTCACAAATGCTGTGTACGCCGGTGCAATGTCTTTATGCGAGATGACTCCTTTGGACAATTTCCCGCTCCTCTTGTAGCCTCCATTGTTTCGATTGTTATTTTGTTTCAAGGTCGAAGTGGTGCACTCTTGTTTCGTTCATAGTAGCATAACCCCCCAAAACTGAGCTTCATTAGCTTCAAAATGTTGCACAATCTCTTGACACCTCACTCTTCCCTCCCCCCCCCCAATCAGATCGACGTTCAGTGCTTTAGGGACCCACCTAGAAGAAACCTTCATTCCCATAACGTCACCACAACATCGTGAGCTTTCTCATGGGATTATTGAACGTTGTTTCAATGTGCTTCAATGTTATTCTGCAGACTTGCATGAACCAGGTCATGAATGGCACCCACAGACACGGTAACCGGCCTCCCACTGCTTGGTGCATCTTCAACGCTGTCTCGACCACGCCTAAATTTTGCAACCCACTTTTTGATAATGGCATATGAAGGACACGATTCTCGAAATGTTTCCGGCATGTCTTCATGAATTTCTTTCGGCGACTTTCCCTTTAAATGAAGGTACTGAATGACTGCACGGTGTTTGATCCTCTCAACAATCGCCATCTTCATTCACCTTCCACTTCACCCCCCCCCCCCTCTCCCACCCTCTCGTATACCTTTTCTGTTCAATTACTGTTCTGTTGTGTCGGCGAGCAGTTTCGAGTGTGCTCTGTGAGAGACACTCCCGAAAATCTCTTCGACCTTTTTTGAATGATTCATCATCTATTTAACAGTTCCTCCAGTCAACGCCTCACTGGGATAATTTCTGTTTAGGGAGTGTTTACGACGAACCGTAACGCTATCTATAATGTCGAGTTGCAGAGTGTGCCCATAGGTGGTCCCTGTGATCGTTAGCACCATTAGTCACCTGGTGAGTGAGTGTCAAGAGTTTTAATGTCCACGAAATGCCAACGGCGCAATCATCCACGTAACCTCGACCATCTTAGAATCCCCGCCTCCCGTCTATCGATAAGACGTGGTATTATTTCTCCACGCACCGTCCCTTATCATCGCGAATTCAAAAGACTTCGCTAAACCGATTGATTAATCGACAGTCCCTTGACGAGCGAGATGAACAGTTGAAAGTGGGAAGATACTTTAATCCATTACAGGATCCAAGCAGCAGAAATAATCGAATAGAAGCTGTGAGTTGGAGGTTCGAATAAAGTTAGGAAGAGGGTTTATTTATTCAAGGATAAAGGCAGGAAAGGAGCAAACGGCAGGACCGGAGGAAGCGGAGGCCACAGCCTTCAAACCCGAAGCTGCAGGAGATCCGATGATTACCACTTTGGCACCCTTCGCTACTTGTAAGGTCAAGTAATGAGGTCTTGTTGTTTTTCGTCGAGTAACTTTGGCATGATGCCTATTTTCGGGATGATTGAAAGGGTCACTCCTGCCCTCAAACTATCCCCACCTTTAGCAGAGCGGCGAGTAATGAACCGTCAGTGCCACGAACACCCTTCGGAAGGCGCAAATTTATACGTGAAGGACCGGAGTGTCGATGGTTATCTCGATGGGTGGACTGCTAACAGATGCATCTGGCGAGCATGGGAGTGCCCGTAATGTTAAGCTCACTGTAGCAACCAATGTTTACACAGACAGCACACCAGCGAAACACTCGAGTTATGAGAAATTTAATTAGCTACTTATATGAAAAATTGCCTTATGAAGGTTTCAATTATCTCCGGATTCTTGATCGCGTTTTCAGATCACCGGGGAGATAAAACTCGCTGGTGTGAATGTTAAATGTCCGCCACCATTTCCTTGTCTCAGGGGGAGGGGGAGGGGGGTTGTAACTGCGAATTAATTCTGCACGAAAAAGGCGAGGAATAAAGTAATTGGCAGTTACTCGAATGCAAATAAGTTCCCATCAATACGACGATTTCCTCCCTCCCATGCTTTGCAAGATTGTCGCGAGACCGTGGTATAACTCCGTACCATGGGCAACTGGACAGGCTTTACCAGTTTAGAAACAACAGGGATTGATGAAGGTGGTCATTGATTCGAGAAGGACTTGAGGCGATGGATACAATCATTTACCGTAGTTTATGGTCAAATGAAACGAGTGTGTCGATGTATTCTCGCGCTAACGAGTCATCTACATTAGACTTAAAACTAAATTTTCTGTTTATATTTTAGGATGATCACATAATGTATGAGGAATTCAGAATATATAGAGAATACAAGAACAACACCTTCTGTTCCGGGGGTAACAATGGAGTCACTGGTTAAAGATGCATTGCAGGATCATCTAGACAAGACTGCAGCAATAATTCAGACACAGCATGGGTTTGTCAAGGGAAAGTCTTGTCTGACAAATTTGATTGGATTCTGTGATGTGATCACAAAGGAATTGGATGCGAAAAATAATTTTGATATCATATACTTGGATTTCAGGAAAGCTTTTGATACTGTTGCATATGGAAGACTGCTGTAGAAATTGGAGCAGAATGGTATTAAGGGTAAGTTGCTACAATGGATAAAACGGTGGTTGAGTGAGAGAATACAGAGAATAAAATGCAGAACCGGCCAGGTTTATCAGTGCCGTGTGCGAGATGTTTTGCAGCGCCCTCTCCAACTTCCTATAGGTATGTTGAGGTTCTAACGGCTCTTGGGATTTCTCCCATCTCCGCGTATGTTCTATGTATCTACAGTACCCTGTCAAAGCCAGAGATTTTAAGTGTATGGATCATGTAGTGTGTTGTGCCCATTGTTCAACCGGTCTGTTAGCCGACGGGCCTCTGGTGGGACCTGACGTTACAATTCCCAGCCACGGGGAGGCCGACCGGGTGTACCATTAAGACAAATCTACTCTGGCAGGTTTGCCACCCACTTTCCTGAGATTTCAGTGGCTAGGACCTAAGAAGTAAAAGATGAATGCGGTCTATTTTGCCAATAACTTTAGAAATTTCTCTAGATGGGGTTATGCGCTGGAAATATCAAGCTTTGAGGCCTAATAGATTGGGCAAAAATTTTGGTGTTAATTAAATTTGGACGTCTGGGGCAGACGCGGTGTGAAGTGAAAGAAGGGTAGGGAGACTGAAAGCTGGGGGGAAAGAAAGTAAGGGGCCGATAGAGTAGATGGTTCCTGCTAGCAGTGGAGCATGTCCGTGCTCCACCAGAAGGAAACTTGGGGAGGCAGGGGGATGGGGAACAAGTTCCTTCCCCCCCGCCGGGGGGGGGGGGAGTTTCACGCTCTCTACCTCGCTAGTGCGGGGTAGTGAGTGCCAAATGGCCTTCTATACGTCGCAAGATGTTAACTTGATAGTGTCATGTCCAGCATTTCGGCTCAAAAGATGGACCTTACTCCTATTATGGTGTGCCATTTTCTTTAGGGAGGTAAAAGGGTTCTTCGTCTTGTAAACAGCAGCTGGGAAAAGGGGGTGAACCCTGTAGTTGTCCTGCTCCTCTAAAATGACGTGCACTTCATTCCAGAGTAGTGAGTGGATAGTCGTGTATAGTTGTCCTCGAAGAGGTCGCACTCCAACTTCCTATTTGGGAGATCGCGACTTGAGATTTACAGCAAATCAGTGAATTTGGGGGAATTTTTCGCCCCTTAAATTTTGGAGACCTGGGGGCCGCATGGCTCGATCGCCCCTGAAACAGGCACTGAATCAATACTACGATGTGAATCAATACTCGAACCAGCAGTCCCTGAATCAGTACTCGAACCAGGACGCTGCTCTTCCTGGACTAATGTTATTAGTGGAATCTCCCAGGATTCGGTGTTGGGCCCACTGTTTTTTTGTATATTTATCGATGATATTGATGAATGTATATCAGACTTAATATCCAAGTTTGCAAATGATACTAAGGTTGGCAGAGTTGTTAATGACAGTCAGTGGCGTGTCCAAGTATTATCGTAGTGGAGGGCATGACGACCAGGCTTTTGATTTTTTTTTTTTTTTTTTTTTAGAACGCCTCCTGCGTTCTTTTTTCTTTAATTTCCAATTTTTGGTTAAGGGGGTAATATGACCCCTCTGCCCACCCCTGAATACGTCTCTGATGACAGTTATGGTAGTGTGCTACTGCAACAGGATATAGAAAAGTTGAATTTACTACACTTAAGGTGGTAGAAAATGAAAAAGACCTGGAAGTAATTGTGCAGTCAGATATGAAGTTTCTGATTAGTGTAGACAGGCTGCCAGAGCAGGTCATGGGGTATTGTCAATGTATACGAGGGGTATCAAAAAGTTCGTACCCTTACCTCGAAATAATAGCCCAAGAAAGATAAAATTTCACAGGAACTTTAATCCTTTTCTATGTAATCTCCATGTATAGTAACATATTTCTCCCGTCTATGGATCAGTTGTTTAATGCTTTGATCATAGAAGTCCGCATTTTCTGCATGAAACCACGATTCCACTTCATCGATGACTTCTTGAGACGAATCAAAGCGGCGTCCACGCAATGGTTTCTTCATTTCTGGACACAAGAAGTCTGACGGTGCTAGGTCAGGAGAATAGCGTTGGTGCTGCAGTAGTTCGAAGCCGAACTGGGCAACAAAGTTGGTGGTGGCAACGGCCGTGTGAGCCGGTGCATTGTGTGACAGAGGATGGATACCTTTCGTTAACATTCCATGCCTTTTCAACTCCAAAGAATCGCGTAACTTTTTCAAAAGATTTTTGTAGTATTCTCTGGTAAGTGTGGAACCACGAGGTAGGTAATCTATCAGGATAACCCCTTTTCTGTCCCAAAACACGGACAACATCAACTTCTTCGCAGATGGAGTTGTCTTTGCCTTTTTGGAAGGCAGGAAGGAGGTATGCTTCCACTGCTTTGACATGTCTTTAGTCTCCAGATCATACTGGCACACCCAGCATTCGTCATTTGTCAACCAACTCATCAAAAAAGATCTCAACATCTGCATTACACAAATCCAACAGTTCGCCAGAACATTGCATTCGACATTGCTTCTGCGAAGGCATCAACAATCTTGGAACCCATCCTGCGGAGACCTTAGACATGTGCAGATGGTCATGTAAAATGAGTCTGCGCGGGTTGAACAGTGGTATTGTCACCGTCCTCCCCACACTGGGTGGAAAAGTCCCGGGTTCGAATCCCGTCGATGACTCGAGGAATTTTAATGGGCTTTTTTCACTCCGTGGCTGAGTTAGTCGGTCTCAGGCGTAGATAGCAAGGTTTCCCCCAGAATCTAGGGTTTTTCGTCCAGAACAGACAAATCGAACATAGAACACACCCAATTTACAGTCAACATAAATATATGAGGTAGATGTAATCATTTACGGGGGACCCTAATATCATGATTTGGTCATGTAAAATGCTGTGGGAAAACTCCTAACTAATTCCCACCGCATTTGCGATTAAATGAATTGTCACATGTCTGTCACTCAGCACCAGCTGCTCAGCCTTTGCAACCGTCTCACTTTCTATGGATGTCGATGGCCTTCCTTCTCTTGGTTCATCAAAGACACTTGTACGACCGTACTGGAACTGCCGTTTTCCACTTTTTTACATTGTCATAGAATGGACAATTCTGCTCACACAGAGCTTTCTTGCTCTGCAAATGCAGGAACTTGATCACTGCTCGATACTCCACTTTGTCAACCATAGCTTCCTTCCTCGGATTCCTGGCTCCACCTCTGGTGTACGATCCCCTATGGGAATGAGATTTCACATGTTAGTTATTGAATATGTAGACAACTTATATTAAAAACGGCATCTTCCTATTGATGTTTTATCTAGGTCAGGGTAGGAATTTTGCTAGTAGGGAAAAGGAGGTGATTATCCCGTTGTATAAGACAATGGTCAGGCCTTGAGTACTGCGTACAGGTCCGGATGCCTCATTTAAGGAAGGGTATAGAGCTGCAGGAACGAGTACAGAGAAGGGAAACGAAGGGGGTGGGGTCTTCTTACCAAGAAATGCTTAAGTTCTGCAAATTTCAGCGGCTGGAGACTAGACACCTGCGAGGTGATCTGATTGAGGTGTACAAGGCCTTGAATGATTTGAGTAGTCTCAATTCTGATGGGATTCTTCCGCTTGCTCAGATTACGAACTTGAGGGGGCATAAACTGAAATTGAGAAAAGACAGTTGTGGAATAGATATTCGGAAATTTGCCTTTAGCCAGCAAGTCGTTGATTGCTGGAACAAACTTCCATCTGTCGTTGTGGAAGTTGATAGGTTGAATAAATTTAAGGAGGAACTGGACAGGCATTTGGAGGGAATGGTGTGATTTTTTTTTTTTTTTTTTTGGCTGATGCTGCATAAGCTCATACACTTGCTTTCTTGCATCACATGCCACTACTACTACTACTACCCTCGTATTGAGGAATATTTGGTTATGTTGCGCCTTCGATTAAGTATTACTTTAGATATTTTTTATGATATATACGCTCTTCACTATCAGAATTAATTGTGTCCGTTGGTAGCTGTGTCCCGGATTTTTCACGCTTTTTGCTTTTTTCTTTTTTTTTTCCACTTCAAATAACGAAAAAGTTTTTTTTTTTTTGTTTTACCCATTGAGAAGATTGGGTAAAACTGAAATTTATAAATCGTGAAATCTAAACTGCAATATTTATTCAAATTTTAACCACAAACTCAAAAATTTCAGTCCAAATACGACCAAAGAGGTCCATCCTCACCACAAATAGCCAAAACCGAAAAATAAGAGATAGATCCACGGTGCTTTTTAATCGAAACTTCCTGTATTCAATTTACTATAGAAGCAGACCACTTTGATTTTGTAATAGTTAACAATGGTTGTTACAAGATCCACATTGAATACTTCGTCAGAGGATATCGTGACTCAGATAGAAATGGCCTTAGGCGATTCTCGTGAGTCACGAGTTTTTGTCTTGCAAAGGTCAATCTAATCGCTAATCATTGCCCAGCTGACGATTCTTTTCTTTGTTCTCGATGTAAGGAGTGTGCTGGCTGATATTAAACCTTGGTGCATTACTAGAAGAATTTTAAAGTTACTGAAGAAACGGGTGCTTGCTCTAAATAAAAACCAGTAATTCGTAACGTCAGGAACTGAAGATTGCAGGTGATGTACTCTCGATTTGAGTCCCAGAGCCGAATAATCAAACGCATACTTGCTCTGGTTCAAAAGGATTTAGTTTTATGGTAGACTCCATTTTCAGGAAAACGGGTAACATTTTTTTAGTAAAGATGGAGTAGAATTAGAGTGTCTCTGCCAGGAGAAAAAAAAAAAAATGCCTTGATTTAGGTTAGAATTCTGTCCAGGCAAGATATGAGGGATTAAATTCTGAAAGAAGACTTGTGGATTAACTGAAGACTTGAGGGAATCTGCAAGGCACTGGGGACTGAGGAGGATTTTTATTTTAATGATACGGGTTTTAGCCCGTATCATTAAGAATACCTTAAGGGTTCAGGGAAATTGCTAATTAGGGGGACAGGGGTAACATAGACACGCATTTTTTCTAATGATATTTGACAAAGTAAAACTTACACGCATCTTTAGAGTTCTTGTTATCCTCCATAACAATAGTTTCGCTACTTGTCACTCGTTAGGAAAGGTCTGGGTTTGATTTTACAGATGTGCCGCCGTAGCCGAGTGGTCGGGTGCATGTGCGTTGAGTGCACCTGACCTGACTGATAAATACGGTACTGTTTCTTCAGAGTATAAACAGAAAATTCATTTTATTTTAAATAAAGTGTGTACGAGATGGTATTGGGTGACAAATCGCCAGTGGTCATCACTGCCGCTAATCAGAATTTTGCAGGAATTATGAACTGTTCATAATTATGTTAATGAATTGATAGACACTACAATATTATATCACGTGTTAGATTAAGTTTCTTCTGTGGTCTCCTCGTAGGCCTGAAGACGGGACCAGTGAGTCCCCGAAACGTAGCCATAAACAGTTATGTGTTCGGCATTGAGTGGTTCAATTCCCTTAAAACTTAATCTTACTTGTGGTACAATAGTGTATTGTAATTCAGTTCATTAACGTAATAATGAACAATCACGTTTACCCCCTTTTTTGACACTTGATGATGGGTGGTTATCGACTAATGAGTCTGACTTCTGTATTTGAGAAGAGGCACCTTCTCTATACTCGTGACATTCCTACCATACGACCAGAATAGATCATACGATTACGATCTATTCTGGAAAAAGGATGAACGCCCGTATACTGTGCAACGAGATTCTGCCTCTTCCGTGGACCACGCGCAAACTGATGAACATGGGGGACGGTCCAAAATTTCAAGCAATACTCATGAAGTACAGCCACGGCAATAACAGACTTGTGAGAAGACGAGCTGTCCTAATGAAACAAGACTCCTTTGGCGAGATTTCCTCGGCGTTCGTTTTTGATGTTTTCATGGAAACGACTTACAAGGTATGCGTAATATATCTCTGCGACTGTCTTGCCTTTCTGCAGGTAATCGACTAGCAACACTCCATCGGCGTAACCCTGAGAGCAGACGGGATCCATTTGGCTTTCTTTAGAGGGGGAGAAGAGCCGTGTTTCTACTATTTGGACTACTCCTTTGTCTCTGGCTGAAAGTGATGGACCCACGTATCATCCATGGTCACAAACCTTGCAAGAAATTTGCTGAATCTTCTTGAAAACGATGCAAACTTTCACTTGATTTGACTACTCTTGCGCTTTTGATTTCCTATCAACAAATTTGGGACCCCATTGTGCTGACACCTTTTCTATAACAAGAACCTCTGTTATTATGTGGTATTAATGTTCAGATGAGCTGGTCCAAGACGAACTGACACTCCTCAATCTCATTACCAGATCATGCACACGTCAGTATCTTGTGCAGTGATGGAAGTTGCAGGTCTTCTACAGCATGGATCATTTTCCAGGCTCTCCCTCCTCGTTAAAATTCTGCCACCTACTTCTTAACCATGGCAGGGTATCCTCCCCCAACGTTGTAATTATATCCGCTTGAATTGCCTTTGGCGTTAGTCGCTTTTTTTGCAAATATTGGATGACTGCACAGTGATTAATTTTGTCCATCTTTCCTCATCCACACAACTTTGTTTCCTTCAGGAACTGTAACTAAAAACGACCTTATTGAAACTGTATTAAACATGATTTGAAGTGTTATACATTAAGTATAAAAATTTTAACCCTGTACCACTACTTTTTCATACTCAGGCCACGAACATTTCAAACATCAATCGTATTTCAGATGCGACTTCCAGACCTGGATACAGTACTGTAAGTGTGGTCGTGCCATCGCCTTGCAGGTAGGGACCAATAACCTCTAACCTCCTTTCACCTTCTTCAGAAATTCGAATAACTCATAGAATGAACACCATGAGCTCACCTTGCCGCCTGCACTGAACTTTGAACTTTATACCTTTCTGTACGGTAATCCTCAACTCTTTCTCATGCTGAAAATTTTTATTCCCCCAAGTGAATAAATGACCCCTGAATTTTTATGCCCCCAAATGTAATAAAAAAAAAAGAAAAGTAGACAAAAGAAAATAGATAAATTACGCGTTTCCGTCGCGTGAGGAAATTGTCCAATTGATTGAATTTTTTATATTGTCAGCCTCACATACCTGTGGAGAGAATTTATTCCAGTAATCAACAACTCGCTGGCTAAAATAAAACTTTTCAATAATCTGGTTTTAACCTCTTCCTCTGTAACTGATTTATGGCACCTACTTCTGGAATTATGTTAAGATATTCCCAAGCAATCCTGGAAGTAACCCCAAAGAATAAAATCACATGTGACAGTGACTAATTGACTGCCAAATTATGTAAAAGTGACCCGTAAGCCTCCCATTGGAAAAGCAGTTTGCCGACAGAGTCGGAGTGGAGAAGATGCTTTATCAAAGGCACAAGATGCTCGGTTTTCAAGATAACTAAGAACCCATGATATGGCCCTATCTGCCTGTTGCTCTCTGAAACTTCTTTTCAAAGATGAAGCTCAAGGAAATATTTTTGATGACTTAAGAGATGAATCAGAAATCACAGGAGACACTGGACAGCATTATGAAAGGAAGATGATAGGCATGTTTTGACTAAGACAGAATTGGTGGGCTCAGTGTATTAAGGCCCCCAGGTGGGGTTTCCGAAAGAGACATGATGTAAAATTAGTTAAGTCTAACGAGCTCTTGTTTCTAAATTCTCATAACTTTTGACCGGGTTTCTAAATAGTTTCTGTTACTTTATGATGAATTGTTCATTTTGAAAGTAGCTTTTATATATACTCCCTGGTATTTTATGTATTTAAATTGATTTACTTAAAGTACCTCTATTCACTGTATCTAGTGATAAGTAATTAATTTACTGGGAGTTTTACTATGCTGTCCATTTGTGGGCTGAATTCGTCTTATGGTTGTCGTCTTCAAGACCTGCAACATCATAATATTCGCTTCGATCCTGACGTAGCACTTTATTATATTCACATACCGTATCTTCAGCATATGCCATTATAATATTTTAATTTGCAATTTACCATGACTACCAAAAATAAAGACCATAAAGCAAATTCTGAAGAAGTTTGTTGATGTGGGGACGGTGGAGCGCAATCTATCAAACCTGATAGACCTTGTATCTCAAAGACTTCTGCCAATTTGGAACTTCTAAGAGAGGATATCGAAATAATTTCAACGGAAAGCGAAATTGTGAACTTAAAATACCAAAGAACAAGAGTAAACAGAATCATGGAGAACGTAAAGAGAAGGTCTATCATCCGTTGCTACAAAGTTTTGATGAAGACGACCAACATAGAAAATTGGAACAAATTGTGGAACAGTTTTTGACTGCGAGCGTTACAAACCCAGATATCGTCGACAATGTTCTGTGGACTGATGCCACATTTGAACTAAATGTAAATCTCCATAAATGTGTTTTAACACTCTTTTAAGATCCCTATTTATTCTTTAACAAGGATTTCAGCGCTCCTGATTTGATAGTCTTTGAAATTGGTACAGCATATGTTCTGGGACCTATTTTCTTTGAGCGAACTAATAGGAGAAGACTATCTGAGACTGCTAAAAGACAAAATCATTCCATTAATGCGATCCAAATCAATTTTCTGCGTTGCTTTTTTATGCCGGATGGAGCACTAGCTCACTCTGCAAAAACTGTCCACAAATTATTAGAAGAAAAGCTCCCAGGTCGATGGATGGGACCAAGGCGTGTTCCAATCAATGGCCACCGCGCTCCCTGGATTTAAAACCCTGTAATTACTTTTCTGTAGGGATTCTTAAAGATTAAAGTATTTAGTAATGAGCAAAGATTTCTGATGGAGCTTCTGCAGCCAATGGAGAACTTTTAGAAACCCTTTTGAGGAATTGTGCCCTGCTGAGTGTCGCTTTGTGCCCAAAAGACTATAATTTAGGAAATACCAAAATTTCTTTTCTTATTGTAAAAGCGTGTCCCTGGATCGATTCCGTTGCGAGCGCATTAATAGGTCACACGTAAGGAGTTATTTAGCTTTGGATTGTGTAAAATTTACGCTAAGAAAAGTCATGACCTGTTTGATTTGATCTACATGTGCCCAAAGTATGCTGGTTTACGAAGAAAGAAAAAACTTTATTGGAAAATTATGAATTCAGTATCAAACCCAATTACACCATGTAATTGGTTTGATACTGAATTTCATAATTCTTTCCAATATTTTAACACACACACAAAAAGAAACGTCCGCAGAGATCGTTTAATTCTGACACAGTCTTTTTTCGGACCCACACCTTGGTGAGGGGAAGAAAGAACATCGTTATCTGATTCTTACAATCCTCTCTACCTGCGGATTGCACAAGATGATCAGCCTTCGATATGATTTTCCATACACGTTTCATTGTGTTCGTTAGATACTGGCATCAGAGAAATATGAGAACAGTAAACACAGCTTAAAAAGAACATTTTAATTCAAAACAAATTCTTTAATCCCTTCGATTATAAAAGTATCCAACTTCTGTACAAACTGTATACCTGCAACGGTATAGATCAGAACAACAGGCCTCTTTCAGCAGCAGACGAAAAGTTCCGTTGATTAACACTCAGTTGCTTCTTGACCAGACACATTCATACACAAAACCCACGTGTGGGCAAGCTCTTCTAGGTCCCAGTTTTTTGTTCATCTCAACTCTGACAGATTCAAGTTCATTTATCTTCGGTGGAAGGCAGTTCTGCGAGATCTCTTTCGTAGATCGAATGCTTACAACTCAAATAAGACACACCTTCCATTCGGAAGTCAGTTCGTCGGGGGATTATGTTCAGTTCCACAAACACTAAGCCACTGTTGCTTGAACAAAGGCGTGGGGTTGGAAGCCCTTCGATTCGTTTCTGATTTTATGTCCAACCTCCAATGAAACCGACATAGTTAACGGTACTGGCAGATGGCTCTTCTTGGCTGAGGAAAAGGTCAATCTTTTTACACGGGTACGTATGTCCACGGAGATGCACTTCGCTGTCTTTTGTGGAAGGTGAAGGATTCTGCACGCGAACTACATTTTTTTCATTTCGAAGCGAAGTGCGTAATACAGATTGAAATTAGTGGTTCATCAGGTGGAATTTCGTCGATCTTTACTCTGATGAGGGTGACCTAAAAGAGAGAAAAATAAAATCGCATTGAGTATACGCTTACTGTATTTGCCAGGCTGAAACATGATAAAAAAAGAATCAAATTCAATTAAAAAAAAAAAAAAAAAAAGGACGCTAACTCCAAAAACTATACTGTTTATTGGAACTTCCCAGAAACATCTGGATACTTGATAAAAAGTGTTAATGAAGATAGTTCACTACCTTCTAAACTTCTCTGACCATATATGACGGTCCCAGAGCGTAGGGACAGTCATATATGGTCAGAAGAGTTTATAAAAAAAGAAATTCGGTTAGAAATGTGCACATTGAAATTAAGAAGAAATCAATATAAATTTCATTTGTTTTTCTTTGTTTTCATTTAATTCAGTTATTCATTGGGAGAGGGAAGACGTTTGTCCAACATTCAGTTGATGTATGAAGAAAGCAACTCGATCTTAGAGAACTGCTGAGTAGTAGATTTGTGTATCCAATGCCCTGTCATGGCTACGAATAGCTCCTCTAATCCAATGAGTAAGAGGATAGCTGTCCAGGACTCCCGATTTCTTTCTTTTTTTTTTTTTTTTTTTTTTTTTGGACTGTGAAAACAACCCTCTTAAAGTATTGAATAATACCCAGTCTTTTCTCTGAAATCCGTTTTAAATCTGTCTTAAAAGGTGAGAATATCGGGTCACGCCATGAGGGTCCATGCCTACCAAGACAAAGTGGCCAAAACATTACTTCGGCCATTTTAGGTCTCCCTTACATAAGAAAATATAGTATGTAATAAACGACTATCCTAGAATACTGAACATTCATAGAGTTCCTTCAAAGTCTGTCTGCAGAAGTTGGGGAGAGGCTGTTCCCGATTATTAATCGAATTTTTTTAATGCAAATAAGAAAATCTTATTTTTTTCACATCGATTAATGTGATTTATTCCTTTTAGGGTAAGAGAATCAACCCACTTCGAAGTGAGATGACATCGAAGAGTTGATTTCCACTCCTTATTTTTTATGACGATTACAACTTACCATTTAATCAAGGTTTTCTTTTCTGCTGCAGCCTTAAAAGATAAGAAGGAACTGATCGCGCCCTCTCTCGAGCAGTCACCGAACTCGATTCAGGCCTCTGAGACGAATGACCAGTTGTGTTTTCTGAAGAACTCTGTGGGGTGGTTACAAGGTGGCGCACCAACTCGCGAATCTGCATTTGACCTAATTGGTTGACATCGACTCCCGAACCTGAAGAACAAAAAAGAGAAAATATATAAAGATATACTGCTGTAAAAAAAAGAAAAAGATCATAATGAAAGCAAGTTATGCTCAAAATAAGTTGATAAGAACGCAGAAATGAAGGCGGTGACTGATTCAGCGTTTTCTTCGAGTTTTAAGTGATATAAAACTAGTTTTGTTAAAAGGGAAACGAAGGCCTTGCAGCACAGCAGTTGTTTAGCGAACTCTTTTTATCTATAAGAATTGGAACCTTTTCTTATCTTCTCTCGTTTCGAAGAGTAATTATCATTTACTTAATAAGATTGATCCTTTTATATCTTTTCGACCAGCCTATTTGACAAACATAAGCATTTACTGTTAGTGTATATCGACTAGGTTTGTTCTGAAAGCGAAAAAAATCTGGAGATAAAAAAAATAAAAAAATAGCAATAACTCGAGTGGAAAGAGTGATCGATGAGCAGATGCAGACACACCCAAGCTTTGGTCAGCTGCTGAAGTAGAGAACGTTTTTTGTAAACAGAGTATTTATTAATTTCGTCCCTTCCGTTTCGCTTAGATAAAATGCACCCCAGTGCGTTCATTATCTCTTAAATACCCCTGAAATGTGGACACACACATTGGCTAGCATGGAGGTCTGACAGTTTTCGTTCCTATAACTTCCTGCCGCCAAAAGCTTCTCCCTGAAGTGACCTTGCACGAAAGATACACATCCAGGGTGGTCTTTGGTGTTCGAGTCTCAGCCTTGGACTGGGAAATCAGGACCCCACAAGTGGAGACTAATTTGTCCATCAAAAAGATAGCGGAGCAATGATATAGATAAGCGGCGTTTAAGACGCTCAGCATCCCTAGAATACGCCGGCAGCACGCAGCAACATCGACGTCTTGGTAGGAATTCATACACGAGTTTAAACATTAAGGGCACCACCACTTCAACTTGGGAATATACGGTTGTCGAGCGTCACCCAAGTATAAAGAACTTTAAGATCATTAAATGAGGTTTGTAAATAACGAGTCCTTACTTCCAAAATGAAAAGCGATCCCATGTGACTCTGCCCTTCAAGAACTTTGGTGTTTGTAGTTTGATCTACTTGAGAGGATCTTTGAGCATTTTGACGGAGGGTATTTTTATATTTCTAAAAATCACTTTAAAATCAAATCATGCTCGTTCAAATTATAAAACCAGCTTTTAGATCTCATCTGACACAAACAAATTACAAACTGCCCAGTCCACCCTTCTCTCACGCCATCTTCCGTTTCCCATTAGTCCATGCATATATTTACAACAGAAGCAGTAACTACAACCGAAACAACAACCAACTGTGCGGTGTAGCAATAAAGTACCTGGACTGTGCTTTTGTGGTTCGATGAGGTTGAAAATAAATGGAAGCGGTGTTTTTTAGTTCAAAATTCCTCCAACAGATCGTGGTACAGAGATGATCAAATTCTACTTAAAGATTTACAGAAAATGAAGGTCCGTGCAATATTTGTGCCGCGAAGCCTCACGGATGAGTTGAAACCACTAGGAGTGACAATCTTGTCAAGTCTAGCTGTGGCGGGCACATATTGTATCTTTACTGTACAATAGAGATGTCTTCTTTTCTTCTTCCTCTGACTTCATCCAGACTTGTCAAGACAATCTTAAATTTCCTGAACTGTATTGTCACTGGAGATGAGTGTGGTACTTCAGTCTGACTTAGAGACAACGCGTCAGAGCATACAGTGGATTTCAAAATCATCACCATGGCCCGAAAAGTTTCGTTTACAGAAATCCAGGATCAAGACGATGCTGATCACGTTTTTCGACAAACACGTGTAATTCACAAGTAATTTGTACTTGAAGGGGAGAGAGTCAATGCTGCGTTCTACGTACAGGTGATTCAAAGACTATTGAAACGCATTTCCCGGGTGAGGTCTCAATTTCGGGAGATTGTCAGCTGGATTTATTGCAGGACAATGTCCCGCCCATTCTGCACTTGTTGTGAAGACAGAACTTGGCATTGCTGTTCAACCGTCCACTCTACTTTTCCGATCTAGCACCAGCAGATATTTCTCTTTCTCAAGGTGACAATTGCCCTCAAAGCCTCAAAGGAAACAGACTTCAGGATGTTGAGGACATAAACTTCAGGACTTATACTGCAAAAGGTTTGGAAAATACCAAAGCGGGGCAAATACAAAAAATGTGTTCATAATGAGTTTTCTTATATAAAAAAATCCATTCAGTATAACAGACTGAGTAAGTTAGAATTTAAGTAGCTCGTACTAGAAACACCCATCCAAAATGTCAAAAAATTGTTAAGCTCGAAATAAATTGTACCAAAGGCTCGAAATAATTTCACTGTTCATCAGATTATCACAACTTTGCTATAAGAATTATTTCGCTATGTTAGAACAATCGCAAACTTATTCACGGTACTTTCTGTAACTGAAGCCAGCCATTCCACGCAGATTTTTTTCCGTTCTTTTAATAGCAACAAGACGACTTTCTTGAGAAAGTTTAGTTGAAAGGGGTTTAATTGAAAGATTTAGAAATAGATTAATATTTGCTTCATGAATTAGCGATTTTTTAAGGAATGTTCTCAAAATTATATATATATTTTTTTTTTCCCTCTATTTCTATCGTAACAACGTACCAAGTATTATTTATTTTTATTTATTTATTTTTTTTTTTATGAAAACACCAAATTTACAGAACACGAGAGAAGAAAGTTGAGAAGTTGGAAGAAGATACTTGTTGATATTATACTTGAATTTCTGTAGATTGAAATTTTCAGGAAATACGTATGAAGGAAGATTGTTCCAGAAAACGGCAGTTGAATGAATAAATGAGGAAGATGAAAAGTTGGTTCTGTGGGTTTGAAGCTGGACAGTAAATGGATGTTGGCTGCACGTGTTCGGACTGTTTTGAAAGAGAGAGCGGGAATTATAGAAGCCAATTCAGAAGAACAGTGCCCATGGAAGTATCTGTAGAAAATGCATGCAGCAGAAAGTGGAGAGGCTCTGTTAGAGAGGAGTCATTACTTAACCTAACTGCTCTCTTCTGAATGGAGTCTAGAAGCCTCAGAGAGGTTTTGGGGGCACTGCCCCAGATGTGTGGAACAATATTCCATAGTAGGGTGGATTTGTGATTTGTTCAGAGTGAACAGCTGTTCGGAAGAAAAGTAACGATGAGAGCGAAAGAGAAAAAAACAGTTTTTTTAATGCAGAGGAAGCAATATTTGTAATGTGCTTGTGTCAAGAGAGATTAGAAGTCAGGATAATCCCCAATAGCGATATATGATCTTGCGTAGAAATCGAAGTATCATCGAAGATAAGCATAAGAGCAGAAGAATCCTTTTTGCGAGACATAAGACAGAACTGAGCGAGTTTCAGAAGGATTGAAATCAACTAAGTTATCTTTGCTCCACTGGAGAATTACCTGGAGATTAGCATTTTAGGATTTGGTAGAGGATATTCGAGAAATTGAAGCTGTTTGTGCAGGGCAAGGCTTCTCAAACTGGAATGTGGAAAGCAATGTGCTATTATCGGCAGAACTATGGATAAGATTTGCGGTCAATGGACGAAGGTCATTAATGTACAAGAGGAAAAGAGTTGCAGAAAGAACTGAACCTTGGGGAACACCTGCATTTGTGGAAAAGTTAGAAGACAGAGCACCATCTACCATCACCTGCAGTGAGAGGTCAGAGAGAAATCTGATACCCAATTACAAAAATCAGTTGGTAAACCATAAGATGGAATCTTACTTAGAATACCGTTATGTCAAACGCGCTCTTGAAATGTCAAGAACAACTTCTTGAGTTTCGCCAAATTTTTCCATTGAATTTGTCCATAGATGGGTAACATAAGCCAGAATATCACCAGTGAATCAACACTGACGGAATCGACACTGGCGATCGTAGATCAAATGGTAAGTTTCTAGATAGTTTAGGAGTTGGCGGTTAATTAATAAATAAATAAATTTTCTGTTTATAACTCCGGGACGATCAAACGGCCAGAGGAGTTCACAAGATAGACAGAATGCAAGAAACAGCACCGTATTTAGCAGCCACAGGCTTGAACTCCGGTCACTCAATGCACGTGTGAAAAAGCTTATGCACACGCGCGTCTGACCACTCGGCCTCGGCGGCCTCCATTACTTTAGAAAGAGTAGAAGTAATTGCGATGCCACCCTTTTTAGGAACTGGCTGGATATGAGCAAATTTTCAAGCAAAAGAAAAAAATACCTTTGCAATAAGAAAGTGAAAAACACAGAATAGGAGTAAGTTCAGAAGCACAGGTTTTGAGAACAAGTGGAGAAATACCATCAGCACCTGGAGCTTTGATAACCGTAATTTAAAAATAATAAATCCCCGAGGCCCTTAAGGGTGCTTCGAAACGGTGGAGGAAGCTGGATTTGGAAGAGCTAATCACTTGAGGAACACTTGCTACCCGAAGGTCAGACTTCTAACGTCTCATGCGACCTTCCTTTTCCAGATGTGTTTATTATTTATATTGAGGTCGGACGGGGGCGCTTTTTCGCCTTTTCTAACTTTTGTTAGGGGTCTGTTACACATTATTTGGCACATCTAAAGCTCAAAGTTTCATTCTGCGCATTAAAACATTCACGAAATACAGATCCATCTTTTTTTCTCCAATTTTACCAATACTCTGAGAAAATTTAAATTGCAGTACTGATGGCAAAATCGGAGTTTCCCTCCTGCTGCAACTGTCTTGCTTCATTTTACTATCTTTACTGAGTTCAAATGAGAAAAGAGCTTCAGCATTTTATTAATAACACAGTTAGTGTAATGGTTGTTATTCGGAGTTTCCATCTGCCATGATCTGATAATGAGCCCTAATTGTATGCTGAGCTGAGCTGTGTCTGACTGCAAATTCCATTCCCTAATCTGCCTCGGGGGAAAGGTTGAGCAGTGGGAAGGAGAAGGAAAAAGGAGATGAAACGTCACGCGCGCTGACCAATCCCGTCTTGCCGAAGTTCAGACTGAAACCTGTTCCGTCTTCACCTGCCTCGCACGTAGAGCAGCTTGTTCTAAGATGCAAAGCTTTCAACTGTCCCTCTAGGGAGGAAGGGATTTATAGAAGGCACGCAGGTGCGTTTCAGCAGCAAAACATCTGGATAAGGTTCTCACGGTCTGATAGAGGCCACTGGCTTAAAAGGACTCATTACGCGGGAATAAAACAGGTAGCCCGAGCAGATTGTCCGGTGTTGAATGCAAACGACCTAAGAAAGTGTTCTGAGCGTTGAATGCCAAGAACTTCGTGTTCCCTCCGCATAATTAATAGATGGATGGAAAATAAGAAAATGAGGAAACACAGAAAAGAAAGATTTTAACAACGAGCAATAACTCATTTTTAAAGTGCTGCGATTGGACAGCGATACCTTTTTAATGCGTTTCAAAATCCATTTAAAACTTGCCCTACTAAAAAGAAATTTATGTACAAATATTCTGTTAAAGGCAGCCATAAAGCCGACTTGCCAGAATGTCTCTCCATCAAGCTTATCTCTAATTCCTTCCATCCTGACTTTCTGCGTTTTTTTTTTTTTTTTTTTTTTTGTTTTTTTGTTTTTTTGTATTCATTTCACCACTAAACTTGAGTTTCCATCTTCTGGGAAGAGAGGTTCAACAGAAGATGTTTTGATATCAGCAAAACATCTGGAGGAAATTGCCATAGTGTGATCGATTTGTCTTGTTCTATAGATGGAAAGCGATCCATTAACTAAAATAAATTCGAACGATTAAGAATATAAGACATGTAAAAAAGCTCAATTCATCGTAATGAAAGGGTTTAAATTTCAAGAATTCTAGCCTTTATAGAAAATGACGAATGAACACTCAATAAGTAATGGTTGTCC
Source organism: Mastigoproctus giganteus (assembly GCF_048544385.1). Lineage (NCBI taxonomy): Eukaryota > Metazoa > Arthropoda > Arachnida > Uropygi > Thelyphonidae > Mastigoproctus > Mastigoproctus giganteus. The sequence continues at coordinate 138,627,357 of NC_143585.1, read as the reverse complement.
GAGAGAGGAAAATCAGGAATAAGTGAATAATCTATCGATACAGTGTTTCTTACACACTTACGATACCTTAAAGGAACTGCAATACTGAAATTTAAGGAAATTCTGTTCATTCGACTATCTAAAACGAATCCAAGTTATATTTTTGAACAGAAGTGCTCTTAACTCTGCCAAGTTCAAATAAGCAGTTTATGCCGTTGCACAGCGATCCCTGTTGAAGTGCCCCTTCACAAGAATACCTCATCACCAAGGTTACAAGGGACAAGGTTCCCGCATTCTGACTTCTTACAATCCTGTGTTATTTCAGCTAAGCCAAGCATGCAGTCTACGTGCGTGACCTGCAATTACGACGATCCATTCATGTTCTTTGTCAGAGCAACGATGGCTTCAATGGTATTTTTCCTTTCGCTCGCAAGTAGTAGGAGAGGTTGGGGGTGGAAGACAAAGAAAAGACAGACTTGGCTGCCGTAGATGTGCAGCGATGGATGGAAGAATATCGTCAGAACAGCGGAGTTAAACAGCTTCCTGCCACTGTTTTTCGACACAGCTATCCGCCCTCACACCGTTTCCTTGAGGTGGTTAAGGACCGTTACGTGAGGGAACTCTGGTTCACTGAAAGCCGCACTCAAGCTTGAGGGTTCTTTTAAGTTTGTTGAAGCTTTTAAAAAGAAGTGTCATTCTCACTTTATCAAAGCTGTACGCCCCTCGCAACTTCGATTACTTTTTATTGTAATGCTTTGGGCACACCGCTGGCTTATCTTTCACCAGAATATCCCCCGGAAATGTTCTTTCGTTTTGTTCAGATAACGCAGTAAACTTCTTAATTTTCAGGCAGGTGTTGTCTGTGCGGGCGAAAATCTCATTCTGTTTGCGTGTATTTTGTCGGGAAACACGTCGAAGAAGAATATATCCTAAAGGCCCTCCTCACTCTCCTCATTCCACGTACTGTTGGCAGTTCTGACGCAGGAGAAAACAGGAATAGATCGACTGCAATGAACGTAAGACAATCTCTAAGAATGAAAACATTTACAACACGTTTGCTGCCAGTCAGAATGAAATTTCATCCACCGTGCGATATCCGAAGGTATGCGTATACTTGCCACATCGATACGGTCCATTCTCAATGCCCCCAATCTGTTTCCATGGCATCTGCGTTTTGTAGCGGACCTCCTGTCTCTCATCTTGGCAAACCGATTTCATTACGCCCTTCAGTGAGCAATGACGTTGCTTAGCAACTCAAAAGGGAAGTTTTGGCCTCTCATAACCTATGCGACACGTCATCTCGGTCTTATACTAAGAGGCACGGAGCCGGGCAGGTTCATGTCATGACTTCTCGGGCTGTGTTGGTTTATCACCTGCCGCCACGCTTCTGCCAGTGATGCGCAGAAGTAATGCGATCGGCACCTCCACGACACGATTCTGTTTCACCAGATGGACTCCTATTAACAGCTGACACGCATCACTCGCGCACTTAACACGGCCCATTAAACGATACTGAGACATGGCTGGCAGGTGGGTAGCCTACATTCGATCGCAGGCGACCGAGAAAACAGCTCTAAGCTTATCAGACACCACGTCCCATCGAAACACATTTAGTGGCATCGGTGAATTTAAAAAATTAAATAGATAATAATTTAAAAAATAGTGGAGTGTTCTAAGAATATACTTGTTCCGAATAAAATGCAATTTTTCATTCTATATTCGCACATTTTTTACTTTCTAAAGTATATTTGGATTTTATCTACTTTTATTTTTATGAAAATTAATTTAATTACACATTCTTGACTTTATTGAGTATTTTATCTATTTTTCTTTTTACAAAAAAAAAATTAATCAGCGAATTACTCCTTAAATTTTAACAGGGGGCGCACCGAACAGTTATAAAGGTTATCTGAAGGCCATTAAAAGACCGAACACTAACGCGTGTGCAGTATCACATCGATGATAGTTTTTCAGTTAACAGTTCTATCGCTTTGCTATTAATTTACAACAGGTTGTGTTACACCAGACAAAAACTGTTTTGGAAGAATGAAACTCACCTTGTAAACACTGTGGCAACCCCCTCGTTCTAAGCCTCGCGATTAGAGCACTGTGGAGATGATCGATGTAACGAATAGCCTCTTCGATCACAGTGACCTGCAATGAGAACAGAATCATCTAACGGCCCGAAAGAGAAGTGATATTTTAAATACTTTACTTTTAAATAATTAGCAGTTACTAATCGCTGTGCGAGAAATTACAGCTAATAATTGGCACAAAGGTTAAGTATTTATGTTGGTAATTTTCAGTCCTAAAATTCAAGCAGGGAAGTGACCTTGAAGTTGTTTATTTATTTATTTTTTAAGCAGAGCTACTTTTTTTTTCTGGTAATGAAAGTCACCTCTAACAGGAGAAAAATAGCGAATAGAGCGTGGCAGAAAAGTGATGTTCCCATAATTTGAAGTGTCCTGGCGATATATTCCAGACCCACTGGAGGAGGGGTGAACCAGCTGCCCTTTTAAGCTGCCAGACACAAAACATGTGCGACAGGTAGTCGGGCATCGCTGAAGGCTTAATGACTGTTTAAGAACGATGTCCAGAACACCACGCGGTTCCTGGAAGCTTCGTGCTCCTCACCTTCCAAACGGGGAGGGGGAGAACGCTCTTATTGAGGTTACAGGGCAAAGCACTGTCGTACACTATGTTTCGCAGCTCGAGTTGGAAGAAAACCTACACCTTCAGTTGTTTGGGAAAACGGTTGTTAGCATTAACACACTTTGAGAAGTGTTTACTCCTCCGCTGTGGCAGGCTGGAAGAGGTTAAGGACACCCCTGACCTCGCAGTTTCGGAAAAGTTCACATTCCCTAAGAATGTATGCGCAGTGAGTGGCAGCCCCTAATTTATAACTTTTCTAAAGATTGATAAAATATCAGTTATTTGAAACAAATCCACACCAATAAAATATACACAGGCAGAAGTTATTGAAAATTAAAACATGCTGCCTTATAAAGTGCTGTTTCTACGCTCTTGCCAAAAAAATTAAGAATCCTTTTGCAATTGGCGTCAACAGATAATATATAATTAAACGTATGAAATGCAAATATAAGTATGATGTATGATCGTAAGTTCTTTTGTAGCAGAAAAATACGATACGCTTTGGTGGAGCTTCTTAGTGGATGCGGTCATCGATAGGTGATCTTTCCGATTTTCAGAAAAGTGTTATTGTTGGAGTACGTTTAGCAGGAACCACAGTTGTGTTCTTTCTGCAAAAAAAATCGAATGATTTGAGTGGAGTAGTGCTGCTATCTCCAAGACTGGACTGTGGAACAGTGGAAAAAGATCTTGTAGTAAGAATGGTAAGGTGAAAGTGCGGCACGAACCTCTTGAAGGCATGCATCCAGATTGTCTCATATCTAACATTCAAGTATTGGGTATATTTAGTTGGTATGGACTGGGTCCGCTCATACTGATAGAAAGTCGTATTACCTCCAATAAATATCTTTCTGCCGTATTCGACTCAACCCTGCAATGCTTTATTTTCACCCGGATTGCGATTAATTCTTTCAAAACCACTACGCCACTGCCCACCGTGCAAAAATAAATCTGAATGGCTCTAGGAGCATTCTCAAGATTTCTAACATCAATCCTGGCCGCCTAATTCTCAGATTTGAATTGAATTGAGAATGTCTGGGATACATTGGAAAGAGCAGTTCTCTACCAACCACAATACAACAGCTGGGAAATATCGTGATGGAAAAATGTTATGATCCCACAAATTCTTGATGAAATTCATGCGCGTCGACTGCGCGGCATACAGACGTATATCTCCGTCTGTATGCCGATGCAGCGTTATGGAATGAACCCCGTCTGCAAGAATGTTAGTATGCATTCTTCAATGCTCTCCAGAATAAAAGGGAACTTGAGTCGAGCCATGAAAACAGTTACTAATTCTGAAGTTCAAGAACACCGCCAGCGACCTGAACAGAAAGCACTCGGGATCCATTGTGCTGCTTCTTTCACATTCTCATGAGTTTGTTAATGTTGAACAGTGATTCGTCTTAGCACATTACATATTTCTGGTGTTTTGACGTCGTTCCAGACATCACTGCAGACGAATATCTGTTCCTTCGCACCAGGAGACTTATAGATTGCCATACAGACGAATAGACCCACTGTCCGGTGCTACCTGCTTGTGTAGTAATTGAAAGTGGATTCCTGGCGTAAGCAAGTACTGTATATAGAACAATCAGATATACAATACCCTCTACTAGCATTGCAGAAGAATGAAGAATTCTTTCGCTCGTATGCTATGTTGTCTTCTGATCAATGCATACTTGGAGATTCTTTGCTGAAGTCCTCATGTTGATAAGTGAATGAAATCCATTCCCACTGCGCAATCACCTATGATCATGCTTTTCATAAGGTGACTGATGTTGCTTGCTTTTCCACAATATACCTTCATATTTCTTCAAGGCCTGAGTCACGTGGTACAACTGACGTTTCTTATTGTCGGCTGTTTACTCACAACCATAGGCGCGTAGATATCAGATCGTTGTGGTCTACGAGATGGGTAAAATAGTGCATGTTTTGTTGTCGATATCCCGACATAAGGGAGATGCTGTTCTGCACTCTTTATTCCCTTCAACAGCAGGTGTTTGGGGTTCTAAATTGTAATTCCGAGAATAAATAACAACTGGTAACAGCGGCCTAAGGTTAAATTAGAGTCGCTTTAAAGAAAACAGCATCGTCTCTGATTTTTCGGGATTTAGGTGTGTTTTTAATGGTTAGCGTAGCGCATTTACCGGATCTGATGGTGGGACCCTTGCAAGTAGCATGCATCTACTTATGCTAGAATGTCTATATTGCAACCGGAATTTATATCAGCAGGGCGGTGAAAAAGAACCATGATGAAACTACCCCCGTACTTGTGACATTGCAACTCGTGACATAGGCTTGTGGACTGAGTTGGGAGATGAGTAACTTTTAGAGCAGTTAATGAGATAGTGAAAGCGAGATGGTAATTATAAAAGATTGTTTGTTAAAACTGAGGGAATATCTCCTTTAAAACCTAAAAGAGATGCTATGGAATCGAATGCCATGCGATATGGAAGGAATTGTTTGGGTTATTGAAGTGATGGGAGAAGATTGAATTAAAATTATGGAGAAGTGGATCGAGAAATATGATATTTCATCCTCGCCTGCTGCCATACGTGTGTTTGGAGTGAATTTTCTCAATGAACCGGTGATCAACATTGTAGGCATGTAAATATAAAGAGCATCATTCTGTGCTATTGGCAGCTTGTTAGAAACTCTCCTGTCTGAAGATAATAATGTCGTGAGTTGAGCTAGTGTGTCCAACGTTCAAGGAGAGTTTGTTTTTGTGCATAGCTATCATTAATCTGAGGTCTACAATGGTCCATTATCGAGGGGAGATTATCAGGTTTTAGCTGCGGAAAAAAGTGCCACTTCCTTCTGGTCATCTAGATTGCGTCTAGTACTTCCCGTTGTGAAAAATTCCCAGGTTCGAATCCCGCCAAGGACGTGAGGAACTTTTATGGGTTATTCCACTCCGTGGCGAGCTCATGCAAGAGTAGCAGAATTTCCCCTTCCGGAAACTGGTTTTTCGTCCATCAAAATAATCAAACTGACCAGAGAACACACATGATTTATGGACATAAGATACATGGGTGGATGAGATTGTTCTCGTGTGACCTAATACGACAATTTTTTTGCCGTTCTATGGCCTGCGCTATCTCATAGCGTTATTGGTCTAGACAAGAGGGATCAAGCCATGTCCTCGTGTGTAGCACAGTTGGTAGAATCGCGTCCTCCTCACACCGGATGGAAAAGACACGAGTTCGAGTCCCGTTGATGACGTGAGAAACTTTTATGGGTCTTTTTTTTTTCACAACGTGATAAAATTTAGTCGGTCTCAGGCGAGGGTAGCGTGGTATTTTCTTCCGGAAACTCGGGATTTTCATCAAGCAAATAGAAAATCGACTTCAGAACACACGCAATTTACAGACTTAGTCGCTGATGCTCCTAAAACCTTACTAAAACAACAACGAGATCAAGCCTAAAGTCTTTTTTAAATTTTAGGACATCGGCCTGACGTAGCCGAGTGGTCAGGAGTGCGGTAGCACACGCTCTTCGAGTGGACCGGGGTTCGAGCCCCTGACCGCTAAATACGATTAACAATTTGTATTGATTGATTTATTGTAAATTCTACTGACCTGGTGGTCGTGCCGGAGTATAAACAAGGACATTTGGAGTCAAGAGTAAAAGTAAGTCGATCGTTGGCATTCACTTTGATCATGGAAGTGAATGCCATTTCGTATACTGTATTTCAAAAAGGTCATAAAATAGATCTCTCCACGTTGGAGAAATGGAAATATGCTGTTTGAGTTCCTTCTTAATAGGCGTCTCAAACAGCTGGACTCATTGAAGCTTGAGACTGCTTTTACAAGCACTGCAGTGGATCTTAAAGCAGGAGTGGTGGCCAATAGTTTCAAGCACGCAAAACTGTGGCTCTCATTTTGAGCACTGGATAAAATGGAAAAAAAAAAAAAAAAAAAACGACTTTTCTCTTAATCTTTGATAAAATTAAACAGAAAAGCTATTTGATAGCATTTATCTTCTATTGTGTTGGGTTTACTTCTTTTTGAATAATCCTGTATAATATGTTGCTGATTCCAAAATTTCGTTTTTTGATGATTTGACTCTTGGCTCAAAAAGGTTCCCTACCCCCCTATCACAGAGTTACTCTTCGAAGTAACACGCTTGCAGTTTACCTTCAAAGACCTTTATTAGATTGCTGGTCTTTGTCATGCCATATTTCCGTCAGGCAAATAACATCAATCATCTAGGAGAATCTTTTTAAGCATCGCAAATTTCTTAAGGACATTATAATTTTCAACATTTATTATTATTATTATTTTTTTTTAACTGGAACTGTTTTAAAGGTCAGTATAGACACTAGAGATTATATTCGTCAGTCTAATCATTGGTGACATGCAAAAGTTGGTCACGTTTACCAGTACTGGCAGAATACTCCACCGGAATTTGTAGACTGAAGTTCACCATAGTCAAATGCAGTAGATGTGGGGGAAATAATTCACCCCTTAGTCCTCTCAGATTTTACGGAGGCTACAAAAGGCTGACAGAGAGGTGCAATAGACTAAATGAAACTGCAGGGGTAACGTGCAACTTTAAATTACCCGTAAGCCCGGCTGTTTTTTTTTTTTTTTTTTTTTGTGGTAAGTTACTGAGCAATTGTCAAAACCTTATGGATAGCCCATTTTGGTTAGTGTTGGGTATGGTGTTAATATATTCTTTCGGGTTTCAGCAACCAGACACTAATTCTGCATCTGTTTGAGCAGCTAGGATTGAGGGCCGAGGTAAAATTGAAATTTTACTAGAGTCAATTGATATCTATAAGTTTATAAATAACAGATTGACATTTAACAATCTTATTAAAATAAAATTAAATATAGGGGCATTATCAGCACCATTCTGGCTCTCAATCCTAGAGGCATTTTGTTGTTCATGACTACTCGTGGGATCGAACCCAAAAGCAAGCCATAAAATTTATCGAATTGCTAGGAGTCTTATCATTGATCTTCTTTCTAAGAGTGAAAGAGACACTTGCAGAGATTCAGCTTTAGGGCTCGCTTTTGGATTATTGGGAAGTAAATTGCTGTCTTCGCTGGTTTATGATTGACCTGAAGGAATTTCTGCTTTCATTTACTTGATTATTTATATGGTTACGATGGAAAATATCTTATAGGTATTGCAGACTATTCTTCGTCCCGTCCCTTAACATTGAATTAAATATCTCAGAGGAACCTTAGTGATGATTAAACAGAAAGTAATTTGTTGCGAATACCAACACAGTCCTACAACCTCATTTAAAACTGCCAATTAAATATTTTGACCTACCCTTGACACATGCGGCTTAGCGGCTATCGATGGAACCATTGACCTTAATCTTTGGTATTCCTGCTGTTTCATCAATCTTATCCTGTTCCTTCGTTCTTTTTGTTGTAATCTGGCTAAATGAGATCTGTTGTATAATCTGGACCACCGATGATTCTCAGTTTTGACAGACTTCTCAAGGTTCTTGTTTTCCAACATATCGAAGTGCTTTCACATGTGTTCTGGAAAGACAGAATAAATTCAATTCATTAAAACATCTTATTATTAAGAGGCATTTTTGTTTTATTTATTTTTAAATGACAGATCTAGAAACTGCTCTGTTATATTCAGGTTTTTATAATGAGATAAAAGTGTACATTATCAGGTGGGACAAAGGAAGATTGGAGAGGATAGGACGAGAAAATGGTTGATATTCAGATAGAACATACTGGAGGAAGCACATTTTTCATGGAAAACGAAAAGAAAAGAGTGAGGGGCAAAATCTTTGCATCACATATTACTATGGCCCATGGTACTTAAAACAAAACAATCATACTTAAGGAAAAGATTCCCACGGTTTAAAAGCAGTCCTTCGAACAAGTCTTTATATCCGTAAACTGTCCAAGTGACCATTCAGTTTGTAAGGGTTTGTTTGAGGACAGCTGCTATCGTTGTTTACGATTTGTACTTTTAACGGAACTGTCAAAGCCCGCTTTTAAGGAGGAGTGGTTGAGTTCCTTGGACAACTGGCCGCCACCAGCTTTGCAGCTTATCTAGTTGGATGAATAGACTCCAATTGTCAAAACACTCAGTGCACAGATGTAGGCCTTGTTTTTGATATAATGCGCTGCCAGCGTGATGGGTGATGCTTTATATCCAATTAAGCTCTGGGAACATGCTGGATATGGTCATAATGAAGGATTACAAAGAAGACTCAAATGGATTCAAATAGGACTGAGATGAACTGAAATAGGACTCAGATGAACTCAAACAGAAGGATTCAAACGAACTCAAATAGAAGTACTCAAGTTGATGCTCAACTTGAGTCCTTCCATTTGAGGTTAAAAAAAATAATAATAATAAAATAAATCTGCACTTACATTTGCTGAACTACGCTGATAAAATATATAGTTTTTAAGCGTTTAAGAAATACAGCAAAAAGAAAAGTATGCCGAGGAGCTCGGAATAACAGGTGGCTGCAAGAGTGAATTCGAAAAGAAATCTTTACAGCAACACCGCACTTTTCGCGGTCTTTATGCTCGCTGTTGGGCGGACAACTTTCTCAGGTTAGGCACCGTACCTCTTCGTTGCTATGGTTACCTCGACGGTTACTATGGCTACCTATTTCTCGGGTTGTTAAGCGCGCGTTAGTATTGGAATTCCGAAACGTGTATCGGGACTTCGGCACTCCCCACGCACATCTCACAAAGGCTGCGCCAAATGGGGTGCATTTCGCCGTTCCCTTCTTTCAGCGTGTTTCTATAACCCCAGTATTTGGAACGAACAGCGGAGGAATCGATAGTCGTGACTGTGCGCTAGGAAGTAACGAATTTGGATACAGAGCTGTTCTGTGTATCCAAATAGTAGAGAGAGACAGAATGTCACTTTAAAAGAACTCGCTTATCTAAATCGTCTGTGTGTGCGAGCGCGCGCACCTGTGATGCCATGTAAAACAAGAAAACATCTAAAATAACAAACAGCTATTATGTTTCACAGGTTTGAAAAAAAAAAAAAAAAATGACGGGTTTGAATTACAATAGAAAATTAAAATACTTAAGTTTACGAAGCCTTATAAACGTTTCAGATTGGATGAGAAGTACTTCTTCAGTGTAGTACACTACTGGAATTCAACACATTCGAGAAATCACCAAAGAAAAAAAAAATAAATAAATCCGACTTTTCTAAAGGAGAACAAAACTCTGCTGATCATTCTACCTGGGAATTGGAGAATTCGCTGATTTCATTCTCCATGGGGCCTTCTGTTTAATTTCCCAGACGTAGAAAAACGTGTTTTCGTGTAACATGGCAGTAAGGACCGAGGTGAAATCCATTTATATTACAGGAGGAGGCCTCCTACAAGCTTTGCATAATCGCAGTTTCATCCGCTTGGGCCTAAATGTATACGGTTAACCGTAGTTGTTGCTGGCGGTACCTTAGTAACATCAAGATGGTAGTTACTGGAAGGATCCGCCATTAATCATTTTCTTCTCCCTTGTATAGAATATTTGGAATACAAAGATGATAGCAATGTGAAATATTTTTCGATCGAGGTTCACATACCATGGTAGAGTTGGTTTTCCACTCGTTGATTTCACCTTTTCAAGGTCAGAGTTCTAATCCCTCCAATGGCGGGAACCCTTTCTTGGCCTTTTTAAACGGTGCTGGGGTCTTTCGTCTCAGACCCAGCTACTAAGGTTTTTTCGTCCATGTTTCTCCATAAAACTGCGTACAACAGCATTACATTAAACTGCTATCAGAAACGTGCCACGAGGGAATTTTCAGTATTTGCTTCTGATCTGCTGCAGCCCCGCAAGAGAAGTGGGCGAGACCAGCTTGCAGCATATCAGTTGATCAACGTACCGCGACAACTGCTAGGCGAATTCGAAGGCCTTTCCATTGTACCCACGAATTCGGTCGCAGCCAAGAAACCAATCGTATCGTAATATTAAATACTAAAAGATCGCTCTTATCGGCAAATCCCCCTTTCATTTGGTTACTGACGAAAACCCTCGGATACTTACTCGGGCAAAGAATCTATCCTTGTCGACTGACAACGCTCGGTGTGTCTCCGCCCACAGCAACTGCCGTGTCAGGCCTGCAACGAGAATGCACCGTAAGTGACGTCCACACGTAAACAGAAGCACTTCCACGGACTTGGCGAGGCAAGGTTACAGCCCATGCACGAAACGTTGGGGTGCGTCCACAACTAATCACGGCGGGTCAACGGAAAAACGGCGACCGAACTGAACTCGGCGAACCGACGCTCTAATGTTAAGTATCGCCAAACATCCAGCGTTGTTGACGTCACCGGCGGACGGATACACGCCGGACGTTCGGAGGAGAAAGAGCTCGCGCAAAACCACGAGCGAATAATGACGTCGGATTCGAGAGTACGGAAGGTTGACGGCGCGAAGGGGGAGGGGATTCCCCGCTTAAGAATTCTGCGGAAAGCGGATTAAAAGAAATCGGCGAATCTTTTGCGGAACTTTTTCTCGCGGAAGAATACGTCCGTGGACGCAGGTGCTCAACAGAGGGTGACACGCGTTCACACAGGAACGAGCTCGCCGAACCACTCGTTCAACGGCGACTTTCGTTACGACACCATATGTTGACCGTCACTGGGAGAGGACGGAGATGTATTTACACAAATGCGCTGTAGGACTGGGGCCGGGCCTTGTGAGTTGCTGTCAGATCGGACACATATGGCCAGCGGTGGCAGCGTGGGAAAAGGCTACAGTAACGCACCGGGGCCTTTAGGTGCTAATTGTTTGAGCCCGCTACACTTATGACACACACACACACACACACACACACAACTGATGTTGATGGGTGAGGGACACTGGTGCGTTGGGCTCACCCCACTTTTGCCGCATACATGTAGTTGTCAGCACATCAAAAAGATACGTTGTTTGGGTGCAGCGCCAGCTTACAAGGCGGTTCGGTTGTCGGAGAAATATTTTCGAACTTTATTCTCTGTCACGTGATTTTTCAGTCTTAAATTAATCATCATTTAAGACTGGAAAATCTTCTCGATCACGAGAAGCTTTCCTGTAAACTGCAGTTTTTTTGGGAAGGAAAAAAAATCTAAAAAAAAAAACAAGAATTACTCGCACGGACCCCTTTTCTGCACCCTACAACAATTACGAATAGAAATTTGGTCCCTACTGTGTTTTATTCATCCAATATTACTGATTGCTTAAAAATATACGTGAATTGATCCCCGGTGAAAACAAAACTTTTTAATAACAAAAGCAAAAAATACGAATTACGAATAACACGAATTAAATCACGTGGTTTTTATCGCTTAAAAAATTCTTAATTTTTTTGAAATTATTTATTTTATTTATTTATTTTATTTATTTATTATTTATTTTATTTATTTTTTTATTATTTATTTTATTTATTATTTATTTATTTAATTGTAATTTATTAATTTAATTTTTATTGTGTATATAAAGAATTTTATTGTGCGAAAAGGTAACTTTTCCGGATTCCGTGTTGAGTCCTGTCATACAGTTCTGTCACGTGGAAGTTTCACTTTCTCATTTTAAAAAATAAAACAAAATTTCTGTTTCTATTTCGGTGTGGTTACTCTGGGTCCTACTAGCTTGCAGGATAGAAAATAAGATTATAATCGCATTTAACAGTCACGTGTGCTCGAACTGCGATCAACCAAACGCATATTCTAAAAGTTACATATGCTCACGCGTGGCTCCTGTACTGTTCCAGACGTATGCAGAAAGAAGCGCAAAAACGGCGCATGCGCACTTTTCAAGACAAAACAGAAAAGCCTCGCAGTTAATTGAACATTCTTTTGCCACGTAATGGATTATTGTATAAGTTGTTTTTTTGAAATGTAATATCTCGGTACACAACATACAGTGATCTTTGCTTTATAAATTAAATCTCAACACTTAATTAATGCAAGATATTTTGGCGATGTGTACGAATTCCTCCACCAGACTTTATTAGTCTTGAAGATGGCTTTCAGTTAAAGCCTGAAACGTCAACTACTATCCCGTATTAACCATGTACATACTGGAATACACTGAGTGATCACTGAATTATGACCACATACTAATACTTCGTAGGTCCTCCTTTTGCCCTCAGTACAGCAGCTATCCGACGTAGCATTGATTCAACAAGATGTCGGAAGTGTTCGGGAGGTATGGCCAACCAAGCTGTGTGTAATGCGGTCAGCAATGCAGGTATGGAGATGATTGGTGTATCCAGACACCTGATATGCCTTTCCGTAGTGTCCCACAAGTGCTCTATGGGATTGATATCGGTGGAGTTCGGATGCCAATCGATGTGCTGGAAGTCAGAACTGTGTTCCTCAAACCGTTCCTGCAGATCAAGTGCCCGATGGCTCAGCGCATTGTCATCTTGGAAGACACCATCACCATTCGGGAAAAAGTGTAACATAGCGTGGGTGTACACAGTCAGCAAGCAGTTGACGATAGTGGAGACCACTGATACGTTGTTCTACATGCACCAATGGTCCAAGTTCCTGCCAGTGAAACATGCCCCACACCATACAACTGCCTCGACCAGCCTGCACTTTTGATACCATGCATGATGGATCAAAAGCCTCATGTTGTTGACGCCAAATCCGTACACGACCATCCACGGTGTGGAGTAAATAACGTGACTCATCCGACCAGCACACCTTCTTCCAGTCCTCTAACGTCCAACTTGCATGCTCTTTGCACCAGGCCAGTCTTTAACGCCGATGAACCTTGATTAGGAGAGGATGCCATAGGGGTCGTCTGCTGGTGTAGCCCATAGGTGCGAGCGTGCGTGCGACGCATGGTCATGCCAGATATTGTTCCGGGTTGGCCCATGTTGTATTAGGTAATCAACTCTTCAACAGTGCTGCGCCTGTACGAGTCGTCAGACCCGGCGCTCACCTCTAACTTCAACCTTTCGCTAGCCTTTGTAGTTTTGCCGTCAGGTCGTAGTTTAACCATTTTGACGCCAGTCCTGGTACACTTTAATAACGGCAGCTCTCGAACACCCCACCAGTTCAGCCGTTTGAGAAATCGAGGCACCAGCTCGTCGAGCTCCCACAATCTGTCCTTTATCAAAGTCCTTCCTTTTAGACATCACGCTCTGAAATTTACTACCTACTGAACCACTGACACCTTATATATGCTACTTAGGTCAACTAACTGCGCACTCTCGTACCTCACGTGGTCAACGGGTCGCATTTAGTATTCATAGGGGTGGTCATAATTCAGTGATCACTCAGTGTAAGTACAAAATGCAAATCTGTCCAAATGCACACTTCTACAGATAAAATACACAATGGAGTGTTATGATCTAGGTTTGCCGATGCGCTTGAAACCGCACAACGGTTCAATGGAATGATGCTGGTAAGATTCTAAGTTCAGATACAGAAATGATGGAATCTCTCGTAAGTTATAATGTGAACAGTGTAGTTTATGGTCGGTGCGCAATCTGTGAGGAACAGAAAATAATCCTTTGGAGAATAATCGGGCTGATTATGGCAACTTTGGTTGACCATATTGTGCAGTACATAATCATTGGATCATTCGGTTTGTTTCACCAATAGCCTGTGGTTTTCCTGGAGTCTGTCTTCTAGTAATAATAATAATGAGTTGATCTTGACCCAAGAAGAATGCTTTCAAAAAAATGCAAGATCAAATGATCTAAAAGAATGATTTCTGATTCGGAAATCCTCCAATTCTAGTAAATTGCAACAAAGAGGTGATTTCTTTCGGTTGCTAGTTACAGATGGCGCTTTCAAATACAGCCGATGTTGCCATCATCCGATGATGACAGAAGCGTTGAGTGCAACTGCATCATCGACGTAACCTTAGGCGACATTTATAGCAATGGCTACTGCTATCCAATATAGAACAGGCTTTCTCTGTTCCGTAGTCATTGTCTGTGAATTGTTAGGGGTTGTTCAACACTGAAGAAGGAATAAACGTAACGTTACGTAACGTGGACTCAATCGGTAGAGCGCCCTCTGTCCAAGCTGCCCATGTGAAACATCCCGAAAAAGATTAAGAGTTTGTACATACGAAGGGCGTTCAATAAACAATCTACCTAAGATACTTCCCATGGTAATATTTCAATAATTCACGATTTATCATGTTCATACATATCTCAACTTGAACCACATTAATTTTGATCCCATTATATGTTTAGGTTGTGCTGCTGTAACAGAAAGAAGGAAGATACCTGTATCAAATTATGGATTTACTGAAATTGGAGCATCGATCAGTCATCAAGTTTCTCACCAAAAGAAGGAAATGGGTCAAAGGCCATTTCTGGAAGGATGGTGGCTCTGTATGGCAACTGTGCAGTTTCACAATATCAAGTGAAATTCCGGTCAAAGCAATTCAAGTGGGATAGAGAGTCCATCGAAGATGATCCATGTCCAGGAAGGCCAGTGACAGCGACCCGTCCAGAAATGTGCTTAGCTGTGGAAACCCTTGTGCTGAATGACAGACGTTTAAAGGTGTTTCAAATCTCTAGGGAATGTGATATAACTGAAGGAACAGTTATAACCATCCTCCAGGAACGTTTGACGATGACTAAGGTCAGTGTAAGGTGGGTTTCCAGATTTCTGACCCCTGTGCAGAAGCAATTCAGAGTAAGGTGTTGTGAGGAGAATTTAGAGGGTTATGGAAGGGACCTTGACACTTTCATCTCCAAAATTGTTACGGGTGATGAAACATGGGTTCATCACTGGGATCCCGAGATAAAGTAAGAATAAATGCAATGGAAGGTTGTCCAAAAATTTTTGGACACTACCTTCAGCTGGCAAGATTATGGCCACCATTTTTTTGGAATGCTGAAGTACATTCACTACTTGGAACATAAGCAGACAATCACTGGGGAGTCATATGCATCCCTACTGTACAACCTAAGGGATGTCATAAAGAAAAAACGCCGTGAAAAACTTTCCAGAGGTGTGCTGCTTCTTCAGGAGAACACACCAGTGCACAGGCCACACGCTGTTGCTGCTGCTTTGAGAGACTGACTTTATAGAACTTACCTATTCACCTTACAGGACGGATCTGGCTCCCAGTGGTTATTTCCTGTTTCGGCACCTCAAGAAAAACGTACATGGACGTCTCTTTGCTGATGACAATGAACTGAAGTCTGCTGTTTCTAAGTTCTTTTATGGATAAGACAAAATATTATTTGCTGGTATTTCCTCATTGCCGACAAAATGGAAGAAGTGTATTGAAGTTCAGGGAAGGTGACATTAAAAAATAAAAAGAGATTATGTTTTTTGAAAACTGAATTTCAAGTCGCGTGCCTTATTCTTTGTTATTCAGTCTGGATTGCTGATTACCTTGAAACGGTTCAAATTAACACATGAACATCATACATTCGGAAGATCTATTTTTTGAAGTAAAATGCAGAAAAATAACTTCTGCTGGATGAAAATCGCTCTCTGGCCATAATTTAAGAAATGATACTTGCGTTAGTGAAGTGGTTCTTATAAATGCTCATAAGGGTTAGTGTCGGTGCAAAGATAAAGGCATCCATCGACGAAGTCCCCCTCCTCCCCACCATAAGATTAAGGAGGTCAATGTGAAAATAGTAATAAAATCACGCTCTTTGTGCTGTTGGAAGTTATAACGCCACAATCTCCAAACAGGACTGAGTTACTGATGTACGTGCCTGTATTTTCCCCAGGTGTTCTCGACTCTCCTGTTTGTTACAAGTCGTGACATCCCCCTTCTCTTATTTATCCTTTGGAAGTAGTATCGTACCGTGATCATTCTTCCTCTTGGCCCTGTGCCTATGTTTCTAGGAAATCAGTTGATTTCTAAGAAAATACTTCGTTGGTTAATGCGTTTTTCTTGTCTTAATTAAACAACACGCATCTATCAAGACGAAATGCTTTATTTCTACCTTTCTTCCTTTCCTCGTGTTATTCGTTTATTTTTCTTAGCTATCCTGAGTTGCAACCTCCTTACGTGTACAGGGATGTGCTGCTTGCCACCTGTTTCGATGGATTCGAATAGCATTGATCATTTGACGATCTTAAGGCGTTTTTTAAGTCGATAAGTCAGCCTGTGTGAATAGCAGCAGTCAAACAGTTTATCAAGGATTATTCTGAGGGGTATAAATCGAGTTCCTCAATTCAAAATATATAAAGTTAGTTAATGCCTGGAAATTGGTGAAATAATGAACACTTAAACCTGCGTGCAGTGTAATCTGGTTTTTAATTTCTTAAAGAATTACAGATTATTTTCAGACGTTTCAAGGTACTTCCTGTACCACTTCTTCAGTGAACTTAATGCTGTCATAAGGACAGCATTATAAGTGCTCGTTATTTCACCAATTTTTTTCGGTTCTTGATACACCTGCACACTATGCAACTAAAGGATATTTAAGTTAGTTAATGTACTTGGTGTTAATATGCATATTTGCGTACATTAACAATGTTAATGGAGGCAACAACAACAACAAAAGTCTTTTTATAACAAAAAAGAGCATAAATAAATAATATTTTCCCGATTTTTATTAGCCCAATTTTAATGAAATTTCAGAAAGTCGACAAATTGTTTTAAAAGTAAAAAAAAATAATTTTCACAAAAATCCATGTACTCGAGTTATTACATGTGGACGGACGGACAAAGAAATACTAATTGTCAGATTTTTAGATTTTTATTGGTCCGCTTTTAATGAAATTTGGGTAGACTGGACAAGTCTTTCTGAACGACCCAAATATAAAATTTCATATAAATTCCGTCTACTAGTAATCGAGTTATTACATTCGGACGAAAAAAAAAAAATATATATATATATTTATTTATATATACTAATAATAATTGCCGGGTTTCTATTGGTCCGATGTTAATGAAATTTGGGAAGGCTGGACAAATTATTTTTAAAGGGCCAAAATATAAAATTTCATGAAAATTGGCCCTCTGGGGGTTGAGTTGTTACATGCAGACGGACGGACGGAAGGACATGGTGAAGATAATAGACGCATTATGTACATATTTTAATGCGCCTAAAATGCCCAAAGAGTAAGAACATCTAACCCAAGGAACGATCCAGTTTTCAACAGAAATTTTATCACTCCGATTCTCGCATGTTGGTTGCACAAATCCTGATTTTTAACGATCCGCTTTGTTTGAAGACTTCTCTTAGTCCACTTGACACTGATGGCTGTTTTATTATCAGTTCAGATTCCGACAGCATGAGTGTCCAGTGTTGCAAGGTGTCTTTCGGGGCACTTTTTCTGCGTCCTGCGCACTCTTAAGAAGCTGCTGTTTGCGATCCGATTTCAGTTTTCTACGCCAGATCGGAATGATTAATCGCAATTAAGCAATTTACTGTTTGTTCACGCTCTCGTGTTTCGTGTTAGTTACCGACGACGAACCCGTTGTTGTTCGCGCCGTTTACTGTTATTCTCATTCCGAATGGGCGTCGAGACGTGGCTCATCCATTACCTCGTGTGGATCCATCATCGGGCACGCACGTGGACGAACGCGACCAGTGTCACATGTCATCCATATGGCGTTCCTTACGGTAAGTAACGGAAACCGTCCTGCCCCGCACACGTGTTGTCAGGCATCAGATCCCTAACGAACGAACCAGTCACTTCGAATTAGCGGGT
The DNA here is from genome assembly GCF_048544385.1 of Mastigoproctus giganteus. Taxonomy (NCBI): domain Eukaryota; kingdom Metazoa; phylum Arthropoda; class Arachnida; order Uropygi; family Thelyphonidae; genus Mastigoproctus; species Mastigoproctus giganteus. Next base: position 138,609,131 of record NC_143585.1, on the reverse strand, counting down.
CAGGAGCGGCACGATCCTCCGTGATTGATTACCTCTGCCCGCGGGCTTCGCAGGTGGCACGGATTGCGTTATTTGCGCAATCCTCATCTCAGGGAGGCCCCGCAATGGAGACAAGAAAGGATGAAAAGAAAAAAAAATGGCGTGTTGGCCTTAACTAAGCTTGCAGCTTATCTGCATGCACTGTTCACCAAACGACTCGCTGCTTTAAATCCTAAACTCGTTTGGAAAACTTTTCCACGAATATTCTCTTTTCACGGTCGAGAACGTCTCTGTTCCCACAACCGAAGGATCCTTGACATTGTCACTACGAACTCAGCGCACAGAGAGACTGGTTTCATTAGAGCGAATTAGGACAAATTCGCATCAGACTGGCATTTGTACTCCACACCGCTGGCAACACCCTTTCTAGACTATGCGTCGGCTGTCTGGAATCCTCCCCCTAATATAGCGGAAGAATATTAGTCTCAAAGAAGGTTAGTAAGACGTATTAACTTCTGAAACGAAGCTGAAAGTACGTTGACCTCTACAAAGTGATCAACGCTTCGTCCAGACATTCATTGAAATTCTAATTATCGGCGTTGCTTGATGTAATACCTTGATTCAAATTAATTTCTTTGAGGATCAGATGATTTCTTCTGCAAGCGAACTCTTAGCATAATACAGTTGTGGTCTGTGCTTGAAGCCTTTTTATATATATATATATATATATATATACCATGTGATTGAAGCCTAGTTTATATCATGTCCATCCATCCGCATGTAATAACTTAGTTCTAGTGGATGGATTTTCATTAAACTTAATATTTGGTAATTTTAAAGACATTTGTCCAGTTATTCCAAATTTTAATTAAAATCGGACCGATTGTAATCCAGAAATTATTATTTCATTGTTCATCCGTCCGTCCGACCGCAGGTAATAACTCCCAGTAAATGGATTTTCATAAAAATTTATATTTCGCTCTATAATTTTTTATATAAAATGTAACGCACATTACTGACTTATTATTATTACTACAGCTGCTGTTTTTAAGGGAATTTTATATTTTGCAATTTTTTCCTTTTTTGCTTGTGTTCCCGAATTCCTTAATGCTTCTCATTACGCGTATATTTTGACATGCTCTGTATGTGTAGACTGACCTATTGTTCAGGATCCTATCCTTTGCTTCGATTTTTTTATCTGTAGTAGTGGCATCCTTTGTGGTGTAATAGTTTTGGTGGCTGGTTAGAAAAGTTTCGCCCGTTTGTCACCACGTACGAGTACGGAATAAATAAATAGATAAATACGGTAACGCTCTGCGGTTACGCTGTCAGTGACAAAGAAGAACCACCCACGCTCCGACAACAGAGTTATCCATTGTCCTTTAGAGCACAATGGCAATCAGTGAAAAACGTGAAGCTGTTTAGTCTATTAATATATCAACTTATCAAATATATCACAGAAAATAAAACCTGTTCAAAAAACGACCCGTAACTGAATTAAAATATGAAATGTGCACTGCTCGACAAAATTAACGGAACACGTAGAAAACATGGTGTAACCCGTGCAGCTTTCAATGAACCGGGGCGAAATTGGGTACAGTTCTGTTCTCTGATGAGTGCCGTTTTAGCTTACAAACAGATTCCAGGCATTATTTCATCTGGAGACAACGAGGAATGTGGTACCACTCCTCCAACATCACAGAAAGGGTCACTTACAGCAGAGGCGGTGTTCTCGTGCGGGGTGGAATAATCATCAACGGTCGCACCCCTTTTCATGTTTTTGATAGGGACACCGAGAACAGATCGTCGACCCCCATGAGCGAATTTTTAGTGGCGCGGTTGGCCCACAATTTCTTTTCATGCACGACAACGCCACTGCACATCGATCTCAAGCGGTGGAGGAATATCTTGAAACTGAAGATATCCAAGGACTGCCGTGGCCAGCACCATCATCCCACTTAAATCCGATCGAATATGTGTGGGACGCCAGTTGGGCGTCGCATTGCAGGCCGACAGCCAACTCCTCAGTCACTTGGTGAGCTACGCTGGTGGAAGAGTGGGATTTGTTGCCACAGAATCTTATCGACACCCTTATATCGAGCATGGTTTACCGCTGTCAGGCCTGTTTAGTTGTTGAAGGGTATCATACGCGGTACTGACGGCACGTGACCATATTTTGGAGCATCTTGAATCGACTTCTGTAATGGGATCTCTTTGGTAATTCGTATACAATCCCTTATACTGTCCGAGAACGCATTGCGAAAACGATCTCATAAAATTACAGATTTTGTGTTCCTTATGGACTGCGGGACGTAATATTCCTTAATGTATACAAAGATGATGTTTGAGGCATCCCCCATCCTCTTCAAAGCACCTCGCGCCATTCCAGGAGAGAACAGCATCGCATATGACAAAGCGGGGGTCCTGCAACAAGAGGTGGAAAAGATTACTTAAATTTCTAAACTTTATCACTGCATGTTTATAACTTACATACATGCAGCGAATTTGAAAACATTTTGATTAATACTTCATGCAGTAAGAAGGCTGTTTGAAGCGCAGATAAAAAAAAAAAAAAAAAGTAAAAAATAAACAGACGTGTGCTGCCATCTGTTGTCAAAATACTAAATCAAAAAAACTACTGTATTTCAGCGCATGATTCATTTGTAGCTAACATGAAACAGGATTCTAGTACTGCGGATTGGCTGAAGGTTACGAATTTGGAAGGAACTACTCTTAAATTTCTACAGGTTGCAATTTCAAACAATAATAATTTAAATGTGCTCTGTTAGCGAAAAAACGGACACGAATATTTGCTTCAAACAGGTTTAGAAATGCACAATGAAGCGTGGTTGGTCAGTACTTGAATAAAGAAGGAAAGGCCGAACTTTGTTCATTCACAATCACTACTCTGGCAACATTATTAGGAATAACAAGCGGTGTATTGTCATAGCAATGTACAAGATCTTTTTGCTGAAACGGCCTCACAATTCGTCTCCATCCACATCTGAGAAGAATGAAATATCGCTTCTTGGCGATTTCTTGTTCATTCCGAGGTTCTTTTCCCCCGTAAGCAGGCTGCATTGAGTAAGTTAGAAGTTAGCCGACCGTCTAACGTTAAAATTCGTAATTTTGCGTAAGCAGAGCTGGGGGGGAGGGGACAGGAAACGTCAATTTCCACCCGGCAGTCTGATATTAATTTTCCCACAGCCTGTCGCAGAGAAGAGCAAAAGAAATTGCTTAATTAAGGACAGCCAGCTTTAACGCATTAGCGTAATTACTCGCACGTGAGATTCAACACCGGTCATTCCCCGAGAGAACACGAGAATGGAAATTCTCCGAGAATTCAAATGCAGCAAAATGAAAACTTTTTCAGTTAACCTCCATTAAAAAGTCCACGAACCGCAATAAAGAGGCAATTTCCATGCGGAAAACCACCAGCATTGGAGTCACGTGCGCATTCATATCTACTTAGCATGATTTGGCAAACTTTCTTCTAAAGATGGGAAGATTCTTTGCTCGCTAAAAATGTCACTTCATTGAAGCACGGCGCCTTAGTGCAGGGGAGGATGAATGAGCATCATTTATGATGACGTCTTTAGCAGTAGTAGAGGTATATGATGCAAAATAGCAAGCTTATACAGCATCAGCCAAAAAAAAAAAAATAATAATAATAAATAAAATCCTTCCCATTTCACCCATCCATTCATTCCAAATGTTTGTCTTGTTCTGCCTTGAATTTATTTAAGCTATCAACTTCCAAAACGATAGATGAAAGTTTGTTCCAGGAATCAACCATCCGCTGGCTAAAGGCAAACTTCCGCACATCTGTTCGACAATTGTCTTTCCACAATCTTAGTTTATGCCCCTCAGGTTTGTAAACTGAGCGAGAGGAAGAATCCCAATAGCATTAAGCCTGCTGAATCAATTCAAGGCCTTATACACCTCAATCAGATCGCCTCGTAGGTGCGTAGCCTCCAGAAGCTGCGATTTGCATAACTTTAGCCTTTCTTCATAAGACTACCCCTTTGTTCCCTTCACCAGTCTTGATTCCCTTTTCTATACTCATTCTAGCAACTCTACATCCTTCCTAAAATGAGGCCTCCAGATCAGTATACAGTACTCAAGGTGTGGCCTGACCATTGCCTTTTATAAGGGGATAATCACATCTAACCCAAGGAACGATCCAGTTTTCAACAGAAATTTTATCACTCCGATTCTCACATGTTGGTTGCACAAATCCTGATTTTTAACGATCCGCTTTGTTTGAAGCAAAATTCCTATATATCATTGACAAGACCCTGTGGCCTGCTTTGGCAGCCTATCTGCACTGCAAAGAAAACTTCATATTTTACTGCACAATTATCCCAAGGTTTCTTTCATTCTCCACTACCCTGAGTGTAACACCACACAGTTGGTACATTTCTCCGGGGTTTCTGCTACCCATATGCAGTACTTTGCATTTGTTGATGTTAAACTTCAGTTACAACTTCTCATCCCATCTGCCTAACTTTTCCAGATCCTGTTGTAGCAGCATACTGTCATTACAGTTATTAACAACCCTGCCAACCCTTGTATCATCTGCAAACTTTGACATTAAGCCTGATATACCTTCGTCAATATCATTGACAAATATATAAAACAACAAAGGGCTCAGCACCGAAACCTGACGGATACCACTAATAACATTAGTCCATGTAGAGCAGTACCCATTGATTATCACTCTTGTCTTTTCCCACTCAACCATCCTTTTATCCATTGCATCAACTTGCCTTAAGCCGATACTGCTCCATTTTGTACAGCAGTCTTCCATATGCAACAGTATCAAAAGCTTTTCTGAAATCCAAGTATATAATGTCAAAATTAATTTTTGCTTCCAGTTCCTTTGTAACCACATCATAATATCCTGTCAAATGTGTCAGACAATACTTCCCCTTATCAAACTCATGCTGTGTCTGAATTATTACTGCAGTCTTGTCTAGATGATCCTGCAATGCATCTTTAACCAGTGACTGATTTAAAAAAAATTTTTTTTTTTTCTTTTATTCGGAACAGAAGTTAAACTAACTGGTCTGTAATTACTCGTGTCACCCTTCGATCCTCATTTGTGAACTGGGGACACAATTGCACATCTCCAGTCCGTGGGTACCTCCCCTGAGTCCAAGGATGCTCTCATAATTATGTTTAAGGGTTTGCTTACTTCCTTTGCTGCCTCATTTAATATAACTGGATAGATCCCATCCACCCCAGGAGCCCTTCTTATATTTAACTTGAATAATTTCTCCTCCACTTTGGTCTGAGTTAATCATTAAGCACCCTGTTACAGTTTGATAAACTTCTGGCCCTCTCCTCCTTGAAAGCTCATTATGTGTGAATGCAGATGAAAAATACTCAATTAGTTTGGCAGCTATCTGAGAATGGCCATCTACAGTTAAACCACTGATATAGTGAACCAATCTGATTCATCCCCTTCCTTTTATAGTTTATATAAGTAAATAAATCTTTGCTATTTTTCGTTGCGTCCTTTGCGAAAAATAATCTGCCTTCGCTTGCCTAACCTCCTTTGTGACTCGATTACAGACTGGCTTATATCTACCATAAGCTTCTGTGTCACCTGATAATTTATATGCATCCCGTGCATTTTTCTTCTCTGTCACGATTCACATTAGTTCATCTGACATGCATTTGGGCCTAAATCTAAAATAGCATTTTTTAGTTTGAACAAAAAGCTTCCAAGATTAGTTCCTTCAATGCTTACCATTTAGAATTTGCTGTTGGTGACGTCATCAGTCGTATAGAACTTGAAAAAATCTCTGAGACCACTGCAGTCACCTTTACGAAAGCAAAAACCCTTCCCTTTACCCCTGAATTTAGTTATATCTTTAAGTAAATCCCACATCAGTACACTATTATCAATGCCACCTAGTGGTTCCTTTATCAGTAAATTCTTAATGCATGAATAATCACTGCTGATAATCAGATCAAGAGTATTAGTACTCCCTCTAGTTGCCTCCCGAACATGCTGATTTAGAAAACAATCATCCAATAAATCCACAAAAGTCTTGCTAGTGTGCGAGTGACAAACCCACAAGTTCCAGTCTATATCTGGGAAGTTAAAATCCCCCATTACAAGACATTCTGATTTACTGGCCCACTCTATTTCTCTGTATAATCGTTCATTGTACTCAGTCATTAAGCCTATATAGTAAACTCCTACTCTCATTTTTACTTTCCCAGTTCTTATGTTACACCAAACTGACTTAACAAGCACAGATCACGCTGAAAAAATTGTACCTCATCCTGGCAGAGAAGAATAATATTTTTTAAAATTAAAATTAAAAAAATATAAAAAATTTAAATATAAAAAAGTACATAATTAAAAAGTAAAAATTAAAAAAATTAAATAAAAAATAAATTTTTACATTTAAAATATAAAATTGAAATTTAAAAATTATCTTTAAAAAGAAATTTAAAATTGCTCCTAAGCCTTTATAGGGCAATTTCTAATTGAATTTGAATATGGTTTAAATTAATGGAATTGAATTTGAATTTAAATACTATATTACAGGGGCGATTTTAGAATTTGAATGTGTATTAAATTTTCTTATTGCAAGAATAAATGTCGAAATTCGGCATAAATTTCCTCCCGTGTAGCAAAGTTGGTAGAATTTCTACCCCTCCCCACCAGGTGGAAAAAGATCTGAATTCGAATCCCATCAGTGACATGAAATTTTATGGGCCTTTTTCGCAAAGAGGTCGAGTGAATTAGTTGGTCTCAGGTGGAGTTGCCACCCATCCGGTACTTTACCCCTCTGCCTCTAATTTTAATCGATGTTGGATAAAAGGATGCAAGTAAAATATGTCCGTATTTTCAAATAATGTCCGATTGTTTTGCCTACAAAATTGCCTTCGATGTGGAGAATGGAATAACAGATTTTTTTGAACAATCTTCTGAAACTTCAGAATCCGTCTATACTCTAGAAGTCATTAGATGATTTAGGTCTTCAGAAAAATAAAATAATGGTCATCTGTGCAGATAATACATCCTTCAATTTTTTTAAAAAAATGTTCGGTATATAAAAAACTAAAAAATGATATTCCCTATGTACCAAGCGTATCATAAAATTCTTAGTGCCATACCGGTTCGTTGGCTTAGCTTGCATTCGTCAATGTGATATGAATGTGATAAAAATTATATGGAATTTTATTAAAGATCACTTGCAAGACTTTTCTGGATTTATTGGACGATTGTTTTCTACAGCAGCACGAGGAAGCAGCTTGATCTGATTATCATCAGCAATTCTTCATGAATTAAGAATCTGCGGTTAAAAGACCCACTGCGTGGCAGTAATCACAGTGTAATAATGTGAAATTTACTTAAAGATGTAACTACCATCAGGGGTAAAGGGAAGGGAAGGGACTTTGCCTCGTAAAGGTGATTATGGTGCTCGCAGGTAGCTTTTAATTTCTATACAGCGGGACCAACTGATAATGACACCAATAGCAAATTCTAAATGGGAGGCTAATAGGCTTTTCATCCCAACTAAGAAATACTGTTCAACGCTTAGACATAAATGGATGTCAGATGAACTAATGAGACTCGTGGCACGGAAGAAAAGTGCATGGGATGCATATAAATTGTCAGGTAATTCAGAAGCCAGTGGTAGATATAAACTAGTCTGTAATCAAGTTACAAAGGAGGTTAGGCAAACTATGGCAGATTACGAGGTGTCTCTGAAAAACAATGCAAAGAACAGCAGCAAAGACTTCTATGCTTATATCAGTAGGAAGAGGTTGAATCGCATTTGGCCAATTGATGTCAATGGTGTAATTGTTGATGATCGTACTCAGGTTGCTGACAAATTGAATAGGTATTTTGCATCTACATTCACCCATGAGGAATCCTTTAGGGAAGGGGATATCAAAAGTTTATCAAACTGCACCGGTGAGCCGAATGATTTGGTGATAATTAAAATGAAAGTAGAAGAGCAATTGTTGAAGGTAAACATATAAAAAGATACCTGACATGGACATAATCTATCCAATTATATTAAGAAAGGCATCAAAGAATATAAGCAAACCCTTAGCCATGATTATCAGTGCATCTTTGAATTCAGGCAAGGTCCCTGCGGACTGGAGATGTGCGAATATATCCCCAATTCACAAAGGGGGAACAAAGGTGACAGTAATTACAGACCTGTTAGCTCAACTTCTGTTCCAGAGAAAATAATGGAGTCATTGGTTAAAGAAGTAATGCAGGACCATCTAGACAGGATAGCAGTTATACTTCAGTCACAGCATGGGCTCTCTAAGGTGAGATTTTGTCTGATCAATTTAATTGGATACTATGGACGATAACAAAGGATCTGGATACAAAAAAGTTAATTTTGATATCATATCCTTGGTTTTCAGACCTTTGATGCTGTTGCACATAAAAGACAATGTGGTTTTAAGAGCAAGTTACCGCTATGGATAAAGGGATGGTTGAATGGGAAAAGACAGAGTGGTTAGCAGTGGGAACTACTCTTCGTAGACTAATGTTATTTGCGGAGTGCCCCAGATTCTGGTGCTGGGCTCATTATTGTTTTCAATATTTTTTAATGATATCGATGAAAATATATCAGGCTTATGTATAAGTTTTCGGATGATACAACGCTTGCTTCGTCCAAGGAGCTCAGGCTACCCATGGCGGAGTTCAGTCAGAGAATAATGGGCAACCTGGCTTATCTCCTAGTGGTGGTGGTGGCGGCGGGCAACGTAGGGTCCCAGAGGCCCTGCGGCCAAATATCCAGAGAAACAACAGAACCAAACAAAATACTTTGCACATACAACATGCCACACACACTTCTGGCATTTGTAGAGTTCTGTATACTACACAATAGTACTGATGGCGCAGTTGTGGGTGACCAACGGGGCTCCTTACTCCAAATACTATGCCACTATGGTACAAAGGTTGGCAGGGTGGTCAATGACAGTAATCAAGGTAAGTTACTGCAACAAGATCTAGAAAAAATTAGGCAGGTGGGCTGAGAAATGGCAGTTGTAGTAACATTGACAAATTCAAGGAACTGCATATGGATAGTGTAATCCCAGATTAATATACCAACTGTGTGGTATTACACTCAGCTTAGTGGAAAAGGAAAAAGACCTATTGTGCAGTCAGATATGAAGTTCTCTGAGCAGTGCAGACAGACTGTCAGGACGGCTCATGGGGTTTGTCAATGACGTGGGTTGCAAGCAGCACTTTCTACACATTCAGAACACAAACCTGATAAATGTATATCAGAATGATGATTTTGGGAGGTGTATTGCATGGAGTAGAGTTATGGGGCTCGGCTGCAAACACCACAATTAAACCATTAAAAACCGCCGAATACTGGCTCGTGAAGTAGGCAAATTGGAAGTGTCATCTCCCACCATCAGCACACAACACCGATAGCCAAAGCGCTGAAGTTAATCAGGTTTTCAGCATTAATGCATGAGAGAAGATTCATCTTCACCGTAAAAATGATCGCAGAGAGAGTATCGGCGCCTAACACTTGGGACACCGTGTGCTGGCAATCAGCTCTCCGTTCCACTCACAAGCTTCTTGCTCTTCCTTCGAGGCTACATTTTAAAGATCGGTTCCTCCCTTATCAGAATCTCCATCTAGTTCAATCCCTGAATGTTGGCTTGTTTAAAATTATAGATGATAAAATGTACAGAGCGCTCATCCTAGATCTGCTCGTGGTCTCCACAACTACCAACTGATTTTAGATCGTTACGGCTGGGCAAGACTCTTACAAAAAACCGGACTCAAGGCAACTATCTTTTGTTATCGCAATTTGTATTATTTTAGTTTGTATAAAGGTAACTTCCGGCGAGGTTACCTCTGCCGCTTGTTAACCCCTTGTATGGTGCAGTGAAGGGTATTGTAGAGTAGTGGTACCTGCGTGTACCGGTGAACCTTGCAATAAAGATCTTATTTATTTATATGTAGGAACTTTGCTAGCTAGCAAGAATAGGGAGGTGATTATCCATTCATACAAGAACATCGTGAGGTTCCATTCCGTGTACCGAGGTCTCATTTTAGGAAGAATGTAGGAAATGATGTAGAGAGGCGCAACGAGATTGGTGAGTTCTTGCCAAGAAAGGCTTCATTTCTGTAAATTGCAGTGACTGAGAGGAGATCAGAATGAGGCGTTTTAGGCCTTGAATGGATTAAGTAAGCTCAATACATTGATGGCATTCTTACTCTTGCTGAGTCTACATACATGAGGGGGTATAAATTCAAATTGAGGAAGGATGGTTACAGGATAGATGTTCGAGGTTTGCCTTCAGCCAACGAGCAATTATAGGATGGTTACAGGATAGATGTTCGGAGGTTTGCCTTCAGTCAACGGGCGGTTGACTGTTGGCACAAAACTTCCATCCGTTGTGGAAGTGGGCAGATGTCTCTAAGCTTACTTTCTTATACTGGATGATGTGCCTGAAAACCCTACAAAAACCGTTGGCATAAATCCGAATTTTGGCATTTAATTTGGCAAAGAACCTATGTTCATGAAAGTATTGGCGTAATCGCTCCACAAACATATAATCCTGAAGTTGAAGCATCTAGGCAAAAAAATAAATAAAATAAAAAAAAATAAAAAATATATAATATAATAAAATGAAATACATTAAATTTATAAACGCCGTTTTGTGGGAGTTAATTCAGTTTTATCGGAAGGTATCGGATAAAGTAGCCTTCATCCTCTTGTGGTTAAACCAACTGTGCTATTGCTACTTCCTTTTGATTTCCGCAACCAAACAATTTCTTCAACGCTATTAATAAATACGCCCTTCAACCAGAAATGTGTTTAGACTGACCGTACCTGAAATTCTTGTATTGTGATAATAGCTAGTATAACAAATTCTGCCAGTAACCATCGAAGAGGGACTGATGATCCGTGAAGAGAAAGATGAAGAAGAAATACATTAAGAGGATAACGCCAGCGAGATGATGAAAAGTAATAAATAGGATATCCAGCAACCCCTTAACCTGTCTAAATCTACTCAATATTACAAGCTGGTTGTCCCAGCCTGGGGACTGCTCGCGTCATACAGAAAAATAAACTCCCAACAAATAATTTCTTTACCAATTAATATTCTGTATACTTTCATCAATGTTGAATTACCAAATGTTTTCTTTAAATATTACTTCGGATTCATCTGGTTGCAAAGTTTAGTATTTGATTCCAAGCTCATTTTTACGAGACCGAATTTCCCCCGAAATTTATCAGTCCTGGTTCTAGAGTTCCGAAATCTATTCATTGTGATTTGGAAGTTCGCTCAAAGTGTATGTAGACTCCAGAATTCATTCAAGATCTTGTGAAGGAAGAATTTCTTCTTATTATTATTATTAGCAGCCATATGGTACAAGGAAGCCTGAGGCTTATGCTGCACTAGCCAAAAAAAAAAAAAAAAAAAAAAAAATTCCCGAGTTACCTGAGAGAGAGAGTGTCAGAAGTAGAAAGGAATCACCAAGAAAGAGAAGAATGATGATATCTAGCTCAGGACCCTGAGTTTGCCAAGCCCATACTCACCAGATGTTAGCCCCTGGGGTTTATGATCCAGAGTTGTGGATCGTAAGAAGTTTTGAATTTTAGTAAGTCTAGTGACTGCAGTCTGTTATGCTAAATGGCAAGTTTTATGCCTGCATCTGGGAAAGATCCTCTGTTCCTGTTTAAGAAGTCGTTGTTTGACGATGTTCCTGGATATCAGTCTGATATACATAAAGGCTCAGAAAAATTTCAGGGGAAAGCATTATCGCTGTCTTTGATAAATATTTCCGCTTCATATGAAAAGGTTTTCATAAATTCTTCAGTTCATCGGTGGAACTGAAAACAGGACCTTATCGCTAGTGGCAAGTGACGGACCCAGCCATCCAATAACAGCATCCATTATGAGTATATTGAGTAGATCAATTATATCTTGTTGTGCATTTCTTAATTTTTCAGTTTCTTTTGGTTCAGCGATCTCAAGTAATCGGCGAATTTGTCTGCCAAGTTTGAATGAACTTTTCGCCAGTTGCTCAGTTAGTCAGCCAGAGGCAGAGGGCATATGTTCAGTACTCGAAACAGAAAATATTAATAAAAGCAACGGTAATCTCTGTCATCAGATGCCGGGAATAATTATGGATGCTCTCGAACTAGTAATCAGTCGTGGTCATCTTAAAATTTGAAACCTTCTCGGGATTTTTAAAATTTCAGCTTATACAAAAATAAACTTGTCATCCGGAAAGTTGTTTGTTCCCATACGTTCAGGCCCAATTTAAACACTTAGTATTCTTTCAGTCCAGAATTTGGATAAGCTATTTTGCAGTTCCAACAGAATTCTTAGGTTAAGGTGTTCTCTTGGAATAATAAAAAAAAAAAAAAAAAGTATTGCATATTTTCAACATTAGAATTAGCATTAGTAGAGGCATTTGATGCAAGAAAGCAAGCTTATGCAGCATCAGCCAAAAAATAAAAATAAATAAAAAATAACCACTTCCACTTCACCCCTCTGTTCGTTCGAAATACCTGTCCAGCTGAGCCTTAAACTTATTTAGGCTATCAACTTCCACGACAAGGGATGGAAGTCTGTTCCACCAACCAACCACCCGCTGGCTAAAGGCAAATTTCCTCTCGTCTATCCTACATCTGTCTTTCCTCAATTTGAATTTATGCCCACTCAGGTGATTATTCTGAGCAAGAGGAGGAATCCCATCAGCATTGAGCATGCTCAAACCATTCAAGGCTTTATACACCTCTATCAGATCACCTCGCCGGTGCCTAGTCTCCAGACACTGTAATTTGCAAAACGTAAGCCTTTCTTCGTAAGAGCACCCCTTTGTTCCATTCACTAATCTTGTTGCCCTTCTCTGTACTCGTTCCAGCATCTCTACATCCTTCTTGAAATGAGGCCTCCAGACCTGTATACAGTACTCTAGGTGCGGTCTGACCATTGCCTTTGTATAAGGGAATAATCACCTCCTTATCCCCGCTAGAAAAAATCCTATATATCATCGACAATACACCATGAGCTACTCTTGCAGCCCGTCTGCACTGCTCAGAAAACTTCATATCTGCCTGCACAACCACCCCCAGGTCCCTTTCATTCTCTACCACTGTCAGTGTAGTACCACAGAGTTGATACGTTGCTCTGGGGTTGCTGTTTCCCATGTGTAGTACTTTACATTTGTCAATGTTAAACTTCATTTGCCACCTCTCAGCCCATCTGCTCAACCTTTCCAGATCCTGTTGCAGTAGCATAGTGTCAGTAGTGTCCTTGACAACCCTGCCAACCTTCGTATCGTCTGCAAACTTGGACATTAAGCTTGATATACCATCATCAATATCATTTATAAATACAGAAAACAATAATGGACCCAATACTGAACCCTGAGGGACTCCGCTAATAACATTAATCCACGATGAGCAGTGTCCATTGATTACCACTCTCTGTCTTCTCCCCCTCAACCACCCCTTTATCCATAGCAGTAATTTGCCTCCAATGCCACACTGCTCCAATTTGTGCAGCAGTCTTCCATGTGCAACAGTATCAAAAGCCTTTCTAAGATCAAAGTATATAATATCAAAATTATTCCCTGCATCCAGTTCTTTTGTGACGGCATCATAGTATCCAATCAAATTGGTCAGGCAAGACTTCCCCTTAACAAAACCATGCTGTGTCTGAGCTATAACTGAAGTCTTGTCTAGATGATCCTGCAATGCTTCTTTAACCAGTGCCTCCATTAATTTTCCAGGAACAGAAGTTAAACTAACAGGTCTATAATTACTTGTGTCGCCCTTTGATCCTCCTTTGTGAATTGGGGTCACATTTGCACATCTCCAGTCCATGGGTACTTCCCCTGAGTCCAAGGAAGCTCTCATAATTATGGCTAAGGGTTTGCTTACTTCCTTTGCTGCTTCCTTTAATATAACTGGATAGATCCCATCCGCCCCAGGTGCTTTTCTTGTATTTATCTTCAACAATTTCTCCTCCACTTTACTCTCAGTTATTACAAGATTCTCTAGCTTACTGCCAGAGTTGAATGCACCTCTGGCATTCCCCTCGCTGAATAACTCCTCATGTGTGAATGTCGATGCAAAATATTCATTCAGTTTGTTTGCTACCTGAGCAGGATCAACAGTTGACCCATCGATATCAATTGGACCAATCTGATTCATCCCCTTCCTTCTAGAGTTTACATAAGTAAAGAACTCTTTGCTGTTTTTCTTTGCATCCCTTGTCAAAGATTTCTCATAATCTGCCTTCGCCTGCCTAACCTCCTCTGTAACTTGGTTACAGATCATCTTGTATATATCATAGGCTTCTGTGTCACGTGTTAATTTGTATGTATCCCATGCATTTTTCTTCTCTGCCATATGCCTCATTAGTTCATCTGACATCAATTTAGGCCTAAACCTTGAACAATATTTCTTAGTTGGTATGTAAAGCCTAGTAGCTTCCAAGATAAGTTCTTTGAATGCTTCCCATTTTGAATTTGCTGTTGGTAACATCATCAGTTGGTCGCACTGTATAGAATTTAAATACTGTCTCAGTCCATCGTAGTCGCCCTAATGGTAGTTACCTCTTTGAGTAAATCCCACTTCAGCACACTGTGATCACTGCCATCTAGTGGTTCATTTACCTGCAGATTCTTAATGCATGAAGAATCACTACTGATAATCAAATCAAGAGTATTACTCCCTCTAGTTGCATCGTGAACATGCTGATGTAGAAAACAATCATCCAATAAATCCACAACATCACAATCTCCGCTAACAGCAGTTGCGATTTTGAAATTTGAGGTGTTGGATGATGATGTTTTTGCGGCCTTCAGGAAGGCAAAAATATGGTTTGCATCGCATGATAATAATAATAATAATAAGTGTGGTAGACTGTGGTTAAATTTCCGAATGGAACAACATTGTTGATTCCTCTAAACTTGAATATAAATTTAAATATTTCACGTTATTCTTGTTGTGTGGTTTTGTGCCACGAAGTTGGGTTTTCATCCCATAAAACAACGCAATCGATCATACAATAAAGGCCATTTACACACACGAATACATTTACATATTCTAAGACCTCGTGACCTTACGTGTACGGGTGATTATCTAAAACAAACCAGCTCATTCTGTTGTTGTCAACGCTTTTGTTATTTGACGTATTCGCCGAATCACTTCATTAGCCACCCACTTTGTGACGAATCGAAGAATTACATAACTGGATTAACCAGACAGTTACGTAGTCACGAATTAATCAGCTTCAGAAAAGGGTTACACGGATGATCTGTTTTCTAAGAGACACCGAGAACACAACAGACACGCCCGTGCACGAGCCACTAAATGGAAATAAAATGGCTACTGTCAGAAGGGTTACACCCGTCACTTACTTAAGTAATCAGTTCACTCCCGATTACTTTTAATTCTGGAGCGTGCATTGCTCGTGAAGCAACAGTTCTTAGAAACAGATGAGAAAAATTTAAGACGGCTGCGAAAGATTTTCTTAAATCATATTTCTCTTCCCCAACCGCCCTTCTTTGCCCTTGAGCTGTGGATGTAGAACTTTGATATGTCTTCGAACAGCTGCTTGCAGAACACCACGTGCGCGGCATTTCCCCCGTATCCATTCGTGTTCTTCCGTTGCAGTGCCTTTTAAGGTGATTCTGCGCGACAGGCTGGGGCTCCCGTTCTTTCCGGAAACAGTGCACATGTGGACACTTATCGACACCGGGGTCACCTAACCTGGCCGTGGGTGCAATTTACAGTCATCTCGCCCCCTTGACCCCACAAGGGTATTAACAGAATGAAACGTTCCTATCGAAGTGTGCCCTGATGGCGGAGAAGTGACCTTTTGCTGGCCATGTGGTCGCTGTTTACATCGTCACTGGAACAGTCTTGTCGAGGGAGTTACCGACACCTGTAGGGAACCACCCGCAGGAAACTCTCACGAGCGTCTACTCATTACTCTCGGATCACGTGGGAATGCGCTTTTTTTGGGAGGCGTTTCATCGGAATCGCTCGTTGCAGAGACGCTTTCAAATGTGTTGCCCGCGTGCTCTGACAAACACGTGATCAAGTTTCCACGATTAAAGCTAAAATCCATCCCCAAGCTCAGTAACAACCCCGCTGCGCTTTATTTCTTTATCGCAATATCTACAGTAACTGATCTTCATTAGTGAAATTGAATTGGCTGATCATCGCGATATTAAAATTTAAAATATTATAAATGGTGTTTCTTAGAACGAAAATATTTTAAGCCCCCCACCAAAACATCAATATCTGGCCGATGAGAACACTGAGGTATCTTGTACTTACCTCTACTTTCTTCGCTCCAATCAGCAGTGAACGATTATTGCCAGTGAGCTACTCCAACAGAGGAATATTCTCTGTTGGAGTAGTTCTCCAAAATAGCCTTGTCGAGATTTCTACCACAGGATTCTTCAACATTGAATCCATGATGTGTTTTGTTCAAATTATAACATTAATTTTAAGTTAATGTCCATTGTTTCTCTCAACATGTAAAGAAATCGTAATAAATCTGTCATGTTAAAAGAAATAAGAAATGCGACTTTTATATAACTGATTTTTTAAGAAATACATTTTTAATAAGATTTGGGAATTTGCATCAATTAATCGCAACAAAGCTAAAATATGTCTTCTACTTACAGCTTTAGTCCCCGGTACATGCACGATCGTCTATTAAAGGACAAGCCTGTTAGGCATTTCGTATTCAAAGCACAAAACCTAATGCTTGACCTCTTTACGAAAACGAATTACCGCATCAAGTTTCAACATGTGTTTGATCGCTGTCATCTGTTTATAGTGCGTTGGTACGTTTTCAGTGATGCGACAACCATATGGGTGTGGTCAGTTGGAACGTAAATAGATGTACAGACTACAAATGTGAATTTATTTTCATAAACCAATCTCTAATAATGCGACATTCTGAAGAGTGAAATGTGGTTAATAGAAAGACATTTGTCCGTTCTCCAAAGAACAAGCACATAATGGGTATCAATAAACAGATACTCCATTATTTTCTGTTGAACTTGTTGATGTAAAACGAATATACATTAACAAAAATGAAAGAAATAATATACAAGGTTTGATATTAAGTTCCAGGATTGAATTCATTGTCTGCATGTCAAAGTACTTAGGACTATGATGCAGCGCCCTTTGTGGAAAGTGACTGCTTCCCTATACAAGGTCGTTTGCGTAAGTCCTTCGCAAGCAGTCGTGTTGGAGCTTTTGTGTTAAGTGAAGTAAACTTCGCAATAATGTGAAGTTGCTCTTCCATCGTGCAGTTCTGTCAGACGATTGGGACAGACGGAAGATCTGCGTCAAGTTCCTTCCGCACTGCTTGATGAACAAAAGGCATTCAAACTCGAAGCATGCGTGGTGCTCACTGAAGCTGTTGGTGATGAGCCCTCCTTGCTCGATTCGATCGTAACAGGGGATGAGTCGTGGATGAATTTAACGGATCGGGCAAGCTCAATGCTGATGACATTCTTCCTCAGACTACACACATGAGTGGGAAAAATTCAAATTGAGGAAGGATGGTTGCAGGATGGATGTGAGGAGGTTTGCCTTCAGCCAGAGGGTGATTGCCTGTTGGATCAAACTTCCATCTGGTGTTGTGGAAGTGGGCAGTTTGAATAAATTCAAGGCAGAACTAGAAAAATTCTTGGAGGGGGATGGATGAATGAGGCGGGAGAGGGTTTTTTTTGGCTAATTCTTTTATAAGCTTCCATTATATGCCACTAATAATAAATTTAAGAAAAGTTCTCTAATGATACGAATTGCTGAGAAGAACTCTGAATTTGGAGGTGCTTGTAATTTATTTTGTATTTTTACAGATCATATAGGGCCGACCGGGCTAGCCGGGTGCGTAAAGTACCTGTCTAGCAACCCAAAGGTCGCGGGTTCGAATCCCGCCTCGGGCTTGGATCAAAGTACTGCAAAAACCTTGGGAGGTGCATTCTGGCCACAGAAGCCGATGCGCTACCAAAAAAAAAAAAAAAAAAAAAAAAAACATATAGGTTATACCAGTGGTTTTCAACCTTTTTTGAATAACGGCACCCCTAAGTAATTTATTTTATTTTGCGGCACCCCTACTCAATCTACTAAGTTTTCTGCATGTTATATAAATAAATAAATAAATAAATTTTCTGTTTATACTCCGGGACGACCAAACAGTCTCTCTCTCTGTCTCTCTCTCTCTCTCTCTGTCTCTCTCTCTGTCTCTGTGTGTGTATATATATTATGGTTATTACAATAATATAATTATAAAAATTACATTTCATAATACAAATTTTATATACACGTAGACGGTAATTCTGTCAGTATGGATAAACGACTTTGAAAAAGGGATGATAGCGGGTGCCCGACGCATGGGTCACTCTATCGCGCAGGTGGTACAGAAATTGCACTATTCCTGTTCGACAGTATCAAGAGTCTATCGGGGATACGCCAATTCCGGAATAACATCTCATCGTGGATAGCGCTGTGGGCGGAGAAAGGTGGTGGATGAACGTGGCCGTCGACGTCTGTCTCGCATTGTTTCAGGCAACTGGAGAGCGACAGTAGCACAAATCACCGCCGACTTCAACCAGGGATGTGCTAGAAACGTCTCCACCAAGACCATCAGGCGATCATTAGCCACAATGGGTTATGGGAGCCGCTGACTCACCAGAGTCCCATTGCTAACACCATTACACAGGACTCTACGCCTCAACTGGGTGAAAGAACATCGGCACGGAGCTTGGATGGTTGGAGACGAGTCTCCTGGTCTGATGATTCCCGTTTCCAGTTATTTCAAGTGGAAGGAAGAGTGCGCATCTGGCGGAAACCGTAGAAGCTATGCATCAGTCATGTCAACAAGGAACTGTTCAAGCAGGTGGACGGTCGGTAATGATCTCTGTGTGTGTGTGTGTGTGTGTGTGTGTGTGTGTGTGTGTGTGTGTGTGTGTGTGTGTGTGTGTGTGTGTGTGTATACTGTGTCGGGGTGGTTCCCAGGCATATGCCCATCTCCACCTAATTCTTTAAATAAAACAGATAACTGTAAAGTGGGCCTGTAATTCTTTAAATAAAACAGATAACTGTAAAGTGGGCCTGAAACATAGCTAAGAAATTGAATATTCAAAACAAGAGCATTTTTAGATATAAATTACACTAATTATATCTAAAGAAAAATAGTCAAATTTTGTATAGGAAAGGTTAAACTTGTATTAAAGAAATGTTTATGAACTTAGTATGTTGTTTATGTCAGGTCACTCTGCCATCAGGAAACAGCTGATATCTTCAGCTGTAGGCTGATGCCCGACCCTGGGCACGTGGAGCCGGACCTGTCTCTACTATTGTATACTGAAGTGCAAGGCACTAACCTGCACCCAACAGAGGAAGTGCAATACTGTTGGGTGCCAACATCCCTGGTCTCAGGCCGCCCAAACCCGAGAACCAAGGAAAAAAAAAAAAAAAAAAAACCACCGTAGTGGTACATGTTCAGGAGCCACAGACCGGACAAATAGCTTCCCAGACTGAAGCACCCGAACCCAGATGCAATCATGCATGATTCACATATGCTGCCAACTCTAGATCTGAAAAGTTCCTTATGATTGTTCTTCTGGCAAACACAGCGGCAGCAAATCTCTGCAGAGCCCGGAAGCTAGATGCATCTTGTAAAAGGATCTCCACGTTATCCTCAGTAAATGGAGAAACCTCGTCGAAAGGTCGACGACGCTCTGATCCATAAAAAGGACAAACAAACAACACGTGCGTCCAAGTTTCTGCATCACCACAAGAACACCACGGATCAGGCTCCAATCCTTTTGAAAATAGTTTGTCACGAAAAGATCCGTGTCCGGTCAATATATAACTTGTAAACATCGTAGGACAAAACCAAGAAGACACTGTCTTTGACATAGCAAAATCCGCCGCTGGAATAATTCTTCTTGTTGTCTCGCCAAATGCAGAAGAGCTCCATCGAATCCTCCACATGGCAATGAGGGAGTTCCAAATTCTGACTTTTTCCTCTTTAATGTTGGCAGTCAGGTCAATAGAGATGCCCAGGCACTGAGCCGAAATTCCTTTTCTTAGTGCATATAACATACCACGGTACAATACAAATAAATCAACTGGAAGAGCACCTGCGATCACCTGCAGTGCAACCGTCGAGACAGTCCGAGGAGCATACAGCAATGCTAGCAACATAGATCTCTGCAGCGACATAAGTTGATTTTTAATTTTGACCTTGATCACAGCATTCATCCAAACTCCCGCAGCATATGCGACAATCGGCAAGAAAATGGTCTTGTAGTATAATAGCATCGTGCGTTTATTAAGACCCCACTCTTTCCTGGAAATACGCATCACGAAAGAAGTAAATTTCTTTAGTTTATCCCTCAAATGTGACACGTGCAGATGAAAACCCAGCCGGTCATCCAAAATCAAACCCAAATGCTTAATACTAGACACAAAAGGAACCTGCCTTCCATTCAACAGTACTCTGGGCGGGCGCTTGTAATCAAAGTGCTTTTTAAATACCATCATCCTGGTTTTCTTAGATGAGATCTTTAATTTGTTCAACACAGCCCACTCTGAGAGATTGTTCAAAATTTCCTGAATTTTCAGCTCCAATATGGCTCTAGAATCCCCAGCAACTCCCAGAACCAAGTCATCCGCATAAGCCACCTGCAAACACTGAGGAACCTGCAATCTGTTTAGCCATTGATCAAGAACCGAGTTCCAGAATATCGGCCCAAGGACAGAACCCTGTGGACATCCCCTGTTAACATACTTATCAAACATAAGGTGTTTTGCACAAACTCTCACAAGCCGATCACTGAAGTAAGAACGGATAACTCCATAAATATATCTATCACAACCAGAATCCCTCAGAGACACCAGCACACTCTCCCACCAAACAGAGTCAAAAGCACCTTCAAAATCAACAAAAACAGCCAGTACATACTTCTCAGGAGAAGAATTTATGTAGTTAATTAATACTAGAATTGCTTCCTCTGTTGAATGACCCTTTTTGAAGCCAAACTGAGAATCCGACACCATGTGACCCTCCGTTAAGCCTCCAACGATTCGAGGGACCAACAGTCTTTCAAATAATTTCTCAAGATTTGCCAACAAAGAGATGGGTCTATATGCCCGAGGATCAGCCTTAGGTTTCCCAGGCTTGTGAAGGATCTTGAGCAGTGCTATCTTCCAGGATCTCGGGAAGGTCATCTCGAGAAAGCATTTATTGTACATTTGTAATAATATTTGTGGACAATTATCAAAGAACTTAATTATCATTTTATTTTCAATCAAATCCAAACCCGGGCATTTTTTAACACTTAACTTAGCAATAGCAGCTTCAAGCTCTGACAAGGAAAAAAGACTTGCCTCCGCTGGGCCCTCGTACATGACATTATCCATACGTATTCTGGATTGTTCCTGCGTATCCAATTCGGTCTGATCCTCGGGGAAAAGATCTGGGGGCCATGTTCAACTGGCACACGTAGGGACCTCTGGTACATCTAGACGCATCTCTGAACGGTCCAGGTTACGTGTCCATCCTCGCAGACCATCTGCATCCCTTCATGGTCATCGTGCACCCACAGGGCAATGGACTCTTCCAGCAGGACAATGCGCCTTCCCACAGAGTCGTAGTGACTAGAACATGGTTTGAAAAGAATTCCGCAGATTTTACCACCATGGGATGGCCTCCCCTTTCACCGGATGTGAATCCCGTGGAGCATGTTTGGGATGCTGTGGAAAGGTCCGTTTGAGCTTTGGATTCTCCACCCAGGAATGAGACGGAATGATGGATAGCGGTGCAGCAAGAAAGGATGGAAATACTTGTGGAACACTTTCGTGAACTAGTGGAAGTACATATAGGTATTCAGTGTACGTATGTATACGTTATTTTTATATAAAAATACGTGAAAACAGATATCAAATCCTCTTGTCAAGCAAAGATGGCCACGAACTTATACACTGGGTAAAACTTGTTTTTTTTTTTTACTTCCTCAGGAAGATAGTTTCGATGGCTGCTCCTCTTTTTAGCATCCTGTGGTAGTCGGCCGTCACACTCGTATTCCATCCCACTTGTTGCCTTTTTGGCATTTCTTTTATATCCTGGTGGAATCTATTCCCCTGCTCTTTACTTAAACAACCTTAATGTTCCTGGAAATATGTGAGATGAAACTGCAAAAACCTAACATTCTCATTGCAGTCTAGTTTTCTGAATTTCTGCAGCGTGTCCCTCACGATCGTCTTATAATTTGGACATTTACTGTTGTCCAAAAATGTTTGTGTAACCAAGTTGTTAGCCAAGTAGAAGACTAACTTTGAAATCTCCACACACTGACCAACCATGATCCTTGTACTGAATTCTTTGTTTCCATTATGAAGGAGAACTCCTTTTGAGTCTTTGCTTATACGAGTCAATAAATACCATCCACTCGTTGGTTGCAAAAAAAAAAAAAAAAAAAAACACCCTCCTCACTGCAGGTTACAATGTGTGACTGAGCCTTCTTCGGTAAAATGGAGAATCGGTTCTTTTTCACGGTGTCTGTACCATGAAAAGACTGTTCATGGAGCCAACAGATTCTTGGATTTCTGTCTCAATCCTAAAAGCTCTGCAACCTTTTGGGTAGATTTAAATCTGTCACCAGATCATCTCTGAAAGAAGTGTACCTTAATACTCACATTGCAGCCCAGTTTTTTGAATTTCTCCAGCATGTCCTCGCGATTATCATAATTTCTGTAAACAGCTGTTATCCAGAGTTGTGAAACGATAATCGCTTTACTTAGAAAATACCTTCTCGTATATTATGAGACACTTTCATCTATAGGTTCCACTAACGACTGATGTGTAATTACATGACTTTTTAAGTCAGATGTATAAATGAGAAGAGCGATTGAAATATTATTTGAGAAGTTTCAATACGGAATTTGAGAGATGAATTCTCAAAAGATTAACTGCTTAAAGCGAAAATTAATCGTCATACATTTCTCAAAGAATGCTGGGGAATTCTCTGGCTAGATGTTGATATGGTAGTGGAAATTAGTTCCATTTTTTAAAAGAAACTTTAAATTTTGGAGGATATTTTCTCGCTGTAGTTAACATTTTAGATTTCGCTAGATCGTAACCATTATTGCACCTTTCTAAATCGGGTCGAAGTTCATAACTGAAGACGGTCTGGACTATTCTGAAACAATAAGGTGTCTGCTCGTTAGTTGTGAATATATTTCACAATAGATTTGGTTGATGGTGGAGTCTGGATTCAGTTAGGAGTCGATTTGTTTGGGTCTGCAGGGCTGTTTGGGAGCACAATGACCACTCGCTGTTATGCCAATTAATTCAATGAGTCTTAAGGGCTGGAGCTTCGTTACAGTAATTAGAAATGGATAGAACACGCACGAAATCCTTCTTTCCTATAAAACCCGCGTGCGCCCCTCTCAGTTCATTAGGGCGAAACGACTGTTCATAAAGTGAAAGCGATGTTTATTTGAAATCATTTTCGATCAGTATCATCCCCCGCTGTACGTGCTTGGGTTACCACGCGTTTTTAGTAGACACAACTGACCAAATATAGTCACAGATAGGATCAAGGTCTCGCCTATACGCCGAGCGGTTGAATAGTTCTCCAGCATCCCAGTTATGTGCGATTCCGCCATTATTCTCCTACTCGATCTACACCCTTCTCGGTTGTTGCCTCTTCGCGTCTTCCCTCTCGAACGACCTTCACCCCCAAGTGGGAGGATTCCGAAGAACTTCTTAATTAGCTGTACAGTCAATGAGACCATTTTTTTTTTTTTTTTTTTTTTAAAGGGCTAATCTCTGCTCAGCTGTGACGTAGTGATTACGATAATGGCAAACTTTCAATCTTGGCTGTTCTATGAGGACCGGATACAATTTTAGCATTGTTAAAATTATATTTTTAACACTCTTCGGCAAGTTATTGTGGTCATTAGCTAGATGGATGCAGGTAACTATATTGACATTATATATCTTGACTTCAGTAAAGCTTTTCATGCGTCTTTTATGGAAGACTGATACGTAAACTGGAAGAAGTTGGAGTTGCTAGTGCAAGCATACTCTGGATTGTACCAGCAACTCCAATATCATACTCGGGTGTGGAGACAAAACCACCTATTGACCTATCGCGTGAAAGTTCTCCTTAGAATAAAAAAAACAAAAGGTTCTTGCCGACTGGAGTACTTCAACTGGGGTTCTTTGAGCTTGCGATCGATTCCTGCACGAACATTGTAAAGTTTATACCAATTGAGTTCCAGTCACTGCTACCACGAGCAATAAAATATAAAATGAGTTAAAGATTACTTTAAGTAAAGTTTAATAGAGTGCGGGTAACCGCAACAGGTGTTCATTAACACTTCGCAGCGTCGAGTTCGATGTTCGCATCGTTATGAGTAGGGGGTGCACAACAAAAGCCACAGAATGCCGTCTCAAAATGGGAAAAGTATGCTAAGTAGAGCTCCTGGCCGGACACTTCTCCTGCTTGGAAGGAGAGCCAACGAAACACGAATCGGGTCACGCTCTGTAATTTGGCCAGCTGGATTGATCAAGAGGATGAACGCAGTCCCCGCTTAACCCACGGAAATGTAACCCTTCGCACCCACGTACGGCGAGATGTAGCCCAGCCTTCCTTCTTTTTCCCGCCTGCACCCAACGAGTTAATGTTAGTGCTGACAACGTAATGATACTCCACGGAAAGGCACACGTGGAACCCCAGTCATTCCCACCTGACCTCTCACACGAAAGTCCGCCTCCCACACATTAAAGTCCTGAATATGCAGATATGCTCTCTGTGGGGTGTGGCGAGAGTGACTCTTGGGTCTACTTTGCGGGAGAGAGCAAATATTTTATTTGACAGTTCGAACATAGCTGATCTTTTTACACCACTTTATTAAAAAAATATTGTGTTTTAATTCGCATGTTTTGTCTTCTTGTGGATACAAGAAATAGTTCGTCTCATTTTGGGAAGCTGAGTTACAAACACCTGACCAATTTCGTTTTGTTCACTTCAGATTTTTTCGGTGGGATGTTTTCTTTCTTTGCAAGCAAAGGACAGCTGAATCGAGCGTGTCCCAATCAGGCAGCAGACATCGCTGTGGTGACATTAAGACTGATCACGCGCGTCATTGGCCTTCATTCACTATTATACTAAAAACACCATCGTTTTGGGGTTTTAACAGTATGGATGTTCTTATTAAGGCTACCATTTTATGCAAAGTACGCTTCTCAGCATATTACGATTCATGTCGCTCAATTTTTTTTTTTTTTTTTTTTTAACACAGTGCATCAGTTATTCGCAATTCCGCTGTAGCATTGTAATCCAGACTTATTTGGGAGTTTCTTAAAAAAACAACGTCTACCTTGGCAACCATTGACACTTTGGCCATCAAAATATTACCAAGATCTCGCCCGATGTCTTACACGCCCTGATATTTTAAAAACATTAAGCCTTTGAGTCTCTCGCAGGGTATACGAGTGTGAGTCCGCCCCATCGTGGGTTAGTTCCTCAAAGAACTCAAGAAATCTGCACCCACTAAGCTGTAATTGGTTGAAACTTACCATCGACAGACGGCAAGTAACGGTTTTTGCGAATGATCCTGAGCACCGCCATTCTTTGTCGGCCCTTTGGTCTCACTTCGATAACTCCGTAGAGATGCCTCTCAAAGGGCCTTTTCACAGTTCTACGCCGACTTTAAAGTGACCGCTCCGGCAGCACCAACTTGCATTGTCTTCAGTCGGATTACACTTCCACTTCTTCCTCGGCATTAAATCTGTAGGAGGACGAGAACTTCAACGTACTTTTCATTTTCTTTGAAACGAACCGCTTCTCCTAGTAAGGCTAAATCACACGTGCCGCTACCAGAAACGAACATCCGCAAAGGAAGACGCACAAAAGGCTGTCGTACAGTTCACCTTTCTGCTAAGACGCACACGCTATCACCCGAGGGACGAAAGGAAGTCCCGCTGTACAGAAGTCGCTGTACCGTGATTAACACGAGTGTAATCTTGGTGTAGATCGAAGTCATCTGTATAGCGCTTCAAGTCGTTATCTTTTCGTCCTTTGGGCAGATCCCCCTTCTTCTAACGCAGAATGTGTCGCGAACATTGTGAGGGTTCAATAGATTGTCTCGCTACCCGAGAATTTTCTCGCTTTCCGGTGCTAAAGATCCTTCGACTATTTTAAGCAGATCGCCTTTAATCCCCAGTTTGTTAGTTCTGTGCCATAATCCACAATGGTTGTCCCGAGCGTAACAGCTGTCCTGTCTATTCTTTCCACTGGGGAAAAGCTTATTTTGACAGGAGCGCAGAATATAGAATTTTCTTCTTTCCCTCACTCTTAGAGAACTTTTATCTACCAGCAAAGGAGAAATGTCACACTTAGAATGCAGTCCAGTCCTCGATTATAATAAAATCCTCATCCCTTTTTCTCAGAACCACTTAAAAATCCTCCGAAACATTCAAAGATGCATCCTTCTATCTGTAGCTCACGAAGGTCGCTTTTAAAAATGCCGTCACTTCCCTTGGGGGCTTGCCGTTGGAGATCTCAGCAACCCTCCAGTATTTCCAGCGTAGGCCGAGAAACCGCACCATGAGAATTATTACCGGAGGAATTCATCGTAGCAGAGGAACTCAAGAGGCACGAGACCTCTGACCCACATTAAGACGACTGAGAAGAGCTTGAAATCCCATATCTGTACACCAACACCCCCTCACCGTGGTTTATTACTGGCATATGCTGTTTATAGTGTTGTTCGTGACACCTTTTCCGAGTTCGCGTGTGCACGGGCGCCTTATCAGCGGCTCTCTTTACCAAGTGTACCGTAATGAGGAGGAATCGTGCGTGTGATCCAGTCCAGCAAATGGTACGAAGCATATTCAAGCACTCGTTTAAAGGGTATCGTGAGGTGTACTAATTTTAAAATTAGGAAAGAGATGAATATGAGGGAATTAAGAAGAGATCAGTGGCTATCGAAGGGTGGGGGGACTTTTATAATTCTTTTACCTTAACTTTCCTCACGATAAAAGTTAAGAGTGACTGCGAAATAGTTTTAATACTCTCGAGGCTTGAACTAACAGCTGTCGAACAAACCCTCATTGTCAGCCAGGTTTAAAACAGTTTATCACATAGGGAGGTAATTACACTCCTTGTACAAAAAATTAGAAAACTTTATTCACTATCTAGTAGGGCCATTTTTTACCGAATTACAGCAATTAGTGTAATCCATGGTTTTTGGCATAGGTTCCACTAAGTGTCTGAGGGAATCAAGCTCCAGATTTGATCATTCTTCCATCAGAATATTTATCAACTGCTATATCGTAGTCGGTAGAGAACTTCGAAGCCGAACTGCCCTTTCAAACATATCCCATATATCTTCAATTTGATTCAGTTCTAGAGAATTAGGCAGCCAGGGTAGATGTTATAAATCTTGAAATGTTCCTCAAACCATTCAAACTATTTTTTGTTTATAGCCGTGTCCTCACCTTTAAAGATTCCAGCCGCAATCTGTGTAAAAGTAAAGCACTGCAGGGAGGATTATGCAGGGTGAATGAAGTTCGTCCGGTACCGTAAAAGATATTCACTGGTGATAATAGATACTTCTAAAGATATGAGCGGACCCAATCCTTACCAACAGAACATACTTACTACCATGATATTACCATTTCTTATAGTTCATGTATTAACGATCTTGGTAAACCTCCTCTTACCATATTCAATGCAGTCTGCTCAATGCCTCTTGGGGTATCCCAATAGATACCCCAAGATGTTAAAAGAATTCCGAACAAACTTGATGTTAAGAAATCTGCAGGTATTGATGGCATTTCTCCATTTGTTCCCAAAGAAATCTCTGCTACTATTCTGTGTCGCTATTTTTACACTTTCTTATTCCACTGGTGTTTTTCCTTCTATGTGGAAATTTACTCATATCCAGCCAGTTCCTAAAAAGGGTCACAAATCCTTCCCATTGTACTTGCTTCTACTCTTTCCAAAGTAATGGAGAAAGCCATCTGCAACCTCTAAACTACCTTGAAACCTTCCATCAGATCAATGGTCACCAAGATGGATTTGATTAGTCTCAATCCACTGGTGGTATATGTATATTGCTTGCGTTACTCATCTCTGGGCAAATTCAGCAGGAAAGTTTGGTGAAACTCAAGCAATTTCTCTTGACATTTTGAACGCTTTTGGAGTGTCTTGTCTTATGGAGTGTCGACTGTTTTTTGTAATTGGTATCCAGTTTTGTCTCTGACCGCTCGCTGCAGGTAATAAGAGATAGCTTTCTTCTAAGTTCTATTACTAATAGTATGGCATTAATGTTGATGATCTTGTCCGGGTTGCTGACAAACCGAATAAAAATTTTGCATCTCGAAGATTTAGGAATGAGAAAAAAAAAAGGCATTTGGAACTGATGCGCTTAAAATAAAAAAAATAACAACAAAAGAGATAAGAAAACCTTTAGGCCATAATTATGAAAGCATTCTTGGATTCGAAGGAGAGGCTACAGATTGGAAGTGTGCAAAAAGTCTCTCTTGTTCAAATAGCGGTGGTCAAAGGGCGAAGTGAGTAATCACAGACTTTACAACCTTGGCTTCTGTTTCCAGAAAAATAATGGGGCCAGTGATTAAAATAGTAGTGCAGGATCATCTTTACAGGAATGAAGTTATACGGAAATCACAGCATGGATTTGTTAACAGGATCTTTTTCTGACCAATATGGTTGGATACTATGGTGTAGTAGCAAAGGAACTGGATGCAGAAAATAATTTCGACATCATATACTTAGATTTCAGAATAGCTTTAGACACCGTTCAGCATAAAAAGACTCCGTACAGATTGTAGCAAAGTTGAATCAGGGGAGAGTTATTGCTATGGATAAAGGGATGATTCAGTGCCAGGAGACAAATCGAGTTTATAAACAGACACTGCTCTTCTTTGTGGTGTCAATATTGTCAAATATTATTAGAAGGTTCAGTGTTGGGTCTGTACTGTTTTCAGTATTTCTTATCGATAATGATGAAGGAATATCAAGCTTAATTTCTTTGCAGATGACACAAAGGTCGACAGGGTGATTAATGACAGGAATCAAGGTATGCTTAATCTAGAAAGATTTAGGCAGATGGGCTGAGAAATAGCAATTGAAGTTTAACATTTACAAATGCAAGCTACTGACTGCACATGGGTAGCAGTAATCCCATATTAAAGAACCAGCTGTGTGATACTACACTCAAGGTGATGGAGAACGAAGGTGGCCTAGGGTTAATTGTACAGTCTGATATGAAGTTATCTGAATAGTTAGAGGGGCTGATAGGCTAGGCAGTTCATGGAGTTCTGTCAATGATATACAGGAACTTTGCCAGCAGGGATAAAGTATTCATTGTTTCATTGTAAAACGTAATGATCAGGCCACACCTTGAGTACTGCATATAGGTCTGGAGGCCCCATTTCGAGAAGAATGTGGAACTGTTATTGTTATTTGTATAGCGTTTTAGTTTTTTAAATGTAATGCAGTCTAATCTTGTCATGTCAGATTGTTACTGTGTACAGCTTTGCATGAATTGTAGCATTTTTTTAAATCTTCAATGTACTGTACGTTGATACTCTCACAATTTGGAGTACTATACCTCATGCCTATCTCTGAAATCAAACATAAGCTATAGACTAGACCAAACTGCAAGCTTCTCTGATATAAACGGAAGTCCTTATAAGTGGCATTAATTCTCTTAAGTGAGTATGAAAATGGCTAAATGATGCAAAGAAGTGTACTTTTTCTGCATCTGCCAAAAAGGGTGTATTGTTCATACCTTCCCCGTCTCCAAAAAGTACCTATCCAATTCCTCTTTGAATTTTATCAAAGTCTCTGCCTCAACCATTGTGGCAGCACTTCAGTCCAATGATCTAAACTCGCTACCGGGAATTAAACTTCATTTAATCACCCCCTTTCATTTTATTGATTCCTTCAGAACCTTATATACCTGTATCAATTTCCTTAGTCCCCCCAAACGTCTTGTTGCCAAGCTTTGACATCGATTAGCACTCCTTTCCAATTTGGCTTCCCTTCTTTCAATCTTATCTAGAATTTCTGTCTTTCTTCAAGCGTTGCCTCCAGACCTGAACACGACATTCTAAATACAGTCTCATTATCGTCTTATACAGAGAAGCAGTGACATCCATTTCCCTTACGTAGGATCCTGTATAACATAAACAAGACTCCACCTGCCCTCCTAGCCACATGTTCACGCTGCGTGGAAAATTTCATGTCCCATTGAATCGTAATCCCTAACTCTCATTTTCGTGAACCACTTTCAACTCTCCTCCCTCTAGCTCAGCGTTTCCCAAACTGGGGTCCGCGAATTTCTGTTCCCTTACACAAAATTGTCATTTGCTGCCATTTTTTATTTATACATTAGTTTAAGGTATGAGAAACAGATGGCAGCACGTGACAAGATTTGAATATAGGTGAACTCACATGTACAGTACAATAGATCGAAAAATGATGCACAGGAGGGGCAAGAGAAAGGGTAGAAGGGTCAGCTACCCAGGGCCCTTACACGACAAAGTTATAGAAAAGAAGAATTGTAGCAAAAGTGGGGCTTTGTTGAAACCGTTTTCTTGCAAGGTTGGCCCAACGTGAATAAAAAAAGACATCGCTTCATGAAAGTCTGCACTTCCTAAGTCTTTCGTTTTCATTTAGCTCTTCACCGATTAGATGACCAGAATCACCGAACCAGCTATCTGGAGAGTGGCTTTTCTACTCATAATAGGGCCAATGGACATCTCTTTATGTCCTGGTTTTATGGTGTTCCTATGTTGATTACCATGTCTCGCACTTCAGATAATTCCAATTCTGAGAATTGAATTTTTTTTTCACTTTTTTTTTTTTTTTTTTTTTATCTTTAGCATTTTTGGATACTAACACATAACGATAATGTGTGGAGCGGACTGCTTTCAGAGGAACAGATTTTTAATTTTATTTTTAAAATCTTTCGTTCCATTTCAAAATGCGAAAGGCCAAATTTTGAATGTTTTATATATATATATTTTTTAATTTTGTTTGCTGACCGCAGTGTTTTATTACTGAGAGCAATAAAACAGAATGGATGTTAAAGCTACAAATCAAGAGGTCCGTACCAGAAAATGTTTAATCAGATGATTGGACACACTACCAATCTTCCGCATGCATGCCACCAAAATCTGCCATCGCAAATTTGTAAAATTAATGGTCAATGTAATTGGTGCAATTCAATTCTAGTGGAGAAATGTAGAAAACATTGCCTCATGTATTATTTATTTATTTATTTAGTAAATTAGGACAATGGTTTCTCCATTTCAAGTTTAGTTTAATGAGGAAGTCCACCTTCTCTCGCTTTGATTGATTTTTCCGTAGCTGAGTGGTCAGGAGCGGGAGTGCAGTAGCACACGCTCTTTGAGTAGACTGGGGTTCAAGCCCCTGACTGCTGAATACGGTCGATCTGCCAACCCGCACTGGACCAGCGTGGCAGATTATGGTCCATTTCCGTCAGCATGAATTGTTGAGGAGGCTTCCATCCTGCAGTGGGTTGATAATGGCTGCACTTTACCTTTTACCTTTAGTTAACAGGAATATTATTAATTGTATTTAGAGATCACGGAGAAACGAAGCCCGGTCAATCAATCGCGTGTGCTACTTCACTTTCGGATTGACCACTCGGATACGTCAGATCTCTCTTCAACGGATTAAAAAAAACGAAAAAAAACAAAAAAAAAAAAAAACAGGGCGTGGCGCACATTTAATAAGAGCAGATTTGTGTAATCAAAGAATGCAGCAAATAAAGCTTACACAACTCAATCAACTCCCTTTCATTTACATTAATTCCTAAGCTCGCCTTCCGTCATAGTGGCGATATGCCAGTTTGAAAGTGTGCCAAATACACTCTAATATGAAAAGTATAAACTGCGGCAACGCCCTATAATAGTCATATTTTACAAGTGTCGCCATAGTTTATACTTTGTTATTTAATAAATTAATTTGTGTGTGGAAATTTGCAGCCACAAAGTTCTCCTTTGAAAGTTTCTAGTACTTTTTATAATTCTGTAATACATTTTTATGTTATAATGTAGATGATTTAGATAGATTATCATCTGAATATCTAGAAACCTAACATATTGGATGACCCTACGATTTCTAGGTAAGGTCATATATCTCTATTGGGGATTACCCTGACTTCTAATCTCTCTCTCCCGACATAAGCACATCACGAATATTGCTTCCTCTGCATCGAAAACTCTGGGTTTTCTTTTTTGTTCTCGGCATACTTTTCTTCTAAACAGTACTCACCATGTACGTATCAAATCCGCCCTACCATGGAATATTGTTCCCACATCTGGGGTGATAAGCCCAAAACCTACAAAGAAGAAATTAGCAAGCATACTACAGTTCCATGGTAGACAGTTGAACTTTCCACTCTGCGCAAAAAAGTACACAAAGCACACAGAAACTTTCAACGGAGAAGGTCCTGGCCTGAACTAGAGGTCACCAGACTAAAAAATATCTATAAAGAACATGTAAATACAATTGCAAAACAAAAACTTGCCTCTTGGTAATACTTAGTTCATTCCACATAATTCTAATTCCTGGGGTATATTATATAAAATTAGCAAAAACAAATTTCACTCTCATGAAGTGTACAATTCTGTAGTGAACAAAGATACAGAAACCACTAACTGGAATGACTTAGTTAACGCCATCCTGCATCGCTTGCTTGCCCCAGACGATCTCACCACAGAAACTCCAGAACAATTATCTATTAGGAATAGCAACTGAACCCACCACTCTTCATGTGAAATGGATCTCTTCACTCTTCCAGAGCTAAAACTGGCTCTAAGCAAAATAAATATCCATAAATGTCCAGGTTTAGATCTTGTGTATAATATACTAAAGAATAAATTTAATAAATACAGTGAACAATTCTTAGAAGAAGAACAACGTGGGTTCAGAAAAGGGAGAAGCACAATAGATGCCATTTTCTCACTACAGCAAATTTTGGAGAAAAGAAGAGAATTCAATCTACCAACATTTCTGCTCTTTATTGATTATGAAAAAGCATATGACAATGTAAACCGGGAAAAACTTTGGCAGATTCTACGTGAAGAAAATATTCCAATCCAACTCTGGAAAGCGATCCAAAGCCTATATAAAAACTCAAAAGTCTGTATAAAATATTCTAATGGCCAACTATCAGACCCAATTAACACCAATAAAGGAGTGACACGAGGATGTGGACTATCACCAAATTTATTTAATATCTACATCAATAAAATCTTAAAGAATGGGAACAAACAATTAACAACGGAATACAGTTGAACAACAGGAATAAAATCCAAACTATATTATATGCTGATGATCAAGTTATAATTGCAAAATCCGAAGATTGTTGTTGTTGTTGATTTGGTAGTTGTTGGCGCATCGGCTTCTGTGGCCATATTGCACCTCCCAAGGTTTTTGCAGTACTTTGATCCAAGCCCGAGGCGAGAATCGAACCCGCGACCTTTGGGTTGCCGGGCGGGTACTTTACCCACTCGGCTAGCCCGGTCGGCGCAAAATCCGAAGTGAACTACAGATAGCAGCAAATGAACTTAATAAAATATGGTAAAAAAAGTACGAGATGAAAATCTCCACCTCAAAAACAAAATCAATGGGATTATATGGAAAAAAACATACAAAGAGTCAAAATGTTATTGATGATAAAATAATAGAACAAATATCTGACTTCACCTATTTGTGAAATTTAATATCAAATGAAGGGAAAGACATCCACATTAAACTACAAAAATATAATAAAATGAATGGAACGATTAAACGCCACTTCAGAAAACAAATGACAACTGAAACAAAATTACGACTGCACAACATCATTTCAAAACCAGCCCTCTTCTACAGCTGTGAGACTTGGGTCATAAATAAGAAAGATGCACACAAACTAGAAGCAGCACAAATGAAATTTTTAAGACCATTATTAGGCTTTACAAGACTAGACCACCAAAGAAATATAGATATCCGTGAGAAATTAAAAGTAGATAACATAGTAAATGACATAAAACAGTATCATGAAAAATGGATCAGCCACGTAGAAAGAATGAACCCAGACCGGATCCCAAAATTAGCCTTTAACTACAAACCTACAGGCAAGAGAGATGTTGGTCGACCAAGACAACGATGGCGAGATCAAGACCACCTCCAAGAGCTACAACGGAACAGGTTTTAAAAGACCTAAGCCGGACCAAGTTCATGATGGTGATGATAGATCCTGTGTAAAATGCTGTAATTCTCAAATTTGCTGAAATCTTTCCAGAAATACTTCTATGTACAACAAATGTCTTACTGAGGGGATTTTTCCCTAATCTGTGGAAGGTGGCTTTGATCAAGATGATTCACAAGCCTTACAAAAATAAATCTGATCCCAAAGCATACAGACCCATCTCTCTTTTGGCAGACCTTGGAAAACTATTTGAAAGATTGTTAGCACCCAGAGTAGCAGATTTAATTGAAGGTCAAAACTTAATGTCTCCATCCCAATATCGCTACAAGAAGGAAAAATCCTGTGAAGATGCCTTGGTCTCTTTAGTTAACCACATATCAGCTTCCAGGGCTAAATATGAGCTGGCCATATTCATTGACTTCGAGGGACTTTTCTATTCCCTCTGGTGGGAGAGCGCTCTCAATCGTCTTACCAAAGCCAAGTGCTCTCAGCAACTGTTCCAAGTTATTAGAAGCTACTTCCAAATAATTAAATAGATCCAAGTAATCTCCAAACAGCAGTCTCTTTCAAGGACCATGCCCCTAGGGATCAGTTCTGGAACATAGTTTTGGACAGCTGGCTCATGCAAAAGCCTGACAATATCTTTGCCTTCGCCGATGATTTGTTTCTTCTAATTCCAGGTCAATCGCGTCTCCAACTAGAATAATCAGCCAATATAAATCTTTCTGGGCTAATCAAGTGGTCTAGTATAAATAAATTACGAATATCTGCCATAAAAACAAAACCGATGTTTTTTTAGGACAAGTTAGATTACAGAAGACCTAATATAAAGAGAGACGGTAATGCTTCTTTATTAATAAAATAACAAGCGGCCCCTAGCAAGAAACTGGCAAATCCGCTATATACATGCATACATATTATATTATATACAATGATATACATAGAATCATGTTAATTACAGAAAGGACGAAAACCGCACCCACTGGAGGTAGTGCTATACCAGTGTGTGCTAGCTAATCCCGTACCCACTGCTGCCCAAACTGGGGTACTAGCTAAAAAAAACCAGATGGCAGATGATATCCGTTTTTAGAGATATCGATAGACATTGCAGGTGTTGGGTTGGTTCCTTGTTGAGGTGATGATGATAGACTCGAGAAGGGTTGCTTTCTTTTGGTGAAAACAGCAGAGGAGAATTGTTGTAGAGGTAGACGGTAAACAAATCCCTTTTATACCTGAATTAAAACATCTTGGCATAATTTTAGATGACAGGTTAACCTTCTTCTCTCATATTAATCACCTCGCCTCGAATATTAAGAAGTTCACTGCAGCGATTATCCGCATTTCCAAATCGGACTGAGGACTAAATAGGAAGACTCTCTTACTATATTATACAGCAGTATTCGTACCAGTAACAACGTATGCTTCGGGAGTCTGGTTCCATAGAGCCGTTAATGTTAAACTCCTTTCCAAGCACATCTCCATTCAACGGATTATGCTGCTTGCTATGCTCCGGGGCTGCAGGACGGTGTCCTCTGCTGCTCTGCAGGTCTTTGCTGTGCTGGAGTCTTACCACTACACCTGCATGTCATCTTCAAAGGACTATGCTATCGTCTAAAGCACCGAGTTCCTGGCGAGATTCTCGGCATCCCATGCAACCTAACTGTTAACATCGATGACGAGAAACGGAGAATTTGGAATGAACTTACCGATGTGCGGCAATCACGATGGGATTCCAGTACTACTGGTCAAATCACCCGCTTTCTTGTTCCTACAGTTACCTTCCCTTTCAACAAGAACGTTCGCCAATGGTTTTCTCCCAGCTTAACAACATCATATATACTTACTGGGCACGGCTCCATCAACTCCAAACTATTTAAATTTGGCTTGCCTGACACTAATCTATGCTTGTGTGGTGCTGAGGAAACCTGGATGCACACTCTGTGTCGCTGCAACCTGTACCACGACAACAAATCGGCAATACAAACTGCTGGCAGCAACTTTTCTGAAGGAAATGAAGTGACACTGACTGAAAATTCTCTGTCGATCTCAGCTCTACAATTCTTCTCTGCTGTTTTTACCAAAAGCAAGCAACTCTTCTCGAGTCTATCATCATCATCTCAATAACAAGAAATCAACTCAACACCTGCAATGTCTATTGATATCTTTAAAAACTGATATCACCTGCCATCTGTTTTTTTTTTTTTTTAGCTGGTATCCCAGTTTGGGCAGCTGTGACTGCGGGATTAGCTGGCACCCACTGGTATAGCACAACCTCCATTGGGTGTGGTTTTCGTCCTTCCTAGGACAGACAAAGACTTGTGGTTCCTTGTGCCACAATTTATACTTCTGATTAGTTGTGTGATGTGATTTGCTGTGTGGACATCTTACATATTCATTACACTTATGACATTGTAATTAACATGATTCTATGTATATCATTGTATATAATATGTATGTATTAACATTGTATATGTATGAAAATATAAGAATGGAAGAACTAGAGTTAATATTTCAAAAAACCGAAAAAGCCCAGGAAGACAATTTTAATGTAGAACTATTTAAATATGGTGGCACCTTACTAAACAAAACACACTACTAACATTATTTAACATCATATGGCATAAGCAACAGATACCCAAAGATTGGGAAACAGGAATAGTAATCAATTTACACAAAAAAGCTCCAGAAATAACCCTAACAACTACAGAGGGACAGCACTGCTATCAACTGCTTCAAAGCTATACTCTAATATACTAAAGAATAAACTTAATAAATACAGTGAACAATTCTTAGAAGAAGAACAATGTGGGTTCAGAAAAGGGAGAAGCACAATAGATGCCGTTTTCTCACTACAACAAATTTGGTAGAAAAGAAGAGGATTCAATCTACCAATCTCATTTCTACTGTTTATTGATTATGAAAAAGCATATGGCAATGTAAACCGGAAAAACTTTGGCAGATTCTACATGAAGAAAATATCCTAACCCAACTCTGCAAAGCGATCCAAAGCCTATATAAAAACTGAAAAGTCTGCATAAAATATTCTAATGGCCAACTATCAGACCCAATTAACACCAATAAAGGAGTCAAACAAGGATGTGGACTATCACCAAATTTATTTAATATCTACATCAATAAAATTCTTAAAAGAATGGAAACAAACAATTAACAACGGAATACAGTTGAACAACAGGAATAAAATCCAAACTATATTATATGCTGATGATCAAGTTATAATCGCAAAATACGAAGATGAACTACAGTAGCAGCAAATGAACTGAATAAAATAGGTAAAAAGTACGAGATGAAAATCTCCACCTCAAAAACAAAATCAATGGGATTATGTGGAAAAAACATACAATGAGTCAAAACTGTTATTGATGATAAAATAATAGAACAAATATCTGACTTCACCTATTTGTGAAATTTAATATCAAATGAAGGGAAAGACATCCACATTAAACTACAAAAAATAATAAAATGAATGGAACGATTAAACGCCACTTCGGAAAACAAATGACAACTGAAACAAAATTACGACTGCACAACATCACTTCAGAACCAGCCCTCTTCTACAGCTGTGAGAGTTGGGTCATAAATGAGAAAGATGCACACAAACTAGAAGCAGCACAAATGAGATTTTTAAGACAATTATTAGGCTTTAGAAGACGAGACCACCAAAGAAATTTAGATATCCGCGAGAAATTAAAAGTAGATGACATAGTAAATGATATAAAACCGTATGAGAAAAAAAAAATGAATCAGCCACCTAGAAAGAATAAACCCAGACCGGATCCCACAATTAGCCTTTAACTACAAACCTACAGGCAAGAGACATGTGGGTCGACCAAGACAACGATGACAAGATCAAAACCACCTCCAAGAGCTACAACGGAACAGGTCTTAAAAGACCTAAGCCGGACCAAGTTCATGATGGTGATGTATGTATCTATATAGCGCATTTGCCAGTTTCTAGCTAGGGACCGCTTGTTGTTTTGTTAATAAAAAAGCCCAAAACCTCTCTCAGGTATCTAGATTCTGTTCAAAGTCTCTCCCCTCTCTCTCTCTTGCAGACGTTCTGTTTCTGCTACATGCCTTTTCTATATATACTTCCATGGGCAATGTTCTTCTGAGTTGGCTTCTATAATTGTCCTCTTCCCTCTCTCTTCCAAACTAATCCGAACCAGGCAATATCCATTTATTGTCCAACTCAAGCTTACACAACCAACTTTTCTTCCTCCTCATTTATGCCTTCAACTTCTGTTTTCTGGAACAACCCTCCTTCGCATGTATTTCTTTACAATCTACAGAAATTAAAGTTGAATGCCAACAATATTCTGTCTTCTGAACTTTCAACTCGCGCAAGTAAACAAATATCCCAGGAAAGGGGACTCGCAGTGTGCTAAGGACCGTGAATGTTCTTAGCATGCTGCGAGTGCCAAGAACATTATGAGCGAATCATGTCTGAATAGCAAAGGCATTGAATCAAGCTGTCTTCAACCGTTATTATGTGTTGACAAATTAAAATAAAAAACTGAACCGAATTAACTTATGATCGTCCTCATGAAAAAATTGCGTTTAGTTTCTTATAAATACATCAGAAATTCTGTAAGTACAGTATAATAAATATATATGCCCTTCAAGTGCACTTTAAAGATTTTCTTTGCAGTGCCAATTCCTTCAACTCTCTGCAGTATTCCAAGTAGCACACGTATAATTGCTGTCTGTACTTTCATATGATCTTCAGTAACTGATTCTGCATGAGATACGGACAGGAAAATAAATTTTGGATGTCATTGTTCGAGTCATAGAGACTACTGTCTGACTCACATTGCACTGGCATACAAATTACATGCACCGCTAACAGAACACAAGCGAAATCAGTTGTGGCGTCACTAATCTTGGCAGTATCATCTCAAAGAGGTTTCTCGACGGGTCCTGGTATCTGGCGCTATTTATAGTTCGGTTTCAAATTCTGAATCGCTCGGGTCAATACCATCATCAGGAACATCGTAGATATGAGCTGCGTCTTCATCACTGAAAGGGAAAAATAGAATTAGAAGGTAATACATATGCACACATGAAAGCCACATAAGCCATTCTCTGAATCGACGAAACGCTACATCTCGATGAAGCTTACTTCATTCATTAACTGAGGTAAAAACAACGAAAATGAAATGTCCTTCCCCACTTGGTCTTCCCCAATATAGTGTACAAAGGCAACAACAATTTCTTACGGTTTCTAACTGGAAAATTCATTTTGATGTACGATTAATCAAATGCTGGAAAGAGGTTGTACACGATCTCTCATGCAAAAACTGATATGCTCGATGCAACTCCAGGTATTTTCCAATCAGAGGCACACCTGAATTTTTCCGCCACATTAAGGCAAACCTTGCTGGAATTTTTCCCTACAGTTTTCATCTATTGGTAGGGTATTTAGATATTGAGTACAGCCCAAGTATGAAGTTGGTCCGGGTATCGCCTCCGGAAAATATATTTGAATTTAATGTACTTCTTACAGAGAAAATATAAAAGTCCGAGGAATATTTTTATTTTTTCACACTTTTCTGACGCTCGAAGCCAATGCCTCACTGACTCGCCCCACGATCCAATTCTGTTAGGTCACTCTGGATATCAGTTTTAATTCAGCCATGGATGCGGCTAAACTTAACGAAACTGACTACCCTCTCGCTACTGAGCTCTTTTTTTCATTCCTCTCTTGACTCTGACCTCTCAAGTGATTCTCAGCAGTTCTCTTTTTCAATCAGTAGTGCCGAGAAAGGGGCTCCGCAATGTCGTATTTCTTGTAATTCTTAAACTGATATATTGGTTGAATTCAATCCAATATTGTATATTAGATCAACGTCCGGTAATGCAACCAGCCATGCATTTTTTTATGTTGTTTTAAACCAATTGAAAACTTTTTTTTTCTTTTTTTTTGCTTTGTAACATCACGTGTTCTCCTGAAGCAGACAATCTCCTGACTTCTTTTTATTTTGTGGCATTGAGGGTTGACAGACTGTTCTTAATATCAGTAGAATCATAGACGGCTTTTGAAGAACTAAACTAACTGGACATTAACTAATTAGGCCTTCACCGCTTTGGAAACGATTTTTGAAACTGAGTAATCCTCTTACGATTTCAGCTGCATTCTGCATGATGGACATTATGTGCAGGGTGTTTATAGTCCTTTCAATCACCATCTTGACATGCTCCTCCTCCAACTCTATGCCTCCCTACTCCCATGGGTTACAAGACAGCATCTACAATAATTATATAAATGACAACGCCATAACCATTAACTATATCAAGACAATCGTCTCCCTGCTACTTCTGTATGCGGTAGAAATATTGGCATCTCAGCAGCCACCACTATTAAATCGATCTTCTCAGCAGAATACTAGTTATAGAAATGGGCTAACTACAAACATAGGTTTCCTCCGCAATTTCGAACAACTGATTTGGCTATTAAGTTTACCATACCCGTCTGTTTGATTTCATCGAGTAGCGCCTATTTCTAATCACAGTTAAACTCCCCACTGGTTAATCATCTGTGAAGTTGTGTTGGTATTTTCCTAATACGAATTAATAACTCGAAAACTACAGGTAGTATCAAAAACTTTTTTTTTTTGCATTGTAATCAGTATATGCAGGATTTCTCAAACAATAAAATTAGTACGAAATTTGACCGCCAAGACCGCTGATTAATTTATAAACATAACGCAAAGATAAAGTTTTCACCAATCTTTATTGACGGTCAAATCTCCAGGTATCCATCTTTATTTTTAATAAGGATACTTTTTATGCAGGATGCGCCCCAGTATAGGAAACATCCTGCATAAAAGGTATGCTCCATAAAACTACGTTCCATGTACACCACGTTCATTAATTTCTGTGATAATTTTGGTCCTCAATATGCTAAGATATCGCGTGCCGTTTATTGTCCATCTCTCACAATGCTCTTGATTGTTAGTGGTTTCAAAGAGAAATGGACCAATAATAACATGCCATATCCTATAACTTTTAACGGGTGGAGCGATTGCTCAACTTGCACACAAGGGTTTCTTTAGCCTAAATTCAACAATTTGTGCTTATCATAGATCCATCAAGATGAAAGTGCGCTTTATCAGGCCATACGATTTTAAATAACGATTCTGGAACTGCGCAACCTTGTCAGTCATCCACTGGGCGAAATCACGACGTCATTGATAATCTTATGGTTCCAATCTATGCAAATGTTCGATTTTACAGGAAATAGAAGCTTAAATTTAAGGCCTTGCAAAGCATATTCTGAGGAATAGAATACCAGTCACACAAGGTGTGTGGTGAGCACTAGATAAGTTAACCGAATTTTATCGTGCTTGTTGTTGTTTTGCATCTGAAGAGAAGGTGGGAGACAGAGAGCAGTTGCGATCTGAGAAGCTCAGAATTTTCTGTTGCTCCCCTTAAAACAATCACGAAGTCGTTGCAATGGTTGTTGTTGTTGTCATAATTATTATAGAATGAAATGCAAATGAACATTATCAAATAAAAAAGTCTGCTTTTCCTACATCATTCCGCGCTTTGTGTTCAGTTCTTATTAGTGTGTTTGTATCGTGGTTAAATACGATCTAATTGCACATCAGAAATAGAAATATGTCCGTAGGTTGGTGCCTAAGGTAAAATTAGGCCTTCTAGTGATCGTCAGTATAACAAATCTGCACTAGACAATGAGTTAAGTGGGTTAA
Organism: Mastigoproctus giganteus; assembly: GCF_048544385.1. NCBI lineage: Eukaryota > Metazoa > Arthropoda > Arachnida > Uropygi > Thelyphonidae > Mastigoproctus > Mastigoproctus giganteus. The sequence continues at coordinate 138,567,145 of NC_143585.1, read as the reverse complement.
AAGAAATATCGAAAATACTTACTAGTCTTCTACGATTATGGAAACTTGGTTCTTGCATACACGACCGTCGAGAAACGTCTCGAATCTGAGGTCCTGCTCCCCTGCTTTGCTTGATTCCATAAAAGGTAGTCTGCGCGCAAACGTCCAGTTCGGTTGCAAATCTACGTGAGAAAAGGGTTCTGTAAAACTTAAAATACCAAGTACGCTTCGGTTGAATAATCGATTCTTCTGTGTAGAAAATTTCATTCATTATTTCCTAATTAAATCACGCATTAGCGTAGTATTAAGAATTAGCATTAATACTAATGAAACACAAGGTACGCTAGTATTGACACAACATCACGATATCAACTGTTAAACAAGAATTACATTACTATGAATTCTTTTATAAATACAAAAATTTCGAAATTCTTTCTTACGCTTTCTCTTGGTGGATGGATCCGGCAACGAGCAGCTACTACCAAACACAGGGGTGTCCGTGTACGGGTTCTCACTTGACCACTGCCTGTCCATTGGTGGAACGCCGTATGTACAAGAGAGACGAGTAGAGGTACTTTTCCTTTCATTCTTGACCCTCCTGTGGAAATTGAAAAGTAGGTTAAAAGATGTAGATGCATTGGATTTGATGCGAAATATGTACAAAAAAAAGTCTGGCTTTGTGTGGTTTTATTTTTTGAATGGTGCTTTTTGAAAAGTTGGTAATACTGAATATTCAAATTCACTTTAGCCAGAGGATAAATTTTACGGCTTGTTAAAGATCCGTTAAGTTTCTAGTCATTCAGGATACAAAGGTAATCCCAAATAAGTTATCAACCAATCTATATAGATAAGTATACCCATAGCTCATTTTGACATTTGTGCGCAGGTCATCACCGTCAGCTTCTGGTGTTGACTTTAGGTGGCTTAGTTGGTATGCCTTAAGAATTTCGAAATAAAAATTCCTACCATCAGTGATGCGAGGAATTTTTATGGGCTTTTTCACATCGTGGCTGAATTAATTGGTCTCAAGAAAGAGTTCCAGGTTTTATATCCGGTAAACGACCACAGAACGCTTGCAATTTGTAGACATATTACTATATATGACGTAATAAGTTGAAAACTGCAGTGATTTTCATGTACGACTGAATTCAGAGTTTTACAAGATAAGACTTTTGAAAAGACTGCTGAAAGGACTTGTGCAGAATTACAGGAAGGAAACAGTCAATAAAAATACAACACATTACAGCAGTGGTAACCAAAGAGGTATTTCAAAACGCATTCCATTCCAGTGAACAAGAAACAAGAAGGTATTATTGTTAGTAGGTTCAGAAGCACTGAACAGTGCAGGACTGAAAAAAAGTTTCCTGGTCTGACGAATTCCGATTTCGGTTTTATTCTGTTTCTCGCTGATAAGGAGATCTTGGCGAAAACATCTTACGCCCATGGACACATCGTGTCAGGTGTCAACAGTGCAAGTTAGCGGTTGAGGTGTAATGGTATGGAACTGTTTTTATAGCGCACATTGGGTCCCTTGATATCAGTGAATCAATGTTTGTATGCCATAGGTTTTGTGTAAATTGTTTCCCACCAGGTATATCCCTTAATGGATGCAGTGTATCCATACTTGAATAAGTTCTTCCAATGCCATGTTACGCAAGGCCAGAATTGTAGAGAACTGCTGTTGTTTCCACTAAAATGAGAGTGAATTTTGTGTACTGCGGTGTCATTCCAAGTATATGCCGAACATGGGGATCTGAGTCCCACTAAGCACCTGTGGAATGAGATGGAATAACTCTTCGCAGTAGAAATCTGCAACCACCCAATTTGCAAGTTGTGGGAAGCATTTGAGCCATTGTTGCTGATAACGAATGCTGATCCTCTACCAGCATCCCTGTGGTATGGTTTCGACAACTTGTAGAGCCCATGTCAGACGAATCTAGACTATTCTGAGGGTTAAAGGGAACTTACTCACTATTAGGTGAGTATACCGAATAAAGTGGTGTCCAAGTATACTTAGGGAACACAGCTTTTTTTAATCATCCTTGTACATAAACTTAGTAATAGCACACGTATATAACATTTGCCTATACGCTGTATATGGGGATGTGATCATTCTTACTTAAGAATTCGATTTGTTTGAACAGAATCAAAGTTTATCGCTCATGTCTGTATAAAGTCCTGTTTTTAACTCATAGCGGCTGTGTGGCTGCTACAAAAGTGAAGTTGTTAGCGCTTCTCTTTGCCGCATAACTATCTGGGAGTGCAAACAGAAACATTTTTTCAACAGAAATGACTTTAAAAGACTCTGGAACACAGTATCTGTGGAAAATTGAGTTGAAACACGTTGAACATTGGGAAGTGCATCCGGTGGGTATATTTCCCCTAAACATTACTTTGGTTACAATTCCTCGATAATGAAATTGAAAAGGTTTTATTTACGAAGGAGCTGAATTTACGTACTTATATCCACTTTATTTCTTTCCTTGATTCGAATCCATATCGCATGTTGGAAAGTAAATAAAGCAAGATGATGATGTATGACAAAATATAAAAGATTATATTTTGATATTCTGACTTGTATATAAAATGAATTATTTTCGTAAATACGTTAGTCGAATTTAAAAACATCTTCTGAAGAAATCTTACCTGTTCCAATACATCCGCCGTTGCCAACGCCATATCATGAGAGAGAAAATCACAAATATAGGTAGGAAAACGTATACGGTTATGCGATCTTCTATTTTGTAGCCGCCATCAGGAGCACACATTTCTGCTTTCTAGGGACGTAAGAAACAAAAAGAAATGCATAAAGCACATCTGTTTTTTTCGAGTTAAGACAAATCCCTAGGTCTTATGAATTCTTTCATTCTCGACCCTCTCTTTAAAAAAAATAAAGCGATATCGACATATTTAAATAGTAACTACGCGATCCTGCACAATTTAATTTTAATATCAGTTAATACTTCGATCTGGGTGATTTGAGTTAGTATTTTGAGCTGGACGCAGGAAATAATTTCGACATAGTTTATTTGGATTTTAGCAAGGCATCTGGCTCAGTTTCGCATGGGAGGCTATTGTTCAAGCTAAAACATGTTGAGATTGCAGGGAAAATCCTTAGACAGTCGCAGGATGGTTTCAGGGCAGGAGGTAAAAGGTTGCGATTAATGCAACTCCAAATTGGGTGAGGGTTAGAAGTAGGGACCATCATGGACCGATTCTGGGACCACTGCTGTTTCTGATTTTCATTGTATCGACCAGAGAACACACACGTATATTGGACAAATGCAGAATGCTTCTTTACAAAGTCTTATTGTTTTATGTCCTTGGTATCAAAGAACGTCAAGGTTCTTTCAATATAAACAGTTTATAAATAACACGCATCAAAACATGTTATTACTATTATTATACTTACCGCAGAACCACTGAGGTCAATCTCTTTTTCCATTATCATTTCCAACTGAAATCTTCGAAATACAGCTTTCTCTACGTCTAATGGACTACGGATTGTCACCATTGAGTAAAATCCATCGTTCGAACTGGCATTAGAACCAACTGCACTTAACATATGCACATCTGTTACACTATTGAAAAGAAATAAAGGCAATTTTTTCGTTACACATCTTTTTTGCTTGATAATCTAATCGCGTCTTACAAGTATTTAACGAAAACGTACACGCAAAAATTGAAAACGTGAAAAATTCTTTTAAAATAACAAAAAATAAATAACAGAATTTGATGGTGAAAAAAAAAATAAATAAAGCCTGTTTATAAAACTTGCTGGTTATATAGAGGTTAACAATCAGGAATCATTTTAAAATTATTTTTTCTTAATTGAGTTTTATAATATCTGTATTTCTAGCCTGTTTAAAGTATAAATATATAAAAGGTACATGAACTTTTCATGGAAGGAAAGAAAGAAAGAGAATATGGTCGGACTATTGGAAAAGCAATATGCACAAGGAGACAAAGTCGAAATTTCTTGCACAGTGTACAAATAGTAGCAAAGGACAAATTTGTTTCAGCCTTCTATCACAACTACTTCTGGGTGAATACAGATCTTTTTTTTAAACCCCACCCCCTCGTACAACACGGCTAGGCAGACTTGAAAAGTTTGCCCCCCCCTTGCGGGATCCTTTAATGCCAGTGGGAATGTACACGAGTTAACAATATTCATCAATTTAATAACAGACAATGAACTCGTGTTTTCGCGAGATTTTTTGGCTGTTGTTATATATTGATAAAGAACTGCTTCATCAAAAGGGATTTATACGGAAGCAAGTAATATTTTTATGCAGATTTTTTTAAGTGTTGGTTGTTTCAATAGATTCTGGCATAAAAGATTTTAGTGTTCCTTCCTTCCAGGAATATCTTGGTTTAACTTTTTTATTGCTGCTTGTCCTACGTTATAAAAAATAAAATAGCTTTAATTACTACCAACCAACAAAAAGATAACCATACGTAAATATCGTATATATATTTTTAAAAATAAATTATCCTATTTTTATTATCCTGCTAGAATAAGAATAATATCAACATACTTAAATATTGCTTTTAGTTTCTGGTCTTCAGCGAAGAGTGCAGCCCTATAGGCCAGTTTCTTTCGAAAGTCATTCCAATAGTTTCCATTAAAGAACTATCAGAGAAAAAAAAATCATTATAGTGCATTATAATATACGGGGGATGGACAAAATAATGGAAACACCTGCTATGAAATTAATAGTTTCTGTAATGGCTGTGTGACATATGTCTGAAAATGCACTGATGATTTGTCGTGAAGAAAAGACGATAAAAGCTAATATTTATTTAGAGGTGATATAAAAAGGTGCATGAAGGAAATGACTGCCCTGTCTGATTTCTAAAGAGGTCAAAATGTTGGCGCACAATTAGTAGGAGCATCGGTGACTGAAACTGCTGATTTGTTTAATGTATCCAGAATCTGGGTGCGAGGTTAGCCTGTGCGGCCATTGCTCCTTAAAGCTCTTCAAACAGAGAAGTTTTTCCTGATTTATTTTCTGCTTTATTAGTTTAAATTGTCATATTAACTTATTTTCTAGAGTAGCTTTATATTCCTAGTTACGATACTTAGTTTAAAGTTTAACTTAGACAGAGATTTCGTAGATATTACTTAGTATCGGTAACGGTATCAAATCCACGTGTCACAAACCAAATTTTTTTTTAACCAAATTTAGTCGATTTATTAACCAACTGTTATATCAAATTATCATCTATAAGTAGATTATAGACCTAGTCAGGATCCTTAGTTTATTCTAAATTGAGATAGCGAGATTTCGAAGCTAATCAATACTTACGAGTCCGTAGAAATACCGTTCGTGATTCCCGCCATTTTTACACGATAGCATAAGCTTAGTGTCGTATAGTGCATAATATAATATTGTCAATTAATCAGTAAATCTATTAATCTTGATAAACTTTATTGTCAATTAAATTGTACTTTTAACTCTATATATATATATATATATATAACGACTTAATCGTAACAAATAATTAATACATAACTATAGTGGTACACGTGATACGGAAGTTGTATAAAGGGAACTCGTAGAAAACACTAGATACCGAAAAAAATATATATATAACATAACTGTTTTGGGATATAACTTAAGGATTTAATTTTTGTTTTGAATTTTATTGAATTAAATCGGAATCATGACTCTGACCAGAGCAGCAAAGCAAAAGGCTCAAGCTAATGGGAGTGCTGTGGTTCAGGGGAGAACTGAGGGGGGCAGTTGCCCTCTGAATCACAGTCTATTAAAATGCACTGTTTGCTTGATGTTTGCGGAGCAGTCGGGTACGGGACATGATACTGCCAAGGGGGATGTCTTTGTGTGTGCACGATGTAAGGAGTGCAAGGAAATCAGGCGACAACTCAGCGTTGTTATGGGCCTTTATGAGAGCTTGAAGGACAGGGTGGATGCCCTCGAAGGAAATAAATTGAGGGGCCCATCAAGCTCTCAGCTGCCCACATCAACGCCAGAGCTTGCACTTGGTCATCAGGCAACACAGAAGCAGCCCCCTAGGCAGAATGCGCTGGTCCCACAGGAACTAGTAGTTGTTGGTGACTCTATTGTCAGGGAAACGGGGAACATACTTTGTAAAAACGATAGGTGGAATAGGACCAGGGTATGTCTGCCAGGGGCAAAGGTTGATGACGTTGTAGAGCGGATATCATCTTTTAAGGGCACAAAAGGTGATATAGTTGTACACGTTGGCACTAATGATATTAAGAGTAGGAGACCGGCGGAATTACTTAGCAAGTACAGGTCACTGTTGAAAAAAAGCCGTGAATTAGGGTTGAACTTGAAAGTGTCTGCAATTCTGCCCAGACACGATAGGAGGGAGTATATGATGAGAGCCTTGTCGATCAATTCGGCCCTGGAGGGATTGTGCAAGGCTCAAGGGGTAGAATTTTTTTCAGCCTGGACTGTACTTGTTAACAGGAGAGATTGCTTCTACAGGGATGGGATACACTTAAATAGAAAGGGTGCAAGAATTTTTGCTGATGCTGTCGAGGCAGTGTTAGGTGGGTCGGAAAACTGCTAGTTGGGGGGGATACAAGGACTAATAGATTAACAGTAGCCACTGGCAGAGGTGGAAGTGATTCTTGCACTGCTTCTATTCAAATGAGCAGAAGTCTGAAAAACAAGATGCAGGATATTTCAGAGACTGCTGGTAGTCATTGCGGTACAAGTAAACACATGGGTTGTGTTAGGGTAGCTAAGAATAGAAACAGGTGCATGTATACCTGCGTGTACACCAATGCTAGGAGTTTGGTAAATAAATTTGATGAATTTGAGGTATTGCTCAAAACATCAAAGGCAGATATTGTTGGGATATCAGAGACGTGGTGTCACACAGATATAAGTAATGCGGAACTGGAATTTGGGGAATACAATGTGTATAGAAAGGATAGACAGGACAGGAGGGGAGGAGGGGTTATGCTATTAATTAAGAAACACATAAAGTCCAAGGAAGTGAAGCCAGTCGACATCGATGGACAGGGCAGTGTCGAGTCAGTTTGGTGCGACATAAGCATAGGGAAATCAAAATTGAGAGTAGGAGTGTGCTATAGGCCTAATGACTCTGATGAGTATAATAAGATATTGTACAGGGAAATAGAGTGGGCCAGTAAATCTGAGAGTCTTATAATGGGGGACTTTAATTTCCCAGATATTGACTGGAATTTGTGGGTTGGTCACTCGCACACTAGCAAGGCTTTTGTGGATTTATTGGATGATTGTTTTCTACATCAGCATGTTCGTGAGGCAACAAGAGGGAGCAATACTCTTGATCTGATTATCAGTAGTGATTCTTCATGCATTAAGAACCTGCAGATAAATGAACCACTAGGTGGCAGTGATCACAGTGTGTTGAAGTGGGATTTACTCAAGGAGGTAACTACCATCAGAGGTAAAGGGAAGGGTTTTTGTTTTCGTAAAGGCGACTATGATGGTCTGAGACAGTATTTAAATTCTATACAGTGGGACCAACTGATGATGTTACCAACAGCAAACTCAAAATGGGAAGCATTCAAGGAACTAATCTTGGAGGCTACCAGGCTTTACATACCAACTAAGAAATATTGTTCAAGGTTTAGGCCTAAATGGTTGTCAGATGAGCTAATGAGACATGTGGCAGAGAAGAAAAATGCATGGGATACATACAAATTAATGGGTGACATGGAAGCCTATGATAGATATAAGTTGGTCTGTAACCAAGTCACAAAGGAGATTAGGCAGGCAAAGGCAGACTATGAAAAATCCTTGGCAAAGGATGCAAAGAAAAACAGAAAAGAGTTTTTTACATACTTGAACTCGAAAAGGAAAGGGATGAATCAGATTGGTCCACTGGATATTGATGGTTCAACAGTTGAGGATCCTGCTCAGGTGGCTAACAATCTAAACGAGTATTTTGCATCTACATTCACGCATGAGGAGTTATTCAGGAAGGAGAATGATGTAGGTAAAGTAAACATTGGCAGTGAGCTGGATGATTTTGTAATAACTGAGAGGAAAGTGGAGGAGAGATTGTTGAGGATAAACATAAAAAAGGCACCTGGGGTGGATGGGATCTATCCAGTTATATTAAAGGAGGCAGCAAAGGAAGTATGCAAACCCCTAGCCATAATTATGAGAGCTTCTTTGGACTCAGGGGAGGTGCCCATAGACTGGAGATGTGCAAATGTAACCCCAATTCACAAAGGAGGATCAAAGGCTGACACAAGTAATTATAGACCTGTTAGTTTAACTTCTGTTCCAGGTAAATTAATGGAGGCACTGGTTAAAGAAGCACTGCAGGATCATCTAGACAAGAATTCAGTTATAGCTCAGACGCAGCATGGTTTTGTTAAGGGCAGGTCTTGCCTGACCAATTTGATTGGATACTATGATGTAGTCACAAAAGAACTGGATGCAGGGAATAACTTTGATATTATATATTTGGATCTTAGAAAGGCTTTTGATACTGTTGCACATGGAAGACTGCTGCACAAATTGGAGCAGTGTGGCATTGGAGGCAAATTGCTGCTATGGATAAGGGGATGGTTGAGTGGCAGAAGACAGAGAGTGGTAATCAATGGACACTGCTCAACGTGGACTAATGTTATTAGTGGAGTTCCTCAAGGTTCAGTGTTGGGTCCGTTGTTGTTTTCGGTGTTTATGAATGATATTGATGATGGGATATCAAGTTTAATGTCCAAGTTTGCAGATGATACAAAGGTTGGCAGGGTCGTTAAGGACAATACTGACGCTATGCTGCTGCAACAGGATCTGGAAAGGTTGAACAGATGGGCTGAGAGGTGGCAAATGAGGTTTAACATCGACAAATGTAAAGTGCTGCATATGGGAAACAGTAACCCCAGAGCAACGTATCAACTCTGCGGTACTACACTGACAGTGGTGGAGAATGAAAAGGACCTGGGGGTAATTGTGCAGGCAGATATGAAGTTCTCTGAGCAGTGCAGACGAGCTGCAAGAGTAGCGCATGGTGTCTTGTCAATGATATACAGGAATTTTTCTAGCAGGGATAAGGAGGTGATTATTCCCTTGTATAAGGCAATGGTAAGGCCACATCTTGAGTACTGTATACAGGTCTGGAGGCCTCATTTCAAGAAGGATGTAGAGCTGCTGGAACGGGTACAGAGAAGGGCAACAAGATTAGTAAATGGAACAAAGGGTTGCTCTTACGAAGAAAGGCTTAAGTTTTGCAAATTACAGAGTCTGGAGACTAGGCACCGGCGAGGTGATCTGATAGAGGTGTATAAGGCTTTGAATGGTTTGAGCATGCTCAATGCCAATGGGATTCTTCATCTTTCTCAGAATAATCACCTCAGAGGGCATAAATTCAAATTGAGGAAGGACGGATGTCGGATAGATGTGCGGAAATTTGCCTTTGGCCAGCGGGTGGTTGGTTGGTGGAACCGACTTCCATCACTTGTTGTTGAAGTTGATAGCCTAAACAAATTTAAAGCTCAACTGGACAGGTATTTCGAACGAACGGAGGGGTGAAATGGGAGTGGGTGTTTTTTTTTTTTTTTTTTTTTGGCTGATGCTGAGTAAGCTTGCTTTCTTGCATCATATGCCTCTGCTAATGCTAATGCTAATGCTAATGCTAAAAGGTATCGAGATGTGTTATTGTAATGGGCGTCTCCTAGAACGTCAGTTAAAATCCGCCTCGTTTCACTGTAATTTATACCGACCCTGTAAATATGGGCCATGCATGTACTGGTGTTATGTTTGTGTAGTAAATGCGCGTCGTATTCTGGTATGCTGGCCACTTGGCTACCCAGAAGCAGCAGCAATCACCTGAAAAACTGCTTCTCAGTACATGTTCACACCACTGGAAGATGGGTCCGTTCCATTCAGTAGATGGAACGGGCCCATTCAGCAGATGGAACGGGCCCACTTAAGGTCTCAAATTATGAGACAAAAAAAACAGCAAAAAAAGCAAATCTCTATCACAACACAGGACATCCAAGATACAGTCAAGCTAACTCCAAAATATTGATAAAACATCATTCAAGATAATGCAAATTGTATCAGCTTATTAAAATTCACAACACATTCTGTGGATATTACACTGTTTGCAATAAAGATTTTTTGTAGTCAGTATTATCCCTGACCATCTTCCTGAGGTTGTTATAGACATTACAATCACAATATATGATTCAACTTTTCTTGGCTCCACACGTACAGAAATCAGTATTTATCAGACCCAATGGATACAAGAACCACATCCTGGTTCTCTGAATGATAAATTTTTATAATTTTTAATTCCCTTATTTAATAATAATGTTACATCAGGAATGAACCGTTTATCCACTGAAGTTACCGTATCCCATCTCATCTGCCAGTTGATTATCTGATTTAGACAACGTACTTTTTCTTTTTTTACATCATTGTGAATAATTATCTCAATATCATACATCGTGGCAGTGGCAGGTATCTGTGTCGTTATTCGATAGCACATATCTCGATAAATAAGGAGCAAATCCAAAGGAACAACTCGAGGCACTACATGGAGAGCGATAGTATAAACTGTTCTGCATACTCTTAAAATACTTAGAAGAATTGTGCGTTGAATCGAATTTATGTTGGCCCGCAACTTTTCAATCTGAGCTCTATGAAACCACACTCCAGTAACAAATATGGTGACAGAGAGAAAAATTCCTTTATAATATAGGAATAATGTCTTATGTGACAGTCCCTAATCATATTTTTAAATATAATGGGCCCAGATAATTCTCCTACTTAAGCACATTAAATGCGGATAGAATGACAATTCGTGGTTGGCATTTTATCCACATTAAACCACTATAACAACTCCTAAATATTTGGTCTCTAAAACCCATAGGTTTTGGAGACTTCCAAATTTTCTGGCCAACCAATTCTATAATACAAGATTTCAAACGAGGGGCCCCAGTACCGAACCCTGGGGGTCCTCGGAAAACTTGTTTTTTAACCTGAAAATATCTTGATTTAACAAACACATATCTGTCAGAAAAACAGCTTCTAAACGATTTATATAACTGCAAGGTACGATCTGCACTAAGAAACTGAGCGAATGCACCCTCTCACTAGAGTGAGTCGAATGTCCCCTCAAAGTCCACAGAGATAGCAAGTTCATATTTAAATGAGGAACTTTCAATATGTGATACAAAATCAGATAATGCATCTCCACAGGATCTACTCAGTGAAAAACAGTATTGTTTTGGGTGACATACTAGAGCCGTTCAAGAGCCTTGCCAAAATTGGACAAAAGCGCAATTGGTCGATTAGATTTTGATTCTAATACAGGTTTATCAGGCTTCCTAAGAAGTTTAAGTATAGTTATTTTCCACTCTTCAGAGAAGTCTCCTTCACTAAGAGATTTATTGTACATTAGCAAAAGAACATGTGGTAATAATTTAAAAAATCTTTCTATAAAGATATTTTATATTAAATCTATCCCTGGGCGTTCTGTACTATTGTTTTGATGATAGTAGCACACTCTCATTCGTAAACAGAGATACTGCCGTCTGAGTTTGATAATCTTGATTACTTCTTCTAATAGCTGATTGAGATTGTGAGTCCTGTAAAGGATCATCTAAAGGAAATAATATTGCTTCAACAGTATCTTCCCATCATATAGTCTCATTTTAATCTACATTAACAGTGTTCCAAAGACATCCTAGATCCGTAATTTGTCCCTGGATATTTTGTATAACAAACCCCATGGGTTTGAATTTCCAGATTCCTTAACAAGTGTCTTCCAAGTCTCTCTCTCTCTCTCTTTCTATCTGAAATAGCTTTACTATAAGTATTTTTCAGCGTTAAAGTCAATTTACCTCATAGGGGGACCAATTCGATGTCGTTGATATTGACGCCTAGCCCAACATACCGACTTCGTAAAATTTAAGTTCTCTAGACCGCCAGGGAAACGGCTTTAGCTTAATAATTTTCTTTTTGGAAATTTTATAAGCTGCCTTTATACTGGGTTCTTTCATGAACTTTACCAAATAAATTGCAGAAGTATCCATTAACGGTTGCTGATTAATAGCAGAAAAATCGGCAGAGATTATTATTATTATCCATTTATTAACCACAAGAAACTGTGGGTCACCCCGAGACGGCAGCGTGCTAGGAGGGTGAGAGACTTACATACTGAGGTGCGAGGAACCACGTGTACAAGAGTACATGCGTGCTCGACCCGAGATATTTACATGATTGAACTTACATACGCTTCAAATAAAACAAAGTTTATAGCAATAGACATCTGAATTTATAAAAAAATAAACAAATAAATAGAAAAAAATAGAAAATAAAAATGCAGCAGGCAAAAAGTCCAGGTGTAGGCGTCACAGGTTCAATAGTTGGTAACAGTTCTTGAGGCATTATTTTCTGTAGAGCTTGTCCTCACAGAACTTATCAGGGTTGATGCCTAGTTTATTACAGATTTGGAGGCAGTTGGCCTGAAACATGCCCCTAATAAGGGGCATGTTTCCGGCCAACTGGAAAAATTGGAATAATCAAAAGGGTCCCAGTTTATAGATTTAAGATAAAATCTGATAAAGTCAGGAAGTCGATACTGATCACCCATCTCTCGTAAAATATCAATATATAAAAGGATATAGCTCGGTGATCACGTGACGTCCAATCAAATCTGAAATTGTTTGCCAGTTGCGAATTCCATGTTGTAATCCGGCGGTTACCAAAGTAACGCAAATGTTCGACTCACCCATGGTACTAAAAAAGGTCGACAACTGATTTGGTCTGTTAATAACATACAAATTCCAACTTAATATAAATTCTTCAAGCAATTGCCTCGTATATCCAGTGGGGTACTTTGCCGTAAACTAGACTTAGCATCAGTGGTAATAACTGCATTGTTAGGTCTTAAAAGGATCAAAGCATGCTCTTGATAATCTAATGAAACATTAGTCTTTCCATGGAGAACAATATAAAGATATAAGATAAAAACCTAAGATGTTAACGTAAGCATAACACAAATGGCGTATTTGTTGCACAAACCATGAACATTCAAAACATCAATATTACAATTTAGAACCACTGTTCCTGTTTTCGGTTCTTCTGAATGAGGCTGTATAATCGAGAATAAAGTGAGTAATCCAGTATCGTGGTAGACTGATCAGATGAACCCTAGCCCAATGCGGTTCTTGAATTGAAACTACATCTACTAAGTTTTCTCAGTAGATCTAATCTTATGAGTCAGTAGTCTGGATCGTTGGCCATTAATTTGCATTATTCTAAGACTTATTCTAACTAAGTCTTATTCTCTGTTAACTTAGAATAATTGCATCATTCTAAGCTAACAGAATAGTCCTGCATTCACAAATCTCAAGACGGTTCTGTCAAGTTTTCTCTAAAAGTACTAATACCATTCTGACATTGTATACTGTTCATTAGTAGTCCTTACTCTTACTAATTCTAGAGATCTTTGATATTCAGGGCATCTAACATCTCTGAATGATGAAAATTACGCTTACAATTCACACAACAACACGGATCTTGATCTTTATGTGTGCATTCCTCAAATATATGCTCTCATTTGCACAATGGCCACAAGATGGCGAAGTATGAAAACCGTAGTATGATCATATGGGAACTACAAGATAAAAATATTGGTGCTTTGACAAATGATATTGTCACTCTTGAAAAATCAATGGGTCTGGAAGTTGGCAAAGAGGATGTGGTGGATCTTATTAACGCTCATGGGCGTGAGCTAACAACAGAGGAGCTACAAGAGCTGGAGAAAATTTATGGAGAGTGATACTGGAACGGAAGAAAAAGATAACCTAAAAAGTGTCAGCTGAAGGGTTGGACTGTCATTTCTTGTGTGAGCGTTTAAGAGAAGTGATAAAAACACCCCGACATTGAAAACACTGAACTCATGATGTGCAAAATGGAGGACGAAATCATTTCTTACTTCAGAAAGTTACAAAAAAGTCGTAAAAAACAGTCCACTTTGGACAGTTTCTTTGCCAGTAGCAAGAAAAGACGCCTGACGCTTGAAATAGAGTCCCACCACCACTACGCCACCATTGATTTCATCAGCTCTGCACTTCAAGTCGAAGGTAAATGCTAATTTATTGTTTTTTTTTTTATTTTAAGATGTTTTATAACTATTTTTATCAAAAATTTGGTAACATGTAAGAAATGTCTATTTTATGTGTTGTTGGGGAAGGAATTACAGGAAATCAATGTATTATTGGTTTCAACTTGCAATATTTTCAACATTACAATGGGTTTTGTGGAACGAATTACCATCGGATGTTGGGGCCCCACTGTATTTACTAAATATGATTTTATTGATGTTTCAAGTACAACACCTTGTTTCCCCACTGACCTTAGCGATTTAACTTTAACAGCTTTAAATTAATTTTTCGGAGTATTTGTTACAATATTCTTTATGTCCATACTAGTTTTAAGTTCACTGTTTTCTAGAGCTTTCAATATTAATGCGTTTTTTCCTGAGCTGGGTGGCTTTATGCTTTGTCTGGGAACACCAACATCATCAGCATAGGCACGTTTAGATATATCCTCTTGCAACTGAAATTCTTCATTTTGCGTTCCTCTACATTCTACTTCCACATTTAGTTTCCGTGAGAAAAAACCATTCTACCCTCGCCTGAGACCGACTAACTCAGCCAAAAAGGCCCATAAAAATTCCTCCGGCCATCGACGGGATGCGAACTCTGGTCTTTTTCACTCGGTGTGGAGAGGAGGGCGATCCTATCAACTGTGCCACCTGTGAGGGCCTGAGATTGAGGCACCTTGAAAGAAGTAAGGGTGAGCTCCGCCTTCAAATCGATATGTATATTTTTCAGCATTGGGATTCTTCTCCTCCATTTAATTTCCAATAAATCCAGAATTATTTTTCAATTCAAAATTTAATCAAATTCAGTTAAATCAATAGATTCAAAAGTTCAATCAATATAAATAATCTCAATGTAAATTAAACTCAAATACATTATCACTTCACTTGTACAATGATTGATGAGGGGGAGGGACAAGAAATAACTGTTATTAGTAACTAGGATATGAAAATCCACAATTTTAACCAAATTAGTACTCTTCAAAGATTCTATACTGTTACAGTACTTATTAACAGTTAGAAAATTTCATTAAAATTCAAAATGGTCTCCGAATTTTGGGTCACATAACCTACAGATTTACAACTTTTTTCACTTTGACTACAAGTTTCGAAAAAAATATAATTCTATTGGGCCAAATATATTATTATTTAAAAATCATTTCCGTTTCACTATTCATTGAAATGGAAGCAAAACACGATAGCTGCCACAACTTTCTTGTAGCAGTTGGGTTTCAGTTTGATAACCAATCCACTGCATTGTAAAATAATCTGAATTTCATTACCAGAAACTGTAATTTGAACGCTGAACTTTATTGTATTGCTCTGTTTTTGATAAACATCAGGATAGTACTACATTCCACACTAACGATTAATAATTCAATCAAAGGTACTTGCCCTTTGGTAGCTAATGCCTCGGAAACAGACTGGAACTGCTTGAAGTTCTGAGTCAAACAGTGACGTGTAGCCGGTATCGGAAGGAGATGTCTCTCCATCTAGAAAGAAGGGGAAAAAATCATAAAATTCGAAAAGTGTTTACGAAATAAAACCAGTTCTATGATGCAAAAGTGAAGTACTTCGAATTGTACTTTGTGATTAGTTTAATGAAGTTTATTTTACATATTACACTTTCCAGTGGCGCGTGTATATTCCAATATACACGCGCTAATGGTTAAGGTTTTTTAGACTTCCACCCTGACCCACATGTGACTTCAACAAATTCATTTTAACTAAAAAATATACGGAAATTTAAAATAACTTAATGTTATTCCAATTTACATTATATATGATTTAAACTTGAGTAGTTTTCTAACCAGTTTCCCGTAATTCACGTAGTCCTTGATTGTGTCTTTATATTTAAGAATTTAAGATAATTTTATTGTCCAATCCTTATGAATAGTAATTAGAAATGTCTTCTCTGTTCGAATTAACACATTTGTTACTTCGAACAGAAATAGTTCATTCCGAAAAATTAGCATTATAACTAAGTATCTTTTTCTTGGTGTAATTTTTTAAAGTTATCAAGAATAAAACTACAGGAATTATGACTTACCAATGGTCCTCCATGTAATATGAAATTCTCCGTGATGCCGACTTTGAAGGTTCCTGGATCTCCGAGGTACAAAGATTATGTACACATATCTGCCAGAAATAAGATAATTTTGAGGCCTTTTAAATTTTCCTGTGAGGAAAAGTGCTGGGGGTCCTTGTAGGGTTCGATTATCATCTCCTGAAAAAGTTAGCAAAATCATTAACACATACAACAGAAAAACAAAAAAAATAAACGGCGTAAAAATATAGTCAGTTATTATTTCTTTTTTTTCATTTGATTTTTCTTTTGAAATTATTAAGAGTCTCTGTTGATCAGCATTCAGCAATAGTCTTCCAGCATATTGGGTTTCTACCTTCCCTGGTAACGTTTCGCCATGGCAGCAATATCTTGACGAATACGTAAACTGTATTCATACTAACGTGTCCAAGATTATTTGACAAAAATATAAACTGGAATGGAAGAAGTGGATTTTTAAATCTAGTCTGAATATTTATCTGGTCTGTTGTGTCCTCAAAATGTTCACAATTAGTGCAGCATATATGAGGAATCCACGTTTGTCCTGATCACCTAATTTTCAGCCAAAATTTTCAGCCTATGCTCTCATTAATAGGGGCGTTATCGACTTCTGTGAGATTTAACTGTAATCACCACACACATAACAAAAAGCCATCTGGCGAATTAACATGATATTTAAAGGTACGTTTAATTGCAATTGATACCAAAAATTATAAAAATAGCACTAGTTTGCTGACTGATTTAATTTGCTTTGATTTAAATAAGAATTTTCTTCGTCTTCGAGGACAGGCGTTTTAATTATATTTTTTTAATTTCGTAATAAGCGAAAGGAGAGCTTCAATTTACTTACCTCCTCCAATAAGAATCAAATCTCCAGCGGCTGAATCTAGATCGAAAGACAGAAGATTCAACAGAACATTAGTATTAGTTTTGTTTGTAGCAGGATGAAGGATCCACGTAAAAACAGTGTCCGGCTGGTTATCTTCTGATACGTCAAGTTTGCAAGGAGAACCTAAAAGTGCCACAGAAAAAAAGTGAGTTACTATTTCACGTAAGCCGGGGAAAATTTCGCAGTATTACTTCTGGAGGGTTCTCTGTTCGAGATCAGAGAACCTTCCAGGAGTTTAGAGAATGTACAAAATGGCTTTAGCAGAGTGCTAGAGAAAAAGACGGGTGGAAACAGTTATTCCGTGCACTTTTTGAGTTTGTACAGGACAATCCAAATAAAATCAAGTTTATTTTTGTTTTATTCTTCTAATGTCTTCGCCAATTTCATTTATAAATTGCTTCGTCAGCTTGGTACAAATGTTTGTCCATTTCCTGTTTACGGTGTTACAATGTTACAGTGTTACTTGGTACAATGTTTGTCCATACAATGTTTGTCATTCCCATAGTTATTAATCTGATCAACACTAAAAATCGTTTTGTTTTATATCGTGTAAAAACCTTACACAATATAAAACAAAACGGTTAAGTTTTAAGTTTTCGCTTTGTATTATCACGCTTACTTCTCCTTAAACATAAATGAGAAACATGGGAGATGTGAAAAGGTGTTAATGCTATAAATCTGAAAATTTAAGAGTGAAAAGCTTTAGATGGTAACGGAGTTCATATAAGTTATCTGTAATAATGCAAATGCATAATTTATGCACGTTTCTAAAAAATAAAATTAAGATTGCTAAAAATATATACAATGGCGCTCAAAAATTTGCATCACTTCATTTTTTTTAGGTCCTTATACTGGCAGCCAATCCGCCCGAACCATGCAAGTTGAATTTTGCTTCATCAGAGAAAAAAAAACACTGATCCTCAAACCAACTAGGTGGTAGATTATTCTCATTCCTAGTTCTGGTTCCTAGGTGGAAGATGACTCTCATCAACCAGTGCAATACCACCACTCTTCTTATTGGAGGCTTGAAGTGGTGGAACCCATGTTTACTCTTCACAGCTCAGTTCCGGTCAACCATTCTCCATCTCTTCCATCATGCAATATGATTGATGTCTTTTAAGGTTATGATGAACACCATGGCGAGATCCAAACTTCCTTACATTTCGAGGGTACAGCTCTAAAACGGTGTTCGCAGGCCGGCCGCTAGTTAGTACACCGGACCGAACCTATTGGTAACTCTCTAGGAGGCTTCCGAATCAGCTAGCATATAATCTTGCTACCTCTACTCTGCAAGATAGTGATTGGAGGAAGTACGAGTAATGTGTACGCGGGGGGCATTGTCCAGGCCACGTTATGTCAAGGATCTGGGTATATTCTTACCATGTGTACGCCATATCCAAAAGTTTCATTACTTCATACAGCATGTTTCCCCCCCCCCCCCAACTTTTTCTTACTATTGAATACACCATGAATTGTCAAACTAATAGAGCAAACTTATCTGCGAAAGATCTAAACCTACCAAACACTTCCTAGTTCATTTCATAAATATACATGGTCTCAGTTCTAATCTCAATGACAGAATCTCAGTTATCGGTCGATTCAACTAGTGCTCATCTCAGTTGCCCAAATTATTCACTGTATGATTCCTTTCGCCTCAAAGGTGGCACTTGTGCGTATGTTTGGTAATTTGAAATCTCCTCTTTTCGATCTTCTCTGGCTTAAAATATCTCTACCTCATTCTGTCAAATTCATCTGTTGTCTCTACCGTTCTCACAACTCCACTGATAACTTGAAACTCTTTGCAACTTGACTTTCTCCAGTCCAACTTTCTTAACAGTGAGGTAATTTTTCTTGTTGATTTTAATGTTCACAACTCCAGCTGGCTTCCGTTTTCTAGTCACACAGATCCAGCTCGTCGAGATGCTGAGGCTTTTGCAATTACTAATGACCTCGCACAGATGGTTCATTTACCTACCAGAATACCGGACAATCCTAACCATACAGCCAACACTGGATCTTTTTCTCACAAACAACCCTTCTAAGTACACGGTCGAAGTGAGTGATCCTTTAGGCACCTCAGATCACAACTTGGTGATTGTCTCTTCTCCAATGGAGCCTTTATCTCATGGCTATTCCCAACCTCGTGTTGTTTGGCATTACACAAATGCAAAATGAGATGACCTGCGAGATTTCTTTTTTTTTTTTTCCTTGGGTGGATTACTGTTTCAAAACTTCTGATGTCACCGTTTGCTCAAATCGTGTCAGTGAAATTATTCTTGTAGGAATGGAATCCTTTATTCCACACCCCACTTTAAAATCTCGTCCTTTGTGTAAACCTTGGTTTTCCAATAAATGTGCTAAGGCTGTTCAAGAAAAGAAAGTTGCATATCGTAATTGGCTTGTTTCCAATTCTTCAGTTTCATTTTCTGCCTACACCGAAGCTCGCAACAATTGTAAAGCAGTTATTAATGAGTCGAAACTAGATTTTGAACGGGCTACGAGTAGAAAACTTGCTTCTTGTACTAATGGTAGCGGAGCATTCTGGTCTCTTACCAAAGCTATTGGCCCGCAACTTTTGCTCATCTGTGCTCCCACCTCTGTCCAAATCAGATGGTTCTGTTGTCACTTCAGCCAAGGATAAAGTCGACCTACTAGCATCCCATTTTTCTTCCAACCCACGTATTAATGATCTTGTTAAAACTCCTCCCACCATTCTCAACACGCTCCGTTCAATGCCTCCCGTAGTCTTCCGTCAAAAGGATTCAGTACGATTTTGACGAATCATGCTGTTAAGAAAGCTCCACGTCCTGATTGTCTTTCTCCACTTGTTCTCAAATCCTGTGGTCCTGAACTTATTCCCGTTCTTTGCCTCCTTTTTTCACTTTCTTATTCCAAAGGTGTTTTTCCTTCTGCTTGGAAATTTGCTCATATCCAGCCAAATTCTAAAAAAAGGGTGACAAATCACTTCCATCCAATTATCGTCCCATTGCAATTACTTCTACTCTTTCTGAAGTAATGTAGAAATCAATTAACCGCCAACTCTTAAACTACATAGAAACCTTGTGTATGATCAATGATCGCCAGTATGTATTCCATCAGTGTCGATCCACTGGTGATATTGTGGCTTATGTTACCCATTTATGGACTAATTCAATGGAAAGTTTCGGTGAAACACAAGCAGTTGCTCTTTACATCTCAAAGGCTTTCGGTCGTGTTTGGCATAAAGGTCTTCTAAACAAGCTTCCATCTTATGGTTTGCCGACTGCTTTTTATAATTGGTTTTCTAGTTTTCTCTCCGATCGCTCACTGAGGGTGATGGTGGATGGCTCTCTGTCTTCTAACTTCTCCACTAATGCAGGTCTCCTCCAAGGTTCAGTTCTTTCCCCCACTCTTTTCCTTTTGTATATTAATGACTTTCTTCCATTGACCACAAACCGTATCCATAGTTTTGCTGATGATAGCACATTGCATTCCATTTTGAGAAACTTTGCCCTGCTGAATCAGCTTCAACTTCTCGAATGTCCGCTACCAATTCCTTAAATACCGATATCCAGGTAATTTTCTAGCGGGGCAAAGACAACTTTGTTGATTTCGACCCTTCTAAAACTCAGTCCTGTCTTATATCTCACTAAAAGAATTCTTCTACTCCTATGCTTATATTTGGCGACACTCCGATTTCTAGGCAAAATGATATATCTCTTTTGGAGATTATCCTGACTTCTAATCTCTCTTGGCACAAGAACGTTACAAATATTGCTTCCTCTGCATCTAAAAAACTTGGTTTTCTCTTTCTCTCTCGGCCTTACTTTTCTTCCAAACAGCTGTTCACTCTTTACAAATCGCAAATCCGCCCTACCATGGAATATTGTTCCCAAATGTGGGGCGGTGCCCACAAAACCTCTCTCAGGCTTATAGATTCCATTCAGAAGAGGGCAGTTAGGTTAATTAATGACTCATCTGTAACAGAGTCTCTTCACTCTGTCCCATAGACGTACTGTTTCTGCTGCATGTCTTTTCTACAGATCCTTCCATGGGCACTGTTCTTCTGAATTGGCTTCTATAATTCCCGCTTTCTCTTTCAAAACAGTCCGAACACGTGCCGCCACCAGCCAACATCCATTTACTGTCCAACTTCAAACTCACAGAACCAACTTTTCATCTTCCTCATTTATTCATTCAACTTCCGTTTTCTGGAACAACCTTCCTTCATACGTATTTCCTGAAAATTACAGTCTACAGAAGTTCAAGTCCAATGTCAACAAATATCTTCTTTCGTCTTCTCAACCACCATTTTTTTTTTGGCTACTGATAGGCTTTCATTCCTTTTCGCCAAAAGTGACATTTTTCTAGGCAACGTGCTACTAATCCCGATGAGAAAATGCGTCAATGTACTTGCCTTTACTTTTATATCCTCATCCTCCTCCCATACTGTTATGAGATCTGTCGATGAGGATCTTCCGTTTCGGATATATGACAAACCAGAAATCTGTCCTGCGCTGCAGAACACATTTGTGGAGGTTCACTTCCTTTTTTTGTTTAGACTGCCAGTTTCTGATAACTTTCTTGAGTACCACTGTACATATATGTCACTTTTCAGTTGCCAGATCTATACTGCTCACTAATGAGGTATAGTAGGCACTCAACGGTCTCATTACGCTAGGAATATGTATCAATATGCTGTGCTTCTTGAGGAACAGTTCTTTTTATTGATAATGTAAGATTGGATTTGACCGTGTAAAGAGAAATTCGTTTTTATCCCATCAGAATCGATAACCCATTTAACATGTCAATCAGAATATTAAAAATAGAGATCATTAATAAAGACATTACTAGGATCGAGTAATGGTGAGTTATCACATATTGCATTATTTTGCTAAAGAAGTACTTACCATGATGGCTTTCTTCGTACTTCAAATGGAAGTCAACGTTATTTCCGATTAAGAAAGAATCGAGGTTGAAGATGCAAACATCACTATCCGGTTTCCCAACACGTGACGTTTTATAGCAGAGGCAATCCATAATCGAGACTGTGTGGTCACTGTTCCTTTCAGGGCAGTTAAAACCATCTGGATTGACGATAGAAATGTCATAGATGAACCCCTAAGTTAAATTGGGGAGTATTTCAGTTTATTGCTTAATCTTTGTCCGGTTTACGTATAAAGTAATTGCAAACAGTTTTATCCCATAAACAAACAACTTGACTAATAGAACAAATGCACTTTACAATTAAATCCTTTCCAAAACACGTAACCTGCCTCTTAAAGACCTGTCTAAGGCTTTTGTGGTAGGAACCATGTCCTCTGTCTCTTCCAAGGAAGCCTGTTATTTAGCCTTAACTGCAAAGAATCATGGACACGTTACTTATTTGTGAGTTCATTTTTGTAAAATAGTATTAGTTATATATTTCAATGGCAACATTTATTTCCGGAAGTTCTGCAAGATTGGCAATAGTATGCTGCGCCACTCTTTGATATCATTACTGCTTAGCAAAACATCCAACTTTTTACTTAGCAAAACACTGCTAGTAAAAAAGAAAGCTGGGATAATATTTTGAGCTTCGATAAAAGTTTGATGTTATGGAAGTGAAGTAATTATGAACTTGGAAAGTGGTGGAGGATTACTCCGCCTTCCAAATGAATACACTTCTGATTAGGATTTTTTTTGAACTGGAGTAAGATTAGCCGTGTATACGAAATGCTAATACTGTATACATTTTAAAGCTGTTTGTCGGTTTATAAGATAAAGGGAAAATATAATCAAATATATTTATATATTGCATTATTATATTGGGATATTTGCGTGAATAACTTCATTGGATTTCCCAATTAATAAAAAATAGTGATCCCTATGACCTTTTTTGGATGCTTTTACCTACGTTGCCTTCACTGCTCGAAAAAATCTGTATAAATTAACCAGTCAGAGTCCAAGAAGAAGTTCAAATTCATGACTTTTCCAGAAGACCTCTGGATTCTGAAATTTTTTTAGAGGTGGACGATTCGTTTCAAGAAATGGATCCACCTCGCTTTGTGACTTTCAAAATACTTATAGAAAATCGCAACTGTCCAAGCTTCCTGATCGAATGTACAGAAACACAAACAGGTCGGTTTTTCGACGTTGTTCTGTGCATGAATCTTCTAATCGTGAAGATTAACAAGCCTAAGAATAAACTTCTTAGATTTGTTAATGTTCACAATTAGGAGATTGCAGTGTGCAATCTCCTAATTGTGCTGCTGGCTTCGAATATACTACACTACCATGTTTCCGATAGTGCATCATTCCGAATAAATATTCAACGAATAAGAGTATTAGTTGGTTTTGAGGCCTTCACTCATCTCCACATAGACGACATTTTGCGTACATGCATGCAAGTACCGCTAGAAAGATAGAAACACGAAATGACTGCGTTAAAATGACACACATCGTTAAAGTCATGCTAATATTTACTCTGTTCGCTATTTCTCGTCTGTTTCGAGAAAATGCAGTACCATTAAATGGATCTTAGCATATTAGTCCTAAATTAGCAAGTTTCATCTATTTTTCTGTTTATCACTGTTTCTGGTTTAATTTTATTGCTATACTGGACGTATTGCATTACTACTAAACTATTCCACAGTAAAAATAATACATCGAAAGTTATGTACTTACGGTTGTGTCGTTACCCCCTGAAGGGCAAGTAGCTTTAGTTATAATTTTGCATTCAAATTTTTTGGAATCTGTAAGAGTAAACAAAGAGGATAAAATTAAGAAAGATTATCTTTATTGCATACATGATAATTCAGAGATATTTCATAAATCAGTGATCACTGAATTATGCCCATCTACCTAAACCATATTAAGCCACCGTTCGTAGATAACAGCTGCTGTTCGTCTAGATATTGACTCCACTAGATGTCTGAAGACGCCCGTCCGTAGGGATCTGCAGCCAGGCTGCCTGCAAGCCTTTCCACGGTATCAGAATGGATGACGGTTGCGCGTCCATACGCCTCGCTTCCGTTCAAAACAACTCACAGGTGTTCAATTGGTTTGAGCTCAGGCGAATTTGGAGGCCAATTAAGATGGATGGTATCTTCACTGTGTTCCTCAAATCACTCGTGCATAGGGCAGGCCCGATGACGTGACGTATTATCGTCTTGGAAGGTCCTGTTTCTGTCCAAGGAAAAATACAACACGGCAGGGTGCACATGGTCTTCTAAGAGCTGGCAGTGGACCTCACTAGTGAAACATTGGTCCATGCGCACCAAGGGTTCTTGCCAGCAAAGCATATTAAGCAATCACCGCCACCTGCCTGGACAGTGGGCACCATGCACGATGGGTTCATGGACTCGTGTTGCTTGCGCCACACACGAAGGCGTCCGTCAGCTTGTTGCACCAGGTATTTGGATTCATCTGCCCATCACACTCGTTTCCAGTCCTTCAGTGTCCAACCATCGTGTTGTTGACACCACAGTATTCGCCGTCGACGATGATCTGCGGCGAGGAGAAGATTTAAGGAGAAGAATAAGTCCCTTGGATAGCCTGCTGTGGAACTCCATATGTCTGGATGTACGGCGCATCTTCATTTGGGACATTATTCTCACAATCCCCCACATTGTATTGGGATTTCAACTGTCGCACAGTGACCTGACATTGAGCCGTACAACGTGCTACACCTTTCGCTTACTAAGGACATCCACCTTTCGTAATCCTTTACAGTTCTGTCAGCGGGAGGTGGTTCGACCAGTTCGACACCATTCTTGGTACACTTTAACCACAGTGACCGTGAGCAACAGACAAGACGTGACATTTCCAATATGGAAGCACCCGCACGAGCTCCCACGATCATGCCCTTTTGAAACTCCATGATATCTTTACTATGGCTTTAATAAGTCCCATAGCTGCTACTTTATCACTTTGATTTGCACGACCAGATACAGATTACCACTGCTCTAGTGTACGAAACCGTTCGGCTTTTTATACTACGAACTATGCGGCGTAGTCTATTACAGATGGGATGATAATAATTCAGTGATCGCTGAGTGTATATATAATTCATATACAACAAATACCAACTAAGGTAGGAGTCCTGGCGGTAGCATGCTAGATATGAGCACCGTCCTTCCCTCACCAGGTGGAAAAGGCGTGAGGAATTTTTATGGGTTATTTGTATATCTCAGGCGGTTTCTGGTCCAAGAAACAGGCAAAACCACAGAATGTATGCACTTTACAGACACAATATACTGACTCCTCATAGCCTTAGTTGCTTTAACGCTTAACACATCCATGGTCGGGGGCGAAGACTGAATATTTATAGAACGCATCCGCCTTGTTGATATCATTATACAGCGAAATCTCATTTTCTAGAACTAGAGCAAAAGCCGAAAAAGCATTTATTAAGAAACCCGAATTAAATAAATAAATAAGATCTTTATTGTAAAGTTCATCGGTACGCGCAGGTACTACGACCCTACAATACCCTTCACGGCATCATGCCAATTAAATTATATGTTCAACTCGTAATGGAGGATGCAGAGACCGTTTGCAGTGAAACGAAAGGATGGTGAACCAGGATATACCCATTGCCTCTGATGAATGAGTACCTTCCTGAGGGCGAATCAGATATAATAGCGAGAGATTTTGCGTGCGTCACTTAAAAGGAAATGCGAAGAACAATACGAAAATTATCTTCATCATGATAATGACCTTGGGTACCGCTAGTGTTGTCAGCGGTCTCGATTTTCAAAAACAAATCCCACCTTCTGTCATGTTAAGTAGGACAGCGAAAATCTTGCTTTCAACTTTTGATTGATTGATAGATATATCGAATTAACAGAATTCATTCTGCCAGTTCCACATTCTAACGCCATAATTGCGAGAATCTTTAGTTTGATGAACTCGTGGCATAATAAATAGCAAAAGAAATAGTTAGTTAATAAAGATTTGTTCATAATCTTTTACGAGTTCATCAGTTTACATAGCTTTTGGTCATAAAAGTACAGACAACAGATAAAAAGTTGAAATTTATATCATTTATTAAACAAACTGGGAAACATGTATACATTATTCCATTATCTGCCTTGTTTATCAATTCATTTTTGTCATCCTTCTTTCCAACTCACATATGCACTGTGGTAAAAGGCTGAACCCTACTGTTGAAGTCATCTTGTCACTGTGTTTTTGAGCTCCTCATCATTCAAAAAAGTGTTTTCCACTAAGATATCTCTTCATAAGTCCAAAGAGAGAAAAATGAAAGGGAGCCAAGTCCAGGCTTTTTTAATGCAAGATAAGGCAAAACTCCCTCACCCAAGGTCGGCAATTTTCATCTGAGTCGCATGGGCAGTGTAATGTGATTTGGTGCCCTATAGAGCCTTCGTTTTTGTTTTATAGCCATATTAAGCATATCAAGTGTTTGGCAATGTATTTCCTTATTTGTAATCTGACCTTAATCTGAAACATCAATCAAAATTGGGCCTTCTCTCTCCCAACACAACGTGACCATAATTTTTTGTGGTGCTTTGACAATTCGAGGTTTTTTCTTCACTAGAAATGACGGATGTGTACGTTCCATAAACTGCCGTTTAGAATAAAATTTATAATTGAAGATTCAGGTCATATCGCCTATTATTAGGTCTTTAAAAAATTTCCTTGAAAGTTTTTGCTCTCCTTCCACAGGTCTTCGCAATTCACCAGCCTTGAGAACTTCATTTCACTTGCTAACAGCCTAGGCACTGAATTCCAGAATATTTTTATTTTTTTAAAATTTCCTCTAACCTAACATGTCCAAAATAGTTAATACAGTTCTTTTGGAAAACCCTAGTATTTGCCTCATTGAATGCGGTTATTGAAGTGTCTTTTTGAACTATTTCTTCTTAGTCTTTTTTTTTAATGCACATAGATCTTTGTCTACTTTCTGGATAATATCAGTGATTCCTTTTAAACGTCCAAGCCATCTGCGAACGTTGCTTATATGAACAGTTGCCTTGTCGCTGTACCTTCCTGAATTTTTCGTGAATCCGGACAGCTGAGTTTTCTAATTACATGAAATGGAACCTATCACTGACGGTTGGCGAAAACGAACACCACTTTGACTGTTCATAACTTCAGATTGACAATAAACTGGAACTTATATTTTTTTTATATTACTAGTTAGCATCATGTATTGCTAATTTATTTCTTTTATAATCAACATGGTCCACTGAAGAATGTGTTTTGTCTTTCATTATCTAAGTTCTGCTATTGTAAAACTTGTTCTTATTTAAATCAATTTTGACTGTATTTGTTTGTTGGAAAGATAGATGGCAGCAGTTGCAAACGATTGCCATCATGTACTGCCCCTGACTTCACTGTTTTAAATGAAAAATGTGAAGTATATCCACACGCATTACTGATTTGTGACGTCACTTTGGGTCATAGCAGTCTACTGTAAGTTTTTTCAATCTTATTTCCGGTAGAAATCAAGTTATGTGCTACTCGAGCGATAGGTCATTCACCTAAGTGTATCTTGGCTACAAATTAGTTGCTTTACCTGTTTTTGCTGCGAACTTTGCTTCCTTTGCCCGAGACTGGCTAACTTGGTCACGATAAGTAGAAAAGTCCATAAAATTCCTCTCGTCATTGACGGAATTCGAACCTAGGCTTTTTCTAAATGGTGTGAAACAGAACTTCGAAGCTTTTAACAATCGTCGAATTGTTAAAAGGTAAGCACTGAGGAAACAAAGGCCATGAGGTGTCATTATATCCCGTCTGTAAATTGCGAATATTCTAAGTCTATTTACATTTGAAAGGAAAAGGGTGGTAAACTACACGAGGGCGAAAAAAAAACTTTTATAAAGAATTCCTTCCGTCGGCTAAAGGGATCTAAATGGATCTTTTCGAAATGGGTGCCATTGGCTCAGCGACTGCTATTCGTGTATTCTTGAATCTTAACTATAGCACTTCGCGAACAGCCCACAATATTCGCAGTTTTCCTAATACCGACATCCTTCAATCAGCACTTTTATGAATTCCGTCAGATCACACATCCTTTTCCCATGTCGATCCAGTACTTCTTGTGGACCTCATGCCACTAATCTGCAATATTGCATTTACCGGTTCTCACCGCGACACGTCTGCCACTAGGTGGAAGCGGCCGATTGCTAAAACATGGCGATTATAATGTTTCGACTGGACAATGCCTTTTCTTTTCTTGTTGTAGGGTTTTTTTAGAAGTATTAGCAACTTAGACTATATTGCGCCGTATATAAATGTCTGTAAATTGCATATGTTCTGTGGTCGATTTGCTGTTTACTGGACGAAAAACTCGAGTTTCTGGGAGATAAAACCAAGATAACGTCTCCTGAGACGGACTAACTCAGCCACGTTGTGAAAATGGCCCATAAGACTTCCTCGCGTCATTAACGGGTTTTGAACTTAAGTCTTTCCCACCTCATGTAGGGTGCACGGTGCTTATATTAGTGCTACCCACATGGGCCTTCTATCTTTTCTAATTTATCTGTTGAGCTGTGATTGGTTATCCAAACCGGACTAGAATATTTAAGTGTAGGACAATTAGCCGTGTAAATAGTGCTTTAGTGAGATTTACAGTAGACTAAGGTAGCTATCACTGTAGTCATGCGTCATTTAATCATTAATCATCGCCCGGTGTGATCAGAGATGGCCCCACTTCTCATGAATGTTATCGCACTAACCAAACATTACATTTTCCAGTGGTGAGTTTAACACTGAGAAGTACAGTCAATGCATAATATTTTCGCCACGTGCATATTCCCAGCCAGTTGGAATGCATTATCAGCTGAACTAAACAGTTTGTATTGAAAGCAGTGCGTCCGACCAGTGATTGAGCAACAAAACCACTTACCCTAAATTTTATTGATCATTGGCATGTTTATGAATAAACATGTCCATAGTACAGTTGATTCTATCGCTGATTTAAGCAAAAACATAAATAAAACAAATTTTTAAAAAAAGAAAAGAAACAGTCTGCAGTTCAAGTGTTTTTTTTTTTTTTTGTCTTGACCAAACGATCTCATATTACCGATGTCGGTGTGTGTGTGTGTTTGTGTTAAGCAAAGAAACTAAGGGTATGAGGCATTTATATATTGTGTCTGTAAATTGCGCATTCTGTGATCGATTTGTCCTTTTGCTGTAAGAAAAACCAGACTTTCTGGCCGAAAAAACCATGCATCCCTCGCCTTTGACCGACTAACTCTACATTTAAAAAAAAAAATCCATAAAAATCCTCGCTTCATTGACGGGATTCGAACTCCGGCCCTTTTACACTCGGTGTGTGAGGTCTGTAATTATATTCACCTGCGAGGATGCCACTGTGGGCAAATACGGCTCATATTTTATAAATCTGTGCTGAAATTACATTTTCAGGTGCCAAAAAACTACTAATTGAGATTAATTCAAATTGTGAGATAAAATTAAATTAATTTAAATTTACAATTTTTTTATATTTTTGAGTTTTTAGCAAACCACTTCTTCTCAACTTGTGTTATAGACTAGTAGAAAAATAGCTTGAAGTCTCTCAGTCCTAGCCCAGTAAATTGGTGGTTCTCAGATAGTTGTAGTGCGGACCCTTAGGTGATGTCAATTTTCACAGGTTAATTATAAAATTTAAATAAAATTCGAAACTTATACGAGCCTTCCAAAATGTTGATGACCACGAGATCGCGTATTTTTGTTCAAGAGGAAATTGGGGAAAATATTTAATATACAAGTTGAGTCAAAATCATATATACACACTTTAACAGTCCATAATTTGTGAACCTGATAATAAATTTAAATGCTTTTTTTAAATTTATTTAACCTCTGAATTACGTGTTTGCTTCTGTTTAATAAAAAAAAAAAAAAAATCCACCATTTAAGATGTTCAAAGTATCCTCCTCCGGCACTCATGCATAAACGACATAATAACGTACAAGTCAGTTGAATTCTGCGTGTTTCATGCTGTATCACCATCCACCAGTACTCCAACGTTTTTTCTTTTTGGGCGTACACTGTATTTTTCAGGTATCCCCATGCAAAAGAATCTAAGGGACTAAGACCCAGATACCGTGGAGGATATTTAAAAGCATCCTCCTGCGACTTTTCGATTGTTTATGAAATTCCCTGTCCAGATAGAGAATTGTGAGATTAAAATTAAATTGGCCGAGGTGACATCCTGTTGAAAAAACACGATCGTATCTGAAAATATGCTTCTGATATCGGATACCGCATAATTCCCTAGCATTTCAAGATAACGCTCCCAATAACAGTGCCATTGAATCAGCAAGGTCCGATACTCTCTCGAGAGGAGATTCCCATTCACGCAGTTATCCCCGGCAGGTTAATATCTTTCTGAAGGTGAGGATTTTTAATGTCCCAGTAAACAACACAGTTGTGACGATTCAAGTGCCCATTTAGTTTGAACATGGCTTCTCCTGACTGTACAATTACAATCTCAAAAGCACCGATTCCAACATTTTTATGACAATACCCCGCTTACAAAACTGTGTTCGCCAATTTACGTCGTTTTCCCGTATTGCATGTCGTAATTGATGTCTAAAAGACTTCAATTTTATCTCCTTTAAGATTCTTATAACACTTGACTGAATAATTTGCATTTCTCGCGAACATTGTCTTGTTGACTTCTGCGGGGAACGTTCAATGTGCAATAGCTTCCACGTTTTCGATACTTCTTGGTGTCCTCGTGGGTAGCACAGTTCTCCCCTCACCGGGTGGGAATGACCTGAGTTCGAGTCCCGTCGATGACGACAGGAATTTTCATGGGCCTTTTTGACATCATGGCGAGAGTAGCTTGGATTTTGCTCCGGAAATCTGGGGTTTTTCACCCTACTACAACAAAAACATCTTCCCACTGCTTGTCTTATTGGTATTGTGTACAGGTTCCTTGTTCCTCAAATTTATGACGCATGCGGGTTATTGTTACTCGAGTAGACGCTTTTGTCATTCAGTACATATATTGACTTTCCCATGCACTCCGAAACTCTACATTATCAAATTTCTTAAACTCTCCATTTAAAAGCAGCCTTTTCTCTCTTCAGTTTTAATCGTGTGTGTTCTCCGTCATTTCTATTGGTTTCAGCCACTCGGGGGGGGGGTGGGGGAGAAATAATAAAAATTGGTCATCTAATTCACGAATTATACATTGTTAAAATGTGTGAAAATAATTTTCACTCATCCTGTATTTCTACAGTAATGCCACGAGCTCCCGGTGAAAAATTTTGTGCTGCCCACCAGCAGTTCTGAGTTTGACCACCCCTGAATCTTATGCATACACTGCAACCCCAACGACAGACTACTTTTTGTATTCGGAATAGCGGGTCTGACCTGTCACTCTTATGACGTTCCAACTGACAAGAAACGCAAACCCTATTTCCCTCGTGGCTCTGATTCTAACGAGAAACTTATGAAATTCTGCACATGTATTGTGCTTAGTGTGTATTTAATATGTATTGACATTTTTACTGAAGAGAAGACAGAACATCATCAAATTAAGTTGTTCAAACGAGAAAATTTTTCACTCAAACGTAACACTTTTTTACCGAATTTACGCTTCAGTAAAGTTCATTGAGGCCAGTTAAAGCAGAACTGGTTTATCCCGTCTCAGATGCAAAATTTGGTTTTTGTCATCCCTCAAGAATCCGTACCAGTCTTAGACCATAACACGCCGTTGTTTCCCAGCCCCCATTTCATCTGGTGCTGACCGGAAGTTACTCATTAAAAGTTCTCTGCTCGCAGAGGTACTTACCAGAAAATGTTCTTCCTTCTCCGATTTTCAAACTGCACAGAACTATAAAAAACGATACAGTCTTTAAATTCTTCATTTTATGCTGTCTCTGTTCCACTTTGCACTACATGGCATTAACGGGTCATGTTATCAGTGTTTGGCACGAAATGTTAACGATTACAAATAATGGTCTCCTGTGTGCTAATATTTATCTGTCAGGAAGATAACAGCAGGTTAATTCTTTCGTTTCGTTAGTGGAAATCACTATGTAGCATGTTTCTTGTCAACCCGGTAACTAAGGCTAAACAGGAGGAATCAAGAAAAAAGTTCCCTTGGTCTTAGGACAAATAGTTCTTCCATTATTTTATTAATTAAAATCACTTCCGCCACTGCCATTATGTGTAAATGGGAGGGGGAAATTCATTACCCCTTAAAATTCATTTACTAATCTGTCATTGTCTACTGCGCATGACATTGTCATGCGCAGTAGACAATCACTATAGTTGATATAGTAATGTTGAGCGCCTCGATAATTATTATTGAGTTTGAATCACTGATAATTTATTTACCTGAAATTAAACGCCAAAAATATCCTCATAATCTCTCTTTTCTTAATAGTTTCTCTTTTAATATCGTTTCCAGCTCAGACTAATGCCATCGCTGTCAGAATTAATCCGCAGCATATATTATCAGATATTTGATAAAAGAGTGCTGTTTTATTACTGCAGTCATTGGAAACGGATAAGGTTCTGATTAAATGTCCCAGTGTAACTTCATCGATTGTGGGTCCCACGATTCAATATTAAACTTTTAATACGTGCAAAATTAGTCCTAAAAAATGTATGGTTACAAAGTTTTATAAAGCTCAAGTTCAAGTGAGTAAGTTCAAGTGACAATTTTACAGCATAAAAGAAACATTTAAATCTAATTATTACACTGGTTTTCCAATTAAATAAACAAAAAGGTCTTCTAAAAGGTCTTTCATCTGTTACACTGGTCTATGTAGAATTATTATTATTCTTTTTTTTTTATTATACGTTATGCCTCTGGAAGGGATTAAGTGGAAATTAATAATTAAATTTCAAAAAGGTAAAAATACAATCTCCACATATTTGAAAATTAAATGGTATATTGATTGCCATTGAAAATAGGATTTTCTCCACAAAGGCACACGTTAAATTCATTAAATAAAATTGAAACCGATGTCAACGTTTTGGATCCGCTTTGTGATTTCGTTTTCAACACAAATTGCTATGCTATAGAGGAAAGTGGACTTTTCTGAAAACGGTTGAAAGCCTCAGTTTACAACCAACCTCAGAAAAATCCAATGTCTACATCAAGGTGGATAATAATCATAAACCATCTAACTTACAATTATATGGGATCTGTATGTTTTTACCTTTTGAAATTTAACAAACAATTCGTTCAATCAAGTCAAAGTTCTCTCTAAAACCTAAATAAATTCATTGCATTTCCTACAATTCTTTATGTTTATTATGGTTCATTTTGATTTCATTGACAAAATACAGGAAGAAATCTAGTTCTGGCATTTCGTGGACATTTGGTTCTGACATTAGGGTGGACTTACTTTTATATTATGGGTTTTTGCTCCCATCTGATGAGTATTGGCTTGGCACACCCAGGGTCCTGAATTGGATATCATTATTCTTCTCTCTCTCTCTCTCTCTCTCTCTCTCTCTCTCTCTCTTTACTCGATGGCTGAGCTCCCCTTTTGTGATATTTTGATGAAACCTTGTTTCTTATTCTTCGCCGGCACCATGAAGATTTTCTGGAAAGTAGTCCAAATGGAAATTTGGACGTATTGAAGCTCGTATTGAAGCTTGACGCTCACCCAAATTTGAAGTTTTTGTAAGCATGTAGTTTATTTAACGATCATTTTGAATTTCAAGTCCTGAATGAACTTTTTGCAGCCAGTCCATGATTCTCTTTCCCGTTTCGCCTGTTTTTCACCCAGTAAAACTGGCAAACCGATCATGCAATTTACAGACATGGTAAACTAACCGAGTGAACGGCTTTACTTTCAGCTGTAAAGAGGAATAGGTAATGCGTATTAACAGTGCGTGTAGTCGGTGAATGAAAAGAGACTGACTTGCAACAGTATCAACAATAATGACTTTATTGACATTTTCAATAAATTAGAGATCAGCTTGGCGGCCTTAAAACCAGGCATATTCCTTTGGAATTCTTTTAACACCAACGGTTAAATAAACAACGTATACCTAAGTATGCATCGTTATAAAGTTTTTCATAAACGTAACATTTGTAAATTCAACAAACCAACATTTTATATCTTGCAACGTTTACAGCACAGAAACTTTTATTAGTGCTTGTAGCGAATATCCAATCAAATCAAGTATTATTTAATGGATTGAAATATTTTCACAATAATTCCGTATTCTATGGAACTCGGACATTACACGTAAACAATCGGTATGAAGGACTCTTGGCTGGATTAGTGAACATCGTTTGGGCAGATGATATCGCCAATCCATATAGGTGGAACTCAATGTTGGTACTGTAAGAGGGTCGAAAAACTATTCATCGTGAAAAGGTATTATTTTGA
This sequence comes from Mastigoproctus giganteus, assembly GCF_048544385.1. Lineage (NCBI taxonomy): Eukaryota > Metazoa > Arthropoda > Arachnida > Uropygi > Thelyphonidae > Mastigoproctus > Mastigoproctus giganteus. The sequence goes on along the minus strand of NC_143585.1, from coordinate 138,532,809 downwards.
GTAGGAAGGCTAGGTGTCAATGATCACCCTGTGAATTTTCAAGTACACATAAATTGCGCAGCTTACCGGACAATTACTACATCTTTAAAAAAAATGGCTGGTGTTCATATAATGGAGTCTTTATGCGAACATGGATATCCAAAGGAATTCCAGTAAAATCCTGTTGTTAAGCCTGGATTGAATGATCTGTTAATTAAGGAATGCTTCTGGTGAAAAATTTGATTGAATTTGGTAAGGCTGCTCCTCTTAGCGTACAGAGATTGAAGTCTTCAAGAATATTCAGAGGACAGACTGAAATTGCTTATAACGTGTATTTATATTTAAACCAACCTAAGACAAGTAATTTTTATCAGTTTGTTTGGTAAACAACCGTTAAACGAGATGTTAAATCTTTGGCTGCTAAAAAGCAAAAAAAAAAAAAAAAAAAAAAAATCATTTTAAGAATTTCTTTCCCAGTCAGTCTCTATTCGTCTAAACTTCTAAACCAGCACATCCAAAGGCAGTTGCTAAAATAACAAATCTCAGTGCTGTTAACTAGCTTACTTTTCTTCTGTTTAAGCGTTTGGAAGTATGGTATCTCCCAGACAGCTGAGACTTATTTTCATTTGTGTTTCAAAAACAGTTTTTCAGTAGACGTATATTCGGTGTGAGTTTTTGTGTGCAAACATTCTTCCCTTGAATTCATCTGAACTGCACAGCAGCAGCAGATAATGAAATTCAGTTGCATTGTAAATATTTAATTCTTTTTCACGTTGAATTTAGTAGGATCCAACGTTCCTCAGCATGACACTTTCCGCTCTGTGAAGGCATGAAAAATGGCAATGTATTTCGCATTTTTTCCCTTTTAATCCCCTTCCTTAACTTTTACTACTTAAGTATAAGATTTAGCACATTGTAGGTAAATAACCGCTATTTTTCATCATTTATTCGCATTTCAGTTTCACGAAGAAATTGCTTCAATCTATTCTTCCATTCGGGACTCTTGATCTGCAGGTGTTGTGCTATTTCACGAGCTCCATTTGATTTCCTCTGCAGTTCTCCCTGTGGTCTTTGGCATGTCCTCAATACAGTATATTATAATCTTAGCGTGAAAATATACAAGTATACGAACACTCATGAGCTAAAACATTATGACCACCTGTATAATAGCGCGTTGGGTCGCCTTTCTCCATGATAATCGCTTGCACCGGCGTGGTATGGACTCGACGAGACCTAGAAAGATGTCCTCAGGTATCCTAGACCAGCTGGAGAGAAGGACGTCCGGAGCGAGGCACTGACGTAGACTGTCGAATTCTTCATTACACTGCATCCCACAAATCTTCGATGGGAGTGATGTCTGAGGAATTTGGCGGCCAGAGGAGCACACGAAATGCTTTTACGCCATCCTGGAACCTACACAATGCATGCCTTATGACACGGGGTGTTGTCTTCTTGAAAGAGTTTAGTGTCAACTGGACACACGCTCACTTTGTAGGGCAAAACTTGGTCTGAAATAAAACTTTCCGAGTAGAATCTGGCGGTGAGGGTATGTTCAATGGGGGTGAGGGACCCAGTGATGTCCATGAAAACATCCCCAAACCATGATAACACCGTCGCCGGTCTGTTTTTTTTTTTCATCCAACTGTGCATCCTGGTTGCAACTGTTCACCTGCTTGCCGTCGAATATGCACACGTCTATCGGTATGACGCAGCCCTGATGCAACCAGGCGACTCTTTTCGACTCTTCCAATGACGGTCAGTAAACATGGGCACATGAACAGGTCGCCTACTTCGCAGGCTTATGTTGCGATGACATACTTATCCGCAAGAGCGTTCCCTGGATGGTGTGCTCGGAAACGTTTCTCTATGGGCCCAGTTCCTGCCTTTAATTGAGGGATCGTGAGACGTCTGCTGTCCGAGACAGCAGCTAACCGCTGTTAACCTCGACTGTAAACCTGCGGTGGTCTCCCCTTCCCGGCATGTTGGGTAGTTGTGGATCCCTCTTCGGACCATTCCCACCACACCGTCACTTCGATTATATATGCTTCGCCGGTTGGTGACGTCACTTCTAGCCGCTGTGGGATGCTTGCACTTGTGGAGATAGGCGTGGTCATGATGTTTTGGCTCATGAGTGCGTACTGTAGTAGCTAATGTTTATTATTCACTGTGCCAATTGTATTTTTCCTTATCATCCACTAGAATTTTCCACAGTAACTTAGGTGGTCTTGGGTCCCTTCCAGTCACTGGTTCTCCTACTACTTGCCATATAAGACGAGCTAGCCGTTGAGCAGGTGGTTCCACTTTGCAGTCACCCCGAATAAACGGCAAGATCCTGGGCTCGCCATGTTTGATGGGAATGCCGTGTCCACAGAAAGAAAAGCTGTCAATAAACAAAACAATTATTATTTTTAATGCGGAAACTAATACAAAATTTACTATAATTAAAGTAATTAAGCAATCATTTAAAATTTGGAAGCTATAGACCTCTTTGCAGTGGCTAAGTCAAAATTTCAACCATATGCCGATGATCTGAAGTACTTCGTGACTTCAGAACACATACAAAGGCTACTCAATTTATTAATCACTTAGTTGCGATGACATACTTATCCTTGAATGCGAGTACTTCGAAGGGTCTGGGCTTCAAGGAAACAGTTTAAAAGTGGCATAGGTCTACAGGTTAGGGCGAAAGGAAAAAGAGTTTACAAAAGGTTCCCACTTAAGTCTCATATAGGATGAGGACTCGCCTGTTTTTGACCATTTTCGAAACATCAGAAAGTAGGGTTATGCTATCCATGGTAGCAACAGTTAATTTATAGTAGGGGCAGATTGGCACAGGCGGCCAACCGGCGATTGCTGCTGGAGCCAGCAACAAATTTGGATCATCGACTAATAATGATGACATGATAAGTGATTGAGATGGGACCAAATTTGTTGGGAGCCGTCTTTGCAAAAATCTACTAGTCCAACACTTTGCTCTATAGCAAAGGTGTTGGAGTGGAAAGGCGTTGCCCCGCACTAAAGATGTCTTTAGTGCAGGGTGCACTAAAGACTAACATCAGTAAAGGTAATTTAATCTGCAGTTATAGATAACTCAGTGAAGACAATAAATCTTAAGTAATTCTGCACAAAATATTTCATTGGCTACGCAGAAGAAGAAGACTTGCTGCTCACTTAGTTTGTTCATAAATATTCAATACAGAATATTTACAAACAAGATGCCCATGAAATAAAACTTGATTTCGGTTTACAGTTTGAAAATATTGGGCACATAACCACAACTTCTTGAATACACGGCAATAGTTCCTTACATACTGGGAGTAAACTAGAACTTGGTTAACTTCAGTCCTGATAAACCTCAGTTTCTATACGGAAGTTGCTTCTACTGAGAATGACGTTCAAGAGTTGTTTGATCTCTTAGGTTTAAAGATAGATTACAGTTCTGAGTCTGCGATGCATTAATACCTTGAAGAAGTGGAAATCTTAAAGACAAGCTGTCTTTCGGGTACCACAAGGTACGCATCCTGGAGAAATGATAACATCGGATGTGGCATAGTTAGAGTCGACTCAATTTGGGGCCGATGATCATCTTTGTATTTTTTCTGATTGAACAAAAAATATCGGGTTCTCGGATTCAAGATATCTGGGATGGCCGCACGTGATCAGAGCGGAATGCCGTAAAGGTGCAAAAGAGGTTCAGAAGATTTAGTCCTCTTGTGCACTTCATTGATAAGTGGACCTTATCAGAAATACACAGGAGGCTCAAGATTGGTGAGCATTATTTTCTGTACGTAAGTTGGGTGAGGATAGAGATTGTAGTCTACTCTGCAATATTGCTGAAGTTAATCTTTTCGCAGCATTGACTACAAATAACTTTGGTGTTATGACGCACAATATACAGTAGCCCTACATTATACAGATTATGTCAATCTTATATTTTAATTGGGTTAAGCTTAGTCTGGTTGGATTGACCACACTGTTTCCATAACTATTAGGTCAACATCGAAAGGCCATTTTTTGTCTTCCAACTATGAACGATTGAGAAACTCATGCATTGTACACCTAATGTACATAATCGACGACATTATGCTCTTTTGCCATGGTTACTCCTGTCTACACCACACACACACCATTGACCAATGAAGTGCTTGATAAATGGATAATCCTTATTTTACTTCTATATTTCTTGTAGTACAGGCTCCAGCAGAAGAAAGACAGGGATTTTATTGTGCTGTGTTCTACAAAATATTATTAGAAAATACTTTGTTTTACCATAAAATATGAGATTGAAATCTTAAACTTATTACAACGTTCACATCTGATAATTTTCTTTTTCTTTCAGATTAAAGATTGGTGCATAATTTCATAATGGAGATGGAGCAACCCGAAAGCGTTTTCTTGTTCAGAAACTGCTTTCAAGAACAAGTACACAATTATGCAGCTCTTTGAGCTGCATAATTCTGTACTTGTTTTTGAAAGCGGTAAGTTGCCCTAAGTAATCAGCAGATTAGATGCCATAAGAAGTAGGTAAGATGCCCTTCTTAACTTTTTATCTTATCTTCAAGAAGTTGTTCTTAACATTGCTCATTCTGAATGTCATCCGCGTTTAAAGATTTCGAGATGATTGAAACAAATACTGACGTACATCTTGTGATCAAGTATTTGATTTTTTTTTAAATGGTAAAATATGCTTTTTGGTGTTTAATGTTATAATAAATTTAAGATTTAGTGTGCTTTATAACAGAACAGAAAGTTTTATTAAATATAATAATTTTAGAAAATATAACAATACGAGGGTATTTTTTATTTTTTATTCTCGATTCCGTATTTATTGACCATGAAGGAAATTCGAAATATTCATAAATTCCTACCCCTTATGCTTCTTTTTATCAATTTTATCTTCTGTGATAGTTTCATTTTTGATTTAATTCCAAAGATCAAGGAATTCCAAAGAGCAAAGATATGATTTATATCATATCTTTGCTCTATGATTTACATCATATCTTAACTGAAAGAATACAGTGATGATGGACAGAGTATTATCAGTATGCTTCACGGAGTAGGTTGATTTTCCGGAATATATACAAACTCGATATTCAGACTTTTCACTCTGATAACCTGTTATGAGTGGTCATGAAAAAAGCAAAGAGTTAAACTGATGCAAACTTTTCGCTTACACTACATTAAAAAAATATATATTCAAGCTAGAGAGAGAGAGAGAGAGAGAGAGAGAGAGAGAGAGAATTAAAATATGATTTAATTAATGGCTAATACGGAACATACGTCTTGAATTTTCAGTTAGTTGAAACCACTTCCGGTATTAGATCCATTTGCCTCACCAGTAACCGTGTTTTCCACCTTTAATATTTTCACTGTGTGTAAGTTAGTTCCGTACCTCCGTGGATCTGCAAAAACTAAATCACAAAGATTCAGACGAAGAAAAAATACGTGTATCCAAGAACACTTATAGCCAGAGAAACATCTATTCCTGGTTACATCATCGATTCTGCCTAACTTGCTAATGTTTTTTAAATTGTAAGCACCTCCCTAAAAGGCGAGTGCACTATACATTTGCAAATTCGAGCCACCGTCGGGATAGCCGTTTCAGGGCTTACTTACTTCTCATCAGCAGACATGTAACCTCTCTTGGCAAACTTATGCCCAACTGTGAATAATCTGCTTTGTTCCTTGTGGTAGCACAGTTGGTATAATCGTCGTTTTCCCCACGGGTTGGTAAAGATCTGAGTTCGAACGTTGTTAATAACGCGAGGAAATTTTATGGGCTCTTATTTTCATAATAGTTAGTCGATCACAGGCAAGGGTAATTTAAACTGAACACTAATTGCAGTCGACTTTTACTCCGTTTGTCTATAACTGTGACTCCTCTGGAAATCTGTGATACGAATCATAACTGAACCCCGTTAGTTAATAAGAATATTATTATTTTTGTTGTTATCTATATTATATGATGAAGACCACTGTCTTCATCATATAATATTGTGGCACAAACCTCTACGGTTTGTGCCACAATTTTTTTCTCAGAAAATTTCGTAAGCTGAAAACTTCTTTCGTCCTCCCTTCGGAGTGCACATTTAAAAAAAAAATTACAATAGGCAGCACAGAGTAATCTGCTTTTAAAATGGAGAATGGAGTCAAATAGCAAAGTTCACAATAAAAAATTAGCCGTGATTGGGTTTATAATAGCAGAGAAGGAATACTCACAAAGGTCCGAAATATCGTGGTACAGAAGTACAGTTGCAGGTATAATATTTTTAAAAATAAATTCATTTCGGAATTGTTTTGACCAAACCTCGTATACTCATTCATCAATGATTGAAATCTTACCTGTTTCCAGAACTGTCCATCACTAGGAGTTTATCCACGTGCCACTTATCCACCCCACTGTGTATCCACCCGCGATGTTTTGCGTATGTTAAAATAGCGTGAGTCAAATTTCTGATATTTGGATGGGCGACAGCAACCCCTCGAAGTTCGTGTTTATCTGTCACCTCACCTGATTCACTGCAAAATAAATAAATAAAAATGACATTTTTAGGACAGCATTTTTTTTACCATTGTTATTTAAACGGAGGTGATTATTTCGAAAATGTATAACCTTACTTTGCCGTTAATGTTATTTATTATTTTTTATTTATTTTTTTTGTTGTTACCTAATGTTAAAGTTACTTAATGTAACTTTAAGTTACATTAAGTTGCCTTGGTTATAAGACATAGATAGTAATAATAAAAATAAGTAAATTAAAAATACTACAAAACATTAACTGGACACTTACCATTAACAAACTTAGGTAATCTTGAAATTTTATTTAAAAATAAAATCCATTCTTCGGTTATTTGTTGAAAATAGATTAACTTTTTCTTTCAAATCGGCACTGCTTGTTCCGCAATTCCTTTGCCTCGTTTTGTCACCTCTGAAAAATGCGTATTGGCAACCCGCTAACTATGCATTGACTGAACCACTGGGACCAAAATGTGGAACTGTGTGCCGCACAGTTCCGCCTAAGGTTATACTTCAAAGTCGAAAACGATTTCGTGTTTTTATTCGTTTATTTTTGAAATGATTATTGGAAATAGAGGATGAGTGTACTATATGAGGGACCTGTTAATAAAAATATTGATTGCGTTGCATTGTTCTTCATAAAATTTCATATAACTCCGTTGACTGTATATTTAAGATTTAAAAAGTGGGGTTGCTGCAGTTTCGCAGTGCCTACCAACGAGCCGCCCCTGCGAGGAAGCTTATTCCAGTAATTCACAAACTGCTGGCTAAAAGAAAACTTCCTACAATCTAGTCTAAACCTCTAATAAAACTCCCCTCGTAATGTGAATTCATGGCCCTAGTTCTGGAATCATTTATAACTGTGAAAATTCCATCCTTATTCATTTTACTTTCACCACTACTACTTTCATCTCTCAGAGCCTTATAGACCTCAAAAAAGTCCACCACTCTTAGGTGCCTGGTTCCCAACCTTTGAGGCCAACATATTCGAAGTCTTTCCTCATACGGATACCCTTTTACTGGTTTTACCAAACGGGTTGCCGTCTTTCAACGGCAACTCGTATGCCGATGACATTTCCATTCTAATCACTGATAAAGACCCTAACCAGCTTCAATGCAAGATCTCTGCCCTGCTCTCTGAAATGCATAGTTGGCTACAAAAGAATCAGTTTATACTAAACCCAGAAAAATCCAAATATATGGTGTTTAGGACGAAAAATAAACCATTAAATATTGATTTCGAAATAACAAACAAAGGAAAACAACTCGAAAGGGTGAATGATACCAAGTTTCTAGGAATCTGGCTAGATGACAAGCTGAGTTGGGATAAACAAATGATCACCTTACGAAAGAAGACTTCGTCACTAGCAGGAATACTCGCCCGAGCCTCTGCCTGGGTACCTCCTTCCCTTCTCAGACTAGTATTCCTTTCCTTAATACAGCCTCACTTCACATATGGAATCATCTCATGGGGTACGACCAGTCAAGATAACCTTACGAGAATCAATTCAATTGTCAATCGATGTGTTCGTTCAATTTTGGGCCTTCCCTGGAATGCATCAGTGACTTCGAGATATAAGGAAGCGAGACTCTTAAGCATCTACCAACTGATACAAAAAGCTGAGGCGGTCTTTGTCTACAATGCTTTGAAAACACCAAACTTTCCTCCTCTCTTCAGATCCTTTTTATAACAATAGAAGAAGAAGGAATAAGATATAATTTAAGAGATGAAGCGAACCTGAAGGTTCCGCTTTTTAGAAAAGCCATAGGTCAGAAAAATATAAAATACAGAGGCGCAAAAACCTGGAATAATCTTTCTGAAAACATCAAAAATGCCATTTCACTAAACAAGTTCAAGAAGCTCCTGACAACACATCACCAGGGTTGTCTGATCTAAATCACCTTCCACTCAACTCCTGAACTTTCCACAATGCATACCAGTTTGGAAATTGTGTAAACAAGTTATTATTATTATTAATATCAATTTATTTCAGAAGAAATGTCCCTTTACAGCTATGCAGCTAGAGGACATGAGTTACATACAGAGATAAAACATAAAATACAGACAAATACATTGTATACAGAGCCAGATTCAATATACGGCCTTAAACAGCCACTGGTGAAGATACAAAAACATAAAGTTACAACAAATACAAAAACATAAAGTTACAACAAATACAAAAACATAAAGTTACAACAAATACAAAAACATAAAGTTACTACAAATGCAAAAACATAAAGTTACAACAAATACAAAAACATAAAGTTATAACAGATAAAAGTGCATACGGATACATCGGAGCGTGGATAGTGCGGCATCACATAGAGTCTACCTAGAGCATGACTAAGGCATACATGTCTGCAAGAATGGAAGCTCTGTATGTTCTGTCCTTGCAAAGTTTCTCAACGTCTATGGCTAATCTATTAAATATCTGGAAGGAGTTGTGTGGAAACATGTTGTCCAGGGAGGACATGCTACGCAGCTTTGATCTGTATGGGGAGGTGTTGGACTGGAATCTTCTCCTGTCGGACGATCTGGCGATGATACCCCATATATCGGGTGACTTCAGTTTTCCGGATAAAAGCTGAGAGAGGGTAAGAAGGTTCCTAGAGATGATGAGATACCTCCAAGGAAGCGTATTAAGATTGGTGACCAGAACAGATTTTGAGATTGTAGGTGTTAGCCCGGCAACCCTAATTAGCCATTTCAAGATCCAGAATTCCAAGGAGAGGAACCTGGCTTGGTATGATGAGGGTGCTGAGGACCATATAGTCGAGGCATATAATGGAATTGGGAAAATGCAACGAAGAATGTATTTGATGATAAGGTCCGGGTTATGGAAGTTGGAGATCTCTTGTTTTACTGCCCATAAAGCCGAATATGTTTTCGTTCGAGTGGCATTAAAGTGAGGCAAGAAGGTGAGGTCTTTGTCCCAGATGATACCCAAATCTTTATGTTGGGTGACTTTTTTAACTGGAGAGTTCGCTATAATGATTTTCACATCGTTAGTATTTTTCTTCTTGGTGATAGAGAGTTGTGCAGTTTTCTCTTTATTAATGGAGAGCCCAATCGCATGAAGGTAGTTTTCCAGTTCATGCAGCTGTCGGCTGGAGCTCACAGTAATAGACTGGAGAGACTGGGGGCATTTTATGATGATGAAGAACTTAATATCATCTGCGTAGGTGGTAAAATTAGTACGGTTTGATAGGAAGGGTTCTAAAGATGCGGCGAAGAGGGTGGCAGAGAGAACGCCCCCTTGTGGGAGCCCTCTGGAGCAGAGAATCTGGTGATTATGGTTTTGATTTCTGATCCACAGGGTCCTGGACTGAAGGAGTTTCCTAAGGAGAACTAGGATGTTGCCAGAGATTTTGAAGTAGTTGCACAGTATGGTACATAATGCATGGGTGGACAGATTGTCAAAGGCCGCCTTAATGTCGAGGAACACAATATCCAGTTGCTCTTTGTTGCTTAAGGTACTTTCAATTCTGAACGGTGTGTCCAAGAGGTTGGTGATCGTGGAACGTCCAGGTAGAACACTATGGAGGTATGGAGGTTTGTGGCTGAACATGTGACGGGTGAGAGCAGGAAGTAAGTTGAAGGAATAGTTGTCAAAAAGCTTGTAACACTCTACGCAATTATTTCATAATTTTTTCTTTCATACTTGTTATTGTAAAAGTACTCACAATGTAATTATAGTACTGTTGTTAACCACGCGACATGTGTGGTTGGTTTACGAAGTCTCTGTAATGGAATGTAGAAATATGTCCGATTCATGGTGTATCTGGTTTTGTTGTTATCTTTTTGAAAGGGTAAAAAAAAAAAAAAAGTAAAGTGCAGCCATTATCAATCCACTGCAGGATGGAAGCCTCCTCAACAATTCATGCTGAGGGAAATGGACCATAATCTGCCACGCTGGTCCAGTGCGGGTTGGCAGATCGACCGTATTCAGCAGTCAGGGGCTTGAACCCCGGTCTACTCAAAGAGCGTGTGTTACTGCACTCCCGCTCCTGCCCACTCGGCTACGGAGGCCGCCTTTGAAAGGGAACGCCCCCTAAAAAGCCTCTGGCTTATGTGTTCTCTCTCCCTTCTTGCTGTTACCTCCCAACAATTGTAACACAAAATAGGGATAAATAAATTACCAATTATCAATTATCAACCTTTTCAAGAAACTCGATGTCTTTATTCATTTGTTTATTATTATTTTTCTTAAATAATAAAGACATCGAGGTTTCCATACTTGGTCACAATATTCCAAGTGCGATATTACATTTGCCTTTCAATATCAGCTGAACTTTTGACCATATTTTTCTTGAAGTATTTCCCACCCCTTAAAAATAATCCATATATGTTACAAATTAATAGCTGAGAGAAAGAGAGGGAACGCACCTTGTTATCGTAAAAGTTTCGTTACTGCCCTCATCGGTCACCAGCGTGATCTCTAGTTTACCCCAGGTAGAGCCTTGACCTCTTGTGCTCGTAATGGCTATCCGGAACTGGTGCGCTGCAAATATACAACTATTAAACTGTTGCGGGTCATTAACTTTGTTCAATACTACACAAACACAAATGTATACAAAGTGGATCACGACTCAAAGGAGGGCGAGAGAAAGAGAGAGAGTTTAGGGAGTTATTATTTTAAATGAAATTATTACAATGGAAAACATATTTCATTATGTACTTGCTAAGGCGTCTTTTAATCGTTCTGACCTTATTTGAACGTTCAGCGATTTGTTATAAAACTCATAAACGCTATTTACAAATCATAATTTATTCGTGCGTTCTAATTAATGATGGGCACTGATTTAAATTGAAGGTAGCTACTATAATTTTTATTTATTTATTTATTGTTTGATGCATAAGAAAAGCTCCCGAAATTAACTCACGTATCTCAATACAAGAGACTTTACACGCTTGTTTTTCTTTCTGATTAGACTCGAAAGATATTTGCTAATACTAGGGGTATCAAAAAGTTCGTACTAGAAATAATAGCCCTAGAAAGGTGAACTTTAATCCTTTTCTATGTACTCTCCATGTATAGTAACACATTTCTCTCATCTATGGATCAGTTGTTTAATGCCTTGATCATAGAAGACCTCACTTTTTGCCTGAAACCACGATTCCACTTCATTGATGACTTCCTGAGACGAATAAAAACCGCTTCCACGCAATGGTTTCTTCATTTCTCAAAACAAGAAGTCCGACGGTGCTAGATCAGAAGAATAGGGTGGGTGCTACAGTAGTTCGAAGCCTCACTGGCCAACAAAGTTGGTGGTGGCAACGGCTTCTGCAAAGGCGTCAGAAATCTTGGAACCCATCGTGCGGAGACCTTAGTCATGTGCAGATAGTCATATAAAATGCTGTGGGCAGATCCATAACTAATTCCCACTGCATTTGCGATGAAATGAATTGTCACACGTCTGTCACTCAGCACCAGCTGCTTAACATTTGCAACCGTCTCACTGTCTGTGGACGTTGATGGCCTTCCTTCTCTTGGCTCGTCAAAGACACTTATACGACCGCACTGGAACTCGCGTTTCCACTTTTTTTACAGTGTCATAGGATGGACAATTCTGCCCATGCACAGCCTTCATTTCTTCGTAAATTTCCTGAGCTTTTGCAAATGCAGGAACTTGATTACTGCTCTATACTCCACTTTGTCAACCATAGAGTCCTTCCTCAGATTCCGTGCTCCACCTCTGGTGTACGATCACTTACGGGAATGAAATTTCACATGCTAGTTATTGAATATGTAGACAACTTATATTAAAAACAGCATCTTCCTACTGATGTTTTATCTGGGTCAAGGTACGAACGTTTGATACCCCCTCGTACTTATAAATCACTATAATTCGACTGCTATACAGAACATGTACGCAACTTCATTCCGATTAACCAGCCAAACTAATTTTTTTTTGTTCGCTTTACTAATGCCCTTACTCAAAACCTTTCTAAAGTACAAACCAATTTTGGTTCAGTCCTATCATTAATAAAATTCTGAAACAAAAAGATAGTCTTGTGTAAATTTTATTAAGAAAATTAATAAAGGAAGGTAGTAAGTAAGTACTCTAATATGGTTATTACTGTAGTATTTATTGTTATAGTTAGCAAACTTTAGATAAATCAATATATTTACCACAGAATGGCTCGCTGTCTCGAGTCACTAGATACAATTTTCCTCGTGCATGGGATTTGTCCGCAAAATATCCCATGTTACCACATCGATCTGGGATGCAAGAAAAACATTTCCCCATCAGGAAGTCGTCGTAGGTGTCGCAAGGAAATGCTGGAAACGGACAGGATGGTTGGATTGAGTCGATGAAAAACCTAAAGGCTCTTCGATGGTTGCATAAACTTTTCCAGTTTCCATCTGCGAGAAAAAATTACAGTTCGAATAGTTTAACACCCATGTAATTCCTAAATTCTTGAAAAGAAAAAATTCTGTATCTCTGTTCTCGTATATAATAATAAAATTTTAAAAAATAGCTGTAAGTTTGAAGATGGAACTTCTGCTAGATCTGCAATGAATGTCAAACTTTCTCTATGATGTATTCAATACTGAAGCGAACTTAAGTTTACGAATGGGTGAGTCAGTTAAGGTTTCGATTTATTCTTCATCAATATCAATGATATTGATATTCACATCAATATCAATATGAATGAAGGTATATCAGGTATTTAAATGACTTACAATAAAAATATATCTTTAATATTTCCACCTACCCCTAAAAAGTACTTCAAAATACTAAAAAGTACCCTACGCCTTCCACCGGTTGACATGCAGTACGGGTTTAAGAAAAAACGAAGTTGAAAACAGCATAGATATCAGTTAAATGAAATCATACTTACAAAAGATATCTGATATAGCACCAAGTAAAATATTATTACAGCCTGTTTGGACACGTCCTCCATTTGGATAATAATCAGCATGCCCTAATGGTTCGTAAGCACCCAGTCCTCCTTTCAAAAAACTATTTCCATTGGAATGTATGACGTCAACAAAGTTTGCATCGGATGCATCTAGGCGTACTTTGGCATCGTATCCCTCAAATAAAGGAGCAGCAGGATCCAGACCTAAGAGCAAAAATTTGTATATGCATATATATATAATTATTTTATTGATAAAATAATATTTCAATAGCAAGAGAGAGAGAGTCATTGTTTCTAAAAAGTTTCCAGAAAGTTCCACATATAATTAGTAGTACCCTTTTTAAGTCAAGTAACCTATTTTATTATGTAACGGTTTTTGTTCCTAATGCTGCGGTTACACTGCAATTCTAGGCGAATTTCTCATCGCGTGAGCTCGAGATGGCAGCATTGTCTCGAACGATCACTGTTTTATTCATAGCTCAAGATTATCTCCACACAGTGAATACCCATGAGCCATCAGCTGTTCACTTCCGCAGGCCAGTTTGTAGAAGTCCTATGACTGTCCTTCAACCCACGACTCGGCAGCAGAAATCACTTCATCATCAGCAGCAAAGTGTTTTGCACGAAGAAAATATTTCGGGGCAGGAAAGAGGAAGAAATCTGAGGGTACAAGGTAGAAAGAATAAGTAGAATGCGACAATATTTCAGTTTTTCCTGGCATATCGACAGCATTTCATGTACACGTTGTGCCTTTTCCTTCTTCTGGTAAGGGATCAGAAGTTTGGGAACTCATCTAGCAGACACTTTGCACTTATGTAACTGTTGATGGATGATGTTCTCCACAGACCCTACACTAATTTGGAGCTGTGCAGCTAGTTCTTTGACGCTAATACGGCAATCTTCCAGGATTAATGCCTCAATTTTTACAACGCTTTCTTCTGTTACAGAAGTTTGCTGGGCGTCGTGGGATTTCTTCATCATGCACTGAGATTCTTCCACATTTGAATTGTTTATACCAATGTACAACAAAACTGTAACCTCTGCAGTCTTCTCCATAAACAACGACCTACCTTTCTTCGTAAATTGTTTTGAGTGCTTTCCCTTTCAGAAAGAGGAAGAGAATCACTGATCTGTGTTCACTTCATCAAATTGTGACACTTCACTTCATTCAGAACTGCAAAGAAAAAAAAAAAAAAAAGAATTGTCAAATCGAAACCAAAATCTGTGTGGTTGCTATATAGATTTCAAGGTATCAAACAAAAAAATTTCATCTTTCCATCACAACTACTTCTGGGTGAATACAAATCTTTTTTTTTTAACTCCCTCGCAAATATTTTCCCCATTAAGTAATCTATTTGTTGGGTTCAGGATAGATTATCTTTCCACCTTCTCCTTGGTCTTCCTCTATTCGTGTTTGTTGATGGGTCTCACCTGTCGTTCTTCATCCTATTTAAATAAATAAATTTTTGTTTAATAACTTCTATTTACTTGAAATATTCATCTTATTTGTAATTTTATTCCCTAATTTTCTGGAATCGTCCCATTTATTGTAACTTTTCATCTTTTGGCCCAACAAAGCTTTTTCATTGAAAACAAGATTAATCAATTTATCTGTATCCATCGTTCGCTGTATCAGAATCAAATTAATTTGATCGATCAGTGAAAGACGAGCGATCTTCTCAATAAATTCACTTCCACTGGAATAAGTTACGCTCGGGATAAAAGATTCGATTGTATGCGTGATGTCTCAAAGAGTTCGTGCGGTTCACCAGAAATCGCTTGCAGTATGACCTCAGCCTAAAACAAAAAAAAATTATACGATTACATATAGCCTTCCAAAGAAAAAGCTCTCTGTGTGTCATGGATGGCACTCTTGGCGCACTAATGTATATATTTTTTGTTCAGTTATTCGTTATTCATTTTAAGATCGGTCGGTCTTATTGACGAGCAAAATCTCACCTGTAATTCTGCTCAGGTTCCGACACTCCATTCCTGCAAAGCCCGCAACATGAGCTCCCAGAGAGAATCCGATCAGGTGATAGTCGGAGTTGTTAGTACCCCTTTCGTAGTTGATCATGCGGATGATTGCGGCCGTTTGTTTGCCCACTAGTTGAGTGTTGGCTGCAGCTTGGACATAGTTTGGTATTGTTGCTCCCTTTTCCCAGTCGACCACAATGACGTTGACGTCTTCCTGTACACGAAACATCAAATGGATTATTAACTCGTAAGGTTCAATAAAGGTTCTGAGACTATTTTTAACCAGATTTAGCAATTGATAGTATCAATTCTATAGAAACTCTAATTGAATTAGTAGAGTAACCATACGAATTTGTTCTGTTCTGTGCAATCATTAAACGAAATTCTACCACAAAATAGTGATTCCATGCTAATTTGGATAATGTCGACATATTGTTTGTTTTTAATACTGGTTAGAACTAAACAACCGCTTTAAACACTAAGATTGGAAAGAAACTATGATTGGAACCCCTATGTAAAAAAAGTATAATAATTTTTTAAAATAAATCATCAGAATACATAAGTTTATTTCATTATTAATACACGAATCTTGGAGTTCCTGTGCCAGGGTGAAATATAAAATAAAATGATATAATTGTTTACAAACACTTTAACTACTGATGCTGAAGTTGCTTTACAAGTTTAAAACTATTAAAATTAATATTAGAACCCAAAAGACCAATCTTCCGACCTAATTCTTGCACTGCGTGTGTATTTGGACTGGATGTCACGAGTATGTTAATTAAAGCGAACGTTCTAGATTTCCTATTTGCGTACTAAGGGTTCTTTGGTGTAGAGCACTGTTTCTTAACCTGTGATCTATGACTATTTATCAGGTTGTCTATGCTTTGAAACATGAAGAGATGAAGTGTAACTGATTGAAAACAATAATTGATTATTGCTCTAAACATAAACCGCGTTTATATCTAAACTGACCTCGTAGTCTGTGCAATTCAACGTACGATAAAAATCGAAATGTTAACATCTTCTCTGAGAAAACCCCTTTAGAATCGCCAGAGTCGATAAAATTGGAGCTATGAAAGGAATTTAGTTTGATTTAGACCGTTTTTATTACAGGCATTAAACCAATCACATGGATAAAGAGAGGAGTTTTGATTTATATAAAAGTTTTGCTTTTTAATCATTTTAGCGTTTCTTTGATATATCGCTGGAGGTGATTTCAAGAATTCCACCGAATCATTTTTTTTTTTTTGTCTCAACTATAAAATAAATTGCTGGAATTTTTCGATTTTAACAGCTAACGGTCTAGCGGAGCAAAAAACTGAATGATTCTAAGGAACGTGGAGAAGTGAAATTTCGACCTCTGTATGGAGAGGAGGGAAAACCCCCATGTTTCAGATGAACAGAGGTTTCGTTTTCCCCTATACGTATTCTGTTCTTCCCGGAAGTCAGAAGGTCGCGGCTACATTACTAAGTTATTTTCAGAAGAAACGTTCAGGTCAATGTCATTCAATGTAAGATTATCAAGCACTTCTAGAAGTGAGGTCAAGGTCAAGGAAGTAACTTCGAAAAATGGGAAGACATCGTAAAGACTAAAACTATTTTTGTTTCTTGTTTTTTTTACTAGTTGTTGAGTCACTTTAGATTTCCGTGGTTCTGTTCCCTGAAAATACTTCTACTGTCACCAAAACGAAAATCGCATTTCGTCATTTCACATAAATCTGTCTATTACGTGCGGCCATCCAATAACAAATTACATTCACTGGAACGGCAAAACGAATGGAATTTATTTGAGCGCGCTTCAATGCTTCTTTAATTTGGATCCATTTAGACAGAGAAAGAGAGGGAGAGAGAGGAGGTAATAGAGGGAGAGAGAGGAGGTAATAGAGGGAGAAATTACTGTCATAAAAAGTGAATCACCTGGCAGGTAAAAATATCGTTTGAGACAAATCACTCTCAGATGACCAGAAAGAATTTCTGACATGTACAGTGAGTCTTCAGGTAAGGTGTGAGGGACATTTTTTACTGTTTGATTACCTAATTTATGAGAAAAAGAAATTGTTTTGTTACCATTCGGGTAAGATCCTCGAACACACAAACGCCCAAAGTGCATGTGGTTTTTTGCCTTCAGCCATAGCCTAAATCCGAGATTCTCAAAATATTTCGGTTTAAAAATCTCAGGTTAAGGCTATGGTTGAATCTCACAAATCTTTCTCAATACCCAGAATGTCTCAAAACATCTGGATGAATACCATACACTTACCCAGATATCACCTATCACGATACGCTGAAACCTGTATGTAACTTGTGCATAAGAAGATATGTACCGTTTTTTCTAATGATTCTAATTTATTCATCAGAATCGGATATTCACTGCACACAAAACTTGCAGTCACATACATTGAGAAATCAGTTGAGAAAGCATGTTGACTGCGAGTGACTTTGCAAACTCCCGCAAAGAAACAATGCTGTCTCGAAACAATTCTGGTAGCAGTGATGAGTTCAAGTTAATGAACAGTATAGGCTCTACCCTTCATGTAGCTATAGCAATTTATCGACCGCCCAGTAACAAAGTGATCCTACAATGATTTTGGTAACACACTTTGTATTTTGAAATGTCTGGTATAATCACAATCCTCACCACACCAGGTGGAAAATAACTGAGTTAGAATTCCATCAATGACGCAAGGAACTTTTTATGGGTCTTTTAATCAATGTGGCTGAGTTAGTCGGTTTCAGACAAGAATAGCATGTCCCCCCCCCTATTTGCATGTATCCAATAGAACTCGATGTACCACCTTACAGAGCCTTACATTATGCAAATTATTCATGCTTATAAAAACATGAATTGCGACCACATCATTTCATTCCCGTTTTTTGGCTTGCTCAGTGGGATAGCCACATCTCCAGTACTCAGAATGGCAAGTCATTGTCGTTTACATGATTTTTTTGAGATGGCGGGCCATTGGACGACTTGCAGGCGAAAGTGGCACGTTGGCCTAATGTGTCACGGTGTCGTCTCGGCACTATTGAACCAGTTGGGCTCCCGTGCCTGGTACCTTTCCCCTGGCGGAGAGGAGGAGATAGTCTTGTCTCCTCTCCTCCCCTACCAACCCTTATTCTTCTCCTGGTGGGGAACGTGCCTGCCTCACTGAACATCCTGGAGTCGCCTTCTCTATCGTCCCCATACTTCTGCCTTTTCCTCCAGCCTTCAGTCTGCCCCCCCCCCCGTACTCTGCCTAATACGCCAGTGTATACCCTACACAATCTGCAAAAATTAGTTTCGTCCAGATTAAACCGCATAAACCTCATTTGGCTTTTCTAATTCCAGCGCTTACCCTTACCGAATTTTTTTTTTTTTTTTTTTTTAAGGCCATAGTCACTGAAATCTCAGGAAACTAGGAGGGAGACAGAGTAAAAATTTCAAATTACGGTGTACCTGGTCTGCCTACACGAGGCCAAATGTGGGCAACGTTGGGCCTCAGTAGGGATCCAGCGGATAAACGGCCAGATAAACAACAATACACAACACTACACATATACAAAATCCACACACTTAAATCTCTGGCCTTCCCAGTGAACTGGTACGCCAACAATGAAAGCAACGCGGAGATGGGGGAAACTCCTGGTGCCGTTAGACATCAATACACTTTACACTTATTGAACCAGTTTCAAGAGACAGGAACCATTATAAGAAGAGCTGGCAAAGGGCGCCCGAGGGCTGCGTCAACCACAACAGACCTGGCTCTAAAGCAAGACGGAATCCTACGAAGTCCTGTCATTAACTGTCTCTTGAGGTTACTGCAGCCATAGATGAAAACATTTCAAACCGGATTGTATTCAGATGACTCAATTCAAGTGTACTCTACGAAAGAAAGCCGATGGTTTGTATTCCATTAATCCCAAAGCATCGCACAGCTCATCGAAACTGGTGCCATTACTTGGACCCCTGACGAATGGGATTCAGTTCTGTTCTCTGATGAGTCCCGTTTTAGCATACAGATTCTAGACGTTATTTCATCTGGAGACAAGGAGGAATATGGTACAATCCCTCCAACGTCAGAGAAAGGGACACTTTCGGTGGAGGCGGTGTTCTCGTGTGGGGCGAAATAATGATCGACGGCCATACCCCTCGTCATGTTCTTGATAGGGGTATCGTAACTGCCCAGAGGTACCGAGAACCAATCCTATGCGCGACTTTTTAGTGGTGAACTTCCCCAGTTTTTCTTTTCATGCACGACAATGCCACTGCACATAGGGTTCAAGCGGTGGAGGAATAGCTTGAAAGTGAACATATCCAACGACTGCCTTGGCCAGCACTGTTACCAGACTTAAATCCGATCGAAAATGTGTGGGACGCTTTTTTACGTCGCATTGCACGCCGACAGCCAACTCCTCAGTCACTTGGTGAGCTAAGGTCTGCGCTAGTGTAAGATTGAGATTTGTAGCCATAGAATCTTATAGACACCGTTATATCGAGAATAGTTCACCGCTGCCAGGCCTGTTTAGCCGTTGGAGGTGATCATACTTGTACTGATGAAATGTGACCATATTTTCGAACAACTTGTATCGACCTCTGTAATATGACCGTTTTGGTAATTCTTATACAGTCCCTATAAATGTCCCTTATAGGGGCATTTAATTTTGTCTCGCTTCATTGCAAATTGCACGAGTTATATCACGTTTTCTCCGTGTTCTGTTAATTTTGTCGAGCAGTGTACTTTCCGTCCACTACGCGATGAAAAAAAAACAAAAAAACATTTCAAGTTTTTCAGTTGGACAAGTATAACTTTTTATATCAGCAGATTTTTGACTATGCTTGGAATACAGGTCTTCTAAACAAGCTCCCGTCTTTTGGATTGCCGAAAGTTTTTTGCAATTGGGCGTCTAGTTTTCTTTCTGACCACTCGCTGCGGTGGTGCTAGATTGCTCTCTGTCTTCTTATTTCTCCTCAAATGTTGATGTTCGCCAAAGTTTAATTTTTTATTCATATATTATTGATCTTTTTCCACTGACTGGATCTTATATTCATAGTTTTGATGAATGCACACTACGTCCGACCTTCCAGTTTGAGAAACCTTTTGCTCTACACAAACGGCCTCAACTCGAATATTTACCATTTATTCTTTAAATGCTGATTTCCAGGTAGTGTGCATAATTTCTAGAAAAGATCACTAGTAGGAATTACCCTGACCTCTAATCTCTTTCTTGGCATAAGCACATCACAAATATTGCCTCCTCTGCATCCAAAAATCTGGGGTTTCTTTCGCTCTCTGGGTACAAATTTCAAAATCCGCCCTACTAAGGAATACTGTTAAAATATCTAGGATGGTGTCTCAAACCCCCCCCCCCCCCTCTCTCTCAGGCTTCTAGACTCCATTCAAAACAAGTCAGTAAGATTAAATAATGTGCATCTTTTCACTCTCTGTGTCATAGACATTGTTTATTTTTGCATGCCTTTTCTACATGTACTTCCATGGGCACTCTCCTTTTGAATTGGCATCTGCAATTCGCTCACTCTTTTCCAAACGAGTCCGAGGACGTGCCACAACCAGTTAATATCCATTCATTGTCCAGCTTCAAACTGACAGAACCAAATTTTCCTCCTTTTTTTCAGACTGTTCCAGAAAACTTAGCTTAGTTTTCTGGAACAACCTTCCTTCTCACGTATTTCCTGAAAATTACAATCTTCAGAAAGCGAAATCTAATGTCAACAAGTCTTCTCAACCAACAACCCGTACCGGTACTAATTAGTATAGGTTCTAATATTATTCGCTTTTGAGATTTCATAAAAAAAAAGAAAAAGAGAAATAGCGGTTACTTCATATTGATAGGGTGATTATTCCGTTAGGAAACTGTTATATTGATGACCTGAAGAATGTTAAACAGCGTGCAGCGTAAAGTGTTCATTCCAGATTTTAACAACATTTAGGGTTAAAGGAATTGTGTGTATGAGAGGTAATATCTAAATATGAAAAACTTTAGATACCACGATAGCGTAGTCGATCTTTCAAGACGTGGTAACCCAAAAACAATCAAAATGAACATAATTCCTGTTGAGTTCCCGCTGCTTCTTCCCTGTGTCCATGGATTTGTCTCCGCGTGTTTTCAGAACCGGTTTGCGAGTGGAAAACCCCCGTAATAATTCACGAAAAAGAACACCCCTTCTCTTAAGACCGGTTAGCTGAAATCCGAGTGAAAAATCGTCAGAAACTCCTCTTGACAGCACTCGTACCCAGACCTTTCCGAACTGATGCCAAGTGACTTAAGCCGCTATATGACGAGCGGATCGCTGGTAATCGGAGGGAAAATATTCTAAGTCGACAAGAGTCAAAGATTTCCACTGGAAAGATATCACGAAGACAGACACAGAAAATGATGATGAATTTGACGAGAGCAAAGAATTTACAGAAAAGTTTGTTCAATAAGCCGCGACATGAATAATTTTCTAAAATATTGTTTGGTCTGACGAGGCAATTTTCACGTTAAGTGTGTAAATATCATTCACCATAATTAGGTGCAGATGAAATCTGTTTGTTTAAATTGAAAAACAAATTGTTCGGGAAGAAATATCACGTTAAATGATCATATCTCTCCACAACTTCAAGGAAAAGATGTTTATTATTTGTAGACAGTGCCAGTCCTGTAGTCTTTTGCTATTAATATTTGAATGAAAATTTCCTGGAAAGTGAAGAGGAAATCGCGAGTTTATCGAATGAATACTGAGGTCACCAGACATACTAGATCTTCTGGTACAGAACGAGGGAACACTCCCAGAAATTCTCCCATTTTTGTTCATTTGTTTGCCACCTGTTGCCCATACTAATGTTTTGTCTTAAACAAACTCTGATTAAAATATGACAATTGAAACTCGCAAACTAAGAATTTCTTGTAATCCCTTGGACATATTTATTCTTCATTGTGTTAATGTTTATACCACCCGCTTAACATCGTTCTTTGAATCTTAAAATCTACAAGAATACTTTCTGCTTCATCCTGGCTTCAATTCCCTTGTTATTCCAATAAATTCGCAATTACCAAATTAATAAAGACAGAAAAGTGAGCAAAGTGCGTGCAATGCCCCATACCATATGTGTATTTATTTTACTCCGGTGTTGTTAATCCCGCCGAGGATAACATGCAAAGAAGACAAAACACGCACAAAAATCACGTACCATGTAGAGCAAGGCCTCCGTCATTTGTTTTACCCACGCACGACGTCCGCTACTTCCGAATCCGTGAATGATCACCTTGACAGGATTACTTCCGTTGAAGTGCGAGAAATACAACGTGGAGCTGTTCTCGTAGTGCAAAACATCGCCTTTGTTAGGATTTTTGCGCGTGTACAGTACAAATCCAGTGTTTATAACTTCTGGAGGAGCCGGCAATGCATCCACATAGTCGAATGCTCCTCCGTCGCGAAAACAGCCGAAGCCATTGTAGCAAACGACCTCTTCGTCCCGTCTGTGTACGTGAGACTTGTGTTGTGCCTTCCGTCGTTTCATTTCTTCCCACTTGGCTATGGACGTGACGATTGCGGACCACAGCTCCAAGTCACTGGGCTCGTCTTCTTCGTCTTCATTAAACGAAGAATACCGGTAGAAGGCAACTGTCCAGCAAAGGAAACCTGCAAAGAATAAAGAATAATGAGTGTGGGATACAACTCTCAAAAATAAAACACTAAAATTATTGCTGTCAACAGTTATTGGACACCGATTGAAATAAATATTACGAGTTCCTTAATAAATCACTTTTGGCAGTAATTTAGTGTTGGTAAGGCCAGGCGATTCAAGGTGCAAACGTTTTCGCACCGGCCGAAAAAAATAAAATAAAACAATAATAAAAGAAAACAGAATATTCACATACTACCTTTCACCCAAGATAACCATCCAATTCTGATCTGAAATGAAAAAAAGATTCTGCCTCTGCAGCGTTGGGAGGCAACTTATTGCAATGTTCGACAAACCACTTCCCACAGGCAAGCTCCACAAGGTCCATTGTTCTGTTATTCCCTGAGATTAAATATTTGTCTCCTGGTCCGTGCCCCACCAAAGAGAGAGAACAGATTATCCTCATTCGCTTTACTCAACCCCTTCAGCGCCTCGTACACCTCAATCAGATCTCTTCTTAGATGTCGAGTTGTCAAACTCTGCAGTCCACAGTCGTTTTTCATACATGCGCATCGATTTGAACTCACCAGTCTGGCTGTTTTTCTTCAAACCCTCTCCAGAAATTTGTCTTTTTTCAGATGCGGTCTCTGCTCATAACTCATAGGCCTGACGTAGCCCAGTGGTCAGGAGCGAGAGTGCATAGCACGCGTTCCTTGAGTGGACCGGGGTTCAAGCCCGTGACTACTAAATACGATAAATATTTGTATTGACGATTTATTGTAAACTCTACTGACTTGGTTGTCGTGCCGGAGTATAGACAGAAAATTTATTTTATTTATATCATAACCAAACACTATCTAATCATGTTCTTGTATGGAGCGATAATGACGTCCTTCTCTCCACTAACAAAGGTTCTGTAGATCACGGACAGGACATCATTTGTCTTCTTAGTCATCTATTCACATTACATGGAAAATTTCATGTCAGATTGAATCGTAAGACCTAAGCTTTTTCATCGTGAACTAAGTTTAGCTCCTCATAATTTCTTCCTTAAACTTTACATTCAGAAGCAAACTTAAGCTGCCATTTTTCGGACCATGTATATAACCAATTCAAATCTTTATTGAAGCTCTGAAGCATCATGGCCTGACTCAAATCGTTAACTTCCCTTCCCACATTCAAAAACATTGACACCTTCGTTGTTATCGTTTATGAAATTTTGAAATAGGAGGTGGGGGCTAAAATCGAATCCTGAGGGACTTCACTTTTTACACTAATCTATCCTAAAGATCGGCCATTTATGACAACCCTCTGTCTCCTGTATTTTAGCCATTCTGTTATTCAGCGTAGGACCTTAACAGTAGCTCAGCTTCCAGTTTATATAACAGTTTCCATGAGACAGTATCGAAAGCTTGCTGAAGTCTAGACCACCCGGAAGACAAATCACTGAGTTTGCTAGAATTTAAAAGAAACGTATCATGGTTAATAATCATTACTTTGGAGGTATGTGGTTGAGTGTGTTTAAGTGGCAAAGTAATTAAGGCAGATACAATAAAGTAATTAATCTGCAGATACAATTTATGAAATTAAAAACCAGCGAACTGTGAGGAGCTTTTTGGTCAACTCAACAAAGTTTAAAAATAATTGTATTGTAATATGAGCTTAAAAATTAATTTTTTACTTACTTAACCCCCCCACCCCCACCTCGACACACACACGAACTTCAGTTATATCAATGATGAACATGGGGAAAAGATTTCACCAGGACATTTCTCATGCAGAAAACATGGTATGGAGTCAACTGGGATATGAATACGCTTGCCAATTACTGCTCAACATTTACGAGGCAGTATGAAGGAACCGGGCAACATAAAAGAGGAAATCAGGGTTTCATTTTTGTTAAAACAATTTGTTAATAAACTAAAATTAAACAAACATTTTAATTTTATTAGAAATCAAGCGTGACAGCAATATTGTTAAGGCCATTTTCCTGTTCAGCACTACAAAATAAATATGAATAACATATCTTATTAGGAGCAAAGCAATTAGTTCCTGGTATTTGTTCTAGACTCACACTCATCTATATTTTAGTCAATCATGTGATTTACATAAAAGACCTCAAGAAGGATTGAAAATGCGATAAACTTTTGGGTTCAAAATTCGCAATTAATCTCAGCGATTTCGTCGCAAACCATCTAGTCATTTGAATAGACACTATTTCTTTGTAACTGGAAACCTACAGACGTATAAGAGAAAGCGTGAGCATAATTTACCTCTACGTAGCCTACTTCCTTAGTTTTCAAATCCGTGTCCAGAGCAGTCAAATGTTTCATGCGTTTTGTAGTGAGCATGATGCCCTTCGTGTACCAATTGTGCTTGCTCACTGATACAATATTCTGAAGTTACTCGTGGACGTTAAAGCCTTTTTATACTTATCAAAGCAAAGCAATGAGTGTGCGATATTCGGTCGCCGGTTCTGAATAAAAGGAAGTTAACTCAAACCTGCGTGCTGAATATGTGGCATGCATTCAGGTACCAGTCATTGGTATACTTGTAACACAGTTGGTAGGATCGCCGTCCTTCCTCCACCGGGTGAAAAAGACCTGACTTCGAATCCCGTCGATGACGTGAGGAACTTTTAAGAGCATTTTTCACACTGTGGTTGAGTTAGTCGGTGTCAGGCGTGGGTAGTAGTTTTTTATATTCAGGAAACTCGAGTTTTTCATCCGGCAAATAGAAAATCGACCATAAAACATATACAATTACAAACAGTATACACAGAGCAATATGGCCTTATTGCTGATGCTCTTAACATCCTATTAAAACAACAACATATGTTAATTAATTCGTTTATTTACTCGACAATATATATTAAGATGTACAGATGCATATCGGTATATCTTTTCGCTTTACTAATCTTGTATACAGCTGGAAAGGTGGAGCACATGTAATAAAAGAAAGATCTGAAGTTAACTATAAACAGCTGTAGTTTGAACTTCGTGCTTACTAAAATACTGACTAGTTTATTTCTCAATAAAACTGATTTGTCTGTGTACAAAGTTCCATTCCACTGTTGATTGATGGTGGTTTGATGGATCAACAGAAGACGACATTGAATGCTAAACTCAAAGTTCAAGGTTCATCTTCAAATATTTACTGTGGCTTCCAATGACAGTGTTTTATCAATTTGCACTTTAAATTTTTTACGTTTTACAGCTGGGGAATGTAAAACCCTCACGAATGTCTTAATGGAGGGACAAAAGGGTTTCTAAGAAAAACTGCAAATTTTTTTAGACAAATAAAATAAAAATAAAATTTCTCTTCACTTATTTTAAATATTTTCAAATTTTAATCCTTTTAACCCTCGGAAACCTAAGTACAGTACACTTCTTACTCTGTCCTTAATTTTTAAAATACAAGACAGAAAATATATTTTTGATCTTTGCGCAGGAATTCATTAGTAGTTTTGGTTTTCAGCTGAAAGCAACAAATGGTACTTGCGAGGTACTAAGTGCTATCTGCAACAAAGCAAATGAAAATATTTCGGGAAGCAATTTCGCCTTATCTTTTCAAGATCCATTGCTCTGCAGCTGTGTTTCATGGGTGGCTCTTGTTTGTTAATTTTGGTTTTCTCTTTTGTTTTTAATTTTGTAATTCCATAGCTTTCTCTCTTTAGTTTGTTTATTTCAATGCCTTGGTTTCTGGTATCAGTTGGCACCTCTTAAGTGTCACATGTTGCGTTTAATAGGAACATTCAATCGTGATACAAAACAATTTAATTTTAGACGCCATTACTTTCATTTCAATTTTAATTATTCCAATTTAGACGCCAATAGGTGGCATGTCGCTTCCATCCAGTGAGCGCCCCGCCATACTTTGCTATTTGGACAACACAGAATGGACTCTTTGATAAGAAGAGACTGAGCTGTCCCTTTGCCTGATCAGTCCATTCGAAACTGAGGACTGTATAATCTGAACCGCCTGGTTCCGTGACGTGGACCTTTAACCCAGCATATAACGAACCAGCGTACTATTTTCGGGCATCACAGTGTCAGTACTGCACAGTAATCATAATTGTGCTTCCATATTATGCGCATCTATGGAATTTCCGAAGAGTGTCTTATGAGCCCTCGTGTGTGTGGCACTGTTGGTAGAATTGTCATCCTCCCCAAACCGGGTGGAAAAGACAGAAATCTGTCGCTTTTTGAATATTTCTCGGAGTCAGTCAACCGCACAAGGGAAATAAGCTGGCCGAGCTTAAAAATTTTATCCAGTGAGCGACCGGCCATCCCTTGCTACTTGGGATGAAAGCCCCGCAGGCACCGGATTTTTGCATGTAATTCAACTAATAATTTTCATCATCAATTTCTTTGTTGACGTTAAAAACGTTTTTACTAGCGTTATTACTGAGTTATTCCAAACATTTTGTAACGAAAAACCGTCATGCGAAAAGCGTTACGAAAATTTATTCCAGTTTAATTTATCTTCTACTAGACCAAATTTAATGAAAATTTGTATGCAGCTTCATCTTAGCTCTGTACTAGAGGAAAAACTTTCAAACCTCTGAAAATTGCAGTAGGTTTTCCAGGATAGTGGAAAATGTGATCAAGGAAATTTTCTCACGTAATAAACGGGATAATGTGGACGTGTAGCATATCGTTAGAAATCTAAGGAATCTAGAAACAGAAATATTAAGGTTTTAAGATACAAAAAACTTTCGAAAATGCGTTAATTCTAAAACGCATCTGGTTTCGAGTCACCCAGTGTTTTCAGATTGAATGTAATTTTTTTATTTACAATTAAACTGTGAGGCTGGAAAAGAGTTCTGCACATTTATGAAAACATTCTTCAACCTGGACATGTAATCAGATCTTTCGATAAATACTACACACAACTACGGTGTATTTAGTCGTGAACTAAAATCTCTTCAATGCAAAAATTATATATCGTACTTTAGCCATCACAGACCAATACTTTCAGTAACCGATATGTAATTATTATTAATAAAATAATATTATTATCCATGAATTTTATTAATATCTCAAAATTAAAACGCTTTTAACGCCTTCCGATGGCTCTTAAATGTAAAACACGTTAAATATCCAGCGGCAGGACACATTATGTACCTGCTACAGAATTTTTTACACATTTTCTTGATTCCAGGTAATTGTTTACTGTATACCGGCAACATATAAAATCATTCATATGTTGTATTTACTAAATTAAATTTTGCACACAAGTGTGCAAAATTTAAGGATCAGTCAGGTTTTCACCTGTAGCTTCTCATAGGAGTGGCCCGGATATGGGAAAAGCATACCAAAGGAACCTCGTGAGGTAGAGAAATGATGAAGGAAACAACACTGACACAACAACGGAAACAAAACGGTACAGAGGGACTTTATTCAAAAATGGCAACATAGCACTGGCTGCCATGATACAGATGCACCACTGCCAAAGATGGAACAAAGGGAACAGGTGATCCTCGGTAGGAGATATGGCCACCCCTAATGTCGATGCAGGCTTTGCACCTCCTGTCCATACTAAGAACAATGTTGTTGATAAGTTCTTGCGGTAACATCGTCCATTCCTCTGTCAGCGCCATCTTCAGCTAGTGAACATCATCTGGTGGGTGTGGACGTGCTGCTAGACATCTCCCCAGAGCGTCCCATATGTGTTCGATGGGATTTAGATCGACGGAAACGGCAGGCCAATCCACACGAACAATGTCCTCACTTTCCAAAAGCATATCAACAGCTGCAGTGCGATGGGGTGTTGCGTTATCATCCATAAACACGATCTCGGGGCCAATGGCACCTCAGAACAGACGCACACGGGGAAGGATTACCTCAGTACAGTAGAGTGCATCGGTTACAGTAACGCCTTCCAGTATCTGGAGTTGTGTACGTCCATCCAAGTTAACGCCTCCCCAGACGAGAACACCTTGACCGCCATATCGATTCCTTTAAGTGATGTTTCCGGGTGATACCGTGTGCCAACCTCTCACCAGATTAGCTGACGTCCAGAATCGCTGCTGAGATTGAATCTACTCTCATCAGTAAAGAGTACCTTAAGTAAATATTTTGTGATTTAACCTTTAGAAATAGTGTTGATCCTTAAGTTTTGCACACTAGTATATGTTAGGAGTAGTACTTGTAGTAGTGTAAAAGTAGTATATTGTACATTCAATTTAAGGCGATTCGATTGCTGAAATTATATAGTATCTTTCATACCACCTGTTAAAAAATATTGGATAATCGCAATACCCCTACCGGAGGGAGGGGGATTCAAACCCGCGATCTTTATTTCGTGGGCAAGTACACTACCCACTGGACCAGTTCAGCTGGATGGATTCCTCTTTCGGCTTAATGCTGGTGGCTGTCGCTCTGTGGAGATTTTCTGTTTTAACTTCGGAATTACCATATGGGAACAGAGGAGTTCACGAGACAGGGAGAATGCAAGGACATCACCATATTTAATAGTCATGTGAGCTTGAACTACGGTCACTCACACGCCTATACATTTGTAACCCCGCTCTTGACCACTCGGCTAGGAGCGCCATAGCTGCTGCTGTTGTTTTGTTTTAGGCGCATCAGGTCATATTACGCTGTATATATTATCTCTGTAAATTGCGTGTTTCTGTGGGCGTTTGGCTGTTTTATTGGACGAAAAACCCAAATTGATGGGAGAAAAAACCATGCTACCCTTACCTAGACCAAATTAACTAGCCACGTCGTAAAAAATACCCATAAAAATTCCTCGCGTCACTGACGAGATTTGAACTCTGGTCTTTTCCACCGAGCATGGTGGGGACGGTGCCTTAGCCGAGTGATGATCAGCGCTACTGTGTTATGCAATAAAAATATTCAGATATGATTTTTGGCTGTATTTTTAGAGTAGTTAGCAAAAATCATACTTATTTTATTGTGTAAATGAAGCTGTTAAGGAATTCAACATCGGTATAGTTAAAACTTTGTCTCTGAACACATCACTCCATTAAATTATGTTAATGCAGTAATGGGGGAGCCATGTAAGAGGAAGAGCCCTCTTAAATGGCTCCCCCCCCTTTTGACTTACCTGGCTTGGGGAGGGCGAGTAGAACACGCACATGTCTGCAGAATCCTTCTCTCAACTCAAGGATTTGCTCTACTACGCATCACTATGGCTTGTCGAACTGTGGCCACTGAGGCTTTGTGTGTCCTTGCAGACAAAATGCCTGCTGACTTGCTGGTGGCTGGCTGGTCTTCCCTTTTATATGCTTTGAGAAAAGGAGTTCCCCGACAGATTTTAGGCATCTGGTCTTGCCCGGTTGGGGCGGCGGCCGATGCCATTGATTTACCATCTGAGCGGAGGCGAGTCAATGATGAGCTGGAAACCATTGGCAAGCGAAATGGATCAATCCTTATTTTCCTTTATTCCCTCCGTTCTTACTTGACCGGAGACGTAGCACCCTGGTTACAGTTTAGGTTGTCGATTTGCAGCGTCCTGACCGGATATGGCTTGAAGTCTAGGCTGCACCAGTTTAGGTTAGACCCTCAGAATTGTGCTTCTGTGGGGAGCTGGAAACTGGCCTCCACATTGTTATCAGGACTTTGGAGCGAGTGTCCCTCTCTCCTATTGAGAGAGTTTTTCATGACTAAGGATCTTTTCAGCATTTTTGCTGATTTTGTCCATGATGTATTTTTTAGAAGAATTCATTTAGGTAGATAGTAGTGACCTGTCTCCTCGTGGTAGTGATTTAATGGCCCGTCCCTAGGATAAGGATGGGAGGTAATGGCAAGGTTAAATGGTCGCTACTAAGGCAGATACCTTAATTCATTGTTGTTTGAAATGACCGTTAGGTCTTTAGGTTTTGTATTTTATTTTCTTGTTTACTTTCCTAGATGTTGGTTAAGTTACAATACACAGATGAAAACTAGTCGCACATGGGCAAAAGCCGAGGCGGTGGCTAGGATGGCTGCTTATTCAAATGACAAGTGTATTTCAGCGCCATCCGTGCGGCAGCACAGTTGTTATTATCACCGTCCTACACATACCAGTGGAACAGACCCGGGTTCGAATCTCGTCAATGAAGCGAGGAGCTATTATGTGTTTTTTCACTTCTTGGCTGAGTTAATCGGTCTCAGGCGTAGATAGCAAGGTTTTTTTCTTCTCTCCGAAACTCGGGGATTTCTTTCATAGCTGCACGTGTTACTTTGTTACTGCCCCGGAATAAAAAAAGTCACGTAATCTTTTTCTTTCTCTCTTCATATACTCAAGCGCCACAGTAAGATCTTAATTCTATAAGGAATCTTCTAATCTACTTCTTTTTGTTCATCCATGTGTTCCTTTCCTAAGAACATAAACGACAAATCCTACCCTGGAGGTACCAGGGTTAGCAAGGTCTGAGACTAGCTGAGTTGTGTGTGTTTTCAGTTATACCCAATACTTGTAGAATGAGGTGGTGTAGAAACTTGTTGCGGTAGAGCCAAGTTTGTGAAAGGAGTAAGCAGCGTAGTCATAGAATCCTGTAATGGGGCGGGATCTAAGGGGATCATCACGGTCGACGTTGTTGCAACTGGAGTGGCCTGAAGGGTTCCTCTTCTGTTCAACAGGTCTTAAGAAACTAGAAAAAGGCAAGATAGTAGGCCTCTTCATTAATGAAAAGGTGTTCCTGCTTGCGGGGAAGCGCGTGGATTTTAGTGATGAGAACGCACCGGAAATCTTCATAGTGCAGGAATGAGTACACGAGATGATCCCAGTACTCATAGGCCGAGCAGCTGCAGAGTGAATCCTCAGCAATGCCCATGGATGCCACTTTGAATTCAATGGATCCTTGTCTAGTTAAGAGGAAGGTAGGGTGAAGTCCTGGAGGAAACCTTCGAATATGTTTGAGCGAGTTCAGTTAGGAATTTCTTAGTGATTAAGTCCTTGTCAGAGTCAGCCCATCTGGCCTGCAAAACTGCTTAAGCTTGGTAGCAAGAAGTTTCTTTTCTTGTTTAATGTGGTTGGTTAGGTCGATAGAGTGGCTAATGACTGTGATCCCAGTCCTCAGCGAGGCCGCAGCTGCAGAGTGAATATTCAGTAATGCCCGTGGATGCCACTTTGAATTTAATAGTTAAGAGGAAGGTAGCTCCTCCCGGGAGGAAACCAGGGAGGAGCCTTTGGATATGTTTGGGCGATATCAGTTAGGAATTTCTTAGTGATTAGGCTCTTGTCAGAGTCATTCATCTGGCCTGCGAAACTACTTAAGCTTGGTTGCAAGAAGTTTCTTTTCTTCTTTAATATATTTGGTTATGTTGATAGTGGCTAATGACTGCGGCAAGGATAGACATGGCTAGGCAATAGTGGAGGCGCGGTGATTACCTACAGACCAGGGGAAGCACGCCCGCTAGGACCAGGAGGGCCAAGCTGCTTACTGTCCAATAAGCTGTCATGACGGTAAAGAGAATACATTGTTGAACTGTGCCAGCTTCTTCTGGTTGCGAACAATTGTAGTACGTTTGAATCACACTTCCGCGTAGTAAGTAACCATGGGTAAGAAAACAGCGTTGTATAGCAGTGCCAGGGAACGGCTTTTTAGTTCACAGTCACTCCTACCGAATCAAGCAATCCGAACCAACAAAGAAGTGCAGTTTCTGACTTCGGTATGTAGTTAGCCCAGAGGGGTAGAAGGTAACTGTAAAGTGCAACTGGTTGTAGGCGCAACTGGGCATATCTCGCGACTACCTCCATGTTGAGTAACCTGGTAAGTTCTTATTGAATTATCCACATCACCGAGGACGATTTCATTTTCATGGCGGCAAAATGATTCTGAAATATGAGGCCTTCATCCCATGTCAAGCTGAGGTCGGTATAGACTTCACTTTCTTTATCTGTGATAGGTTGTGGCGTCATTCTTGATTCTCTTTTTTCAAAAAAGCGATTTCACTTGATTTGGATATATTGAGCTCTAGACCTATTTGCTATAGATAGACTTCAAGACTGATAATTAGGAAAGCGATTCGCTGATTTACGAGGTGAGTTTTTCAGTGTTTTTTCGATGTTATATACAATTTGAAGTCGTTTGCATATGATGTAAAAGCAGCGTTCCTTGCGAGGAAAAGTTCAAGGGCAGCGGTGAACAGCAGACGGGAAGGAACTCCTCCCTGTAGTACTCCCCGCGTTAAAACACACTCCTATTGGGAGGATTTATGGCTGATGACCAGTTGTCTTGGCTTAAGAATTAGGTCGATGAGTTTTAACTGGCTTCCTGTATTATCAAAATATTTTTTTCAGAATGTAGATGAGAGCGGGAATGGAGAGCTTATCATAAGCAGTTGATATATAAAAAAAAACAGATCACGTCCATCTGAGTTTACTTGAGAGCTGTTTGAATTTTAAATATGGGTGCCAAGTAAATTAGTATATGCAGATCTTTTGGGGGTCACAAGATAGTTCTTCGGTTGCCCTAATATGGCAGGTTTTTTTTTTTTTTTTTACTTATGCGCCAATGTTTAGTTGACATGATTTCTGCGGAGCCTCCTTAAACTTTGACACGTAGACATTTTATCTCTCTAAGACTCGGATGATTTAGAGCCTCTTAATTGTGAAATCCATTGATTCCGCATGTAAACCAATGCATTCTTTTCGTGAAAAGATAGTGCATTCAGCCCTACTTACACATCCAGGACACGGCCCACATTTTAGAACGCCGAGGAGTGTTTATGATATCCGGTTGAACATAATACGTACGTTCTTTCTTCTATTTAACGGGTTTGTAGCATGGGCTCGAAGTTTATCCCGATTTACAGATCACCCTTCAAGGACAACGAAGTGAGAAAATAGAAACTGCACGAGGTTAGGTCACCACCCGGATTTGTCAGACCTCGTTCCATTGTACAAATGTAAACAAACCAAATTAAGGAAAGAATTAAAATGCGGTATATATATATATAGCCATCTTCATCTGACCTTTTATGGCTTTGATAAGTTATTAAATTTTGTAGATCGGTATCAATGATGATATGTGGGTGGCTATAAAGTGTTCAAGGACGTAACATCCGCCCTATTTTTCCTGATTCTGTTCTACATAACCACAACTTAAAAACAACCGACTCAGTCTTTGAGACCGCGCTTCTCAAAAACAGACTGCTGCATTTAAGTTCCTTGACCTTAGTTGTAGGAGGAAAGGGAAGTGTCAAGTGGGAGGTAGGGTGGAGGTGAGTCAGCTTTTGTGACACCCTTCCAAAACAAGTAATGCAAATCTTCTGCGAGGGTCAATAACGGCATCTGTTAATTGATGATGATAAATAGGTATTATCCTAAGCTGCTTTGCCTTGAGAAGAAAAAAATAAAGAACCAAAGATGCAAATGGATTCATTTCTTAGTGTTGAACAGTGGCTGTCTCAAGACTTTCTAAATATCGTTGATATCTTTACAGAATCATGTTCTTTAAGATCTTAGGATAGAAAGTAAGATTCTGTTCCTGAAACACTTCCTTAGATGCATAACAATTTTGATGGTTTTTTTTAAAAAATAAATAGCTCTTAAATATACCTGAATGCCCTACTCTTCCCATTCCTAAAGAAAAACTTGTAACTCATCAATATGCACGGCCAAAGACTGACATTTATATTCAAATTATAAGCTCTAGATAACAAGTGGCTTGGTAGGTTAGTCGGTAACACTTTATGCGACTGCTGCTGCGAAGGAGTGATGTCTGAATAGGTATAATTGTCTCACGCCCCATTTGCGCTCTGATTACGACCTTTCCATTCCTTTGTTTCCTTTGATCTGGTAATTAGATGACATTGGATGACTTGCCTTATCCGAAATAAGATCACTTTTAAAAAGTGAAAGAACACTGAGACAGAAGAAAGGAAGTTCATACCTTCAGTGTCTCTACCACTGCATTATACGAGGAATCATTTTCACTCCTTAACCCTCCACGGCTTGCACTGCTTCTGACATACAGTACATTACATGGCTTATTTAAAATCTTCAAGATGTAAGGAACGTACTGATCTCAAATTAAAACTTGGTGCATTACTAGAAGAATTTTAGTCACTGAAGAAACGGGTGCTTTCCCCAGAGATGAATGTAACTGAGAGCATGTCATGGACTCAAGATTCTAGTAACCTACCAAGTGATGCATCCTAATTCGAGCTCAGAACAGAATAATCAAGTGTAAATTGTTATAATTCAAAAGGATTTAGTTTTGTTGGAAATGCCATTATTATGGAAACGGGTAACATTTTTTGTAAAACGATAGGTGGATCAGGGTATGTTTGTCAGGAACAAAAATTAATGAAGTCACGAACAGATTGTCAGATTATAAAGGGGAGGGGTAAAGAAAGCTTTATTATCCACGTGGAGACTAATGATATTAACCCGTGTGGGGAGGACTGCGATTCGACCAACTGTGCTACCAGTTCTTAATGTATGTACAAGAACATCACACCGATAATGAGGTGTGTTTACAGGTATACCAGTGACTGGTATACTACCAAAGAACAGTATAGCAAGAAAAGGATTCGAACATGAAGTTCTCCGAACAGTGTAGACAAACGGCCAAGATGGCCCATGGTGACAGTAGGGCAGTTGTAAGACCATACTTGATAGTGTGATTAAATATGGAGATCTATCTGAAAAAAAGGACATTGAGCTTCTTGAAAGGTTCGAGATATGGGCAGCCGGATTGGTGAGATCGGAAAATGGTGACTGTATGAGGAAAGACTTCGATTATATGGGCTTGGAAACCAGGCACCATAGCGGGAACCTTACTGAGGTCTGCAAGGCTCGAAGAGAGGATAGTAAAATGAAAGGAGGCGAAATTTTTACTTCGAAATTCGAAAGAATTCCGGAACTAGGAGTCAGAAATTCAAATTACGGATTAAGAGGTTTAAACTAGATTGTAGGAATTTTTTTTATTTTTAGTCAGTGAGTTGTTGATTACTGGAACAAGTTGCATTCGCTGGTAGTTGAGGCTGACAATTTGAAGAAATTTAAAGGTCAACTGGATTGTTACCTACGTGAGGCGGGATGCGAATAATTTGTCCATACTTTTATTTACTTTTTAATTTTTTTTTTTTTTGGACGGTGCAACAAAAGCCTGTGGCTTCCTTGCATTATATGCCTACTACTAATCGTAATACTAAAAGAATTATATGAATATGTTAAAATAATAAACACAGATTCTGTTTACATACCCGCCTTTCATTTGTATATAATTTTTTAAAATCAAATTTAAAAAATTATATAAAAATGAAGGGCAGAAAATGTTAATCGATTTGCTGTTTGCTGGACGAAAAATCCGAATTTCTGTGGGGAAAAAAACCGACTAACTCAGCCACTTTGTGAAAATAACGCATAAAAATTCCTATTAAAAACAAAATAAGATCAGTAAAGCGGACATAGAATAAAATAAATAGTGAGTTACTAAAATATGGTGGGGGAAAAGCTGAGTAGAGAATTAATAGAAAATTTGAAGCAATTTTTAAATAAAAAATATACCGCATTATAATAAATAAATGCTATGGGAAGATATAAGAACATTTTCAGATATAAGAACATATGAGAACATGAAAATTATTATGAAATTAATTAAGAAATTGCAAACGTTAAGTTAAGGAATATGAACTTCCATTAATATAACGTTGAGAACACACAAGATTTAGAACTCTATAGTCAAGTCAACGCACATGTTAAATATTGAATAGAAACATAGCAATTATACCTACATACCCTTTGGAGGAACCGGACTTCTTACTACCCGCACTCTAATACAAACAACAAAAACTTGCCTCGTGCAGGGCTGTATTACAGTGCAGGAAGTACGAAGTCCGGTTCCTCCAAAGTGCATATAGGTATAATTATGTTTCTAGTCAATATTTAACTTTTGTTTTTACTTGAGAATTCTAAATCTTCTTTATTCTCAACATTATATTAATGCAAGTGTATACATTCCTTAACTGAACGCCAGCTGTAATTTCTTAATTAATTTTACAGTAATTTTCATGTAGTGAAGGTGTTTTTATATCACCCACCCCCATTTGCCATTTATGGTCTGAAGATGGGACTCGGCAAGAATCCTGAAACAATTTAGTATAAATTTTACCGTGTGCAAAGTTCCTAAATTAATAGTAGTAACTGCAGATAGTTATCTATAAAGAAGCAAAAGAATTATAATATGCAAATGTCCATTTGGGAAAAGAAAAGAATCTAACAATAACAAAAGAACCATTCACGTGAAAATTAGAATTAGAAGGGGAAATGAGAGAACAAGTAATGAATTTTAACTGCTAGCAACTCTCAAGAATATTAAAAAAGAATATTAGTATGCTTATGATTTTGAATAATCCAAACATCAATCGCGATGCTAAAGTTAAAATAAATAAAACAATAGTCAGACGTATAACATAAGTAGCTGAGATAAAAGGTACAACAGCAAAAATAAAACAAATAAATGAAATCATAGAAATGAAAACACTAAGGAAAACACTAAAGGAAGCATTAAAGGAAACACTACGGAAAACACTAAGCTAATACAACATTAAGAGATTAAGTTGAAAGAAGCAATAAGGAAATAATGTAAAATAAAACCTGTTAATGGATATATAATTGAACAAAAAAAACAACCTGATGACGAAACATATAACTCGGATGGATAATGACAGATGGACAAAAAATATTAATGAACTGGAGACCTATGGGCAAACGAATTTCAGTAAGACCATGAAGGAATGATCTGTCCAAACCCAACAAACACTCTTAATGAGGATAAAAAGCAGAAGAATATGAAATCTGATTGCTTTTTTTAAAGAGATTTATTGTATTATATTTTAGTTTTATATTTTATTAACCACAAATTCGAAGCTTTTTATGCAGCAACGTGGTTAATTAAATTTTCCGAACAATAAAAGATAAATAATTTTTCTTATACCACGATATCACAAGTTTAAAATGTTTAATATCTGTTCGGTAGAAAATCTAAAAGTGACAGCGTCCATTTTTAAGTTTCTAAATGTCTTGGATTCTGTTCCTACAATTTGCTATTGAAGGATGCCTTATTAAAAGACGTTGCATGAGTCAACTTAAAAACCAAGAAAAGATTCAGCTTTGTATCGCCCCAGGTAGCTCTCTTGTCTGTGAACCATCCAGTGTCCGCCCAAACAGCATGGCTTCGCCCGTGGTTGTGGAACTGAAGAGCCACGACCACAGACCAAGGATTATGCACGTGTTTACTTGCGTGTTTACTTGCGTTAAAATCTAAAAGTGACAGCGTCCATTTTTAAGTTTCTAAATGTCTTGGATTCTGTTCCTACAATTTGCTATTGAAGGATGCCTTATTAAAAGACGTTGCATGAGTCAACTTAAAAACCAAGAAAAGATTCAGCTTTGTATCGCCCCAGGTAGCTCTCTTGTCTGTGAACCATCCAGTGTCCGCCCAAACAGCATGGCTTCGCCCGTGGTTGTGGAACTGAAGAGCCACGACCACAGACCAAGGATTATGCACGTGTTTACTTGCGTTGTTTATTTTTCTTTGGCCTTCGCTAAGAATTATTCAAGGTGTTGGGTGTATCTTTGTGGAATTCGCTGGTGTATTTGATATCATAAACTAGAGCGGTGTGTTGATGATCCTCCGTCTGTCGAAACGTTAATCTGCAAAACAACATGTTTACACGAATTCCAAGAGAAAACACAATTGAAAACTGTTTTTCTTCGTTCTTGCCAAGATTGGAACAAGACCAAGCTGAAACTTCAATGC
Organism: Mastigoproctus giganteus; assembly: GCF_048544385.1. Taxonomy (NCBI): domain Eukaryota; kingdom Metazoa; phylum Arthropoda; class Arachnida; order Uropygi; family Thelyphonidae; genus Mastigoproctus; species Mastigoproctus giganteus. The sequence goes on along the minus strand of NC_143585.1, from coordinate 138,494,134 downwards.
CTCAGTGTGGTTGGCTTTAAACCTTTTTCTGTTATATTAACAGTTAGTTAAAAGACTATTTATAGTTATATGTTATTTATGAGATTTTTCTTTATATGCGGTTTCTGTAATTGGATATATGTTTACTGGCCTGCCCTACGAATGGCTGCAAAGGCAGAGCTTAGTAGTATTACTTATATATACTCAATTTTTGTGTACATTTTATATGTTATGATCACAGGCAATGTTATAGCAGTTTAGCTAACATGAGGCGAAATTAGGTAAAGAATTAGGATAGATTCGCCTCCTTCCCTCTTATAAACTAACAGATCAGAAGGTGGAAACAGATTAGTTAGAAGAAAGTGAACAGTATATAAATGAAGAATATAAAGTTAACGCTCGGTTATCCGAGAGCGCAATTTCTCGTCCGTGCTAGTAATGGCCCTGGACATTGTAAATATGTGGATCAGTAAATTGTTGCTGTATTCAAATATATAATAATCTTATAGTTCGTAATATTATTTTTAAAACATATATTGAGAACACTGGAAGAGTAGGAGTAAGTAGCTACCGATGTGCATAGCTGTAACATGGAGGGGGGTGTTGTTGTTGTTGGGTTCAGGCACATCAGAAACTTAGTCCATATTGCGCCGTATATAATATGTCGGTAAATTGCACGTGTTCTTTGGTCGATTTGCTGTTTGCTGGACGAAAAACCCCAATTTCCGGGAGAAAAAACCGACTAACTCAGCCACTTTGTGAAAATAACCCATAAAAATTCCTGGCGTCATCAACGGGATTCGAGCTCAGGTCTTTCTACCCGATGTGGGGTGGACAGTGCCCTCGCGGAAGCACCAACCGTGCTTCCACGATGGCACTATTTGGGGAGGAGGAGAATTACCTTTTGATATTAAATTTCTAATGTAAAATAAGAGGGCGTAGAAGTCCATATTTGCTCTAGTCGCTTTAACCGCATTATGTGACTGATCGAGGTTTTCTGTTTCATTTCAAGGTACTTTAGTTATTTGCACTTTACCAGTAAGGAATTTATTTTTAAATTATTAATAAAAAATAAGGCAAGAACGAAATTTTTTATACAAAGAATGAATCACGCAAAAAGTCATACTAAAATCCTCAACAAGTGGACCAACGACATCTTGTTACCTCTGACACTCAACTATTACATAGGTGAAAAGTCTCAAGGACGCAATAACCCGTACATTCCACTACACGGGACAGACACACTCCAAAAATGTTAATGTAGTACCTGTTACTAACGCTAGAGGTCACTCACCTGAGAACAGCAACAGTTGTAGAACCCACCGGGAGAACATATTCACACGGAATCGTATTTACAAGTTTTTTTCCTCTGGGGCTTGCAGAAAGGCACTGTCTTCTTTCGAACGCTGACAATCAGCTGTTAGCAGTGTGCGCGTTCGGCTGCTCCCACGTTACTGTGCGGGGCGAATTCGTCATTCTCAACCTGAGAAATACTCGATCAGTGAGACCTACTGCCTAGTACACTGTGACGCAACATTACTAGCAACATCTAGACCTGAATTTCTCACCGCTTCCGTCTCTTGTTTTCTTTCTTTCTTTTTTCTGGGCTTTTCTATATCGGTAATGCACTCAAATGCGCTTGCAGATGAAGCCTCCAGGTGCAGGTGCTTGAAAAGACAGGTTGCTCCAATCCTAAAACTAAATATCCGAGGCAATTAAAAACGTGTCAAACCCAACGATTCCCAGTAATTCGACGAATGTGTCGTAAGTCAGTTCCGGGTGCCCGAGGAAGACGCAGTTAAGGTGTTTGGAGAAAACCGTCCAAGGAATCTCCGTTGCACAATTCGTTACACTAATACTACCGCTCGAAAAGCTGCCCCAGGGACTTGGCCTGTTCACGTGCTCTGCAGCGCACGAACTATAGCTTCAACTGCCGTAACGCATCCTTCGCTCCAATGAGCTCTGACCTAGCCTTGGAGTCTTTTTTTATCTCCTCCGGGAATCGCCGATTCGTAACAACACGTTAGGTAAGATGTCATCACCGAGTCCACTTTTCAGGGCTATCAAGAGTACTTGCGGACAAGGTGATAAAGGAGTCATGAAAAGGGGAACACATTCAGGTGAATTAAACTAAATATCCTTCTGATGTACAAGCACACTTGTACATAAGAAGGAAGCTTGTGGTAATCAGAATTTACAATTGAAGAGAACGATAGCTGCCATTCACCTGATCTAACAGATTTTAATCAGTACAATTTTCAGATGAAAAAAAAAAATAGCTTACAGATTTCATTATAGCCTAAATACAGATCAGAAATTGTCCATTGCTACCTTAGCCAAAATTAAATCCGTTTTAGAACGATATGATAATAAAGTAGACAAATACCTACCAGATTTTCTTTACCATTGGCTGCTTTAGGGCATAACGTCAGCAGCTCCACCGGCGAGAGCCCCCTATTGAAGGAGAATCTTTTTAAATATGGCGGGGGGAAAATAAGGTTTCTAACAGACTTTCGCGTTTCTGTATAAGCCATTGACTAGGATAAAGCGGGACCAACGTTACTACCACCGAACTAAACCGATGTTTGAGTCTGGCGCTGAAAAGCGGAAGTTTTCCGATTTATACGCACGATAGGTATGACCTTTATAAACAACTTCACAGTTGCTTGCTACTACAGCTGAAAAGAATTTAATTTGAGCACTGTTTCCGGAAGGAATACGCTGTACTCAATAAACAAGGACTCTCGAGCTTCTGACAAATGCTTCGCCACTGTACAACCCTATCCAATCAAAAATAGCAAACACAACTAGCAAAGGTAATGGAAAAGAAATATGGAAAATAAAATATTGTCTGTTTTTGATTTCTCTTTTTTTTCCTTTTTTTTTTTGTGGGTTTCTCAAAAGTTCCTCCAATCAAGACGGATTCGAACCTAAATTTCTCATGGTGTGAAAGGACGGCGACTGTAACCAGTGTGCCACACGCGAGGGCAAGCTGGAGTGGGGAGGAGTTGCTAACAAAAGCAAAAAAAAAAAAAAAAAAAGCAACATCTTTCTTACCACTTTGTCTTTAGTACAGAAAAGTTACAGCTTGTCAAAAGAATATCTTGCAAGTTTACCAGGCATTTGGGACTCACAAAAAGATCACTAATTAAGTTATCAGCAGATTAATTTGTTTATAACTGATCTAGATAGCCCAGTAAACTTATAGTTCGTTTTGCGATTTGTGCACAGGTCATTGCAGTCTTCTTTCTAGTTTAGTGGAGGATTGGTGTAAATTTATAAGAACAAGAATTCTGAGGTTATTTTCTTCTAAACATGTTTTCTTATACCTTCAATCGTTGCAGAGAAGTTCTGCTTTACAGCTGTTAAGAAACTCGATAACGTTCGCAAGGAATCGCCACAAACCGCTGAGATTCGTTGATTAAAACAAAATGGCCGAGATCTACATCTATATGCTATTTTTTCTGGATCACGGAAATGAAATGACATCCTAACAGTTGTCATTTCATTTCTGTTAAGACGGAAGTGTCCGGTCTACCCATAATTGTTTGGCAAAGGAGTAAGTTTGTTTTTTCTACTATCACTCTTCATGATTTTCGGTCCAGGTATGAAGAGAGGACTTCCATTAGAAATAGTGGATATCTTTCCAACTGCGTTGCTGAACCATCTCATGACCCAGAACTGAACATGTAAGAAGTTTTTGAGATGTATTGTCGGGGCAGAGCGCCAAATTTGGGAAGTATAAATTGTGATGAAGGAATATACCTTCATATGTACTCCTTTGTTAGTTTTAGGTGTCGAATCCTGAGCTCTGTTATCAAGCGTTCCAAAAGTAGTGGCCTTACTAATGTTGATGGCGCCCTAGTGATCAGTAAAAATCCGTCCAACGCGGGTAATGTGGCTGAGATAGTCGATCTCAGATGAGTGTAGCATGGTTTTTCTCCCGGAAAGTAGAGTTTTTCGTCCAGCAAAGAGTCAAATTGACTACAGAATACACGCAAGAAACCGATCAAATGCAATAGCACACAAGAAGACGAATCGTACTGCTTATTGCGGCATCCCTCAAATGATTATGAAGCAGTGTATAAGCGTACCAACGGGGGAGGCTTGGGGAGATAAAGTTCCCAAGAATATTTTATTTTATATTATATTATTACACTGTCACTGACGCTTGTTAAAGCTACCCGAGTGGAAGGTACGAGCCCTTCCGCTCCCAAACAGAATTTCCGGGTGTGCCACTGAATAATAACAATAGCCATGTTATTAAGCATATGCCTCCTTACTGAAAGACCTCGAAATAAATCTGTATATTTCTGGAAATCGCAAAATGTTCTCCAAAGATTTCCAGGAAACGATGTATCGAGATCTTATCAAATGTTGCCTATGTACCAAAAAGAAAGAAAAAGAATAAAGAAAGTTATTCTTTGTTGTTGAGAAGTTTCTCTGAATCCTACATTGTTCCTGAAGGCTTGTAACAGTTCACTTCTTTCAAACAATTTGAGAAACCCACGACTCATTCAAATCTGTCTATATTTCTTTCACGGCTTGAAATTTTGTGGTTTTTTTTATTTATTTTTTTTTTATTGGTTTTATTTTACGTATTGGTAAGGAAGGCCGATTAATTCAAGAAAGCGAAATTTTTCTACCTCAGCCAAAAATAAATAAAAAAGTAATAATAAATATTCAAATAAATCCAGAATATTCATACTATTTCTATTCCCACAAAGTAATTATCCAAATTTGCTTTAAACTTAATCAGACTCACTGCCTGCACCACATTGTGTGATTTCGTATTCCAATGTTCGACAACTCGCTGCCTATAGGTGAACCTGATGAGATCCAATCTTTTCATTCGCCAAGATTTTATATTTGTGTCCTCTGGTTCGTGTTTCACCAACGAGGGAGAACAGACCATCCTCATTCATTTTACCCAATCCCTTCATAAGCCTCCGAAATAAACTTGAAACTCTCGAACAACTCTTGTTGTCCAACAGCATGGATATAATTTGTCTATCCGAAATGTTGGCTTGAACCTGACCAGGAGTCAATAGCCTGTGCTCCGGCCGCTGGATTTTCATCGTTCTTCACATCAAGATCTCAATCTAGAGGCGGCGGTGTTGCCATCTTCGTCAAAGATTCCAACCTGAAATTTGTGCACGTCGCATCTAGCAACTCCTTATTTTATGAAGTAGTACTCGTGACTGTGAAGTTTAATGCCTGTTTAATCGATTTAGTGGCAATCTACATACCCCCAGCTCCAGATATTGCAACAATTTACGATGCTACCGGCTGGATAATGAGTAAGTTACACCATTCTGCTACTCACATTCTCTGCGGCGATTTTAACCTTCCACCCCATCTGAGCCCTCCCCTTCACCGACTAATGAACAATCTGTGTCCATTAATCGTAAACTTTAATGAACAATCTGTGTCCATTAAAGTTTACGATTATCAATGAGGAGCCAACGAGAGACACCAATCGCCTCGACTTGTTTCTATGTTTTGGAATTTGAAGAGTCGACATTCGACCAGAAACGTCCTTCAAATCAGATCACGACCCAATTGCATTTCTTCTTGTTCTGCCTATGCCCAGCTTCAATTGCGATAATACTGTTGAAAAGAAAATCATATTCTCTCCGACTTTTCTGGATCCAAAAAAGTTCCTCGAGGCAGCGCAGTCTATTCCATGACATGTGCTTGATGGATGTGACCCAATCTTCGCAGTTGATCTAATCAAAAGATGGATAAATACAGTCACCCTCTATGCTTCAGCCAAAACCGTACACATTTCTCCAAGGAATAGAGCTTGGTGCACCAAAGATCTAGCACGCAGTTTCCACAGCAAGCAGTACTTTCACAGGCAGTGGAAAATCTCTGGCACAACCCAAGATCGAATCCTATACTCCAGAACAAGAGCTATTTTCAACAGACTCAAGGCATCAGCAATAAAGAGATACACCGATGCTACCTTTTCTAAAGGAAAAGCGCCATACTCATCCAGACACAGTCTTATTAATTCAAATCTTGATCTAGTTAAATGGATAGACTACATTTCAAGATTCAAAACCAATTCCGCTTCTGCTGAAATTCCTCTCCAAAAATCTCAATTTTCTCCTACTGATGACCTTTCCATAATTTCCATCACAAGACAGCAACTGATATATGCTATTAACTCCCTGCGTCCATCTTGTACCGCAGGCCGTGATAAGATACCTCATTTCATAATTAAGTGATTTAGTCCCTATATCCTAGATGCATTACTCTCAATCTACAACTCTGTTCTTTCCACACGAGTTTTCCCATCAATGGAATGAATACCCTGTGAGGCCACTGCCTAAGGTTAAAGCGCCAACAAGCCTAAAAGATTTCAAACCAATCTCGACTTCTTCTACCCTCCTCAAACTTCTTGAAAAGGTACTCCTTCCAGCATTAAACAAACAGCTGATGCCACAGAAGCCGAAACAGTTCCATTTCGCAGTCGCAAATAGATCCACCATAACAAACCTCATGGCCGCACAGACATCGATTGTTCAAGCCTTCGAAACTAAATCAGAATTAGCTATTGTGTACGCCGATATTGAAGCTACTTTTGACAGCCTAGACTTCACAGCCCTCCTCAGTCTTCTGCAATTACTCTTCAGGATTAATGGAGACCTACTAGCTTTATTCACCGCCTTATTGAGGAATAGACGTGTTCACCTCACAATGAAGAAGACCCACTTTACAAGAAAAATCAATGCAGGAGTCCCACAAGGTGGCGTCCTGTCTGGCCTTCTTTTCTCAGCCATTCTAATTCCTTTCATGAGTCCCCGTGATGATGCTCTAATATATGCCGACGATATAAAGTTGCTTACCTTAATCCCACAGTCTGCAAACCCAATGGCAATTACGTCTTCAATCACAAAGAACCTGACCACTCTTTCAACTTACTTGAAGATATTTGGGTTAAACCTTAACCCTTCAAAATCTGCAAGAATGATTTACTCATTGAAACAGCAACCAACAGTAATTCAGCCGTCAGTTTTGGGTACTCTCATCCCAGTGGTTACCTGCCATAAGGACCTCGGTGTCTATTTTGATCCGAAACTGAAATTTAATGTTTACACAGAATACCTCCGGAAGCGATTTAACTCCCTACGCTGGAGAGCGAAGCAACACTTACTTCATTCCAATGATGCCGAAACCACTATCAGATATCTTCAAACCACTGTTTATCCAGTTATTTTATACGCTGCTGAAATTTGGGCATCTGCGTCGCCCTCACTTCAAAAACCGGTGTTCTCGTGTGAATACTGGATCCTGAAATGGGCCAAAAATAAGCATCGCCGACCCCCTCAATGGAGAACAACTGACATGGCTGAGCAGCTAAATGTACCCAGGCTCCCGAGGTTAATTGACAGCAGGCGTTTAATGACTACAGTAAAAATGTACACAGGAGTGATAAACGCCCCAAACATCTGGGATTTCTGTCAGTGGCACAATCCTCTGCCATCCTTGAGGTCAGACCCACACTAATCCTCAAATACAACCGGTCGAAACTGTGCAGTCGGGTCCTACCTGCCCAGGCACTCCCCAAAATTCAGGCACTGCTCCGTCTTGGAGTCGACCTACAGAAAATGGCTACCGACTACAAATACCATCACATGCTCCTCGAGTGGATTACATCTGTGGAATTGGGATAATTTCCTCCACACGACGTTCAATTCCTCTTTATATTTTCCTATTATTATAATTTCATTTTTACATGTTTAATTTTGTGTAACTCATAATTTCCCATGTAACGGTAATTTTTGCCAATTAATCACCTATATAATGTAAAACTCCTGGCCATGTCGCCGTGATGAGAATTATTGTCACTAGTACATGTACCGTACTTAGCAGCAATAAAGAAGTTTTATTTATTTATTTATTTATACAAAATGAAAAAGATCTGGGAGTACTTGTGCAGTCAGATATGAAGTTCTCTGATCAGTGCAGACAGGCTGCCAGAGCTGTTCATGAGGTATTGTCAATGATATGTAGGAATTTTTTTAGCAGGGATAAGGAGGTGATTATCCCTTTGTATAAGGCAATGGTCAGGTCACACCTTGAGTACTGCGCGCAGGTCAGGACGTCTCATTTTAGAAGGGTGTAGAGTTGCTTCAGGGAGTACAGAGAAGGGCAACAAGATTGGTAAGGGCAGCGAAAGGCTGGTCTTACCAAGAAAGGCTTAGTTTCTGCAAATTTCAGCTACTGGAGATTAGGCACCTGCGAGGTGATCTAATTGAGGTGTATAAGGCCTTGAATGGGTTGAGCACGCTGAATTCTGATGGGATCCTTCCACTTGTTCAGATTACGAACCTAAGGGGGCATAACTTCAAATTAAGAAAAGACAGCTGTAGAATAGATGTGCGGAAATTTGCCTTTAGCCAGCAGGTGGTTAATTGCTTGAACAAACTTCCATTTGTCGTTGTGGAAGTTGATAGCTTAAATAAATTCAAGGAGGAACTGGACAAACTTTTAGAGGGAATGGTTGTGTGATTTTTTTTTTTTTTTTAGCTGATGCTACATAAGCTCATACACTTGATTTCTTGCATCACATGCCACGATTACTATTACTATAAGCTTGTATGGAGGATCATTTTCTCACTAAACTATAGGCACTTACTGTATTTTGCTAATAAAGCTAGTTTCATTTCTTTCGGGAACCATTGTCTCAATGATTTATCTGTTCAGCAAGCAAATCAATGGTTAATTTAATTTAATAGTTTTTTTGTTTTTTTTTAATTGTAGTTGTTTTATATCGCTTTCCGATTATTAACCGTGGGATAGGGAGGGAGGGAATATTCCCCCATATTCTATTGTATTAAAATCCGAAACTGTAATTCACTTAGCTTGTTTGTCATTTCTCCATTCAAATGATTTCTTGCATCCTTTTCATATCCCGTTTTGCTTTTAAGCCAAAAGCAAAAGAGGGAAGGAGTATGCCATTTTATTAGAATCGAAACTGTGATTAACAGTTGTTGCCGTATCTCCATACATTATATAAGTACGAGGAATAGCAGTGGAAATGATGCTTATTCCTCGCGGATAGTACAATTGGTAGAATCGCCATCCTCTATACACTGGGAGGAAAAGACGCGAGTTCGAATCCCATCTATTATATAGAGAGTTTAATGGGCCTTTTTCACAACATGGCTGAGTTAGTCGGTCTCAGACGAAGGTGGCATGGTTTTTTCTCCAGAAAACTCGGGTTTTTCGTCCTGCAAACAGTAAATCAGCCAAAGAACACATGCAATATATACAGCCAATATGGCCTCAGTCGCCGATGCTCTTACAACAAATAAACAAAGCAAGCTTACAACATCAGCCAGAAAAAAAAAATAATAAAATAAATAAACTTCCATGTTCTTTCATCAATTTATTCAAACCACCCACTTCCATTAATTCATAAAAACCAAACCAAACCTTTCAGAACCAATTTATCCAAACCTTCCATAAAAACAAATGGAAGCTGCTGTAATGGAAGTTTTTAGCGCAACAGCACATTAGGCCATATTGCGTATCTTCTGTGTTCGATTTACTGTTGCTGAAGAAAAATCAATGCTGCTCCCGCCTCAGATTGATTTACTCACACACACATCGTGAAAAAGACCTTTCCCGTGTCATTGATGGTATTCGAACTCAGGTCTTTTCCACCGCGTGTGGGGAGACCAGTAATATACTGTGCTACAAACGAGAGCAACAAATAGAACTTTGTTCCAACGATCAGACACCAGCTATCTCAAGGGAAACTAACGCATATCCATCCTACAACCATCCTTCCTCAATTTGAATTTATGGACCATCATTTGTGTAATCTCAGCAGGAGGAAGGATGCAATCAACAATGAGCTTGTTCAATCGGACATCTCGCAGGTGCATAGTCTCCAAACGCTGCAATTTGCAGAAATTAAGCTTTTCTTGGTAAGAGTACCTTTTGTTCCTCTCACCAATTTCGTTGGTCCTTCTCTGAACCCATTCCAACAGATCTACGTCCTTCCTAAAATGAGGCCACCAGACCTGCCTTTTTCATTTTTCACATTTCCCTGAGTTTATACCACGCAGTTGGTCTCAGTCTAAGATTGTCACTACCCATACGCAGTATCTGGCATTTGTTAATATTAAACTCGAACTGCCATTTCTCAGCCCATCTGCCTAATTTTTCTAGATGTTGTTGCAGTAACATACCTTTGATTACTGTCATTAACCACCTTACCAATCTTCATATCATCTGAAAACTTGGACATTAAGCCTGATATACCTTTCATCAATTTATCCAAACCTTCCATAACAACAAATGGAAGTTTTTAGCGCATCAGTAACTTATGCAATATTGTGCTGTATATTGCACCTTATATTGATAAATATTGAAAACTACAATGGGTCCAGCACCGAATCCGAAAACTCGAGTTTTTCGTCTTGCAAGCAGCAAATGGGCCAAAGAACACGTGTAATTTGCAGGCTATGTACATACGGCGTGTTATTATTATTATTATTATTATTATTATTATTATTATTATTATTATTAGCCATATGGTGCAAGGAAGCCTGAGGCTCTTGCTGCACCAGCCAAAAAAAATTTCAGTTACCTTGAGAGAGAGAATCAGAAATAGAAGAGAATCATCAAGAAAGAGAAGAATGATAATATCCAGCTCAGGACCCTGGGTGTGCCAAGCCCATATTCACCAGATGTGAGCCCCTAGGGCCAATATGGCCTCAGTCGTCGATGTGCCTAAAATCTTACAACAAAACAAACAAACCAAGCTTATACGACATCAGCCAATACCCCTAAAAACCCAATAACAATAACTAAATCATGAGCCTTGTATATATTCTCCAGGTTCGAATTGATTGGCAAGGCCCTCATCATGTACTCCCTCCTATAATGGACAGGGAGAATTGCAGTCACTTTCAAATTTAATCCTACCTCGGTAGTTTTTCCTCAAGGTTGCCCTTTACTCTTGACGGTAGTTACATCTTTAAGTCATTCCTCATCAATACACTGTGATCACTGCTAACTAGTGGTTCTTTTATCTGCAGATTCTTAATGAATGTAGAATCACTGCTGATAATTAGATCAAGAGTAATACTCTCTCTTGTTGCCTCTCTAATATGCTGCTGTAGAAAAGAGTCATCCAATAAATTCACAAAATTCTTGTTAGTCTGTGAGTGATCAACCCACAAATTCCAGTCAATATCTAGAAAGTTAAAATTCCCCGTTATAAGACATTCTGATTTACTGGCTCGCTTTATTTCTCTGTACAGTTGTTCGTTTTACTCATCAAAATCATTAGGCCTATAGCATACTCTTACTCTCGATATTGTTTTTCCAGTGTTTATATCACACCAGACTAACTCAACATTGCACTCCTCACCCATGTCAACTGGATGCACTGCCTTACATTTAATATTCTGCTTAACTAAGAGCATAAGCCCGCCACTTATTCTGTCCTGTCTGTCCTTCCCGTATACATTGTACTCCCCATATTCAAATTCAGCATCACTTATGTCTGAGTGACACCACGTCTCTGCAATTCCTACAATGTCCAGGGCGCCTCCGTAGCCAGGTGGGCAGGAGCAGCAGTGCGTAGCATACGCTTCTTGATTACACCGGGGTTCGAGCCCGTGCCCACCAAATACGGAGGATGCGGAAAGGTCAGGGAATGACCACCGCATATCCCCGGAGCAATATGGCCTTAGTTGCTAATGCTCCTAAAAAACAAATAACGAAATAACCTACAATGTCTGCCATCGACGATTTAATCAGTACTTCAAATTCATCAAATTTATTTACAATGCTCCTAGCATTAGTGTATATGCAAGTATAGATGCATATGTACAAATAAATAGCCCATGTATTCATTTGTTCCATGATGACCCACAGCAGCACCTGAAATTCCAGACATCCTGCTTTCCAGGCTGCTGCATGTAGCAGTAGTAGCAATGCAACAATCTCTTTCACCTCTGTCTGGATACGCAGAGTAATAGTTAAATTATTAGTCAGTATATCTCCAGGCTAGCAGTTTTTCGACCATCCTATCACTGTCTCGATGGCATCAGCAAATATTCTTGCACCCTTTCTATTTAAGTATATCCCATCCTTGTAGAAACAATCTCTTCTGTTAACATGCACAAACCACGTTGGGAAAAATTCTACCCCATGAGCCTTACACATTCTCTCCAGGACTGAATTGACTGACAGGGCTTTCAACATATACTCCTTCCTATCGGGTCTGGACAGAATTGCAGACACTTTCAAATTCGATCCAAACTTGCCAACATTGCCGTGTACTTCACGGCAATGTTTGCAAAAACGTAGTGCCAACGCGTAGAATAATATCACTTTTTGTGCCCTTAAAAGATGATTCTGTTCTACAACGTCATCTACTTTTGCCTCTAGTAGACATACCCTAGTACTATTTCACGTATCCTTCTTGCACAACATATTTCCCGTTTCCCTAATAATAGAGTCACCGACAATAACTAGCTCCTGTGGGACCAGCACATTCTGTCTTGAAGATTGCCACTGTGTTGTCTGATGCACAAGAGTGAGCTCTGGCTTTAAGTTGGGCAGCTGAGAGCTTGATGAGTCACTCCATTTTAATTCCTTCCAGAGCACTGTCCTACTCTTTAAATTCTCATAAACGCCCATCAGAACTCTGAGTTGGCTCCTAATTTCTTTACACTCTCTGCACCTAAAGACCAGAGAGTTCTACACACATTTCACAAGTTACACACTGTTTTAGCCTGTGATGCGTTGGAGGATTCCCCTCCCCCACTTTTGGCTCTTCCCAGAGCCACAGCATGGGGGATTTTAATTTCCCAGATATTGACTGGAATTTGGGGGCTGGTCACTCACACAGTAGCAAGGCTTTTGTGGATTTATTGGATGATTGTTTTCTACATCAGCATGTTCGGGAGGCAACTAGAGGGAGTAATACTCTTGATTTGATTATCAGTAGTGATTCTTCATGCATTCAGAATCTGCAGATAAATGAACCACTTGGTGGCAGTGATCACAGTGTGCTGAAGTGGGAGTTACTCAAAGAGGTAACTACCATTAGGGGTAAAGGGAAGGGGTATTGCTTTCGTAAAGGCGACTACAATGGACTGAGACAGTATTTAAATTCTATACAGTGGGATCAACTGATGATATTGCCAACAGCAAATTCAAAATGGGAAGCATTCAAAGAACTTATCGTGGAAGCTACTAGGCTTTACATACCAACTAAGAAATATTGTTCAAGGTTTAGGCCTAAATGGTTGTCAGATGAACTAATGAGGCATATGGCAGAGAAGAAAAATGCATGGGATACATACAAATTAACACGTGACACGGATGCCTATGATAGATACAAGTTGATCTGTAACCAAGTTACAAAGGAGGTTAGGCAGGCGAAGGCAGATTACGAGAGATCCTTGGCAAGGGATGCGAAGAAAAACAGCAAAGAGTTCTTTACTTATGTAAACTCTAGAAGGAAGGGGATGAATCAGATTGGTCCACTTGAGATCGATGGGTCAACTGTTGATGACCCTGCTCGGGTAGCTAACAAACTAAATGAATATTTTGCATCGACATTCACACATGAGGAGTTATTCAGCGAGGGGAATGCCAGAGGTGTATTCAACTCTAGCAGTAAGCTAGAGAATCTTGTAATAACTGAGAGCAAAGTGGAGGAGAAATTGTTGAAGATAAACACAAGAAAGGCACCTGGGGTGGATGGGATCTATCCAGTTATATTAAAGGAGGCAGCAAAGGAGGTAAGCAAACCCTTAGCCATAATTATGAGAGCTTCCTTGGACTCAGGGGAGGTACCCATTGACTGGAGATGTGCAAATGTGACCCCAATTCACAAAGGGGGATCAAAGGCTGACACAAGTAATTATAGACCTGTGAGTTTAACTTCTGTTCCCGGAAAATTAATGGAGGCACTGGTGAAAGAAGCACTGCAGGATCATCTAGACAAGACTTCAGTTATAGCTAGGACACAGCATGGTTTTGTTAAGGGGAAGTCTTGCCTGACCAATTTGATTGGATACTATGATGCAGTCACAAAAGAACTGGATGCAGGGAATAACTTTGATATTATATACTTGGATCTTAGAAAGGCTTTTGATACTGTTGCACATGGAAGACTGCTGCACAAATTGGAGCAGTGTGGCATTGGAGGCAAGTTGCTGCTATGGATAAAGGGGTGGTTGAGGGGGAGAAGACAGAGAGTGGTAATCAATGGACACTGCTCATCGTGGACTAATGTTATTAGTGGAGTCCCTCAGGGTTCAGTATTGGGGCCTTTATTGTTTTCTGTATTTATAAATGATATTGATGATGGTATATCAGGCTTAATGTCCAAGTTTGCAGACGATACAAAGGTTGGCAGGGTTGTCAAGGACACTACTGACACTATGCTGCTGCAACAGGATTTGGAAAGGTTGAGCAGATGGGCTTCGAGGTGGCAAATGAAGTTTAACATTGACAAATGTAAAGTACTACATATGGGAAACAGCAACCCCAGAGCAACGTATCAACTCTGTGGTACTACACTGACAGTGGTAGAGAATGAAAGGGACCTGGGGGTGGTGGTGCAGGCAGATATGAAGTTCTCTGAGCAGTGCAGACGAGCTGCAAGAGTAGCTCATGGTGTATTGTCAATGATATATAGAAATTTTTCTAGCAGGGATAAGGAGGTGATTATTCCCTTGTATAAGGCAATGGTCAGGCCACACCTAGAGTACTGTATACAGGCCTGGAGGCCTCATTTCAGGAAGGATGTAGAGCTGCTGGAACGAGTACAGAGAAGGGCAACTAGATTGGTGAATGGGACAAAGGGGTTCTCTTACGAAGAAAGGCTTAAGTTTTGCAAATTACAGTGTCTGGAAACTAGGCACCAGCGGGGTGATCTGATAGAGGTGTACAAAGCCTTGAATGGTTTGAGCATGCTCAATGCTGATGGGATTCTTCCTCTAGCTCAGAAAAATCACCTGAGAGGGCATAAATTCAAATTGAGGAAAGACAGATGTAGGATAGATGTGCGGAAATTTGCCTTTAGCCAGCGGGTGGTTGGTGGGTGGAACAGACTTCCATCCCTTGTCGTGGAAGTTGATAGCCTAAATAAGTTTAAGGCTCAGCTGGACAGGTATTTCGAACGAACAGAGGGGTGAAGTGGAAGTGGTTATTTTTATTTATTTATGTTACTTTTTTTTTTTTTTTTTTTTTTTTTTTGGCTGATGCTGCATAAGCTTGCTTTCTTGCATCAAATGCCTCTACTAATGCTAATGCTAATGCTAATGCTAATTTCCGTTTATTTGTGCCGTTGCTTTGCTGCTCTTGTCTGAGGCATGATTTCGGTTTAAATACAATTTTAATCGATTAACATGAAAATTAATAAGATTAATAAATTTAATTGATTAATTGACAATACTACACTAAGCTAATAATTCCTAAATGCAGTGATACGTATTATGCTGTCTAGTTTTACGTTGTACCTTACAGTATACCGTAACGATTGCAATGTTAAATTAGTTATACCGTTGCTAAAAAGTGAAAATTACTTAGCTCAACACAAAAGAAGATATAGGCCAAACAAGTGATTAGAACCTCAGAGTTACTTATTTATCACAATTAAAATCCTACTGTTCCTCTGCACTGCTCATTGCATGATAGGGTCCCTTTCTTCCCTTTCCTACAAGCGCTCGTATGTAGCACAGTTAGTAGGATCGCCGTCCTCCCCACACCTGGTGGAAAAGACCTGAGCGAATACCGTCGATGACGGGAGGAATTTTTATGGGTATTTTAAACATCGTGGCTGTGTTAGTCGGTCTCAGGGGAGGGTAGCATAGCTTTTTCTCCCGGAAACTCGGGTTTTTTCATCCAGCAAAACAGAAAATCGACCTTGGAACACACACAATTCACAGACAATATACTCGGAGCTACATAGCCCAAGTAGCCCATGCTCCCAATAAAATAACAATAATACTTCCTTCGATCCTTTCCCGTAAGTTTCCCTTTCTCTGATGTTGGAGAAAGGCTTATAGACTATTGACATGAATTATGTGTAACAGTTAAAGATGCTGAAATAAACTGTGTACTTGACCTGGACCCTGCTAGTTAATGATCATTGTCTTCCTTTATCTTATTGCACACTTTATACAGTTATATGCGACCATATTGTTATTTGTCTTCATATAATGTTGACTTCGTGAGATCAGCGGCTCTTTGCGTCACGTTTGGTCTTATTCATGTCATATGGCTTACTGTGCTATGTGCTTGTCCTGTGGTTCCTTGTGCCGCAATTTATATTTCTGTATATCATAAGAATCTGTATATTATCTGCATATCACATGAATCTGTATAATATCTGTATATCATATGAATCTGTATATCATATGAATTGTATATCATATGAAGCTGTATATTATCTGTATATGTATATAGCGGAGTTATCAGTTTTTGGCTGGGAGCCGCTTGCTAATAAAAATGAAAAAAAAAAAAAAAAAAATGAAAACGACGTTGGAGGGATGGTACTGCATTCTTCTTTGTCTTTAGGTGAAATAGCATCTAGAATCTGTTTTTAGGCTAAAAACAGCATTAGCATTAGTACAGGCATATGATGCAAGAAAGCAAGCTAATATAGCATCAGCCAAAAAAAAAAAAACCCTTCCCATTTCTCCGATCAATTCACTCCAAAAGTTTGTGTAGCTCAGCCTTGAATTTGTCAGGGGGTGGAGGGAATGTTAAATCTTACTTTTATTATATACCTTTATTATCATTAATTATAACTTCTGTAATTAATAAATCTCGTTAAACTTTCAGACCCACCTCTCTTAACTTTGTATTTCCCAGTTTATTTTCCCCCTAATTTACCCCCCTCCACATTAACACCTGACTTGTATACTGCACAGAAGATCACAGATTCTGGGGGAATAGAAGTTCGTGTATGTCTCCTCTGGACTGGCTGAGTATTCAGAATGACTCATACTACACTTGATAAACATATACAATATTGTTTATTCACAGTATATACATTAAAAAAATATATCATACATCATCAATTGGGTATTATGTTAATTACTAGCATTGTATGTGTGCTAAGATGTAAAGATAATCACAACTCATATACCATGTCTCTCCATGTCTTTCTTTTTTTTTCCTTCTGGTTTAGGTTACATTTCATAACATTCTCTTGTCTTCTAACAATTTAAACTTCCCAACTGGGATTGCAGCAGTGAGCATAACAACTACATGTGTATTTTCCTAGATTTATAAATCCCCGCTATAATCTTTCTTTAATTATCCCTTCCAAAATAATTACATGTGCTTAGAACACTCTTTAGTCTCAACTTAAAACATACTAGTCTCGAGTACATATATCTAAATCTTCCTTGCTTATTAACTTATCTTTGTGATGAAGTACATATATCTATATCTTATGAACTTTCTCCTTCCCTTTATGCTAAACAATATCAAATCAAACTATCAACTAATTTAAAACATTCCTTAGAGTCCTTTCCTTCAATTCAAACTTAAAATTATTATCTGGTACTTACATAACAGCTTAGGGGATCACTCTTTACACAACCTTTTTCTCAGCTCAGGGGCGGCCATCATCATCAATATAGGGCATCATCAGACTCCTACTGGAATTAGACCTCGGCTAAGGAACTGCTGCTCATCTACAGGAATTCTCCTTCGTTCAGGAACTCACTCTTTTCTCCATAAATGGGTTGCTCTGGCCCGCTTTGGGCGTCTGAGCAGCTCGACGATACTGGGGTGCATAATAAAATTATCAAGACTCTCCTTACTGCTTTATCGAGAAGGCAGACTGTATAACTCTTCCTTATCTTTCTATACCGGGACTTTTCGATCCTTATCACTCAGCTCCAGCATATGTGTTTCCATCTTTCATTGGGCATCTCCTTCCTATTTCTACGTTGCGGCTGACCTCTCCCAGAACTTGCCTAACGAATTGTCTTTGCGACAAACTGCTTCAATTCCCACTACCTCATTCCAACGATTCACAAGAACTCCCACCTTCTTCAAAACTTCCTACAACTCCAGAAAACTCTAAAACTCTCTAATTGCCAAAAACTCCCCAAACTGTCCAAAAGACTGTCAGCCAAAAACTCATTTCTCTGTCCGCTACTCTCCAACGATTCTCCTGGCACTTCTCCGGATTTCTTTCCAGCCGCACATCACTCAGGCACACCCACAGGAACTCTCAACTTCCAAAAACTGCCCAAACTGTCAAAAAACTCTGTGACTCCCTCTCTTCCTCCTGTTGCGTCTTCTTTTGTTTCAGCCACCCCTTCTATTCTGATCCAATCGTAGTTCGTTCTTCATCATCTCTTTATTCTCATTCGCTCTCTCTCCCACTTCCTCCGTTTTCTTGACCCTTCCCTTTCCTGGGGAAACATCCGACTTCTCAAATTTCTAGAAGCTTCGATGAACTTTCGATGAACTTCCGGACGTCTAGAAATTTCTAGATATTTCCTTGTGATCATTCCGATGCACTTACACCCATTAGTCCACTCTGTTTTTTCTCTACCGCTCCTTGAAATCAGTAAGTGATCAAGGAGTCGGTTTGTTTTATCCAGCGGCTAGCCATTCCCACACGGTATATGCCGCATCCAGGGTCCCCTCCACCCTCTTAGTCTTTAAAATTCTTCCTCTCCATAAGGGGGAGTCGGTTCTCTTGTTCTTTTCTTCCAAAGAGCTGCCCACTTTCTGTTTATAGCGACTTGAACTGGCCTTACGGTGCTCACATTGTACTTTTATGCCCTGTCCAGCTACCCCCCGTTGTTACACTAATCCTCCCGTACTTAACTGTACGGTACAGAGCGATTTTTTGCATCCAGTTCCAATCTAAGCTGAAAATCATCCTATGTAAATAATATTATTTAATATATACATATATTTTCTTGTTATGTTATAATATTTATTTCCCTAGGATAAGTGTAAGAATTGGGTTCTTACATAATTTATTTAAGCTTTCAACTCCCACAACAACAGATGGAAGTTTGTTCCAGCAATCAACCAAGCATTGAGCTTGCTCAAACCATTCAAGGCCTTATACACTTCAATCAGATCACCTAACAAGTGCCTAGTCTCCAGACGCTGCAATTTGTAGAACTTAAGCCTATCTTAGTAACAGCAACCCTTTGTTCCATTCACTAATCTCATTGCCCTTCTCTGTACTCGTTCTAGTAGCTCAGTCTTTCTTAAAATGAGGCCTACTTAGATCTGCACGCAGTACTCAAAGTGTGGCCTGACCATTGCCTTATACAAGGGAAAAATTATCTCCTTATCCCTGCTAGCAAAATTCCTATATATAATTGACAAGCCCAAATGAGCTACTCTTGCAGCCTGTTTGTACTGCTCAGAAAATTCAAAACTGACTGCACAATTATCCCCAGGTCTTTTTCATTCTTCACTGCCCTGAGTGTCGTACGGCACAGTAGGTATGTTAATCCGGGGTTACTGCAACCCATGCTGTACCTTGCATCTGTCAATTTTAAACTCAGTTGCCACCTTCAGCCCATCTTCCCAAATTTTCTAGATCCTGTTGCAGAAGTGAACGTCCGCACTGTCATTAACAAACCTACCAACCTTCGTATCGACTGCAAACTTGTACATTAAGCCTGATATAGCTTCATCAATATCATTAATAAATACAGAAAACAACAATGGGCCCAAAACGCACCCCTGAGGAACGCCGCTAATAACATTAGTCCATGAAGAGCAGTGTCCATTGATTACCACTCTCTATCTTCTCCCACTCAACCATCCTTTTATCCATTGTAACAGCTTGCCCTTAATGCCATACTGCTCCAACCTATGCAGCAAACATCCATATGCAACAGTATCAAAAGCTTTCCTAAAATACAAGTATATGATATCAAAATTATTTTTTGCATCCAGTTCCATTGTGAACATATCGTAGTATGCAATCGAATTCGTCAGACAGGACTTCTCCTTAAAAAACCGATGCTGTGTCTGAAGTATTACTGCTGTCTTGTCTAGATGATCCTGCAATGCTTCTTTAAGCAGTGACTCCATTATTTTCCCTGGAACAGAAGTCGAACTAACAGGTCTGTAATTACTCGTGTCACCCTTTGTTCCCCCTTTGTGAATTCGGGATATATTTGCACATCTACAATCCGTGGGGTTCTCCCCTGAATCCATAAATGCCCTCATAATCATGGCTAAGGGACTGCTTACTTCCTTTGCTGCCTCCTTTAATATAACTGGATAGCATTAGCATTAGTAGAGGCATATGATGCAAGAAAGCAAGCTTATGCAGCATCAGCCAAAAAAAAAAAAAAACCTTCCATTTCACCCCTCCGTTCGTTCGAAATACCTGTCCAGCTGAGCCTTAAATTTATTTAGGCTATCAACTTCCACAACAAGAAATGAAAGTCTGTTCCACCAACCAACTACCCGCTGGCTAAAGGCAAATTTCCGTACATCTATCCTACATCTGTCTTTCCTCAATTTGAATTTATGCCCTCTCAGGTGATTATTCTGAGCAAGAGGCAGAATCCCATCAGCATTGAGTATGCTCAAACCATTCAAAGCCTCATACACCTCTATCAGATCACCTTGCCGGTGCTTAGTCTCCAGACACTGTAATTTGTAAAACTTAAGCCTTTCTTCGTATGAGCAACCCTTTGTTCCATTCACTAATCTTGTTTCCCTTCTCTGTACTCGTCCCAGCAGCTCTACATCCTTCTTGAAATTAGTCCTTGTATCCTCCCCAAGCTAGCAGTTTTCCGACCCACCTAACACTGCCTCGATATTCTTGCACCCTTTCTATTTAAGTGTATCCCATCCCTGTAGAAGCAGTCTCTCCTGTGAACAAGTACAGATCAGGCTGAAAAAAATTCTACCCCTTGAGCCTTGCACACTCTTTCCAGGGCCGAATTGATCGACAAGGCTCTCATCATATACTCCCTCCTATCGTGTCTGGGCAAAATTGCAGACACTTTCAAATTTAACCCTAATTCACGGCTTTTTTTCAACAGTGACCTATACTTGTTAAGTAATTCTGCTGGTCTCCAACTCTTAATATCAATACTGCCAACGAGTACAACTATATCACTTTTTGTGCCCTTAAAAGATGATATCCGCTCTACAACGTCATCAACCTTTGCCGCTGGCAGACATACCCTGTTCCTGTTCCACCTATCCTTTTTACAAAGCATGTTCCCCGTTTCCCTGACAATAGAGTCACCAACAACTACTAGTTCATCCACCCCACGTGCCTTCCTTATGTTTTCAATTTCTCCTCCACTTTACTCTCAGTTATTACAAAATAATTTTACTCCATGTTAGCGTTTGATAAGCTTCTGTCCTCCCCTTTCTTACAGAATCAACCTTGTTATCCTTTTGTGAATGTATATGCAAAATGCTCATTCAGTTTGTCAGCTACCTGGGCAGAATCCTTAACAATCGAACCATATATCAAGTGGACCAATCTCATTCACTCCTTCCTTCTGGAGTTTACATAAGTAAAGAAGGCTTTACTGTTTTTCTTTGCATCCTCTTCCAAAGATTTCTCTACTCTTCCTTTTCTTGCCTAACGTCCTTTTTGACTTGATTACTGATTATCTACCATTGACATCTGTGTCAATGGTAGATAATCTGTAAATGACCTGATAATTTATATGCGTCCCACGCATTTTTCTTCTCTGCCACGAGTCTCATTAGTTCATCTGACATCCATTTATGCCCAAACCTTGAGCAGTATTTCTTAGTTGGTATGAAAAGACTAGTACCTTCCAAAGTAAATTTCTTGAATGTTTCCTATTTCGAATTTACTGTTGGTAACATCATCAGTTGGTCCCACTGTATAGAATTTTAAAAGTCTCTGAGACCACTGTCGTCTCATTTACTAAAGCTAAAACCCTGCTCTTTACTCCTGATGGTAGTTACATCTTTGAGTGAATCCCACAGTAGTACATTGCGATCACTACCACCTAGTGGTTTCTTTATCTGCAGATTTTTAATAATGAATAATTCTGCTGATAATCAGGTCAAGAGTATTACTCCCTCTAGGTGCCTCTTGAATATGCTGTTGTAGAAAATAGTCATCCAATAAATCCACAAAAGTCTTGATAGTGTGCGAGTGACCAAACCACAAGTTTCAGTCTATATCCAGAAAGTTAAAATCCCCCATTATAAGACAATCTGATTTACTGGCCCACTCTGTTTCTTTGTACAGTTATTCGTTCTACTCATCAGAGTCGTTAGGCCTATAACACACTCCTACTCTCAAGTTTGCTTTCCCAGTGCTTATGTCACACCAAGCTGACTCAACACTGCACTGTCCACCCATGTCAACTGGATTCACTTCCTTAGATTTTATGTGTTTCTTAACTAACAGCATCAACCCTCTTCCCCTTCTATCCTTTTTGTACACATTGTACTCCCCAAATTCTAATTCTGATTTCCTTATTTCTGCGTGACACCACGTCTCTGGTGTTCCATCAACATCCACCTTTGATATCTGCACCAGCACCTTAAATTCATCAAATTTATTTACTATACTGCTAGCATTGGTGTACATGCAAGTATAGAAGCACCTGTACTTACTCTTAGTTACCCTAACACAACCCATGTATTTACTTGTTCCATGATGACTCCCAGCAGTCCTTGAATTCCCCAACACCTCTCTTTCCAGGCTGCTGTTCATTCCAATAGAAGCAATGCAAGAATTACTTTCACCTATGCCTGTGGCTACAGTTAATCTATTAATCGGTGAATGTCTCCCCCCCACTAAGCTAGTAGTTTTCCGACACATCTAACAGTGCCTCGATAGCATCAACAAATATTCTTGCACCCTTTCTGTTTAAGTGTATCCCATCCCTTTAGAAAGTATCTCTCCTGTTAACAGGCAGAGACCACGTTGAGAAAAATTCTACCAAATGAGCCCTGCACAATCTCTCCAGGGCTGAATTGATTGACAAGGCTCTCATCATATACTCCCTCCTATGGGCAGAATTGCAGACACTTTCAAATATAACTCTAACTCGCGACTTTTTTTCAACGTTGACCTGTACCTGTACTTGTTAAGTAAATCCTTAGATCTCATACACTTAATGTGATTACTGCCAACGTGTACAGCGATATCATCTTTTGTGCCCTTAAATGAGGATATCTTGTACGTAGTACTCAAGGTCTAACCTGACGATTGCCTTATACAAGGAGATAATCACCTCCTTATACTTGCTAATAAAATTCCTGTATATCATTGATAAAACATCGTGAGCTACTCATGCTGCCTGTCTGCACTGCTCAGAAAACTTCATATCTGACATCACAATTTATCAAAGTTACCCGTTTGTATAATTATACCCAGAAAATAGTGGCGTCAGATAATGGACTGCTGGATTTGGGAAATGAAGCTCTATAGGGATAAATTACTTTTCAGCGTGTCCAAGACTACGTTATCAAAGTTGAATGCGGAATACAGGATCCTTTTTATGTGAGAAGAAAAGTGTACGGTTTATTCATTTTTCTCATCACCAAATTGAATTATGAAAAGTCTGCTCGTTGCACCATTTTACACATTCTGATACAATTATTATATAAATGTTAAACCGCAGCTATTGTCCATCCACTGCAGAGATGGAAGCCTCCATAATCTGCCACTCTTGTCCAGTGCGGATTGCAGATCTGCCGTATTTAACAGTTAGGGGATTGAAACCCCGGTCAACTCAAAGAGCGTGTGCTACTGCACTCCCGCTCCTGACCATTCGGTTATATAATTTAAATTAAACTATGTATATATATGATTTAAATTAAACTACTGATATATATACTTCATTTATTTTTTTAATTATTATTATTATTTGCTCTCGTAGTTTTCCAATTTCGATTTCCTGGATGGTTGCAAGCGACACATGGGCAAAGTTTTGTTGGCAGCGTTGACTACAACGTTGTTTTCAATATGTTACTAGTTCAGACTGTGATTTAAATATACGTTTATAATGACTGATAGAACTACATTTAAGGAGATTATCAATGTCGTTTGTCTTTGTATTGTTTGGTATGCTGTGAGCTCTGGAAATAATATAATTGGTAAAACAGTTCTCAACGATTTTCCCTATCCTATGACGATAACCATGGTACAACTTCTTACTGCCACAGTTTGTTCTGGACCGTTATTTGCTCTGTGGGGTGTACGTTCTCGTGTAGATATTTCATGGAGATATTATTGGAAATTTATTGTACCTTTAGCGTTTGGAAAATTTTTTGCTTCAGTTTCATCTCATATTAGCATATGGAAGGTTCCGGTTTCATATGCACATACAGGTAAGTGCTCATCCTTGATGTAAATCTTGGTCAGAACTTCTTGTGTAGGTTTTCTTGTATCATTATGAACTAAATAAATTGCTTTTTTGTGTATTCATTTCAGAAATGTATAAATTCAGAAAAAAGTTAGTAGTAGTGAACAATACAAAGCTTTTTTTATGTTCCATGCACTACAAATCCATGGGGCCCACCTTGCTCTTGTAACAGCCTAACCAAACCAACCCCCCCCCAAGTCTCCCTACCCTTCAGGCTCCCCCACTAGCAAAGCCTTCTCTATGGTATTTTCACCTGAGGATTGTGAGTTGTTTGTAAGTAAAGTTAAGGCAGTGGTAGAGCAGCAGATTTGTAAGTACACAGGCAAGTTTGGCTGAATGGAAAAGTTAAGTGGTCAATGTTTATAAAGCAAGATTAGCATTTTCAGATAAAGATTGAAGGAGCAAAATGGAAAGGAATGTTTTCATGGTTTGTGGGAAGTATCTGGGCAAGATGCAGTGCCCAGATAGCATTATTCAGGAATATAATGGTTCATAAGGGAAGACTGTAAATACTGCATACTACTACCCATTCCTAGAGAAGCACTTTCATTTAGCAACATGATGAAAATACCATTTCTTGGGGTCAACACCAGTCATTATGTACAACAATGCAAGGTGTCATGTGGAGAAGCATAACTAGTTTTACACTTGTGGCAAAATAGTAGAAATGGTTTGGTTTCATAAATTATATTAATTATAATATTCATTAAATTATAATTAAAATATAAATAATCACTGTTAATGGTTAATTATTAACAGTATTACCGTTGATTGTTGATAGTATAATATAATACCTTTACATAAAACAGGCAGGCGTTTATTGTTTTTATCTAAATAGTTAATTTAAATAAAAACAATTGTCAAATATTTTAAAATAACTAAATAAATTTAGTTATTTTAAAGTATTTAACTCACTTAGTGCCTGTAATGAATTGGCAGATGTGGCTGGGGCCACATTTGTTATACCCAAGTTATGCCTGTAGTCATGTGCCTGGTGCTCTGAAATTATAACTGCATTGGTGGTAATGGGAAATTCTTGAATTCTTCTAGTAAAACAGAAGGGGGAGGAGACCTTAGAAACTGCATTTTGCTGAGGAACCATCAACAGAGGACTGTGACAGAAGGTCAGAACTTGGAGAATTGGTATGCTGTTTTAAATATATCCTATGGTCGGATTAAAATATTTTTCACATGGGAGTATTTGTCAACAGGCACGAAAACCATTACTGGGCCCATAAATCCAAAGGACATGGTTGAAATGAGTCAGAGTTGATTGAACACTTTCCACTTGGTACTCATTGACCAATGGGAGTTATTGAACCATTTGTTGCACAGTACGATAAATGATATCTTGATATATGACAGGCATTTTCTCTCCTTAATAAATCAAATTAAATAATTTGAGGCTTGTGAAAATGGTGATGGGTGCATTGAACTGTGTTACAGCACATTTTAAATGGCATTATATTACTTAGCAAATGCTGACTGGGTGATGGCACTGTTTTGACTAGTCAAGCATTACACCTTTAAATATAGGAATAAATTTTCATTCATCAAGTAGCAAGGAGAGCCCATATGTTAATGATTTATCAAACAGTTTTTTTTTTTTTTGTTGAGATAGGAAGGTTAAATTCCAATGTAGAAGGCAGTTGTGAGATCGCACTTGGAATACCATGTCCAAGTTCTCTGTGACACCAGAGTGGTTTTGCCACTTGTTACTAATTCTAGGTTGGAGTCCTGTTGATGACTGGAGGAATGTGTAAAGGTTTCTTCAATCAAGGTTGTGGCTCATTAATTTCAAGCACTGGGAGTAGGGTTCTCCCCATGAGTTATTTCTGTTGTTTTTCAACCCACACAGCATACAAATTAGCCAGTGACTCACACTTGTACAGGCATAATATACAATGGGACAATATGGTCTAAGTTACTGATGTGCCTAAAATAAAAAAATAACAACTGTGTCCAAATATGAAGGACACACCTAAAAAAAGTCATCAAGGTTACTAAAAAAGTTTAGAGACAGGTAGCAAAGAGTATCATTTCTTGTCCTTGACTAATCTGATTGCTTTTCTCTGCACCCATTCCAATAGATCCACATCTTTCCTAAACTTAGTCTTCCAGACCTGCATGCAGTATTCAGGATGTGGTCTAACCCTTATCTTATAACAGCAGTTCCAAAAGTGCTGCTGGAGGGCACACTAGGTTTTTTTTAGGGGGAACCATATGTGCTAGTTTTAATGAACTTTTTTAACAGAAAAGTACAAACCAACCCACTAATCCCTTTTTTAACAGAAAAATACAAACCATCCCACTAATCCAGATACAAAGCTGTTTTTATTTATTTCTGTTATTCATAAATTTCTTTGAGATGAAATGTATTGAAGTACTGTATATATTAATTTATAAAAGGTATAGAAGTTTGAACTGTAGCCATTATACAATGGGATAATTGCCTCCTTGTCCCTGCTGGTAATGATCCCCACGAGGTTTTCTAGCAGCTTCTCGGCACTGTTCAGAAATTCCTCCAGTTACTGACAGAATTTGAAACCAAACCGGGGGGGGGGGAGTGGCCATGCCATGCCACCGTACTGTTTATGGTGGGGTGCTTTCATTTGGTTCATACCATACAAACTTTCAAGCCTAAAAGCAGGTAGGGCTGTGGGAGTTGATGGCATATATCCAGTAATTTTGAGGAAGGTGGTCAACTTAATGAACAATTGAAGTTAATTATGAGGACATCATTGGACTCGGGAGAGATTCCTTTGGATTGGAGAAGTGCCAAAGTATTACCAATACAGAAGTTAGTAACTACAGACCTGTTAGTCTGCTTCAGTGGTAGGGAAAATCTTGAAGGCAGTGATTAAGATTGCAATGCAGGGACATTTAGATAGATATGGCATTTGGATAGAAACACAACATGGTTTTGTTAAGGAAAAATTGTTTAACTAACTTGGTAAACTATTTGGGCACAGGTACCCATGAGTGGGATGTAGATAACAGTTTCAACATAGTTTTATTTGGATTTTAGTACGTTTGTCTGTCTCTCATGAGAGGCTACTGTATAAGCTGGAACATGTTGGAATTACTGGAAAGATTCTAAGTTGGATTGCAGGGTGACTGCAGAGCAGAAGGCAGAGGGTTGTGATTAATGGATATTATTAGCCATATGGTGCAAAAAAGCCTGAGACTTATGCTGCACCAACCAAAAAAATATTTCTGAGTTACCCTGAGAGAGAGAGGGAGAAGGGAATTTCCAAGAAAGAGAAAAATTATGACATGCAGCTCAGGACCCTGGGTATGCCAAGCCCATACCCACCAGATGTGAGCTCCTGAGGTATTCTTCACATTGGTATAATGGCAGAAGTTAGGTCCCCAAGGATCAGTTCTTGGACCACTATTTCTGATTTTCATAAACAACATTGACAGAGTGATAGAGGCCATGATGTCAAATGCAGATGGTGTAAAGATTGGGAGAATCATTAGTGATCAGTGCCAAGAAGCACTCCTTCAGGGTGGCTTGAGCAGGCTTCAAGAATGTTGAGAAAAGAAGCATCTACTATGTTTTAATGCAGCAAAATGCACAGCCTTGCACTTGGCAAATAGCAACCCCAACATATGTGTTTGGTGGAATTGAATTAAAAACAGTAGAGGAAGAAAGGGATCTAGGAGTGATGATACAGTTGGATATCAAGTTCTCCGAGCTGTTTAGCCGTGCAGTGACTAATGCCCACAGTGTCCTTGATGATTTTTCAAACATTTACTTTGTAGCAATAGGGAGGTCATAATATGTATGTATAAGGCAATTGTAAGGCTACCCTTGGAATATTGTATCTAAATATGGAGACCTCAACTGAAAGAAAGGCATAGAGCTTCTTGAAAGGGGTCCAAAGACAGACCTTCACATGATGAGATTGGCAAATGGGCAACTGTATGAGGGAAGGCTTCATTTATACGGGCTATAGAGCTAGACCTTAGAGGAGATGTCGTTGAGGTTTATAAGACACTGAGGGGGGGGGATAAAATTAATGAAGGCAGAATTTTCACTCTTATTAAGAATTCCAGAACCAGGGACCTGAAATTTAAATTACAGGGGAAGAGATTTAGACTAGACTGTAGCAAGTTTTCTTTTAGCCAGTGAGTTATTTGTTACTGGTACAAGTTGCTTCTGCAGGTAGTTGAGGCCGACAGTTTGAAGAAATTTTAAAGGTCAACTGGATAGTTACTTACATGAGGAGAAAAGCACATAATTTTCATTGCTGACCAAAGGAATGTTTTCTAGGGTTTTTTTTTTTTTTTTTAATTAGATGCTGATTTAGCCACTCTCAGACAGAATCATAAGAGTGTTTCCACAAGGAATATAAATTTGTCTTGGTGATTGGTTTATTTTATCTGGTTTGCTATTAAAATGGAATGTTTCATTGGAAAAATATATAAACTAAACTAATCTTTAGAAAAACCACACACGATTTGCAGATACAATAACTGCTATCATTAATAAGATTTATTCTGATTAATGATAGCAGTGCTTTGTTTTTGTGTGGTTGTGTCCATCCCATTATGGAAGCTAAAACAAGTTTATGGAGTTGTAAAATATGAAGAATGAAGCCCTGAAAATCAGAGTACTATCAATTGTGCAAAAACAACTGAAATCTGATACATCATGTGAAGAGGTAACAGGATAGAAGACTAGCCAAGGAGAAAACAAAAAAAAAACCCAGTAAATTGTACGTATATATATATATATACA
Source organism: Mastigoproctus giganteus (assembly GCF_048544385.1). Lineage (NCBI taxonomy): Eukaryota > Metazoa > Arthropoda > Arachnida > Uropygi > Thelyphonidae > Mastigoproctus > Mastigoproctus giganteus. The sequence continues at coordinate 138,465,040 of NC_143585.1, read as the reverse complement.
CAGGGTGTCTCAAAAATACATGGCATAACTTCAGGAATGAGTTCCTCATACGTAGACAATAAAAATATTTTATATCAACATAGCTCATGGACTTGGAAGACGATGCCAAATTCCTGGCATGTTTCGTATTGTCTCACAACCTGCCACAATTCGATTGCGGAGAGTTTCCACATCAGCTACCAGAGTCAAATACACCAATGACTTTAAATGGCCCCACAAGAAGAAATCTAGTGGGTTTAAATCAGGTGAGCTTGGAGGTCTGGCATTTGGTCCGCCGACCAGGAAACCTTCGGTTCAGGTAATTGCTGGCTAGGTGGCTGAAATTTGTGCGAGCACTATCGTGCATGAAGTGTGCTTGTTGGTGAATGATCAGTGGCATGTTGTCCAAGAAATCATGTTGTTTTCCAGAAAGTTTCTGTACGCCTGCCCTGTGAGTTGGTACCTCCATAGACAGGTGGGCAGGAGTGTCTTCAGTTTGTCTTCGGTTTAGATATTGCATCGCTTCTTGATTAGACCAGGGTTCTAGCCCACGACCACCAAATACGGAGGATGCGGAAAATGTCAGGGAATGACTACCGCATATCCCCGGAGCAATATGGCCTTAGTTGCTAATGCTCCTAAATACCAAAAAACAACAACAACAGTCCTGTGAGTTTGTTTGGAAGTACATGTGGCCCAAATAACTTATCACCAAAAACACCCGCCCAGATGTTGAGGCTGAACTGCTGTTGGTTATGTGATGGAAGAATTGCATGTGGGTTTTCCTCAGCCCATACATGCTGATTGTGAAAGTTTTGGATTCCGTCTCTTGGGAACTGTGCTTCATCTCTGAATATCGGCGCCTCCGTAGCCAGGTGGGCAAGAGCAGCAGTGCATAGCACTCGCTTCTTGATTAGACTGGGGGTTCGAGCCCGTGACCACCAAATACGGAGGATGCGGAAAGGTCAGGGAATGACCACCGCATATCTCTGGAGCAGTATGGTCTTAGTTGCTAATGCTCCTAAAAACTAAATAACAATAACAATATGTGAATATCACTAAGACAGGAAAGTGAGGAATTGTACCACACTGCTATAAGAACCACTGGCAAAACATTACTCGTGCAGGGTAATCTGCTAGTGACAAGGCCTGTACCCGTTGCAGATGGTAAGGATACAGTTGGTGTTCTCTCAGCACACTCCAAATAGTCGAACATTGAACAACCAGTTGTATTGCTATTCTGCGTGTGCTGATTCCAGAAGTAACATGCACAACATCCAAAATCTCCTCTACTTCAAGAGTTGTAGATCTTGGTCGTCCTCTGTCGGCAGCACGAGGTGTAAAGGTCCCATGTTCACAAAGGCGGCAATGGATACCTTCAAACGTTTTCATGTCTGGACATCTTCGTTCTGGAAACCTTTTGCGGTACAAACAACGAGCCTCCAGAGCATTGCCGTCTGCCAAACTGTACATAAAGTGCATATCCGCTTGCTCCTGATTTGAGTACATGGTCGGAATGGAAAACCACCAGATTCTGTCAGTACCTTGTGATGAAGAAAATCACCTGCGAGAGATAAGACATTCCGGTTAATAACTCGGGATCCAAGCATTTCCGGAACTATGTTGATATAAAATATTTTTATTGTCTACATATGAGAAAGTTATGCCGTGTATTTTTGAGACACCCTGTATATATATATATATATATATATATATATATACAGGGTGATTCTGCAGGAATAGTAAATATTTTTGGAGGTTATAGTATCAATTATTCTGATTATAAGTGTGTCCAATTCTCAATGGAATAGGAGATACAGCTGTTTGAAACTGGCACGCACAAAGCCATTATGAGAGGTATTAAAGAACGATAAATGACTTATTGTTTGTATTTATTGACTTTTTGAATGATACAAAATGCAAATAATTGACATATTTTTTACAGTTCACAATAAATGTTCAAAAATCCCACCACCAACCTCAGTGCACTTTACAACTCTTGTAATAATATGGCATGTTCTTCTGAGGTTGTCTTGGCATTCCTTTAGGAGGGCAGCAGTATCAAAAATGCAAGCAAGCAATTTGTCTCTGTATTCATCTTTTTTTTGGTATACAGAATACCTCGCACAGTGCAGTTAATGCGTTGGGAAAAAACTACCGCACTGACTGAACGGGGAATAATTTCAATGGGAAAAATAATGATACGTGGGTATCAAAGGATTTTTTTATATTAGAAATAATTATGCATGATTAGTTAGAAAAATAATAAATACAAATAGTAATGAGGTAGACTAAGAACGAAATTAATTGATAATCAATTGCAGTTGTAGATTATAAACTGCACTATAGTGAATCCTGTACTGATTGAAGCCACACTGTGCAAGGTATTGCTGTACTACGCTTTTCATCCATCCCCACAAAGAAAAATCTAACGGAGTGAGGTTTGGAGACCTTGGTGGCCAATGGACAGGATCACCGTGGCCGATCCATCGTTTAGGGAAAGTTCGGTTTAGATATTGCATCAGCAGACGGGTATAATGTTCATGAGCTCTGTCATGCTGAAAGTACATACCAATCCTTGTAGTCAAGGGAACATCTTCCAATAGTAGTGGAAGTTCATTTTGCAGAAATTCTAGGTAAATGGGCTCTGTAAGAAGATTTTTAACACAACTGGCCCAATCAACTGATTGTCGATGATACTGCACCACACTCTTACAGAGAAGCGATGTTGAAAAGTTTTCTTCATCGCTTCTCGTTTTTTTTTTTTTTTTTGTGTACGCGCTTTTGTATGGGTGGCTCCTAGGACGAAATTTCATCTCTGCATCGTTGCTCTGTTCAGTTTTTACAGACTGTCAAGGTAAGGCCAGTGTGTGTCGTGTAAAAAAAAAAAAAAAAAAAAATAAATATATACAGGGTGATTCATTACCAGTGCAACAAACTCGCAGGAGGTGTAGGGGGGCACAAAGACGAATCAGAATCACATAGCATTACAGGGTCCGAAATGCCTTCGTCATGCGGTAGAGGACGTTGAATGGGAGGTTGCATGAACAGCGATCCCGCTGGAAGTCAGCATTTGCGAACCGGTTTCCTAGACAGTAGGATGGACGAGTATTCAAACGTTGAACTGGCGGACATGCACCTCGCGTATGGAGCTGCGGACTGTAATGGGTGTGCCGCTCTGCGTTTGTACCAGGAACGTTTCCTGCACAGGCATGCTCCTCATCATACGATTTTCGCACGTGTGCCCAGAAGGTTACGTGAGACTGGTTGTTTCACGAGATGTACCATGAATTGAGAGCAAATGACGAGGATGCCAGACAATGAGGAGAATGTCCTACGTCTTGCAGAAGGCAATCCGAGTAAGAGTACTCGAGCGATAGGCCAACGATTGGGTATTTCCCAGTCCACTGTATGGAGGATACTGTCAACAAACCAAATGAGTTCATACCATCTGCAACGCGTCCAATCATTGGAGCCTGCGGATTATCCACTCTGGAGGACTTTTGCTACTTAGTTTCTTCAACAGAAACGGTTCGCAAATGCTGACTTCCAGCAGGATCGCTGTTCACACGACCTCCTGTTCAACGTCCTCTACCGCATGACGAAGGCATTTCGGACCCTGCAATGCTATGTGATTCCAATTCGTCTTTGTGCCCCCTACACCTCCTGCAGAGGCGCCTCCATAGCCAGGTGGGCAGGAGCAGCAGTGTGTAGCACACGCTTCTTGATTAGACCGGGGTTCGAACCTGTGACCACCAAATACGGAGGATGCGGAAAGGTCAGGGAATGACCACCGCATATCCCAGGAGCAATATGGCCTTAGTTGCTAATGCTCCTAAAAACCAAATAATAACAACAACAACAACAACAACCACCTCCTGCAAGATTGTCGCACTGGTAGTGAATCACCCTGTATATATATATATATATCATGCATAGCAATATCCCATGCTGGATAAAGATAGATGGGCGAGCAGGCAAGAGAGAGAAAGAAAGAAAGAAAGAGAGAGAAAAGTTTTTTTATCCCACATGAGAGAAAGTGACAGAAAAGTAAAGCTGTGTTTGTGAGCTTGTTTGTGTTCTGTAGTGTGATGTTTTGTTTTGGCTTTTTGGCTATCTGGAAGCAGTGATCACCTCAATGACTGCAACCAGGTACTCATATCTAGCAGTGTGAGGGCAAGGCCTCCCTTACTATCTGCACGCCCTCCTCCCTGGGGAATGAGTTTCCCAGGGAGGAAAGAAAAACTTGTATAAGAGGGAAGGAGAAAAGAGAAGGACTTCCCCGGCTCAGAAGCCCCAATCCAGGATGGATTGCTAGAAATCCATCCTGGATTGGGGCTTCCAGGACAAAAAAAAAAAAAATAAATAAATAAAATAAAATAAAAAAACCTATATAGGGTGAGAGAGGGAGGTGCTGGCCTGGTCAGGGTAGCCCCAGCAGAGAGCAGAATGCAAGAAAAAAAATAAAAGAAAAATAAAAAAAAAAGAGAAAGTTAAATCGCAACAACCTAGTCAAGGAAAGAAAGAGTGTTGGCCAGGATGCCAGCAGACAGAATGATAGAGAGAAGAAAAAAAGTTTTTCATCCCGCACGGGATGAATAGAGAAAGACTAGCAGATGAAAGCTATGGCTACTCCAGATCAGGGACCATCCCCACACCCAAAGCAGATCATGAGACAGGGAGAAGAGAGAGGAAAAAAAAAAAACTAATGGAATTAATCGACGATTAGAATTTACCCAGCGACAAAATTCCAATCGCTGGACATTATGTCCTGGTTGAAGGTGTTGCACCCGCTGTATGTGGCCACCTCCGTAGCTAGGTGGGAAGGATCAGCAGTGCGTAGCACACGCTTCTTGATTAGACCGGGGTTCGAGCCCATCACAACCAAATATGGAGGATGCGGAAAGGTAGGGAATGACCACCGCATATTCCCGGAGCAATATGGCCTTAGTTGCTAATGCTCCTAAAAAAAAAAAAAAATAAGAAAACCGCTATATGTCTACAGTATTCTCTACAAGCAGTAGTAGCACTTCCACCACAAGCCGTGCTCATGTAATGTTCACCATACTCTTGTCTGTGGAACACTGATACGTGTAGAAATTCTTTGTGTGCTAATAGTAGGACTACGTTCTGCCAGCTGAAGAGTGTGTTCCGTTTCATCCACATTTTGTTTATTCGCACGTTCAAAACAAATAAGAGCGCTGGGAATTGTACCAGTCTCACGCAGTTTGGTGTAAACTCTCTTGAATCCAGTATTCTGCAGTTAGGAAACCATCTACAGTATTCTCTACAAGCAGCAGTAGCACTTCCACCACAAAAATCGTAGACAAACACCATATCGGCATATTCAGCATGTGCGAAGATGTCTGGCATTCTTAACAACACTTCTAACACCAAACAACATCGGGTTATAACTGCTTCTTTGTCACATATGATTCAGGAGTTGTGCTTGCCAGTTTCAAACAGCTGTATCACCGTATCCATTGAGAATTGGACACATATTTATATCAACTTTTTTACTCAGAATAATCGATACTATAACCTCCCAAAATATTTACTATTTCTCCTGAATCACCCTGTATATATTGAGTGGAATGCGTTCTTAAATTGGCGCCTCCGTAGCCAGGTGGGAAGGAGCAGCAGTGCGTACCACACGCTTCTTGATTAGACCGGGGTTCGAGCCCGTCACCACCAAATACGGAGGATACGGAAAGGTCAGGGAATGACCACCGCATATTCCGGAGCAATATGGCCTTAGTTGCTAATGCTCCTAAAAACCAAACAACAACAACGTTCTTAAATTCCTTTCTGAATTGAAAAAATCTGTTAGTGTTAAAAGAGCACTTTATATATAATGCATTATAATGGCATCAGTCTTTCATAATAAAGATCACAAAGTAATATAAATTTAAAAAATAATTACAGGACAGACACTCCCCGGCTTACGTAATACTCAACTTATTGAAATTAGACTTTACACAAGTTTTTGCTGGCCAGTGTAAACTTAAAAAAAAATCGTGGAAATGTATTTTGCATCCCGTAGGAATAAATGGAGGTATCATGAAAATATCGTAATATGAACCCAATAACACTTTTTTTTTTTTTTTTTTGGCAATTCATCCAAGACATTGGAAGTTGAAATTTTTGCTATATAACTAAGCTATTTATCTCTCTAAAAGATCATTGGAAATTGTACTACACTTTCATCATTATCATATGTTCAGTTAAATTATCAACCCACTGCAGAATGTAAGCCTCAAAAATTCATGTTGAGGGAAATGGACCGTAATATGCCATGCTGGTCCAGTGTGGGTTGGCAGATCGACCGTATTTAGCAGTCAGGGGCTTAAACTCTGGTCTACTCAAAGAGTGTGTGCTACTGCACTCCCGCTCCTGACCACTCGGCTATGGAGGCTTTGTTCAGTTTTGAATCAATTTTGAATGCCTTAGTGATATTTTTCTAAAACACATTTCTGGAGGTCGCTACCATAAAACAATAAAAACAATTTTCACTTTCCGGTTTATTGGACTTTTCTGGTAGTACAATCTATTATAAACAGGTAGTAAACTCGATCTTATTGCATTTGTGATAATACCGATAACTAGAATTGTGTGGGATTTTATGTCACGGTATTATGGTGAAATGAATTCCCCTTCACTGAAATCTTCAGTCATATAAAAAAACAAATAAATTTTCAGAATCTTCTCTTCATTCCTATTTACTTATTACAATGGTGAAGGGAAAGGGACCAGTGGAAAGTGCAAGTGCTGGCTGTGCTAGGAAACTAAACAAAATTGATTTAAAAATGAAGATGTTTAATTAAGACGTACGAAGCAGGACAAAGTTTATTATCTATTGCATGGAATTAGGTCTCGCTGCTTCAACAGTGAATACTGTTTTAAGGGAAAGTGCGCGTATAAAAGAACATGTTAAAGGTGCAATGTATTTAAGATCAACAGTGGTCACAAAACAGTGTTCAGTTGCTATATCAAAGATGGAAAAGCTATTAATAATATGGATGGAAAATCAGATTCAGAAACAAGTGCCAATGAGTCCAATGGCCAGCAAAAGCAAGAAGTATTTATGAAGATATTAAGGATAAGTATGGCAAACCCCAATCCAAGTTCCTGGCAAGCCACGGGTGGTTTAATAGGTTCAAGCACTACGCTGGTTTCCAAAACATTAAAGTATGCAGTGAAGTTGCCAGTGCCAATTCTGCAGCTGCAGAGAAATTTTGTGATGTGTTGGAGAAAACCCCTTCTAAATCTCCACAGCCCTCAACTTTTGCAGCGGAGAGTTAATTCTGGCAATGATGTTCGAAAGGTAAAACTAACTTGCTTGTCTCCTCTCTCTCTTTTTGTAATTTTATAATTTTCGAAATTTTTGTAATTTTGTACACTTTTGTAATTTTTCCTGTGCATGAGATAAAAAAAAATTGAATAAATAATTCTATTTACATGTTCGGTGAACATTTCTTTTTTGCTTCAATCAAATTTGTGAGTGCTGCATAAGCATTTTAGGGAAATTCGACTTACATAGAGTTCCACAGAACCCAACCCTTACGTAAGTCGGGAGTGGTTGTAATTAAGTTTCGTCGCAAATACAAGCTTTTCATAAAGTGGAAGGAAGGGAGGAAGAAAAAAAATTAAATGTAAACTGATGAAGTTATTTAAATTACATTGTGAGCATACAGAATAATATATGAAAGTATATAATAGGGTGATTCCGTGTTAAGTGACCTAATTTGAAGATAGTCCCTGCTCAACCATCTTCAATTTTGTTAAAACTTGGTGTAGATGTTTAAACAGGTTTCCAAAGAAGCTGTGCACAAATTGAGTTCAAAACATATTATGCTTGAGGCACCAGCACCCAGCTGGTGATTCCAGCAGTGATTCAATATCTTCACACTCACTTGCTTATTTCAAATTGTATTGTGTTTTAAATAAATTTTGTCTTTTTAAATAAACATTATCTTTATTTATTTATTTTTTTTTTATGAGAACCCCAAACACGAGAGGTATTAAACCTATAGTACTTAGTACTGTGCTTGGGTTGGAGGTTGAGAAGACGAAAGAAGATATTTGTTGATATTGGACTTGAACTTCTGTAGATTGTAATTTTCAGGAAATACGTATGAAGGAAGGTTGTTCCAGAAAACGGCAGTTGAATGAATAAATGAGGAAGATGAAAAGTTGGTTCTGTGGGTTTGAAGTTGGACAGTAAATGGATGTTGGCTGGTGGCGGCACGTGTTCGGACTGTTTTGAAAGAGAGAGCGGGAATTATAGAAGCCAATTCAGAAGAACAGTGCCCATGGAAGTATCTGTAGAAGAGGCATGCAGCAGAAACAGTGCGTCTATGAGACAGCGAGTGGAGAGACTCTGTTAGAGATGAATCATTAATTGTTAGAGATGAATCATTAATTAACCGAACTGCCCTCTTCTGAATGGAATCAAGAAGCCTGAGAGAGGTTTTGGGGGCACCACCCCAGATGTGGGAACAATATTCCATGGCAGGGCGGATTTGCGATTTATACAGAGTGAGCAGCTGTTTGGGAGAAAAGTAACGCCGAGAGCGAAAGAGAAAACCAAGTTTTTTAGATGCAGAGGAAGCAATATTTGTAATGTGCTTGTGCCAAGAGAGATTAGAAGTCAGGGTAATCCCCAAAAGAGATATATCATTTTGCCTAGAAATCGGAGTGTCACTAAAGATAAGCATAGGAGCAGAAGAATCCTTTTTGCGAGATATAAGACAAGATTGAGTTTTAGAAGGGTTGAAATCAACTAAGTTGTCTTTGCCCCACTGGAGAATTACCTGAAGATCGGCATTTAAGGAATTGGCAGCAGATTGTCGAGAACTTAAAGCTGATTGAGCTGGACAAGGTTTCTCAAAATGGAAAGTTGAATGCAATGTGCTATCATCGGCAAAACTATGGATAGGATTTCCAGTCAATGGAAGAAGGTCATTGATATACAAGAGGAAAAGAGTGGGGGAAAGAACTGAACCTTGGGGGACACCGGCATTAGTGGAGAAGTTAGAAGACAGAGAGCCATCTACCATCACCCTCAGTGAGCGATCAGAGAGAAAACTGGATAACCAATTACTAAAAACAGTTGGCAAACCATAAGATGGAAGCTTGTTTAGAAGACCTTTATGCCAAACACGATCAAAAGCCTTTGAGATGTCAAGAGCAACTACTTGTGTTTCACCGAACCTTTCCATTGAATTAGTCCATAAATGGGTAACATAAGCCAGAATATCACCAGTGGATAGACACTGACGGAATCCATACTGGCGATCGTTGATCAGACGGAAAGTTTCTAGGTAGTTTAAGAGTTGGCGGTTAATTGATTTCTCCATTACTTTAGAAAGAGTAGAAGTAATTGCAATGGGACGATAATTGGATGGGAGGGATTTGTCACCCTTTTTAGGAACTGGCTGGATATGAGCAAATTTCCAAGCAGAAGGAAAAACACCTTTGGAATAAGAAAGTGAAAAAAGGCGGCAAAGAATAGGAGTAAGTTCAGGAGCACAGGTTTTGAGAACAAGTGGAGAAATACCATCAGGACCTGGAGCTTTCTTAGCATCAAGATTCATCAAAATCCTTCTGATATCCTTTTGACGGAAGACCACAGGAGGCATTGAATGGAGCGTGTTAGGAATGGTGGGAGGTGTTTTACCAAGATCGTTAATACATGAGCTCAAAGAAAAATGGGATGCTAGCAGGTCAGCTTTATCCTTGGCTGAAGTGACAACAGAACCATCTGGTTTGGACAGAGGTGGGAGCAGAGATGGGCAAAAGTTGCGGCCAATAGCTTTGGCAAGAGACCAGAATGCTCGGCTACCATTAGGGCAAGAAGCAAGTTTTCTACTCTTAGCCTGTTCAAACTCTAGTTTGGACTGATTAATAACTGCTTTACAATTGTTTCGAGCTTTGGTGTAGGCAGAAAATGAAACTGAAGAATTAGAAACAAGCCAATTACGATATGCAACGTTCTTCTCTTGGACAGCCTTAGCACATTTATTGGAAAACCAAGGTTTAGATAAAGGATGAGATTTTAAAGTGGAGTGTGGGATAAAGGATTCCATTCCTGCAAGAATAATTTCACTGACACGATCTGAGCAAACGTTGACATCAGAAGTTTTGAAACAGTAATCAGACCAAGGAAAAGAAGAAAAGAAGTCTCGCAGGTCATCCCATTTTGCATTCTTGTAATGCCAAACAATACGAGGTTGGGAATAGCCATGAGATAAAGGTTCCATTGGAGAAGAGGCAATCACCAAGTTGTGATCTGAAGTGCCTAAAGGACCTCTCACTTCAACCTTGTACTTAGAAGGGTTGTTTGTGAGAAAAAGATCAAGCGTATTGGCTGTATGATTAGGATTGTCCAGTATTATTGTAGGTAAATGAACAATCTGTGCTAGGTCATTAATAATTGCAAAAGCCTCAGCATCTCGACCAGCTGAGTTGGTGTGACTAGAAAACGAAAGCCAGCTGGAGTTGTGAACGTTAAAATCACCAAGGAAAATTACCTCACTGTTAGGAAAGTTGGACTGGAGAAAGTCAAGTTGCAAAGAGAGGAAGTCAAAGAGCTCCAAGTGATTAGTGGAGTTGGGAGAACGGTAGAGACAACAGATGAATTTTACACAATGAGGTAGAGAGATTTTAAGCCAGAGAAGATCAAAGAGAGGAGATTCCAAATTGCCAAGTCTCTGACAGGGAATATCAGAACGGACATATGCACAAGTACCACCTTTGAGGCGAAAGGAATCATACAGCAAATAATTTGGACATCTGAGATGAGCAGTAGTTGAATCAACTGATAACTGAGATTCAGTCAGAAAAAGTACATGGGGTTTGGAAGACTGCAAGTGGAAATGGACATCGTTGAGATTAGAATTGAGACCACGTATACAGTGGTACCTTGGATTACGAGTAACTTGGTATGCGAGTGTTTTGCAAGACGAGCAAAAATTTTTAATAAATTTTAACTTGATAAACGAGCGAGGTCTTGCAATACGAGTACAGTCAGTTCTCGTATAACACGTGTTTACACTACACGAATTCGATCATACACGATTTATAAATAGGGGAACGATATCTTATATAACACGAACCGAATTCGCTTATGCACAATTAGCCTTTGTGTTTACAAGAAATGGCAGTCGAACGCAGAGTCACCCCAACCGAACGCAACCCGATAGGAATGAAGAGAAGATTTTAAAAATGTATTTATGGTTTTTTATATCAGTGAAGGGGAAACACATTTCACCATAATAACGTAAAAACCAACAATTCCAGCTATCGGTATAACCGCAAATGCAATTAGATCGAGTTTACTACCAGTTTATAACAGATTCCACTAGCAGGAACGCAACTGGAAATTGTTTTTATTGTTTTATGGTAGTAAATTTTACTAAAGCCCTAGAATGTGCTTTAGTAAAATGTGAGGTGTTAATAGTGTATCTCTGCCTTTATGGTGTTGTTTATTCAGTTGCTACACGCGCGCAGCTTTGTTTATGTGTATCAAGCGTGCCTCCTCGTTTTGTAATAGTGCGAGCGATGAATCTGATTTCCGTGAAATCCTCAAAAGGAGGCAAAAGCAAGTGTCATTGGAAAGATTCCTTGTTAAAGTCGCACAAAAAGAAAAAAATCAACAGATAGCAGTGATTCCGTTAGAGACAGTGAAAGTCGTCCTACCCAATAATTAATAAATTCGATTGCTTTATGTATATTAAATTTAAATATTAAAAATACAAAAAGGTATGTATTTTGTATTAATCATTTTTACAGTATATGAATATTTTTGAGTTTTGGAACAAATCATCTGGGTTTCCATTATTTCTTATGGGGAAATTCGCTTTGATATACGAGTGCTTTGGATTACGAGCACGTTCCCGGAACGAATTATGCTCGCAAACCAAGGTACCACTGTATTTGTGAAATGAATTAGGAAGTCCTTGGGAGGTTTAGATCTTTTCGCAGATAAGCTTGCTCTATTATTTTGACAATTCATGGTGTATTCAATAGTAAGAAAAAGTGGGTGGGACATGCTGTATGAAGTAATGAAATTTTTGGATATGGCGTACATGTGGTAAGAATATACCCAGATCCTTGACATAACGTGGCCTCGACAATGCTCCCCGCATACACACTACTCGGACTCCCTCCAGTCACTATCTGGCAGAGTAGAGGTAGCAAGATTATACACTAGCTGATCCGGAAGCTTCCTAGAGAGTTACCAATAGGTTCAGTCCGGTGTACTAACTAGCGGCCGGCCTGCAAACACCGTTTTAGAGCTGTACCCTCGGAATGTAAGGAATATTGGATCTCGCCACGACATTCATCATAACCTCAAAAATCATCAATCATACTGCATGATGGAAGAGTTGGCCGGAACTTAGCTCTAGAGACTAAACATGGGTTCCACCACTTCAAGCCTCCAATAAGCAAAGTGGTGGTATTTCACCGGTTGATGAGTCATCTACCACCTAGTACTGCCTGGTAACATAGAGGGGCGGCGTTCCTCCATGTGGTGTGGGCGCCACACCTCGACCCCTGCTTACGTTGGTTCACACCTGGGTGGTCACCCACCATGTACTTGTGCATGAAGGTTATACCCAGGATTACTAACAGTCCCACCATCGTGAAGGTGCAAGCAGAGGATTTGGCTGTCATAGACCGTCCGGACTTCGCCGAAATTGGGTCCACTTTGACTTGAGTGTCACCCGAATATCAGTTCCATCAGCGTTTTAGACTCACAGGTAGCAAGAACAGCTTGTCTGGCATATCTGAGAGAATGTCTGTGACAGCCTCAAGGACCATGCTTGGAATCCAGAATAAAGACCACTTATGCTTGGAATCCAGAATAAAGACCACTTTTGGGGCTTGGGAACTTGCACTAAAGAAACCAATGCAATTTCTTTTCTTGCCATTTGCACTCCCATTGTAAAAAAATACAGATCTTTTTGCGAATTGGCAATATATCCTTTTTCCTTAAACCAAAGGGAAGAGTAATTGCAGAAAATTTCATTCTTGTAAATGCAATAGTTCTGTCCTTAGTGAGATGTGAATCTTCACCATCAAATAAATATACAAATATTATGTGGAAAATATAAAATGTTTAAGGCTATTTTTTAGGCCTTAAGTATCAAGACACAAAACTGAAAAACCATGATTCTTGTTGCTTAAAACCTGCTCTTTCCAATGGTGGCAAAAATAAGAGAATTGAAGGTGTCTCACATTAAGATATTTTGCCCCTAAAGATAGGTAAAATTTTGAGTCTATCTTTGAAGGAAAATATCTCAGCCAACAAATAAGTACAAGAGCTCATATTTAGTTAGGCTGAATTCATTCAGCTGATAAGTGGAATGTCCAAAGAAGAAGGTACCAAAGGTTTTTATTTCAAAGTTATGACTTTCAAAAGTCTTGCTTAAATTTGTTGCGACAAATTTTTGGTGCCAGTTTTAGACCACATTGTAAAAAATGTGAAGGTTTTTGAGGCTGGACACCAAAAGTTTTGCATTCTCTGCCAAAAGTTAACTAGGTGTAACAAGTTTCAGAGCACTACCTCTCACCTTTGTGCAATAGTAACACTTAACACTTGGAAAATTTTTTGTGATTTGCTCCGCGTAACACAAGTGACCTCCACAAAAAAGGTGCTGGTGCCTCAAGCATACTATATTTTGAACTGAAATTTTTCACAGCTTCATTTCAAACCTGTTTAAACCTCCACACCAAGTTTCAACAAAATTGAAAATGGTCGAGCAGGGACCCCTAGGCCACTTGACCTAGAATGACCCAATAGTAGTCATATTATATAATGTTGAAAATCCTAAACAATTTAGAGCCAATGAGCTTCAGACAGTGGGAGTTTTATAATGCTTACTCATGTGTAGTGCAAAAGCATCAAACATCTCTTATTATTAGATTCTCTACTAGTTTTCTCAGTCTAATATTGAAGTAAACAGCATTGCTCCTTAATGAGCATGACATTGCTATTTATTTATAATATGTGCCATTACCCAGGCATCAATTTTATGCATTATTAAAAGGAAAACAATCCCTGAATTGGTCATATCATATTCTACTATTGTGGCAGAGGAATGCATTAAACTTTCCAGTCCAATTTAATTCATATATTCAAAAATACAGAACTATTAAATTAAACTCCTTTTTTGTGATTGAGCATATAATGCAAATCTTCTATAAATGAGCTTTTCCCTTCATGGTGAAATAAGTAAAGGTTTTCATAACTTTTCTTTTTATGCAGTTAAAGCTACAATGCCATTATTTACAGTGGTTTTATCAAGAATAATTTTAGGTGAAAAACAGACTTTTAAGGTAAGTTATTTTTTTACATTTTTAGTGTAAAGTATTTGTTAAAGTCTTGGTGTTTATTATTTGTTAAATTTTTTTCTATTTTACAGTACAGTGTATTTCTATTATAAAGTACGGTGCATGTTGTGTACTTTTTAGGTAAATCCTCAGATCTCCTACTCTTAATATCATTAGCACTGATATGTACAATAGCATTGCCTTTCATGCCCATAAAAATATAGCTACTTTACATCATCTTCATCTTTTACCCCTGGCAGACGAATCCTGGTCCTATTCCTCTTGTCATGTTTACAAAGTATATTTCCCATTACTTCAACAGTAGTCACTGATGACAGCTACTTCCTCGGGTGCCTCCGTAGCCAGGTGGGAAAGAATAGCAGTGCGTAGCACATGCTTCTAGATTAGACTGGGGTTCGAGCCCGTCACCACCAAACACGGAGGATGCGGAAAGGTGAGAGAATGACCACCGCATATCCCGGAGCAATATGGCCTTAGTTGCTAATGCTCCTAAAAACCAAATAACAAACAAACAAGCTACTTCCTCTAGGACCAGCACTTTCTGCCATGGAGGATGTATATGAATGTATTTATTTTCCTATAAAAATAAATACACTCATGTTTTCCTTTTTATTGTGAGAAAAATAAGTGGACAGTAGTTTCACAGAGAAATCAATTCTTACAAAGGGTAACCAGAATGGGTATGCAGAATAAAATAGTTGTTTGATGTTCAGAATGTCATCACAGCTAAACAGGAATAATTAGTTGGGGTAGGGGATCAGAGGTGGACTGGCCATAGGACTTACCAGGGAAATCCCTGTGGGCTGGAGGCCGGTGTGATTTTGGATATAAACAATATGTCCATGAACCCTAGATGAGGCCACTACAAGTTTTTTCCCCGGTAAGAATTTTTGACCAAGTCTGTCTCTGGGGGGAATTAATTCAGTATTTCACCTTCAAGAAAATATTTTTAATTCAGTAGAACTGCCATTATATTCATTATTATTATTATTAGCTATATGGTGCAAGGAAGCCTGAGGCTTATGCCGCACCAGCCAAAAAAATTCCCGAGTTACCTTGAGAGAGAGAGAGAGAGAGAGAGAGAGAGAATCAAATGGGAATCACCATGAAAGAGAAGAATGGTGATATCCAGCTCGTCAGGACCCTGGGTGTGCCAAGCCCATATTCACCAGATGTGAGCCCTTGGGGTCTTATCTGGTGGTCATTAAGTTTGTAACTCTGAGAACTCAGTTACTTTTGGCAAAAGGTAGTGTATCATTTAGAATACTGACATTTGTTAACCTTCTGTCACAGTTTAAAATAATAACACTCATGTGAGATACATGTAATACCCCTTTTTGTTTTAATTATAAAAAATGAATTTTCTGCTTTTTTTACTGAATTGAAAACAGTGATAAATATTGAATGAAAATAAATGAGAGCAACCAATAAATTAATAATAATGAAGATTTTATTTTTTTTTGGGTTTTCAAAGTCACTGATTTTCCAGATGTGTGCATGGCATCTGGGAGATGCAACTGAAGACGTATTTTTGTCAGCTGTTCACACTGGTGAAATCAAAGTTCTATCTGTCATGGCGCAATATAACCTTGTTGTTTTTGGCCCATAATAAACCAACCAACCAATCAAAGTTCTATAACAAGATTAGATAACCATTGCTGGTATCTCACAGATGCTACGTGGAAATGGGAATTGTCTAGAAGAAAGACACTTTTTTTGTCTTTCTTCGCTTTTGACCCTTAGACACTTTTTTTACACCTAGACACTTTTTTTTATATACATGGACACATTTGTCTTTCTTCTCTTTCTTGGCATCTGTTAAATGCCACACAAAAAATTGGCTCATATTGCATAATATATCAACATGAAAACAGAAAATACTGTATAACTAGTTAACTCTGTGATAAGTATTATCATCATCTAAATCTGTTATAGCATTAGCTTTAGTAGTGGCAAATGATGCAAGAAAGCAAGTTATACAGCAGCATCAGCAAAAAAATTAAAAAAAAAAAAACAAACCATTTCTCATTTCACCTATCCATTTCCTCCAATAGTTTGTCTGATTCTTCTTGTATTTATTTAAGCTATCAACTCCTACAACAACAGATGCAACAGATGGAAATTTGTTCCAGCAATCAACAACCTGCTGGCTAAAGGCAAACTTCCACACATCTATTCTGCAACCGTTCTTCCTCACTGTAGTCTGAGAAGAGCAAGAGTCCCATTGGCATTGAGCTTTCTCAATCCATTCAAAGCCTTAAACACCTTAATCTGATAACCTTGCAAGTGCCTAGTCTCCAGATGCAGGAATTTGCAGAACTGAATCCTTTCTTGGTAAGTGCATTCCTTTGTTCCCCTCACCATTCTCATTGCCCATCTCTGCACTCACTCCAGTGGCTCTACATCCTTCCTAGAATGATGCCTGCAGACCTGTATACAGTACTCAAGATGTGGCCTGACTATTGACTTATACAATGGGATAATCACATCCTTCTATCTGTTAGCAAAATTCCTATATATATTGACAGAACCCCATGAGCTGGCCTGGCAGCCTGTCTACATTGCTCAGAGAACTTCTTATCTGACTTCACAATTATCCCAGGTCTTTTTCATTTACCACTACCCTGAGCATAGCACCACACAGTTAGCATTGCATTAGTAGAGGCATATGATGCAAGCTTATATAGCAACAGCCCAAAAAAAACAAAAAAACACTTTCTTCCCATTTCACCCTTTCTTGGTAATTGCAGCCCTTTCGCCAATCTCGCTGTTCTCTGTACTCATTCCAGCAGCTCTACATCCTTCCTAAAATGAGGCCTCCAGACCTGTATGTAGTATTCAATCCGTGGCCTGACCATTACTTTATACAAGGGGACAATCACCTCCTTATCCCTGCTAGCAAAATTCCTGTATATCATTGACAATGTACCAAGAGGTACTCTTGCTGCTGGTCTTCACTGCTCAGAAAGCTTCACATCTCACTGCATAATTACCCCCAGGTCCTTTTCGTTCTCCACTACCCTGTGGTTGGTACATTACTCTGGAGTTACTGCTACCCATATGCAGTACTTTACATTTGTGGATGTCAAACTTCAGTTGCCACCTCTCAGCTCATCTGCTCAACTTTTCTGAATCCTGTTGCAGTAGCATACTGTCATTAACAACCCTACCAACCTTCATATCGTCTGCAAATGTGGACATTAACCCTGATATACCTTCATCAATATCATTGATAAATACATAAAAAAAAAAGGGCCCAACACTGAACCCTGGGGGACTTCACTAATAACATTAGTCCCCAAAGAGCAGTGTCCATTGATTATCACTCTGTCTTCTCCCCCCACTCCCCATACTTCCCATGCATGGTACTAAGTACTATAGGTTTTGATACCTTTTGAGTTTTCATAAAAAAAAAAAAAAAAAAAAAAACCATCCCTTTATCCATAGCAGCAACTTACCCTTAATGTCATACTGCTCCAATTTATGCAGTACTATTGCATGTGCAACAGTATCAAAAGCTTTTCTAAAATCCAAGCATATGATATCAAAATTATTTTTTGTATCCAGTTCCTTTGTGACCACATCATAGTATCCAATGAAATTTGTCAGACGAGACTTCTCCTTAACAAACCCATGCTGCGTCTGAACTATAACTGCAGTCTTGTCTTAGATGATTCTGCAGTGCTTCTTTAACTGATAACTCCATCATTTCAGTTTAACTTGTACATATTTATATTTTTATACATATTGACATAGTGGCCTAACCAACTACATCACTACAATTTTTACTGTTATTCAGTATGGCACGTGGTTTTGACACATTATAGCCCTAGTTGCTGATGCACCATTAAAACTCAAAACAACTAACTCCATCATTTTTCCTGAAACAGAAGTTAAACTTAACAGGTCTGTAATTACTCGTGTCACCCTGTGATCCTTTTTTGTGAAGTGTGAACACATTTGTACTTATCTAGTCCATGGGGACCTCTCCTGAGTCCAGGGAAGCTTTCATAATTGTGGCTGAGAATTTGCTTACTTCCTTTGCTGCCTCCTTTAATATAACTGGATAGATGTCATCCAACCCAGGTGCCTTTCTTATGTTCAAGTGCGTAGCACACGCTTCTTGATTAGACCAGGGTTCAAGCCCGTGACCACCAAATACGGAGGATGTGGAAAGGTCAGGGAATGACCACCACATATCCCCGGAGCAATATGGCCTTAGTTGCTAATGCTCCTAAAAAAAACTGAATAACAATAATAATGTTCTCCACTTCCCTCCAGACTTCCTCATGTGTGAATGTAGGTGCAAAATACTCATCCAGTTTGTCAGCTACCTGCAGGATCATCAGCAATCAAACCATCGATATCAAGTGAACCAGTCTGATTCATCCCCTTCCTTCTAGAGTTTACTCTGGAGTTATTGCTATCTACATGCAATACTTTTGCATTTGTCGGTGTTAAACTTCAATTGCCATTTCTCACTTCATCTGCTTAACTTTTCTAGATCCTGTTTCTGCAGCATAACTTCATTCCTGTCATTCTTCTATTCTGCCAACCTTTGTATCATCTGCAAATCTGAAAATTAAGCATGATATGCCTTCCTCAATATCATTGATAATTATAGAAAACAACAATGGGCCCAACACCGAACCCTGCGAGAATTCCACTATTAACATTAGTCTACAAAGAGCAGTGTCCATTGATTACCATCTGTCTTCTCCCACTTATTCGCTCCTTCATCCAAAGCAGCAACTTTCCGTTAATGCCACACTGCTCCTAATTGTACAGCAGTCTTGTATGTGCAGCAATATCAAAAGCATTCCTGAAATCTAAGTCTAGGAAATGAAAATTATTTTTTGCG
This sequence comes from Mastigoproctus giganteus, assembly GCF_048544385.1. Lineage (NCBI taxonomy): Eukaryota > Metazoa > Arthropoda > Arachnida > Uropygi > Thelyphonidae > Mastigoproctus > Mastigoproctus giganteus. Next base: position 138,445,842 of record NC_143585.1, on the reverse strand, counting down.
TCCAGTTCCAGTGCCCTTGTGACCACATCATAGTATCCAATCAAATTGGTCAGACAAGATTTCCCTTTAACAAACCAGTGCTGTCTGAAGTATAATAGCAGTCTTGTCTGCATTACTTCTTTAACCATAACTCCTTTATCATCCCTGAAACAGTAGTTAAACTAACTGGTCTGTAATTACTCATGTCACACTGTGATTCCCTTTTGTGAATTGGGGATACATTTGCACATCTCTAGTCTGCAGGGACCTCTCCTGAATTTAAGGTATGCTCTCATAATTATGGAGAAGGGTTTGCTTATTTCCTTTGCTGCTTCCCTTAATATAATTGGATTGTTTGTTTGTTTTTTGTTATTTCGTTTTTAGGAGCATTGGCAACTAAGGCCGTATTGCTCCGGGGGGATATGCAGTGGTCATTCCCTGACCTTTCCACATCCTTCGTATTTGGTGGTTACAGGATCGAACCCCAGTCTAATCAAGAAGTGTGTGCTACGCACTGCTGCTCCTGCCCACCTGGCTACAGAGGCACCCTATAATTGGATAGATCCCATCCATCCCACGTGCCTTTCTTATATATCATTGACAAGATACCAAGAAATTGTTTAACTTCAACAATTTCTCTTCCACTTTCCTCTCAGTTATTACAAAATGCAATGGGTCACTATGGTGGTACAAATCAGTCCTTGTGCACTATCAGTATGATTCTTCTTTATTTTGTCCTATCATAGTGATAAAGATTTCGGCCTGTAAATTATCAAATTTGGTCAGTTTAATTCTATATTAGCTGCTTGTTCTCTTTTATTGAGTAGCCACAGAGCTGACTCCCTATTAAGAGATTACATCACAAGGTGAGTGAACATTGGGTCAGGACCCTATTAGTCAGTTCACCATACAGCTAGCATAGGAGATGTGGTGTCTTCTGTTTAGTTAGCCTCAGACCCTTCAGTTACCCAAGGTTGATATTAGAAAAAAAATATATAAATAAATATCGGTCTTAATATTGTTTTGCAAGCATGTGCTCATAACTATGTGTGTTATGTTTCTAAAACTGGTGTGTGCTGAAAAATCCAGAATAATTCACAGGAGAAAACCATCTAATCTCCACCGGAGATTGTCTGACCAAAGCCTCAATTGAGGCCTACTTTAGAAATTCCTCCGGTCATTGACAGGAATCAAACCTAGAACACTCTCCAAACAAGTGGTAGATAGCAATATGTTTTGATGATTAGGCTGCCTCAAAGGGCTAAGTACTAGGAAAAGAATTTTCCCTCCTAGATTATAAAGAAAGTCCCACTGTAGCAACACTTATTTTACAAAAAAAGAATAAAGAATTTTACTGTACTGTACAAATATGTACAATATAGATTAAAATACAGTGGATTCCGGTTATTTGGGCCACTGGTTAATTGTGGGAGCCGTTTATTTGGGCAAATCTTAAAAAAACAGAACCCAATTAAGAAAATAGCCAGGGTTTATTTCACTTAATTGGGACAACATTCTGTTTAAACGGGGCAGGCGATCGCAGCACTGGAGATTACCCTATGATTGTCTCCAACCGTTCAGCCGGATTTCTGGAGGTCACAACCATAAAACAATAAAAACGATTAGCATTCACCTGTTTATTGGGCTTTTCTGTTAGTGCAGATTATCTTAAACGGATAGTAAACTCGATCTTATTGAATTTTCAATAATACTGACAGCTGGAATGCTGCGGGTTATTATGGTGAAATGTGTTTACTCTTCCACGGAATCTTCAATCATATAAAAAAATTAATTTTCAGAATCTTTTCTTCATTCCTATTTTTAAAGCTTCGTAACTTGTTACTCCATTCTCACTTACACATATCGTGTTATTTGCAATTTGTGTGTGTGTGTGTGTGCCATGTTCTTTGTAATTGATTACTTATCATTTTACTGTTTTTAATTTTATCCCTCACCCACAAATGTCAGCGTACAGAAATGTCAGCTAGTTAGTATGTAATATTACAGTACGTATTAATTATTCCGATTTTCACGTATCATTTAATTTTTTAATTGGTAAGGTAATAAAGGGTAAATTTGTGCTTTAATGTCTTTACTTGGTGCGTCCATAGCCAGGTGGGCAGTAGCAGCAGTGTGTAGCACAAGCTTCTTGATTAGACCAGGTTTCGAGCCTGTGACCGCCAAATACGGAGGATGCAGAAAGGTCAGGGAATGACCACCACATATCCTCGGAGCAATATGGCCTTAGTTGCTAATGCTCTTAAAAAAACCAAAATAACAATGTCTGTACTTTTATAGTCTGTGGATACTATTCCTCCTATTTTCGCTAATTAGAATCGCTGTTTAATAGAATTGAAATTCAATTCACAGACATGATCACAATGACTGGCACTTACTACACATCGTATAGTGAACTGAACTGTACTATACTATGATGACTCCATCGTAACGTGATTTGATTGTACAGTGAACCAATTGTAAAGCGGGGCTCCATTGTATTTTTACATGAAAATTCGGATAATCGGGCCAAAATGCACTAGTCCTGATGTGTCCCAAATAATCGGAATCGACTGTACATAAATATCAAAAGTATTTTGTTCACATTAATTTAAATTTATAAATATTCTTGCATAGTTACTTCAAATGAGTAAGAGTTTTTGAGATTAATTTCTCAAATTGGTTGTTTTATAAGTTAGGAGAGTACTTTATTCTTGTTTCTGTGATAATGCCAAATATTCTTTATTTTTATTTTTTATTAAAAAAAATCTTCAAATACTAAAAGCTGGTTCCATAGTTGCTTTATTCTTAGCCCTGCAATATTCCTAGAGCCAGCCTTCCCTCAGGATTCTATTTTTATCAATTATTTTTTCCCTTGTATCTTAACAACTTGTCCTATTGATTGGAAAACCTGTTTGTGGTTTTGTTATGATAATGTACTGCATTTCACTTTGCAGTTTTGACAAACTTTGCTCTGCACAAACAGTCACAACTACTTGACTGCAGACCATCATTTTTACTAAATGTTGGTCTTAATGTTAGTAATTCTTCCTCTGTTCAGAGCAAGAGAATAATATAGTTAAGTCCTAAAATCCAGTCCTGCTTTATTTTTTATGTAGCAAGAGCATTATTTTTTTTTATTGCTAGCACTTGTTATTTGCTTTGAAAAAAAAATAGCCTTTGGTGACACACACTTTTCACTTTCGAGCTTTGCAAAAATTATATACTTAATTATGACTCATCCTGTGTATATAAGGCTGTTTGTAGACTGTTTCTAATTGGTAACAAAAAACTATCCATGTAAAATTTTAGGGTAACAGAATTTATGTTGCATTTTTATGCTGATATGATATAGATCAATCTAATGCTCTAAAACAGGCATGTCAAACTCGTTTCACACCATGGGCCATATAAGCTATTTTGCATTAGGCTGTGAGGGTCACATGCCTTCAATACTCAAAAAATAAATGAAATATAATTTTTAGAATTACTGTATTTAGTATATGGATAACCTGTTTTGTATCCTATGTTAGTTTTTAAATTAAACCTTACAATATTTAATTTACTTAATTAATTAATTAAGTAAACTTTACAATATTTAATTAAATACTTTACAATATTTAATAAAAAATAAACAAAACCACAGTTTATTATTATATTATTTTTTAAAGAACACTTGACATCGTTTCCACAAAGCAGATCATCAAAATTTGGTCGAATGTCTTGAGCTGATGTAATCTTTAAGGTTGATGATAGATGGTGATCGGTTAATCTTGTACTTTCTGGAGTTTTGTTATTTTTCATTGAAGAAAACAGTTGCTCACATAAGTATGTGCTGCCGAACATAGCGAGTATATTTGTAGCGAAAGATAACATTTTTGGAAATCAATCTGTGGGTAAATAAGTGTAAAAGTCTGGAATTCCAACTTCTGTATATTTTTGCTTTAGCAAAAAGTCACATTGGATTTCAGTTAATTCCATTTGTAAGCTCTCATCAACAATTTCAATATCAATAGGTCTATAGGCGAAGTAAAAAGACGAAACTGTAATTCAGTTTTTGAAATCAGAAAATCTTCTATCGAACTCCATTTCTAACAACTTAATTTGGTGTGCATATTCTGTAAATTTTAAGTCAGGTGATTTTAGCAATGATTGGCAACTTTTAAAATGAGATAAGTTTTCTTTTTGTATTTGTTTGCGCCAAAGTAATAATTTTTCTTTGAAAACATTAATATTATCAAATAAAATTGTAACAGTGTGATGTTTTCCTTGAAGTTTAAGATTAAGTTGGTTAAGATGACTTGTAATGTCAACTGAGAAGGCCAGATGCTTTATCCATTGTGCATTTTTTTAATTCAGTACATTCATAATTTGTTTCCAAGAACATCATTTCATCCAGCACCTCGAGGATTCGTTTTAAGACTTTGACTCAAAATCCATCGAACTTCTGTATAATAGGGTAGATCAGTCTGTTCACTTTCTATATCTTTCAGAAATGAAACAAATTGTCAATGATTAAGTCCACGTGCTTGAATAAAATTTATAATTTTGGAGACTTTTTTTTTTTTTTTTTTTTAAGCACATGTCCAATATTTAAAACCTTGGAACATAATACTTGCTGGTGAATAATGCAATGAAAATGTTCAAAATGATTATTACCATGTTTGCATGTTTCTTTTAGTTTTGCAATGACACCCTTAGTAATACCCATCATGGCAGGTGCACCATCAGTTGCAAGACAAACCAACTTGTTCAATGGTAATTTATATTTATTCAGAATTTCCATGAGTACACCAAAAATATCAGCTCCAGTGGTTGTATCATGGATAGGAATAATTTCTAAAAACTCTTCACTTACTTTCAAGTTCACATCACACCCACAAATAAAAATGGCCAGTTGAGCAATATCTCAAATGTCTGTACTTTCATCAATTGCAATAGAATAAGCTTCAAATGTGGATATCATTGAATTGATCAGCTATTTCATCGATCCTATTAGCTACTGTTTCTACTTAAGCTTACACTTTTGAAGCTTTTTACTTTCTCTGGACACAACACTTTCATTACTTTAATTAAACACTCACTAATAAAACCTCCTTCTGTAAAAGGTTTTGATTTGCTTGCAATTAAATGTGATAACAGGTCAAGCTTTTACATCTGCTGTATTTTCCTCAGAAGGTTCGGTAAACAAGTTCTGTTTTTTAAGAATTGATTTCAATCCTAACAACTTACTTTCACGATGTTTCTCGACATATTTATCATAGATTTCTTTATGATGTGTACTATAATGTCTTCTGATATTGTATTCTTTGCAGACTGAAATAGATTTACTACATATTAAGCATACTATTTTGCTCTTTTTCTGGATGCAGTAATAGTCTAGCTCCCATTCCTCTTGGAAGTTACGGCATTCTTCTTCAATTGTTCTTTTCTTACTCATACTGGTATTAGGGATTGACATAATGTTTATTATTATGCATCTTTTTAATTAATACAAATAAAACACAAAATTAACTGCACACAGTTAAAAATATAATTCAAATATACAACCGAGCAAACACTTTGCTGTCTGTAGTATTCAAAGCTGTAGGCGTAGGTCTAAAAATGAAACATTGTCCTATCTTTTCTCTCTTTTTAGAGCGCTGCATTGAAAATTGGTGAAATGTAAAAATTCGAAATAAATTGTGTGAAAACAAAAATAAACTTGATTAGTATTTTTTTCCATTTCTTTTAATTAAAAAAAAAAAGATTTTTAAGAAATCTCTGTGGGCCAGAGCCTTTTTGTTGGAGGGCCGCATGTTTGACATGCCTGCTCTAAACGTTTTTCAGGCTGTAATTTTGTAATAATTTTATCCAGTTTATACAGGCTGGATAAATTTCTTTTTTTTTATTTTTGGGACAAGAGACAGTATTACAGGTCTCAGCAAATCCGGGCACCCATTCATAACTGGTATTTTAGTAGTCATTCTAGCAAATGGAAGGTCAAGGCTTAAGATTGGGTGCAAGAGTGCATGTGAACAGGCAAAGTTCTTACGGCTCCCGCAAATAGAGAAGTTTTTGCTTTTTTATTGACATTCTAAAAAATTTTATTTATTTTTTAGAGTTGCTTTATATTCCTAGTAACAATACTTTAGTTTAAATTGAATTTAGATAGAGATTTTGTAGGTTATTACTTAGTATCGGTAAGGGTATCAAATCCACGTGTGGACAGGTTTTGCAGCTCCCGTGAACGAAAAGTTTTTAATTATACTTAGCCTCTTTATTGACTTAATTGTTAGATTAAATTATTTTCTATAAGTAGCTTACAGACCTAGTCAAGCACTGTGGTTTATTTTAAATTTAGATAGTGCGATTTGGAAAGTAAATAATACCTCGTGTCCGTAGATTAATGGTTCGTAACTTGCCGCCATTGTTATACAATACAACGTGTGCTAGCATAAGGTTTAACAGACAACTAGATAGTGTAAGGTTTAACAGAAAACTAGATAGAGAGTATAGTAGTATCAATTAATCAGTAAAATTTATTAATCTTATTAAATTTCATTGTCAATTGAATTGTACTTTTTTAACTAAATAAATATACGACCTAGTTATTACAAACATAACATTATAAATTAATACATATAAGTTAACAGGGGATAAGAAAGTCATATAACGAAACTCGGAGATAATATTTAATACCGAAATACTTATATATAGTGTTATAACTGCATTGGGATATAGGTTTAGGGTTATATTTTGTATTGGAATTTTATTGAACTTGAATAGAAATCATGACTCAGACCAGAGCAGCAAAGCAAAAGGCTCAAACTAGTGGAATTGCTGTAGCTCGGGAGAACTGTGGGTGGCAGTTGTCCTCTGAATCACAGCCTATTGAAATGCACTGCTTGTTTGATGTTTGTGGAGCAATCAGGAATGGGACATGATATTGCCAAGGGGAATGTCTTTGTGTGTGCATGATGTAAGGAGTGCGAGGAAATCATTCACCAACTCGGCATTGTTATGGGCTTATATGAGAGCTTGAAGGACAGGATGGATGCCCTTGAAGGATTTAAATGGAGGGGCTCATCAATGCCAGAGCTTGTACTTGAACATCATGCAACACAGCAGCAACCCCCAAGGCAGAATGTGCTGGTCCCAAAGGAACTAGTTGTTGTAGGTTATTCTGTTGTCAGGGGAACATATTGTGCAAAAAGGATAGATGGAACAGGACCAGGGTATGTCTGCCAGGGGCAAAAGTTGATGACGTTGTAGGGCAGATATCATCCTTTAAGTGCACAAAGGTTGATATTGTTGTACACGTTGACACTAATGATATTAAGAGAAGGAGACCGGCAGAATTACTTAACAAGTACAAGACAATGCTGAAAAAAAGCCGTGAGTTAGGGTTGAATTTGAAAGTGTCTGCAATTCTGCCCAGACACGATAGGAGAGAGTATATGATGAGAGCCTTGTCAATCAGTTCGGCCCTGGAGAGATTGTGCAAGGCTCAAGGGATAGAATTTTTCTCAGCCTGGTCTGTGCTTGTTAACAGGAGAGACTGCTTCTACAGGGATGGGATACACTTAAATATAAAGGGTGCATGCAAGAATATTTGCTGAATGTTTCATTATATTTCATTTTGAATAGTTGGACTCAAATATGTTGATCGGTAATTACGTTTTGAAATTAATTCCTTTAATATGGGATCATAGTTTGATAGAGGCTCAATTATAGACAAAAAAATTCTAGTTTTTATATTTTATCATTCAGATTTTCTCAGTGACCTCTGAATGCCATGTTGCAACTGCTTAATACTAATGTAACATGAATAATGTGTTTCAAACCTTATTTTTTTCTTCAGTTATACTGGTTACTAAATCAGCATCAATTGTTTTATTTGTGTGCCAAAGATCGTATATTATACAAGCAGAAATGTGAATAGAGGAAGCTTAGTGTCTCTTAATTTTATTAGGCTCAGGTGGTAGATGACTTTCATCAACCGGTGAAATACCACCACTTTGCTTATTGGAGGCTTGAAGTGGTGAAACCCGTGTTTAGTCTCTAGAGCAAAGTTTCCGGCATCCCCCTCCCCCCATACTTCTCCTTCAACCCATGCACGGTACTAAGTACTATAGGTTTTGATACCTTTCGTGTTTGGGGGTTTCATAAAAAAAAAAAAAAAAAAAAAAAGATAAATTTTTCTAGTCAGATATGCCGTTTATTCAAGATTTTTTTAAATCTGCATTAGAGTGATCTCCAAATAACCAACATGGTTCACAATATACAAAATATGATTTTTGAGAATAACATAGCCATGTAACTTGTACTTTAAGACCAGTTTTTGTTGTTTTACTATAATAAAATTCAGAAAATGACCTCGACCTATTATTTTGTACAGTAATTGGAAAGGGACCTTTAGGTTGACATGGACCTGAAGCTATTATCATACATTTGTCTACATCAGAAATATTTTCTGAAAAATTTGCATGGTCTTTTGGATACTTTTGCAAAATAACTGAAGGATCTAATCTTGAACCTTTGTAAACAAATGAGTTTGTTTCTGGACTTACTGCTTCATTTTCCATAACTTGATGGTCTTGATCGTCATTTATTCTTGCCAGATCCAATGAAGCAGGATGATCTTCACTCAATTCAGCTGGTACATTATGTGGATTGGCCTGCGGTTGTTTTTGGAAAAAAATATCAATCTTCTGCATTTTGTTTAATTTTCGGTGGTTTCCCTTACTTTTTTTTTTTGTTTTTGTGCACTGCTAAGGTGTTTATATACATGGCAGACATCTGCAATTTATGGGGTAAAGTAAAAAAAAAAAAAATGAAAATTAGATTTTTTAAGTAGGTATGTGAAACTTCATGCATAAATTGATTAAAATGGCCAGTTGCACCAATGTAACTTAAATTGACAATATCATATCGAAAGAAATGGCAAATGATTTATTGAGTGTTGCGTCAAAATTTTGATGTGTAGTTTTTTGTTTAAGTCTAGCTTAAAATTTAAGTCTGATTGGTGCAACTGGGCATAAAAATAATAACTTTAAGTTATTATTTAAGCATTAAGCTGAGGTGTTTAGCGTGAGGAGTTTCGAAAACAGCTTCAAAAGGGTGAATAATAATAATCGAAATAATATAAGATAAGATTCAATAGCGTCACTAAAGTCTATTTGGTTTAAAGTGCAGCATAGCTTGGTATAGGGTGCAAATTTGATGGCTTGTGATTGGTGCAGACACGAGACAGATACAGACTGTCCCAATGTTTATATTTACGTTAACCATTGTTGACACTGATCAATCCGACTTACATCCTTCACTTACTGCACACGATTTATGGTTATGATGTATTGGTCTTCTTTCCTGAATACGAGTGTAATATATCGCCATTTTTAACCTTAAAATGTTCCTGCGTAAATCGGTCTTGCCAAGCACCCCCTAGTGCTGCACTCTTAAACCAAATGGAGTTTAGCTGTTTTTTTGTTCACCCTAGGATCTCATGTTGCAGACCAAGGTGATACATAAAGTTTCACTAGGCAATAACATACTTACCCTTTAAATACCTTTCCTATTTGTTTTCCACACACAAAAACATAACTAAGGAGGTCACAAATTAATATGAAAACAATTAAATAAAATTAGCCAAAGACACTGGGCCCCTAAAGGGCCCGGGCCAGGAGGCAATTTCCTTGCCTGCCTGGTAGCTACACCACTGTCATGTACACTTTTTTGTGAGTTAAGTCGTTAACAGTTTGACTCTTCTAAATGTAATTTCATTGTCTAGGAAAAGATGTTATATGTTTTTGTTTACTCGCTAACTGAATATATTACATTGGCAAGTACAGCAGCTAATTGTTCCCTTTCATACCAACACCCAAGAAGTAAATGTTTACTTATAGAAGTTTCCTTATGAAATTATCTCCTTGTAATCTCCCTTCCCCAGCCTTATCAAACTTCCACTTGCAATTACATTTGTTTTAGAGTTAATGTCTAGTCTTAACAGTTATCAGCTAAGGTAAAGAAAGCCAACATGGGAAACTTCAGTAAACTTACCAGGCAAACTCATTTCCCACTACTGCAGTTTCTCCCTGCATTCTCAGTAAACAGATGGTGCGTGTTATCAGTAGTGGCAGTAGAAGTCTATAACAATGTATTGATTAGTTTTTTCTCATTATTAAAAGCAGATTATTGGAGTTCATGAGTGGGCCGAAATTTATTTATGGGTACACCCTCCAGGCTGCCCCAGTCTTAGGGTGTTTATTCCCTCTTCCTGCTATTTTAACCTGATAGGAAAACTTCTACTGCCACTACTGATAACATGCACTGTCTGTAGAAGTTGTTTTCCAATTTTAAAACAGTGGGAAGGGGGTATGAACACCCTAAGACTGAGGCAGTCTGGAGGGTGTACCCATAAGTAAATTTCAACTGCAAAGGCATTACATTCATGAACTTCAATAATCTGCTTATAATAATGAGAAAAAAACTAATCAATACATCATTATCGACTTCTACTGCCACTACCGATAACATGCACCATCTGTTTACTGAGAATGCAGGGAGAAACTGCAGTAGCAGTAAGTTTGCCAAAGTTTCCCGTGGTTCTCGTGCTGGCTTTCTTTACCTTTCTTTATCTTATTTACAAAAAGACTTAACTGTCCTCCTGTAAATATTGATGATTAAAGACTTTTGCACCCAGTTATTAGTAGTTGCTAGCTTTTCCAATGTGATGTGATGTATAGCTAATTTCATCTTGATCATTAATACCCCTTGTTTTGCAGAATATTAGTCTATTACACAGAGTAGAACCCCACCCCTCATCAAAGAAAAGGGTTGGATGACTGATTAGAACAAGTTTCTTTTGATATCACTGCATGTATATTCTCTCACAACTTTAAAAAATTTTTTTTATTAGTCATGCACCATTACAATTTGGTTTTTCTGTTGTCCATGCCAGCAGTTATAATCATTTGAAGAGTAAAGTGAATCATATTGATATTTTCATGCTCAAAGGTCTTTATTCTAGAAAGTGGATATGCTCATTATGTGTGATGATAGCCATCTATCATGCCTCTTGTGAAAAGATCTGTCCTTTTCTTATCCCATTATGTTTCACCTACCTTAATTGACTGTGCATCCCTTTTTATATCATACATTTAAATGATTCTTACGTCTACCTATTGTGTAACCTCTAGAATTGAATATAATTTCCCAGTGGTGGTGTTCCTATACATGGTATGTTTGTGTCAGAACATACCATGTACAGGAACACCACCCTGTACATGGTGTGTGTGTGTGTGTGTGTGTGTGTGTGAGAGAGAGAGAGAGAGAGAGAGAGAGAGAGAGAGAGAGAGAGAGAGAGAGAGAGAGAGAGAGATGCAGATCAGGAAGCTGATGAAAAATCACAGCTTCGCTGCATACTTGTCTTTGTCTTAGAGTGAAATTTCTACTTGTACATCATTCAACGATATTGTGTAATCATAAGGCAGAGGTATCCAAAAAGATTGTCAACAACATGCTAACTGGTTTTCCTGCCCTTGGTTGCAGTATGATGATAAGTTTCATTTTCTACAAGCCCACCTTTGCTATTGGTGGCCTTGTAGAAAGTGAAGTTGGTGAAGAGCAGGGTGAAAGGTTTCACCAAGACCATAGAAAAAAAAACAGTGCCAGAACACCAAATAGGCATTGATGCCTATTTGTTCAAAAAAGGATTTGTCTACTCTTCACAAAAAAGATGTGCAAATTCACACATATAAAAATAATTTCTTGCCACCAAATCAGCACTCAAGGTACGCTATTGTATGCTCTGATGTCATAAAGTCCCAAATACATGTAAAAAACATTTAATAGTCAGCATTTTGGTTTTTGTTATCACTGTTTTTCCTTATCATGGTTTATGTATGTGCAGTGGAAGTGCACATACATAAACCATCTTAACACACTGATTTGTTCTTGAATTCCAACACGTTGCATGTCTAGTTACTGCTTTTGCTTATTACATTTTACGTGGTTGTCAGTGGCATTACTACCAATCTGATTGTTTTACAGTAGAGCATTAACTCATTTGTAATTGTTGATTTTAATATTGTCTTTATTTATTTTTAATAATTTGTATCGATCTCCAAGAATGTTAATACTTTCATTTTTATTGCTGACTTTCTCAAAGAAATAGTGGCTGGAGAGATTGTGCAAGGCTCAATGGGTAGAATTTTACTCAGCCTGGTCTGTGCTTGTTAACAGGAGAGACGGCTTCTACCAGGATGGGATACACTTAAATAGAAAGGGAGCAAGAATATTTGCTGATGCTATCGAGGCAGAGTTAGGTGGGTCGGAAAATTGCTAGCTTGGGAGGATACACAGACTAATAGATTAACAGTAGCTGCTGGCAGAGGTAAAAGTGATTTTTGCCTACTTCTATTGAAATGCAATTGAGCAGCAGCCTGGAAAGCAAGGCAGTGGGAATTTCCAGGACTGCTGGGAGTCATAGTGGAGCAAGTAAATACATGGGCTGTGTTAGGGTAACTAAGAGTAGAAACAGATGCATGTATACTTGCATTTACACCAATGCTAGGAGTATAGTTAATAAATTTGATGAGCTTGAAGTGCTAGTCGAGACATCAAAGGCAGATATTGTTGAGATACCAGAGACATGGTGTCGCACAGACATAAGCAGTGCAGAACTGGAATTTGGGGAGTACAATGTGTACAGAAAGGATAGACAGGACAGGAAGGGAGGAGGGGTTATGATGTTAGTTAAGAAACGCACAAAATCTAAGAAAGTGCATCTAATTGCTGTTGGTGGACAATGCAATGTTTAGTCAGTTTGGTGTGACATAAGCACTGCGAAAGCAAAAATGAGAGTAGGTGTATGTTATAGGCCTAACGAATCTGATGAGTATGATGAGCAATTGTGCAGAGAAATAGAGTGGGTTAGTAAATTAGAGTGTCTTATAATGGGGGATTTTAATTTCCCAGGTATTGACTGGAATTTGTGGGTTGGTCACTCACACACTAGCAAGGCTTTTGTGGATTTATTGGATGATTGTTTTGTACAGCAGCATGTTCAGAAGGCAACTAGAGGGAGTAATACTCTTGATCTGATTATCAGTAATGATTCTTCATGCATTAAGGATTTGCAGATAAAGGAACCACTAGGTGGCAGTGATCACAGTGTGCTGAAGTGGGATTTACTCAAAGAGGTAACTACCATCAAGGGTAAAGGGAAGGGGTTTTTGCTTTCGTAAAGGTGACTCTGGTGGTGTGAGACAGTATTTAAATTCTATACAGTGCGACTAACTGATGATGTTACCAACAGCAAATTCAAAATGGGAAGCATTCAAAGAATTAATCTTGGAAGCTACTAGGCTTTTCATACAAACAAAGAAATATTGTTCAAGATTTAGACCTAAATGGATGCCAGATGAACTAATTAGACATGTGACAGAGAAGAAAATTGCATGGGATACATATAAATTAACAGTTGACACAGAAGCCTATGATAGATATAAGCTGGTCTGTGACCAAGTCACAAAGGAGGTTAGGCAGGCAAAGGCAGATTACGAGAAATCTTTGGCAAAGGATGCAAAGAAAAACAGCAAAGAGTTCTTTACTTATGTAAACTCTAGAAGGAAGGGGATGAATCAGATTGGCCCACTTGATATCGATGTTTCAACTGTTGTTGATCCTGCACAGGTAGCTAACAAACAAACTAAATATTTTGCATCTACATTCACATATGAGGAGTTATTCAGAGAGGGGAATGCCAGAAGTGTATTAAACTCCTGCAGTAAGCTAGATAATAATGTAATAACTGAGAGTAAAGTGGAGGAGAAATTATTGAAGATAAACACAAGAAAGGCACCTGGGGTGGATGGAATCTATCCAGTTACCTATTTCCCCATGTATAAGATGCACCTTAATTTTGGGGCCTGAAATTTGAAAAAAAATTTATTACGTAAAGTTACTGGACTGATATTTTATTCATCATAAAATTCATATAACTCCTCATCACTGTTAAAACTCCCATCCATTAGCTTGTCCTCATCTGTGTCTGATGAAGAATCACTGTCTTCATATATTGCCTTGTCCTCAGTTCCATCTGTGGCATTTGAAATGCCACACTTCTTAAATGACTTGACAACGATCTCAATCTTGATATTATCCCAGGATCTTTTCACCCAGGTACAAACTTCTCCTATAGTTGGTTTCTTCATTCTTCCTGCTGGTGTCAAATTGTCCCCAGAAGACTTCATCCATTAGTTCCATTCGTCTCTCATGGCAGCTTTGAAGGGTTTGTTAATGCTGACATCAAGTGGTTGGAGCTGGGATGTCAAGCCTACAGGTATGATGGCAAGTTTTGTTTTCTGCTCTGCAGCAATCTTCTTTGTGTTTTTTGTTATGTGTGCCCTGAACTGATCAAGCACCAATAGGGCAGGTTTGCATAAGAGCCTACCTGGTCTCTTGCTCCAAACTTTCTCAAACCAGATCTTCATCCCATCCTGATCCATCCAACCCTTGTCATGAACGTGGACAATCATTCCTCGAGGAATGTCTTCTTTTTGGCATTGTTTTGCATTTGAAAATCAGCATAGGAGGCAGCTTGGTTCTGTCGGCACAACAAGCTAGAACAACTGTATAATGGCTCTTTTCATGTCCACTTGTCTTCACAGTTACAGTTTTCACCCCCTTCTTATCAACAGTCCTGTTACTTGGGACATCAAATTGAAGGGGGGACTTCGTCCATATTTGCAATCTGTCCCAACTGATGTCTTCCGACTGAATGACAAAACGATGAAATTCAAGGACCTTCCGCTCATAGCTTTCAGGCATCTTTTGGGCAAGTCTGGCGCATGTACACATGCCATTCCGTTTCATGAACCTAAAGCATCAATTGTGTCCTCCTTTGAAATCAGTAACTTCTTTTTCATCAGCAATTCTTCTTGCCTCATGCTGAGCCATCTTTGAGGACACAAGAATTCCAATTGCCCTTTGCTCTTCAATTCCCTCTCTAAATCAGGCCGTTTTGCTGACTTGCCTCTCATGGCCTTCTTCTGCCGTGGCGTTTTCAGTAGGGTTTCTTCTTCCCGTAGCCAGTCTCGGATTGTTTTCTCAGTTGGAGGAGGACCAAACTTATGTTCAGCAGCATAATTTCCATTCACTTTTGCAAACTGGATAACTTTTAACTTGAATTCATCACTGTACGAAAATCTTTTCTTAGCCATTTCTGGGCAGAACGTGGCAAAACGTAACCTAATATACTGGTAACAAGTGCGAAACAATGAGTGCAAAGACAACAAGCGTGAAAAAACGGGAAATGCAAGTAAAAAATCTACAACCACTGTATAAGACGCACCCAGTTTTTAGACCACAAATTTTTCGAAAAAGGGTGCATCTTATATATGGGGAAATACGCTATATTAAAGGAGGCAGCCAAGGAAGTAAGCAAACCCTTAGCCATAATTATGAGAGCTTCCTTGGACTCAGGGGAGGTAGCCATGAACTGGAGATATGCAAATGTACCCCAATCCACAAAGGAGGATCAAAGGGAGACAGGTAATAACATACCTGTTAGTTTAACTTCTGTTCCAGGAAAATTAATGATGGTTAAAGAAGCATTGCAGGATCATCTAGACAAGACTTCAGTTATAGCTCAGACACAGCATGGGATATGAAGTTTTCCGAGCAGTGCAGACGGTCTGCAAGAGTAACTCATGGTGTCTTGTCAATGATATACAGGAATTTTTCTAGCAGGAAAAATTAATGATGGTTAAAGAAGCATTGCAGGATCATCTAGACAAGACTTCAGTTATTCAGACATAGCATGGGATATGAAGTTTTCTGAGCAGTGCAGACGGTCTGCAAGAGTAACTCATGGTGTCTTGTCAATGATATACAGGAATTTTTCTAGCAGGGATAAGGAGAGGATTATCCCTTGTATAAGGCAGTGGTCAGACCACACCTTGAGTACTGTATACAGGTCTGGAGGCCTCATTTTAAGAAGGATGTAGAGCTGTTGGAACAAGTACAGAGAAGGGCAACAAGATTAGCGAATGGAACAAAGGTTGTTCTTACAAAGAAAGGCTTAAGTTTTGCATATTACAGTGTCTGGATACTAGGCACCTGCCAGGTGATCTGATTGAGGTGTATAAAGCCTTGAATGGTTTGAGCATGCTCAGTGCTGATGGAATGCTTCCTCTTGCTCAGAATAATCACCTGAGAAGGCATAAATTCAAATTGAGGAAAGACAGTTGTAGAATTGATGTGCAGAAGTTTGCCTTTAGCCAGCGGGTGGTTGATTGCTGGAACAAACTTCCATCTGTCGTAGAAGTTAATAGCTTAAACAGATTCAAGAAAGAACTAGACAAACATTTGGAGTGAGTGGATGGGTGAAATGGGAAGGGTTTGTGTGTTTTTTTTTTTTTTGTCTAATGCTATATAAGCCTGCTTTCTTGCATCATGTGCCCTTGCTAATGCTACTTGATTTTAATATTTTCTTTATGTACACAGTTCCACCTTTTAATATACATAGTTCCACTTAGCATTAATAAAGAATGCTGAACACCTGCATTTTTGTTTCCTCAGTTATTGTTATCTTTTAAGCTGTGTTCCAAAGTGATCACAACAAATTGCATCCACTGTGCATGTTAAATTTAAATTTTAACTTAACATATACTGTGTATATAAATATTAACTGCCTCTTTGTCTTTTTTTTTTTTAATCTGTCAACAACCAACAACTTCATTGTTGATCCTACCACATGGTTGGCTTACATAATATATGGTTCCCTAATAAGCTGTTATTAGGAAGAAAAAAAAAAATTGAGAAATGCAACAAATCCCAATCCAGAAAATGCTCAGTGGGCCCCACATGCTGAGAGTTACTCTTCAAAAATATTATACTGAAGTTAGTATTAGCATGGTGCAAGAAAGCCTGTGTCTTATGCTGCACCAGCCAAAAAAAGTATATACAGGGTGTCTCAAAAATATTGGTACAAACGTTTAGGGGAATATAGGTAACATCTAAAGGAATGTGAATCGCATAGGAACCCATAACCAGAAACGTCACTGTAAATCAGTAGATGGCGCGGTAGTCGCCACACGAAGAGCATGCATCGATATAAGAACTGTGATCTGGCAGACATGCATCTAGTGTATGGATTAGCAGAGGACAATGGACGAGCCACTCAACGAATTTATTGAGAACGCTTCCCAGACAGACAGACAGACATGTACCGGACCACCATTTATTTGCGCGTATGCATCAAAATTTGTGCAGTTATGGGTCATTTAGAGGTAACAGGAGTAGTGCAGGCAGACCACATTCAATGCAAACTCCCGCCATGGAAGAAAGTGTGTTGAATGCCGTCCAGAATAATCCTACTACTAGCACACGTGCTGTTGCCTCTGCCTTAGGAGTGTCTTGTTGCAGTGTACAGTGGGTCTGGCACGACGATTCCTTACATCCCTTTCATCTCCAAAGGGTTCAGTTACTGCTCCCCCCAAGATCATCCTGCATGTGTGGCTTTTGCGCAGTGGTTTCTCCAAGAAAGTGTTCAAGACTTGAATTTTCCAGCCTATGTTTTGTTCACGGTTGAGGCTTATTTCACTCGGGAAGGCTTAATCGATCAGCACAATGCTCATATGTGGGCTCACGGCAACCCACACGGTGTGCACCCCATGCGCCACAACATTGCTTCGCAATAAATGTGTGGGCAGGTATGGTCGGTGACTGCTTAGTCGGCCCATACCTGTTACCATCCCGCATGAGCTCCGCTAAATATTGGATCTGTCTTGAACAAGTTCTACCAGGGTTACTTGACAATGTTCCAGCAAATGTGAGAGAACATTTGGTTTCAACATGACGGGGCGCCTGCCCATTATGGAAGGTGTGTTCGTGACCATTTGAACAGGCGTTTTGGGCGTCGATGGATTGGCCGTGGTAGACCTGTTGCCTGGCCCCCACGCTCACCTGATTTATCGAGCCTTGATTTCTTTCTGTGGGGGCCCTCAAATCTATTGTGTATGAATCGCCTGTGGAGACGGAAATGGATCTCGTGGGGAGACTCGTCTGTGCTGCTGCTACTGTCAAAGAAACTCCAGGTGTGTTCTACCGTGTCTGCCAATCCATGCTGCGTCGGTGCCACGCATGCATCACGTCTCATGGTGGAACCTTCGAGCATCTGTTGTAACATCCTGAAATGCATCCATCTCGTACTCCATTGTTAATATTATGTCAAATGTTTGCCACTAATTACTGTCTTGTGTCATTTCTGCTCTTGTGCCTCTGCTACTACTTTCCCGTGACTTTTCCGGTTGTGGGTTCCTATGCAATTGACATTCCTTTAGATGTTACCTACCTCCCCTGAACGTTTGTACCAATATTTTTGAGACACCCTGTATATATAATAATAATAGTAATAGAAAAATAAATAATAATAATAATAAAATAACAAAGAAAATAAATAAAATAAAATAAGAAGAAAATAAAAAATAATAATAATTAATAAATAAGAGAAAAGGAAAAGGACAACCTACGTGTTTCCCTTCTCCCATAGGTAATTATCCAGCTGACCTTTGAATTTCCCCAGACTGTCAGCCTCTACCACCCATGTAGGTAACTTATTCCAGTAATTTATAACTCTCTGGCTAAAATAAAGCTTCCTGCAATCCAGCCTAAACATCTCCCCCCCCCCCCGTAACTTGAAATTATGGCCTCTAGTTCTAGAATCATTTATAACCATGAAAATTTCGGCTTTATTCATTTTGCTTATGCCTCTCAGAGCCTTAAACACCTCAATCAAGTCTCCTCCAAGGTGCCTAGTTTCCAAGCTCTCAACCCACATAGTCAGTCTTTCCTACTATGAATGCCCTTTTGCCAATCTCACCAGCTGAGTTACCCGTCTCTGGACCCTTTCAAGAAGCACAGTCTTTCTTTAGGTGCGGTCTCCATACCTGGATACAGTATTCCAAGTGTGGTCTAACACACTAGCCTTATACAATGAGATAACAACGTCCTCATCTCTACTAGCAATTGTTCAATACATCATCGATAGGACACCATGGGCCTTCCTTGCTACCTGTCTACAATGCTCAGAGAACTTAAAGTCTGACCATATCGTAACACCCAAGTCCCTTTCCTCCACTACCACCTTAAGTTTAACTCTGCCAAGTTTATAAGTTATTTTGGGGGTTACTGTTCCCCAAGTGCAATACCTTACACTTTGCTGGATTAAAGCATAGCTGCCATTTTTCTGACCATCCGTGAAGTCTATCTAGGTCATTCTGAAGAAGCTCTGCTTGGCAATGATCATTAACAACTCTACCAATCTTTACATCATCTGCAAATTTAGACATCATGCCCTCTATCCCTTCATCGATGTAATTTATGAAAATCAAAAACAGCAGTTGTCCTAATACTGATCCTTTGGGAACTCTGCTTCTTACATCAATCCAATCTGAGGAATAACCATTTATCACAACCCTCTGCCTCCTGCCCTGAAGCCATCCAGCTATCCATCTAAGGATTTTCTCTGTGATTCCAACCTGTTCCAGCTTATAAAGTAACTACTCATGTGGGACTGAGTCAAATGCTTTGCTGAAATCCAAATAAACAATGTCAAAATTATTCCCAAAGTCCAGCTCTTTAGTGACCCTGTCAAAATAGCTAACCAGATTAGTTAAACATGATTTTCCCTTTACAAAACCATGCTGAGTATCCTTCAGAATTCCATTTCTATCTAAATGATCCTGAATTCCAATTTTGATCATTGTCTCCATGATTTTCCCTACTACTGAAGTTAGGCTAACCAGCCGATAATTTCCCACTTCACTCTTAGAACCGCCTTTATGTATTGAAGGCACATTGGCACTTTTTCAATCCAGTGGAATCACTCCCAAGTCCAGTGATGCTTGCATAATTAGTTTCAGTGGTTCAATGCACTCCTTGCCACCTCTCTTAAGATTTTAGGGTATATGCCATCAACCCCAGGAGACTTACTGGCCTGTAGGCTCAAAAGTTTTTTCATTAAATAAACATGTGAAATTTCAACATCATTAATTACATTTTTTTCAACTTCACTCCCATAATTTCTCATTGACGTAAAGGGTAAAACTTGAGCAAAATGAAAACAACAGTAAAAGTTCCATACATGTACCCTAGACAAAATAAGTATACACGGTCTGCTACAAAGGAGTTTCTGGAAAAATTTTCAGATAATGCTCGGAATGCTAATTTTTAGCAGATTTTTGTTGTATCAAAACATTGTATGAACTATATTTTGTATCAAAACACTAATTTGTTGGTTATTCTTTGTCGTTTCAAAACTTTTTTTGATACAATTTAGCTGTTGCTGAATGAGTCTTCCATTTGTATTAGAACAAAAGGGAGTAGAAGAATTTTTCTGCCTTTGGATGTAATGTGGCATGACATCAGTATATTAAACAATTTTCTGATGAATTTCTGTTTTAAAACATAACCAGATGTGCCGAAACTTAACGTGACCCTTTCCCCAACTTAAATGCAGAGTATGCCATTCTTGTAGTTGCAAATGAAACAAAATGGGATAAAAAGAAACAAACTTATCTCAGAAAAATTTTAATGGTATAACACTTAAGATTTTTTTTCTTAGATTTAAAGAATCTGATTACTTTGTCTTAAATTAATGGGCCCAGCCTTGATGATTATATTAAAACCTTTTAGTTAAAATGTAGGCTTTATAAACCTTAAAGCTATAATAATAACTCTATATTTCAATAAGTGTAATTGTAACACTTTTTTGGTGTTAACTTGGGTATTATTGTCATCAGATTTATCTCCTCTGAAGAATTAATATATTTTGGTATATTTTTGATTTGTAGGTTTATATATCTCTTGTACCTATAATAGTTGGAGTTTTAATAGCAACTATGACAGAGATATCTTTTAATATGGTTGGGCTTATAAGTGCCTTGTTGGCTACAGTAGGTTTCTCTCTACAGCACATATTTTCTAAGAAGGTAAGTCCATAATAATTTTTTATTATTAAATGGAGGTTTTTTTTTTCTTATTTATTGGTATTTTGTCATATATATAATTATGTAAAGAATATATTAAAAGTGCAAACATAAATTAAGTTTAAACACTTTTCAAATGTAAATATGATGACATTTACATTTGAAAAGTGCAAATTTCTTCAGAACACTTCCAAACCTATAGAAAAGAACAAAGGTTGAAGGAAATTAAAGTCCTTACTCAATTTTTGAAGGCATTAACACTGAAGTTTGAACAAAGTGAATATTTTCTGATAAAAAAAACAAACAGGCAATCTACAATACCGATAGAAAATGTTGGTGAGTTTTACAAGCTGTAAACAATTTGCCTCAACTTCACCTTTAGGAGAATGCAGTGGAAGAGAGAGATGTCTAGATGTTTACCTATATCCAAGGCATCTATATTTAAAAATCTGTACTACAGAAACAGCGAGCCTGCATATTGGTGTCTTTCCTTTCACTTTGATGGTTGACCTTTGGTAACATCTTCAAAATTTCATGCCGAGTGTGTGTGTGTGTGTGTGTGTGTGTGTGTGTGTGTGTGTGTGTGTGTGTGTGTGTGTGTGTGTGTGTGTGTGTAACTTTAATATTGTATCACAGAGATATACAATTCTAATTCTCTGTAATATTTTATATTTACTTAATATACATATTAATATTCACTGAATAATAAATTTGTGGTTAAAATTTCTTTCAATTTCTTCCAACCAGTTTAATTGCTTATTGTCCACTGTAAATTATCATAATACAGCAGGCCCTCGTTATAACGTGGTTCGCTTTACTCTAATTCGCTATAACACTGTTCTTATATTGTTACCCGTATCTCACTATAATGCTGTCACAACTCATTATAACGCTATTTTACTAGCGTACAGATTGAATTTTTGGCAAACCCGGCTTCGATAGAGTCTGTTTTTAAGCCTTTTTTTTTTTTTTTTTGGCAAAAGGAGAAAATAGCCACTGTGAAATTAACTAATTATTTTTATAATTTCTACTCTATGTACAAAATTGAAACTTTCAGTATGCTCTATTTTTTTTTGTGTGGATTTGATGTTATCACAAAGTTTCAAGGGAGAAATTCTTTTTTAGTACACAAGCTGAAAAAATTCATCATCCAGTGTGGTTAAAAATGCTGTTACAAAGTCTGCATTTCCTGTTCTGACCTATAATAGAAAGATATACCCTATTGAAAATTAGATCTCTCTTCTCTCCTATCTCTTCTTTTGTTTTACTGTGGGAACTATAACTTGCTAAAAGGTTATTTCACACAGTCAACCTCATGAGTGCTATTTCTTGTATTCTCTTATCTTCTGAACTCCTCTGACCATGTGGTCATCCCTAAGTACAGAAAATTTGTTTGTTTTACTGTCCAAATGGCCATATATACTCCATTCTGTCTTCTAAGCTGCATTGCCTTGATATTATCCCCTTTGGGAATATTGGCAGATACATTTGTTAGAAGCAATTTACATTCCCCCGCCTTAACAAATTACTTTCAGTAACATAAAGGATAACTTCCCTGTATGGGACTTCTCAGAATAAAACACTTATTGTTACTGTCTTCATGCCACTTGACATTATTTTGAGATAGAATATTGATAAGTACAGGATTGCTAAAATTAAAGTATCCCTATGTAGAGGACCCTGGAGTGAGTTCTAAGGCTCATACTGAAGAGAAATTTGAACAACAGGTACAATAAAGAATGCGTTCACCATTTATTGGGGGAAAATTAGTTACAAAATTTGTCACTGTATGGCATGTAACTATCTTAGTTACGATTATGCAAATAACGTAAGTTATTTGCATAATCTGGCATCAGAAGCGCATAAGCCGTGGACCTATGACTGTTTGTGCTGTCCGCAAAGTTATTGCGAAACTTGAAACAACAGGACATCTTGGCATTCAACCAGGTAGAGGTCGAAAACGAGTGGACTCCTCTCGTGTTGAAGATTTGGCTATGGCTGTTGTGGATTTATCAATTCTAATTCCCCATGTGGTAGCGCAAGTGTCCAGCTGTTTCTTGGGAAGTAGACATGCTGGCACACTTGCGCTGCCACATGGAGATTGACTTGATAAATCCACGACAGCCATAGCCACATCTTCAACATGAGAGGAGTCCACTCGTTTTTGATCTCTACCTGGTTGAACACCAAGATGTCCTGTTGCTTCAAGTTTTGCAACCATTTTGCGGACAGCACAAACAGTCATAGGTCCACGCCTTTTGCGCTTCTGATGCTGGAATTCTCTGATAGCCACAGCTGTATTGTTGCTGTTCTGATAGTACAGCTTCACTAATACACCTTTTCCTGCAACGTTGTTGGCATTGCAAGCAAACAAACATCTACTGTATGATTTTGAAGAGACTGCTTTGCCTTTATACAGTACAGTAGAGCTGAATAGTGGCGCTGTGGCAATAACTTACGATTATAAGCATAACTAAGATAGTTATGTGCCATACAGTGACTTCAGTTTCTGGCGTGAATGACAGTGGATATCACTTGGCCATGGAACATCCTTTGGAGTGATGAAGCCCACTTCTGCTTAAATGGACAAGTGAATACGCACAACTGTTGCATTTGGGTAACAGAAAACCCTCGAGTTATCCAAGAGATCCCATTGCATTCTCCAAAAGTGAAGTGTGTTGTGGATTTACATCCACATTCATGATTGGGCCATATTTTTTTGAACGGGTAACACCGACTGGACTTCACACCTGTTCTGTCACCAAACAGCAATATCATGAAATGTTGGCAAATTTCACAATACCAGAGCTGCAACAATGTGGGTGCCTTCAGGATTCCATATTCATGCAAGATGGTGCGCCACCCCACATCCAAGATCGATTGACTTTGTTGTTGGATGGTAATGCTGCAGGGGATTTTAAATTAAAACCCCTTTTAGTTTTACCATTCGGAAAATTCAAGGGCTCTTAAAGGTTTAGCTAAATCAAACCTACCCATTGTGTCCAAAGATTGCTAAGGCAACACTTTACAGAAGAACGGGTCATCAGCTGTTGTTTCCAGACATCTTGGCCACCCCGATCACCGGACCTCACCCCATGCGACTTCTGGTTGTGGGGTTTTAGAAGAACCAGGTGTATCGGGAAGGATATCAAACTCTGGCAGATCTGAAGGACAGCATTAGATGTCATGTGCTGGCTATTCCAGTTGGCACGTTACGTTCTGCTGTAGGAAATGCTGTTTTTTGAATGGAAACTCCATTTTGACCAAATGGAGTTTCTAGCGTGAATGACAGTGGATATCACTTGGCCATAAAACATCCTTTGGAGTGATGAAGCCCACTTCTGCTTTGAACAATTGTAGTGCTGTTCAAGTGATTTGTGCTACAGCACCGTATAGTGACAAATTTTGTAACTAATTTTTTTTTTCCCAATAAATGGCGAGCGCATTCTTTATTGTATCTGTTGTCAAAATTTCTCTTCAGTACAAGCCTTAAAATTTGCTCCAGAGCCCTCTACATAGGGATACTTTAATTTTAACAACCCTGTACTTTCCATCCATTTGAAGCAGAAAACATTCTCCAAAACTCACACCATAATTGATTACAATACTTTTCGTGCAATAAAGGATTACAGTACAACTGTTTGATTTTACCGCAAAGTAAAATTGAACTTTTCAGATAAATAGAACACTAGCTGTTACTGTCTTCAGCTCAGTTTCCAGAGGGATTCTAGTCATTATTCTGTACATACGGTGTTAGACATATGGACAGTTTACTGTATTCGAACATCGTATCACAATCAGTGCAACACAGTTACATTTTCAGAGTTATGGCGGATAAGAATGAAAAAGCAACAAAGACTGGAAAGGTAAGAAAAACATTGAGTTTAAAAATTAAATTAGACATTTTGAAGAGAGTCGATTCTGGTCAACGACAAGTGGATGTGTGCAATAATTTAGGACTGGCAGATTCAACTGTAAGAACAATTATAGAAAATAAAGAATCAATTTTAGCAGCTGGGAAAACAGCTGTTACCCTGCAGGCAACTAAATTGACTAGGGCTAGGCCGGCTGTTATGATTGAAATGGAGAAACTTCTAAATCATTTTATTGAAGATAATATTCAGTGCAGAATTCTGTTAAGTTCAATTATTATTAAAGAAAAAGTGAAGAGCCTATATAAAGATTTGAAGAAAGCTCACCCCAAAAAAAATGTGGAATCATTTAACGCTAGTAAGAGCTGGTTTGATAGATTTAAATAGCGCTATAACCTACACAATATAACAATACAGGGAAAAGCTGCAAGTGCAGATCAAGAAGGAGCCGAAACTTTCAAAAAAAGAACTTGTTAAAATTATTGAAGAGGGGTGTTATGCTGCTCAATGAGTTTTTAACATAGATGAAACAGGTCTTGTTTGGAAACGAATGCCTAAAAGAAGTTTCATATTGAAAGAAGAAAAAACATGCCAGGCTTCAAAGCGTTTTTTCATTGGTATGCTGAGTTCTTCTGTCCCGCAGTGGAAAGATATTGTGCAAAAAATAACCTTGATTACAAAGCAATTCTGATCATTAGCATTAGCATTAGTAGAGGCATTTGATGCAAGAAAACAAGCTTATGCAGCATCAGCTAAAAAAAAAAATAAAGTAAAATAAATAAATAAAAAATAACCACTTCCACTTCACCCCTCTGTTCGTTCGAAATACCTGTCCAGCTGAGCCTTAAACTTATTTAGGCTATCAACTTCCACGACAAGGGATGGAAGTCTGTTCCACCTGCCAACCACCCGCTGGCTAAAGGAAAATTTCCGCACATCTCTCCTACATCTGTCTTTCCTCAATTTGAACTTATGCCCTCTCAGGTGATTATTCTGAGCAAGAGGAAGAATCCCATCAGCATTGAGCATGCTCAAACCATTCAAGGCTTTGTACACCTCTATCAGATCACCTCACTGGTGCCTAGTCTCCAGACACTGTAATTCGCAAAACTTAAGCCTTTCTTCGTAAGAGCACCCCCTTTGTTCCATTCACTAATCTTGTTGCTCTTCTCTGTACTCGTTCCAGCAGCTCTACATCCTTCTTGAAATGAGGCCTCCAGGCCTGTATACAGTACTCTAGGTGTGGCCTGACCATTGCCTTATACAAGGGAATAATCACCTCCTTATCCCTGCTAGAAAAATTCCTATATATCATTGACGATACACCATGAGCTACTCTTGCAGCCCATCTGCACTGCTCAGAGAACTTCATATCTGCCTGCACAACCACCCCCAGGTCCCTTTCATTCTCTACCACTGTCAGTGTAGTACCACAGAGTTGATACATTGCTCTGGGGTTGCTGTTTCCCATATGTAGTACTTTACATTTGTCAATGTTAAACTTCATTTGCCACCTCTCAGCCCATCTGCTCAACCTTTCCAGATCCTGTTGCAGCAGCATAGTGTCAGTAGTGTCCTTGACAACCCTGCCAACCTTCGTATCGTCTGCAAACTTGGACATTAAGCTTGATATACCATCATCAATATCATTTATAAATACAGAGAACAATAAAGGACCCAATACTGAACCCTGAGGGACTCCACTAATAACATTAGTCCACAATGAGCAGTGTCCATTGATTACCACTCTCTGTTCTCCCCCTCAACCACCCCTTTATCCATAGCAGCAATTTGCCTCCAATGCCACACTGCTCCAATTTGTGCAGCAGTCTTCCATGTGCAACAGTATCAAAAGCCTTTCTAAGATCCAAGTATATAATATCAAAGTTATTCCCTGCATCCAGTTCTTTTGTGACTGCATCATAGTATCCAATCAAATTGGTCAGGCAAGACTTCCCCTTAACAAAACCATGCTGTGTCCGAGCTATAACTGAAGTCTTGTCTAGATGATTCTGCAGTGCTTCTTTAACCAGTGCCTCCATTAATTTTCCGGGAACAGAAGTTAAACTCACAGGTCTATAATTACTTGTGTCAGCCTTTGATCCTCCCTTGTGAATTGGGGTCACATTTGCACATCTCCAGTCCATGGGCACCTCCCCTGAGTCCAAGGAAGCTCTCATCATGAACAACACACCAGGACACCCAAGCAAAGAGAGCTTAGAAGACTTGAACAATCATATAAAAGTTTTTTACATGCCTCTGAACACTACATCTCTGATCCAATCAATGGACCAAGGTGTAATTGCCACATTTAAAGCGTACTACATAAGGAAGACCTTTTCCCACGCTATTAAAGCTATCAACATTGAAAATGTACCGAGCCAAAAAGGGTTTTGGAAATCGTATAACATTAAAACCGCCATCTACAACATTTCAAGTGCCTGGGATGAAGTGACTCAGAAAACTATGAATGGAGTGTAGAGGAAAGTTTGGAAGAATTGCAAAAAACATTATCAGGAACCTAATGATTCTGTTGAAAATGTTAAAACGCAAATTGTTGAGCTTGGAAAAGAAGCAGGATTAGACGAAATTGATGATGATGACATACAAGAGATGATGACAATGACAGGGATGGCCTCTCTAATGAAGAACTAATGGAAATGATAAAAGAACAAGAACTTGCTATTGAGAGAGAAGATGATCAAGATACTACTGATGAGGAACCAATGAAGTTGCTGACTGCAAAAGGACTTAGTGAAGATTTTGAACACATCGAAAAAAATGTGTGATTATTTCCGGGAGAATGACCCTGACATGGAACGAAGTGCCAAGGTAATAAGAAATTTTAAGAAAGAAATGAATCCCTACATGACGTTGTACAACGAGAGGAAGAGGGCCAAAGCACAACCCAAAATCTACACATTTTTCAGTCCGAAAATATGAAAACTCAAGCGCACAGGGTCATCAGATTAATAAATTCATGGTTTTAGTTAGTTAATTACCACATAATTATATACATATGTAATGTAGAATATTTTATATGTACAAAAATTTGAATATTAAATATTTTTAACTGACATTTGTGTGTATTTTCACTACTATTTATTATTGATTAGAAAATATCCTATGGAATAGACCACAGCTCACAAATACATATGTTACCTTATGGGAATATGGCACTCACTTAGCACTGATTCACTTAGCACTTTGTTTTTCAGGAACAAATTATCAGCATTAAGTGGGGTCACCTGTACCTAAATAATATGTATATAGCTGGATGATATAGTTAACAATGGAAAAAGTAAATAATAGCATAGGTTATGGAAATAAATCTTAAAGTACAAAACATGTATAAGAAGAATGTAGTATAAATATATACATTTAAATGACTGAATATTAAATTAAATACAATGGTCAGTGTATTGAATGCCAGTGATAAGAGAAATAAAGAAAAATATGAAAAAATAAGAGAATAGTAAAAGTAAAAGAAGGTAAAAATCAAAATATGAAATATACATTTCAAATGATAATAATAATTAAATAAACAAATAGATTAACAATAATTTGAAATATGTCACTTATATGGGGGGAGTCATTATTGGACAAGATACAAGTAGCATATTTGTGGCATTTTTGAACCTCCACAATGAAATGAAAAGTGTTCAAATAATTGCATATTCACTAGCAAATTCCTGTATTATGCTGTGAATTAGAAATAACACTGGTTAGAAGGTAGTCCCGATGCTATATAAATATCTGTAATAATTATTATATTAATTTGGATAAGTTGATTAGATGTAAGTACCAAAATACACTGCTTGACAAAATTATTAGAACAAATGTTTTTCATGAATATTTTATTGTGAACAGTGTCGCCAAAGACAAATATTTGATATTATAGGCAACCTGGTATGCAAATTATCATGCCTATTAAAACACAGGTTGTGACCATATCACTTCATTCTCGTTTTTTGGCTTGCTCAATGTGATAGCCACATCTCCAGTACTCAGGATAGTGGGCCATTAGATGACCTGAAGCCGGGCAATCGCAGGCAGAGGTGGCATGTTGGTTTAATGTGTCATGCAGTGTTGTCTTGGCACTATGGAAGCAGTTTCAGGAAACAGACCCATTACAAGAAGAGCTGGCCAGGGTCGCCTGAGGGGTATGTCAACCAGAACAGACCACTGTCTGGCTCTAACAGCTGATGGAATCCTACGATGTCCTGTCATCAGCTGTCTCTTGAGGTTGCTGCGAACACAGATGAAGACCTTTTCAACCGGACTGTATTAAGAATGCTCAATTCAAGTAGACTGTACACAAGGAAGCCAGTGGTTTGTATCCCACTAACCCCAATGTTTTGGGGGTTAGTGGGATACAAACTGGTACTATGAACATGTGATGTGATTTGGAGCCCTGACAGATGGGGTCAGTTCTGTTCTCTGATGAGTCCTGTTTTAGCGTACGGACTAGACATTATTTCATCTGAAGACATCCAACATCAGAGAAAGGGACACTTACAGTGGAGACAGTGTTCTTGTGTGGGGTGGAATAATAATAATAATCGGTAGCACCCCGCTTCATGTTTTTGATAGAGGTACTGCGCTGAGGTACCGAGAACAGGAGGGAGTTATGATGAGAGCCTTTTCTATCAATTCGGCTCTGGAGAGATTGTGCAAGGCTCAAGGGGTAGAATTTTTCTGTCTGGTCTGTGCTTGTTAACAGGAGAGACTGCTTCTACAGGAATGGGATATACTTAAATAGAAAGGATGCAAGAATATTTGCTGAGGCTATCGAGGCAGAGTTAGATGGGTCAGAAAAACTGCTAGCTTGGGGGATACACGGACTAATAGATTAACAGTAGCCGCTGGCAGAGGTAAAAGTGAAGTGATCCTTGCACTACTTCTATTGAAATTCAATTGAGCAGCAGCCTCGAAAGCAAGACAATGGGAATTTCCAGGACTGCTGGGAGTCATAGTGGAACAAGTAAATACATTGGCTGTGTTAGAGTAGAAATTTAAGAGTAGTAAATTAACTAAGAGTAGAAACATGTGCATGTATACTTGCATGTACACCAATGCTAGGAGTATATTAATAAATTCAATGAGCTTGAAGTGCTAGTCAAGACAACAAAGGCAGATATTGTTGGGATATCAGAGACATGGTGTCACACAGACATAAGCAGTGCAGAACTGGAATTTGGGGAGTACAATGTGTACAGAAAGGATAGACAGGACAGAAAGGGAGGAGGGGTTAGGCTGTTAGTTAAGAAACACATAAAATCTAAGGAAGTCCATCCAAACATAAAATCAAAAGTAGGAGACCGGCAGAATTACTTAACAAGTACAGGTCACTGATGAAAAAAAGCCGTGAATTAGGGTTGAATTTGAAAGTGTCTGAAATTCTGCCCAGACATGATAGGAGGGAGTATATGATGAGAGCCTTGTTGATCAATGCGGCGCTGGAAAGATTGTGCAAGGCTCAAGGGATAGAATTTTTTTCAGCCTGGACTGTACTTGTTAACAGGAGAGACTGCTTCTACAGGGATGGGATACACTTAAATAGAAAGGGTGCAAGAATATTTGCTGATGCTATTGAGGCAGTGTTGGGTGGGTCGGAAAACTGAAAGCTTGGGGGGATACAAGGACTAATAGTTTAACAGTAGCCGTAGGCAGAGGTGAAGGTGATTCTTGCACAACTTCTATTAGAATAAGTAGTGACCTGGAGCGAGGGGTGTTGGGGGTTTCAGGGACGGGTGGCAGTCATCGTGAAACAGGTGGGTATATGGGATGTGTTAGAGTAACTAAGAATAAGAATAGGTGCATGTATACTTGCATGTATACCAATGCTAGAAGTATAGTAAATAAATTTGATGAATTTGAACTGTTTGTCAAGACATCAAAGGCGGATATTGTTGGGATATCAGAGACATGGTGTCACACTGATATAAGGAATGCCGAACTGGAATTTGGGGAGTACAATGTGTACAGAAAGGATAGACAGGATAGGAAAGGAGGAGATGTTATGCTGTTAATTAAGAAAAACATAAAATCAAAAGAAGTGCATCCAGTTGATATAGATGAACAGTGCACTGTTGAGTCAGTTTGGTGTGACATAAGCACTGCAAAAGCAAAAATAAGAGTAGGAGTGTGTTATAGGCCTAATGACTCGAATGAGTACAGTGAACAATTGTACAGAGAAATAGAGTGGGCTAGTAAATCGGAATGTCTTATAATGAGGGATTCTAACTTCCCAGATATTGACTGGAACTTGTGGGTTGGGCACTCACACACTAGTCATTCTTTTGTGGATTTATTGGATGATTGTTTTCTGCAGCAGCATGTTCGAGAGGCAACCAGAGAAAGTAATACTCTTGATCTGGTTATCAGCAGTGATCATTCATGTATTAGGAATTTGCAGATAAAAGAACCACTAGGTGGCAGTGATCACAGTGTACTGACGTGGGATTTACTTAAAGATTTAGTTACCATCAGGGGTAAAGGAAAGGGTTTTTGCTTCCGTGACGGCGAGTACAGTGGTCTCCGACAGTTTTTAAATTCTGTACAGTGGGATCAACTGATGATGTTACCAACAGTAAATTCTAAGTGGAAAGCATTCAAGGAATTAATCGTTTATGCTACTAAAAGTTTCATACCTATTAAGAAATATTGTTCAAGATTTAGGCCTAAATGGTTGTCAAATGAACTAATGAGACTCGTAACAGAGAAGAAAAATGCATGGGATGCATATAAATTATCAAGCGACTCAGAAGCTTATGGCAGATATAAGTTAATCTGTAATCAGGTCACAAAGGAGGTTCGGCAGGCGAAGGCAGATTACGAGAAATCCTTTGCAAAAGATGCTAAGAAAAACAGCAAGGATTTCTTTACTTATATAAACTCTAAAAGGAAGGGGATGAATCTGATTGGTCCACTTGACATCGCTGGTTCGACTGTTGATGATCCTGCTCAGATAGCAAACAAACTGAATGACTATTTTGCATCTACATTCACACGTGAGGAATTATTAAAGTTTAAAATGGCAGAAGGTTATCAAATTGTAGCAGGATACTTAAATGATTTTGTAATAACTGAGAGCAAAGTGGAAGAGAAACTGTTGAAGTTAAACGTAAGAAAAGTACCTGGGGCGGATGGGATCTATCCAGTTATATTAAAGGAGGCGGCAAAGCAACTAAGCAAACCCTTAGCCATAATTATGAGAGCATCCTTGGACTCAGGGGAGGTTCCCACGGACTGGAGATGTGCAAATGTATCCCCAATTCACAAAGGGGATCGAAGGGTGACACGAGTAATTACAGACCAGTTAGTTTAACTTCTGTTCCGGGTAAAATAATGGAGTCGCTGGTTAAAGATGCATTGCAGGATCATCTAGACAAGACTGCAGCAATAATTCGGACACAGCATGGGTTTGTTAAGGGAAAGTCTTGTCTGACAAATTTGATAGGATATTATGATGTGGTTACAAAAGAACTGGATGCAAAAAATAATTTTGATATCATATATTTGGATTTCAGGAAAGCTTTTGACACTGTTGCGCATGGAAGACTATTGTACAAATTGGAGCAGAATGGTATTAAAGGTAAGTTGCTACAAGGGATAAAAGGATGGTTAAGTGGGAGAAGACAGAGGGTGGTAATCAATGGGTGCTGCTCTTCGTGGACTAATGCTATTAGTGGTGTCCCACAGGGTTCGGTGTTAGGTCCACTGTTGTTTTGTATATTTATCAATGATATTCATGAAGGAATATCAGGCTTAATGTCAAAGTTTGCAGATGATACAAAGGTTGACAGGGTTGTTAATGACAGTAATGGCAGTGTGCTACTGCAACAGGATCTAGATAATTTGGGCAGATGGGCTAAGAAGTGGCAACTGAAGTTTAACCTTGACAAATGCAAAGTACTGCATATGAGTAGAAGTAACCCCAGAGAAACGTACCAACTGTGTGGTACTACACTTAAGGTGGTAGAAAATGAAAAAGACCTGGGAGTAATTGTGCAGGCTGATATGAAGTTTTCTGAGCAATGCAGACAGGCTGCCAGGGCAGGTCATGGGGTTTTGTCAATGATATATAGGAATTTTGCTAGCAGGGAAAAGGAGGTGATTATCCCTCTGTATAAGCCAATGGTCAGGCCATGCCTTGAGTACTCTGTACAGGTCTGGAGGCCTCATTTTAGGAAGGATGTAGATTTACTTGAGCGTGTACAGAGAAGGGCAACAAGATTGGTGAGGGGAATGAAGGGATCCTCTTATCAAGAGAGGCTTAAGTTCTGCAAATTGCAGTGGCTGGAGACTAGGCACCTGTGTGGTGATCTGATTGAGGTGTATAAGGCCTTGAATGGGTTCAGCACGCTGAATTCTGATAGATGTGCAGAAATTTGCCTTTAGCCAGCGGGTGGTTAATTGCTGGAACAAAACTTCCATCTGTCATGGAAGTTGATAGGTTGAATAAATTTAAGGAGGAACTGGACAGGCATTTGGAGGGAATGGTGTGATTTTTTTTTTTTTTTTTTTGGCTGATGCTGCATAAGCTCATACATTTGCTTTCTTGCATCACATGCCACTACTACTAATTGATATTGGTGGACAATGCAATGCTGAGTCTGTTTGGTGTGACATAAGCACTGGGAAAGCAAAATTGAGAGTAGGTGTGTGTTATAGGTGAATGTTAAAAGTATTGCTAACCTTATGCTGTCTGTCCTCATGGATAACAATGCACTTTTTAAACATTTTCATAGGTCCAACTTGATGACCTGAGCATCAGAATCCTCAACTAAAGTTTGGCTGTCTTGAAAACGTGAATCCCATTGAGAAGTTTGTTCTACTCACAACATCATTACCATATACTTATTTGTAAGTCTCCAAATCTGTTTTCCCAAGTTTATGACAAAATTTGATGCAAATTGGCTGTTCCTTAAAGTCTGCCATCTTACTAAGCTATAATGTAGAACTGGTGATTTAAAGTCAAAGACACACTTAAACACCAATTGCACAAAAGCATAATGTCCTATTGGCACAAAACTTACCACACTAGCTCACAATCAGTTAGTTGAGCAGTATCTAATGGCACTCTATCTACTAAATGTGGTTTGCAGAGCCAGTATTGAAACTTTTGGCTTGCACATAATATATACGTAAAAATAAAATGAATGACAATAATAACAAAAAAAAAAAAAAAAAATGAAACTAGTGGAAGGTACCACTTTCTGATGAGAGGGCAAATAACTCAGAAATGGCTATCTGGGTGTGGTACCCACTGAGAATAATTGACAACAGTCTTCTCTACCGGGGGTAGCATTACTTATTCGAGGTATAATGAGATAAGCAATTCATGAAGGAATTCACAGTATGAGATTTCATGTAATGATGCCACTGCACAACTTCTGTTGGTTTAATGAGTATAGAAATCATGCTATTGTACTAACTTATGTGACATTAAACTCTTCTTGCAGTCAAATGCTTTTTAACCATGTTAAAATAGACTAATTATGTGATTCCTGACTGAGATGAGAACTATCCAGTTGACTTTTGAATTTCCCCAAGCTGTCAGCCTCCTCTGGAAGTAACTTATTCCAATAATCAACAACACAATGGCTAAAAGAAAGCTTCCTACAATCTAAACTCCTTCCCCCATAATTTGAATTTATGGCACCTAGTTTTGGAATCGTTTATAACAATGAAAATTTCACATTGTTAACATCTCATCACAAGCCACTATTCACTGCACATTACCCATATTTCCACATTCACATTTCCCATCTAGTTTAAAGTGGCTCAGATATTTGATGGAAGCAGCAACATGTGCCTTCTGATCAATTTTCAGCATCTTTGAAAACCACAATGTACACACTTTTTTGAACAGTGAGTGTCCATCAGTAATTGCCTCTCTTGCTTCAGTGTGGAACAGCAGCACCACAAAGCATCCCACTACTCAAAATTTTTTTTGTGGTGGGAATTCTTTGTGGTGCTCTTTCATACTAACACAACCTTTTTCTGGCAAGATAAATGCGAGTGTCAAATGGGTTGATTCTTGTCAGTTTTCTGGCACCTTGTGCAACAGTTAATGCTCAGTATTAAAGTACCTTGCTTCTTAATAATGTGCATGCTACAGTTTTGAGAAAAGGCTTGGTAAACTGCCAAACATCAGCAATCTTTGCCTGGAAAATCATGAACTACCATCCTTACAGTCTGGACTTAATTCATAATAATTATCACCTATTTGAGCCAATGAAGGAGCACCTGGGAGGCCAGAAATTTTTGAGAGATGAAGAACTTGAGCAGAAAGTCCTGAGATGGCTATTCAATTGGCCTATTTTTAGTCATGCCAAGCAGGACTGTTGTCCCTCTACACCAGTGGTTCCCAGCCTTTTTTTAACTTACGAACCCCTTTCAACGTAATATTTTTTATCACGAACCCCTTTCAACAATATTTTAATGCGAACCACTAAGCCTATATTCTCTGAAATCATATAATATTTCTGAATTTTTATTATAAAATATTTCCAGTATTACATTTTTATAAGCAACATTACATAATAATAAAAATTATTATTAAGTATTATTTATACTGTACTTCGTAAAGTAGTTATTAATCAGTCCAAACAGGTTTCGAACAGGTTAAGAGTAGAAAACTTGCTTCTTGTCCAAATGGTAGCTGAGCATTCTGGTCTCTTGCCAAATCTATTGGCCGCAATTTTTGCCCATCTTCGTTCTCACATCTGACAAAACCAGATGGTTCTGTTGCCACATTAGCCAAAGATAAAGCTGACTTGCTAGCATCCTATTTTTCTTCCAACTCATGTATTGATGATCTTGGTAAATCACTTCAAACCATTCCCAGTACACTTACTCCATTCAATGCCTCCTGTGGTCTTCGGTCAAGAGGATGTCAGAAGGATTTTGATGAATCTGATGCTAAGAAAGCTCCAGGTCCTCATGGTATTTCTCCGCTTGTTCTCAAAACCTGTGATTCTGAACTTACTCCTGTTTTATGTCATCTTTTTTCACTTTCTTATTCCAGAGGTGTTTTTCCTTCTGCTTGGAAATTTGCTCATATCCAGCCAGTTCCTAAAAAGGGTGACAAATTCCTTCTATCCAATTATCATCCCATTGCGATTACTTCTACTCTTTCCAAAATAATGGAGAAATCAATTAACCACCAACTCTTAAACTACAGATTACTGACAATATCTTATTGTTACCTATCTATGGACAAATTCAATGGAAAAGTTCGGTGAAAATCAAGCCATTGCTCTTTTCATTTCAAAGGCTTCTGATCATGCTTAGCATAAAAGTCTTCTAAATAAACTGCCATCCTGTAGTTTGCTAGCTGTTCTTTGTAATTGGATATCCAGTTTTCTTTCTGACCGCTCACTGCGGGTGATGCTAGACAGCTCTGTCTTCTAACTTTTCCACTAATGCTCGTGTTCCCCAAGGTTCAGTTCTTTCTCCCACTCTTTTCCTATTGTATATTAATGAATTCTATCTTCTATATTAAGGAAATTCTATCCATAGTTTTGCTGACGATAGCACATTGCATTCCACCTTCCAGTTTGAGAAACCTTGTCTTGCTCAAACAGCTTCAACTTCTTGAGTATCCACTGCGAAATCCTTAAATGCTAACCTTCAGGTAATTCTCCAGTGGGGAAAAGATAACTTAATTTCAATCCTTCTAAAACTCAGTCCTGTCTTATATATCACAAAAAGGATTCTTCTGCTCCTTTGCTTATCTTTAACGATGCTCCGATTTCTAGGCAAGACCTTGGGGATTACCTTGACTTCTAATCTCTCTTGGCATAAAGCACATTACAAATATTGCTTCCTCTGCATCTAAAACACTTGGTTTTCTCTTTTGCTCTCTGTGTTACTTTTCTTCCAAACAGCTGTTCATTCTGTACAAATTTCAAATCCGCCCTACAATGAAATATTGTTTCCACATCTGGGGTGGTGCCCCAAAAACCTCTCTCAGGCTTCTAGATTCCATTCAAAAGAAGGCAGTTAGGTTAATTAATGTCTCGTCTCTAACAGAGTCTCTCCATTCTCTGTCTCCATAGACTTTCTGTTTCTGTTGCATGCCTTTTCTATAGATACTTGCATGGGCACTGTTCTTCTGAATTGGCTTCTATAATTCCCGCTCTCTCTCTCCCTTTCTAAATAGTCCGAACATGTGCCGCCAACATCCATTTACTGTCCAACTTCAAACTCACAGAACCAACTCTTCATCTTCTTCGTTTATTCACTCAACTGCCGTTTTCTGGAACAACTTCATCCATATGTATTTCCTGAAAATTACAATCTATAGAAGTTCAAGTCCAGTGTCAACAAGTATCTTCTTTCATCTTTTTAACCTTCAACCCATGCATGGTACTAAGTACCACAGGTTCTAAAAAAAAAAAAGTACCTATACTGGTAAGATAGTAAACTAATTATAAGGAATTGTGGGTTTCTTTCTTTGGCAATTCTTTACTTTTATTTAATTTTATTTTACTTTATTTTTTATTATTAGTTACATTTTGTAGTTTAGAATAATATATCTATGTAAATCTAAGCAGATGCCATTACAGAATTTTTAGTGTGAACCCACTGGAACACTTTTGCAAACCAGCGGTTGAGAACCGCTGCTCTGCACTGACACCTTTCTGCCATTAATATGGCAGAAAAGTGTCAGTGTAGAGGGACAATGTCTTGAAAAAAAAAAAGAGTAGTGAGTTTAGTGATTTTGGAAATTCTGGTATCTTCTGTATTTTGTAATAAAAGTCCTGGTCAGTCTTGAACCACAGTTGTTAGTATGATTATGTATTTTTTAATATAAAATTTTAATTTTTCTGGTAACTTTATTTCATATTTATCATAGATTTTTCATACTGATCGTAGATTTAATGAATTAAAAAGCAGAATGAGATGATTTTAAAATTTATTTATTTATATTTTATTTATTTATTATTATTTTGTTCTTTTGTAGGTTTTGGGTGAGACTGGAATTCATCATTTAAAACTTTTGCATGTTTTAGCAAGACTTGCTTTATTCTTTTTCATTCCAGTTTGGGTCATGATTGACCTCAGGGTTATAATTACTGATGAATCTTTGGTAAGTTATATAACTTTGTGCATTTGCTCTATTTTTTTTTTCTCTCCTCTCTCTGTTTCTGAGCAATGTTCCTTAAAAGTATCAACAAAAAGTAACAGAATTTGTATAATCATGTTTTTTTTTTTTTTTTTTTTTTCTTATCAGCACACTCACTGCATTTTAACTAAATTCATTTTTCTTAATACAAGAATTTGTTTATTTTGACTGAAAGTTGCTCAGATCACTGAAACCCAAACTTTCTTTTTCTGAAGTGTTAAGAGAAGTGAAAATAAAAACTGAGTTACAAAACTGGGGAGAGGTAGGCACAACAAAGTTAGGGTTGAATAAGCACTTAGCAGGAATCAAATTTTCTGTAGTGTTCAACAGTGTCACATATTCAAATTTTAGCAAAAATTTTATCACCTACCTCCACATTCAAATTGAATAGTTCTAATGGTCTGAAGATGCCTGGTCAGCGTGAAGAGAAAAAGCCCAAACCCTCCAGCACATGACAGTAAGACGAAACAAATGGCCCTCAGTCCCCAGCAGCTTTCACTCCCCCTCTTACAGCAGCGAGAGGATCAGAGTGGAAGCAGAGGGTGCTAAGAATCTCTGGGTACTACCAGGCTGCCATGCACGGAAACTGAACTTGGCCTGTTACAACGTAAGATCGCTCATCGGTGAAGACAGAATATTAGAGCTGGAAAAGGAATTAGAAAATGTGAATTCAAATATCATCAGTTTGGCTGAAACAAGAAGAAGAAATGAATCACTTATAAGTTTATCAAGTGGAAATCTGCTGTACACCAATGGAAAACAGTGAAAGGAGTGAAGATGGAGTTGGTTTTCTGATCCATAAAGATATAAAAAACAACATTTTGGAATTCAAAAGTACATCATCACCAAGGGTGTCGAGACTACTACTCAGAATTTCTAAGAGGTATAAGCTAAAGGTTATAATGATTTATGCACCAACATCGAGCCATGATGATGAAGAGGTTGAAGAAATGTACATCGAAATTGAGAATCTTCTAGATGAACAGAAAACTCACTACACTATCATTATGGGGGACTTCAATGCTAAGGTTGGAAAGAGACAAAACAGTGCAGAAAGGGGAACTATAGGAAATTTTGTAATTGGTGAAAGAAATGAAAGGCTTGTCGAATTTGCAGAATCTCGAGGAATGTCAGTAATGAACACTTTTTTTCAAGAAAAGGGTGAACAGAAAGTGGACATGGAAGAGCCCAAATGGATTAACAACTAATGAAATTGACTTCATCCTCACTAACAGAAGATATATCGTGACATGTCTCTTCCTCCCAATTTTAATAACCCTACAGTAACTTCATCTTCCCCTGGGGCTTTGTTATTCTTCATTTTCTTCAACACATGACACATGATGTTACTGTCCTGAACAAGGTAAATGTTGGAAGTGATCACAGAATGGTAAGATGCACACTTAATATAGATGTAAGAAAAGAAAGGAAAAAAAAACTGACTCGAGTAAATAATACAAAGGTCTTTGAGATAACAGAAGAGGAGAAAGAGCAGTATGTACTGGAACTTAAGAACAAGTTTGAGCTTCTGCAGACTGCTCAGGACCAAGATATCGACAAGGAATATTACAACTTTCTGAAAGTGCCCAAGAAACCTATAGGTAAAAAGAAATCCAAAGAAGAAAAAATTAGTCAAGAAACACTTGTCATGATGAACTGAAGACGACAAATGAAGAGTAAGAAAAACACTGACAAGGAGAAAATTGAGTATACTGAGTTATGCAAAGCCATTAGAAAGAGACTCAGAGAAAACATAAGAAAATTTAACAAAGAAAAGTAGAACAAGCATTAAACGAAAACAAAGGATTTAAATTAGCAGCCATGAGCAGTAATACAGAAAGACAAATGATACTGAAACTGTAGAATAGTGATGGTGTACTTATAAATAGCAGAGAAGGTATAATTCAAATAGCAGAAGACCACTATAAAGAGTTATACAAGGAGCGAGGGAATGATGCCAGCAGTGGGGAAGATGGATTGCAAATTAGTAACATACAACATACGTAATATCCTTCTTGATGAGGTAGAACATGCGTTGAAGAAAATGAAGAATCAGAAAGCCCCGGGGGAAGATGAAGTTACTGTAGAGTTATTAAAATTGGGAGGAAAAGACATGACACAAAAACTTGCAAAACTCTTCACAAAATGCATTAGAAAAAGTGTGATGCCTAAGAAGTGGAATAATGCAATCATAGTTTTGCTGCATAAGAAAGGAGATAAATCAGAAATTGGAAATTATAGACCAATTAGCTTGTTATTCCACATCTACAAGTTGTTCACAAGGGTCATTACTAACAGATTAGAAAGAATACTTGATGAGAATCAACCAAAAGAACAAGCTGGCTTTAGGACAGGATTCTCAACTATGGATCACCTTCACGTAATGTCACAGCTAATGGAGAAAGCAAATGAATATAAAACACCATTATGCCTGGCATTTGTGGATTATGAAAAGGCAATAAAAATTCATTGGAGGTTCAATTGTTGCATATTGTTAGATAATAGGTGCTTTTTTGCATTCATGAACATGTCTAAAAAATGCTTTGCAGTGCAACTGGTGATACTGATAGTTGACTAGAAATTAATTTCATCCTGATTTTACTTGAATTATGCAGGTTGGCATTTATATATATTTTTAACTTTTAAGTAAAATAATGAGGATCTGATGTAATTTTAT
Source organism: Mastigoproctus giganteus (assembly GCF_048544385.1). Classification (NCBI taxonomy): domain Eukaryota; kingdom Metazoa; phylum Arthropoda; class Arachnida; order Uropygi; family Thelyphonidae; genus Mastigoproctus; species Mastigoproctus giganteus. The sequence goes on along the minus strand of NC_143585.1, from coordinate 138,405,204 downwards.
TTGTATAATTTTTTTTTTTTTTTCTTCAGCTTCAGAATACTGACAAGTTTGTTGTCATCTTCCTATTAACTGTTGATGGTGCCTGCAACTTTGTTCAGAATATAGTTGCCTTCAGTATATTATCAATGGTATCTCCTTTAACGTACTCAGTTTGTAGTGCTACAAAACGAATATCAGTAGTTACAATATCATTGTTATTACTTCGTAATCCTGTTACAGTATTCAACTTTTTTGGTATGATGTTGGCTATATTAGGTGTTCTTGGATATAATAAGGTGAGTTTTTTTTTTTTTTACTGAATTTTTAATTACCTTTTAATGTGATTTCACTCGTAAAGAGAATAATTAATGATATTATATCTCTTAAGATAATTAAGGTTTGCCATAATCATACATTAGCTTTTGCTTGCCCAAAGAGATTTTATCATACTCTTTAGAATTGCTTGGCTTTTAACTCTTCCCCCCCCTCCCCCAACTATCATCTTTCTTTTACCACTAGTCACTGAACCCCTTACATACTCAACATCAAAACTCAGACAGGTGGCTCTGGGAAAAATGAAATTCATCATCCTCTGTTTTATGATAGTACCATGTTTCAGTGATTCCTACAATATCAGTGATAGGTGAGTTGATCAGAAGCTCAAGTTCATTTGTTTTATTTATACATGTAGGAAAATTTATTTACACATTTTACCTGTCTGTATAGTAATGCCAGGAGTGCTGGCATTACTATACAGACAGGTAAAATGTATTTTTATCAAGTCTTTTTACTACTCTAATACACCCCTTATAGTTATTTACCCAAGTAAGTTTTTTATAGTTATTTATACATTACAGAAAAAGGCTTGGGTGAAGTCTTTTTCTCTAGCAGTTATGTATAACTGCTAGAGATTGGGGGTAATTCAAGTTTTTCCATGTGTATAAAATTACAAAGTATCCACAATTAATGTTGAGAAGGATGCAAGTGTAACTTTGGTCAATATCCTTAACCTGATAGTAGCCACACTTACAATTGTTGTACATGTAGTCCAACTGGGTCAGAGAGATCCGAGAAGGAGACCCAAAAGGAAACACAATAGCTTACTGTCATTTATGAAAATTTCTCAAATTTTTTCCTTTCCTTGTTACTATCTAGTTCTCAAAACCAGAATTTTTTAATCACAGTGGTTATTTATTTATTTTTTAAAATTGCATTTACTCAGTATTCAAATTCATTTTCCTTCCTTTTTTGATTTGATGCTGACTTTTGAAGATTATATATAACACTGCTGCCAATAAAAAATTTTCATTGAAATTTTGTTAAGTCAAATACATATAAAAGAATGATTTTGTATCCATACAAATTTCAAACAATTTTTTATGAATAGAGATGCTCTTTTGACGTTAAAACTTTTTTACTGGCGTTTACCAAAAATTTTGTAATGAAAAACCATCATGCAAAAAGCGTTACGGAAGTGACGTCATCTTCAGCTTTCACCAGAAGGAAATTCTTGTAACTTGTCACTTCATCAGAAGAAAATTCTTGTAACTTGTATTGTTGGAATCATACTTGTATGATGGCGACAATAATTTATCTTCTACTGGACCAAACTTGATGAAATTTTGCACGGAGCTTCATCTTAACTCTATACTAGAAGAAAAACTTTCAAACCTCTGAAAATTGGAGTGGTATTTCCCGAATAGCCGAAAATATGAACATGTGATGAAGGAAATTTTCTCTCTTAATAAATTGGGATAATGTGGATGTATAGCATATCGTTAGAAAGTTAAGAAATTTAGAAACAGAAATATTAAAGTTGTAAGATACAAAAAACTTTCAGAAACTGGGAAATGCGTTAATTCGAAGACTCATCTGGTTTCAAGTCACCTGGTGTTTTCAGATTGAATGTAATTTTTTTCTTTACAATTAAACTCTGAGGCTGGAAAAGAGTTCTGCACATTTATGAAAACATTCTTCAACTTGGACATGTTATCAGATCTTTTGATAAATACTACACAACACATAATGGTAGAACTATAGATGGTGTATTTAGTCATGAACTGAAATCTCTTCAATGTAAAAATTATACATCCTACTTTAGTCATCACAGACCAATACTTTCAGTAACTGATATTTAATTATTATTAATCAAATAAAAATATTGTTATATTATTATCCATGAATTTTATTAATATCTGAAAATTAAAATGTTTTTAATGCCTGCTAATGACTTAAATGTAAAACATGATAGCAGCAGGATACATTATTTACCTGGTACAGAATTTTTTTTTGTGTGCAAGGTAAGATGGATTATAAGATTTCAGTTTCATGTCAATTTTAGGAAGATTATAACATGGCTGCCAACAGATAAATTTCCTTGTACTCATGTCAATAGATGCAATACCCATCAAAGAAAGAATATGTGATAACTGTATTTTTTTTTTTTAATGAAAACTCTGTTTTATGTGATAACTGTTTTTCAAAAAACTAACATTTGTTATGAGGAGTGTCCACTTTTTTCCTCTGAACACAAAACAAAACTGAAACCTTTACAACTGTTGCAAAGGTTTCAGTTTTTGGAAGTTTCAATAGACATTTTATAGAAGTTTTGTAACAAGATCAAGCAGTATCATTTCCCAGAAACAGTTATACTCATATGTGAGTAATGCAAACTTTTTTTTTTTTTTTTCCATTAGCTAGTGTAACTGTGATATAGCAGTTATACCAGTTTTGAAATTTTAATTGGCTGCCAATAGATAATTTTCCTTGAAATTTTTTTAATAGATGCATTACACATTGAAGAAAGAATATATAATTTTTTTTTCAAAAACATTCTTCGGTTTTATTTACACATAAAATAAGATAGTGTTTCTATTGTAATAAAGATTATTTACAGTAACCTTTAGATCAACTCTCTTGCATAAATTTGTTTCGTGCTTATTGCACCTATTTGAACAGACAGTATTGTGGTAATTTTCTTTCATAAAAAGAAAATTATGAGATAAAATTTGTACAACTCAGTGTGATCTTTTGTCTGTATCCTGACAACATGCATATTTCATATATATGCATGACAGATGTGTATAATTTGATTTTTCAAATTCTGTATATAGCTGATTCTCCCAGCAAAGATGTTTGCTTTAGCTGAGCAATAAGCTACTGTTACCATCTGATGACAGTAGCTGATTCTTTATAGTTAACACACACTTTTGTTGAAAGTATTGGGATTTTCTTCTGTCTGGATAGATGAACAGTATAAACTGCTGAATTTCCTTTTGGATTTGATAATCACAGCATGACTATTAGATGGATTTTTTTAATCTGAATCTTCCCAGATACTTCTTTATTCCTCCCTTCCCCACAAGCAGTTTACTTGGATGGACTCTTAGGCCTCTGTGGTATTAGCAAAGGCCCTTGCACTTCTCTTAGCCAAATGAATTTTATCCTTAGAAAATAAAACCTCTTCTATTAGCTAGGGCAGGCTAAGCTATAAAAACGTCCCCCCCATAAGCCAAGTCTCACAAGTTAACCCACAAGTCTTTTATCACATAGTATCCAATTGTGCCTGAATAGAATCACAGATACAATAACATTTCAACCTATCTTGTAGCTTTTTTCTAGCATGATCTTATATTTCTAGACCAAGTCATCAACTCATTTTTGTTTTAAGTCAGTTCCCAAATGTATAACTATACACCCTCTAGTTCCCTCAAGAACCAACAACTGGTTAGTGACATTATCAATTTTAGTGCCTTTTAGTAACCTGGTTCTATCTATTCTGTCTGTCTGGATTACAGATTGCATTCCCAATTTTCATTGCACTGCCTAATAATTGGGTCATCCAATAAAATTACTTCACTTAGAACCAGAATATTCTCCATTTAATGATCCATTGCAGGTACCTGGTCCTCTGGGACAGCATCCCTTGGTTTAACACTGGATAATTTAATAACTGCTAAACCCCTGGATTTGTTGCTCTCCAGGGCGACCACTTTCTGGCTCAGAGACTCATTTACATCCACTAGTAAGCAAAGTCCTTTGTAACATTGTAATAGTTTTGCCACTTGTCACTCATTTGGAGCATTGTGGGTTTAATTCATGTCAATGACTGGAGGAATTTCTAAACTCATCTTAATTCAAGGCCCTAGCCAACCTTATGTGGAGGGAATAAGGTTTTCCCATGAATTATTTCAGCCTTTGTAGCCCGCACAATATGCAGCTCAGCCTGTTAACACACACTTACACAGACATTACACAACGGCTTGATATGATCTAAGTCATTGATGTGTCTAAAGCCCAATAACCACCACCAACAGTTAGTAAGCAAAGTTTGACTTAAGGTCATCTCATTCTGTGCACCTTTAACAGGAATTTATCATCATTAGCTAGTGACAATTTACATACATGCATGTAACATTTTGTGCAAGGAAACAGACTGTAACTCACAATCTGTTTCCTTGCACAAAATTGATTCATTTGTGAGACTTTAACTCACAGATGAATCACCAGTATCCATTCCTTCAGGAAAACATCCCTACGCTTTCCTGAAGGAATGGATAACTGAATAACTGCCAAAACCCTGGGTCTGTTATTCTACTTGGCAATTACTTGCTGTCTCAAACTCAGTCTCATCCATTAGAAAACAAGGCCTCCGTGACATATGGTAAATCATGGAGGCTTTGCTTATCACTAGTCAGACTTGTCATTAGTCCTGAGACGTGTTTTGCTTGCTGTTTCATGGAATTTTGAAGTTTTCTAAAAAAATGAAGAACTTTATATAACGTACAGGCAACCACATATAACCCGGTTTCGCTCTAACACGGTTTGAGAATTGCAGGAAATCTCACATAACACAGTATTTTTTCACTTTTGTGCTGGGAAAACCCTTCTGTTATGTTGGATGTAATTTTTCAACTTTTCCATTCCATTTTGTGAGTCCCCACTGTTGACTCGCTAGTCATCACCTCGTGATATTTTTCTAAAGCACATTTCTGGAGGTTACTACCATAAAACAATAAAACAATTTGCACTTTCTGTTTTATTGGGCTTTTCTGTTACTATAATCTAATTATTAAATGGGTAGTAAACTTGATCTTCTGGCATTTGCTATAGTACCGATGGCTGGAATTCTGTGGGTTTTCACGTTATTATGGTGAAATGTGTTTTCCCCTTCCATCAAATATTCCACTATATAAAAACATAAATAATTTTCAGAAACTCATTACTCTGTATCTCACTTGCAACTTGTGCGTGCCTTGTTATTTGTTGTTAATTGCTTATCGTTTTTACAGTTTTAAATTTTACAACCAAAAAAAAAAGAAAAAAGTCACTGAACAGAAATATCAGTCAGTATGTACATATTACAGTACATATTAATTAAGCTATGTACGTGAACGTAAATTTATTTTTATTTTGCTAACTGGAAAATATTCATCTGATTTTCACGTATCTTTTAACTTTGTTAATTGGTAAGGTAATAAAGTTAAATTTGTGCTTTATATCTTTACTTTTATAGCCTGTGGATAATATTCCTCCTATTTTAGCTTATTAGGAATGCCATTTAAAGCATATTTTGTTATGAAGAGTCTGTCATAAAGTGATTTGATTACAGTGAACCAATCGTAAAGTGAGGGGCCACTGTAATTTTTGGGAGATCCCTGGGTTGGGATCTGTGCGTGTTTGAAAGCATAAAAAATTGTGACTTCAAAGTGTGCAGTTCGGGACTTAAAGTTTTTGTAAGGTTATTTTGGTTTTTATTTGATGAATTATTCATTTTTCCGGGTATGTATTACTAAAATTTGTTCTTTGTTATGAATTAAATTCCAGCCCTAAATTATGTCCATGGAAAGCAAAAAAGCACCACTCAAAAGAAACTTTATTTCTTTAGAATCAAAGATACAAATTTTGGATTGTCTTAAAAAAGGGAAAAAGGTATCATACGTTGCAAAAAGTTTAAATTTAAATGAAGCAACAATCTGGACCATAAAGAAAAATTAACAGAAAATTAGAACTGCTGTTGCTACAGGATCTTTCATTTCTGTAAATATGACAGCTCATCCCCGAGTACCAATAATTGAAAAAATGGAAAAAGCACTCAGCATGTGGATTGACGATAGTAATAAAAAATGGATCCCATTAGACGGAAATGTAATTAAACAAAAGGCACTAAAAATTTATTTCATTTAAAAGAAAATGGAGAATCTTCTGTTAACCTGGAGTTGTTGCCAGTAAAGGTTGGTTTGAGCGATTTAAAAACCACTTCTCATTACAACATAAGAATTCAAGGGGAAAGTGCATCGGCTGATAATGAAGCTGCCAAGAAGTATGCAGAGGAATTTAAAAAAATTATTGAAGAGCATAGATACACACCACATCAAGTTTTCACTGCCGATGAGACAGGCCTTTGGTGGAAAAAAATGTCCAACAGAACGTTTATTTCAAAAAAAGAGAAAACTGTCCCATGTTTTAAGGCATCAAAAGATCATTTAACATTACTTACATGCAGTAACACATCAGGAGATTACATGATAAAACTTATGATGGTTTATAGATCCTTTTTTTAATCCTTGTTTAATGAAAGGTGTAAATAAAAATGCATTACCGGTATATTGGAAAGACTGATTTGTTTAAAGAATGGTTTCTAAATTGTTTTGTGCTAGATGTGGAAAAGTATTTAAAGCAGAAAAATTTAGATTTAAAAGTTTTATTACTATTGGATAACGTGCCAGGCCATCCAAAATGTTTAAGTCATCCAAATGTTGAAATAATGTTCCTACCACCTAATACAACTTCTTTAATTCAGCCATTGGATCAAGGCTTTAAATCTCATTACATCAGAAAATCATTACAATGGATTTTGGAAAAAAATTATTCCGAATCTATTGAAGTGATGGAGGCATGGAAACATTTTTCAGTTGTGGACTGTGTCGGAATCATAGTTTCATCGTTCAGAGAAATAAAACCGTCAATGATAAATGCGTGTTGGAAAAATGTACGACCAGAATCAATTCATTCAGGAAATATGGTCGAACCTGCAGAAAATAGAATTGGTGCGATAGTAGAACTTACTAAGTCGGTAGGAGGAGAAGGTTTTGATGATATGACTACTGAAGACGTTCACGAATTACTAGTAGAAAAAGAGGCTGGTGAAGCAGATTTGGTGGAAATGGCATCGGAGGTAAACCAAATCAATTCAGAGGATGATAGCACAGAAGAAAATTCTGAAGTTCTAAATTTTACACTAAAAAGCATATGGGAAGGCATAAAGTTAGCCGAGCAATTAGAATCATATTTTTTGAATGCAGATCCTTCAACTGAAAGGAGCACAAAGTTCAAAAGGGAGCTTCAAAAATGTTTAGCTCCATACCATGAAATTTACAAAAATCTATCAAGAAAAAGCAAACAAACCCAGATTATTGATTTTTTGAAGAGATCAGAAGATACATGAAATCAAGATGCTGCAGAAGATAGTTCAGAAGGTGAAGATCAACAGAGAAAACGTTATCGTTTGATTGTGCTTAGCAGCGATGAAGAGAAAGAAAATTAAATGAAAGTACATTATCTGACATATGTTTCACAGTTTGTGAGGTAAGATTTGTTCAGTTATTACTATTTAAGTTACTACTACAGTGGATTCCAGTTATTTTGGCCACCGGTTAATCAGGGCAGCCGTTTATTTGGGGCAAATCTTAAAAAACATAACCCAATCGATCAAATAGCCAGGGTTTACTTCACTTAATTGGGACAAAATGCCGTTTAATCGGGGCAGGAGACTGCAGCACTGAAGATTACCCTACGATTGTCTCCGACCGTACCACGTAGTTCGGTCGGATTTCTGGAGGTCACAACCATAAAACAATTAGCAGTCACCTGTTTATTGGGCTTTTGTGTTAGTGTGAAATCTATCATAAACTGATAGTAAACTCGATCTTATTGAATTTGCGATAATACTGACAACTGGAATTCTGTGGGTTATTAATGGTAAAATGTGTTTACACTTCTATGGAATCTTCAATCATATAAAAAAAATAATTTTCAGAATCTTCTCTTCATTCCTATTTTTAAAGCTTCGTAATTTGTTACTCCGTTCTCACTTGCACGTATCGTGTTACTTGCAATTTGTGTGTGCCGTGTTCTTTGTTATTTATTGCTTATCTTTTTACTGTTTTAAATTTTAACCCCTACCCACAAATGACAGTGAACAGAAATGCCAACTAGTTTAGTTAGTATGTACATATTACAGTACGTATTAATTCTTCTGATTATCACGTATATTCTTCTGAATTTCACGTATCATTTAATTTTTTAATTGGTAAGGTAATAAAGGGTAAATTTGTACTTAGTATATCTTTACTTTTATAGCCTGTGGATAATATTCCTCCTATTTTAGCTAATTAGAATCGCTATTTAATTGAATTAAAATTCAATTCACAAACGCTTATTATGACCGGCGCTTATTACACAACGTATAGTGAATGGTACTTTACAATGGTGACCCATCGTAAGGTGATTTGATTGTACAGTGAACCAATTGTTGGGGGCATTGTATTTTTAACTATTTACGTGAAACTTCGGATAATTTGGGGCAGCTGCTTAATCGGGCCAAAGTGCACTAGTCCCGATGTGTCCCAAAAAATGGGATCGACTGTATTATAAAAATAAAGTTAAAATATTAAGCTACAGTCGGTCCTCGTATAACACGTGTTTATATTACACGAATTCGATCATACACGATTTACGATTTATAAATAGATTTTACGATTTATAAATAGTTTACGATTTATAAATAGGGGAACGATATCTTATATAACACGAACCGAATTCGCTTATGCACGATTCGCCTTCGTGTTTACAAGAAATGGCAGTCGAACGCACAGTCACCCCAACCGAACGCAACACGATAGAATTAAGAGAAGATTCTGAAAATGTATTTGTTTTTTATATCAGTGAAGGGGAAACACATTTCACCATAATAACGTAAAAACCAACACAATTCCAGCTATCGGTATAATCGCAAATGCAATTAGATCGAGTTTACTACCAGTTTATAACAGATTCCACTAGCCGAAACGCAACTGGAAATTGTTTTTATTGTTTTATGGTAGTCACCCCTAGAAATGTGTTTTAGTGAAATGTGAAGTGTTAATAGTGTATCTCTGCCTTTACGGTGTTGTTTATTCAGTTGCTACACGCGCACAGCTTTGTTTATGTGTATCAAGCGTGCCTCCTCATTTTGTAATTGTGCTTTATTCCCTAAAAATGAGTAAAATACTTAAAAGGTGTGAAAAGGAAGCGTCCTGGTGAAGACACTACAGATTCAGAGAGAAAAAGAAAAGCAATATCGATAAACAGAGGCGGACTGGATCTAATTCTTACCCGGGAAAATTTATAGTGACCTCATACTACGGTTTATGGCCAAAATCACACCGGCCTCCGGCCCACCGGGGTTTCCCCGGTCAGGCTTATGGCCAGTCCGCCTCTGTCGATAGAGAAAAAATATTAAATTGTGAAACGCTTTGAGCGAAATGAAAGACCATGTGATATTGCACGTGCTTGCAGACCTAAATGAGGCAACGCCGAGAATTACAAAGAATGCAGAGAAAATAAAAAATTTCATAGCAGGAACAGAACAACTCAGTGTAATTAAAATCCATTAGATTAAGACACAAAGAATTGGAAGAGATGGAACGGCTGTCATCTGTTTGGATAGAAAATCAAACAAAAATCAAGTTTGCTTACGATAGAAGCAAAAGCATTAGCAATATTTTATTACATAATAGTCGTAATAAAATACGTAACTATTTTATTCGTAAAAAATACTTAGGTATTTTATATTATATTATAATAAAATAATAATAAAAAATATTATAAAAAATTATAATATTTTTATTACGTATTTTAATCATAATAAAATACGTAAGTATTTTATTACGATTATTTATTGTGTTTGGTAATGTTTTGGTTATGTGCCAGCCACCCAAGATTGTGTTCAATCTTGGGTGGCCGGCACCTAACCCTACTTTTCCCATAGGACCTGTTGTTTATATTGCACGATTTTGCATTGCACGAGGGTTTCCAGGAACACAACTATCGTGCTATACGAGGACAAGACTGTATTACTATTATAAAAATTTAGTTGCTGATAGAGAAAAAAAATGTGGTATATTTTTGTTAGCTTTTGGAACGTAACCCCCCTTTTTGTACTGGTTCTTAGTCCCGTATAACACGGTTTCATATTACATGAGATTTTGTAGGCACCAAATAACCATGTTATACATGGTTACCTGTATATGCATTTAAATATTAATTTGGCCTTGTTTTAATGAAATAATATCTTCCACATTTATTTATTTATCATTGATTTCCTCAACTTATGGATCTGAATTCCAAGGGAATTTCTTCAAATTTTCAGTCTAAAGGGAGCAAAGAGAGCATTAATGTTTATTGAACACAAACTGATAATTTTGTTGAATTAAAAATATAGGACTATACTGAAAAACTTTTGCAAGTTAGGTTAGAATGTATGTGTCTGCAAGGTTTACTGGGGAAAAATTTTTACCAGCATGGTCTGCACTTAGTGGGGACCAGGGGTAATACATATACATATTTATCTGATAATGCAGGTCAAAGGAATGCTTGCATATACCTTAAGATTTCTTGTATGAGGCCTTACATTGGTAGAAAGATGTACCGATGTCAGCAATAATTTAAATAAATGAGAAGCTAAGTTGGGAAGTAAAATTCCTAAATGAAAGTACTGCTATAAGCAGCTAAATGGAATGAGTTATAGTGGTAATAAACATAAAAAGGTAGTACCTTGACTGTTGTATACTAATGCTAGGAGCTTAATATATTTAATGATTTTGAGGCACTGGTTAAGTCAGCAAATGCAGACATCATATTCCTATGCATTGTCTACAATATGGTGTCATTCTGATACACTAGATATAGAATTTGTATATGCAAAATTTGTATATGTAGAATTTGTGTGTGCAAAAGGAAGAGAAGGGGAGGTGGGATAATTCTTTTACTTGCCAAACTTATAGGTTCAAAACAAGCAAATCCAGTAGATTTTTTTTTGAGTCTAAGAAATTATTTTTCCTCTTCTCTCTCTCTCTCTTTTCAAGAAAATGATTTTTATTTTACTCTACTATATTAAGTACAGTCAGTCCTCGTATAGCACGATAGTTGTATTCCTAGAAACATTCGTGCAATGCAAAATCGTGCAATATAAACAATAGGCCCTATGGGAAAAATAGGGTTAGGTGCCGACCACCCAAGTTTGAACACACATTTGTGACCAAAACATTACCAAACACAATAAATAATCGTAATAAAATACTTACGTAATTTATTACGATTATTTTATTACGTAATAGTTGTAATAAAATACGTAAGTAATAAAATACTTACGTATTTTATTATGACTATTACGTAATAAAATATTGCTAATGCTTTTGCTTCTATCGTAAGCAAACTTGTTTTTTGTTTGATTTTCTATCCAAACAGTTGACAGCCGTTGTATCTCTTCCAATTCTTTGTGTCTTAATCCAATGGTTTTTAATTACACTTTGAGTTGTTCCTGCTATGAAAGTGTTTTTATTTTCTCTGCATTCTTTGTAATTCTCGGCGTTGTCTCATTTAGGTCTGTAGCACGTGCAATATCATATTTTTTCTCTATCGACAAATTTCATATTTTTTCTCTATCGACAGGTGGACTGGCCATAAGCCTTACCGGGGAAACCCCGGTGGGCCTGAGGCGGGTATGATTTTGGCCATAACCATAGTATGAGGCCACTATAAATTTTCCCGGGTAAGAATTTTTGACCCAGTCCACCTCTGTTTATCGATATTGCTTTTCTTTTTTCTTTTTCTCTCTGAATCTGCAGTGTCTTCACCAGGACGCTTTCTTTTCACACCTTTTAAGTATTTTACTCATTTTTAGGGAATAAAGCACAATTACAAAACGAGGAGGCACGCTTGATACACATAAACAAAGCTGCGCACGTGTAGCAACTGAATAAACACTGTAAAGGCAGAGATACACTATTAACACCTCACATTTTACTAAAGCACATTTCTACGGGTTACTACCATAAAACAATAAAAACAATTTCCAGTTGGGTTTCTGCTAGTGGAATCTGTTATAAACTGGTAGTAAACTCGATCTAATTGCATTGGCGAATATACCGATAACTGGAATTGTGTTGGTTTTTACGTTATTATGGTGAAATGTGTTTCCCCTTCACTGATATAAAGTAATAATCTGTTGGGGTGATTCTGCATTCAACTACCATTTCTTGTAAACACAAAGGCGAATCGTGCATAAGCGAATTCGGTTTGTGTTATATAAGATATCGTTCCCCTATTTATAAATCGTGTATGATCGAATTCGTGTAATGTAAACACGTGTTATACAAGGACTGACTGTAGTTCACTTTACTGAAGAGTTTATGTTGTATTTTCATATATCTTTGAGACCCCAGAAACATTATTGTGAACATGGATATCATTTTCATCCAAATTTGTTTTGATCAGGTTTTACTGTGTTTGAATTTTTTGTGAATGAACTACTCAATTTTTGTAGACTGAATTAAAAAAAAAAAAAAAAAAAAAAAAAACCTAGTTATTTTGTAGTGTAATATTTTATGCAATTGTAAACCAATCAAGCAGAAGTTTTTCTTATTAATGCTCTTTTATTTTTAGGCTAAATATGATTCCAATATCGTTAAGAAGCAAGGATCATCTGTTTTGCCATTTATCAAAGATGATGTTTGTTTATTAGAAGAGTATCAAAATAGTAACTATTTACAGCATATTCAACATTTATCTGACAAGAAATTTTCTTTGCAAAATGGTCAATTGCATGGAATTTCCAATGGATTACCAAAGAGTGCTATGGAGAATGTTTAGGTTTTTTTACATAAAGTTTAGATCAGTTTTATTTATGAAAGAATAGTTGATACCATGGTTAATACTATATATAGTATTTTTAATGACTGCATTTAATGTTTGTATTTGCAAAAAAAAAAAAAAAATTTAAACTGAGATATATTGCCGATGTAAAATTGCTAGTCGTTTTCTCCGAAGCATTTTAAGAGTGTTTATGATTTTTGAAATAGGTTACATTTAAATAAATGTGTAATGTGCATTTAGGTAAAATGAATATTTATTTTTTTAATATCTATGTATAGGTTTACATTCCTCTGTACTTTGCATTGTGGAAGTTTAGCGTTCTTAAGTCGGATTTTTAGGTTAGAAGTAAATTATTTATTTATAATTTATTTATATTTAATTTTAAGTATTGGCAAATAATTCAAAGGTTTGGAAACTGCTGGTGGTAAAATGTGTATATATGTATATATTTCTGTTTTTATTTCTTTAAAATTAAATGCAACTACAAATAAAACATTTCTGAAGTATGTTTGTTATGTCTTCTTGAAAGACATAACAAACATAGGTGAAATAATAAGGTTAAGTCAGAAGGGCACACATTATCTAGGTTTTAAAAAATTACATTTATTACTCTTGGATGCATTATTTGAAAGTTGCCATATTTTTTTTATTTATTTATTTTTTTTTTCTGATGTTGAATCTATCTTCTCAGCAGAAGGAAGAAATTATGAATATTTATATTACACGACAGGCACACACACACACACACACACACACACACACACACACACACACACACACACACACACACACACACACACACACACACACACACACACACAGAGGAAGGAAGGAAGAGAGAATATGAACATATGATGTCTAATTAGATTTGCTAATCAGAATATTTGGAAGTGGCACTTGTATGGATTTTTTACTAATAAGCACTGAAAAAGATTGGAATAAGAATAGTGTTTACACACTGAACTGTAGTGTGAAGTGTATATACACTTCACACTACAGTTCACACACTGTGGTGAGAAAAGGAAGGAAAAAAAGAAATTGTTGAAAGTTTGCTGTAACAAATACTTGTAACTATGTTTTCAGATAGGCTGTGTCAATAATTAAAACTAAAGAAGAATGCTGGTAATTGATAAATTAACAAAATCGAAAATATGAGTTGAGGAACATACATAAATAACCAGAAATAATGTGATGCAAAAAAAAAATTCATATTTTCGTAATGTAATGACCAACCATTTTCTGCAGTGTGCCATAAAGCAATTCAAAAATTTATCGCATGCTGCATAATGCCACATAATATTCTGTTGCATAATTTCCATTAAATTTTGGTATAGAGCACTTTTAATTCATCTTGGTGGCAAACAAACAATTTAGAATTGATTTAAAATTAATATATATGACTAATTATAATAAAAACAAAATATTGCACATAATTAAAGAGAAATATTAAGAGCAACATGACAGCTGCTTGCAAAAAACAATGTCAGAATTCAATGTAAAGTGTGAAAGTTGAACGATAGATGTGACCAACACAGACTCACTGGAATTAGTTAATGTTAGATCACTGTTTCTCCATTTTGTTTTTTAGATGAGTTACAATCTCACTTCGGTAGTATTTCGTAATCCTTGCAAGCATAGGTCATTATAGCTAGAATATTTGTATAGGGGTTGAAAATATTCTCTATCAGATATTGGGACTTTTTATAATGAATATTAAGTATTTGAATATGTATTAATACACATTTAAAAATGATTGTATTTGGCATAAAATTTCTCTCTCACGTTAAACTATTCTTAAAACAACTTCAAAGTAACAGAATAATTAATGAGGGATTGACCTCCACCAGTTATGCCAGTGCTTGCATGGTACCCTATAAACCATTCCATTCTGATTTTCCTCCTAAATCAGTTTTTTTCAGTTTCTAAAATTGCTCATAATTTCTTCTTGGGAGTCTGCTTACATCTGATATTCTGAGTGCAATATCTTGCTGACACATTCAGATACTTTAAAAAAAAAAAAGAATGTATACAGTACCTTCTGGAATTCTCTCATCACTGGAAATAGATTTGTTGTAACTTCTTTTGCATCAGTTGATTGCATAAGGATAAACCACATCTCAACATATCTGTAATAATGACAGAACTCTTTATTTCTATCCTGAGGTCAGCTACAATGGGACCATGCCCAGTTAAACACGTTTGCTGCCTTTTATATTTGAAAGCATCCTTTATGTATGTCTTGGGGCATTTTTCTTGGTGTGCTGGAACAAATAGGCAGTGATTTTTAGTAAATGGATTTCATCTGCAAAGAATCATCATTCCAAGAAACACCGGCATCTGTTGTTTGTAGCATCAACAAAGAGCTAATTCAGTGTCATCAACATACTGTCCATTCCCGTTCCTTTTCAGTCCTGATGTCTCAGGCTGTAAATCCATTATAACAACCCTTTATGGTAAAATTTTATAGGAAAACACTTTTACACAAAATTTTATCAGGAGATAAAAAAAAACAAAACATCACTAAAATGATGTTTTGTTTTTTGCAAACTAAAAATTCAAATCCTGCAAGCAAAATCTTTAAAAAAATTTAACGTTTTCTTGTGAAAAATATTAAACTAGATAAAAATAACTTCAGCATAAGCAAAGAATATATGGAACTGTGAACCAAGTATGTATACAGCCTTTATAGCATTCTCTAGTCAATGCGATTGATGCTAAACAAAATCTGAGTTGTAATGCAAATAACCCATGGTTCAGTCAGTGTGCTAATACAACTCAGTTGTTCATTTCTTGCACCATTTCCTTTACAGCACTCATTTATTGACTACAACTGATTGGATGCATATCTGCATTGAGACAAAAAAAATTGCAGTTCATTTGGACACAAGTTTGTGTTCTAGCAGTGAGCATGTTAACAAAGCTCTGACTACACTATTCTTATATCCAGAGGCATGGACTTATAATCCATGAACTGTGGTTTACATCAGGTTATAATAAACAAACTTTGATTGCAAGTTGATCACCCTCCTTTATTCTTTCTAATGCTTCTTAGTTAAAATCCATACCAGTGCTGTTTCCAAGTGTCTTGATACATTGCACTGTCATATTCTCTTCATACACATAATGTAAATATGGATATGAAATAAAATAAGCAAAACTGATCTACTGCAATTAAACAATTAACCATTTTATTGAAAAATATTATGAGTTTGATTATAACTGTTTTATTGAAAATGTTACAAACATACCTCAACAAATAAACTTATACAGTTTGGTGACATTTCACAAAGTTGCTGTTTCTTGCTATCAGGCCTGTTAGAATAGTTCCTGAGAACTCAAGTTCCAGTAATGTTCAATCTGCAGCAGTCCAGAAGCTATTCTAACAACCCTAATGAAGAGAAACAGTGACTTCTTGAAACATCACTAAACTATGTATATGTGTTTTTAAATGTTTCAGTTAACTTGTAATGCTTGCAGTAAAACAGCTTAATCATTGCATGTGGTAGATTAGCATTGCTTTTTTGTATTTTGCATTCATAGAATACCACATACTACCACTCTTTCAGCTAATAATGCAAATATTCTTTCTTTCTCTGCTCAGAAGTGGAATTCAACATCAGCAGCTTCCAGATATTATTGCTTCTTCAGGTAAGTAATAAACATAATTTCTTGGAAATGTAGGACAGGTATCCTTCTTATTTTGCTTTATTAATTAACAACCATTTGGCAGTTGTTGCTTAAATCTTGCTGAATGTGATGGTTGTAAGTTGTAATATGGTCTCTTAAAGAAAACTGAATCCAATAAAATCTAATTTATCTTAGTATGGTCTGTTAAGAAAAATGTGTGTGGGCAAAAATTATCCTAATTATGAAAATGAAATTAATAATGAATATAATTCTTTAAACATCCAGTTTTTTAAAACACATAATTCTGTTGTATCCATAAAAGTTTATTATACTATAGTTTTATTATAAACTTTTATGTCATCTGTTATTGGAATACAGCAACTACTAGTTCCATTCCTGTTATTATTGTCACTTTCTTATGGCAGTTGCTAGCTTATTGCTCTCATATTTATGTAATACCTAGAATTGGGAATTCTAATTAGAAGGAACAATATTTTTTGAATTTCTTTTATTTTCTGGTCTCGTTAGTATTACAGTTTATTGCCAAGATCACAAAATTTCTGTTTTTGAAATCTTATGTATTCAAACACATAAGGTGCTATCTGTGTAATTCTAAACTGAAGCTAACGAACAGTCCATAATAATATATTTTATGTATCAACAGAAGATTTCTCCTGGAACTAGCTTAGCACCAAGTATGATTGGGTAAATCATGCAATATAGTTTTATCTTAATTAATATCAGGAAAGATCTGTGTGGAATTTATCAGCTTAATTGGTGATTAAATTTAACTGTTATAAATTTTTTTTCAGAAAATAAAGTACTTGAGTATGATGCTTGCATCGTATGCAGTCATCTTTATGTGAGAAAGTTTTAGTATATAAGTACCAGTTAGAAAAATCATGCTAGCTACACACTGAAATTATATTTGATTCCGTTCAGAATTTTCTGTATTGAAAACTACCTAGATGTTTCAGATTGCCCTCCTTTTATCAAATACAGGATTACTTAAAAACTGTACCTATTTCTCTCTCTCTCTCTCTCTCTCTCTCTCTCTCTCTCTCTCTCTCTCTCTCTCTTGAACAAAAGTATAACTTAAATTTTTCATTCTAAGTTGAGGCAGGCTCCATTTTTATTTGCAGTTTTCTGATACACTTTGAAATATAAAATCTTATTAATTGTTTCTCTCTTGAATTAATATTTTCACTTCTTTGAAACTGAACTTATAATTTTCAGTTTACAATTTATCTCTGTTCCATATAATTTCTTTGCACTTCTCCAGTGCCATGACAAATTTATGCATTCTCATGGGTAGCACAATGGCTGTTGTTCTTCCACTGAGACATGACAGTACACTGGTTTCATTACTTACCACCAGTTTGTTGGGATCTGAATTCACATATGTCAGGAGTGGAGTCATTCTTAAAGGTTTTGTAAATTAAACCTATAGATAACATATCTTGGGCAGGAGTAAAAATTTTTTTTGGCCATTCAGTCTACACAGAATGCAAATTAGCCCATGGACACTCACCACAAACATAATATGTGATAAAAATTATATAAACTAGCATACCATAACAAAGTGACATGCTATGACCAAAGTAGCAATCAACCAAAAAACCTGAAAGCAGCCACCCACACCATGTGGAAAAGGCCTAGGTTCAATTCCTATTCAGATAAGAGGAAAGTTTTTTGTGTGTTTTTTTTACAGTGTGCCTGGATTATTTACCTGTTTTGCTGGATAATAATTCAGTTTATTATCCAGCAAAACAGGTAAACAACCAGCCATCCAATCTAATTTATACCATATTTGTTTGGTATGATTCCTGCCCCAGTATATATTGCATAAAAAATGGCACTAGGAGTGTCGCAAAGCACAAATATGTTCAAAATTCACCCAAGCAGTGTTCCAAAATATATTCATGCAGTCATTCTTAAGCGATCAAGCAACAAGTGTTGTAAAGGCACATGAAATTAACAACTGCTCTGTGTTGGCACACTGACTGAACACTTTTCAGTAATGCTTGACATTTATTTATAAACTTGGCACACAGTGTTATTTGTTTTTTTGCTTGTGTTGATGTCAGTTTATGTACATGAATAAACTTCTTATAAAATTTTTAGATTTGTTCTGATTTATATATTTTAAAATAAGTTTTGCAAATATTATGACATGTAGTTGGCCATGAAGCGTCATCCGTAAATTATGTATATTTTATGGTTGGATTCCCTGTTTTGTTGGATTCAAAAAACAAGAGCTTCTGTGAAAAGATAAAAAATCATGCATCATTTTTCTAAGGCCAATTAGCTCAGCCACACTGAAAAAAATCCCATAAATACCTCTCTATCGAGATAGGATTGAGCCTGGCCCACATTGCTCGGAAAGACTATTATAGTTGCTATACTAGCGACAAGGGAATCATTTAAAAAAAATAAATTGAATCATTTTTATCAGCATGTCACAGGTGGCTGTTATTTGGGTATTTTTTTGCATAGAATCTTTCACAAATATGATGTTGTGAGAATAAAGTAGATATAAAAAAAAATTAGAATAAAATTTCCACTTATATGAACAGTTATAGAGCTTAAACTCTGACTAGCAGAAGCCTTATTATCCAAAAATAATATAACCTGACTACCTCACTTACAACATACAGTGATATAGATCAAAAGCAAAATCAAAAACTAAATAAATATTAAAAAAATACCTTGATTTCTCTCTGGTGTTACAGTTAATGCTACTCCACAAATGTTACACGAATGGGCAAATTGCATTTTATTTATTAATACAGAGAGATGTATAATTAATAAAACACCAATTACCATTTTTGATTCAACAAAAAAAAAAAAGCTAAAATTTTATTTTTTATAATAAAAGAACTGGTAAATAGTGACCATTAGTATTTTTGTTACATTTAGTGTGTGCAGTAGAGGGTTAATAAAATTCATTACTCTTATTTCAGATTATCTTGAAGATTTTACCTTGAATTTTGGAACTGTTGTCAAAATTTTGTTTCTTGCAATCTTATTTCACAGCATGATTTCGGTGAACTATACATGTTTATAAATATACATCTTCAAATCATTATAAAGACAGATCAAAAGCAGGTTTTTATTTAACTGTGCTAAGATCCATACAAGGTTGCTAGGATAAAACAGTTTGTTCATTTTGTTCCACAAACTTTATGAAATTAATTTTACTCATTCCCTTGACTTTTCGAACAAATAAGAATAAATAAGTGTCCTTATTTATGTTTACTGTATTATAGAAAGTATTACTTACAATGAATATATAAAATAAGCAAAGTTGTTATTTATACTGTGAATGTTTACAAAAACAAAACTACCTTCCTGTATAGATCATTATATATTGCCATCCAGAATTGAGATTATTAGTCTAGTGTTTATAGTTTTTTGAAATTTGTTTTTGTGGGATAAAAATTCATTACTGACCAGAGTTCCAGAATAGATAAGTCATCTGAATGTTGTTTCAATCAAACCATTTTAATAAATATCTTAAATAATAACTTGGCATAAGTAGAATATGGAAGGAGAGTATGGAATGTGAACGATAAGAGAAGTATCCAAGAAATTAAAGCCTGACTATATTCCACTGAGGCCCTTATTAAAATGCCAAAAGATATTGTTAGCAAAATATTGTTATCCTTATTGAATAAGTGTCATTTTATGCAGTTTGAATGTGTACCTGAAAATTTTAGCTCCATAAAACTTTTAAAGGCAGATGGGTTAATGAACTGGAATTATCACTTTTCTGCCATTTTATGTTAATCAGAGAGAACTGAAAAGTAATCATTAAGACAAACATATTTTACTATTATCCATAAAATGAAAGTTGTCATATTTAGCTTCGAAATGTGATTAGTATTAGGTTAACTTCATATCATTCAATGGAGACACTATATAATACTTTTGTAATTTGAATTTCATGCTGAAACAAAATATAAAGCATAAGGTCTCTCTCTCTCATGCATGCATTTCATTATGACAGTTTCCACCTGTGAAACTATTTCTATTAGTATAAACAAGAGTGATCCTGAACAATTAGGTAAAATTTTTTTCATGACATAGTCATGGGAATGACAACTTCTCAAATTTTATTTGACCATATAAAATTTCTCTTTTATTACTCTTTTAAAATAAAATAGAATTATATTCAAAAATAAATTATTATTGTCATATTGGAAATAAGCTATGCTTCCAGACATGCTCTTGATGTCAGTGATGTCATAAAAAATTTAATTGTAACTGACTTTTGTGCTGAAAGTGAAATGCCTGAAGATGATGGACTCTACTTTTAGTAAGAGTAACTCATGAAAGGTTAACATCATGCGGTGATACTCATGTATGCTGAAATTTAGGTATGCTGTATCGCACAAATTATAAATAAATAAAAACTTTTTCTGTGTAACAAAATTATAATTTATTGGATCATAAAAGTGAGAATTCTGACAAATTTTCTAACCCTGTACAATACTCGATATACAGTGGGCCAGGATAGGGATTTCCACATAAATGACAGAGCAAATTTTTTTTACTATTCTGACTCACTGCCCTAACCATTTTTTTTTTTCTTACACAAAAAAAAAAAAAAAAACAGTAACTATGACTTTGCCATTAAATTCAGATTTTAAAAATAATTTTGTGAATTTCTGCTTGAATTATTCATCTTTAGTTGACAAATTGGCCATCAGGTGTGCTAGGCTATCTTGCATAAAATATCTTCCAATAGGCCTCTGGGGTTGGGAATATTCATATTCATAATAACTGCACAATCCTACACCAACTGTTATTAAATAAAATAAATAAATAGCGTTGTGTTATATTAAAATAATAATGATGCAAATAAATGAAATAAATAGAATGATATAATTCCACCAGATAAAACTGATAAAAAGGTAACTGTCTGTACAATAAAATATGAAATTTTAAACTGCAATGAATAAATTACAATAAACAATGTAGATAAAACACAGGATAATAAAACCGATAAGAGCACTAAAACATTGTAGCTTTCAGAAGCATCCACCTCCTTTTTCAACAGCGAGGTTTATCGTACAGCACATCCTTAAATATCAGCCGGCTCACGGTTCTCAGCACGTGTTTCTACAGGAGCATGGGCAGTATTCTCCCCATGTGCACTGGAACCAGAAGTGGCTCGGGAACGTGCCAAGTGGAACCGCTCGTCCTGTCCAAACACCACTGCCTCGAAGAGCGAATGAATGCGAATTCCCATCTCTATTAATGGTATTGCTCTCAGAGGAGCAAATCTGCAAGCTCCTGAGCCATTTGCAGTCCCAAAATCTATGTGCCGGTCGACAATAACAGCTTCGTGTGGGGAGATTTTATGGTGCTCCTCCCAAAAATGTTCTGCCACAGCAGACTTCCCATAATCTGCATTTTTGTTGCATTCATATGCTCTCCCAGACGATCTTTAAACTGATGTTTCATTTCATCAACATAACATTCCCCACCTTATCTCATACACGACCCCACTTGTACATTCTCTTGGTATGGGGTCTTTGACCTGTGACACAACTGTGTGCAACCTGTGCCGTGGCAGCTGCACACAGCGTGTCCGGCAATCACATAATACCCTAGCTATACACTCAGTCAGGCCCAGATAGTAAGGAATGTATGCAGTGGCAACTGGTGTAAACTAGTGAAGAATTCGTGCAATTCAAGATAGTGGCAATTTCATGCAATTCGTAAGGGATCAGGCTGTAGAAGAGGGCGAGGCCACGGTGTAATTTGATGTGATATCCTTGTTCACGTGCATTCCTATTGACCATAGGGTGCAATGTACACGTATGGCATTGGAGAAGGATAACACCCTAAGCAATAGGACTCTGTTAAGCATGGTGGACATTTGTAGTGGGGTGGAGCTGTGTCTCTCAAGTACCACCATGGTGTTTCAAACCACAATGTACAAGCAGGTTCACGGTGCAGCAATGGGTTCCCCCATTAGTGCTGTCAATAGCAAATTTAGCTGTGGAGGAGCTCAAAGCCAGGAATTTTGATGGGTTGGTTCTTCCCATGCACGCATGGAAACGATATGCCGATGATACATTTAAAGTTATTCGGAGAGGGAGAGAGGATGAGGTGCTTGGTTTCTTCAATAGCTTCTCCCCGTTTATTCAGTTTACCTCGGAGGTGGAAATAGAGGGTACCCTCCTTTTCCTTGATGTGTTGGTGCATAGGGAAAGCCTTAGGGTGAAAACCAGTGTATATAGGAAACCCATGTGCCGGGCCCAATATACACATTACAATACGGCACAAGTCAACCATCATAAGAACATTGTTATTAGGGCATTGTTGGATAGGGCTGGGTCCCATTGCAGCACCTTGAGGATAGGAAAGAAGAATTTAAACGTGTCACAGCAGATCTCAAAAAATGCAGCTATCCCCCAGAGGATCATAGATAAATATATTCGAGAAGCGGAGCACGGACAAAGAGAACCATTTACACCAGTTGCCACCGCATACATTCCCTACTATCTGGGCCTAACTGAGTGTATAGCTCGGATATTGTGTGATTGCCAGACACGCTGTGTGCAGCTGCCAGGGCGGAGGTTGCACACAGTTGTGTCACAGGTCAACGACCCCATACCAAGGGAATGTACAAGTGGGATCGTGTATCAGATAAGGTGCCCAGATTGTGGGGAATGTTATGTTGGTGAAACGAAATGTCGGTTTAAAGATCGTCTGGAGGAGCATATGAATGCGACAAACGCCACGGATTATGGGAAGTCTGCTATGGCAGAACATTTTTGGGCGGAGCACTATCAAATCTCTCTCTCTCCAGACGAAGCTGTTATTGTCGACCGGCACATAGATTTTGGGACTGCAAATGGCTCAAGAGCTTGCAGATTTGCTCCTCTGAGAGCAATACCATTAATAGAGATGGAAATCTGCATTCTTCCCCCTCTTCAAGGCGGTGGTGTTTGGACGGGATGAGCGGTTCCAGTGCACATGGGGAGAATACTGCCTATGCTCCTGTAGAAACACATGCTGAGAACCGTGAGCCTGCTGATATTTAAGGATATGCTGTACGATAAACCTCACTGTTGAAAAAGGAGGTGGATGCTTCTGAAAGCTATGATGTTTTAGTGCTCTTATCGGTTTTATTATCCTGTGTTTTATCTACATTGTTTATTGTAATTTATTCATTGCAGTTTAAAATTTTATATTTTATTGTACAGACAGTTACCTTTTTATCAGTTTTATCCGGTGGAATTATATTCTATTTATATCATTTATTTGCATCATTATTATTTTAATATAACACAATGCTATTTATTTATTTTATTTAACAGTTGGTGTAGGATTGTGAAGTTATTGTGAATATTGCATAAAATATGTAATTGCATTAAACCACCTTTTGTGTGTGGTGGAGAGGGGTTAAAGCTAAAACTGATTTAACAGCACCATTCAGTAGTAAGATGCCAAAAAAAATAAATAAATTGTATTGTAGAGTTAAAGAAGACATACATGCAAGATTTTCCATGTATTGTAAAATCTAGGACATAACAAATTTGCTTTGTGTGCTGCATATGGATGTGATCTTTCAGTTACAATTAGTGGGAGCCATAATTTGATTAAACATTTGCAAAGAAATAATCTGCAATCTCCAGAACACAAACTTCATTCACATTTATCATATAATTTTTAACCTTTCACATTTATCTTATAATTTGAATTGGTACTAATTATACTTCTAGTGTATGCCACAGTGGTGATTTGCCAAACCTGGAACTAACACAAACTGTAGCTTTACTGACATTTTAAATTATTCTTGTGGTAGCAGTGGTGGTATAGGTGCTAATAAAAGACAATAAAGCAAACCTCTCATCAGAATAATTATTTATTATTTTAACATCAAATCTCATTTGTATATAGCATGTATTTTGCATTATACTGCCACCTGACATCTATATAAATGAATTCTCCCCCCCCACACAAAATGATAGCCGTAATTGTGTAATATGTGCTGAATGCCTATTAGCATCATTTATCTCAGAACATAACCTTCCCTTTGAGCTGTGTTAATCATGGGCAGAATGTTCAGAAATTTGTTTCTCAATAGCAAAATAACAAGCAAAATAGGGATATGGAAGAACGAAAACAGCAGGCATTGTTAGTGAAATTGGACAGGAAAAGAAGAGGTACTTATGGCTTTGAAGAATATCTGTTTTTGTTTGCTAGAGACAGTAAATCAAAGTGATTCCAAGCCTAAGGGCAATCTACCCTTAAAAAAAAGCAGCCAAATCAGGAGCAGCTTTCTCTCAGTGTTAGAAAGCAACTCTATAGAGCATCCTCTGATCAACTTGAAATATAATAAATCGTCTCAGTTGGAATTTTAATAATTTCTCATAGTAGGTAGTACTTGATGTTATTTATGCCACTTTTATGATTTATGATTCACTTAACTGAAGTACAAAGGTATTAAAAGAGTAGACTGAGCATTTAGTAGTAATAGGCTGTCCTTATTATGCTTTTGTCTGAAAATAGATGAATAATTAGTGGATATTTTTTACTACCTAGAAAGCAGCACTAAAAGAAAGGTGGATTGAAAGAGTTCCAATTAACACCTGCCACTGAACTGAAAAAAGGTTTTGAAGCATGTATGTACATATTAGCTGTCTTTGGGTAAATGTCTAACTAGACTGGTAAAACAACAGCAACCTATGAAAAAAATCTATTTAAAGAAAAGTTTAGAAATTGTGAGAGCTTTTCAGAGTTATGTAATTGAAATATGCAACAATCAGTAGAGAATGATTGGCTCACCCACATTGAGTTCATGATCCGAAAGAAGACATTAATAACTACCTCAAAGGAAAAGAACTTCTAAATCACAAACTTCTGGTACAAGCAATCCTAAACAGTATAAACAAGCTGAACTCTGGACAAATTACCCTTGCACATGTAGAAAGTCTTTATCTTCCTCTCATCTGGCTTAATAAATCATCTTGCTTGTTCCTTTTAAAATTTAAGCAGTGTTCGAAAATCCAATCATAGTTCTTCAATCAGATATATTGAAGAATGTGGTGTTAAATTTGTTAGAAAAATTGTTCTTAAATCTTCCATCTTCCAAATTTTCTGCCTGCATTATAATTATAGGCATTTCTACTGTCAATTTTATGGAGAATAAGACAAGCAAAATTGATTCTTTTATTTTATTCAGCAAAGAAGTACTTTTCTGTGTGTGACTACATGGTACATAAGCTCCCACTGAAAAATTGTTCTTATAAATTTTAGGAATTTACTGTGCATCATTTTAAAATCGGAAATTTTTTGTGGACAAGTTTCCAGAACTCAGTATCGTTGAAGGTAAAGAAATTAATGAAGCAGTCAATGTTTTGCTTATCAGTTCTGCCAATTTTAGCATGAGAACTCACCAGAAACTATTGTGAAATAAGAAAGAATTGTACAGTGGTCCTTGGTTGGGGAACTGAAAAGTGCAAAAGGAAACTTGAAATATAGCAAATCATCTGAAGTTAAGATTGAAATTTTAATAATTCCTCATAGCAATTCTAAATGAGAGGATATTCAAGCAGGTTAGTGGGGAACTAAATTATTCCTTTAGCAGTATGATTTGCAGGTAAATTGAAATGGAGAATAGTGAATATTTAAGTGCTGCAACCTCATTTCAACTTTGCATACTAATAATTAAGGTCCTGAAGTTTACAGTGTAATAAGGAAATAATTAAGTTGATGAAGAGAGTGGTACAGGAGGTACTACAAAACATCTGAAAATTACCTGTACACCTTTAAGAAATTAAAGACAGATTTTACTCTGTGCAGGTTGAGGTGCTTAAATTTCCACTGTTCTCCAGATATTTTTGTAACGAAACTTAGGAAATGCTCTTGAAAGCAGAGCCATTGTTATAAAAAGAACTCAGACTCAACACTTCCCAAGAGGTTGAAGCCTAAGAAAGAGAGAGAGAGAGCAGTTTCCTTGATATAACAAATCAGTTTGTGGTGTCTAACAGACAATCCAAACAGAAATCTACCAGTAGAAAAATCCTAGGTGTGCTAGTTTTTGAAAGTGTACTGTACTGATAAACAGCCCTGTAGATATCTTAATATAAAATGCATATGTTGAGTGAAATTTAATTTCAAGTCCAAAGGCTGGATTTTTAAACAATCTGCTTTTTTTTTTTTTTTTTTGGTAATTATGAAATATTTTGATTTCCAAAAATCAGAGCTTGGCAACTATGTTAATTTTATGAAATGTTCAAAATTACTTACAAGTAACAAAATGCCAATGTCAACTTTGAAAACATGAAATTTCTACTAATTTCTGATAATTGAAATAATTGAATAATTCCCCAATTATTTCTAAGTTACACAGATTTTGAACAATTCAGATAACTTTTTTTATTAAATTTGCTACAATAATATTAAAATAAAGCCAACAATACTAATGTGCTGTATAAATAATACTCGAAATGATCTTTACAGTACTGGTTGAATTAGACTTGCTCTTGAAAAAGAACACTTTAGAGAGACATAGCTAATCACTTGTATTATTTACAAGGTGGATGCTTTTCAGTTAATGAAATAAGAAATTGGTTTTCTTTTATTTTAATATTGTGTTTTATTTTATTCTAATATGAAATAGATATATTAATTTTATTAACTATGCACTTAGAAATCATTAGAAGCTGTGAGAAATAATTAGAATTATAATGTTTTTAAAAATTCAATTTCTTATAGCTCTTTAATTACCTTGTAATACATTTTATATGCTTTTTAATTAATCAGACAGAATTTCACAGTAGATCTAGAAGCTCTATATTAGTTTGAGTACTGTACAGAAGTTTCAGAAAAATTTTCACATATAATCCATTTTTCATGTAGAAAAAGTTTTTTAATTATATTTATGATTAATATAGTTTTTCCATTACCTTAAAATTTTGAGCGGTTCATTAAATTTATGTAAGAACTACTGTTCTGGCTGATGGCCCACAGAGATTATGAAAAGCTTGAAGAACCAATGAATACTGAATGTGTCCTGTCCTATGTGAAGGACTTTGATGTTCTTGTGCAGGAACTGTCTCCTTGGGAAAACGTGGCTTTCTAATTATTCTTGTATCTGAATTGTGAACTAGGTTTTTCCCATAAGCCCTAATTGGTAGCACAGTTGGTATAATCATCGTCCTCCCCACTCTAGGTGGGAAAGATCTGAGTTGGTACCCTGTTGATGACACGAGGATTTTTATGGGTCTTTTTCACGTGGCTGAGTTAGTCGATCTCAGCTGATTGTAGCATGGGTTTTTCAATTTACAGATATATATATATATATATATATATACACAGCAATATGCTCCAAGTTGCTGATAAGCATAAAATCCTACTACAACCAACCAGTCTTCTCATAATGCAAAGTTTGTGTGCCGATCTTGAAAAGGAGCGAAGGAACATCATCTGAGATGCATGCAGTGGTGCATGGAGATATTTTTTAGCTCGTACATTCCACATTGGTAGGTTTTACAAGTGTCTGACATTATATAAAAATGTTTTTGGATCTTTAGCCCATTCATAGGTGTGCCAATAATCAGACATCCCAGTGCATGGTATTAATGCTTTCATCATTTGTCTGTAGTTAGGAGAGGTCTAACTCAAATTCCATTGTAGATTGGAAGAATTGCTTAGGGCATCTTTGGGAGTAGTTAACTAATATCAGGCAGAGAGATTATGGCTCCCCATGAGTTATTCTCGTTTTTCAGCCCATTATTGTTTTCTGTATTCATTTATGAATACAGAAAACAATAATGGACCCAACACTGAGCCCTGAGGGACTCCACTAATAACATTAGTCCACGACGAGCAGTGTCCATTGATTACCACGCTCTGTCTTCTCCCCCTCAGCCACCCCTTTATCCACAGCAGTAATTTGCCTCCAATGTCACACTGCTCCAATTTGTGCAGCAGTCTTCCATGTGCAACAGTATCAAAAGCCTTTCTAAGATCCAAGTATATAATATCAAAGTTATTCCCTGCATCCAGTTCCTTTGTGACTGCATCATAGTATCCAGTCAAATTGGTCAGGCAAGACTTCCCCTTAACAAAACCATGCTGTGTCCGAGCTATAACTGAAGTCTTGTCTAAATGATCCTGCAGTGCTTCTTTAACTAGTGCCTCCATTAATTTTCCTAGAACAGAAGTTAAACTCACAGGTCTATAATTACTTGTGTCAGCCTTTGATCCTCCTTTGTGAATTGGGGTCACATTTGCACATCTCCAGTCTGTAGGTACCTCCACTGTTGGACTGAGTTTTTTTTTAGTTTACTTAACTTTGTATGTCTTGGCATTGTTAACCCCTGGCCTGCATGCTGTGACGGGTTGGTTGCAACATTAAGTTCTCTCTAACTATCTTTGGTTGCAATAAAGATTTTCTCTCTCAAATGTTATACCTGTACACACTTGTGAACACTCTTGTACTTGCATAATACTATTGTGATATTGTCTAAGTTTGTACGTGATGCACCTAACAATAATAGAACAGCTATTTGAATTTGTGTCCTGCAAGCCCTTGTGGGTAGCACAGTTGGTAGGATTGCCATTCCCTCCTCCCACACTGGGTGGAAAAGACTAGTTGGAATCCCATCGATGATGTGAGGAATTTTTCTGGGTCTTTTTCACGTGGCTGAGTCGGGCAAGGATAGCGTGGTTTTTTCTTCCAGAAACTTCAGTTTTTCTCCAGCAA
Organism: Mastigoproctus giganteus; assembly: GCF_048544385.1. Taxonomy (NCBI): domain Eukaryota; kingdom Metazoa; phylum Arthropoda; class Arachnida; order Uropygi; family Thelyphonidae; genus Mastigoproctus; species Mastigoproctus giganteus. Next base: position 138,375,953 of record NC_143585.1, on the reverse strand, counting down.
ACTAAATTGACCTTGGAACACAATTTACAGAAAATATACATGGCAACATGGTCACCAATGCTAAAAAACCATCGCAACAGCCCCTTTCATTGTAATTGCTATTAAATGATCACACTGTTTATTCAAGGACACGAGCTAAATTTAATCACCTGAAACCTCAGGCAATCAGATTATACGTTAACCGTGATCTGGCTAAAGGAAAAATTCCATACAAGAAAGTGAACCTTCATTAGCATTTAACATTGTATTTAGCATTAGTAGAGGCATTTGATGCAAGAAAGTAAGCTTATGCAGCATCAGCCAAAAAAAAAAAACCACTTCCACTTCATCCCTCTTCGTTCAAAATACCTGTCCAGCTGAGCCTTAAACTTATTTAGGCTATCAACTTCCATGACAAGGGATGGAAGTCTGTTCCACCAACCAACCACTCGCTGGCTAAAGGCAAATTTCCGCACGTCTATCCTACATCTGTCTTTCCTCAATTTGAATTTATGCCCTCTCAGGTGATTATTCTGAGCGAGAGGAAGAATCCCATCAGCATTGAGCATGCTCAAACCATTCAATGCTTTATACACCTCTATCAGATCACCTCGCTGGTGCCTAGTCTCCAGACACTGTAATTTTCAAAACTTAAGCCTTTCTTCGTAAGAGCACCCCTTTGTTCCATTCACTAATCTTGTTGCCCTTCTCTGTACTTGTTCCAGCAGCTCTACATCCTTCTTGAAATGAGGCCTCCAGACCTGTATACAGTACACAAGGTGTGGCCTGACCATTGCCTTATACAAGTGAATAATCACCTCCTTATCCCTGCTAGAAAAGTTCCTATATATCATTGACAATACACCATGAGCTACTCTTGCCGCCCGTCTGCCCTGCTCAGAGAACTTTATATCTGTCTGCACAACCACCCCCAGGTCCCTTTCATTCTCTACCACTGTCAGTGTAGTACCACAGAGTTAGCATTAGCATTAGTAGAGGCATTTGATGCAAGAAAGCAAGCTTATGCAGCATCAGCCAAAAAAAAAAAAACCCACTTCCACTTCACCCCTCTGTTCGTTCAAAATACCTGTCCAGCTGAGCCTTAAACTTATTTAGGCTATCAACCTCCACCACAAGGGATGGCAGTCTGTTCCACCAACCAACCACCCGCTGGCTAAAGGCAAATTTCCGCACGTCTATCCTACATCTGTCTTTCCTCAATTTGAATTTATGCCCTCTCAGGTGATTTTTCTGAGCTAGAGGAAGAATCCCATCAGCATTGAGCATGCTTAAACCATTCAAGGCTTTATACACCTCTATCAGATCACCTCGCTGGTGCCTAGTCTCCAGATACTGTAATTTGCAAAACTTAAGCCTTTCTTCGTAAGAGCACCCCTTTGTTCCATTCACTAATCTTGTTGCCCTTCTCTGTACCCGTTCCAGCAGCTCTACATCCTTCTTGAAATGAGGCCTCCAGACCTGTATACAGTACTCTAGGTGTGGCCTGACAATTGCCTTATACAATGGAATAATCACCTCCTTATCCCTGCTGGAAAAATTCCTGTATATCATTGACAATACTCCATGAGCTACTCTTGCAGCCCGTCTGCACTGCTCAGAGAACTTCATATCTGCCTGCACAATCACCCCCAAGTCCCTTTCATTCTCTACCACTGTCAGTGTAGTACCACAGAGTTGATACGTTGCTCTGTGGTTGCTGTTTCCCATGTGCAGTACTTTACATTTGTCAATGTTAAACTTCATTTGCCACCTCTCAGCCCATCTGCTCAACCTTTCCAGATCCTGTTGCAGCAGCATAGTGTCAGTAGTGTCCTTGACAACCCTGCCAACCTTTGTATCATCTGCAAACTTGGACATTAAGCTTGATATACCATCATCAATATCATTTATAAATACAGAAAACAATAATGGACCCAACACTGAGCCCTGAGGGACTCCACTAATAACATTAGTCCACGATGAGCAGTGTCCATTGATTACCACTCTCTGTCTTCTCCCCCTCAACCACCCCTTTATCCATAGCAGCAATTTGCCTCCAATGTCACACTGCTCCAATTTGTGTAGCAGTCTTCCATGTGCAACAGTATCAAAAGCCTTTCTAAGATCCAAGTATATAATATCAAAGTTATTCCCTGCATCCAGTTCTTTTGTGACTGCATCATAGTATCCAATCAAGTTGGTCAGGCAAGACTTCCCCTTAACAAAACCATGCTGTGTCTGAGCTATAACTGAAGTCTTGTCTAAATGATCCTGCAGTGCTTCTTTAACCAGTGCCTCCATTAATTTTCCTGGAACAGAAGTTAAGCTCACAGGTCTATAATTACTTGTGTCAGCCTTTGATCCTCCTTTGTGAATTGGGGTCACATTTGCACATTTCCAGTCTATGGGTACCTCCCCTGAGTCCAAGGAAGCTCTCATAATTATGGCTAAGGGTTTGCTTACTTCCTTTGCTGCCTCCTTTAATATAACTGGATAGATCCCATCCACCCCGGGTGCCTTTCTTGTGTTTATCTTCAACAGTTTCTCCTCCACTTTACTCTCAGTTATTTCAAGATTCTGTAGCTTACTGCTAGAGTTGAATACACCTCTGGCATTCCCCTTGCTGAATAACTCCTCATGTGTGAATGTCGATGCAAAATATTCATTTAGTTTGTTAGCTTCCTGAGCAGGATCATCAACAGTTGACCCATCAATATCAATCAGTTGATACGTTGCTCTGGGGTTACTGTTTCCCATGTGTAGTACTTTACATTTGTCAATGTTAAACCTCATTTGCCACCTCGGCCCATCTGCTCAACCTTTCCAGATCCTGTTGCAGCAGCATAGTGTCCTTGACAACCCTGCCTACCTTTGTATCGTCTGCAAACTTCGACATTAAACTTGATATACCATCATCAATATCATTTATGAATACAGAAAATAAAGGACCCAACACTGAGCCCTGAGGGACTCCACTAATAACATTAGTCCACGATGAGCAGTGTCCATTGATTACCACTCTCTGTCTTCTCCCCCTCAGCCACCCCTTTATCCACAGCAGAGTACTGCGTACAGGTCTGGAGGCCTCATTTTAAGAAGGATGTAGAGTTGCTAGAACGAGGACAGAGAAGGGCAAAGATTAGTGAATGGAACAAAGAGTTGCTCTTACGAAGAAAGGCTTAAGTTTTTGCAAATTACAGTGCCTGGAGACTAGGCACCTGCGAGGTGATCTGATTGAGGTGTATAAAACCTTGAATAGTTTGAGCATGCTCAGTGCTGATGGGATTTTTCCTCTTGCTCAGAATAATCGCCTGAGAGGGCATAAATTCAAATTGAGGAAAGACAGTTGTAGAATAGATGTGCGGAAGTTTGCCTTTAGCCAGCGTTTGGTTGACTGCTGGAACAAACTTCCATCTGTTGTAGAAGTTGATAGCTTAAATAAATTCAAGGCAGAACTAGACAAACATTTGGAATGAATGGATGAGTGAAATGGGAAGAGGAATTTTTTTTTTTTTTTGTCTGATGCTCTATAAGCTTCCTTTCTTGCATCATGTGCCTTTACTAATGCTAATATGTGTAATGCTGTGTTATGTTATTTAGTTGTTTCTGGTCGCTTTTCTATCAGGAAGCAACAAGCACCAGGGAGGTATGTTCTGATACCTGTCTATGTCCGAAGAGGTGGGGCACAACTGAGCGCGAACTGCTGCAAACCTCGTATTGAATGTCCAAACCATTCAAAATATGAGCAAATAAAACAAAACAGTAAATTAATAAAAATTATAAAAATAAAAGGAATTAAAAAGTTAATAATAAATAGATTTTTGAAAAACAAAAAATAAATAATCAGAAAAATTAAAAGGTGAAAATGAGTAATTAAAATAAAATTCAGAAAAATAAAAATAAGTTAATAAAATGAGTAAAAATCCCGCAACAGTGCAAGTTGGTGCCAGCAGATGATCCTGCCTCAGGACCAGCCTGAGGCCATCAGGAGATAATTCAAGAAGACAGTGAAATCATCCGACGTCGTACAAGTTTGATAACCAAGTCGAAGATGGTACTTGAGTTAAAAAATGGTTGGAATAACGGTGGTGGTATCACGAGATTGCGACGATAGAGATGCTGGTCTGGACTGGAGGTAGAGCTGGAACAGTAGTTCCTGAAATTGGGGCACTTGATGAGTTGCCCATGTCTGGCAAAGTCTTGCAGAAGATGAAATTTTTCTTTGGAGTCCAAGAGAGACGACTCATTGCCTGGAGAAAATGGTTGACACAGCAGGCAGGCTGACGAAGATACAAGTAACATGGACAGGTGAAAAGAACATGCTGCCAGTCTTCTGGGCTGCCACAGTTACATGGGAAGAATCACACAGATTAAACAGCAAGTTTAGCACCACATGGGAACCATGGCCAGTTAGAAGAAAAAGAGTGCAGAGACTCGGACAACCATTTTAGAATAGACTTGTAAGGCAAAGGACATGGAACAAACTTTCTTATGACCATACCCCTTGGAAGAAGACCACCGATCTTGCCAGAGTTGAACCAGGTGGTTCCAGCAACGAGCTTTTTCCATTCCAAGATTGCAGTGGATATTAACAGTTAAGTCTAAAAAGTCAACTGGAATGGTATAACTAAGTAATAGCAAACACCTCTATAAGCGATTTGGAGGTGCAGAGGTAGGCAATCGTTTAAAACCTACAGCGCAGCTGTTGAGACAGTGCGACAAATTCAAATTATTATTTTAGGGCCACCCGTTAATTTCTTACATCTACCCATATATTTATTTGTAAATTGTATGTGTTCTCTGGTCGATTTGTTGCTGGACGAAAAAACCCCAATTTTTTGGGAGAAAATTTCGCTGTCTACACCTGAGACCGACTACCTCAGCCACGGAGTGAAAAAGCCCATTAAAATTCCTCGCATCATCGACGGGATTCGAACCCGTGCCTTTTCCACCCGGTGTGAGGAGGACGGTGACGATACCACCCGTGCAGACAGACAGTGCGACAGGTACGACTCATCATTAAGAGCATACGTCGTTGGATAGAGGAGAGTTTCTCTTGAATGATAATCGTAATGTACCAAAACCAGGCGCCAGCGCCATAGGTACAAATTGGAACGAATACCTCTTTGTACAAAAGACGGGAACTATGGTTAATACCCCAGGATTGATGTGAAAGACGAAAAAGCATAGGTGTATACTTGTCTATTTTATCATGAAGGTGCAAGATATGTTTCTGGAAGTTTAATTTACGATCTAGAATAATACCCAAAAATTTATGTGAGTCAACTGTGGAGAGAGAACGCAATGTGCTGAGTCTTGTTGAAAAATGCGGTTTTGGAAGTCTGGTGGTCCCTAATAATGGGTTTCATGCACTCCTCCAAGATAGACCATCTGACCAGTGGGGAACTTTACAGTCGGTGTTATACAGTCAGATCGATTTTCGCCTTCTGACATATCGCTTCCCATCCGAGCCATGCAGGTTGAATTTTGATTGCAGAAAATATGACGGTGTTCCATTGCTCTTTTGTCCATGAAACATGCGTTTTAGCCCAAGCAAGTCGCTTCTTCCTCATTTGTTGGGCCAACAAAGACTTCTTCTTGGGCCGATAGGCATCAGACCACATTCCGAAAGCCGTCTTTGGTTAGTTCTGCACTTCTTTCAACACCAGAGGCCATCTCAAAGTCCAGTTTTAGATCAGGAGCACTAGCATTATGATTAAAGACATAGCCGTTTCAAATATCGATCTTGGGAAGGCGTAGTCACTCTCTTACGGCCTGATCCAGGTCGTCTCTTCACATCACCGGTTTCACGCTTTGATTTCAGCACCCGGGATACTATTGACTGATAGCAGCCTATTTTATCAGCGATAACACGCGTAGAAAGCCCTTCCTGGGACAGAGCAACGGCTACACTTTTTTTTCTTGGTGTCAACTGAACACGCTTACACCTCTGCAAAACAAAATACTAATGAGCGTGTTATACCCTTCCAACGCCGTATTTATGGAAACTGCTGATGCAATATAACTGTTATATGATGCAACGACAAACAAAATGACTGTAATCAAACAATATCTTATACGTTTCACTACAAATGTTACTTTTTTTTAAGGTGATGCAGTTTTTTGTCCGCCACTGTATATCTAAATCGAACTTTCCCTGACCGATGGATCAGCTGCGGTGGTCCCGTTCATTCACCATTAAAGTCTGACGACATCACTCCGTTAGATTTTTGTTTGTGGGGGTGGATGAAAAGCACAGTATACGAAGAAAAGGTGAATACAAGAGACGAATGCTCGCTCGAATTTTGGATACTGCTGCCCTCATAAAGGAACGCCAGTACGACTTCAGAAGAAGAACACGTCATATTACAAGAGTTGCAAAGTGCATTGAGGTTGGCGGTGGGATTTTCGAACATTTATTGTGAACTGTAAACAAAATTGTCAATTATTTGTGTTTTGTATCATTCAATAAGTCATTTATCGTTCTTTAATAACTCTCATAATGGCTTTGTACACGTCAGTTTAAAACAGCCGTATCTCCTATCCATTGAGAATTGGACACATGTTTATATGTACTTTTTTACTCAGAATAATCAATATTATAAACTCTCAAAATATTTGCTATTCCTCTTGAATCACCCTATAAATTAGGCCCATTTATCTATATATATATATATATATATATATATTTTTTTTTTTTTTTTTTTTTCTTTATACGACTTGATTGAACTTAGATTGTATGACATAGTGATATATAAGACACCAAAGAAAAACAAAATTATCAGTTAACAGCAAAATCACTTGCATTGATTTGCTTTCTTGGCTGGGAAGAATTCATTAAATTTTGGAAACTAGTTTCCATTAAAATGTTAAAACAGTTAGTATATGTGGAAGGAACAACCAATCTTTGCATCCTTCAAGGATCAAGATTTGACTCTTTTTGTCTGGTCTAGAATTCCAGTAGGAATTCGAAATGTCATTGGATGAGCAAGGTTTTTTATATTTAATTGATTTGAATCTACATAAATCCAACATATAAAAGAAGCTTTGATTAAAAATATGGAGTGTTTATTATTACTTGTTTTTAGAATAAAAGTTTGTTTTCTTTTACAGTAAGATTTCTCACCCTGAACAAAACTATGGTACAGCTATATTTGATTTTGTTAATGATAATTTTTCAAAATCATTGCAAGGGAAATCAAACCTTTCTTCTAAGAATTCTGTACTCAAACTGTTTTCAGGTTTACTACTCACTGTGCTTCCTCTGACTGGTGGGAGTGGTTGCGAATCTTTATATGATGCGACAAGAGGGAGAATCTTCTCTATTATATCAGAAGATTCTTTTTCTGGTATACTTTCATTCATTAGTCGATTATCATGTTTACTTGGAGAATTCTGTAAACTTGAATCTTTATCATCTAAATAATGGTTTCTTCTCTTCTCCAGCTGGTATTTTGATTCCGAGTGCAGTGGACCATGAATTTTGTGAGTAGCAACATCCACTGGATCCAACGTAGGTTTAGAGGATTTCTGAGAAGATCGATAATTGTATGAATTTGAAAGCCAAGAGTTAATTTTCCAGTGTGCTCTATTTCCAGAAGATTTTAGTGGATCGGCATGAACAGTTATACTTTTCAATGGTGGTGTTTTGGAAATAAGTATATTGGCATGTTTCATTGTTTCTTTATGCATAATTAAAGGGATGGGTTTTCTTTGTGAAGTATATGCATATTTTATAACTTCTTTCGGTATCGAATTCTTCCGATCTCCCAATCGATTACTATCTACAGAGTTCAAATTTGAATATTCGGACAAAATTTGTCGTTCGTAATTAGTATCATCGCATATTTTATCCTGCTCTGTGCTACTGTCTGGCGTGGGTGCTCGGTCAAGAATATTTGGACCTGGAAATTCCTGCATTATCTTGGGAAATTGCTGCGCTTCACGAGTTAGCAGTCGTGAACAGGCGTCATGTTGATTCCTTGATGCCAAATGTAAAGCGGTCAATCCATGAATGTTTTTCTGCCCCACATATTCTGTTCTGCTGAGTGATCGAAAGAAACTTAAAAATATTGAAACCACATCAGAGTGTCCTATGGAAGCTGAATACATTAGAGCTGTATTCCCTTCAGGATCTTGCAAACTTGGATTTGTTTTCTTCTGTAAAGACAAAAATACATTACATAAAAATTTATACAGGACAATTTAAAATTTCTAATGGCATATTAGCGTTATTGTTCTCTATAAATAGGCCAATCAGCAAGTTTGAAAGCTAGAAAACCACAAGTATCGATAGATACTTTTAAGTGTTAGCATTATACCTAGAAATTGCATATTATCTTATTGGAAAATTAAAGCGATCTCAGTGTAGTGCAAGAAACTGTTGGAGTTTTGAGGGTTGTGTTATATTCATTTTAAAAGTAAGCGTATGCGTGTGAATATTACTGCGAAAAGGCTTATATACGTACTGTACTTTTAATTCCAGAAAAAAAAAAAAAAGCCTTAAACTCTATATAAATGAGCTGTACTACAAATACAGAGTAATTACTTAAATAACTGCAAGTAATGTAGGCAGATAAAAGATTTACATTTATAGTAAGTTAATAAAAATAGTGTGACATTAAGCAGGATCGAATGTAAGCCTAGATAACTTTGGCAATTGTACTGCACTGTAATGTGGCATGCCTGTGAAAACTCCAAGATGAGTTCTGTTGCATAAATTACATTGTTTTCAATTAGGCACGCATAAGTTAATAAAGAAATTTTCTGTTTATACTCAGCAAAGGCTACATAGGGTTAGAGGAGTTTATTAGATGTAGTGAGAAATAAGAGAGCACCATACTTAGCAGTCACGCGAGCTAGAAGCACGGTTAACTGCAACTCGTGCACTACTGTACCTTTACGATTGGCCACTCGGCGGCTATGGCGGTCTTATGCGTTTACTTTAGCACACTGTATATGACATGCTAGAACAATACCACTTTTTTAAATAAAAAAAAACATAGCCTTCCTCGTTTGACTCCGTTATTCTGAAAATTTCCCTGACACTCTCTTCGCATGGATCCATATACATGTTTTGTCTAGACCCTGCAAATAAATGCGCTCCTGACATTAAAAAGAAAAAGCAACAAAGGTTTACAGATCAGATTTTAATACACTGTAAGACTTTCTATCGCGAAGTACATTAATCTAATTAATTAACAAATGATGTAGACTTCCATGGAAGAGACTTCACATAGCAATATTGCATAGTTTAGTCGCCGATCGAGCTAGCCGGGTGGGTAAAGTGCCTGCCTGGCAACCCAAAGGTCGCGGCTTCTAATCCTGCCTCGGGCTTGGATATTACGATGGTGCCTTACTCGTACCTCACGGCCACGAAGGAAGCAGGAAAAAACTGGTTCCTTCGTGTATTGCTCACATTATAAGATAAAAAAAAAAAAAAAAAAATAGTTTAGTGGTCAGGTATCACATACTGAAAAAGTGATACTTATGTTATCACACCTAGCTACAACTATGTTGCTAAAAGTAAATATTTCAAAGAACCTTTCATTGATTCAATATTTAATAACATGCCTGCCCATCTGAACTTAATTACATATTGTATCCTCGTCGGTAGACTCGGAACTAATTTTTCATAACAGGAAGGTGGCAAAGTTGGCTCCTGGCCTGAACAGCTCATGACATCTAGGATTCTGGGCAGGCAACTGAAGCTTTCGCACTTCCACGCCTTCAGACAGGTCGCTAAGGTTAAGCAATATGACATGATGCATTGTCATAATGAAGCAGCAAAATTGTCCATAATATCAATGCACCACATGGGACATACTGTTCCAGGAACGTTGAATGGTCCAACAAAAAACAGTAAGAAACAACCTCAGATGGTAAAAGCATTTCTGCTAAACATCCCAGTTGGGATGATACACTCTGGTAAATAATGTTCTTCTTAGCTTTGACTAGTGCGTTTGCTTACTTCTAGGGTTAACATACTTGCTTTTACACCTATTCCTGACACGGATGACATGTATGGTTCATTCTTCTGAAATCCCAGGAGTGTCCGGACATCTTTGTCAATACAGTACGTTTGATGAAAAATTTTTGTCCTTGAAACACGCGAGTTCTGCGCCATAAGATATGTCTATATCGTACCTTTCTTCCATATGTCTGTTGGAAGAACGATATGTCGAGGATGTAATAGTATCTCTGCTTCTTCTTACACAATGCCTAAACATGTCCCGAAGGGACTAGTAGTTGTTGGTGACTCTATTGTCAGGGAAACGGGGAACATGCTTTGTAAAAAAGAAAGGTGGAACAGGACTAGGGTATGTCTGCCAGGGGCAAAAGTTGATGACGTTGTAGAGCGAATATCATCTTTTAAGGACACAAAAGGTGATATAGTTGTACACGTTGGCACTAATGATATTAAGAGTAGGAGACCGGCAGAATTACTTAACAAGTACAGGTCACTGTTGAACAAAAGCCGAGAATTAGGGTTGAATTTGAAAGTGTCTGTAATTCTGCCCAGGCACGATAGGAGGGAGTATATGATGAGAGCCTTGTCGATCAATTCGGCCCTGGAAAGATTGTGCAAGGCTGAAGGGGTAGAATTTTTTTCAGCCTGGACTGTACTTGTTAACAGGAGAGATTGCTTCTACAGGGATGGGATACACTTAAATAGAAAGGGTGCAACAATATTTGCTGATGCTATCGAGGCGGGTCGAAAAACTGCCAGCTTGGGGGGGAGAGAGACAAAGACCAATAGATTGACAGTAGCCACTGGCAGAGGTGAAAGAGATTCTTGCACTGCTTCTATTAGAATGAGCAGAAGCCTGAAAAACAAGATGCATGGTATTTCAGAGACTGCTGGGAGCCATTGCGGTACAAGTAAACACATGGGTTGTGTTAGGGTAGCTAAGAATAGAAACAGGTGCAGGTATACTTGCGTGTACACCAATGCTAGGAGTTTAGTAAATAAATTTGATGAATTTGAGGTATTGCTCAAAACATCAAAGGCAGATATTGTTGGGATATCAGAGACGTGGTGTCACACAGATATAAGGGATGCAGAACTGCAATTTGGGGAGTACAACGTCTACAGAAAGGATAGACGGGGGGGAGGGGTTATGCTATTAGTTAAGAAACACATAAAAACCAAGGAAGTGAAGCCAGTCGACATCGCTGGACAGTGCAGTGTTGAGTCAGTTTGGTGTGACATAAGCATTGGAGATCAAAATTGAGAATAGGAGTGTGCTATAGGCCTAATGACTCTGATGAGTATAATAAGGAACTGTACAGGGAAATAGAGTGGGCCAGTAAATCAGAGAGTCTTGTAATGGGAGATTTTAATTTCCCAGATATTGACTGGAATTTGGGGGCTGGTTACTCACGCACTAGCAGGGCTTTTGTGGATTTATTGGATGATTGTTTTCTACATCAGCATGTTCGGGAGGCAACTAGAGGGAGTAATACTCTTGATTTGATTATCAGCAGTGATTCTTCATGCATTAAGAATCTGCAGATAAATGAACCACTAGGTGGCAGTGATCACAGTGTGCTGAAGTGGGATTTACTCAAAGAGGTAACTACCATTGGGGGTAAAGGGAAGGGTTATTGCTTCCGTAAAGGCGACTACGATGGACTGAGACAGTATTTAAATTCTATACAGTGGGACCAACTGATGATGTTACCAACAGCAAATTCAAAATGGGAAGCATTCAAAGAACTTATCTTGGAAGCTACTAGGCTTTACATACCAACTAAGAAATATTGTTCAAGGTTTAGGCCAAAATGGATGTCAGATGAACTAATGAGGCATATGGCAGAGAAGAAAAATGCATGGGATACTTACAAATTAACACATGACACAGAAGCCTATGATAGATACAAGTTGATATGCAACCAAGTTACAAAGGAGATTAGGCAGGCGAAGGCAGATTACGAGAAATCCTTGGCAAGGGATGCAAAGAAAAACAGCAAAGAGTTCTTTACTTATGTAAACTCTAGAAGGAAGGGGATGAATCAGATTGGTCCACTTGATATTGATGGGTCAACTGTTGATGATCCTGCTCAGGTAGCTAACAAACTAAATTAATATTTTGCATCGACATTCACACATGAGGAGTTATTCAGCAAGGGGAATGCCAGAGGTGTATTCAACCCTAGCAGTAAGCTACAGAATCTTGAAATAACTGGGAGTAAAGTGGAGGAGAAACTGTTGAAGATAAACACAAGAAAGGCACCCGGGGTGGATGGGATCTATCCAGTTATATTAAAGGAGGCAGCAAAGGAGGTAAGCAAACCCTTAGCCATAATTATGAGAGCTTCCTTGGACTCAGGGGAGGTATCCATAGACTGGAAATGTGCAAATGTGACCCCAATTCACAAAGGAGGATCAAAGGCTGACACAAGTAATTATAGACCTGTGAGCTTAACTTCTGTTCCAGGAAAATTAATGGAGGCACTGGTTAAAGAAGCACTGCAGGATCATTTAGACAAGACTTCAGTTATAGCTCAGACACAGCATGGTTTTGTTAAGGGGAAGTCTTGCCTGACCAACTTGATTGGATACTATGATGCAGTCACAAAAGAACTGGATGCAGGGAATAACTTTGATATTATATACTTGGATCTTAGAAAGGCTTTTGATACTGTCGCACATGGAAGACTGCTACACAAATTGGAGCAGTGTGACATTGGAGGCAAATAGCTGCTATGGATAAAGGGGTGGTTGAGGGGGAGAAGACAGAGGGTGGTAATCAATGAACACTGCTCATCGTGGACTAATGTTATTAGTGGAGTCCCTCAGGGCTCAGTGTTGGGTCCATTATTGTTTTCTGTATTTATAAATGATATTGATGATGGTATATCAAGCTTAATGTCCAAGTTTGCAGACGATACAAAGGTTGGCAGGGTTGTCAAGGACACTATTGACACTATGCTGCTGCAACAGGATCTGGAAAGGTTGAGCAGATGGGCTGAGAGGTGGCAAATGAAGTTTAACATTGACAAATGTAAAGTACTACACATGGGAAACAGCAACCCCAGAGCAACGTATCAACTCTGTGGTACTACACTGACAGTGGTAGAGAATGAAAGGGACTTGGGGGTGATTGTGCAGGCAGATATGAAGTTCTCTGAGCAGTGCAGACGGGCTGCAAGAGTAGCTCATGGAGTATTGTCAATGATATACAGGAATTTTTCCAGCAGGGATAAGGAGGTGATTATTCCATTGTATAAGGCAATAGTCAGGTGTGGCCTGACTATAAGGCAATAGTCAGGTGTGGCCTAACTATAAGGCAATAGTCAGGCCACACCTAGAGTACTGTATACAGGTCTGCAGGCCTCATTTCAAGAAGGATGTAGAGCTGCTGGAACGAGTACAGAGAAGGGCAACAAGATTAGTGAATGGAACAAAGGGGTGCTCTTACGAAGAAAGCCTTAAGTTTTGCAAATTACAGTGTCTGGAGACTAGGTACCAGCGAGGTGATCTGATAGAGGTGTATAAAGCCTTGAATGGTTTAAGCATGTTCAATGCTGATGGGATTCTTCCTCTAGCTCAGAAAAATCACCTGAGAGGGCATAAATTCAAATAAAGGAAGGACGGATGTCGGATAGACGTGCGGAAATTTGCCTTTAGCCAGCGGGTAGTTGGTTGATGGAACAGACTTCCATCCCTTGTGGTGGAGGTTGATAGCCTAAATAAGTTTAAGGCTCAGCTGGACAGGTATTTTGAACGAACAGAGGGGTGAAGTGGAAGTGGGTTTTTTTTTTTTTTTTTTTGGCTGATGCTGCATAAGCTTGCTTTCTTGCATCAAATGCCTCTACTAATGCTAATGCTAATGCTAATGCCCATATGTCTTCTTACACAATATCTAAACACAATCAGTTGAGCAACATGCCACGAAAAACAGTTCCAAAACTTTAGATCTCTTCCTACTTCCATTTCAAAACGTTCTCTGGGTTGGTTGAACACACACAACTTCTTCCACCATACATAAATAGCCTTTATCGAGATTCGTCGCTCCAGATGCACTCCTCCAAGGCCAGTTCCTCCGAACTTAACACCAGTGCATCTTTCACTGTATATTAACTTTTTTGAGAGATTTCTTTAAAAACGAAAGTTAATTCATAGTGATGAGGGTGAGCTTGGCTCGCATGTGAAGCTTTTATTAATACAGAGCTCCGCTGAGAGTATGCACACCGACAACTGTTCTGGATCATCTTGGCAGATTCTTTGGCCACTTTATGTACGGTTTTTTCTAATACTGTGACAAAGTGTTCGATCTCTTTTCTCTCTCTGATGGATGTTCAACTTGGCATGGCCAGTTTGCAATCTATTACATGGAATTCTTTAAAAAATCATTTAATTTAAGAAAATAATTAACTCTATATAAACTCACTGTGTACGTTAACTAACTTCTTAAAAGGTTAGTCGGTATTGGGCAGAAGCGAAACTACAAATTTGGATTCCTTCCACTCCTCTGCGTTAACAAATCTCGAGATAGTCTTAGGTGAGGACTACATGTTATTTTTGTTTTCTATTTCGGAAACTAAGTTTTTTTTATTATTCATTTAACACAGGGAAACCAATCATAAAATACACAATAGATTTACACGTAGGGAAAATTCTAAAGAACACAGTACCCCCTCCCCCCCACCACAAGAGTCTCACTTCTACCGTTCTGATATGAATAATTATTTCTATCTGCATTTTAGAATATTGTGCCACTCTAAGTTGACATAATTTGGTTGTTGTTATCAGTTTTGGTGTGTGGGGGATAGTGTAGAAACTCGCGGCTTCATGTACAGTATTTCATAAAGATTCGTAGTTGTCAATATTAGTTTCCATGTAAATAGCTTAATAGGGTTTGTGTCCAATGTAGTTTTACACGTAAAATGAAATATTTCAGTTCACTTTGGAATCATTACTCTATATACTGCAGCAACGTTGGATGGAAAACAGAATTGTAAGTACTGGAGATCTATACTTTCCTAATTCTTTTTTATTACATATCAGCACGCATTAGCTATCTTTGTTCTATTTACGCTATACTTGCTGCGTGTGATTGAATGTTACTTGGCCTATTTGCGTAATTGTACTATACACTATAGGACCAGTGGTATAATTACCACATCGCGTGATATACCAATAGGTAAATTAACAAATTTTAAAACTGTAACACTAACTAAACTATAAAAGTTTAGAGAATATACAGCTATAATTTTTTTCTGAACGTGCTGTACACATTTTAAATTTTGCTATTTTCAGAAAAATATTTGACTTTTTATGAGTTAAAAGTCTAAACATTGCAGCACCAAAGGGGTATTGCCTTTCGGGCTTCAGTCGCTCACCCCTCGAAGAAAAATCTTGAGTACACTAATACCCATCACAATCTCTATGTAAGGGCCAAACTCCTATTTGCTAACTTTTCTTTTTTGCATTTTTGAATAATAATATGCAGTATTCAGGAAACGTGTGGTGTATTCAAGCAGTTGAATACCCCTACTACTACTACTAATAATAAAAGTGCTCCGAAACCATTCAAATGAGGGAAAACTAACTTCACAAAAACAATCTGTACAATTCGGACACAGGATTTAAGGCAAACAGATGTGAATTAGGTTCGTTCCTCACTGTTTCACTAATAAGAGTTGAAGCGTGCAAACTGGTGATGTTTCGAATACGATCTACAAACAGGACAACGCATGGAATGGCGATCAACTTTCTCTCCAAGACAAAAAATTTCATTTTCCAAAACCAGATGTGATGTTGATCACTTTCTTCAATAGGAAGGGAATTTATTCACGAGGAATTTGCTCCACCAGATAAAACAGTAAAATAGGATTGCAATACACAAGTTCTGGATCGTGGTGTTAAAAGAATTCACGAAGGCCCCAGAGAAAAACATAGCTGGTTCCTGTTGCACATTATCGCTAGGCAGCATTTTGGTCTCACTATGAAAGAGTTTTTGGTAAAGCATGGGACATAAACAGAACAGCAAATAGTTATTCTGTTTTGTCACTTATTTATCCAGAATTAATGTAACGAATTCACCAAGCTTTCCAAGAACCAAACCTTACATTTTGTAGTAATACGACTTCATGTCATTACATAAAAACATTTCTTTATGTCATGGTATGAAGCATTCGAGGGGTATACATAATTCGCTTTGTCTGCGGATTAACAAAGTGAATTACACATACAGAAAGCATGAAGTCGCTTCTAGAACATAAACACCTCGCATTATTGCCATGTTCTGTTGTCATGGCGATGGCCACGTGCAACGCACATTTCCTTGATTGTTGTCAAGGTAACAAACAGTGGCCATCAGCAATATCCCGTGTTTCAATTCATGGAACTGCGTGACGTGGCGCTAATGTTCAGAAATACATTAATGATATTGGAAGAAAGGAAATCTTTGTCCTCTTAAGGCTCTTCGCACCGGGAAAGAAAGACATGGAATATGCTTTCCTGATAACGGCCAGAATAAATGCAAAAAAGAGACAAAAGGGGGAAAAGAAAAACATTCGCGCACCTCCACAATGAGATTTTCGAACTAGCCATTGTTCTTTAACAACCATAACAATGGTCAAGTCTCCTGATTCTAAATCCACACCATCTTGTGTGGTAGAGCTGGAGGCACAGTAATTCTGCCACTGTATTCAACCATTATTTAACTGTATAAAAGTATTCAAGTTCAACGATATTAAGTGGCAGTTTTTTTTCCAATCACTATTTATATTTTGAGTGAAAGAAATTTTTCGTATCTAGTCCGCAGTCTTAAAAAGAAAAAAGACTCGTTCTGTTGATTCTTTGTAACTGGGAAAGAAAACAACATATTCCCTAGTATTTGGTTTACCTAACTCTAACCCTAGTATTTGGTTTTAATAAATATACTTTTTCTTTTTTTATGAAAACCCCAAATACGAAAAGTGTTAGTACCTATAGCGCTTAGTAATGTGCATGGGCTGAACGTTGAGATGAAAGAAGATAGTTGTTGACATTACACTTGGATTTCTTACATTGTAATTTTCAGGAAATACATGTGAAGGGAGGTTGTTCCAGAAAAGAAAACAAACGGAAGTTGAAGGAATAAATGAGGAGGAAAAAAAGTTCGTTGTGTGAGGAACTGGACAGTAAGTGGATTTTGACTGACTGCAGCACGTGTTCAGACTGATTTAGAAGAGAGGTGAGGTGGGGGGGGGGATTACAGAAGGCGGTTCAGAAGAACAGTGCCTATAGAAAAGGCAAGCAGCAGAAACAGAACGTCTATGAGATAGAAAGTAGTGGAGGGGCTTTGCAACAGATGGGTCAATAATTAACCTAACTGCCCACTTTTGAATAGAGTCTACAAGCCCGAGAGAGATTGTGAGGTAACGCCCCCGATTTGGGAACAATATTCCAAGGTGGGGCGGATTTGAAATTTGTACAGAGTGAGCCCCTGTTTGAAAGAAAGTAACTCCGAGAGAGAAAACCCAGTGTTTTAGATGCAGAAGAAACAATATTTATAATGTGCTTATGCCAAGAGATTAGAAGTCAGGGTAATCATCAATAGAGATATATGATCTTGCCTAGAAATCAGAGTGTCATCGAAAATAAGCAAGCATAGGAGCAAAAGAATCCTTTCTGCGAGATGTAAGACAGGACTAAGTTTTAAAATAATTAAAGTTAAATAAGTTATTCTTCGATCTCCAAGTAATTCTCCAGCCCACCGGAGAATTACATGGAGATCGGAATTTGAGGAATTGGTAGTGAACATTCGAAAAGTTATTGCTGTTTTCTCAAACTGGAAGGTGAAATGTAATGTGCTATCATCAGCAAAACTATGGATAGGATTTTTGCTGTGCTGGGGAAAACACTATAGCACAGATCAGCGGTCCCCAAACTGTGCCCCGCAGATCCCTTGGGATCCGTGAATAATTTCTGTAATGGCTATTTTGAATTTTAGTTATTTTTTAAAAACAGAATCTAAATATCGTTACAGACTGGATGTCGCACTCCACGTGAGAATTCAGTTGTGTACAATCACTCTCAACTTTAAAGAACTTTGTGAGACTAAAAAACACCATTCTTCACATAATGGTGAAGTAGTAGCCTATAAAGTAGAATTGATTGTATACTCAAATAGTGACAGTTTATTATTCAGTTATTTTTTGTGCGAGTCTTTAAAAAGGTAGATTATAAACATATAATAAATCAGTTCTGGGATATAAATTTTTAATTTTGGATACCTACCTTCCTGACACCCCATATTTAATTGAGCTAGGATGTGAGGATCTATGGTTATTTTTCAAAGCCAAAAGGGGTCCGTGATCAAAAAAAGTTTGGGAAACACTGGCACAGATGAAGCATACAGTACTCTGAACAATTTCTGGATTAATTTCTCGTCGACAACAGCTTCACTTCTACTCCTGGTGGTAACTGATGGGTTGTTTTTCTGTACTGCATGTTTCTCTTCCGCGTGTTGTGGGCAAAATCCGTGATATTTATTCTCCTCATTTATTTCTAAATCCTCGCGATATTTGAAATAGGTGGTGCTTCATATAGCTCCGAGCAGGGATAGTTAACTACTATAAACCTTATGAAATGACCAATTTCTTCCATTTGGACTTTATAACCCATTTCTTGTGGCCTGTTATCCCCCCTCTTTTTCCTTTCTTCATTTCAGTTCATTCTGCGGGTGGCTGATTTTCTGATCCACTATAGCTGTCGAAGTAAGCACGTGATTTGCTTTCCGAATTCGTTTTTCAAATTTCGAATCAACCCACGCATATGTGGGAAACTAAATGGGTGATTTAGTTTTCTGCATATGCGTGGGTTTATTCCTTTACTGCGAAATCTCTTTGCATGAACTTGATGGAACACTAGCACTGTTACCATAGAAAAACTTTTATATCGTAAGGATACAGTGCAGTTCAAGTCAAGAGTTATTGCTTTGTGGGCAGCAGTTATTTTATTACTGTATAGGGCTAAGATATACCTGCTTTTTAGTGAATTCATCCGTAAAGATAGTATTCTCCAACGCGTCCTAGATTTCGAGATATATTTCATATTACAACTATTACGTACTTATAAGAAAAAACTATTTTACGTTCACCACATATCACGTGATCAAATGATATAACATCCCAACTTCAGTACGCTTAGACTCCGCTGAAAGATCGATATCGATAAAATAATACAGAATCGAGTACCGTAGTAATAACGCGGAAATGCATTAATATGGCTGCTTATGTGATGGAGTACCGGAAATAAACTACAGAAGGGAATTTAAATCGCTGAGACTCGAAGGCCAATGGAAATGTGTTAAGGCAGTAATCTAAATAAAACCATAATAAATTTAGCCATGTTTTTCCTTAGTTTTCCAAATTGATTATTGGGGTTTCGAGGTGGGGGGGGGGGAATATTAGTGGCAGGTTTTACTACATTGAGACACCAGTGCATATGCCTCAGTGCAAGGAACAATGGTATAGGAATTGTCGCCAACTGGCTGGGTATTTATAGAGTCCAATTACTACCGTTTTATTATTATAGAATAACGACTATATGGAAATATACGGACTGTATAAGTACTTACCCCATGTGCACCGAACACTGCTAAGCAGCTATAGCCGAGAAGGGTGTCTATATGTATTTTGATTGATTGTGCTAATTGACAAGGGTTAAAATTATATAAAATAAAATAATAATAAAATTAAATTAAATAAGAATTAAATAATAATAAAATAAAAACTAAAATAGAATAATACATAGAGCATGCTAGCTGCGGGTGCTGAAGCCACAGGTATGTGTTATCATTTTCATTATGTATTTTATTCTATATTCAGTTATCCCAATATATAGCGAAGCAGTATGCAATTAAAGCAGTAAACATAGTTATAATTCGAGATAACCTATGGCAAAAGATAATGTATTCTATCTACATAATAACGATCATTATTCGCTGGATTCAACTGTAGCCCTTAACTACAGTTGAATTTTAACTATATGTACTGTTTTAATTACATAACTGATGTAATTAAACATGAATAACACATGAACGAGTGATGCATATTTGCTTTGCAATTGCATTAACGCCATCTACAATATTATTTTTTAATTTTTGATCAGCTAAATTTCAGGTAAGAAATTTTAATTATGTTTAATTCTAAATTATGTTTATATATATTGGATGATATATAAATTTAAATACTCCAAAAGCAAAAAAAAAAATAAAAACAGAATAGAGTGCCAGGTATAGACAATCATTGAGCTCATAACGAAACTGTCACAAATTAAACATAAAAACTGATATAATCAACCGAACACCAACTCGAATCGAACACTGAAAATCGATAAACTAACAACCAATAATAGTTTGTGTACTCGTTTTGACACGCTGCTGCGAAGCATTGCAAGTTAATGATCTTTTTCATTTCTTCATATAATTAATCTCCGTAAACTACAACGTAATCATCAGATAAAACGAAAATAATTGCTGTTGTGTTCACCATAAGAAAAGATATTGATTATCACTCAGTTACGAAAAGCTGTGTAAGGTGGGGGACAGAACGAGAGAGAGAGGTCATACTTGGGAATGCCAAGTACGATCGATTCAACAACAAGCAAAAGTTGCAGGTATTTGTCGAGTTACACCAACATCTGAGGTCAATAACCTCAGGCCTTCATTGGCAAAAATTCCCGGTCACTGACCCATGTCGTGAGATATGCAAAATTAAAGAGCGGATGCGCTCGGATTCTAATATTATGGAAAGGCAGTTTGTGTACACGCGATCTCCTTTCTTATTATTCTAACAAGATGATATTGCGGAAGAGAAGCATTTTGGGCTTCATTTTTTAACAAAATTCATTGTAACAGTGGATTATAACTGCATATAATCGGATTATTTGTTAAATAAGTTCTGAAGAATTAAATGTACTTTTTCTCCGTTAAAAGCGCATACATAAAGTGATATTCAGTGTACACAGAATAAGAATAAATTACCGCTGGTTGCGCAAGTCCAGGAGCGATTATAGCGGAGACATTTTAGGCACGAGTTTCCACTTGCAGTAGTGGTAAATTCAAGTTCGGCCAAGACAGTCTTGTACAACTGTAATAAATAGAGTTGCAAGTTGTTTCGTGTCGGATTAAAAATGATTGACTTCATTTAAGAACAAAATATATATGTCAGATTTTGTGTGATGATAAACAAAGCCGCATGTAAAACTTAGCATTTTAAAAGAAGCTCGTGGCAATGAAGTGATATCGACGACTGCATCCCCATTAAAGTCAGAAATTTGGTACTTTCAGCTAATTAACAGAGAGAATGGTGGGTGAAGAACAGATTAATTCTGAAAATACGTTAGAATATGATGGAACTTTCTGAGAAAACTGTGCCATATATTTTGAATGATGAACAGAGAAACACGAAACAGCGGTCTACATAACGTTTCTTTCAAGAGAAGCTGGGTAGAATAACACGTTTCTGAAAGCGTGATGTAACTGAATGGTACAGCAATGCATGCGTTTCCATGGTTCCAATCCGCGTGGCCAATGTTCTTGTCAAATTATTAGTCTTATGTGGTCGTGCCAGAGTATAAACAAAAAATGGTAACCAGTAATGAAACATGGTGCTTTAAATATTACCAGGAAACAAAGTCTGTCATGATAAACCCTGGAAAATAACCCATAAATAACTCTGGTAAAGTGAAAGTAAAGACAATTATTATTTATATTTTTGACAACCAGGACATTGTTCATGCAGAAATTAATAAACAAATAAATAATAAATACGATCTTTATTGTAAGGTGCAAAGATACACGCAGGTACCCAGACTTTACAAAACCCTTTACAGTACTAAGCCAAGGTAACAAGCGGCAGAGGTAACATCTCGCCGGAAATATAATATAGGATAAAAAATAACATAGAGCAGATTATATTTATTTAAAACAATAAAATACAACAACAATAATAATAATAAATCAAATTAAAATAAATTAAAATAACACAGGATAGTTTTCTTGAATTCAACTTTTCCTAAAATTTTTGCCTAGCCGGAGCCATCTCACATCAGTTGATGGGTGTGGAACACACGTGCAGATCTAGGTTGAGCCGTCTATACTTTTTGTCATCTACGATTTTGCACAGGTCGGCGTCCAAGAATTGAGCTAGATGGAGCTTCTGAAAGGGAAGGAACCGATCTTTAAAACGTAACCTCGACGGAAGAGCAAGAAGCTTGGGGGAGGAGCCCTGGTTGGGGAATCCGTCAGCACAGGTTGTCCCAAATGTTGAGTTCTGAGATTATTCCAGGGATCATTTTGATGGTGAAGATTAGTCTTCTTTCGTTCATTAAGGCTGCGAATCTGGTTAAATTCAGTGCTTTGGCCATCGGTGTTGTGTGAAGTTATGGTGGACGATGGCACTTCCAGGTAGCCCACTTCAGGAGCCAGTATTCTGCAGCGTCCAATGGTTTGATTGCTGTGTCTGCGGCCGAGCCCCACAACTCTACCCCATACAGTACACCTCCGAAGATCATCGTCCTGATATACGTTCTTATCAGATTTGTGTTATGAATATGTAGCAAATGCTGCTTGGCAATCCACCGTTTCTTGTTGAATTTAGCACGGAATTCTTCTATATGATGATGGAATCTTAATTTTCGATCAAAGATCACACCCAGGGCTTTCTGCTTTTCGGCGCTGGGGATCAAGACTCCGTCTATCGCTGGCTGAATTATGGTTGGTGTATGTTTAAGCGAAAAGACCATGATAGAGGATTTTTCAGGGTTAACTTGCATGTCAAACAGTCAATCAGGTTTTTTCGTACAGAAATTCTGAAGATGAGAGATTCTGCAGGACAGCGACTTAAAAGGAGTGAACTGCGACATAATTATTAGCTTCGTCTTCTTCCTTTTTTTTTTTTTTGCGAAAACATCTCTTCCTTGGCTTCTTTAATCGCAGGTTTATTAATTGAAGTTGCAAGTATACAAAATCTGCTCTGGACTAATTCGAAAAGGTGAAGGATAAATGATAAATTTAGTGGCTATCGTAGCTTGACTGCAACATATTTCGACAATGCTGGCTGCCCTACGATTTTCTGCCTAAGAATTGCAGGACAGATGCACCACAGTAGAATCAAATTCCTGCTTAATTGAATTTGATTTATTAATGTAATCTGAAGCTTTAGGCGATGTACGTGGCTGTGACTGGTCATTTTGTTTTTGTAACTATAGTCTTATTAGTGAATAACGGAACATTATATAACATTAAAAAAAAGAAAATGATTTTAGCTTAACTTTTGGACATTACCGTCTTATATCTACAGTAACTGAACGAAATTGTCTTTTACTCCCAAAATCTTGAAGAATGCCTCCATGAGTCAAATATCGAAATGATTGAGCTTTTTAATTTCTTTCATGAGGATATTTTCTTAAAAGGGAGGGATTATCTCCAAATTTTTTACAGAGTTCATATTCATATTTTATCCGTGCTCCACCTGAATACAAACAAAATCATCCTCTATAGAAAGGGGATATCCCTATCTGTAGGAGGGGGAGATTATAGATCTCTATAATCTCCCCCTCTCACAGCCATTCTCCTAAGAAGAAACCTTTCAGCTGAAGAGGGCGTTCACCCGTAATTAAAATTTCATTTTGTGTCTGAATATATTGTTTCCACGAATGTAATGCACGCAATACGCTGGCATCCATACTTAAGCTGTCTTTAATAACGCGGAATCAGTATTAGTGACACCAAACGTGATCATATAGAAAGTGGGAAACTTTCCATCTGTCTTCATGCAACTCCTCGTTTAGCTATTTTCATTTCTTTCACTCGTAGTTCTTTTGACATGCCGTCATTACCACCTTCAACTCTTTCATTCTGCCCTCGTTCCCATATCTGTAATTACCCCATGGGAATAGGAAATGATAAAGAATATTCGCAACACTTCTCGCTAACGAAACTTGTGCCCTTGAAGTGAGCTGACAGTTGGAATTGGCAAAAGGAGAATTAATGTATTGCTGGAGAAGGAGGCTTAAGACTTTGATGGCTCCCTCGATTGTGGACCCCCTAAATCGGGGGCCCTGGTGCGGCGCATCCGATGCACCCCCATTTGCACGGCCTTATGTATGAATAATAATAAAAAAAAAAATGAAATTCGTAGGCTGACAAAGTAATCGTGTTTTTAATTTATCTAAAATAAAATTTTCAATCAGTATGCAAAGGCTGATTTATGGGGGAGATAAGGGGAAATTATGCACTATTCCCATTTATAATAATATTAAAAGTATTTGTCCAGAACAGGAAGTCACTGACTTCAGTCATTTTTCTGAAATAACTGGACTAAGTCGAATTAGCCAAATGACTCCTATTTTTCATCACTATTATGATACGTTTTCATCTAGATATCAGAACTCCGGCGGGATGCATGCCAAATTCACAAGTCGAGATGCATCAGCACCCACACAAATTGTATCAGATGCTTTCCACTCTGACATTTTTAGATGCATTTTGTATTTTGTGATATAGCAAGGTCTCAGAACTGGTGCACGCACAGTTTGTATTTTTATTAGCTTTTTCCAAAGCGGAATGAAATTATTCCATCTTTAAGTTTCATGTGTTTACAGAAATTGTGGATGTGGTATTCGTAAAACCTTGCTAATTCAGTACCACAGTATTCCGACGGAATTTTTCTTATATGTATTTTATTTATGCAGAACAGAAATCCCTCCTAGACGAGAAGAATGCAATGGTGCAGTTTCAAACTTCTTTCAGAATGGTTTTGAACTCTGTAAAAAGCGATTTTAATTAAAAAATAAAAAAGAAAGAAAGAGAGAAATTTCAGAAGGAAAAATTAAGTGCAAATGAAAACATTAAGGCATAAAGAACGAAACGGCAGTATAATACGGGACCTTTTCTTACCAAGACTACATCTGCATCAGATTAAACTTATAAAGTTTATTGTTTAAAAAATTTATTCTGTTGTGTTTGATTTGAACTCTTTGTATTCAATTTGTTTTGAATATAAACTTTTTCATAAGATTTTCGTTTCATTGCACTTGTGTCCTAATGCCATCTAAAATCTAAATGAACATATACATACAAGCCAAAAAATACGAATCTTTGTATTAAGACAGTCACAGACAGAAGAAATGCAAATAGATGCAAAGAAAACTGTGACATGGGGTGATAATGTGTTGCCTAGTTGAGTATAAAGAGTGCAGAGGCTGTTCGACTGCAGTAATCTGAAGCCATAAGGGGAAACACCTGAAATCTATCAGATTTTGAAAAAAGTCTTATGGTGGGTGTACGTTTAGCAGAAGCCACGATTCAAGAAACGAAACACATAACCGATTTCTCAAAAGAATCCATTTCAAAGGATTTTAATTACTGGAAAGCAAACGGTTCTTCCACATCTCAAAGGTGTAAATGCGGTAGAAAAACAACACTTCTAGAGCCAAGCCATCGTATTCTAAGGAGGACTGTATGCAGAAAATAGAACGTCCAGGTGCAGCAAATAACAACTGAGTTCAATCAAGCTGAGAACTGCCCAATTTCAACCGGTACTATGCGCAGGAAAATGAAGAAATTTGGGTATCGGCAGTTACTTGCCTATTCAGAAGTCACTTGTTTCAGAGAAAAACAGAAAACTCCGCTGACAGTGGTGCCGAGAAAGTCGTGATTGGACGGTGGAACAATGGAAGAAAGTCATGTGGTCAGACGAATCACGATACACTTTGTTTTTCACCAATAGTAGGCAGAGAGTGTGGCGAGAACCTCAAGAAGCGATGGACCCTACTTGTGTTAAGACAATCCAAGCATCTAGAGGTCAGTATCATGCTATGGGGAATCTTTTTTTAGCACGAATTGGGTCCGTTGATGCCTGTCGAATGTCATCGGAGGAATACTTCAATTTTGTATGAGATCTAGTTTGAGATAAAAGTGCAGATCTACTGCACTTTTATATCAAAGGTGATGGCTTTATGGATGAAATGCAGCGCATGGTGCCAGAATCCTACAAGAATAGTTCAGAGAACATGACACGGATTCCACAATCTTCCCTGGCCCCCACATTCATCTGATCTCAATCTTATTAAGAATGTGTGGAATACGCTGGAGAGAGAGAGAGAGAGAGAGAGAGAGAGAGAGAGAGAGAGAGCTATTCGGCAATTAAGTCCTCTCCCTTCAACCATTTTGCTGGAAAAATGGTTACAATTAGACCAAAATGCACTAAAACACCTTAATGAATCCATGCCGCGCCGCACAATTTCTGTTATTCGAAACCAAGGCTGTCCGATTCGATATTGGATGCGGTTTCGTATTTTTCTGGCCAGTGTGTGTATTTATTGAATTGCGTCTAGATTTAAAAATAATCGTATGTAATTAACTTCTACGTTTTCTTTATTGCGATTTCACTAGTAATCTCACTCGGAAAATTTATACTTGTATCCAGATGTAAACGTAGCATTGCAGATACACGCCTTAGCTGCTTTGGAGTTTGGTACACACATATACACTAAAGTTTTCTTAATGTTAGATGTCAGTATTAGTGTACACCCTCCTAGCCAGGGGCTATTCTTTCGGAGTGAAACTTATATGATAATAAAAACAGATTTTAATAATAATAAATGCATTTCAAGCTTTGATGCATCTTTGTTCCGTAAATGGATTAAAAAAAGTTTTATGCCTGAGACCGAGTAATTTTG
Organism: Mastigoproctus giganteus; assembly: GCF_048544385.1. Lineage (NCBI taxonomy): Eukaryota > Metazoa > Arthropoda > Arachnida > Uropygi > Thelyphonidae > Mastigoproctus > Mastigoproctus giganteus. The sequence continues at coordinate 138,349,291 of NC_143585.1, read as the reverse complement.
TCACGAGAATTACACATAATAAATATATACAGTTATGGTGTCGGTGGAGAAGGGAGGTATGAATAGAGCTGGCAATAACTTGTGAATAACCAAAAAAATAAAAAGCATATTAATGAAATGGTCTGTGGCTGATTCAGTAACAACGATGCAGTTACAGCTTCAAACCTCTGGTCTGGGATTCGCAGATTGCTTTTGGGGGAAATGATGGGCGAGGAAGAAAATTGAGAAAAATGAGATGTCTCTCTGGATATGGCAGGTATGGAAGACAAATTTTTCAAAAGAAGAAAGCAGCTTCGGTACCAGGACCACTCAGTTAAGACTGTCTAGAGAGCATTTAAGGAGCTAACCACAAAATTAATATTAGTATTATAGTGCATAGTGTTTATTGTCCAGCGGCAGCAGAGGTTGCGCCTACAAACTGCGAGGTATACTCAGCGTCGCAATGCAAACTCTATAAATGCCGGAGATAGTGTGAATTGCAATGTTGGATTATGTTGGTCTGTTGTTCCTCCGGAATTTAGTCCCCAGGGCCAGTAGCGGGATCCGTGTTTCCGCCCACCGCCTTGGGGTAACATCCTGGGATAATAGGAGAAAGTTCTTTCGCAGGGGCGAACCTGGGCTGCACCTCAGCTTTCCAGGGAGTGTCCCAGTTAAAATAAAAAGACGCTAGAAGAGGAAGACGAGAAAAGGGGACGACAGTGAAGGGAAGGGAACAGAGAAAGAAGATTAAGATGGGTGATAGGAAGACAGTCCACCTAGAAATAGGAAGTTAAAGGAATAGATGGGCACCCATATGGAAGAAGCCCATCCACAGGAGGGTGGGAATATCAAGAGAAGTGAGAGGTTTGTGGTGGTAGGATTCACCAGGCGAAAAGTGGTGGTGGGGGAAGGGAGTGTGGGTGTTTATGAGGATTAAAGCATAGGCTGACAGCGACCAACCTATCTCATGACATGCCACAATAGGTCAACAGGGGTTTCCACGTAAGTTGCCCCACTGCAGTCCGATTTGGAGGGGGTGAGGATAGAACAACACACACACACACTAACCATTTATTCCTCTCAGGTATACAGTTGTCATACTAACAGTTACAGAAATACACAATTTTTTTATATACTGTATATACTTATTTAAGGGCAAACTGGTTACTAACATTACACACACTCGTTCACTCAGTTACCTTGTTTCAACCACCATTACACACTCAGACAGGATGCAGATAACACCTAAATTGGACAACTATCAAGACGAGCACACATTTGTTTTTTTTAAACAAATCATAATACGTGCACACAGTCACCGCATAGTTTACACAGGTGACAATTCCTTACACTATCATTTGTTCTGCTTAACCTGAGTGGGATAATTTTTTAAATACATATTCAGGGTACAACCATCAACATATATAGGACATTCTCATTCAATCCTCGTTTGTGCGCATTCAACTCATTCATAACAGTACCCTGAGTAGGACTAGCACGCACACACTTCATGATTTTTTTTCCAAGTTAAGGGGACTCGTTTATCATAATATTACTAATATTATGATAAACGAATCATAATATTACACTCTACATAACTATAGTATTACACATACATGTATACAGACCAGAATACCAAACATACATACTCACTAACACACACACACACTTGCATACATTCACAAAACATACCGGCACGCGTACATACAAACTAGACACATAAGCATATATACTTTCAAGCACACATACATTTACTTACGCAGACACACACAATTTAGCATGCAATCAGCATTAACATAAAGGCAAATATATTTATTATTATTATTATTATTATTATTATTATTAAATCAGTTTATGCAAATGTAAATTGTGTCTCTAATTATATAATCTGTAAACATTGTGATTACGAGAAATAAGAAGCAATATGAAACAATATAAAAAAAAAAAACCCATGACCACATAAAATTTTTACTCTACTATCGTATAATTGAGTGGCAAACGCATTCTAGCAGGCCAGTAGTATTTGCGTTTTAGGTCACGTTCAGGTAGGGCTCGTCAAATTTGGTGGTTGTGACATGGTTTCTTTTCCTAGCCTCAAAAATCTTTTGAGCAAATTGAGAGAAGGCCATGTAATGCATGTCATCAGTGATGAGTATTTCCTCATCTCCGCGGTTTATGAGTCTTTAACGTTGTTAATATGTATAATGTATTATGTATATTAGTATAATGTATTGGTATTACAGTGTATAGTGTTTCTTGTCAAGAAACGCTATACACTGTAATACAAACCGCATGCTTTAAGACGCAATATGAATCTGTAAATGCCAGAGATAGTGTGTGTTGGTTTGCGTTGTGTTGGTCTGTTATTCTTCTGGCATTTAACGGCCAGGGCCCCTAGATCCCGCATTTCCATCCACCGCCTTGGGGAGGCAGACAGCTAGGTACAGTAGGAGACAGAGGTGGGACGAACCCTGGACTGCACCTGAGTTTGCTAGGGTGGGCCCCACTAAAAAAAAAAAAATTCTAGAAGGGGAAGATGTGCAAAGGGGTGACAGTGAAGGAGGAGAGAGCAAAGCAAGAAGGCAAAAGAGAAAGGCTGTCCATCAAGAAGTAGGAAGTTAAAGGAAGAGAGAGGCACACCTATCGAGGAAGCCCATCCTCCACACAGGGGGTGAGGATATAACTGAAAAAGTAAAAGATTTGGGGCGGCAGGGTCAATCAGGAGAAAAATGGGGGTGGGAGGTGGGAGAAGAGAGTATGGATAAGTTGGGAATAAAGCATAGGAGCAGGGTGTCCTGTGTTGGGGGTTGGGGGAGATCGCACTGAAGACAGAGGTTCTCTATGTATAATACCACTCTAGTTAAACCAGCTGTAGCCAGTGGTAGCATATGTCATGCCTTGCAAAAGTTAAAGGGCATGACATTAGCAGCGCAGGAGGGATTCCACACATGTTTCCCTGGAGCTGCTAGAACAACAAACCACGCATTGACCATTTATTCTTCTCATGTGTACAACTATCATAGGCGCATTATAGCCAAAGTAGCTTATGCGCCATCAAACCTCCATATCAACAACAACTATCATACTAACAATTACAAAAGTACACTTTTATTATTATTATTATTATTATTTAGGGGCACATTCGTTATTAACAGTACACAACACTTGCTCACTCATTTACCTTGTTTCATTCATGATCACAAACTCAGACAGGATGCAGGTGCCACCCAAATGGGAACAACTACCAAGACAAGAAGACATTTTTTAAAATAGAAATCACAGTACATTCACACAGTCACTGCATAGTTTACACAAGTGAACATCCTTACACTCTCATTTGTACTGCTTAACCTGGAAATAACAATTATTTTAATGTATACATATTCAGGGTACAACAGTCACCATGTATGGGACTGTGGGAACTGGATCTCTTTTATGTTTATCTTATTCAATTTTATTGCTTTCTAATACCCCCAGCTTACCTTGGAACCACAATTGGGTAGTTGTTGTTAAGCTTGGATACAACAACTGGGGTCCTCACTTTCTCCAAGACCCACAAGCGACCTGATTGCACTACTGTCCTTTTACAGAAAACTCCGGTTCATGAGGCTTTCTTTATTCCCTTTTTCTTCCGGTTGTTCACGGTACTAAGATGGTTTACTGTAGAGCTCTATGTATTTCTCTGTATTGATCAGACATTTTCATTTTTATTAACATTAACAAGTTTATTATTTAGTATTAATCATATGGAATTTACAAACACATAATCATATAATAACACACTTCCTGCCAACTATAAGGGCAATACAAATACGAGGTTGGCTGGTGTATACTTTCCTCTACAGTTATACATAATTATACAGATAGTTCGTTACTTGGATACAACAACGAACAATATATATATATATATAAATGTATTAGAACGACCTCAGCAGCAGCACTACAAGTATTAACAGGTTGTATCCCCCTTGACCTCCAAGTGGTCTTCACAGCGCTTTCACATGGCATCAGAAAGAACAAAGAACCTGAATTCCTGGGGATAAAAACTATTGTCGATGCAGATCCGAAAAAAGAACTCCGGCGTACTTGGCAGGAACTTGTTTCCCTCTTGCAAATCCGTTGGGATGATTCCACCAAAGGCAGTACAACTAAACTATTTCTACCTAGTGTCTCCTACCTCAACAAACAAAGACTTGGCTGGTTCTTCCCTAATTTACACACTACCTTTCTTCTGACAGGATATGGGTCATTCAAAAAGCGACTTCAGGACTTTGGGCTTGTAAACGATGCCCATTGCGTTTGTGGAGAACTGGAGGACTGGCACCACGTAATGCACTCGTGTAACATCTACCTGAACCTACATAACCCACTGCTACTGGATATAAATTTACTCACACTCAGCCCGGAAAGCAACCTTTTAAAATCAAAAGAAGCGTTTTTAGCTTTTGGCAGGTATGCCTCAGCAGAATTCAAAAGGCGTTGGTATCATTTCTCCACGTCTGACCCCACGACATAGACATCCACAGCAGATGTTCCTGAAACCGCTATGATCTCTCCTCGCACCTGCTCTTCCCTCATCACTGGCCACTATCAGAACTGAATGAACACCTAACTGGACATCTTCCTCGTTGGAATGACGGCACTGAACTGATAGAAATCAAACTCAGACACTTCCCGTTGCACCTTCCCAACTTTGCAGACCTCCCTTGTTCTGCAAGCTGTCTTCCTTTCCCTGGCCTTCGGTGGGCTCCCAAACCAGGGGTGATTCCTACTTCTCCCTTCCCACCTCTTCTTTCCGCTAAAAGAAGCCTTCTTTCCTCCTCCTCCTTTTGCCTACTTTGACTCCACCACTTCTACTATCTTCCCTACTCTCTTCCCATTTTTTTTTTTTTTTTTGTTTGGTCTCCGTCCAGAAAGCTCAGGCTACCCTGGCGGAGATCAGCCTGGCTCACCTTCCAGTGGTGGTGGTGGCGGGCAATGTAGGGTTCCACTAGGGGCCCTGCGGCCAAGTAGCCAGATCAACAACAGAACATAACACAATACTGCATAAACCAGACACTACGCTTTTTTCTGGCTTATACAGTATTTCTGCATTCCATCATAGAGTACATCACAGATGTGGGAAACCACAGGTGGCGCCTAACCCTAAATACTATGCGACTATACAGGGTGTTTCAGTTAAACGTTTCAGAACTTCTAAGAGGGGTAGGGTACATCCTGACAACTCGAAATCATATAGCAATGTGGGGTCGGAAATGCTTTCCTGAAGCGGTGTTGTACACAGAAGCACCATAAAAAGAAAAGAGACCGTAAGTGAGAAATCGTTTTAATAATACATGAAAAGAAGCAAAAGGTACATGGATTACCGTAGGTACATGGATTATCAAGTAGATAGGTCTAACCGGACCTATCTACGTGATCTTTCTGCAGCAAGTATTGCCACAACTTTTGAGAGATGAACAGATTTCTGCATCGACGCAACAGACAATGTGGTTCCAACACGATAGAGCCCCTGCCCATTATAGCGGAGATGTTCGTAACTACCTGGATGTCACATTTGGTCAACAGTGGATCGGACATGGTGGTCCCGTGCGTTGGCCTGCTCGGTCACGCGACCTATCATGTCTTGATTTTTATTTCTGGGGTCATATGAAATCGCTAGTTTATGACACCCCTGTTGACAATGCTGAGGAGCTGGTTGCAAGAATCGCAGTAGCTGCCGAAGAAATTCGAAATTCGCCTGGAGTATTCCAGAATGTTCGGATGTCCATGCGTCGGAGATGTGAGGCGTGCATTGTAGCCCGTGAAAGAAACTTCGAACACTTACTTTAATCCATGTACCTTTTGCTTCTTTTCATGTATTATTAAAACGATTTCTCACTTACGGTCTCTTTTCTTTTTATGGTGCTTCTGTGTACAACACCGCTTCAGGAAAGCATTTCCGACCCCACATTGCTATATGATTTCGAGTTGTCAGGATGTACCCTACCCTTCTTAGAAGTTCTGAAACGTTTAACTGAAACACCCTGTATATAAATGTATACATACGTACATACAATTTCATTATACTCTCATTTTCCACGGATACACTAGGGCATCACAGTCGGGTACATTACCTTCTTTGGTTCACAGACCCCTGTAGTTCATATACAGAGTGAATTCTACACTTTAAACTCTTACTTCCTTATACCTGACAGTACTTTCAGATTTATAGTTCTACACCTGCCTCTTTGTCACATAAACGTAATACTCTCTCTCACTCACTCTTTCTCACTGCTTAAGTAAATCTGTTCCCATCCTTTATTAAATTACTCAGGCCAACCTATCTGCCTTGCATAATGTCTATGTGATTAACTATCAGTTATTCACATAGACTTACTTTCCCTGGACTTACTTCTACCATTTCTTCTTGCCATCTCTCCCCTTTTCTTTTATATCTTTCTTCTAGATAGAGTTCTTTCTTACAGGATTCCTACGATCTACTGTCTTCCTTGAATGGCTTCTGCACGGCCCTTGCTTGACATTGTCCTCTTTGATGCTGCTATCACAAGGGTTCTTCCTACTATCTGGTGCTCCTCGTCTTGGCACTCTATTACTTTAACCACTCTTTTACCTGCGGACTCTTCCTACTGTTAGTCACTAAATACGCTTCACTACCCCACACTTTCTTCCATAAAACATGGCACTTTTTCATTACTACTTATATCTTCTCCCGATTTTCATACTTTGACCTTTCACCATCTCACCTCCACCAACCTTTCTTCACCACACCAAAAGAAGAACACCCTCTCTCCTCACCTCGACCAACCTTTCTCCCCAGCCACCAAAAGGAAAAAATCCCCCTTTCTATCTCTTTTCGAGCCCTTTTTTCCTTTTCCATTTCATCCTCCTCCCTACTTTGTATAGACCCTGTTCTAATTGGTGGGCACCTGTATTCATAGTGGAGGACAGTATTTTGTTCCATGACTTCTAGAACATTCCTGCCAGCAATCTATATCGACTCATCTCTTTCGTCGCACTTTTTAGAAGTGACCGCCCTTGAAATTTATAAGGATACACTTTAACATCGGCCTCTATATTCTTCACTTTTAAAACTAATCCTTGCTGCACTAGAGCTCCTCAGAGCTCTAACATTTTCTTTCGAGGAAAGTGTCCCTAGGAGGCCATCACTTAACGGCTGCCTCCCTAACAGCCATAACCGCTCTATATTTCTAAAATGGTCCCTCTCATATCGGTCACTTTGTTTTCTGCCTCCATTCTAACTTGTTCAATTACCTCAAGTGCAGCTCCCCCTCTATTCTAGGTAAGCTGTCTAGCCCCCATGTTATTTGTTATCCATTGTTTACCTCTTTCCCTGTGCAGCCTCTCTTACAAAGATGAATGCACCCCTACATCAAACAAGCCCCGCTGAGCGCCTTTCGACGTGATCACTCTCGTTGCCCAAAGTTAGTTTTATTTACAGAATTTATTCACAACAAACAATAATGACTTAAATTTTCATCATAAAATTAATAAAAAAAAAAAATCATGTAAGAGATGTATCTTACAGGACATTCTCATTCAATTCTCATGTATGCACATTTAACTCATTAATAACAGTGCCCTGAATAAGACTGCCACCCACACTTCGGGATTTTTTTTCCAGGTTAAGCGGACTTGTTTGCCACCCAGCATGTTACACAGACATACACTTCATGCACTCATATATTTACACACATGCACATAATCAATCACATTCACACCCACAGGACACATAAGTACACTGATGAGCCAAAACATTATGACCACCTACCTAATATGATGTTTGTCCCCCACGTGCAGCCAAAACAACTCATACCCTACGAGGCATGGACGCTACAAGATTTCTAAATGTGTCTTGTGGTATCTGGTACCAATGCGTAACCAGCAGATCCTTTAACTCCTGTAAGGTCCATGGTTGAGACACCGCAGATCGGAGTTGCTGTTCCAACACAAACCACAAATGCTCGATAGGATTGATGTCTAGGGAATTTGGGAGGCCAGGGCAATACCTCGAAGTCTTCATCATGTTCCACGAGCCAGTCTCGAACAATCCGGGCGGTGTGGCATGGCGCATTATCCTGCTGAAAGACGGCACCGCCAGAGGGGAAGACCGTTGCCACGAAAGGGTGTACCTAGTCAGCAATGCTGTTTAGGTAGGTGGTAGACATCAAAGTGCCCAGCGCATGGATGACTGGACCCAAGGTGTCCCAGCCCAAAGCACGACACCACCGCCACCGGCTTGTTTTCATCCTACGGTGCATCCAGGCGCCGTCACTTCCCCAGGTAAACGACGCACACGTACCAGGGCGTCCACATGGTGCAACAGGAAACGTGATTCATCGGACCAGATTACCTTCTTACAATCACTCACGGTCCCATTGTAGGCGCTGTCGTCAGTGAACCGTGGTTAGCATGGCTATTTGGAGCGGCCTGCGGCTATGCAGCCCAATTTTCAGCAAGGTTCGATGTATTGTGTGTTGTGACATATTACTCCCGTCACCAGCATTTTAATTACCGGCGATTTGCGCCAGAGTGGGCCTTCTGTTGCCACGTACCATGCGGCAGAGCCTTCGCTCACCATGAGCATCGATGAGCTGTGGTCGTCCAACACCTCACCGGCGGTTCGTGCGTTTCTCCTCCTCGGACCACTTTCATTAGGTACTAATCACGGCTGACAGTGAGCACCCCTCCAACCGTACCGTTTCGGATATGCTCTGACCCAGTTGTCTGACCATTACAATTTGGCCTTTGTCAAACTTGCTTAAGTCCGCTGCCTTTCTCATCTGAAGAACCAGAGTAAGACTGATTAATGGAGCTCAGTATCAGGTGTTTTTTATAACGTGTCCCAAAATTTTATATTTGTTTTCCCTGCAAGTGAAAATATACCTTCTCGTCCATTCTACTGATTTCCTATATTGTTGTGCTATATTCCACAAAATCTGTTATTATTATTATTAAAATCAGTATGTACCAATCGTAGTTTAATCTCTTTAGTCGAATTACCAGCCACATTTCATTTGGGTTATGGAGGGGGGAGAAGTATGGAGAATTCCTTGAAGGTTATATTCAGAACAAATACGCAATCTATGGAATTGCATTTTTTTTTTTTCTATACGCCATAAGGCTTTTATGATTTTTTTCTGGAGAAACCCCATGCGACCCCTTATCCGATTAATTAAAGAAAAACTGAATTTTTATTATTTATGAATCTGAGGTGGGAAAGATAGGCTGTTCATTAAAAACAATCGTTTATACCAAAGTTTATACGTAAATTTGTGCATCATGACTTAAACGTCGCATTCTGTTGCGATTTTTCTTTTTTAAAACTTTTTCAGTTCCTCCTAAATGCCTGTTTTATTATTGGGCTAAACTGTGGGCCAAATGTTCCAGATCCAGTCATGGTATTATGACAGTTTGGCATCTTTAAGGAGAGTTGTTGAAGTAGTTCCTACTTAAACAGTGGCACCATCTTCCGGCAAATTAATTTTTAGTAACCTGAAATGGTTAAGTTGATTTTACAAATTTAGGTTTTTTTTTTACTTTTAGATTGTTTCGTTTTTCTTTTCCTCAAGAATCGCTTCAGTCTGTAACTAAATTTCGTGGCAATTCAGACATTTCTCGAATAATTATTGCAATTACTTTTTAATGTGTGTGTGTTTCGGGTTCATTAAAATATTTTTCACAGTAGTAATTTAATCAGTTAAACTTAAATTATTACCAGTTTGAATACCCACTGTCAACAAGAATAAAGCTCAGTTTTTTTAATATTAGAAAATAATTGCTGTCGTTTACTTTGTGAAGAAACACACTTGTGAAGAAAGTACACTTATGAAACTGAGTTTCTCGTGGCCCGGTAGCCGTGTTAGCTAAACGCTAGGCTGTACTGAGTGGAGTGTCTGGGTTCGCGTCCCAGTGATGGAAGTTTACAATTATCCATCCATTTCCCGTTCAGTATCTTGAGTTGGTCGGTCTCAGGCCGTGGCCGTGAGGGGCACTCCGGTTTCCCCTCACCACCCAAAAACCGAACGTACGCGACACCGACATATTTTCTCTTCAATACCCCCCACACGGGGGTTTTTCCCCGTGTGGGGGCTATTGAAGAGAGCAGGTGGTATCCCCACCTGTTGCACTTTTTACGTAGAATGGTAACGCACCACTGTCTCTGTTATCTTAGCTTATACGGCAGAGGGCGTACAGTATTCGTGGTGTTCTGTCAGTTGTGATGAATGGGGGAAGCTGCACAGTACGTTAATTTTGGCTTAGACAATTTCTAAGTGTTTGAACAGTAGTAAATTTTGAAGTTCGGTATTTTTGTTCTAGATTGAGATTGCTCAGCAACTATAGCTGGTAAGTTTTAATTATTGGTTTCATTAAGGAAATAACGAAATTTCTGACACTTTTTTGCACGCTTTTTATTAGTGTAATTTTTCAAACGTCTACACCGATAATGTTTGTAAGTAGAAGAGGTGAGTGTCGTGCTTATAAGAGTGTTTTGTGCTGTTTTCTCCTAGACATACGATTCCAGAGTCCTTTCAGTAATGAAGATTGGCTACTAATTCACCCCTGTTGAATGTATGCCACCTAAGTTAATGGTATTCGGAAATGAATCTGCTGCAGTATTCCCGACTCGCTTTAAACTTACGTGCTTCAATTCACCAGAAAATCTGAAGGTCCCGTCTTCTGGTTGGTTTAAATGTGGTGAGCGAAAATGGCCTGATATCATTTTCAAAGTTCTGTTAGTTAACTCGTCCGAAAGATTTTGCCCGAGTGTTTCCAACAGATTTACTAAGGCTTCAAAATACGATTGACTCTGATAGATTTGCTTCATTCGGTGTGGTTGGCCTAAGTGAAACTTGACAAGATGGCTGCCAGGAAGTATTCTTCGGCTGTTATATGATGACTATAAATTGGACCGCGCTTACAGGTATGTTTGCTATTTGCTGCTAATTTAGTTGTGTAAAACATTAGGGAATTAAACTGCCTTTTAAATAGTAAATTCATATTTCTAAATGCCGACATTGCAATGGAATGGAACATTTGAAAGCATTTAGTAATTGAGACTACCTGGCCAACAGGAAATTAATGCGAAATTCCCAAGGTTTTACTTTTGGGGGATGATTGGTCTTTATCTTGTACAATGTTTTGAAGTTGCAGAAGTTGATTACGTTAGTCTTTATTTCTTCCTGTAGAAATAAAAGTATCAGGATGTAAGATACATGCTGTCAACAGCACATTACGTGGGGGGGGGGGGGGTTGTATGAGTTTTGCAATTGCTGGTTTGATACACCAGGTCTCTCATTTCGAAATCTCGCCCCACTAAAAACATTTTCTCTAAAGTAAGTTGAAAGGGATTTATTCTCAATATTGTTTACTTCGTATACAGAGTGGGTGCAGTTACACCAGGGCACCAAAGCTGTTTTTAAATCATAGGGATTATAAGTAAACCATCTGCTGTTATTTTGCAATAATGCATGTACACAAAGAAAAATTTGTGTTTGTATGGGAAGGGTGATATTGAAACACTCTTGGAGGCTTCTTTGAAATTTAAATTCTACACCTAATGTAGATCAGCCCCTGTTCTCAGTCGTACAGGGTTAATCCTCCCGCCTATAATATGTAAAATTACGTGTCATTCTTCTGCTGGTACTGTTTGTAACAATGAATTACATCAGTTACAAAACATGATCAAAAGACTGCCAACTTGTTGGTAACCCACGATTAACCAATTACCGAATGGAAGGAGGGGGGGGGGGTGCTATTCAGGCGTTAAATATTCCGTTGCATTTCTAATGTGTGGGGATTGCCTGTAAATATTTTGTTTAAGTAAATGAATGCATTTCCAAAGTAACGTCTGAAAGTCCGTCGTGTTTCTGTAGCCACGCGTAAATTTGTGCATCATGACTTAAATGTCACATTCTGTTGCGAACAACACCAGCAGATGAGTGGCATGTTACCCCTGTTTGTAAAAGTAACGTGGTGTAATAAAATACATGTATATAGAGTAGACTGCGGACATGAGAACGCATATTACGAGCTCGAGCCCGTGTTCTACCATAAAAAATGGCAACCCGTTGTTAGTTGTCGTGCTTTAATATCAGCTGGATCGAAATAATCACTTCTGGAATTTAACTGAGAAATTTATTCCCGGTTCAGTTAAAGTGGAAAATATATTCGTTTCTAAACCTTTTGTGGCTTGGAATGATAATATTTACTTAAATTTAAAAATATATATATTTGAACATCTAGAGAATAGAAGTCCAGGAGTAAATTACGGTATAAACTAGGGGGAGGGTGGAGTTAAAAGTGGAAAAGGATGTCATCGACCGTATGGACACAATATTCTAAATGAGGTCTAAATCATGTTATGGTATGGTGAGACCTCGTTTAAAGAAGGTCAGCCAGATTCATTAGCTCTCCCTCTCCAATGTCCAGATGAAGAACAACTTTGAAGGTGAGGACTTGCGAAGGTTGGTAACTAGATATCTTAGGGAGGACCTGTTTCTGTTCCGATCAAGGCATATAAGGCCGAAAAGGATCAGTAAAGTTAACAAGGGAGATATATTTTCGGTGATAGAAGAAACCGGAATCAGGAGCCACAAACAAATTCTTGGTGAGTAAAGGAAGGCTGGATCGCATAAAGGGCAGTGTAAGATAATTGGAATGGGTAGCAAGATGGAGTTTGGTTAAGATCAAAGAGAAACATTCCCTTTCACTCAGGAAACAGGGCAACAGAAAACAAAGAAAAAAAAGTATAATATTATAAAAGGTACTGCACGACCATGTCTTTATCCAGTAGTCCACAAAGGGTTAAAATCTTCAATTAAATAACTGCAGTAAAGTTATCGAAAAACAAGTCTAGCAAGGCAGGAATAAGTTAATATGTAGTGTTAAAAGTCCCTAGTTGATGATGGTAGGTACAGAGGAAGGATTACGTTGCGGGGACGCTTAATAAAGGAAGAACCACCAGAGAAATGTAACACCTGTTTAAAATCTGCTTGTCGTATTCTCGAAAAACCAGCAAAAATATTGTTAAAATGAAGAGGACATGTGTTGTGTCTTATGTAAGGCGGTCCCTAAACGTTAATTCAACTCCGCCATGGTTCTTTGTGATGATATACAATCTCCAGAAATGACCGTAGTGTGTATGTTGTTTAGTTGTTTCTGGAAGAGGTTATGTATGTCACTGTAGTATATGTTGTTTATGTCAGGCCACTTTTCCACCGGGGAGCAGCTAACACCTGGATAGCTGATTCCTGGTGCCCAACCTCAGCATATGGAGCCGGACCTGTACCAGTAGTCTGTGCTGTAACGCACGTAATCCCGGTACCAGCAAAAAAAAAAAAACCACTGGATCCCGCAACCCATCAGTTGCCAGAAATAAAAAAAATAAAACACATTAACTAAATGAAATAGTAAATTAAATTAAATACAAAAAAGGGGGGGGGGAATTGAGAGTGTACATAGATGTGAAGCCAATTGCAAGTCATGAAGAGCTTATTATTAGCCATATGGTGCAAGGAAGCTTGAGGCTTATGCTGCACCTGCCAAAAAAAAAAAATTCCGAGTTACCCTGAGAGAGAAAGAAAGAAAGAAAGAAATAGAAAGGAATCATCAAGAAAGAGAAGAATGATGATATCCAGCTCAGGAACCTGGGTTTGCCAAGTCCATACTCACTAGATGTGAGCTCCTGGGGTTAAATATATGTTCCTGTTCACTACTCCAGTACCGTCAATATTCACCAGGTTTCTTCTTCTTCTTCTAGCGAAGGCACGAATAAAAAACTTCTGTAATGCATTGAAATTACTATCCGTAGTCAGTAATGACTGCTCCACTCCTGGCTGTAGTTGTGGAACCTGCACCATCAGTTCCCGCATCTCGTCAAAGTAATGCGGATATTCATAGAGCACATGTGCCCAGGTCTCTTCTAAACCACAATCACAATGACTATCAACCACTAATCCGAAGTAACACAATTTAGATTTAAGTGGCCCATGTCCGGTTAGAATATAAGACGTGACCATGGAGGGATAGAACCATTTTCCGGCCGACGTACAAGTTATATACCTTACATCAAGAATAAACTTCGTTGAAACTTTTCCCGTCTCACTAGCAATCCATCTTTCTTGAGAATAAAGAGAATACTGCAGTTTTCATAAATGATATAAAAACTGCAGTATTCTCTTTTTTTCTTTCTTAATATCACCGTTACTCTGGACACTGATCTTCAGGTTTCTTCTCAAGTCAAATGGTTGCTGGAATTTGCTTCCTCAGATCATATGATAACCCTCTGGAAGAGGTCAAGATGGCAGTGTCAAAAAGCTTCAACACCAACCAGAAAATTTATTCTCTCGAGGAATCCAGGCAGAAGTAAAGTGCACCGAACGTAATGGAATCTACATTGAAGATTGACATGCACAGTTTCCTTGTGTTGTGAAATAACTTTTGTTTTATCTTTAGCCGGTTTCAGTTGAGTGACTTTTGTATTTTTCGGTACGGTCCATGACTGGAGGGGGTTGAAAAAGATAAAAATGAACCATGCAGTAGAGATTCCAAATGTGTGTTACTGAGAGAAAGTAGTACGAAGTTGACAAAAAAATCTTTGCCGTTATCGAGACAGAATTGATTTAATTTGACTGGCATTCTTTTGTCGTGATGTTAACTGAGCACATGATATTGTATAGATTTTTTTTAAACGTTTTGCCTTTTATTTAAGATCATTCGATGAAAACTTTAATTTTGCGAAGTGTGTGTGTGGTAACAGCACCCGGCCGGTACTTTACTCAAAATTAGAGGGAAGCGCAACGATTTGCAGTTAGGGCACGTAAGCAATGTAGTCCATTTTTCAAGGGTTAATTCTGAAACACTAACATTAACTGTACCTTCCGAGAATATCATTAGCTCATTGCACTTAATTGTTGCAATCCGTGGGGAATTTAATCAATTTCCATTATCTAGAAATTGTGCACAAAAAAAGGTATATCCAAGGAACTTTAGAAATAAGGTCAAGGGCGGAAGTACAGTTAGGCATGTTTCGTAATTATTGATGTTGAAAAATTACTTCTTTCATATAACTGTCATCTTCCCTCCATTAACGGATTCATTGCGGTCTGATATTGCCGAAATAACAGGAAGCCCGACGATTTCAATTTAAATGATTTAATAGAAAAACGTTATTAATTTATTTATTGCATAAAACGTTTGCTTCGAAACCATTAAGTTACAATTACCATAATGGTTACCCTACCTAGAAATCCATGCTTCCAATTTTGCGCTTTTTTCCGAAGATTGAATATTTCATCCAATACTTGAAAAGGGAACCTGCTACATCCTGTTGTCAGCTGGACTTTTTCCTGGATAACAGCCTTTCAGAGATGTGTTAGTGAATTTTTACTAGCACAATCTCATTACTTTTCTTCATTAACTGATTGATACTAGAAACTCATGGCAGTAGCTTCGTTAATTAAAATCAGCTGATAAGAGTTTTTTCTGATATGTCATCAAAAAACGAACTGCGTTTTTAGATGGTGATTGAATTACCTAATGATTGCTTATTGTGTTTTGGAATATGGCATTTCCGGTTCAAAGAAAATTAAGCTCTTCATGAAAAAAAGCTAAAACTTACCACTGCTTTACCAATTTTGAATTTCTTTCCAAATAAAATCTTCCTATATCATCTACCCATACCATCCAATAACCTGTCTATTTGTTCCAACAATCCACCAGCCGTTGACTTGAGGCCGACTTATTTTTTTGCATTTGTAACTGTCAGCACCACTTTTTATTATTATGTTTAGATTATAAATGTTTTCAGATGTAGATAAGTTTAGACGTTTCGCTTGATATTCATTGAAATGTGCTTCTCCAAGATATTCAACAACCATGCATACCTTGTTAAAGCCCAGCACCTCTCAATCCAATCCTCGGGGATTTAAAAAAAAAGTTTTTGTATTACTTTAAAAAAATGAATAACTAGAAGTGAGCGGGCCTGAAGGATGAAAATCTGTTCATTACTAATTTTCATTTTATTCTATTCTTCCTTGGCCATAAGAGCAACATCCAGAACGTAATTTCAGTCCAAATGATTAACTCTTCTCACTATGCAAATGCCCAGGTGCAGGTCAGCCGATATATCGCGTATCGTACTGACGACAATTATGCAACCGTAAATCATAATAGGAACGGATAGCTTGGGTGCTGGGTCCAGTGTTGTTTGCTCTAAAGGGTGGTAATGAAAGTTTATTGTTATGTACATTTGTAGCCCTCCTAACCAGAAGGCTGTATTCGCGGAAAGCTTTACAACTAATAAGCGGATTTAAGGCCTTGAATGGATTGAGTAAGCTAAATGTTGATGGCATTCTTCCTTTTGCTGAGACTAAGCACATGAGGGGTCGTAAATTCTGATTGAAGAATGGTTGCAGGATAGAGTACTGAAGTTTGCCTTCAGCCAGCGGGTGGTATAAATTCAAGGAAGAACTAGACAAATTCTTAGAGTGTACGGGTGGATGAAGTGTGTAGGTTTTTTTTTTTTTTTATAATTTGGCTGATGCTTTATAAGCTTGAAAAGTGCGCGTATAGTGTGTGACAGCCTGCAAATGAGCTCCGATTAAAGTTAATAATTTGTGTAGTTATACTGTTTTGATTTTCGAGAAAGATGTACTAAAGAATTCCTCTGGTAATGATGCCAAATCGCCTGTATCTTCCTCAGGTAATGTTTTATTATATATGATTTTTTGGCTGTTTGTATCAATACGATACAGTACTTCCAATGCCCGACTATAGAACAAAAGCAGTTGGCTATTGACAGCCAGTGTTCGACGACTCTGAGTACTCCCACCTCTTGGTCATTGGCTCCGGCTGTTTTCAAGACTGCGCCTGAAATAAACTAGAGAGCTGTGCTACCACAAACACCTTGCCTAATCCCTTTCTAGCAATTGTCAGAAAGTGGTCTGCTTCGCCTTCGGTTCCTCCCTGGTAGGGTAACTACTAAAATCATTATTGTCCCTTTCCGCCATACTGCAATACCGTCCAGGAACACCAAAAATCAACTAAAGACGACTACTGTCATTTGCAGCCGCTGCAACAAACAAGTCAGTGAAGAGGTCTCGTGTAAATTATGTTTCGCCTTGCTTTGCGAATCATGTTCAGGCCTAAAATCCTTACATAAATTAAATGCCCTGCGTCGCAAGAATTTCACGTGTCTTCCTTGCAAGAACAACCAGCCGAAAAAATATAGGTCCTACGAGCAGTTTACCAGTTGCACAGATAAACAACTTGGTGAAGCGATCGCAGTTCCATTAGCAGATGATAATGATACATCAACAACTTCCATCACCTCAGCTGCTGACACATTTCATCCAACTGACTGCTTCCCAGATATAAATGCCGGATCCGTGGAACGGCTTATTTCCCATTGTGATATCAGTAATACCGCAACCTGTTTGATTGACCATGATGACGAAGACTCTAGCTTCTCTAACTTAACGGAAGCGAAGGATAAGTCCCACCATCGCAGTTTCGCCACTATAGCAACTCAAACAGAAGACTTCGTCAATATCCCGCATGCACAGCCAACAATGCATGCGGATCCCCAAAGAAAGAACTCCCCACCTTCTATCATGTTTGCTAATGTGTCTACACAAAGTGATTTTTCTCTTGCTGAATCTTTGTTGCCTAGCCCCTCCGCGTGCCTCTTCAAGAACCGTAAATCACTTGAAATTATAATACCATCAATCCTTTAAGATATCAAACATCGCATGCTCTGCACTACGGCGCCTCCGTAGTCAGGTGGGAAGGAGCAGCAGTGCGTAGCACACGCTTCTTGATTAGACCGGGGTTCAAGCCCGTGTCCACCAAATACGGAGGATGCGGAAAGGTCAGGGAATGATCACCGCATATCCCGGAGCAATATGACCTTAATTACTAATGCTTCTAAAAACCAAATAACAACAGCTCTGCACTACTAATAACTATGTATCCTCCATAGCTGATAACTTTTCTGAAGACCTAAGTTTGTGTAGATGCAGTGATGGTGGTCCAGCTATTAAATCGATCATTTAAAATGGGCACCTCGGCCACCTCCAAGCTGCAGGCGATGCATCCTGTCTTCGATGAAGTCTTTTCGTTTCCCGACTGGCCCCAAATACAACTCCAGATGATATCGAGATGTAAAGGATGTTACGCGCCAGTAACAAAATGTTAAGTGGGCCTTGGTTTCGAGAATAATACTAGTTACTATTACCACTATCAATATTAGTATAACACTAATAATATAACGCTTGATGGTAGATAACCCTCATCAACCGGTGTAATACCACCTCTGCTTATTGGAGGCTTGAAGTGGTGAAACCAATGTTTATTCTCTATAGCAAAGTTTCTGGCATTCCTCTCCATGTACGGTACGAGGTACTATAGTTTCTGAAACCGAATCAGCATTGCACTGTCTTAGATTTAATATGCTTCTTAACCCCCTCCCCCGTTCCGTTCTGCTTGTCCCTTCTGTACACCAATGTTCAAACTCTGCATCTCCTATGTCTGAGTGACACCACGTTTCGGGTAACTCTGCAATGTCTGTATTTGATTAGTTGATCAGCGCTTCAAATTTATTTACAATGATCCTAGCATTAGTGTTCAGTCAAATATACATGTCCCTGTTCTTACTGTTAGTTACTCTAACACAGCCCATGTGTTTACTTGTTCCGTGATGACCAACAGCAGCAGCATTGAAATCCCCGTTGTATTTTCTAAAAGGTGCAAGAATCACTTTCACCTGCTGCTGTAATTAATCATTTTTTGTCTGTGTATCTAAGCTAGCAGTTTTCCGACCCACCTACGCTGCCTGGATAGCATCATCAAAAATCCTTGTACACTTACTAATTAAGTGTACCCCATCCGTGTAAAAAGTTTCCTGTTAACAACCACCCAGAGAAAAGTTCTATCCTATGAGAACTACCAAGTGGTTAAGTACCAATTCAACAATGGCAACGTTTGAATTATCTTCTTCGACATCACGACTATATGAGAAGAAACGGACCTTATAATTTGCATGTGTTATGGCAAAGAATGCATGTTTTTTTATTTATCATTATGAAGTGCAAGACTTGATTAGTAGACCGTTCAAGTGGACTTGCTGGGAACGGTGTCAGTTTCACAAGTTATACCGTAATTAAAAGCGCTTCTTGAAAGAGTGATACCCAGATGCATGTTTTTGTGAAGCCTTAGACGAAATAACAGAAATGCATTAGAATTTTATGTACAAGTAAGGTCCAGAAAAGTTTTTGAAATAGCTTGGATGGTAATGCTGCATTGTAACATTAACTCGTCTCGCACCGTCTTTGCACCGTCTGTCCATACTTAGAACAATGTTGTTGATAAGTTCTTGCCGTAACATCGTCCATTCCTCTGTCAGCGCTATCCTCTGCTGATGATTTTGGTGGGTGTGGACGTGCCGCTAGGCATCTCCCCAGAGCGTCCCATATGTGTTCGATGGGATTTAGAAACGGGCAGGCCAATCCATACGAACAATGTCCTCACTTTCCAAAAGCATATCAAGAGCTGCAGTGCAATGGGGTGTGCCGTTATCATCCATAACCACGAACTCGGGGCCAATGGTACCTCAGAACAGACGCACACGGGGAAGGATTACCTCAGTATAGCAGAGTGCACCGGTTACAGTACCGCCTTCCAGTATTTGGAGTTGTGTACGTCCATCCAAGATAAGGTATAAGGTATGTTAGTGTCTAATGGCTCCTGGGATTTCTCCCATCTCCGCGGGTGTACATTGTATCGGGGCCAGAGATTTGAAGTGTGTGGGGGTCATGTGCTGTATATTGTGTTGTGCCCTTTGTTCCTCCGGTCTATTAGCCGCCGAGCCCCTAGTGGGACCCTACGTTACCACACCATGCCACGGGGAGGCTGACCGGGTGTACCACTGTAGCTAGAGTACTCTGGCGGGTCCTGCCACCTACTTTCCTGGGATTTCAGTGGCTAGGACCAGATTTGAGAATGAGATGATCGCTGTTACTTGAGCAACGGTTGTAATTTGAACAGAGCGTAGGGTTGTTCGCTGATAACTTGTTCTAGGGCCAAATAGGTCGGGCAGTAATTTTGATGTTTTTAGATTTAGACCTGTGGGGCATGCGTGTGTGTGTGTATATATAAAAAAAATATATATATATATACACACACACGCACACACATACATATATATATATATAAACTAAATAATAAAAAAAAAACGTTGTGCAAGAGAAAAGTAAGGGAGGAAGGCAGAAGACTGGAGGGTAGGAAACAGAAGAAAGGGGCCAATAGGGAAGATGGCCCCTGATGACAGTGTGGCATGCCCAGTGCCTCACCAGAGAGAGGAGTGGGGTGGCAGGTGGACGAAAACCACCACCCCACAAAAAAAAAAAAAAAATCATTCTGTAAGAGAAAATAGGGGGGGGGGGAGTAAAAGAATGGATGGCAGGAAACAGAAGAAAGAAGCCGAAAAAAAAAAAAAAATGAGAGAGAGATATACTCCGCAAGTTCAGGGTAGATACAGCTAGCACGGCCAGTCAGTTGGAGCCGACAACTTGCTGGAAATCCAGCAGTGTGAGTGCTGCTATGGTGGATGGGTCTTGTTCAGTAAGGTCTAGTTCAGGTGCCGTCATTGGGACTCCATTTGGTGAGTCTGTGTCGCATCCAGACTGAAGGCTGGTCCAGTAGTCCATCAGAACGAACAGTGGGGGTGGTCAAAACCGGGAGTCCAAGATTGATGGTCAAGTCCAGGGATCGATGCTAGGCCTCTTCTTGATGAGATGTGTCACATCTAGTCTAGAGAAATTTGTCCAGAAATCAATGATGAGGAATTTGGCAAGGTATGTGCGGACCCTGTCTTTTATTGCACTGCTGGTCAAGTCTTGTGCAAGTTGGTCAACGCCTCCCCAGACGAGAACCCCTCGACCGCCATATCTATCTCTTTCAGTGATGTTTGCGGGGTGATACAGTGTGCCAACCTCTCGCCAGATTAGTTTACGTCCAGAATCGCTACTGAGACTGAATCTACTCTCATCAGTAAAGAGTACCTTACTCCATTGCGCTGCTGTCCAGTCCTTGTGTTCGATGCACCACTGTAAACGGCGTCTCCGATGGGCGGGTGTTAAAAGGTACACGGCGTACTGGCCATCGGGCAAACAGTCCACCTTTGTGGAGTCCCCTGGCCACAGTCTGGTTTGTAATGGATCCCGCTGTCTTGTGTCGGTCCCTCTTGGCCTGTAGGAGTATATAGCGGTCATAATTGGGCGTTGTTTTTCCTGGACGACCACCACTGGTCCTTAAACAGCTGTACCTGTCGTTCTGAAGGCCGACCACGCACGTGAGATGATGCTATGGGCGATACCGAACTCTGCAGCCACACTCCTCGCACTTCGACATTCCTCGAGCTTCCCAATTATTCAATTCCGGGTAATGTCATCCAGATGTTGTTTACTGGCCATTTCGTTGTCTGTAGCACTGTCTGTAACAATCGTGCTCACCCATTCGGTAATTTGCAACTAACTGCCGCTTTTATCTTTTTATGTGAGCCCTCTCATCACGATTCAAATTTTTGCATGTGCACCAGCTTTCTACTGAATGGCCGCAGTATGCAAATCACCACAGGCTGTTTCGTTTGATTTTGTGGTTGTAACCTTTAGAAATAGTGTTGTCCTTAAGTTTTGCACACCAGTTTATTTAAGTGTGTAGCTGAGACAAATGTCATTCTGCCTCCAGAGGATCTGGCTGTCATTTAGCAAGTCTTGTAAAATAGTAAGCCGGTGCCAGTGGCGAAATATTAATGTCTAAACGGAGGCATGATGATGGCTAGCATCATTTGGCTTTTACCCAGCACACGGGCTCCTTTGTAAATCGCTCGGGGAGCGACAGAATGTGTAGTCTCGCCATTGGCAGGTACAGTACGTAGAAATTTCGAATTGTTATTCTGTGGCCGCACTTAATTCGAGAAAATGATAACCAGTTACTTTCTGTTGCTTAAGTCCTTTTGGGATTCTATAGAGGATTTCGAGTAAACTGGTAGTCGTGGACTTATTTCTTGATGGACTGATAATTATTGAGATGCAGGACAGCTTTCTGAAATTTTTATAGGTTGAAACCTAGTGAAGTAAGTCGGTAGCCTTTGATGTCTTTTGACGTCATGCATCACTTCACGATGTTTATTCCTAACACCGGTATTTAGCATTAGTAGAGGCATTTGATGCAAGAAAGCAAGCTTATGCAGCATCAGCCAAAAAAATAATAATAATAAATAAAAAATAACCACTTCCACTTCACCCCTCTGTTAGTTAGAAATACCTGTCCAGCTGAGCCTTAAACTTATTTAGGCTATCAACTTCCACGACAAGGGATGGAAGTCTATTCCACCAACCAACCACCCGCTGGCTAAAGGGAAATTTCCTCACGTCTGTCCTACATCTGTCTTTTGTCAATTTGAATTTATGCCCTCTCAGGTGATTATTCTGAGCAAGAGGAAGAATCCCATCAGCATTGAGCATGCTCAAACCATTCAAGGCTTTATACACCTCTATCAGATCACCTCGCTGGTGCCTAGTCTCCAGACACTGTAATATGCAAAACTTAAGCCTTTCTTCGTAAGAGCACCCCTTTGTTCCATTCACTAATCTTGTTGCCCTTCTCTGTACTCGTTCCAGCAGCTCTACATCCTTCTTGAAATGAGGCCTCCAGACCTGTATACAGTACTCTAGGTATGGCCTGACCATTGCCTTATACAAGGGAATAATCACCTCCTTATCCCTGCTAGAAAAATTCCTATATATCATCGACAATACACCATGAGCTATTCTTGCAGCCCGTCTGCACTGCTCAGAAAACTTCATATCTGCCTGCACAACCACCCCCAGGTCCCTTTCATTCTCTACCACTGTCAGTGTAGTACCACAGAGTTGATACGTTGCTCTGGGGTTACTGTTTCCCAATTTGTCAATGTTAAACTTCATTTGCCACCTCTCAGCCCATCTGCTCAACCTTTCCAGATCCTGTTGCAGTAGCATAGTGTCAGTAGTGTCCTTGACAACCCTGCAAACTTGGACATTAAGCTGGATATACCATCATCAATATCATTTATAAATACAGAAAACAATAATGGACCCAATACTGAACCATGAGGGACTCCACTAATAACATTAGTCCACGATGAGCAGTGTCCATTGATTACCACCCTCTGTCTTCTCTCCCTCAACCACCCCTTTATCCATAGCAGGAATTTGCCTCCAATGCCACACTGCTCTAATTTGTGCAGCAGTCTTCCATGTGCAACAGTATCAAAAGCCTTTCTAAGATCCAAGTATATAATATCAAAGCTATTCCCTGCATCACAGTATCCAATCAAATTGATCAGGCAAGACTTTCCCTTAACAAAACCATGCTGTGTCTGAGCTATAACTGAAATCTTGTCTAGATGATCCTGCAGTGCTTCTTTAACCAGTGCCTCCATTAATTTTCCAGGAACAGAAGTTAAACTAACAGGTTTATAATTACTTGTCACCCTTTGATCCTCCTTTGTGAATTGGGGTCACATTTGCACATCTCCAGTCCATGGGTATTTCAACTGAGTCCAAGGAAGCTCTCATAATTACGGCTACTGTTAAACTATTAATCCTTGTATTCCCCCAAGCTATCAGTTTTTGAACCCACCTAACACTGCCTCGATAGCATCAGCGAATATTATAATGGGCAATGCTCTTCTTGGACTAAGGTTATTAGTGGAGTCCCTCACAGTTCAGTACTGGTTTTAGTACTTATTAATGATACCGATGAAATCATATCAAGCTTATTGTCTAAGTCAGCGTTTCCCAAACTTTTTTAGTCACTGAACACTTTATCTCACAACATATCACGAAACACTTATGAAACAGAAGTTTAACGGGAGCCAAAGAACTGTTGCTAATATTTTATTACATACGATGCACTGTGCATCAGGAGCATCTTTATTTCCAACACATGTAAAGCCAAAATTCAAATAACTGCAATCATACTTTCATTTTGGTCTTTTATTAGTTGGTTCCTGCTTTTCACTTTGGATTTTTGGGGAACAAAAGGCTGTGATTGTTCATCCTCACTTTGAAATGTGCAATATTGTGTTCGTTTTCATCGATCACAATTGCACTACTATAAGTACTTTTCTTCTTGTTTTAAAGTTCCTTTTTTGAACCACAAATCCATGGTCACATATTTCAAAATACTAATAATTATCAAAAAAAAAAATTGTACAAGGAAGTGAGTTTATTTATGATATTGGTTTGTTTGTTTGTTTGTTTGTTATTTGGTTTTTAGGAGCATTAGCAACTAAGGCCATATTGCTCCGGGATATGCGGTGGTCATTCCCTGACCTTTCTGCATCCTCTGTATTTGGTGGTGACGGGCTCGAACCCCGGTCTAATCAAGAAGCGTGTGCTACGCACTGCTGCTCCTTCCCACCTGGCTACGGAGGCACCTTATGATATTGGTTCGCTTCCTCCTCTCCTTCAACCGCATCTCCTTTAATCGCATACTAGATCACCACATTGCTACTTTTTCGTAGATGTCATTACCTCTACGCATACTTTGCATCTCTATGCAAAGCCTATTTGATTATTAGTTTATGCCAGCATATTAATAACCGAAAAAAAAATTATGTTAAATATTATAATGATACAAAAGTGGTGTACACTATGCAAAATTTATTTATTTTATTTTAAATTATTAATGACGATTTTTCGCGGAACACTTGTTCACATCTCACAGAACACAGTTTGAGAAACACTGGCCTAAGTTAACAAATGATAAATGTCAGCAGGGTGGTTAATGGTTAGAAATCTAGGCATGCCACTGAAAGACCTAGTGAAATTAGACATATGGACTGAGAAGTGGCAAATGAAGTTTAACATTGATAAATGTTAAATTGCTGGCATATGGGCAGCAATAATCCTAGAATAACATACTAATTCGGTGTTATTAGACAAAAGTTGGTAGAAAACAAACAATTTCTAGAAGTAACTGTACAGTCTGATTAAGTTCTCTGAGCAGTGCAGACAAGTTGCTAGAACATCTTGTGGATTTTAATGATGTACAGGAATTTTGCCAGCAGGAACAAGGAGTGATTATTCTTTTATATAAAGCAGGGTTGGCCAACTTAATTTGTGATGCGATATATTTTTCTTCAAAATGTGCTGTGAAGTTGTGTTAGGAGCCAAAAAAAAAAGACATTTAATTCTGCCATCCCTTACTAACTTCTCAGCACTAGGATGAGCAGGGGCATTGTCAAGAAGCAACAATTCCTTTACATTATTGGGGAAATTTTTCAGAACATCTGTTGGAAGCATCTCAACATCAGGGACAAAATGGTTGAAGAACCAATCAGAAAAAATCTCTGAAGTAAACCATGCATCCTTTGAGCTGGTGTAAATAACAGGCAACTTGATTCATAATGTCTTTAAGAGTGCATGGTTTCTTTGATTTCCCTACCACCATGGGTTTCAGGTGATGCAAGCCATCAGCATTCACAAAGTAAAGCAGAAATTCGCTCCTTACTTAACTTGCAACCTGGAGTGCCATGTTCATGTTTGTAGACCAGCATATTTTCAGGAACAACACGATAGAACAGGCCAGTTTCATCGGCATTATAAACTTGTGATAAAATAAGTCCCTCAGATTTAATAAGTTCATTTATAAATTTTCTAAATGGCTCAATTTAGGAATATACTTCGTGAAGTGATGGTGACGGACTCAAAGTTTTGTTGAAAATAATCTCTTTTTTTATTTGTTGTACTATGCGGTCCCGGCAACCCCTCAATCTGTTTACAATACTGTACCGCTAACAATGTTGATGTAAAATTATCTCAGCTTCTCGCAGGGAGTCAATTTGTTCCCAACGTAATGTCCATATCATAATGCAATACCATGAAGGTAACTGACACTATAAGGATGTACAATTGTCAGTTGGACACTTGTAGATCCTATGAAGCTTCAAAATGAGAAGTCCAATCCAGGAAGTAATGTCTAAGCCACGAATTATGGTCACAATAATATTATTATTTATTAATTAAAGCGGTCCCAGCCAACCAATGGCAACCCCGCTGTCAGTTACACATAATTTAGCAGTACTCTTATATACTCCCTCTCCTGTTTGCCCAAGTACAGGGAGGGGAAAACTGCCATGACCAAAAAAGATTGATATGAACAAACTGAGAATAATCAAATTACATACAAAATAAATATAATTAAATTTCAGATAGTCCAAACTTCATTGGAAAGCCAGCAGCACAAGGAGCTGGAGTTGCAGAGGATAAAGCAGACTCATGCCTCCACCAAAGCAAAGCCTTAAAGAACGATTCCACAGAACGTTAGGTAATTCGGCACTACACCATACCGCATTACAAATCCAAGGCTTCCAGATCCAGAAGAGTCTTCCGCTTAAGAAATATTGCAGTTGCAAAGGCTTGGAAAGCCAAGAAGTTCTTCTGTTTATCAACTAGAATTGTCTCGCGGCCTTCTGCCATAAGATTGAGATTTACTAACCCGAGATACTAATTCAATTCATAGATCGCTGTACTCCTCACAGTTGTACATAATATGGTCACAATCATCTGTAAAAAAAAGCAACCATCTAGTGACTTTAGTTTTTTATTATTTTAATTTTTCATAAAAAAGGGCTTAAGAATGCAATAAGTTTCAATAGCCAGTGCTATGAAACTAAGAAAGGGAGGGAGAAAGTACTTTTCGAACATATAAATCTTAATGAGTTTTATAATGGCGTGCGTTATTTATTCGGAAATAACTTTCCAGAACATTGTATGCATCCGTATGTCGGGTGTAGTTTGTTTTTGAATATGAATAATTTAATACACTTATAATTTAACAAATAAAAGGTATGTGTCGTATTTTTATTAGTGTAATTTGAATAACACATACTACTGCTCCACTATTGATATTGTTCAAAACTTTTAGATAACGGAACAGAAACAAAATAAAAAGACTGGTTCGTTGGGAGTAAGAAACAAGTTAGTTAATGTACGCAGTGCGTTTCAGTTTAATTTCTACTGCCCCTCGTGAACTTTTCAACTCCCTTTTCTCTATATATACGAGGTGTGGTAATCAGGTTCTCGGACTGGCGCTGTTGTGGTCATGTTTGAAAATAAACAGAAGTGGTATGTTGTTGTGCAAAATTCCTCCAACAGATGGTGGTACAGAGAATGTCCAGTAGGCTGATAGATTTCAAGTAACAACCAGTTTCGTTAGTAGCATTAACGTGCTGTGGGAAAATCTGCAACAGAAAGGTATATAATGTTAAAAACTGTTTATGGTGATGAAACGTTGTCGTATCAGTGTGTTTGAAAGACGTTTGCAATGATCCAAGAAGGTATCCGCCAGTCTCTTGAAATGTGGGCACAGTTGCAAGAGATCGTCGTTTGGCCCTCGGATTGATGAGTAGGATATAAATAAGGAAACGATTCTGCATGAATATTTAGGATAAAGGAAGTTCTGTGCAAAATTTATGCATCCCAGTCTCACGGATGAGCAGAAGCAACGAAGAATGCCATTATGCGAATATTTCACCCAGACTTGTCAAGACAATCCTACTTTCCTCGACTGTATTGTCACTGATGAATGTTCAAGTATTTCAGTACGACCCAGAGATGAAGCGTTAGACATGCAGTGGAGTTCAAATCATCACCAATGCCCAAAGAGTCAATGCTGCGTTCTACGTCGGTTATTCAGGACTTGCGAAGCACATTCCCCGGGTGAGCTGCAATTTCGAGAAAAAGGCAACTGGTTCTTGTTGCATGACAATGCCCCTTCCTTTCCGCACTTGTTGCGAAGATATTTCTGACGAAAGATGGCATTGTACAGATCAACCATCCATCCTACTCTTCCGATCTAGCACCAGCAGACTTCTTTCTCAAAGAGATTTCAGGACATAAAGAAAAACGTAACCGACGAAATGCACATCTCTTTGGACGCCTTAGGATTAACATTGGGATTTTGTACTTGAACAGTGGAATCAATGCATTCAATCAAATGGTGTTTACGTTGAATTAAAATAAAACCATTTTTGAGCTCCTTCACTCTGTGTTCTTATTATTGCCACGCTTCGTATATGTACATTTGTATCTCTTCATAAGCGAGACGTCTTTCACGATCACTAAATAACAATACACGGGAAAATGCGCATGGATTTTCCAAAAGCTAATAATAACTAACTTGATCTATCAGTTTATTTTTACATACAGATGGTATGGACAAAAACACTTGCAAAGACCACTGCGTCGTTTCTTAAAGAAATGGAAAGCTCAAAATTTAAAGTTCAGAAGAAAGACGTCTTTATGATATGAAGATTCAAGTGATAAAAATGTAGTACTGGCATTTGAAGAAGTTAAATTGATATCACAATGAAACGTCTAAAATTAACAGATGAAGAAGACTTTCACTCCTCACCTTCCCCCTCAAATCTTGCAGCTGTACTCTGAAACTGCTGATGACGTATTTCCACGTAGCAGCTTACTAAGAAACGTGTAAAGTCATATAAAACGAAAATGTTAATATTATTCATTTAAAATTAATTTAATTGTTAATATAGATAATATTATACAAACGATCATATTAATATAGGATATTCATTCCTTGTTTCTTCATAAAACTTGCATTTAAAATGCAACTTTTTAAGCGGAAAAGAGACTACTTTGCTGCAAGACCATGACGGCTACAAACTGACTTCTAGGTTTTACAACCTATGAAATTTGGGAAAGCTGCCTTACATCGCATCAATCAGTGCGTCAACATTAAGTAATACGGCATGTGTCCTAAAGAAAAGCTTATTAGCAACGGATGTTTTCGCTTTTATCAGCATCTTCAGGGACTTGAAATGTTGTGGGCCTTCTAGCGTTGCGATATTATTTTTT
This sequence comes from Mastigoproctus giganteus, assembly GCF_048544385.1. Lineage (NCBI taxonomy): Eukaryota > Metazoa > Arthropoda > Arachnida > Uropygi > Thelyphonidae > Mastigoproctus > Mastigoproctus giganteus. The sequence goes on along the minus strand of NC_143585.1, from coordinate 138,320,363 downwards.
TTTGGTGTTAATCCTTGACTGATGCTTCCCAAGAGAAGCATCAGTCAGAGATTAATATAATTCCTCTGTACTGCAATAAACTTTTTTTTTAAAATCAACATTTCGCACTAGAAATGCAAACGTTATAAACTGATGATCAGGAAAACCAAGACCAATCGTTTTGCGAATTCATTACCTATTACAGATTAAAGCCCAAATACCAATTTTGTAACAAGTTCTGCGATGTTTTGAAATTTCTAATTTTGTTTGTTTTTTGGGCAAGAACTGAGGCTTTAGTATGAAACTACACCTTAGCCGGAGAAATCTTTCCTGCGATCATTTCCAACAGTTTATTTATAAAAGCTTTCAAATCAAGAACAATGTCATTTGTATTTACTTTGTTATAAACGCAAAAAAATGGACTTACACATTCCAGTAGAGCTTTTATCACCTCAGTCTGGCCTTGTATCGCAGCATGCATCAGTACGGTAAGCCCTTGCCAGTCCTGGATGTTTGGATCGGCGCCAGCATTCAGGAAAAGTTGTACAAACTTCGTGCGACTCTTTGCGTTGTCCACATGCATAGTGGTGTAGATCAAAGGAGTCTGACCTCGCTGATTACGACTGTTTAAATCAATACCGGCTTCCACCAGCAACAAAGCTTGACGGTGCCGACAGTGACGAATCGCTTCGAAAAGAGCGTAATGTGTTGGAGATCTTCCAGGTTCCTCTGTTACTGAAGGAGGAGATGACATTGATGATGAAGAGCTTTTTCCAAATGCAACTGACTGTTTTATCAGTCTGCAACTATGAGAACTTCTAGAAAACTGAGGTGCAAAGAGAAATTTCTAACGATGGAAAAAAATTTTACTCTTTAATTTCCGACTGAGGAAAACTAACAATATAAACTCATTTGTGTCACTACAAGCTGTTTTCCGAAATCAAAGATGTAACTCTTCAAACTTTTACCACAGTTCAAAGTTGACAATATAAACGCAGAATTTAGTGAAACGTGCTTGAGACTGCATATATCTGCTTTAATACGTGCGTACGAACAAAATGTTTATAGAAAACATTCAAAAATATCACTGTAACTAGATTTGATTTCGGAAATTGAGCACTCAGTTGCTTGGCACTTTCCGTCTCGAGTGAGCCGAAGTACTTCATGACGGCAAACAACGGCTCGGGTGCTCCATAAAGCCGGGAGTTTCGGCGCATGCGCCAAACAGCACATTAAGGGAACATCACATAATGCGAAGGTTCCAAGAGCTGTCCGTTGCTTTTCTCTGAAACGAACTGTGATAAGAGATGGCCTTGAAATTTTCATTAAATAGAGTGCAGGTGATATAAATAACAACTACGCGTTCTAATAATTAAATAATACTAATAATTTAAATCCGTAAAATGAACAGTAAGCATAACTGCTTCTATTGTACCGCACTGTAATTTTTGCACCTGTCAGAACTGTTCAGTGTAATATAAAACAGTGGTGCTTATCCCTGGGGGATAGAAAAGTCATTTTGAAGGATACGAATATTTTTAAAGCAGTCGGTTTTGTTTCTTTATAAGGGAATTGTTGTTTCTCATAATTTCTTTATGCGCAAAATAAACGTGTACCATGTTTACATAGTGATGCTTATTCTTATATCATTCGAATGATGTTTACATAATTATTTATATAATAGAATGTAAAACATTTGATTATATGACTAATGAATGATATTATCGAAATTTACTGGATTATGCCCAACGGTGGTTTCAAAGATTTATTGGCTAGGGCGATAAAACATACAATTTAATATTTTACACATAATTAATTACAAAAATCAAGTTATTTTACATGATTATAGTAGTATTGCGGAAAATAAATAAAATAACAGATTTTTTAAAACTTAGGCTGCCATTATTTGAGGCATTGCAGTTTCCTTTTCCAAGAATAAAAAAATCTATAATTATGGGGCCTTGTGTGTCCAGGTCATAATAGTATATAATATTGGTGTAAATGCACCATAGTTTACCCATAAATTTAACTACATAAGTAGTGTAAAGGCATCGTTAGATTTTATCTCATTATGGCTGCCTTCACAACGAGATTATTATTATTATTATCAGGCTTATGCTGCGCCAGCCAAAAAAAATTTCTGAATTACCCTGGGAGAGAAAGAGAAGAATGATCATATCCAGCTCAGGACTCTGGGTGTGCCGAGTCCCTGTGATACCAGGTATTGCACTACTTCGAATAAACAACGGTTCTCTCAGTGGGCACCGTTTCGGAGCTTGTTGGCACACTCTGAGTGAGACAACAAGCTCCTAAACGGTGCCCACTGAGAATAAATTATAGTAGTCTCCTCTATTAGAGAAGCGTTGTTTGTTCAAGGTAGTGCAATTCCTAGTATCTCGTTGTGAAGGTAGCCACAATATGAGATAAAATCAAACGATGTCTTTACACTACTTATGTAGGTAAACTATGGTGTATTTACACCAATATTATATAGTTAAATAACTTAAATTCAACCCATAACGTATGCCTTGCGCATTTAGTCTTCAAAAAGGTCATATTAGCATTAGTAGAGGCATATGATGCAAGAAAGCAAGCTTATTCAGCATCAGCCAAAAAAAAAAAAAAAAAAAAAAACCTCTCCCATTTCACCCCTCCGTTCGTTCGAAATACCTGTCCAGTTGAGTTGTTTAGGCTATCAACTTAAACAACAAGTGATGGAAGTCGGTTCCACCAACCAACCACCCGCTGGCCAAAGGCAAATTTCCGCACATCTATCCGACATCCGTCCTTCCTCAATTTGAATTTATGCCCTCTGAGGTGATTATTCTGAGAAAGATGAAGAATCCCATTGGCATTGAGCATGCTCAAACCATTCAAAGCCTTATACACCTCTATCAGATCACCTCGCCGGTGCCTAGTCTCCAGACTCTGTAATTTGCAAAACTTAAGCCTTTCTTCGTAAGAGCAACCCTTTGTTCCATTTACTAATCTTGTTGCCCTTCTCTGTACCCGTTCCAGCAGCTCTACATCCTTCTTGAAATGAGGCCTCCAGACCTGTATACAGTACTCAAGATGTGGCCTAACCATTGCCTTATACAAGGGAATAATCACCTCCTTATCCCTGCTAGAAAAATTCCTGTATATCATTGACAAGACACCATGAGCTACTCTTGCAGCTCGTCTGCACTGCTCAGAGAACTTCATATCTGCCTGCACAATTACCCCCAAGTCCTTTTCATTCTCCACTACTGTCAGTGTAGTACCGCAGAGTTGATACATTGCTCTGGGGTTACTGTTACCCATATGTAGTACTTTACATTTGTCAATGTTAAACTTCATTTGCCACCTCTCAGCCCATCTGTTCAACCTTTCCAGATCCTGTTGCAGCAGCATAGCGTCAGTAGTGTCCTTAACGACCCTGCCAACCTTTGTATCATCTGCAAACTTAGACATTAAACTTGATATCCCATCATCAATATCATTCATAAACACCGAAAACAACAATGGACCCAACACTGAACCTTGAGGAACTCCACTAATAACATTAGTCCACGTTGAGCAGTGTCCATTGATTACCACTCTCTGTCTTCTGCCACTCAACCATCCCCTTATCCATAGCAGCAATTTGCCTCCAATGCCACACTGCTCCAATTTGTGCAGCAGTCTTCCATGTGCAACAGTATCAAAAGCCTTTCTAAGATCCAAATATATAATATCAAAGTTATTCCCTGCATCCAGTTCTTTTGTGACTACATCATAGTATCCAATCAAATTGGTCAGGCAAGACCTGCCCTTAACAAAACCATGCTGCGTCTGAGCTATAACGGAATTCTTGTCTAGATGATCCTGCAGTGCTTCTTTAACCAGTGCCTCCATTAATTTACCTGGAACAGAAGTTAAACTAACAGGTCTATAATTACTTGTGTCAGCCTTTGATCCTCCTTTGTGAATTGGGGTTACATTTGCACATCTCCAGTCTATGGGTACCTCCCCTGAGTCCAAAGAAGCTCTCATAATTATGGCTAGGGGTTTGCATACTTCCTTTGCTGCCTCCTTTAATATAACTGGATAGATCCCATCCACCCCAGGTGCCTTTTTTATGTTTATCCTCAACAATCTCTCCTCCACTTTCCTCTCAGTTATTACAAAATCATCCAGCTCACTGCCAATGTTTACTTTACCTACATCATTCTCCTTCCTGAATAACTCCTCATGCGTGAATGTAGATGCAAAATACTCGTTTAGATTGTTAGCCACCTGAGCAGGATCCTCAACTGTTGAACCATCAATATCCAGTGGACCAATCTGATTCATCCCTTTCCTTCTCGAGTTCAAGTATGTAAAGAACTCCTTTCTGTTTTTCTTTGCATCCTTTGCCAAGGATTTTTCGTAGTCTGCCTTTGCCTGCCTAATCTCCTTTGTGACTTGGTTACAGACCAACTTATATCTATCATAGGCTTCCATGTCACCCATTAATCTGCATGTATCCCATGCATTTTTCTTCTCTGCCACATGTCTCATTAGTCCATCTGACAACCATTTAGGCCTAAACCTTGAACAATATTTCTTAGTTGGTATGTAAAGCCTGGTAGCCACCAAGATTAGTTCCTTGAATGCTTCCCATTTTGAGTTTGCTGTTGGTAACATCATCAGTTGGTCCCACTGTATAGAATTTAAATACTGTCTCAGACCATCATAGTCGCCTTTACGAAAACAAAAACCCTTCCCTTTACCTCTGATGGTAGTTACCTCCTTGAGTAAATCCCACTTCAACACACTGTGATCACTGCCACCTAGTGGTTCATTTATCTGCAGGTTCTTAATGCATGAAGAATCACTAATGATAATCAAATCAAGAGTATTGCTCCCTCTTGTTGCCTCACGAACATGCTGATGTAGAAAACAATCATCCAATAAATCCACAAAAGCCTTGCTAGTGTGCGAGTGACCAACCCACAAATTCCAGTCAATATCTGGGAAATTAAAATCCCCCATTATAAGACTCTCTGATTTACTGGCCCACTCTATTTCCCTGTACAATATATTATTATACTCATCAGAGTCATTAGGCCTATAGCACACTCCTACTCTCAATTTTGATTTCCCTATGCTTATGTCACACCAAACTGACTCGACACTGCCCTGTCCAGCGATGTCAACTGGCTTCACTTCCTTTCACTTTATGTGTTTCTTAATTAATAGCATAACCCCTCCTCCCCTCCTGTCCTGTCTATCCTTTCTATATACATTGTATTCCCCAAATTCCAGTTCCGCATTACTTATATCTGTGTGACACCACGTCTCTGATATCCCAACAATATCTGCCTTTGATGTTTTGAGCAATACCTCAAATTCATCAAATTTATTTACCAAACTCCTAGCATTGGTGTACACGCAGGTATACATGCACCTGTTTCTATTCTTAGCTACCCTAACACAACCCATGTGTTTACTTGTAACGCAATGACTACCAGCAGTCTCTGAAATATCCTGCATCTTGTTTTTCAGACTTCTGCTCATTTGAATAGAAGCAGTGCAAGAATCACTTTCACCTCTGCCAGTGGCTACTGTTAATCTATTAGTCCTTGTATCTCCCCAATCTAGCAGTTTTCCGACCCACCTAACATTGCCTCGATAGCATCAGCAAACATTCTTGCACCCTTTCTATTTAAGTGTATCCCATCCCTGTAGAAGCAATCTCTCCTGTTAACAAGTACAGTCCAGGCTGAAAAAAATTCTACCCCTTGAGCCTTGCACAATCCCTCCAGGGCCGAATTGATCGACAAGGCTCTCATCATATACTCCCTCCTATCGTGTCTGGGCAGAATTGCAGACACTTTCAAGTTCAACCCTAATTCACGGCTTTTTTTCAACAGTGACCTGTACTTGCTAAGTAATTCCGCCGGTCTCCTACTCTTAATATCATTAGTGCCAACGTGTACAACTATATCACCTTTTGTGCCCTTAAAAGATGATATCCGCTCTACAACGTCATCAACCTTTGCCCCTGGCAGACATACCCTGGTCCTATTCCACCTATCCTTTTTACAAAGCATGTTCCCCGTTTCCCTGACAATAGAGTCACCAACAACTACTAGTTCCTGTGGGACCAGCGCATTCTGCCTAGGGGGCTGCCCCTGTGTTGCCTGATGACCAAGTGCAAGCTCTGGCGTTGATGTGGGCAGCTGAGAGCTTGATGGGCCCCTCAATTTATTTCCTTCGAGGGCATCCACCCTGTCCTTCAAGGTCTCATATAGGCCCATAACAACGCTGAGTTGTCGCCTGATTTCCTTGCACTCCTTACATCGTGCACACACAAAGACATCCCCCTTGGCAGTATCATGTCCCGTACCCGACTGCTCCGCAAACATCAAGCAAACAGTGCATTTTAATAGACTGTGATTCAGAGGGCAACTGCTCCCCTCAGTTCTCCCCTGAACCACAGCACTCCCATTAGCTTGAGCCTTTTGCTTTGCTGCTCTGGTCAGAGTCATGATTCCAATTTAATTCAATAAAATTTAAAACAAAAATTAAATCCTTAAGTTATATCCCAAAACAGTTATGTTATATATATATATATATATATTTTTTTTTTTTTTTTCGGTATCTAGTGTTCCCTTTATACAACTTCCGTATCACGTGTACCACTATAGTTATGTATTACTTATTTGTTACGATTAAGTCGTTATATATATATAGAGTTAAAAATACAATTTAACTGACAATAAAGTTTATCAAGATTAATAGATTTACTGATTAATTGACAATATTATATTATGCAGTATACTACACTAAGCTTATGCTATCGTGTAAAAATGGCGGGAATTCACGAACGGTATTTCTACGGACTCGTAAGTATTGATTAGCTTCGAAATCTCGCTATCTCAATTTAGAATACACTAAGGATCCTGACTAGGTCTATAATCTACTTATAGAAGATAATTTGATATAACAATTGGTTAATAAATCGACTAAATTTGGTTAAAAGACCTCTCGTTCAATTTGTGACACGTGGATTTGATACCGTTACCGATACTAAGTAATATCTACGAAATCTCTGTCTAATTTAAACTTTAAACTAAGTATCGTAACTAGGAATATAAAGCTACTCTAGAAAATAAGTTAATATGACAATTTAAACTAATAAAGCAGAAAATAAATCAGGAAAAACTTCTCTGTTTGAAGAGCTTTAAGGAGCAATGTCTGCACAGGCTAACCTCGCACCCAGACTACATATTAGTGTACGAAGAAAAGTCATTCGTTGACCTCTAATTTAAATACATGTGTGACAATGCACAAAGCCCTAAAAATCCAGGGTGGATCACTTAGGTTCGGTTGAATAGTTTAAAATTTTATGTATATAAAAGTAGAATTGAAATGCAACAGATATTAGTTTGACGTATTTTGAATGTCGTTGGCGTTCTATCAAAATCTCGTTTTTTTTTTTTTTTTTTTTTTTGATTTGGTAGTTGTTGGCGCATCGGCTTCTGTGGCCATATTGCACCTCCCAAGGTTTTTGCAGTACTTTGATCCAAGCCCGAGGCGGGAATCGAACCCGCGACCTTTGGGTTGCCGGGCAGGTACTTAACCCGGTCGGCTCAAAATCTCGTATGTTGAAAATTATTACTTTTCGGGAGAGCAAAAAAAAAAAACTGTTTATTATTTAGAGGAATTGAAGTAATTTTTTTCAAAAATTTTTTAATGGACATACATCAATCATACAATTTCTAAATAGCACAAAAATCGTTATTTAGAGAGTTTTTAATTACATACAATAATTTGCACCTTATATTGGATGTTACACCTCTAGATACTAGATTTTGACAGTATCTAATATCACCACGTCTCAATTTTTTTTTTTTTTTTATGAAAACCCCAAACACGAGAGAGATTAGAACCTATAGTACTTGGTACCGTGCTTGGGTTGGAGGTTGAGAAGGAAATTTTCAGGAAAGACATATGAAGGAAGGTTGTTGCAGAAAACGGTAGTTAATGAATAAACGAGAAAGATGAAAAGTTGGTTCTGTGAGTTTGAAGTTGGACAGTAAATGGATGTTGGCTTGTGGCGGCACATGTTCGGACTGTTTTGAAAGAGAGCGGGAATTATAGAAGCCAATTCAGAAGAACACTGCCCATGGAAGTATCTGTAGAAGAGGCATGCAGCACAAACTCCACTCGCTGTTAGACAGCGAGTGGAGAGACTCTGTTAGAGATGAATCATTAATTAACCTAACTGCCCTCTTCTGAATGGAATCTAGAAGCCTGAGAGATGTTTTGCGGGCACCACCCCAGATGTGGGAACAATGTTCCATGGTAGGGCGGATTTGCGATTTATATAGAGTGAGCAGCTGTTTGGAAGAAAAGTAACGCCGAGAGCGAAAGAGAAAACAAAGTTTTTTAGATGCAGAGGAAGCAATATTTGTAACGTGCTTGTGCCAAGAGAGATTTGAAGTCAGGGTAATCCCCAAAAAAGATATATCATTTTGCCTAGAAATCGGAGTGTCACCAAAGATAAGCATAGGAGCAGAGGAATCCTTTTTGCGAGATATAAGACAAGATTGAGTTTTAGAAGGATTTAAATCAGCTAAGTTGTCTTTGCCCCACTGGAGAATTACCTGGAGATCGGCATTTAAGGAATAGGTAGCGGATATTCGAAAAGTTGAAGCTGATTGAGCAGGGCAAGGTTTCTCAAAATGGAAAGTCGAATGCAATGTGCTATCATCGGCAAAACTATGGATAGGATTTCCAGTCAATGGAAGAAGGTCATTAATATACAAGAAGAAAAGAGTGGGGAAAGAACTGAACCTTGGAGGACATCAGCATTAGTGGAGAAGTTAGAAGACAGAGAGCCATCTACCATCACCCTCAGTGAGCGATGAGAAAGAAAACTGGATAACCAACTGCAAAAAACAGTTGGCAAACCATAAGATGGAAGCTTGTTTAGAAGACCTTTATGCCAAACACGATCGAAAGCTTTTGAGACGTCTAATGCAACTGCTTGTGGTTCACCAAACTTTTCAATTGAATATGTCCATAAATGGGTAACATAAGCCAGAATATCACCAGTAGAACGAAACTGACGGAATCCATACTGGTGATCGTTGATCATACGGAGAGTTTCTAGGTAGCTTAAAGAGTTGGCAGTGAATTGATTTCTCGATTACTTTAGAAAGAGTGGGAGGGATTTGTCACCCTTTTTAGGAACTGGCTGGATATGAGCAAATTTCCAAGCAGAAGGAAAAACACGTTTGGAATAAGAAAGTGAAAAAAGGCGGCAAAGAACAGGAGTAAATTTAGGAGCACAGGTTTCGAGAACAAGTGGAGAAATACCATCAGGACCTGGTGCTTTATTAGCATCAAGATTTGTCAAAATATTTCTGACATCCTTTTGACGAAAGACCACAGGATGCATTGAATGGAGCATGGTGGGAGGTGTTTTACCAGGATCATTAATACATGAGTTGGAAGAAAAATGGGATGCTAGCAGGTCAGCTTTATTCTTGGTTCAGGTGGGAACACAGATGGGCAAAAGTTGTGGCCAATAGCTTTGCCCAAAGACCAAAATGCTCGGCCACCATTAGGGTAAGAAAGCAAGTTTTCTACTCTTAGCCCGTTCAAAATCTAATTTGGACTGATTAACTGCTTTACAATTGTTGCGAGCTTTGGTGTATGCAGAAAATGAACCCAAAGAATTGGAAAAAAGCCAATTACGATATGCAACATTCTTCTCCTCAATGGCATTAGCACATTTATTGGAAAACCAAGGTTTAGATAAAGGACGAGATTTCAAAGTGGAGTGTGAGATAAAGGGTTCCATTCTATAAGAATAATTTCACTCACACGATCTGAGCAAACATTGACATCAAAAGTTTTGAAACAGTAGTCCGACCAAGGAAAAGAAGAAAAGAAATCCCGCAGGTCATTCCATTTTGCATTCTTGTAATGCTAAACAACACTAGGTTGGGAATAACCATGAGATAATCACCAAGTTATGAAACGAGGTGCCTAAAGGACCATTCACTTCCACTGTGTACCTAAAAGGGTTGTTTGTGAGAAAAAATCAAGTGTGTTGGCTGTATGGTTAGGACTGTCCGGTATTCTTGTAGGTCCTTGAACAATCTGTGCAAGGTCATTAGTAATTGCAAAAGCCTCAGCATCTTGACTAGCTGGGTCGGTATGACTAGAAAACGGAAGCCAGCTGGAGTTGTGAACATTAAAATCACCAAGGAAAATTACCTCACTGTTAGGAAAGTTGGACTAGAGGAAGACAAAGAACTCCAAGTGATTAGTGGAGTTGGGAGAATAAGGTAGAGGAGATTCCAAATTACCAAGTCTCTGACAGGGAATAACGGAACGGTCATATGCACAAGTACCACCTTTGAGGCGAAAGGAATCATACAGCGAATAATTTGGGCAACTGTGAGATGAGCAGTAGTTAAATCAACAGATAACTGAGATTCTGTCAGAAAAAGTACATGGGGTTTGGCAGACTGCAAGTGAAAACGGACATCGTTGGGATTAGAATTGAGACCACGTATATTTGTGAAATGAACTAGGAAGTGTTTGGGAGGTTTAGATCTTTTCGCAGATAAGCTTACTCTATTAGTTTGAAAATTCATAGTGTATTGAATAGTAAGAAAAAGTGGGGGGGGGGGGAGACATGCTGTATGAAGTAATGAAATTTTTGGATATGGCGTACACATGGTAAGTATATACCCAGATCCTTGACATAACATAGCCTCGGACTCCCTCCAGTCACTATCTGGCAGAGTAGTAGTAGTAAGATTATACACTAGCTGATCCAGAAGCCTCGTAAAGAGTTACCAATAGGTTCGGTCCGGCTGCGAACACCGTTTTAGAGCTGTACCCTCGAAATCTTAGGAAGATTGGATCTCGCCATGATGTCCATCATAACCTGAAAAGTCATACTGCCTGATGGAAGAGATGATCGGAACTTAGCTCTGGAATCTAAACATGGGTTCCACCACTTCATGCCTGCAATAAGCAAAGTGGTGGTATTGCACCGGTTGATGAGAGTCATCTACCGCCTGGTAACGCAGAGGGACGGCATCCCTCCATGTGGTGTGGGCGCCACACCTCGACCCCTGCTTACTTTGGTTCGCACCTGGGTGGTCACCCACAATGTGCTTGTTGGTTGGTTGATATGTTTAGTCGCACAAGGGCTGCTAAGGCCATATTGTGCATGATTCTATTCGGTAGTGCAATTACCAGTTAAAATCTGTAAAATAATCCTGTCTGCTTTAAGAAATCAAAGAACTCATCTAGATTTGTATCGTCTCCAATCAGATGGGGTAATGTGAAAGCGATTTGAAAATTGTTTCGATAATTATTAGAATATGCCTCACCGTAAGCGTAGTCTGACAAAATGTACAAATAGGCGGATCTTCCCCCTTGAGTAGATAAATTTTGTTAGATACGTATGCCCAATACGCGTCCTAGCCAAGATCGCATACTTGATGGCCACAACTTAGGTTCCTGTTTAAATTGAAGCAGTTTATTTCTGCACTGAGCCTGCCAGATTTGCAACCATTGTTCTTCACATACGTTTTTTATGGCTGATTTGTAGTCTGTATATGGCACTTGGTAGTTAGGAGATCTTGCAGTGATTAGATGTTTAGCGGCTTGATCTGCATATTCATTTCCTTTGATGCCTACATGACCTGGTATCCAACAGAAAGTGGCTGATTGGTTTACAGCTTGTAACCCAATAATCTGTGATCTGATTTGCTTCAAGATTGGATGGATGTTTCAATGATTTTATTGCACTCAGAGAATCAGAGTAGATCATAATTTGCTTCATGGACAGATTAATCTCGTGATCCAGAGCTATTTTAATCGCTCACAGTTCAGCAGAATAGACGGTGCATTTCTTTGGAAGGGACACAGAAGTAGAAAAGATAAAAGAAACTGCCGCTGCGCCCACTGTCTTACTTGTTTTTGAGCCATCGGTATATGTTTGAAAACACCGAGAATTTTCTGCTACATGTGCAGCATAGAGTTTCTTGATGGTAAGGTCTGCTGCTTGCTTTTTCCCCCATTGTTAGAATGAGAAATCACAGACCGGTGTATAATCAGACCACGGAGGGTCGTGAGTGCCCATTTCCTGAAAGACATTACCCATGTCTAGATTCCAACATTGTGTTAACTGTAGCAACCTTATCCCAATAGGTTTGTTTTGATAAAATGTGGTCTATTGGGGCTCAAATAAGCATGGCGAGATAGGATGAAAGGGAAGACTCCGTATTTTTGCTGCATAGTTGAGGAGCAACATTTTCTTCCGAAGATGGAGTGGAGGTTCGTGTGCATCTATATATAGACTCTGAATGCTTTTTTTTTTTTTGGCTGATGCTGAATAAGCTTGCTTTCTTGCATCATATGCCTCTGCTGATGCTCCTAAAGCAGTTCTCACGGCACTGTGATGGACAGTGTCTAGCCGAGTTTTTTGCAGAAATGAATACAGTTAAATTTTTGGTGCTGCTAAGCGATAACCATTGCGACGCATCCACCGCTCGATTATGTTAATTGAGATCTGAAGCTGTCTCTCAACAGAATTCATAGTTTTTCCTTTGCACGAAATCATGAGGTCATCTGCATAGTGATATAATTCTACTGTGCTTGGAATATCATGGATGATATTGTTTATTCTTATTGAAAATAGCGTAGGACTCAAGATAGATCCCTGATGGATTCCCTCCTCCTGTATATGAATTCTAGAAAGAGCATTTAGATGACTGCCCTGGAGAAAGCTCTGAATAATCAAAGGTCTTTTCTAAATCGAAACTTACCATAAAGAGGTGGTCGTTTCTGATGTTTGATTCTGCTTTGGTCATCAGATCTATTTCGCCGAAAGCCATACTGATTTTTATATAAGATGTTATGTGACTTGAGAACCATTTTCTCCAGTGTTGTCACCAAACAACTAATTAAGGATATTGGACGACAATTTCCTGGTTTAGGAATGGCTAATACAAGTGAATGTCTCCAAGAGTGAGGATAAACATGTTATTAAAAGAATTTGTAAAGCAGTATCATTCAAGTGTTTAACATAATATAAAATATACCATCAGGGCCAGCTTCACTATTGGGTGCTCGGATATAGTAAAAGGCTGATTATATTAGTATTAGTAACGGCCGCATGGTGCAAGAAAGCCTATGGCTTATGCTGCACCAGCCAAAAAATAAATAATAATAAAAGGAAATTAAACCTATCATCCTATGCGATTCCCTTACCCGAAAGTACTATCCAGATGACCTTTGAATTTCCCCAAACTGTCAGCCTCTACCACCCATGAAGGCAACTTATTCCAGTAATTTATAACTCACTGGCTAAAATAAAACTTCCTGCAGTCCAATCTAAACATTTCCCCCCGTAACTTGAATTTATGTCCCTTAGTTCTAGCATCATTTATAATCTTGAAAATTTTGTCCTCATTCATTTTACTGATGCCTCTCAGAGCCTAAACACCTCAATCAAATCTCCTCTAAGGTGTCTAGTTTCCAAACTCTGCAACCCACATATTCGAAGTCTTTCTTCATAAGGACGCCCTTTTGCCGATCTCACCAGGCGAGTTACCCTTTCAAGAAGCTCGATGTCTTTCTTTAGGTGCGGTCTCCATACTTGAACACAGTATTCCAAGTGTGGTCTAACATAAGCCTTATATAATGGGATTATCATGTCCCTATCTCTACTTGCAAAAGTTCGATAGGACACCATGGGCCTTCCTTGCAACCTGTTTACAGTGCTCAGAGAATTTCATGGCTGACCGTATCGTAACACCCAAGTCCCTTTCCTCCAGTACTGGGTTTAGTTGAACTCCACCAAGTGAATAAGTTTTTTTGGGATTACTGTTTCCCAGGTGTAATACCTTACACTTTGTTGGATTAAAGCACAGCTGCCATTTTTCTGACCATTCCTGAAGTCTATCTAGGTCTCTCTGAAGAAGCTCAGCTTGACAATGATCATTAACTACTCTGCAAATTTAGACATCACGCCCTTCATCAATGTCGTTTATGAAAATTAAAAACAACAGTGGCCCTAATACTGATCCTTGGGGAATCCCACTTCTTACATCAACCCAATCTGAGGAATAGCCATTTATCACATCCTTCTAAGGATTTTCCCAGTGATTTCAGCTTATAAAGCAACCGCTCATGTGGGACTGAGTCAAAAGCTTTGCTGAAATCTAAATAAACAATGTCGAAATTATTCCCTAAATCCAGCTCGTGAGTGACTCTTTCGAAATAGCGAACCAGATTTGTTAAACATGATTTTCCCTTTACAAAACCATGCTGAGCATCCTTGAGAATTTCAGTTTGATCCTGAATTCCACCCTTGATCATTGCCTCCATGATTTTCCCTACTACTGAAATCAGACTGACAGGTCGATAATTTCCAACTTCACTTTTAGAGCCACCCAAGGGAATCTCCCCAGGGTCTATGGAAGAGACAGACCGGTGTTGAAATTTAACTTATACCTTTCTGCTACCACTTTAATTTATTGGAATGAAGCATCATATGAATTTGCTGCTGAAATTTTAGCAAGTGTTTGCTATGTCTTCGGGGGAAGACAGTTCCTGTCCATTACAGATCAATATCGGAGAGGATGTCAATGGATATTTTCCTCCAGATTAATCTAGTATCGGTGTTTTTGGTGATAGTGGAAGCGAACTGTATCCAGGAATCTTTTTTGGCTTTCCTTCTTATTTGTCGTGCTTTAGCATTTAGTTTCTTGTAATTTATAAGGTTAATAATAGTGGGATGCTTGTGGAAAATATTCCAAGTTTTTTTTTTTTTTTCTCTATTACATTCATCTTTGCACCTCGCGGATGAGTCGATGACTGAGGAATAGCTTTGTCAGCTGCTGTTAGTATCCGTTTAGTAATATGGTCATTAGCTTCATCTATTGACTGGTTCAGAATGAAGTTTTTATCGAAAACTGTACTTAAGGAAAAGTTTCCGGATAGGGGGATAGTTTGGAATTTACAAGTTATTGGACGATGATCGCTATTGTGGGGATTATCCAATACTGCCCAATGTATACTAGGGGAGCAGATAGATCTATGGCTGAAGTATTTCCTGTAGGAGCATGAGTATGTGCACCGGTGTTCAGTAATGTTTCTATTAGCTGCCCTCTTTTATCCATATGGAGACTTCCCCATAATGGGTGGTATCTGGGCAGGCTCATCAAAGTCTGAGTGCATACTTTTGGTTCGGTGGAAGAGATAAAGATTTCTTTCAGCAACAACTTCTAAATTAGTTTTCAAGGGGATTTGTCTAGACAGATTAGTAATGGATAGCAAAACCGCTGCATTCCTGTACAAAGTATATTTCTTTATTGAGGGGGTCACTTGTGGAGTTAAAAATGTTTCCTGTAAACAAATGCCTGCTGGATTGAAATCTAGGATTAGGTCATAAAGTTAATCTGTATTAGTACGTAGTCCTCGACAATTCTATTGTAAAATCCACTTCATTATTTAATTTTAGTGGTAGGATGATCCGGTTGCTTTTTAGGAAAGGTAGACCGTCCAGTGTCTATAGGTTCTTGTTGAGTTTTGTCATCTGCAGTATTAATTTAGGTTTTAGTAGAAGATTCAGCTTTTGCCATCCTGGTCTCACTTTGATGGTTGAGGAACTGAAAGCTGAGCTCTAGCCCATTTAGCAAGTGATATGTTAGGTGGAACTGAGTCATTGGTTTGTGTAGCAATTGAACGATATTTCTTTGTAACATTTGCATATGTACGTGCAGGAGGACAAATATCTTTCAGTATTTGTCCTCTCGCTTCCTGAAAAGTCACTATTTTCAACTTCAAATTTCTAGAATATGCAGGATGATCTCCCTTGCAGTTAGGGCCAACTGGAGATGTAGCAGTGCAGTGTGATTTTGGGCATGTTGTGTTGCCTGAGAGTGTCCGAACTTCTGACGCTTAACACCGTATTGGATTTGGTAAATAGGGGCGGTTATGGCAATTTAGATAACCAGCTTTTATAGTATTTGGTAAGTTTGGAGTATTACACTACGGGTTGGAATGACATCCCTACGAGTCAAAATTCTCTTAGCTTGTATGACCTTTTGATCTTTAAATTATTGTACAAGCTCCTTTTGTTACATTCAATAGATCCTAGACACCTTTGGAACTATTTAGGGGTGATATTTTAACAGGGATACCACCAAATATTGTCATGTTTAGACTGTGTAGTTTCCACAAGCAAATCTTTTGACCATTTTCTAGAAATCTCAGGTTGATGATCATCTATTTTTAAGCGCTTATGTTGCGCACTACCTGCATCAGAATTATACCAATCTATGGTATTTGAGCTTGAAGGCTGGATAATTTTCTTTATCCATGTTGGCTCTTTTCCGCCACGGGGAGGAAGGAGCAGTGTCGCTTGTGGCCAAGCATAGGAGTTAGTACGGTTAGTATATACAATAAAGAAAAGGTACTTTCCTTTTTCTGGCTCTTTCTGTACTTTAATCAACAGAAAGACTTAGGAATCGCAGTACTATTAGCACAGAAGATCGCTTGGTACCCAGGGCCCAGTGTGTGAAGGTACAAACAGAGGATTTGGTTGTCACAGACCGTCCGGACTTCGCCGAAATTGGGTCCACTTGACTTGAGTGTCAGCGTTTTAGACTCCCAGGTAGCAAGTACAGCTTGTCTGTGACTACCTCAAGGACCAATTATTTAAAAAGGGTTTCCTTTATTGTACTACATAAATAGAGGATGCATGTGAACTTATAAATTATGTTATGTCGCATTACATTTGTTTTTGATACAATTGAAACATTTTTGTCATTGTAGCGTAACCATTGAAAAATACAAAGCTTTTTTTTTTTTTAATTTCAAACATGAGCAATGACACATCTTGTCTTGAATGTGTGGACATTTACCTCCCTCTTCAACACATGACTGAGGTAAATTATCATAGAAGTACCTGTAGTCATCCAAAAAGTGAATTTTGAGTTCTTGTAGATGTTTAAACTTCTCCAAAGGAATGTCAATCCTCGAGGAGTATATAGGTTTTGTGGGAAAAGGAAGGATTTACAGATTTGTTTGGTCTTCTAAGCAAGTGACACCATTGATCGAAAGTTTATATTGGACTGTGTCATTTGGTTCATACACAATTGCTTTCAGATCAGTGACAGCTGGGACAGTATAAATTGCTAGAGAAATCCTGCAAAGTCATGACTTTCGTTTCGAATGTAAATGGTGAAGACTTTGCATTCCTATAGATTTCAACATACTGTGCAGGGACACTAATTACCTTTTTGCCAAGCTTTCTGTCTATTAAATTGTGACATCCATCTACTTCCTTTTCTGAATAATACTGATATCTTTTTTGCACTGCGAGATTCAAAAGTGCATTTGCCATTACTACATTCCGATTTTGGTCTGTCCATACAATTGATTTTTTTCACAATTGGGTGTAAGTTGTAGAGAATCGATAAAAAATATCAGCTGACATTCCACCATCCGATTCGTTCCGTATATTGTTTTATTTTGTAGAGACAGGAGTACATCCATAGTATAGCACCGAATACTGGGATCTAATTGAGCTTGTTCCTGGTATTCTTTGGCGTTTGGATTCACATATAGGTTACAAGTACAGTCTGGTTGTATCTGCACGGCAGTAACGAGACTCCAATTTTGGCACTTCCCTCAGGTACTGCTTGCATTCATTGTCAGCATCTCTGCTTTTAGTTTCTTTTGCCTTATCACAAGGAGCAATTGGTGTTCCATTAATGCTTTTCAAGACGGAGTCCCAAACCGAAAATTCTCCGACATCAAAAATAGCCAGGAACATTAGCTTGCAAACATCATTCTTCTTGAGACGGTATTGAAAAGCATTACCTTTACGAGACGACTCCTGCTTACGATAACCTTTTCTTCTAGTACCAGGGGCATTACTTTTGACAAGTGAAGCTACGTACTTTTCGCTGGTTTCAATCCATGTTCTTCCAAAAACTATTGAACAGTGCAAGTCTCTCTTCATCAGAGAATTTGTGGCAATGAAAATTTTTTTTTTTTTTCACCTGTGATCTGGATATGAGAGAAACCTCGTGAGGGACTTTATTCAAAAATGGTGAGGCTGTCCTCAGTAGGAGATATGGCCACCCCTAATGTCAATGCAGGCTTTGCACCGCCTGTCCATGCTTAATACAATGTGGTGGACTGCCGCTAGGCGTCCCATATGTGTTCGATGGGATTGGAAACGGGCAGGCCAATCCCCTCACTTTCCAAAAGCATGTCAACATGTTTATGGGATCCATAAACACAAACTCGGGGACCAATGGAACCTCAGTATCTGGAGTTGTGTAGGGTGACACTGTGCGCCAAAATCACTGCTGAGACTGAATCTACTCTCATCAGTAAAGAGTACCTTACCCCATTGGGCTTGTGTTCGATGGGCAGATGTTAAAGGGACACCGCATACTGGCCATCAGGCAAATAGTCCACCTTTGTGGAGTCGCCTGGTCGCGATATCCTGTGCAGCTGGTTTGCGGTGGATCATTGGGCGTTTTGCGTGGACGAACAGCTGTACATGTCGTTCTGAAGGCAGACGATGCTATGGGCGATATCGAACTTCCCAATTATTCGACCTCGGGTAAAGTCATCTAGATGGCTGTAGCACTGTATGAAACCATTCGGTAATTTGTACTGAATGGCCACAGGCTGTTTCGTTTTTGTGGTTGCAACCTTTAGTGTTGGTCCTTATGTTCTGATGTAGAAGTACTCAGAAGATCTCTGTGGGTGTGCACTGAGTAAGCCTGTTTTTCTTCTTTGTTCAAAAAGATCGATTTTGTAAACAAATAGTTACTCTGCCCAAAACACAGGTCTATAGAATCATGGATTATTTTTTTCATTCAATACAGCCCATTAGAGAATGGACTGAAACAAAGCGCTTGCATTTAACAATTTACATACTTTTAGTCCCTTCAGTGGATTCGGCAACTATCCTAAATAATATATCCCATTATCTTACTCTCTGATGCAGTTTATGGTATTTCAGGATGTGGGCACTTTGTCATTCAGTACTAACTCTCTGGTCCTGTAAGTTAATTGTTTTAGTTTGCTCATTGAGTGATTCCTACTCAGAGAACAAAGGTTTGACCTATTATGTATTTCCAGATAATGGAGAATATATATATTTTTGTTGTTGTCAATTGTAACAACCATCTATTTTAATATTAGTACTGGCAAGTGGTGAAACCCATGTTTAGTTTCTAGCATTTCCTCTCTTCCCCCAATACTTCTCCTTCAACACATAAGTTTTTGATACCTGTCGTGTTTGGGATTTTCATAAAAAAAAGCAAGATTTTTCGAGACTTGGTCTCATAATTTATTTACATAAGAGTTTAATAATTGTGGCTGTATGGTATTAAATTATTTCAAAAATAGTTTTTTTTTCTTTTTAGTGCCGAAAAAAGACAGTTTGTTTTATGTCGATCATTAATAATATTTCAAAACTTTTCTTCTTTGGGATAGTGCAATTTTTAAACTATTTCTGATTTGAATTGTTCGATATCAATGTCGTTTTCCTCCATAGTATCATTTAATTTATCAATAAGCGGTGTTAATAGTGAATAATTTTAAGCAAGTTAAAATGACATTGATTTGGTCTTGAAGGGATTTGCTAGTAGCATGTAGTCTCCCTCTCTAACACTTTGTTCGAATATTGGCATTATCATACTTCTGCATTTTTTTTTTTCAAGATATTCCAGGGAAAGAAAACTGAAGAATTTTTCTTTTGAAACATATCTGATCAATATGACTTATGTCGGGGTGGAGTCGATAACCATCGAAAAGGGAGTGATCATAGCTGTCTACTTTGCAGAAATCTGGGGTCGATAACCATCGAAAAGGGAGTGATCATAGCTGTCTAGTTTGCAGAAATCAGGTCTTCATTGACAAGGCTAATTTTGTGTTGCTGGTTGCAGTTTAGCTATTTACTCACCTGTGAGATATACTGGACTACAGTTACATCAATTTTTCTAATTCTTGTTGCTGTAGTTTGCCTTCATTAATCTCAATAAGTACAGAAAAAAATTTAAGGGATCCAGCAATGGACTCTTGTCCAAGAACAGTGCTTATAGCAGTAACTTGCCACTAATACACAATACTCTAATTCAAGCTTGCAGGGCCGCTGCAACTCTATTTTCCGCTCCAAACTATTTTAAATATTTCTAAATAAAAGGAAATTGATGCAAATTTATTACAGTATTTCATTTATGTTTATTTGTTCCAAAAGATAATTAAATTATTGACACATTTTTGATCATGATTAATTTAGAAAAATCCGTTCACCTGAGGCAACTGCTACATTTGGAAAAGTATCTATAAAATCGTTTTTAAAAATATATTGTAACATTTCAAAGGGAGTAATATCGTCTTTAATATAAATCTGAAGTTCTTCAAATAATGCTAAATCATCATCTGACCATTTTTTAATTCAGATAACAAGGAAAAAAATTTATTTTTAAATTTTGTTGCAGATCCTGAATAGCTTCATCTCTACTTCTGGAAACGAAACTTCAATGCCAGTGATAGTAGCCAAATTTTTGGACTGCTTCCTCTGTGATATTTTGTAGACATTCAAGAGCTTCATTTATATCAGAATCTTTTTTTTTTTTTTTTTTTTGGAGAATTTTATTTAAAATATCATGCGAAATTACTAGCATTTTGTCTATAACTCTTAAACTAAGATGGTAGTGTGGGAGGCAACATTTGCCCGGTATTTCACTAATAGATAGGACTATTGTTACTTATTCGAGGTAGAGTGATGCCTCCCACACTACCATCGTAGTTTCTTAAGAGTTATCTATGGTGTCTATCTACACTAACATTAAACTCTTAACGTATTATGCCTTGTGCATTTAGTTAAAAATAACTAATATTTTGTGAAATTATTTCTGAATATGTTCTGCCATAACTGAATCAAATTTAGAAATTGTTTTAAAAAGTTACCATTGTCATCTTGATATAATCTTTTGATGATCCCTTAAATGCTATACATTGCCTTGCTAAAAATAATATCATAGACACTGGTGTTCGAAGAAAGTGCATCACAAAAGATGTTAAGGCAACGCTAAGTAATATTTGATAGGTGCTCTCAAAATATTCCAAAATGAGCATATTTGCAACCTGTATACACGACAATTATGGCTGATATGTTATCAGAAGTTCACGAAGGGTCTTTGGTTTCTTTCTGGCAACTGCAGATTCCACACTATGCCAACCATTTTTTCACCTGAAACACATTACTGTCAAACCTCTAATACAGAAGTGCCTACTTAAACTTTTCACCTGAAAGATGCAGTTGGTTGGAAGCAATTTGCCTTCCAATATAGCCAGGTGACCTACTCTGCCATATCATTTGGATGGCATTCTTCTCCCTGTTATGTTCTTTTCAGCTCAGGCATAAAAAATGCGGTCCTTTTTCAATTCCTACTATTAGTTCACACTCCCCCTATATATCTTGTTCAAATTTTCAATTGTTAATAAAATACTTTTTATTCATCCACTCAAGTTCAAATAAATTTTTTTAAACTTGTAGTGGATGACACTTGATGTTAATATAGTTTTTTCAAATATTGATTCGTTAATTAATTTTAGTTTTATATGGGAGAAGATATTTAGCAGGATATAAATACCGTCAGTGGCGAAGCGTGTAGATCGCTGGAAAAAAAATTTCTTTTTTCATTCTGGGTCCAACACCATATATAGAAAGGAAATTCGCTTTCTATTTTGCCACTTAATATTGTGATTCTGTCATATGTATATACATATTAATTGTAATTATTTAATAAAAAGTAACTAAAATAAAATTTTTCTTTGTTGACCTAAGTAGGAATTGACTTTAAAAATTTTTTTTATATTACTTGTTTCTTATCAGGAGGACTAGTATTCTTGAGTTTGGAAAGAAATCTACTCACTGTCGACCGATTACAAAACACTCTATAAGCAATATAATGGGAAGAAAAATTTTCTTCCCGAAGTTACTGCACATAATTCGCCATCCTGACGCAATCTGTAAGAATTATTGGCTTATGATATCCAGCTCAGCACCTTGGGGTTACGTTATTTGGACAATTACAATTTTAAGGGATGATGCACTTTAACACCAGTGTATATTATTCTGGTTGAACATGGATATCTTCTGAGGGCATAGCAGAAGAACAGAGTGATTGTCCGATTATTGGGAATGCAAAATTAACCTGCTGTTTGATGAGGCTAGTTTTTTGCAGAAATTGTATGTATGAGTTGTTAGTAGGAGGGAAGCAGCCCCAAGAACACACACACACACAAAAAAATTTCTGTTGACACGTAGAGCAATTCTCTTCATTTCAGCTCCAACATATTGTGGTGGGAGTTGCCTTCACATCCTATCTGTTTTCTTTCTCACCGAAGTCAGGGGTTGTAGCCATGTTCTGGAGTATAACACTGCAAAATATAAACAAACAGCACCCTTTACTAAGGATATATATATATATATTTTTTTTTTTCTTCAGTTTCTGGTGCTCCGTGCAAGAGCCCTGCTAGCTCATACCTTAAT
Source organism: Mastigoproctus giganteus (assembly GCF_048544385.1). Classification (NCBI taxonomy): domain Eukaryota; kingdom Metazoa; phylum Arthropoda; class Arachnida; order Uropygi; family Thelyphonidae; genus Mastigoproctus; species Mastigoproctus giganteus. Next base: position 138,297,811 of record NC_143585.1, on the reverse strand, counting down.
CCGGCACTAAACACAGATAATAAGAAAATTAACAAAAGTCTGCAATATCATATACTGTATTTATTTCAAATTAATCGTTTTCCTGCCGTGTTGAATACTGGTAAACGTTAACCAACCAGTGCGACTTCTGGGTATTTGGAACATGCTGTTTTACGAGTACCACTAAGTTACAGAATGGTAATCCCTTTAATTCTTGCTTAGTAGAAGCACTAGTAGCCAGAGGTGTGAACTGTTAATGCATTCCCAGTTAAGTCTCTCACAATCCACCCATTATACGGAAAAAATTTTTTGCCTCACCTACCCACTTGCAGCAGCTCTGACTCTGTGGTAACTACTCCTGAATCCAAGAGTTTGCTTACCTCTTGTGACTGTTTTAGCCTTAACAATTTTTTTTCACAGTTATAACTTGGGTTACTTCCAATTTCTCATATCCTCAAATCACGACCCCAGCTTCCTTGCACCATATGGCTAATATTTATGCAATTCATATCTAGTGTTAATATAGGCACACACAAAAAAAAAAATACTTTGCTTCTCTAATCACCTTAGTGACATTACTGGAAATAATTTAAAAACTGGCTAAGTAAATACACCAGTTAGAATTTACAATAAATCATGACTGGAGTCAAATTTGGTTGCTTTTCAAGATTAATGTGTATCTCTGCCTAAGTACTACAAATAATTTTTTTCCAAATTTAGGAGTCAAACATTAACTGCTGCATTTGTGTCCCAGCTCTCTAGGCTATATACCCTTACTAAATTATCTGTTCAAGAGCTCTGCCACTTTCAGCTTCCTGTGAAAGTACTAGTAAGCATGTCTAGGGATTTTTTTTATCACTAATTTGAAATGCTTCTTCCATCACATCCCTCTGGTTACTGCAGGCTAAGAGCAGTGCCCACTGTTTGCCGAAGTATCCAAGTTCAGAGTGCAGCTTTGTTCCACTATATTAATAATCTGGGTGTCAGTGAGTATGTTGGTAAGTTTGCAATGGAGCTCACACAGGATGATGTCACTTCTGTGCAGATCTTTCATCACACCTTGGAATGTTTCTTCTGTTGTTTCCACATAAATTCCATGACAGCTAGATAATTTATGCTCTTCTTGCAAGAAGAGCAACTCCTGACTTAGATTATAGTACATCACATGCTAAGTCTAGTTGTGACTTCCTCTTACCTACTCTGTTCACAAAGGTAAGGGATAGCAAGAGTTGAATGTAAATCTACTTTGTGCATAATAAAAGCAGTTTATGTTGTGAGGGACAATACACAAAAAATTAACTATTTTATTATGTTTTACATGTACTCTGATTGAACAAATTATTTAGCTCTTTTTAAAATTGTTGAGATAAATTTGCTAATCAATACCATTTTTTTTTTTATGTGAACCCCAAACATGAGAGGTTTGTGATGATATTATATGCAGCAACAGTACATAATGGTTCATTCACTGTTTGAATTCCTCACAAAAATGTAGATGTATTAGCCAACTTCCCTGAAAACACTTTGATTTTAAAGGTAATACATTCATTTATGTTTAGTGTCTCTCTCTCCTCTTAAAAAAAACCTGTAGTAGTACCCATCCATTGAAACAATTAATAAATTTAATCTTTATCCCTTTGGGGACATTTTAAAATTCCCTATATACCACCATGTTAAAACAATTCTAATGAAATTGGCAGTAAATCTCTTTTTGGAGCTAAGAGAATAAGGCTATTAATGACAAGTTTTACACTCTCCAAATAGCTTCACTGAAGTTTGGAGTGGCTGAATTTAAATCTCACATACCTGTAACAAGATAAAATCTTATGCAGTCTTCCAAATTTTGCTTAATTTATTTTTAGCATCTCACAGGTGATAGTTATTAGCTTTTACAACTAAGGATACCTCAGGCCTATAGTTTATCAAAGATTGCATAATATACAATGATACACTGAAGTAAAGCCAAAATTCTGACAAGAATATTTCTGCGTGATTAGATACAAGGGTGGTTCAATAAAGAATCGGCCTCACCTACTTCAGAGTCATGATATTTTGTGAGTAGCATCATTCAGATCTGTTCTTAAAGGAGAAATTCACGAGGATATGACTGCTGTATATAAGGGTGAAGCACTGGCATAGACAGTTTAGGTGTGGTCGGACAGCATGATCAGAAAAGTGGAGTTGTTAATCATGGAAGATCACCGGATATCTGTGCATGAATTGTCCCAGGAAGTGAAAATTAGTGTGGGCTCTGTTGAAACAGTCCTTCATGACCAACTCCATTTATGAAAATTGAGTGCAAGAAGGATGATCAACAAAGAAATCCCAAAAGTTGTTAGTCCTGTACCAAAAAAAAAATGAGGAAGACATTTAATCACTCAGAATGAAAGTTGGATACATCATGGTTCACCAATCATCAGCAAGAAAGTTGTAATAAAGACTGATTACCTGCCAACTTACTGACAAAATTACAGGAGAAAATCAAGATATTGCAACAACACAAGCAGTCACTCGAGGATATGAAATACTGCACCAGCAGACTTCTTGTTTCCTTCCCTGACGACAAGACATGGTTCAAAGACCAACCTCATCCATCGATGGGAAAATTCTGCACAGTGGTTAAGTAGAGAAGGACTAAAACCTGTGCCAAGAATCAATAGATCAAGGCAATTCCAGTCCTTGAGGTTGTCACAAACAAGCTGTACTTTGCTATCTGGGAGTCTAAAACGCTGAAGAAACTGATATTCAGGTCAAGTGGACCCAAATCCTCTGCTTGCACCATCACCATGGTGGGACTGTTGTAATCAGGGGTCGAGGAATGGCACCTCTGTGTTACCGTGCAATACCACCACTTTGCTTATTGGAGGCACCCATGTTTAGTCTCCAGAGCTAAGTTCCGGTCAACCTTTCCCATCATGCAGTATGACTGAGGTTATGATAAACATCATGGCGAGATCCAATCTTCCTTACATTTCGCAGGCCAGCCGCTAGTTAGTACACCAAACCTATTGGTAACTCTTTAGGAGGCTTCCAGATCATCTAGCTCTACTCTTCCGAGTAGTGTGTATGCGGGGGCATTGTGAAGGATCTGGGTATATTCTTACCATGTGTACACCATATCCAAAAATTTCATTAGCATGTCCCACCCCTTTTTCTTACTATTGACTACACCATGAATTGTCAAACTAACAGAGTAAGCTTATCTGCAAAAAGATCTAAACTCCCATTGCCACTTGCAGTCTGCCTGAAAGATGGTACTTGTGCATATGTCCATTCTGATATTCCCTGTCAGAGACTTGGTAATCTGGTCGAGATGCTGAGGCTTTTGCACAGATTGTTCATTTACCTACAAGGATACCAGACAATCCTAACCATACAGCCAACACGCTTGATCTTTTTCTCACAACCCTTGTAAGTACACAGTCAAAGTGAGTGGTCCTTTAGGCACCCACCTCAGATCACAACTTGATTATCTCATGGCATTACCTTTCTCCTTGGTCAGATTACTGTTTCAAAACTTCTGATGTCAACGTTTGCTCAGATCGTGTTAGTGAAATTATTCTTGTAGGAATCGAATCCTGTTTTCCAATAAATGTGCTAAGGCTGTTCAAGAGAAATATGTTACACGTCGTAATTGGTTTGTTTAATTTTCTGCCTACACCAAAGCACGCAACAATTGTAAAGCAGTTATTAATCAGTCAAAACCAGATGGTTCTGTTGTCACTTCAGCCAAGGATAAAGCTGACCTGCTAGCATCCCATTTTTCTTCCAATGTGGTCTTCCGTCAGAAGGATTTTGACAAGTCCTGATGGTATTTCAAAACCTGTGCTCCTGAACTTACTCGTGTTCTTTGCCGCCATTTTTCCTTCTGCTTGGAAATTTGCTCATATCCAGCCAGTACCTAAAAACGGTGACAAATCCATCCCATTGCAATTACTTCTACTCTTTCTAAAGTAATGGAGAAACCAATTAACTGCCAACTCTTAAACTATCTAGAAATCTTCTGTCAGTGTGAATCCACTGGTGATATTCTGGCTTATGTTACTCATTTATGGAAAAGTTTGGTGAAACACAAGCAGTTACTTTTGATTGTGTTTGGCATAAAGGTCTTCTAAACAAGCTTTCTAACTTCTCCACTAATGCTAGTGTCGCCCACTCTTTTCCTCTTGTATATTAATGACCTTCTTCTATCCCATAGTTTTACCAACAATAACACAGTGCATTCCATTTAGAGAAACCTTGCCCTGCTCAATTAACTTAGTTGACTTCAATCCTTTGGTGACACTCTGATTTCTAGGCAAGACAATATATCTCTTTTGGGGATTACCCTGACTTTTAATCTCTCTTGGCACAAGCACATTACAAATATTGCTTCCTCTACAACATCTAAAAACTTGGTGTTACTTTTCTTCCAAACAGCTGTTTACCATGGAATATTGTTCCCACATCTGGGGTGCTGCCCCCAAAAACCCTCTCAGGCATCTAGAGGGTAGTTAGGTTAATTAACAAGTGTCTCATAGATGTACTGTTTCTGCTGCATGCCTTTTCTACAGATACTTCCATGAGCACTGTTCTTCTGAATTGGCTTCTATAATTCTCTCTTTCAAAACAGTCCAACTTTTCCTCGTTTATTCATTCAACTGCAGTTTTCTGGAACAACCTTCCTTTATACATATTTCCTGAAAGTTAGTCTAATGTCAACAAATATCTTTTTTCAACTTCCAACCCAAGCACAGTACTAAGTACTACAGGGTCTAATACCTCATGTTTGGGGTTTTCATAAAAAATCTTTATTGAACCACCCTCGTAAATGCACCATGGAATAAAAAATTAAATATTCATGTTTATTATAGTAGCACAAAGTCTTTCCTTGCTATAGCTTTCAGCCATTTGTAATTAAAACAGTATACACTTGGTGTTAGCATTAGTAGAGGCATTTGATGCAAGAAAGCAAGCTTATGCAGCATCAGCCAAAAAAAAAAAAAAAAAAAAAGTAACATAAATAAATAAAAATAACCACTTCCACTTCACCCCTCTGTTCGTTCGAAATACCTGTCCAGCTGAGCCTTAAACTTATTTAGGCTATCAACTTCCACGACAAGGGATGGAAGTCTGTTCCACCCACCAACCACCCGCTGGCTAAAGGCAAATTTCCGCACATCTATCCTACATCTGTCTTTCCTCAATTTGAATTTATGCCCTCTCAGGTGATTTTTCTGAGCTAGAGGAAGAATCCCATCAGCATTGAGCATGCTCAAACCATTCAAGGCTTTGTACACCTCTATCAGATCACCCCGCTGGTGCCTAGTTTCCAGACACTGTAATTTGCAAAACTTAAGCCTTTCTTCGTAAGAGAACCCCTTTGTCCCATTCACCAATCTAGTTGCCCTTCTCTGTACTCGTTCCAGCAGCTCTACATCCTTCCTGAAATGAGGCCTCCAGGCCTGTATACAGTACTCTAGGTGTGGCCTGACCATTGCCTTATACAAGGGAATAATCACCTCCTTATCCCTGCTAGAAAAATTCCTATATATCATTGACAATACACCATGAGCTACTCTTGCAGCTCGTCTGCACTGCTCAGAGAACTTCATATCTGCCTGCACCACCACCCCCAGGTCCCTTTCATTCTCTACCACTGTCAGTGTAGTACCACAGAGTTGATATGCTGCTCTGGGGTTGCTGTTTCCCATATGTAGTACTTTACATTTGTCAATGTTAAACTTCATTTGCCACCTCGAAGCCCATCTGCTCAACCTTTCCAAATCCTGTTGCAGCAGCATAGTGTCAGTAGTGTCCTTGACAACCCTGCCAACCTTCGTATCGTCTGCAAACTTGGACATTAAGCCTGATATACCATCATCAATATCATTTATAAATACAGAAAACAATAAAGGCCCCAATACTGAACCCTGAGGGACTCCACTAATAACATTAGTCCACGATGAGCAGTGTCCATTGATTACCACTCTCTGTCTTCTCCCCCTCAACCACCCCTTTATCCATAGCAGCAACTTGCCTCCAATGCCACACTGCTCCAATTTGTGCAGCAGTCTTCCATGTGCAACAGTATCAAAAGCCTTTCTAAGATCCAAGTATATAATATCAAAGGTATTCCCTGCATCCAGTTCTTTTGTGACTGCATCATAGTATCCAATCAAATTGGTCAGGCAAGACTTCCCCTTAACAAAACCATGCTGTGTCCTAGCTATAACTGAAGTCTTGTCTAGATGATCCTGCAGTGCTTCTTTCACCAGTGCCTCCATTAATTTTCCGGGAACAGAAGTTAAACTCACAGGTCTATAATTACTTGTGTCAGCCTTTGATCCCCCTTTGTGAATTGGGGTCACATTTGCACATCTCCAGTCAATGGGTACCTCCCCTGAGTCCAAGGAAGCTCTCATAATTATGGCTAAGGGTTTGCTTACCTTCTTTGCTGCCTCCTTTAATATAACTGGATAGATCCCATCCACCCCAGGTGCCTTTCTTGTGTTTATCTTCAACAATTTCTCCTCCACTTTGCTCTCAGTTATTACAAGATTCTCTAGCTTACTGCTAGAATTGAATACACCTCTGGCATTCCCCTCGCTGAATAACTCCTCATGTGTGAATGTCGATGCAAAATATTCATTTAGTTTGTTAGCTACCCGAGCAGGGTCATCAACAGTTGACCCATCGATCTCAAGTGGACCAATCTGATTCATCCCCTTCCTTCTAGAGTTTACATAAGTAAAGAACTCTTTGCTGTTTTTCTTCGCATCCCTTGCCAAGGATCTCTCGTAATCTGCCTTCGCCTGCCTAACCTCCTTTGTAACTTGGTTACAGATCAACTTGTATCTATCATAGGCGTCCGTGTCACGTGTTAATTTGTATGTATCCCATGCATTTTTCTTCTCTGCCATATGCCTCATTAGTTCATCTGACAACCATTTAGGCCTAAACCTTGAACAATATTTCTTAGTTGGTATGTAAAGCCTAGTAGCTTCCACGATAAGTTCTTTGAATGCTTCCCATTTTGAATTTGCTGTTGGCAATATCATCAGTTGATCCCACTGTATAGAATTTAAATACTGTCTCAGTCCATTGTAGTCGCCTTTACGAAAGCAATACCCCTTCCCTTTACCCCTAATGGTAGTTACCTCTTTGAGTAACTCCCACTTCAGCACACTGTGATCACTGCCACCAAGTGGTTCATTTATCTGCAGATTCTTAATGCATGAAGAATCACTACTGATAATCAAATCAAGAGTATTACTCCCTCTAGTTGCCTCCCGAACATGCTGATGTAGAAAACAATCATCCAATAAATCCACAAAAGCCTTGCTACTGTGTGAGTGACCAGCCCCCAAATTCCAGTCAATATCTGGGAAATTAAAATCCCCCATTATAAGACTCTCTGATTTACTGGCCCACTCTATTTCTCCGAACAGTTTCTTATTATACTCATCAGAGTCATTAGGCCTATAGCACACTCCTACTCTCAATTTTGATCTCCCAATGCTTATGTCACACCAAACTGACTCGACACTGCACTGTCCAGCGATGTCGACTGGCTTCACTTCCTTGGATTTTATGTGTTTTTTAACTAATAGCATAACCTCTCCTCCCTTCCTATCCTGTCTATCCTTTCTGTAGACATTGTACTCCCCAAATTCCAGTTCTGCATTTCTTATATCTGTGTGACACCACGTCTCTGAAATCCCCACAATATCTGCCTTTGATGTTTTGAGCAATACCTCAAATTCATCAAATTTATTTACTAAACTCCTAGCATTGGTGTACACACAAGTATACATGCACCTGTTCTTTTTCTTAGCTACCCTAACACAACCCATGTGTTTACTTGTACCCCAATGATTCCCAGCAGTCTCTGAAATATCCTGCATCTTATTTTCCAGGCTGCGGCTCATTCCAATAGAAGCAGTGCAAGAATCACTTTCACCTCTGCCAGTGGCTACTGTTAATCTATTAGTCCTTGTATCTCCCCAATCTAGCAGTTTTCCGACCCACCTAACATTGCCTCGATAGCATCAGCAAACATTCTTGCACCCTTTCTATTTAAGTGTATCCCATCCCTGTAGAAGCAGTCTCTCCTGTTAACAAGTACAGACCAGGCTGAAAAAAATTCTACCCCTTGAGCCCTGCACAATCTTTCCAGGGCCGAATTGATTGACAGGGCTCTCATCATATACTCCCTCCTATCGTGTCTGGGCAGAATTGCAGACACTTTCAATTTCAACCCTAATTCACGGCTTTTTTTCATCAGTGACCTGTACTTGTCAAGTAATTCCGCCGGTCTCCTACTCTTAATGTCATTAGTACCAACGTGTACAACTATATCACCTTTTGTGCCCTTAAAAGATGATATCCGCTCTACAACGTCATCAACTTTTGCCCCTGGCAGACATACCCTGGTCCTATTCCACCTATCCTTTTTACAAAGTATGTTTCCCGTTTCCCTGACAATAGAGTCACCAACAACTACTAGTTCCTTTGGGACCAGCGCATTCTGCCTTGGGGGTTGCCGCTGTGTTCCGCGATGACCAAGTGCAAGCTCTGGCATTGGTGTGGGCAGCTGAGAGCTTGATGGGCCCTCACTTGTAATCCTTCGAGGGCATCCACCCTATCCTTCAAGCTCTCATATAGGCCCATAACAACGCTGAGTTGTCGCCTTATCTCCTTACACTCCTTGCATCGCACCCACACAAAGACATCCCCCATGGCAGTATCATGTCCCATACTTGACTGCTCCGCAAACATCAAGCAAATAGTGCACCTTACAAGGCTGTGATTCAGAGGACAACTGCCCCCCTCAGTTCTCCCCTGGGCCACAGCATTCCCATTAGCTTGAGCCCTTTGCTTTGCTGCTCTGGTTTGAGTCATGATTTAGATTTACTTTCAATAAAATTTCAATTTCTGTACAAAATTAAATCCTAAACTTGTATCCAAACACAGTTATAACGCTATATTTCCGTTTCAGTAACGAGTGTTATCTACGGAATATTTCCGTTTCAGTAACGAGTGTTATCTACGAAATATTTACGTTTCAGTAACGAGTGTTATCTGCGAAATCCCTTTATATAACTTTCGTATCAAGTTATGTATTAATTATTTGTTTTTACTAATTATTTATGTTACGTAACCTAAGTGGTTATATGTATAATTAATTATGTTAAATAAAATTAATTATATTACGTTTGTAATCTAAGTCGTTATATGTATTTATTTAAACGTACAATTTAACTGCTAACGAAGTTCAACTAACGCTATCTAGTACGGTATATCGTATCACAAAGGCGGGAAAATTACGAACGGTTAGCGGAGTTGAAACACGTGGAAACCTTTACCAATACTTTTATGCAATTACAAGGCCGAGTAAAGAATAAATACACCAAATAATGTTATACTACTAAATTTAAATCAAAAGTTTTAGAAAAACAATAATTTCAAATCAATAAATAAGAAAAATCCACTTAGCGGCTTTGAAAACGACCGTCTCTAGTAGCCTCTTCAGCTGTTCAAAGAAAATGCATCACCTAGGACTTTCTAACCCTGTTTTACAATGGTATGTTACATTAATGACTAGCATCACAAATATAAATAGCTTTCTTTTATTTCTAAGTAATATTTGTCAGGTATTTGCAACCTTTATACGACAATTATGGCTGAAGAAACCCTCACTTTGCTTCAGTTTATCATTTTGAATGGAAAACAAAATGAAAAGTTCACCAGGTACAAACTAATATTTAGTTGAAGAATTGACAAAATCAACTGTGGTTTTTTTTCTGGCAACTGCACATTCTACACGATACCTCACCTAAATATTAGTTGAGCCATCTGATGACACAGGGATTCAGGTCCCGGCTGTTTCCTCACCAGCTAAGAGTTGTAATGGACTATTTTTTTTCACCTGTAACAAATGTAAACACATTACTCTCAAATGCAGAAATGAAGCTAAAGTAAGTGCCTATTTGCATTTTTTGCCCAAGGAGCAGAGTCATCCTGAAAGATGCAGCAATTTGCCTTCCAACATAGCCAGGTATCCAGTGGCATTTACAGGACCTACTTTGCGATACAAAATGCACTCTCATCTGAGAAAATAACTGGGTTCCATTTGACATGCTTCTTCTTAGGACAATAGCCTACAAGTCCATTTTTGAAGAAGTATTACTGCACTTGCTACTACTTCTGTATGTTCTTATCAGCTGATGAGAAGAACATTTTTCATGGCGTCAACTGCACGTAACTCACTATTCTGACACAAGGAACGACTGCAGAGCGTGCTTATATAGCTGAATGTAACAGCTGATGCAATCTGTAAGAAATATTGCCATATACTTACATTAAGGGGTGATGCACTTTATAATAGTAAATTGGACTTATTATCAAGGTGGAGCTGACAGCAGTCCATGATGTATACTGGTATGTATGACAAGATCAAAATGTGCTTTAATTTTTTTTGAAGCAAGTTGCTACAGGTTTATAAGAACATTAATTGCCGTTGCATCTGGAAGATTTCGATAGAAAAGTACAGTTATAAGGCAGAAATCTGATTTTCCATTCAGTCAAGTCTTAACAGCAAGAGATGATATTGTTCTATAGAGAGCAATTATACAGGACTTTTGGGGGATCAACAAATTATCTGGAGTCATGGGCTATAGGCACAGGGGTAAAAACACAAATGGATTACCTTGGCTAAAGCAGAAAGGTCTGTTACAGAATGTGTCACAACCAATATATCATTTCAGCCTAGTATACATAAACGTCAATGTTAAAATATTTCAGACACGTTGACTTTAAATTGCCATGGTAATCTTAATTCTATTGAATTAATAGCTCAACTGATTATGACACATCTGAGATGGAATTTAGTGAGAATTACATTTGACTGGCTGCATGCTCTCTTTCTGATAACTGTGAGAAGCATCACTCTTATGGATTCTAGCTTCTTTTTATGCCAGCCTGCCCTGCTGATTTGGGTAATCATTGTCAAAAGTCAGTTTCATATCAAAGATTTCTGGTCTGCTTAGCTGTAGGAAAGCCTATTTGTGGTAGCCCAACACTATAACTTACTGTGAGTGTATGGCTTGGCCACACACCCCAGAATTAAATATATTATTTAATTTTAAAAACATCACAAATACAAAATAATAGGAAATTTTTATTTATAAATAATTTACATTGTATGCATTATCTAGAATCATAATGTGCTTGTATATTTTGGGACACAGCTACCTAACATGATTTTAATAATAGTCATTGCAAAGAAAGTCACCTCACATAGGTGCATCGCTCACTCTGCTTACCAAATCAGGATACTGATTTTTCAAACCCATCCAGAAATTCATCTTGTAAATTTCCATCTTCCCTAATGTCGATCAGCAGGTGTTGAATCTTTATGATTTCAACAAATGGATCAAAACCCACTGATATTCTTCATTTGACGTGTTCCCAAGTATAGTTTTTTTTCTAATCTATCTTGGAGAGATAGATTAAGGGTGTTCACTTTTTTGAAAACATCTGCAAGGTAAAACACTGCCCACTTGCAATCTTTCTTTTTCTAAAAGACAGAACTTTACCATAGGCTGTAATAGCATGCTTCTGGATGAACAACGAATGAATTTCACATGTGGTGCTATCTCAAGAACTTAGTTTTTTTTTTATTCCAGTCAAAACAGCCACTCCATCACTAGTAATACTCAGTTTTTCCACAAAATTTGATTTTTGTTGAAGAAATCATCCACTGTTGAGAATGAGAGACTCACAAAAAAGTAATTCTTGTATTTTGTTATCAAATACCAAAAATCTGATAGTTGTTTGTCTGTGTATGATTTCCATCATTCTTACTGCAGCAGGCAGAACTACAGTTTCACCAATGGTGTGTGGCTTCTCTTTTGCAATAAGGTAGGAAATCTAAAGAGATGCATTTCACAACGTGTTGAAAAAAAATGTACTTGTTGCTTGTCTTGTCAATCATGATGTTATCATTAGAGGTGTGGTTCATAGTTAATGATGATGAATGAAAACTAAATCTAAGAAAAAGTTCTTGGTTTGCAGAAGTATCGATTCAAAGTTTCCTTGCACCTATTTCATATAAGCCAGCTGTCTAATGAGAAATTAATTAAATTTATGTGTCATAAGCAGAACTGGGAAAGATACTAAAAGTATTTAATATTATTGAAATGCTTCTCGGCTGTGGTGATAATACACATGAAGATTCTTACCAGGGTGTGTTTTTAAAATACTTTCTTGACCTACATTTGTTCAGTAAGTTAAACAAGGATGGCTGCTTCTTTTCAGACAAGGGCAAAAACAACAGCATGATCAAAGAAATCTTCAATAACTCAATATGCGGCTTTCTTGTTCACAGATGCAGCACGTTCATCCAAAAGAGTGGCAATTGTCAGTTTTCTCTGTGTAAGATACAAATGGATTTCCTGAGAATACTTCTCCACCATGATGGTTGAGGTATTGAATAAAAATTGGTGAGGGAGTCAACATAGTATTTTTCTAACCAGAAGTGAAGTAATATTACAGAAAGAAGAGCACTTGGTCCACAAGAAAAATTCTGTACTTCATGTATTAAAACTATACATTTTACATATCCTTAAACAATATTTATGAGATTTCCAGATCTTTACTTACATTTTTGTTTCCTGAAAAATGAAAATCGGTCATGAGCTGGCCTTGTTAACAAGGCTTAGAGATTTTTTTTAAGATGAGTTTGCTGAAAATCTTACATGGTCAGAAGTGAGTGCAGCCGGCCCTGCACTTGGGACCTTTCCTTAAAAAATACTGTGATGCATAAGTGCCTTTTACTACTTCTACATTTTTTTTTTTTTTTTTTAAGATCAAAAAACTAAAAAGAAAATTGTGCAAAGAGCAGACACCAGGACACTTTAAATATATAAAGATGAAGAAATTTTCTGTGAATCCAATAAGAGTAGGAGGATTTATCCACCAATTGAGAGGGCAGATGGAAAAGGACCTTTTCCACCCAATGTCTGGTGTTTTCCCACTCTGACAACCAGGTTTAAGCTAACAGTTCAATGTGCATCTATATTTGGTTGCAAAGGGAGGGAGAGAAAGTTAAAATCGGGAAGTAAAGTTGGTTGATGGCATAGTGCATAATAGCTGCAATACTATATATTTGACACTTTTTAGGTGTCACTCAGCTTATTGCAAAATTTGATCCAATTCAAATCGTTTTTTTGGACAAAATGAATACTATGTTTTGCATTCTTCGTTGTACCTTACCACTGTTCTCTTAATACTTGGCCAAGGGTGCTTATCAAGATGTGCAGGCATATTTCAAAAAAAATCCCAAAGCAACACATACTCTTTAGCCAGTGGGAAGGATTTGTTTTTGGCATTTTGCAAAAAATTTACAATATTTGCTGCATCAAAAACATGTAGGGGATTTAACACCAAAGCCTTTGTCTGATACAAGATGGGAGTGTAGAGAAGACAGCAATAAGATTTCAAATACCAGAATTTATAGAAGCACTAAAGGAAATTGTTTAAACAGTTTCTGAAATGAATTTATACATGGCATGATTGGTTAACAAGAAATTCTGGTTTTTCAATCTTTGAATAAGGCAAGAGGAAAACTTTCTTGTGGAACAAAAATATTGATACTGCAATTCAATCTTTTTGAAAGGATTTGTATCATTGTGTATACAAAAGTAATATAGTTACCTCAAGAGCCAACAACTGCTGTTGATATGTTGGCAGGTTCTAAAAAAAAGCGTGCACAACTAGACTGGCCATTAATCACAAGCTCTAGTTATACTTTTCCTTGAGATGATTTTGACATACATAATCCTAACCAGCCTGTTTCAGGTTCTTTCAATGAGAGGGGGAGGAAACTACACTTTTTTGCTCATCTGTATAAGCTTCCTTTCTTATGAAAATACTATACCATTTGGAAGATTGATGTATTTCATTACTTTGTTCAGTGGGTGTGAAGTTCACATTGATTTCTCATAAGTCTTTCCAATTGTCAAAAAAAATCCTTGCTCAATCAGATCGTCTTTAGACGCTATTATTTTCTAAACTGAAGCCTTTGTTGCTAGCAAAATTCTGCCCCACAGGGGTGGAGTTTTCAACCCATACTTTTTGAACAATATTCAATTACCTGCAACATTGTTTAAAGTTTTTTTTTGCATTACTTGGACAGTTAAGATGCTGGGGATGGTGACTAGCTTTTGAATATGACATTATCTTCACTTGCTAAAAGATTTTACATTTAATGTAAAAATGAGCACACTGCCAAATATATTTTAAGATCAATAAGTAGCGAAAAAGTACATTTTATGTGAACCTGGCAATGAACTGATTTTACAAATCTATAATGCTATCTTGAAACCAGATTTATTATTAGATATGTGTACAATAATTCTAAATGATTGATACTGATGAGAAGCTGGGTAGTACTATGTTCATGTTTAAGAATAGGAAACAGCATTTAAAAAAATTTTTTTTTTTAATTAATTTGCTCTTGTAAATAACATGATCTAAACAAGAGTACAAAAAATATGCGTGGAATGTAATAAGCAATAGTTTTCTGACTGTCAAAGTTTATAAAAAAGTAGGCCACTCACTTTACATAATTATAATTTAGCTGTAATAAGTCAAGAGTGCAACTTTTTCTTCAGGTTCTCTGCTAGCTTGTCCAAGAATTCAAATGTATTCAAGTAATCTGTTCTTGATACACTGAAAAAGAAAAAATCAAAAGTCAATTCTCCTCGGAGTACTGATGATTTCCCCCCCCCCCCAGCTAATCATTAATAATACTAAGTACATTGGTGATTTAAAATTTTCTACACTTCAGATAGAGGGTGCAACATAGGAGCTTATTCTGTTCTAAATAGGGAGAAGTTGGATTGAACTCAAGTGTATGCCAGTTCTTGTATATAACCATAAAGATGTTCCTTTGAGTAGTAACAGCCCCATTTGTTGAAGTTAGGTGTGTGAGCATGAAAGTATCTGGGACCAGAATCTCAACATTTTGCTGGATTTGGTTGTTGTTAGGGCCATATTGCTCCAAGGAGAAGATATGCGGTGGTCACGGGCTCGAACCCACGTCTAATCAAGAAGTGTGTGCTACGGAGGCGCCATTTTGGTGGAAGGTATAGCAAGTTATTGAGGCAGGATTAGTCACCTATGCAAAGAGGGGAAACTTTTTTTTTTCCCTGGTAGATCAAAGGCCAACAGAGAAGAATTAAAGAAATTAAGTGAAGAAGCTGTGTGCAGTCATTATTAATCTCAACCACATTAGTATATGCAACTAGAAAACCAAAGTCAGCTGGAGTTGTGATCATTAAAATTACCTCTATGTTAGGAAAGGTGTCACGTCTTTTGGTAAGATTTTGAAGAGAGAGAAAAACTACCATGATTGCTGGCTTAAGTAGACCTCTATTACTTAAAACAGTAAAGTTCAATTTTAACATAATTCTGAACAAACAATACTTACCCACTCATGCCTTTAATGCAAATAGCCAAGTCTTTTGTCATATATCCCTCTTCAATTGTTTCAACACAAACTGATTCCAAGTGTTTTGAAAACTGTATTAATTTGGTATTGTCATCCAGTTTGCCTCTGTGAATCAATCCTCTAGTCCATGCAAAGATTGAAGCTAGGAAAAAGACATTTCAAATGAGAAACTTTTTTTTTTTTTGGAATATTTATTGCTTATTTCTATTACTGCACTTTGTGTGAAAAGAAAGATTTAGTATCACACTTCCCCCCCCTCTTCTAGAATTTAAAAACTTATGATTGCACTCCTTCAGCATTAATCTGATGGTCAATACAGTTATTAAAATTTTGGCTCTGTGAACTTAAAAATTGTCAGTTTTAATTAGGTTCCCTTATTATCACTTCAAAAAAGGTGCTATTTAAGATCATCTGAGAGACTGCCACTCAGGAACTTTAAAACAAAACCTCCATGTTGAAATTTTTTTTTAATGCACTTAAATATAACATGCAAATACATAGAAACATTATCTGATTGTGGAGGTTTTCTGAGCCAAGTTAAAAGTAGTATTGAAAAGCTCTTGAAGCAATTTCACTTTAAAAATGTTTATTATTACAGTTGTAGAGCTTTAAATGGGAGAAATATTACCCTTCCCCCACCCCCTTCTCAAATTAGGTACATACAGCACCTGCATTGTGTATTTCCAATGTAAACAAAATTAATACATTAGCAGCTGTGATAAAAGTTATGTCTTGGGGGAAGTGAACACGAATGTAAATTTCAAAGGTGCCACTTGCAGCTTTGAAAAATAGGATATACCAAAATTCCATTGATGGTATGAAGTTCTATCCTACAGTTCCTGCACTTTGACTATCATATCATCTAGTTGATTCATTAAACTTTAAGGCATGGAGTTTTTCATGCATAAAATTGAAAAAACAAAGAGATAAAATATTTACCAATAGGATTTGTAGATGTTTCCTTTCCTTGTTGATGCATTCTATAGTGACGTGTTACGGTTCCATGAGCAGCTTCCGCTTCAATGGTTTTTCCATCAGGACAAACTAAAACACTGGTCATCATGCCAAGAGATCCATAACCTGAAATTTTGTCAAAATGTGAGGTCTTTAATAGTACAGACACAATATAAAATAAAACTGGATACACTAAAATTGTATTCTGTTGACAGATTGGTTACATGCTTCCCTTTGGTACTACAGTAATAGAGAACCAATGACAGGCCTCAAGACATCTTTAAATCATTTAATACTTGACTTTACGTAAGTTTTTACATCCAGTAGGAATAAATGGAGGTAATGTGAACCCAATAAAACTTTTGTTTTGGTAATTCATTCCAAGGCCTTGGAAGTTGAAATTTTCGCTATATAACTAAGCTATTTATCTCTCCAAAAGGACATTTTTATAATGGAAATTACACTACACTTTCATTGTTATTATAAGAATCAATTTGCTATATAACAGTGATGGCGAACCTTTTTGAAGAGTGGGTCAATTATTTTTATTTCTTTTTTAAATACTAGCCCGTGAGTCATAAGTTAGTGGCCTCAATTAGAAAGGGGGGGGTAAAAAGGGTGCCAATTATTTGGAAACATCAAACATTTCATTAAGAGATACAGTTGAATCTTTTTGGTTCTCACTTTAGAAATAATCCAAAAAAGGTTTTAGTTTCCTTTTTGATTTATAACTTTTGCAAGTGAAGAGCTAAAAAAAAATATAAATATCAAAGCTTGATTTGATACCTTGTACTGCACCAGTATTTGAATGAGCAAGGAATAAAAGAAAACACTTTTATTTTGAAATATTCTTCATTAATAATTAACATAATTACAGATACAGTATGTGTAATAAAGTTGATAAAAGTATATTTAATGCGAAATTTGTTGTCGCTTACTTTCAGACAGTTTCTTAATAATAGGTACATACTTCGTGTTCATTACTTCAATTCATTTCCAAGTTTATTCCTGTTGGAAGATTTAACAATTTTTCACATGAATATGTGAACCCGAACATTGTGAGAAGAGCATTAGCCAGTTTCCTCATACATGTAAAATTGTTCAGTAAAGAATACCGTGCGGGATCTGCATTACTTTCTGAAATTTTTCCTTCTACTTCTTTGAAAATCAAGTTTTCAAATTTATTCTTCCACACTATGCTGCTTTGGAATTCAATTAATTCCATTTCTAAGTTAGTGATACCTAGCTGCATTGTATCATACTCTGCTTTATGTGGGCATAAAATAAAGCGAAATGTATTTTCCAAACTTTTAAATTGATTATCTCTCATGGAAAGCTTGTTTTATTTCTTGAATGTCAAGAATATTTTGAAAATGTTTTTGTAATTGAGGAAAATATTTCATGGTGCTCATTTCCAAATCTTTAGTAAAGATGCCAAGTTTTTTCATAGATATTTTCAAACATCATTAATGCAATTTGTCCATGTCCCTGAAGTTTTTTTGTTCATTGAAATGCTGAGTGATATCACATAAGAACATTAAATCATTTAGCCAATCTATATTTGAAAATTCATCATAACTATTGTTTTTTTTCATTCAAAAAGAGCTTTATTTCGTCTAATAAAATGACAAACTGATTAAGAACTTGGCCGCAACCAAGCCATCAAACATTGTTGTATGTCAAAATCCCAGAATATTGGCACTCAATTTCCTCTAATAATTGTGCAAATTCTCACTTATTAAGACCTCTTGCATTTATAAAGTTAATAACTTTAATTACAACTGGCATTACATTAGAAAATGTTTTTAAACCTTGCTAGTGTATTATACAATGAAATTCTATCAGAGAATGTCTAATATTTTGCTTAAGCTGCTGAATAAAACCAATGTTTTTTCCCACCATATTGGGAGCACCGTCTGTTGTTACAGAAACAATTTTTTTAAATGCATTATCAAATTCTTTAAAAATATCAAGACTGGTACACCTTTCTTTCAATGTTATTAGTTTTATTAACTCTTCTTGCATTATATCGAGCATAACCATTTACATCAATACTCTCATCTAAAGCAATCGAATACATTTCTACAGACTTTATGTATTTGAGAAGAAATATTTCTTTCTAATTCTATTACTCAATCTTTAATAGTATTGCAACTTATTGGTAACTCATTTATACACTTTGAAAACAGAGTAGCACTACATTCTAAAAATGCTTGTTTTACAAACTCTCCTTCTGAAAGAGGTTTCCCATGGCAAGCAATGTAATGGGCTACTTGAAAACTAGCAGCTGTAATGTTATTTTTTGGAGTCAAAAAAGTTTTTAAAACACTTGTTTTTTTTTAATTTTATAAAAAATATTCTCTCCTTTCTTCGTCTGTTGAGAAGCCAAGATTTGAATGCAACTTTTCAAAATGTCTTTTTACATTGAATGTACGAGAGGTGACTTTTTCGTTACAAATAACACAGAGTTGTTTGATATGGTCTGGAGCTTGTACCGTTAGTTTTCATTTTTTTTTAACCACTGACATAGTTCAGGGCTACACCTGCAAAAATATATATGTAGGATGCAATAATTTTAGATGAACTTTTATAAACATAGGCCCACTTACATTGGTTATGTAGATGAGAAAAATTAAGTTATCAATTTATTATTGACGCATGTCAATACTGCGAGAGTGTGAGCTGGCAACTTTGTACTAGCCCGATACATCTCCGTTCTTCAATGCAATGACAAATCGCGCCAAGTTTATGTCACAATGTAATGAGTCACCCACACGCGTAGTTTAATACAATAGAACACTGTTTGCCGACATGCAACATCCACATTCCACTTGGATTTTTGTTATTTTTTTTTTTATAAATCTGACATTACATATTTATAATTGTTTAATATTTTCGATTATCTTTTCTCTCTGTTATAATTAAAAAAAAGTGGGTCAGTATCTGCCACCACGGCTATATTATGTGATGGAGAGAAAATTACCCAAACTCAATTTAAGATACCAGCATGTGATTTTTTAATAAGGCTTAACTAGGATGAAAGATCAGATTTCTGAACATGAGGTGGCTCTTTGAAAGCTCCGCGGTCACCAAGCATTATTCAGTTAAGCAACACTCATAGTATCACGGAATGCAGTGTGATGATCGCCAACATTCATCATGCATGATCAGCTGACTTTAGCTGTTGTAACCAACAATATATACGGGATTACACCATTCACCGACTAAGCTCTTCATCGCGAAAACTGTGTATTTTAACGCTTTTATTTTAGTTCAGTTTGTCGGTCATTGCTAGAAAATTGTGTAATATGCAACCCTAAGCTTGCAGTAATTAGTAATGGCTGCTGTTACTACATTGTTTTATTTATAAATCTTAAGTGATACTTTTTAAGCATGTTCACACGCTTAGGCATCTATTGTCTGCAAATAACAACTTTACATCTAGCTGATGGATTTTCATGAAATTTTATATTTCAAACTTAGACAAATCCAGCAATTTAAATATATTTTTTTTTTTACAGACTAATTGGGGGAAAGGGGTGTTCGTTAAATCGAATGTAATTTAAAAAACATTATTATACGTGCCACTAAAACATCTGTTAAAAATAAATTTACAAACAACAGAAACCAAACTATACAATGTAACTAATAGAGTGTTTCCAACAGTTTTTTTTTCATTTAAATCCATTTTATAGGGGAAAAGAATCACAATTTTCGGTTCTGGTGAAACAGGTCCAGTTGATCAAGTGGTTTCGAAGAAATCATCAAGCTTCAGTTGCCTCACACCTTGGTTCTGCTTCCTTATTACTGTAGATTGAAATTTTCTAAAATGTTCATAATAAGGAAGCACATCAAGGTTTGATGATTCAGTATGATGTAATCCATATGTTGTCTTATAACAGACAATTTAGGATGAGGCACAACTGATTCTTCATCATCGTCCTCTTGTTCTTTACCTCAGAAAAAATTTAATATCCGGATCACCTTCAGCATTTTTGTTGCTGGCCCTCAAAAGTCCATTTCAGGTTCTACGTCGGCCAAGGTAGTTATCTTTCTACGCAGCTGCAAAGCTGAAGATAGCAGTGTCCTGGTGATTCTTGTATCAGTGAAGTACTGTTAGGAGGCAGAAAAAACACATTTAATTCTCTCAGCATTAGGTGCAGTATCTAGCAGTAAAACAGCCTTTATTTCATGAGAAGGAATAAAATGGTCAAGGAACCAAGCATTTTTTGAGTGGGAATATCACTGGTAATTGTTTTTTTTTTTTGCCTTAGCATTTGCACAAAATAAAACTGAAATTTACTCCTTTTTAGCTTACAACCAAGGGTGCTTGTAAGCCTAGGTATTTTCAGGAAGCCCAGTCTCATCAGCATTATAAATGATGTGATAAAATGAGGCAGTCATTTAGATAATTTCTGAAAGCCTGAACTTGTTCATCTGCACCTAAAGATTCACCATAGGTTCTTTTATTAACAATGCTGTGGCAATTTCAAAAACAGCACATTATTCACAAATAAAAAAAAGGTTTTAAATTGAGGGCCTACTGTATACAGTAAACCCTCACTAATCTGGATCAAAATAGGAAAACTTCAGTTCACAGTTGAGTACAGCAGGCCCTCGCTATAACGCTCTTTTACAGGTTTCATTTTATGGAGTTGATAGCTTGAAAATGAATAGCACAACAGCATTAAAACATTTTGCACACTAATTTAATTGCAGTACAGTTACGTAGTTCCGAGATCAACATTTTAAAAATGCTCAAGTATATTGCTTGTAATAGGCGCGCGGGTGCACAAGTACACGTGCCTTGAGTGACCAGAGTTCAAGCCCGTGACTGCTGAATACGGTGTTGTATCTTGTAAACTTCTCTGACCGTTTTA
Source organism: Mastigoproctus giganteus (assembly GCF_048544385.1). Lineage (NCBI taxonomy): Eukaryota > Metazoa > Arthropoda > Arachnida > Uropygi > Thelyphonidae > Mastigoproctus > Mastigoproctus giganteus. The sequence goes on along the minus strand of NC_143585.1, from coordinate 138,276,502 downwards.
GGCCTGACGTAGCCCAGTGGTCAGGAGCGAGATTGCATAGCACGCGTTCCTTGAGTGGACCGGGATTCAAGCCCGTGACTACTAAATACGATAAATATTTGTATTGACAATTTATTGTAAACTCTACTGACTTAGTTGTTGTGCAGGAGTATAAACAGAAAATTTATTTATACGCATTTATCCAAAGTCTAGTCACTACTCAGTACAGTATTAGACATTGTGCATAACAAACAGTTTATTCAAACATTGTATCGTAATTAATGCATTTACATTTTCGAAGAGTTAATAATGGCGGAGAGGAATGAAAAGCAACATCTGGATGCAGTACAAATGTAAGAAAAGACTGAAAATTAAATTAGACGTTTTGAAGCGAATCAATTCCAGTCAACAAGTTAGGACTGGCAAGTTTAACAGTGGGAAAGACAGCTGTTCTACTGCAAGCAACTAGGTTTGTTTGTTATTTGGTTTTTAGGAGCAGTGTGCTAGGCCGGCTATTAAGGATTGAAATGGAGAGATTAACTAATTTTATTGAAGATAATATCCATGCAGAATTCAGTTAAGTTAAAAAGAGAGAGATTAGCCTATATGATGAACTGAAGAAAAGTCACCTAAAAAAAAAAAAATGTGGACCGATTTAAAATCCAGGGAGAAGCCGCAACTTACAAAAAAGAACTTTTAAAATTAACACATGTGTTATACTTCTCAACAAGTTTTTAACATAGATGAAGCAGGACTTTTTTGGAAATGAATGCCTGAAGTGGTAAACGCTGCAGGGGGATTTAAAATTAAAACGCCTTTTAGTTTACCAGGAAGAGGGCCAAAATCGACACATTTCATAATTAAATTCATGATTTTAATTGGAATTTTAAGTTTGATATGTAAGTAGTTACCACATAATTATATACATTTGTGCATCTTTTCACTACCCTTTATTATTGATTAGGAAATATCCTATGTTACCTTATGGAAATGCAGCATTAAGCAGAGGACACCTGTACTGTACTTTGGAAGGCAGATGGGACAGGTGTTACTGCTTATGTCATCACTTCATTTGCATACTTTTTTATATAACTGTTGGCTAAACCACAACACCATTGTCTTGTCGAGGTCCTCTTATGTAGAATGTTTCAACTGTTTTTCTAATAGTAACGCTATCAGATGTGCCCACAAAATTTAATAGATGCACATCTTTTTTGGGGTGCGATGCACTAAAAAAAACTAAACTTTTTTTGAGCTGAGGATGTGAAGACAGGTTGCAGGATAATAGGGTACATTCATCTCCCAATCACGACTTGTAAAACATCTGTTTATTACTTGAATTTTATGATTTCCAGTAGATATATATCTATATTTTTTTATTTTGGAGTGTCCCAGCCAATTGAAACACTGTACAACTTCTGAGTCTTCTATCAATGGATAAATGTATTGATTTTCATCAGCACTACCGATAAATTTCAGTTTTTTTTTTTTTGGTCTATCTTTCACTTCACTAATCTGGATTAGCGAGGGTCTACTATACATAATTTTAATGCAATATCACTTGTGAAGAGTAATAAATATTATACAGTTTTCCTTAATCAGAGAAGAGGAAAGCAAATGGTTTGCTAATACAGACTTTGGCATGGACCAGTTTGTTTTCCCTCTATTTAGCCAAAAATTCAATTAATTAAGAAATGTAACAGCACATACATCAGCTAACTTGTTTTCATAGCCAGTTCATGTTCATTACTTTGGGTGTAGATAACAAAGTTAAAACAAAACATCCAGATTAAATAGCAATCTTCTAATCGTTTGAAGTTCTCATACAGACATATGAATACTTCTTTATGCCGGTAGCCACTAGTAAAATTGCTCTAAAACACACAATTTCTGTTCATATCATTCTATAATATACCCTTAATTTTTCACAGGACAGAACTCCAACTTACTTTACGCCTGAATCACCTTTGTATACTGGAGTGATAAGACTGTCAAATCTAAATCGTAAACAAAAGTGTTTTTAACATCAGTATTCACAAATGAACACTAGGATTATCATTACTAAAGTTATTGTGCTTGTTTCTTTGCCTTAATATACCCAACTTCTGGAGAAGCTTTACCATTAAAAAAAAAATACATAGGATAAATTAATCTTCGAGTATGATTTCTGTAGGACTAAAATGAAAAAAAAAAATTGTTAGATAGGGTCTGGGGATAAATCCAGATGAGCAGTTGTATGCCATCCAACTGCTAGAAAGTGAGTTTTTGTTATATGGAGCATTAGCAACTAAGGCCGCGGTGGTCACGGGCTCGAAGTGTGGGCTACGGAGGCACCAAGAGAGAAGAAGAAAGTGAGTGTTTTTCATGCAATAATATAATAGAGAGAGAGGTGGCAGAGCTGAGCAACATTGGTCTCCGGGAATAGATTTACTTCTGCACAGAAATAAATAAGTGGTCTTAGTAGGTGGAGAATCATTTTCTGCACCAATCAAAGCTTTGTTACATAGACAATTGACTAAAATTCTGCAGCCAAGAGTGTCCCATCATAACAGGATGGCTGAGGTTTAATAAAACTTCCAAGGGAAGAATATTCTAGTTGTGGCTTATTCACTTGGCATCCATTAAAAAAGGTCCAGGTTTCAGCCCGGCAGAGATGGAGAGTTTGCCCTCGTGATTTGCAGGAAACATGCTATAGGTTTTTGCCTGTGCCTAGAAAAACCAACCTGTACTTTTGTCTACTACATCTTTATTAGGATGACAAAATCCAATAAAAATTCCTCTCACCAAGATAAGGTTTGAATGCAGGCCTTTGTCACTGGGTGAACATCAACTCATGGATATTTAGCAGCAGTAATAGTCCTGAATCTTTTATTCACTCTTTTAGCCCAAGTATCTGCATAATAACAGTGACCTTTAAATAATTTCACAGTCCTATGGGGCCTCTATCAACAAATCAAAGGACAGATAAACAAGTAATTAAATACAGAGATATTTTCATAAAATTATTTACCTTGTGCTACAGAATCTGACTGAACATCACCATCATAATTTTTGCATGCCCACACAAATCCCCCTTCTGATTTTAGAGCCTGGGCTACCATATCATCAATTAAACGATGTTCATACCAAATTCCCTTTTGTTCAAACTTGGGTTTGTATTCCCTGTAGAGAAAACACACAAAATCATTTAATCAACAATTAAAACAACTAGGATTCTTATATTAAAAAAAAAGATTTTCTTCTTTTGACAGTGTGGAAAAAAGAAAATCCTTTGGTAATGCAACTAAAATTTTCCCAACATAAAAATATTTTGTACATGCAATGCTAACACCAGCCCTATGGGGAAATACAGGAAAAATTAAGCAATTATAATTGCTTTTCTAGTTCCTCCAGGAACACTGGAGCGATTTCCATAATGTTTCATGACACCCCAAAGTTCTTAAAACACTGTCTGTACGTTTATGATCCTCTCTTTATATCTGCCTGACAATATCAATATGCAAGCATTATGGTTTTCAGGAAAATTTTCTAGTATTCATGAAATGTTAAGGCATCAGTAAGGTCTTTCTATGTTTCTGCTGATTTCCCCTGAAACCAGATATGTTTAACTGGACTGAACATGCAATGATATCACAAAAACTGATCCATTACTTGTTTGAGTTGATCAGAATAGCATGGTAAGTTTTTAGATGACAACCATGCTTTTGTTGCAATATTTTCAGTGAACAAAATTATTAACCTTCCACCTTTTACTGAAGGAGCTTTCAATGTGAATAATTCTCTTCAAAATGCATTTCTACTATCCACACTTTGAGACCAACAATGACCTGTTCAATTAAAGGAAATGTTTGTATTTTAATTATAAATAAATGTGACTCCCTGGGAATTTCACTTCCCAAACATTGTACCCGTTTCCATATGGAGTAATAACCTACAAAATTCTGTCAGTAGCTTTTTTTTCAAATTAAAAGTTTTAGATATGCAATCACCTGAGAGAGACAAATCTTTTTAACTGAAATCATTGCTATTTCTAGCAAGCTAGACGATTTTAATTCAATAAAAAGTTTTGCAATTAGACAGTATTTTGGTCTATTTATTTATAATATCAGTACTGATGAAATCACCAGTCATGCATTTCTTTTTTCCAAATGTGTGAGGGAAAAAAAAGTGTGCCAATATAAATTTCTGCATATAGAAAATTGGCTCTATTTATATTTCCAATACCAGAAAAATGTAAAAGTTGAAATCCACTGCACATTAATTATCAAGTGATTTTTTTTTTTTTTGACAGTTATTGAAAGATAAGACAAGCAGCACTGACTATGGTGAAATAAAACACTTAAATCATCTGCATCCACTTCAAAGTTCCAGAAATGGTACAATATATAAATTCATTTACTGAATAGGTTTAAATAGGAAATAGTCACTGGAGGCTAACTCTGGACTATAAAGTGGATTGGTAAGTTCAGTAAAATCAGTTTCTCACAGTGAGGAACATGTTTCCTCACCCGTAACAATTCAGGAGGTGAAAGTTTCAGGATCCCTTCCATAAAGCTCTGAATTGCTTCTGCACAGGGGTCAGAAATCTGAGGACCCACCTTGCACTGACCTTAGTCATCCCCAAATGTTTATAGAGGATGGTTATAACTATTCTCTCAGATATGGCACATTTCTGGAATGGTCACTGTCACAGGCCTTCCTGTATGCAGATCATCTTCAATGGACTCTCTACCCCAATTGAATTTTTTTGGCCAAAATTTCATCTGGTGCCACTTTCCTTCTTTGGTGAGAAACTTGATGACTGAACAATGCTCCAATTTCAGCAAATCCATAATTTGACACAGTTGTTTTTTTTTTTTTTTTCTGTTACAGCAGCACAACCTAAAAACATAGTGGGATTCAAGTTGAGATATGTAGGAACATCATGAATCAAAGAAAAATAGCTATGGGAAGTAACTTAGATAATTCATTGACTGCCCCTCATACAATGAATTTAATATGAAAAGATATGTGTTTAGAAAACTTTGATCTGGATTTCTCCTTGCCACAGAACTTTCTTTTAAATAAACATTTTATAATGTAAATATTACTTAAATTAATAGAGGCTTATATAGGCTCAAGCCTAGAATTTATTTAAGCTGTCACCTTCCACAACAACAGATGGAAGTTTGTTCCAACAATCAACCATCCGCTGGCTAAAGGCAAATTTATGCCCTCTCAGGTGTGGAATCTGAGCAAGAGGAAGAATCCCATCAGCATTGAGCTTGCTCAAACCATTTTGGCCAAAATTTCATCTGGTGCCACTACCCTTTCCTTTCCTTCTTTGGTGAGAAACTTGATGACTGAACAATGCTCCAATTTCAGCAACCCTTCGCTCCACTCACTAATCTCATTGCTCTACATCATTCTTAAAATGAGGTCTTGAGACCTGTATGCAGTACTCAAGGTGTAGCCTGACCATTGCCTTATACAAGGGGATAATCACCTCTTATCCCTGATAAATGACAACAATGGACCCAACACAGGCCCCTGGGGGACACCAGAAAGAGCAGTATCCTTTATCCATAGCAGCAACTTGCCCTTAAATTACCAAGTAATAACATTGTGATATAAACTGTTTACTTTGAAATACCATCTTCTAGATTTTACCTGATGTTAGTCACATCATACAGATTGGTTTGAAAATGACTGCAAAAATACACTTCACAGCAATTATAGCTCTTTTATTAGCAAGTGATCAATATTAGCAATTTTTAAATTAATAAATCAAAACATTGTGCTTCTGAAGGAATGGGAAAGAATAAATAAAATTAATAATTAGGATTTCTCAACATTATTGGCAATGTACCAGGTTGAGAGGCTGTGGCTCAATGCTACATCAACTAACTACCAGGATATATTATTGTTAAAAAAAAAAACAAGGGCAAATTATGGGTGACTTTATTTACTCTGTCTGAAAAGTATAGAATACATAACAGTACAGGAACCATTAGAAGATAGCATCAAAAACAGGTTGAAGGATCCTTTAGGCTGGATATAAAATGCTCTATGAGAAACTGATGGTGAAAAGAGGTTCTCAAATGTGAATACAAAACGGACAATCAGCAGGAGTTACAGGTATTTTGGCTCAGTTTTGCTTTCAGTTATAAGAAGTGATGCAGACTACTGTAATATTATGATATAATTATCACCTATCAGAAAAACTACTGATGCTAAAAGAGGTTAAGGTTCCAGGAGTACATGGTTTAAATTTTTTTTTTTACAGGTGACCAGCTGTGATAGCTATAGTGTAACAAGCTTTTGTTGCATTCTGTACTACAGAAAAGCCAGCTATACCTGGTTTATTACCTAATATTAGTTGTAGTGAAATGGTGTGTTCTGAATATTGTTCAATTGTTATTCTAGCCAGGAGCAATCCATGTATATACTGTTGTAATATAAAAACTGAGCTGTATAAGCAACATGAAAATGGGGGAGCCAGAGGTTTGGGACAGAACTGGTATGCTTGTTGTTCCATTATTGGTTGGTGATGCTCTCTATCTATTTTGCTGCACAATATAATAATAGGTTATGTCACTTAAGCTTTGATAAATAAATAAATTTTCTGTTTATACTCCCGGACAACCAAACGGTCAGAGGAGTTTACAAGAAACAGCACCGCAGTCACGGGCTAGAACCCCGGTCACTCAAGGCACGTGTACTTATGCACCCGCGCGCCTGACCACTAGGGATTCTGCATACAGCCTTTGTACCACTGATTTAACATTTGCTACTAAAGCTTTGCATAACCTGCTTTGATGAATGGGGGTCTAACCATCTGAGTCAAACTGGTGCCCAAAACAAGTGTTTCAAAAAATACTTTATTTATTTTTTTTTTTTTTGTTACCTGTTCATCTAACTTTAGCTCTGGATACAAGTGCAATTCAAGTTTCTTATGGCTCAAGCCCTTATAATGATAGTTCCTCACAGTTTGCATGTTTTAGGAGATGCTGGGCAGTATCAGCTGTATTTACTCCATTATAGACTTGGTCGTTCTGGCTGCAGGTTCTTTCTCACTATATGATAATTTAAGATATCATATAAATCTTTACTGTTCTTTGGAAAAGCAAGGACTGTAGTGTGATTTTTTTTTTTGCCAATATAATGAACACCATCCTGGACTTTTTTTAAGTATATATATGGAATCTGTTGTTAAAGGGATTACATGAGTGGGCATTTGGGAGCTGACTAGGATTGGTACAGTGGCTTACAATTTTAGATCTGTTTCCACATTTGCATGCTCATATCTTCTTTCTTTAGTGTGTATTGGATCTACTAACAAAATTTTTCAAGAAAATTCATGTATTGACAGCTTCATTATAAATTACAAAAACTGGTGTCAAATAGAAAACACCACATTGCTATATAGCACCTTTCTTGGATGTGTATTTGATCTTGTAACAATTTGAATATAAAAAATATCTACTGGCAACCACTTTATAAACTTGTGGAACACAGGAGTCAGTCTGAAACCTTCACCTCAGTTTTCAAAAATTTCTTTGATATGTATTTCACATAAGGCCTAATGTAGCACCCACTCTTTGAATGGAGTGTGGTTCAAGCCCGTGACTGCTAAATGCAATTGCATTCATCCTAAACTCCACTAAACAAGAACTTTTCTTTTATAATCACAAATCTATTAGCCCAGGTTTCAAAAGTTTATGAAACCCTATGCACAGATTTATTTTTTGAAATTTGCATGGTTACAAAATCTTCCTTTTGTGTGTATCTGAATAATAGGGAAATTTATCTATTGGAAACTGCATTATAAGCTTTTTTTTTTTAAAGAAAGTTTAAATGTGCCAGCATGCTACTGAATTTCCTTTCTAGGTCTTTCCACCCAGCCCAAGTTCTTATGTAATAACCAGAGGTGTTACTTTTTAAGAGATTGTCAAATCTTGCAATCATGCCAATGATTGCATTTGTCTTTAAGAATCCATGCAAAAAGGATTAACATGTCCTGTTTTTGGTACAAGCAGGATTTAAACTAATGCAGTGGTCTTAATTCTCACAGTACAAAACCTGACATTGCACTATTATCAAACAGATGGCCTGGCCACTTGTTTACAACTATTTCACGATAAAACAGACTGCCATATCAGCTATTTTATACCTTTTAATGTTACTATTATTCACTAAACTTCATATCTTAGCATGACCAATTTGACATTGCTTCAGAACAGCTCAAAAAATGTGTGATTAATATTTTCCAGAAACAGCAATGCATACAACCAAAGTTTTCTCCAGCTGGACAACTCAAATAGGGAAAAACAAGAGGTGGCTCAAGGTCACTCAATTTTCTTCACCTGCCTCACAAACACTATGAAAAAGAAGGCCTAGTGATTGACACTGAGCCACCTCTTGTTTTTCTATACACTATATTAGAAACTGATAGAATTTCTCCACCATAAAAAATCATGTAAATTCATGAAGAGTCTACATAAGTTTTTTTTTTTTTTTTTTTCCTCCAATGCAAAAATATTATTTCTGATACTTCGTGTCAACATTAGCTTCTATGGAAGAGGTAAAGTTCAGTTGTGTCACTATGCAAGGCAATATAGTTAGAAGAGCTTTTGTATATGCTGAGGTGATTTGGAATAACACTTTCATAAATATTTGATCAGGTAAACCTTATATATAAAAAATTTTGCATACAGTATGAGTCATAGAAATGTTCAAAGTTTTCACTAAAGGTACTAAATTATTAATAATCCCACTGATTCTGCTTGTACAATTTTAAATCTTGTTAATGTATTTTCATTTGAAAAATCCAATCAAACAGGTCTGCCCTTCGCTGCAGAAATAGTGTTTCTTATGGAAGCATCTATAAACTCAGTGCTGTCACAAAGTATGAGCAACATTTGTTTTAACCAACCACTAGTACTATCTTTCAGTCATTATTTACATCCATAGACAAGTTCAGCTCTTTGTGCTTCTCAAACACCAAAGGTGGATGGGATGTCTGTAATATTAAAGAATTCAGCAAATGAGTGAACCATACCATTACAAATGCTACTGAGATTGTGGAGATGGAAACATCTTGATAAGAATAAGATCACAGCCTGGATACAATTTCAATACTATATACTAAGCTTTTGATTTGGTTCCCAGTGAGAGGCTATTGTAAAAATTACAGCATGTTGAGATAAGTGGGAGGGGCCTCCCATTCTGATCATCCCCAATGATTTAAAGATTGTTACATAATCACAGTGAAAAATAAGAAATATATCTTACTCTGAAAGATGTATATTAAAATTTTAGTGAGAAAGAAACACTCACTTTTCATATATTTCTTGAAAAATATCCTTGAATCTTCCATCATATTTCTTTAAGATTGTATTCTTCGTACTGAAAAAGAAAAATTCCCATTTGGTGGTTTGGTTTCAGTTATATAGCAACCCTACTACTGTAAAGTTTATTTAATTTAAGAAAAAACAAAATATTTCAACTTTTCTATTTTGCAGGAAACTAGCAATGTCTAAGACTATGAAGTTTTACAAAAACCCCAGACAAAATAATTTTCAGGGCCTTTAAATAAAAATACTCCTATTACTCATTATTAAGACATGATATAAATTTTATATCATTTACAAGCCTGCAACAAACAGATGTTCAGTTCTTATTATACATGTGGAAATTAATGCTATTAACTAGTTTTAATTGGTCAGGTGCAATTATTTCTGTAATAATGTTCTTGTAAAAAACCATACACATCAATAAGTCTGTTAACACTGGATGGATGTGCCAGAATTGGACTACTATTGGTAAAATGATGAAAGAAGGAAAAGTTATACATGCAAAAAAAAAATTGGCCAACATGATTTTTATCTCCAGTAACATATCACTGTAGTTAATTTTTATGCATAAATTTCATATCAGTTTCTATATCTTACTACCATACAGGGAAGTAAATAAGGAAGGAGAGAATTAATGTTTAACCTTGTTTGTTTGTCTGTCCTCCAATTCTCTTACAGTAATGGAAAGACAGCTGTAAGTGAATATGCATACTGTTCCTTCTGTGTTCTGCTTAGCAGAGTTTATAATTATTGTTTAAGCAGAAGCAAAGGAAGTGAAATCATCTGGGAAATTTCTGCTAACAAAAACTCAAAATCTATGCTGTTCTTGTGGTGTAGTAAGAACTGCACATCTACATGACAAAAATATCACATAGGTCAAAAGAAAAAAAATATGACCTGTAAATCCCCAAAATAAGCATGATTAATATAAAGAGAATTCTTTGTGTTGCAGATTTTGCTGGATTACCAACTACAAAATTATGAGCCATACTTAATTAGGCAAGAAGAGTTTAATGACTTAGTTCATGATTTGTTAATTATCTAAAGAGCAAGCTGAACTCCTTGTTTACAACAGTGGAAGTTACTTAAAGCAGGGACTAAAATTACAGCACATTGAAAACATTAGTGGCCTTTTGAATGAATGGCATCTATTTATTGATGCTTCAAAATTAAGTTCCAACAACTGAACCAGAAAAAAAAAAAAAGTTCTTCCACCTTTGCATATAAAACTTGAATAAAGAAAGTTAGCAGTTGTGCATGGATTTCTTGGAAGAAAGAAGATAATTATGAATCTCCAGTGTCAACTATACTGTAATGTTATAAAAATATGGACTGCAGATGTCTTTGAAAATTCAATTTATTCCTCAATGTGGGAGGTTACTGCTGCTTCTTAAGAGGGAAAGTAATATGGACAATGGAAGTGTATGAGGACCGGTACAAAAGTAATGCCTCCTAATTTTTTGCTTTCAAAATGGTGGATGTTACAGATATACATATCAAGGAAGAAGTGGCACCATCAAAAGTCATGGGGTCTTTCTTGTGGACTTCTTGGTGCATGGCACCACAATCAACTCAGATCAATATGTGGAAACATTGAAATCCCACATCTCTAGAGTTCGACTGGACAAAAAGCTTAATGAGGTTCTTCTCCGAGACCTCACACCAGTCTGTGCATGCTGCAGGCCATTGCAAAACTGGGGTGCACTGTTCTCCCTCACCCCTATCATAGCCCAGATCTTGCACTTTCTGACTATCACCTCTTCAGCCCACTGAAGTATGCACTCCATGGAACCCATTTCGCAGACAATAACCAGCTCAAGCACAGTGTTCGCAGTCTTCTAGAGCAAGAGTAAGGACTTTTACAGGAGTGGAATACAGCGTATGACTTAGCGATGGAAGAAGTGTGTAGAAAAATAAGTGTTTATTGAGGATTAATTGATGTAAAAGGCATAGTTGTAGAAAAAAAATATATGAGGCATCACTTTCGTACCTCTCTTCATATTATACGTTGCATTAGTAGAGGCTTATGCAGAATCAGCCAAAAAAAAAATCCCTCCATTCATTCCAAATGCCTGTCCAGCTCAGCCTTAAATTTATTTAGGCTATCAATTTTCACAACAAAAGATGGAAGTCTGTTCCAATTACCCCAGGTCTTTTCCACTTCCGAGTGCAGTACCACACAGTTAGTATGTTTCTCTTCGGTTATTGCTACCCATACGCAATACTTTGCATTTGTCAATGTTAAACTTCAGTTTCCACTTCTCAGCCCAACTTATCTAGATCCAGTTAGAGTAGCATACTGTCGTTAACAACTCTACCAACCTTTCCGCATATTGATCTTTGTATCATCAATATCACTGATAAATATACAATGGGCCCAATGCCAAACTCCACAAAGAGCAGTGTCCATTGATTACCACTCTCTGTCATCTCCCACTCAACCATCTCTTAATGGTTGAGTGGGAGATTCTCTTTCTGCAACAGTATCAAAAGCTTTCCCGAAATCCAAGTATACGATATCAAAATTATTTTTGGCATTCAGTTCCTTTGTGACCACATCATAGTATCCAATCAAATTGGTGAGACAAGACCTTCCTTTAACAAACCCATGCTGTGTCTAAACTATTACTGTAGGCTTGTCTAGATGATCTTGCAATGCTTCTTTAACCAGTGATTCCATTATTTTTCCCCAGAGCACAAGTTAAACTAATAATTATAAAATGAACAACCTTCATTTTTAAGGAAGTACAGTAGTATTGTATGACACTAGTCATTCATTACAATTACAGTATATCTTTCAGTGGATCAATTTCCTTTAGAATCTGCAAATTTTGTTGGCCGGAGTAATTTGTTCAAATCTTTAAAGGCAAATTTCCACACATCCATCCTTTTAAGCTTAAAAGGATGGGGTTCATCTGAGAAAGAGTAATGATGGCATCTTTACTCTTTCTCAATCACGTCATTGTGCAATTTACAGATTGCCATTCTTCCTAAAATTAGGATTCCAAACCTTTTTGCAGTATTCCTGATGTGGCCTAATTATTGTTTTGTAAAATGGGATAACCAGCTCTGTCCCTACATATCACCGATCAAACTCCATGAACAATTCTAGCTGCCTATTTATAATGTTCAGGACAATGTGTGGAGTGGTCAACCATTGAAAAAGTTCAGCAGACCAGCTTCATATCAGCAAGGATATTATGCGCTCTTACTTCATACCACACATATTGAGGGCAGATAGTGAGTCAGACTTTTTTTAAAAAAATCATAAATGATGATGAATCCTGGTGCTTTACATGAGTTGGAGAAAATTCACCAAGAACAAAAACTCCAGTTCCACAAATCTTGAACCAAAATATTTCAGAGATCCAAATCACTGGTGAGGTAGTTAAACTAGGTTCCACACAACGAGATGTATTTTGAAAATTTCAATTTTTATGAATGTGGTCCTAAAACTTTCATACACACCTTGTATTCCTAAAATTAGAGTATAATGAAAGTAAATGTGTGCTTGTTTGCATTTTTGAAACTTTAACACAGTCCATATAATTGCTGGAGGTCCTTGGCAGGCTTTGTAATCCTCTCCCTCGCTTCAAGTTTCATGCAGTATTTCAACTTCTTATGGCTCTCAAACTGTTAATATCAATCCACCTAACACTATTCTCACATCCTTCCTATTAACAAGCACTCTCTATGCTAAGATAAATTATGCATGCCAACTTACTGACTACCACAACATAGCTATATATCTCAACATCTAGTAACCTAACTTCTTTTAAAAACACAATGCTTACATATTTAACTAACTTAACCTTCTTTATAACAACAATGATAGTATGGTAAGCTCAACCTGTTAATACTACTTCTTCTAGAATGTTTTAAACACACACTGACCATAACAACTTTGTAAACTGTAAGGGCATTTTATCCTTCCCTATGGATTTTGCTTCAGCTTTTACAAGGCTTCTCATTTTTTGGAGTAGCAATGTCAAGGAGGGCATTCTTAATTTTATCATAACCACACACCTTTTATTGCACCATTGTTTTTAGCTATCCCGTTTCCCTGTAATGTGATTTTAAACAAAATCAAATAACATTGTAACACTCTTTGAAAATGGAATGTAGAGAGCTGTAGAACTTTGTCTTGCTTGCATGCCTGAATATTTGCTACTCGTAACTGTGAAACCTAAATATGTTCTGATGTGCAAAATTTATGTTTCTAAAAATGCTTACAATTATATAAAGTCCACAGAATTTTTCACTTCATCAGAAAAAAATTAGTTTTTCCTAATGTGGTTTGAGAAAATCATCACATTCAAGCCAGGTATTAATAACAAAGTAATGGCAACATCTTCAGATTCAAAGACTGTTTTTCATTTCAGATGCCAAAAAATAATTCTTGTATTGCATGCAATTTAAGGTATAAATGGTATCTTTGAGAAATAAAAGAATGGCAAGCCTTTCAGGTATCTTTAAAGTACCCAACATGTCGATGTGAAAATGAAAAAAATGGCTTCAACCAACTTTAAAAGCCAATAAAGAAAGGTATAGGATTATTACTCAATTTCATTACTGACTTGATCACCATCATCCTCTTCATTAGTATCACTGTCACTCTCATACAAAAAATGATCTTCAGTGCTATCCATTGCATTACTTATACCACAATTTCAGTCTTAACATCACGCCATGACTTCAGCACCCATTCACACACTTGTACCAACTAAGCTAATGCTAGTAATTACTGATGTTATTATTGGACATTTCATCCTTTCTGCAGGCATTGTATCATCCATTGCACCTGCATGTTATTGTTGAATGGCTGTAACTGGGAAGTTAAGCCACCCAGAATTACCGCAAATTCTGTGTTCATCATTTTGGCCAGTTTGTTTGATGTTTTCAGTCCTATGTGCTCTAAATTGATCCCATACTAGTAGTGCATTTTTACGCAGTAGTCCACCAGGGCGCTTGGACCAAACTTTTACAAACCAATCCTTGATACATTCTTCATCCATCCCATTGGTTGTACAAGTACATGAATCCAATAGTACAATTTTGCCTTCTTGATGTACCTGCCATTGATTAGGGCTTAAATGTATAACTTGAATTCACATGTTACTCCAACAACAGCCTAGTAATTACTGACCAGTGCACTGACCATAATCACAATGTTAACTATATTTTGTCGCTTGCCAATTTTTCTGTTTTGAGCATGCACAGGCTGTTGTATTGCCACTTTTGGCTTCTAAGATGCAGGGTGATTTTTTAAGGTATTTATAAGCTGACAAATATGGTAGTATTTTTCCTCCAACACACCACTGTCTTGTTTTTCTAGACATGTATACTCAGTACATATGTACAAGAACTTGAAACTGCATCACTAGGTACAACGAAAAATTAAGTCATAACCTGTTGCTGTAAATATATCAGTAGTAGAAATGTGTGCTACAGCACATGCTTATTCATATAACAGTAAAGGATAGGTTCTATGAAAGCTATAAATTGTCTGGACTGATTTAAGTTCAGTTGCTTTTTTTCCCTTTTATCTCTCTCCTGAAGAAAATCTGTATCAGCTCATCAGATTATTCCAATTTTCTTTCAAATTTGCAAATGTCTGAAACTTTGTACTTTCCATATTTTTTAAACACTATCATCTTTCTTTCTTTGCACACAATTGCTTTACAGTATGACCCCCAGGGTCCTGAGCCGGATATCATCAATCTTCTCTTCTTGGCGATTCCCTTCTATTCTCTCTCACTCAGGGTAACTCGGAAATTTTTTTTTTTTGGCTGGTGCAGCATAAGCCTCAGGCTTCCTTGCACCATGTAGCTAATAATAATGGGCAGTAAGATTACGTACATTTAGGAGCTTTACACACAAAATATCCAACAAATCCTCAGACGCAACAGTAATGCTAGTGATATGGCATATTATAGCATGATGAGTTGTATAGAACTTGTAACTGCCAGAATGGTCTCCTGACTAGGACAACTACTTGCTTTAATGGTCATTGTAAACAGAAATGATGCAACCCATTCATACAGCATAGTGCAATTGGAAACATGATCCTCAGACCAATTAAGTAGGCTATTGGCACACAGCACTTGAATTATGCTAGTGTCCAATGCATGGGTCATGCCATCTCCATGTTGTGTGACATCTATTCCACTGGACAGCACCTTGTGTCCTCCTTGATCAAAATGCATAAGGGAACACTAGATGAACATTGCATGGGCTCAAATACTTCCCAGCTTACCTGGTGCAAATGATCACCCCTGTTGGAACTTTCTCTAGCCCATTATTTGGGGCATATACATATGATAGGTTTCCTTGTTTAATATACAGCAATTTCATTAAATGAAACTATAAAATCATACCCACATGTTAGTCAGCAGATATCTGATTTCTATATAATTCAAATTTAATAAACTGAATTCCACTCAAAAATATTTTAAATAAATAATGTTGAAAAATCAAAGGTTACCTGAGATAAAGAGGATAGTCTGCCTGCAAAGCATACTGAAATGAGCTGTGTGCAAAATCTGTTATAGACTGAAAAAAAAACCAGAATAACATACATATGAGAAACAGAAAATAACCTGCACAGTCTGGCTATAGCTAATTACAGCTCAAATGTGCAAAAAATATAAATTGTTCTAAGAACTACTCAGCAAATTTTTTTTTTTTTTACACCCCTTACAATTCACAGCAAGAGTTCGATACTTGGTCATTAGCATTAGTAGAGGCATATGATGCAAGCTTATGCAGCATCAGCCAAAAAAAAAAACCCCTCCATTCATTCCAAATACCTGTCCAGCTCAGCCTTAAATTTATTTAGGATATCAACTTCCACAACAAAGGATGGAAGTCTGTTCCACCAACCAACTACTCGCTGGCTAAAGGCAAACTTCCACACATTTATCTTACATCTGAATTTATGCCCTCTCAGGTGATTATTCTGAGCAAGAGGAAGAATCCCATTGCATTGAGCATTGAGCATACTCAAACGATTCAAGGCTTTATACACCTCGCCGGTGCCTAGTCTCCAGACACTGTAATTTGCAAAACTTAAGCCTTTCTTCGTAAGAGCAACCCTTTATTCCATTCACTAATTAATCTTGTTGCCCTTCTCTGTACTCATTCCAGCAGCTCTACATCCTTCGTGAAATGAGGACTCCAGACCTGTATACAGTACTCAACGTGTGGCCTGACCATTGCCTTATACAAGGGAATAATCACCTCCTTATCCCTGCTAGAAAAATTCCTGTATATCATTGACAAGACATTATGAGCTACTCTTGCAGACCATCTGCACTGCTCAGAAAACTTCATATCTGCCTGCACAATTACTCCCAGGTCCTTTTCGTTCTCTACCACTGTCAGTGTAGTACCACAGAATTGATATGTCACTCTGGGGTTACTGCTTCCCATATGTAGTACTTTACATTTGTCAATGTTAAACTTCATCTGCTCAACTTTTCTAGATCCTGTTGCACATTGTCATTAGTGTCCTTGCCAACCTTCATATCGTCTGCAAACTTGGACATTAAGCTTGATATATCATTTATAAATACAGAAAACAACACTGAACCATGAGGAACTCCACTCTGCTTTTTTTTTTTGTTAGTTGTCAGCACATCAGCTTCTGTAGCCATAGTGCACCTCCCAAGGTTTTTGCATTTTCTACTCTGAGGCAGGATTTGAACCCACAACCTTTAGGTCGCCAGGCAGGCACTCAACCATCCCTTTATCCATAGCAGTAATTTGCCTCCAATTTGTTCAGTATCTTATTATTTTATTTAAAAAATGCACCTTTTTAAAGTATCCCTGTGTCTTCATTCCTAAAAAAAGGGTTTCAGGGAACTGTACTCAGATAAAATAACATGAAGCATATCCCCACCATTTTCTCATGGTCAGTACAACTGCCAGTATGGTAAACTGCAAATTATAAATAAATTTTATTTACCTCTTCTCTTTTACCTAATGTAATTTAGATATAACTTTATTTTTTAAATAAGAAAAAAGTGCAAGAAATATTACATGACTGGTTGTGAGATTTCTGATGTTGGCTTTCACTAATCATGATTGATAGCTTGGGATCACCTATATTTTAGCCTAATGTGAAGATACTCTTTTGGTGAAACTGAACTGGAGAATGGAAATTCATTTATAAATTGCAAGAAGCATAAAAAAATTCACTCAGTAGCTTTTATAGAACTTTTAAAACTCTCACCAAGATGATAAAGATAAGGAATGCCAGATTTGCCAATGAAAATAAAAGTAGTGGTAAAAGATTCACTATAACTCCCATTTGTGGAACAGGGGCAATAACAATATGATATGCTTTGCCAAGCATCAACACTTTTGTATTTTAATATTAACCAGCAATTAAAAAAAAAGCTGAATGCTATGTCAAAGGAGCTGGCTCAAGACATATACTACTACTTACATTGTAAAGTAGTAGTTTGTTTTCCCTACTAACTTTGCTAAATGAAGATCAGTTGAAAGAATAAAGTGCACATGCTCAGCAGCATTGATTTTTCCAGACATGAGCTGAAATCATAAGAAGTCACTATAGAACTTTCAGTGAAAATACACCATTCTTTGTTCATAATAGCAAACTACAATAGCAGTATGAATGGCATTGATTTAATTGCATCTCATATTATGACTACCTTCACAACGAGTTACCATGATATTGCACTACCTCGAATAAGTAACGCTTTATGACTACTGTTACTTATTCTCGGCAGATACCACTACTCAGACGGCACTATTTCAAGGCTTGGTGGGCAGTAGGTACCCTGGTGTTGCAATCATGCCAATCCAATTATGAAGTATAACTCTGCAATATTATGCCTTGTGCATTTATTTCTTCATGATAAGAAGTAGTGCACCTGTGAGTACATTCAACAATACAAACTAGATATTGTTAAGCAGGTCCCCATGTGTCTAATGAAGTGGGCCAAACAGCATGGCCATATTCTAAATGAATCCCATGATGGGTCATGTTTTCTTCGGCTAGCAGAATCTCCACAAAGTGTTACAAGTCTTCTTTTAATCCATGTTGCAGTTATGTCATTTGCATTATGCAACTGAAATCAAAATTTGTTAGACCAGGCTAGTTATCCTTCATCTGCCACATCCTCCTTATGATCAACGCTGTCCACTGCAGAATGTTCCCAGCAAATAATGTATAGTTCTTTAATTACTTATAACAGCAGTTCTCAAACTGTGCAGCAATATAATTTACCAGGGGCACCATGGATGATGTAATAGCTTATGTAAAATTTCCATGGCAAGTATTAATTATTATTTTTTTTCTATTAGATATCTACTACTATATTATTAATGTAAATAATTATAGAAAATATTTTGGCTATTTCTGACGTCCGTCATCACATTCTCGTGATCTGGTTACTATGAGCGATTGGTTCAGGTATTTTTGCCCATTGTTTGAATGGTGCAGTCATGAAATCCAAGTACAGATCAAAATTAAATGTGTGTCGCCATTTTGAAATGATGCCTAGGTTTGATGAATTATGCAATAAAAAGCAAGCAAAAACATCACATTAATGTTTTTTAAGAATAAAATAATATCCCGATTATTATTTCATGCATTAACATATTAAAAATAAGAAATTGCACAATTATAGATGTTTTACTTCAAGGGAGGTATGGGGTCAGAAAGTTTCAGAACAGCTGACATAAGTTGAACCATCTCTGTGCTTACTAAGCTTTGCTGTATATGATCACAGAATATTTTTCTTTCAGGTTGCCTGAGAAATAAAATCATACTTAAATTTTAGAGACACAATCACCTTATATCCAAAACTTAAAAAGGCTGTGATACAATAGTTTGGAAAGTCTCAACAACTGGATACTATCTTTGTCTGGCATTGTGCTTATATAGCACAAAGTGATGTGTGGGAGTGGCTGTTTGCTCACTACTGTCAAGTGATTAATGCATTCCATTGACTTGTTCATTCTCCTCTCTTCTTACTTTTCATTGAATACTATTACAACAAACCTAGGTCATATGCATTGCTGGTCCTTTTCGTATACAATACTGCCCAGCCAATCCTCAAGATGTCTTTTAGCTTTGCTGATGTAGCTCACATCACATTTCAGGTGTAGGGGATTTAACTGGATAGGGCACATGCATGTGGTTTTCCAGACTCAATCACAGATAAATATGAAATAATGATTAATTAGGGTACCAGACAAAGGAAGTGTCCATTCTATATGGGAATGTCACAAAAGCTGGCCCGAATACATAAAAAAAATATATACCCCCCACTTTCCCAATTAAATTCCCTACACCTGGAATGTGATGGCAGCTAGATCAAAAAGACTAGGGAAACAGATTTTAGTTTGGCCATTGCTGAATATGTGTAGCATCAAGAGCACTAGATAAATCCCTACAAGGCTGCTATTTCTGTTTATTGGATGCATGTTTTTCTTGTATCCAATGGAGAGTAAGGGGGAGGGGTAATGAGAATGATAATGCAAATTTTCACTTTCAAAAAAGTGGAGATAGTATTCGCCATACAGTGCAAGGAAGCCACAGGCTTTTGCTGCACTAGCAAAAAAAAAAAGTAGATAAGAAAATACAAATTACATATGCTTCCTTCCCCACACAGTTGACTTTTGAATTTAATCAAACTGTCAGGCACCAGTAAGCAGGTTTTTTTTTTTTTAAATCCTGGCAAAATATACATTTTATACTGTATCAGTAAACAATTCTACCACTGCAGAAAAATTAAAAATTAGCTTACCTAAAATATTTCTGTGTGGATAGTTATTAGAAATCAACTATATATTTCTTGAATCAGTTAAAAACTTGCAAAGTTTTGCTCATAACAATGGCCCTACTGCCTGAAATTCATTGTTGGCAGCATTTGGAAATGCTTCATCAGAAAGACAAAGTCTGAACTTTGTTTTTCTAACCTGGATGAATACAAGAGCATTTTAACAATTCCAAGTGTCCTTGGGCACTTGTCTGTTCCCCAACCAAGCACTACTGTACATCATTTCTTTCTTCATAATAGCATTTGGTAGGTTTTCACACTGAAACTGACAGACTGTTGCATGCAGCCACAAAGTACATACTTCCTCACTGCACAAAAGAACAGAATCATCTTTCTGGTTTAATCTGCTATGATAATCAATTTTCAAATGTTCTTCCATTTGAAAACAATAGGTAAAATAAATTTGCACATAACGTACATAGCAAATTTTAAAAATTTGCATGAATGAGGATAACATGTAAAGGATTTGCTTTCACCAGAAGGTTGCACTAAAGAAATTCTTTTTCACTGGATTTGAACATATATCAGCACTACCCATTAGTATTCACTTGTTGTCTTTTTCAATTTGAAAAGTGCTCATTATTTCTGTTTCACCAGTCTAATTACACATTCTTCGAAGTGTTTTTTTACTTCAGTGCCATGCATCAGTTGAAATCTTTCCATTTTAGTATGACTTTTGAGACAGTAACAGCAGTAATGTAAAAAAAGTAAATTCCATATCAAAGAAAAGTGACACCAGATGCTTATTTTTCAGGAACACACCTAAGGTAGATGTTCCAGCCAAATTAAATTAGTCCAGTGTAAACTCATTCCTTCAGAGGCCATACTGCATCCTGGAAATAAGGTTATTTTCTTATAAATACCATATAAAACTAGCATTTGCATTCTTTTCAGATTTTCACAACCAGCTAGTTGGCTATATAGACAATAGTTACTTGGAACTATAGGAGCCGTTACTGGCTTTCCAAAGGCAAGAATTGGATTCTGGGATCAATGCTATAGTGTATTTTCAAGGCTCTTCATCGCAGGTTTGTTTTTGAAATAATTGTGAGTTTTTTTTTTATTTTATTTTAATATATAGTTAAATAAGTTAGGTTATTTGGAAAGCTATAGCTTAACATTCAGATAGCCTTTACTATCGATATTTTGGCAGGAATTGTCACTTTCATTCAGTAGCTTAAATTTAACTTCTTTAGTGATTTAAATTTTGTAATATATTGTAAAGTTAAAATTTTACTTAAATTATGGTTGCTACAAAGTCCAGGGACATCTATGTGGCATGAATTCTAAGGCTGGTCTAGTAGACAAACATAGCTCATCTGGCAATTCTTTTCTTTGTAAATGATGTAAGGAGTGTACTGGGTTCATTACTAAAAGAATTTCTAGTAACAAACTGAAGAAACGAGTGCTGGTCCTGGGAACTTGACAGGGATCAAGTATCTCTTGACCTGCCAAATGATGCACCCCCGATCTGGGTCCAAGAAAAAAAGAGTCAACAGCAGATGGCAATTTTTTCTTTGCAAATGATGTAAGGAGTGTACTGGGTTCATTACTAAAAGAATTTCTAGTAACAAACTGAAGAAATGAGTGCTGGTCCTGGGAACTTGACAGGGATCAAGTATCTCTTGACCTGCCAAATGATGCACCCCCGATTTGGGTCCAAGAAAAGAAGATTCAACAGCAGATTGCTCTGATCAAGGGTTTATTGGAAGACTATCGTCAGGGAAATGGGTAATGTTTTTTTTTTTTTTTTTTTTTTATTAAAAAAGGTGGTCCAGAACCAGAGTGTTTGACAGGAGCAACAATTGATGATGTTACCAACAGGTTGTCAAATTTTAAGGGATGTAAAGAGAAAATTATTTTTCATATGGGGACTAATGATATTAAACATACACAACCTGACTATCTGCTGTTGGATAAATATAGGATTATGCTG
This sequence comes from Mastigoproctus giganteus, assembly GCF_048544385.1. Classification (NCBI taxonomy): domain Eukaryota; kingdom Metazoa; phylum Arthropoda; class Arachnida; order Uropygi; family Thelyphonidae; genus Mastigoproctus; species Mastigoproctus giganteus. The sequence goes on along the minus strand of NC_143585.1, from coordinate 138,254,441 downwards.
CAAGCTAGGTCAGAATGTGCATGCGTCTGCAATTCTGCCCAGACACAATTGGAGGGATTATATGCTGAAAGCCTTGTGGATTAACTCGAGAGAATCTACAACAAGGCTCTGGGGGGGGGGGGATTTTTATCAATAATGGCCTGCATTTGTAGGTAGAAGGAGGTTCGAGCTCGTCACCACCAAATACGGAGGATGCGGAAAGGTCAGGGAATGACCACCGCATATCCCGGAGCAATATGGCCTTAGTTGCTAATGCTCCTAAAAACCAAACAATGTAGAAGGAGGATGGATTTTTGCCAGTATCACTGAGGATATGCTAATGGTTCAGGGAGAAGAGTAATTTAGATTCATGTTTATCTGATGATATAGGTCAAAGTAATGCTTGCACTTACCTCATAAATTCTTGTTTGTTGACAAGATGTCCTGAAGGTAGCAATGTTTGAAAGGAGGGGGAATATAGAGCTTGGGATACAAACCTAACTTCAAGGGGCATGTCAGGGTAGTAAACTATAGAAGATTACTTAGTCTCAACTGTGTCTACAGTGATGCCAGGAGTGTTGTCAATAAAACGGCTGAATTTGAACTCCTGGTTAGGACAACTAATGCTGATATAATAAGGCTAAGAGAAATATGATGATGAGTTCCACTATGGTATGTATAATGTATTTAGGGAAAATTGGAGGGGGTTATGCTTCTCATCAAAAATTTTTCTGAGTCTGAAGTTATGTCTGCCAGAATGGAATGAATCTGCATGGTGTGTTAGTTGGGAGTAATCTACAGACCAGAAGATTGTAAAGAATATGATGGAATGGGCAAGCAAGTGAAATGTCTTATTATGGGTGACTTTAATCTGGCCCATGGGGAAAGACTTTTTAAAATAAACTAGATGATTATTATTTGTACTAGAGGTGAGAATATTTCTGATATCACAAGGCTTAAGTACAGAAACCATTGTCAGGAAGTGATCATCAATTGAAAGATGCAGTAGTTAAAGGTAAAAGCACAGGTTTTAACTTCAGAAGAGGGAACTTTGACAGTTAAAGTGCTATGTAGCATCTACAAATTGGGCAGACTGCATATGGATAGCAAATCCATTTGAATTATGGAGTACTTTTAAAGCAAAAATCACAGAAGCCATGAATGGATATCGAAATGGGTGGCTGGTTAAATAGAACAGAAAAAGATAGCACGGGACAGTTACAGAGTGACAAAGAACATGTACAAGTTGATCTGTAATAGTACGACAAATAAGCTCAGGGAGGCCAAGGCTACATACGAGAAAGCATTGGCTAAGAGAGCAAGGAATTTTTCATATAAGTGAATACAACAAAGAAGAAAGCTAACCAAATCAGACACTTGTGCACCGGATGTTGCGGATGAATTGAATAAGTACTTTGCAACAGTCTTTACTGACAAAAGACACTTCGTGCTGAGATGCCTCAGCCGCATATGAAATTAGTGATGTCGTAATGATTGTTTATTAGAAAAAAACTTTTGAGCATAAAGGCAAGTAAAGCTCTTGGACTTGGGGGAGATTCCTTTGAAATGGAGAAGTGCCAATGTATCGCCAACACATAAAAGCTGGTAACTACAGACCAGTTAGTCTGACTTCAGTGGTAGGAACAATTTCAGAGGCAATGATTAAGAGTGCAATCCAGGGACATTTAGATAGATATGGCATTCTGAAGGACACACAACATGACTTTAAGGGTAAATCATGCTTAACTAAATCTCAAGGGGAAAAAAAAATTTAATCTTCAAAATACATCTCATTGTGTGGAACCCAGTTTAACTCCCTCACCAATGATTTGGCTCTCAAAATGACACCCCCCCCCTTCTGATGGAATTTCATTTTGGGGTAGTGAACCACTCAACTATTGAATTCTTTTCAACAGTCCTTTGTAACAGGTACTCAGGAGCTGGATTTAGGGAACAATTTCAACATAGTTTATATGGATTTTTAGCAAAGCATTTGACTCAGCCCCTCACGAGAGGTTTCTGTATAAGCTTGAAAGGGTTGTGATTAATGGATTTTCTTCAGATTGGTGTAACATCAGGAATGCTGTCCTTGAAGGATCGGTTCTAGGACCACCGTTGTTTCTCATTTTCATGAATAATAGTGACATAAATATTAGCAGAGTTGTTAATGATCATGCTCCTTCAGGATGACTTGAACAGACTTCAAAGGTGGTCAGAGAAGTGGCAGCTATTGTTTAATGCTGCTAAATGCAAGGCAAGGTCATACACTTGGTGGAGTTAAATCAAAAACCATGGAGGAGGAAAGGGATCTGGAAGTTACAACGCAGGCAGCCAGGAAAGCCCATAGTGTACTGTTGATGATTTATCGAACATTATCCTGTAGAGAAGGGAGGGCATAAGACCACATTTGGAATACTGTGTTCAAATATGGTTGAGGAAAGACTCAGATTGTGTGAGTTACAGAACTTGGCAATCAGGCACCACAGAGGTGACCTGCTTGAAGTTTATAAGGCTCTGAGAAGGATTAGTAAAATGAGTGAAGGTGGAATTCTCACTGTTATAAAGAATTGCATTGCAGAACTAGGGGCCATAAATTCAAATGTCAACTGGATAGCTATTTGTGTGAGGAGGGAAGCATATAATTTGCATTTTCTTATCTACTTGGTTTTTTTCACCAGTGTAGCAAAAGCCTGTGGCTTCCTTGCACTATATGGCAAATACTAACAATTGCAAAAGAGATTCTGTTATGCAGGAAGAGCACTTGACCTACACATTTTGGAGAAAGGTATTTAAAAGACAATGGATGTCATCTGGTCCTACAGCACTTTAAGAGAGACAGGGTGCTTAAACCCATATTATTTGTATTAAGTACAATGACTGGTCTAGTTGTGCAGGAAGTAACAGTTTTGCATTTCATGTGTTCTGTTTGTCACACACATCACTGGTGAATGAATGTCATGCCGTACACCATAAAACAATGGATTTTTATCAGTAGAGTCTCACTTTGTTTCTAAGTTTTATAGTGACAATTCCCTAATTCATGAGTATTCATTTTGGAATACGGAACATGAAAGAAAAAGTGTTCTTACGGGACCCCAGAAGTTTTAATTATCAGGATTTGCAAAAGCTGAGGTTACTTGATTCACCTCATTTCAGTGTAAGAAAATATCTAAAACTCTTTCTAAAAGTTTACTTTGCTATGAAGGTATTGAAATTTCAGTTAATATTTATTTTACTGACTGCATCAACAGTCAAAATTAGACATTATGGAGTGCTGAAAATCCAGACCCCATATTTTTTGAACAAACTTATTTCTGATGTTTACCAAGGCATAATACTGCAGTTTGTGTTTCTATAGAAAAATGAAAGAGACAACAGGGTGAGGCAACCTGCCATACTGCATATTAAGCTACAGAACTATTGCAAGTATTTTCTGGGATCATATCACAGAGACTTCAGCCAGGTTTGTTTGTGGGAAGGTTATTAAAGCAGGAGGTTTGAGAGCAATCCAAGGAACTTGGTTTGCTTTCAGCTGCTAAATGCAGCTGAAAGAAAACACTGAAAATACATTCAAGAATGTACTGACACACTCTGTTATGTCACTCGCAACCTGATCAAAAGGACTGAATTTAGGTTCTGCTAACAATGGAAGACACTGAATATTGTTAATTAATTGACTGGGTTTACTTTCAAAATGAACTTCCTGTACATTATTAATGGCTGACTGTATAGCTGGTTCCTTCAGAAGAGAAATTAAAAGTACACTTTTCTTTTTCAGAAAGAAGAAAAATGTTTCCACAAGAACACTGGCTACTATATCCTAAACTGCTATAGGGCATCCACTGTGTTCTATTCCAGGCTTGATGAAGGGTGCAATATGTATTTATCTTCTATTTTATGCTGAAGGCAATGCTGTTCTCTGTGGTCAGATATCAACAGAATAGCCCCCAAGGGCTGATGTGGGTGGTTTTTTTCCTGTTCTCCTGGACAATATTTTCTGTAACATGCATTAACTATAGTGATCTCAAATCCTGCCTGGTTAATCTTCCATCATGACAACCTAATACCCATATGGGTTTTCCTCCAACTCTCATATAAACAAAAGGATGAGAGAAGTGGTGCAGGAAGGGAAGGTCCTAGAGGTCAGGAGGACACCAGATTCAAATCCCTATGCATGAATATTCATTTTACAGCTGTCACTCCTAAGGAGTTTAGTTCAAAACGGATTTCTTCAGACACTTCAAGATCTCACTATAAGATGAATTTGTCTTATTGCTGAGACTACTGTGAGTGGACTGAAGGAGCTGTTTAACAATTTAGGGGCGAATTTAAGAGCAGCATTTTCACTGGTGGAATGAATTATCAGGAAGGATGGTGCAAATTCTGATACTGCTTCTATTTTGTGGATTTTTGCTGCAGTAGTAGTAACGTGTGTGTGATGATAGGGATTGTGTTGAGACCGCAGGATTAGGATTTGCAAGTTGTGTCTGGACTCTGAAGTGGAATGCCAGCACTACTCATGAGTGCATTCCCACATCAGCAAGAAACCTATCCTTTACATCATGAGGGCAGGGACATGGCTTTAGCATTGCTGATCCTCTCAGGAAAACTCGGGGACAGAGCTGGGCCATCAAACACCAGGATCCCCTTTCTGAATTCCATGGGTGCACTACATAGCAAACACATCAAATTGTTAGCCTCTTGGCAATGCTAATCTGGAAGAATAACAGCATTGGTGAGAAGCACTCACGTTAATGGGCTATTATGATGTAAAAGGTGGAAATATGCATGCACACACATATCTGCTCCTACTATTATTCCTTACAAATAATTTGTTCAAAACTGTTACATACTTTGGTGTATGCAAACAATGAAGCTGGAGATGTCAATACAAGCCTATTCTGATCCTGGACAGTCTTAGCAGGATTAATGGGAAAAGTCATGGTTCAGATAATGGATTTCAGCTCTAAGAATAATTTTGCTGACATAATTAGTGTAATATTAGAATCAGTGGTCCAATTGAGGAATCACCTACATCATCCCATTATTAAAACATTTAATGCCAAACAAAATGAGGCCAATAAACTATACAAAGAAAAGACTGAGTCTCACGTTAGACTACACATAACATTAACGGGGCATTGGTGAGAAAAATATCAAGGGGTGTTAGATGTGTGGTTTAGGTATTCTAGTAGGTAAACAAACAAGCTGGAAAGTCACTGGTAATAGCAAAAGGTTCAACACTCTGTGCTGAACCTTTTCAATTTCTACCAACCAGGTCCATATAGCTAAAAGATTGAAGCCAGCTGAGGTTAACATTAAAATCACCAAGTAAAGTTAGTAGTAGTGGCATGTGATGCAAGTGTATGAGCTTATGCAACATCAGCCAAAAAAAAAATCACACCATTCCCTCCAAATGCCTGTCCAGTTCCTCCTTAAATTTATTTAACGTATCAACTTCCACGGCAACAGATGGAAGTTTGTTCCAGCAATTAACCACCCGCTGGCTAAAGGCAAATTTCCGCACATCTATTCTACATCTGTCTTTTCTTAATTTGAATTTATGCCCCCTTAGGTTCGTAATCTGAACAAGTGGAAGGATCCCATTCAACACCAGATCACCGTGTAGGTGCCTAGTCTCCAGCCACTGCAATTTGCAGAACTTAAGCCTCTCTTGGTAAGAGGATCCCTTCATTCCCCTCACCAATCTTGTTGCCATTCTCTGTACATGCTCAAGCAAATCTACATCCTTCCTAAAATGAGGCCTCCAGACCTGTATGCAGTACTCAAGGTGTGGCCTGATCATTGCCTTATACAGAGGGACAATCACCTTTTCCCTGCTAGCAAAATTCCTATATATCATTGACAAAACCCCACGACCTGCCCTGACAGCATTGCTCAGAAAACTTCATATCTGACTGCACAATTACTCCCAGGTCTTTTTCATTTTCTACCACCTTAAGTGTAGTACCACACAATTGGTACGTTTCCCTGGGGTTACTTCTACCCATATGCAGTACTTTGAATTTGTCAAGGTTCAACTTCAGTTGCCACTTCTTAGCCCATCTGCCCAAATTTTCTAGATCCTGTTGCAGTAGCACACTGTCATTTAACAACCCTACCAACCTTTGTATCATCTGCAAACTTCAACACTAAGCCTGATATACCTTCATCAATATAACTGATAAATATACAAAACAACACCGAACCCTGTGGGACTCCACGAAGAGCAGCACCCATTGATTACCACCCCTGTCTTCTCCCACTCAACCATCCTTTTATCCATTGTAGTAACTTACCCTTAATACCATGCACAACAGTGTCAAAAGCTTTCCTGAAATCCAAATATATGATATCAAAATTATTTTTTGCATCCAGTTCCTTTGTAACTACATCATAATATCCTATAAAATTTGTCAGACAAGACTTTCCCTTAACAAACCCATGCTGTGTCTAGATGATCCTGCAATGCATCTTTAACCAGTGACTCCATTATTTTACCCGGAACAGAAGTTAAACTAACTGGTCTGTAATTACTTGTGTCGCCCTTTGTGAATTGGGGATACATTTGCACATCCCCTGAGTCCAAGGATGCTCTCATAATTATGGCTAAGGGTTTGCTCTCACTTATTACAAAATCAAGTAAAGTAATACTGACAGTAAATGAGAAAATTTTGTGTTTTTCAAAGCAGAGGGAGCAATATTTTTGATAAGCTTACGCCAAGAAAGTTTAGAAGGGATTTTCTCAGTAGAGATAAGCGATTTTGCAGTGCATCCTGAAATGAGGTGTGTGAAATCTGTTATTGGCTTAAAAAAAAAAACTGAATAAGTATACAAGCAACATAAAATGCATGGCTACAGTGCTTTCCAAGATTGGCATCACATATTAGCAATGCTTTCAATTTGATTTCCTCTCATTTCACATATTAATGTAACTGACTGAATAATACAGTAAGCCCTCGGTTTTACAGATTTAAACTGCTTTGTATATGTATGTATGTATCAAAAACACTGAAATAAACAATATAAAAAACAAGCAATTATTTACGATGACCATACAGTAGTGTCTGCAAAACCTTTATTCAGAATCGGAGTTAAGCCAACATAGAGATACTGGTGAATCTTCAGGGTTAGACTCCTTAAGTTTTGCTTTGCTTATAGCTTTAATTTCTTTGCATGCACTTTCTCTTTTCACCCATTTTCATAGGGCCATGATGATACACTGCAAATAAAGAAACAGTACACAGACTGGAACACTTGCTCCTAGTTTTACCTAATTCATGAACACACTCTGGTACCCATAAAATCAATAGATTATTACTGTACATTTATTTCATCACATGCTTCATACTTAGTGGCAGGTGAGCTCCAGACATGTACTTTTTCCTCTTTGAAAGCTAGGACCTACGTATGGCTATTTTGGAAAGATATCCAAAATCAAATGGCAGTCGATTTGAGATGCCTATGGTTAAGCTGAGTATCCCCCCCCCCAAATGTTTTTGGCTGAAACAAAGGAAGTCACATACTGTTGCATTTACATTAACTTAAAAGAGAAGAGTGTTAAATTATTATTTTTTTTTCAGAGTGTTGGCAGCAGAAGTTTGGAAGCACTAATAAAACCACAAAAGCAGGCAAAAACAAGCACACATTTGAGGTACCATGTCATGTCGATATGGGTGGCCCATGTGATATAAACAGTGGAAAAACAAAAAAGGGTAGGAGTGTGTTACTGAATAATCAGAATGGCTTATAATGGGGGATTTATTGGATGACTGTTTTCCGCAATACTCTAAATTATCAGCAGTGACTCTTCATGCATTATGAATCTCCAGATAAACCACTAGGTGGCAGTGATCATAATATATTGATGTGAATTTTACTTAAATATATGACTACAACAGTCTTAGAGAGTTTGTTTTCAGTGGGACACACTGGTGATGTTCTGCAAATTCCAAATGGGCAGTATATGCTATCAAGGTTTAGATCTAAATGGATTTCAGATGAACTGGTGAGACTAGTGACAATTATAAGTTATCACAGGCCATGGAAACCTATAGTAGGCAGGGGCTTAGAGGGGAACAGGTATCCTGTGTGTTATCAGACACTCAGCCTAAAACACTGATGGATCCAATATCTCTCTATTACAGAAGATTTAAGAGAAGTCCGGTTGGCCTGCCTCCCTAAAATCCACTCATGCACACCTTCTCGATGGTAAGCCCTGTTACGTCACTTAGGTGGCAACGAACGTGTAGAGTGGTTCTCTTCAAGACGCCTGGTCAGTGTGAAGAGGAAAAGACCAAACCTTCCAGCATATGACAGCACGAGAAAACAAATGGCCCTCAGTCCCCAGCAGCTTTCACACTCCCTCTTACGGCAGAGGGTGCTAAGAATCTCTGGGTACGACCAGGCTGCCATGCACGGAAACTGAACTTGGCCTGTTATAACGTAAGATCACTCATTGGTGAAGACAGGATATTAGAGCTGGAAAAGGAATTAGAAAATGTGAATTGGAATATCATCGGTTTGGCTAAAACAAGAAGAAGAAATGAATCACATAAGTTTATCAAGTGGAAATCTGCTGTACACCAATGGAAACAGTGAAAGGAGTGAAGGTGGAGTTGGGTTTCTGGTCCATAAAGATTTTAAAAACAACATTTTGGAATTCAAAAGTACATCACCAAGGGTGTCAAGACTAATACTCAAGATTTCTAAGAGGTACAAGCTAAAGATTATAATGATTTATGCACTAACATCAAGCCATGATGTTGAATAAATGTACACCGAAATTGAGTCTTCTAGATGAGCAGAAAACCCACTACACTATTATTATGGGGGACTTCAATGCTAAGGTTGGAAAAAGACAAAACAGTGCAGAAAGGGGAACTATAGGAAATTTTGGAATTGGTGAAAGACTTGTGGAATTTGCAGAATCTCAAAGACTGTCAGTAATGAACACTTTTTTCAAGAAAAGGTGAACAGAAAGTGGACATGGAAGAGTCCAAATGGATTAACTACTAACGAAATCGACTTCATCCTCACTAACAGAAGATATATTGTGAATGATGTTACCGTCGTGAATAAGGTAAATGTTGGAAGTGATCACAGAATGGTAAGATGTACACTTGATGTAGGAAAGGAAAGAAAAAACTGACTAGAGGAGAAAAAGCAGTATGTACTGAAACTTAAGAACAAGTTTGAGCTTCTGCAGACTGCTCAGGACCAAGATATCGACGAGGAATATTACAACTTTCTGAAAGTGATAAAGCCCAAGAAACCTATAGGGAAACAGAAATCCAAAGAAGAAAAAATTAGTCAAGAAACACTTGTCGTGATGAACCGAAGACGACAAATGAAGAGCGAGAAAATTGAGTATACTGAGTTATGCAAAGCCATTAGAAAGAGACTCAGAGGACATAAGAAGATTTAACAAAAGAAAAGTAGAACAAGCATTAAGGGAAAACAAAGGATTTAAATCAGCAGCCATGAGCAGTAATACAGAAAGACAAATGATACTGAAACTGAAGAATAGCGATGGTGTACTTATAAACAGCAGAGAAGGCATAATTCAAATAGCAGAAGACTACTATAGAGAATTATACAAGGAGCAGGGGAAGATGGATTGCAAAGTAGCAACACATACCCGATATTCTTCCTAATGAGGTAGAACATGCATTGAAGATGAAGTTACTGTAGAGTTGTGAAAATTGGGAGGAAGAGACATAACACAAAAACTGGCAAGGCTCTTCACAAAGTGCATTAGAAAAGGTGTGACGCCTAAGCAGTGGAATAATGCAATCATAGTTTTGCTGTATAAGAAAGGAGATAAATTGGAAATTATAGACCAATTAGCTTGTTATCCCACATCTACAAGTTGTTCACAAGGGTCATTACTAACAGATTAGAAAGAATACTTGATGAGAATCAACCGAAAGAGCAAGCTGGCTTTAGGACAGGATTCTCAACTATGGATCACCTTCACGTAATATCACAGCTAAGGAGAAAGCAAATGAATATAAAACACCATTATGCCTGGCATTTGACTCCATACAGCATAAGGCAATGTTTCGGGCACTGGAAAGACAAGGCATTGATACCCCCATATATTATGATTTTGAAGAAAATATATGAGAGTGCTACCTCCTTTATTAGACTAGATAAAGACAGTAGGAAATTTAAAATTGAGAAAGGAGTTCGACAAGGAGACACGGTATCTCCGAAGCTGTTTACTGCTGCCCTTGAGGAAGCTTTCAAAAGATTAGACTGGTTACAGAAAGGAGTCAATGTGAACGGAGAGTACCTAAACCATTTACGATTTGCAGATGACATTGTGGTCATAAACCACGATCCCAAAGAATTAGAGGAAAATCTTAATCAGTTATGCACAGCTAGTAAGGATTTTGGACTAAAGATGAATATGGCTAAAACAAAAGTAATGATGAACATGTATGCCACAGAAAGGGAAATAATGATTGAAGGAGCAGTAATTGAAAAGGTGGAGTCATATACTTATCAGAGACAAGTTATTAGCTGTAATAATGATAAATGGCTGGAAGTCAAGAGAAGAATAAATTTTGGATGGATAGCATTCAGGAAATATAGTCACATACTGAAGAGCAATATCCCAGTTTGTCTGAAACGTAAAATAATGAACCAATGTATACTCCCCACCATGACTTATGGAAGAGAAGCTGAGAACTACACAGCGAAGAATGGAACGAATTATATTGGGAATCAGACTGTTAGATAAGAAGAGAAACACATGGATTAGGCAGCAAACTCAAGTAAAGGACATTCTTATCAAAACTAAAGAACTAAAATGGTCTTGGGCAGGACAGATGGACTAAGAAAATAACAGAATGGTATCCAAGAGGAGCTAGAAGAAAACCTGGAAGACAAAGGCAGAGATGGATAGATGAAATTCATGAGTTTGTGGGTAGTAAATGGATGGCCAGTGCTCAAAACAGAAGGAACTGGAAAGTTGCTGGAGAGGCCTTCATCCTGCAGTGGATTGAAAATGGCTGATGATGATGATGATGATAAAATTGGCCATGTTTATATGCAATTTTTCATAAAAATTGTTAAATTATTGAACATCAGATGGAAGTGGAAATGCTTTGCAAAATTCTGAATTTCATTAAGCTATTCTATATAGAAATCAACCAACCTATTGATTCTGTTATAGAGTTGGTAAAGGTGTGGAGTCAAGATGTGATGGAAACAACAATTAAAATGTTCACAAAAGCAGGTTTTGCCAAATTAACAGCAATAAGAGTGATGAACTACTACAAGATATTGAGCAATCTTGGGAAGAACTCCAAGCAAGAGGTGGATCAGTGAAGAAATTCTTCTTGATGAATTTTTAGTAGTTGATAATGATGTCACAGTAGCTGAATATCCAACATTTTGGAGAGTATTCAAGGAACTAGTGGCAATATCAATGGGTTGGATGAAAATTAGGGTAATATTAAATCTTCAAAACAATGTTGGCAAGCATTTGAAACTTTGTGTGAAGAAAATGTGACAGAAATATATATTGTGGTTTTTTCTTAATGTATGTATTAATTTTTTTAAAATGTTAGAAAATTTATTCATTCTCAATCTTTTACTGTATTTTTGAAAGTTCATATTTCTGTTTAACAAATTTTTTAAAGCAAACAGTGGATTCGTTATATAGAGGTCTGACTGTATTTCACCCCTGTCAATTTTTTTTTTTTAAATATTAAAAAGCTTTGCCATCAGCCTGGGTCAATGTCTGCTCTCATTCAACAAGATAAATTTTTTTTTTTCAATATTTGTTTCTTTAGAATTACATATCTTACTTTGTCAGTATTATACATGGCTAGTGCAATGCCTCCACAATCTTCAAACTCAAATACAGTATGACAGATTTCTGGTTTTCCATCTGTAGGAGTGAATTTAATCTCCAACTTTCCAGGCCCTGGAACAACAAAATCTGTAGCCCTATACTAAAAATGAAAAAATGCATTATTAAAATGTTCCATATTTGGTTAAACAGAAGCATTTAACTATAAAATACTTTGGTAATGCAAATTTTTAGAAAATATATAACAATTAATTACAAGAATCAGATGGCTTCAACTACTGCACATTCTATCATGTTTATTTTTTTTTCTAGCCTACAACATTTGTTCCTAAGAGAGAAATCTCTGCCATCCAATTATCATCTTACTAACCTTAATTTTTTAAGATTAACAATATATTAAAATAAATTTTTAAATCCAGTTATGTCCTTGAATCCTCCTGTTTAAGTAAGTCGCCAATCTGGATTTGGAATATCTAGAGGTGGTAGCAGATATGTAGTGCAGCTTGTGTGAGCCAAATTCTGTAATGCTAGCAGAAAAAAAAATACTGAGTATACTAGACATGGCAGGCTGCTTGTAGCCTGCAATCATTGTAATCTTTTGTTTAAACCCACTTAAAAGTATGACACTAATATAAAATTCATAAATATTGTTGATAATGAGATCATATTCTTTTTATGTGGAGGGAGGGATGCACTTTTTTGGGTTTGACACCCCAATCAACAGCTTTTGCAGCATAATCACCTTCCATGTAAGCTTTCTCTAAAGCTTCTGAGCAGTTGATAACTTTATAATAGTCTCAAAATCTGTATTACTACAGGGTCATTGAAAAAAAAAAAGGTGTCTGTGATTTCCCTTTTAATTATCTTCAGAAATATTTGATCGTAGCAGCAAACACTGCGGTAACTCACTAAGTTTTATTTGACACCTCAACGATGACCTTGGCTGTGCCGTGAATGTGTGCAAAATGACTCCTACGTGCACTGCCTCAGTCAGTGTCAGTAAGATTGTGTGTGTGTTGTGGTACGCTGAATTTAAATCTGTCATAACAGTGCAACGTCAATACCGACGTACTTACAGACACTGACTGAGACGGTGCACGTAGGAGTCATTCCGCACACACTCACAGCGCAGCCGAGCATCTGTCCCAGCCAGTTCAATCCCACTAAACATCCATGGAATAAACTGCAAAGGATATCAACACAATCATCTGCCTACATCACTCCAGGAATTGATGGGCAGATTTGTTATAGGAACAGTCCAACATTTTCTTGTGTTAATTTTCAACGTATCAAATCAACATTCAGGCTCATCTTACTTATCTGATAAAAGATCTATTAGAGGGGCCAACACTAGTCTGACATGCTATTAGCTCACAGCCCTAAGTGGAAGGCACTTTTAGGACAGTGAGCTGTTATTATATTTTGCTACTCGCTAATAAAGCAAAGGAAAGGGGCTTATGTAATGTTTGAATATAACTTACTATCACAGATACAACATCAAAAGACATTAACCATTCCCTCCTCTATTAAATGAAAATTCATTTGAGTTTTATGAAAACTTGTTCTCTGAGTAATGGTATTAGATGGCAAACTGATTAGCATTAGTAGAGGCATATGATGCAAGAAAGCAAGCTTACAGAGCATCAGCCAAGGGAAAAAAAAAAAATCAGTTTCACCCATTTATCACTCCAAAAGTTTGTCTAGTTCAGCCTTGAATTTATTTAAGTTGTCAACTTCCACAATGACAGATGGAAGCTTGTTCCAGCAGTGGACCCACCCACTGGCTAAAGCCAAACATCTGCACATCTATTCTACAAATGTCTTTCCTCTATTTGAATTTATGCCCCCTCGGGTGTGGAATCTGAGCAAGAGGAAGAATCCCATCAGATTCTCAGAAAGATTATATTCAAGTTAACTTATCTGAAAATTCAAATTTTTTTTTGGCTGGTGCAACATAAGCCTCAGGCTTCCTTGCACTATATGTCTGGTAATAATAATTTGGCAGCAGCTTGCTTCACTATGCTCCCAGCATATGAATGAGAAAATATTACAGTAGTCACAGAATTTTTATTTTTTATTAGAAAAATTTCATCAGTAGTTACTTCACTGAGCCTGAGTTTCCCATTTATTTTGACCAGTGAGAGCAGAGAATAAAAGAATAGGTAGGAGATGAATAATTCACAATAAGTAGGCAAACATGGATTTAAAGTACAAGGGAACAGAAAATGTTCCCTTGTACATTAAATCTATATCCAAAAATGAAATTTCCAAGGTTGACAGATTTTTAATGTTGTAGTTGCTAGAAAACCTAGCTCAGATGTATGCTGTTGAGAAATGAACACCATTACCTAAAACACAGAGATCAAGCCCCCACCACAGATCTTGCTATACTTTTTTAAATTTTCAGTTGTAACCTTATGTTAATATTAATATAATTTACACACACACAGGTATGTAACTTACCAGCTATTTGGACGAATCTCCTTCAGAGTCACCTTGACACTATACATAGATTCCAATACCTCTGCGATTTCTTTTGAAACTAGTAATTCTCATGTGTTCTGAATAATTTTCAAAACTGCAGTAAATCAAGGGGTCTTTAAGCTTGGGGAACTAAATCCATTGAGTATCGAGTAGGGGGCCACGGTGAAGGAGTACTTCACAAGGAATTCTTGAATGGAAAGGCTGAGTTTGTGGTGTCATGATGCAAGTGGCAACTTACCAAAACCCACTTTTCCAGCCTTTTCCACAAACAACATTGTGCAAGCACTGCAGAACTGTCTTGTGCTATTCGTGGTTCATTGTTTTACTATGTGGTAGAAATTCATAATGAACAACATTCTGCTAGTTAAGAAGTACAATGTCTTCACATTTGATCAAGGTTATCATGCTTTTTATTGGGTTTTGGAGAAGACCATTTTCCACTGGAAGGAAAAGTGTGGGTCAGTAGCCATACACTGATGAAGATCCTGACATTTGAGAACTTGCCACTCTCTGTGACCAATGAAGATGCAAGGCACGAATCTGGTTGAAAAGCACCATATCCCATAAAAAATACCAATTTCACATGGATAGCTTCAGGGTGTAAACTAGAAATGAAACTGAATCATGATTTTTGAAGTTCTTTCATGGATATCCACCATTAAACTTCGCAAACCACTGAAAAGCCTTTGAATGACAGCACCTTCGAAAGCTGTTTTTAATATATCATGGGTTTCTGTTGCACTTTTCCTCAATTTGATGCAACACACATAAAACATCCTATTTAGCATATATTAATTCAGGCAATTCAAGAATTACCAAACATACTGCAACTTGCTACAACACTGACATTTCAAGAAACAGAGTCAGCCAACAAATGTTTTAATTACACCTTGTATTTGCCACATAGTGCAAGGAAGCCACAGGCTTTTGCTGCACTGGCTAAAAAAAAAGTAGATAAGAAAATACAAATTGTGCTTCCTCCCCCTTATACAGGTAATATTTAAAATGTATTTTAATACAGTTAATTAAAAATGAGTTGGCCCATATTATTTTTTATTTCTTCAGAAAATTTTTGCTTAGAGTGATTTGATAAAACACTTTGTCAGAAGGCAATTAAACAATCTGTATTAAATTTATGCTACTTCTAGAAAATCAATAATCTACCATCGTACCTGATCACCATAAGCATGACGACCAATGATGATAGGTTTTTTCCACCCTGATACAAGACGAGGAATATTCTTGCATATAATTGCCTCCCGAAACACAGTTCCTCCAAGAATATTACGAATAGTTCCATTTGGCGATTTCCACATTTTCTTTAATTTAAATTCTACAAAAGATTATAGGCATATCAAATCTTATTTTGAACCTACAAGAATAACCATGCTTTACGCTAACATTTAGCTACTACTCTTAAACAACATATCAACATTTATTACTTGCAATGCTGAAATTAACTGTTTCCATATTTGATATAAATATGATTTAACATTAGTTCTTAACTTTAGAATACGTTTCATAAAACATGCATTAAAAACTTATTACTATTATTCAGTTTTCTTCCGTGCATTTTGTCTCTGGTTGGTGACTACTCTTCCTCTGAGAAAACAACAAATGTAAAGACAGTGGCTCTATATAAAAAATGATATTTCTCGAAAGGAACTCGGTCCTAAAAAAAAGTGAAGTTTATGTCACTTCATCCATCTTGGCTTAATACTGTATGTGAGAGAGGTTCTAAGGAACCTCTTACATGCAATAATTAAATAAAACTTTTTTTTTTTTTTGTAAACATTCACTAAAGATTTAAAATTTGCAAACCTATTTCTTGGGTGAATTCTGCTTTGAATTAAATGCCAATCTGGGCAGTATGTTTGTTAGAGATTACCATTAAGTTCACTATACAGCAGGCCCTTGTTATAATGCGGTTCGCTTCACGCTGATTCGCTATAATGCTGTTGATATTATAACCCGTATTTGACTTTAACGCTGTTTTACAGATTGCATATTTAAAGAAATCTTTTCATTTGATGGAGTCGATAGCTTGAAAATGAATAGCAAAACAGCATTAAAACGTTTCTCGCAAACTAATTTAATTGCAGTACAGTGACTTGTTACGTAGTTCCAAGATCAACATTTTAAAATATGATCAAGTATATTGCTTGTAATATTTGCATTTATCCGAAGTCTAGTCATCACTCAGTACAGTATTAGACATCGTGCTTAACGGACAGTTTACTCGAACATTGTATCATAATTAATGCAACCAATGCAGTTACATTTTCGAAGAGTTAATAATGGCAGATAAGAATAAAAAAGCAACGTCTGGACGCAGTACGAAGACTACAAGTGTAAGAAAAAGCCCGAATTTGAAAATTAAATTAGACGTTTTGAAGCGAATAAATTCCGGTCAACAACAAGCAGATTTGTGCCATAATTTAGAACTGGCAAGTTTAACTGTAAGAACAATTATAAAGAATTAATTTTAGCAGCGGGAAAGACAGCTGTTCCACTGCAAGCAACTAAGGCTAGGCCGGCTAGTAGGATTGGAATGGAGACTTTAATTTTATTGAAGATAATATCTAATGAAGAATTCAGTTAAATATTATAAAACAGAGAGATTAGCCTATATGATGATCTGAAGAAAACTCACCTAAAAAAAAAAAAAAAAAAAAAAAATGTGGAACCATTTAAAACTAGTAAGGGCTGGTTGAATAGATTTAAAATCCAGGGAGAAACTGAAACTTTCAAAAAAGAACTTAAAATTATTGAAGAGAGGTGTTATATGTACTTCTCAACAAGTTTTTAACATAGATGAAGCAGGACCTTTTTGGAAACAAATGCCTAAAAGAAGTTTCATATTAAAAGAAATAAAAAAACATGCCAAGTTTCAAAGCGGCAACCGCATAAGGTAACAGATATATATGTTACCTTAGGCAGCACTCACTTAGTGCTCTGTTTTTCCGGAAAGAATTATCAGCTTTAAGTGGGGGGGGGGGAAATCACCTGTACTATATATTTTAAATTGCTTATTACAGATAATCAAATTAAAATAAACTGGGTATTATCTCTTACTCAAATCATTAGGAAAACTACAAAACTCTTACATCTAATTGGGCAAATACTTAAACATTTCACCGATACTATATTTATGATAAAAGAAAAATAGTTGCAGGATGCGTCAAAGTGAAGGAGCTCAAAATTGGTTTTATTTTTTCAAATTACTGTACTTTGCCTACTTCTTCCTTGAATTATTCAAACTATTCACTTCCACAATAACACATGGAAGTTTGTTTGAACAATCAACCACCTGATAGCTGAAGGCACATCTATCCTGCAACCATCCTTCCTCAAACAGAATTTAGGGCATCAGCATTGTGCTACCTCAATCAGACTACCTTGCAGGTGCCTAATCTCCAGATGCCTGTAATTTGAAAAACTGAAGCCTTCTCTGTACTCACTCCAATGGCTCTATATCCTTCTTAAATTGAGGCTTCCACCCCTGTATACAGTACTCAAGATGCGGGCTAAACATCCAAATCTCTTCTAGTAAAGTTCCTGTACATTATAGACAAAATCCCATGGCCCCATCTGAATTGCTCAGAGAACTTCATATCTGACTGCACAATTATCCCAAGATCTTTTTCATGTTCCACTATCCTGAGTGCAGTATCATACAATTAGCATTAATCTGAGATTGCTGCTATCCAACTCCATCTGCCTAATTTTTCTAGATCTTGTTGCAGTAGCATGCCCTTGCTTACTGCCATTAATCACCCTGCCAACCTTTGTATTACCTACAAACTTAGACATTAAGCCTGATATACATTCATTAATAAATACGGAAAACAACAATGGGCCCAGCCCTAAACCCTCAGAGACTCCACTAATAACATTAGACCACAAAGAGTGTCCATTGATGAACACTGTCTTCTCCCGCTCAACCATCCCTTTATCCATAGCAGTAACTTGCCCTTAATTCACACTGCTCCAATTTATACAGTAGTCTTATGTGCAACAGTATCAAAAGTATTTCTTGCATCCTAGCATCCAATTAGATTGGTCAGACAACATTGCCCATTAATACATTTATGCTGTGACTGCAGTATAATTGCATTCATGCCTAGATGGTCCAGTATTACTTCTTTAACCCCATTATTTTCCCTCAAACAAAAGTTAAGCTACTATATACTTTCTATTCATGACTGACGAACTGATTTAAGATAAATAAAAACAATAAAATACATAGGTAAAGAGCAATAAAATATGACATAAAATAGTAGCTTTCAGGGCAAGGTATCCCTACTTCAGCTAGTCGGTGAATGGTGTACTGCACATATATATATACAGGGTGTCCGGGCTAGAGGTATCCAAAAATACACACATATATCTCAGCATCTATAAGGTGTATTAAAATAATTTTTTTGTTATATACAGAGTAACCCACCAAGTTGGTGAAGGTAAAGAAAGCCAACACAAGAACGGTAAGAAACATTGGATAACTTGCGCGGAAAATTTGTTTCCCGAAACGGCACTCTAGTGCTGCACGGTAGGTGTTATCGGTCTGGAGCAAAGTCAAGAACGATATATTGATTGGCAAATGATGTGCTGATTGGTGCGCGAACACAATAACATCGGTTTAGTATCATTTTAGTAGCACTCAGAAGCACTAATGGTAACTTGCCCTAATGAATGCTTTCCATAATGGTGAATAAAAGGTCAGGTTACATCCACTTGAATCCGATGGGAGCTTGAGTAACTTAACCTCTTTTTACCCTTTAGAATCATGGGTGGACTAACACAAATTGTTTATTAACAAAATATTAATTTTTTATTACTGTATTTTTAAAGACATTCGCGATACACACATATCATAATGTCAATCAACACCTCAATAGCTATTCACTATATATATATATATAATGAATCTTTCTTTCTTTTCCTACTATTTCCTAACCTAGGTCACGAAATATAAGGAAACCTTTTTTATTATTTCCTAACCTACCATCTAAGGTCAGGTTACAAAATATAATGAAAAATAAAGAAACCTATTCCTTTTTTCGTAACCAAACCTAAATCAAACAATATAGTAAAAACACTCATGAACTCCAAAAATCTGCTTTTAATAATGGGAAAAAAAACATACGAAAAACTTTTATTAATTTAGTTTTCTTTAAAAGATTCATCGCTACTATTACCTGCTTTATCGTTCTTTACTCATAAATACACATTATAATGCCAACCAATGACTACACAGTAGCTTGAAGTCTGTCATGCCTACCTATCAATCAATCAATATATCCTTCTCAATTTCAGCTCCAGACCAATAACACCTACCGTATGTTTACGGAGCAAGCAGCGCTAGAGTCCGGTGTCGGGAAACTAATTTTACGCGTAAGTTATCTGACATTTCTCATCATTCTTGTGTTGGCTTTCTTTACCTCAGCCAACAAGTTTTTTTATGAAGGTTAGTAAAGTTCAATATGAGCACCTTTTGTAGCTCGACAGATGTCAAAACGGTACTCGAGCTCTTGTCAAGGGTTTTCCAGCATCTGAGGTGTTATTAGAGCAACTGCTTCAACGATATGCTTCTTTTTTTTTTTCACAGTCATATCTATGAAAAAAAAAATGGCCCGATGATGCCATTTTTGTGCACTCCTAACCACACATTGACTTTTGATGTGTCCCTTTCATTTTCGATCATTTGGTGAGGATTCTCCAGACCCCAAATGCGGTAAAATATGACGAAACAAATCTTGGAGAGATTTTCTATCGACTTTGCTTTTGTTTCAGAAAATATAATGAGTGGTTCTCACATAATAAGCCATTATATTTGGATATTTCTAGCCCTGACACCTTGTATGTTAGATAAAATAACAGGAGTTGACTAGACATGATCATGAACTACAAATAGGGTGTCAGTAATACAGAATTAAGTATACATGATGAACAGCAGTGCTCATCACACTGTAGAATGGTGAACTCCATAATGGGGTGCATATGTACTCTCCTATTACGGTTCATAGTACTATTACAGTTGACTATGTGCAGTGCCTTAAGCCATGAGTGCTGGCAGTAATCACATGAATAGTTGATGATCTCAATGTCATGTCAGGGAGCAAGGTTATGTTATTCAATCCAATAATGTTCAGCAACAGTGGAGCAGTCGAAGTTAGTGGTTCGGAGAGCCCCATCATGTTCTAGAAACATGATATTTTAACCTCCTGGCACGATCCTTCAGCCTCCTCCCTACATAAATTTCCCACAGTCCAGACATGTAATGTAATAAACAGAACCACTTCATAGAAAAGGAGGAATGGGTGTTTTTATCTTAAAAATAATGGAATGTAATTTTCTACCAGGTTGCACACACCGTATACGGTAGAAGCACAAAAATCCTGGTAAGATGTTCTGATACGCCCAGGCAGTAGAGGTAAGCTCATTATTGTGGGGAGGGTTTGCCCTCATAACAAACTCACAAGCTTGTAGTTCACATCTATCCAGAACATAAGGCAGATAACTGCAATTAGAAAGCTCCGCTCTTACTTTGGAAATCTCCAATTGCCTGTCACCAATAGAATTGGAATGCATCCAAGCACAGTTAAACAAAGTAGTGCCACACTACTTTGTTTAACCCAGGAGTGTGTGCAGACCTGTAATTAGTAAATTAGCCTGCACACGTGGGCTTCCTAAAAACGGATGTTGTAAAACGCGAACCCAAGCGTTGGACTGCACAGAGACAACTGTAACAGTACTATGAACAGTAATAGGGGAGTATATATGCACCCCATTATGGAGTTCAACATTCTGCAGTGAGATGAGCATTGCCGTTCACCACATATACTTAATTCTGTATTACTGACACCCAATTTGTAGTTCATGATCATGCCTAGTCAACTCCTGTTATTTTATCTAACATATATATACACACAGTACACCATTCACTGACTAGTTGAAGAAGGGACACCTTACACCGAAAGCTACTATTTTATTGCTCTTTACCTACGTATTTTAACACTATTTTTAATTTATATTCGTTTTAATGTTTTTATTTATCTTAATAAAGTTTAACTTAAATCAGTTTGTCGGTTGTGAATAGAAAGTATATAGTGGTATACAACCCGAAGCTCAAGGCCCGTTTTCCAAAAGTTAAGCTAACAGATCTGTAATTATTCATGTCACCTTTTGTGAACTGGGGATACATTGGAACATTTCCAGCAATAGGCACTTCATGAAAGCCGAAAGAGGCTCTCATAATTATTGCTAGGGTTTGCCTACCTCCTTTGCTGCTATCATTGGATAGACCCCATCCACCTTTTTATGTTTAGCTCCAGCAATTTCTTTTCCACTTTCCTCTCAGTTATCACAAAATCATTTAGTTCCCTGGTAGAGTTTGATAAACTTCTGGCATCCCCTTCCCTAATGAATTCTTCACATGTGAATACAGATGCACAATACTTCTTCAATTTGCAGCAAGATCATCGACATCAAGTGGACCACTGTTATTCGATCCTTTCTTTCTACTATTAATGAAAGTAAAGTCTTCTTTACTTATATTAACAGTTATTTGGTTTTTATAAGCATTAGCAACTAAGGCCATATTGCTCCGGGGATATGCGGTGGTCATTCCCTGACCTTTCCCTATTTGGTGGTCATGGGCTCGAACCCCGGTCTAATCAAGAAGCGTATGCTATGCACTGCTGCTCCTGCTCACCTGGCTACTGAGGCGCCATATTAACAGTAGAATGAAATTCTCTGCCAGAGACTTCTCGTAATCTGCCTCAGCTTGCTAACTTGACTTGATTACAGACTAGTGATATCCACCATAAGCTTCTGTTTCACCTGATAATTTATACGCATCCTGTGCATTTTTCTTCTCTGCCACAAGCCTCATCTGACATCTACTTAGGTATAAGTCTGGAACAGTATTTCTTAGTTGGTAAGAAAAGTCTAGTAGTTTCTATGATTGCTTCCAGTTCAGAATTTGTTGTTGGTAACATCAGTTGATCCCATTGCACAGAATTTAAAAATTATCTGAGCCCACTGTAGTCACCCTTATAGTAGTTGTCTTTTAAGTAAATCCCACGTCAGCACACTAAGATCACTGCCACCTAGTGGATGTTTTACGTGCAGATACTTCATGCATGAAGAATTGCTGCTGTAGAAAACAGTCAACCAATAAATCCACAAGTTCAAGTCAATATCTGGAAAGTAAAAACACCCCATTATAAGATATTTACTGGCCTACTCTATTTCTCCATATATTTATTCATTACACCTATCACACACAACTACTCTCATTTTTGTTTATGTCACACCAAACAAACCCAAAAATGAACTGGCTTCCCATGTCAACTGGATGCATTTTCTTCTTAGTTAACGAGCATATTAAATCTACTGGATCTGCATCCCTTATATCTGAGTGACATCATGTCTGCATTTGGCTATTTCATCGGTACTTCAAATTTATTTACCATGCACTTGTTCTTACTCTTAGTTATCCTAACACATCCCACATATTTACTTGTTTGAGGTCCAACAGAAGTGATTCTACTTAATCTATTATTCTGTGCATCCTCCTTTTTTTTTAATTCCCAAAAAGCCTAGCACTTTTCCAACACACTTAATGCTACCTCAATGGCATCTACAAATATCCTTGCACCCCTTCAATTTAAGTGAATCCCATTCCTGTAAAAATAATCTCTCCTGAAAACAAATGGCTGAACCAGACAAAAAATTCTACCTGTAAGCATTTCAGTCTTCTCTTCAGGACCACTGATTGACAAAGCTTTCAATATATACTCCCTCTTTATCATGTACAGGCAGAATTGCAGCCATGTTCAAATTTAATCCTAATTCGTGACTTTTTCCCATCATTGCCCTATACTCGTTGAGTAACTCCTCAGATCTCTTACTATCACTAGTGTCAGTGTGTAACTTTGCAACGATCACCTTTCATGTCTTCAAAAGATGATATCTGTTCTACAATGTCATCTAGTTTTTTCCCTGCGAACACATCCTGGTTATATTCCACCTATCCTTTTTGCACATCATATTTTGTTTCTGATTGATGGGCTCATTTTAATTTCTTCAAGCTCTCATAAACATCCATCATAAAGCTGAGTTTGCACCAAACACGTACAAAACACATCCCACTTGGCTTAGTCATGTCCTGTTCAGGCCATGATTCATAGAATCATCTCTATAAATATTCCCTGAGATACAGCATTTCCTGCTACTTTGAGACTGCTGCTCTCGTCTCAGGCATTATTTCCATCCATTTAAATGCAATTTAACTTGAAAATACTACAATAAACTAATAGATACCTAAAGGCACTAATACATATTATGCTATGAAATTTAAGTTATGTGATTATGCCTTAACAGAAATAAAAATTTCAAACCCAAGTGATTAGAACCTATGAACTACATATTTACCACTAATAAACACTGAAAAGTTGCTGGAGAGGCCTTCATCCTGCAGTGGATTGAAAATGGCTGATGATGATGAAACCCTAAAATACTACTAGTTACATGATACGAAATCTCTAATTAAATTTAGAAATAAGCAAATGAACGTGACTAAACTATTTATTGAACACCATTTAATACATTAATCAACGTCAAATAAATGGCAAAATTTTCCAAAGAAACCTTTCCCATTTTCAAGATCTCAAAATTCTTTGACTTTACAGTTACAGTTTTCACCTTGAGACAGAGGAAGAAATCCACTGGTGGTGCTAGATCAGGGGAGCAGAGTGGATGGTTGAGCTGTACAATGCCATGTTTTATCATGAAGTTTTTGTATGATCACTATTTGTTGCTCTGCTCATCCACGAGGCTGTGTAGCACAAATTTTGCACAGACCTTCCTTTTCTCTAAAGTTGGATGTGAATAAGGAGATGACAAATCATCTCCTTATTCACATCCAACTCATCAGCCATCATTCCGAGGATCAAATGACAATCTCTTGCCACAATTTCCCAGACTTTTGCAACTCTGCCCTCATTTTGAGAGTGACAGATGCCCACTTCTTGGGTCACTGTGAACATCTGCATATCCATCTTTGAATCGCTCATACCATTCAAACACACTAATACGACAATGTTTCATCACCATAAACAGTTTTTAACATTTCATACGTGCCTGTTGCACATTTTTTGCAGTTTAAAGCAAAATTTGATATTCACTGATTGCTCAACAGCCATTGAAGAAAATTTGAACTACAACAATACCACTAACTGAATATTGTATACAAATATATAAAAATGTAGTATTAAGTGTAACACACAGGCTATAGCAAAAAAAAAAAAAAAAAAAAAAATTTGCTGTGCTATTCTCGTACTTTTAAAACATAAGAAATTAACAGTTTTTTCTCCCCTACTTATCTTCATATGAAAGATATGAAATACATCTATTTTAGATGTGGAGCAGCTTCATTAAAGCCACTTAGGCTCCAAAATTAAAGCAAGTAGTCCATTACAGTACATGACTACATATATTATTCAGCTGGTCCAATAATAAGGCCAGCTTAGGTAGTTTCCTTCTTGACAATTGTATATTACTTACAACCCTGAAAAGTTGTTGCAGTGTGTTTCCTGATGTCTATCTCTGAAGTTGAGCAGCACATGTTACTCTGCACAGCAATCATACTGTACTGCATTTGGTACTTACAAAAAATTTAGACTAGATTTCCAGCTTCAAGCCTAAAGAAAACATGTTCAATATAATTTTTATAATATTACAATTTGCTATTGCCAAATTTAAATGAATGAAAATAACATGTAGGGAACTTATGCTTATAAAATTAATGAGCATGCATGAAAGTCAAATATTTTGAATTTTGTTTATTCACTTCAAATTCCTATCATAAATGCTGTTATAACAGCACAGCTTTCAGAAACATAGTAAGCTTGCTTCTGAAAAGTTCTGCTAGCATGGATTCTTTTTATTGATTCCATCAGAATCATTCCTAGCTAAAACTGATTACATACAGGACTATTTTATTTTTTTGAATATATGTAATATCCCAGAGAGGGAAAGAAAACAAGCATTTTTTTAATTTTAATTCTGGACTATTATTCAATTTCATGCTAAGCAATGCATGCCAATCCAACATGGAAGTTTGACTGACACCACAAACCATTATGCTACATCAAGTTTCCTGTAGTAGTAATATATAATATACACTGATTTGGCTTTGCAGTAGCAACCCCACATGTAGGAATGGGCTGGTCTGTTATACTGGTGAAGGCAGAAAGTCAGGAACAGCTGATATAAGATTGTAATTTGCACATGGTGATTAGTTTCTCAGTGTTTGTGAAGAAGAACAGGTTAACATGGTTAACTGCTCCCATTCTTGCTGTCATGAGTCTACCAGGACTGGCTCAACAGCCACCAATCAACCAACTACATGTGGTTGACAACCGTGGTGAGAGTCAAGTGTCTCACCTGATAACACAGCAGGTGTGGAGCACAGTGGCTCAACTAATTACCAAGTGCAATGTAAGAATAGCAAGACCAATATCCATGTGGACTATGTGTGGGACCTTAGCTTGTACAGGCTATGACTGTTCTGGTGCCTATGCTCACTGTGACACGCAAGAAACTGCACTCTTGCATGGACATGTCAGCACCAACACTAGATTCCCAACTCTACCAAGCTGATGGGCATATCAGTATTGGCAGAAAGCAACAAGACCATGGCAATTGGATGTAATTTTGGTATTTGGGGACTGTTTGTGGCATGATCTTCTGATCACCATTAATCAAAGGCTCGATAGGAACACCTGCCTTCTATCATCACCAACCAAGTACACCCTCCCCCCCTCATAATGATAATGAATTCTCCATCCAACTGAGCATGTTTGGGACTTACTGGAAAAGGACATCTGATGCTATGACCATACACATGAGAATGTCCAGGCATTACTGGACATGGGCAATGCATGGGTATCACTACCACAGACAATTCTGCAATGTCTTGCAGAGTCCATGCCAAGATGTGTACTGTACTATGGGAAAAAAGGTGGCCCCCATGAGGTATTAGATATTTACTGCTAATTCAAAACCAACTCACTGTATATATTTGTAATTAGGAAAATTACTTTGTTTTAACAATGGCTTTTTAGTATTTTTTTCTTAAAGCAGACATCCAAAAACTTTACATGAAGTGAACAAGTAGAGCATTTTATGTGGCACATGCACACACATTTGCTTTGCATAATTTCTGTATATACTAATCTGATTTTTAAACAGTTGTACTCTATGATTCTAATAGATATTTTAATTTTTAAAGCATATGCAACATTATGAAATTAAAAAAATCATGTATTCTTACAGATTGCTGTTGAAGGCTCACATGTTTGTAAGAAACTCCTACAAACACTTAGGTTATTGACAATGCTCTGATTTAGTTTTGAAATACTGTATACAACTACTTCTTTATAATTTTTGTTTAATTAATTCAATAATATGTATTTTGTGTAATAGAAAAAAAAATTACAAACTAACAATATCATTTATTCATTCAATAAATGATATTGTTAGTTATTACACAATTTAAATCTACCAGAAGTACCCACTTTGCATATGCAAGTGAATGTTTATTCACTCTTTTTAGTAGGTCTGATGCAATTCTGTAAGGAATATGTGCATATACTTTGGCAGAAAAAAAGTGGTGCACGATAAAGGTAACAAAAATAAATTTGCATATTGCATTAGATATTTCTCAAGTAAGAACATTTCAGAATTCACTGTGACAGCTTAGTCTGCAGAATACATTGCTAGAGAGGTCTGCATTCGATTCCCGTTGATGACTGAAAGAATTTCTAAAGTCCTCTTCAAATCCAGCCTGTTGGGCAATTACAAGCAGAAGGAGGAATATTTTCAGCACACAAAACATGAAAATAACCCCATGAACACACACACATGACTATAACTAGCAAGTTGCAGTACTGTTAAAATAATACTGTCTACTTTGGTGTGTGTGTATCTAATGAGCAAGAACAATTCAAAGCCAACATTTGCATAATGTAATATAAAAATAAACCTATTTGTATACAACAGTAATTGTCTCAAAGTGCTGGGAGGGCAAGAATTTTTTATTTTTATTTTTTTTTTTTTTAGCTTCTAAGTGAATGACTGTTGATGTTTGGCTCATTTCACACAATTCTTGTTCAGAAAAAAGAAGTTCCAAAAATCAATCTGTTGCTAAAATGAGAATACCATTTATGAAACAATTCTAAATGGGATTCAAAATGCACTTTGTTAGAAATTAATATTTTCAAAACAATAGATGAAAATAATCTAAAAAGAAGTCAAACATTTTCTTCTGCTAATAATTATTAGCACTTCAGTTTCTGTAATGTTTAAACCAGTTTTTCAAACTTTTCTCATGCCAAAAATAATGACATACCACACTTAGTTATAGAAAATGCAAATGTGTGCAACATCATTTGTTTAAGACCAAAAAATAAAAATGTCAGACAGTCATATGTAGCAAAGCAGAAACTATCCGAAAATGATTGTCTGTTATGAGCTTTCAAAGAGAAAGAAAGTGTCCACAGAATGATAAATACAGTTTACAGTCATTGTATTGACAATTCATAAAAAAAACAAAAAAGTCTGAACATTTAATGTAATTCAGAATATGTACTGAACACCACATTTTGAATTGATTGTAGTACGATTAATTTAAAAATGTTACATAAGTATAGTATTTATGTATGTGTGTAGATACATATAGATCAGGAGAAACGTAATATTCCATGCTAAAACAGTGCTTGCAGCACATTGATTTCACACTGTATTTTGTTTAATAGCATTCTTTAAGAGTTTTTGTTAAAGCAACAGATTACACTTTGAGCAGGTGGCTGAAGAACTAAACAGTGATTCCACATAAGCCATTCACTTGGCAATGAGGGGCACAGTTATCTATGAAAAGCAAAATTTGTCTATTCTCCCTGCTCATTTTGTGATATAAGCAGTGATCCATTCCTTGTAGATTTTTTTTTTGGGGATGTCCAAGGATTTTGGTTTGCTCGATACATAGTTGGCAATATCTTAACTTTTAAAGCAGCAGGGTTTATGCACTTTCACAATAATTAAGATAGGAAGCTTCTCTGTTCCAGAGATGTTTGCTGCCAGGAGAATGATAATACATTGTTTTGCCTTTTTTCACCACTAATTTCTCACTTTTAAACATAAGAATTTTGTCAGCACTGAAGGTGTCATATGTCGACAAAACATTTCTTAAATGATTTACCTTCTATTCCTTCACAGCTTCAGTGTCAACAGACAAATTTTCAATATCCATCTGATGCATAAAAGATTTGTCTACAGGAATGTCATTTTTATTACATCATCATTAGTCACTCCAAGAGTACCTTTTTAAGATCCAGATATTTCGCCTTTCTTGCTATGATGATACCTGGTGCACCAGATTTCCGATCTTTCAGAATGATGACCACTGTACTCTTGGAATACTGAAATAGTTAGTGATATTTAGAACCCATGCCATTATCTAAAACTTGTAAAATCTTAATTTTTCTGCAATTGGAAAGGCTGCTAGTTCATAGGAACCAATAAACCAAGTCTCTACATAATGTATTTATACTTCTAGTCAAAGTTCATTTCATTATATCAACAAGTGAATCCTCACAGTCAACCTACAAGCTCATCATTAGCTTCAATACCCTTTCATTTTGAATTTTTTTTTTTAATGAAACCCTCAAACAAAAGGTATTAGAATCTATAGTACTAGTACCAATCATGGGTTGCAGTTTGAGAAGATGAAACAAGTTATCTGTTGACATTAGACTTGAATTTCTGCAGATTGTAATTTTTAGGAAATAGACATGAAAGGAGCTTGTTCCAGTAAACTGAAGTTGAAAGGATAAACGAGGAAGAAAAAAAATTCAGCTTTGTAAGTTTGAAGTTGAACAGTAAATGGATGTGGACTGACTGGTTTGGAAGTGAGTGTGGGAATTATAGAAGCCAATTCAGAAGAACAGTGCCCAAAGCAGTATCTACAGAAAAGTCATGCAGCAGAAACAGAAGATCTATACAGAGTGGAGACAGTGTGTAAGAGATGAGTTATTAATTAATCTAGAAGCCTGAGAGAGGTTATAGGGGAATAATATTCCATTAAATTTAGTCTTCCTAAATTTAATATAGATTTCCCCAATCTTTGACATAAAAAAATTCCACAAGGAATTTAGGAATGGTGACAGTACAGTTTAGTAATTTGAAGCGTTTTGGGTTTCAAACATTATAAAAATTTTTCCTGTGTTAGTAAATTATAATTTGAATATGTATTATGTTATAGTATGTATAGCATAATAAATTAACATAATTTGAAAGACAAAGCCAGTACAATATGAGAAAAATATCTGGAACATTTCCCTATCTAAAATATTCATAGTACCCTTATCTGTCCCAGAAACTTATGGCACAACAAATATATTAGAAAACCTACTCATTTCCTTGAGTATTTTAAAATTAAATCAAACATAATGAACTTACCCTCAACACGCTTTTCATCAGGAGTTATGGTTGCACATTTAATTCCAACATTGTACTTTTTTATGGCATTTGCACAGTCTACAGTCACTATGTATTTAAATAAAAAAAAATAAATATTAATACAAACATAACATCACATATCTAAAATTATATTAATTTAATTAGTGGACTGATGCAAGATTTTATGTTTAACGTGCAAACTTATAACTGCCGCTAGAAGCACTCTCCCTGATTGCTACTGAGCTGACTGTGTGCATGTCATCCTCGACTTCACGACAGAACAACAGCAAAGAAGCATCTCCTCACGCATCTGCAGCAGGGGCGTGGCAAGCGAGATGGACTACTTCCAACAAAGGTGAAATCACTAGCAAGTTCTTCCCTTACATAAAGTTAAAAAAATTAACTTTGTGAATTAGCTGTTAGAATGTCCATTTCATAGAGTAGTACTCACAATATTGTGAAAGATCACCTGAAAATGTTGAGAATCTGTTCCTGCTGGATTCCACACAATTTGACTCCAGAACAAAAACAGCAAAGAGTAGACTTGTGCTAAGAAATACTTGATCGTTTGGAAACACAGGGTCAAAACTTCTTAAATTGAATAATGACTTGTAATGAAACTTGGATTTTTCACTATGATCCAGAGACAAAACAGTTGAGCAAATGCAAGCATTCTGATTCACCAAGACCTAAGAAATTTTGAGCTTCTCGTTCAACTGACAAACAAATGGTTCTTGTGAGAACCATTTGTCAATCTCTTCAACCTCTTGTGGTGTAAACTGTTAGGGAGCCGATATGGGACTAAGCTAACAAGACTGGAGAACAAGAACTTTCCAGTGTGAAGTGGGTCCTTCATCTAGACAATGCCAGGCATCATACGACTAATATTGCACAGCCAGCGATCACTGCCCACATCCCCGTGTGATTTCTTCCTGTTTCGACATCTGGAGAAAGCTCTGAAAGGCAAGCATTGTGTCTAACAATGATGCTTGCAGAGCTACAATGGAAGCACTTTACAGACTATTGAAAAATGGCTTGCAAGAAGCATTTAATGTGTGGGTACGATGGTGTGTAAAGTTCAAGGGAGAGTATTTCAGTTGGACAGACAACTTGAGTAGTCGAGACCCGCTAACTGGGCAGTTCCATAAGTGGACATCTCTCAGAATTTTACCTCCTGGAAATAGAAAACCATATCATTTCCAAGTACTCTTCCCCATACCTTAAATTTTATGGAAGGTATGTAGATAATTGTCTGCTTATAGGCAAACCAGACACCATAAATACCAACTTCCATGAGTTGAATAATGTAGATAATCGGCTACAATTCACAACTGAAAATGAAAACAACAGGATCAACTTCCTAAATTTAACACTAACAAGAGATGCCCCAAAATCAACACTAAAATATACCAGAAACCTACAGAGAGGGGTAATTATTTACATTTTGGCAGATACGGTCCCCTCTCTCTCTCACAAAAAAAATCAATCCTAATAGCCCAGTTCAACAATGCTTTCAGGTATTCAACTACAGAGGATGAATGCAAACAGGAAATCGAATCACTTAAGGACAGATTTTCCAACCGCAGTTACCCAAAATGGCTCATAAATGGTGCCTTAAATAATGCTGAAAAACCAAAAACGAGAAGTGCTAAAAAAACAATGGATAGGGCTCCGTAAATTGAAACATACCAACAACTGTTGAAAAAAATCTTCAAAGATTCCGAAGTAAATATAGCCATTGGCAGCTCCAAGAAACTATGGACATACCAAAAAAACAATAGATTTCAAATAACAAACAAAAGTAGTTTATGTTTGTTGTTTGAAATCTATCGCAGACTGCGATTGCATATATATATAGGCAGCACGAGAACATTGTTACATAAGATTCCAAAATCACAAAAGCAGTTTAAAAGTAGCTGCAAATAATAAAAAAAAATAGTTCAAACAGAAAAAAATAATAGTTCCAAATTTGTTTATTGTTGTTTGTTTGGTTTTTAGGAGCATTAGCAACTAAGGCCATATTTCTCAGGGGGGGGGGGATGCGGTGGTCATTCCCTGACCTTTCCGCATCCTCCGTATTTGGTGGTCACGGACTCGAACCCAGTCTAATTAAGAAGTGTGTGCTACGCACTGCTGCTCCTGCCCACCTGGCTATGGAGGCGCCCTCCAAATTTGTATCTCATCACTTAGACACAGGACATTACCCTTCCTTTGAAAACACGATATTAATAGACAAAAAAGACACAAAATTTAAGTTAGAAACCAGTGAGATACTAGCAATGATATCAATAAACATACACAGACCAATATTAATCTCTGAAGAATGGAACCTAAAACAAATATCCTATAAGTTCAACTTTAATAACATTCCTCCCCCCCCCCCAAATCCAGGACCTCTACTAACAGGGACAGGTAGTCATGCACCCGGATTTCTGAGTGAAACCTTTCTTTTCCTTTCCTTCTTTCTTCCCCCCCCCCCCCAATTCGGGACCTCTACTAACAGGGACAGGTAGTCATGCACTCGGATTTCCGAGTGAAACATTTCTTTTCCTTTCCTTCTTTTTTCCAAAAAAACTTGTAAGCAGTTCTAATTCTACAATTTTCAAATTCCCAAACGATAAGTGTAATACGATGGGGGTGGGAAAATTTTCCTTCTAACCTACTTCTCCTCCTTTCAACTACTCAAACACCACCCCACCATGCTTTTGAAATATGGCAACTGAATGTGCCCGGGCTATAAAATACGGCCTACGACATGTATTCGCCCTCCTTTGAAGATGGTATTAACGAAAAGCCCCCATCAGGCTTCTAAGTTAGAGGGTCTCAACTACTCAAGTTGCCTGTCCAACTGTCTAATAAAGTTGAGACTTTAGGACCTTCATAATTTTTTTTTTACACTATGGGAGAGTATTTCGAGAAGGAGAAATCCAGAGAACATTCGAACGATGACAATTAAAAAATCTTGCACTAGTCTGCGAATTAAATGATCACCGCTCATATATTATGATCCCAAATTTGTTAACCAAGTATGACATTTTATCTTTGTGTCCATTTTAAACTATTATACTCTCTATAAATAATAACTTCATATTTTCTAACATTTCAGCTTAGGAGTTAAAATTAACAGCTTAAACAAATATTTAAAAAGTTTCATAAGGTCCGAAGCTACTTAACCAGGAGTAAGTTTCTAGGATAGGCTTGTAGGGAATTGACGCAAGAATTTTGGATACTGGGTCTGGAACCAGTGTCCAATCTCCTCAACCTCTTGGGGTGTAAACTGTTAGTAGGAAGCCAATAATATGAGGACAGGATGCCAATATGGGACTAAGCTGAGACCATTCATAATGACAGGACAAAGCAATTAATCATATCAATTGCAATTTCTCCCTGGTCTGCTGCACTTGTCAGGGAACGAGAGAATCAATTCTAAATGAGCTACTAGAACAACCATCAAGATATATACCATCAACATTAGAGGCTTAAATGGCATAGTAATGGAATTAGAAGAACAAAGTTAATATGATAAACAAGAATGAATCTTAGGGAGCCACAGCTAAACAATAAAAAGACTGCTTCTACAGGGATGGGATACACTTAAATAGAAAGGGTGCAAGAATATTTGCTAATGCTATTGAGGCAGAGTTAAGTGGGTCGGGAAAACTGCTAGCTTGGAGGGATATACAGACTAATAGATTAACAGTAGCTGTTGGCAGAGGTGAAAGTGATTCTTGCACTGCTTCTATTGAAATGCAATTAAGCAGCAGCCTGGAAAACAAGCAATAGGGATTTCCAGGACTGCTGGGAGTCATAGTGGAACAAGTAAATACATGGGCTGTGTTAGGGTAACTAAGAGTAGAAACAGGTGCATGTACACCAATGATAGGAGTATAGTTAATAAATTTGATTAACTTGAAGTGCTAGTCAAGACATCAAAGGCAGATATTGTTGGGATATCAGAGACATGGTGTCACACAAACATAAGCAGTGCAGAATTGGAATTTTGGGAGTACAATGTGTACAGGAAGGGGGAGGAGGGGTTATGCTGTTAGTTAAGAAACATATCAAATCTAAGGAAGTGCATCCAATTGATGTTGGTGAACAATGCAATGTTGAGTCTGTTTGGTGTGACATAAGCACTGGGAAAAGAAAAATGAGTAGGTGTGTTTTATAGGCCTAATGAATCTGATGAGTATAATGAGCAATTGTGCAGAAAAATAGAGTGGGCCAGTAAATCAGAGTGTCTTATAATGGGGGATTATTTATCTCCAAGGGATTGACTGGAATTTGTGGGTTGGTCACACACACACTAGTAAGACTTCTGTGGATTTATCGGATGATCGTTTTCTACAGCAGCGTGTTCGGGAGGCAACTAGAGGGAGTAATACTCTTGATCTGATTATCAGTAGTGATTCTTCATGCATTAAGAATCTGCAGATAAAGGAACCACTAGGTGGCAGTGATCACAGTGAAGTGGGATTTACTCAGAGGTAACTACCATCAGGGGTAAAGGGAAAAGTTTTTGTTTTCGTAAAGGTGACTACGGTGGTCTGAGACAATATGTAAATTCTATATGGTGGGAACAACTGTTGATGTTACCAACAGCAAATTCAAAATGGGAAGCTACTAGGCTTTTCATACTAACTAAGAAATATTGTTCAAGGTTTAGGCATAAATGGATGTCAGATGCATGCATTTTTCTTCTCTGCCACATTAGTGGTAGAGAAGAAAAATGCATGGGATACATATAAATTAACAGGTGACACAGAAGACTATGATAGATATAAGCTGGTCTGTAACCAAGTCACAAAGAAGGTTAAGAGAAAGGCAGATTACGAGAAATCTTTGGCAAAGGATGCAAAGAAAAACAGAGTTCTTTACTTATGTACACTCTAGAAGGAAAGGGATGAATCAGATTGGTTCAACTGTTGATGATCCTACTCAGGTAGCTAACAAACTAAATGAATATTTTGCATCTACTTTCACACATGAATTATTCAGGGAGGGGAATGCCAGAGGTGTATCAAACTCTGCCAGTAAGCTAGATAATCTTGTAATAACTGAGAGTAAAGTGGAGGAGAAATTGTTGAAGATAAACATAAGAAAGGCACTTGGGGTGGATGGAATCTATCCAGTTATATTAAAGAAGGCAGCAAAGGAAGTAAGCAAACCCTTAGCCGTAATTATGAGAGTTTCTTTGGACTCAGGGGAGGTACATATCCTGCTCAGGTTGCTAACAAACTGAATAGATAATTTGCACCTATTCACACGAGGAATTCTTTAGAGAAAGAGATACCAGAAGGTTATCAAACTCTAACAGGGAGCTAATTTATTTTATAATAACTGAGAGGGAAGTATAAAAGAAATTGAAAATAAATATAAAAAAAGGCACATGGAGTGGATGGAATGTATCTAATTATATTACGGGATGCATCAAAGGAGTTAAAGCAAGACCTCAGTCATAATTAAGAAAGGACTTTTGGATAAATTTAATAAGTAACACGAATAATTACAGACTTGTTAGCTTAACTTCTGTTCCAGGGAAAATAATGGAATCAATGGTTAAAGAAGTAATGCAGAACCATCTAGGCAGGAATGTACTTCAGTAAAGTCACAGCATGGATTTTTTAAAGGGCAATACTGTCTAACCAATCTGACTATGATACAGTAACAAAGGGACTGGATTCAAAATTTTGATATCATATATTTGGATTTCAAGAAAACTTTTGATATCATTGCACATAAAAGATTGGTGTACACACTGAAGCACTGTGACACTAAGGGCAAGTTACTGTTTTGGATAAAATGGATAGTTAAGAAGAAGACTGTGTTATTAATAGACACTAATCTTCGTGGACTAATGTTATTAGTGGAGTTACCCTAAGTTCAGTGCTGGACCGCATTGTTGTTTTCTATATTTATTAATGATATTGGGGAGGCATATTGTTTTTGTTGTAGGAAGGCTTTAGGAGCATCAGCAACTGAAGCCATATTGCTCCATGTATATTGTCTATAAATTGCATGTGTTCTGAGGTTGATTTTCTGTTTGCTGGGTGAAAAATCCGAGTTTTCAGAAGGGAAAAAACCATGCTACGCTCACTTGAGACACTAACTTAATCACATTGTGAAAAAGGCCCATAAAAATTCCTCACGTCATCAATGGGACTTGAACTTGGGTCATTTCCACCTGTTGTGGGGAGGGCAACGATCCTACCAACTGCACTACCTATGAGGGTCAGGGTAGGTATATCAGGTTTAATGTCTACATTTGCAGATGATACTAAAATTGGTAAGAGTTAATAACAGTAATCAAGGTATGCCACTGCAGCAAGATCTAGGAATATTAGATAGATATGAGAAATTGGCTGTTAAATTTTAACATTGACAAATGCAAGGTACTGCATATGGGTAGTAGTAATCCCAGATGAATGTACCAACTGTGTGGTACTACACTCAGGGTAGTGGAAAACTAAAAAGACCAGGGGGGTAGCTGTGCAGTCAGATCTGAAGTTCTCTGAGCAAGGCAGACAAGTAGTCAGGACAGATCATTGGGTTTTGTCAGTGATATATAAGAACTTTGCTAGCCAGAATAAGGAAGCAATTATCCCATTGTAGCTCAGGCAACTCTGACAGAGACATGCCAGAGAATAATGGGTAGCGTGGCTGTCCTAGTGGTGTGTGCGGGCAACATGGGGTCACACCAGGGGTCCTGCGGTCAAATGCCAGAACACACAACAGAACCAAACATAATACTACACATTCAACACACAACAATTTTCTGGCATTTACAGTAGTACTGTATTTCTTCACAGTGTACATATGGTGCAGATGTGGGGAACCACAGGTGGCATCCGACCCACACACTATGTAGAAGGCAATGGTTAGGCCACATCTTTAGTACTTCATACACGTCTGGAGGTGCCATTTTAGGAAGGATGTAGGTCTGCTGGAATTGAAACAGAGAAGGGCAAGGACATTGGTGAGCAGAACAAAGTTTCCTTACCAAGGAAGGCTTGAGTTCTGCAAACTGCAACATATGGAGCCTATACACATGCTAAGTGATCTGATTGAAGTGTTTCAGGCTTTGAATCAATTGAGCAAGCTCAATGCTGATGGCCTTCTTCCTATTGCTCAGCCAACACATATGAAGGGGCATAAATTACAACTGAAGAAGGATGGTTGCAGGAAAGATGTATGGAAGTTTTGCCTTCAATTTCCATCTGTTGTTGTGGAAGTAGATAGTTTGAATAAATTCAAGAAAGAACTAGACAAACTACTGGAGGGGATGGACAGGTAATGGGAAGGTTTTTTGTCTTTTTTTTTGTGAGGCATATAAACTTGCTGTCTTGCATCATTTGCTAATACTAATACTGTGATTTTTTTTCTCATCTTCTTGCTAAGTACAACATTATAAGATAGCATATAATGTACCCAGTTTACTCTTAATTAGTAATCAGTAAACTTCTTTAAACAAAGGAATGAATTCTTTCAATCCTACACTGAAATACTTGCTCACTCCCTCAGAAACATACATTAGGGAGAAAGAAACATAAAACACTGAAAATTAAGGAGTGGTAACCATCTACACTGCAGGTCACATATTGAATACAGTTAACTTGACATATTAACCTTCTCTGGAGTATCTCAAACATGATGCAATGTTTATTACTGAAGTGCTAAAGGTAATAAACTTCGCTAAGAATCTTAATAAATTACTGAAGTGCTTAACACAGGTATATTCAGTGCAGTTGTAACTATAACTTAATGTTCAGTGCTTTTTTTGCTTACTTCTTTGATTTATAAAACTTTAGTAACCAGAGAACTGCATGATAAATTTCTTAAAAGGAATGGATTCAGTACTGCCATTAATTCCAATTAAAATGAATAAATGTGTGATGTGAGTGTTTCACATAGTACCCTTGCACATTTTCTCATGTAAGGCATGCTAACAGAGATATTAGCCTAAGCTGCTTTTACAATCTTTCACATTTCACTGGATAACATAAGCTGAATACAATATTATATATATATAGATCACTAGAAATCTAATTTTCTCCTTTTAAAACACATTAATAACAGTAAATTTAAACAAACCCTGATCATTTGTGGCATCTCTGTTTTCAATTCCCAAATCAAAGCTGTGAATTTCAAGGTCAAGAAAGGGAAAAATAAGTTTTTCTTTTATCAGTTCCCATATTATTCTGAAAAATAAACACAGAAAAAGTTATGTATATATTATATATATACATATATTAAAAATTCATTGAATTAACATTTGCTATATACAGGGTTATTACAAAGTAGCTTAACTTCTTATGCTGATAGCAGTGTTGTAGATAAAATGAATGTTTAT
This sequence comes from Mastigoproctus giganteus, assembly GCF_048544385.1. Classification (NCBI taxonomy): domain Eukaryota; kingdom Metazoa; phylum Arthropoda; class Arachnida; order Uropygi; family Thelyphonidae; genus Mastigoproctus; species Mastigoproctus giganteus. The sequence continues at coordinate 138,216,279 of NC_143585.1, read as the reverse complement.
CTGGCAATATGGAAAAATAGCCACAACAGTGAAATTTTTTGAAGTCTGCCCCCAACCACAATGTTTATGTTCTGGATAGAGAAAAACCAGGTGAGAGCTGATCTGAACATATCCAAAAGGTACTAACACAGTAGTATCAACAAAATGGTAGATTTCACTGATAAAAAAAAAAAAAAAAAGTAGTGTGTCTTCTGGTTTCAGGAAAGAAAGTAACAACAGTTCAGAGACGATTCTGCACTTGTTTTAGGAAGAATCCTCACAGCAGAAATTCCATGCATCAGTGGCACAGAAATTTCATGAATATGGAATGGTGTGTACCTCGTGCAAAGAAAATAGGCAGACCAAGTGTGAATAATGAAACAGTGGAGGAAGTGAGATATACATTCTTCAGAAGCCTAAGAAAAATCAACAATATGCTCAAGTTATGAACTGGGTTTACTACAATCATTTTAGAAGTGCTACAGAAACATTTGCAGCTGAAGACTTACTGCTATCAAGTTTACAAGCAGTCACAAATGAAGAAAAAGTGAAGTGTAACAATTTCTACATAGAAATGTAGGCAAGGCATGATGATGAAAATGACCTTCTCAGGCATATCATGTTTGGAATGCAGAAAAATCAGATGTTCTTACTTGAGCATGTTCTTGTGACAGCCAAAAAAGTCAATGTGTTCTGTGCTTTGATTTCAGAGAAAGTTTATGGGCCTTTCTTTTTTTGTGAAAAAAAAAAAAAAAAAAAAACACCAGGGTTCGACATGTTTAAGAATTTTGACACCACAAATCAGCACCGATGACCCCCAATGAACAATTTTTCTTCCAATAAGATGGCAACCCACCTCATTATCATTGAGAAGTGACAGCATGTTTGGATCAACACTTCGAAGAAATATGACCTGGTCATTCAAGTCCCACTCATTGGCCTGCACAATCCCCAAACTTGATGCCAATGGATTTCTATTTTTTGGGTTTTATGAAAGATATGTCTATCAGCTACCATTATCAAGGAATGCTGCTGAAATGAAGACCAGAATTTGCTACTACTATACAAAAGTAACCCTTGAAACTCTACGGAAAGTGTGAGAGGAGCTTGATTTTTGGCAGGATATTTGTTGAATAATTGCTGGTGGCTGTATCAAGAATCATTAGCTGCAGTTGATCAAAGCATTAGGTATTCCTCATTAATTAGATGTATCTGTCTCCCCCCCAGTTTCTAAAATTGTGGTGCTTGCAAATGTTTCAAGATTAAGGTACTTTGTAATAAACCAGTATATATACACAGTCAAAGCTCTTTACAGCAACTCTTTCATCTTATGTCCCAGCATGTTATAACAACCATGTAGTAGATTCTGGCCAATTTCCTATAAATCATACTATTTTACATTTGTTTTAATGACTTTGAAAAACAAAAATACTCTATAACAACCCAAAAAATTCCCGCCACTCTCCTTTCTTTTTACTCTTTTTTATTATGAGATTTGCATATCAAAATGAATAAATGCTAATTTATTGAAGCTAATGATGAGCTTGCACACTGTTTATAAGAAATCACTCATTGGCCTAACAATGAAATTAACTTAAACTAGAAGTTTAAACATTTGAAATTATAAAATGAAAATCACAGTATTAGCTTTTCTAAATATATGGCGCCTCCGTAGCCAGGTGGGAAGGAGCGGCAGTGCGTAGAACACGCTTCTTGATTAGACCGGGGTTCGAGCCCGTCACCACCAAATACGGAGGATGCGGAAAGGTCAGGGAATGACCACCGCATATCCCGGAGCAATATGGCCTTAGTTGCTAATGCTCCTAAAAACCAAATAACAAACTAACAAATAACAATCTAAATATATTAGATATGCCTTGATTCTTGTTTTAGTCAATTTTTAACAGAGGAATGTTATTCAACAATCCGTTTTCTATATCTGGAGAGCAAATACAGTCAGACCTCTCTCTAACGAATTTCATATAACAAATTTTTCTATGTAGCAAACGTTTTTGATTTCCCCTTGGTCATTACATTGAAAATAGTTTCCATATAAAAAACTAATTTCGAGAGACCTGGGTATCACTTTAGCTTTTAATAGCTAAAGGCTTTAATCTTAACAGCATTCCAAAATTTAGTTTTTGCCCGTAAAGCATTCACTGTACCAAGAAGTCGTGCTGGGAAACTGCTATCTATGTGTCCACAGCCATTGGCAAAGATTAAGGAATATTCCCGACACGGACATTGGCTCTGGACAACCTGTTTTCTTTTTCAAGCGCCCTATTAGAGAATTCTGAAAGAGTGATTTTCCTTTATCTCAGAAATTCATCTGTTATTTTGCAGAAATGAGTCATCCACACTTTCACTAAATCTCACCTGTCTCTGTATGGTAGGTACAAATGGTCCATAAATCAGTTTTGTTTTAGCTGCTGTGCAAGTAACCTTACAATGCTTACGAGGAAATCCTTGAGTGTAGTGGAAAAAGTGGAAGTGCTTAACAGTGTAGATCAGAGCATTAAAAAAAAAAAGAAATCGCTTAAAAATTTGGTATCCCTGCCAGTAGTGTGTCAACCATTCTGAAAAACAGTTTCGATTCTCAAACTGTTTGAGGAAACAGGACTCAATCGGAAGCGCGCAAAATTATGCCTGTAAGAAGATGTGAACGAAGCAGTTTTTAAGTGGGTGAAGCTGATTCGAGACCAAAACATACCGATCTCAGGGCCATTAATAAAAGAAAAGGCTACAGAGTATGCATATTTTCTGGGGCATAAAACTTTCCAAGTCAGTTCTGGTTGGCTGGACAAGTTTAAAAAGCAGCATGGCTTACTCGAAAAAGTTGTTTCTGGTGAAAGTGGGGTTGTAATTGAAGAAGACTGTACCCATTGGAAATAAACAGTTTTTAAAAAAAAAAAAATTATGGAGGAGCCAAGAGACATATTCAACGTTGACGAAACAAGTCTATTTTTTAAATGTTTGCAGAACAGGACACTGCCTTTTAAAGGTGACAAATGTTTAGGTGGTAAAAATAATAAGGAAAGAATTAGTCTTGGTTAGTGCAAATATGGCTGGTAACGAAAAACTGAAGCTTTTAGTAATAGGCAAAAGTAAACAGCTCCGATGTTTCAAAGGAGTAAAGTCGTTAGATCTGGACTACAACTACAACAAAAAAAGTTTGGATGAAAAGTGATATTTTTGAACAGTGGATTTTAAATTTTGATAAAAAGATGATGAAAGAAAACAGAAAAATCGCTTTGATTGCCGACAACTGCCCCGCCCACCTTCACTCAGTAATTTCAAAACTTACAAGTGTGAAGCTTCTTTTCTTCCCTCCGAATACCTCGTCTAAACTGCAGCCAATAGACCAAGCATTATCAAGAATTTGAAAAAAATTATACTGAAAATAGAAACCAACCAACCAACCAACCTATAGATTCTGTTATAGATTCGTGGATGTGCATATCAGAGTTGGCAAAAGTGTGGAGTCAAGATGTGACGGAAACAACGATTAAGAACTGTTTTGCTAAACGCCAATTAACAGTGATGAGAAGGTTTGTTTGTTTGATTTTTAGGAGCATTAGCAACTAAGGCCATATTGCTCCGGGGATATGCTGTGGTCATTCCCTGACCTTTCTGCATCCTCCGTATTTGGTGGTGACGGGCTCGAACCCCGGTCTAATCAAGAAGTGTGTGTGCTACGCACTGCTGCTCCTTCCCACCTGGCTAGAGGTGCCATGTGATGAGAAGGATGAACTGCTACAAGACACTGAGCAACCTTGGGACGAACTCCAAGCGAGAGGTTTGATCAGTGCAGAAACTGTTCTTGAAGAATTTTTAGGAATTGATAATGATATCATAGTAGCTATCCAAATCACTCCAACATTTTGGAGAGTATTCAAAGAACTAGTGACAATATCGACGATGAGATGGATGAAAATGAGGGCAACGAAAGCAACATTACACATTCCAAATATGAAATGTTGGCAGTATTTGAAACTTTGCATAGAGGTCTTCAGTGTGAAGAAAATGTGCCAGAAGATATATGAGTGCATAAACAAATGCGAACATTTTTATGAACAATGTACAATAAAATCCAGTGTACAACAAAAAATAACCAAATATTTTACGACATAATTCTTAAAAGTGTACTAATATATTGTGTGCATCATGTAAGTAGTCATTTCTTAATGTGTATTAATAAATTAATTGTTTTAAAAAGGTTAGAAAATTTATTCATTCCCATATTTTACTGTATTTCTGAGTTGAATTACAATATTTCTCATTGTTGAAAAGGTCATATTTCTTTAAAACAAAATTTCTGTATAACGAATTTTTTAAAGCAAACGATTGATTTCGTTATATCGAGGTCTGATTGCAAATATGCAAGTGGTATTGAATGAATTAAAATGTAATACTATGTTAAGGTGAAAGTTTGAAGGGCTTCTTGCAATTCCTATTGCAAATGATATTATCCAGTCTTGGAAGTTACCTTTCAAAAATTTGCATAATAATATACAGAGGTGGACAAAACTGCATCACTTGTAAATTTTGCAAATAATGTGGGTTGCAGAAATGTTCTAAATGCATTTGATAGATGGGATATATATCTCTGTGAATGAAATTCAATAAAGACTCCACCTGATATACCTAATTGCCATAAATATCTTCCCAAAGGGTAAAATGCGTAATTAATGGAAATATGAGAAATCATGCAAATGGCAATCATCACAACCAAACATTTTATTGCATTTACATGTACAAATTGAAATGACAAGTTAACATAATAGTATTATGTACTGTAAATCAGCAAAATAAGTCCTCAATATTTTGTTCTTCCTCCTCAAGCTGCAATTACAGCCTTGCAACGATCTAGCATAGAGTTAATCAACTTCTGGATATATGGCTGCCCAATTTCGTGGTACCACACCCTTATACAATGCTCTCCAGCAGCTGAATCTTACTTGTTGGCTTCTTCTGAGCAATTTTAGATGATATTATGTACCAGCAATTTTCAATAGGGTTCAAATCTGCCCTGTTGCCGGGACAGTCCAACACTGTAATGCTAGCATTTCTGAGATATGAATGCACCTTAAGGAAGAAAAATGAGGGAAAACATTGCTTTTTAAGCCTTATGAAACAAGAAGACAAACTCATCATTAAATCTAAATAGCATAAAACTAACCAATTTTGCTCTGTGTGGAAAGGTGCTGAGCCCTGTTGAAAAATGCAGTTTTGGATGTCTGTGTGGTGATCCCTAATAACAGGTTTCAGCCATTTCTCCAAGATAGCAGTGTAGGTTTCTGCATTCACCATTCCGTTAATAAACTTAATTCAACCCACCCCTTTGCTTGTTATGCATCCCCAGACCATCTGACTGGCGGGGAACTTTACAGTGGGTGTTATGCAGTCAGGATGGTATGCCTCCAATTTTCGTCTTCTGACATAGCGCTTCTCATCCGAGCCACGTAGGTTAAATTTCAATTTGTCAGAAAAGATGGCAGTGTTCCATTGCTCTTTTGTCCATGAAACATGTTTTAGACCAATCAAGTCACTTCTTCCTCATTTGTTGGGTTAACAAAGGCTTCTTCTTGGGCTGACATGCAGACCACATTCTGAAAGCCGTCTTTGCATAGTTCGTGCACTTGTTTCAACACCAAATGACATCTCAAAGTCCAGTTTTAAATCAGGAGCACTAGCATGGCAATTATGAAGGCATAACCGTTTCAAATATCGATCTTGGGAAGGCGTAGTCACTCCCTTATGGTCTGATCTAGGTCTTCTCTTCACATCAAAGGTTTCATGCTTTAATTTAAGCACCCGGGATACTGTTGACTGGTGGCAGCCTATTTTATCAGTGATAGTATATGTAGAAAGTCCTTCCTGGGACAGAGCAACAACTACACTTATTTTTCTTGGTGTCAACTGAACATATGGAGCCAGGGGCGGGCTGTCCCGAGGGTTCAAGGGGTGCACTTCACCCGGATGCCAATGTGTTCAAGCGGCGCCTGAAAACCTGAAACTTGAAGAAAATTTTAAAGGGGGGCACCAGATTTCAATTGGCACCTGGGCACCACATATCCTAGGAATGCCCCTGTATGGAGCCATACAGGGGCATTAACGGAAACGGCTGATACAATACCTTGCAATTACTGTCTGATGCAATAGAAGCATTATCTGATGCAATATCTTTGCTTTGCAACAAACAAAATGACTGTAATCAAACTATCTTATACGTTTCACTAAAAATGTTACTTCTTTTAAGGTGATGCAGTTTTTTTGTCCCCCACTGCATCTACCATTTTGCAAGTACAAGTTTAAGTCTCTGTGAACAATCTTTTATAAATCAATAAAATTAATAAAGACCAAACAGCAGTCTCAACTTATAACACTTTAATCTTAAAAACCTGGTGATTCTTGCAACAAAATAATTACAACCTGATCTTGACAAATTGGCTCCATATGTTCAGTTGACACCAAGAAAAATAAGTGTAGTTGTTGCTCTGGTATTCGCAACTTAGTGGCACATCACATTTTTGGCCTGGGGAAAGTGACACATGGCAAGGTTGGGGCTGAACATCATTAGCTTAATCAAAAAATGTCATTTTTGTACTTCACAAATGAACATACACCAGTTTTATTTGAAACAAAAATAAAAATAATGATTGTCAGTACAGGAGGTGACACAACTGCATTTGTAGCCAGCTGTTCACAGCTAAATGCTCTATGCTGAAGAGCAAACATCACACAACTATTGTGTTTGTTTTGTTTTTTTGACTTCAAATTAAATTGGTTTACATTCATTTTGGAAATACAGAGATGACGTTTTTTAGACCAAGCCAAAGTCAGGGAACAACAACTTTCACTCAAGAAAGAAAGCAGTTTATTAGGCAAAGTTTTAATTTGAAAATCATAAAATCTAAACCGTAATACTTTGCTCAATTTTAACATAAAATTCAAAAATTTCAGCCCAAAAAAAAAAGTTCACACAACAAATAGCCTAAATGTAAAAAATAAAGATAAATCCCTGTGCATTTTAAGTGAAATGTGGTGTGTGTGATTATTAACTTGGAAGGGGGGGGGATTAGAAATATTCATGTAGCAATGTTAACAGGTGGTAGATGACATTCATCAACCGGTGAAATACCACCACTTTGCTAGGTGCTTGTTGTATGTTGTTGTTATTTGGGTTTTTAGGAGCATTAGCAACTAAGGCCATATTGCTCCGGGATATGCGGTGGTCATTCCCTGACCTTTCCGCATCCTCCGTATTTGGTGGTGACGGGCTCGAACCCCGGTCTAATCAAGAAGCGTGTGCTACGCACTGCTGCTCCTTCCCACCTGGCTACGGAGGCGCCTTTTGCTAGGCGCCACTTGAACACATTGGCATCCGGGTGAAGTGCACCCCTTGGAGGCTTGAAGTGGTGAAACCCATGTTTAGTCTCTAGAGCAAAGTTTCTGGCATCCCCCATACTTCTCCTTCAACCCATACACGGTACTAAGTACTATAGGTTTTGATACCTTTCGTGTTTGGGGTTTTCATAAAAAAAAAAAAAAAAAAAGCTAGATGTTACGGTGTAAGTAATCAGTATTTGATTACATCTTTTCCTTTCCATCATAAAAGAAATCTAGTCCTCAGTCAAATGTCTCAGTGACCAATTTCTACTCTTGTTTATGGTTTTCCTTTCAACCTGTTACCTGCCAATCTTCAAGTCAACAGCATTTTAAGGATTAATTTTAAACCCAATCTGTGACCCACATTACACACACTGAAACTGCCTTCTTACAATTAAATTCTCTTCTCACTATCTCCACTCTACTCCTTATAGGAGCATATACTAACAATTTTATTATTCAAAACATTTTTATATTATGATATCCAACTACTTTTAGCCATTACAGCACTCAAAACCTTATAGACAAACTGCTACTAAGGCAAATAAATTGTTAAGGATATCAACGAGAACAATCCACAGAGACAAAAATACCTGGACTTCAGCCATGTAGTGGCTTTCTCCCAACTAGTTACAACTTTGTGTGCCTCTAACTCCAGCCATATCCATTCCACACTGACGGCATCTGAATGAAATTCTTGACCATATATTCAATGTGTTTAATGTAATTTTACATATTTCCTATATATATGTAATACCAGCATGTATATTTAAGTTATTTTTACTTTAATTTTTACATAGAATAATTGTGATGCATTATTTACAAACATATATGGAAAGCAGCAGAGTAATTAATATCATAAACCATAATGAAGAAACTTAACCTCTTTCTACAATACAGTCACTCCCCGACTTATGTAAGGGTTGCGTTCCACAGAACTTTATGCAAGTCGGAATTTCCCTAAATGTTTGCGCAGCACTCGCAAATATGCATGCTGAATTTGATAGAAGCAAAAAAGAAACATTCGACAAACATGTAAATAGAATTATTCAATTTTTTATCTGATGTGCAGAAAAATGACAAATATTTAGAAATTATAAAATTACAAAAAGAGAGGAAACAGCAAGTTTTACCTTTCAAGCATCGTTGCCAGAATTAACTCTTCAGCTGATAAGTACACCGCTGTGGAGATTTAGAAGGGTTTCTTTCCAAACACATCAAAAAATTTCTCTGCAGCTGTAGAATCGGCACTGGTGACTTCACAGCATACTTTAATGTTTTGGAAACCAGTGCGATGCTTGAACCTATTAAACCATCAGTTGCCTACCATGAACTTGGCTTGGGGTTCGCCGTACTTATCCTTAATATCTTTATTAATACTTCTTGTTTTGCTTGAATGACCATTAGATTCAGAGGCACTCGCTTCTGAATCTGATTTTCTACCCATATTAGTTTTTCCATCTTCAATATAACCTGAACATTGCTTTGTGATCACAGTTGATCTGAAGTGTGTTGATCCGTTAACATGTTCTTTTATATGCTCACTGTTGAAGCAGCGAGACCAAATTCCATGCAATAGATGACAAACTTTGTCCTGCTTCGTACTTCTTAATCATTTTCATCTTCATTTCTAAATCGATTTTGTTTGGTTTCCTAGCATAGCCACCACTTGCACTTCCCCATTGTAATAAGTAACTAGGAATGAAGAGAAGATTATATATCACAAAGGTGTTCAAAATTGATTCTTATAACGGAACATATGATAACAATGAAAGTGTAGCACAATTTCCATTATAAAAATTACCCTTTAGAGAGATAAATAACTTAGTTATTTAGCAAAAATTTCAACTTCCGAGGCCTTGGAACGAATTACCAAAAAAAAAAAAAAAAAAAAAAACACCATGCTATTGGGTTCACATTACGATATTTTCATGATACCTCCATTTATTCCTACTGGATGCAAAATACATTTCCACAATTTTTTTAAGTTGGCACCAGCCAGCAAAAACTTAGGTAAAATTTAATTTCCGTAAGTCAAGTATTACATAAGTCGGGGAGTGTCTGTATATACCAAAAGTAAAATATGAACATTCTTTGACAAGATATAGTAAGATTTAGAGGAACTAAAGAGCAGATGCCTTATGGTTTGCCAACTGTTTTTTGTAACTGGATATCCAGTTTTCTCTCTGATCGCTCACTGAGAGTGATGGTAGGTGGCTCTCTGTCTTCTAACTTCTCCACTAATTCTGGTGTCCCCCAAGGTTCAGTTCTTTCCCCCACTCTTTTTCTCTTGTATATTAATGACCTTCTTCCATTGACTGGAAATCCTATCTATAGTTTTGCCGATGATAGCACATTGCATTCCACTTTCCATTTTGAGAAACCTTGCCCTGCTCAATCAGCTTCGACTTCTCAAATATCCACTACCAATTCCTTAAATGCTGATCTCCAGGTAATTCTCCAGTGGGGCAAAGACAACTTAGCTGATTTAAATCCTTCTAAAACTCAGTCTTGTCTTATATCACACAAAAAGGATTCTTCTGCTCCTATGCTTATCTTTGGTGACACTCCGATTTCTAGGCAAAATGATATATCTCTTTTGGGGATTACCCTGACTTCTAATCTCTCTTGTCACAAGCACATTACAAATATTGCTTCCTCTGCATCTAAAAAACTTGGTTTTCTCTTTCGCTCTCGACGTTACTTTTCTTCCAAACAGCTGTTCACTCTGTACAAATCGCAAATCCGCCCTACCATGGAATATTGTTCCCACATCTGGGGCAGTGCCCCCAAAACCTCTCTCTCTCAGGCTTATAGATTCCATACAGAAGAGGGCAGTTAGGTTAATTAATAACTCATCTCTATCAGAGTCTCTCCACTTACTGTCTCATAGACAGTACTTTTTCTGCCGCATGTCTTTTCTATAGATACTTCCGTGGGCACTGTTCTTCTGAATTGGCTTCTATAATTCCCGCTCTCGCTCTCTCTCTCAAAACAGTCCGAACACGTGATGCCACCAGCCAACATCCATTTACTGTCCAACTTTAAACTCACAGAACCAACTTTTCATCTTCATCGGGGCGTCTCCGTAGCCAGGTGGGCAGTGCGTAGCACACGCTTGATTAGACTGGGGTATGAGCCCATGACCACCAAATATGGAAGATGCGGAAAGGTCAGGGAATGACCACCGCATCCCCGGAGCAATATGGCCTTAGTTGCTAATGCTCCTAAAAACCAAAATAATAATAATCTTCCTCATTTATTCATTCAACTGCCGTTTTCTGGAACAACCTTCCTTCATATGTATTTCCTGAAAATTACAGTCTACAGAAGTTCAAGTCTAATGTCAACAAATATCTTCTTTCACCTTCTCAATCTCCAACCCAAGCCCCGTACTAAGTACTATAGGTTCTAATATCTGTTGTGTTTGGGGTTTTCATAAAAAAAAAAAAATAATAATTTAAAAGGTACACTACAAATTAAATAAGTTGGCTTCAATTTACCCAGACATTAAAGTACCAAATAATTCTGACAATATTTGTGTAAAAAACAAATAGGAAAGAGATGATCAAAATGAAGAAATTAATTAAAATTTGGAAAGTGATAAAATATATAGAACAGTTATTTGACATATTTATGATATGGTTTAGAGGTATGGATCAAAAACAAATTAATGTCATTTTAAAATAAAATGCCTTAAGAAAATCATTAAAACTATTTGGATAATTTAGAACATATAATATAAAAATTTGTTCTGAATAATAGCAGCAAAGAAAAAAGGATAAAATGATTAGTATATGCTCTTACGAGCAGTACAATTTCACACTATGGATATTTAGAGCCACTTACCTTGTCATTTCATCCCCTTTAATTTCAACAACTGGTCCACCTATTACACAATACAGTTGTAAAATTATTAATTTCATGACCTTATGTGTAAAAAATTAAGCAAAAAATTCAACTTAAATTTTTTAAAAACTTTTAACTGAATCCCATTAAATGCAAATACTTGTCATACAAAGAGTTATAAATTGATATATATCTATTTAAAACAATGTAGGAGTTATAACATAAATTTTAATTACTTATTTATTAATAATTAATCACAATAAGCACTGGAAATGTCCAATTTGTGCATAAATAGAAATCTGCCCTAGTAATATCATATTACTAGGGTTGACAGGTGACCTCACAAAAACTAGCTGGCTATCAGTGCTACATATCTGCAGCTTCTGGTTTCATTTCTACCTTAGTTACTTCAAAGTAGACAGGTTTGTTTTTGCTGTTTCCATAAAACACTGGACACGCACAAGGAAAGTTCCTCACAACAAATAAATTACTCATTTGAAGAGAGAGAGAGAGAGAGAGAGACTACAATAAGAAACACTAATCTAAAATACAATGGAACTAAACTGAAACTATATTCAAAATAGTCTAGGTTTAATAACTTCTATCAATTTTAAGAGAGTGCACATCTTTCACATCCAAACATGTGAGAGTTATGTTAAAAAAAATTTATACAGATTCATCAAAGAAACTTAAGTTCATCTGCCTGTAGAAATTGACATTTTATAGAAGCCAAGAACCATTTTTATTATAAGTTAGAATACAGTTCTACCTAAACAACAAGGGTTGCAAATTTTATTAAAAATTTAGAAAACTAAAATTAAACTAAGAAAAGTGTAAAATGATAATGCAACTTATTCAATTAGAAAACTGGACATTTACATGTCCTTTATTTCTCAATTTGAAGACTTTAAGAAATAAAAAGACTTTTTTTTTTTTTTTTACAAGGAATACAAAGCTATTACACCCAAGCCTATTGTTTATTTGAATATAAACAGAAACAAAAGAAAATGCTAATAGATCTAAGTTTTGTATGTGTATATAAGGGTGTCACAGGAAATACATACTATGTATGTCTGTGTGTATTATATATGTTATGTTTATACTTCTGTGGCACCTGCGTAGCCAGGTGGGAAGGAGCAGCAGTGCGTAGCACACGCTACTTGATTAGACCGGGGTTCGAGCCCGTTACCACCAAAATACGGAGGATGTGGAAAGGTCAGGGAATGACCACGGCATATCCCGGAGCAATATGGCCTTAGTTGCTAATGCTCCTAAAAACCAAATAACAAACAAACAACATTATACTTCTGCACAACTACACAGGTCAAAAAAGGTTACAACTAATCATTCTGACAATCTTCTAAGACTTATCCCATCTCTCCACTCATTTGCTTGTTTCCTCACCATTTCCCACCATATTTCCTTTGGTATTCCTTTTCTACATATCCCTCCCACAGAATCTCTATGATCTTATTCCTACCTCAACCACCGATCCACAATCCTCTGCCACATCTTAAGTGTATGGCACATAAGCCATAGTAGCTGGCAGAACTCTGGATATCCTCTTTGTTTTTATAAATTGAAACCACTGCTTCCTATGTTTTCTTCCTGTATTCAATATCTTGTTGATAATGAATTTCATTTCCTTTTCTTTTATTAATTATTATTATTTATTTTATTAATTATTATATATATATATATATATATATATATATATATATATTTTTTTTATCATTGTTTTATTCGGTTTTTTTTTTTTTTTTTGGCTGGCGCAGCATAAGCCATAGGCTTTCTTGCACCACGTGGCCATTACTAATACTAATGGCAGCCTAACTAGCCATCATACAATCCCTTTTTTCTTACTACTGTCTATACTTCAACTGGTATATTACCTGGACCTACAGCTTTCATATCTTTTTTCTGCCACTGCTTCTCTAACTTGTAATAACTTTTATTGATCTACAAACTATATCTACATTAAATCAGTAGGGAGTCCAGTACCTGTCCATGAAGAGTGGTAGCCATTTATAACTACTGTCTCCACCATTTTTATCCAACATTGTTCATTTCACCCAACATATAATCTAATTTGCAATTTTTCATCAGCCTTTGTTCAACCAATTTTATACAGACTTTTGTACAGTTAGGGTTTAAATTTTTTTTTTATTTAAAAGGCAACTTTCCTTGAATATTTGGGTCAAAGTATGATTGTATAAATGGCGGCAACCAGGATTTCTCCTATACGCTGCTGGTGTGTCTGTAAGGACATAGTGCCGAGGCTGGCAAGTGTATGTATATTTGGGTGTGTTAGAATATGAGAGTGTTCTGTTGAGTGTTGTGTGCCAGAGCCCAGCATTTCTCCTGGCTGCAAAATGCTGGGAGTCAGGGTTAAGGGAATACCCGGTTCCCTGCTCCGTGTGGAGGCAGCCAGGCTCTACAACCAAAAAAACTCTTACTGAGGTGTCCAGACAAGCTGGAAACCTCAAGGTAAATAAGAAAAGGAAAAGTTTATAGAAGGAGAAGTATGGGAACTAGTAAGTAAGGAAAGAGGATAGAAAGAAAGGGGAAGAAGAAGGAGATATCCCCTAAAAAAGAAAAGGGTTTAAACAGAGGACAGAAACAAGTTAGAAGAATACTAGTGGACAATTTACACTGCAACAAAATTAAATTCAACATTATTTACAATTATTACCATTAGATGAAAGTTAGCAACCTAGAACAAATAATATCTAATGATAAACATACACATCTTGGGTATATTAACAAGTGTTATGCTCTTGTAACACCCTAAACCATCCTTGTATGAATCGCCATTTAATATTCAATTACTATCGTCAAGGTGATTGAACCAATTGCACAGCATCATATCAGCACTGACCATCATTTAATTGCACTAAACCTAAGCTCACCACTTTGAGCACAAGCTTCTGATATCACTTGCCAACAATTCTTGCAGCAAATGAACACAAAAACCACAATTAGATTCATCATTAAAGGGTTGAGTTCAACCAGATACCCAACCATCAAGAAAACTCAATACTTGGAACTAAAAACAATTCTCATCGAATGTATACAGCTTAAGTAAGATACAACCTAAATTTATACAAATAGTATCTTATAAACAAGTTTTAACCAATATGAAGATCGGAGAACGTCTCCAAAATACCTAGTTAGCCCACCAAACCCTGTGAACTGACAATACAATTTTTCCTCAAAAAGATCTAGATTAACTTTTATATACAGTTCCACTGGTATCACTACTGATCCAACATAAATAACAAAACTAAATGTGTCGCAATCAATAAGAACATTTTAACACATTATGTAGATGTTACAATACAAGAGTTTGTCAGTCTTGTGATAATTGGTCAACAAGAATGTTTCAGTTCATGAATATTTGGGTCAGAAAAACTCTTATTGAGGCTGCACAATTATTGCCAAGCAAACTGAAGACTTTTGCACTTTGAATTTACTCATAACACTTGCAGGCTTCCAACCAGGTTCCCCATCAAGTAAGAACATGAACAGGCAGCAAAAATTTTCAATGAATTCTGTAACACAAGCCCATGCTTTCAGGAATACTTTTCTCAAATTTCCAACCATTGTATTATACAATGGGATAATCATTTCTTTGTCTCTGCTGGAAATGTTCTTGTGTATCATTGACATAAATTTATAAATTGTCCTTGCAGCTCTGCTAAGACAACTTCAATTCCTGACTGTACAATTATCTCTACTGTAGATCTTTCTCATCAGCAGCAACTTTGAGTTTAGCACTACTTATGGTCTGTAATTCTGGAATTACTGCTACCCAAATGTAGTACCCTGCATTTATCATTGCTAAACCTCAATTGCCATTTCCAGCCCATCTGCTTAGTTTATCTAGATCAGGGGTGGCGAACCTTTTTAAGGCTGCGTGCCAAAATTGGCTAAATTAAAAAAAAAGCAACCCTCGTGTGCCACTCGGAATTTCGCAAAGTACAGTAGAACATCGTTTATCGAACCACCATCACCCCTCCCCCAAAAATTACAGTATCTACTTTTAGTGCACTGGTTGTTATGCTAAAATATTACTCCTGCTGCTTAATATAATTGAAGGTCCACTCGAGGTTTTCACTGCACTAGAAACTGCAATGGCATGGTGTGAATAACAGTCTGAATGAAGTTCTATGGAGATATTGCTAGTAAAGAGCATGAGAGACCTCACCACAGAATAAAGACAATCTCGCATGGTTCAAAGGAAAATTCAAGGTTACATATTTTAAAAAATAAACCATCCCAAGATTCATTATACTCTTATTTGTGTGCAATTACTTGTGTTTGTTTATGTTAAAAAATTTTATGTTATGTTACACCCCTAGCGACAATGCTAGGGGTTTAACATAAAATTAACCAATACAGGAAAAATTACATAAAACATATAATTGTAAAAATTATATATTAACATGGGAAATGAAAGAATTCTTTTTTTTTTTTTTTCAAGCTATGCACTGTACGATGAAAAAATGATGGCAGTCACTCAGCTGAAGAAGAAAGCTGTTCCCTCATTATGCGTCTTCTGTAGGATTTGTCCTCTATGAACTTTTTGTAGTCCATATCCATCTCCTGGACATTGTGGAACATCTCCATGGGCAGGAATCTGTTGCCTATCCTTAGCCTCCACGCCACAGACTGAAGAGAGAGGAGGGCTCTTAAGGGGTTTTTTGGGAGTGGGGGATCCTCCAATTACACATCTGCCAAAAACTTGGCATATTGACTTCACCCGCAATCATTTTAATTGTGACGAGTAAGCGGAGAGACGATCCATTCCACGACTTTTCTGTAATGAAGTACTTTGGTAATATCTGAAGCATGTGTGAGGGGTGGCAGATTATGCTTGAAGAGGACCCACCGAAGAAGAGAAGTACTCATAGGATGCAACGGTTTTTAAAGTGGTTTTTGTTAATCAAATTCAAAATAAATATAACATTGTTTTTTCAAAATGTTTTGGTTATTATTTACAAACCATTTCCTAAATCAATTATTTTTTATAATACTTCACTAGGGGACTTGGCTCGCTGCTCGCTGCGCTCGCTTCTTTTGATAAAATAAAATACTTACAGAAACTTTTGACACTGTGTGTGTCTCTTCCTCAGCTATGAATACATAAATATGTTACGATATCTATATAATATTGGTGTAGATACATCATAGACAACTCTTAAAGAAAAACTATGATCGTAGTGTGAAAGGCATCATTTCATCTGTATCTCATATTGTGTCATCCTTCACAACCAGTTACCAAGTATTGCACTACCCCGAATAAATAATGCTTCACTAATAGAAAAGATTATCACTTCACAAAAGACTTCACTAATAGAAAAGACTAAAAATCTTAATCAGTTATACAAAGTTAGTAATGTTTTTGGACTAAAGATGAATATGGCTAAAACAAAAGTAATGATGAACAATTATGCCACAGAAAGGGATATAATCACTGAAGGAGCAGTAATTGATAAGGTGAATTCATATACTTATCTGGGACAAGTCATTAGCTGTAATAATGAAAAATGGCAGAAAGTCAAGAGAAGAATAAATTTTGGATGGATAGCATTCAGGAAATATAGTCACATACTGAGGAGCAATATCCCAATTTGTCTGAAATGTAAAATAATGAACCAATATATACTCCCCACCATGACTTATGAAAGTGAAACTTGGGCATTCACCAAAAGAATGGAAAAGTAGCTGAGAACTACACAGCAAAGAATGGAACGAATTATATTAGGAATCAGACTGTTAGATAAGAATAGAAACACATGGATTAGGCAGCAAACTCACATAGAGGACATTCTTATCAAAACTAAACAACTAAAATGGTATTGGGTAGAACATATAGCTCAAAGATGTGATGACAGATGGACTAAGAAAATAAAAGAATGGCACCCAAGAGGAGCTAGAAGAAAACCTGGAAGCCAATGAAGGAGATGGACAGCTGAAATTACGAATTTTTTGGTAGTAAATGGATGGCTATTGCACAAAACAGAAGGAACTGGAAAGTTGCTGGAGAGGATTGAAAATGTTGATGATGACGAAATGTGGTACAATATCAAAAGCTATACTGAAAACCAAGTATACAATGTTAAAATTAGTCTTGGTATTCAGTATTCTGTAACAACCTCAATAGCTAATCACATTAGCAAGGCATTATCCTCCACTCCTATCAAGATAATCTTTGCATTACTTTTTTAATTATTGATTCCACTCTTTCCCCAGGAACAGAGATTAAACTTACAATTCTATTGTTGCCCAATTCAACCTTTAAACCACCCTTGCGAATGAGAGATACACTGGCATATCCCCAATCTGTAAGTACTGCTCATGAATCTAAGCATACTATTATTATGATGGCTAAAGATTTAATTAGCTCTACTGCTACTTCTTTTAATATAAATGCATATATTCTATTAGCCCCAGGCACTTTGTTTAGCTGCAGCAATTTTTCTTCCACTTTACTTTCTGTTATTACAAAATCATTTAAATTACCAATCATAAGAGAGACTGCTTCTACAGGGATGGGATACACTTAAATAGAAAGGGTGCAAGAATATTTGCTAATGCTATTAAGGCAGTGTTAGGTGAGTCGGAAAACTGCTAGCTTGGTCGGTGGGAATACACGGACTAATAGATAAACAGTAGCCACTGGCAGAGGTGAAAGTGATTCTTGCACTGTTTCTATTGGAATCAGCAGCAGCCAGGAAAACAAGGTGTAGAGGATTTCAGAGACTGCTGGGAGTCATTGCAGAACAAGTACATGGACTGTGTTAGAGTAGCTAAGCATTAGCATAGGCATATGATGCAAGAAAGCAAGCTTATGCAGCATCAGCCAAAAAAAAAAAAAAAAAACTCCCATTTCACCCCTCCGTTTGTTCAAAATACCTGTCCAGCTGAGCCTTAAATTTATTTAGGCTATCAACTTCCACAACAAGGGATGGAAGTCTGTTCCACAAACCAACTACCCATGGGCTAAAGGAAAATTTCTGCACATCTATCCTACATATGTCTTTCCTCAATTTGAATTTATAACCTCTCAGGCGATTATTCTGAGCAAGAGGAAGAATCCCATCGGCATTGAGCAATGTCAAACCATTCAAGGCTTTATACACCTCTATCAGATCACCCTGCCATTGCCTAGTCACCAGACACTGTAATTTGCAAAACTTAAGCCTTTCTTCATAAGAGCAACCCTTTGTTCGATTCACTAATCTTGTTGCCCTTCTCTGTACTTGTTCCAGCAGCTCTACATCCTTCTTGAAAAGAGGCCTCCAGACCTGTATACAGTACTCAGGGTGGGGCCTGACCATTGCCCTATACAAGGGAATAATCACCTCCTTATCCCTACAAGAAAAATTCCTGTTTATCATTGACAAGACACCATGCAGCCCATCTGCACTGCTCAGAGAACTTCATATCTGCCTGCAAAATTACCCTCAGGTCCTTTTCATTCTCCACCACTGTCAGTGTAGTACCACAGAGTTGATACGTTGCTCTGGGGTTACTGTTTCCCATATGTAGTACTTTACATTTGTCAATGTTAAACTTCATTTGCCACCTCTCGGCCCATCTGCTCAACCTTTCCAGATCCTGTTGCAGCAGCATGGCATCAGTACTGTCCTTAACAACCCTGCCAACTTTGTATCGTCTGCAAACTTGGACATTAAGCTTGATATACCATCATCAATATCATTTATAAATACAGAAAACAACAATGGACCCAACACTAAACACTGAGGGACTCCACTAATAACATTAGTCTACGATGAGCAGTGTCCATTGATTACCACTCTGTCTTCTTCCCCCTCAACCATCCCTTTTTCCATAGCAGAAATTTGCCTCCAATGCCACACTGCTCCAATTTGTGCAACAGTATCAAAAGCCTTTCTAAGATCCAAATATATAATATCAAAGTTATTCCCTGCATCCAGTTCTTTTGTGACTGCATCATAGTATCCAATCAAATTGGTCAGGCAAGACTTTCCCTTAACAAAACCATGCCGTGTCCGAGCTATAACTGAAGTCTTGTCTAGATGATCGTGCAGTGCTTCTTTAACCAGTGCCTCCATTAATTTTCCTGGAACAGAAGTTAAACTCACAGGTCTATAATTACTTGTGTCAGCCTTTGTTCCTCCTTTGTGAATTGGGGTCAAATTTGCACATCTCCAGTCTATGTGTACCTCCCCTGAGTCCAAGGAAGCTCTCATAATTATGGCTAAAGGTTTGCTTACTTCCTTTGCTGCCTCCTTTAATATAACTGGATAGATTCCATTCACCCCAGGCGTCTTTCTTGTGTTTATCTTCAACAATTTCTCCTCCACTTTCCTCAGTTATTACAAAATCATCTAGCTCACTGCCAGAGTTACTTCACCTCTGGCATTCCCCTTCCTGAATAACTCCTTATGTGTGAATGTAGATGCAAAATACTTGTTTAGTTTGTTAGCCACCTGAGCAGGATCCTCAACTGTTGAACCATCAATATCCAGTGGACCAATCTGATTCATCCCTTTCCTTCTAGTGTTTACATAGGTAAAGAATTCTTTTCTGTTTTTTTTTTGCATCCTTTGCCAAGGATTTCTCATAATCTGCCTTTGCCTGCCTAATCTCCTTTGTGACTTGGTTACAGACCAGCTTATATCTATGAGAATAGGAACAGGTGCATGTATACTTCTGTGTACACCAATGCTAGTAGTTTGGTAAATAAATTTGATGAATTTGAGGTGTTGGTCAAAACATCAAATGCAGATATTGTTGGGATATCAGAGATGTGGCATCAAACAGACATAAGCAGTGCAGAATTGGAATTTGGGGAGTACAATGTGTACGGAAAGGATAGACAGGATAGGAAGGGAGGAGGGGTTATGCTATTAGTTAAGAAACAAAATCCAAGGAAGTACAGCAGGTCGACATGGCTGGACAGTGCAGTGTCAAGTCAGTTTGGTGTGACATAAGCACTGGGAAAGGAAAATTGGGAGGAGTGTGTTGTAGGCCTAATGATTCTGATGAGTATAATAAACAACTGTACAGAATTGGGGTCAGTAAATCAGAGTGTCTTATAATGGGGTATTTTAATTTCCTAGATAATGACTGGAATTTGTGAGTTGGTCGCTCACACACTAGCAAGGCTTTTGTGGATTTATTGGATGACTGTTTTCTACAGCAGCATGTTCGGGAGGCAACTAGAGGGAGTAATACCCTTGATTTGATTATCAGTAGTGATTCTTCATGCATTAGGGGCTCACATCAGGCTTGGCAAATCCAGGGTCCCGAGTTCTCTACTGTACACAACCGGGCTCAACCACCATATCTCTCTCTCTCTCTCTCTCTCTCTCTCTCTCTCTCTCTCTGGGTAAAGAATCTGCAGATAAAGGAACCACTAGGTAGCAGTGATCACAGTGTGCTGAAGTGTGATTTACACAAAGAGCTAACTACCATCAGGGGTAAAGGGAAGGGTTTTGTTTTCGTAAAGGTGACTACACTGGTCAGACAGTATTTAAATTCTATACGGTGGGAACAACTGTTGATGTTACCAACATAAAATTCAAAATGGGACACATTCAAAGAATTAATCTTGGAAGCTACTAGGCTTTTCATACCAACTAAGAAATATTGTTCAACGCCTAAATATGGATGTCAGATGAAATAATGAGACATGTGACAGAGAAGAAAAATAGGATACATATAAATTAACAGGTGACACAGAAGACTATGATAGATATAAGCTGGTCTGTAACCAAGTCACAAAGAAGGTTAAGGCAAATTACGAGAAATCTTTGGCAAAGGATGCAAAGAAAAACACCAGAGATCTTTACTTATGTAATCTCTAGAAGGAAGGGGATGAATCAGATTGGTTCAACTGTTGATGATCCTGCTCAGGTAGATTACAAACTAAATGAGTATTTTGCATCTACATTCACACACGAGGAGTTATTCAGGGAGGAGAATGCCAGATGTGAATTAAACTCTGGCAGTGAGCTAGATGATTTTGTAATAACTGAGAGCAAAGTGGATGAAAAACTGTTGAAGATAAACATAAGAAAGGCACCTGGGATGGATGGGATCTATCCAGTTATATTAAAGGAGGTAGCAAAGGAAGTAAGCAAGCCCTTATTCACAGAGATTCCTTTGTGAATTGGGGTCAACAAATGGGCTGAGAGGTGGCAATTGAAGTTTAACATTGACAAATGTAAAGTACTGCATATGGGAAGCAGTAACCCCAGAGTAACATATCAACTGTGTGGTACTACACTGACAGTGGTAGAGAATGAACAGGTTTTTTTTTTTTTTTTTTTTTTCTAAGGAGCATTAGCAACTAAGGCCATATTGCTCCGGGTCATGCGGTGGTCATTCCCTGACCTTTCCGCATCTTCCGTATTTGGTGGTGACGGGCTTGAACCCCGGTTTAATCAAGAAGCATGTGCTACGCACTGCTGCTCCTTCCCACCTGGCTACGGAGGCGCCGAGAGAATGAACAGGACCTGGGGGTAATTGTGCAGGCAGATATGAAGTTTTCTGAGCAGTGCAGATGGTCTGCAAGAGTACCTCATGGTGTCTTGTCAATGATGTATAGGAATTTTTCTAGCATGGATAAGGAGGTGATTATCCCCTTGTACAAGGCAATGGTCAGGCCATACCTTGAGTACTGTATACAGATCTGGAGGCCTCATTTTAAGAAGGATGTAGAGCTGCTGGAATGAGTACAGAGAAGGGCAACAAGATTACTGAATGGAACAAAGGGATGCTCTTACGAATAAAAGCTTATGTTTTGTAAATTACAGTGTCTGGAAACTAGACACCTGCGAGGCGATCTGATTGAAGTGTATAAAGCAGTGCTTCTCAAACTTTTTTGGATCACTGTTGAACTTTAAGGTTTTCACATTCCCTATAGAGTATTTGTTTTTTTCACAGCAAGGGTCTACTGGTTGCTAATTCTTCCTTTGTATACTGCAAACAAGATGGTTTTGTCGCAGCCCATAAACACTACATTTTATAACCTTTTCATTATATATGCATCTACTGTAATATTGCAGTAAGATAAGCTTAGAGAGCCCGAATGAGTTATCAGAAAAATTAATCAATGAAGATTGATACACAAGCAAAGAATAAGATTATTACAATACAGTACATGTTTGATTACAATTTGTATAATTTTTTTTTTTGCAAATTTTAATTGGTGATTTTCATATTATTAAACTGTGATTATTGTCAATAATGTGGTTTTTGTGAGCTGACTATTAGTATTTAGATGTTAAATAATAAATATTTCCTTTTGTTTCCTCATATTCTCTTATTATAACATTCATAAATATACAGATTTGTTTAGTAACATATACACATGTTGTAAATATTAAATAATAATAAAAAATATATACATATACTTCATGTACCTCCGAAGTTAACATTCTCTCCCCCTCAGTGCATGCACCCCTGAAGTTTACATCCCCCATTCAAATTTTATCTGTGCCTAAATGACTCCCCCCCCCTCGACGGGGAAGTTGCTTCTCATCATCAGTGCACTCCTGAAATGAATGTAAACTGATTTTATCTAAAGGAAATCAAAACAATGATACAATCATTGTGTGAGGAATTGTGAAACACCTGCAGTTGTACAGGTGGTGGGGCTTAACATGCATAATGAAGAGTGAACATTCTATATAATTGTTAATTCTTTTTCTTTTTTCTTTCAAACAAAATCAGCTTATGTTCATTTCAGAAGGGCATTGATGACATTTTTAGACTGAACTGAGGATGAGAAGCAACTTCCACATTGAGGAAAATAAAGCAGTTGATTAGGAAAAATTTTAATGTAGATCATTTAATAAAATGATCTACATTTAAAAAATCAAAATCTAAATGTTAACAGTTAGTCCAATTTTAACATCAAATTCACATAAGATTTCATTTAGGCCATGACAAATGGCCTAAACCTAAAAATAAGCAGGATAGGTCCAAGAGCCTTTTAACAGAAACACCCTGTATATTACTGATTATAACACATCAACACTAACAATTTTGCAAAATAATATTTCCACAAAGTTCAATTTACAGCAAAAACAACAAATACTATACTTTGTCATTTCTATGCCACTCAACTGTAGTGGTGCAGCAACTTATGTGGAATATCTGTGCACTACTGGTCCATGATCTAAACGTGGATAACTTTCGATTAAAAAAAAATAATAAATTTTCTATTTACGCTGTTTGGTCATCCTAGAGTATAAACAGAAAATTTATTTAACGTAATTATCCATGGTGAGATCATCAAAACGGATCAGTGGCATATAGACATTCCACTTAAACTGCTAAACCAAGTAGAGTTACTGAATGACTAGTTGTTTAATGCCGAATAATTTGGCAGAGATTAAATGTTGCTATTTTATGTTATAAACAATTTTCCAAAAATTTAAGTATAATTAATAAACTTTTTTTTAGTCTAAATTTCAATATTCTGGGTGATATCCAAGAGTAGTCTAATATTTTGTTTTCCCATTCTTTCTTTATTATAACAGCAACTCCCGACGATGCCCACATTTCACTTGGTATGCCGGAGTATATCATTATGAAGTTACCTATTTCTTTGAATCCTTTGTTGTTCTTTTTTGTTTCGGTAATGACTGCTATGTCAATATTTATATTTTCTAGTTCCATGGTCAATTCATCTAATTTGTGATGAGTTATTCCCCTAACGTTCCAAGTTGATACTTTAAGTTCCTTAATAGTAGTCCTATATCCATTGCCTAGGTCGTTTCCATTGAGCTTATTTCGAGTATTTAGAATGTCCCCCGGATAGGTTACCAGCCTTTCGCAGGGTAAGTCTAGTGGTGGGGCTGTCACCTTATAGCCTCTAGACAGGCTTCAGGTACAGCATTTCCTCTGTATGTGATGGGACAGTTATACCGCTGTGACTCAGTCGCCAGAGCCTCGTCTGTGGAAATGGGTCAGTTCACCCCGAGAAGGTGAGGTTGACATTTGGGTAGGAGAGGTTATGGAATGCACGTCACCATCCCTTGAACACACTCCTGAAACAAAATTACGACTGCACAACATCACTTCAAAACCAGCCTTCTTCTACAGCTGTGAGACTTGGGTCATAAATAAGAAAGATGTACACAAACTAGAAGCAGCACAAATTAGATTTTTAAGACCATTATTAGGCTTTACAAGACTAGACCACCAAAGAAATTTAGATATCCGCGAGAAATTAAAAGTAGATAACATAGTAAATGACATAAAACAGTATCAGGAAAAATGATACTGTTTTATGTCAGAGAATGAACCCAGACCAGATCCCAAAATTAGCCTTTAACTACAAACCTACAGGCAAGAGAGATGTTGGTCAACCAAGACAACGATGGCGAGATCAAGACCACCTCCAAGAGCTACAACGGAACAGGTTTTAAAAGACCTAAGCCAGACCAAGTTCGTGATGATGACAATAAATTTTATTTCATTAAAACTAATGAGCATTTTTAGTGGAAGAAACATTTGCAAAATTTTTTAATTATTATTAAAAAATGAGGAATTGTATTAAATAAGTTTTGAAATCTACTGGTAAAAGGTTATGCATCAGTACACTAAAAGAATAATTTGGCAAACCAAATATTTTTTTCAAATATTAAAATCTAGGCCTGTCAAGGGATGGGATGTCACAAAAGGGGACAGTACGACTGCCAGGTTAAAAGAATATAACATAGGTCTGTATGCTATTTCTTAGTACAGCAGCAGATAAGTAGAAAATGGTTCAATACACTCTGCCAGGGAGTGCACTGAACCACTGAAGTTAATTATGAGGGCATCTTTGGACTGAGGAGAGATTCCTATGGATTGGAGAAGTGCCAATGTGTCACCAATAACATAAAGGTGGCTCTAAGAGTTGGTTACAACTACAGACTGGTTAGTCTGACTTCTGTTGTACGGAAAATCTTAGAAGCAATAATTAAGAGTGCAATCCAGGGACATTTAGATAGATATGTCATTCTGAAGAACAAACAACATGGCTTTGTTAGAGGTAAATCATGCTTAACTAACTTAGGCTATTTTGACAGTTACTCATAAGCTGGATTTAGGGAATAATTTCAACCTAGTTGATTTCGATTCAGCAAGGCAATTGACTCGGTCCTTCATGTGAAGTTATTTTTTAAGCTGGAACACAGGATTACTGGAAAAATTCTAAAATGGACTGCTGGGTGGCTGCAGGGCAGAAGGCCGTGATTAATGGATATTCTTCAAACTGGTGTAAAGTTGATGATGGGACAGAAGGCTTGGCATCAAAATTTGCAATGATGTAAAAATTGGTAGAGTAGTTAATGATCAGTATCAAGCAGCGCTCCTTCATGATGACTTGAACAGGCTACATGAATGGTCTAGGTGCAATATGCACCACCAGAGTTAGTAGATCCAGGTTTGGCTCCATGCCAGGGATGGGCACCAAGTGGTATTTGCTCAATGGGCTATCACCTGGTGGCAGAGTAGCATGTTTCACTTTACAACATATTATACCTACATACTAAATTGGTGGAGATGAACATATGTCCGGGTGCCACCCTTCGACAGTTACATACATGAATGGTCAGAAAAGAGGCAGCTATATTTTAATGCAGTAAAATGCAAGGTCTTACACTTGTGGAACAGTAATCCCAAAATAAGTTATACACTTGGTGGAGTTGATTAAAAACAGTAGAGGGAAAAAAGGGATCTGGAAGTTATAATATGGGCAGATATGAAGATTTCTAAGCAGTGTAACAGGCAGTAAGTAAACAACAAGGTGTCCTAGCATTGATTTATCAAACATTATGCTGTAGAGATATGGAGGGTATAATCCCATTGTATAAGCCAATTGTAAGACCATATACTGTGGAATACTGTGTTCAAGTATGGAGACTCAACTGTAAAAAGATATTGAGCTTCTTGAAAGCATCCAAAGACAGGCAACTCACATGGTGAGATGGGCAAAAGAGTGACCATATGAGGAAAGACTCCAAACATATAGGCTACAGAGCTTGGCAAACAGGCACCTCAGATGTGACCTGATTAAAGTTTATAAGGCTCAAAGGGGTTAGTAAAATGAAGGCAGAATTTTTACTGCCTTCAAGAATGGGTGGGGGAATAAATTCAAATTACAGGGGGAAAAGGTTTAGACTAGACTAGAAATTTTTTTTTGCCAGCAAGTAGTTGATTGCTGGAATAGGTTGCCTCCACAGGTAGTTGAGGCTCACAGTTTGAATAAATTCAAAGGTCAATTGGATAGTCACTTATGTAAGGAGGGAAACAAATAATTTGCATTTTCTTATCTATTATTTTACCCCTCAGCCAATGCAGCAAAAACCTGTGGCTTTCTTGCACTATATATGCACCACTTCAACTAAACACTCTGGGCAGTAGTCCAAAAGACAAAAATATGTAAAATTCATAACTTTTTTTTTTTTTTTATGTGCTATTTCTGTTCTGTATTTGTGTCTAAGGAATCATGACAATAAAACATCAGTGTATTGTATTAGTAAATGCATATACAGTATTCTATTTTATGGTCAAAGACTTTTTTTGTTAGATGAAAAAACCTGTTTTCGGGGATGGCACCACCCACACCAGAAAAACTCTTCTAATGTGAGGGGGAAAAAAAGAAAAACACTGAAAAACATTGAGTTGATTTCTGTCACATAGTCTGCAAGACCAATAACAAACCACTGTGATAGCCATAAGGGCATTTTGATATGGTACAGCAGTTTGAATTTTCAAAAGCTGGCATACAGACTAAAAATTTAGTTCTAACATGCTTGTTTTTAAAGCTAATTAAATTTTCAAGTAACAAGGATTATCTGGAATCTATGAATTACATACATGTTCAATGTTTGCCTCATACATGTCTGCCTCACAGGGCACCCAAGTTTCATCTTATAAACATATGCTTTAACCCCAGGGGCTCCCATCTGGTGAGTATGGGCTTGGCACACCCAGGGTCCTGAGCTGGATATCATCATTCTTCTCTTCCTTGGTGATTCCCTTTTATTTCTCTCTCTCTGTCTCTTGGGGTAGATCAGAAAAAATTTTTTTTTGACTGGTGCAGCATAAGCCCCAGGCTTCCTTGCACCATATGGCTAATAATAATAATTGCCACTGAACAAATCACTATTTCTGTAAGAGCAAAAAACACCTCTCAGATAGGGATGCCACCTTTGAACACTAGCGAATTACAGCACTGATAATGGCAACTAACATAACTCATTCCAGAAGAAATAGGGCAAAAAGCTCTCTCCCACAATAGTTTTTTGTTTCTTTCTCTCTCTCTCTCTCTCTCTCTCTCTCTCTCTCTCTCTCTCTCAATACGGTTAACAAAATTATCAGCATAACATTATCACAAGTGATGATAAAAGATTATCAAAATGAAGTTAGAAATAAATACTTCACATAATCTTCAAGGTCAACTTATATGAAGGCTGGAGTACAGTGCTGCATGTTTTTTCTCCTCCCTTTCTTAAAAGCTAAATAAAAGTAACTATTTGGTTGTAGTGAAAGTTAGTTACATGGACAAACAAAATCCAATATGGTATTTTAAGAAAATGAAAGCAAATGTTGCTCCCATTACAGATTGTACTACTAAGCAAAATAAATAAATAATAAAATATAAATAAATAAAAATTAGATGTCACTCAAAATATTATCTATCTTGGTAATGAAGAAAACAATGTAGCCTATTCCCCCTCCCTCTTCAATATATATCATTTGGGACCAATGCACGTTTCCCATTTTGAGGGCAAAGGGAAAATACCTGAAAAAAAAAAAAAAAAAAAAAAAAAACTGTTGTTCTGGTCTCTAAAAAATCAATCTACAGCTTCCTTATGATTGTCATCAATGCCCAACTACAGGTATTTTAGATTTCTTAAGAGCAAGTAATCATCGGGGACCTGTTCTAGACCATAATGTATGTGATTCAATTCATGGGATCCGTAATCTCTCAGAGCAGCAAGTGCTTCATGAGACTTTTGCACAAGAGCATTGTCAAGAAGAAGCAAGATGTCTTGTGTAAATTTTCCTCTTCTCTGTTCCATTAAGGTTTCTCTTAAATTTCTGAGAAGAGCATCATAAGGATCTCGCGTGATTGTTTTATGTAGTACAGCCTATGAAAAGAATTCCTTCCATATCTCAAAAAGGTAGTCGTGATCTTCCCATCAGAAGGCTAAGTTCAAAATTTTTTGGGTGGTGCGACTCATGATGTCTCCATTGCATGTATTTCTTTCTTTTTTCTCTAGGTATCAGTGATAAAACCACATTTCATCACCAGTTATACAGCGGTGTTCCTAGGGTATATGGTGCCCAGGTGGCAATTGAAATCTTGCACCCCTTTAAAATTTTCTTCATATATGTATGTAAGTTTCAGGTTTTTAGGTACCCCTTGAACGTTGGCACCCGGGTGCAGTGCCCACCCCTGCAGTTATATTCCTAAAAGAAACCCTTTTGGATCTGCATCATGCATGTATATATTTTATTCACAAATATGAGCCTTGCACTGTTTCTAAAGAGGTATGCACAATTCTTGGCACTAGCAAGAACTGACTTTCACAATTGAGTGTTTGTGGAGAATGGTCACGACAGACCACTCAGAAATATTACATTATCTGACAATCAGACACTTTATTACCTTTATCCTGCATAAGCAAACCTTCCTAGCACATTTCTGGAGTGGTCACTTCTATTGGTCATCATGAGTGGGGGTCATCTGTGGATTCTTGACCCATTGAAACATTTAGACCAAAATTTTATCTGGTATTCAGAAGGGGCAGTATTGCCATATACTGCTTACATGCATAACTTTTGTTCCAATCCCTTCTTTTGACAAGGATTTGATGATGGCCTGATACTCCAATTTTATGACGTCTGTGTTTTCATTTGTGTTAGCTATTTCAAATCTCATCCATTCCTTCTGTATACATCATCACTACAGCCCATATTATAATATTTAACCCATACTATTTAATTCAACCCATTGTGCATATTATAACATGCAATTGGTTGAATTCCAATTCCTTCAAGAAACATATATTCTCTTTGTCCATAAAAGAATATTCTTTTTTGCTTTTAGATAAATTTCACATTTGCCAGAGTACATCATTTTTTCTATGAACACAAATTGTTGGAAAAACTACATGAAACCAGAACAGAGGTTTCATATGATTTCAGTATCACTTAATTCATTAAATAAAAATGAATAAAAGCAATATAGTTTCATGTTGAGACCTTTGGTGGCATGATCCTGCATTGTGAACAAGGAGACTCCATGAATGTTTCTGAGCTCCTTTGAAGTTTTAACATACCTTATAAAGTTACAATTACAGTAAAACAAAGCAACAATCCACTAAGCAATTCAGAACTTACCGGCAAATGCTTCTCTGTACTCTACTTGGTCGATGCTATCCAATGATGGATATCGATGAAAACAGTTGCAATATGTCACTCCCATTATATCAAAATGTTTATACTAAAAAGGTTTTAGCGCTGAAAGCCTCAGACTATGGAAAATGCACTAATTGAACAAGTTATCAGAAATCAAACAAAGCATAATTTTTGTGATATCTCATTGTGAATTATGGGTGCCGGCAAGATATTTTGCAAGGTGGTGCATGTGGGAATAAATTTTTTGTTTACCAAATTTTCAAATACATGCAATATTTTAATTGAGTCAAGTTTGGCTGATTTACGTGTACAGCCAAGCCAATGTTTCATAATCGGTGGGAGAAAGTACATTTACTTTTAAAAACAAAAATTGTTTTAATGTTTCAATAAATTAATGAAAATATTAAAAATTGTGTATTACTTCAAAATCCAAAGGTGTTGCACTTGCAGCACCTTGCACCATGCTGCCAGCATCCATGTTGTTAATGCCTTCCCAATGAGTTGCCCTGATATTGAACTACCTAGAATAAGCAACGCTTCGACACCGGATTCTCGAATAGGCAACACTTCGCCGGTGGATACCACCACCCAGGAGCGGTATCCACTGGCGAAGACTAATGTTACTTATTGGAAGTAGTGCAATATCAGAGTAACTCATTGTGAAAGCATTCACAATATGAGATATATCATAAACAATGCCATTTCACCTACTTTGGTGATTTACTACGAACAAAAATGATGCTTGACACTAACTTGTTCAATTATCAAAATGTTTATATTGTTTAATATTTTTTAATATAAAAATAAAGAATTTCTATATTAAAAAAATGCATTAAGTGGGAAAACAATGCATTTTTTTTAAAACATAATGCATTATAATAATACACTGTATTCTTTATCATGAGCTTTTTATGCAGGAAAACTTTTTACCTGGGAAAATAATATATTTTAATATATAGAGGTGAAAATGGGACTTAAGAAACCAAACCTAGTACAGGAGAAAACTTCTTATGTGGGAATTTCTTATCCAGGTTCTACTGTATATAGTATCAAACTTATTTTTTGCATCCAACTGTTATGTGAAGGCACTAGCAATGTGACATGTCTGAAAAATCAGTGATGAAAGAATATGCTGATGTAAAGTTATAAGAAATATGTTAGTAATCTTTAAAGGAAAGCAGAAATACAATATAAATGGATTCTGAGATGTGCTATCGACAACTGTTAACCCAGACAAAAATAAAAACATATACAATAGTCTATCCCTAATTGAATTCAAGAATTTTTACAACAAATTGCATATCAAATCAGAAGAAAGGAAATTTCATTTTCATCTTTTCTCCTAAGGTAGACAGACATGCTTTTAAATTGGGAAATTTGTTATTTCTCAAATGACCAATGTGTTTTGATATCAAACCTCACTAGATTCCTTTAGCCTTTTGGCAGTATTCTTTCTGACCAGCTCATGCATTTAATCAACTTTACATTTTGCACTGGAATAACACTAATTGGACTAGTTAATAAATCTTGATAATTATAGCCCTGTTTACTTAAAATAATCTTGCAAAAACAATTAAGAACATTATATGTGAAAAACCAACAGCTTTTTTCTCATTAAAACTACTCCATTAAGAGCATTGTGAATTTATACATGGAAGATGTACTCTTGCAATTATGTAATCTTTGACACAGTTATGAAAACTGCTTTGAATTAGATGTTCTCTACTTTGATATTTCAAGCCTTTGGTTCAGTTAACCATATACAAAAATTAAATATTATGAAATTCAAGGGCTTGAAATTCAGCTGGCTAAAGTTAACTGTTTATTGGTATAAAACTAAATAACTAATTTCCCACTTACATAAAATGTAGATAGAGGGACACAAATACATTATCCCTCTATCTACAAATATGTAGAAAGAGGGATAATGGATATAAAACAGATCCTCAAGCATCTGCTTTGGGTGCATTATTACTTACAATTTATTTAAATGATTGTCACCAACAAAGAGCACACTGAAATAAAAATTGACTTATACAGACAATGTAAAAATCTATAAATCAATCTGCTCAACTGGCAGTAGGCAAATTATTTACTACTTAATAAACATTTACAGTTACTTAAACATAACTTATGCTTAATCCATCGAAATTTACAACTGCTTAATTTTAAAATAAACATAAATTTAATTACAACCTTAATTCTACTTTGATTCTCACAGAAGCAAACAAATTCATGATTCAGATGTTACTTTTTACTATACTGGTAGCCATATAGCACACATTACCTGAATTTGCAAACAAGTCATATAAGTGTTTAGGGCCAAACAAATTATTTTGTTTGGCTTAAACAAAATAATTTGCTTGCATTTCAGTAATCATGAATTTTTAATTAAGGTTTATAAAATGACTGTGTGCTACCTATATTATATTATAATTCTCCCCTTTGAAATGCTCATATCCCTTATTAAACAAATTCAGCATAGTTTTATCCATTACCTTTGCTACAAATTAAATTTATACTCTACTCAAATAACATCAAAGCAAATGCCAAAAATGTGTTTCAATGATTTTGGAAGATTGTACAAAGATTTTATTATCTTTCTGTTTTTTAAATTTATAAATGCTCAAATTGACAAAGAGCTATATTGCAATCAACCAATTTTAAATGTACTTAGTGAATTAATACACACACTACACTAGAGTACACACTGTTAAATCCAATTATTTATTTCATCCATTTTTCAACAGAGTAATGGGGTTAGCTAATCAATTTAAATTTTGATCGTATTGGTCTGCATTTTTTTATATTCCTACACCTTAACTGACTATTGTTTTTAATGTTTTATTTGTTAATTTATCTTGAATGTAAAATATTTAGGGGCAAAGGCCTCATGTTTATGAACTAACCTATATGTGAATCATTCTACCTCATAAGCATGAGGCCCTTGCCCTTAAATATTTTATAGTCTATATCACTGCACACCATCAAGTGCATTTGTATAAGTATCCTCCTTTATTTTCAAAAGCACGTTCAAGAAATCTGCTTTATAGTTTTGGGCACTCCGAGTAGACCGAAGCAATTGTTTTATATGTGTGTTTGGAGGAAATGACGAAATTACCGAAAAGTTAATATGATGAAATTAAACATTAAAATGATACAAGTAAATGGCCCTAATTTTCTATCTTGGCAATTTAAACGGTGGTCTGTGCTGCTCTCCCAAACTGTACATAAAGTGGATTCAGTTTTCTAGGAACCTCCCGATTTTCGGCTAGACACACTTGCCTCTCACATTATAGATGGTTATTCAGCATCGCTCCTCAACCTAAGTAGAGACTCAAATATTTATATTAGAAAATGCATAGCCGTATTAAGTTAGACAATGGGCGTTATTTGTGAAAAAAATATGTGACTTGAAACGGGAGTATTCCGTTAAGGGAAGTGTTAAAGCTCCTATTTGCGATAACTAATTTGTGACGAACTCCAGTATTACGCAAAACATTTTATTTCACTACGAAAATGCACGAAACCTAGAAACAAACAAACGAAAACTTACATTTTATTTTCTCCATGATAGTAAATGATCGTCGCAAACAAAAATGAAAAATAAATCAGGCTCAAATAATATAAAATAACAACCAACACGGTTGAGGAAACACTCCACAAGAAGGAAAACCAACACGGCTCCTTGATTGATATAACAATTGTAATCTTTCAAGTGTTTCCTTCTGATAGTCATGTATCATAGCGCCCTCTGGAAAAGAGAAACCAGTAACACAGGCGTACACGTCATAGAAAAGGTCAAGGCCCTGTGGTCGGACATCGCTATTGTAGTACATGTATTTGTAGAACTAGTGGCGGTCCCTGAATTTTCAGTAAGAGGTGGGAGATGAGATAAAGCGGTATTCCCAGAAATCACAGCTTTAATGATCAAGTAGCAATAAAAAAAAAATTAGCATCATTTTTATCATAATAAAGAGGGAGAAAGAGAGAGAGTATACCCCCTTTGGTTTCTATGTAGGACCGGAACTGTGGAAATATGTATAATTCAGTTTGTTACCAAGCAAAAGGAACAGACACATGGAGGTAGCGAATCAAAGTAAAGGTGCCAGGAGGAAAATTAAGGAATATAACCAGGGTGGCCAACCGTCCCGATATAGCAGAGATTGTCCCTCTTTAGAACTTCAAGTCCTGCTTCCCGATAAGAGAGGAAAAAACTGTTAATTTATTGATTTTACGTCTTTTTAATTAATACTTATTGGAATCTAACGGATGTGTTAAAAATTAATTCTAATAACAAGAGGAAAATGAGAAGTCCAAAGGCATTTTTTTGTCCCTGAGTAATGAAGAAAAGAAAACGCGTATTGATAAAAAAATATGGGTGCAATTTTTCTCAAAATTTCCGGAGGCAAATAATTTGTCTCAAATTGTAAGCTTCATATTTAGCATTCCACATCCAAATGCTTCATCAGAAAGAGTTTCCAACTTAATGAAAACTGCTTGGCGGAAAGAGAGAAATGGTCTTTTATTAGAAAATTTAGAAGCCGAACTTATGGTAAAAGAAAACTATAACATGTCCTGTTCAGAATTTAAAAACTTTTTAAAATCTTCGGAAAGAGAAGAAATTTTAAAACTAGCGACATCTAAAGAAAAATATAAAAAGTAAAAGTAGTTTTCCTCGCTATTTTTAAAATAACTGTTATAAATACTATTATAGTTTATATAGGACAAATACATATTAACAACGATCATATAACAAATAAATACTTTGATTGATTGATAAAAAAATATTTAAATTGTAATTTTATATTTTTCTTTTACTTTTTGAAGGGAAAAAATGCTATACTACACATTTCGTTTCAAGCTGTTCCCGCTTATCAATTTTCAAAATATGGCCACCCTGAATATAATACGAAAATACTGCTTAGAGTTTTATACGTTTGCTTCGCAAGTTTCCCAGTTTTCACATTATAAATTTTACTTTGATTCAGTATCTATATGGCGTTTTTAGGTCAGTGACAAACAATTCTATTTAGTTCGACAAACACTTAGTTCTACGGTTACAATTGCCTTCTTCCACAGCGTGGGAAAGGCCCGGGTCTGAATCTCTTTTAGTGATGCTTTCTTACGTAGAAGCAAAAAGCGCGACCCTAAGGCCCTAATATTTGGAGGCACCAAAAAGTTGATATAATCATTGAAATACCCAAACTGTTTTTGCAGTAGGAGTACCCAAATTTCATAGTGTCTTACAGCGCTATTGAATTTAGTTGCCTTGTCACTTAATGTACACAGCTAGCCAAAACTTTTCGACTGTCACAGAATAAGAGATCCCACCTAGAAAATCATCTCTTACCCTCGAAAATTATTTTAGATTGCATTCTAATGAATAATTTATTTCTTAAAGGTTATTTATTACAAAAATATCAACTGTGTGGTGCCATATTCAGAGTAGTGCAGAATGAAAAAGATTTGGGGTAATTATGCAGTCAGATATGAGGTTCTCTGAACCGTGCAGACAGGCTGCTAGGACAGCTCATTATTATCATCCATATGATGCAAGGAAGCCTGAGGCTTATGCTGCACCAGCCAAAAAAATTTCCCGAGTTACCCTGAGACAGATACAGAGCGCAAGAGACCTTGGCACACCCAGGGTCCTGAGCTGGATGTCATCATTCTTCTCTTCCTTGGTGACCCTCTCTCTCTCTCTCTCTCTCTCTCTCTCTCTCTCTCAGGCTAACACAGAATTTTTTTCTTTTGGCAAAAAGCCAAAAAGCCTCAGGCTTTCTTGCGCCATATGGCTAATAATAATGTTCGTAGCAAGCTATCCCATTATATAAATTAAAGAGCTCCCTTAACAAAACCTAAACAGTTATTTTGGATGAGCATGTTTTCTTACCCTACACTTCTTCAGCTGAAAGATAAATCCAAGAAAATTATTTTCAAAATCGTTAGGATTGCGAGAATTGAGTGGGGCATTAGTGAGAGAACTCTTCACTTTCTTTACAAGGTTATTCAGTTATTTGTTATGGAGCTGGGCATGATTTTCGCGAGATGACAAATTCGAAACCCATCAAAGTCTTGAAAGTGAACAGAGACAAATGCTATTTAAAATAACTAATCTTGTCATACAGCATCGACGGTCTGCAGGTCACAGCAAGCATATTGCTTCTTTATCTTGGGGTTGTTTTAGTTAGCTTCGTGCGCTTTATTCGTAGACACCAAATAAGTTTTTTGGTTTTACTCCTGACTTAACCAATGATGCTAAGACTGGAAAAAAAAAAGAGAGAGATTCAGACTTCACCTCATGAATAACATTTGGCAAAATCGTTGGAATGAAACAACCAAAGGGCTGTTTCCGACTGGATATAAACTTCTTATTTAAGAAAATTCCTAGGTGGTTTCCTTGCCCTTTACCTGTTCATCCTAATGGGCATGGTTCCTTAAATACAAAATTTATGAAAAGTGGATCCTCGACACCGATTTTTGCCATTATGGACGTCACAAAAAATTGAGCACAAGTCCTCTTTGATTGCCTTCTTTATACCTATAGCAGATCTACTCTATCTATCTAAGTTGGTCGTCTTGTCAGTAGTGAAGAGCACTGCTTGATATTGAAAAGTAAAATAAACACTTCAAAAGAAGATTAGAAGTGCTGCAGCTTGGACTCATCATAACTTTGCTGCGTCTCCGTAGCCAGGTGGGAAGGAGCAGCAGTGCGTAGCACACGCTTCTTGATTAGACCGGGGTTCGAGCCCGTCACCACCAAATACGGAGGATGCGGAAAGGTCAAGGGAACGACCACCGCATATTCCCGGAGCAATATGGCCTTAGTTGCTAATGCTCCTAAAAAAAAACCAAATAACAAAAATAACTTTGCTCTTCTGTCCCCACACTCACTGGTGGTGAAGTTTTGACTTTCTGGTTCGTCAACTAGGTTCTGGCAGTACAAGGTTGTGTTGCAGACCCTAGAACAAGTTAAAGGGTGGAATGTTTTTGCTATTACTATCAAACTGGTTTTGGATGGGTATATGAAGACTTTTTTTATCTCGTATTCTTTACCCGGGCAGAATAACATTGACGTAAATGGCCCGCATGCTCGTGGAAGGTACGGATACCAGGACTCAGTCTTGGTAATCCCTACTTTCTGGTTGCAAAGTGGCAAGTCTAGCACCAGTTCTTACAAATTAATTCAGGTACTGCTTTCTGCATGGTTGTTATCCTTCAGCGTTCAAATAGGCCTACGTTTCCCTGTGTATAAAAAAATAAAAACAGGGCAATAAAACCCTAGGAACTGTCTGTTAGATACGACATTTAACACAATTACTAAAAACTTTTGAATTGTTACTCTATGACTCATAGTTCCTACCTTTCAACCTTTTATTAATCATTACTAGTATGCTTTTCTTCCCAGAAAATTCGCTGTCTCAAATCTCGCCTTTTCCTCTCGTTTCCTGAGAGCTGACTTGGACAAAGGAAATCGAAATGATTTCTTATTCCTTGCTATTCGCATACTTTGGACTCTGTTCATATCGGTCTTCTCTTATTGTCTACGATCCCCCTTACTGGATTTGCTAGATTCACTGATTAAAAGGTAAAGTGCAGCCATTATCAACCCACTGCAGGATGGAAGCCTCCTCAACAATGCATGCTGAGGGAAATGGACCATAATCTGCCATGCGGGTTGGAAGATCGACCGTATTCAGCAGTCAGGGGCTTGAACCCCGGTCTACTCAAAGAGCGCGTGCTACTGCACTCCCGCTCCTGACCACTCGGCTATGGAGGCCGTCGATTACCAATCGTCAACTATCTGAAATAACTGAAGGCGCTTCATCCACTTCGTTTACTGGTTGACAAGGTGTTGTGTTTCTCTAAGTCACCCCCTAGGGCGCCCCTTTTCCTTATTCTCTACATTTAATTTTATAAATTGTATTTCAGGCTGCTAACGTAGTTTTGCAGCCTTATGCAGATGATCTTAAACTTTGCAAAGTTATCAGTTTATTTCCAAAGGAATGTCCCTTTATAGCTGTGCAGCTAGAGAACACAGGTTACATGATAATATGGAATGAAAATGACAAACTATTTACAGTTTATGTACAGAGTACTCAGGCGGATTAATACAATACATGGCCTTAACCAGGCCCTTGTTTATATACTTAAATACAACAATGCGTGGAATGTAGCATCACAGACATAATCTCTTCTAGAACTTAACGAAGGCATGCATATCTGCAAGAGTGGAAGATCTGTAGATTTCGTCGTTGCAAAGCTTCTGGAAGTCTATGGATAAACTATTAAACATTTCGATGGAGTAAAATGGAAACAGTCCAGGGTGGTCATGCTACGCAGCTTAGATCTGTTTGAGAGTGCGATAGTAAGGCTTCTATTCGATTGGTTTGGTTTGGTTTTGTTTTTATTGGCGCATTAGCTACTGAGGCTATAATGCGCCTTCTATTCGATGGTAAGACTGCTATATCAGGCGAGTTAAATTTTCCGGACAGAAGCTGAGCGAAGATAATGAGGTTCCTAGAGATGATGTGGTACCCCCGTTGGTAGCAAATTTAGATCGGAGAGCAGGACAGATTTTGAGATAGTAGGTGGCAGACCTGTAATCTTGTTCAACCATTTTAAAATCCAGTATTACAGGGATAAGAACCTGGTTTGGTATGATGGGGGGTGACAAGGACCATATAGTACATGCATATAGGGGAATACGGATTATGCAACGAAGAATATAGTTGATGTTAAGGTGAAGATTATGAAAGTGGGAGATCTCCTGTTTCACAGCCCATATAGCTGCATATGTTTTTTCCCAAGTGGCATTAAAATGAGGCAAGAGTGTAAGGTCTTTGTCCCAGGCGATGCGCAAATCTTTATGGTGGTTTACTTTTTTAACTGGAGAGTTCTCAATTAATATAGATGAATTTCAAACCTGCCTTGATTTCCTCTTACTCTGACTCAACAAAAACAACTTATTTCTAAATCCGTGAAATGTAAATAAGGTCGTTTCTGATTGAATCATGCAGCTCGACCTGATTATTATAATGGAAAATCTTTTATTTCAAGTACTGACACATTAAAGGATTTAGCTGTCACATTCCCACTTGGATTTTATCCCTCTTGTTATCGATTTCTTAATGTCTCGGACTTCCAAACATCTCGGTTTAATTAAGCTAAATTCAAATCAAATTCGGTTTCGAAATCGTCTTGTTTTTCATTATCCAAACTATTCAGCTTTTCTTCTCATTTCAGAACTGTCCCTCTTCGTTCAAGATGACAACTCTATGGATCACTTTTTGTTTATAATATCATAAACTCTGTTATTGACTGCTCACCTCCTCTCGAACAACTACTACACCCTCTTCAATTCTCGTCATAAGAAAATAAGAGATAGGGATATGTGAGGATTACCACGCTAATGACATGTGTTCACTTGCAGGTACATTCATCCTCTTTGAACAGTGCTATATGTTGTATAAATTCATTGCCGCTTCCAGCATGTTTCGTTCAAATATGAGTACTTGTAATCAAGGTCGCTCCCAAGCAAGTGTGTAAGCTGTGCATAACCCACCAGCGGCAGGTAGATAAAGGCGGCCAAATTGAACGAACTCCCCCCCCCCGTCAAATATCATACAACCCATGAGTAGCGTCCCATTCAATAACAAATGCAATTTTTTTTTATTTCAGGTTGCTGATAAATTATAATAAAATAAAAATGAGGACAAGAGAAATATAAAAAATTAATTTTACTAAATACTGTAACAACCTTTAGTACCAATAAGCAATAAGTCCAAAACAATAACTATAAGGCTTATTGCTTTGTTTCTAGGACTATAGTTCACCAGACACTGAGTATTATGCTTATGTGCATACTATACGGCTGTCACATCTTAGGAGCATGCCCATCTCTTTTACTAATTAAAAACAAACAAAAAAAAAAAAAAGTGAGAATTATTTGCCTACAAGGAACTACCTATAACAGATGCCGACCAATTGAATTATTTCAGTTGAACAAACAGCGGATTTTGTTATTAAAAAGCTTGCGCGTGCAATAAGCCAAATGAAAACAATAACAATTATGTTTTATTACATCACCTTGTTTTTATATAGCAAAAATATATTTGCACTAATGATTAAAAAAATAAAAAACAAGTTGGGCAGTGTACACCGTGTGTTACATTTCTTAAATTAATTGAATTTTTTATTTCTTTTTATGTTATTAATAAACGTGAAAAGTAAATAACTAATTGTCTTGTTGCCAATAAATCACTAATTGATTAATCAATACATTGAAGTCTTAAAAATGAAATGAAACCAGGTTTATTTAATGAATAGAAGACGTAGTATCACAAATTACAATTTCATTGAAAATTGAAAATATCGGTTTTCAGTAATGTTAGGACCCCGAACATTACTGAAACCAAAGCATTCCTTAAATGATATTACTTCACTATCACAAAAGAAAAGGACCAAAACCAACCTTATATCCTGGTCTCAAGATACCATTGCATGTCCCTACTTATATTTTTTTTATGTATCGTCCTCAGTATTTAAAATATCTGAATTAATTACTTCGTTAAAAACGAGTTAAAAATTCGCTATTCCCAAAGACAAAATTTACTCTTCTGTTAATTCAACTTCCAACTTAATAAATCATATTGCGATGTTTAATAATATTATTCTCATCATCGAATTCTCCTTTGAAAATACCTGCCCCATTTGCCATTTAAACTCCATCTATATTCAAATGATCA
Organism: Mastigoproctus giganteus; assembly: GCF_048544385.1. Taxonomy (NCBI): domain Eukaryota; kingdom Metazoa; phylum Arthropoda; class Arachnida; order Uropygi; family Thelyphonidae; genus Mastigoproctus; species Mastigoproctus giganteus. The sequence goes on along the minus strand of NC_143585.1, from coordinate 138,175,891 downwards.
AATTAAAAAGATAATTCTCTCTCCATTAAAAGGGACAGTTGGATCTGATGGAATCCTCTTTTCATCCTCAAGTTGTGAGTATGTTCTAGACCTCACTATATGCTTAATTTAATCAATAATTGGAGCCAGTTTCTTAACCTCTGATTGATCAACGTACAGGTTTCTTTCACCCCTCCCAGAATTTAAAATCCCAAAGTTCTATAAAATATTTAAGGGCAAAGGTCTCATGCCAAGGTAGAATGACTAACATGTAGGTTAGTGCAAAAGCATCATTTTAACATAGCCATCTACCAAAGTAATCAAATTAATGAATTAAATTTGCATCGTTTTGGTTATATCTCATAGTCAGTCTACCTCGTAGCATGAGGCCTTTTCCATTAAATATTTTATAGTCTATATCACTGCACACCATCAGGCATCTCTCATATTGTGAAGTTATTCTTCATAACTGGGTTGCAACACCAGGGTACCTGCCCACCCACGCACCCACCGAAGGGGATTCAGCAAGCTTTGAAACGGTGCAGTCTGGGGGATGGGGGGGCTGATGGCCACTGAGTTTCCGAGAATAAGTAACAACAATCTTCTCTACTGGGGAAGCGTTGCCAATTCGAGGAATTAATGAGCTTTTGAGTAGTGTGAGTTGAAGGAGTAACTGTCCCTTTCTTCCTTCTACGGCATTTCCTTCCTCTACCTCTCCTACTATCACCTTCCAACATCTTTTTTGCTTTCCTAAATCTAATAGGGATAGTATGAGGATAACAGAGTTCTTTATCCCATACCATATTTCAAACGGTGCCGTCTGGGTGGTGGTATCCGCTGAGAATAAATAACAGTAGTCTTCTCCACTGGTGAAGTGTTATTTATTCGAGGTAGTACAATACCATGGCAACTCGTTGTGAAGGCATTAACAATATGAGATATAACTAAAATGATGCCAATTTAATTAATTAATTTAACTATTTTGGTAGACGGCTACGTTAAAATGATGCTTTTGCACTGACCTATATGTTAGTCATTCTACCTTGTAGCATGAGGCCTTTGCCCTTAAATATTTTATAGTCTATATCATTATAATATGATGGTGTGCTATATCACTATAGCACACCATCAGATATCTCTTATATTGTGAAGTTATATTCATAACTGGGTTGTCACTATTGCAACACCAGGGTACCTGCCCACCCACTGAAGAGCAGCCAACAAGCTTCGAAACGGTGCCGTCTGGGTGGTGGTATCTGCTGAGAATAAATAACAGTAGTCTTCTCCACTGGTGAAGTGTTATTTATTCGAGGTAGTACAATATCATGGCAACTCGTTGTGAAGGCATTCACAATATGAGATATAACCAAATCGATGCCAATTTAATTAATTAATTTAGTTACTTTGGTAGATGGCTACGTTAAAATGATGCTTTTGCACTAACCTACACGTTAATCCCAAAATTCTTAAAGATGTTCATCCTACCCCAACTTTCTTTTCCATTTTAAAAGTTCTTGGACAATGTTAATTACTTTTCTTATCTAATCAACTCTTCCCAATGAATACGAACCATACACAGACATCACGATATCTCTAATCATTCAACTGTAATTAACTTCCTTTACACAAACTTTTACATCCTTAAAGCACGCAATGACAAATATCAAGTAGAAATCATTTAGCATTAGCATTAGTAGAGGCATACGGTGCAAGAAAGAAAGCTTATGCAGTATCTGCCAAAAAAAAAAAAAAACCCACTCCCATTTCACTCCTCCGTTCGTTCCAAATACCTGTCAAGCTCAGCCTTAAATTTATTTAGGCTATCAACTTCCACACCAAGAGATGGAAGTCTGTTCCACCAACCAACTACCCGCTGACTAAAGGCAAACTTCCGAACATCTATCCTACATCTGTCTTTCCTCAATTTGAATTTATGTCCTCTCAGGTGATTATTCTGAGCAAGAGGAAGAATCACATCAGCATTGAGCATGCTCAAACCATTCAAAACTTTATACACCTCAATCAGATCACCTTACAGGTGGTGCCTCCGTAGCCAGGAGTAGTAGTGAGTAACACACGCTTCTTGATTTAGACGGGGTTCGAGCCCGTGCCCACCAAATACGGAGGATGCGGAAAGGTCAGGGAATGACCACCGAATATCCCCCGGAGCAATATGGCTTTAGTTGCAAATGCTCCTAAAAAACAAAACTCTGAAAACAACCTCTCAGGTGCCTAGTAAATTTCAGTGCCTCCAGACACTGTAATTTGCAAAACTTAAGCCTTTCTTCGTAAGAGCAATTCAATAATCTTGTTGCCCTTCTCTGTACTCGTTCCAGCAGCTCTACATTCTTCTTGAAATGAGGCCTCCAGACCTGTATACAGTACTCAAGGTGTGGCCTGACCATTGCCTTATACAAGTGGATAATCACCTCCTTATCCCTGCTAGAAAAATTCCTGTATATCATTGACAAGACACCATGAGCTACTCTTGCAGACCATCTATACTGCTCAGAAAACTTCATATCTGCCTGCACAATTACCCCCGGATCCTTTTCGTTCTCTACCACTGTCAGTGTAGTACCACAGAGTTGATACGTTACTCTGGAGTTACTGTTTCCCATATGTAGTACTTTCCATTTGTCAATGTTAAACTTCATTTGCCACCTCTCAGCCCATCGGCTCAACTTTTCTAGATCCTGCTGCAGCAGCGTACTGTCAGTAGTGTCCTTAACAACCCTGCCAACCTTTGTATCGTCTGCAAACTTGGACATTAAGCTTGGTATACCATCATCAGTATTATTTATAAATACAGAAAACAATAATGGACCCAACACTGAACCCTGAGGGACTCCACTAATAACATTAGTTCACGATGAGCAGTGTTCATTGATTACCATTCTCTATCTTCTCCCACTCAACCATCCCTTTATCCATAGCAGCAATTTGCCTCCAATGCCACACTGATCCAATTTGTTCAGCAGTCTTCCATGTTCAACGGTACTAGATCTGCTTTTGATGCAGTTTACTTATCTCATCTGCTGACTATTTCAAACAGTTTCTTCCTATTTTCTAGGGATAACCTCAAGTTCCGAATAGTTTACAGTATCTCTCAAAAGCAATCTATCTGTCGACGTCAACTGCAGTGGCGGCTCGTGTCTCTATGTGTGGGGATGCTGCTTCTTAAAGTTACATTAAATTGCCTTGGTTATAAGATATGTAGACATAGATGGTAATAACAATAAGCAAGTTAAAATACTACAAAATATTAACTGGCCACTTGCTATTAACAGACCTGGGTAATCTCCAAATTTTAAAAATAAAATCCATTCTTCGGTTTTTATTTGTTGAAACTAGGTTAATAACGTTTTCATTCAAGTTTCGTGCACTGTTCAAATCGGCACTGCTCGCTCCGGAGTTCCTTTGACTCGTTTTATCACCTCTAAAAATTGCGTATTGGCAACCTGGCAACTAGGAATTGACTCAACCACTGGGGCCAAAATGTGGAACTGTATACTGTACAGTTACACTTACGGTTAAACTTCAAAGTTGAAAACGATTTCGTGTTTTTATTCGTTTATTATTGAAATGATTTTTGGAAATAGAGGATGAGTATACTATATGCGGGATCTGTTAATAAAAATATTCATTGCGTTGCATTGTTCTTCACAAAATTTCTATAACTCCGTTGACTGTATATTTAGATTTAAAAAGCTGGGGTGCTACAGTTCCGCAGTGTCTACTAACGAGCCGCCCCTGGTCAACAGTTAAACAGGCTACTACATTAGTTCTGCTATTACAGTCAATTTTTCTCAGTTTGACACTGATTGTTCCACTATAAATTATTGTTTATGGCGACACTCATCTCCTGTCATTACAGTGTTATCAGTTTTATACTGTTAAACATAATGTTATCGTCGTTAATAAATATCCTTATTATTTTCTTTCTGTTTCTTTTATTGTTAATTTTAATGATATAACCCTTTCTGCCCTCTCTGCTGTTTCTCAGCGTACTTGTTACTGGTTAAAGAACCCATCCAGTTATACTTGTGACTTGGCTCTAGGAACACTTGGCTTGTTATATACTTCGACCCACCCTGTTCCAGCATTGTTATTAGTGCGTCTGTGTGTGTGTGTATCACTGTACCTGTACTTCGAGTCTCGGCAATAACTTGATATTTATTCACGTTGCTTTTGTGGGGCTTTGGAGGATTGGGAGCATCTGCTGGATTACTGTCTGATTCATGGAGACCTGAGACAACAACGGAATTCTGTCATACAAATATTTGACACAGTTCAGAAGCATAAATTCATTGAACTGTTAACTGTATTCAGTATTTTTCAAGATTACGTCAAAGCTTTATTTACTCGACGGATTTCACAGCTCTAACAACTAAGGCAAACTCAGTGATTTTTCCTTATCATATTTTGCCTCAGTGATCAAAATAATTGATTAGGAGAACCTGCTGAGCTCATTGTCGTCATAACAAAATGGCGTTAACAAGGATGTATAGTCACATAGGTTGGCTTTAAGTGATTTTATTTAAAAATGTGACATTGTAAATAACAGTACAGTCACAGCAAGTTCATGGTGTACTCGGAAATAATGGCAGTGTCCAAGCGCTCTTTCCAATAGAATACTTGGAAAGAATGCTTGGACACTGCCTGGAATAGCAATCTACGTTTTCACCTATATTGCTTGTCTTCGTTAATGAGCTGTTATCTTTATAATGCATTGTAATTATAGTTCCCCTACCTTCTTCACTTTTCTTCCTTTTCCCTCTTTTTTTTCTTTACTTTCTTTTGCATACTTTGCTCCTTATCTGTATCCTTTCCATTATTATTAGAAGTATTATTACAGAAATGGACTCATAATAATTAGTTAGCTATCAGCTTTACTTAGAACCAAATTATTATTAATAAATGCTCCACATCTAATGCCTGATATTAGCATTAGCAAGCAAAGGCATACTGATGCAAGAAAAAAGCAAGCTAATACAGCATCAGCCAAAAAAAAAAAGAAGAAAATATTATTTCACCCATAGCATCTAAAATTCATGCCTCAAGCACAACGTGGCAAAACCATTTATGTCCATACATTTCATTATGTCTCTTAATGAGACCGCAGCTAATGGAGCAAAGAGGAAGTAATCGATGGTGCCAAAGGGCACAAAATATGCAAATCAGCAACTGTTTTTATTCTTTTCTTCACTTAGAATTTGCAGTCCAATTGACCACTGTTTCAGTTCGCCTGGGAAAAATTCCTTGGGATATCTGCACTTGGCACACGAATAATATCCTTCTTTTATTAGTTATTATCTGGAATTTCACGTAATCTTTTATAAGTAAACAGGATTTTGAGTAATAATATCTGCATGCTATTTAGAGAGTCGCCTAACTGGAGGGTCCTGTAAAGACTGTATATGAGAAAAGTTGGTACTAAAAAATTGCACTTGTTATTCAGATGTGTTTGATAATGAGAGGTGGGTTTAAACAGAAGACACACACACACACGGTGTGTTTAAAAATTATTAACCTACTTATACAGCTTGATTAAAATTTTATTGTAATAGGTATTGTAAAACTGGAAATGTGCAAATGAATCCCCACTTCATAAAGGGGAGACAAAAAGGCGACATGAATAATTACAGACCTATTAGCTTAATGTCTGTTTCAGGGTAAATAATGGCGTAACTAGTCAAAGAAGTAATGTGGGGCCATCTGAACAGAAATGCAATTATACTACTGTCACAGCATAGATCTGTTAAGGGGCGGTCTTGTTTAACCAATCAGACAGATCACCATGATGCAGTGACCAAGGAACTGGATTCAAAAAATTAATCTAATATCATATACGTGGATTTCAGGAAGGATCCCGATACTGCTGCACATAAAAGACTGCTATACAAATTGGAGCAATGTGACAGCAAGGGAAAGTTACCGCTATGGATAAAGGGATAGTCAAGTGGAGAAAGACAGAGGGCAATTATCAATAGGCACTGCTCTTCATAGACCAACGCTATTAGTGAAGTCTATGAAGAGCAGTGCCCACTAACCGTCCTTCTTCAATTTGAACTTATTTCCCCTCAGGGGCCCATTCTGAACAAGAGGAAGAATCCCATCAGCACTGAGCATGCTCAAACCATTCAAGGCCCTACACACCTCAATCAGACCACCTCGCAGGTGCCCAGTCTCCAGACACTGAATTTGCAAAACTTAAGCCCTTCTCCGCAAGAGCAACTCTCGTTCCATTCATCAATCCTGCCGCTCCCCTCTGCACTTGTTCCAGAAGCCCCACATGCCTCCATCTACCATGTTACATTCGCATTGTTGCTTACATCAGAATTATTTTGAATCATGTTCTTGTCAGCTTAGAGATATTGTGTCTCAGTATAAATATTTTGGATTATTGATTGATCATTCTCTAAACTGGAACACACATATTAATTATTTGATTACTAAGATAATTTTCTTTATTTTTTTATCATATTTGACAAAAATTTACTTTAGCAAGAAGAATGTATAAATCGCGTTGGTTGATTCAATTTTAAATTATGCGGTAAATATTGGGCAAGAGCCAGCACTTCCTGAATTACTATGATGAATAAAATGATACAACGGATACTAAAACTAGTTTATTGGAAGTGATGTATGGAAGGGAATTAAAAGAAGGAAAATTGTTTTATTACAATTTAAGATATACTGTAATTTCATATTCGGAAATTATTTAATTTCATTTTAAAAAAACTTTAATGCAATAAAGAGTGCTATAAATTCTCTAGATCAGGAGTGGCCAACTTAATTTGTGATGCGATCTACCATCTCAAAAATTTCATTGCACAAGGGACACAAATCGAGGGATGACTGTCTATTTAAAATTCGTCGTGATCGACCGAAATTAAATCCGCGATCGACTCGTTGGCCACCCCTGCTCTAGATAAACCAAATTACAGATAGATACACAATACAAATTACACAATAAATATTGTATTGTATTATTATCATTATTTTAATGCTGGCTCCACTTTTGGGGCAGTGTTCAAATTTAGGGCGGCAATTTTATTATTTCGCTATTATTTTATATTGATTTTTTAAAAATATTTTCTCTTATTTCTATTATTATTTTTTGGCTCATTAAATTATAATTTTTATTTTTCTGTATTTTTATTATTATTCTTATTTCTCCCTCTCTGTTTCCGGAAACGCATACACAGGCGATTTGTTTCTGCCTTCCTGTGGATAAGGGATCTTTAGATCAGCCCTTATCGATTGGTCAGTGCATGCACAGCCCACTTCATCGAGGCACGGACGGTACTGGAAGCAGCCTTCCTTGTGATTGCATCTTCCTGGTGGAAAAGTGGACAGGAGTACCTAAACAACACAGACATTACATTCACTTTTAGCCATTTTACGGAGTCCGGTATTCATCACAGAGTATTATGGTGGTGTGGAGCTACCGTTCAGAAGTCCCCTGCCTAAGACCCAACGAATCCCGGAAAAAACACCTCCAAAAAACAAAAACACTCAGGCATAACTTTTCACGAAAAAAATAATAAATGAAAATTGTTTACTGTACTTTTCGATGTTTGCCGTATTGGAAGATAAACACAGAAACATCAAATTTATTATTAATGTTTTAAGAGGTTATAAATTTATGCACAAAGGTGTGAAATACTTGTATCCAGAGAATAGTGATATTATCATTCGTTTATTAAATCAACTGGGTTTTCCCCTACAGGCAGCCGTTTGGCAAAGAAGGCACATACACCATAATAAGAGAACATTACAAAAACAAAAACAGTGAATAAAAAGGCATAACAACAAAACAAGATACAGTATAACTAAATCACAATAGCATTCTTTAAAATTGATTTTGTTAATATACATCAAATTAAGTTAAAAGTAGGTTGAGTTAGTAAAGTTTACCAGGAATTCGCTGATTCTGGGCACACGTATTCATATCACTTTGGCTCTATTACCGTACAATTTCAGAAGACAGGGTTATATCACATGTTTCTGAAGGGGTGGTATCCACCTGTTAGTATTTTCAACGACACTGAGCCGTTCTAAAACGGATTCTGGACCGTATACATTCTACTCTCGCAAAACTTGTCAAGGTCGATTCTCAGCCAATTTATTATCGATATAGTCTTTGTTGGGAATCTTCACTTTTGACTGCTCAGGTTTTCTAGATTAGTCTGCAGAAGAAGTCGCTGGTCATCTGTGTTTCTCCTGGCCAATATAGAGGATGTCATCAATTTGTTCACCTTGGGTTCGTCGAAACGTTCCGCAATCAATTGAGCTAGGGATATTGCATGCTACCATTAACTGCTTCTGTGGAGTAACTTCCAACACTGTTTATAGAATTTATCTAGAAATGGTATATAGTTTCGACGCAAATCTTGTTTGTTTGTTATTTGATTTTAGGAGCATTAGAAACTAAGGCCATATTGCTCCGGGGATATGCGGTGGTCATTTCCTAACCTTTCCGCATCCTCCGTATTTGGTGGTCACGGGCTCGAACGCCGGTCTAATCAAAAAGCGTGTACTACGCACTGCTGCAAATATTGTACATCCGCTTTAAAAAAAGATAGTAGTCAACGTGGAAGATCTTCCTAAGATACGTTTGTTGGGGCGAACGACCAGATTACCAATGCATGCAAAGGTTGAGTATAAGAATCTTGGGATGAACTGCGCGGTGAGTTTGGTATCAAGGATGCCTGTAAGCGCATATTGTATTGCCCACATCGTTGCATACGTCTTGGATTTGCTGTTGATGAGTGATGAGGTGCTGTTGGAAGGTTAGATCTTCCCAAGTGGGACTGAGATCAGTATGCTTCTTCACCTTCCGAATAAGCGATCCGTCGACTGTAATTTCTACGTTGTTCCAGGTCCTTTTCTTGGTCAATGGCATTTGGACTGCTTTCTCCAGATTTATGTCAAGTACAATTGATGATAGATATTTCCGCGTTTGCTGAATCTTTAAGTTTGCCTGCTTGCGTGAAAGTGATGTACAATTTCAATTCATCAGCATACGAAAGAAGGTTCTGCTTGGCGGAGAGAAAGGCTCTAAGGCAGCAGCAAATAGGGTGGCTGATAGTCCAACTCTTTCAGATACCCCCTTGGAAATTTTACATGTGTAGTGGAGATTACGATGGATAATGATTAGATGTCTTTGCTCCAAACTTTGTTGAATTATAGTAAGAATATTTTCAATATTAAAATAGTATTTTAAGATTTGTATTAGTGCTGGGTTGTGCTCTATCATCCAGTGCATTTTGGTTCCGAAATAGCGTATCCATCAAGTTGATATCAGTGGACCGGCCCTTAATTATTTCAGGTACGCAGGAAGGTCTGTGTGAGAAACAATGCACTGCAATGATTGGTTGTACCGTTTTCTCAAAAATTTTGAGCAGAGAATAGCAGATGGTAATAGGGTCTATACATTTCGGTACCGGATTACAGTAGCAAGCGCTCCAAATGGATAGGAGCTAACCATTGCTAGCGATTTGATTGCAGATGTGAAGCATAAGTCAACAATACTGGTGCTGCAGATTTAGAGAATACATAGTGGAAAGCCGTCAGGCCAGACCGCTGCTTTCTTGCTTTCTCGGAGAGTTCCTTTATCACACGAATGAAGTTTGGTCTTGTTATGATAATATTTTGTATAGGGGAATAATTCAGACTGTCTGGAATGTTCGCTGTTGCTATGATGGTTGATGAAAGAAGATTGATGCGGCTCACTGTAGAAAAACTTTTCCGTGACTTTTCTTTTGGATTCTCCTAAAGAGTCCGAGGCGTTTTAATAAAATTTCTTTGTGCGATATTCTTTCTTGCCTAAAAAAAAGTTAGTCCTCTGTTTCTTGTAAGCGAACGAGGTCGTCTGAGTTAAATGTTTTCCTCCAGTGTTTGTATGCTTTCTCTCTACACAGGAAGGCTTGTTTTGTCCTGGAATTAAAACCAGAGCGTGGTCTTCTGAGCGATGCGAAAGTCCTTTGAAACGTACCCATCAATCAATCGTGATCTGGTGGAGTCCTACCACTAAGGTGGTTGCAGCTTCTTCAGGAGGTTTTGAGATAAGTCCTGTCCAGTCGAAAGCAGATAGACACTTAGGAATAATTTCTGGCTTGATGAAATTAGGTGAGAAAAATGCTTTCTCTTCTTCTCTGGCAATTGAATGATCGATACCTGACCTTCATGTGTTGTCCAGCGCGAGTTCACAGCAGATGGGATTATTATGGTAAGACTGGAAAATAAGAGTTCGTGCAACTGATGAGATTGAACTGAGATTGTGAAATAGTAGGTCCATTAGGTGCTCTTCCCTGGTCGGTATGCAGATATTAATTGTGTGAGCCTTAAGGATTATGGCATTGAGGTCTATTCTAGCTTCTTCATGTCTCCAGACTGGTACGTTAAAATCCTCTGTCAAGATGATTAGGATGTTCTGGGAGATGCCGGTAGCTGCCCATGATTGCAATTCTGCCTTGTCTAATTCGTGTAGTCCGGCAGTAAGTAAACAAAAAAAAAAGACCTTAGTTATTAATTTAACACGAGCATTTATCAGAGATGTCACAAACGTTATACATTTATTAGAGTATGTTGCTATAGCCATAGCAATGGCAACACGTGTGTCATATGTTATATGAAAGATACAAAGGAAGGGAAGGAAATTTTTTCTATCAAATTATGTTTGTGTGATACATTTATCACGACAATGAAAGTAAATATTTACACTACTTTTAATTGTTAATATGTTATGCTAATTACGTTATGTTTGATATTCATCCAATGTCGAAACATTCGATGAATATCAAAAATAGTATTATCAAGACATTAGCGTGTAGAGTTAAATTAATTATATTATTAAAAGTTCTTACATATGATTTCATGGATTTTAGAGATTTCGAAAAGAAACTGTTTGTGAACAAATGATATAACACGAGGGGGTATCAGAAAGTTCGTACTCTGACCTAGATAAAACATCTGTAATAGGAAGATGTCGTTTTTAATATAAGTTGTCTACATGTTCGGTAACTAAGATGTGAAATTTCATTCCTGTTGGTAATCATACACTAGAGGTGGACCCCAGAATCTGAGGAATGACGCTAGGGTTAACAAAGGGGAGTATCGAGCAGTGATCAAGTTCCTGCATTGCAGGGCAAGAAAGCTCAGAAAATTGACGAAGAAATAACAGCTGTGTATGGGCAGAATTGTCCATCCTATGACAATGTAAAAAAGTAAAAACAGGAGTTCCAGTGTGGTCGTACAAATGTCTTTGACGAGTCAAGAGAAGGAAGGCCATCAACATCCACAAACAGTGAGACGGTTGCAAAGGTTGAGCAGCTGGTGTGAGTGACAGATGTGTGACAATTCATTTCATCCCAAATGCAGTGGGAATTTGTTATGCGTCTGCCCACAGCATTTCATACGACCTATTATTTTTAGGCCACTCGAAGCCACCCTTTGCAGAAGCAATGTAGAATGCAATGTTCTCTCGCCAACTGTTGGTTTTGTGTAATGCAGATGTTGAGAACTTTTCTGATCGATTGGTGACAAATGACGAATGCTGGGTGTACCAGTATGATCCGGAGACTAAAGACATGTCAAAGACATGAGTGGACGCCACTTTGATTCGTCTCATGAAGTCATCAATGAAGTGGAATCGTGGTTTCAGGCAAAAAGTGCGGACTTCTATGATTAAGGCATTAAAAAACTGATCCGTGGATGGGAGAAACGTATTACTATACACGGAGAGTACACAGAAAAGGATTAAAGTTCCTGTGAAGTTTCACCTTCCTAGGGCTTTTATTTCTGGATAAGGGTAAACTTTTTGATACCCCCTCGTATATTGTACATCAAATCTTTCAGTGTGAGTGTACATATATACAGTCACACTTAAAGTCGCTATGCTAGTGTAATGCCGGCGAAGTGGATTAAATTCATCCAATCCCCCTTAATATATATATTTTTTTATAATCTGCAGGAATCTATATGTACATCACAGAATGAACAATTTTAATTCACTCTGAGGACTGGTATCATTAAAAGAGTCATAAAAAAGCTTTTACTTATTATCATCAGGATATCTGTCAACTGTTGGAGAGTTGGAGTAATTTTCCAGTTAGGACTGTCAATTTACCTTAAAATGAATCAGCCAATGTAACTGTTTACACCATCGATGGCGAACCTTTCCCGGCGTGCAAAATATTAAAAATATTCGTGCCATATGGGAAGAAAAACTAATTAAAATTACTAAATAGTCTAATTTTGATATTATTCAAATATAATAAACTTAAGTTTCTAACGAGAACTTTGTTCCTGCATAATTTTATACAACATTCCACTTACGCTAGATGTGGCTAAAACAAATTTGGATTCAAATAAAATATACGTTTTTTATAGAACAGTATAAATGCTTTATTAGTGGCCAGTGTATTCTCGTGCATTTGTTTGCCATCGCTGGTTTAGACAAAATCAGGAATAAACTAATCACAGCCCTAATAAGATCATTAATATTCTTCATTAATCTTAAAATAAAAAAAATAAAAAAACTGGCAGGAAGCATCTTGCACTAGAAATTGCAAATATCATTTAGAAAAATATGAAAAAGGAACCGGAAACATGTTAAATCTTTAAAAACAGTGAATAATCTGCAGTAAAAACTAACAGAATTCTTACAGAATTCAATAACAAAATTTAAAAATTAAAAAAAAAAAAAAAATACTGCTACGGGGCAAACCCATTTTTGCCCATAGCTGACTTACTGGCAAGCTTGTGTATTAATCCAAATAGTAGGGAAAATGTATTGCATGGTATTCAATAATATAATATAATATAAAAAGGGTAAAGGTAACTTATCCTAACCTGGATGGACGACAGATTACAAATCTTGCTTCGTGGCTGAGAAGGTTGTACGTCATCAGGAACACATGGTATTTGTTCATGTTGTTGAAACGACTTGGGATAATTTTAGCTGAACAAGGATAGAGATGTTTGTCCTCCGCTGTGAGTATTCTTCAGAGCAGGGCACTTACGCTGTAGAGAAGTGAAATTAGAAATGGTGAAACGGTTGTTGGATATCCTATTCAACCATTTCATGGTCCAATATTGCAATCCTTGAAACCGGAAGAGTTGAGCTAGAAGGTCAGAGGATCAAATAATGGAAGCATACATGACGGGTGGTAGGAATCATTATAGGTAACGAATAATAGTCAGTTTAAGTATTAGACACTCCAAGGAGTTCCAACCGAAGTCCTCATATTGTTCTGTAGGATTTCATTGTTCCGCATGATTTCGTTTTCAAGGCCACCTTAAAACAGTCTGTAAAAGTAAAATTTTTCCAGACAGAACTCACATCTTTACGAATTGTAACCTTTTTTATTTCATTACGTCGATGGTAAATTGGATGTTGAGTTGATTTTCTTAATGAAGATCAGTTTTGCGGACTTTTCTTTATTTATTTCTGTCTCAATGAAAAAAAAAAAAAAAAAAGATATGTTTCAAATTCAGAAGTCGATTAGCGACATCTTGCATAACTTTTCCATTTATTTGAGTCCCAGGAAACTAAGAGAAATTTTAAATCGTCAGCCTAAGAAAGTAGTCCGGATAGGAACAGCAAAAGAGTTCCAGTTGTGCAGTAGCGAGAGTGGAGATGATATGTCACGCTGAAGTACATTTCTGATGACGAAGAAATTGCTATGAAAATCTTCATGTGTCACGGCAGGTGTCTGGTTTTCAGAAGAGCTTTTAGGATACAGAGGAATTTTTCCCGATTTCACAGTAAAGCTTCCGAGTATGTGAGACCGCAGAGCAGAGATTGTAACATGTAGTACACTAACTTTATATCAAGGAAGATATTGTCCAGTTCCTTGCGTTCAGGGTATACTGAAAGTGAACAATGTTTTGGAAAGGATAGTGGTAGTTGAATCCTTATTGATTGCTGAGTGGAAGTAAGTTGGATGGTGTCTGGAGCAGTGGTTTGCATGAATAAGCTTCACAAAATTTTCAGGAGTCAGTAACCAATTGAAATAGATTGGAGGTCTTTATTGGTTCTTTAACCAACTGATCTTCGGTAGAGGTTTTACTTGATAGTGATTCCGGTAGCGAGGGAAGAATAAGCAGAAATATTCCTGTTGCAAACTTGTAGGAGAAGGTCAACAACAAAGGTTAGATGAAGACAGGAAGTTCATCTGAGCCCACAGTTCTCTCTTTGGGAAGGTTTCATATTACTTCAATTTTCTTGTTGGAGGACAGCGAACAGAGATCCCGTCGTGTGGATTCAGGAAGGTCTAGCTACTTCAGGAAGAAGATCACTGATTCTAAGAAGTGAAACACTTGAGACGTCCAAATATTAAAAGTTTATAATCGATGCTGACTACTTCAAGTTGCTTAAGAACAAGTTTTTATTATGGAGGTTTTCATTGTCTACTTGAAGGTGATCGTTCTTTCTCTTACAAAATTTAGCAGTTTCAGGTGTGACATGCAAAACAGATGTAGCTAAGCTGTTTTGCGTTGATGATGATGACTTGATGATCCCGTTCTAGCTGACTGATTAGTTTGTTAGTTGGTCAGTTATAATTAATCAATAACCTCACTTGGTTAGTTCAATTAGTTTGTTAATAATTAGTTTAACTAAGTGATTTATTTAGATAGCTATAATTAAATATTTAGAAAAGAGTTTAATTGGCTATTTTAACTTTGGAGATGATTAATAAATTAGATTTAGTTAATTAGTTAGTTAGTTATAGTTAGCTGCGTGTTAGACAGTTTTAAAGTTAGTTGTAGTTAGTTTTGCTTCATTTAACTCTACCTACAGTTTATTTAGTTTAAACATGTTAGTAAATTTTAGTTTAGTTACAATTAGTTGTGTTAATTAGGTTAGTTATCAGTTGTGTTAATTTATATTAGTTATAGCGGCAAAGCCACTATGTTACGCAGGCCTAGGGTTCGCAACTACTCTTCCTTGAATTTTTGATAAAATCAATTTTTCATTAATAAATGACAGCTACAAGTTTACATTTCGTAGAATTTGCTTCTCTCTCTTTTTTAGAATATTTCGTATTACATCATGCTTCCTTGGGGTAGAACATTTCTTTTCTTCATTGTGCCCCTCACTTCGCGTGGAAAAGGCTTAGTTAGTGGCTGAATTATCGGTCTCAAGTGAGGGTTGCATAGATTTTTTCTCCCCAAAACTGTAGTCTTTCATCGGGCAAACAAGCAAATAGACCACAGAACTACACAATTTATAGACAAAAATATATTGATGCCTGGCAGGTTTATTTGATTTTTCGCTTAACACACACGCGCACGTATTGTACTAGTCTGAGACCAATGGTTATTCTGCATTTTATTTAAAAGCTGATACACTAATAATGACAGTCTTCTTCGGGACTGATGGATCCATCACCAGATGGTAGATGTAAGTGGTCTCTTTATTATCACACCAGATGCTGTCTGATAAGGGACTAATAATAAATCAGCTGCTTTCTGATGAAGAACTAGTTAAGTCCCAGAACAGGCTCTCGCAGTAGGGCGTCACTTCATATAAATTTAGCGATTCGTTATTGTTCTATTGTATGTAATTATATTTTGTTTTGTTTTGGAGGACGATTTTTTTTTTCTGTGGGTGTTCGAGGAGGCATTTCGACTTATCCAAGTAGGTAAAAATTCGTTTTGCTTAACAACAAATTTTTCAAGACTATATCGCGTCTGTTAATGAGGAGTTATGACATTTAAATTTTTTTATTATGAATTAGTCTAGAAATACTGTAGTTGATAATCAAGTTCTAAAATCTTTACATTTTAACCGTGTCAAATCGAACCTAAATTTAGCTCATTTAGATGAGATGTACAGAGAAATTAAACATCGGAAAGCTGGGAACTCTAGACCTGCGTTATCGATGATTTCAGGTTGGTTTTTTTGACATTCGTTTGAGTTTCCTATGAGCGCGACTCGAGCCCACTTGCTACCAACGAATGCTCAAATAACTTTGAAGATTTGGGAAGAAAAGTCACATCAAGCCTTACACAACGGCATTAACCTCTCATATTGCAACAGTATCTCCACAAATTTTCTCGACATTGCAACTACGAGTAAACTATGTATCCTTTACGGACAGAATTCATGGGATACCTGGTTCTTGGGCAACGCGACGCTATGCTGCCACCCCTCTCGCTAGTGGACGAACCTACCTCTTGGCAGGTATATAGGTACATTGCATTCACTTAGATGGTAATTCGATGTCAGTATGGATAAACGTCGTGAGTTAACGCATGGGTCACTTTATCGCCGAAGTGGTACAGAAACTGCACTGTCCCGTACGATAGTATCAACACTGTATCGGGAATACGCCATTTCCGGAATAATATCTCATCGTGGACAACGCTGTGGGTGGAGAAAGGTGGTGGATGAGCATGGCCATGACGTCCGTCTCGCATTGTTTCAGCCAACCGGAGAGCGACAGTGGCACAAATCACCGCCGATTTCAATGAGGGAGGTGCCAGAAACATCTCCACTAAGACATTCAGGCGATCATTAACCGCAATAGGTTATTGGTGCAGTCGATCCACCAGCGTGCCGTTGCTAACACCACGACACAGGACTCTACACCTCAACCGGGCGAAAGAATATTGGCACTTGACCTTGGATGATTGGAGACGGGTCTCCTGGTCCGATGAGTCCCGTTTCCAGTTATTTCGAGCGGACGGGGAGGGTGCATATCTGGCGGAAATTGCACGAACCTATGCACCCGTCATGTCAACATGGAACTGTTCAGGCAGGTGGACGGTCCGTAATGGTCTGGGGTGTGTTCAACCGGCACACGTTGGGATCTCTAGTACGTCTAGACGCATCTCTGAATGGTCCAGATTACGTGTCCATCCTTGCAGACCAACTGCATCTTCCAGCAGGACAGTGCGCCTCCCCCACAGAGCCGGGGTGACTAGAACATGGTTCGAAGAGCATTCCGTAGATTTTACCACCACGGAAGGGCATCCCCGTTCATCGGACACGAACTCTGTGGAGCATATTTGGGATGCTGTGGAAAAGTTCGTTCGAGCTCTGGACCCAGGAATGCGATGGAACTATGGACAGCAGTGCAGCAAGAATAGATAGAAATACCTGTGGAACGCTTTCGTGAACTAGTGGATTCAATGCCTCGCCGTGTGACTGCCCTTATCAGGGCGAAAGTTGGGGTCTACCCCCGTTGCTAGGTAGGTATCCCATGGTTTCTGTCCACTCAATGTACATTGGGCATGTTTTCCTATGAACGAAAACGTATATCGAAGTGTTTAATGTTTTACCACGCGTACATTTACATATCATAAAGGGGAGATGCTCTCCTATCGTCTAATTTTTTGAATCTCCACGTTAAGCTTTAGCTATTTAATAAAAACAAATATTTAAACGAATCAATGTTTAAACAGGAAAGCAATAAAACTACACATATATTGTACTGTGTTGTTTACGTAAAACTGCATTTATTTATTTATTTAAAAATTAAAAAAATATAATTTATAAACTATATTAATCATACCAAATTTTGCACGTTTTAAGAAACTTCGAGGATAGAACAGTAGCGGATATAATCACCGTCCTCTCAATACCGAATAGAAAAGTTCTGGTTCGAATCCAATCAATGACGCGAGGAATTTTTATGGGCTTTTTTTCACTTCCTGGATGAGTTAGCCGGTCTTAGGCGTGGGTTGCATGGTTTTATGTTGAATGAAATACTCCATAGTAGTTCGGGTTTTTCGTCCAGCAAACTGTCAAATTGACCACAGAATACACGCAATTCACAGATATAACATAACGACACCTTATAACCTTAGTTGCTTTGGCGCTTAACACACACACACTAAGAAAACATGGACAGAAGTCTGAACAGAATTTCGCTAATTCTGATATGATGAATTACAGCAGCGCAAAGATTACACAATCTAAAACTGATCTTGTCGCACCTTTCCATATGAGTCATCTTTTATGAGAATTACTGTCCATTTTCACCAGCAAACCGAACACTTCAGACATCCGTTTGACGTGTGCTGTTTGCATTTTCATTCTTTCTGAACTCATACTTTGCAGTTCGAAATCATATAGATCCTCTTGAATGTCATTGAGCATCGTGTGATTCCAGCATCCCATCCATGCTACTTAAGCCTACTTCGCCGAGGCATTTTCACTTTCACGATCTGTAACTGAATCGCCGAGATAGGCAAGTTTTCCTAGACACCATCCAGGTGTTCAGAAACTTGCCCATACATATCCTTAATGTTAACAGGATGGCCAGGTGCGATGTGCAAAAACAAGCCAGGCGCCTTGTTGTTAAGAGTTTGTTCTTTCCAATATTTCTTGACGAATGGAGAGAGGAAGAAAAAGTTTTCGTATTTAGAATTTAAAAATTGTTAATTTTTAAATTCTAAATTTTTAAATTATTATTATTAAATATTAAATTAAATTCTAAACGATTAAAATTCTAAATTTTTACATTCTAAATTTTTTAATTCAGAATTTAAAATTAATAATGTTTATAAAATTAAAAACAACGTTATATAGCAACGATAAAATCCAGAACGACGTATATCGGAGACTTCTTGTATTATGAATGTATAACAAGTGCAATATTTATATTTATAGTTTTAATTATTTAATTAGTTTTGAGGAGCAGAAATCGAAATAGACCCAACTACACTGCTCTATAAAATTAACAGAAGAAAGTTTTTTTTATAAAAATTTTATTGTGAACAGTGTCGCCGAAGGCGAATATTTCATATAACATGCATCCTGCCATGCAAATTCCTAGTATCCAATTGAAATCGATCTAACACTTTACAGAGCCGCACATTATGAAAATTATTCATGAATATAAAAACAGGTAAGGGGCTCTATCACTTCATTCCCGTTTTTTTTTTTTTTTTTTTGGCTTGCACAGTGGGATAGCCACACCTCCAGTACGCAGGATGGAAAGTCATCGTCGTTCAGATGATTCTTTGAGATGGCGGGCCGTTGAAGGACTTGAAGCCGAGGCAGGCGAGGTGGCACGTTGGCTTAATTTGTCACGCAGTGTAGTCTCGGCACTATGGAAGCAGTTTCAGAAGACCAAAACCATTACAAGAGGTGGCCAATGTCGCCCGAGGGCTAGGTCAACAAGAACAGACCGCCATCTGGCTCTAACAGGGACTCTACGATGTCCTGTTACCTACTGCCTCTTGAGGTTGCTGCAGCCAGAAATGCAAACATTGCCAACCAGACTGCGCTAAGGCTCAATTCAAGTGGACTATAGGCAAGGAATCCAGTGGTTTGCATCCCATTAACCCCAAAAACCGCAGAGCTCTTCGAAACTGGTGCTGCCATGAACATGTGACTTGGAGCCGTAACAAATGAGGCCAGTTGTGTGTTCTCTGATGAGACTCGTTTTAGCATACAAACAGATTCTACTCGTTATTTCATCTGGAGACAACGAGGAATGCGGTACCATCTCTCAACATCAGAGAAAGGGACACTTACGGTGGAGTTCTCGTGTGTGGCGGAATAATGATCAACAGACACGCCCCCTCTTCATGTTTTTGATAGGGGTACCGTAACTGCTCAGAGATACCGAGAACAGATCCTCGCACCTATGTGCGACTTTAAGGGGTGCAGTTGGCCCAGATTTTCTTTTCATGCACGACAACGCCACTGCACATAGAGCTCAAGTGGTGTAGGAATATCTTAAAGCTGAAGATATCCAACGACTGCCGTGGCTATAGTAGTATAGTATAATATAGTGTTAGGGTCAGGCGCCACCTGTGATTTCTCACATCTGCGCCATATGTACACTGTGAAGAATACAGAACTACTGTAAATGCCAGAAAAGTGTTGTCTGTTGTATATGACATATTGCGTTAGGTTCTGTTGGGTGTCCTGGCATTTGGCCGCAGGGCCCCTGGTGGGACCTCACGTTGCCCGCACACACCGCTAGGAGGTAGCCAGGCTGCCCATTATTCTCTGGCTAGTCTCCGCCAGGGTCGCCTGAGCGTCCTGGACGAAGACCAAGTTTAAAAAAAAAAAAAAAAAAAAAGAGAGAAAGAGAAGAGAAGAGAAGGCCTGGGGAACAAGAGGAAGGGGGGTCTGAATGTGAGGAACAAGCTAAAGTGGACAGATAGAGAAGGCAGTCCACCCGAGTAAGGAGAAATAGGGGATGGGTAGAGGGATCAAAAGTCACAGGGGCAGGCGCCACTGTGCGAGTGCCAAAGGCCAAGCACTCTCTGGGAGTCAGCTTTTCAAGTAGTGCCAACCATGATGATGCCAGCATAGTATTTTAATCTTCAGTCTTACTCTTTTATCAGTTGGGAAAATGCTATCCGACCCCAGTTTGTGTTTGTACATGAGGGTCGTTGTTCTGAGCAGCTCTAAGTTCAGCAAACTTTGCCCGTCTGATGGTAAAGACAGCTTGTGCGTAACTCGTTAAGGCTTTGTATGTTGTTTCATTCTGAAGCAGGTATGTTTCATGGTTACGAGGGTTCTCCTGGATTTCAGTAAAAAATTTGAGCCTACAATCATCGTAAGCAGGGCACTCATACATGAGATGCCCCCATGACTCCTCTTCGCCACAGTGGCAGAATGGATTGCTTTCAATTCCCATTGCTGTCAATTTTTGTTGAAAGGGCCCATGTCCTGTGATCAGGAATGTAACTTGCAGACCAGGTGAAAACCAGGAAGGAGACTTCGGGAAAGTCATGTCAATGGATGGGAGGAATCTTCTGGTAATTTCTCCTTTGGGCGTGGTTTCCCATGAATGCTGCCAAATTCCTTGAAGGTGTGTGAAGATACGTTTTCTTTCTTGTTTCAGGTCATTGGTAAGCTGCAGTTGAAGATTTAACAACTGTGTCGGAATTCCCTTCTTTAATCGATGGTAAAGTCCCCTTTTAATCACCTCAAGATAGAGTGGCAAGCATCCAGTAATAACCTGTAGGGCAGGGGTGCTGACAGTGCGACATGCCCTGCAGATAGATAACATCATGAATCTTTGTATTGAGTCAAGTTTACGCTTGTTCTTTTCCAGGATAGCCTTTGTACACCAAACTGAGGCTCCATAACACACAATTGGGAGAAACGCCACTTTATAGATGAGAGACAAAGCTTTATGCTTCAAACCCCAGTCCGCTCTGCTGACTCTTCTTATCATAGCCGTATACTTTCGGATTTTTGTGGATAAGTACTTCAGATGAGAGTGAAAGGTAAGACCGGTGTCAATGTAGATTCCCAGGTATTTGACTTCTGTGTAGAGACGTATAGGGATGTTATTTAACTTCATTGTTGGAGGCCTGCGTATTTGTAGCTTTCCTTTGAGGAGAATCGATTTTGTTTTCTCACCAGAAATTGAGAGGTTGTGGAGTGCTGCCCAGTTTTGGAGCTTTTCTAGAGCTGTATTTGCTTTTGCTTCCAGTGCCGCTCTTGTGTCACCTTGCACCACCAGAACAAGATCATCAGCGAAGGCTAAGGGTCTGGCTCCACCCAGGTCAAACCCCAGGAACTCGTCCAGAACAATGGACCAGAGGAATGGCCCAAGCACAGAGCCCTGGGGGCAACCCCGGTGAACGCATCTTGTCATAGTCTGGTATTTGTTTACAACTTGTAATTTTCTATTGCTGAGATAGGATTTTAGACTATTGTATAGGTTTTTGGACGTGTTTGCCTGCCGAAGCCGTGGCTAGCACGATCGACAGACTGAAATCCTATCGAACACGTGTGGGACGCCCTTGGGGGGTCGCATTGCACGCCGATACCCACTTGGTGCGCTGAGATCTGCGCTGGTGTAAGAATTGGATTTGTTGCCACAGAATCTTAAAGACACTCTTATATCGAGCATGGTTCACCGATGTCAGGCCTGTTTAGCCGTTGGAGGGGATCATACGCCGTACTGATGTCATGTGACCTTTTTGGTAATTCTTATACAGCCCCTATAAATGTCCCTTATATCCGTCCGAAGTTTCTCTGTTTCCTCATTTCATCGTCATTCTGTGGTACGCCGCCATACCAAATGTTGTCCCGCTTCGTTGCAAGCTGCACGACTTACACGTTCTCTCCATGCTCTGTTGATTTTTGTCGAGCAGTGTATTTTCCGTCCATTGCTCGATGAAAAAAAAAAAATTAACAGTTTTTCAATTTAACAAATATAAGTTTTTACATGACTACAGCAGGTGTGTGTGTGTGTATATATATATAATTTGGAATTGGCACCTTACGAGGGGGGTTATGATTTTTAATTGGATTTTCTAAATTATTTGGAGATTTTCTGCTACAATTTTTAGTCTTGTTGCCTATTCTTCTCCCTCCCTGTTTATTAATCGTTATGTTTAATTTACTATTTTCGCTCAACGGTCTTGTCATGCTACTGGCATTGGTTTTATTTAATATCAGTTATATATATATATATATATATATTTTCAAGCAATAAAATGGCTTATGGTTTGTCCGATAAGCTAGTATATTTTACCTTAAAAAACTCTTACCACTATCTACTTATCTCATATATATATATATATATATATATATTAGGGAGAACCATATGTGGATTTACCAATAAATATTTTGAACAATTTAAATCTTGAACTGGCTCATATTATTTTATTTTATTCCATGACGTTATTTATGACAATGCTAATTAAAGCTGTAACCCTATGGACTGTTGGTCGCTGCATCGTTCCAAGTAATAATATGAAATAGCGAAGTTTCTTTTTAAAGTGACTCACTTCTACTATTTGTTTATCTAAATTCTCATAGCAAAATTAAGAATTAAAGTAAAAACGGGAGCTCAACATTCCAATTGACAGTTGAAACCACTACAGAAACTTTGTAAAACATAAATTATAGCTAGATAACAGCTGTCATACCATGTACAACGAGAATCTATTTTTCGAGTATCATAGTTTCAGTTGTCATTACGGGATTATGAGAGGAGCAGTTTAAACATGATGAAGAGTCACCACGTAAACACACGAACCGTAGGGAAGAAGATTAATTTATTTTATCTAAGTACCAAACCCTTCGGAATTCCTCTGATTGTCTAGCATTAAGCATATATTCATTTTCGAATTTAATCTTATGATAAAACGCTCGCTTATTATCTAAGTATAGCCTTGTATTATATTATTTAAGTACCTAGTACTACATTATTTAAGTGGATCATTTCATAATTAGCCTCACTGGCATTTATAAATAACGATCCAAGTTTTAATATCCAATTTTAATCCAATAACGATTTAATACTCACAGACTAACAATTATAAAAGTTTCTAAACACGTTTCTCATCTTATTTGCCAACGAACTGTGGTACAGTTGGGTCACGGTTTTGCTGAAATATTGTAATAGGCTTATTTTAAATGTAACAACCCTGGATTTTCAGTATTTTTCGAAAACTTCAGTTTCGAGGAGAGTTGAGAAGCCTGCCCGTCGTTGAAGGCGGTCCCAATGCTGAGTTCTCTGCCGTGGTTGCGGATGTCGTTTTGGCGTCTGACTGCCTAGCAACACAATCTTTTTACTTCTCAGTGTTATGTTGCCATCTAGCAGTTCGTGCGCGAAGTTTGGTAAGCTTTACATGTTGTGGATACTCCTCTTTGAGACACTCAGCACGAAGGGCCTTTTTTATTTTTAAACTGTCAATTTTTTGTAAATTTATTCTCTTGAGTTGTAATTTTTTTTATCCCCTCTAACTTGCACGCTGTACAAGGGGCGATTGTAACTAGCAATCGATTGAATAAATGAAGAAAAATTGCCGACAGTGTATTGGTTTCCAGTAAATACGTGTTGTTAAAGCTGCTTCTAGTCTTATAATGGTCACATTTAAGAAATTTATACTGTACTTTTATTTTATCCAGATTGGAAAGAATTGAACTGAGCTGGAAGATTATCATCAATAGTGGTTTTATTACTTATAACGAAGACATCACCAGCGAAACGGACAAATAATTTGACCTGCATCATGTTACCGGGACACAGTATATTAAAGGAAAAGAAGCTTATTTGTTTTTCTATACGGGGATGTATTCTGGCTCCCCATGATGTGGCATCTCTTGATACCAACGTAGTTGTTCATTTCGTATTGAGAAAGTTGTTAAGGATATCACAATAAAACACCAAACTTACACTAGTGGATATTACAATGCTTACATTATTCTTGCTCGTACCAAAATGTTTTAAAAATTACAAAAAAAAAAAAAAAAAAAAAAACCATTTTGCATTAGATTCCCTTCCCCACCTGGATTAATGAAGTTATAGAAAAGACTTGAAATCCAGTAGTTACACCGCAGAACGCGCCAATTGCAATGTTGCAGAAAAAATACTAACCTCGTCCTACCACAGTCCAATAGCAAATAAAATGAGAAACCTATTTTGAGACAAAAATCTTATTCAAAACTTTGATCCTTTTTAACCCACTAAGGTTAATTATCAAAGAGGAGACTTACATAATAGAGTTCACTTAATTAGATGTTAAGAAGATTGCCCAGCTCAATACATTGATTCATCATCGGTAAAAACATGTTCGTTCCACCTTTTTTATCGGACACACGAGAAAGGGCAAACAGTGTTCTGAAGGCATGAAAGGATATTTTCTCATGAATTGAAATTACAAGATGCAGTACTTTTAAAAGTTCTACAGGAATTTAACCAAACAAATAGTAGAAGCGAGTGACTTTAAAAGGCAGCATTGCTGTTTCATATTATTCTTTAAATATATTGTTTTTAACTTGGTAAACTGACAAATAGCTCATCCTGATATATGTATATGTTGACGAGGTGTATAGTTTACTCATAGTTGCAATACCGAGGCAATGGAACAAAATATAAAGGAATTGGAGGGCCGGCCTGCAAACCGACAATTAACACGTTGCCGTTAAATATTGCAGTGGAAATAAGAGAGTCTGTAATAAATGACTGCAGGCCATTCTATATAAAATGAATGAAAGGTCAGGTCTGGAGGGAGATAGGAGTATGATTTTAAAAAGTAAGTAAGGATTGAAAGGGTTGTATGGTGAGGACTGGGACATGGCTTTTGCATAGGTAAGGGATACGGGATGACGGCTAAATAAGAGGTAAGGAGTTGAGGGAGATTGAAGGGAAGTTTGGGTGAAGAGTTAAAAAACAGAGGTAGGTGTTGGAATTAAAAGGTAAATTTGAATAACGGATGAAATTAGAACTAGGATTGATTGAGGAAGAGTAGATTAGGGTTTGGGGAGCAGGGGGAGGTAAGGAGATGTAAAAACATAAAGGAGGAGCGGACAAGGTGTCGCAAGATAGGGTAAAGACAGGATGGGAAAAGAAAGAGTATTAATTGGGTGGAGCGGGTGTGATAACTTTTATAAGAGCTGTAATATATCTAAAGTAAAACCTCACTAATTCGAAATCTCTGTAATTTGGAGTACTTCTTTCTGTTATGTCATTTAATTGGGCAGAACAGCGATTTTCCTAAATGAAAAGTTGATGAAACGTTCTAATCTTTATGAAAAGATTTTATGATAACTTTATAAATGCAGTAAATTATCCAAAGTACCTTTTCTTCTCTTCCAACGTAATCTCGGAAATAATTATTTTTAAAGAAGAAACCTTCATAGAGTCTTTCTGAGGATTCTGCCGGTGAATAGGGCAAAGGCGGCGAAAAGACATTGCACAATATTAAAATTATAACTAAAGAGCACTAATTACGACTATGCATCAAGCGGCAATAAAGTAAACAACAGTACAATAATATCTGCATGCAAAAAGCTATTAAATGATGAATTTTCTTATTGCTTTCCGTGGAATCAAAGTGAAATAGTATCGAGAAAGAAAATATCAATTTGGAGGACGGCAGAACATAGAGAAGATGAAGATGAGACTAATATCATATGAAGGCTAAAGATTCAAGAGCAAAAGCAGTAGATGAGGCGAGAATCATTAAGGAGCTAGATTTCTTTCTGTAAAGTTTATCCCTCTACAACTTTTCTAATCACAAATGAACGTTTACTACAATATGTTAATTTTGCAATTACTTAAAACAGAATATTGACATCTTCATGAAAAATCCATTTATTACTAATAATCAAGTGAAATAAACTTATTACACAAAGGAATGAATGCAACCCGTTAAAAACGTTAAGACCTTAAAAGAAACCCACTACACAGATTAAAAACAAAGATGAACACGATTGAAAGATTAACAAACCTGACAATTCTGACAACTGAAAACACATTCCAATGAACAAGACAGAACACTGGATAGTCCCTGAAGTGTGATTCGATGGATGAGTATCGACTTTTTGAAGGAAGGGGAAAAGAGAAAGAAAATGAGTTAGAAATCTCTCCGCTCCCTCGGATTACCCTAATAGATTGGAGAGGGAAAAAAGTAGAGTTTAGTAAAGCTAAAAGAAAAGAGGAAAGAGTCACTCGGAAATCCGGGTGCGTGACTACCCGTCCTCATTAGTAGAGGTCCTGGATTGCGGGAATATGAAAGGGACGCTGGCGGGAAGGGGGGAAGGAGGGTGCTCTAATATGTTTCCAGAAGGCGAAAGGTGAAAGATCAGGATAGTTAGAAATCTCTCCGCTCCCTCGGATTACCCTAATAGATTGGAGAGGGAAAAATGTAGATTTTAGTAAAGCTAAAAGAAAAAGAACGCTGAGTTATCGCCTGATTTCCTTACACTCCTTACATCGCGCACACACAAAGACATCCCCCATGGCAATATCATGTTCCGTTCCAGATAGTTCGGCAAACATTTCACAAGTTGCACAATTTTTTAGGCTGTGATGCGTTGGAGAATCGCCCCCCTCAGTTCTCCCCCGAGTCACAGCACTCCTGCCACTTTGTGCCCGTTGCTTTGCTGCTCTAGTTTGGGGCATGATATTTTAAATTAATAAGATCAATAAATTAAATTAAATTAAATGTCAATACTACGCTATCTAATAGAAACAGTGAAGCGTATTACTGTTTCTATAATTATACGTTAGAGCTACCTAGCTACCTCAATTAAAAATTTAAATTCCCTATCACTATATACAAAAAACAATGCCTGCAAGATTCGAACGGACTAACGGTTTTATAAAGTATTACGTATATCTACAAAAACTGTTTATATAAATTAAAATAAAAATAACCAGCGTAATTAGAACTATAAGACTACGTATTAAGTACAATATAAAATAACAATTATGTAAATAAAAAGCAAACACATCGTTTTTTTCAGAGCCTGTAAATCGCAGCTGTATTTTCTAAAGAGAGTCAGCGCCCTTCTAAAGAGGTCAGTTTGATTGTTATACGGGAAGACAAATTAAACAAAGCTTAAGAGATTTATATGATAAACAAAGACAATATGACGTTGAGAGACTGCCTCATATTAACTGTGGCCAGGCAAGCTAATTTCAGGTGTATAAACTTTGTAGTGCCGAAGTACAGCTCAGTGCAGCTTTAAGAAATAAGTATTTAGCTGGATGAGCTGGTTCTAAGTAGCTATTTTTCAATTTGGCTAATAAGGAAAAAAAATGAAGAAGGGATTGTGATATTAAGTATTAGCCTAAATCAAGGAAACTTTTGGATTATTAATTCTGGATAATTTAAACATGTTTTTCTGGTTAGCAGCAGATTAGGCATGACGGAGCCGAGTGGTCAGGGGCGTGAATGTAGTAGCACGCGTTCTTTGAGTGGACAGTCAGGTTCAAACCCCTGACTGTTATGCGATTAACGTTTGTATTAATGATTTATTGTAAACTCCACTGACCTGGTGGTCGTGCCGGATGATAAACAAGAATACGTGCAGTTTTTTTTTTTTTTTTTTATTATTTAAATGCCTGAGAGTGAAAAACTGATTTGAAGATGAAAAAAAAAAACTTTCATTGTAGCCATGGCCAAACATTTATCCAATGAAACAGGAGTGAGATTATAATACTTTACTGTTTTTGGTTAATAAATTATGTTGTTTTTTGGTTAATAATGGTTAATGCCCTCAGAATTGAGACCAGATCTTCACCTTCCACCGGCCTCAATACTTCTACTGCTGCAAATATTAATTTGCCCAAGCCTGCTAACATTCATGACTCAAGTCATTCAACTGAGCAATTTATTGCCAAACAGACTCTGTTAGATGATTCTTCTGATGTAAATAGAACCACTCCTCCCACCTACTCTCCTCTGCGGAACAGTTCTGTTTGTACCTCTATTTCACAAACTCAGAGTCACCAAGCGCAATCCTCTTCAACATCAGTTAAGGCAACATATGCAAAAATAACTGCTGCCACATCTAATGAGGTCTGCAAACCTGTCTGTAGATCTGCCGCCACAGCGAGTAAACCTGTTTCTAATTGCCAGTCTCAAATATCACACCAAAGATCAAAACAGAACAAACCGTCAGAAAATATTAAAGCATCTATATCTCAAGATACTTTCTCCAAGCTTCCAGCCATAACTCATCAAACACAGAATGTAACTACTGCAGAAAAATCTCAGTTACTCAAACACAAGTATAATATCACAATTATTCCCACAAAAGACCGAATTTTTCTTTCTAGACTTGGACCCGCCACTAAATCTGAAGATCTTATCAACCTAATTAAAGAAGAATATGGTTTCGGAGTAGATGTCCGTTCTCTGAAGACACGATGTCCCGCCTACTCATCTTTTATAATAACATGCCTTCCATCACAAACAGAAAAAGTGCTGAATCTAAGATCCCTTTTATGAGGGGCTCTAGTAAAACGCTTCACGGACAGACCATCAAGGGAGTCCAAAATCTCCTCTCCACCGGCATAGCAATCAGATACCCTGCTATCTACACATACTACGTTCTCCTCTCGTCATAGAATCCCCAGATCCCTACTGTTCAGTGTTTACCTTCAGAATTGCAGGAGTATAATTAGCAACCTAAACCACTTCAGAGCAATCCAAGGCTCACATATTTACGACATTTACCTGCTCACTGAAACCTGGCTCTCCATTGATATTGATGATCAGGAGATTATAGATGGACAATATACAATCCATAGAAAGGACAGAGGATCTCGTGGAGGCGGAGTAGCTATTATACACTCTAACCATATACTCTGTGAAACTGCATCAAATTTCACAAATATTGAATCAGTATACTGCCTTCTTCATCTTGGCAAGTTAAAAGTTTTAATAGTATTGCTTTATTTTCCACCTCCGTTAACTAATATAGACCTCCAGTACTTAGAAAGCTCGCTGGAATCAATCTTCCCACTAATTCAATCTGCCGACATAGCAATGGTTTTGGGTGACTTTAACTGTCAAATGGCCAATTTAGGATCTTCTTCTCCATCACTGCAGACTAGGGCTCTCTTTAATATGCTTCACAGCTATGGTCTGGAACAAATTTGCAACTTTCCAACTAGAGAAAATGCCTACCTCGACCTAATATTTTCCTCTACTCATATAGATGTTCACACCGACAACCCCATATTTCACTCGGATCATTCACCAATTACTTTTGACATCACAGTGACTTCTCATAACTTCAAATGCAGCTCCCGTACTCCTCGATTCAATTTCAGAAAGGCTGACTGGCCTCTGCTCAACCTAGCTCTAAGAAATGTAGACAAGCAGCTCGCTGACGCTATGGATGACATCGATGTGCTCACCAACAACCTGATTAACTGTGTCCATTCAGTTATATCTGACATTGTTCCTCAATCCCATCTTACCGCACGCTCTACCTACCCGCACTGGTATAACAGTGAACTAATACGTAAAATTAAATCCAAAGAATTCTACAGAAACAAGTATAAGCAAACAGGTGACAGTCAATACTATGAAATATTCAGCCAACTCCGCAAAGAAGTGAAAACTCTCATATTAAACTCCTACAACATGTATACAGAGTCAGTTCAGGATAGTCTGCTTACTCACAGAGATATCAAACCATTCTGGAATTTCATGAAGCATAAGAACATAACCAGTAGAAAGTTACAACTCCGTAACGCAGATGGAATTCTCTTATCTGACGAATTCAGTATTGCTCAAGAGTTTGCCAAACACTTTTCCAGAATTCAAACAAATGATACATTGAGACCTGCCTCATTTCCTGACTTCACACCTGTTAAAGATGATATCCTCATTAATCTCTTTATCACTGATGAAGATTTAAATTCGGCATTAAAAAGCATGAGAAATGACTATACTAGAGGCCCAGATGACATTCCAGGCTTATTTTGGAAAAGGACTGTCACTACATTGAAACCCCTCATACTGCGGATCTTCAACCTGTCTCTCAGGCTGGGGAAGTATCCTAAGCACTTTAAGCAGGTCAATATAGTTCCTATTTTCAAAAAAGGTGATAAAAATGACGTATGCGATTACAGACCCATAACCTTGCAAAACAGCCTGGCTAAACTCTTCGACACAGCAGTGCACAAACATCTCTTCGAATTCTTCAAGCCTTTTATTGATCAGAATCAACATGGTTTCTGCAGTGGCAAGTCAGTAGTCAAAAATTTACTTCCTTTCTGGCAGTACACCTCGGAAGCTCTTGATAACCACCTACAAGTTGATGCAGTCTACACAGACATATCCAAGGCATTTGATAAAGTCCCGCATGAACAACTTCTGGAAAAACTTAAGCTATATGGTATCCGTGACCCTTTGCTCTCATGGCTACGCAGCTATATTACGCATCGTTCCTTGAGCGTTATCATAGATCAAGTGAACTCAGACTGTTTTATACCACTAAGCGGAGTACCACAAGGCTCTCCCTTAGGTCCTCTTCTCTTCATTGTTTTCGTAAATGATCTTCCTTCTTTCATGTACACCTCCAATGTTCAAGTTGCTCTCTATGCAGATGATCTTAAGATCTACTCAGCAGTGAAGGAGACTACCGATTCTCAACAACTTCAATGTGCTCTCAATAAATTCTCTCTGTGGCTATCTCTGAATGGCTTGTCTGCTAACCCCTCGAAGTGCAAAGTAATCTCTTTCTCATCTTGCAGATCTCCACAACTAATGAATACGGAGTATAGTATTAACTCTGTGATCATCGAAAGGTGTGACCAAGTTAACGACTTAGGGATTCTCTTTTCCAGCAGTGCTAAATTCGATGCCCATGTCCTTAAAATCACCAGCAAAGCATTCAAAACACTGGGATTCATCAAACGGAACACATACAAGTTCAAAAGCTACAGATATGCGGTTATCCTCTATAAAACTATTGTTCTGCCAATCCTTGAATTCAGTTCACCCATCTGGAATCCTCACACAAAGACTTTAACTAACAAAATTGAAGCAGTCCAAAAAAACTTTGTCCGTTACCTTACGTACCGCAATCCTCTATTCTATCACTCAGTGTATTATGAATCGCTGTGTGATTACTTTCATCTGAGGCCTCTGTGCACTAGAAAAGTTACTGCTGACATCGCCCTTCTAGCCAAAGTAATCACTGGAATTTACGAAGCATCTGATATCCTGAGTAAAATAAACTTCAATGCTCCTTGTAGACAAGTCAGGAACCTTACACCGTTTCGCCTTGACTCTGCCAACACGGACTTAATGAAGTTCAGTCCACTGAACAGAATCAGCAAATGACTCTCGCATTGACTTCTTTGACAACTCCCAATCACTGATGAACTCCATCCACAAGTTTGCCTCTTCTCTTAAACTGCAAAGTGACTAGCTCACATCTAATTATTGTAGTTTATTATTTGTTATATTATTTTTCTATTCTCTAACGGATTAATTATTACTTGTTTTACCGGTAACTTAACTTAATACAATCCTCTTTTGTACATATGCTTTTATTGTTTGAATCTATATCAATGTTTATCGTCCTGTTGGATTTCATATTATTGTTATTATGTTTATTGATCTGATCTCAGATACACTGTTAATGGTTACCTGTTGTGTATCTTGTTATTAATAAAATAAAATAAAATAAATAAAATAAAAATAAAATAAATTAGCTTTATTAATTTCCTAAAAACTGAGAATGGGAATAATGTAACTGAGAATAGTTTTTTTTTCCCGCCAGTTACTCAAGATTTTTTAACCAGCTGTACAGATCGGCCCATAAAGACACACTCTTGTAAGGATGTAATACACCACAAAAAAAAAAAAAAACGTATGAAGAGACGTACCATAACAATTGACGCCTTACTGCTTCAGTAATCGATGTGCTAAAAATTCATTAGAACAAGAAATGCCCATTAAATTAACCTGTCAGAGGTTAAAAAATTAAATAAATATAAGTATCCATGGATCGTTTACTAAATACAACTGTGCTCTTTAAGAATCAATTACATTCAATAAAATACTAGTTAATCGGCATTCTTTTAATCGATTATTTTTATTTGAAATTGTTTTTACCTCGAAACTGGATTTTCTGCTTAGTCTAACGGCTTTTATTGCAGTAAGTTTCTGGAGGTACACATCCAAGCAATTCATTGTCCTTGATCGATTCCTTGGATGTGTATCCAACAAACTGGCCGTTCAGTGTATACTATTTAATAAAAATAATAACAATAAATAATAAAATAAACTACTTATTTAACTTCCTCCTCACGTATGTATCCAGCCAACCTTTAAATTTCCCTAAGCGTCAACCACCCATGACGGAAATTTCTTCTAGTAAAAGGGCTATTATAACTTCAAAACTCGTTATGAGAAAAATGCATTGAACAATGTGTTGGAAACGTTCCATAAAAAACAAAATTAAATTATTATTTATTAAATTACATTAAATTATTTTTTACGGCCGGCCAAAGGTGCATAAGCAGGCGTCCCTCTACGGCCCATCGTCTCCTGTTGCAATTCGCCAACCTACGAGCTATCTAAACACGTGGCCCGTCTCCTAACGCCCCATAGTAGGAAATACTGTCCACACCGTCTCCAACAGCGAGGAGTTCCTTCGCCTCATCAAACACCTCACAGTTCTTGACGACGAGATCATGGCGTCTTTTGATTGTCTCCCTGTTTAACTCCATTCCAGTCCAACAGGCCGTCGTATGCGCCAGACAGCTTTTAGAGAATGACCTCAGCCTATCGGAGAGAACATCACTATCCACAGAAGCTATCTGTGTAGCCCTTAACCTGTGTTTGTCAAGCAGTGTCATAACATTTGGCGATTCTCTCTACAAACAGATGCACGGTACGGCTATGGGCGCCGATCTCTGGTCTCGAGATTAAAAACACCCATCGTCCCCCTCTTACGCAGCGGTATTGTATAGCGGATTACTTGCCACGACTGTGGCAGCTGCTATGTAGAGGAAAACTCCAGACGTCTTCAAGAACACTTCGCGGAACATGACAAATCCATCCGCCTGGGCGACTCTGAAACTCTGCAATCGCAGAACATTTTTGGTCAACCCATCATGACCTCAACCCAAGGCGCGATAGTGAGGTGATCGACCAATCTCGACACTACTATCACCGCCCGTGGTTAGAGTCCCTAAATATATCCAGCTGCCACAAAGTTTTAAATCGCAGTAGAGGTACAAGACTACACGCAATTTTGGAGTCAGTAATGTTGAAGCACGACAAACGCTGGCAGCAATCCTATATGCGTGCCGCGCATCAACAACAATCGCCTGATCTGGCCTAGTGAATGACTGATCACACGCGCTCTCCCAGTCATATATCACGTACAACATATTTAATATGATTTATTGCATTTCTAACGATTTATATCCACAGAGTAGTAAGATACAGAGTGGACACTCCTATAGGCGATAATGTTAATTCCTATTACACGTTAAAACGCATGGAAAGTGGAGCCATCATGGTATGAACATGGAAACAGGCCGGAACATTGCGAAGAGTTCCTGGAGAATTTTCTACAGTTTTGTAATTGCTGTGGACACTATATCGGTTCACTGATTATTAGTATGAGATATTTATAATTAATTATTATTCCAATACAAAAAAAGATGCTATGCAAGGCGACAGAATAGCGAAATATAAACATAAGTAAATACTGTATTTCGGGAGTAAAATAGCAATGGTAGTGAAAGGTGACGTTGCAAACAGCCATTTTCTTTTTAGACCTACCTTTTTCTTCCCCCCCCTTTTCCTCCTCCTTTAAATTCATTTATCCAGTGTAATATGGTAATTTACTTATGTTTTCACACGTATATAATAATTTAATAAGTAATTTTTTTTAAATATTTTTAATGGTTTTTTTAATACAATGGCCACACATTGGCTAAAATGTAGCCTAGGAAATTAAGACGACAGTCATGTGCCAGTTGCAATAAACATTAATAAATACAGAATTTTATATACACACTACTGGGTTCAGGTATACAATAATAAAAGGTTTCAGTACAGTGAGACAGATGCACTGGTCTCACTGTACTGAAACCTGCTAAATTACCCACAATTTTATATACAGTAGTATGTATATAAAATTCTTTATTTATTAATGTTTAGTGCAACTGGCACACATGACTGCCATCTTAATCTCCTTCTAGGCGGCTGCATTTTAGCCAATATCCAATTACTTATTTGACCTTAATTCCAAAAATCTACATCTGGTCACTTTGACTAACCTCAACTCTTGCTTTAGGTTTCAATTTAATGAACTCAACTCCTTTTGCCTTTCGTTTTAATTTTTTTAAAATTCTTTTCCTTTATTTATTTATTATTTTAGGCCTGGCATCCTATGAAACGAACTTTGCATCATTTAGCTGCTAACCAGAGTCACTAATAATTTTTTTCTTTTGTACTACACAAAAATACAAAGAATCAGGAATCAATGGAAAATTTGGAAGACAATTATCTGTGACTAAATTTTGACTGCTTTGTTACTGAGTTTGTTATTTTCTTTAAAAAAAGTAATTTAGCATTCTTTTATTTAGATCACTATTTATTTGAGTTCGCATTACAACAAAAAAAAAACACACTTTACAATTGAAATTCTTTTAATTTATGAAGTTACTCATTACATATGAAAGATATTTGAATTATACGTAGTCTCTTGTAAATTGAAATAATAATATCACACGAACTGTCCTGTAATATATATATATATATAGACCAGTACAAGCAACAAAACTAATTGGAGTTGTAAGAAAGGTACTGATACAGATAAAGACTGAAACATGCTTATGACTTTTTTGTGGACAGTTCACTAGACTAAAGCAAGAGGGAGCTGTCCGCCATAATTACTAGAGAATCCTTGGACTCAGGGGAGGTCCCCGCGGACTGGAGATGTGCAAATGTGTCCCCAATTCATAAAGGGGGATCGAAGGGTGATACCAGTAATTACAGACCAGTTAGTTTAACTTCGGTTCCGGGTAAAATAATTGAGTCACTGGTTAAAGGTGCATTGCAGGATCATCTAGACAAAACTGAAGCAATAATTCAGACACAGCATGGGTTTCTTAAGGGAAAGTCTTGTCTGACAAATTTGATTAGATACTATAATGTAGTTACAGAGGAACTGGATGCAAAAAATAATTTTGATATCATACACTTGGATTTCAGGAAGCTTTTGATACTGTTGCACATTAGAGAGTATTAGAGAGAGTATTAGTAACGGCCGTATGGTGCAAGAAAGCCTATGGCTTATGCTGCACCAGCCAAAAAAAAAAAAAAAAAAAAAAAAAAAAATCCGAACAAAACAATGATAAAAACAAAAATTAAATAAATAAATAACTAATAATAATTAATAAATAAATAAAAATAATAAAATGAAATAAAAAATAAATAAAAAGGAAATTAATCCTATCATCCTATGCGCTTCCCTTACCCGAAAGTACTATCCAGATGACCTTTGAATTTCCCCAAACTGTCGGCCTCTACCACCCATGAAGGCAACTCATTCCAGTAATTTATAACTCGCTGGCTAAAATAAAACTTCCTGCAGTCCAATCTAAACATTTCCCCCCGTAACTTGAATTTATGTCCCCTAGTTCTAGCATCATTTATAATCTTGAAAATTTTGTTCTCATTCATTTTACTGATGCCTCTCAGAGCCTTAAACACCTCAATCAAATCTCCTCTAAGGTGTCTAGTTTCCAAACTCTGCAACCCACATATTCGAAGTCTTTCTTCATAAGGACGCCCTTTTGCCGATCTCACCAGGCGAGTTACCCTTCTTTGCACCCTTTCAAGAAGCTCGATGTCTTTCTTCAGGTGCGGTCTCCATACTTGAACACAGTATTCCAAGTGTGGTCTAACATAAGCCTTATATAATGGGATTATCACGTCCCTATCTCTACTTGCAAAAGTTCGATAGATCATCGATAGGACACCATGGGCCTTCCTTGCAACCTGTTTACAATGCTCAGAGAATTTCATGTCTGACCGTATCGTAACACCCAAGTCCCTTTCCTCCAGTACTGGGTTTAGTTGAACTCCACCAAGTGAATAAGTTATTTTGGGATTACTGTTTCCCAGGTGTAATACCTTACACTTTATTGGATTAAAGCACAGCTGCCATTTTTCTGACCATTCTTGAAGTCTATCTAGGTCTCTCTGAAGAAGCTCAGCTTGACAGTGATCATTAACTACTCTACCAATTTTAACATCATCTGCACACTTAGACATCACGCCCTCTATCCCTTCATCAATGTCGTTTATGAAAATTAAAAACAACAGTGGTCCTAATACTGATCCTTGGGGAACCCCACTTCTTACATCAACCCAATCTGAGGAATAGCCATTTATCACAACCCTCTGCCTCCTGCCCTGAAGCCATCCTTCTATCCATCTAAGGATTTTCCCAGTGATTCCAACCTGTTCTAGCTTATAAAGCAACCGCTCATGTGGGACTGAGTCAAAAGCTTTGCTGAAATCTAAATAAACAATGTCGAAATTATTCCCTAAATCCAGCTCGTGAGTGACCCTTTCGAAATAGCGAACCAGATTTGTTAAACATGATTTTCCCTTTACAAAACCATGCTGAGTATCCTTGAGAATTTCAATTCGATCCAAATGATCCTGAATTCCACCCTTGATCATTGCCTCCATGATTTTCCCTACTACTGAAGTCAGACTGACAGGTCGATAATTTCCCACTTCACTTTTAGAGCCACCCTTATGTATGGGAGATACATTTGCACTTTTCCAATCCAAGGGAATCTCCCCAGAGTCTAGTGATGCTCGCATAACCAGCCTCAGTGGTTCAATGCACTCGCTTGCCGCCTCTCTCAAGATTATAGGGTAAATTCCATCAACTCCAGGAGCCTTACTGGTCTGTAGGCTTGAAAGTTTTTTCATTAAATAATCTTGCGAAATTTCAATATCATTAATTACATATTTTTTAACTTCGCTCCCACAATTTCCCATTACCACAAAAGGCTTTTCATTTGTAAATATCGATGCAAAATAACTGTTGAGTTCATCTGCAACGGCAGCTGGTGTATTTATTACTATCCCCTTTCCCTTACGTAAAGGTCCGATCTGGTTTGTCCTTCTCTTCTTGGCATTTATATATGTGAAGAATTCTTTATCCCCCCTCTTTGCTCTGTTTGCTAGTGATTTCTCATAAACTGCCTTTGCCTGTCGAACCTTTTCTGTGGCTCTATTACACATCACCTTGTAGCTGTTATAGGTTTCAGTACTTTTTATTGCTCTGTAACTTTTCCATGCCACCTTTTTCTGCTCAAGTAATGTGGCAACTTCACTATTCATCCAACTTGGAACCCTTCTCGTGGAGTATTTTTTTAATGGTATATACGCATTCAAGGCATCTGTGATTAATGTTTTAAAAGCGTACCACAGTTCAATTGTATTCATTCTCTGCGCGATATCTACCCAGTTAATAGAGGCCATGTAGTACCTTAAGGCATCGTAATTTCCTTTTCTGAAATTAAAACCCATTCCTTTGCCTTTTACTTCTGCTACCTCTCTCGTCATCATCCACCGTAGAACTCCGTGAGAACTCCGTAGAACTCTATTAGAGCCAGATGGCAGTCTATTCTGGTTGAAGTAGCCCTCTGGCGGTCTTGGCCAGCTCTTGTTGTAACAGGAACCAGCTCTTCTTGAGACAGTAACCAGGTCTTCTGGTTCCTGTCTTCTGCAACTGCTTCTGAGACAACACCGCATGACATATTAAGCCAACGTGCACATCCAGCGGCGACTGCTCGGCTTCAAGTCGTCGGAAGACCCGCCATCTCAAAGAATCATCTAAATGACGATGACTTGACATCCTGAGTACTGGAGATGTGGCAATCCCACTGAGCAAGCCAAATAAAACGGATATGAAGTGATGGAGTCGCAATCAGTGTTTTTATGGATATGAATAATTTGCATAATGTGCGGCTCTGTAATTTTTATTGAATGCTCGACATTTGCATGCCACGATGCCTATTATATCAAATATTCGCCTTCAGCGACACTGTTCACAATAAAATATTCATGCTAAACATTTTGTTCTGTTAATTTTGTCCAGCAGTGAGTACAATATATATATATATATATATATATATGTGTGTGTGTGTGTGTGTGTGTGTGTGTGTGTGTGTGTGTGTAGTAAGGGACAATGCTAATAAGCCTGCAAGGCGTCAGTATAGTTTTTGTATAAAACTGCGTTTGTTCTGTGGTCGGGTTGCTTGTTTGATCAACGAAAGACTGCGGTTTCAGGGCGAAAAAATCCATGCAACCCTCACCTCAGACCGACTAACTCAGTCACAAAATTCCTCGCGTCATTTACGAGATTCAAATCGAAGCGTTTTACAGGCGATGTGAGGGGAACGATGATGAAATCAACTGTGCTACCCCAAGGGTGCATGAGGTAATACGAAATATTCTAAAAATGAGAGAAAGAGAAAAATTCTACGAAACGTAAACGTGTGTCTGCCATCCGTATTAATGAAAAATTGATTTTATTCAAAAATTCAAGGAAGGGTAGTTGCGAACCCTAGGCCTGCGTAACAAAGCGGCTTTGCCGCTATAACAATAACTAATACAACTAATAACTAACCTAATTAACAGAACTAATTATAACTAACCTAATTAACAGAACTAATTATAACTAACCTAATTAACAGAACTAATTATAACTAACCTAAAATTTTCTAACATGTTAAAACTAAAACTATAGGTAGAATTAAATTAAACAAAACTAATTACAACTAACTTTAAAACTGTCTAACACGCAGCTAACTATAACTAACTAATCGACTAAGTCTAATTGATTAACCATCTCCAAAATTAAAATAGCCAATTAAACTCTTTCCTAAATATGTAATTATACCTATCTAAATAAATCAGACAGATAAACTAATTATTCACCAAGTAACTGAATTAATCAAGTGAGGTTATTGATTAATTATTAATTATAACTGATCAACTAACAAACTAATCAGTCAGCTAGAACTGGATCGTCAAGTCAACAGAAAACAGCTTAGATGCAATCTGCTGTGCATGTCACATCTGCAACTGTTAAATGTCGTAAGAGAAAGAACTATCACTTTCAAGTAGACAATAGAAACCTACATAATAACAACTCCTTATAGTGGTCAGAATCGATTATAAACTGTTCAATGCTTGGACGTTTCAAGAGTTTCACTTCTTAGAATCAGTGACTTCCTTCCTGAATACACACGTCGGAATCTCTGTTCACTGTCCTCCACCAAGAAAACTGGAGTAATATGCAAGCTTCCCAAAAAGACAACTGTGGGCTCAAATCGACTTCTTTTCTTCATCTAAATAACTGGAGTACCTTTGTTGCTGACATACTCTCACAAGATTGCAAAAGGAATATTTCTTCTTACTTTACCATGGCTACTAGAATCCGTGTACCGAAGATTAGTGGTGTAAAGAACCAATAAAGACCTCCAATCTATTTCCTGAAAATTTTTGAGAAGCTTATTCACTCAACTATCGCAGACCTCTTCTTCAGAACCATCCAACTTACTTCTAATTGGTAATCAATAAAAATTCAACCTCCATGAAACATTGTTCAGATACAGTAGGCATTGAATGCAATGAAACAGACATCATCTTCCTTGATATGAAGTTAGCTTACGACATGTTTCAATCCCTGTTCTGCTGTCTTGCATACTCGGAAGCCCTATTATGAAATCAAGAAAAATATTTTCTGTCTCCTAAAAGCTCTTCTGAAAACCTGCTGCCGTGAAACGAAGATTTTCATACCAATTTTTCCGTCACCAGAGATGTACCTCAGTCTGACATAACATCTACCATCCTCGCTGCTGCACAACTCTAACTCTTGTGCTGTTCTCATCCAGATTACTTCCTTAGACTGGCGATTTAAAATTTCTCTTTGTTTCCTGGGACTCAAATAAATTGAGAAGTTATCCAAGATGTTGCTAATCGACTTCCTGAACTTGAAACTTATCTTTTTTTCCATTGGGATAGAAATAAATCAAGAATAGTCAACAAAACTGATCTTCATAAAGAAAATAAACTCAACAAACAATTTCTCATCGACGTAATGAAATCAAAAATGTTACAACCCGTAAAGATGTGGGTTCTGTCTGGATTAATTTTGCTTTTACAGACTGTTTTAATACGGCCTTGAAAACGAAACCGTACGGAACAATATGAGGACTTCGGTAGGAGCTTCTTGTAGTGTCTAATACTTAAACTGACTGTTCGTTATCCATAATGATTCCTACCACCTGTCATGTATGCTTCCATTATTTAATCCTCTAACCCTCCAGCACACCTCTAACGGCTTCAAGGACTGAAATTTTTGACCGTGAAATGGCTGAATACGATATCAAACAACTGTTTCACCATTTCTAAATTC
Source organism: Mastigoproctus giganteus (assembly GCF_048544385.1). Lineage (NCBI taxonomy): Eukaryota > Metazoa > Arthropoda > Arachnida > Uropygi > Thelyphonidae > Mastigoproctus > Mastigoproctus giganteus. Next base: position 138,135,246 of record NC_143585.1, on the reverse strand, counting down.
ACTTCTTCATAACGTAAGTGACCTTCTCGGAAGACTACTCACAGCGGACAACAAGCATCTCTATCCTTGCTCAGTTACATACAAAATAGAGTAGCCTAAAATGATTCCAACTCGTTTCGAAAACATCAACAAATACTATGCATTCTAATGACCTACAATCTTCTCAGCTACGAAGCAAGGTTTGTAATCTGTCGTCCATTCAGGTTAGATTAAGTTACCTTTACCGTTTTTATATTATATTTCATTTATTTGTTGTATTTACTTAATGATTTGATTCACTTCTCTTTATGGACATATTGAATATCATGCAGTACACTGGAAGGACAGAATTTATGGGATACCTGGTTCGTGGGCAATGCGACGCTGTCACCCCTCAATCTAATGGACGAATCCTCCGCTTCGCAAGTATATACGTACACTGCATCACTGCATTCCCGTAGACGGTAATTCGATGTCAGTATGGATAAACGTCGTGAGTTAACAAAACTTTGAAGCAGGGATGATAGTGGATGCCCGACGCATGGGTCCCTCTATCGCGGAGGTGGTACAGAAATTGCACTATCCTCGCTGTACAATATCAAGAGTCTATCGGGAATACGCCATTTCTGAAATAACATCTCATCGTGGACAGCGCTGAGGTCGACAAAGGTGGTGGATGATCCTGGCCGTCGGCGTCTGTCTCGCATTGTTTCAGCCAACCAGAGGTATGAGGGTCTAACGGCTTCTGGGATTTCTCCCATCTCCGCGAATGTTCTATGTATCGGTGACACACGCTTCTAAATCTCTGGCTCTGATAGGGTACTGCCAGAGCCAGAGATTTAGAAGTGTCTGGGTCATGTGTAGGGTTATATGTTGTTCCCATTGTTCATCCGGCTTATTCGCAGCCAGGCCCCTAATGGGACCCGATGTTGCCCACACCTCGGCAAGTGGAGGCTAGACGGTTGTTACCACTGAGAGAATTGTACTCTGGCAGGTCCTGCCACTTACTTTCCAGCGTTCTTAGTGGCTAAGACCTAAAATAAAATTGGAACGAGCGCAGTTGATTTTAGATCAACTACATTAATGGGCTAACATGGGGTTTGACGCTGAAAGTCTGTTTCTGAAGGGCCTAAAATGTCGGGAGAAATTTTTTTTTTCTGTGTATTTTACATTTGGACGTGTAGGGCTATGGGCTGTGCAAGAGAAAGTGCTGGAAGGGGAGGGTAAAGGCTGGGGGTGAAATAGGAAGAAGGTCAATAGGGTAGGTGACCCCTATTATTCAGTGAGGCATGCCCATGCCATGCAGACAGCGTGCCGTCATCCCCCCCTGCCGGGTGTGGGAGAAAAAGGGTTGCACCGCACAAGAGAGTGCAGAGCCTTGAGCCAATATGGCTCCGTCAAGGCGGCAACTTGGAGTTTCTGTGCAGTATGAGATCTTCGTCAGTCGGAGAGCTACAGTGGCACAAATCATCGCCGACATCAACGAAGGAGGTGCCAGAAACGTCTAGACCAAGACCATCAGGCAATCATTAGCCGCGATAGGTTATGGGAGCCGCCGATCTACCAGAGTCCCATTGCTAACACCATGACACAGGACTATGCCTCAACTGGGCAAAAGAGTATCGGCACTCGAACTTGGATGATTGTAGACTGGTCTTCTGGTTAATGAGTCCCATTTCCAGTTATTTCGAGCGGGCGGGGGATACGTATCTGGCGGAAACTGCACGAAGCTAAGCACCCGTCATGTCAACAAGGAACTGTTCAGGTAACGGTCTGTAATGGTCTGAGGCGTGTTCAACTGGCACAAGTTGGGATCTCTGGTGCGTCTAGACGCATCTCTGAACTGTACAGGTTACGTGTTCATCAGATGCCTCCGTAGCCAGGTGGGAAGGAGCAGCACAGGAAGCACACGCTTCTTGAGTAGACCGGATTCGAGCCCGTCACCATCAAATATGGAGGATGCGGAAAGGTCAGGGAATGACCACCCCATATTACCGGAGCAATATGGCCTTGGTTGCTAATGCTCCTAAAATAACAAACAACAACAACGTGTCCATCCTTGCAGACCATTTGCATCCCTTCATCGTGCACCCACAGAGCAATGGACATTTCCAGCAGGACAATGCGCCTCCCCGTAGAATGCTCTTAGTTCTAAGAGCATACCGCAGATTTTAGCACCATGGAATGATCCCCCGTTCACCGGACATGAACCCTGTAGACCACCTTTGTGATGCTGTGGAAAGGTCCGTTCGAGCTTTGGATTCTGCATCCAGGAATGCGATGGAATTATGGACAGCAGTGAATCAAGAATAGATGGAAATACCTCTGCAACGCTTTCATGAACTAGTGGACTCAATGCCTCGCCGTGTGACTGCCCTTAACCGGGCAAACGCCAGGCCTACTTGTTACTAGGTAGGTATCCCATGATTTCTGTCCACTCAGTGTACCTTCTCCCTACTATTGGATTAATAACCAGGTTTCCCAGTAAGACAGCTGTGGGCAAAAATAGACCCCATAGAACCTCCGAGATTCTGATACAAAACTGAAAGATTAAATAAAATAATGAGCTGCAGCTTATTACTTAAACTATATCCAGTTAAAACTAATTATTTAAATTATAACTGACCGAAGGTACAAGTTAGTGCAATTGCATCATTCCAGTACATAGCCAACTACTTAAGTAATTATAAATTGGAATCATTAAGCATACCTCATATTTTGAATACCTTCACAACAAGTGTCCATGATATTGCACTACCTCGAAAAAATAACGCTTCACCATAACAGAAGACTACTGTTACTTACACCGATAAGGCAAAATATTACGACCAGCGAGTCGTTATGCAAATCGAAGCAACTGCAGGTGAACTGTGGTCGTGCGTGGGTCGGGACACGGTAGAAAAAACACCTGATACTGAGCTCCGTTAATCAGTGTTACTCTTGTTCTTCAGATGGGAAAGGCAGCGGACTTAAGCGAGTTTGTCAAGGTCAAATTGTAATGGCCAGACGAATGGGTCAGAGCATATCCGAAACGACACGGCTGGTGGGGTGCTCATGGTCAGCCGTGGTTAGTAACTATCGAAAGTAGACTGAGGAGGGGAAACCCACGAACCGCCAGCGAGGTGTTGGACGACCACAGCTCATCGATGCTCGAAGTGAGTGAAGACTCTCCCGGATGGTACGTGGCAACAGATGGGGAACTCTGGCGCAACTCGCCGGTAATTGGAATGCTGGTGACGGGAGTAATCTGTCACCACACACAGGACATCGGACCCTAATGAAAATGGAGCTGCGTAGCCGCAGGCCGCTCCGAATGCCCATTTTAATCATGGTTCACCGGCGACAGTGCCTACAATGGGCACGCGAGCATCGAAACTGGACGTTGAATGATTGGAAGAAGGTCGTCTGGTCCAAAGAATCACGTTTCCTGTTGCACCACGTGAACATGTGCGTCGTTTAGCTGGGGAGGTGGTGGCGCCTGGATGCACAGTGGGACGAAAACAAGCTGGTAGCGGCGGTGTCGTGCTTTGGGCGATGTTCTGCTGGGATACGCTGGGTCCAGTCATCCAAGTGCCAGGCACTCTAACATCTACCACTTACCTAAAGCTGCCTTTCTGCTTCGCTTTTCTCCTTGCTTTCTGATTACTTTTGTGACCGGGAGGTGATGGTTCGGAGCAATGTTCAGGAAATCAGAAGAAAAATCACAAGGGGATGCCCACAAGGCTCAGTCTTGGGCCCACTCTGTTGGAATCTTGTTTTCGACAACTGGTTACATAAGACCATCAAATCAACAACTTTAATAGCTCACGCAGATGACCTCGTTATTTTCACGGCCGGCAACTCCAGGAGGGAAATAGAAAATAATGCGAACCAAATCCTAGAAGAGCTTGCCATATGGGCGAATACACAGAAATTGAACGTATCCACAAAAAAAAAAAAAAAAAAAACCACGCAATTGCTGATCAAGGGAAACTCGACAGAGAGCGCCCACCACTCGTCAAGTACAGAGATCAAAGGATCCAATATACACAAACAACTAGATACCTATGGCGTCGTGCTGGATGAAATACTCAGCTTCCTTCCACACACGAAATACTTTAAAAGAGAAGATTAAGACCTTCCTGATGGCCCTCAAACAAATAACCAGAAGAGAATGGGCCTAAAAACCCACACGCTAAGGTATATTATTACTTACGGAGCGGGTGCGTGGGGATATAGAGCAAACAAGGTGATAATAACCAAACATCTGGAACAGGCCCATGATTGGCACTGTTCACCATGTTAAGGGCATGCCGAACAACTTCAACAATGGCGTTACAGGCTCTACTAGGGAAAATGCCACAAATCTAGAGGTACAATTCAGATCCCTAAAGTACAGAATAAACAAAAGAATACCCACGACTATTGATGACATCACTGTTGAATTGCAGACTGAAAAGAAAACGGAAATAGCAAGAATAAGGAATGTGATGAAGGAGAAATTGCAAAATACCTGGACAACCACGGAAAAGGGAGCAACAACAAGACAATACCCGAAAAGTGCAAAGCTAATCCAGAAGAAAAAATTATGGCTAGCGCCAGGACTATATGCCTCCTTCCTAATGACGGACCATGGAAGTATAAACGCCAAACTATACCAACTGTGTGCCTACAGACACACCACAATGTCGCTGTGGCGAGCTTGAAACTGCTGACCATAAACCCAACGATTGTCATTGTTACCAGGATCTAAAAGCAAAAGCTCTCCTCCTTAGTACACTTCACACCACCAACTGGCAAGACAAAAGCTCACAAAGAGCGAGGACAATTTAAAGGCATTCAACACCTTCGTGACTAAGGCCTTTAAGAGAAGAGAGCCCATTAGAAGAGAGGACAACCGGATTTGATAAATAACAAGCAACCTTGACCCTGACTGAAAACAACAAACTTTCTTTCCTCTTTTTTTTTTTTTTTTTTTTATGAAAACCCCAAACACGAAATGTATCAAAACCTATAGTACTTAGTACCGTGCATGGGTTGAAGGAGAAGTATGGGGCGAGGGGGATGCCGGAAACTTTGCTCTAGAGACTAAGCATGGATTTCACCACTTCAAGCCTCCAATAAGCAAAGTGGTGGTATTTCACGGGTTGATGAAAGCCATCTACCACCTCTCTCTCTCTCTCTCTCTCTCTCTCTCTCCACCCTGAGTGAGAGATATTTTTTTCTTACTAAAACTCTCATCACTTCTTCTTAGGCCGGTCCTATTCTTGGATTTGCCCCCTTTCTATCACTCTTCCTTACTTCCTCCTAAATTGAGTGCAGCTGAATCTCTCAGGGACACTCAGCCAGATGATAACACAACCCGGCCCGCCTTCTCGTGATAGGTGGGGAGTGGGGGCCGGAGACCTCGTGTCTCTGCTCCCCACTCGTTAATTGGCCTGTAAGAAAGAAGTCGTATAAAGAAGAAGACGTGAAGCAGCTAATGGAGGAAACTCCGGGCTCCGCTCAGGCAACCCAAACACACACACACCTGACCAAGTACATCCTCTCATGGCAACGGTCTTTCCCTCTGGCGGTGCCGTCTTTCAGAAGAATAATGCGCCCTGCCACACCGCTCGGATTGTTCGAGACTGGTTCGCGGAACATGACGAAGACTTCCAGGTATTGCCCTGGCCTCCAAATTCTCCATACATCATTCCCATCGAGCATCTGTGATTTGTGTTGGAACAGCACCTCCGATCTGTAGCGTCTCAACCACGGACCTAACAGGAGTTAAAGGATCTGCTGGTTACGCGTTGGTACCAGATACCAGAAGACACTTTTAGAAACCTTGTAGATCCATGGCTCACCGGGTACGAGCTGTTTTGACTGCACGTGGAGGACCAACATCATATTAGTTAGGTGGTCAATTTTTTGGCTCATCGGTGTAAGTGACTTCACTCTACCGTTAATATCTTGATATTATTTTTGACATTCATCGAAAGATTCGACAAGAAATTAACATAAGGTATTAACAATTAAAATGCTGTAAATATTCACTTTTAATGTCGTAAAATGTGTATCATACAAACACAATTTGATAGAAAACATTGTCTTCCCTTCCTTTGTATCTTTCTTACTACACATGGCATACTTACGTTGCCATTGCGATGGCAACGTCCTCTAATAAATGTATAACTTTCATGGCACCTCTGATTAATATTCTTGTTAAATAATAATTTGGGTCTCTGTTTACTTATCGCCAGACCACACAGAGGAGACAAGGACTGCAGTCGTGGATAGCTAACAACCTCTACACGAACATCTCAACCATTGTGACAGTGAATTTATTTCAACCTTCCAATGCCAAGACATGGTGAAGATAGAAAAGCCCTCGACGCCATGATGGTGGCACCCTAAAGGTTCACACAAGTAGTCTGCACACTGACCAGGCGAGAACACCTAATGGATCTACTATTTTACAACCTCACTTCCCTCTAATCAACTGCACCAACTTTTGGAATTCATTCTCACCATAATAATCCAATCCGCTCTGCGCTCGCGCTGGATAGCAAATCAAGGTCAGGTATGGACTGTCCCATTGCAAGAGGAGAAAAGAAAAGTGTTTTTCACCTAAATTCATTAAGCCAGAATGAGATGTGGAAAGCCCCTGGTGCCATTAAACACGAACACACTATACACCAAGCCATAATGAGAAGAAACGACTCCTCACCTATCTTCAATGGACCTAGCAGATCCGCTGGGCGAACTCGATCATAGGAGCCATCACCCCGCTTTTCATCCCGGATATCCGCAGGGTTTTCCCCAAAAGTCCAAACTGGTTATCTCCCAGCCTTCTAATTTCATACCTGATAACGGAGCGTGGAGCAATCACAGTAAAACTCTCCCCCCTCGGACTGAACGACACACCCTTATGCCACTGGGGACAGCCAGAGTCGTGGAAACATCTCATGCATCACTGCCAACTTTATGAAGATTTTCGATGTCTTCTGATAACTAGATTGCGCTTCGTGCCACAAAACCAAGAACATTATCTACTTGAGAATGAGGATAGCTACAAAGCCCTGACCCAATATGCATAGTATCTCTTTGCCGGAAGAAGAACATATCTGCAACCACCGTAAGAGTACTCACAAATAGACATCCAAAACTAGGACGAGGACCTGAACAGCCAGTACCCGGAAATCCGAAGGAGTGCAATACTCTTCTGAAGAGCGGACGTGCCCTTGTTTTCTCGAGTGAATAGACCAACCTAAACTGACAACCGACGAGAAAATTCAGAAAGTGACCTGACGGGACAAACGTAAATGACTGCACAGACCAGACAGGAATTCTAAAGGAGTAACAACGTCTTACCAAAAGAGACTCTGATATCACGAGTGACTAAACCAAAGAAAACTGACAACCCAACCCGGACAACCAGAGAAGAGACCCGATAGGACAACTGCCCCATGTACGAACTCTATGAGTGTAACTTTCCACAACAGTGTCATCTACTGGACAGGACAACCTAAACTGACAACCCGACTCAGACAAACAAAAAAGAGACCTGACAGGACAAATGTCCGACATATGACAATACGGACCTGACTTCTGCGTTATCTACCGGACGTGACCCTGCCTCCTTGTGCGCTCTCCAGTATGTGTGTCCCTTGTGCGTCCCTAAAGCAGGAACATCACGAATTTGACAAGTCAAAATACACCATTTGCTTACCTGTGGACTGTCATTGGAATTCCAAATCATACACAAGTTAGGATTCTCGGGAAAAAGAGAATAATTAGAAGTCTTCAGCAACTAGAAGAGAACCAGCTGAAGAATAGTTTAAGACTTATGCTGGCACAGAACGGAGAAGACCACTGGGACTGACTTCTTTCTGGAATGAAATCAAACTGGACAGTTCAACTTTTGACTTCATTTGAAAATAAAACAATGCACTGAGAACATTTGGACTGTAGTGAAAAAGACAGCCCTTAGGAAATCATGTACTGTATATATGTTAATATAATTGTTACAATTGTTTTGCCAGAACGTCGGAGCAATATGGCCTTAGTTGCTAATGCTCCTAAAAACCAAATAATAAACAAAACAGCCAGAACGTCCTCCTAGCCTTGAAGTGGTTGGTCCTGGTGACTCGGGACCAAAATTACGTATCTACTAAGAACAGAAGTGTTTGGTCAAGATACTCATACCATAAATGTATATAACTACTAGTTTTTTTTTTTTTTTTTTGCTGGCTCTCGGTATGGGCAACCTGGGAGCGGGATTGCAGGCCCCCGCCAGTATTGCACTACGTCTGGCGGGTGCGAGATTTTCGGTGGTAATTACACCGGTACAGGATGACTGTTGACCCAGGCCCGATGCTAGGTATGGGCGCCAGGCACCAGCTGCCCATGCGTTGGCTGCACCCTGGTGGCATAGTAGCCTGACACAAACACAACAACACGCATTAATATTTACACACATTCACTTACACTTTTCAGGCCCACTATGCAGAACTACTGCCCCATAAGAGAGGGCAAAGGTGGAGATAGGCTAACGCCTAGGAGCCACTCCAATATAAGAACACACACACAGTACCATGATTACCATTGTATAGAATGGATATATATATGATAATGTGTATAAAACTGCATATAAATTTTTTATATCATGAGAATGTACATAAAATTATATGTATAAATAAATGGAAAAATGAAAATTTTCCATCGATTCCATATTCTGTCTTTCCCCCAGCCTTCAGTCTCTCCCCCCTTACTCTACCTATTAACCAGCGTACAAAGCACACGTCTAATTTTAACTACGTAAAATTGAACTGTACTCATTAACGATTTGGCTTTTCCAATTCCAGCGTCTCCCCAAGATTTTTTTTTGCTGCAGAGGTATGGGCATCTGCTGCCCCTAGCACAATTCGACCACGTTTTTCCTAACCACTGAAATCTCAGGAAATTATGTGGCAGGACCTGCCAGAGTACTAGATGAAAATACTGGTGTACCTGACTTATCTCCACGGGACTTTGTGTGGGTAACGGTGGGTCCCATTAGGGGTGTAATGTCTAAAAGGTCAGAAGAACAACAGTACATGGCACTACACTTACAACATCCATACTCTTTTAAATCTCTGGCCGTTGTAGCGTACTGCAACGCACAACAAAGTATACTATGCGGAGATGTGGGGGGGGGGGAACCCCTGGTGCCGTTATACCCTAAACACACTTTACACTTTAGCCAGAAATCATCTTTAAGCATCTCTATGCTTTAGTCTGGATAGAACCTTAGTTGTAGGACTTCACCAGATCGCGATTAACGGGGACCTTCAAGTGACCAACACGACAAAACTGCTCACTCGGGCAGCAGCTCAACTCTGATGGATGGTCAAAGAGCATTTGCATTATATTAACGAAGTCACGACTACCAGAAGATATATAAAAACTACATATACTCTCTGCTTTTATATGCTGCAAAGATATGGGCATCTGCTGCCTCCAGCAAAATTTTACAACGTTTTTATACTGAGTTTTGACTCTAAAAATGGGCCATAAACAAACAAACTTTCTGCACAGTTAAGGACAACTGATATAGCCATTTTGATAAAAATTCACAGGCTTCCCACATTTATTAGGGTGGGTGAAACACCTTACCATGAGTGTAAAAATTATAACTAAAAAGATTTCGGCACCATTATTCTGGGACTTGTGCTCTTGGAGAATCCTTCAGCCTTCCCTCAAAGAGACTCCAACTCTGTGCCCACATCTCAGCTGTCTCCACCTATCCATCCGATAAGTTTTTGCCATTTCAGCTACTTTCATGTGCCCCGTCTTTGGATAAGTTTTCTTGTGACAGGGAATACAGACGCTGCATTCTTTAAGTTGTACTTTCCTGTCCCTGATCCTTCTTCTCAAAGCTTGCCTTAATGTCACAAGCCAGCAATATCATATGACATGAAGATGGCTTACTAACTTTTCAGTTTTCCACCTATATACATATATTCCTTGTATATTGTGGTGTATATAATTGTTTCGTACTTTGAGTTTACAGCTTAATTCCTTTTATTCGCTCACATACAGTGGCGGGCAAAAAACTGCATCACCATAAAAAGTAACATTTGTAGTGAAACATATACGATATTGTTTGATTACAGTCATTTTGTTTGTCGCAAAGCAAAGGTATTGCGTCAGATAACGCTTCTATTGAATCAGACAGTAACTGCAAGGTATTGCATCACCCGTTTCTATAAACACGGCGTTCAAAGGATATACACGCTCATTAGTATCCTGTTTTGAGGAGGTGTAAGCATGGCTCCATATGTTCAGTTGACACCAAGAAAAAAATTGTAGCTGTTGCTCTCTCCCAGGAAGGGCTTTCTACGCGTGCCATCGATGATGAAATAGGCTGCCACCAGTCAACAAAATCCTGGGCGCTGAAATTAAAGCGTGCAACAGGTGATGTGAAGAGAAGATCTGGATCACGCCGTAAGAGAGTGACTACGCCTTCCCAAAATCGATATTTGAAACGGCTATGTATTCGTAATCGCCATGCTAGTGCTCCTGATCTAAAACTTGACTCTGAGATGGCCTCTGATGTTGAAACAGGTGCACGAACTATCCAAAGACGGCTTTCGGAATGTGGTCTGCATGCCTATCGGCCCAAGAAGAAGCCTTCGTTGACCAACAAATGAGGAAGAAGCGACTTGCTTGGGCTAAAACGCATGTTTCGTGGACAAAAGAGTAATGGGGCCGTCATCTTTTCTGACGAATCGAAATTCAACCTGCATGTAGACATGTGTAGTATCTTATGTAAGGCGGCTCTAAAACGCTAGTTCAACTTCGCCGAGGTACACTGTGATGTTACAAAAACTCTGCAGGAAGGTCATGTGTATGTTATGTTGTTTAGTTTTTTATGGCCGCTTTGCTATGAAGCAATAAGCACCAGGGAGGTGCATCCTGATACCCGTCTATGCCGCGAGGAGGCGGGCCACAACTGAGAGCGAAGCGCAGCAAACCTCACGTGTCACATACCGAATATCCAAACCATTAAAAGTATGAGAAAAATAAAATAAAACAGTAAATTAATAAAAATTACAAAAATAGAAGGAATTAAAAGTTAAAGAAATAAAAAATTAAGTAAAATAAAGTTTTGAAAAAAAAATTAAAATAATCAGAAAAATATAAAGGTAAAAATAAGTAAATAAAATTCAGAAAAAATAAAGATAAAAAAAATTAATAAAATTAATAAAAATCCCGCACCAGTGCAAGATGGTGCCAGCATTTGAACCCACCTTAGGACCAAGCCTGAGGCCATCAGGAGATAGAAGTCAAGAAGACACAGTGATATCATTCGGTGTCGTAGTATGATTACCAAATGTCCAAGTCGGAGGTGGTAGTGAAGATGGTACTTGAGGTAAAAAATGGTGATAGTGACGATGGTGGTGGTGGTATCACGAGATGGCGACGATGGAGGTGCTGTTCTGGACTGGACGTAGAGCTGGAATAGTAGTTCCAGAAATTGGGACACTCATTGTCCACGTCTGGCAAAGGCTTTATGTGAAAAATCTTGCAGAAGATGAAATTTTTCTTTGGAGTCCAAGATAGACGACTCATTGCCTGAAGAAAATGGTTGACACACAACAGACAGAGGCTGAAGAGATCCAAGTAACATGGACAGGTGAAAAGAACATGTTGCCAGTCTTCTGGGCTGCCACAGTTACAGAGAAGAGAATCAGACAGGCAACCTGCATGACTCGGATGGGAAGCGTTATGTCAGAAGACGAAAATGAGGCATACCATCCTGACTGCATAAAACTGACTGTAAAGTTCCCCGCCGGTCTGATGGTCTGGGGACGCATAACAAGCCAAGGGATGGGGCGAATTAAGTTTATCAACGGAACGGTGAATGCAGAACCCTACACTGCTATCTTGGAGGAGTGCCTGAAACCCGTTATTAGGGATCACCACACAGACGTCCAGAATTGCATTTTTCAACAGGACTCAGCACCTTGCCACACAGCAAAATTGGTAAGTTTTATGCTATTTAGATTTAATGATGAATTTGTCTTCTTGTCTCACAAGGCTTAAAACCAATGTTTTCCCTCATTTTTCTCCCTTAAAGTGCAGTCATACCTCAGAAATGCTGGCATTACAGTGTTGGACTGTCCCGGCAACAGGGCAGATTTGAACCCTATTGAAAATTGCTGGTACACAATGTCGTCTAAAATTGCTCAGAAGCCAACAAGTAAGATTCAGCCGCAGGAGAGCATTGTAACGGTTTGGTACCACGAAATTAGGCAACCGTGCAGCCAGAATTTGATTACCTCGATGCCAGATCGTTGCAAGGCTGTAATTGCAGCTGGAGGAGAACAATAAAATATTGAGGACTTTTTTTTTTGCTGATTTACAGTACATAATACTATTAAGTTAACTTGTCATTTCAGTTTGTACTTGTAAATGCAATAAAATGTATGTTTCGTGGTCACGATTGCCATTTGCGTGATTTCTCATATTTCCATTAAATACGCATTTTACCCTTTGGGAAGATATTTATGGCAATTAGGTGTCTCAGGTGGAGTGTTTTTATTGGATTTCATTCACAGAGATTATAATCCCATCTAACAAAGGCATTTCGAACATTTCTATAACCTACAATGCAGGGCAAAACATATTATTTGCAAAATTCACAAGTGATGGAATTTTTTTGGTCCGCCACTGTATGTATTTTTTTATGTTTAATTTATTAATGTTCTTTCGCTTACATATTGTACTATTACTGTTAACCTCTGGCCTTGTGGCCGTGCAGGGCAATACTTCATTGTATCCATTTGTATTATTATTATTGAAATAAAGATTTCTAACTAAATAAAGGACTCACTTTCTTAGACAAAAAAAAAAAGAATAGCACAAGAAAGTAGCATTACATTGCCACTTCCAAGAAAATCCAGAACGAAAGTCAGGGAAAGTCCAACTCAAACAACCAGTTTTTCTACAGTGAGCTACATCAACCTTTCATCAAACTGCACAACAGCGAACCGACCAGATTGAAGGCAGTTGGAATTTTTCCCTTTAAAAAATATTAATATATCAAAACAAACGTCATTTGTGTGATAAATTAACTCTCCCGCAATGCAGTGGTCAGTCCTGGTGGCTTTCCATTCTCAAAATCTTCAGCACCTGTATTTCGACCTTCTGCTTCACATCTGCAATCAAATCTTAGCAAAGGAAAGCTCCTATCCATCTGGAGCACTTACTATGTTAATTTATTACCGAAATGTTAACTGTACAAGAGCCAGAAAGCCTGCAGGCCTATTGTCATCAGCTGCTCTCTACTGAAAGTTTTTGAGAAAACAATAAAACCTCCCACTACAAGCCAATTTTTTTTCCCACACAGACTTTCGTACTTGAACAATACTAAAGGGCTGGTCCACTGCTACCAACCTGGTGGATACGCTATTTCGGATTCAGAAAGCACTGAATTTTATTTATTTATTATTTATTTATTTCGTGATGTGATCAATACACGAAGGAACCAGTTTTTTCTTGCTTCCTTCGTGTATCGTGGCCGGGATATCCAACCAACCTGTTGGTTCGGCACCATCGTGATATCCAGCCCGAGGCGAGAATCGAACCCGCGACCTTTGGGTTGCTGGGCAGGCGCTTTACCTACCCGGCTAGCCCGGTCGGCAGCACTGAATCATAGAGTACAATTAGGTTTCATATTCTTTGATATCACAACTGCATATAAAAGAGAAGAGATCCCAACACTAATCCCAATCTTAAAATCCTGTTTTAATATTACTGGAAATAGTTTTACTATAATTCAACAAATTTTGGAGCGAAGTCGTCTAATATACATTATACATGACAATGTTCAATGGAGTTCCTCAAGGAGATGTACTATCAGCCACCCTATTCGCTGCTGCCTTACAGCCTTTCCTCCACCTAGCAGAACCTCCGTTAAAATAATCTGATGTAGCTATGAAATGCTACATAGCTACATCATATCTCAAGCAGGTCTACCACGATATGCCAGCAGGCAAACTTAAAGATTCAGCAAATGCGGAAATTTTTATCATCAGTTGTTCTTGACATAAACCTGGAGAAACAGCCCAAAATCCATTCACCAAGAGGCGGATCCGGAACAACATTTAAGTTACAGTTGACGGATTGTATGGAGCGAAGTGGACACTACGACAGGAGCTTACAACCAACCAACCACACCCTCGATACATCCAAAGATGCTTGCACCCAATACCTTTATATACAGTGTGTTAGTTGTCTAACGGCACCGGGAGTTTCACCATCTCCGCTACCTTTATATACATCGGTAATCTGGTCCGCCGACCCACAAACGCATCGTAAGGAGCTGTTCAACGTTGAATACTGGCTTTAAAGTAGAGCTTGACGTAGCCGAGTGGTCAGGAGCGCGAGTGCAGTATCACACGCTCTTTGAGTGGACCAGGTTCTAGCCAGTGATTGCTAAATATGATTAAAATTTATACTGATTGATTGATTTATTGTAAACTCCACTGACCTGGTGGTCGTGCCGGAGTACAAACAAAAACATGAACAAGACTGCAGCGAAGCCATATACCATCTCTACATCAATTTTATACACAAACTTGAAAGTTACTCCATGGATACAATTAAGAGTAAAACGAAACGTACTAATGATAGCTCAGTGGATCACAGGGTGTCCCTTCGCACCTAAGGCAGAATGTAAATTGTACACATCCTACATGCCGGCCAGACGAAACAAAGGTGATCCGCGACTTCTTCCGCAGGCTAATCTAGAAAAGCTAAGCAACCAAAAGTGAAGATTCCGAACACCACATCGACAATTAATTTACCGTGAATCGACATCGACAAGTTCTGCCACGGTAAAATGCAGAGGGTCCAGAAGCTAAGGAAACTTATCAACATATAGAGCTTTTAGCTTCTTGATTATCACACATGGCCGCGCGGACCGCAGATTCTCGAAAAGCTTCGACTTGTGATTGATTGCCTGGTGAACGGTCTGAATCATTGCTTACCGCATCCATTTCAGAACGCCTCGGTGCCATTGAAAATACCAGCAGGTGGATACCACCCCCTCTCGCAACATGTGATGCAACACTACTTTGCGAAATTATGCGTTTGTGGAGCCAAAGTGATATGGACCGTATGGCTAAAATCGGCGAATTTCTGGTGAACTTGCCTAACTCAACGTACTTTTAACTTCATTTTCTGCATATTGCAAACTGTACATGACAATGTACAGTTTGTTTAAAGATGCGATTATGATTTATTTTATTTTGTTTTAATGTCTTTTTATTTACTGTTTTTCTAATGTTCTCTTATTATAATGTGCCCTCCTTGCCAGATGGCTATTTGTACGGCATCAAACCCATTTGGTTTAATAAAGGACTGATAATAATAATATCACTCTTCTCGAAATAAAAGTATTTCCTATTATGTGCAGTAGAAGAACCGGTAATTTCAACACACTTTGATGTTATTGACCACGTGCTCGGTAACCACGCGACTCCCGTGCTTGGGCTGCAACCTGTTAATCACAATTTATATCCTATTAATGTTGTTAATCGTATTTTTTTATTTATTTATTATTTTTTTATGAAACCCCCAACCACGAGAAGTATTAAAACCTATAGTATTTAGTACCGTGCATGGGTTGAAGGAGATGGCTCAGGGGATACCAGAAATGTTGCTCTGGAGACTAAACATGGGTTTCACCACTTCAAACCTGCAATAAGCAAAGTGGTGGTATTTCAGCGGTAGATAGATGATGAGAGTCATCTACCACCTACTATTAATATTAGAATTAGTAAGGTTTCAGAAGTTTAAAAAGGATGAATAAAAAAAATTTATCTTGAAAACAACGCGTATTTTAAAAACAAGCAGCTGGCAGATTAGTGACCTGTGTTTGATATTATAACCTCATATGCAAGACAGTTTCAAAAAGGTTTTAACTGTTGAGCGGTAGCAGTGTTCAAATCAAACTGAGAACTTTTATCAAAAGAAAAAACTCTTTTTTAAAAGAATCAAAAATTGATTCTTTAGAAAAAAATAGAAGGAAATTATATTAACGTATGTGTTATCAGCATTGAGTAGAATACTTTATTATCCGTAATGACTCATGCACATTTTTATTATTGATAATGGTCTCGTTGTAAATAGTACTCAACAAAAGACTTTCATTAAAATCTGTCTTTGACATGTGTTCCCTTAGTTTAGGTCTGAAAACATTTAACTAGAATAGCATTATAATTAGAGCTTGGAAATCAAATGTTTACCTTATAATTTTAAGAAATGAATATTTTCTAGCTTGAACCAGAGTCAGGAAATTAAAATCTCATATTACGTTTTCCATAACGAAAACTAAATATCTTAGTAGCCGAGTAATTTAGCCTGTTAGCTACAGAGTACAGAAAACTAAGTTTAAATCACCCCTCCATAAAGTTATTTTGACGTTAAAAACGTTTTTACTGGCATTATTACAAAGATTTTGTAACGAAAAACCGTAATGCGAAAAGCGTTACGGAAGTGACGTCATCTTCAGCTTCCACCAGAAGCGAATTATTGTAACTTGTATTGTTGCAATCATATTTGTACGATGGCAACAACTTAAAATATTCTACTGGACCAAATTTAATGAAATTTTGCAGAGAGCTTCATCTTAGCTCTGTACTAGAGGAAAAACTTTCAAACCTCTGAAAATTGCAGTAGTTTTTCCAGGATAGTGGAAAATATGAACAAATTTTCTCACGTAATAAACTGGATAATGTGGACGTATAGCATATCGTTGGAAAGCTAAGGGATTTAGAAACAGAAATATTAAGATTTTAAGATACAAAAAAACTTTCAGAAACTGGGAAATGCGTTAATTCGAAAACGTATCTGGTTTCAAGTCACCTGGTGTTTTCAGACTGAATGTAATTTTTTCTTTACGATTAAACTCTGAGGCTGGAAAAGAGTTTATGAAAACATTCTTCAACTTGGACATATCATCAGATCTTTCGATAAATACTACACGTAAGGGAACAACTATAGATGGTGTATTTAGTCGTGAACTCTTCAAAGTAAAAATTACACATCCTACATTAGTGATGACAGGCCAATACTTTCAGTAACCGATACGTAATTATTATTAATAAAATAAAAACATTATATTATTATCCATGAATTTTATTAATATCTGAAAATTAAAACGTTTTTAACGCCTGCCGATGACTCTTAAATGTAAAACACGTTAAATATGCCAGCTGCAGGACACATTATGTACCTAATATGTCCTGCCTATGAAGACGACAGGCTTTTACTGCAATCCCCCCAAAATGATTAAAATTCTTGCTTATACTCCGGCTTGAACGCCGGTCCACTCAAAGATCGCGTGCTACTGCGCTCCTGTCACCATTCGGCTACATCAGGCCTTTGTCCCTAAAATCTCATGAAATCATTTGGAAATGACGCTAAGCAGTTAGCTTACCGCACCAGAAAAAAGAATATACAAATTATTTGCTTCCCTACTCACTTAGCAAAGGCTTCATTTAAATTTGAATTTATTCAAACTATCAGCCTCAATTACCTGCGAAGGCAACCTGTTCCAGCAATCAACGACTCTCTGGCTTAACGAAACTAATTCCGCCTTCATTCATTTTACTAACACCTCACAGCGCCTTATAAACTTCAATCAAGTCACCTCTGAGGTGCACGGTTAGCAAGCTCTGTAGCCCACATAATATAATCGGAGTCTTTCTATGTTCGCCCTTTTGTCGATCCCACCATGCGAGTTGTCCGTCTTTGGACCCTTTCAAGAAGCTCAATGTTCAGATGATATCTCTATACCTGAACACAGTATTCAAATGTGGTCTTATATTGCCTTATAGAGTGGAACTATGACCCCAATATCTCTGCAGGATAATGTTCGATAAATCATTGGTAGAACACCATGGGCTTTCTTAGCTGTCAGTTTACAGTGCACAGAAATCATATCTGCCCGTATTGTAGCTCCCAGACCCTTTCTTACTCTACCGTTTTTAATTCAACCCCGATACGTATATAGAACAAAAGTGTAAAATGTGGAGGGTTGAGGCCTGACTTTATTTGGGAGGTGGTGACTCATGTATCTTCATTATATGGATTCCTGCTGAATTGCAGGATTCTTGTGATGAATCTCCATTTCACCACCAGTTACAATTCTTGAAGGAAATCCTTGTGGATCATCAATACGCATGTGTAAAATTTCCTCATATATTTGAGCTATGCACTGTTTCTGAGGAGATATGAGCATTCTTGGTACCTAGCAACGACTGATCTTTGCCATGGCCCAGTGTTCATCGACGGCGGCCGGTAGTGACCCTTCAGAAACACTAAATTCTCGTTCAATATCAGACGCACTTTAATCCATGTATCCTGCATAACCAGGTCTTCAATTTTTCTTCACATTTTTCGAAATATCCCAAGCCGAGTTCACTTCTGCGGATTCTCGACCCCATTTAAATCACTTAGACCAAAATTTTATTATTTAGAAGAGACAGCATCGCATTATACAGTTTTCATGCATTCGTGAATAACTTTTGGTCGTTTCCCTTCTTTTATGAAAAATGTGATGACGGCCCGATGCTCCAATTTCGCGACATCCATGTTTTCTTTTCGATTGGCTGCTTCTGTTTTAAATCTTGTCTTCTTCTGTATATTCCAGTACTGAACTGGACCTGCACAAATATGTTACACACACACATTTAATTTATGATAAAACTGCAGTTTTTATAGCTATTATTTGTATAAGTTATGTTATGGTTTTAAGAGCATCACTAACTGAGGCCATATTGCTCCGTATATATTGTCTTTAAAGTTCATGTGTTCTGTGGTCGATTTTCTGTTTGATGGACTAAATATCCGAGTTTCTGGGGGGGAAATCTTGCTATCCTCGCCTGAGACGGTCGAACTCAGCCACTTCTGAAAAAAACGACCATAACAAATTCCTCACGTCATCGATGGGACTCTAACTTAGGTCTTTTCTACCCGTGTGGGGAGGACGGCGATTCTACCAACTGTGCTACCCACGAGGGCTGCGTATGTTATAACAAGCCTATTATACAGCGTGTATCATAACATGTGGAAAACACTTTAGGAATCGATTTAGGAACTAAAAACAATAAAACAACTTCATGTAAACATAGGTCTGAGTTATAGCCAATTTTCTGTTCCAGCAATTGTTCTCACAAATTAAGCAAGCCCAGGTGGCTTCAATTCTTGATTCCCATACAATGCTCGATTCCCATAGAGGACCTTGCTGATAGTTACGTAAACAAGTCTCCGTAGTGTTCTTTGAGTGACTTCAGTTAGTTTTCTTGATAAGGTCACTTATCAAGAATCTTGTTATTGAATCTTGTTATTAACATTTTGATACTGTGCACTTGCTGTGATAATGGAGGCTTATTCAAATTGAGAGATGGCAGACATGCATCTAATGGGCGGATTGCTAGACGTGATGCAGCCGAGGCAAGATGTCTGATGCCGAAAACTTCCCTAAACTTGGTTCATTTAGAAAACGAGTTTCAGATGGTGGTAGACTCGTCAGCACCAGAACAGTAAATCCGACAAACGCTTGGAAACTTTTGATGTATTAGGAGGTCTATGATGAGGAGTTTGCAGGCTGGCTGTAACTCTGAAACAAGGCGAAATCAGGCCTATGTTTACATGAACTTTTTTTAAAATTGTTTTTAGGTCCTAACTTCATCCCTGAAGTGGGTACCACATATCATTATACACCTTGTATAGGACATGTAGCAATAAGGTTCCCGGACTGGTGCAATAAAAAGAACACAAAGCGCAGAAACTCAGAAATCGTTTTCTTTATTCAAGTAATCACCACCTGATTGAATGTCTTATTATTTTAAAAGTTTCTGAAAAGAGCAAGTGAAGCCATTCAAAGAGACGATTCTCAGTTTGGCGGTTACGTTTCGAACCTCTTGGTTCCCTCTTGAACTGCCGCCCGTAAGCTGGTTGGTTCATTGTGTTAGGGTTTAATGGCGCATGGACTACGTTGGTCATAATGGGCCACTTCATAAGGTAACGTTGGGCCTCAGCAAGGGTCCAGCGGCTAAACGGCCAGATGAACAACGGTACACGACACTACACATACACAATATGCATACACTTTTAAATCTCTGGCATTTCCAGCGAACTGGTATACCCACGATGAAAACTACGCGGAGATGGGGGAAACCCCTGGTGCCGTCTGACACTAAATACACCTTAGTTCATAAGGTATGTGCACTTGCGGACAGGACGAAACATGGTTACATGTGCTGCAACATTGCACACAATACGACAATATTAGAGCTACCTTGCTATAAAACATACTCAATCTAGATGAAAACAATGTACACCTTTTGGTTGATGATCCCGAAAGCTTTGGGGTTCTCCAGAACTTCTCCTTCTTGGTGTTTACCAGAAGGAAGGAACTTAGAGCAGCTTTGTTAAGAAACGAGTAAGTTTTATATATATAATCTATTTGATATCTTATAAAATTGATATGAAATATATACACATTTATTTACCTTAGTAGTGGTAGCAAAATGGTGGTTATTGTTGCCTTAATCATATTCTCAGCACAAGTCAATATAGATAGGAGAAATTTGTAATTGGGTAAATTTAGGGCATGAATTTGGTAATTGTTTTTCCTTTACCTTTGGATCTGTGGTCTTCGGCTCGTGGATGAATTTATATATATGAATAAATGTTAATTTTCTGAATCATCTAGTCTCCGCCTGGTTGATTCTGAGGACCTGGAAATCTAAAAATTAACTTTTTCAGAAGTAGTTTACTTGTTTGTCTGGTCTGTTGAAATGAACCTGGATAGGTACCTCATTGCTACAGCGAGTACAGTGAGAATCATACCTCTTATAGTTTTTCATGATAAAAAATATACATACATGTTTACGTAGTTAGTATGAAATTTTAAGAATTGGGCCACTTTTAGGTCAGCAGTTAACAGTTAGTAACTCAACGTCCACAGCGTCTGTGATCCCAATCTTTTAACCGGCTGTATATAAGGGAAACATTTAATTTTCTGGGTTTTTCTGCCTCCTTTTGGCAATTAGTTCCAGAGTTATGGATTTTCAAAAATTTTGTCTTTCCTAGAATAACTTGACCAAGTTGTGATTGTAATCTGGCAGAAAATTTTAGTAGATTATGTACAATACAGTTCCTCTTTCTATTATGGATGAATATTTCAAGTTCAATTTCAAGGCCTTGCATGGCAAGTGTGCTCTGGAGTATCATGGATCAGGAAAATGGATATAACATTTAATTGCTACTGAGAATGAAAATTTCAATCTTGAATTTTATAAGGCATTTTGTGCTCCAGAGGATATTTGGACTTTGAAAAATGTAGTTGGTATATGACAAATCGGATCCTAAGTGTGTTCTACACAAAGTGTGACACTGACTACTGGAAAACTTCTATGGTGAAGTTCCAGTGGTTAACAACTGGAATAAACCAGCGATCAGACAGAACGAGTATAGCTTGAGTGAACAATTATTTGACGTTCATGAAGATTGTGAAGACTTCCAGACAATGACTGTCGGACTATTTAGGCTGCAAAGGGAAGTGGTCTTATTGTGGCTGCTGGTCGCAGCGACAGGTTCTATTAGAAGGGCAAGACAAATTGTCAACGGTTAAACTGTTGACAATTGGGTAAATTGACTTTTTTGTCTCAAATATGCTGAGAATATTTTGGTTTTTAACTAAAATTAACTATAATTAACTTAACGGTCTTAACTTAACTATATTGTTTTCTCAGAGGTAATGAGCTTTTGTACAGTGATTTTGCCACTAGTTAGTTTTTTATTTATTTTTTTTATCATTATTTTTTTTATTTTATTTTGTTTTTTTGTTATTTTTATTATTATTATTTTTTAAAATTATTTTTATTTTATTTTTATTTTAATATATATATATTTTTTTTTTTTGCTGGCTCCCAGGTGTGGGCAATCTAGGAGCGGGATTGCTAGCACCCGCCGGTGTTGCACTACATTCGGCAAGTGCGGGATTTTAGTGCGCTGAGCACTGACAATTAATAATGGAACCGGACTTGGCTCCTCGAACTTGGGACGGGCATTGGGCGGCGGCTGCCCGGATGTTGGCTGCTCCCTAGTTCGAAGAGTCCTGACACACTTTTTTCAGGCCGTTTCACAAAGGTTTTGTGCTGTCGCAAGTGTTCAAGGTGGAGATGGGCATTTGCCTAGGTACCACCTAGAACATTAAAAAAAAAAAAATTTCATAAGGTATGATGTGTTAGGACAGTCTATTAATATATGTTTTACTGTCTAGATACTATCACAAGTCTGGCATCGTGGTGGTTCTTCTGCTCGCAATAGGAAAGAATGTGTAAAATGAGAATGCTCAATTCGTAGTCTGGCCAGTACTGTTTCTTCTTTTCTCGATTTTCGTGTGCTAGAAACACAGTTTTCAATTTCCGCTTTATTTGGTATAGTTTGTTTTCAGTTTGTAGATTCCAAGTTTCTTGCCACTGCATCAGGCAAGTACGCCGTATCACAGGTTTGTAATTGAAATAGGAGACTCAGATCTCTTCTCCTGTCTGCAGTATGGCTTCTTTTAGTGATCTGTCCGCTGCTTCATTTCCAGCAAAAATGTATCTCCTGTTCATTTACGGCGCAGTCAGTTAGTATTTGTTGTATATGCCAGAGGATTGGGTGTACTTCTGCTCTGCATGGCTTGTAATGAACTTAAGGGGAATCCGTGTACATTACGCTTCTTTTATAACACTTCTTACGCTTCTTTTTTAATTAAAAAGCACCTCGAAAGAACCCTAAAAAGGGGGAAACCATTCTACAAAACAAAGGCTAGTTCTTCCAGCAACATCGACCCAATTGACTGGCTCAACTATGTCGCCAGATTTTCTAATCAACCTCCAGCTCTACCTAATCGGCCACTCCTCAACCGCTCTCATCTCACTGATAGTCTCGCTACGATCCGAATTTCCAAGCAACAACTGATGCAGGCCATTAATACTCTCCCTCTCACAACAACCACCGGTGACGATGGCATCCCCCAGTTCATAATCAAATGTTTAAGTGTCTTCATCATCGACTCACTCCTCAACCTATACAACAGATGCCTCGAAGTTCATTTCTTTCCACCCCAGTGGAACAGGTACTCTGTCTGGCCCCTCCCTAAGCACCAACAATCGACGCTCCCAAGCCAACATAGGCCCATCGCTTGCGCCTCTGTACTGCTAAAAATTCTGGAGAAAGCATTGCTACCGTCTGTCACCCATCAAATTCTCCGTGACAGTCCTCAGAAAATACACTATGGGATATCAGGAAGGTCAACTATAACTAACCCTGTAACAACCACTCTGCACATCTTAGATGCCTTCGAACAAAGACAGGAATTGTCAGTTATATATCTTGACATCCATTCCGCTTTTGATGCCATCTATATACCTAATCTCCTACGTCTCTTAGAAAACTACTTCAATTTTCGCGGCGATGTTCTCTGGTTCCTAGAATCTCTCCTATCGAAGAGGACCCTTGTTCTAAAGATCGGAACAAAGACCTTCACGCGCCACATAACTGCCGGTGTACCTCAAGGGGGGGTCCTGTCTGGCATTCTCTTCTCAGCAATCATGGTGCTATTTGTGACCAATAAGTGCAATTGGATCACATATGCTGACGATGTCAAGCTCCTTACTAGAATATCGCCATCCAACTCGGCAGCCGAAATCACTCAGCAAATCACTAGCAAACTGCAGGAAATGGCTGACTACCTCAATACCTTCAACCTCCAAATCAACCCCCTAAAATCAGCACAAATAACTTACTCTTTAAAGGGCAGCCCAACAACGTTGGAGCCTGTGCTTAACGGCTCCTCAGTTCCAAGTGTTCAAACACACAAAGATCTGGGGGTCGTCTTCGACTCCAAACTATCTTTCAACGATCACATAAACCTCATACAGTCGAGGCTGAACTCACTACGCTGGGTCGCCAAACAACAGCTGCTCCACACCACCGACCCACAACTGGTAAAAAGATACATCGTATCAATCCTTTACCCGACAATACTGTATGCTTCAGAGATATGGGCCTCGGCCGCCGAATCCAACATCAAAAGAATATTCTCTGCCGAATTCTGGCTTCTAAAATGGACCAACAGCAAACTCCACCTTCCTCCAGCTCTCAGATCAACGCAGTTAGCAGAAGCTCTTCAACTACGCAGGCTCCGGTCCTACATCGCAGAAAGAAGGCTGCTGTTCACCATCAAGATGGCCACCGGTAAAATTACAGAGCCGAACTTCTGGGATCACTGCTCTTGACGCATTCCTCCCCCTTATCTCCGGTCTTCAGCACAGCTGCTAGCAAACCGTAACCGGCTAATACTAACCGACAGATTCCTGCCAAAGCAAATGCTGCCCTCACTGCAAGCCATCGACGGGGACCTCCAAGAAGTGGTCAATAATAAAAAATACAGGAAGGGTATCCTCGTCGAACTGAAAATGTAAAACTGCGCCTTGTTAATAATCTGATTTATCTTTTTTTCTCATGTGTATCTCTTTTGTAAATATGTTTTGTTAACCCCTGGCACCACCATGCCGTGACGGGACTAATTGTATGTCTATCATTGCTGCAATTAAAGATTCTATTCTAACACATATTTTGTATATGAGTTATGAGCTACTTTTTGTGAGTACAGTTCTGCCGTGTATACGCTGTACTCTTTCGGTAGTTGTTGTATTAATATAATATCTGGGAAAACAGCTGCTGCTCCCACTAAAGTGTCTGTTTTCGAGCCATCTGTATATATTGGAATGTAGTCAGAAAATTTAAGTCATACCTGCCAGTGACTGGGGCTGTTGCGGCCATGTTTGATGATTTTGAAAATAAACGGAAGTGTATGTTGTAGTTCAGGTAGTAGTAGTAGTAGTAGTGGCATGTGATGCAAGAAAGCAAGTGTATGAGCTTATACAGCATCAGCCAAAAAAAAAAAAAAAAATCACACCATTCCCTCCAAATGCCTGTCAAGTTCCTACTTAAATTTATTGAACCTATCAACTTCCACAACGACAGATGGAGGCTTGTTCCAGCAATTAACCACCCCCTGGCTAAAGGCAAATTTCCGCACATCTATTCTGCATTTGTCCTTTCTTAATTTTAATTTAGCCTCCTTAGGTTCGTAATCTGAACAAGTGGAAGGATCCGATCAGAATTCAGCGTGCTCAACCCATTCAAGACCTTATACACCTCAATCAGATCACCATGCAGGTGCCTAGTCTCCAGCCACTGCAATTTGCAGAACTTAAGCCTCTTTTGGTAAGAGGATCCCTTCATTCCCCTCACCAATCTTGTTGCCCTTCTCTGTACACGCTCAAGCAAATCGACATCCTTCCTAAAATGAGGCCTCCAGACCTGTACGCAGTACTCAAGGCTTGGCCTGACCATTGCCTTATACAGAGGGACAATCACCTCCTTTTCCCTGCTAGCAAAATTCCTATATCACTGACAAAACCCCATGACCTGGCAGCCTGTCTGCATTGCTCAGAAAACTTCATACCTGACTGCACAATTACTCCCAGGTCTTTTTCATTTTCTACCACCTTAAGTGTAGTACCACACAGTTGATACGTTTCTCTGGGGTTACTTCTATCCATATGCAGTACTTTGCATTTGTCAAGGTTAAACTTCAGTTGCCACTTCTTAGCCCATCTGCCCAAATTATCTAGATCCTGTTGCAGTAGCACACTGCCATTACTGTCATTAACAACTCTGCCAACCTTTGTATCATCTGCAAACGTCGACACTAAGACTGATATACCTTCATCAATATCATTGATAAATATACAAAACAACAGTGTACCCAACACCGAACCCTGTGGGACTCCACTAATAACATTAGTCCACGAAGAGCAGCACCCATTGATTACCACCCTCTGTCTTCTCCCACTTAACCATCCTTTTATCCATTGTAGCAACTTACCCTTAATACCATTCTGCTCTAATTTGTACAATAGTCTTCCATGAGCAACAGTGTCAAAAGCTTTCCTGAGGTCCAAATATATGATATCAAAATTATTTTTTTGCATCCAGTTGCTTTGTAACCACATCATAATAACCAATCAAATTTGTCAGACAAGACTCTCCATTAACAAACCCATGCTGAGTCTCAATTATAGCTGCAGTCTTGTCTAGATGATTCTGCAATGCATCTTTAACCAGTGACTCCATTATTTTCCCCGGAACAGAAGTTAAACTAACTGGTCTGTAATTACTCGTGTCACCCTTCGATTCTCCTTTGTGAATTGGTGATAGATTTGCACATCTCCAGTACGTGGTATCCTCCCCCGAGTCCAAGGATGCTCTCATAATTATGGTTAATACAGAAGTTTTTGGGCCTTGGTGATGATTTTGAAGTCCAGGATCAAGACGATGCTGATCACGTTTTTCGACAAATTCACAATTTTTGACAATTCGCGTTTTTCGACAGGGTATATATTCACAAGGAATTTGTACACTCTCTCTTTCCTCCCCTTCAGGTACAAATTCACAAGGAACTTGTACCTGAAGTGGAGAGAAAGAGAGAGTCAATGCTGCGTTCTACGTATAGGTACTTAAAATATTATAGAAACGCATTTCCCAGGCGAGGCTGAAATTTCCACACATAATTTTCAATTAGATTTGCTCTAGAATCACTCCTCAAACGAGAGCAGCAAAGTAAAAAGCTCAAAATAGCGGAACTGCTTTGTTTCAGGAGAGAACGTTGACGGCGGCTACACTTGTTCTGCTACAAGTGGCCTTTTTGTGGATCACCGCAGCGAGACATGATAAGACCTAGGGCACATAATCTGTTTATGTGATTTCGTTATTATTATTTTTTTTTTTTATTCATTTATTTATTTTTTTATTTTATAACTTGCACCACGGACGGGTAGTTTTTTTTCTTCTCTCTTCCCTCTTGAATGGGCCCCCAGAGGTTCCTGGCCCGCCTACTGACAACACCAGATGGGTCAGTCTCTTTTGAGACAGTACGTGTTTTACTAGGGCTGGCCCATCTTCCCGTGGTGTGGACGAGTACCCAGAATCATCTGTCCAGGTGACTGATGCTTCTGGGTAGCCAAGCGGCCAGAACAGAAAAACAGAACACACACATAATACACACAAACCTAAGTTACAGACAAATCTGGCCCATCTGTAGTGATACTGTTCTTCACAGAGATACGAGGCGGAGTTGAACAAACGTTCTAGGTGCCGCCCTTACATATACACATGTCCATGTGATTTCTTTGTAGAATCTTAGCGCCAAGTCAGCGTTCTAATGGGCTTATCGGAGGGTTTGAGAAACAGGGTGGATGCCCTTGAAGAAATTAAAAAGAAACTCTTCAAGCACTCAGTCTCTGTGCACAACGCGGGAGACTACACTTAGACAGCACAAGACAACGAGATCCTCCACAGCAAGGTGCATTGGTTCCACAGGAGGTAGCTGTTGTCTGTGGCTCAGAGAAACGAGGAATATGCTCTGTAAAATGGGGCAATAGTTGAAGACATTGTAGAGCAACTATCACTCCGTTTTTATTAGCCGTCGACATTTGGTTCTTTCGATTTTCCCTTCCAGTACAACAAGTTCATCAGCTATTACTTAATTTTATGAAGAGTTTTCGATTTTGCGGTTAACGAACTCGAAGACACTTAAGATCTTCATACTTAAGATATTCAAGTTCTCATACTGCTAGTGCGACCTCTACCCCGCTGGCAAAAAATTATTTTGGTGCGGGATATATCCTTTTTTTGTGTGTCTGTGTTGTTTCTATATTTGTCAATTTATTCTACTTCTATATCTTATTTTTAAAGCAAACTATATGACCCTGTGTACATGGCTCACATCTTTGGAGGTATTTTCTTCGTTCCTCTCAGGATAGGAGGATTAATCTAACTTCCATTTTCACGTTGGTGTTTATGGAAGTTCGTAAGTACATGCAAGTAGAGGCCCTGCTCTTCGTGGCAGGAACGGGTACCAGGATTTTTATTTCCAAGTGATCATAACTTGGTAATTAAGTGGCCATTGACGAGAGCTTTTATAGTGTTCTATATTCAATATACATTATGATAGTAGAAATTAACTAACTTTCGGACACCTCCATAAAAGATTACATACCGACACAACAAACAAGTTTCATTGCCAGGCCCTGTAATTCAAAATGTACTACTTGAACGGAATTGCAAAGATAGTTTTCTTAAAATCTTACAAATCATCAGCCGGAAGCTTCCTAGCAATTACGTGCAACGAGTTATTTGAGACAGTGCGATGTGCAAGTGTTATAAGCAGAAACACTAATCTCTGTGCCGCAAAAATATGTTTCTGTATCGCAGAGTTTACTGATGTCGTACCTCTAGCTTCAGAAGCATAAGTGAGAATGAAGGAAAATAGGCATTCATATAATATGTTTAACGACAGTTCTTGTATTCTCCAGTCCGTTCTAATAATCTTCTGAGCTTGGCGTATGATATCTTTGATGGTAGTGAAGGCGGGGGGGGGGGTTACACAATATCTTTAAATTGCATGTGTTGTGTAGTCGACTTCCTGTTAGCCGGGCGAAAAATCTGAGTTTCCAGGATTAAAAAATAGAAACAACCCTGGCGGAGAAGATAAAGAAAGGGAAAAGAGTGGAGAAGATCGCACAAACGGTGGAGTGAAAATAGGCAAAAGGAGGATGAGAAAAGAAGGCATCCTCCAGCGGAAAGAAGTGGGAACCACCCCCTGGTCTGGGAGCCCACCGAAGGCCGGGGAAAGGAAGACAGCTTGTAGAACAAGGATGATCTGCAAAGGTGAGTGCCAGATTGGCATCCCACGTCTGGCAGCCTAGATGTCAGCTGCACCCAACCAACCCGAGGGTATACAGGTGATACATCACTCAAGCAGTAAGGCGTCAATCTTATGATACTTTTCTTCGTCCGTTTTTGTGGTGTTTTAAGTCCTCACAGGATGTTAAAAGTGTCCTTATGAGCAAATCTGTACAACGCGTTAAAAAACCGGGAGTAACTCATGGTTGGGGAAAAAAGGCTACTGTCTCTTGAAAGAAGCCTTTAATAATTACTCCTATTTTCGAAAGGATTCGAACCCAGACCGCTCCAAATGATTGATAAGTTGAGAAATATCCATACTGGACTTTCATTTAAAAGCCGCACAAATGGATTACATGAAGAGTATTTCAAATAATATTTCCTGCGTGCTGTCCTCTTTCCTATTGCCAAACCATCAGTGAACCAGTTAGCGCCCAATATTTTTTTTTGTCTTTTTGTGGAGGGGTGGAATAAACTAGCTGATCCCCATAATGAGCGAATATTATCACTAACTTTCGACAACTTAATGTTTTAAGCAATGTGTTTCCCTTTTTGTAGTAGGTTTCCAAAAGACAGCTTAGTAAATCAAACGAACCACCTAAGTAGTCTCACTAAGACATTCTCAGTTTTTAGGAAATTAATAACTAAGAATGTTCCATTGGCTAAATTCTTAACCATAGCCACAATAAAAGTTTTTCATCTTCAAATCAGTTTTCCAATCTCAAGCATTTACATAAAGAAAATAAATCTGCAAGTATCTGCTGCTGTTAGCCACAAAAACACGTCTAAATTATCCCAAATGTTTAATGCAAAAGTTTCCTTGATTTATGCTAACAGTTAAATTCACAGTTTCTACTTCTTTTTTTTAATTTTTTTTATTAGCCAAATCACAAAACAAAGATAACTAGATCGTCCAGTTAAAGCTCACTTCGGCATTACGAAGCACGCTTGTATCAGATGTTTTAAATCGTCTTGGCCAATTTTATAATTTTACTTAAATAGTGCTACAATGTATAGTAGTACTGTATATGAAAACAATAGTCCAAATTGAGCTGAGGTAATGAACTAACCGCACTTGGAGTTTGAAAAACTGGCAACAATGTTTTCTCTACCGTTTTATTATTTCAGTTTATTATTTCTTTCGTTCAATCAGTTAATTGTGACAACTTTCAACAATTTTAAACCAAGAATGAAAAGCGCTTCTCTCTTGAAAACGCTTCAGTTTCAGATGAGGTGGGCAACAGCCTGTTGCAATTAATGTGTGCTCGAAAACGAAGGAAGGTTCGCCAAGTTAAAAGCCTGATGGTCGTTGCACAACAGGTACTGATTTCTTATATTCCAATTATCTCCATAAATTTCCCCCCTTTTCCTTCCTGAGAGTAAAGAATTAGCTCCTTATTCGTAATAAGTTGCTAAATCTTTAGAATTTTATTTTATTAATTTACGCGAAAGGAGAGCTTATAGAGTAAAACCTCGGGAATTCGGAATAATAGGAAGGAGGAGTTTGAATTGTAGAACGCAATTATCTGTTCATCATTTTTCAAGTTCATACAAAGGAGCAAATTCAGCAGCGTATGTTAATGGATTATAAGGACCCAAATATGACAAAAGAAAATTATCAGATCTGTTAATATGAGGTTATCGAACTTTGATTTGTGTTCAACTTTCATTTTCATCCATATAAAAATGAAATAAAGAGTTCTACCTAAGAAGATTACAAGATTACGGTGTTTTTAAAAAACGAACTTTAATAATTTCAGTGAGATATAGACATTCCATCTCCAATCGTCGTACTGTCTTTTCTGAAACCAACGGAAGAGTCCTTCTGTATTTCCATTTCTTCAGGTCGTGTTTCATTTTTCTTCGAGTGTGGTTATCTTTCTGAATTCCTTATTAGAATGTCCTTTCACGAAAACATCCCCTCCCCCCAGCCCCTTCCCTTTCATAATTACACAATCCAGGACCTCTACTAATGGGGACGGGTAGTCACGCACCCGGATTTCCGAGTGAAAACTTTCACTTTTTTCTTTTCTTTTTCTTTTAGCTTTACTAAAATCTACATTTTTCCCTCTCCAATCTATTAGGGTAATCCGAGGGAGCGGAGAGATTTCTACCTATCCTGATCTTTCACCTTTCGCCTTCTGGAAACATATTAGAGCACCCTCCTTACCCAACCCGCCAGCGTCCCTTTCATATTCCCGCAATCCAGGACCTCTACTAATGGGGACGGGTAGTCACGCACCCGGATTTCCGAGTGAAAACTTTCACTTTTTTCTTTTCTTTTTCTTTTAGCTTTACTAAAATCTACATTTTTCCCTCTCCAATCTATTAGGGTAATCCGAGGGAGCGGAGAGATTTCTACCTATCCTGATCTTTCACCTTTCGCCTTCTGGAAACATATTAGAGCACCCTCCTTACCCAACCCGCCAGCGTCCCTTTCATATTCCCGCAATCCAGGACCTCTACTAATGAGGACGGGTAGTCACGCACCCGGATTTCCGAGTGACTCTTTCCTCTTCTCTTTTGGCTTTACTAAACTCTACTTTTTTCCCTCTCCAATCTATTAGGGTAATCCGAGGGAGCGGAGAGATTTCTAACTCCTTTTCTTTCACTTTTCTTCTTCCTTCATAAAGTCGATACTCATCCATTGAATGACACTTCAGGGACTGTCCAGTGTTCTGTCTTATTCATTGGAATGTGTTTTCAGATATCAGAATTATGAGGTTTGTTTATCTTTCAATCGTGTTCATCTTTGTTTTTAATCCGTGCAGTGGGTTCCTTTTATGGTCTTAACGTTTTTAACGGGTTGCATTCATTCCTTTGTGTAATACGTTTATTTCACTTGATTATTCGTAATAAATGGATTTTTCATGAAGGTGTCAATATTCTGTTTTAAGTAATTCCAAATTAACATATTGTAGTAAACGTTCATTTGTGATTAGAAAAGTTTTAGAAGGATAAACTTTACAGAAAGAAATCTAGCTAGATAATAATTCTCGCCTCATCTACTGCTTTTGCTCTTGAATCTTTAGCCTCCATATGATATTAGCCTCATCTTCATCTTCTCTATGTTCTGCCGTCCTCCAAATTGATATTTTCTTTCTCGATACTATTTCACTTTGATTCCACGGAAAGCAATAGGAAAATTCATCATTTAATAGCTTTTTGCATGCAGATATTATAGTACTATATTGCCGCTTGATGCGTAGTCGTAATTAGTGCTTCTGAGTTATAATTTTAATAGTGTGCAATGTCTTTTCGCCTCCTTTTTCCTATTCACCGGCACAATCATCAGAAAGACTATGAAGATTTCTTCTTTATAAATAATTATTTCCGAGATTACGTTGGAAGAGAAGAAAAAGGTACTTTGGATAATTTACTGCATTTATAAAGTTATCATAAAATTCTGCTATGAAGATTAGAACGTTTCATCAACTTCTCATTTAGGAAAATCGCTGTTCTGCCTAATTAAATGACATATCAGAAAGAGGGTACTCCAAATTACAGAGATTTCGAATTAGTGAGGTTTAACTTTAGATATATTACAGCTCTTATAAAAGTGATCCCACCGCTCCACCCAATTAATACTCTGTCTTTTCCCATCATCTCCCTACCCTGCGACACCTTATCTTCTCCTCATCCTCCTTTATCCTGCTTTACATCTTCTTACCTCCCCTGCTCTCCAAACCACCCTTCTTCAATCAATCTCAGTTCTAATTCCATACATTATTCAACATTACCTTTTAATTTCAACGCCTACCTCTGTTATTTAACTCTTTACCCAGAATTTTCATTCTCCCACTTACCTCTTATTTGTCCGTCATCCCTTATCTTATGCAAAAGCCTTTTCCCAGTCCCTCACCACATAACTCTTCCAGCCCTTACTTTTTAAATTTTATTTTAAATTCATACTCCTATCTCCCTCCACCCATATCAGTTCTTCATATGTACAACCCGACTTTTGTTCCATTTCATTCATTTTATATAGAATGGCCTGCAGTCGTATTAAAGACTCTGTTAACTGCACTGCAATACTTAACTGCAACGTATTAATTGTCGGTTTGCAGGTCTGTCCTCCAGTTCCTTTATTTTTTGTTTCCATTGCCTTGGTATTGCAACTATGAGTAAACTATACACCTCGTATA
Organism: Mastigoproctus giganteus; assembly: GCF_048544385.1. NCBI lineage: Eukaryota > Metazoa > Arthropoda > Arachnida > Uropygi > Thelyphonidae > Mastigoproctus > Mastigoproctus giganteus. The sequence goes on along the minus strand of NC_143585.1, from coordinate 138,102,295 downwards.
CCTACACATATTGTAATACCCAGCCTTATCAACTGTGTTATTGTAATCTTCCTTAACAACATCTTTCTCGATGCCATATCAATGTAATCCTTGATTCCGCATTGAGACACCAAAGAGATAACACGTCATAGGAGACCAGTATATGACCTCATATCTAAGCGTTCATTTAATTTTACAAAAATGCCTTCTCTTTGTTATTTACCCTATAATATATGGATGTGAATAACGCCAGAAAGGAAACAATGACGCCAGCCCTGATAAAACACTCTGCACGGTTTTTGATGTTTGTAAACTAATAGATGTGTTTAACTCAGTTTTCTTAAGCCGATTTCAGAAACGTTATTCTTTTTTTCTATCTCGTACAGTGTTTTCACAAATCGCTTAAGTTGATATCTTGAGTTGTATTATTGAATGTATTAAATTAGGAGTAAATTCTGGGAATATGTAAACTAAATCTTTACAACACTGCCCCCAGTCTTTTGTTTCTTGAGAACTCCATGCAGCAGTGTTTATCAGTGTGAGTTCAGTTTATTTTTAAGGTTATCGTGTAAAACTTGTGCTGAAAAGTGAGTAAAATGTCTTCACTCAAGTGTTTGAACAATCCAACCTTATTTTGTTATATTTGTAGAAGTTATGTAGTCCTCAAGCAATGACAAGATACTACAGAATTTATAAAAAATATTGTTCTTATTTTGGAGTGAAAATCGATGACCAAGATAAACAATGGGCTTCACGTGAAGTTTTCCGAACCTTCATTAAAGCATTAAGTTAGCGGAAAAATGGTAAAAAAAGAAGGATAATACCATTTGCAATTCCATTTGGCAGAAGCCTACACTTTTGCTTAGTTAATGCAAAGGGATACATAGTATTTGAGGGTGAGGCACCACTGGTGGTTTTCCACAACTGTGCGAAGAATAAGAAGGGCATTATGTATCCTAATATTCCATCTTCCATTAGACCAGTCCCACATGGAGATAACATGCAAATTCAAGCCGTCCACTTATAACGGAGAATATAGCAGCAGAGAGTGCTGAAAGTGAGGCTTCTGAATATGAAATTGAAGTCTACATAGCTGAAGACATTGATTACAGTCGTCAACTGTTTTCATAGCATCAGCTCATTGATCTAGTAAGAGATTTAAATTTACCAAAGGAAGCTACAGAACTCCTTGGTTCTAGACTTAAGTTTAAAAAAATCTACTAGCACATGGAACGTTTTTCACATGGTACAGACACAGAGAACGAGAACAAGACCCCTACTTTTCTGAGGACAATACTATTGCTTTTAGCAGTAATATAAATGACTTAATGAATTATTTAGGAAATAGTTACAATCCTACACAGTGGAGACTTTGCCCCATCAAATTCTCAGACTCAAAGGCGTGTTGCTCTACAATGGAAATAAATATGAGTCAATTCCAGTAGCTCACTCTGCGCATTTGAAAGAAACATGAGAACTTGAAGAGGTTGTTGATAAATATTAAGTATGAAGAAGTTGGTTGGTCTGTGCTGATTTTAAAGTGATAGGTATGTTACTTGGGCAGCAATCTGGCTTCACAAAATTCCATGCTTTTTGTTTGAGTGGGATCGTCGGGTAAAGAGTAAAAGAGGATGTCAAGGTCTGGCCAAAGAGAGACAGTTTGTTGCCTGGATCAAAGAACATAGTTCATAAACCACAGGCGAATCTCAAAACTGTTTCTTGCACATAAAACTGAGTTTGATGAAACAGTTTGAACGTTTCAACCTTTGTACTAAATTCCTATCGATCATCCAAGAGAAGTTAAAACAAGTTATTTTTGTCGGACCTCAAATTCACAAACTAATGAAGGGACCGAAATTTTGAAGGAACAATGAATAAAAGAGAAAAACAGGTATAGATTAGGTACAGGTTTGTTGCTGAGAACTTCGTAGGTAACAATATGGATCCAGAGCACAAGAATATAGTTGAAAATACGTTGGCATACTTCAAAAAGCTGGGCTGCAACATGAATGTCAAGGTATATTTTTTACACTCCCACATCCACTACCTCCAGGAAAATCTAAGAAGTATTAGCGAAGAACGGTGTGAGAGGTTTCACCAGGACATTAAAGACATGGAGATAAGGATACCAAGGGAGGTGGAATGTCATAATGATGCTGACTATTGCTGGATACTGAAGAAGGATGCTAAAGTAGAATGATCTGCAAAAAAATCAAACAAAAGAAAATTTGGCCCATCGTGGATGAGTTTCGGGCACGAAAGACAAAGCACAGACATCTCATACATTATGATTTTGAAGAAAATATATGAGAACGCTACCTCCTTTATTAGATTAGACAAAGACAGTAGCAAATTTAAAATTGAGAAAGGAGTTCGACAAGGAGACACAATATCTCCGAAGTTGTTTCTCCTGCCCTTGAAAAAGCTTTCAGAAGAATGAACTGGTGGCAGAAAGGAGTCAATGTGAATGGAGAGTACCTAAACCATTTACTTAAACGATATGCAGATGACATTATGATCAAAAGCTACAATCCCGAAGAATTAGAGGAAAATCTTAATCAGTCATGAGAGTTAGTAAGGATTTCGGACTAAAGATGAATATTGTTAAAACAAAAGTAATGATGAACAAGTATGCCACAGGAAGGGATATAATCATTGATTTGTAAATTTATAAATTGATAAATTTAAATATAATCATTGATTTGTATTTAAATATAAATTTTGCCAAAAATAAAAAAAAAAGGTTGTGAAAACAAATCAAATTTTTTTTCGTGATTTTTGAAGAAACCTGACGCAATGGAAACAAACCGAAGTCATTTTTGAAATCAGCATTAAATATAATTCAGAAACACCTTTTTTGATAAAACTTCAGTGATTATTTTTCTATATGCAGAGTAGTGTTATTCATGGGGAACGATGATAGATGCGAAAAGGCAGATGAGCTATAAAATATTACGGAATGCAAGAGATGAACTAGTTTATGTACTCTGTTGTTACTAAATAAACATGGCATGAACATACTACGATCTACTGCAGAACAGATCAAGACTAAGTTTCCTTGTTTCCTTAGTTACCTGAGAAAACTGTCAACTTCATTTTTAAGTGGTATACAGAACGATTCATTTATTTTACAAGTATCCACTATTATTTGTTCAAATTTACCAATGTGTGTTGCTTGTCTAATCTTCTATTTTGTGTCCTCTTTGTAACTTTTTTTTTGGAATGATTAAGTTTATTATTAATAATGCTCTAATAAATGCATTATTAAAGATCTGATAACCTGTTTAAGAGATATCTAAGTTACAATTAAAATGTGAATTAAGAATCACATCTATTGAAACATATGATGTGTTTATTATATGACATTTCTTTATAAGAACGTACACGTTCACTTCACATTGAGAAAGATGTCAAAGTTCTTAAGGTTGGATATTACATTAAACAAGTTATTTAATGTACGCAACACGTTTTAAATTCAGTCGAGTTAGCAAATAGTAAAAATTCATGATTTAAAACAAAAGAATCAACCCATCGACATAAACATTTGTTACAAATATTCCTAAAATGTTCTAAGTAAGAATTAATTTTGAAATGGATTAGATCTCCTGTTCCAAATTTGTAGTACTATTTCTGTCCAGGAAACTGGGGAGGAAATATCGTAAAATACCGTAATGTGCAGAGAAGAAAAATGCATGGGATACATATAAATTAATGGGTGACGTGGAAGCCTACGATAGATATAAGCTGGTCTGCAACCAAGTCACAAAGGATGTTAGGCAGGCAAAGGCAGATTATGAGAAATCTTTGGCAAAGGTTGCAAAGAAAAACAGAAAAGAGTTCTTTACGTACGTAAAATCTAGAAGGAAGGGGATGAATTAGATTGGTCCACTGGTTATCCGTAGTTCAACTATTGATGATCCTGCTCATGTGGCTAACAAACTAAATGAGTATTTTGCATCTACATTCACACGTGAGGTTATTCAGGGAGGGGGAATGCCAGAGGTGAACTAAACTCTGGCAGTGAGCTAGATGATTTTTTAAAATAACCGAGAGTAAAGTGGAGGAGAAATTATTGAGGATAAACATAAAAACGGCACTCGGGATGGATGGGATCTATGGAGTTATATTAAAGGAGGCAGCAAAGGAAGTAAGCAAACCCTTAGCCATAATAATGAGAGCTTCCTTGCACTCAGGGAAGGTACCCATGGACTGGAAATGGGCAAATGTGACCCTAATTCACAAAGGTGGATCAAAGGCTGACACAAGTAATTATAGACCAGTTAGTTTAACTTCTGTTCCAGATAAATTAATGGAGGCAGTGGTTAAGGAAGCACTGCAGGATCATCTGGACAAGACTTCAATTATAACTCAGACACAGCATGGTTTTGTTAAGGGGAAGTCTTGTCTGATCAATTTGATTGGATACTATGATGTGGTCACAAAGGAACTGGATGCAAAGAATTATTTTGATATCATATATTTGGATCTTAGAAAGACTTCCATCTGTCGTTGTGGAAGTTGACAGGTTAAATAAATTTAAGGAGGAACTGGACAGGCATTTGGAGGGAATGGTGTTATTTATTTATTTATTTATTTTTTTTTGGCTGATGCTGCATTAGCTCATACACTTGCTTTCTTGCATCACATGCAACTACTACTACTACTACTACTTTTAATACTGTTGCACATGGAAGACTGCTGCACAAATTGGAGTAGTGTGGCATTGGAGGCAAATTGATGCTATGGATAAAGAGATGGTTGAATGGAGAAGACAGAATGGTAATCGATGGACACTGCTCTTTGTAGATTAAATGTTATTAGTGGAGTCCCCCAGGGTTCAGTGTTGGGTCCATTGTTGTTTTCTGTATTTATAAATGATACTGATAATGGTATATCAGGCTTAATGTGCAATTTGCAGACGATACAAAGGTTGGCAGGGTTGTTAAGGACACTACTGACAGTACGCTGCTCCAACAGGATCTAGAAAAGTTGAGCAGTGGGCTGAGAGGTGGTAAATGAAGTTTAACATTGACAAATGTAAAGTACAAATGTAATGTTGCGCATGGAAGACTACTGTACAAATTGGAGCAGAATGGTATTAAGGGTAAGTTGCTACAATGGATAAAAGGATGGTTAAGTGGGAGAAGACAGAGGGTGGTAATCAATGGGTGCTGCTCTTCGTGGACTAATGTTATTAGTGGAGTCCCACAGGGTTCGGTGTTGGGTCCACTGTTGTGTTGTGTATTTATCAATGATATTGATGAAGGTATATCAGGCTTAATGTCGAAGTTTGCAGATGACACAAAGGTTGGCAGGGTTGTTAATGACAGTAATGGCAGTGTGCTACTGCAACAGGATCTAGATAATTTGGGCAGATGGGCTAAGAAGTGGCAACTGAAGTTCAACCTTGACAAATGCAAAGTACTGCATATGGGTAGAAGTAACCCCAGAGAAACGTACCAACTGTGTGGTACTACACTTAAGGTGGTAGAAAATGAAAAAGACCTGGGAGTAATTGTGCAGTCAGATATGAAGTTTTCTGAGCTGTGCAGACAGGCTGCTAGGGCGGGTCATGGGGTTTTGTCAATGATATATAGGAATTTTGCTAGCAGGAAAAAGGAGGTGATTGTCCCTCTGTATAAGGCAATGGTCAGGCCACGCCTTGAGTACTGCGTACAGGTCTGGAGGCCTAATTTTAGGAAGGATGTAGATTTGCTTGAGCGTGTACAGAGAAGAGCAACACGATTGGTGAGGGGAATGAAGGGATTCTCTTACCAAGAGAGGCTTAAGTTCTGCAAATTGCAGTGGCTGGAGACTAGGCACCTGCGCGGTGATCTGATTGAGGTCTATAAGGCCTTGAATGGGTTGAGCACGCTGAATTCTGATGGGATCCTTCCACTTGTTCAGATCACCAACCTACGGGGACATAAGTTCAAATTAAGAAAGGACAGATGTAGAATAGATGTGCGGAAATTTGCCTTTAGCCAGCGGGTGGTTAATTGCTGGAACAAACTTCCATCTGTCGTTGTGGAAGTTGATAGGTTAAATAAATTTAAGGAGGAACTGGACAGGCATTTGGAGGGAATGGTGTGATTTTTTTTTTTTTTTTTTTTTTTTTGGCTGATGCTGCATAAGCTCCTACACTTGCTTTCTTGCATCATGTGCCACTACTACTACTACTACTACATATGGGAAGCAGTAAGCCAAGAGTAACATATCAACTCTGTGGTACTAAACTGACAGTGGTAGAGAACGAAAAGGACCTGGGGGTAATTGGGCAGGCAGATATGAAGTTTTCTGAGCAGTTCAGACGGTCTGCAAGAGTAGCTCATGGTGTCTTGTCAATGATATAAAGGAATTTTTCTAGCATCGATAAGGAGGCGATTATCCCCTTGTATAAGGCACTGGTCAGGCCACACCTTAAGTACTGTATACAGGTGTGGAGCTCTCATTTTAAGAAGGATGTAGAGCTGTTGGAACAAGTACAGAGAAGGGCAACAAGATTAGTGAATGGAACAAAGGGTTGCTCTTACGAAGAAAGGCCTAGGTTTTTCAAATTACAGTGTTTGGAGACTAGGCACCTGCGAGGTGATCTGATTGAGGTGCATAAAGCCTTGAATGGTTTGAGCATGTTCAATGCTGATGGGATTCTTCCTCAGAATAATCACCTGAGAGGGCATAAATTCAAATTGAGGAAAGTCAGTTGTAGGATAGATGTGCGGAAGTTTGCCTTTAGCCAGCAGGTAGTTGATTGGTGCAACAGACTTCCATCTTTTGTTGTGGAAGTTGATAACCTAAATAAATTTAAGGCTGAGCTGGACAGGTATTTAGAACGAACGGAGGGGTGAAATCGGAGGGTTTTTTTTTTTTTTTTATATTTGGCTGCTTTTAATGCTAAATCGGATTTGAACTTGGGTCCATCCGAGAGGCCAACAGAATGTAAACATTCTTTCATTTATGGCGATTTTGGTAAGGAGGGAGGAAAGGAGAGCTGCAAAATCGTAACTGGACCTGAAATTTATCCAGCGGTCAACAGAAAATAGGTTGAAAATTTGGCCTCGATGTGACTTTTCGTTCCAGATTAATACCAGAAATTCCTTCGTTTATATGAATAGATTTCTCGGTCCGGTGTGCGGCAGGAAAGGATATGATGGATCTAAAAGCTTTCCAGGGACCAAAGAAACAAGCTGAAAATGTGATATCAATTGAACTGTTTCTTATTAAGTAATGTCAAAACATCCGATAACACATTTTGATAAGGTTACAATTTGATAAGGTTATCAAATTGTAGCAGGGTGCTTAATGATTTTGTAATAACTGAGAGCAAAGTGGAGGAGAAATTGTTGAAGTTAAACACAAGAAAGGCACCTGGGGTGGATGGGATCTATCCAGTTATTTTAAAGGAGGCGGCAAAGCAACTAAGCAAACCCTTAGCCATAATTATGAAAGCATCCTTGGACTCAGGGGAGGTTCCCACGGACTGGAGATGTGCAAATGTGTCCCCAATTCCCAAAGGTGGATCGAAGGGTGACACGAGTAATTACAGACCAGTTAGTTTAACTTCTGTTCCGGGTAAAATAATGGAGTCGCTGGTTAAAGATGCATTGCAGGATCATCTAGACAAGACTGCAGCAATAATTCAAACACAGCATGGGTTTGTTAAGGGAAAGTCTTGTCTGACAAATTTGATTGGTTATTATGATGTGGCCACAAAGGAACTGGATGCAAAAAATAATTTTGATATCATATACTTGGATTTCAGGAAAGCTTTTGACACTGTTGCGCATGGAAGACTACTGTACAAATTGGAGCAGAATGGTATTAAGGGTAAGTTGCTACAATGGATAAAAGGATGGTTAAGTGGGAGAAGACAGAGGGTGGTAATCAATGGGTGCTGCTCTTCGTGGACTAATGTTATTAGTGGAGTCCCACAGGGTTCGGTGTTGGGTCCACTGTTGTGTTGTGTATTTATCAATGATATTGATGAAGGTATATCAGGCTTAATGTCGAAGTTTGCAGATGACACAAAGGTTGGCAGGGTTGTTAATGACAGTAATGGCAGTGTGCTACTGCAACAGGATCTAGATAATTTGGGCACATGGGCTAAGAAGTGGCAACTGAAGTTCAACCTTGACAAATGCAAAGTACTGCATATGGGTAGAAGTAACCCCAGAGAAACGTACCAACTGTGTGGTACTAAACTTAAGGTGGTAGAAAATGAAAAAGACCTGGGAGTAATTGTGCAGTCAGATATGAAGTTTTCTGAACAGTGCAGACAGGCTGCTAGGGCGGGTCATGGGGTTTTGTCAATGATATATAGGAATTATGCTAGTAGGGAAAAGGAGGTGATTGTCCCTCTGTATAAGGCAATGGTCAGGCCACACCTTGAGTACTGCGTACAGGTCTGGAGGCCTAATTTTAGGAAGGATGTAGATTTGCTTGAGCGTGTACAGAGAAGAGCAACACGATTGGTGAGGGGAATGAAGGGATTCTCTTACCAAGAGAGGCTTAAGTTCTGCAAATTGCAGTGGCTGGAGACTAGGCACCTGCGCGGTGATCTGATTGAGGTCTATAAGGCCTTGAATGGGTTGAGCACGCTGAATTCTGATGGGATCCTTCCACTTGTTCAGATTACCAACCTACGGGGACATAAGTTCAAATTAAGAAAGGACAGATGTAGAATAGATGTGCGGAAATTTGCCTTTAGCCAGCGGGTGGTTAATTGCTGGAACAAACTTCCATCTGTCGTTGTGGAAGTTGATAGGTTAAATAAATTTAAGGAGGAACTGGACAGGCATTTGGAGGGAATGGTGTGATTTTTTTTTTTTTTTTTTTGGCTGATGCTGCATAAGCTCCTACACTTGCTTTCTTGCATCATGTGCCACTACTACTACTACTACATTTCCATTACAAGCTAGGTAATGAACGTAGTGGGTTACATTTCGGGTATATTCCGTTATCTCTTCTCAAAATTTTTTTGAATTTTTTTATCTTTTCCTGTGACTAAATGAAAGGAAAAGTAAATATAGTTATCTTATCAGTTAATTATTAAGACCCTAATTTTACAGAACAATTAATAAAACTCTATAGTTTTCATTCTCTAAACTTGGCCGTTCAGTTCAAATCAAACTGTGCAATATTTATTGATCTTTCTCATATACGTTTAAGTCTATTTTCTCTCTGTACACACGTATCTTCACAAGTGACATTTCGTTCACGAATGCTAAGTAAGAATATACGTGAGGCTTGCACGGACTGTCTAAAGCTAACACTCTCACATTAAAGTACATTTAATGTATGGATATATATATATATATATATATATATATATATAAATTTTTTTTTTCATACAAATTCGATTGAAAATAGAAGTAATTTCTATTTGTCCAATTTTAATGAAATTTGGGATGGATGAACAAATATTTTTTATATGAACCGAACAAAAATTTCGTGAAAATTCATCCGTTGATAATCCAGTTGTTATCTGCGGACGGACATGATGAATAGGCGGTTATGCATATCTGCTAACGTGCCTAAAAAACGCATTAAAACTTAAACCAGAGGATTTAACGAAGCTTACCTCATTCTTGTTGTCAGCAAAATGTTTAAAAATATCCAAAACCACTAATCGATCATCTTCTCAGTTAAATTCATTCCAATTTAGATAAAAAAAATCTAAATTTCTTAAATCTAACTGTTATAAGCAGCTTTAACCGCACGTATTTACAAAAAACTAATACATTGTGTGCAAGTCTTGCATTAAAGTTCGCCATCAACCATACAGCGTAAAAATGACAGTTTTTAAAACACAGGTGCACAAGGCAGTCAAATTTGCATGTCTACCGTAGGCTTAGAACAATAGTTTGATACATTATTAGACAGTTTTGTGGAAGAGCATAACTACCCCGCCCTCTACTTGATAAATGAAGTTATCGAAAAATAATAAATCCAGGATAAGAATACAAATAAAACCAGTAACGTATTTCTAAACACGTATAAAGTTGGTCTTTTTTTATTCAAAAATTAGATGCTTAATTAAAAATTCCAGTAAGGCTAATTACAAAATGGTCGACTTAAATAATTGCGATGTACTTAAATAATTAAATTAAATTAAAATAGCATGGCATGAGGCTACATTTTTTTTTTTTTTTTTTTTTTTTGATGATTGATTCGGTAGTTGTTGGCGCATCGGCTTCTGTGGCCATATTTCACCTCCCAAGGTTTTTGCAGTATTTTGATCCAAGCCCAAGGCGGGAATCGAACCCGCGACCTTTGGGTTGCCGGGCAGGTACTTTACCCACTCGGCTAGCCCGGTCGGCTTGAGGCTACATTTATAACACACCAGCGTTTTTTCGTAAGATTTCTTGTTCCTCAAAACTAATGAACTAAATAATACGAAATGAGACGAAAATAAGAAGAAAATTATTCAGTACGATTTATAATTCCCTTTCCTCAAAAATAATTAAATAAATAACGCCATACATATAAACTTTTCAGCTTATGATCCCTTGCAGCCATACGTTTATAATACAAGAAGTATCCGATTTATGTTGTTTGGAATTGAACCTTTTCGATATAATGTCGTTTTCAATTTTAAATTCAAATTATGAAAAACACTTACCTCCTTCTAGGCAAAAAATATTGTAAGAAACAAAAAATCTTAAGAACAAGGTATCTTGCTTGTTTTTGTGCATCGCGCCTAGCCATGCTGTTAACATTAAAGAAATGTAGGTGGTCCAGTATTTCTGGACACCTGGATTGTGAGTAGGAAAATTTGTCTGTGTCGCTGATTCAGTTACAGATTCTGGAATTGGAAATGTTGGCCTCGACGTACTACTACTAAGTAGCATGGATGGGATACTGGAATCACACGATGTCAATTGCCATGCAATTGACATCGTGGATCTACTTGAGTTCGAACTACAAAGGATGAGTGCAGGAAGGAATGAAAATGCAACGAGTACCCTGCTTAAAACAGCTCATGATCATGAGAGTGAAAGTGAAAGTCATTCTCGTAAAAGGTAACTCATATGGAAAGGCGTGACAAGATCAGTTTAAGATTTATAGGATCTTTGCGATGCTCTAATAAATAGTATCAGAAGGAGCGAAATTCTGTCCAGACTTCTGTTCGTGTTTTCATAAAACGTGTGTGTATTAAGCGCCAAAGAAACTAAGGCTATAAGGTGTCATTAGATTATATTTGTGTATTCTGTGGTCAATTTGACAGTTTTCTGGCTGGATGAAAAACCCGAGCTTACGCCATATAAACCATGCAACCCACGCCTAAGAACAACGAACTCAACCAAGTTGTGAAAAAGCCCATTAAAATTCCTCTCAGTATTGAAAGGATTCGAACCAGTAATTTTCCATTCGGTGTGGAGAGGACGGTAATTATATCCATTATTTTTCTGCCCTGTAGGATTCTGAAATCGTACATAATTTTGTACGAATCAGACAGTTTATAAATAATAAAATTTTACGTTTTTAAAAAAAAAAACTACTTTTTTAAGTATACAACAGAATACAATATATATGAATGGAAATAGGCAAGCCTACGATCTCAAGATTCATACTAAATATAATAATACAATTTCGCTGAGAAAATTGGATAAAATCAAACGGGTTTTTTGTTTTATTTTAATTTGTTCCATTTTTATTCCAATTCCAAGTTTATTCCAATTTTACTCCAACCTGTTTTATTTTATCTGTTTTTCTCAGTTATACTGTATTATTATATTTATTACAATATATATATATGTAGTTTTATTACTTTCCTGTTTAATCTTCCCTTTATAATGTATAAATGTACACGTGTAAAAACATTACAGAGTTGCGTTTCTTCTATATACGTTTTCGTTCATAGGAAAACATGTTCGATGTAAATCGGAGACTGTTAGTAAAGGACACAGTTTACTCGTAGTTGCAATGTCGAGAAAATTTGTGGAGATACTGTTGCAATATGAGAGGTTAATGCCGTTGTGTAAGGCTTGATGTGACTTTTCTTCCCAATTAGGCGAGGTTAGCCTGTGCGGACATTGCTCCTTAAAGCTCTTCAAACAGAGAAGTTTTTCCTGATTTATTTTCTGCTTTATTAGTTTAAATTGTCATATTAACTTATTTTCTAGAGTAGCTTTATATTCCTAGTTACGATACTTAGTTTAAAGTTTAACTTAGACAGAGATTTCGTAGATATTACTTAGTATCGGTAACGGTATCAAATCCACGTGTCACAAACCAAATTTTTTTTTTAACCAAATTTAGTCGATTTATTAACCAACTGTTATATCAAATTATGTTCTATAAGTAGATTATAGACCTAGTCAGGATCCTTAGTTTATTCTAAATTGAGATAGCGAGATTTGGAAGCTAATCAATACTTACGAGTCCGTAGAAATACCGTTCGTGATTTCCCGCCATTTTTACACGATAGCATAAGCTTAGTGTAGTATAGTGCATAATATAATATTGTCAATTAATCAGTAAATCTATTAATCTTGATAAACTTTATTGTCAATTAAATTGTACTTTTAACTCTATATATATATATATAACGACTAAATCTAACAAATAATTAATACATAACTATAGTGGTACACGTGATACGGAAGTTGTATAAAGGGAACTCGTAGAAAACACTAGATACCGAAAAAAATATATATATAACATAACTGTTTTGGGATATAACTTAAGGATTTAATTTTTGTTTTGAATTTTATTGAATTAAATCGGAATCATGACTCTGACCAGAGCAGCAAAGCAAAAGACTCAAGCTAATGGGAGTGCTGTGGTTCAGGGGAGAACTGAGGGGGGCAGTTGCCCTCTGAATCACAGTCTATTAAAATGCACTGTTTGCTTGATGTTTGCGGAGCAGTCGGGTACGGGACATGATACTGCCAAGGGGGATGTCTTTGTGTGTGCACGATGTAAGGAGTGCAAGGAAATCAGGCGACAACTCAGCGTTGTTATGGGCCTTTATGAGAGCTTGAAGGACAGGGTGGATGCCCTCGAAGGAAATAAATTGAGGGGCCCATCAGGCTCTCAGCTGCCCACATCAACGCCAGAGCTTGCACTTGGTCATCAGGCAACGCAGAAGCAGCCCCCTAGGCAGAATGCGCTGGTCCCACAGGAACTAGTAGTTGTTGGTGACTCTATTGTCAGGGAAACGGGGAACATCCTTTGTAAAAAGGATAGGTGGAATAGGACCAGGGTATGTCTGCCAGGGGCAAAGGTTGATGACGTTGTAGAGCGGATATCATCTTTTAAGGGCACAAAAGGTGATATAGTTGTACACGTTGGCACTAATGATATTAAGAGTAGGAGACCGGCGGAATTACTTAGCAAGTACAGGTCACTGTTGAAAAAAAGCCGTGAATTAGGGTTGAACTTGAAAGTGTCTGCAATTCTGCCCAGACACGATAGGAGGGAGTATATGATGAGAGCCTTGTCGATCAATTCGGCCCTGGAGGGATTGTGCAAGGCTCAAGGGGTAGAATTTTTTTCAGCCTGGACTGTACTTGTTAACAGGAGAGATTGCTTCTACAGGGATGGGATACACTTAAATAGAAAGGGTGCAAGAATTTTTGCTGATGCTGTCGAGGCAGTGTTAGGTGGGTCGAAAAACTGCTAGTTGGGGGGGGGATACAAGGACTAATAGATTAACAGTAGCCAGTGGCAGAGGTGGAAGTGATTCTTGCACTGCTTCTATTGAAATGAGCAGAAGTCTGAAAAACAAGATGCAGGATATTTCAGAGATTGCTGGTAGTCATTGCGGTACAAGTAAACACATGGGTTGTGTTAGGGTAGCTAAGAATAGAAACAGGTGCTTGTATACTTGCGTGTACACCAATGCTAGGAGTTTGGTAAATAAATTTGATGAATTTGAGGTATTGCTCAAAACATCAAAGGCAGATATTGTTGGGATATCAGAGACGTGGTGTCACACAGATATAAGGAATGCGGAACTGGAATTTGGGGAATACAATGTGTATAGAAAGGATAGACAGGACAGGAGGGGAGGAGGGGTTATACTATTAATTAAGAAACACATAAAGTCCAAGGAAGTGAAGCCAGTCGACATCGATGGACAGGGCAGCGTCGAGTCAGTTTGGTGTGACATAAGCATAGGGAAATCAAAATTGAGAGTAGGAGTGTGCTATAGGCCTAATGACTCTGATGAGTATAATAAGATATTGTACAGGGAAATAGAGTGGGCCAGTAAATCAGAGAGTCTTATAATGGGGGACTTTAATTTCCCAGATATTGACTAGAATTTGTGGGTTGGTCACTCGCACACTAGCAAGGCTTTTGTGGATTTATTGGATGATTGTTTTCTGCATCAGCATGTTCGTGAGGCAACAAGAGGAAGCAATACTCTTGATTTGATTATCATTAGTGATTCTTCATGCATTAAGAACCTGCAGATAAATGAACCACTAGGTGGCAGTGATCACAGTGTGTTGAAGTGGGATTTACTCAAGGAGGTAACTACCATCAGAGGTAAAGGGAAGGGTTTTTGTTTTCGTAAAGGCGACTATGATGGTCTGAGACAGTATTTAAATTCTATACAGTGGGACCAACTGATGATGTTACCAACAGCAAACTCAAAATGGGAAGCATTCAAGGAACTAATCTTGGATGCTACCAGGCTTTACATACCAACTAAGAAATATTGTTCAAGGTTTAGGCCTAAATGGTTGTCAGATGAACTAATGAGACATGTGGCAGAGAAGAAAAATGCATGGGATACATACAAATTAATGGGTGACATGGAAGCCTATGATAGATATAAGTTGGTCTGTAAGCAAGTCACAAAGGAGATTAGGCAGGCAAAGGCAGACTATGAAAAATCCTTGGCAAAGGATGCAAAGAAAAACAGAAAAGAGTTCTTTACATACTTGAACTCGAAAAGGAAAGGGATGAATCAGATTGGTCCACTGGATATTGATGGTTCAACAGTTGAGGATCCTGCTCAGGTGGCTAACAATCTAAACGAGTATTTTCATCTACATTCACGCATGAGGAGTTATTCAGGAAGGAGAATGATGTAGGTAAAGTAAACATTGGCAGTGAGCTGGATGATTTTGTAATAACTGAGAGGAAAGTGGAGGAGAGATTGTTGAGGACAAACATAAAAAAGGCACCTGGGGTGGATGGGATCTATCCAGTTATATTAAAGGAGGCAGCAAAGGAAGTAAGCAAACCCTTAGCCATAATTATGAGAGCTTCCTTGGACTCAGGGGAGGTACCTATGGACTGGAGATGTGCAAATGTGACCCCAATTCACAAAGGAGGTTCAAAGGCTGACACAAGTAATTATAGACCTGTTAGTTTAACTTCTGTTCCAGGTAAATTAATGGAGGCACTGGTTAAAGAAGCACTGCAGGATCATCTAGACAAGAATTCAGTTATAGCTCAGACGCAGCATGGTTTTGTTAAGGGCAGGTCTTGCGTGACCAATTTGATTGGATACTATGATGTAGTCACAAAAAAACTGGATGCAGGGAATAACTTTGATATTATATATTTGGATCTTAGAAAGGCTTTTGATACTGTTACACATGGAAGACTGCTGCACAAATTGGAGCAGTGTGGCATTGGAGGCAAATTGCTGCTATGGATAAGGGGATGGTTGAGTGGCAGAAGACAGAGAGTGGTAATCAATGGACACTGCTCAATGTGGACTAATGTTATTAGTGGAGTTCCTCAAGGTTCAGTGTTGGGTCCATTGTTGTTTTCGGTGTTTATGAATGATACTGATGATGGGATATCAAGTTTAATGTCCAAGTTTGCAGATGATACAAAGGTTGGCAGGGTCGTTGAGGACAATACTGACGCTATGCTGCTGCAACAGGATCTGGAAAGGTTAAACAGATGGGCTGAGAGGTGGCAAATGAGGTTTAACATCGACAAATGTAAAGTGCTGCATATGGGAAACAGTAACCCCAGAGCAACGTATCAACTCTGCGGTACTACACTGACAGTGGTGGAGAATGAAAAGGACCTGGGGGTAATTGTGCAGGCAGATATGAAGTTCTCTGAGCAGTGCAGACGAGCTGCAAGAGTAGCTCATGGTGTCTTGTCAATGATATACAGGAATTTTTCTAGCAGGGATAAGGAGGTGATTATTCCCTTGTATAAGGCAATGGTAAGGCCACATCTTGAGTACTGTATACAGGTCTGGAGGCCTCATTTCAAGAAGGATGTAGAGCTGCTGGAACGGGTACAGAGAAGGGCAACAAGATTAGTAAATGGAACAAAGGGTTGCTCTTACGAAGAAAGGCTTAAGTTTTGCAAATTACAGAGTCTGGAGACTAGGCACCGGCGAGGTGATCTGATAGAGGTGTATAAGGCTTTGAATGGTTTGAGCATGCTCAATGCCAATGGGATTCTTCATCTTTCTCAGAATAATCACCTCAGAGGGCATAAATTCAAATTGAGGAAGGACGGATGTCGGATAGATGTGCGGAAATTTGCCTTTGGCCAGCGGGTGGTTGGTTGGTGGAACCGACTTCCATCACTTGTTGTTGAAGTTGATAGCCTAAACAAATTTAAAGCTCAACTGGACAGGTATTTCGAACGAACGGAGGGGTGAAATGGGAGTGGGTTTTTTTTTTTTTTTTTGGCTGATGCTGAATAAGCTTGCTTTCTTGCATCATATGCCCCTGCTAATGCTAATGCTAATGCTAAATCTTCAAAGTTATTGAGCACTCGTTGGTAGCAAGTGGGCTCGAGTCGCGCTCATAGGAAACTCAAACGAATGTCAAAAAAACCAACCTGAAATCATCGATAACGCAGGTCTAGAGTTCCCAGCTTTCCGATGTTTAATTTCTCTGTACATCTCATCTAAATAAGCTAAATTTAGGTTCGATTTGACACGGTTAAAATGTAAAGATTTTAGAACTTGATTATCAACTATTTCTAGACTAAATCATAATAAAAATTTAAATGTCATAACTTCTCAGCAACAGACACAATACTGTCTTGAAAAGTCTGTCGTAAACAAAACTAATATTACCTCACCACTTGTATAAGTCGAAATGCACTCCCACACACCCACAGAAAAAAAAAAAAAAAAAATGGTCGTAATTACAAGAGAAAAATAAAGATTCGCTAAATTTATATAAAGTTATGCACTGCTGTGACAGCCTGTTCTCGGATTTACTGGTTCTTCATGAGAAAGCAACTGATTTCTTATTAGTCCTTTATCAGACAGTATCTGATAAGATAATAAGGAAACCACGTACGCCTATCATCTGGTGAAGGATCAATGAATCCTGAATAAGACTGTCATATTAGTGCATCTGTTTTTAAATAAAAAGCAAATTACCGTTTGTATTAAACTACACTGCTTGACGAAATTAACAGAAAACGTAAAAAACGTGGTGTAACTCGTGTGGCCCAAATTAGAGGTATGGTACCGCATTCCTCGTTGTCTCCAGATGAAATAACACCTATAATCTGCTTATAGGCTAAAATGGCATTCATCAGAGAACAGAACTGTATTCCATTTGTCAGGACTGCAAGTCATGTTCATGGCACCAGTTTCGACAAGCTCTGTGGTGGTTTGGGGTTAATGGCGTACAAACAACTGGATTCTTTGCGTCGAGTTCACTTGAATTGAGCCTTCTTAAGAGTACGGTTGGAAATATTTACACCTGTGGTTGCAGCTTCTTCAAGGCACAGTTAATGACAAATCATCTTAGAGTTCCGTCTTGTTACTAGAGCCAGATGGCAGTCTATTCTGGTTGAAGTAGCCCTCTGGCGGTCTTGGCCAGCTCTTGTTTTAACAGGAACCAGCTCTTCTTTAGACAATAACCAGGTCTTTTGGTTCCTGTCTCCTGCAACTGCTTCTGAGACGACACCGCATGATATACAAGGGACAATGCAAATAAGTCTGCAAGGCGTCAGTATATTTTTTGTATAAAACTGCGTTTGTTCTGTGGTCGGGTTGCTTGTTTGATCAACGAAAGACTGCGGTTTCAGGGCGAAAAAATCCATGCAACCCTCACCTCAGACCGACTAACTCAGTCACAAAATTCCTCGCGTCATTTACGAGATTCAAATCGAAGCGTTTTCCAGGCGATGTGAGGGAACGATGATGAAATCAACTGTGCTACCCCAAGGGTGCATGAGGTAATACGAAATATTCTAAAAATGAGAGAAAGAGAAAAATTCTACGAAACGTAAACGTGTGGCTGCCATCCGTATTAATGAAAAACTGATTTTATTTAAAAATTCAAGGAAGGGTAGTTTCGAACCCTAGGCCTGCGTAACAAAGCGGCTTTGCCGCTATAACAATAACTAATACAACTAATAACTAACCTAATTAACAGAACTAATTACAACTAACCTAATTAACAGAACTAATTATAACTAACCTAAAATTTTCTAACATGTTAAAACTAAAACTATAGGTAGAATTAAATTAAGCAAAACTAATTACAACTAACTTTAAAACTATCTAACACGCAGCTAATTATAACTAACTAATCGACTAAGTCTAACTGATTAACCATCTCCAAAGTTAAAATAGCCAATTAAACTCTTTCCTAAATATGTAATTATTGCTATCTAAATAAATCAGACAGATAAACTAATTATTAACCAAGTAACTGAACTAATCAAGCGAGGTTATTTATTAATTATAACTGATCAACTAACAAACTAATCAGTCAGCTAGAACGGGATCGTCAAGTCAACACAAAACAGCTTAGATGCAATCTGCTTTGCATGTCACATCTGCAACTGTTAAATGTCGTAAGAGAAAGAAATATCACTTTCAAGTAGACAATAGAAACCTACATAATAACAACTCCTTATTAAACAACGTAAAGTGGTCAGCATCGATTATAAACTGTTCAATGCTTGGACATTTCAAGAGTTTCATTCCTTAGAATCAGTGACTTCCTTCCTGAAGTCGTTAGACATTCCTGAATACATACGTCGGAATCTCTGTTCACTGTCCTCCACCAAGAAAACTGGAGTAATATGCAAGCTTCCCAAAAAAAGACAACTGTGGGCTCAAATGGACTTCTTCTCTTCATCTAAATAACTGGAGTACCTTTATTGCTGACATTCTCTTACAAGATTGCAACAGGAATATTCCTTCTTACTTTACCCTGGCTACTAGAATCCGTGTACCGAAGATTAGTGGTCTAAACTGTTAATAAAAACCTTCAATCTATTTCCTGAAAAATTTTGAGAAGCTTATTCACTCAACTATCGCAGACTTCTTCTTTAGGAACCATCCAACTAACTTCTAATGGGTAATCAATAAGAATGCAACTACCACTCACCTCCAGGAAACATTGTTCAGATACAGTAGGCATTGAATGCAATGAAACAGACATCATCTTCCTTGATATGAAGTTAGCTTACGACATGTTTCAATCTCTGCTCTGCTGTCTTGCACACTCGGAAGCACTATTGTGAAATCAAGAAAAATATTTTCTGTCTCCTAAAAGCACTGCTGAAAAACGGACACCTGCTGCCGTGATACGAAGATTTTCATACCAATTTTTCCGTCACCAGAGATGTACCTCAGTCTGACATACCATCCTCGCTGCTGCACAACTCCAACTGTTGTGCTGTTCTCATCCAGATTACTTTCTTAGACGATTTAAAATTTCTCTTTGTTTCCTGGGACACAAATAAATTTAGAAGTTATCCAAGATGTTGCCAATCGACTTCCTGACCTTGAAACTTATCTTTTTTCCATTGGGATAGAAATAAATCAACAATAGTCAATAAAACTGATCTTCATAAAGAAAATAAACTCAACAACCAATTTCTCATCGACGTAATGAAATCAAAAATGTTACAACCCGTAAAGATGTGGGTTCTGTCTGGATTAATTTTGCTTTTACAGACTGTTTTAATACGGCCTTGAAAACGAAACCGTACGGAACAATATGAGGACTTCGGTAGGAGCTTCTTGTAGTGTCTAATACTTAAACTGACTGTTCGTTATCCATAATGATTCCTACCACCTGTCATGTATGCTTCCATTATTTGATCCTCTGACCCTCTTCTCTAACGGCTTCAAGGACTGAAATATTTGACCGTGAAATGGCTGAATAGGATATCAAACAACTGTTTCACCATTTCTAAATTCACTTCTTCATAACGTAAGTGACCTGCTCGGAAGACACAGCGGACAACAAGCATCTCTATCCTTGTTCAGTTACATACAAAATAGAGTCGCCTAAAATGATTCCGACTCGTTTCAAAAACATCAACAAATACTATGCGTTCTGATGACCTATAACCTTTTCAGCTACGAAGCAAGTTTTGTAACCTGTCGTCCATTCAGGTTAGTTTAAGTTACCTTTACCGTTTTATATTATATTTCATTTATTTGTTGTATTTACTTAATGATTTGATACACTTCTCCTTATGGACATATTGAATATCATGCAGTACACTGAAAGGACAGAATTCATGGGATACCTGGTTCGTGGGCAACGTGACGCTCTCACCCCTCTATCTAATGGACGAATCCTCCGCTTGGCCAGTATATACGTACACTGCATCACTGCATTCCCGTAGACGATAATTCGATGTCAGTATGGATAAACGTCGTGAGTTAACAAAACTTTGAAGCAGGGATGATAGTGGGTGCCCGACGCATGGGTAACTCTATAGCGGAGGTGGTACAGAAATTGCACTATCCTCGCTCGACAGTATCAAGAGTGTATCGGGAATACGCCATTTCTGAAATAACATCTCATCGTCGACAGCGCTGAGGTCGAAAAAGGTGGTGGATGAACCTGGCCCTTGACGTCTGTCTCGCATTGTTTCAGTCAACCAGAGGTATGAGGTATGTCAGGGTCTAACGGCTCCTGAGATTTCTCTCATCTCCGCGGATGTTCTATGTATCGGTGACACACACTTCCAAATCTCTGGCTCTGGCAGTAGCCTATCAGAGCCAGAGATTTAGAAGTGTGTGGTCAACGTAAAAGGTTCGGTGGTTGTTGAGGACACATAAGATTCATTGTCTGATCGGATTTTAGAATGAACAGCTAAGTCTGAGGTAAGTCGTTGGATGATCCATCCAACGGAAAAAGAGAATCTAAGATTGCATTTGCAGAATCATGCCAGTTGAGTGTTTCCACGGAGTCTGCCACAATTGAGTCAAATATGTTAGAATTAGAGGTCTTTCCTCTTACAATCTGGTATAGAAGACCCCAAGGATTAGCATTTCCAGAAGTGAACGAAATTCATCCACGTTTCACTCTTCCGAGAGGCAATGGCCTTCACGCAGCTTTTCGTCAATGAAGAATACTGCTGATAAAAACGATTAACGTCGGCTTGGGGCCAATCTCTATGCCTTTGGTAATACCTACGGGCTCGATGAACTTGCCTTCTTGGATAACTCCTGCGTCCACCATGAACACGTCTTCTGATTAACCCTCTTTTTCCTAGAAGTCTTATATGACGCTTTTATGATAGCATTTTGAATATAGTTCACTTGATGAGAAATAGGTGAGGTTTCAAAAGAAGCAAGTTTCTGTTCGTCAAGGTCTGGAAGAATGGAAGAGTCAAAAGCATTCCAGTCAATATTTCTGATGGAAAATCTTATTAATTATGGCTGTGAGAAAGTGTGTGAAGATGGAACAGCAGAATCAGGGGAAAACATATAATAGATGACTCTATGGTCACTGTTGCACCAGTTCGTATACACAGTCCAGTCAGTAAGCCGCAAATTGAAGTGAGAGTTTGTCATCGTTATATCTATATTAGATTCTCCTGCATAACTTGAAAAAGTACGAGGGTGATTAGGCTTGTTGTGAATTGAAAAACAATTATTAATTATGAACTCCTCCAAGAGAAGGCCACGTGCATCTGTAGAAGAGCTGTGCCAAAAGTTTGATTTTGCGTTGACGTCCGATAAGATATTGCTATTCGGTCCCAAAGTATTTATCACAGTCTCAAGGTAAGCTAGAGAGTGACACAACAACATAGTGTGCATAGTTTTGGGGGAAAGGCGCCTCCGGTGGTTTCCCACATCTGCGCCAAAGTGTGTGGTCATGTGTAGTGTTATATGTTGTTCCCATTGTTTATCCGGCTTATTGGCCGCCAGGCCCCTAATGGGACCCGATGTTGCCCATACTTCGCCAAGTGGAGGCTAGACGTGTGTTACCACTCAGAGAATTGTACTCTGGCAGGTCCTGCCACTTACGTTCCAGGGCTTTTAGTGGCTAAGACCTAAAATAAAATTGGAACGAGCGCGGTTGATTTTATATCAGCTACATCAATAGGCTAACAAGGGGTTTGACGCTGAAAGCATGTTTCTGAAGGGCCTAAAAGGTCGGGAGAAAATTTTTTTTTCTGTGTATTTTACATTTGGACGTGTAGGGCTATGGGCTGTGCAAAAGAAAGTGCTGGTAGGGGAGAGTAAAGGCTGGGGGCGAAATAGGAAGAAGAAGAAGGTCAATAGGGTAGGTGACCCCTATTATTCAGTGAGGCATGCCCATGCCTCACCAGAGGGAAGGAATAGTGTGGCAGCGGAGAGAGGAGACACGTGCCGTCATCCCCCCCCCGCCGGGTGTGGGAGAAAAAGGGTTGCACCGCACAAGAGAGTGCAGAGCCTTGAGCCAATATGGCTACGTCAAGGCGGCAACTTGGAGTTTCTGTGCAGTATGAGATCTTCGTCAGTCGGAGAGCTACAGACACAAATCACCGCCGACATCAACGAAGGAGGTGCCAGAAACGTCTAGACCAAGACCATCAGGCGATCATTAGCCGCGATAGGTTATGGGAGCCGCTCATCCACCAGAGTCCCATTGCTAACACCACTACACAGGACTATGCCTCAACTGTGCAAAAGAATATCGGAACTCGACCTTGGATGATTGTAGACGGGTCTTCTGGTCGATGAGTCCCATTTCCAGTTATTTCGAGCGGGCGGGAGATACGTATCTGGCAGAAACTGCACGAAGCTATGCACCCGTCATGTCAACAAGGAACTGTTCAGGTAACAGTCTGTAATGGTCTGGGGCGTGTTCAACTGGCACAAGTTGGGATCTCTGGTGCGTCTAGACGAATCTCTGAACTGTCCAGGTTACGGGTCCATCAGGCGCCTCCGTAGCCAGGTGGGAACGAGCAGCAGTGGAAGCACACGCTTCTTGATTAGACCGGGCTTCGAGCCCGTCGCCACCAAATATGGAGGTTGCGGAAAGGTCAGGGAATGACCACCCCATAAGGCCATATTACCGGAATTAATATGGCCTTAGTTGCTAATGCTCCTAAAATAATAAACAACAACAACGTGTCCATCCTTGCAGACCATCTGCATCCCTTCCTCGTGCACTCACAGAGTAATGGACACTTCCAGCAGGACAATGCACCTCCCCGTAGAATGCTCTTAGTTCTAAGAGCATACCGCAGATTTTAGCACCATGGAATGATCCCCCGTTCACCGGACTTGAACCCTGAAGACCACCTTTGTGATGCTGTGGAAATGTCCGTTCGAGCTTTGGAGCCTGCACCCAGGAATGCGATGGAATGACGGACAGCAGTGAATCAAGAATAGATGGAAATACCTCTGGAACGCTTTCATGAACTAGTGGACTCAATGCCTCGCCATGTGACTGCCCTTAACCGGGCAAAAGCCGGGCGTACCTGTTACTAGGTAGGTATCCCATGATTTCTGTCCACTCAGTGAACCTTCTCCCTACTATTGGATTAATAACCAGGTTTTCCAGTAAGACAGCTGTGGGCAAAAATAGACCCCATAGCACCTCCGAGATTCTGATACAAAACTGAAAGATTAAACAAAATAATCAGCTGCAGCTTATTACTTAAACTATATCCAGTTAAAACTAATTATTTAAATTATAACTGAACGAAGGTACAAGTTAGTGCAATTGCATCATTCCAGTACATAGCCAACTACTTAAGTAATTATAAATTGGAATCATTAAGTATACCTCATATTTTGAATACCTTCACAACAAGTGTCCATGATATTGCACTACCTCGAAAAAGTAACGCTTCACCATAGCAGAAGACTACTGTTACTTACACCGATAAGCCAAAATATTATGACCAGCGAGTCGTTATGCAAATCGAAGCAACTGCAGGTGAACTGTGGTCGTGCGTGGGTCGGGACACGGTAGAAAAAACACCTGATACTGAGCTCCGTTAATCAGTGTTACTCTTGTTCTTCAGATGGGAAAGGCAGCGGACTTAAGCGAGTTTGTCAAGGTCAAATTGTAATGGCCAGACGAATGGGTCAGAGCATATCCGAAACGACACGGCTGGTGGGGTGCTCATGGTCAGCCGTGGTTAGTAACTATCGAAAGTAGACACCCACGAACGGCCGGCGAGGTGTTGGACGACCACGGCTCATCGATGCTCGAGGTGAGTGAAGGCTCTCCCGCATGGTATGCAGCAACAGATGGGGAACTCTGGCGCAACTCGCCGGTAATTGGAATGCTGGTGACGGGAGTAATGTGTCACAACACACAGGACATCGGACCTTGCTGAAAATAGAGCTGCGTAGCAGCAGGTCGCTCCGAGTGCCCATCCTAACCACGGTTCATCCGCGACAGCGCCTACAATGGGCACGCGAGCATCGAAACTGGACGTTGAATGATTGGAAGAAGGTCTTCTGGTCCAAAGAATCACGTTTCCTGTTGCACCACTTGAACATGTGCGTCGTTTGCCTGGGGAGTTGGTGGAGCCTGGATGCCCTGTGGGACGAAAACAAGCTGGTAGCGGCGATGTCGTGCTTTGGGCGATGTTCTGCTGGGATACGCTGGGTCCAGTCATCCAAGTGCCAGGCACTCTAACATCTACCACCTTCCTAAAGCTGCCTTTCTGCTTCGCTTTTCTCCTTGCCTTCTCATTACTTTTGTGACCGGGAGGTGATGGTTCGGAGCAATCTTCAGGAAATCAGAATAAAAATCACAAGGGGATGCCCACAAGGCTCAGACTTGGGCCCACTCTGTTGGAATCTTGTTTTCGACAACTGGTTATATAAGACCTTCAAATCAACAACTTTAATAGCTCACGCAGACGACCTCGTTATTTTCATGGACGGCAGGAGGGAAATAGAAAATAATGCAAACCAAATCCTAGAAGAGCTTGCCATATGGGCGGATAAACAGAAATTGAACGTATCCACAAAAAAAAAAAAAAAAAACACGCAAATGCTGACACAAACAACTAGATACTTAGGCGCCGTGTTGGATGAAATACTCAGCTTCCTTCCACACACGAAATACTTTAAAAGAGAAGACTTAGACCTTCCTGATGGCCCTCAAGTAAATAACCAGAAGAGAATGGGCCTAAAAACCCACACGCTAAGGTATATTATTACTTACGGAGCGGGTGCGTGGGGATATAGAGCAAACAAGGTGATAATAACAAAACATCTGGAACAGGAAGAGGAGAGAAGACAACCGGATTTGACAAATAACAATCAACCTTGACCCCTGACTGAAGGCAACAAACTTTCCTTCCTCTCTCTTTCTCTCACTCACTACCCTGGGTGAGAGATATTTTTTCCTTACTGAAACTCTCATCACTTCTTCTTAGGGCGGTCCTACTCTTGGATTTGTCCCCTTTCTATTTATCACTCTTCCTTACTTCCCCCTAAATTGAGTGCAGCTGAATCTGTCAGGGACACTCAGCCAGATGATAACACAACCCGGCCCGCCTTCTCGTGATAGGTGGGGAGTGGGGGCCGGAGACCTCGTGTCTCTGCTCCCCACTCGTTAATTGGCCTGTAAGAAAGAAGTCGTATAAACAAGAAGACGTGAAGCGGCTAATGGAAGAAACTCCGGGCTGCGCTCAGGCAACCCAAACACACACACACCTGACCAAGTACACCCTTTCATGGCAACGGTCTTTCCTTCTGGCGGTGCCGTCTCTCAGCAGGATAATGCGGCCTGCCACACCGCTCGGATTGTTCGAGACTGGTTCGCGGAACATGACGAAGACTTCCAGGTATTGCCCTGGCCTCCAAAGTCTCCAGAGATCAATCCCATCGAGCATCTGTGATTTATGTTGAGACGCCGCACCTCCGATCTGAGGCGTCTCAATCACGGACCTAACAGGAGTTCAAGGATCTGCTGGTTACGCGTTGGTACCAGATACCACAAGACACATTTAGAAACCTTGTAGCATCCAGGCCTCACCGGGTACGAGCTGTTTTGACTGCGCGTGGAGGACCAACATCATATTAGTTAGGTGGTCAATTTTTTGGCTCATCGGTGTAAGTGACTTCACTCTACCGTTAATATCTTGATATTATTTTTGACATTCATCGAAAGATTCGACAAGAAATTAACATAAGGTATTAAAAATTAAAATGCTGTAAATATTCACTTTTAATGTCGTAAAATGTGTATCATACAAACACAATTTGATAGAAAACATTGTCTTCCCTTCCTTTGTATCTTTATTACAACACATGGCATACTTACGTTGCCATTGCGATGGCATAGTGGCATAGTGTTTTGTGGAAGGCGCCACCTGTGGTTTCCCACATCTGCACCATGGTACTTTGTGAAGAATTTACAGAATCTCTGTAAAAGCCAGAAAAAGTGTGGTGTCTGGTTTGTGACAGAGTTGTGCTGTGGTCTGTTGTTCTGTCTCTGGCTGCTTAGCCGCAAGGCCCCTAAGGGAACCCCACGTTGCCCGCCACCACCACTGGGAGGTGAGCCAGGCTGCCCATTATACTCTGGCGGGCCTCCGCCAGGGTTGCCTAAGCTTCCTGACGGAGACCAAAAAAAAAAAAATAAAATAAAATAAATAAATAAATAAAATAAAATAAAAAAATAATAAAATAAAAAATAAAAATAAAGTAACAGATAAAAAAA
This sequence comes from Mastigoproctus giganteus, assembly GCF_048544385.1. Taxonomy (NCBI): domain Eukaryota; kingdom Metazoa; phylum Arthropoda; class Arachnida; order Uropygi; family Thelyphonidae; genus Mastigoproctus; species Mastigoproctus giganteus. The sequence goes on along the minus strand of NC_143585.1, from coordinate 138,075,488 downwards.
AATAATAATAAAATAAAATAAATAAAAAAAATAAATAAATAAATAAAATAATAAAATAAAATAAGTAAAAAAAAAGAGAGAGAGAGAGAGAGGGGCATAGAAGAAGAGAGGATTAGAGGGGGAATGAATTTTGGTGGGTTGACAGAGGAGAATAAATTCACCCTAATTTAGGCGAAGTATAGGAAAGAGTGTGGGTTTAAAAGTCACAGGGGACAGGCGCCCTTGTGTAATTGCCAATGGCATAGTGCCAGCAAATCCCGCACTGAGGTCAGTGCCAGCAATCCCGCAACTAGATCGGTGCCAGCAGTATATCCTACCCATTTAGGGTTTGCGATGACTTAAATCCCGCACTCCGAAGAGTGCCAGCACCTTGGAATGTGCCTGCAATAGATCCTACCCTATTTGGTTTTGCATGATTATGTCTGCGTTTTTCCGGGGGATGGAGAGTTATCCCACGCCGGTCCGGTTTAGTTCTTGGGCTCTGAGTTCTGCAATCTTAGCTCGCCTAAGTGCAAATGTTTCTTGCGCGTAGGTGGTTAATGCCTTATAGGTATCTTCCTCGAGTAGCAGAGTGGATTCTTGATTGCGAGGGTTTCTCTGTATTGTGGTGAGGAATTTAAGCCTAATGTTGTCGTAGCTGTGGCACTCATACATGAGGTGCCCCCAGGACTCCTCTTCGCCGCAGTGGCAACGTGGATCATTCTCAATTCCCATGGCGGTCAGTTTTTGTTGGAAGGATCCATGGCCGGTGATGATAATGGTCACATGGAGGCCAGGCGAAAACCACGGTGGAGGTTCTGGGTGAGTTGAACTTATGGATGGAAGGAATCGTTTTGTGATGGCCCCTTTTGTTGTAGTGTCCCAGTCATGTTGCCATATCTCTTGTAGATGTTGGGTTATCCGTTGTCTTTCCTGCCTGGTGCCGTTTGTGGTGTCAAGTTGAAAATTTAGCAGTTGGGTTGGAACTCCCTTCCTTAAGTGGTAAAAAAGCCCTCTTTTAACCACTTCTAAGTATAGTGGCTGACATCCAGTTTTTACCTGCAGAGCAGGGGTGCTGACGGTGCGACAGGCCCTGCAAATTGAAAGGAGCATGAATCTCTGGATTGAATCCAGCTTACATTTATTTCTTGCTAGGATGGCTTTTCGGTACCAGATGGAGGCACCATAACACACAATTGGCACGTATGACGCTTGGTATATCAGAGTAAGAGCTTTGTGCTTCAGCCCCCAGTCTGCCCTGCTGACCCGCCTTATCATAGCACTGTACCTTTGAATTTTGTTGGCTAGATACTTTAGGTGGTGGTGGAAGGTAAGCCCCGAGTCTAAGAAGATACCTAGGAGCTTGACTTCAGTGTGCAGCCGTATGGGCATAAAGTTTAATTTTATTGTAGGTGGTCTTGTGATTTGTAGCCTGCCTTTAAGGAGTATGGACTTTGTTTTCTCTCCTGAAATGGTAAGGTTGTACAGGGCTGCCCAGTTCTGAAGTTTTACCAGTGCTCCATTTGCCATTTTCTCCAGGTTCGTCCTGGTGTTAGCACATACCAAAAGGACAAGATCATCCGCGAAGGCCAAGGACTCAACACCTCCCAGGTCCATGCCGAGGAACTCATCAAGGACAATAGACCAGAGGAAAGGTCCAAGCACAGAGCCTTGCGGACAGCCTCGATCGATGTACCTAGTCACTGTCTGGAATCTGTTGGTAACTTGGACTTTTCTACCAGTTAAATATGACCTTAAACTGTTGTATAGATTGTTGGAAACATCTGATTGCCGAAGCCTCCGAAGAACACTGGGCCACCATAGTCGATCAAAGGCCCCAGCGAAGTCTACCATGATTGCAAGGGAGTACTTAAAGGCTGTGTGAGTTGCTTGAGTGATTAATCTGTTAATGGCACTGCTGTGCTGCTGCCTGCTTTGAATCCAAATTGCTTGTCACTTGGAAGTTTTTGTTCTTCATATCTGGCGGTTAAGCGAAATAGGAGCAGGCGTTCTTGTAGCTTGGCCATTACAGAGAGCAAGGCAATCGGGCGGTAGGAGGTTGGAATTTGTGGTGGCTTGTCGGGATTTTTCAATATAAATTTCAGGGTTGCAGTTTTCCAGGATGTTGGAAAGGTGCCTTCTGTCAGGCACCTATTTAGAAGGCTTAGGAGAGTAACAGGATACCATTCTGCAAATTTTTTAACCACATCCACTTCCAGCAGATCAGCACCAGGTGTTTTTCCTACTTTCATTTTGTTTATTGCCAAGTCCATCTCAGTGTTAGTGAAGGGGGATTCCACAGAGGCAGGATGATAGTTGTGATTTTCATCTACTATTTCTTGTTGTTGTTGAGTCATAGCTGCAGCTTCAATGGGATAAATGGTGTCTAGAATATTGTTAATGCTATCCTTCCAGGTGTAAGTAGAGGAGCCATCCATCTTTAGTGTCGTATCAAGTACCTCTCCTCGCGGCAGCTTGTTTGTTACGATCTTGAAAACGATGCCCCAGGGGTCCTTATTCCCAGAAGTGGATACCAGGGTTTGCCACGTTTGCTTTTTACTTTTACGAATTAGCTTTGTGTATTCATTTCTGACAATGCGGTAAGCCTCCCTGGCGGCATCTACCTCATGGGGAGGTAGCCTTGATCGAGCCTGCTGGAACATTTTTCTTGCATGGTGGACTCTTCTTCTGAGATCCTGTAGTTGGGGATTCCACCAGGGAACTGCATACCGGTAGGGCCTTCTGCGTGGGATGGAGAGATCACATGCAGATCTTATGGCAGTGGTAATAATCTGTACGCAATCGTCTGAAGGGAGTGCTTCAGGGAGTGGAGTGTCCTCAGGGAGTCTTCTTGTTAGCTCAGTCCGAAAACGTGGCCAGTCTGCCTTTTTTGAATTTTACCGTATCACATCTCGTGGGATCGGATTGGTCCGTTCCACAGAGCGAACCAGAGAAAATGATATCGCTCTGTGGTCCGACGTGGTCCAGGCTTCTTGTACAGTCCATTTGGCTAGTTTGTTGGCAATGTCTGGGGTGGCTGCTGTAACATCTATGGTGCTCTCCCAAAGGGGGCCACTGTAAGTTGGAAGTTGATCTGGTCGGTTTATTACTTGGAGGCCTGTGGCTAGGAAGAATTCTTCTAGTTTTGCACCATTTCTTTGTGCAGATCTGTCAGGGGTGCGACTGTGCCAGAGCAGAGATCTGCAGTTTGCATCCATGGCTATTAGTAGTCTTCCACCCGGGAGAGTCTCAAGAGCCGTCTGAATGGTTGAGATCGCTGAGGTGATGTCTTCACCAGGGTGAGTATATATTGTTAACAGGAACAAGGACCCTAACTGAGTTATGATTTGTGCACAGGCACTGTTTGCAGTGCAGAGTGGTGTAATCTTTGTTGTGCTGATTTCTGGGTTTCTGATGATTATTGCTGCCCATGGGGTTTCGGTTTTACAGTAGACCATTTTATACGATGCAGGGTAACCTGTGACCACACCTGAGCGAACATACGGTTCCTGTAATAAGGCCACATCAATTTGGTTTTCTTCTATTTTCACTTTTAGTTGGTCAGCTACCAGCCTTGCTCTTTGTGCGTTCAGTTGAACTATTTTTATTTCATGGTGGCAGTTTGTATAGGGGCCTCTATCCATAGTTGATTCTCATTTTGGTATTGGCTTTTGGCTTTCAGGTATACCATACAGTTCCCATCCCTGATGGAGTGTTGATGCGGAGCTTTCACTGCTTTGCAGTTTGCACAGACTGGGAGCTGGTCTTTTGCTGGGCAGTCTCTGTACTTGTGCCCTTTCTGGGCACAGTGGCCACATGTTGAATCACGCTGGTTGCATGTGTGTGATGTGTGGCCAAAGCGAAGGCACTTGTAACATTTCGTAACTGAAATATGCTCGTTAAACCTATGGCTTCCCCAGCCTATGAAAATGCGACTCTGTGTTTCTAAGATTTGCCATGCTCGCGTGGAGAGCTGGATTACCCAATTGACATTTGAATGTGTTTTAGATTTAGTACTGTATTTTGGGCTAACGTCTTCTTCCACAGTGTCCTCAGGTAGGTGCAGACTTAGATTTTTGTGGTAAATTTCCTCTTTGAGTTCTTCTGGGGTTACACCCTGCTGTATGTCAAATAAGACAATTGAGGGTCCTTTTTTCTTGGGAGCCTCTGCCTTTAAACCGTATTTGGTCATATTTTCATTACTTAAAATTGTTTGTGCCTCTTCTCTGGAGTTGGTTTCAATTACCACACCTGGGTGTCTAGTCTTCCGCATACTTTTGATCTGGATTGTCTTCATTTGGTCGTTTAGATTTTTGGTTAAGGTCTCCTTTACAGCGTCACTTGTGTCAAGCTGCGTGTCTTCTGTCGGCTTAATCAGGATTATATATGATTCTGTCTTTCTTGTTAGTGTTTTGGTTTGGGGTCCATCTGGTTTATAGGATGCTACTTTAGCGCTATTCCGCAACGCCTCCGCAAAGGTAGGGGGGGCGTCGTTGCATTTGTTTTCCCCCTTTCTGAGGGCGAACCTCCCATTTCGCTTGCAGTTTTTCGTATTCGACGTAGAGGTTTCAAATCATTGCGATGGCAACGTCCTCTAATAAATGTATAACTTTCATGGTACCTCTCATTGATATTCTTGTTAAATAATAATTTGGGTCTCTGTTTACTTACCGCCAGACCACACAGTGGAGACAAGGACTGCAGTCGTGGATAGCTACCAACCTCTACACGAACATCTCAACCATTGTGACAGTGGATTTATTTCAACGTTCCAATGCCAAGACATGGTGAAGATAGAAAAGTCCTCGACGCCATGATGGTGGCACTCTAAAGGTTCACATAAGTAGTCTGCACACTGACCAGGAGAGAACACCTAATGGATCTACTATTTCACAACCTCACTTCCCTCTCGTCAACTGCACCAACTTTTAGAATTCATTCTCACCATAATAATCCAATCCGCTCTGCGCTCGCACTGGATAGTAAATCAAGGTCACGTATGGATTGTCCCATTGCAAGAGGAGAAAAGAAAAGTTTTTTTCACCTAAATTCATTAAGCCAGAATGAGATGTAGAAAACCCCTGGTGCAATTAGACACGAACACACTATACACTAAGCCATAATGAGAAGAAACGACTCCTCAACTATCTTCAACGGACCTAGCAGATCCTCTGGGCGAACTCGACCAAAGGAGCCATCATCCCGCTTTTCATCCCAGATATTCGCAGGGTTTTCCCCAAAAGTCCAAACTGGTTATATCCCAGCCTTCTAATTTCATACCTGCTAACGGAGCATGGAGCAATCACAGTAAAACTCTCCGCCCTCGGACTGAGCGACACACCCTTATGCCACTCTGGACAGCCAGAATCGTGGGAACATTTCATGCATCACTGCCAACTTTATGAAGATTTTCGATGTCTTCTGATAACTAGATTGCGTTTCGTGCCACAAAACCAAGAACATTATCTACTTGAGAATGTAGATAGCTACAAAGCCCTTACCCAATATGCATAGTATCTCTTTGCCGGAAGAAGATCATATCCGCAACCACCGTAAGAGTACTCACAAATAGACATCCACAACTAGGACGAGGACCTGAACAGCCAGTACCCGGAAATCCGAAGGAGTGCAATACTCTTCTGAAGAGCGGACGTGCCCTTGTTTTCTCGAGTGAATAGACCAACCTAAACTGACAACTGACGCGGAAATTCAGAAAGTGACCTGACGGGACAAACGTACATGACTGCACAGACCAGACCGGAAATCTAAAGGAGTAACAACCTCTTACCAAAAGAGACTCTGATAGCACGAGTGGCTAAACCAAAGTAAACTGACAACTCAACCCGGACTACCAGAGAAGAGACCCGATAAGACAAGTGCCCCATGTACGAACTCTATGAGTGTAACTTTCCACGACAGTGTCATCTACTGGGCAGGACAACCTAAATTGACAACCCGACTCAGACAAACAAAAAAGAGACCTGACAGGACAAGTGTACGACATGTGACAACACGGACCTGACTTCTGCGTTATCTACCGAACGTGACCCTGTCCCCTTGTGTGCTCCCCAGTATGTGTGTCCCTCCAGCAGGAACATCACGAATTTGACAAGTCAAAATACTCCATTTGCTTTCCTGTGGACTGTCATTGGAATTCCAAATCATACACAAGTTAGGATTCTCGGGAAAAAGAGAATAAATAGAAGACTTCAGCAACTAGAAGAGAACCACCTGAAGAAGTGTTTCAGACTTATGCAGGCACAGAACGGAGAAGACCACTGGGGCTGACTTCTTTCTGGAATGAAATCAAACTGGACAGTTCAACTTCTGACTTCATTTGAAAATAAGAAAATGTACTGAGAACATTTGGACTGTGGTGAAAAAGACTAAGACCTTAGGAAATCATGTATGTACGTTAATATAATTGTTACAATTGTTTTGCCAGAACATCGGAGCAATATGACCTTAGTTGCTAATGTTCCTAAAAACCAAATAACAAACAACAAACAAACAGCCAGAACTTCCTCCTAGCCTTGGTCCTGGTGACTCGGGACCAAACTTACGTATCTACTAAGGACAGAAGTGTTTGGTCCAGTTACCCTAACATAAATGTATATAACTACTAGTTTTTTCTTTCTTTTTTTTTTTTTTGCTGGCTCTCGGGTGTGGGCAACCTGGGAGCGGGATTGCAGGCCCCCGCCAGTATTGCACTACCTCTGGCGGGTGCGAGATTTTCGGTGGTAATTACACCGGTACAGGATGACTGTTGACCCAGGCCCGATGCTAGGAATGGGCGCCAGGCAGCAGCTACCCATGCGTTGGCTGCACCCTGGTGGCATGGTAGGCTGATACAAACAAAACAACACGCATTAATATTTAAACACATTCACTTACACTTTTTCAGGCCCACTATGCAGAGTTTCTGCACCATAAGAGAGGGCAAAGGTGGAGATGGGCTAACGCCTAGCAGCCACTCCGATATAAGAACACACACACAGTACCTTGATTACCATTGTATAGAATGGATATATATATATATATATATATATATATATATATATATATATATATATATATATATATATATATATATATATATATATATATGATAATGCGTATAAAACTGCATAGAAATCGTTTATATCGTGAGAATGTACATAAAATTATATGTGTAAATAAATGGAAAAATGGAAATTCTCTATCGATTCCATATTCTATCTTACCCCCAGCCTTCATCTCTCCCTCCTTACTCTACCTATTCACCAGCGTACGAAGCACACGTCTAAATTTAACTACGTAAAACTGAACTGTACTCATTAACGATTTGGCTTTCCAATTCCAGCGTCTCCCCAAGATTTTTTTTGCTGCAGAGGTATGGGCATCTGCTTCCCCTAGCACAATTCGACCACGTTTATCCTAACCACTGATATCTCAGGAAATTATGTGGCACGACCTGCCAGAGTACTACATGAAAATACTGGTGTACCTGACTTATCTCCACAGGACTTTGTGTGGGCAACGGTGGGTCCCATTAGGGGTATAATGACTAAAAGGTCAGAAGAACAACAGTACATGGCACTACACTTACAACATCCATACTCTTTTAGATCTCTGGCCTTTGTAGCGTACTGTAACCCACAACAAAGTATACTATGTGGAGATGGGGGGGAACCCCTGGTGCCGTTATATCCTAAACACACTTTACACGTTAGCCAGAAATCATCTTTAAGCATCTCTATGCTTTAGTCTGGATAGAACCTTAGTTGTAGGACTTCACCAGATCGCGATTAACGGGGACCTTCAAGTGATCAACACGACAAAACTGCTCACCCGGGCAGCTTAACTCTGATGGATGGTCAAAGAGCATTTGCATTATATTAACGAAGTCACGACTACCAGAAGATATATAAAAACTACATATACTCTCTGCTTTTATATGTTGCAAAGGTATAGGCATCAGCATCTAGCAAAATTCTACAACGTTTTTATACTGAGTTTTGGCTCTAAAAACGGGCCATAAACAAACAAACTTTCTGCACAGTTAAGGACAACTGATATAGCCATTTTGATAAAAATTCACAGCTCCCCACATTTATTAGGGTGGTTAAACACCTTACCACGAGTGTAAAAATGATCACTAAAAAGATTTCGGCACCATTATTCTGGAACTTGTGCTCTTGGAGAGTCCTTCAGCCTTCCTTCAGAGTGACTCCAACTCTGTGCCCACATCTCAGCTGTCTCCACCTATCCGATAAGTTTCTGCCAATTCAGCTACTTTCATGTGCCCTGTCCTTGGATGTTGACCATAATACGTTTTCTTGTGACAGGGAGTACAGATGCCGCATCCTTAAGTTGTTCTTTCCTGTCCCTGATCCTTCTTCTCAAAGCTTGCCTTAATGTCACAAGCCAGCAATATCATATGACATGAAGATGGCTTACTAACTTTTCATTTTTCCACCTATATATATATATATATATATATTCCTTGTATATTGTGATGCATATAACTGAATCGTACTTTGAGTTTACAGCTTCTTTCCTTTTATTCGCCCACATACAGTGGCGGGCAAAAAACTGCATTACCTTAAAAAAAGTAACATTTGTAGTGAAACGTGTAAGATATTGTTTGATTACAGTCATTTTGTTTGTCGCAAAGCAAAGGTATTGCGTCAGATAACGCTTATATTGAATCAGATAGTAATTGCAAGGTATTGCATCACCCGTTTCTATAAATACGGCGTTCGAAGGGTATACATGCTCATTAGTGTCCTGTTTTGCGGAGGTGTAAGCATGGCTCCATATGTTCAGCTGACATCAAGAAAAAAAAAAAGTGTAGCTGTTGCTGTCCCAGGAAGGGCTTTCTATGCATGCCATCGATGATGAAATAGGCTTCCACCAGTCAACAAAATCTGGGCGCTGAAATTAAAGCGTGCAACAGGTAATATGAAGGGAAGACCTGGATCAGGCCGTAAGAGAGTGACTACGCCTTCCCAAGATCGATATTTGAAACGGCTATGCCTTCGTAATCACCATGCTAGTGCTCCTGATCTAAAACTGCACTTTGAGATGACCTCTGGTGTTGAAACAAGTGCACGAACTATCCAAAGACGGCTTTCGGAATATGGTCTGCATGTCTATCGGCCCAAGAAGAAGCCTTTGTTGACCCAACAAATGAGGAAGAAGCGACTTTCTTGGGCTAAAACGCATGTTTCATGGACAAAAGAGCAATGGGACACCATCTTTTCTGACGAATCGAAATTCAACCTGCATGTAGACATTTATAGTATCTTATGTAAGGCGGCTCTAAAACGTTAGTTCAACTCCGACGTGGTACACTGTGATGTTACAAAAACTCTGCAGAAAGGTCATGTGTATGTTATGTTGTTTAGCTTTTTCTGGCCGCTTTGCTATGAAGCAATAAGCACCAGGGAGGTGCGTTCTAATACCCGTCTATGCTGCGATTAGGCGGGCCACAACTGAGAGCGAACCGCAGCAAACCTCACGTGTCACGTACTGAATATCTAAACCATTAAAATTATGAGGAAAATAAAATAAAACAGTAAATTAATAAAAATTACAAAATTAGAAGGAATTAAAAGTAAAAGAAATAAAAAATTAAGTAAAATAAAGTTTTGAAAAAAAATTAAAATAATCAAAAAAATTAAAGGTAAAAATAAGTAAATAAAATTCATAAAAAATAAAGATAAAAAAAATTAATAAAATGAATAAAAATTCCGCACCAGTGCAAGGTAGTGCCAGCATTTGATCCCCCCTCAGGAGCAGCCTGAGGCCATCAGGAGATAGAAGTCAAGAAGACACAGTGATATCATTCGGTGTCGTAGTATGATTATCAACTGTCCAAGTCGAAGGTGGTATTGAAGGTGGTACTTGAGCTAAAAAATGGTGATAGTGACGATGGTGGTGGTGGTATCACGAGATGGCGACGATGGAGGTGCTGTTCTGGACTGGAGGTACAGCTGGAATAGTAGTTCCCGAAATTGGGGCATTCATTGTCCACGTCTGACAAAGGCTTTATGTGAAAAATATTGGAGAAGATGAAATTTTTCTTTGAAGTCCAAGAGAGACGACTCATTGCCTGGAGAAAATGGTTGACACACAACAGACAGAGGCTGAAGAGATCCAAGTAACATGGACAAGTGAAAAGAACATGTTGCCAGTCTTCTGGGCTGCCACAGTTACAGAGGGGAGAATCAGACAGGCAATTCAACTTGCATGACTCGGATGGGAAGCGATATGTCAGAAGACGAAAATCAGAGGCATACCATCCTGACTGCATAAAACTGACTGTAAAGTTCCCCGCCCGTCAGATGGTCTGGGGAGGCATAACAAACAAAGGGGTGGGGAGAATTCAGTTTATTAACAAAACGGTGAATGCAGAACCCTACACTGCTATCATGGAGGAGTGCCTGAAACCCGTTATTAGGGATCACCACACAGACGTCCAAACCTGCATTTTTCAAATGAACTCAGCACCTTGCCGCACAGCAAAATTGGTAAGTTTTATGCTATTTAGATTTAATGATGAATTTGTCTTCTTGTCTCACAAGGTTTAAAACTAATGTTTTCCCTCATTTTTCTCCTTAAAGTGCAGTCATAACTCAGAAATGCTGGCATTACAGTGTTGGACTGGCCCGGCAACAGTCAGATTTGAACCCTATTGAAAATTGCTGGTACACAATGTCGTCTAAAATTGCTCAGAAAAAGCCAACAAGTAAGGTTCAGCTGCAGGAGAGCATTTTAAGGGAGTGGTACCACGAAATTGGGCAACCGTGTATCCAGAATTTGATTAACTATGCCAGATCGTTTCAAGGCTGTAATTGCAGCTGGAAGAGGACCAACAAAATATTGAGGGCTTTTTTTTTTGCTGATTTACAGTACATAATACTATTACGTTAACTTGTCATTTCAGTTTGTACACGTAAATGCAATAAAATGTATGTTTGGTGGTCATGATTGCCATTTCCATGATTTCTCATATTTCCATTAATTACTCATTTTACCATTTGGGAAGATATTTATGGCAATTGGGTATATATCAGGTGGAGTGTTTTTATTGAATTTCATTCACAGAGATATATATCCCATCTAACAAATGCATTTCAAACATTTCTACAACCCGCAATGCAGGGCAAAACACATGATTTGCAAAATTCTCAAGTGATGCAGTTTTTTTGGTCCGCCACCGTATGCATTTTCTTATGTTTAATTTGTTAATGTTCTTTCGCTTACATATTGTACTATTACTGTTAACCTCTGGCCTTGTGGCCGTGCAGGGCAATCCGACAATGTATCCATTTGTATTATTATTATTGAAATAAAGATTTCTAACTAAATGAAGGACTAACTTTCTTAGACAAAAAAAGAATAGCACAAGGAAGTAGCATTACACTGCCACTTCAAGAAAATCCAGAACGAAACTCAGGGAAAGTCCAACTCAAACAACCAGTTTTTCTACAGTGAGCTACATCAACCTTTCATCAAACTGCACAACAGCGAACCGACCAGAGTGAAGGCAGATGGAATTTTCCCCTTTAAAAAATTATTAATATATCAAAAGCAAACCTCATTTGTGTGATAAATTAACTCTCCCGCAATGCAGTGGTCAGTAATGATGGCTTTCCATTCTCCAAATCTGCAGCACCTGTATTTCGACCTTCTGCTTCACATCTGCAATCAAATCGTAGCAATGGAAAGCACTTACTATGTTAATTTATTACCGAAATGTAAACTGTACAAGAGCCAGAAAGCCTGCAGACCTATTGTCATCAGCTGCTCTCTACTGAAAGTTTTTGAGAAAACAATAAACCTCCCACTACAAGCCAATTTTTTTTCCCACACAGACTTTCGTACATGAACAATACTAAAGAGCCGGTCCACTGATACCAACCTGGTGGATACGCTATTTCGGATTCAGAAAGCACTGAATCATAGAGTACAATTGGGTTTCATATTCTTTGATATCACAACTGCATATGAAAGAGAAGAGATCCCAACACTAATCCCAATCTTAAAATCCTGTTTTAATATTACTGGAAATATTTTTACAATAATTCAACAAATTTTGGAGCGAAGTCGTCTAATATGCACTATACATGACAATGTTCAATGGAATTCCTCAAGGAGATGTACTATCAGCTACCCTATTCGCTGCTGCCTTACAGCTTTTCCTCCATCTAGCAGAACCTCCGTTAAAATAATCTGATGTAGCTATGAAATTCTACATAGCTACATCAGATCTCAAGCAGGTCTGCCACCATAAGCCAGCAGGCAAACTTAAAGATTCAGCAAATGCGGAAATTTCTATCATCAGTTGTACTTGACATAAACCTGGAGAAACAGCCCAAAGTCCATTCACCAAGAGGAGAATCCGGAACAACATTTAAGTTACAGTAGACGTATTGTATGCAGCGAAGTGAACACTACGACAGGAGCTTACAACCAACCAACCACACCCTCGATACATCCAAAGATGCTTGCACCCAATACCTTTATATACAGTGTGTTAGTTGTCTGATGGCACCGGGAGTTTCCCCATCTCCGCTACCTTTATATACATCGGTAATCTGGTCCACCGCCCCACAAACGCATCGTAAGGCGCTCTTCAACGTTGAATACTGGCTTTAAAATAGAGCTTGACGAGTGGTCAGGGGAGAGAGTGCAGTATCACACGCTCTTTGAGTGGACCAGGTTCAAGCCAGTGATTGCTAAATATGATTAACATTTATACTGATTGATTGGTTTATTTTAAACTCCACTGACCTGGTGGTCGTGCCGGAGTATAAACAAAAACATGAACAAGACTGCAGCGAAATCATATACCATCTCTAGATCAATTTTACACACAAACTTGAAAGTTACTCCATGGATGCAATTAAGAGTAAAACTAAATGTCCCGATGCTGGCTCAGTGGATCACAGGGTGTCCCTTCGCACCTAAGGCAGAATGTAAATTGTACACATTCTACATGCCGGCCAGACGAAACAAAGGTGATCCGCGACTTATTCCGCAGACTAATCTAGAAAAGCTAAGCAACCAAAAGTGAAGATTCCGAACACCACATCGACAATTAATTTACCGTGAATCGACATCGGCAAGTTCTGCCACGGTAAAATGCAGAGGGTCCAGAAGCTAAGGAAACTTATCAACATATAGAGCTTTTAGCTTCTTGATTATCACACATGGCCGCGCGGACCGCAGATTCTCGAAAAGTTTGATTTTTGATTGATTGCCTGGTGAACGATCTGAATCATTGCTTACCACATCCATTTCAGAACGCCTCGGTGCCATTGAAAATACCAGCAGGTGGGTACCACCCCCCTCTCGCAACATGTGATGCAACACTACTTTGTGAAATTATGCCGTCTGTGGATCCAAAGTGATATGGACCGTATGGCTAAGATCGGCGAATTCCTGGTGAAATTGACTAACTCAACGTACTTTTAACTTCATTTTCTGCATATTACAAACTCAATTTTAAAGATGCGATTATGATTTATTTTATTTTGTTGTAATGTCTTTTTATTTACTGTTTTTCTAATGTTCTCTTATTATAATGTGCCCTCCTTGCCAGATGGCTATTTGTACGGCATCAAACCCATTTGGTTTAATAAAGGACTGATAATAATAATATCACTCTTCTCGAAATACAAGTATTTCCCATTAAGTACAGTAGAAGAACCGGTAATTTCAACACACTTTGATGTTATTGACCACGTGCTCGGTAACCACGCGACTCCCGTGTTTGGGCTGCAACCTGTTAATCACAATTTATATCCTATTAATGTTGTTAATCGTATTTTTTTATTTATTTATTATTTTTTTATGAAACCCCCAATCAAGAGAAGTATCAAAACCTATAGTATTTAGTACCGTGCATGGGTTGAAGGAGATGGGTCAGGGGATGCCAGAAATGTTGCTCTGGAGACTAAACATGGGTTTCACCACTTCAAGCCTGCAATAAGCAAAGTGGTGGTATTTCAGCGGTAGATAGATGATGAGAGTCATCTACCACCTACTGTTAATATTAGAATTAGTAAGGTTTCAGCAGTTTAAAAAGGATGAATAAAAAAAAATTACTTTGAAAACAACGCGTATTTTAAAAACAAGCAGCTGGCAGATTAGCGACCTGTGCTTGATATTATAACCTCATATGCAAGACAGTTTCAAAAAGGTTTTAACTGTTGAGCGGTAGCAGTTCAAATCAAACTGAGCAACGACTGATCTTTGCCATGGCCCAGTGTTCATCGACGGCGGCCGGTAGTGACCCTTCAGAAATACTAAATTCTCTGTCAATCTCAGACGCACATTAATCCATGTATCCTGCATAACCAAGTCTTCAATTTTTGTTCACATTTTTGGAAATAACCCAAGCGGAGTTCAATTCTGTGGATTCTCGACCCCATTTAAATCACTTAGACCAAAATTTTATTATTTAGAAGAGACAGCATCGCATTATGCAGTTTTCATGCATTGGTGAATAACGTTTGGTCCATTCTTTTATGAAAAATGTGATGACGACCCGATGCTCCAATTTCGCGACATCCATGTTTTCTTTTCGATTGGCTGCTTGTTTTAAATCTTGTCTTTCTTCTGTATATTCCAGTACTGAACTGGACCTGCACAAATATGTTACACACATTTAATTTATGATAAAACTGCAGTTTTTATAGCTATTATTTGTATAAGTTATTGTTATGTTATGGTTTTAAGAGCATCACTAACTGAGGCCATATTGCTCCGTATATATTGTCTTTAAAGTTCATGTGTTCTGTGGTCGATTTTCTGTTTGCTGGACTAAATATCCCAGTTTCTGGGGTTAAAAGCATGCTACCCTCGCCTGACACCGTCTAACTCAGCCACCTGTGAAAAAAAGGACCATAAAAAATTCCTCACGTCGTCGATGGGACTCTAACTTGGGTCTTTTCTACCCGTGGGAGGGGGGGGGGAATGGCGATTATACCAACTGTGCTACCCACTAGGGCTGCGTATGTTATAACAAGCCTATTATACAGCGTGTATCATAACATGTGGAAAACACTTTAGGAATCGATTTAGGAACTAAAAACAATAAAACAACTTCTTGTAAACATAGGTCTGAGTTATAGCCAATTTTCTGTTCCAGCAATTGTTCTCACAAATTGAGCAAGCACAGCTGGTTCCATTCAATTCTTGATTCCCATACAATGCTCGATTCCCATAGAGGACCTTGCTGATAGTTACGTAAACAAGTCTCCGTAGTGTTCTTTGAGTGACTTCAGTTAGTTTTCTTGATAAGGTCACTTATCAAGAATCTTGTTATTAACATTTTGATACTGTGCACTTACTGTGATAATGGAGACTTATTCAAATTGAGAGATGGCAGACATGCATGTAATGGGCGGATTGCTAGACGTAATTCAGCCGAGGCAAGATGTCTGATAACTTCCCTAAACTTTGTTCATTTAGAAAACGAGTTTCAGATGGTGGTAGACTCGTCAGCACCAGAACAGTAAATCCGACAAACGCTTGGAAACTTTTGATGTATTAGGAGGTCTATGATGAGGAGTTTGCAGGCTGGCTGTAACTCTGAAACAAGGCGAAATCAGGCCTATGTTTACATGAACTTTTTTTAAAATTGTTTTTAGGTCCTAACTTCATCCCTGAAGTACCACATATCATTATACACCTTGTATAGGACATGTAGCAATAAGGTTCCCGGACTGGTGCAATAAAAAGAACACAAAGCGCAGAAACTCAGAAATCGTTTTCTTTATTCAAATAATCACCACCTGATTGAATGTCTTATTATTCTAAAAGTTTCCGAAAACAGCTAGTGAAGGCATTCAAAGAGATGATTCTCAGTTTGGCGGTTACGATTCGAACCTCTTGAACTGCCGCCCGTAAGCTGGTTGGTTCGTTGTGTTAGAGTTTAATGGCGCATGGACTACGTTGGTCATAATGGGCCACTTCATAAGGTAACGTTGGGCCTCAGCAAGGGTCCTGCGGCTAAACATCTGGTCGCTGAACAGCGGTCGTTGTTCAGCAACCAGATGAACAACGGTACACGACACTACACATATACAATATCCATACACTTTTAAATCTCTGGCATTTCCAGCCAACTCGTACACCCACAATGAAAACTACGTGGAGATGGGGGGGGGGGAACCCCTGGTGCCGTCTGACACTAAATACACCTTAGTTCATAAGGTATGTGCACTTGCGGACAGGACGAAACATGGTTACATGTGCTGCAACATTGCACACAATACAACAAAAAGAGCTATCTTACTATACAACATACCCAATCTAGATGAAAACAATGTACACCTTTTGGTTGATGATTCCGAATGCTTTGGGATTCTCCAGAACTTCTCCTTCTTGGTGTTTACCAGAAGGAAGGAACTTAGAGCAGCTTTGTTAAGAAACGAGTAAGTTTTATGTATTTTTTTTTTTTTTTTTTTTTTATGAAAACCCCAAACACGAAAGGTATCAAAACCTATAGTACTTAGTACCGTGCAAGAGTTGGAGAAGTATGGGGGGGGGGGAACTTTGCTCTATAGACTAAACATGGGTTTCACCACTTCAAGCCTCCAATAAGCAAAGTGGTGATCTACCACCCAATCTATTTGATATCTTAGAAAACTGATATGCAATATTCACATTTATTTACCTCAGTAGTGGTAGCAAAATGGTGGTTATTGTTGCCTTAATCATATTCTCAGCACAAGTCAGTATAGATAGGAGAAATTTGTAATTGGGTAAATTTAGGGCATGAATTTGGTAATTGTTTTTCCTTTACCTTTGGATCTGTGGTCTTCGGTTCGTGGACGAATTTATATATATGAGTAAATGTTCATTTTCTGAATCATCTAGTCTCCGCCTGGTTGATTCTGAGGACCTGGAAATCTAAAAATCAACTTTTCAGAAGTACTTTACTTGTTTGTCTGGACTGGTGAAGTGAACCGGAATAGGTACCTCATTGCTACAGCAAGTACAGTGGAAATCATACCTCAGTTTTTCATGATAAAAAATATACATACATGTTTATGTAATTAGTATGAAATTTTAAGAATTGGACCACTTTTAGGTCTACAGTTAACAATCAGTAACTCCACTTCCACAGCGTCTGTGATCCCAGTCTTTTGACCGGCTGTATATAAGGGAAACATTTAATTTTCTGGGTTTTTCTCCCTCCTTCTGGCAATTAGTTGCAGAGTTATGGATTTTCAACTATTAACGTTTTTGAGAGAAATTGTCTTGGGAAATTGTTTTTCCTAGAATAACTTGACCAAGTTGTGATTGCAATCTGGCAGAAAATTTTAATAGATTATGTACAATACAGTTCCTTTCTCTATTATGGATGAATATTTCAAGTTCAATTTCAAGGCCTTGCATGTGCTCTGGAGTATCATGGATCAGGAAAACGGATATAACATTTAATTGCTACTGAGAATGAAAATTTAATCTTGAATTTTATAAGGCATTTTGTGCTCCAGAGGATATTTGGACTTTGAAAAATGTAGTTGGTATATGACAAATCGGATCCTAAGTGTGTTCTACACAAAGTGTGACACTGTCTACTGGAAAACTTCTATGGTGAAGTTCCAGTGGTTAACAACTGGAATAAACCAGCGATCAGACAGAACGAGTATAGCTTGAGTGAACAATTATTTGACGTTCATGAAGATTGTGAAGACTTCCAGACAATGACTGTCGGACTATTTAGGCTGCAAAGGGAAGTGGTCTTATTGTGGCTGCTGCTCGCAGCGACAGGTTCTATTAGAAGGGCAAGACAAATTGTCAACGGTTAAACTGTTGACAATTGGGTAAATTGACTTTTTTGTCTCAAATATGCTGAGAATATTTTGGTTTTTAACTAAAATTAACTATAATTAACTTAACGGTCTAAACTATATTGTTTTCTCAGAAGTAATGAGCTTTTGTACAGTGATTTTGCCACTAGTTAGTTTTTTTATTTTTTTTTATCATTTTTATTTATTATTATTTTTTTATTTGTTTATTTTATTTTGTTTATATTTTTTTTCTTTCTTTCTTTTTTTTATTTATTTATTTTTTTTGCTGGCTCCCAGGTATGGGCAACCTGGGAGCGGGATTTCTGGCACTCGCTGGTGTTGAACTACATCCGGCGGGTGCGGGATTTTAGTGCCCTGAGCACTGACAGTGAATAATGGACCCGGACTTGGCTCCTCGAGCTTGGGACGGGCATTGGGCGGCGGCTGCCCAAGTGTTGGCTGCTCGCTAGTTCGAAGAGGCCTGACACTCTTTTTTCAGGCCGTTTCACAGAGGTTTTGTGCTATCGCAAGTATTCAAGGTGGAGATAGGAATTTGCCTAGGTGCCCCCTTGACTCAAAAACAAAAAAAAAAGTTCATAAGGTAGGATGTGTTTCAGAAGTGCTTACTTTGAATTTCTATTGCCTTCTTTATTCTGATTCATACTTCATTCAGTTAGTCTGTTGCTTGTGCTTACTTCCTTAGAGGAGATGATATAAATTAATATCTTTAAGGAAGGCGAAAACATCTGTAAGGTCATCTCTGTCATTCAAGAGAACTGCTAGGGTAATGGCGTGATGTGTCCTATAAACATTTTTGAAAGCTTGCTTGCGTTCGTTTGTATATTTAGGACAGTCTATAAATATATGTTTTACTGTCTGAATACTATCACAAGTCTGGCATCGTGGTGGTTCTTCTGCTCTCAATAGGAAAGAATGTGTAAATAGGTTATGCCCAATTCGTAGTCTGACCAGTACTGTTTCTTCTTTTCTCGACCTTCGAGTGCTAGAAACCCAGTTTTCAATTTTCCGCTTTATTTGGTACAGTTTGTTTTCAGTTTGTAGATTCCAAATTTCTTGCCACTGCATCAGGCAAGTACGCCGTATCACAGGTTTGTCATCGAAATAGGAGACTGAGATCTCTTCTCCTGTCTACAGTATGGCTTCTTTTGCTGCTCTGTCCGCTGCTTCATTTCCAGCAATCCCTGTATGTCCTGGGATCCAACAAAAATGTATCTCCTGTTCATTTACTGCACAGTCAGTCAATATTTGTTGTATATTCCAGAAGATTGGGTGTACTTCTGCTCTGCATAACTTGTAATGAACTTAAGAAATCTGTGTATATTACAGTTCTTTTGTAACGCATATTTTGTATATGAGCTATTTTTTGCGCGTACAGTTCTGCCCTGTATACGCTGCACTCTTTCGGTAGTTGTTGTATTAATATAATATCTGGGAACACAGCTGCTGCTCCCACTAAAGTGTCTGTTTTCGAGCCATCTGTATATATTGGAATATAGTCAGAAAATTGAAGTCTGTGCGCTGCATGTAACTGTCGAAAGACTGTCGCAGGTATTACATTTTTATTCCATTTCTGTAAGTAGAAATCACATATTGGGATATGCGACTCCCATGGTGGAGAGGTGTGAACTAACAAGTGGACTACCCCGTCTATATTAAAGTTACGTACTGCTAAGAATTCTTGCATTCTGATCCCCAGGGGTCGATTTGCTTGTTAACGATTCTGATAAATATTTCTGCAACGTGAATTAAAGAGCGTCTCCCAAGTGGGGTGTCCGGGCATAGATTTTATTTTAAATGCATAATCCATCATCAGTTGTCGCCTAAGGGATGGTTCGTTGGCTTCGGCATAGAGACCATATATGGAAGAGGTGCGATAGGCACCAGTGGCTATACACAGTGCACTGTGATGAACTGGGTTCAGCCATTTCAGAGCTGTTTTCCATGCTGAATCGTACACTGGGGCTCCGTAGCCCAACTTTGATCTAATTAATGCTTTGTATAGGTTTAGTAAGGAATATCTGTCTGCTCCCCATGCTGTTGATAAGAGGATTTTAAGTATGCTAAGATGTTTTGTACAGCTTTTTCGTAGTTGCCGGATAGGTTCCACGAATGTGAGTTTCTTATCTAAGATTAGCCCAAGAAATTTTGCTTTCGCAGCCCATAAGCGACGCTTATTTCGCCCATCCGCTATCGGCGTCCCTATAATCCATATATGTGAATTACCTCCCCCATTATCCACTAAGCCAATGCCGGCAGTAATGTAAAGGGCACAATTAAACAGTCATATCGCTTCTATAAAGATAATCGCTTAGATTCTTGGCTACCAAACCAATTGAAAACGAGATTAAGTAAACCACAATATGTTTCACCACCAAACAGGTTATTGTGGCCTATAAATAACCTTTTTTGATGGTGATATTGCAACGCAAGCTGGTACGTTCTTACTTATTGTTATTTACTTATATAAAATTAACATTAAAACAAAATTCTTTGAATTAGATCTGAGTTTGATTTACTAAAAATTTAATTCTACTAGAACTGTTAAGAATTCTGTAATAATAACCGTTTGTTACTGTCTATGTAGTCACTGAAGAAGTGGTAAGGAAGTATCAAGAAACGCTTTACTCCATTGTACATACAGTATATATTTCCAAATCGGAAATAAACATAATTAAACTAACGTGGGTTTGAGTGCTTTATTGTCTTCAAATAACGCTGGTGCGACTTACCGTTTCATCACCATAAACAGGTTTTTATCATTTCATATGATTCTGTTGCAGATTTTCCCAGTTTAAAGCAAAATTTAATTGTCCTTCATTGCCCCATTGCAAAATCGTGACATGGAACGTTATGCTACTAATTGTTACTTGTAACCTATCGGCCTACAATGTCTGGACCTCCATCTGTTGGAGGAAGTTTAAACTACAACATACCACTTATGTTCATTTTCAGACTCATTGACAACAGCACCAGTCCGGCAACGTTATTGCTACACCTAGTACGTTAACGTAAACAACTGACTGAATGCCCCTCGTGTCTAAAATTTGATTCGAAACTGATGGAGCTCATCAAATGGTATGGAAAACTAGCGTTGCTTAGATTAATCAAAATTTCAAAATTTGTAATTCTTAATTTCTCAGTTGGACAACCAATTAATCACGATAAATTACATGAGTAGTGGTTGAAGCAACCGAAAATGAAGAATTTGTCAAAAAAAACAAACAACCGCGATCTCCTATATTTGTGATATCAATTAAGAAGTTTTACAGGGTATTTCAAATTGCGTTCATCCTCAGTTTTTGCTGGTTTTCGGGATAACCATTGTTTCCCGGAATAAAATCGTATAATAATTACAAAACAATTCACCTAGGGAGCGTAGAAAGTCCATAAAAGCCTCGCTTGATACTGATTAAGCCAAGTTGTGAAAAATGCCTATAAAAATTCCTCGCGTCATTGAAGGAATACGAACTCTGATCGTTGCCATTCAGTATGGAGATTATATCAACTGGACTTATAGCGAGGGTAATGAGATAAGTAAACAGGATGGTAGGGAATCTGTTTACCATCTCCAAGTTTAAACAATATACCAATGTGAGCATCGTCACATGGAGACAAACGCATAACAGGATTGTTTGGGTCATAATCCCAACAAACTGTAATCCAGATATGTAAAATCCCGACAAGCTATAATACCAACGCCATAATACCCTCTTATTAACAGTAAATCAAATGGAAATTTAAAACTAAAATTTATTTGGTACTTTGATATTTTCACTGGTTTTACGCTCATATGGAACACGTACATCACAAGTATTTCACGCTTTTGCGACATTAAGTAAGTTGCATACATACACTAACTGTCATTAATGATTTAAAATAATTAAATATTTAATTTCATATTTTTGAATAACATATATAATTGTAATTTATTTTAAATTAACTTAATTTAACGATATGATTAATTAGAATGAAACACTGAGTAATTCCACGAAGGTTTCGAGTTTCACGATGGTTCACAACCGTAAAAAGTCTCGTTTCTCGATCGATTGTCGCCTTCTGTTTGTTGTTGTTTTTTCTGAAATTCTTCGATGATACTACAGACGCCAATGTGCGCTCATTCAATTATGTTTTCCCATCTTCTGTGCCAAACTTGAACGATATTTTGGGTACGCAGAATTCCTAGTTCTATGAGGTCATACTCTCTTCTTCCAGTCACATAGCTCCCTGGGGAGCTGTTGTGGCCACCAACAAATTCCTACAACTGCATCGATCGTGTGCTATACGAGCAGCATCGCAAAGTGTCATGCCCAGAAGTTCACTGATCCCATCCTTCCACCTAGTTGCAGGTCTTCCTCTGCACTTCTTCCCGTCGGTGTTTCCTTCCATTATATTCTTCAACAGAAAGTTTTCCCTTCTTACTATATGACCAAAAAACCTGAGTTTATCAAGATAATCACCAGTCACCATAATTTTAGTTTTACACACATTCAGAAACATTCCCTTTTTCTTACTTGCTTCACATACTCTCCTCAGAGTTTCTTTAAGATGATCCTTAGAATTACAAATTAGCACAGTATCATCTGCATAACGAAGGTTGTTTATCTCCAGTCCTCCAATTTTGATGCCAGTCTCTAAATCTTCCAAAGCTTCACGCATGATATCTTCGGCATAAAGATTAAAAAGGTGAGGTGACAAAATACATCCCTGCCTGACACCATTACCTATTGTGAAAAAGTCCGTGTTTCCCATGTTCGTTCTCACAGTCCCTTCCTGTTCTTGGTAGAGTAGCTTAATCAGATAAATTATGTGGATTGGGAAACCAATAATAGTCATCGTTTCCCATAATTTCTCATGTTGAACACAATCAAATGCTTTTGCATAATCTATAAAACACAAAACGACTGGAACATTGAATTCTTTGCATTTTTCTATAATCAGTCGTAGGCTTAACATCTGATCTCTGGTTCCTCTAGCCCTTCTGGCATTTCTTCAAGTTTTCTTGAGATTCTGTTCAATATGATTTTAAGAAGAATCTTGCTAGCGTGAGAAATTAGGCTAATAGTCCTGTAATTTGAACAAATTTTCAGATCTTTTTTTTGTTAAGGGGATGAAAATTGATTTCCAATCTGATGGCCTCCCAAATTTTTACAATCATTTTATGAAAAAACTCAGCGCCCTTCACACCTGTAGCTTTAATCAATTCCGCTGGGATTTCATCAATTCCAGAAGACTTGCCACACGTTAGTTCTCTGATGGCTTTTTCGACTTCTTCCTTCAGTGGAACTGGTTCACTCTTGAAAAGGGGGAGGCAGATCATTAGTGCCAGCAGATGCTCGGAAGAAGCTGCTCACAGTATGCTTTCCACCTTCCTTTGACTATGTTCTCCTCTGTTAAAATTTCCCCTTTGGAATCCTTAATCACATTAAGTTTTGGTCGGAACTTTTGTTTTAAGGGACTTAATAACATCATACATCTTTTTAGTGTTGTTTCGTTTGTTGTGGTATTCGATTTCTTTACACTTTCGATTGATATAATCCTGTTTGTCCTGGCTTAAACAGCACTTGATGACTTTGCTTAGTTCCTGATACTCTTCGTTTCCTTGTACACCCTGGGCTTTTGCAGTTCTTCTCTATTGAATAAGTTTAAAAGTGGCTTCTGTAATCCAAGGCTTCCTGATGTTTGATCTTTCTCTAATGCGTCTATTTGCTGAATTTTTAATAATGATTTTTGTATTTTGCCACATTTCCTCAGGCAGCTTATCATCATCTAGTTCTAATAGAGCTTGAAAACGATTGCATGTTTCAAGCATATAATCTTTTGGAATATTTTCTACATCCAGTTGTCTAGGGAAAACCTTATTCATGATCTTTTTCAGCTTCAGCATGATGTGGAGCAACTGATGATCACTGCCACAATCTGCTCCAGGAAGTGTTTTTGCTTTGATTACACTGGAACGCCACCTGCATAAGGATATAATCAATCTGATTCCTTGTTTTATGATCAGGAGATTTCCATGTGTAGAGCCTTCTCAAGTGCTGCTGAAAGCAGGTGTTACACATGACAAGACTGTTCAGATGACAAAATTCAATTAAAAACTTTCACCCCGCTCATTTCTAGTGCTAAGACCAAACCTACCACATTTCGGGCTAGAAGAAACTGTCTTGCCTACTTTTGCATTAAAATCACCCACGAGTATCAAAACATCCTTTTTTGGGATCGGATCAAGAGCTGACTGGAGATTTTCATAATAAACGTCCATATCTTCGTCTGTGTATGTTGATGTAGGTGCATATTCAACTAAAACTAAGATTTACTGGCTGGCTCTGAAGTCTAACCGCCATCATTCTCCTATTAATAGGATTGTATCCAAGAAGAAACCTTGAACATTCCTTATTCAAAATGACAGCGACAACATGTTCTTTTACTTGGCCACTTCCAGAAGAAACAACCAAAAACCCATTTCCAGTTTTGAAATAACCTTGTCATGTCCACATGACTTCGGTTGCTCCTAAAATGTCAATTTGATACCTATCCATTCATTGATGACCATATCCATCTTGCCTTCTTTTAAACTTTTTACAATCCATGTGGCCACGTTTACCCTCTTCTTTCTTAAATTTAATTTTGCAGGGCACAAAGTGGCATCCGGGAACTGGTTAACAGCAGTTTTTGGAGATTTTTTTTGTGGTCTCTGTAGCATCAGATAATGTGGTGATATACCATTGCCTACCACATGGCCGATTTTGAAAGGGGTCGGCTTTAATCATAGGAAGAGTCATCATGCATCTCACGAGATACTCGGGAAGAGAAATGTCTGTGTATGAGGCCATACACGGACCACAAAATTGGTTAAAACAGCGGTGGGACAAGAACAAGCAAATACCGTTTTATTCTTCCACAAATAATTGTTTTCGAACTATTCAATCGCATCACCAGATTTCGTTGGCAAACAGAACTTCAGAACGATGAATACTTCTGGAATTTCATTAGACAGAATAAACGTCAACCCAAACGAATGGCACAGCATCAAAATAAACTCTTCAGCAGTGCTGTATCGAGATGCCAATCCACTCCTTTGAATCTTTCTGTTTCTCCAACCACACTGCCCAAGATGAAAGAAGCAAATTTTGTTCGACACACCAGGAAATTCACTTTCGGAAACGTTTATTGTAGCTAATCTTCTTATGTCTTCTAGAGAGGACATAAGAAGATAAAACACAAGAAAAGTAGAACAAGCATTAAGGGACAACAAAGGACTTAAATCAGCAGCTATGAGCAGTAATACCGAAAGAAAAATGATATTGAAACTGAAGAATAGAGATGGTATACTTATAAAAAACAGAGAAGGCACAATTCAAATAGCAGAAGACTACTATTGAAAATTATACAAGGGGAAGATGGATCACAATTAATAACACATACAACATGCCCGATGTCCTTCCTGATGAGGTAGAACATGCGTTGAACAAAATGAAGAATCAGAAAGTCCCTGGGGAAGATGAAGTTATTGTAGAGTTGTTAAAATTGGGAGGAAGAGACATGACGCAGAAACTGACAAGACTCTTCACAAAATGCATAAGAAAAGGTGTGACACCTAAGCAGTGGAATAATGCAATTATAGTTTTGCTGCATAAGAAAGGAGATAAATCAGAAATTGGAAATTATAGATCAATTAGCATGTTATCCCACATCTACAAGTTGTTTACAAGAGTCATTACTAACAGATTAGAAAGAATACTTGATGAGAATCAACCGAAAGAGCAAGCTGGCTTTAGGACAGGATTCTCAACTATGGATCACCTTCACGTAATATCACAGCTAATGGAGAAAGCAAATGAATATAAAACACCATTATGCCTGGCATTTGTGGATTATGAAAAGGCTGTTTGTTTGTAATTTAGTTTTTAGGAGCATTAGCAACTAAGGCCATATTGCTCCGGGGATATGCGGTGGTTATTCCCTGACCTGTCCGCATCCTCCGTATTTGGTGGTCACGGGCTCGAACCCCGGTCTAATCAAGAAGAATGTGCTTCGCACTGCTGCTCCTGTCCACCTGGCTACGGAGGCGCCTCATGAAAAGGCACTTGACTCCATACAGCATAAGGCAAATGTTTTGGACACTGTAAAGACAAAGCATAGATATCCCATATATTATGAATTTGAAGAAAATATATGAGAACGCTACCTCCTTTATTAGACTAGACAAAGACAGTACGAAATTTAAAATCGAGAAAGGAGTTCGATAAGGAGAAACAATATATCCGAAGCTGTTTACTGCTGCCCTTGAGGAAACTTTCAGAAGATTAGACTGGTCGCAGAAAGGAGTCAATGTGAACGGAGAGTACCTAAACCATTTACGATTTGCAGATAACATTGTGGTCATAAGCCACGATCCCAAAGAATTAGAGGAAAATCTTAATCAGTTATGCACAGTTAGTAAGGATTTTGGACTAAAGATGAATATGGCTAAAACAAAAGTAATGATGAACAAGTATGCCACAGAAACGGAAATAATGATTGAACGAGCAGTAATTGAAAAGGTGGAGTCATATACTTATCGGGGACAAGTCATCAGCTGTAATAATGATAAATGGCTGGAAGTCAAGAGAAGAATAAATTTTGGATGGATAGCATTCAGGAAATATAGTCGCATACCGAAGAGCAATATGCCAATTTGTCTGAAATGTAAAATAAGGAACCAATGCATACTCCCCACCATGGCTTATGGAAGTGAAACTTGGGCACTCACCAAAAGAATGGAAGAGAAGCTGAGAACTACACAGCGAAGAATGGAACGAATTATATTGGGAATCAGACTGTTAGATAAGAAGAGAAACACATGGATTAGGCAGCAAACTCAAGTAAAGGACATTCTTATCAAAACTAAAGAACTAAAATGGTCTTGGGCAGGACACACATGATGACAGATGGACTAAGAAAATAACAGAATGGTACCCAAGAGGAGCTAGAAGAAAACCTGGAAGACAACGGCGGAGATGGATAGATGAAATTCACGAATTCTTTTGTAGTAAATGGATATTCATTGCACAAAACAGAAGGAAATGGAAAGTTGCTGGAGAGGCCTTCATCCTGCAATGGATTGAAAATGGCTGATGATGACTGCAACTAATTATAGATCAATTAATATCGGCTGTGGCTTCAGTTCAATTTCGTTTTCTTCAGTAAAGGCAATCCAATCTTGAAATAAATGTTCGTCACTTTCTTCACTCTTGCTGGTTATTAACATAAACTAATGGTAGAATTCGGTAATTTCTGGAACCAACCGGTTCATGTATTGTATAAAACTATACAAAAAATGTTTGGAAACAGTTTTGAGCGTATCGTCCATAATCCAATATTGAGCCTGCGTAAACGTTGAACATTGACTTCTGTTGTAAAAACCAATATTCTTTTTTTCTCCCATTACTGAATCTGTAACCAGAAATAACTCTCCATTTAATACCAATTTCGTCCAATGCTGTCGGTAGTTCAGCTTTTCTCACCAGTTTTCTTTTCTTGCGGAAGAGCGTTTTTTGACAGCATATACAGCTGAATATGTCGAGGAATGGCAACCCTGTTCGCTTGAATGATCTGACACGGCAGAGTTCTCGTTTGTTTAGCATATATCTTAATTTACTCAACGATTTTTGCAACAGCGGCAGAGCTTGATTCTGAAGTACGATTCAAACTTTTGAAGATGATGTTGCCCATTCAAATATTTTGTCGTTGCTCTATCTTTACAATCTTCTGATTTTCTTCTTTCACAACACCAATGATAAATATCCTTGTGACGTTTGTTTTTTACCATTAAATATCTATGTGTGTTAAAATAAGTGTCACAGTAGGATCCCCCGGACCATTAGTTCACCCACCCAAGTGTATTATGTTCGTGAATTGAGTATGTTCTCTGGTCGATTTGCCTGTTGTGAGGGGGAATAATATAATGTTATTTTACTGTAATTCATAGAAGATTACTACCTTTCCTTGTATATCTCTTATTTAGATTTTTCTTAGGTGCTCTCACACCTACCAGGCCCCACCTTTTGCCACCTGACTGCTATACACTGTATATCTCATAGAAGATTCTCAAGATCATGAGCGTAAATTCCTTTGTTTTCCCTTAATCAATTTCCAGAATTCTCTCGCCCAATTTGTGGGAGAGCAAACTCTTAACTAGGCAAACAAGGCGTGTGTTATTTAGAATAACAGGACTCGATGTGAAAATAAAATATGAAATTTATTACATATATATACACAACATAATATACAATTGAACTAAATAGCATATGATCATAATATACAAAGTTGACTCAGAGATACCTTGCATATATTATTCTTATTACAGTTTCCCTTCACTAGTTATTCTGATTTGACAATTATATAAAAACACACGATTCATTCTTCTTGCCTTATTTCCTAATTAACTCATACATTTATTATATCTATTTTCTTTACTCCTGGATAAAATACTGTTTCATATTGTAATAATCAAATATGCTACATTCATCTCTTTATTCTCACCACACTGTTATAATATAGACCAATCTTCAGTGTCCTAAGGTCCCCTACCTGTTGCTAATCATTCAGCTAAATTACTTGTACACAAATTTCCATAAATTAAAAAACACTATATTCAGAGTTGCTCGTATAACTTAATTATCTATCTTTTAAAGCATATTCAGAATCTTTCTTAATCTCTTTACTTCCCTTTCTAACACCTTATAGCTATTTGTACATCAAATTTGTACATGGTGTTTCAATAGATGAAATTTTTTAAAAAAAATTCATCTATTGACACACCATGTTCAGCCTTGCTCATATAACTTAATTATCTATCATTTAAAACATATTGAGAATCTTTTGTTCTAGTGCTATCCCCTTTCATTAATTACCCTACTATTTTACTAACAGTCCTTGTTAACTTAGAATATACCTAATACATCGCTCATCTACTTCTTTCTCTTCTTCTCCGGGAGGTTTCAGGCTTTCGTCTGATGCTCTCCAGGCTGTCATCTTGGACTTTCCTTTCTGGTTTCCTTCATTTGCTTCCTCCTGACTCTGCTTCAGATAATTTCCGGAACTCTTGACTGCTTAGGTCTGGCATCCTTAATCTCTTGGACTTCCTGCTCTGAATACATAACTCCTTTACTGCAAATCACTCAGAGGTATCTTTCTACAAGAGGTTGTTACTTTTCCTGGTTCACTTAACCGTCTTTCATAACTTTTTTTGCTTATCATGCTTGAATTTCCCTTTACGTGCTACTCTTAACTTTTTCCCCCTTACTGTCTAGGGGTCCTTTTGCACTCCCTACATTTCTGCTCTGCCCGACTTACTTTTTTCACTCTGTCTCCACGATCACTCTTTTAGCCACTTCTCCGTTTGAGCCTCCTCCCATAGGACTCTCCACCAATCCCAAGAATTCTCCTCACTTTCCCTCTTTGTTAAAAATTTATAATAACCCTTTTACCCCATCTGCAAACCAAGCCTTGTTTCCGTAATTTTCTTGTCTAGTTCTCAGGGTAGCACAAACCTTTCATGTCTGCGGTCGTCTCCCAGGATAGTCATTTTCGTGTTTTCACATTTGCAAAATGTTGTCAACTTACCAAAAAGTCGCCACAGTGACCTGGTCTTTTCCGACCCAAATGTTAGCCCATCGGGACTTATGTCCAGATGCCGCATAGATCAAACATTTTTTAATCACTTGCATTTCACTATCCTTCTGACCACTCCTTCCCTAGTACGGGCGGCTGCCTTTGTTTACTGTCAATTCACCCCTTTTCCCATTTATATATTACCTTCTCTTCCATTTGAGTGCTATTCAATTTACTCATCTATAATCGCTTATTTCTAAATCCAGTATTGCCATATATGCATCTCTTTAATGTCAAAAATTTTCCTTTCCATATCAAGGATTTACCAGATCAAAGAAAATTTTATTCCCAAACCACAAACATTTCCCATAAACTAACTCTCCATATTTGTAAGATTCACATATTACACTGTCTTGTGGGACGAAAAACCGGAAGTCCCTAGTGGGGGGAACCTTGCTATCTACGCTTGAGACCGACTAACTCAGCTACGGTGTGAAAAGAGCCCATAAAACTTCCTCGAATGATTGATAGGATTCGAATTCGGGTCGTTTTCATCCGATGTGGGAAGGACGGTGACCATGACACTGTGCTAACTACAGTCCACCTACCATAGTTCTTTTTCAACAGATTTCTCAAACGTAAATATTCAAATAAACGAGAACAATGACATATATAAATAATAATTCCTAAAAATTTTAAATCTAGTCTTATAGGCAGTCCAGTATTATTATATTTTTGATATTACAGCTTGTATGAATTTCTATCTCTTGGTATTAACGAGGTATTATGGCTATCGGGTTTTAGTTTGTCGGAATATAGCTAGTCGGGATTATTGTTTGTTAGGATTGCGGGCCGGAACCCATAACAGGAAACAGTATCCATATCATTGCCCAAATGATAACGAATGTCATTGATAGCCATGTACAGTATTACAGAGATCATCACAACCCAGGGACGCGTGGTAATCTTAATAGCCCGTTCCTCAACAACAAGGTGGACTTGTTTAACTCACTAATACAGAACGAATCGCATTGCAGACACATATTTTTCACCATTTTCAGTGACTGAATGTTAGATACACATATTGTTATGACGGTTCATATGAGTGCCATAAAAATCAAGTAATTGGGTGTCATTCAGAATGACAAACTGTGGAGACTTATTTCTCTACTATGTATGATAATTGTACATTTAATGTCTAATTAAATTGTTGAATGAATAATATTCTCTTTAATTAGAATATTACACATTCTTTAAATAAAAAAATGCACATAGAAGCTCGTTAATCGGTCAACTGTATAAAGTTGCCATGTTTTATATATCAACGTTAAAATTCCATTCGACTGCTCCTTTGTAATACTTTGCATGTCTTACATAATCTTGGAAATATATAGCTAGGCGATGAACAAACGGATTTTAATAATAATAATAAAATGAGCGGTTAAATCTCAATTAGCAGGGCCGCTGCAAGTGGGTAGGCGTGACTTACGGGCAGCAGTTCAGGGGGCGGCAAAATTTTTGACATTTGCTGTCTGATTGGTTAATTCGATGTGTATACAAGTCAACTGATAACTAATTATCAGCACAGCGCTCCACTGCACGTCAATTTTGACTGCACGATTTGATCGCGATATTTTGACTGAGTAATTTGATTTTTTTAAGCGCGCTTTCTTTTTATACCGTGTTCAGTTTACTGGAATCCCACTGACTATGTACAGTGTTCGCTAGTTATTCTGCAATATGACACTAAATGCCACATTTCCAAGTAATAACTTTACATTTTTGCTACGTACCTCATGTTGGAAATCTAATACTTCTCGATAATCCTATTTCTTATCGAATAATTGAATTTTCCAAATTACGAGTAAATACAGTGCACGACAATAACTGGATACTTCCTGAAAATCTGCTTTACACGTATGCTGTAACTGCGAGGTATTTTAAGAAACCTGAGACAAACTCCTTTTTTTTTTTTTGTTTACGTTCGGCTAAATGATTGGTTATCAGTCATATGACGCCAATCGTTTCTTTAAGTAGATATAACAACGTCATTCTCTTTTCAGAAGCCAGTAAAGAATGGAGAACTCATCTGTTCCTGCGTTAAACAGTACTGAAAGTGATGGGGAAAAAAATCCGTTGAAGGTTGTACACGACGTGTTGGTTGTACTAATACTGGTGTTGATAATGTTAGCAATGGGAGCTGAAATCACGTGGCAACAGGTGAGTTCGCATTTTTAAATTAAGGTATGAATAGTGGGAATGTGCTCCTTTGAGGTGGGAAAAAAGTTAATATAACTGCCGAAATTTCTAAACCGGAAATATGTTTTAAAAAGGAGGCTTAATAGAAAAAAAAATTAACTTAGAAAATGAAGTAGCTTTCTTTCAGCAGGTTAAGGCTTTACAAACGCTGAATTAAAAATGGATAATTTATACTAACCATTAATAAATCTTAAATAACTGTGAATAACTCGAGAGAACGATTACGCATAAATATAAGCTGGTAGCCAGGAGGCCATGAAAGGCTACTGTAGGACCAAATTGGTAAACAATAAAATAAAGATCACATATATATCGGTTCGTCATTAGACAGTACATTATAACAGGAATTTACATATGATTATTTCAATTGCCTGGACATTTTTATTTTGCTGAGGCCTTCGAGATTTCGGGCCATGCGCAACTGCTTCTGTTTTCTCCATCAAATGGGAAAGATGCCAGATGGGCTGAGAAGTGGCAATTGAGGTTTAGCGTTGAAAAATGCAAGGTAATGCATATGGGAAACAGTAATCCCAGAATAACGTACCATTTGGGTGCTACTACACTCAAGCTTATCAGAGAAAGAAAAAGACCTGGACGTAATTATTGAGTCTGACACGAAGTTTTCTGAGTAGTGTAAACAGGTTGCTAGGACAGCTCCTGAAGTTCTGTTAATGATATGCAGGAATTTTACCATCAGGAGTAAGGAAGTGAATGTTACTTGGCAATGGTTAGGCCGCATCTTAAGTACGGCATACAGGTCTGGAACCTCAGTTTAGGAAGGATGTGGATCTGTTGAAACAAGTGCAGAGAAGAGCAACACGATTAGTCAATGATACAAGGAGTATTCTTATCGAATAGCGGAGAAAGGCTTCAGGTCTGCAAATTGCAGCATTTGGACACTAGCCATCTCCGAGGAGACCTAATTAAAGTTTTAAGGCCTTAAAAGTCTTGAGTAAATTAAATGAGGATGACGTCCTAACTCTTGCTCGGACGAAACACATTAAGCGACATAAATTTAAAGTTAAATTGAAAAACGATGGTTGTGGGATAGACGTGCGAAAAATGCTTTCAGCCGGATAGTGATTGATCGTTGGAATAAAACTTCCATCTGGTGTTGTGGAGGAGGGTAATTTGGATGATTTTAATTAATTTCAATTATTTTACTGTAATCTAAAATTACCCATGGATATTCACATATATAAGTAATCGACTGCCGCCCTTTGGAAGCCTGTTTTCCGTGTGCCAGGCATCCCAATTACACCCACCTCTTTCAAGGAGGCACCTTGACTGTGTCAAAGGAGGTATGAGATCCTTTTACAATATACGAGACTCTTCATTGGTGACAAACACTAAACTCATTTTCATGGACGACGTTCATGTTGTTCTCCAGTATGTTCTCTAATGATACCACTTATGGTGATGGCACCCGAAAGCCCTCTCTACGGCGCCCAAGGAAATCAAGATTTCCTTGGGCATCGAGGAGATGGCCTTCGGATGCCAAAGTTTCTTGGTCTTGGGCAGAGTCAGCAGGGTTTCCGGAGACTTCCAATAATTTTCTGTACCTTTAAAAATGAGCCAATGGTTTTACGTCGTAATTAGAAGGAAACCTGATCTTACTGCCAACTACTCCAGCGGCTGTAACTGCTGCATAAGTGGTCTGGACTGGGCATTATAACTCCAGGGTACTTCGTGAATAGCGAGGATGCTGCAAAAACTGAATGAATGATCCTAGACGAAAATCAAGATTTCCAAGGAAAAGGGGTACTATGCGATCCTTCACCAGCGACTGACTAACCCGCTGACCATAAAAGTGAAGTCGGTAATCACAAACCAGTCTGTCTGACTTTAGTGGCAGGGAAAATCTTAGAGGCAATGATTAGGAGTGCAATTCAGGGATATTTAGATAGAAATGGCATTCTGAAAGACACATAACATGGTTTTTGTTAAGAGAAAATCATATTTAAGCAATCTGGTAAGCTATTTTGACTCAATTATCCATGAGCTGGATATAAGGAACAATTTCGACATAGTTTATTCAGATTTCAGCAAAGCATTTGACTCAGTCATTCATGATAAGTTACGATATAAGCTGGAACAGAACATGTTAGGATTACTGAAAAGATTAAGATGGATTGCTAACTGCTGCAGAGCAGAAAATTGTTATTAATGGATATTCTTTCGATTGGTTTAACGTAAGAAGTGGGTTCCCCTCAAAGGTCGGTTCTTGGACCACTGTAGTTTCTCATTTTCATAAACGACATCGACGAAGGGATAAATGGAGTGATATCCAAATTTACAGACGACAAAGATCGGGAGAATCTTTAATGATCAGTGCCAAGCAACGCTAATTCAGGATGAATTGAACAGGCTTCAAGAATAGTCAGAAAAGTGGCAGCTATGCTTTAATGCAACAACATGCAAGGTCTTATACTAGAGGAACAACAACCCCAAAATAACTCACACTTGGTGGAGTTGAATTAAAAACAATAGAAGAAGAAAGGGATCTGGGAACTGCGATACTGGCAGGTGGGAAGTTTTCTGAGCAATGTAAACAGGCGGCCAGGAAAGCCTATGGTGTCCTATCGAACAATATAATGTAGATATAGGGATTCCACTGTATAAAGGCACAGTGGTATCGTCACCGTCCTCACCACACCGGGTGAAAAGGCCCGGGTTCGAATCTCCTCGATGACGCGAGGAACTTTAATGGGCTTTTTTCACTCCGTGGCTGAGTTAGTTGGTCTCAGGCGTAGATAGCAAGGTCCTCCCCCAGAAACTGGGATTTTTTCGTCCAGCAAAACAGGCAAATCGACCAGAGAACACACTTAATTTACAGACATAATACATATATGGGTATATAGAAGCAATTCTGGGTGACTCTAATAAAATAATTTGAATTTGTTTAAAGGCACAATCTCACTGTATAAGGCAACTATAGAACAGCATTTGGAAATACTGTGTCGAGGTATAAAAGATCTTATCTGAAAAAAAAAAAAAAAAAAAAAAAAGACACTGAGCTTCTTGAAAGGATTCAAAGACTGGCAACTCACATGGTAAGATCGGCAAAAACGGCGATCATACGAGGAAAGACTGATTATGTGGGCTAGAGAGCTTGGTAACCAGGCACCTTAGAGGGAATCTGATTGAGGTCTGTAAGACTCCAAGAGGGATTAGTAAAACGAATAAAGGAAATATTGACGCTGTTATAAAGAACTCCAGAACTAGGAGGCCATAAATTCAAATTACAGGGAAGACGTTTAGACTAGATTGTATGAAGTTTTCTTATAGCCAGCGAATCGTTGAATATTGGAATAAAATTTCCTCCGCAGGTAGTTCAGCTGACAGTCTGAAAAAATTCGAAGATCAAATTGATAGTTTCTTATGCGAGGAAGGAAGCGCATAATTTGTTCTGTATTTTTCTATCTACTTTTTTTATTTTTTCTTTGGCCGGCTCAGCAAAAGCCTGTGGCTTCCTTGCACTACATGACTAATACTCTTGCGCTAACAAACTGCAGTACAGGTTTTCTTAGATTTTTGTGAGAGTAGTTAGAACAGGGCTGGTTCCAAGTAGAGTCTAATGGGGCTATAGCTCTCTCTCTTATGAACATCAAAAAATAATGTAGATTTTCTTCGCTAATAAATGATGATATAAATGATGATTATAGCGTAATGATTTTTAGGAACAATGCTTTAGTCCTCCTTTCTCCCGTTTTAAATGATTTCGTTCCTCTTTACAAGGAAATGCCATACGAAAAGTTACATGCACAGCCGTAACAAGGAAGAAACCCCATGAAGCAAATCATGTTATTAACTAGTAATGCTGAGATGGTTATGTAACCGTACACACATACATTTCTGCGCACTACCAACAACTGTAGGAGTTAATTGAACGATCCTCGTTAAGTAATGAATGAAGCAGACCTTATGGTGTACTGTATAGTGTTGTCGATAATCATTCACCTCTGTAGAGTTGTTGAATTCTTATCTCTGTTATTATTATTATTATTATCTCCCAGAGACTGCTTGGAATGGAAACGAGAGAGAGGAGGGGGAGGGACGTTTATGTCGACATTAAAGATAAATGATCATCACAGAAGTTGAGAAACGATCTATCACAAAATCCAAATAAGGAATTCGATGATTTAATTCCTGTAATCCATTTCCATTCGCTAAGTTGAGAAATAAGCCGTACAGAAAGAATTTATGGACTTAAATCAACGGGGAGAATTGTAATAAATGTTATGGTAAGAGATTAAATATTATTTGTCTGCACTACATTTTATCTGATTATTTTGATGTGTGTTAAGTTTGAAAAACTTTTCACAAAGGGACTGGAGGTTTGGAGTGGCGCATTGAGATATTATTTTGAATATTTCGAACAGCAAAATAATGACGAGAATGCCGATTTCCCGTCTGAACATTTTTAATATCGCTGTATAACGCTAGGTGTCTGCGCGGGTAGCACAATGGTATCGTCACTGTCCTTCCCACACCGCGTGTAAAAGGCCCGGGTTCGAATCCCGTCGATGACACGAGGAACTTTTTTGGGCCTTTTGCGCTCAGTGGCCAAGTTAGTCGGTCTCAGGCGTAGATAGCAAGATTTTCTCCAAGAAGCTGGGGTTTTTCGTCTAGCAAAACAGACAAATCGACCAGAGAACACGCAATTTACAGACCAAGTACATAAATGGGTATATGAAATAACTTTCTGGTGATTCTATTGTAATAGTTTGTTTTTTTATAACGCGAGGCATTAACAATAGTAATTTAAAGCATTTAAAATAAAGGCTAATTTAAGCGTGTGTTAATCGCCAAACAACCGGGCCACGAAGCATCAGTGTATTGCGTCTATTCCATTTGCTGTTTTAAACTTGTTTCCAGAACATCTTGGGACCACAAACTTGACTGATTAACTCAGCCCAGTTGTGAAAAAAGCCCATAAAAATTCTTCGCTTCATTGACGGGATACAAACTTAAGCCTTTTCCACGCGGTGTGGGGAGAACTGCAAATTACAACCACTGTTCTATCTGCTAGGGCAAGATAAAGGCAAGGACCTCCTGTTCCAATCTGAGTGCATGCGCACATGATGCCAAGTCGCGAACATTGCTTCATATGGCGCTTTACTATTCTGGTACTGCTATCGCATACTAAAGATATGTCAAGTAATAATGAACAGAATAATTACGCAATCCCTAAATCTGTGATTATGTTCACAATGGATTCATCAGATTGGCAGATTTGCAAGCGGAGTAATCTGGATAATAAAATTAGATTATCAAAAGAGAAGATAAAAGAAACTGACGCCCCTTCATCTGTCTCAATCTAGGTTAAAGGGGCAGACACCTCTTGTTGTTATTCTAAGCCTCACTGTCATAGAATATATTTGCTTTTAACTGATCCATAACTTTTTAACAGTACTTTCCAGGTATTTCTACTCACTGAAAGTACTCAAAACTTTGAACTAAATTTTTGATAAAAAATAAAAAAGGTGTCTATTCTACAACACATTGATCAACGGTCTAAGGTCTAACCTATTACTGTTCTTCAATATATCTTATTTTTATTGCTCTTAGATTTTGTCTTACTTCAATGAAAACATCCTCCCCCTCCTTTCGTTTATCTTTCATCATATGAATAGTCCATTGTTACTTTTAATTAGAGTCGATAGTCGTTGGAACCTATCGTTGGATTGTGCTTCTCAGCCGATATAAATAAAACAAATTTTCCGTTTATATTCCTACTTTGTGAACTACTCTGACCACACGGTCAGAGGAGTTCACAAAGTAGGGCGAATACAAGAAACAACAACACCGTATTTAGTAATCATGAGAGCTCGAACCAGGGGCACTCAAAATACGTGTACTTATGTACCCTCATGCCTGACCACATGCATCAACATAATTGTAAATTAAATAAATGCAGTAAACTTCCATCCACTCCACTTGCGGTCTAATAGACAACAATTGTTCATAATGGCATCGATCCCTGAGGCCTGGCTGAAAAGATCTGGTATTTCCTGAATAACCCAGGCGTGGAATCGATATAAAAGAGCTGTTATCCAGAAGTTCATAGATTACAGCTGTATAGAGCTGTGAGGCACAACATAGACAAAGCGAGCGTAGTAGGTTATAAATTTGTAAAGAATTTGAGCAAATTGTATAAAGCAACTGAAATGCTCACGACTGAGTTAAGCAGGAAATTTAAATCGCGTGCAGGCAGCAAGTCTCAAGACTACAAAATTTACTCGTGTAATGCTGCAGGACACAATTTACTTTTCAGTCTCTCATCGAAAACAAAATGTATCCTTGGATTATCCTACTAATTATCGATTGTAAGTGTAAATTACAAAGTATTTTTTTTAAGCAGAAAACCAAGGTTAACTCTACGTATTAAATCTATTTATTTAAATTTGGGGCATTATTATAATATGAATCAGTTAAGAGATGGAGGAATTACCTCTATGATGTCTTGCAGAATACTTCAGTGCTGATACTTTCCGTTCTTGAATAACTATACAAATAGTTTACATGTATTCCATACCCTCGGAGACAAAATCAATGATCCAATGCACCACGGAATCGGGTGCCGTGGACAACAAGCCCCACCCCAAAATACATCGAATCGCCAACACTTTGAGTGAGAGAATACAATACGTCCGTATTTTATAAACAATTTAAATGCTTTGAAACAAATAATGAATCCACACTTTCAGCACTTTGAAAACAAATATTAAAACAAAAAACATTAAGAATCTCTGAAACATTAAGAAACTAAAGAATTTTGTTACTTTCCTGAAAAGGACAGGGCTTTTCGACCAGGATCATGATCACATTAAAGTGAAACCGCGGGTATTGCGAAGGAATTTTATAGCATGGGGATTATAGTTGCAATCTTGGCACATGCACGTGAAGGACCATAAATCTGAGGTGGGGTAAGGGCAACGTACGTTGACAGAATTTTGATGTAATTTAATTTCGAGCATCTCTGAAATTAATAGTTTAGTGTAATCATGTTGGATGCTGCGAATTTTTGCTTTGTTGAATAGACAGATGTGGCCTTCATTGATCGCATGGAATGCGCGTTCCGAAGCCGTGTGAAAGGACGGACCTTGAATGTTGCCTCATTCTCGTATTGAGTGTACAACGAGTTGATCCCTGGTATGAGCAGTTGCAAGATACATTGTGGGTTAAATCATTTAATTGGAATGTGGAAGAGGATTGGACTTCGTGGTTTTTAAGGGCAGCATGTATTGTGGGTTTGGCTATGACTATGAAAATACTATTTAGTTGTTAAAACCATTGTTCAATATACGGTAAAGCAATAAAATATTACTTATGTTATTATTGTTGATAACTGGGGTGACATTGTGTAATCTGTTTTTTGCTTGTTTATAACAGGTAGGAGTAACCTCTATTTTGAAATCTGTTTCTTAGTGTTTGTATTTAGAGCTGATTCAGATGTTGAGTACTTGTAGGCATTGAGAAATTGATTTAAGATAATGGATCTTTGATAGGTAAAAGGGTGGTAGCTATTTTAATGAAGAAGCATTCCAGTGTTGGTGGCCTTTCTGTATATGCTGAATTGAATTTTGTTCATAATCCGTGCGAAGGTGAAATTTTAAAAAAAATTTAATGATTTTGTTTCGGTACTTTCGGATTCTAGAGTAAATTTAACCTTGCATGAATATTATTAAAAAGTTCTGTAGAATGTCTTGTATGGTCCCCGCATCTGTGAAGAAAAGTATATGGTCAAGATATCTACCATACTGGCGCTTTCGTAGCCAGGTTGGCAGGAGCAGCAGTGCATAGCACACGCTTCTTGATTAGACCGGGGTTCGAGCCCGTGACCACCAAATACGGAAAGGTCAGGGAATGACCACCGTATATCCCCAGAGCAATATGGCCTTAGTTGCTAATGCTCCTAAAAACCAAATAACAACATCTACCATAGTAGGTGAGCTGCGGAAGAAAGAGTATCAAATGTATTATTTCAATAGTTGTAACTATTGAGCCTTTGCAGCTCTCTTATCTATTAATTAAATGCAATATGAATCAGAATCCACAAAGAATTTGTTAGAAAATTCGGCAAAATTCAACATTAGATGTAAATTGATAATACAAGTCATTATAAAATCATATGAATTAAAAAAAAAATCATAGGTTTAATGTCTCTAAGTTTGCAGATTATACAATGGAAGGCAGGGTGGTTAATGACATTAATCAAGGTAGACTACCACAAAAAGATCTAGAAAAATTAGGCCGATGGGTTGAGAAATGACAATTGAATATTAATAATAATAATAATAATAATAATAAGATTCTTTATAATAAAGAATCTTAAATTTTATACAATAGTGATTCCTTACACAGAAAGCCAGAGGAATCTTACAATTCGTTGTTTATACAAGTGATTTTGTTTTATAATAAAAATATATATAATAATAATAAATAACTAAATAATAATCAATAGATAAAAACAAAGATAATAATGAAAAAGTGACACTGAAGTAGTAATTACAACGAAAAAGGACTACAAATTGAGCAGAAAATGAAATCACATCGGCTAACTAAAATCGGCACTTACATAAATGTCCTTTACAAACAGCAAGAAAGGACAAGATGCCATTGCGATATGCCTTGTATATAGTCCACAGGTCGATGTCCATGTTGAGCGTGTCCTGAGTCACGTTTGGGAAGTGTCTCTTGAAATTCTGTAACCACTGGAGCCTTGGGCACAAGGAGGGGATACTACGGAGATGTCTGCCTGGCAAACGCCAACCAACCGTATTCCAGATGTTGATGTGATCATGCTTAGCTGAGCACAGATGAAGGAATGACTTTATTTTTGGCACATGGGCTCTGTGGACGTGTATTGCAGGTTGCAGCAGAGTGAAGATTTAGATGTCGTGTAGATCTGGTGCCACCATAAGTTGGCCCACTTCAGCAGCCAGATTTCGAGACCCCACAGTTTCCTGAGGCTGGTGGGTGGTGCCGCCGACCAAACTTCCACGGCATAGGAGAGCACACTACAGAAGTAAGTTGTAAGGTATTTCTTGATTATTTGCTTATTGTGCGTTTTGCACAGATCAATTTTCATTCCCCAGAACGCTCTCAGGGCTTTGGAATACTGAGCTTGGATTTATTTTTTATAGGTGAGGTTGGCATCACGGATTACTCCTAGGAATTTGACACTGTCTGTGGGAGTCAGAATATTTCCTGCCAATTCCGGACGTAGAGAGGATGCAGTATCAGCAGAAGTCATCCGACTTGGCGTAAAGATGAGATAGTTTGACTTCTCTGGATTGACTGACAGGCCAAAAAATTTGGCATACTTGCAGATTGTATTTAGGTAGCTGTTTACAGATCCAGAGGAGATTTGTCTTTCTTGTGAGTTACCAACATGGTGTTTGCATGGCAAGTAGCATACGACAGGAAAGATGAAATTTGATCCATTAGTGGAACGAATATTGCTACAAATAGCAAAGCTGAGAGAGAGAATCACCTTGTCGGATCCCTACTTCGATGCTTTTAGAGACGGTAACGCCTGTGAAGGGAAGCATTCTCCTAGATAGCAGATTATTGAGGATCTCCAGCATATTTCTGGATATCCCTTAGAATCTTTCAAGTAAGACGAGAAGGGGCGTGATTTGGACCGAGTCGACAGCAGATTTCATGTCCAGAAAAATGGTGTGAAGATCTTCGCTGTAATTCCAGGCGTGAAGTATTTTCTGTGATAAGGACTGTAGGCAGGTTACAGTAGATCTGTTAGGCATGGCATAATGGGTATGTTCGGGCCTATGCGCAAAGATTGTGAGTGCTACATCATTATAGATGCATTTCTTGAGGCATTTCAGGAAGGGAGAGGCAATTGATATCGGCCTGAAATCAGCCGGTCTTTTCGTATGAGGCTTCTTCGGAACTGTCACGACTTTGTATGACAACCAGCTTGAAGGCACCTGTGCAAATTTGAGTACTTTGTTGTAGAGTTGAGTGAGCTCTTTGCTGATGAAATAAGAAACAATTTTTAGACTAAAAAGAGGTATTGCGTCAATTCCTGTGGTGGACTTGTCAGATAGTGAATTTGTTATTTTTATTAGCTGTTCTTCAGAAATTTCTGTATTACTAGAAGGTGAAGAAAAGTTAAACGCTTCGTTCCAAGGATATGCTTCGGACACACGGTGATCTCGCTTAAAACGCAGCACATCCTCACACCATTCCTGGACATCTAAAGATAGAGGAGTGCAAGTATGACTTGTGGACCACACGTTTTCCCCTGGATAGCCGGCCGTTCATGAAATTGTCAATAGCTAATCGTTTACTCTTCTGGAAATCCATCCTTGCTTTGGAAAATTTGGCGTATGACTCTCGTGAAGGCGACTTCTTGTAGGAGGCATGGGCTGCCTGTTTTCCCCTAAAGGCCTTAGTCAGGAGCTCATTCCACCAATGACAAATGCAAGGTACTTCATATGAGTAGCAGTAATCGCAGATTACCGTACCAACTGTGGTACCACACTCAGGGAGGGAAGAATGAAAAACACCTGGGGTAACCAGGCAGACAGACATGAAGTTCTCTGACAGTGAAGACAGGCTGCTAGGACAGCTCATGGGCTTTGCCAATGAATTATAGGAATTTTGCCAGCAGGAATAAGGAAGTAATTATTCCATTGTATAAGGAATGGTCAGGCCACATCTTGAATTAGCGAATCTTTTAATCAATGTACCATCTATATAAAGTATGTAAAGCTGGTTCTTGCTGTCAATGTCAATTAAAAGAACAGTAGGATTGTTTAACCTGTAATTTCGAAAATATTCCCAAAAGTTGTTTGAACATTGTAGTGGGTTTTATATTTCAGTACTTGATTAACACGATATTCAATTACAAAATCGAATCCAAGCCTGATTAAGTGGGGCCAGTGGTTTTACGCATCCAAAAAATGTGCTTGATTGGTGAACCTTAAATACCTCTTTGGCGCATTATTTTCAAATCATTGTGAAAATGGGTCCCATTCAACCGAGTATTCAGAAAAATAGAACTCCTTGGTGTCGAATTGACATCGACAAATGTCAAGAATAATAATTCTGTTTATACTGCGAGATGAGCACTCGGTCAGAAGAAGAAATATGCAATGTATGTTTCTGTGGAAGAAATTTACTATTATTTTTTTGCATATCCATAATATGATCGATAATTCGTATGTCAAAATTTTAAAAACTCTCCAACTGACGAGGCCATCCTCATTTCCATAGGGAATGCGCTTTGTCCAAGTGTAATATTTTATCGGCAAGAAATAAAACCAGATTACTCGCTTTTTAACGCCACTCTACATTGTTCAC
Source organism: Mastigoproctus giganteus (assembly GCF_048544385.1). Classification (NCBI taxonomy): domain Eukaryota; kingdom Metazoa; phylum Arthropoda; class Arachnida; order Uropygi; family Thelyphonidae; genus Mastigoproctus; species Mastigoproctus giganteus. The sequence goes on along the minus strand of NC_143585.1, from coordinate 138,032,511 downwards.
AAATGCGTGTACCACAACTTTCTTCAAGAAATCTGATTATCATAAGATGAGAAGTACTCCAGTGGTGCATTAGGATCAGCGCTTTAGGGCTCCAGCTGATCCTAATGCAGTATTTAAACTTTAACAACTGTGAATAAAATATATAAAATGCTATTTCACAAAAAGTTTTTATTGCAAATAATGACACAACATTAATTTGCAGTATTTAAATTTTTATTTATTTATTTTGCTGATGCTGGGGCTCACATCTGGTGAGTATGGGCTTGGCACACCCAGGGTCCTGAGCTGGATATCATCATTCTTCTCTTTCTTGGTGATTCCCTTCTACTTTTGACTCCTCTCTCTCTCTCTCTCTCTCACACACACACACACACACACACACACACACACACACACACACACACACACACACTCACTCACTGTCATTCAGGGTTACTCGACAACTTTTTTTTTTCCTGGTGCAGCATAAGCCTCAGGCTTCCTTGCATCATATGGATATTATTAATAATAATAATAATAAGCTTGCTTTCTTACATCATATGCCACAAGTACACCTAATTATAATGAAACAGTGGCTCGTCGAAGCATAAAATACAAAATCATTTCCTTCTTTGATATTATATTCTGATTTATACGAAAACTAATTGCAAGTCACTAATAATGACTTGCAATAATTTCCTTTCGAGAATAAGCAAAGCAGAAGTGCCGATTTCGGGTATTTGTTGTATTTGTAGCTAGTCACAACAAATTGTGACTAGTTACAAATACAACAAATTGTTGCGACTAGCTGAACAGCAGTCGAACAACCACCCAAAGGTCACATGAGACGGCCACGTGTGTTACTGCAGTCGACCAGCTTGTATAGTCTTTATACTCAGCGAGGTAACAGGTCTTCACCCCACTTCGCAGTTTCTTTGCTTCTTTTTGCATTTCTTCTGTCTGTGACTGTCTTACAAAGGTTCGCATTTTTAACAGTGTGTGTGATAAGCAATAATAAACAAAATATACAAATAAAATAAAAGTTAAGAATTATATATATATATATATATATATATATATCTATCTCACACACACACGACATCCCCAGAACAGAGCTAATAGCACAAATTTTTCCCCCTTCCCAGGGAAGAAGAACTTCAGTTCATTATAGAAGAGAAGAATTATAAAGCCTTTACATAATTCATACAAAAGTATTCGAAATGCGCAGAACTATCCAAAGAATGGCAATTCAGCCCCCCCCTAGCAATTAACCAATAATCAAGAGTTAAAATTGCCCACCTTTCCCACCACGCTCCGAAGATGACTTAAAAACTGTCAGGATAGCAGTGTTCTGTGCTCTGACAGATCACATGGTCGGAATGGAAAACCACCAGATTCTGTCAGTACCTTGTGATGAAGGAAATCATCTGCGGGAGATAAGACATTCCGGTTAATAACTCGGGAACCAAGCATTTCCGGAACTATGTTGATATAAAATATTTTTATTGTCTACATACGAGAAACTCATTCCTGAAGTTATGCAGTGTATTTTTGAGACACCCTGTATACTAACAACACAAACACAAGCACTGAATTCGCCCCTGGCCTGCAAAAAACTTGTGGTTGGCCTGCACCACAACTGAAGAATAACAGTTAGTTAAGGTGCCCAGAGAGTGCAGCGCAGAAAAAAAAGGGTTGAATTAATGAAATTAAAGCCAGAAGAACGAATGAGAGTGCGTGTGAGAAAAAGAACACAATACAAATATTAGTATTGTGTTCTTTTTAACCACAGTTTTAATTAGTATTTAAATTTACACTACAATCATTGCGTCCCCCTATTGTGTGGGAGAAAAAGATGAATGAGTGAGTGAAAAAAAAATTATATATATATATAAAAAATGGGGAAAAATTATATAAGAAAAAAAGTATAAAAAGGGAATTCAAGTAGAGTGAGAATGCAGATTATGAATGAAGTAGTAGTAGTGACATGTGATGCAAGAAATCAAGTGTATTATGGCAGCCGAAAAAAAAAAAAAATTTACAAAACAATTCCCTCCAAATGTTTGTCCAGGTCCTCCTTAAATTTATTTAACCTATCAACTTCCACAATGGCAAATGGAAGTTTGTTCCAGCAATTAACCACCCTCTGGCTGAAGGCAAATTTCTGCACATCTATTCTACATCTGTCTTTTCTTAATTTGAATTTATGTCCCCTTAGGTTCGTAATCTGAACAAGTGGAAGGATCCCATCAGAATTCAGCGTGCTCAACCCATTCAAGGCCTTATATACCTCAATCAGATCACCGCGCAGGTGCCTAGTCTCCAGCCACTGCAATTTGCAGAACTTAAGCCTCTCTTGGTAAGAGGATCCCTTCATTCCCCTCACCAATCTTGTTGCCCTTCTCTGTACACGCTCAAGCAAATCTACATCCTTCCTAAAATGAGGCCTCCAGACCTGTACGGAGAACTCAAGGCGTGGCCTGACTATTGCCATATACAGAGGGACAATCACCTCCTTTTCCCTGCCAGCAAAATTCCTGTATATCATTGACAAAACCCCATGACCTGCCCTGGCTGCCTGTCTGCATTGCTCAGAAAACTTCATATCTGACTGCACAATTACTCCCAGGTCTTTTTCATTTTCTACAACCTTAAGTGTAGTACCACACAGTCAGTACGTTTCTCTGGGGTTACTTCTACCTATATGCAGTATTTTGCATTTGTCAATGTTAACCTTCAGTTGCGAATTCTCAGCCTATCTGCCCAAATTTTCTAGATTTGGGCAGATGTGTCTCACACCTATCCCTTGGCCTGGTGGGTTCCCCACTGCCAGCTAACATATCCCGGAATTTCAATCTTGCGATATTGAAATTTCGCAAGATTATTCAATGAAAAAACCTTCGAGCCTACAGGCCAGTAAGGCTCCTGGAGTTGATGGAATATACCCTATAATCTTAAGGGAGGCGGCAAGTGAGTGCATTGAACCATTGAGGCTAATTGTGCGAGCATCACTAGACTCTGGGGAGATTCCGTTGGATTGGAAAAGTGCCAATGTATCTCCCATATACATAAGGGTGGTTCTAAGAGTGAAGTGGGAAATTATGGACCTGTCAGTCTGACTTCAGTGGTAGGGAAAATCATGGAGGCAATGATCAAGGGTAGAATTCAGGATCATTTGGATCGAATTGAAATTCTCAAGATACTCAGCATGGTTTTGTAAAGGGAAAATCATGTTTAACAAATCTGGTTCGCTATTTTGAAAGGGTCACTCACGAGCTGGATTTAGGGAATAATTTCGACATTGTTTATTTAGATTTCAGCAAAGCTTTTGACTCAGTCCCACATGAGCGGTTGCTTTATAAGCTGGAACAGGTTGGAATCACTGGGAAAATCCTTAGATGGATAGCAGGATGGCTTCAGGGCAGGAGGCAGAGGGTTGTGATAAATGGCTATTCCTCAGATTGGGTTGATGTAAGAAGTGGGGTTCCCCAAGGATCAGTATTAGGACCACTGTTGTTTTTTATTTTCATAAATGACATTGATGAAGGGATAGAGGGCGTGATGTCTAATTTTGCAGATGATGTTAAAATTGGTAGAGTAGTTAATGATCACTGTCAAGCTGAGCTTCTTCAGAGAGACCTAGATAGACTTCAGGAATGGTCAAAAAAATGGCAGCTATGCTTTAATCCAACAAAGTGTAAGGTATTACACCTGGGACACAGTAAACCCAAAATAACTTATTCACTTGGTGGAGTTCAACTAAACCCAGTACTGGAGGAAAGGGACTTGGGTGTTACGATACAGTCAGACATGAAAATTTTTTGGACACTGTAAACAGGTTGAAAGGAAGACCTATGGTGTCCTATCGATGATCTATCGAACTTTTGCAAGTAGAGATAGGGACGTGATAATCCCATTATATAAGGCTTTTGTTAGAGAACACATGGAATACTGTGTTCAAGTAGGGAGACCGCACCTGAAAAAAGACATCGAGCTTCTTGAAACGGGTGCAAAGACGGGTAACTTGCCTGGTGAGATCGGCAAAAGGGCGTCCTTATGAAGAAAGACTTCGAATATGTGGGTTGCAGAGTTTGGAAACTAAACACCTTAGAGGAGATTTCATTGAGGTGTTCAAGGCTCTGAGAGGAATCAGTAAAATGAATTAGGATGAAATTTAAGATTATGAATGATGCTAGAACTAGGGGACAAATTCAAGTTACGGGGAGAAATGTTTAGATTGGACTGCAGGAAGTTTTATTTTAGCCAGCGAGTTATAAATTACTGGAATAAGTTGCCTACATGGGTGGTAGAGGCTGAGAGTTTGGGGAAATTCAAAGGTCATTTGGACAGTACCTTCGGGTGAGGGAAAAGCATAGGATGATAGGTTTAATTTCCTTCTCTTTTATTAATTATTCGGGGGGTTTTTTATCATTTTTTTAAATTTTTTCTTTTTTTTTTTTTGACCGGTACGGCATAAGCCATAGGCTTTCTTGCACCATGCGGCTATTACTAATACTCCTAGAGTGGGATGGGCAGTTTGGCCTGCCTACCGGATTCGACACTACATGGACGTGACAACCATCGCCGACGAAGACATACTGCAGCTTTGCTGCCGACACGCCATTTGGCGATCTGAATTAGGCTAGGTACTCTAGCCTAATTCAGATTAGGCTAGAGTACCTGTCCAGGCTAGGTACACTAGCCTGGACACCTTTAAAACCCCATCCCAGGGCAGGGGAGGGAGGAAACAGGCCCCCTCCCTGCACCAACTCGTCCAGTTTTATATTAGTGCGGTGAAAATGTGCTCCTGCTTTTTTGGTTTATATCTGCGTTTATTGCTATTCCCCCGTTTGAATAAATATGTGTTTCAGCATGAGCAAAGTGTGGTGAGTTTATCAGATAAGTTTCAGGTGCTGGCGTTGTGGGATTTTGAAGATATAGTTATTTGAAGAAAGTATAGTTCCAGAAAGTGTTCAGCATTTACAGTATAATGCGTCCAATTCTGGACGTTTCTTCTCCACTTTAATAACAATAACAACACAAGAATCTGAATGGAGGGTTGAAAAATTCACAAAACCAACACAAGCAAGCATTTGAAGATACAGAAATTGTAATAACAACAACCCCCACTGCTAAAGGCAACTGAAATTCTATGATCACGTGGGAGTATAGTTTCGGTTGAGGTGAAATCTTGCCATGAATGTGTTTGACTGTTCGTTGTACGGCAAACAACAATATTCACGAGGATGTTGAGGTACAAACTTAATCAAATCTATTCAAAAGCAACTGTAGTTCAGTATTCAAAAAGAGGTCATTCGTTAAAATCTGTGTCTTCATTAAAAATAAATTGAAAATCACTTTCAACTGACAAAATACCATTGGTTAAAAATTTTGCTCATGAATGCTTTAATTATGTTCAAATAATACCATTGATTTGTTCATGAATACTTTAAAATAAAAACAATTAAAAATAGCACTCATTAATTTATTGGCTAAAAATAACATTAACATGTTGTTTAAAATAGTCTTCTCATTTAAAATTGGGTTCAAATACCGCTAAAATTCTTTTTAAAAATACATGTGCTACCATCCAGCAGCAAAATTTAAAAAATAACGAAATTCGGTGAGCGCAAGGATCATGGGAAGTCAAAAACATCAAGGTACTGAGAAGAGATTGCACAAAGGATTCACGTGTTGATGACGCCATCACCTTCAAAGTTCACTTGTGTGGGACGGTAGCGCCGCCTAGCGGCGACTGTCCCAATTAAAATCGGTTCAAAGTGTTTCGACTGCTGCTCCCCTAGCGGTGGGGGAGGGGTGGCAGACAGGCCCCCTTGTCAGTTTGGTTCAAAGTGTTTCGATGGCAGCGCCCTATAGGGGAGGGAAAGCAGACTGTCCCCCCGGTCAGTTTGGTTCAAAGTGTTTCGATGGCATCGCCACCTAGCGGGGAGATGGGGAGTGGGAGGGCTGACAGACCGCCCCCTTGGTCAGTTTGGTTCAAAGTGCTATCTCTCCTACTTGAGAATTTTTTCAGCTCCCCTGATGATTAGGAATGGAGATCTGAAAACACTGAATTGTAAAATTCAAAACTCTTATGTAGATTTTCATCCAGATGTGACAGTTATATACTGTTCTATCATTGAAGTGATTATAATTTTATTACAGGGTGTTGGTAAGCAGTTTTCTTTAGAACTTTTGGTAGAAATACAGAAGAAGGCATCGATTTAAATAAAGTTTAATCTTTTTCAGTAAGAAGAGGACCAGATATTGTATGTTATTGCTAATAAATTGTGTTTTTGTTTTACTTATTGACTCAACATTTTAGAATGGATACAGTGAGTGAAAGTGGGTTGCTTGAATCTGGGGATGATAATTCTTCCTCTGGTTCTGGATCTGTTGACTTATCTAGGAAGAGGAGGTCTACTGAGCCTACAAAGAAAGGTAAAGAGACTCCCAAAACTCCTAAAGCTGTGTCTCGTGGAGACAAAGATAAGAATAAAAATCCTACAGTGGAGGAACTAAAGAAAAACAAAAAATTCTCCTCCTATTCTTGAGGAAGAGGGGGTGGAAGTTGAGGTTAATTTGGCGCTGTCTAATATTTGTGCTGGTGATCAGGATAATACACATTTCATATATTCAGAAACAGTTCAAAATTCTTCCTTCACTGAGGGTTTGAACCTGGGGGGGGGGGGGGTCCAAGAGCCCTCGGCTGTTTATGCCACCGTGGCTAAAATTAGAAAGGCATTGGAAGAATATGTCTGCTGATTCCAGTAAGGTTACTAAATTGGCTTCAAATCGTATTCATAGTCTGTGGGCAAACCTGGAAGCTCTTACTACAGCTTTATTGACAGATAATGAGAAACTCAAGGTTCGAGCTGGTCATTTTTATCAAATTATGAACAAACAGGTTGACCCCATGTCTCCTAGATCTTTTGCAGAGGTAGTTAATGGCTTGGCTGTGGGTGCAGTATCATAAGAAAAAAAAAAAAAAAAGAAAGACAGATTTCAGTGCCTTTAGGGGAGGAGTCCTCCTTGGGCTCTCGGTCGGCATTAGGGATCATTGATCCGAATAGAATTATAAGTTTTAGACCTGCTGAAGATTCTAGCATCTAGCCAGGATGTCAGAAACACACAATAACAGATACTATAAAGAAAGTAAAATATGAAGGTCACGAATATAAGTCTTTTCAAAAATAAAGGGGTCTTTGGAGACAAAAAGTACTGAGGATGCAGACAGATTAACCCGTATTTCAGGCTTGAAGGAGGCAGGGCTCTCTGTTGAGAAACGTAGGTTGACGTCTCCAACTGTCCTGATTTATAGAGTCCCAAAGGAGTATAATAAAGATGAGATATTGGATGATCTATATAATAAGAATTTCAGAGATTTTTAAATTACTCTGGAAGAAGTAAATAATGGAACTACATTTAGATTCAGCTCTGGTTCTGCTACCAAGGTTACAAATTGGGTAATTGGATTCAGCCCAAAGCTTTACAAATGTTTATTACAGAACATGTTTGGGTTTTGGCTCTCACAGTTTCAGAAAGTTCACGGTTGTGAATAAGTGTTTAGGATATGGACACTCTGGACAGAATTGTTCGCATACGACAGTCTTGTGGGCACGTTTTTGCTGATTGTTCTAATAAAGGGGATCAGCCACAGTGTGTAAATTGAAAAAGAAGAAATAAAAACTGATCACTCTGTAAAGGACAGTAAGTGCCCTGAGTACCTCAGAGCAATTGAACTGGTAAACAAGCGCACTGTTAATAAATAGTACATCTTTATTAGGTTCATCTTTGGATTATAATTTAAAAAATGGAACTTTAAAAATTTTACAGATTAACGCTCAGAGATCTAGGGTGATTGCAGATGAGATAAGGACTGCTACATCCGATATAGGATTTGATTTGGTTTGTATTCAGGAGCCCTATTGCTCTTCTCAGATTGGAGGTCATGCTTATAAAGTGGGAGGATATCCGGCGACATGTAGGATTATCCCGCCTACTGATTCCCTTCCAAAATCGGCTATAATAGTATTTAATAATGATTTGGTGATTGCTACAATCACTGGTGAGTGTACACCAAACATAGTTTGTGTATCTATCTCATCTAGAGTCTTCTCGACATATTTAGTGTCGATGTACTGCTCTCCTTTGGAAGTTGTTCACCTCGCTTTGCACAAATTGGATAGTATATGTTTTAGGTTTGCTATAGGAAATCTAATTATTGCAGCGGATCTGAATGCAAAGTCGACACTTTGGACAGTGGATATGCTGATGCTCGTGATATTCTCTTTGAGGAATTGATATTGTCTCACAGTCTTTAAGTTCACAATTTATCAAATAAACCATACACTTTCTTCACTTCAAATGGCCAGGCTAACATTGATGTGACTTTGTCATCCTATAATTTGGATAGGTGTATATATATTAAATTGGGATGTGCATCCTAAAATGATAAATAGTGACCATACTGCAATATTCTTTACTGTCGCTCCGGATTCCGTTACTGACTCCTTTTCTGTGTAAGAGATTTGAGAAGGTTTTCCATGAAAAAGATCGATTGGAGTAAGTTTAAGAATTATCTTAATGGGATATATAATCAGGTTGAATTTCAGCAGTATAATGGTTTTAATGCGCAGGAAATGGTGCACCAATAGAATATCGCTTATTGCAGGCGATGCAGCAGTCAACCAAGTGGAAACAAAATAAAAAAAAACACCTGTCCCTTGGTGGAACGTGGCCTTGACACAGTTGAGATCTCGGGTGAAATTTTCTAGATGAATATATCAGCGTAATAAACATTTGTCGGTGGCACATGTTGAGCAATTAATGGAAAACTACAAAAATTTGTGGAGATAGTATCATAGAGCGATGGCTGAAAGCAAGCGTACATGTTGGCAGAATCTTGTGAGGGAGGTAGGAAATTCTGACCCCTGGGGATTGGTCTATAGGCTTTCTCGAAATAAATTGGTTCCGGGAGAAGTTGACAATACTGTAACGTCCGACGGACGAGAAACACTAGATTGGAGCAGCACAGTTGAGGCTATAGTCTGTGGTCTTTTTCCTGAGGATGTTTCCAGCCGGGACACAGATGATCAATCTAAAAGTCGTATGGAAAACTGAAAATATGTTGGTTCCTTTAATGCTGAACTTTTTACATTGGTGGAACTCGGTGCAGCAGTTGCTAAACTGAATCGTAAAAAGTGCCCTGGCTTGGATCTGATTGAAAAACCATATATTGGTTAAATTTTTTGACTTTTTTCCCCAGGTTTTACTCACTCTTTTTAATAAATGTTTATTGGAGCGAGTTTTTCCTCGCGCTTGGAAATTGGCATTGCTTAAAATTTTGCATAAGCCAGGTAAACCAGAATGTGATCCGAAGGGGTATAAACCGATTTCTCTTCTTGCAAATTTGGGAAAATTGTTTGAAAGATTGTTGAGTCTTAGAATTCTGATGATGTTCGAGGAAAACGGGCTTTGTTCTAACTATAAGTATGGATTTAAAAAAGGGCACTCTACTGAGGATGCAATGATTACTCTTTTGAATTATATCAAGTTGTCTCCAAGCAAATATGTTTTAACTATGTTTGTGGATTTTGAAGGTACTTTTGATTCTGTTTGGTGGGAGAGTCTTCTGAAGTCCCTGAGAACAGCAAATTGTAATTATTATGTCTACCAAGTTGTCAGATCTTACTTCCAGGATAGAGTAGTTAAAGTTTGTGCTAAACATTTGATGTATAGTAAACAAGTTACACGGGGATGTCCACAGGGTTCAGTTCTGGGTCCATATTTTTGGAATGCGGTATTGGATTAGTGGTTGATTGAACAGGGCGACGAAATTTTTATTGTGGCTTATGCAGATGATCTTGTCATTGGTGTGTGTCTGGGAAATCTCGATCTGAGTTGGAGCAGCGCATACAACCGATACTTGACACGGTAGGCAGAGCAAAATAAGCTTAAGATCTCAACTAGGAAATCTAATTTTATGGTATTAAAAAATCATCTTGATTATCATCGTCCGCCTCGAGTGTTACTATACGGTGTTCAAGCCTCTTACATTTCTCATGTTAAATACCTTGGAGTTATACTTGATGACATACTTGAATTTACGAAACATGCGTCTCATATTAACGAGAAGATTAGGAAATTGACGTCATCGATAGTAAGGATTTCCCGAAGTCAATGGGGATTAAATAAAAGAACCTTATTTCTATATTAAAAAACCATTTTTCTACCAATTGCGGCATATAGTTCCGGAATGTGGTTTGAGGCGGTGGCGAAGGTCAAGATTAAGTTAAAATTGCTGTCCCTGCAGAGACTCATGTTGTTATCTATACTCATGGCTCCAAGAACTGTCTCCACAGTTGCTCTACAGGTAATTGCGGGAACTGTCCCTTTGGAATTATATATTGCATACCGTGGAATGATATACAGATTAAAGAGGGATTTAATTACAAATTTCTTGAACATTATTACAGATCCTAATAATGACCCTAAAATGAAAAAACTTCGAATTTGGAATAGTTTAATTGATGTCTGGAGAGCCTATTGGAGTGATGGAGAGCATGGTGATATTACAAGAAAATTTATACCTGCTGCTGATTTTGCTACCTCTAAACCAATTTTTTCCTGGTTTTCCCCAACAATGCATACATCTTACTTGCTGACTGGGCACGGCTCTCTTCGAGCAATGCTTTTCGTCGAGGTTTGGAGAATGATCCATTTTGTTACTATGGCGAAGAGGAATCATGGTTACATGTGTTGTTTCATTGTATCCATTACACTTTAGAAAGACAGATGCTCATATGTACGGTTCCCGAGTTGGCTGAAGATACTTTACATGTTCTTGTCAGAGATGCATTGAGCATTCGGGCTTTAAGACTTTTCTTATGCAGTCTTCACTAAACGAATTATAATTAGACGTTCTCTATGAGTTTTGCAACTGCAAATTCTGAAACTACTGGGTTAGACCTGGTTCATGGTGTTGGGTCTAACCAATTACTGTGTTTGGCATGATTCATTGTGTCATTGCCTTGATTCTACTATGATCTTCATGTGAGGCCTAAATGTTACTGTTCCTGACTGATATTGACTCTACAGAAATTGTGTCCATTGGAGTAATAACCACTGGGTTTTTTTTTGCTGGCTCCCAGGATTGGGCAACCTGGGAGTGGGACTGCTGGCACCCACCAGTATTGCACTTCGTCTGGTAGGTGCGGGATTTGTGCTCTTGCACAAAAGTTTTTTAAAAAGTATATACAGGTCCGGCTCCTCGTGCCGGGGACGGGCATCAGGTAGCAGCTGCCCTGGTGGCAAAGTGACCTGACACTAACAACATACTACGCTCACAGACACTTCTACTACACCTATTTATACTTTCCTATTCGAAAACAGGATTATTATTTTAATTGGTTTTTGTTTAACTTTCCTTGTTTTGAAATTTCTGATTTCATTTCTATCTTGTCAGGCCCAATTTACAGTTCATCTGTCAAATAAGGTAAACTAAGTGGAGATGGGCAAATGCCTAGGGACCACCCCGACAAACACACACACACACACACACACACACACACACACACACACACACACACACACCCTCCCTGCACCAAGACAAATGGCAGCCAGAAAGAGAGAAACTTGAGCAAATTTCTTAAAAAAAACCAACCGTACAAATCCATGAGGCCTGGCATATAAGATCTTGAGAGAGAAAACCTTCTCCCCGGAAATATTCAACACTGTTTCAGTAGACACTCAGGAAACTAATTGTTGGCAGAATTCTGCCAACCTTATTCTAGACAAACGGTTTCCACCTGATGACATCTGAGGATCACCCAGAACATTCAGCAATTAGAGCTACCAACAGAAATTATATAGCAAAAGAGAAAGCGACCCATTCACATTAGAAGAACTTTGAGCAGTCCTTAAAAACATTAATGTCAAAAAGTGTCCGGGCCTTGACCTAATAGAATACATCTTTATCATCCGCTTTCATAAATTGTGGCCGCACCATCCACTCCTTCTCTTCAATAAATGCTTGGATGAAGGATGCTTCCCAAAAGAATGGAAGTTGTCCCTCCTTCGCCTCGCCAAAAAGCCTCACAAATCACCAACAGATCCCCGCAGCTTCCCGCCTATTGTCCTGCTGGCTAACCTTTGTAAGGTTCTTGAGCGATTCATGGCTCTCAGGGTTGTCTCCCTGCTAAAGATGCATGATTTAGTCTGTCTCACCATGCCAGTATGGCTTCACCCGTGGAAGGTCGTATGAAGAGGTTCTTTTCGATCTGATCATACATATGAAGAAAAATTCGAATTGGCCATCTTCATACCATGCCATCTATCTTGTCAGGCCCGATTTACAGTTCATCTGTCAAATAAGGTAAACTAGTTGAAGATGGGCGAATGCCTAGGGACCACACACGCACACACAACACACACACACGGCGTCGAAGGGAGCCTTCGACACCGTCTGGTGGGATAGTGCCTTGGCAGGCCTTCGAACTGCTGCTTACCCCCGGCAATTATACAGCCTCTTCCAGAATTATTTTTCTGACCGAGCAGTTATTCTTAAATTAAAAATTCCAGCAAGTCACCAGATCAGTAAATCGAGGTTGTACCCAAGGGTCAGCTCTGGTACCCCTCATTTGGAATATAGTCCTCCAAGACTGGCTATCCCGCACCTTCAGGAATGCGAAAATTGTGGCTTTCGCTGATGATCTCACAGTGGTGGTGTTAGGGCATTCACAGAAGGCCATCGAAGAAAACGCAAACCAGGTCCTCGACGATCTCTCAACTTGGGCTGCACTTAATAAGTTGCATATCAATCCAACAACATCTAAAATGATGCTATTCAAGAATAGACTGGACCTCAGGCGCCCACCGCAGGTAAAGATATTTAATGCGTGTTATTTGGTTTTTAGGAGCATTAGCAATGAAGGCCATATTGCTCCGGGAAATGCGGTGGTCATTCCCTGACCTTTCCGCATTCTCCGTATTTGGTAGTGACAGGCTCGAACCCGGTCTAATCAAGAAGCGTGTGCTACGCACTGCTGCTCCTTCCCACCTGGCTACAGAGGCGCCATGTATTTAATGCTCAACTGCCAATCGTCACCGAAACCAAGGTACTTGGGGTGGTTATTGACCACAAACTCAGCTTGCTCCCACATCTTGTTCATCTAAGAAACAAAGTTAAGAGATTCTCAGTAACCATATACGCATCTCTAAAAATGATTGGGGCTCCAAAAGTCCCTGCGGTTGTACTACATAGCAGTAGTTTTACCAATTGTGACCTACGCAGCCGGAGCCTGGTTCCATCGGGTAACTCTTGTAAAGATGCGAGACAAGCTTGGAACCATCCAGAGGTCAATGTTAATGGCAATCTGCAGAATGTGTAGAACGGTCTTCACTCCTGTCGTTCAGGTCATTCACTTCCGCTCGATCTATATGTCATCTTCCGTGGGTTGTGCTTCCGAATTATGAGAAATATCCCAACAAAGATCCTCGACATTGGGGTTAACGTGGATGCTGACCCCAAGGCTGAGATGACCCGTTGCTACAACGAGCTCTTCAACATTTGGAAAACTCGATGTGATAAACTCAACACTGGGCATTGTCACAAGATTCCTACCTGATGTAACCTACGCTGCTACTAAATCTGTACAGTCTTGGTTTACCCCTTCACTAGAAACGTCATACCTAATTACCGGACACGGATCCATGAATGAAAAATTACACCATCTGGGTCTCCACCCAACAGATCTCTGCCACTGTGGAGCCAAAGAGAACTGGTGGCATGTACTGTTCGAGTGCATCACGTATGCTGATCTGAGACACAACCTTGTCAGCTGTACACAGATCTCTGGCGAGCATCTAGAGCTCTTCCTACAGAACCATAGCAACCTCCCTGTACTGCAAACGTACTCACAGCTGAAGTCTAAGCGCAGACGAATGATTAACAGTCCCCCAATGGCCACCATCGATGACCCAACAGTGACCATGTCTTTTTTTACCTTCCCCTCCGTCCTGCTACATGGGCTGTGGAGCTTGTTTCTGCGGCCTGTGTGTAGGACGGAAAACACTTTTTTTTTTCTCCTTCCCATCTCTTCTTTTCTCTTCGCGTTTTTCAGTGTGGCTGTCACATTGTGTTTTATTATTATTAATTTTATTTATTATTATTTTTATATTTGTTTCGCCACATTGATTTTTTTTTTTTTTTGCCACGGGAAAATTTTTTTTTTTATCTCCTCCGTAGTGGGCCCCTAGAGGAATCTGGCCCACCTTTTCGCAACGTCGGGTGGATCAGTCTCGTATAGAGACAGTACGTGTTCCATTGGGACTGGCCCACCTTCCCGTGGTGTGGACGAGTACCCAGAATCATCTGCCCAGGTGACTGATGCTTCTGGGTAGCCAAGCGGCCAGACAACAACAGCACACACACAAACTTACGTCACACACACATTTGGCCCATTTGTAGTGATACTGTTATTCACAGAGATACGAGGCGGAGTTCTAGGAGTCGCCCCTTACATAAACATGTCCACATGTCCTCCCTGCATGGGGGCACCTGCTCCTGCGACTTTTAATTCCCTTCGCTATCCCTACTTCGCCTAAATCCAGGGTGGACTGTCTTCACTATTAGTCCCACAGTCTGACCTCCTCCTATCTTATTCCCTGTGAACTCTTCAACAAAAAAAAATTTTTTTTTGTGTGGCCTCTGCCAGGGTCGCTCAAAGAGTATGATGGGCAGCCTGGCTCACCTCCCAGTGGTGGTGGCGAGCAACGTAGAGTCCCATTGGGGCCCTGCGGCCAAGAAACAACAGAACCCAACAATACTATACACATAAAACATGCCATACACATTTCTGGCATTTACAGAGTCCTGTATACTTCACAAGAGTACAGATGGTGCAGTTGTGGGAGACCAGGGGTGGCGCCTTACCCTAAACACTATGCCACCCTGCCTCTCCCATACTTCGCCTGGTGGGGCTCGTCTCCACTAACCTCTTTGGGGGATGCTTACTCTATCGTTCCAATTCTTCTACCTGTTTCCTCCAGTCTTCAGTCTCTCCCCCTCTTACTAAACCGACCGAGTACACCCCCTAACAACGCCGCCAAATTCTAATCAACGTCTAAATTCTATTGCTTTCTTGTAAATCTTTTTCGGCCAAATTCTAGTGTTCACCCCCCCCCCCTTTTTTTTTTAGGCCTTGCCACAGAAATCCTTGGAAATTAGGTGGTGGAGCTAGCCAGAGTACTTAAATAATCTGCTGGGTGCCTGACCTGCCTCCTCGTGGCAAAATGTGGGCAACGGTGGGTCCCAATAGGGGCCCGACGGCTAAATGGTCAGAAAAACAACAGAACATAACACTACACGACATTCCACTCCCCCACACACTTTTTAAATCTCTGGTCTCCACAGAATTCCGTGACACTTACACGTAACTATGTTTCCCCCATCTCCGCATTATACAATGCGGAGATGGAGGAAACCGCTGGTGCCGTCAGACAACTAACACACTTTACACAAACCAGTTTTTGGATGTATCCAGACAAGTCCGGCGTCTATAAACAAGACAACGCGTCATGCCACAAGGCCCGGTAGGTTGGTAACTAGTTTCAGGAAAGTGACTATGAATTCTCCGTCTCCCCCACAACTCAAAAACAATTGAACATGTTTAGGATCTACTGAAAAAGTCATTCAATGTTACGAAAATCCACCGGACAATGTGTCCACCGGACAACGAGCCAATTCAAAATATGGACATATTTTGTAACGCATGGGTAGGACTACCACAGGATACCCTACAATACGTTGTGGAGCCCATGCCAAGACGTGTACAGGCTGTATTAAGAGCAAAGCGTGACCCCACGAGATATTAATAACGGTAGGTGTTGCTAATGAAAAGCCAACTCGAAATATATATTTTTATGGTTCATTTGTATTTATTGCTTACTTAGGCCATCAAGCAATTTGGCAATTAAATAACTGTTTATTTTTAAAGACGGCATATGTTCTACCTGCAAGATCCTTTACGGAGAAAGGATTTCAAATACTTTTAAGTTTTCCCCCAAAATTTAAAACTTTGCTTAAGTTTTGAATTATCTGGAACTAATATTCTTCTTTTCTTCTATTTACTGTTTTTATTTTTTGCCTAAGGTATGGAAACACATGCGACGACCCATTGGAATAATTACAGGAATGGTATGCCAGTTCGTGATTATGCCAGCCATCGGGTTCCTTATGCTTCACGTTTTTCAGGTGACAGGAAAATACAGCATAGCAGTGCTGATCGTTTCCTGCTGTCCAGGTGGTGCTTTGTCCAATGCATTTGCTTATTTCTGTGATGGGGATGTGCCACTCAGGTAAGAGAGTTGGTTGATGTTACACTGTTTTCTTATTCATATCTAAAACGGATATCTATCTTAAGAGAAACGGTTATTAAAGACATCCGATTTTGCACTGGGTCTCACGACTACTAGGTCATAGAATCACATTTTCCCATGAGCGAAATTAAGTATTCTGTGATTGGTTTGACAGTTTTACTCATCCGAGGACGACTATTGTTCACACAGAGCAAAAAAAGTCCATAAAAGCCCTTCCGTCCGAACAAGAAGTATTTTACTGCTTTGTTCAGCGACGGGAAACGAACCTCGCTCTCCGACACGGCGGAACACAGCAAAGGGGGAAGCTATCCATTCAAGAGGAAAATGGATACAAAAGAATTGTGCATAATTGACTTTTGTTTAAGTTGGAGTGTTATATCCACTCAGAACCACAGCATAATGAGCACTTCTTACTGCAGAATGAGCGTTGCATTAGCATTAGTAGAGGCATATGATGCAAGAAAGCAAGCTTATTCAGCATCAGCCAAAAAAAAAAGAAAAAAAAAAAAAAAAACAACCACTACTCCCATTTCACCCCTCAATTCGTTCGAAATACCTGTCCAGCTGAGCCTTAAATTTGTTTAGGCTATCAACTTCAACAACAAGCGATGGAAGTCTATTCCACAAACCAACTGCCCGCTGGCTAAAGGCGAATTTCCGCACATCTATCCGACATCCGTCCTTCCTCAATTTGAATTTATGCCCTCTCAGGTGATTATTCTGAGCAAGAGGAAGAATTCCATCGGCATTGAGCATGCTCAAGCCATTCAAAGCCTTGTACACCTCTATCAGATCACCTCGGCGATGCCTAGTCTCCAGGCTCTGTAATTTGCAAAACTTAAGCCTTTCTTCGTAAGAGCAACCCTTTGTTCCATTCACTAATCTTGTTGCCCTTCTCTGTACTCGTTCCAGCAGCTCTACATCCTTCTTGAAATGAGGCCTCCAGACCTGTATACAGTACTCAAGGTGTGGCCTGACCAATGCCTTATACAAGGGAATAATCACATCCCTGTCCCTGCTAGAAAAATTCCTGTATATCATTGACAAGACACCATGAGCTACTCTTGCAGCTCGTCTGCACTGCTCAGAGAACTTCATATCTGCCTGCACAATTACCCCCAGGTCCTTTTCATTCTCTACCACTGTCAGCGTAGTACCACAGAGTTGATACGTTGATCTGGGGTTACTGTTTCCCATATGTAGTACTTTACATTTGTCAATGTTAAACTTCATTTGCCACCTCTCAGCCCATCTGCTCAACCTTTCCAGATCCTGTTGCAGCAGCATAGTATCAGTAGTGTCCTTAACAACCCTGCCAACCTTTGTATCGTCTGCAAACTTGGACATTAAGCCTGATACACCATCATCAATATCATTTATAAATACAGAAAACAACAATGGACCCAACACTGAACCCTGAGGAACATTAGTCCACGTTGAGCAGTGTCCATTGATTACCACTCTCTGTATTCTGCCACTCAACCATCCCTTTATCCATAGCAGCAATTTGCCTCGAATGCCACACTTCTCCAATTTGTGCAGCAGTCTTCCATGCGCAACAGTATCAAAAGCCTTTCTAAGATCCAAATATATAATATCAAAGTTATTCCCTGCATCCAGTTCTTTTGTGACTACATCATAGTATCCAATCAAATTGGTCAGACAAGACCTGCCCTTAACAAACCCATGCTGTGTCTGAGCTATAACTGAATTCTTGTCCAGATGATCCTGCAGTGCTTCTTTAACCAGTGCCTCCATTAATTTTCCTGGAACCGAAGTTAAACTAACAGGTCTATAATTACTTGTGTCAGCCTTTGATCCTCCTTTGTGAATTGGGGTTACATTTGCACATCTCCAGTCCATGGGTACCTCCCCTGAGTCCAAAGAAGCTCTCATAACCATGGCTAGGGGCCCGCCTACCTCCTTTGCTGCCTCCTTTAATATAACTGGATAGATCCCATCCACCCCGGGTGCCTCCTTTATGTTTATCCTCAACAACCTTTGCTATCTTGCTTTTACTGAGTTTGGGAAATCAGTCTTTGAAATTAGACGAACCCATAACAGCCAGATGAAAATCAGGACAGACGAGCCAATTCAAACAAACCCATAACAGCCAGATGAAAATCAGGACAACTAATCCCTCTAATGACCTACCATGACTTGCTGACTCCTTCCTATGGAATTATTCCTGCATGCCTCATATAATTCTACCTTGATGCTTTGATTATAGTTAGACTGCAGGGTAGGGTCTCACACTTACCTGCTAGTAGGATCCACTGAAAGCCAACCTGCAGAGTTTCACTCAAAGGACATGCAAGCGAGACAAAGTTTAACTTCACTAATTGACCTTACCTGGACTTGACATTTCTGATATTGACCTCTAAATGGATCTCCGAATCTGACCTTTGCAAACCCCTATGTGGGTAAGAATACTGACGCTACTTATGTTCTGTAGGAATCTCATCTGCAAACCCCACTTGGAGTCTGATCTCCTTGCTGACACTCCCCTAGAGTGCGAGATGATACATGCTTCTCATGCCTGAGCAGAAACAACCTACCTTACAAGGGTAGGATTTTTTTTCCTCCATAGACATCGGGTGTGGACCGACGTCTGTAGAGAAAAAAATGCACCTGTATACCGTCAGGTACTGCTAACACCTTCTGGTGTTGGATGCCAAATGGCATTCCTCTTTACAGAGTTCTCTGGCCTTGCAAACTTTTATTGTCCCTGGCCTTCCCGGCCTAAGAGTGTCCAACTTTTCATTCCTTCCCTGCATTTCTGATGGGTTGATTATAGTTAGACTGCAGGGTCGTCTAACTATAATAAAATAAAAGTTTAATAAAACATAGGTTTTGTAAACCAGGACGCCTTCTTTCCTCGTTTTCCAACTTCCTCCCAGCTTTGACCCCCCTTCTTCGACTATCACCTTTGCTCACACTTTTTTTTTTTTTTTTTTAAGTTGGACTTCGTCCAAGAAGCTTAGGTGATCCTGATGGAGTCCAGTCAGAGAATAATGGCAGCCTGGCCCAGGGGATTATTCAGGAGTGGACAGAGAAGGTATACGCCCCCTTCACCAAAAATTTGAAATTACAGAAAAATACGCAGGAGGCGTTCTAAATAAAATCTCAAAAGCCTGGTCGCCATGCCCCCCCCTTACAATGGTACCTGGATACGCCACTGGTCTGGCTTATCTGCTAGTGGCCGGCAATGTACAGTCCTACTAGGGAAACAACACAATACTATACACATACAACATGCGGCCGACCGGGCTAGCCGAGTGGGTAAAGTACCTGCCCGGCAACCCAAAGGTCGCGGGTTCGATTCTCGCCTCGGGCTTGGATCAAAGTACTGCAAAAACCTTGGGAGGTGCAATATGGCCACAGAAGCCGATGCGCCAACAACTACCAAATCAAAATCAAAAATCAAAAAAAATACAACATGCCACACACACACTTCTGGCATTTAGAGTCCTGTACCCTTCACAAGCGTACCGATGGCGCAGTTGTGAGCGCCCGGCGGTGCCTTACCCTAAATACTATGCCACTATATCCACCCAGCGCCATAGTCTCTGTTCTTAGAATGAGAACAGGAATCTCAACATAAAATAAAAATTATGTCCTATGTCTGCTCACTAATAGCGCTAACCTTCTTACGACTCTGAGTCCATGTTGGGAACGTAGCTCTCTAAAATTATGTCGCAGTAAAAAATCCACTTTATTTTGATCATGGAAAGCTATAGCCCCTTTAGCCCCTACATGGGACTGCCACTGTACAAATGTGGATTGTGTAATTTCGAATTGCAAGCATAGCTAGCTCTGTAAGAGTAGTCATCATTGTGATTTACGCGAGTATATATGTGCACATACAATGTGGAAGGAGTTGGGAGAAATGTCTAAAGATAACCTAAGTGGCAAAGATTTGGAGAAGAGACCGAAGGGGGGATCTGGACCATAGGATGAAGGAGAAGAGTCAAGAAGAGATATAATGTCAGTCACCTTGACCTTGTAGTAACACGTTCCCTCTTCGCACTAACTTTCTCTGAGCATTTGCCATAATCATGCATCTTGAAGATGTCAACATGGTTAAATCATGGATGGGCAAATTTGGGCAACGTAATAGAACCATATTTAAGTATCCAAAGTGAACTGTAGCTTACCTCTGGCTGGGGATTGGGAAGAAGAGAAAGTAGTTAATATACAGGATGAGGAAAGGCAGATATTTAATTATTCAAATTAATTATTATATTTCACGTACATATATGGATTTCTTTTTGTTTATTCAAATTATTAATTTATTTTAAATTGTAAACAACACATCAAATGGACTCTTTATGTAAGTACCATTAAATTTTATTCAAATTAATTCTTTGAGATTAAAAATAAAACCATTAATTAGTGAGTTATCTGATTGCCATTGTTTGTCCGTAGTGTGGCGTTTTTATTTTTAATATTCAACTTATTACATTTCATATCTTTTTGTGATGTTCATTTATTATCCACGTTAATTCTTGAAGACTGAAAATAAAAGTAAGCGTTAATTAGTGAGCGATTTGATTTGCAATGTTTATTGGAGGTGATTTTTTAGGTTTATTTAAATCTTATTTGTTTAATATCATATTTGATATCTTTTGGTAGGTGTTCCTTTTGATTTTGGCGATTTTTTATTTGTGTTATTCAAATTATATATTTCAAAGAATTCATTTTGATTATTCAAAGAAACGTGAATAAATAACTTTGATTAAAACTTATATTTTGTCATGACAAACACGTGAGAAGACTGTTTTGTTGCTTAATAACAGGAGTGGGCTTCTTTGACATGAACATAACTTCTCTTTACGTATGGACTTCAGCAGAGCATAACTGTTATGGAGTGTATGTATATGTTTTAATATAGTAATAACAGGTAATGGCAACGCCCTAGATGGAAGAGAGAGTTGTTTTTGTTGCTATTTAGTTACAAGTCTGAAACTCTTGATGTATATAGTGTTAATTTTTAAGCGGCACCATGGTTTCCCCCCCCCCAGCTCAGTGTTTGTATACTCTGTGTAGCAGTACAAACTCTGTAAAGACCAGAGAGACTTAAGTTTTTGTATTGGTCTGGGTAGTGTAGTGTTGGGTTGGGTTGTGTTGGTCTGTTCCTCTAGCCATTTAGCTGCGGAGCACCTATTGAGACCCCACGTTGCCCTTCCACTGACCCTGGGAGGTAGGCCTGGTGTATTGGGAATAGAAAGGGCTCTGGTGGGGCGAACTCTAGACGACGCCTGAGCTTGCCAGGACTCATTTCCCATCCAGCACAACACACATATTGACATATACATGCATACCTACATTCACTCACACATCTGCACACAAACTAACATATATATGCGCATTCTCACACACATCCAGTATAGTACAGCAAACACTCGCATATACACATTATCACATTTAAGGCGGCCACTCATTCCAACTTAATTCTAAATATAAATATTTGTTGGATACGACAAAATTTAAGCGATTTTGAAGGTGTGTGGGCGTGATCGATTGAATCGGTTCGATTTTTACTGCAAACAGTTTAGGTAGACTGCAGCAGTAGGATCGTGTTGCACGCAACGTAATTTCGACATGTGCGTTCGTGAACAATTCGATCATGCGATTTGAGTCCTTCCATTCAGTTCGGTTTTGTTGACAAAAAAGATATGGCAAATTATACGCAATTTTCTTGACAGAATTTTTTTTTGAATTATACAAAGAATCAACTTGCCTTTGGGAAGTAAAGCCACCAGAATACAATGACAAAATCCCAAGAAGAAGAGCCTCAGATGCGTTAGTGGCAAAATTTAAAGAAGTAAATCCTGAAGCTAATGAGGAGTTCGTTAAGAAAAAGATTATTAATTTTGGAACCTCTTAAAAAGAGAGCTTAAATTGGATCTAAACTCAAGGAAACGTTGTACTGGCGCAGATGTTGTTTATACGCCAGAATTTAAAATTATTTATTTGGACTATCAGGAGTATCACGCGAAGAATATCCATTTTTGAGGAAGGAGAGGTAAGTATAAAACGAATAACTAATTTTGTACACCTTTATTCTGCCAATCTACACCTTCTTCATCGTTTCCATAAATATGTTCCAAATAGGTAGAGATGCTAAGAGAATTTGCTCATCAAGAGAATTTTTGCTTATCAAGTTTGTTTACTTTCTGGACGCAAATTTCAACAACAATTGTTTCCAACTAAACCATACTGCAGAATTAGAATGCTGCCTTACGATTTAGTTGGCTGCCTTTACACATACTTGTGCTGATATATTCGCACTCACATCAAGTTATAATTTGTATACTGAGGATAATAACGTTTTTCAACATTATTTATGTTTCCAAGATAGTTGAGAAGATAGTTCATGGCATCCCCTGTGGAGCATTCCTATTTAAATCAAACTGTCTGTCTGATTATAAATTGGAATTGTGGTAGTAAACCTGTAACCTGAATAGTATCAACCTCTCCATTACCTTTCCCAAAACTGGCAGCAAGGCAATGGGTCTATATGATTTTGGATCTGTTGGTGATTTTTCTGGATTCTTCGGTATCAATCTTATGTTAGTCTGTTTCCAAGAGGCGGTGAAGGTACCCTTTTGTAAACAGTTATTGTACAGTTGCAATAGGTGGTGCGGATAGCTTTTGGTCAGTTCTATTTATGAGATCATTATATGAACATTTATTGTTTTTGGTTTTATTTAGTGCTATGGATAGTTCCTCTAAGGTGATATGTAGTGAAATTCCGGTAGAACTTCACTGCATATCAACCTAAAATTCCCAAATTTTATGGGTTGTGACATTTCCCCAAAGTCTTCTGTTTACTTCGCCCTGTTTATGTGGGAGTTTAAGTGAATATTCGGAGACGCTGAGAAATTTTGTTTTATGGAGTGACAACGTCCTTTTATAGGCAATGAGAGGCCAATTTCATTTGTAGTGATGATTTGCTCTTTGTGTAATTTGGGTGGGGAAGGGTCTTTGTTACATTTGTCAAGGTGCGAGGTTCTCAAAGTGTGGGGGGTGTGCTCCCTATGAGGCGCACTTCGTTTTTTTGGGGGGAGGCGTTTTGTTTTCATGAAGCATTTTAACAAAATATGGACAAACTGTCCCACTACTCCAGGTAAGAAACGTATTTTATTTCAAATTTCGAGATTAAATGTATTGAAGAATATTAACTCATAAAAAATGTGTACTCATAGCTGAAATTTATCAGCTCTATTTATTTGCATTTGTTTCAGTGGAAAGATGGGAACGCGTGAAAGTTAGGAAATATTTTAAGGGGGCACAACTCATAAAAGTGAACCGTTGGTCTAAATCAGCGGTTCCCAACCGGTGGTTAGCGAACCCCTGAGGGTTTGCACGAAAAATTCTGTAATGGCGTCTGCTTAGATTTGCATAGGTATATTATTGTAAACTACAAAATATCACTAATAATAAACAATAAAGGAAAATAAAAAGTAAAGAATTGCCAAAGAAAGAAACTACATCTCCCACAATTCCTTATAATTAGTTTACTATCTTACAGTATATCATCTTAAATAAATGTTTTCCATGCCAATTTTTTTTTCATTCTCAAGGACCATGTTATGTATGTATAGGTACTGTTTTTTTTTTTTTTTCAGGATCCATAGTACTTAGTATCGTGCTTGTGTTGCAGGTTAAGAAGACGAAAGAAGATATTTGTTGACACTGGACTTTAACTTCTGTAGACTGTAATTTTCAGGAAATACGTATGAAGGAAGGTTTTCCAGAAAACGGCAGTTGAATGAATAAACGAGGATGTTGGCTGGTGGCGGCACGTGTTCGGACTGTTTTGAAAGAGAGCGGGAATTATAGAAGCCAATTCAGAAGAAAAGTGCCCATGGAAGTATCTGTAGAAGAGGCATGCAGCAGAAACAGTACGTCTATGAGAAAGCGAGTGGAGAGACTCTGTTAGAGATGAATCGTTAATTAACCTAACTGCCCTCTTCTGAATGGAATCTAGAAGCCTGAGAGAGGTTTTGGGGGCACCACCCCAGATGTGGGAACAATATTCCATGGCAGGGCGGATCTGCGATTTTTACAGAGTGAGCAGCTGTTTGGAAGAAAAGTAA
The DNA here is from genome assembly GCF_048544385.1 of Mastigoproctus giganteus. NCBI lineage: Eukaryota > Metazoa > Arthropoda > Arachnida > Uropygi > Thelyphonidae > Mastigoproctus > Mastigoproctus giganteus. The sequence continues at coordinate 138,008,047 of NC_143585.1, read as the reverse complement.
CGCTGAGAATGAAAGAGAAAACCAATTTTTAGATGCAGAGGAAGCAATATTTGTAATGTGCTTTATGCCAAGAGATTGATTAGAAGTCCGGGTAATCCCCAAGATCTTGCCTAGAAATTGGACAGTCATCGAAGATGAGCATAGGAGCAGAAGAAACCTTTTTTGAGATATAAGAGAGGACTGACTTTCAGAAGGATTGAAATTAAGTTATCTTTGCCCCACTGGAAGATTACCTGAAGATCGGCATTTAAAGATTTGGCAGTGAATACTCGAGAAATTGAAGCTCTTTGAGTAGGACAAGGTTTCCCAAACTAGAAGGTGGAATGCATTGTGCTATCGTCAGCAAAACAATGGATAGGATTTCCAGTCAATGGAAGAAGGTCATTAATACACAAGAGGAAAAGAGTGGGAGAAAGAACTGAACCTTGGGGAACACCAGCATTAGTGGAGAAGTTAGACGATAGAGAGCCGTTTACCATCAGCCGCAGTGAGCGGGCAGAGAAAACTAGATACCCAATTACAAAGAACAGCTGGTAATCCACAGGATGGAAGCTTATTTAGAAGACTTATGTCAAACACGATCAAAAGCCTTTGAGATGTCAAGAGCAATGGCTTGAGTTTCACCAAATTTTTCATTGAATTTGTCCATAGTCGGGTAACATAGGCCAAAATATCACCAGTGGAACGACACTAACGGAATCCATACTGGCGATCGTTGATCAGATGAAAGTTTAAGAAGTTTATAGTTTAAGAAAGTTTAAAGTTTATAGTTTAAGAATTGATTTCTCCATTACTTTGGAAAGAGTAGAAGTAATCGTAATGGGACGATAATTGGATGGAAGGGATTTGTCACCGGTTTTGGAAACTGGCTGGATATGAGCAAATTTCCAAGCAGAAGGATAAACACGTTTGGAATAAGAAAGTGAAAAAAGATAACACAAAACAGGAGTAAGTTCAGGGGCACAGGACTTGAGAACAAGTGGAGAAATACCATCAGGATCTGGAGCTTTCTTAGCATCAGATTCATCAAAATCCTGACATCCTTTTGACGGAAGACCACAGGATGCATTGAATGGAGTGTATTGGGAATGGTATGAGGTGATTTACCAAGATCATCAATGCACGAGTTATAAGAAAAATAGGATGCTAGCAGGTTGGCTTTATCTTTAGCTGATGTGGTAACAGAACCATCTGGTTTTGACAGAGGTGAAAACAGAGATGGGCAAAAATTGCGGCCAATAACTTTGGCAAAAAACCAGAATGCTCGACTACCATTTGGACAAGAAGTTTTCTACTCTTAGCCTGTTCGAAATCTAGTTTGGACTGATTAATAACTGTTTTACAAAGTATAAATAATACTTAATAATTTTTATTGTTACGCAATGTCGCTAATAAAAACATAGTACTGGAAATATTTTATAATAAAAATTCAGAAATATTATACGATTTCAGAGAATATAGGCTTAGTGGTGCGCATTAAAAATATTAAGATGAAATGAGTTCGCAATAAAAAAACAAAACAAAACATAACGTTGAAAGGGGTTCGCGAGTCAAAAAAGGTTGGGAACCTCTGGTCTAGGTTATTTGTTTTGGCAATTACAAGCAAGGAGCGACTTTTGTTTAATGTTAACTGATAAATATATGAATATCATCATAGTAACGTTGTGTGTGTTGTCCTAAACAGAGGTTAAATTTTTGCGTTCAAATTTCAATATTTTTTGAAAATTCTTATCACTTTAAACAAATGTTGTTGCGTACACATTTCATACGAAGAAAAACTGACTTAGTGGTAAGAGTAAATAACGTGCTTCTCTATACCACAAGAGTGTGCAAATATGAATGGATGTTACTTAGTCCTTCACCAGTGACACGAAGTGGACTTTATTATTTCATGGATATAATTATAGCTATTAATTAACTTTTATTTTTCTGCACTTTTACATACGTTTTATACTAAGAGTTCTCAACGAAACCTACGAAACTGTTTTAGCCACATTTGCATGTAAGTGCATACCGGCTTCAGCTTCCTCTTCCCCTAAACACTCAATTAAAATAAAAAGCAGCAGCTCTCCACCTCACAAAGAAAAATCGTGCGCACGCGCCGACTTTCTTTGCATTAAAATTCATTTACTCTTTCGCTAATTTTCAAATACCCATTTCATAATAATACTGTATTTATTACATCTCTTTTAATGTACCTTTCAGTGTATTATCGACTTGAAACGTTTCTTTCCTCTTTCATTTCATTTTTTCGCTTCCATAACTCTTTTACTGCAACCATTTGTTAAACACAATTCTTGCAATTTATAAAACATCCGCACGATATTAACGAGCTCTTTATTTCTGTTTAGTGTCACGATGACCACATTTTCGACACTTTTGGCATTAGGATTTATGCCACTCAATCTCTGGATGTACGGAAGAAATCTAGAGTACACTAACGTTGTTATTCCTTATGGAAATTTAGCAACGTCTCTAGTTTATGTGGTTTCCCCAGCAGCGATTGGAATGATAATTAAGTGGAAAGTTCCAAAGTTTGTACACTTGATTACAAAGGTAGGAATTATGAATATATCTCATAACTATTAAGTGAATGTTTTACAATATTTAACATAACATGCTTCTCGCAAACACAATTTACCGGGACTCTTTTCTAAGTTTGCAGCCAGTCAAGAAGATATATATTTTTAGTGCATATAGCTTTCTTTTCAGTAATTCGAACCCTAATGTGGATGACGCATGCAAAGTTATATAGATCATAACTTAAAGCACTTTTCATTTAAATGTTTTAAGTCAAGCTTGCATAAATAGGAAAAAAAATGAACACGAACCGTAATAAAATATCTTTACATAAATAAAGCGATTATCTAGAAAGGATATTCACGAAGGCATTGAAATACATTAGGAGAAGCTGTCCCATCGTATGCAACTGTCAAAAATTGACGGAGAACCAGCATTAAAGATGAATAACGCAGTGGATGTCCATCAACAGCAACCACTCCAGAAAACATCAAAGTTCATACATAGTGATGGATAATTGGCGAGTAATTGTTAGAGAAACAGTAGAGGTTACAGGCATCTCAACTGTAAGGGTGTAACTTAACATGACATCATCGCTACAAGCAACACAATGGAAGTATGTTGATTTACTGCCTCCAAAGAAGGAGGCGATTGAATCAGCACCATTTGCCCGCAACGTCATGGCATCTGCCTTTTGGGATTTAAATGGTATAATAACGGTAAATTACCTTCCAAAGGGAAAAACAATAAACTGACATTACTACGTTATCTTAGTAACCGAATTAGAAGATGCAATCACGTCAGAGTCTAGGAAAGCTGACTAAATGGAAAACAGACGCATTGTCCTGATATTTGTTTCATCGGGACGATGCGCCTGTTTACACATCAACCTGTTGTCATAGCTGCGATTCATTAGGCTGGCTATGAATTGCTGCCGCATACACCATATTCTTCAAATCCATCCCCATCTGATTTACACCTATGCTCGAAACTAAAAACCAACCTGCCTGGAAGGAACTTTGGGTCAGATAATGAGGTGATAGCGGCCGCACAGTCCTTTTTTTTTTTTTCAGGACCTCCAAGAACGAGTCTACAAAACTTGGATCATGAATCATCATCGCTCGAAAAGGTGCATTGAGTAACAAGGAGACTACTACACAGAAAAAAAAGCGTGCAATATTCTAGGCTGGAAACTTATTAAACAACTCTCGCATGTCTATAGTCTCACGAGAGAATCTTTATGAACAATGGCTGCTTAAATCCAACATCGGAAATATGAAGCATTGGATACGATGTATGGATATGAATTGTAATAAATTGGGTACATTTTGGAATTATCTCCAAAATTCCTCATTCGTGCTTAAGGTTAATATATAATTGGTGTTACTACGTCGATACAAGTCTGATGAGGTGTTAATTTGATGCTACTTGTTACTCTCTTAATGTTTAGAATTGGTTTTTGGTTTAGGGTTTTTCTATAATTCTGTACTTTTGATCCTATAAGCTAGTTTTCTGCACGAGGAAAAGTCTCGCAGTTCATTAAGAAAGTATCATGTTATGCAATGTTAGGCCAAGCGAAGTACAACTGTCGATAAACATTCATTTCAAAATCCAACTGAGATTTGACCTCTCCAAGGAGGTAACACTTCTGCCACAAACTCCCAAAGTTGTAAACATCTTTACAAAATTTCCTACCACATAAAGTATTAAAACGAAGTCTTCTTCTTCAGACTTCAGAACCAGCCCCAAAGTTTGGGTTCGAAACGTTACCATTATATAGAGCAAGTTTGTCAAGCAGTTGAGTATAGGTTCAATTTATTTACTCAATTAGCTTACATTCGAGTGAATGAATTATATGCTCGGTATCCAATAAATTTTCATTTTAAACTCTATATTTGCGCGGAGTTTAGTGTTAATTACTAAATATCATTGTATTAAAATTATTTCTGCCATGGTATTGTAGATGACAATTGTTATTTCTCGAGCGTCTGTCAAATAAATGGTGTTTAGCAGTTTTGAGTCATCGATAAACAAGATATCAGTCAATGTTTACTAGATGATTCATAACGGCTATGAAAAGGATGCCTTCTTGTTGTACATCAACATTAATCTTAAGTGTATACACTGTGGTTCAAACAGTATTTCCTTTTTTTCAGCACAACCATAAATCTTGCTTTAAAAAAAAAAAAATAAATAAATAAGTTTAGTGCTTCTTCAGCGTGCAGTTGCTTGGCCTCATTTTGTTTTGTTATGCGTTGTGCTACATTGCACAAGCTTGTCTACTTATTTTTTAAGATATTTTCGGGACCTCAGATTTCCGAAGTATTGGGTGGCAACTAATAAACTCGTGCGGTAACTACGTATTTCAGAAATTACTTTGCTTCTCTTCTGTTTTAGGATTTTTGTTACTGGCCTTGCGTTTCACAAGATTAAAAAGACTGCATTATTATTTTTGAGTGAAGGGTGGACTATTCTTGCTAGATTAAAGAGCAAATTTCTTTCTTGTTATTATTATTTTTTGACCTTATAATTTAGAGCTGCTCTGCCCATCGAGAACATAATTTCTTCCTCCTGCTCCCACGCTTGAAACGTGCTGGTTTCAAGCGTGTTCTGTGGTCGTACGGAAACAAGATTACGAACTTTGCTCTCACAGTGTCACTTCAAGTTCACTGAACTCAACGATTCGTATAACGCCTCACTAATGGGTTTTGACCTGTTATTCCTTTCCGTTTTTGCGTACGACTTCTAAATAACCAGGTAATCCGTACTAGGAACACCATGACGATGCACAATTTTTAGTGTAGAGCTGTCAGTAAAGAATGACACCACTGAAGTTCTTGGACGTCTTTATAAAATATCCCTTGCCATTTGCTTCAGGCGCGTCAGCATATATGCGTAAAGTGCCTGTTGTCTTCATCATGTGCACCCGTCTGTCTGTCCACCCGCATGTACTCTCCTCTTATGGATAAATTTTCACAGAATTTCATATTTGGCTCTTTTTAAAAAAGATTTATTTAGCTATTCCAGATTTCACTAAAACCAGGCAACTTATTTATTAATAATTAATTCCCCCCATACGTATGCTATGAATAACCGAAAATTATATTTATTGTCATAAGCTGATTGGAGATATGAATGGGAAATGCGGCGGATGCGCAGAAACTAAATGTTCTGGTTTATACTCCGGCACTACCACTAAGTCAGAAGAGCTTACTTTAATTATTTTAACAATGAATATAATCATTAATCGTATTTAGCAGTCCCGCGAGCTTGACCCACTTGAACACGCGATTTGAATCCATTGTGCGTGTGCTTTTGTACCCTCACGCCTACCACTCGGCTGAAGTCGGGCCTAATTTCTCTTTATATAAACAATTCCTCCCTCCCCAACACATTTATACGGTTATAACTATGGCCATGTCGAGACTTTTAAACACCCGGATGGAAACGAAAATCTTCCCCTCTTAAAAGATCTTAGAGACCTTTTGAGAGGGGGAGATTCTTGTGGAATATTCAGTGAGAAAAAGGTCTCTCCCCTCTCAAAAGGTCTTAGAGGACCTTTTGAGAAAGGAGAGACCTTTTGCCCACTGACTTTTCATTTTTGCAGCCCGTGGAAGATGCACCAGGATCTGGTCGCTTCCATGTTAAATTTAACTGTTGTTGTTGCAGAGTTTTAAGGGCATCAGAAACAATCGTATTGAGCCGTATATACGAGTATGTCTATAAATTGCGTGTGTTCTGTGGTCGATTTGCCTGTTTGCCGAACGAAAAAACCGAGTTTCCGGGAGAAAAACCATACTATCCTCACATGCGGCCAACTAACTCAGCTACAGTGTGAAAAAAAGCCTATAATTCCTCGCGTTATTCAAGGGATTCGAACTGAGGTCTTTTCCAACCCGAAGTGCGGAAACTGTGATGCACTGTTACACGCGAGAGCTAAATTTTTTGAAGACAGGTATAATCTTCTTTGTTTTTAAAGGTTCAGGGAATTTTACATATTTTAACGACTTGTAGACCAAATGAAAGGGTTGCAGGAACAGAGGTTTTGATATTCCTCAACATAAAGGAATGATGCCATCGAAACCAGAAGAGTAAGCTTTCATGATTATAATTGCGTTATTATGTAAAGCTCTGAGATGTGGATATGATTTAGTGTGGAGTTATCATATTGAGTGTGGGACGACCATCATTCATTTTTGTATGAAATTTGTGCAGACAGAGCTGGTTTTAAAGAATTCTGCGAATAAGTCAGCTTGGTTCTTTACATCGTCAGCTGCAAAGAGCCAACCTGTTTTAGAGACATTTGATAGAACAGTAGGTGTTCGGGGTGAAGATTATGTTATTAACAAAAAGAAAGCTTTAAGAAAGAAAGCTTTGAAACAGATCAGACTGAACAGAGTTCACCTAGCCGTATGAAGCGAACAGCTTAGAAGTTTACAATCCCTGCGGACCGCATAGAAAGCTTAATAATCAATTTCTCTTTGATTTGACAAATTCTCTGAGTAAAATTTCTTACTAATGAAATATCGTGTTTACCGAAACAGTGAAAAGTTAGCCAGTTTGGAACGACGTAAATGACAGTAATTTTCGATTGAAAAGATGGTCACACTTCCAGATGTTGGTCAGCCGCATGGACATCATTGCTGTTTATTTCTTTTCAATTTCCTTCAAAAATAGTTTGATGCCATCCCAATCTGCATATCTGTACATGCGTTTCAGATAAGATGAGATGAGTAGTTGTTATTATGGTGTAAATTCACCAAAGTACTCCAAGATATAGTAGTATGGACGACGGATTCCATAATAAAAACTAAATTATTAGTTTGGCTAATGAGTGCAGTGAGGTTCTTAAACACACTTCGACAGTTTTTGTCAATTACGAAGAGATTCGAGAAGCAAAACTCAACTCCCTCTTCGCAGATTTTCTGTAGTTGCTATTCACTCGGCCCAATAGTGCCACTGACAGATTCTTCGAAAGGTTCATTGAAAAAAAAAAAAAAGAAGAAATATTGATAGTCACGGTCCCCAAGCTTACGCTCATAACTGTAAGTGCATTTTGTCTGTGGCAGCGTGTATTCACAGGCTGATTTGCATATTTTGTGGGATGAACATATCCGGAATAACTGACTGGGGAACCTTGCACTTTTCACCTGAGATCTGCTAATTACAGTCTCGAATGAGGACTATAAAAATTCCTCCACTCGCTGACGGGAGTTAAACTCGGACCTCTTCAAGTGAGTGGCACACAACGATATATTCTGCCGACAAGCTTGCCACGGAAAGCCTTCAACGGTTTCAACTTGCAGTAAGACGGAGGATTAAATCTCAGATTGTATTAGTATTAGTAACGGCCGTATGGTGCAAGAAAGCCTATGGCTTATGCTGCACCAGCCAAAAAAAAAAAAAAAAAATCCGAACAAAACAATGATAAAAACAAAAATTAAATAAATAATAATAATAAATAAATAAAAATAATAAAATGAAATAAAAATAAATAAAAAGGAAATTAATCCTATCATCCTATGCGCTTCCCTTACCCGAAAGTACTATCCAGATGACCTTTGAATTTCCCCAAACTGTCGGCCTCTACCACCCATGAAGGCAACTTATTCCAGTAATTTATAACTCGCTGGCTAAAATAAAACTTCCTGCAGTCCAATCTAAACATTTCCCCCGTAACTTGAATTTATGTCCCCTAGTTCTAGCATCATTTATAATCTTAAATTTTGTCCTCATTCATTTTACTGATGCCTCTCAGAGCCTTAAACACCTCAATCAAATCTCCTCTAAGGTGTCTAGTTTCCAAACTCTGCAACCCACATTTCGAAGTCTTTCTTCATAAGGACGCCCTTTTGCCGATCTCACCAGGCGAGTTACCCTTCTTTGCACCCTTTCAAGAAGCTTGATGTCTTTCTTTAGGTGCGGTCTCCATACTTGAACACAGTATTCCAAGTGTGGTCTAACATAAGCCTTATATAATGGGATTATCACGTCCCTATCTCTACTTGCAAAAGTTCGATAGGACACCATGGGCCATCCTTGCAACCTGTTTACAATGATCAGAGAATTTCATGTCTGACCGTATCGTAACACCCAAGTCCCTTTCCTCCAGTACTGGGTTTAGTTGAACTCCACCAAGTGAATAAGTTATTTTGGGATTACTGTTTCCCAGGTGTAATACCTTACACTTTATTGGATTAAAGCACAGCTGCCATTTTTCTGACCATTCTTGAAGTCTATCTAGGTCTCTCTGAAGAAGCTCAGCCTGACAGTGATCATTAACTACTCTACCAATTTTAACATCATCTGCAAATTTAGACATCACGCCCTCTATCCCTTCATCGATGTCGTTTATGAAAATTAAAAACAACAGTGGTCCTAATACTGATCCTTGGGGAACCCCACTTCTTACATCAACCCAATCTGAGGAATAGCCATTTATCACAACCCTCTGCCTCCTGCCCTGAAGCCATCCTTCTATCCATCTAAGGATTTTCCCAGTGATTCCAACCTGTTCCAGCATATAAAGCAACCGCTCATGTGGGACTGAGTCAAAAGCTTTGCTGAAATCTAAATAAACAATGTCGAAATTATTCCCTAAATCCAGCTCGTGAGTGACCCTTTCGAAATAGCGAACCAGATTTGTTAAACATGATTTTCCCTTTACAAAACCATGCTGAGTATCCTTGAGAATTTCAATTCGATCCAAATGATCCTGAATTCCACCCCTGATCATTGCCTCCATGATTTTCCCTACTACTGAAGTCAGACTGACAGGTCGATAATTTCCCACTTCACTTTTAGAGCCACCCTTATGTATGGGAGATACATTTTGCACTCTTCCAATCCAAGGGAATCTCCCCAGAGTCTAGTGATGCTCGCATAACCAGCCTCAGTGGTTCAATGCACTCGCTTGCCGCCTCTCTCAAGATTATAGGGTATATTCCATCAACTCCAGGAGCCTTACTGGTCTGTAGGCTTGAAAGTTTTTTCATTAAATAATCTTGCGAAATTTCAATATCATTAATTACATATTTTTTAACTTCGCTCCCACAATTTCCCATTGCCACAAAAGGCTTTTCATTTGTAAATATCGATGCAAAATAACTGTTGAGTTCATCTGCAACGGCAGCTGGTGTATTTATTACTATCCCCTTTCCCTTACGTAAAGGTCCGATCTGGTTTGTCCTTCTCTTCTTGGCATTTATATATGTGAAGAATTCTTTATCCCCCCTCTTTGCTCTGTTTGCTAGTAATTTCTCATAAACTGCCTTTGCCTGTCGAACCTTTTCTGTGGCTCTATTACACATCACCTTGTAGCTGTTATGAGGCTTCAGTACTTTTTATTGCTCTGTAACTTTTCCATGCCACCTTTTTCTGCTCAAGTAATGTGGTAACTTCACTATTCATCCAACTTGGAACCCTTCTCGTGGAGTATTTTTTGTAATCAACTTAAATATTCTGAAAGGGCTTACATAATACGCCTCCTGGATAGATGTTTGCTGATGCAATCTGATCAAAAGAGGCTACGTCTACCGTGGCTCGAAGAGACTTATACGTTTCATATCTCATTTGCAATACCTTCGCTGTTATATTTGCTAATTCAAGAATACTTTCTTCGATATCAGAAGCGTTCATGGTGTTGGTAAATCGCATAACAAACAAACTTTTCATTCTGGCCTGTCTGCAATTTGCAACCTGCAGCAAGGTTTGTCTGGTGTCATGCATCAGCTTTGGGTAGGAAGTTGACGCCTTCATATATATTACAGAGTGTCCAGAAGTTGTAGCATGATTTTCACAGGCTTGACGGTAGCTGATTAACATGTAATTTGGTGTTATGTGGATATTCTGGGGGGGGGGGATAATGTGAAGGGCTCAGATTTTAATAATTTATTCCTGTTTTAGAAATGTTTGCATACTAGTGGAAGCGCATCTCGCTAAATTGACAGGAACACCACTTTCTATATTTGAACCATTATTACAGTTAAGTAATGTTTTGAGTGGAAGCATTAATTACTGGAACTGCCATTAATTACTGAGAATGATACGATGGCATCAAGAAAATTGGCTTGTCGACCACGTTAATTTCACAAGCAGCATTGTGTCATGAAGGTACATTCTTACCATTAGAGATTAGTGCGGGCTGCTTGTCACTTTGCAGCAGAGATTCTATATACTCTATTCTGTTCGTTAATGCAAAATTGACTACTGAGTTTTGTAAGTTACGACTCTCTGTTCGTACCACCTAGGCCGTTTAATGCATGGGCGCACCAGGCGGACACCAGGGGCCTCAGCCTACTGGGGCACTAGTGTGCATGGTGTTGGGGGAAAGGCGCCTCCGGTGGTTTCCTACATCTGCGCCATATGAACTCTGTGGAGACAAACAGCATCACTGTGAAAGCCAGAAACTTTTTGTGTTGTAAATGAAGTATTGTGCTGGGTTCTGTTGGGTGTCCTGGTTTTTGGCAGCAGGACCCCTGGTGGGACCCCACGTTGCCCGCACACACCACTAGGAGGTAGTCAGGCTGCCCATAATTCTCTGGCTAGTTGAAAGGCCGCCGTAGCCTAGTTGTCAGGCGCGCGGGTGCATAAGTACGCGTGCCTTGAGTGACCTGGGTTCAAGCCCGTGACTGCTGAATGCGGTGCTGTTTCTTGTATTCTGTGTATCTTGTAAACTCCTCTGACCGTTTGGTCATCCCGGAGTATAAACAGAAAATTTATTTATTTATTTTTAGTCTCCTCCAGGTCGCCTGAGCTTCCTGGAAAGAGACAAAGTAAAAAAAAAAAGATATAGGGTACAGGGAGTACAGGATGTACCGGAGAGGGTAAAGGAAAGGAGGTATAGACAGAGCGACGGAGGATGTAAGGGAAGGCATCTTCCGCAGGTTGGGTGGGAATTCTCCCACCTAAGCGGAAGAAGAGGACCCTCGAGAGGGTGGGAAGACAGTCACGTATCAAGAGAGACATGGATGAAACAATTCAAGCGACCTGAGTGTCAAGTTCAGTAGCTAGAAGTGGTCACAATCTAGGTGAAGATGTTCAGTATATGAGAAAAGGGTGTTGATCAATGTGCATCAGTTCCAGGACGTTGCACCAGTGATCTTCTTCTGGTGAAGAGATCATGGGCGAAGGCAGAGAAAGCGTAGTACTGGTCTTCCTCATTAGTTAGAAAATGTTCATTTCCATGAGGCCAAGGCATGTATTTTTGATATGAGCAACGTTCGCAGGTCCTCGTAGAGCGAGCAAACACAAAATAGGTGATCCCAGTCTTCGTTTTCACCACAAAGACAGCGAGGATCATCCACGATGTTCATAGAAGCAAGTTTGTGATTTATGGATCCATGGCCTGTAAAGAGACAGGAGCCTTGGATTTTTGGTGAGTAACTTCTACCAGGGGTTGTTGCTCATAATTCTCTGTCATAGGTGGTTGCTCAATGATTCCACTTATTTCTATATTCCGTTGGTAGGGAGTGACGGAAGGCATATTAAATATGGCATCTTCTAGATCAACATTAATAGCCGAGAAATGTGCACGGGCTTGAGCATTCTCTCCGCATATATCGAGTTATCGCCATCATATTCACGACCAGGTTCAGATATTTGAGGCACTCTCAGCGCTGTTTGGTTACCTGGCTTTCCCCACAGCATCATACTACTCTTCAGGTTAGTCATCTGGTCTCTTAGTGAGCATATTTCCTGTTTAATTTCTTCGTTCTGTGCTCGGAGTTAAAAAAAAAGGCCGTATCATCTATATCTACCAAGAGTTGACATATTAAATGTACGGGCAAATCCTTGGCAGCAATTTGGACTACCTGCCACTTTCCTTATCACTGGACATGGATTGGCAAAAAGACTCCATGAGTTGGGCCTTGTGGAAAATGATTTATGTTTTTGTGGGTTACAAGAACCTAGTGTCCATATTATGCTCCATTGTGATCAATATGTTGATCTAAGGCATGAACTGGAGATGTCTAGAAGACTTGAACAACAAGATCTATGGATCATGTTCACGGATAGGGCTCTCCTATGGTACTTCAATAAGTTTGTGAGTTTAGTTTTTAAACGGAGAGCAAGACTAGATAGTAGTTCCGCCTCCTCGTGGCTGGGGATGGTAACACAGCCAATTAGGATATGTGAGACCATGACAGCTAACACTATATCCTTCTTGGCTGTGGTTAAGAGGATTAGTGCTCTCCCAAGATGTGTTGTGTTGTTTGAATTTTAAATAGTATTTTATTATTACTATATTAACATTTTTAGAACAGCTCAAGATAATAACACTGAAGTAGCATAATCCACATATAAGCCTAGGCTTAGGAGGTGGACTTGCTGAAGGTGAGTTGAATGAATGAATGTGCTCGGAGTTGTTGGTTGAATATGATAAGGGCGGACAAAGCATTCGAAAATTCGGAGAAATTTCTCTTCTAGATTATGTACTCTTCTGCCTGTATGGCAATAGGTTTAAGAAGTTCTGCAAATACTTCGTCTGTTATGCTTTTAAGCATATACTTCGGGTCGCTAAGATCCGCAGCGTCCTTACTAGCCATAACATTAATAGGATCTGCCTGTGAGCAGACAGGGCGATTTACATGAAGACAATCCTCGGGACAAATATCACAACCAAGGACGTTTTGAATATCAGAATCGGGTATAGTTCCTGATCTCACATGTTCCACATTCCCTGGATCTCGAAGCTATCTGCTGTGGTCTGCTCTACCATCTTGCCAGAAACATATCGGCTACAATGTATGACCTCACCACTGACATCACTAATGACCGCAACTGTGAGAAGAGAAGAATCACCGACCACCTCATCCAGATTTGGCAGAGGAGATGGAGCAACACAGAAAAAGGTGCAGTGACCAGAAGATTCCTCCCCACTGTCACCAAGCTGTACCCTAAGGCGCCAGCGTGGTTTCACCCTGGTCGAAATACCACCTTCCTCCTTACAGGGCACGGCCCGTTTAAAGCTAAACTTCACCAACTTGGCATCATAAATAACGCGGACTGTCCCTGTGGCAACCCAGAGTCCTGGAGACACTTAATGTTTGAGTGCGATTTGTATGATGACCTACGACTATGCCTAATAACAGCAATCCAATATATCCCAGACAACCAAGAACACAGACTGTTAGACACTCAGGAGGACTACAAGGCACTCAGTCAATATGCCCAGGATCTATTTTCTAGAAAGAAAACAATGATAGAAATATACCAAAGGCAATCCGACTAGAAAGAATGCAGGAGGTCAAACAAATAAAAAAAAAAAAAAACTCAGCTTACAACAGAAAGTCAAGACTTTAGGATGATTTGATTGGCCTACTGTCGACCCAAAACTGCACTCCCTTGAGCGTTTTTTTTTTTTTTTTTTTTTTCGGGGAGGGGGTATTTGTTCTTCTCCTCTCCTCCCGTTATTTTTTTTTTAATTATTTAATTTTTTTTATTTATTTATTTTTTATTTTTTTTTCCCTCTCCTCGCCTCCCCATGTCGTGGGGCATGGGCATGGCTCACTTAAAATGGGGGATCACCTTCCTATCCGACCCCCTCTTCTTCCTATTTCATCCCCCCCCATCTACAACCTCCCTCCCATTACTTTCTCTTGTACAGCGATTGCCCCACATGTCCAAATTTAAATCACATAAAATTTTGCCCGACCTTTTAGGCTCTCTAGAAATAGTTCTTTCAGCGTAAAACCTCACGCAGCGCTTTCTAAATGCAATTTTACTTAAATCAACAGCGATAACTCAAACCTTTATTTTAGGTCTTGGTCACCGAAATCCCAGGAAAGTAAGTGGCAGGACCTGCCAGAGTATAATTAGTCTCTTGGTACACCCGGTCGGCGTCCCCGTCGCTAGGTATGGTAACGCCGGGTCCCACTGGGGGCCCGGCGGCCAACAGGCCGGATGAACAATGGGCACAACAAACTACATACCACATGACCCATAATTTTTAAACCTCTGGCATCGACAGGGTACTGTCACTCGATACATAGAAAATACGCGGAGATGGAAGAAATCCCCGGAGCCGTCAGACCCTCAACATACCTATACCTATGTTCCACATTACTGTCCCTGAGACAGTCATTTGTTGATTCGTGACCATCAATTTCGTCGTCTTTCTTATCTTGGGTATTATTTTCAAATATATTACTTCCTTCACTGTTTTCCAAGTCACTATGTTGTACATCAGGAGCTGGGGAAGGGGTTGTCAAATCAGCTTCCTCCAACGTATTCGTACTACCATGGACGCATTTCTTTCTTTCTTTCTGCTGGGGGGGAATCAGGTTTCTTATTGGAGGTTTCTGCAGCTCCTGTAGACCTCCTATTCGAGCAACATTTTCCCATGAACCCTTTCCTCTTGCTCATCGATAAGCGGGATAGGCTTGAATATCCTGAGCATTTAACCACAGGAGCTCACATCTGGTGAGTATGGGCTTGGCACACCCAGGGTCCCGAGCTGGATATCATCATTCTTCTCTTTCTTGGTGATTCCCTTCTACTTTTGACTCTCTCTCCCTCTCTCTCTCTCCCTCTCTCTCTCTCTCTCAGGGTAACTCGGGAACTTTTTTTTTTCCTGGTGCAGCATAAGCCTCAGGCTTCCTTGCACCACATGGCTATTAATAATAATAATGGCCGGCAAATTCTGTACTTTGATTTACTACATATGAGGGTTTCATCTGCAGAAGTTAAGCAGAGATCACATATGCCAGGAGTAACTGTGATTGGCATTTTAAAGACTAATTCGGTAGTTTAGGTCACAACAAAGAAGGAAACGAAAGCACGGAACGGTTTCGTATTACCGCTTAGGTTCTAATTAAACTAAACACACTAAAACTGCCCAACTTCCCGTTTTCTTAGTAGGGTTGTCACGAAAACTCCGCAGACACTAAAAACGATTGATACTTATTGTCCAAACTAAGAAGCAAATTCCCAGTGGGAACCAGGCAATATACTTCAAACCCCAGATTCTCATATTTTAAATAGAAATAGTGAAATGTTTAAGTGGTGTTGCGAGAAAGTTTTTTTTTGTTTATGATAAGCCACCTAATGGCTCTCTCCAAAAACATTAATATTGAAAATTAATAAACACAAAATAAATTAGCGGATGTAAAATTAAGCTGTCATTGACATTTCTCTTGATGGAGGATTAACAAGTTTCTGTATTTTAACAATATTGTTGAACTATTTTTTGTTTTTGAAATATAGGTGGGGAGCATATCAGGATTCCTTATGATCATCGTATCTACGGTGCTAGAGTCCATAATATATCCATCCCTATACGCCAATGTTCCAGAAAAACTTGTCGCAATTGTCCTTTTGATGCCTGTAATTGGTGGAATATCTGGTTTTTTAATCAGCTTATTGTTTCGTCAAGAGTTAAGCGTTTGCAAAACTATAGCCATAGAGAGTGGAGTGCAAAACGTTGGTGTAGCCCTTACGGTTATCTCGCTCTCTTTCCATTCTAAGGTAGGATATGACATTAATTGAATAATAATGTTTAGAGCCAATATTATATTCTAATGTTTATTCTTTGAATTATTTGATTTTAGAGCCCACGAATTTTATAAAATGCTTCATGTGCGGCCCTAGACTTGTTTCCAGCAACTGGCATCTTGGCGAGCCATGCAGTCGGTGGTCTAGAAAAACTACGGAATCAACTCCCAAAATCCCCAGGCAGGTGTAGGCTGGGGATTTCGTTAAACATTTTTCTGAATGGTTGAATTATTACTTATCAAAATTGTTCAATGGGGATTGACCTAACTTCGCAAATTAATTTTTTTGCTAAAAAATTGTCCATTTTTGGAGCAAATAAAAGATTGACATATTGAAAAAATTTCAAAAATGTCAGGAAATAAATAACACTGCCCCCGAACGCGTATGGAATTGACTTATTTTTAACAAACAATGTCTAATTGTACTATGAACACACTTTGTATAGACATATTGAACCACATGACCCATTTAACTGCTGCTTTAAAAATCATCGAAAACAACCAACTAACTTCTTAATTTTCAGTAAAACCTTCATGAAGGCAACATTTTCTAAATGATATTTTTTTTCGTATCTTAATATCTTTTTTCATAATTTAATCGCTTTTATCTTAAAGTAGCATACAGTTGCTGGATCACTGGCATTTTTCCCTCTTCCCGCTTACCCAAAATCGCCGAAATTATGTGAATTTTTAATGCTTTCGGCGAAGGCATCAGGATTATTGGGGTGGTATACTATTTAAGCGAGCACTAATGAAATTTTCTATTACATTGGGCGAAAACTGAGGGAAAATATTTAAAATACAAACATTATGTTAACTTCGGCGATAATTTTACGAAGTCTGATATTACCGATTATTGGTGAGCAGTAGCATGTAAAACCGATCCTGGTTATTCACAAAGAATAAGTGCAAGTTCCAGCTAAATAGATTTAATCAATATTTCATATAGTGATCCATTTTCACAAAGGCAATTCTCTACTGAGTGTCATTTCTCCCTTTCTTTTAGTGGTAAAAAATTTCCAACAGCAATTGCATATAAATGCAAACTATACACAAATTATATGTACACACATTGAATAGCAATCAAATATACTTTGAACAAGCCGAGAGATCAAGAACCACTAAATCGGGACACCGAATAACCATAAACGTCTGATTATTGCCTAAAACCAGGCAACAAAACTACCATTCTCCATACGGCTATTTTGAACCTTATTTGGTGGTTTTGAACATAAATAGAAAGACCAAACGAATGACATTCTTCCACATCCTTATAAATACAGTATACGCTGACCATTTCAACTCAGAGTACACTGGATATTAGGGTAAGTAGAGGGGGACCAAAGAGACCAAATATATGATGCGACCATAAATATTGTCCTTTCAAAAATATTGAAAAATAAATAGGATATGAACTGTTAATTTGCTGACTATTGCAACATTCTGACCGATGATGTTTTGTTGGGTTTCTTAACCGCGCCTTCACGGATAGCACCTTGGTTACAACTGTTGCCCTTCCCATACCATGTGAAAAGACTTTGGTTCGAATCCCATGGCGATTCGAGCAATTTAGCTTTATTTTCTCTGGCAGAGTTAGTCGATCTTGCGCGACGATTGCGTAAGAGAAAGAAAATCATTTATCGCTAAGAAAATACGTACAATATATAGCAATTTTACCCTTCACAGTCATGAGGCAAGAAGTTTTACAGGAAGGACAAAGCTGATTAGTAGGGGGTGGAGTCCAACATCAAAGTAAAGGAATTCACATCGTGGGAAGAAAAGAACAAAATAGAATAAGTACAATAAGTTACATGAAATAAGAGATAAAAAAATAATCAATCCGCAGAACATCTAGGTCTGGTGTGTGTTAAATACCAAAGCAACTTAGGCTATGAGACATCATAATATATTTATAACTACATGCATTTTTTGGAAGAAATATCCGAGTTTCCGGGAGAAAAAAAAAAAAAAAATCTTGAAAGCCGAGAAACGACATCGTGCACAATTTGGTGATATCACAGGGATGATACAGGCGCCCTGCTGAGCTTGCGATCAGGAGAGACCCAATTGAAGGGAAATCGTGACTGAGAATACGTTTTCTGTCATTTCTGTTCTCGACTAATTTGTTGAGGTCAGCATCCAATACTTAAACAAGTATTATCTGAGCTTGCAGGAAACTTTGAAAGGCCAAGGAGAGTATTGCGAGAGCACAACTTAGGAGCTGCTCTTAGAGTTTGATGGTGGAACTGTCCAGTAACACATATATCCGAAAGACGGCAGGAAATCTGACTGACAAGCAACTTTACTGTAGCGATGAGTCTGCGAATGTTGATTAGAGTTGGTAGCCTTTGTATCTGTATGATTGAACCGTTGTTGTTGTTGTTGTTGTTGTTGTTGTTGTGCGCCAAGGGGAAAGCTTGTTCTTGTGAATGGCCTATTTCAGCAGTCAAAAGTTTGTAGAGAAGATGGGTTTTATTGTGGTAAGAGCGGCCAGTTCCAAAATTTCAGGCGCGGATAAAAGAAGAGGTAAAACAATAATCAGATTTGATATCGCTCAAAGGTGTAAGAATAACTTAAGCAAATTAATTGTGTGATATATATATTTAGAGCGACAATGTAATTTATATAAGGAAGAGTTATGTTTATATTTTAATTCGGAGGAAGGCCTAAGGTGGTTTTGAAGGTACGTACGAGCTTAATGAAGTTTTGGACGTACAAAAATCTTTATAGCCCATATTAATAGGTGAAAAATGTTTTGTAGGATAATTATTATTTCAATTTGTACTTGCTGTTATTTTTATTATATACACGGATTCAGTTTTGTTAATAAATTGCTAATTTAGATATATTATAATTTTGATAGTCTTTTCTTTACTGCTTATGAAAAATCAATCCATTCTGCTCCTTTAAATCTAACTACGATGAGCCTGTAATATAAGCAGCCCTCTTAAACCGTAACTCTAGTTAGACCTGCTGCTAATTAACAGTTTTAATTGGTAATTAGCAGCAGCCTTACTAGATTTACGAGGTAAGGATTAAGAAGACCCATATAATTGAGCTGAACCATGCTTTCCTTACAGCACCATAACACATTTTCCATCTTTTACTGAGGTCAATGAGCGCTTTTGTGGAGCGTGGACTAAACATATTTCTCTTCTATAAGCGTGAAGGCATCCAAAAGCAATGTTCATAATAATAAATGATAAGGGTATAATGTCTGACTGTTAGGTCATTTCAGAGCGATTAAGTAAAGAACACAATGGTCCTTTCCCTACGTAAAATTTGCATTTCATGGATAGTTGCATGATTACTAATATTATCATTAGTAGAAATGACATATGCTTCAAGAAAACAAGCCTATAAAGCAGCAGCCAACCTCCCACATCATCTGTTCAACCCCTCCAATAGTTGGGTTAGTTCTTACTCCTTGAATTTATTCAAACTACCTAATTCCACAACAATAGACGCAGTTAATTCATTAAGTAGATATTAGCCATATTTTTTTATCTCCTTGTTTTTACCTTTGTTATTATCTTAAAAAACAATATATATATATATATATATATATATATATAAAAAACTTCTGACTCAACTGATATCATTACTAAACATAAGACGTTTAAAATTTTCACTAAATATTGTTCATTTAGTGTATTGGATGTTTTTAATATTTACAGGCCCTGGAACAACTCCTTTTGTTCCCAAATCTTTATGCCTTCTCCATGATAGGACTTTCTATTGTAGTGTGTGGTGTTTATCAGTTGTATAAGCGATGTTTCAAATCCCCAGCGGAACTTAAAATAAAAGGTAAGTTAATAAAATAGGTTGAACATACATTATTTTATTTGTTTTGCTATAAGTGTATACATAACCGTCGATTTTCTCTCATCAAATTGAGAAGGAAGAACACTTGCCTCTGTTTTATTGGAAGCACCAATTTGACACTGCAAGTAGAACTCAGTGGTAATACGAGGATTGAGTTTTGGGGTGGGATGATTCAATAACACAACGGAAGGCAGATGTGCTTAGAAAATCCAGACATATAATGAAAGTTTGCAACGCAATTTAAAGCGATTTTTAACCCTTAGTGAAAATACTAACGGTTGTACAGATTTAATCTGATCTGCAGTTGATTGGGTTCGGGTTTCTTGGTGCATAAGAACTTCGGTTTTAAAGCGATTCTTATGGTGGCAGATATGATATTTCATCTTGTATTAATTATCCCAATATATCCTGTATAATTTATCTTAACTTATTTATTGTTATAGTTTTTAGCGTTTGTCAAAAACAAGAAAAAAAAAGGTTACCTCTGTTGCACATTAGTACGTCTTATTTGAAGTACTAATCTTTCTTAACGAGTGATGCGAAAACACGAACGCCAAATGCGAAACTTGTTTACTACCGTACATGACTTGCAATTCAAAATACAGACTAATACTTACCTGATTTATCACTTGTAGACGAAAAGGCAATTTCATCGACTTGAGTATTCTTCAGAATCATTGACACAAACTCGAAGAGTATGAAACATTTATCCCCGATCGAGATAATTCACATCAGATGAGTATATTCGTTAAAAGATGAACACTAGACTGAAACTTCTTACATTTTCTCATAAAGATTTACGTGACACCCCTGTCTGTCAAATTTTATGCCTTCGACCCTACAAACATGTGACCTCAAACTTCGAAGTCACAAAATTCAGTTCACTGTTCTCTAATTCCTGCTGAATTCAGATATATTTTAAAAGGAGCGAACGACCAAATATACTTGATCATGCGCGAAGCACGAACGAGACGTATGGCAAGGAGAGGGGAGAAAATTTGCATAATGTAGTGATGAATATTCAAAATAACACAAATGTCTAGGCAAAAGAAAATAAAATAATCAGAAAAGAATAGTTTTTGACCGAAAATTTAAATACGCTGCTCGTTATTGAAATTTGCCGATTTACATATTTTGACTTTAAAATAAGTGGAGTGATAAATATCAATATTGATATAGACAAAAAATTATTAAGTTCGTGTATCAGTTTAGTAGTATTTACTTAGGAAAATGTGGTGCTCATCAGTATTCAAGGCCTCCACGAAGAGCGACACAAGTGGCTAAAAGTCGAGGTAGGCAGTCGAGAAGATGGCAGATATCTTGGTGAACTTCGCCGTTCTTCTTACACTTGTGCTTTGTGCTGAACAACTGTGGTAGTGGGCTGAGAGCCTGAGAGGCAGAAGTCAGTGAATTTCTTGTCATATCCCAAATGTGTTCCATGGATGGTAGATCTGTGAAAGTGCAGACCAAGGAAGATTGACCACATTACACAGGTACTGCCGGAATATGCGAGACGTATTGTGTTTAACATTGTCCTACTCGTAAATAGCGTTTGGGATGGAAATAGCATTTGGAATAGAAGGCAGAAGCAGCGGTCTTAGAATGAGTTCGACATAATGCCTTGCTTCCCCCGTCCCATCAAGTGGGTAGTAGCCTGGTATGCACCTCCTTGATGCAGTTGAATTATATCTTTCCCCTGAATTATCTTTGTCTTTAGTGAAAAATCCAGTGACGGCCGCACAAATGGCCATCACTGAATTCTTCACTGAAAATGACACAATACCATCCTTAAAAAGGTCTCTTCCTGTACCATTACAGATTTTTGGCCCGAAATAGAAAGCTCAGGAGACTCTGTGTCGGGTCCAGCCAGAGTGCTTCACCCTCTCTACTATCTGGCCTACCTTCACGTGGTGGCGACGGAAACCTGGGGTCCCGCCAGGGATCCGCGGCTAAATGACCAGAAGAACAAAACAAATCAACACTATACTGCACAACTCTGCACTTACATATATACATTCTGGCCGTTACAGTGTATGCATCACAGAGTTACTACGCATAGTTGGGGGTAGGGAATCCCCAGTGCTGCCAGACAACTAACACTATGTATGTGTGTACCATTACAGACGTTGACGACGGCGGAATGGCGTCAGAAGCAGACAAGGAAACAGACGGAAGGAATGCAGCGCACTTCTCGCAGACGTCTGCTAATCGTACGTCTTGATACAGGCGAGGACAAGGATGGCGTTACGATGTTGAAAATCCCAGCAGATCAGTTTCCTGCTTGGTATCTTTGCTGCCGGTCGGTGGATCCATCGATCTTCCCGTTTGGTGTGACAAGCCCTGGCGACGGTTCCGATGTTCACTTTCCTGTACATATTACTGCCAACCATTTGTCCAACCATTCAGGCATCACGATCCACACGGTGATTTTTCTGTTGACCCAGACTAGATGGAAACTGCCCGGGTTCGAATTCAGTCAAGGATGTGAAGAACTTTTATGGTTTTATGATACGAGGAGCTTTTCCATTCTGAGGTGTGGGCTGGTTTTTACGCCTGGAAACTCGGGATTTTTAACCAGCAAAACCAGAGAACACGAAATTCATGGACATAGGTTGATTCTTGAGTGGGCCCAATAATATATACAATCTTTATTGTATACAAAGTGATATATATACAATTTACCCTTCACAGCAGTAATGCCAAGGACTTTACAATGGCTGGTGGACAAAGGCCTTGGAGGATGGGGCCCACATCGAAATTTGGGTTCATCTCCCAGAGCCAACAGCAAAATAAGTTTCAGAAATTATTTACAATATATTCATAAAGATGTTATACTTTTGACATTATTTACAATATTATGCAGACATTATGCCTTTTGATTTTATTATACAGCCCACATTACTGTGCAGTTTGCCTGGTTGAGGTCAGGCCATCAAGGATCTGTCTCCGTATTTCCGATCCATGACAAACTAGTAGAGGTCGCCGTCAATTGCTTGGACTGTGGTGATAATCTGCTGGGGAGAAAACTTTTTAAGGACAGATTTTTTTTTTTTTGTTGTTGTTCGAAACGTTGTCTAATGCGTGTTAAAGGCATTGCACACTCTTAGACAGTCATTCGCACTACGTTTTTTTTTGCCCGATACACATTTTCGCACCTTCAAATAGTTACGTTAGAGGGATGACAGACACATTATTTGATGGTCTACTGAGCCAACCAGCTTGATATTCTAAACATTTGCGTCCGTATGCTTCACATAGAATCTTTGCAAAGAAGATTCTACTGGGTTCAAGACTACAAGTCTATTAAAAACCCATTTTATAAAAGTTAGAGTCGACCCTGGTAAGTGTTGGGCCCACACGGAAGGGCAATTGTTAACAAGTTCAAATGCATCGAAAGATGATATAGCAGACCATTACAAATTAATAAGAGTAATCATTAGGAATCGAATTAAGAAAGTTTTTTTTCTTTATGGCAAAAAATAATCCCAAATACGAAAGTGTATTGCAATCTATTGCAAGGAACACGGGTGTCAATTATAGCATTTTGTTTGCCTTATCTGTACAAGCACAACGAAGCTATTTAGAGTGAAATGGTGGCGAAATTTGTGTACAAGAAAGGAACACTGTTTTTTTTTTTTTTTATTGTAGAATGTCCTTAAGAGAATTGTAAACTTTATCTTACAGCTGTATTTTGCAAATATTTTCATGATAACGCTTTGTGACATGTTCCTCAGTGTGGGCCAACTTTAACACCCACAGAGTCGACTCTAACACATAAACTAATGAGTTTTTAATAAACTTGTAGTCTTGAAGCCAAGACCTCTGAAGAAGATTTTGGAAAAGCCAATCGTGGCGCCAATCTGTCGCGGAACTGACATGTTGAAATCAATTATTGTTGCCATGTGCATTGCACTCAGGTTGTGATGAAATTTTATTCAGAATTTCCAATGGGGAAGATAGGAGATAGATTTGGTTACGAAATATCATTTTTATTTTATTATTATAGCCTCGCACTTTAGATAAGAAAAAGGGCTTTTATGGGTTTTCATTTTAAGATCAAGCTGGACCACTGAAGTAGCGAAAAAAAGGTAGAAGCTTCTTCCATTTCTTAAAAAAATAAAAAAAAAAAAAGCAGAGGCTTGGTTCCATTTCTCCAAATGAAACTAAGTCCCCTGAAATACGCACAATACGCCTTTGTACCAAATTCTGTAATATTTGATCTGCGCTTTTTAATGACATAGTTTTGTGTCATAAAATATGCAGCCTCCTGCTGCCACAGTACAATACAACAGTGTTACAAATTCCAGCTAGAGAGAGACGGTTCCTGGCTAGCAGTCACTCTACTCATAATATACTAACGCCATCTTGTGTTCAGCATTTTCATCATTTTCGTAAAAGTTCTCTATTCACGATCAAACTTAAAAAAGAAAAATATAAATAAATTACAATATCATTTTTGCGTATTTTATTCAGAAACCAAAACAAAAAAAAAAAAAAAGTATGAAATTTTGCAAAAAATCGGTACCCGGTGACGAAAATGTGTATTACAGTATTTCTGAATTTTGAATTTTGAATTTCTGAATTTTGCGTACTAAAAGACACATAATTAGCAAAACATTAGAATTAGAAGGGAAGTCGTGTGCTTCTTCTCAACTGAGACAGCTAAGCTGAGAAAACCTTTGAGATGCGTAATTGGAAATTAAAAATTAAATTCATTTATAATCGTAGGCCTGAAACGCGCGCGCACACACACACACACACACACACACACGCGCGCGCGCGCACACATACACACACACACACGCGCGCTAACAAACAATTTATGAACTGTCTGATCCTAATTGGCTTTTGTGCTAGTATCTTGATGGACATCATAGAAAAATCACGATTATACATTGAACGAAAAACTTTAGGTTTAAAATATATTACAGATTTATGTCATAGAATAAATTCCTTTAAACTGAGATTTCGACTGTAGTAAAGTCAACTTAGGAAAAGTCATGCTGTACTTCTTCCAAAATGAAAGTTATATTTAGCTAATAAGGATTAAAAATATCCACATTAATTGATTATATTACCAGAAGTACATACGGCATTAGTAATTTTAAGTCGCTACAGAGACAGAATTTCGTTACTTGTCACGCTCCAGAACACTGCATAACTACTGTACATTGAAAAACTACACTTGTACGCATGACAAGAATAAGTGCATACAGTTAAGCATAGAAATACGGTACAGCAAGCTGTCTGACAGGGACATAAATGTCATAATACCATCCACCGATCAACTGCATCCCGTTAAGATGTGTAACCGAGTGATTAAATGCGAGGGTTCAGTGACGCTCGCATCATATTCATAAATTAAAAGGACTCATGCTGAATCGATTTTTGTTTGCAATGTGATGAAGTATCTCATTCATTTTCCAAAAGCGCGATTTTTTAAGGGAACAATCGAGTCTTAAAATACGCACGTACACTCCCGCCTAAAAGTTTGGAATCACATCACATGACAACTGTTTTCGTTATTTTTTTTTATTATTTATTTTTTTTTTTAGAAATTAGCTATGACAATGTAAGGTTTAATAATATATATATATATATATATATATATATATTACATGTATTTTAAGGATTTTTTAAATTAAATACTCGAAGATTTACAGCAAAAATATTGAAGTGATTAATATTAAGAACTATACTCACTTTTATTTATCAAAATATCTTCCACGAGAATTTATCACTGCCTTACACGAACTTGGAATTCTGGAGATTAATTTTATAATAGTGTCTTGACTAACATTATTCCAAGCGATCTGCAATGATTCCCATAAATTTTATAAAGACGTGAAGACGTCACAAACTTGACGGTCTAGACTCTAGATGATCCCATAAAAGCTCTATTGGGTTTAAGTTAGTCGACTGGGGTGGCCACACCATAATCTGCAATACCCCTCCTGTCGTTTAGTTGCTAGAAAACCCCTGCACAGCTTAGAGCTGTGCTGCGGTTATTTTCTTGTTGTAACAAAATTTCTTACACAAAGTCGAACTCCTTAGGATACTGCAGTATGTTCAAGAATATTTTATAGCCTTCTTTTCTTAAAGTTCCTTCAATTCTAACAATATCACCCACTCCAGAAAAACAGAAGAAACCCCAGATCATGATGGAATCATGATCTCGGGTTTCTTCTGTTTTTCACCACCGTGCTTAACTGTAGGCACTACACAATGTGGCACCATTTTTTTTTTTTTTGTCAATTGATTATCTCACATAAACTCTACGCTTGGATCTAGATATTTCAAATTTGGATTCATCCGGCCATAGTACGTTTTTGCACTCTTCAACTGTCCAGTGTTGATGGCTCTTAGCCCAATCCAACCGTTTCTCTCAATTTTTCGGTTTTAATAAGGGTTTTCGGACCAGACGACCGCGTATCGGAAGTGGATGAATTGACGGTTGCAATGGTCAGAATGCGAAACACTACCAGTTAGTAGTGCCTGCCAGAGGTGCGTCAAGTGACTTGAACCTTCCTTGGTCTACTGTACGTAAAGTGCTTCGAATAATTTTACGCTGGTTCCCGTACAAGATTCACGTAGTACAAGAGCTCAAGTCTTGCGAGCAGCAACAACGAATAGACTTTGCTCTACGATTTCTGGCTCGTACGGAACTTGGGGTCGAATGATCTTGTGGTCGGATGAGGTACATTTCACTCTTCATGGGGTTGTAAATGCACAAAACTGCCGAATATTCGCGTCAGTCTGCTGTGCACGAAAGACCACTACAAAGTCCATACGTTACAGCATGGTGTGGATTCACAGCAGAGTTTATAATCGGACCATTTTTATTTGAAGAGTCTACACCTCATGCCTCCCCCGTAAGGTGTACGGTAGCTAGTGCACGGTACTGCGCTCTTCTAAGAGATCACATTATTCCCACTCTGCAAGAAAGGCAATGCTTGAAGACCGTAGTGTTCACGCAAGATGGTGCCCTTCCCCACGTTGGTCGACAAGTGAAAGAACTGCTCCCTTCAACATTCGGAAATGACAGCATCGTTTCTACAGACTTTCCGCTGTTCTGGCCAGCCCGATCAGCAGATCTAAATCCCTGTGATTTCTAGCTAGAGGGAGGGGATACCTGAAAGACAGAGTTTACTGTGGCTACATGCAGACGCTTGTCGATTTGAAAACAATCATTAAACAGCATGTAGTCAACATCCTCAATGAGATGCTACGCGAAACTGTGTCGCACGCAGTCCTCCGTTTTCAGAATGTCACCTCAAGTGAACATAGAACAATATCTGTAGATATCTAAGTTCTGATATTAAAATCTAATCCTAAGTTAAGTATTCTATCTCATGTTTACACTGCCAATTTCTCCCCTGGTAGCGAAAATTTGAACTAATATTTTTTCTTCTACAATTCTTCTTCTTTGGATTTCTCCACATTTAAGTGTTTAATTTTTTTTTCTTCTAGCATTTTAATGAACGAGGCGAAATGTTTACTTTAATATTTCTTTTATTTCAATAGGTGCTGATCAAAAGGAACAAGAAAAACATAAAAAAGAAATAAAAGGAATCTCGTACATTATAACAAGGCCAGAAATCCCTGTTCTTCAATAACTATGGATCTGAGTAAAAATAAAGGTTTAAAATCATTGTACATACGACATACATGTACAAATGACATATCGTGTGCTATACGTGTTGTTATATAATGAGGTTAATGAGATAAAGAATACTATTAAAGAGATAATTACTATTAATGAGATAAGGAATACTATTAAAGATTAGTCGCTCACTCATCTCGGGACGGGGGTGTAATAAGTGACCAAAACCAATCGGAGGATAACTCTGCTATTGGCAAGTTAAAATAAAAACATCAATGGGTTAACCTGGAGGGTGGCCCATTAATGTTTACAAGCCTCTTTGGATTGTATAGTAATAGTATTCGCTATATAGTGCAAAGAAGCCATAGGCTTTTGCTGCACTGTCATAAAAAAAGTAGATAAGAAAATACAAATTATATGCTTCCTTTGAATAAATTCAGAGGGAATTTGAATAGGTT
Source organism: Mastigoproctus giganteus (assembly GCF_048544385.1). Lineage (NCBI taxonomy): Eukaryota > Metazoa > Arthropoda > Arachnida > Uropygi > Thelyphonidae > Mastigoproctus > Mastigoproctus giganteus. The sequence goes on along the minus strand of NC_143585.1, from coordinate 137,980,148 downwards.
CCCTTTGAACATAATCAAACTGTCAGCCTCAGCTAACTGCGTGGGAAACTTGTTCCAGCAAATCAACGACTCGCTGGCTAAAAGAAAACTTCCTACAATCTAATCTAAACCTCAACCCCTGTAATTCGAATTCATGACCCCTAGTTCTGGAATTCTTTATAACAGTGAGAATTCCACCTGCAATCATTTTACTAATCCCTATCAGAGCCATATAAACCTCAATCAGGTCACCTCTAAGGTGCCTGGTTTCCAAGCTCTGTAGACCATATACTCGGGGTATTTCCTCGTACCGTCGTCCTTTTGCCGATCTCACTATTCGAGTTGCCTGTCTTTGGGCCCTTTCAAGAAGCTCGATGTCTTTTTTTCAGATCAAGTCTCCATACTTGAACACAGTATCCAAATGTGGTCATATAATTGCCTTATACAGTGGGAGTATGGCCTCCCTATGTCTACAGGATACGTTTGATAAATGATCGATAGGACACCATGCGCTTTCCTGGCTGCCTGTTTACACTGTCAAAAAACTTCATATCTGCCCGTACCTTAACTCCCAGATCCATTCCACCTCCATTATTTTTAATTCAACCCACCTAGTGTATAATTCATTTTGTGGTTGCTATTCCTCTAGTGTAAGACCTTGTATTTAGCAGGATAAAAACATAGCTGCCACTACTCTGACCATTTTTGAAGTCTCTTCAAGTCACATTGAAAGAGTGCTATTTGGCACTGATCATTAACGACTCTACCAAACTTTAGGTCGTATGAAAATACAGTATTGACATCATGCCTTCTGTCCCTTCGTCGATGTCATTTATGAAAATGAGAAACAACAGTGCTCCAAGAACCGATCCTTGAGGGACTCCATTCCTGACGTTACACCAATCTGAAGAATGTCCATTAATCACAACCTTCTGCCCTGCAGCTACCCAGCAATCCATTTTAGTATCTTACCAGTTATCCCAACCTATTCAAGCGTATACAGTAACTGCCCACGAGGGACCGAGTCAAATGCTTCGCTAAAATTCAAGTCAACTATGTCGAAATTTTACCCTAAATATCCAGCCCATGAGTAACTGTGTCAAAATAGCCTAAGTTAGTTTACATGATTTTCCCTTAACAAAGCCATGCTGGGTGTCCTTCAGAATGCCATATCTATCTAAATGTTCCTGGATTGCACTTTTAATCTTTGCCTCTAAGATTTTTCCTACCACTGACATCAGACTTACCGGTCTGTAGTTAACAACTTCACTCTTAGAACCACCTTTATGAATTGGCTATACGTTGACACTTCTCCAATCCAAAGGAATCTGCCTCCCCTAGTCCAAAGATGCTCTCATAATTAACCTCAATGGTTCAATACACTCCCTAGCACCATATGTGTGACAAAATCGAGAACAAAGAACAGACTAAACGCAGCACTGATGCAAACAGCCTGATGACGATCTGAAGAGGGCACCCTAACCCCCTTCACTTATTATTCCCACTTCCTTAAGGGGACGATCTCTGTTCCCTCCCCTCCTTGCCACCCCCCTAACTTCTATTCTGGGCATGCCCCACTGAAAACTGGGGCTATCCACTCTATCGGCCCTATATTTTTGTCTTTTTTCCCCACAGTGTTCGGTCTCCCCCTCTCTACCTTCATCATAGCGAGAGCCTCACACATCAAAAACTTTTAACATTATAAAATTAACTTACGCCCAAAACTCTGCCTAGCAAACCTAAGCGATATTATCCCTACGATAGCGCAGTTTTTTTTTTTTAGGTTCTAGCCGCCGAAATCCCAGGAAATTAAGCTGCAGGACCTGCCAGAGGATAACTCTGGCAGGTCCTGCAGCTTAAGGGTTCCTGGTCTGCCTCCACGGGGCGTAAGTGGGGCAACGTTGGGTCTCGGTAGGTGTCCAATGGCTAAATGACCAGATGAACAACGGTACAGGACACTACACATGAACAATTCCCACACTTTTAAATCTCTGACATTTCCCAGCGAACTGGTTCACCCACAATGAAACCAACGTGAAGATGGGGGGAATCCCTGGTGCCGTATGACAACAACTTATACTTACACTCCCTGGAGTTCATCAAAACTAAAGGTTATACGCCTAAATGCGACATCACCAATTTCATATGGCTCCACCTCACTCGCACAGCAGCTTCTCAGAATGAAAGTTCTTTCGTCAGTAAAGACTGATACAAAGTTAGACTGATGCACTAAACTTTGTATTGGGATCAACTTTTTCTTGTTACGACACTGGATGTATATTATCAGGTGCTACATAAGCCTACAGTAGATATGAAGTTGCTTCCATTCAGGTCACAAAGGGAGTTAGGCAAGCTAAGGCAGATTTGGAAAAGTCTCTGGCAAAGAATGCAAGGACAAACAGCAAAGACTTCTTTACTTATATAAACATTTGAAGGAAGGGCATGAATCATGTTGTTCCACTAGATATGAATGGTTTAACAGTTGATGAACCTGCTCAAGTTGCTAAAAAACTAAATAGGTATTTTGTATCTACACATCTACACCTCTACATTCACACATGAGACGTTTTTTTTTAGGATTGGGGATGCTAGTAGCGTATTAAATTCTAATATGGAGCTGAATAATTTTGTGATGACTGAGAAGAAATTGGAAATGAAATTGTTGAAATTAAATTTAAAAAAGCACCTGGGGTGAATGAGATCTATGCGATAATATTAAAAGAAAAGTAGCAAAGGAGGTCAGAAAACTCATGGTTATGAGAGCATCATTAGATTCAGGGTCGATCCGTAAAGACTGGAGATGTGCGAATGGATCCCCGATTCATAATGAGGGATCAAAGGGTAACATTGCAGATCTGGTAGATTGACTTCTGTTTCAGAGAAAATGGGGCGTCTCCGTAGCCAGGTGGGAAGGAGCAGCAGTGCGTAGCACACGCTTCTTGATTAGACCGGGGTTCGAGCCCGTCACCACCAAATACGGAGGATGCGGAAAGGTCAAGGGAATGACCACCGCATATTCCCGGAGCAATATGGCCTTAGTTGCTAATGCTCCTAAAAACCAAATAACAAACAAACAAACAAACAGAGAAAATGATGGAGTTACTGCTTAAAGAGGTAATGCAGGACCACATAATCAAGAATGCTGCTACGATCTTCAGTATTCCTTCTATACTGCAGCCACATCAAGCATTTATTAAGTGGCGATTTTGTCTGACCAATATGATTGGACACTATGACACAATGAGAAAAGAACTGGATGCGAAAAACGATTTTGACATCATATACTCAGATTTTTATGTATCATATGACATCATATACCTAGATTTATATAGATTTACGTTGATTCTATGCGTCACTAATCTGATAAGTCAGGCCGAAAGCCGTCCTTCATCCTACGTCGACCGAATATTTCAACTTCAGATGGTTAAATGCTAAGTTTGGACGCCTTATACATTGTTGAACATCAGCTGTACTCACACATTGAAATAGCGCAAGTTACTGTTTGCTGGCAGTACAAAACCATTCAGTGTTTTGTAACTCTGATCACTGTCCAAAGTGATTTCCTTATCATCTGGAACTTTCTTCAGTGGCAAATTCAACACATGATCAACAAAACTACTCCGCCTCTTCAGTAAAGAAAAATTCACCAGAATAAAAATCTTATTATTATTACTGTTGTTGCTCTTATATTATTTCTCCAGAAAAGTGGCATAGCGACACTAAGCCACTAACACTATGTTCAGGGTTGCAACTTTCTGGAGTTCCTCGTAGAAGTTCTCTGGGAGACCTATTGCTGCTAGGCTGTTATGTAGGGTCCTTGGCACCATACCGGCAGTTGACAAGATGATCGGGATGGTCATTATTTGTTGCATGTGCCACATCTCTTTGATCTCCTATCTTAGGTTCGTGTACTTCCGAATTTTTGTCTCATGAGTTTTCTGGAGGCTTCCAGTGTTTGGCACCACTTTGTCAATCAGATAGATGGCCTTTTCCTTCTTGTCGACAAGGGTTATGTCCTGTCTGTTATGCGGGATTGTCTTGTCCGTTATTATGGCGCGGTCCCAGTACAATTTGTAGGTTGGGGTTCTGTACTGCCTGGGGGTCGTACTTGTAATACGGCACACTTTCTATGATCATCTGGTATTTCCTTGCAAGCTTCTGACTTGTTATGCTTGTTATGCTTCTATCTTGTTATTCGTAGACACCTGGTCGTGTCTACGAATGTACTCAGTCTGGATAATCACCTTGCATCACACAGTGATGTGTTGGATCGTTTCTGAGGATAGATGGCACTATCGACGTGTCTCACCTGACACCCCGGACTCCTTGGAGGTGTATTGTCTATTCTTTCTGGTGTTGATTACCTTGTCTTGGATGGCGAGCATGAATTCTTCAGTCTCGAGGGAAGAGCATCCCACTTGTGAGCCATGCATTGGAAGCCATTTTATCTATGTGGTCTTGATAGGGGTCATTGTAGTGTCTCTCATGGAGTCTCTCCTAGGCCAACCTTTCTAGCTTCGTTTGTGCCGTCTGGGCGGGAGGGGACTCCTCACTTAGGTTTAGTGGAGTATGCCGCTTGTCTATCTTCCTGATGGCCTAGTAGAGTGCTGCTGTGCTTTTCTGGCAGTAATTCTTCAGGTTAGCCATCCCTCCCTCTTTCCGAGCTATTGTCAGTCTCTCTCTCTCTCTCTCTCTCTCTCTCTCTCTCTCTCTCTCTCTCGCTCTCCATGACTGACTCCGGATGGTGTTGGTGGCTCTTTGTCATAGTTGCCCTTGACTTTATCATGATGTCCTTCAGCTCGGTGTTAGTCCAATCTATAATCCCGAAACAGTATGTTTCCACTGGGACTGCATAGGTGTTCATGGCATTAGCTGTTCCTTCTGTTCAGCTTTGCTTTCAGCAAACTTCTGAGTCTCTAGTAGTATTTCTCGGTCAGGCAGGCCTTGATTTCCTTGTGCTGTAACTGCAGAGCCTGCATCATCACCCACAAAACCAAACCGTGGTTCAATGAGGTTTTAAAACAGGCGTTCGTGGCCAAGCAAAAGGCTTATCGGAAATGGAGAAATTCCGGATTTAATTTAGACCTCACGGACTGTAAGAAAAAAAGAGCCACCTTCTTGAAAAAGAAATGACTTGCTCGCTACGTAGAGATTCTAAGAAAACTACGACATTCAAAAGGAATTGTCAGCAAAAAAGGCTACTAAATTTGAAATGGAGGAGAATACATTCACACACTGGGCTAAGGAATTCTTTGAAAGACTACCAGGTGAAAGAAAAGCTACAAATGATCAAGAATATCGGCGGAAGACATGGCCCAATATTTTTTGGCAAATGGCGGTGTTTGTGTGAATGCATTATCCGACGTCACTGTTTCTAGAGAAGATCTCATCAATGCTATTAATACCTTGCCTAACAAATCTACAATCGGCCCCGACAGATTTCCAATTTTGATTTTAATAATATTTAGCGCCTATATTGTTTATGTGTTGTTGAACATATTCCAAAACAACCTGAAAGATGGAGTTCCCCCACCCCCCTCGTAGATGGAATCACTACTATGTGAGGCTAGTGCCAAAAAACAACCCTGAACACCCTTCAGACTTTCGGCCCATATCGATCAGTTGTTCGCTATTACAACTCTTTGAAAATGTCATCCTCCCTGCTTTAACCCACTAGGGTTTTGCGCACAGACCACTCCACCTCCATACTGTAGTACAAAGAAGATCCACTATTACTAATTTGTTGGAGACTCTCTTTGGGGTACAACAATCTTTAAATGAAAAGGCCCAAATTGATATCATATTCCTTGACATTAAGGCAGCTTTTGATTATGTTTCCTTATCTGCCCTTGGAAATATTGTTGGTTTACTTCCAAGGCACCTAATCGTACAACATCAAGGTGTTTTATCAGTTTTGCTTTTCGCTGCTCCCTTGGAACCTTTTCTATAGCAGAATCATAGTTTTATTTCATACGTCGATGATATTAAGTATTTTGTTGTCTCCAGCGAACTAGCCCTTGTGTCTGACGTCAATTCCCACGCCAACACTCAGTTTCATGAACTACATTTATACTTAAGTAAAATAGATTTATGGCTAAACTCTGACAGATCAGCACAACTGACAATAACTAACAAGAAGATAAAGAATAGAATTCAAAAATTTAATTATTATTTAAGGTTGCCCGTAATTTAATACACTGACCCGTATTTGTGTCTGTAAATTGCGTGTGTTCTATGGTCGATTTGCCTGTTTTGCTGGACGAAAAAACCACAGTGTCTGGGGAGAAAAACCTCTCTATCTACGCCTGCGTTCGACTAACTCAGCCACTGAGTGAAAAAAAGCACTTAAAAAGAATAGAATTCAGTTATCTATAAATGGAGCACAGATTAAGAATGATAAGGGCCTTACCTTTAAAAGGCACTTTCAGAACTCCAGAACAAAAACTCTTGCTACCATTTGGGCTGTAAGATAGGAGATAACTGAGATTCGGAATCAACAACTAGTGACCCAATACATCCAAAGCTGTATTGTTACTGTTTCCATCTGTGCCTCAATTATTTGATCCTCTGCCCCTATATTAGAAACTTTCTCAGTCTAGAATACTGGGTGCTCTGGTGGTTGAATAGGATTGCCAGAAAACCTGTCAATTTCAAAATCCATACTGTATGCAAATTTAAACGTAGCTCCATGGATACAGATGGTCACTATGCGTAACATCAGCAGTCTTGCACAACTTCTGACTGGGAATTTGTATGCCCCTCAAATTGATAATCTTGTGGTCAGGCCACGGCCTGAGGCTCGACTCTACTACCGTCATAGTCTCCGAAGTGCTCTCCATCACACGGAGGGATTAAGGCTGCTGTTTCCTACTAATACTCTGGAGCTGTTTAGAGAATTCAAAATCGACCCGAACAGGTTGATTTTGAACATGAAAAAACCTAAAAAGAAGCTGATAGCAGCGGACTTGTTCACTACGCTACAAATTTAATGAAGAGGAGAGTGTACATTTCTGTGGAATTTGTTCCTGTGAACTCTTGATCATCTGTAATGAATAATTGTTCATTACAGATGATCAAGATGATCATCTGTTCATTACAGATGATCACAATGATATCGTCACCATCCTCACCACAACTGGTAGAAAAAGTTCCGGTCCGAATCCAGTTGATAACGCGAGGAACTTTAATGGTTTTTTTTTTTTTTCCGTTCTCACTTCGTGGATGAGTTAGTGGGTCTCAGGCGTAGATAGCAACGTTTTTTTACCCCTTCGGGTTTTTTCGTCCAGCAAAACAGGCAAAATCGACCAAAGAACACACACAATTTACAGACACAAATACGGTATGTATTTGTGTCTGTAAATAGGTGTATGTAATGGGTGTATGTATTCAATTACGGGTAACCCTAATAAAATATATATATTGTTAAATTTGTAATGAACAATTTTTGTGTCTTCAAAAGACTGTGAGGACTGCAGCAATTCTATGAGATTCATTCATAGTGACTGTTGTTTGTGTTTATGTTTGTGTTGCTTGCATCAAGTGACTGTCGATGTATTTATTCTTGTATTTAATGATTTATTGATTCTTATGTATTTATTTATTTATTTATTCTAATGTATTAATTATTGATTTATTTATTCTTATGAATTTTATGATTTTCAATGTTGCCGTCTAATTTGTTGTAGGATGTCTATATTAGCCACCCTCCTAGATAATGTCTGTACAGGGGTGTTAGATAAATACACTGATAATAATAGTTGTCGGTCTCTTCCTCTGTCTTGGTTTCGATCTCTTAACCAGTCTGTAGTTTGTAGTTTTGGCTGATTAATTTCCCCCGATGCAATCCTGGATCTTGCATTTGCTTAGACGAAATTCCAACCTAATATCATTGCTGAATTCTTCGGTGATCCGGAGTAGTTTCTGGAGATGCTTCTCGGTTCCCGCGTAGAGCTTGATGTCATCATGGTACATAAGATGGGTGAATGTGAACAGGTTTTTCATTCTTTTTTGGGGTTATATCCATGCTGCTGTTGAGCATGGTAGATAGCGGGTTGAGTGCTAGACAAAACCACATTGTGCTCAGGGCGTCTCCTTGAAAGATTCCTCTGTTGATGGGGATCGGTCGGGTTGTAATGTTCTCGACATTAATGGTGGTACTGCGTTTCGCCATCGTTGCTTCTAGGAAGTTTGTCACTGTCGGATTGATTTTGTAGAACTTCAGCATTTCTATTAGCCAGCTATACGACATGGATTGAAGGCCTTGCGGTAATTGATGTAGGCCGTGTACAGGTTGCGACAGTTCTTGTAGGCTTGCTGAAAAACTGTGGCATCCATGGTTAACTGAGGAAGTAATACTCTTGATCTGATTATCAGTAGTGATTCTTAATTCATTAAGAATCTGCACATAAAGGAACCACTAGGTGGCAGTGATCACAGTGTGCTGAAGTTGGATTTACTCAAAGAGGTAACTACCATCAGAAGAAAAGGGGAAGGGTTATTGCTTTCGTAAAGGTGACTACGGTGGTCTGAGACAGTATTTAAATTCTATACGGTCGGACCAACTGATGATGTTACCAACAACAAATTCAAAATGGGAAGCATTCAAAGAAATAATCTTGGAAGCTACTAGGCTTTTCATACCAACTAAGAAATTAGCCAGCTATGAAGGGGTTGAATCAGATTAGTCCACTTGATATATCAATGGTTCAACTATTGATGATATTGCTCAGGTAGCTAACAAGCTAAATGAATATTTTGCATCTACATTCACACATGAGGAGTTATTCAGGAAGGGGATGCCAGATGTGTATTAAACTCTGGCAGTAAGCTAGATAATCTTGTAATAACTGAGAGTAAAGTGGAGGAGAAATTGTTCAAGATAAACATAAGAAAGGCAGCTGGAGTGGGTGTAATCTATCCAGGTATATTAAAGGAGGCAGCAAAGGAAGTAAGCAAACCCTTAGCCATAATTATGAGAGCGTCCTCGGACTCAGGGGAGGTACTCATTGACTGGAAATGTGCAATTGTGACCCCCAACCCACAAAGGAGGATCAAAGGGAGACAGGTAATTGCAGACCTGTTAGTTTAACTTCTGTTGCAGGGAAATTAATGGAGACACTAGTTAAAGAAGAATTGCAGGATTATCTAGACAAGACTTCAGCTATAGCTCGGATACAGCATGGGTTTGTTAAAAGGAAGTCGTCTGATCAAGTTGATTGGATACTATGATGTAGTCACAAAGGAACTAGATGCAAAGAAAAATTTTGATATCATATATTTGGATCTTAGAAAGGCTTTTGATACTGTTGCACATGGAAGAATGCTGCACAAATTGGAGCAGAGTGGCATTGCAGATGGGGACACATTGCTGCTATGGATAAAGGGATGGTTGAGTGGGATAAGACAGAGAGTGGTAATCAATTGACACTGCTCTTCGTGGACTAATATTAGCGGAGTCCCCCAGGGTTCAGTGTTGGGTCCATTGTTGTTTTCTGTATTTATTAATGATATTGATAAAGGTATAATCAGGCTTAATGTCCAATTTTGCAGACGATACGAAGGTTGGCAGGGTTGTTAATGACACTAATGACAGTACACTGCTGCAACAGGATCTAGAAAAGTTGAGCAGATAGGCTGAGAGGTATCAACTAAAGTTTAACATTGACAAATGTAAAGTACTGCATATGGGAAGCAGTAACCTCAGAGTAACGTATCAACTGTGTGGTACTACACTGACAGTGGTAGAGAATTAAAAGGACCTGGGGGTAATTGTGCAGGCAGATATGAAATTTTCTGAACAGTGCAGACAGACTGCAAGAGTAGCTCATGGTGACTTGTCAATGATGTACAGGAATTTTTCCTGACCATGCCTTATCCCCTTGTATAAAGCAATGGTCAGGCCACACCTTGAGTACTGTATACAAGTCTGGAGGCCTCATTTTAAGAAGATTGTAGAGCTGTTTGAACGAGTAGAGAGAACGGCAACAAGGTTAGTGAATGGAACAAAGGGTTGCTCTTACGAAGAATGGCTTAAGGTTTGCAAATCACAGTGTCTGGAGACTAGGCTCCTGCGGGGTGATCTGATTGAGATGTATAAAGCCTTGAATGGTTTGAGTATACTCAATGCTGATGGGATTCTTCCTCTTGCTCAGAATAATCGCCTGGGAGGGCATAAATTCAAATTGAGGAAAGACAGATGTAGGATAGATGTGCGGAAGTTTGCCTTTAGCCAGCGGGTTGTTGATTGCTGGAACAAACTTCCATCTGTTGTTATGGAAGTTGATAACTTAAAATAATTCAAGGCAGAACTGAACAAACATTTGGAGCGAGTGAATGGGTGAAATGAGAAGGGGGAGTGTTTTTTTTTTTATAATTTTGGCTGATGCTATATAAGCTTGCTTTCTTGCATCATGTGCCCTAGCTAATGCTAAAGCTAACTGCTCCTTGCATCCTTTGCTCATCTGCTTGCATTATGTGCCCTTGCTAGTGCTAATGCCAAAGCTATCTGCTCCTTGCATCCTTTACTCATCTGCTTGAATCATGTGCCCTTGCTAATGCAAATGCTAAAGCTAACTGCTCCTTGCATCCTTTTTTTGCTGCTTGTACACTGTGTTCTGGATTTCCATGTGGTTTGATACCTTCTAAATTATGCAGCTGGTCAGGATCTTGTACATCGTTGGGAAGCAGGTAATTGGACTGTATTTTTCCAGGTTTCTTGTATCTTGGTCTTTAGGCTTTAGATATGTGATTCCTTGAGTGAGAAACTTTGGGATTGTCTCTGGATGCCTTATCATTCGGGAGAATTGCTCAGCTAGGTGCTTGTGTGTGCAAGTGAGATTCTTGTACCACTAGTTGTGGATGTTATCTATTCCTGGAGTTTACCAGTAGTGGGAGTTGCAGATCGGCTGTGTTGCTTCTTCCTCCGGAATCTCTCACTGTCTCATCACTTGTACGTCCTCGGTTTTCTTCAGGTCTAGTTGTATCCAGGCAGCTCGGCTGTTATGTCTTACTTCACTGCTCAATATGTCGCCCCAGAACTCATCGATCGTCTTCTGCTCGGGTGATCCGTTTCCATCTTCTCCGAGACTCCTGCAGAAGGCTCTTTAGTTCTCATTGAAGAGTCGGTTGTTTATTTTACTCTGGGAGTTCTCTTTTTATCGGAATAGTCTCTTGCTGAGTGCCAGGAGGTTCTGCTTCAGTGTCTATAAGTATTCTGCTATTCTCTGATGTTTGTTCTCGTGTTTCTCTCTGGACGCTGTCTCTCTTGAGAGATGTTCTTCACTTTTCCAATCAGTTTCTTTCTCCTATTACCCCTTTGGTATTGGGTCAATTGGTCTATCTTGACTCTTAATTCTTCTATCTTCTGCTGAAATCTTCTTTTTCAAACTGGCGGTTCCTTGTTTTTCAGGTTCTTCTGCTGATGGTCGCTGGTTTCTCTTTCATTAATCCTAGTTGCTGCTATGGCTGCATAGTATATGGCTGTGTTTACGGCCTCCAGTATTGCACCTTAATGGCAGTACTCCATTTCGCCATGATTGCTTCTAGGAAGTTTGCCACTCGTTATTATTATTATTGTTGTTGTTGTTGTTCTTATATTATTTCTCCCTGATAGGGGGTTCCACCCCGTTACGGGTACTGCTAACAAGTACACAGGGTGATTGTTATGTCTGGTGTTACTGTTTGTCTAGGAAATCTCTTACTATCTTACAGGCATTGAGGATTGCGACTTTCTGGAGTTCCTTATAGGTGTTCTCTAGGAGACCTAATGCTGCTAGACTACTATGAAGGGTCTTTGGCACCATACCGGTAGTTGACACGATGATCGGGATAGTTGTTGCATATGCCACATCTCATCGATCTCCTGTTTAATGTTCGTGTACTTGCTGATCTTTTTCTCGTGTAGTTTCTGGTGGTTGCCAGTGTAGCGCACCGCCATGTCAATCAGATAGGTAGCCTTTTCTTTCTTGTCAACAATGGTAATATCTGGTCTGTTGTGCGGGATTGTCTTGTCCATTATTATGGCGCGGTCGCAGTTCAGCTTGTCGGTTGAGGTTTCTAGTACTGCCTGGGGTTCGTACTTGCAATACGGTACACTGTCTGCGCAGGCAGCACAGTGGTATCATCACCGTTCTCCCCACACCGGGTGGAAAAAGCCCGGGTTCGAATCTCATCCATCACCCCACGAACTTTAATTCACTTTTTTAACTCTGTGGCTGAGTTAGTTGGCCTCAGGCGTAGATAGCAAGGTTTTTTCCTCAGAATTGCGGTTTTTTTTTTATTCAACAAAACAGGAAAATCGACCAGATATAATACATATACGAGTATATGTAAGAAATTGCGGGTGGACCTAATATAATAATTTGAATTTTGAATTTGAATACGGTGCACTTTCATTGACCAACTGGTATTTTCTCGCTTGTTTCTGATGTATTATTCTGGCTACCTGGTTGTGTGTACGAGTGTACTCCGTCTAGATCCTGCATCCTGCGATGATGTAGTGGATCGTTTCTGAGGCAAGATGGCATTGTCGGCTTGCGTCATCTGTTACCCTGGGCTCCTTGACAATGTATGTTCTTAGTTCCTGGTATTTATTACCTGACGGCGAGCATGAATCTTTCAGTCTTGGAGTAGAGCGTCCCGATTGTAATCCATTCATTGGAAGCAATTTTATCTATGTGGTCTTCATAGAGGTCATTGTAGTGTCTTCTTTGCCCATCTTTCTTGCTTCATTTGTTTTGTCTAGGTGTGAGGGTCTCCTCCCTTAGTTCGAGTGGGGTAAACCGCTTGTCTATCTTCCTTATAGCGTGGTAACGTGATGCTGTTTTTCTGGAAGTAATCCTCCAGTTTCGTTATTGCTGTCTTCTGTTTGTCAGATAAAGTGCCCTAGGGCAAAGCCTCTATTAATGCCTGAGAATCCATTGCATATCGAGTGACTATCTAAAAGTGAATATTATTTTTAGATCATTTTGGTGTGTGCTCAGTGCGCTAGGACTTTAGAAGAAACTCAGTTTGCCACTACTCCCGCCTACATATAGCCTGGGGTGCGCGGCCAGGGTGACCTGGTCGGCTGAGTGGAGTCGCATAAAGACTGATAGGACAGAGAACTGTGTTTCTGCTGAGGTGGACTTACCTGCAGCTAGATTTTAAATTTGTGCTGAAATTTAATTCTTCAACTGTGACATTTTGTGTTCTATTAGTTGATGTGGATTGACTTCTACTGAGTTTGCTGAAATTGTTTGAATTTTAAATTTATTTAGAGTTTAGTGATTAACTGAAGGTCCTGAGAAGGCATTATTATTAAAATTTCCGTGATGCCCAGAAAATACTTAGTGTTCGCCCTAAGACCTATCACTATGACAGATAGGAGGAGTTCCTGCCCGAGTCGGCGGCTCCACTGACAGAAGAGACAGAAGTTGTAGAAGTGGAAATTGAGGAGGAGGTGAGAGAAGAGATCCAGTTGAAGGAAGCATTATTAGTTTGGAAAAAATTAATGCGCAGTGCCCCAGTCAAGAGGGAAAACGGAAAAGGGCTAGAAAGGAGGAAGGGGAAGTGGAACCAGTGTTAACACAGGAAATGGATATAAATGATAATATAGCGAACTGATATAGAAAAGGGTGTATGGGAGGAGTTTCTGGAGATCAGGAAAGTGAGAACCGACCTACAAAAGTTTCTCTTTTGTGATGTCAACAAAGTAACCCGCGCAGCAGGAATTCCATTCTTCCCGCTTGTGATGTGCTGGAAGCTAAGGCCATAAAATTGAATGTTGAAAATAAAGTGTTGGCTTCTAGAGTTTGTGACTGTCATTCTTTGGCTCACTAACAAGATCAGCAGTTTGATTTGTATGCATCGATTTTGAGATCTGATGTGTTTGCAGAGCCAGTTAAAAAGCAGGATAAAGACACTGTGATTGCAATAATAAAAGCTGATAAAGACACTATGATTGCAGTAGTAAACACTGATAAAGAGGAATTTTAAATTAGCGATGATTTTGAAAAGAAATTGCAAGAGGAACTATGACCACGTATAACTGGTATGAAAGTTAAAAGAATGAGAAAAATTCGAGATCGAGGAGTACTGCTTTAGTTGGACTCGATGATAGACATCAGAAAATTGCTTAGGTTGAGTGCGGTATACTGATTGTCTATCGTCCTTTTGGCCTGGTGGAGGGCTGCTGTGTGTTTCTGGAAGTAATCCTTCAGGTTAACTACCGCTAACTTCTGTTGCTCAATGAGGTCTATCAGGCCCCTTCCTCCTTCTTCCCGGGCAATTGTCAGTCTTTCCAAGGCAATTTTCGGGTTGTGTTGGCGGCTCTTGGTCATTATTGTCCTTGTCTTTCTCATAATATCCTCCAGCTCGGTGTTAGTCCAATCTATGACCCCGAAGGAGTATGTTAGCACTGGGACTGCATAGGTGTTTATGGCTTTAATTGTGTTCCCTCCGTTCAGCTTTGCCTTCAGCAGGATTCTGAGTTTCTGATGGTATTTTTCGTTCAGGCAGGCCTTAATTTCCTTGTGTTGTAACTGCTGAGCCTACATCATCCCCAAGTATTTGTAGGCCTCTCCCTCTGCCACGGCTTCGGTCTCTTTACTAGTCTGCAGCTGGTAGTTTCGGTTGACTAATTTTCCCTGGTGCAATCCATGGGTCTTGCGTTTCTCTAGACCAAATTCCATCCTAATATAATTGTTGAATTCTTCGGTGAATTTGAGGTGCCAAGCCTGGATCTTGTGTCAGCTGCCATTTAGTCGAGTGTCCGATGCGTGCTCCGCGATGTTTCTCTTTCTGACACTGTTGCTTGGGTAGAACGGTCGGACAATAACACCAATCGGCCAGGAAGAGGGGTTACTGATAGCTTCGACGGACGTTGCTTCTCAGGATAAATTGAATGAAGCGTAATTATTGCTCTTGGTAGCTTAGTGACTTCCGCACTGACGTAGAGGTCTTGAAGGAGGACGTTAGCTACTTGTTCAGGAGTTGTTAGGGGATGCAGGCTCGAAATGAAAAAATTCTTAGATGTTTTGTTGCGATATGGCGTCATGACTCTGAGCCTAAAAGAATTTGATGTGCCTGTTACAGATGCATTTTTCATTCGTGCACCTGGTTCGTGTGACTGTTTGACCGTTGGTGATGGAGTGTTGTGAGTGGGGTGGGGCTGAGATCTAGCCGCATTGCCTGCCCATGTTGTTCTGATGGCCTTTTAATTAAGACGAATTTCAGCGTCTTGAAATAGCGGTTCTGTATGATGGCTGATGTCATTTCTTGGTGCAATTCTCGTGTGTACCGATGGCATAATTTCTGGACTTTCTTCACGATTGCATGAATTGACTGATGAGTTGTGCACGTGTATAGGTTGTGAGGCACTCGTGATGGTTCTGCTACGGCTGGTTGGAAAGGACATGGAATGCTCACTCGGTGGAATTTTTACCTTTTCATTTGACGTGTCAGTTGAGGACCGCATTGCTGGTATATTATTGCCTTTTGCATGGAAATGCGATAGTTTCTCAGTGTAGTGATAGATTTCTGCAGCTTTTCCCCAGCACTCTGAGTCAGGAATAAAATGACTTATGCTGCTTTCACATCCTCACGAATTTTGCTAGAGAAAAGCTCGTAACGCTTATCGTAGAATGTATCAAACTCCGATTGTACATGTTTTAGTAGCGCAGCCTTGAAGTTACTCAGCATTGGCAACAGGAACTCATCAGTTATATGAGGTTGGGTGGAACAAACAGGAGAGTTTATATTTCGCAACACTATTGAATACTGCCTATTCGTCTCCACTGTGACTTCCGCATCAAGGTACATGCTGACACTCCTTTCCTTCCAAATCGACGCGGCGGCCTCGGATGCGTGCGTGCGTCCATTCAGTCTGTGAGGCAGTGCTGATGTCAGAGGTAGGATCGAGATCGTGCTGTGTTCCAATAGTGCGCTTGGCCGTGGGGATCTCTTTAGAGTTACTGGTTTCACTGGGAGTATCCTAAGAGTCAATTAGTCCGAGGAACGGAATGGCACTTTCAGTATCAGTGGTCGATGTAGCTGGCTGTGTGCACTCCGGTTTCTGAGCTCGATTCACGTCTTGAGACGTCGAACCGCGTTTCTCTGGTGAGATTTCAATATTCCTTGGGAATACCTACCGGCAGTGAGTACAAACGTAACGTTCTTTAGCTGACTTTGACATTTTAAAGATTTGTGACCGTCCAGAGCATTTTCCGCATAAGGAGCGGCCCCAGTCACTTTTGCATATTAGTATATGTTTGACCTTCTTCAGACAGGCCTGACAAGTATGTATACAATCGTCCACCTGCATATTGCTTATTTCACTGCTAATATTTGAAGGCAGCAAATTTTAACTTTGTTACGAATGCTTTTACAGTGATTGCCACATAATTCGTTTAGAGCAGGCACAAAGAAGGAAGGCCATTATTGTTTGTGAGCTTTCAATTTCGTGTAGGGTCAATAACGTCAGTTCCGTCCGGCCACTGCTCAAGGCGTTGAGACGCGAACAGATGTAATTCCCTCAGTAGAGACAATGCTACGATCGCTTTAGGATAGGATTACTGAGGATAAGTGCATTTAACAGAAGCTATGCAGGATATGCGAGTGCCAATCGTCATAAAGAGCATTCAAACATGAAAATAATATAAGATATCTATTTACCTGAAAAACTATTATCCATGATATGGCTGACACGTGTTTGCACAAGGATTCCGGCAGTATCAAATGGACATCTGGTCGTTGAAAAGAACATTATTTTTAACTTACGTTCAGCAAAGCACAAAACGGTGCGACCGTTCACATACGCAAACAATAAACAATGAGCTTGATGTTGTCCATGTACATCAGGTGGGTGAAGGTGCACGGGTTCTTCCTTCCTTCTTTGAGGTTATATCCATACTTGCTACTGTTAAGCATGGCAGATAGCGGGTTGAGTGCTAGACAGAACCATAATGGGCTCAAGGAATCTCCCTGAAAGATTGCTCTCTTCATGATTATTGGTGTGGTTGTGATTTTTTCGACCTTAATGGTGGTACTCCATTTCGCCATCGTTTCTCCTAGGAAGTTTGTTACTATCGCATTGGCTTTGTAGAAGTGAAGCGCCTTTATTCGCCAGCTACGAACCACGTAGTCGAAGGCCTTGCGGTAATCGATTTGGGCTGTACACGTTGCGGCGCTTCTTGTAGGCTTGCTCCATAATCGCGGGATCTACGGTTCATTGCTCCTTGCATCCTTTGCTCAGCCGCTTGCATCCTTTCTGCAGTTCGGCCATTTTGATCTAGCTCTCCAAGTGGTGTGATATCTTCCTGGTTATGCAGCTGGTCAGGATCTTGTACATTGTTGGGAGGCAGGTGACTGGCGTATATTTCGCCGGGTTTCTTGTATCTTCGTCTTTAATCTTCAGATATGTGATTCCTTGATTGAGAAACTTCGAGATTGTCTCTGGGTGCCCTATCATTCAGGTGAACTGCTTTGCAAGGTGCTTGTGTGAGCAAGCGAGCTTCTTGAACCAGTAGTTGTGGACGTTATCTATTCCTAGAGTTCGCCAGTTGTGACAGTTCTTGATCGTCTGTTTTACTTATTCTTCCCGAATTTCCCACCGTTTCGTTTCTTGTACGTCCTTGGTTTTCTTGCGTTCTATCCAGGTGGCTCGGCTGTTAAGTCTTACTTCCCTGCTCCATATGTTTCCCCAGAACTCCTCAATCGTCTTCTTCTCGGGTGGTCCCTTCCCTTCTTTCCTGTTTTCTCACAGATTCCTGTAGAAGCCTCTTTGGTCCTCATCGAAGATTCGTTGTTTATTTTCCCCTGGGACCTCTATTTGTATCGGCGTAGTCACTTGCTGAGTGCAAGAAGGTTCTGCTTCAATGTGTTCAAGTATTAGCATTAGCATTACCATTAGTAGAGGCATATGATGCAAGAAAGCAAGCTTATGCAGCATCAGCCAGAAAAAAAAAAAAAATTCCACTTCACCCCTCCGTTCGTTCGAAATACCTGTCCAGCTGAGCCTTAAATTTATTTAGGCTATCAACTTCCACAACAAAGGGTGGAAGTCTGTTCCACCAACCAACTACCCGCTGGCTAAAGGCAAATTTTCGGACATCTATCCTACATCTGTCTTTCCTAAATTTGAATTTATGCCCTCTCAGGTGATTTGAATTTATGCCCTCTCTTGCTCAGAATAATATTCTGAGCAAGAGGCAGAATCCCATCAGCATTGAGTATGCTCAAACCATTCAAGGCTTTATACACCTCTATCAGATCACCTCGCCGGTGCCTAGTCTCCAGGCACTGTAATTTACAAAACTTAAGCCTTTCTTCGTAAGAGGAAACCTTTGTTCCATTCACTAACCTTGTTGCCCTTCTCTGTACTCGTTCCAGCAGCTCTGCATCCTTCTTGAAATGAGGCCTCCAGACCTGTATACCAAACCCAAGGTGTGGCCTGACCATTGCCTTATACAAGTGAATAATCACCTCCTTATCCCTGCTAGAAAAATTCCTGTATATCATTTATCAAACACTATGAGCTACTCTCGCAGCCCGTCTGCACTGCTCAGAGAACTTCATATCTGCCTGCACAATTACCCCCAGGTCCTTTTCATTCTCTACCACTGTCAGTGTAGTACCACAGAGTTGATACGTTGCTCTGGGATTACTGTTTCCCATATGTAGTACTTTACATTTGTTAATGTTAAACTTCATTTGCCACCTCTCAGCCCATCTGCTCAACCTTTCCAGATCCTGTTGCAGCAGCATAACGTCAGTAGTGTCCTTAACAACCCTGCCAACTTTTGTATCGTCTGCAAACTTGGACATTAAGCTTGATATACCATTATCAATATCATTTATAAATACAGAAAACAATAATGGACCAAACACTGAACCCTGAGGGACTTCACTAATAACATTAGTCCACGATGAGCAGTGTCCATTGATTACCACTCTCTGTCTTCTCTCCCTCAACCACCCCTTTATCCATAGCAGCAATTTGCCTCCAATGCCACACTGCTCCAATTTGTGCAGCAGTCTTCCATGTGCAACAGTATCAAAAGCCTTTCTAAGATCCAAATATATAATATCAAAGTTATTCCCTGCATCCAGTTCTTTTGTGACTACATCATAGTATCCAATCAAATTGGTCAGGCAAGAGTTCCCCTTAACAAAACCATGCTGTGTCCGAGTTATAACTGAAGTCTTGTCTAGATGATCCTGCAGTGCTTCTTTATCCAGTGCCGCCATTAATTTTCCTGGAACAGAGGTTAAACTCACAGGTCTATAATTACTTGTGTCAGCCTTTGATCCTCCTTTGTGAATTTGGGTCACATTTGCACATCTCCTGTCTATGGGTGCCTCCCCTGAGTCCAAGGAAGCTCTCATATTTATGGCTAAGGGTTTGCTTACTTCCTTTCTCTGCTATTCTCTGATTTTTTGTCTCATGTTTGCTGTGGACGCTGTCTCTCTTGAGGATATTCTTCACTTTTTCAATTAATTTCTTACTCCTATTGCCCCGTTGGTACTGAGTCAATTGGCCTATTTTGACTCTCAATTCTTCTATCTCCTGTTGAAGTCTTCTTTCCCAAGCTGATGGTTGCTTCTGTTTTCGGTTCTTCTGCTGCTGCTTTCTCGCTTCTCTTCCATTAATCCTCGTGGCTGCTACTGCAGCACAATACACGGCTGTGTGGAGTGTTGCACCATTGCTGTCGAGGTAGTGCGGTATTATGTGCCGATTGAGGTGGTCTGTAACTCTCCACAAGGTGCTATTCGGCCTCTGCTTCGGTATCACATGGGTCTTTGTAGGGCCATTTCTTCGAATTCTGTTAGGGCCTTCTTCCACTCGTCCTCTATTCTGGATATCATGACCTCGTCTTTTTTCCACTTCAGCTGCTGTGGTTTGTATTTCTTCTTTCTCTTCCTCCTCTGGTTCGGTGGTGGTATGTTCTTCCTCCTCTGGTTCCGTATTCTTTATCCTTTGTAAATGATCACTCACATCCTGCTTGATTTTTTCCAAGATTGCAGCAGCTATCAGGTTCTTCGTGACGATGGTCCTTCTCTGGTCCGCTATTCGCTGTTCATTGACCTGAATATTTGGGAATCGTTCCAGTCACTTGGTATGTAGTCTCGCCCTGTAAGTTGCCATATCGGTCTCCAGCTTCGTTATTTCCTAGTATGCTTGCATGATGTATGTATTCATTTCGATGCTCCACTTCATGCGTTGGAGTTTTTTCCCTTCATGAGTGGTCACTAGTGCTGGTCCAGTCTTGCCCTTCTTTTAGCCATACGGGGGTCAGGGCCACTTGCTCCACTGTCTTCTTTGGGAGACCGTCTCTAATTTTTCAAACCGACCCTCTGCCTCCTGAACGCCCGTGACTTTATCCTGCGCTACACTCGATGCAGTGTGATTAATATTTCTCTACGATATCATCCATCTATGGAGGTGGACCTGTTTAGCTTCTGCTTATGTCCAGTGGTAGTGCTCGGGAGTGACGCCAGATGGCGTCTCAATCTGCCTTATCCGCCACTCCGACATTGGGGTAGATAGGTCCTTTGGAGTAATTTTCACGATATTTTTTTTTATTTATTAATTTTTATTACTATTAATTTATTATTATTATTATTATTCTAATTTATTACTATTATTATATCGGTCTCCCAGAGTGATGGAGCCGCATTCGCTTCCACCAAGGCGGTACCCGAACCCGGGTCCATTAGGCAAGTAGTCCAATGTCGTAACCACAGGCCCTCGCGCCCTTATTATTATTGTCGTTGTTGTTGTTGTTGTTGCTCTTATATTATTTCTCCTTGATTAGGGGATTCCAGTCCGTGAAGGGTACTGCTACCAAGTACACAGGGTAGTTGTAATGTCTGGTATTACTGTCGGTCGAGGAAATCTCTAACTATTCTACAGGTGTTCAGGATTGCGACTTTCTGGAGTTCCTTGTAGGTGTTCTCTGGGCGACCTATTGCTGCGAGGCTGCTATGTAGAGTCATTGGTACCATACCAGTTGTTGACACGATGATTGGGATGGTTGCTACTTCTTGCATATGTCACATCTCCTTGATTTCATGTCTCAGGATGGTGTAAGGTCTCCTTGATTTCATGTCTCAGGATTACGCACAACATTTGCGTAAGCAAATTTTGTGCGTAAATGGTATGCTTTTAACCATAGGTTAACCATAAATTTAAAAACCTTAACCATAAATTTGCTTTTAACCCTGATCCATAGATTGGATGAGTGAAAGTCATGTTTGGCGGTAGAAATATGACGCTCACGTTCAAATTGAAATCATCTAGATGCGTACGATGTCCAGGAACATTATCTAATAAAAGAAAAATCGTGAAAGGAATGTCGTTGTCTTTACAATATTTTTAAATTGTAAAGTCTTCAGCATTTAAACCAATCCTCAAAAAGAGATATTGTTATCCATGCTCCCTGGTTCGATCGGAAATGCACGGGTAAGGTGGCTTTATCGATGCCCTTAAATGCACGAGGATTTCCAGAATGGTACACAAGCAGTGGTTTTAATCTGTAATCTTCCGCCGCATTAACCCCAAGCAAGAGTATGGCCCTATCTTTTGGTGCCTTGAAACCTGGCATTGTATTTTCCTCTTTGGCAGTGTAAGTTAGATCTCGCATTTTTTTGCAATACAGAGCAGTCTCGCCAACGTTAAAAATTTGCTGCGTTGAATTAGCCACCTTCATCAATAATTTTTTTCAAAACATCACAAAATGTCCCTTAAGCTGCAGAATCGGCACTGGCGACTTCACCGCATACTTTAACGTTGTGGAAACCAACGCAATACTTGAACCTATTAAACCGCTCGTTGCTTGCCACGAGCTTGGGTTGGGGTTCGCCGCATTTATCCTTAATATCTTTATAAATACTTGTTGTTTTTGCTTGAATGGTCATTAGACTCAGGGGCACTCGCTTCTGAATCTGTTTTTCCACCCATATTATTAACAGCTATTCCATCTTCGATAAAGCACCTGAACGCTGTTTTGGGATCACTGTTGATCTTAAGTGTGTTGATCCTTTGACATGTTCTTTTATACGCGCACTGTCCTTTAAAATAGTATTCACTGTTGAAACAGCGAGACCTAATTCCCTTGCAATAGATGACAAACTCTGTCCTGCTTCGTACTTCTTAATCATTTTCATCTTCATTTCAAAATGAATTTTATTATTATTATTATTAATAGCCATATGATGCAAGAAAGCCTGAGGCTTATGCTGCACCAGGAAGAAAAAAAAAAAGCTCCCGAGTTACCCTGAGAGAGAGAAAGAGAGAGAGAGAGAGAGAGACAAAAGTAGAAGGGGATCACCAAGAAAGAGAAGAATGATGATATCCAGCTCAGGACCCTGGGTGTGCCAAGCCCATACTCACCAGATGTGAGCCCCCGTTTCGTTTTCTGGCATACTACTACTACCACTTTCACTTTCCGTTGGTCGCTTTCCGAGTATAATACATGTAATACGTAAATAGGAATTAAGAGAAGTTCCTGAAAATTTGTTTTTTATATGATTGAAAATTTCGTTGAAGGGGACCACATTTCACCATAATAGCGTAAAAACCCACACAATTGCAGTTATTTAATTTTATCCAAGCAAATAACTGCTGCAACCTTGGTGTGCTATGTCTTTGAATTGTTTTCTCTTGTCAGTGTATCTGCCTTTTGGATGATCAAGTTTACTACCCGTTTATAATTAGATGCACTAAAAGAAAAGCCCAGTAAATCGGAACGTGCAAATTGTTTTTTGGTAGCGACTTCCAGAAACGTGCTTTAGAAAAATATCGCAAAGGCGTTCAAAATTGATTCTTAGATAAATTGAGATAAATAGCTTAGTAATATAGCGAAATTTTCGACTTCCAAGGGCTTGGAACGAATTACAAAAAAAAAAAAAAAAAAACCTCACATTACGATATTTTCACGATACCTCCATTAATTCCCAAGGATTCAGAATACGTTTCTACGAATTTTTTAAGATGTGCATCATCATCAGCCATTTTCAATCCACTGCAGGATGAAGGCCTCTCCAACAACTTTCCAGTTCCTTCTGTTTTGAGCACTGACCATCCATTTACTACCCAAAATCTCATGAATTTCATCTAAAGGATCTACCCATCTCCGCCTTTGTCTTCCAGGTTTTCTTCTAGCTCCTCTTGGGTACCATTCTGTTATTTTTTAGTCCATCTGTCATCATGTCTTCGAGCTATGTGTCCTGCCCAAGACCATTTTAGTTCTTTAGTTTTGATAAGAATATCCTTTACTTGAGTTTGCTGCCTAATCCATGTGTTTCTCTTCTTATCTAACAGTCTGATTCCCAATATAATTCGTTCCATTCTTCGCTGTGTAGTTCTCAGCTTCACTTCCATTCTTTTGGTGAGTGCCCAAGTTTCACTTCCATAAGTCATGGTGGGGAGTATACATTGGTTCATTATTTTACGTTTCAGACAAACTGGTATATTGCTCTTCAGTATGTGACTATATTTCCTGAATGCTATCCATCCAAAATTTATTCTTCTCTTGACTTCCAGCCATTTATCATTATTACAGCTAATAACTTGTCCCAGATTAGTATATGACTCCACCTTTTCAATAACTGCTCCTTCAATCATTATTTCCCTTTCCGTGGCATACATGTTCATCATTACTTTTGTTTTAGCCATATTCATCTTTAGTCCAAAATCCTTACTAACTGTGCATAACTGATTAAGATTTTCCTCTAATTCTTTTGGATCTTGGCTTATAACCACAATGTCATCTGCAAATCGTAAATGGTTTAGGTACTCTCCGAAAGGAGTCAATGTGAACGGAGAGTTCACATTGACTCCTTTCTGCAACCAGTCTAATCTTCTGAAAGCTTCCTCAAGGGCAGCAGTAAACAGCTTCGGAGATATTGTGTCTCCTTGTCGAACTCCTTTCTCAATTTTAAATTTCCTACTGTCTTTGTCTAGTCTAATAAAGGAGGTAGCATTCTCATATATTTTCTTCAAAATCATAATATGTGGGGTATCTATGCCTTGTCTTTCCAGTGCCCGAAACATTGCGTTATGCTGTATGGAGTCAAATGCCTTTTCATAATCCACAAATGCCAGGCATAATGGTGTTTTATATTCATTTGCTTTCTCCATTAGCTGTGATATTACGTGAAGGTGATCCATAGTTGAGAATCCTATCCTAAAGCCAGCTTGCTCTTTCGGTTGATTCTCATCAAGTATTCTTTCTAATCTGTTAGTAATGACCCTTGTGAACAACTTGTAGATGTGGGATAACATGCTAATTGGTCTATAATTTCCAATTTCTGATTTATCTCCTTTCTTATGCAGCAAAACTATGATTGCATTATTCCACTGCTTAGGCGTCACACCTTTTCTAATGCACTTTGTGAAGAGCCTCGCCAGTTTTTGTGTTATGTCTCTTCCTCCCAATTTTAACAACTCTACAGTAACTTCATCTTCCCCCGGGGCTTTCCGATTCTTCATTTTCTTCAATGCATGTTCTACCTCATCGGGAAGAATATCGGGTATGTCGTATGTGTTGCTACTTTGCAATCCATCTTCCCCACTGCTGGTATCATTCCCTCGCTACTTGTATAATTCTCTATAGTAGTCTTCTGCTATTTGAATTATGCCTTCTCTGCTGTTTATAAGTACACCATCGCTATTCTTCAGTTTCAGTATCATTTGTCTTTCTGTATTACTGCTCATGGTTGCTGATTTAAATCCTTTGTTTTCCCTTAATGCTTGTTCTACTTTTCTTGTGTTAAATCTTCTTATGTCCTCTCTGAATCTCTTTCTAATGGCTTTGCATAACTCAGTATACTCAATTTTCTCCCTGGCAGTGTTTTTCTTGCTCTTCATTGGTCGTCTTCGGTTCATCATGACAAGTGTTTCTTGACTAATTTTTTCTTCTTTGGATTTCTGTTTCCCTATAGGTTTCTTGGGCTTTATCACTTTCAGAAAGTTGTAATATTCCTCGTCGATATCTTGGTCCTGAGCAGTCTGCAGAAGCTCAAACTTGTTCCTAAGTTCCAGTACATACTACGTTTTCTCCTCCTCTGTTATCTCAAAGACCTTTGTATTATTTACTCGAGTCAGTTTTTTCCTTTCCTTTCCTACATCTATATCAAGTGTACATCTTACCATTTACCTTATTCAGGACGGTAACATCATTCACAATATATCTTCTGTTAGTGAGGATGAAGTCGATTTCATTAGTTGTTAATCCATTTGGACTCTTCCACATCCACTTTCTGTTCACCCTTTTCTTGAAAAAAGTGTTCATTACTGACAGTCCTTGAGATTCTGCAAATTCCACAATTCTTTCACCTCTTTTATTTCTGTCACCAATTCCAAAATTTCCTATAGTTCCTCTTTCTGTGCTGTTTTGCCTTTTTCCCACCTTAGCATTGAAGTCCCCCCCATAATAATAGTGTAGAGGGTTTTCTGCTCATCTAGAAGACTCTCAATTTCGGTGTACATTTCTTCAACCTCTTCATCATCATGGCTCGATGTTGGTGCATAAATCATTATAATCTTTAGCTTGTACCTCTTAGAAATCTTGAGTATTAGCCTTGACACCCTTGGTGATGTACTTTTGAATTCAAAAATGTTGTTTTTAAAATCTTTATGGACCAGAAACCTAACTCCACCTTCACTCCTTTCACTGTTTCCATTGGTGTACAGCAGATTTCCACTTGATAAACTTATAAGTGATTCGTTTCTTCTTCTTGTTTCAGCCAAACCGATGATATTCCAATTCACATTTTCTAATTCCTTTTCCAGCTCTAATATCCTGTCTTCACCGATGAGTGATCGTACGTTATAACAGGCCAAGTTCAGTTTCCGTGCATGGCAGCCTGGTCGTACCCAGAGATTCTTAGCACCCTCTGCTTCCACTCTGATCCTCTCCCTGCCGTAAGAAGGAGAGTGAAAGCTGCTGGGGACTGAGGGCCATTTGTATTGTTGTGCTCTCATATGCTGGAGGGTTTGGTCTTTTCCTCTTCACGCTGACCAGGCGTCTTGAAGTTGTGCACCGGCCGGCAAAAACTTACGTAAAGTCGATTTCCGTAAGTCGAGTATAACGTAAGTCAGGGAGTTCCTGTATAGTTGTTTGTTATACTCATATGCATCGGTATTGTGGTGTGTAAGCGTTAATTACTTTCTCTGGATATTATTTTGTCGCCCTCGTGGTTAGCACACTTCGTAGAATCTTTCTCCTCCGCCCACTGGGTGGAAATGATTCGAGTCCCGTCCATGGATGAGGAATTTTTTATAGACCTTTCTCACAACGTGACTGAGTTTTCAGTGGAGACAGTATAAACGGAATAATATGGCCGTTATTGTTGATGCTCCTAACAACGCTACTATTACTGCTGATGCTACTACAACAACATTGTTTTGTCCAGCATCCATTTAGTAAAATTTTCTGTTTCTTGTCGTGCTTATGATACAATATTTTCAATATGACTATATTTGGAATTCTGTATTTTTATCAAACGATTTTTAATTTAATATCGACGATTTTAGTTTAGCGATTTTAATTTTTAATTTGCCTGTTCAATATGTAGTTTTACCTTCTTAAGGAACTTAATTACAGAATGACAAACTGTATGATAAATGAAAAAGAATTTTAGTACTGTACTGTTATAGTAACGTCTACTTTAGAGATTTGACAAATTAATTACAGTATAACATTTATTCGAATTTATTTGGACACTAGAGGGAGGAAATTGTAGTTGCAGGTAGCAGAGAGTGGCTAGAATTCTGAATTTTGGGTCTTGTGTAACTTTCGGTGTGAGGACGGTTTGTGTATTTTCGTGTGTGGGTTTTAATATATAAATACGTAATGACAGGAAAATGCCTGCAAAAATGTCGAAGAAAGTTGCCGGAATAATTATGAGGAGTCGAAAAACAATAATGAAAGACGGATTTATTGTGAGTTCATTTTTGATTTCAATTTTTGTGAACGATGGACACTCAAAGCGGAACGTTTGGTGTAATCAGTAATATCTGTGTAATCTCATGATTATTAATTTTTAACCCGTCATCGCAAGCGTGAGATTTTGGCCCACGCGAGGGATAAAAACCCACACATAAACATATTTGTCACTAAGCTATAAATCACAAAATATATGTATTGGACAGGAAGAGATACCAGATCGTAAAGACTAACCGAAGCAAATAATGGATGCTTTAACAGGCCTTTTTTAAAAAAAATACATATAAATATTAAACTTAGCATGTATACAAAGGTATTGTATTGCAAAAAAATTAAAAAGAAAAGTTAATTATAATAATGAAATAATGTAGTCTTCACAAAAAAAAAAAAAAAAAGTACTGGCCTGGAAATCATTTTCAAGCACCCATTTCCAATCTATTTTCACTGCTTAATTGAAAAATATAGGAAATGTTAATACACTCCTGGTAAATTTTACTCAGACATCAAAAAAACTTTTTTACATGGAAGTTCTCTGGGAAAATAAATAAACTTTTTTCAGTATTATAAAGACAAATGATGCAAGCTTATACAGCATCAGCCAAAAAAAAAAAAAAAAAAACACAACACTAGGTGGAAGCTTGTTCCAAAATTCATTTGTAACTATTTGGCTTAAAATTACATTTTTTCACATCTATCCTGCAACCATCCTTTTTCAATTTAAATTTGTTTCCTTATGTGTATAAGTACTGGTAGTGGCAAGTGATGAAGAAAGCAAGCTTATGCAGCATTAGCTAAAAAAAATCCCATTTCACTTATCCATCCTTTACAATAGTCTTTAATTCTTCCTTGAATTTATTCAGTGTTGTCTGAAGAAAAGTGGATGCCATTAGCATTTAACTTATTCAGTCTCTTCAGTCTTAAATGCTTCAGTCAGGTGTCTTTGTAGATTCCTAGTTTCCAAGTGCTGCAATTTGCAGAACTGAAGTATCCATGGTAATAATTCCCCTTTGTGTCCGTCACTAATCTTGTTGTTCTTCCTTGCACTCATTTCAAGATATCTTGTCTTAAAATGAAGCTTTCCATCCTGTATGCAGTAGTCAAAATGCAGCCTAACCATTGCTTTATACAATGGGATAAACATATTATACCTGCTGGAAAAATGCTGTATATCATTGATAGAACCCCAGGAGTTGTTCTAGCAGTCTTTCTGTGCAAATTCAGTATGTCATAGAAATGTTCTTAAAATTGACAGAAGAGTGGAGAGGCCCTGTGCATTGGTTTAAAGTTGTATGGTTTCAAGGTTCATTAATTTTTACCACAGTGCATATGCTACTTGGTTAATATTAGTAAGTTCACATGATGCAAGGAAGCACCAGTAAAAAAATAAATGCGTGCATGTGTATATATGTATAAAATGAAATAATATTTATACTATTCCTATAAGGTAGTCTTTAACTTCTACTTTTAATTTAGCCAGATTCATCTCTGCAACATTGAAAGGCAATGCATTTCACCATTCAACAACTTTCTGCCCATGGGTAAATTTCATGAGATCTAGTTTTCCATAAGATTTTGTGTTTGTGCACCTGGTTCTTGTCTTACCTACAAGGGAAAACATACCTTGTTTTCAACCTGTTCAGCACTTTATATACCTAAACCTGATCTCCCCTTAGATATTTAGTTGTCAAACTCTGCAGTACACACCTTCTAAGCTGTTTTTCATATGTGCTTTGATATGCCCTCATTGCTAATTGCCCTTCTTGATAATCTGATCTGTAAGTTATGTCTTTTTTCACGTGTTTTCTCCACAACTGAATGCAATGTTCCAAATAGATATGTGAGGGAAAATACCATGCGAATTTAATGTGTAGATTGAAACTGTACAAAAATGTTTAGTGTAATTTCCCTATTTGATAACCACAAAGTGATAAATGGAACTTTTAAAATGTGATAAAATAAGCTTATGGCTGTTTGGTGAGAGGATTTTTGCTTAGAGAATTTCTTCAAAACCCTAGAACAACACCACACATGCAAGGTGAATAGGAAGTCAGTAATGAATATTGGATTATAATGATGAAAATCATTTTCATCATTACAATCCAATGATGAAAATGATGAAAATGGATTGAATTGAGATTTAGTTTATTTTTCTTTACAGTGGGTCTTAAAATAGGTAAAAGAATGTTTTTTAATTTTATCCAAGCAAATAACTGATGCAACCTTGGTGTGCTATGTCTTTGAATTGTTTTCTCTTGTCAGTGTATCTGCCTTTTGGATGATGAAGTATGAGTAGTTTCTGGGCCAAAAAGTCATGCTACCTCTCCTGTGTCAGCTTACTCACATGACTGCTTTCTGCAAGGTCATTTGTGTATCATAACTCAGTCACAGATAATTATGTAGAGCTGTTGTGTTCAAGGCATTTTCATTGTGTTAAGTGATGAAACAAAGAGAAAACATTACATTGTTTTAAGTTTGCTTAAAGAGTGGCCAAAACCATCATATTACCAAAAAAAGTTTGTGGTAAATACTAGTATGCAAAATGTTGGGTTCGTTGGTTTTGAGGATGATGAAAAAGAGCTACTCAGACACAAGCAAAGAGCTTATTCAAATTGTTGATACCTTTTTCACAATTTGATCGAAACAGGTTATAAATTATGGTGCTTTTTATACAATCCAGAAACAAAGAATTGAATGGTGATCATCAGGACCCAACAGATATGGTCACCATGGAAACTACTATTTTACAGGTTGGCCTAGAATTGTGAGGTTGAACTACCCAGTTCAACCTAGGTGTGCAAAGTCAAACTACCACTTCTTTGTTTTATGATTGCTGTATGCTGTATTTTTCAAGGATTGGCTCACCTTTCGACAGAGGTACAGTCCACTTAGCATGGACAGCAAACTGTTGATAGCAGCATTTTACCCATTCCCTTGATATATCTCCCCTGGACTACTTGAAAGGATAATTATTTGATTATTGTACAGGGAATTATAAGAAATGTGACAAATGAATTGGTTGTGGGCAGTTCAAATGCATTTAAGAAATGTTTCCAACAATTTTTGCAATTGCCATGAGTAGATTGCTTGTAGATTACTTTGAAAAACATTAACAGCTTTTTTTTTTTTTTTTTTGATTCAGCCCTTGGATTAATTTTCAGGCTTTGCATAAATTATAAATTATGTTGCATTTCATTATTTCTGTTTGTAGTGACTGTGAAAGTTCAAATATGAAGGAAGTAAGAGAACTCAAGTAATAATTAAATTAAAACTGATGATATATTGAAATGTCAAAGATATAGATCTTTATTTTGTGAATAATATTTTTCTTAACAAAACAAATCCTATTAATGAGGTTATTGTGATCATTTTTTTTGTTGGGTGGACTAACTTTTTTTTCCCCTATAGTTAGTAGAAAATATTTATTTGGAATAAAATAACGAAAAGCCTGTTTTTATCACAACATACAGTGTAGTTCAGTATTATTTTAAGTTATCAATTTATATTTAATTGCTATATACTGACATTGACTAATACATTTCATAGTTTCCTTACATTACTTGCACTGTTAAATGGAACACACCATTGGTTGTTTCTGTTTGTATCATAAAACTTAATATATAGGTTTTTTTTTTTTTTTTTGTCGTTGTATTGGAAACTGTCTTTTATGCATTAAAATTTGCATAATTTGTCCCATGCTTCAATTCTCAAATTTCTCTATTCTCCAGGTTTCATCATGCAAGTCTATTTATTGGATGAAAAAACTTGATCAGTATAGTGAACCTGATATGAGAGAGCTGTTATTCAGGGATCCTTCTCTTATTCAGTCATCTAGCTATCTATCAGAATATTTACTTTTTATTATTTATTTATCTTGAAGTGGGGGAAACTAGAAATGTTTCCTGAGTGCTGTTTTGTTAATTACCTTTAAATATTCAAAGTTGCTTTTATAGTAGGAGCTTCCTTATGTTAATATCAGCAATCAATACAAACAAAATTGACAGTAATGTGGAGTAGCATCTTTATGTACTTAACCTACATTTTTGTTGAGTATTAATAAACCAATTAGATATCAGAACCCACAAAAATTAAAAACCAGATCACAGAACATAAAAAATCAGTCTTGACACTATCGATTTTTAATTTTTATAGGTTCTAATGGCTTGTGATTTTTCATCAAGGATTTTAATTATGATTAAAAGCACAGATGAGTACAAGATGCTATTTTACATTAGTGTTTTATAATTTTTTGTTTGCTGATATAAGGAATAATAAAATGTAAGAAAGCTCCAGCTGCAAATAGGACTTTGTTGGAATTTTTACATCCATCTATACTCCCAAAATAAGACAACTTATAATTAACTTTGAAGAAAATATTGCATAAAATGGAGCAAATTGGTAGGGTAAGCTTATATGGATGGATTTGATTCTACTCTCAAATGTATAAAAATAACTGGAAAGGGGGGGAGTGTATTTGCCAGGTGCCATGCAAGTCATGTAGAGTTAATTACTCCTTTGTACTTTATTAACCCTTTGCCTCTCCACCATCAATTTAACAGACACATGCATGTGATTGTGAGAACCACCTTGTTTTATTTATAAAAAAGATAATTTTTAGCTTTTTTACTGAACTGAAAATGTTAATCTGTTAATTCTGATTTACTAAACTTAGTTTAAATGTCAAACAAAAATAAATGGAGAAACAAATAATACTAAAGTTTTTATTGTATTTTTTAGAAATTTCTAGGTTCCTGATCCTACCAGATCAAAACAGATGCTTGCATAGTGTCTGGCAAATGCAGTATGAAAATGTCTATTTCTGCCAGATCTTTGTGTTTAGCTGGTGAAACCAAAGCTCTCTGGCAAGATACATATTACTGATGTCTCACAGTTGCCATGTGGGAATGGGAATTGCCTAGAAAAAAGTTTTTGCTCAATTTGGCATCTGTTAAATGCCAAGCAGAATATTGCCTCTTATTTATAATATATTCTGTAACTGTATAAGAGTCAGAGAATATTGATGGGCAAAGGTACATAGGAAGATTCCATTTCATTTACAAATTTTAAAACACTATTTTTTAAAAAATAGTGATATATGTCAGACACCATACTAGTAATTGAAGGTTAACATTTAGATTTTTCTGCAGCAGATATAATGCCTTGTAATAATTTAGTTATTCAAAACTGTAAGTAAAACTAAATAAGCCAAATCACATCACAGCTAAACTTATTGAATCTTCTGTTACTAACCTTCAGGAAGTGGAGTGTTATTACCGATGGTTTATTTTAACAATTAAAATTTTATTGGTGTGCAAAAAAAAAGTTTGAGCTTATGGAAAGTAAAACATAAGCTATAACATTTTTCATAACCATTTATGCCTCAGATGATGCATCTCTTCCTTTAGGCAATCAAAGTTATTTTGTTTCAGCAAAGACTAAATGCATACTGCATAGTCGCTGCATTATGAAGATCGAGATAACTAAGTTTCTTTCTCTGAAGAAGGGGTAAACTTCATAATCTCATGGACTAATGGTTAGTAATTGTTAATCATATGGCATTGAAGCATCAGATGATGCACCTCTCCATGTAGTCAGTATATATTCACGGTTATTTTGTTTCAGCAAAGACAAAATGAATATTGCATAGTTGATGCATTAGAAAGGTAGAGATAACCAAGTCTCTTTCTCTTCAGAAGAGGTAAAGTTTATAATCTTATGGACTAATGATTAGTAATCATTAATCATATGGCATTGAAGCATCAAGTAAGTCCATATTCTTCGATTGTTGTAAGCCATGTTCTTTGTTTGCCTTTTCTTCCATTTCTTTCAATTTTGTCTTCCAGCAATATTTTTTTGTATGCATTGATATTTTACTTTATGTCCAAAAAAGTTGGTCTTCCTGTATTTAATGCTCTTCAACTGTTGTTTCTGAGTTTATCTTTCTTAAACACGTAATTTTTTTTTTGGCCATGTTATTTTCAACTCTCATTTTTGTGGAAATTTTGCCATTCACACATTTTGTAAAGTTTGTAAATAAATACTGTTTATCAGTTGTTCAGTAATTTATTCCATATTAGTGTGATATTTGTTGCTGTTGAGTAAAACTAGAGCTGAATTAGATAAATATTAGTGTAATTTAATGTTACTGAACAAAGCTAAAAAAAACCATGTGGTGTACTGGATGTGTTTACTGCATGTTACAGTTATAGAGACTGATCAATCACATGATACATACATAGTTGTGAGGGGATTGACATTTTAGAAAAAAAGAAGAGAGAGCGACTGTTATGTGAAAGAGTATACCAGTTAGCAGTAAGTTGTTTTTCACTGGATAAAGTATTTTAAACTTTAAAATGCATGCAAGTATTATGTTTTATTTCTAATTGTAATGTTTTTTTAGTTGAGAAAAGAAAAATGCAGGAAGATAAATACAGTTTTATTTTATGTTTAAGGTACAAGTCATTAATACGTTAACAATGCTACACTGATACACAGAATAAGCATATTTGTTCAAGTGAGTTCATTTGGAACAGTCAACATGTTTTGTTTTATTACTTCTGTTATTTATCGTATATGAGTATTTCCTTAGGAAAATATTTGAGGATTTTGTCCCTTTGAGGAATCTTATCTTCCTTTCTGTAGGTCAACTTACTTAGCAAAGAGGGATCTATCTGAAATTTATTAACTGCAGGGAAGGACCATGAAACATTTTATCAATTAACTTAATATAATTTTCTAGAAAAGCTGTTTTATTTTTTGCTGTATCCAGGAGGGATATGCCAGGCTGTTACAGACCAGAGGGAGGGGCAAGCAATTCAATTAGGTGCAGTTTAGAGAAGGAAATTATAGACTTTACATTAATTAATTTAGCAAGCAGTCAAGGGAAAATTTAGATTGGCACTCATTTGAGTCTTGCATGTTAGGTAACTGAATCTAGATTTTATGTTTGCTCATTTTGAACATTTTTTTCAAAATGGGCAAATCTGAATTTTTTATATTTCTGTTTAATAAGCCACAGATTAGTGAAATAAATTCTAAGCATATGTAGGTGTGGCCTACATATGCTAAAGGACAATATATTCCTGCAAACATCCTGTAAAGAAAGAGATGTTACTCTTTTTTTGCATGTTCTTTAAAACAAATGTGATCGTTAATAAGAGTGCCAGATTGCTTTCTTAATATTTCCAGATTTAAAATCCAATATATGTAAAATCCAGAATATTTTAAAATCCAACATGTAAAATATGTTGGATTTTAAAGTATTCTGGATTTTACAGAGTTTATTTAAAAATTTATTTCAAATTTGGCACCTTTCATAGTGGATGAAATTTTAAATTACTTATTGTATTACTTCCTGCAGAATAGTGACCATTTGTTGAAAATATCAGATTTCGTGTTATAGTCTTTACTCTTTGAAAAGTAATAAATCTTTCAAACACAACTAGGATAACACTATAGATATTTATAGAAGTGGTATAAAATGAACAAGTAACCTGAAACTTTAAAAACAGCACTGGAACTTGTCTGGTACGATGCTACACTACAAGCAAAAGCCAAATAGTTGCAAAAATGGTGGTGGGGAACCTGACAGATTCTTGAATTTAATATATGTATAAAGACTATAAAAAATCATTTCAGAAACTCTTGCACTAAAAGTTTGATTGTATTTAGGAAGGTAGAAAAAATTCATATTTTTAATCATTGATTAATGGTTAACATGGGAACTTCATTTTTGAGTTACCCTCTGACCAATGCCTAGTTAATATTGCACTCGGATGTGGGGGGGTTCTTCAAGACTGTACATGACTTTCAGCAATGTCATGCCCTTCACTTAATTGGTCCACACAACTGAAATCTTCAATACCTTTCAATGAAAATGTTTTCTTTAATTTTTTGCCACTGAAAATTCCAGAAAGCTTTTTTATTATTGTGCAAAATAGTAAAAATTTGAGACCAAGTTTAGTCTGTTCTCAATAATTATATGCCTGAAAAACATGAATTTAAATTAGCATATATCTCTTGTGTTCAATCATTTAAGTGAGCACTTTTTAAGCTTTTTGATAGATTGCATCAAATTGTTAATTCTTTCAAGCTTTTTTGTTATAGAAGAGTCTGGCATTCAACTTGTTTTGAAGTGGATGGGTTTTTTGGTTGACGTTTTACTAGCCAAGGATAAGATAATATTCAAGTTTCCCTAAATATCCCAAATAAGAGAGATAAAACATATTTAAGCACATGTATAAAGTGCCGTGGAGATGTTTTATACTCAAAAAATTGAAAGGTATGTTTTTAATATAAAAAAATGGATTTTTCACAGTTGTGTTCAGAAAAATTGAAAATAAAGGTGGCATCAAAAAAGTGAACAATTTTGAATTAATTGTTGTCAGTTTTTAAAGTTATAAATTGGATAACTTTAATCCATTAACCAAATGCATGTGTGAGGAACAGAAAATCACTGGTGCAAATATGGGTTAACTATACCTGGATTCTTTTGACATAAAAATTGAACAAAGTGATATAACTGAGAGATATAAATAAAGGATATTACTGGGAAAGAAATTTCTGATTAAATGATCTACAGCCCACTTGGATCACAAAAGTCGCAGGCAGGTTTATCATAAAATCCATGAATATCGATGAAAAATCCATGAATAATTTATAGAATCTTTACCATAGAATCTCCAGATGTAGAAAAATAATATATTTTAGAATTATACTAAATGAATCATAGTACTTCTAACATTTATAGAACATATTCTCAAATATCTTAATTACAGTTGACTTTTTAGAAATATTTATTAAGTGTTTAATTAAATCATTGCAGCGTTTACTGTTAAGTAAAATCTTACCTGGTGGCATGCTGGGTTAGTCAACTTGTTTATTTTGAACTTAATTTTGTCTTTTGAGTTTTTCTTTTGTATAGTATTTGTTTAATAAATGCCTTTTCTGATTTACACATAGCAAAGTGTTTGATTTGAAAGTAGTGTAGTCTGGGTAGTAACACTCATCCAAGAATAAAATAGCACTGTACTTCTTCTGGGGAAGTGAGTGCTACTAATTTGAGGTAGGGGCTAGAGAATAATGGTTATCTTTGGAAAGTAATAAAATCAGATAAGCTAATTACATGTCTTAAAAAAATGTATCACTTTAATATAGTTAGCAAAATAAATTTTAACATATTCACATTTAAACTAAGATAAAAAAAAAAAAAAACTCTTACAATTCCAAATAATGAAGTCCCAGAACAATTTCAGTTTAATAATGTGGCATTAAGTAGTGACAGCAGGAAGGGACTGTTTAAAAAGTCTGAAAAGGAAGAGAATAATATTGCTATGCATGAAGATAACTTACTGCTTCATTCTCCTTGCACTGAGTTAAGCAGTGGAAGACTGTGGATCAGAAATGAGAACAACCAAAGCAAAATTAGTGTGTGTGTGCGCGCACGCGCTGGCATTAGGTTGACCTTGGAAACACAAAAAATTGTCTTAAATTTTATGGTTGACTTATGTCAAATATAAAAATCCTAAACTTGAATTAAAAGTGTGTGCTTAGGGTTAGAAAGACATGAATTAATACCAGTACCTTTACAATTTATTACATATATATTTTTACACAAATATACAGTATTGCTATAGATTTTTAAAGGCTAAAACCTAAGAATTTCATGGTTAGCTTAGATTATATTGTTATTCATTTCTTTTAGCCTTTAAAAATCAGTATTTTAAATAAGACGTTGCTAATCAAGGCCTTCCTTTACTCGTGCATGCTTCTTATTTTGGTGACTGAGTGAACTATGTTGTATTCTGTTGTGCAATAAAAATGTTAGCACAAATTTGCAGCACGCTCTTAATTTAATGAGAAAACTGATTTTGTTTGAAAAAAGGTGTTAATGGGCAGCTGTGGGTAAGAAAATTAAGTAATTTTAAACATAACATATTGTTAATTATATTTAAAATAGCTAATACAATGTAATGCTACACCTTGTTGTATGGTGCTATGTAATAGAAGCAAACAAATTTTGAATATAGGCATCATTGTACAATATCTCATATTGTGAATTCCTTCAAAAAGTTGTGCATCTCAAATTAATAGCACTTCCCTGGAAGATATATAGCTCATTTATTCTCATTTGGGTGCTACCACCCAGACCTACACTGGAGATTGCCTCCTCATCAGTGAAGAGCCCTCTGAAGTGGTGAAGTCACTCATCTGAGAATAAATAGCAGTATACGCACTTCTTCTGGTGAAGTGCTGTTTATTTGAGGTGCATAAGTAGGGTTCAAACTGTGAAGCGGCTTGCAATATCAGCTGGATAATGATGCCTATATCCAAATATGTTTGCTTCTATTACTAGCTATGTAATAGAATGATGCTCTACCAAAAACAGAATGTCAGTAGTTATGTATAATTTCTGTAGCTCAAAGGTTTTGCTCTAGAATTACTCAAAATTTTAACTTCTCACATCTTTTGGCATCTTTCATATTGTTGAATCAGTTGAAAAACTTAAGTTGTCAGCTCATACAGTTAAGTTGCCCACTCACCTACTAATGAGAAGACAACCTCCATTAACTTTTAATTTATCATATAGCTATGTACAGCTGTATACAGCTTTAATGTATAGCTATTGTCTTGATGCTGTAGCACTAATAGCATGTTAGTTTTATATAATCCCTGTAGCTAACAGCTTTTACTCCAAACAAATTACTTATCTAATGGTTTATCAAGGCGCCTCTGTAGCCAGGTGGGAAGGAGCAGCAGTGCGTAGCACACGCTTCTTGATTAGACCGGGGTTCGAGCCCGTCACCACCAAATACTGAGGATGCGGAAAGGTCAGGGAATGACCACCGCATATCCCGGAGCAATATGGCCTTAGTTGCTAATGCTCCTAAAAACCAAATAACAAACAACAATGGTTTATCACTTGTTATTTTAGCTAATAATTGTATTTAGGGAAATAAATAAAAAATTAAGCTGTTTACACACTCTTTACTCAGTATCTTTAACTAAATTAAAATGCATTTAGAGTAAATCAAGTTGTTCATCATTTATACCTTACACTT
Organism: Mastigoproctus giganteus; assembly: GCF_048544385.1. Lineage (NCBI taxonomy): Eukaryota > Metazoa > Arthropoda > Arachnida > Uropygi > Thelyphonidae > Mastigoproctus > Mastigoproctus giganteus. The sequence goes on along the minus strand of NC_143585.1, from coordinate 137,942,185 downwards.
TAAAACTTCCTGCTTCAGTGCAGAATAGGAATGTGCACCAGTAGGTGTGGATATATGAGGGCCAGTCCATGTTCAAACTAGTACAGTTGGGAAAAAAAATGTAATTTCACTCTCTGTCAATTTCAGAGGGAGTGTTTTGAAAATCACCCTTTTCTTTATTCATTGAAGAATTTATCACTCTTGCTCTTAGTTAAGAAAAAGTTTGTTTTGATATCGAGTAAAGCTTTTAAATGGAGCTTTCATTTGATATTACAAGTCAAGACATTTATTTACAATTTTTTTTTTACATAACCTGTTTATGAAAAAAATACATGGGTTGGTCCATTATTAGTAATGCATCTTTGGCAACAAAAGTTTTTTTAATTGAGTTAGCATCATGAAGTTTTATATATTGCTAGTATAGATATTAAGACAAACATGCTAAAATAAATTCTACCTCAGGGGCTCACATCTGGCAAGTATGGGCTTGGCATACCCAGGGTCCTGAGCTGGATATCATGATTCTTCTCTTCCTTGGTGATTCCCTTTTATCTCTCTCTCTCTCTCTCTCTCTCTCTCTCTCTCTCGGGGTAGTTCAGAATTTTTTTTTTTTTGGATGGTGCAGCATAAGCCTCAGACTTCCTCAGACCATATGGCATAATAATAATAATAAAAAAAAGTTTCCATCTGTTATAGATTTGAAGTTGTGAGCTGTCAAACTGATGTCTGTTTCTCCTAGTGGTCAGTGATAGAGTTCCTTTTGGAGTTGGTAGAAAATTCAGCTTCCCAGATTTGTGAAAAATTGAGGAAAATTTACCAACAAGACAATATTGATATAAGTGATATTTGTAAGTGAGCTGCACATTTTAAAGAAGTCACTGACATCTCTGCATCCAAGGAGTGGAAGACCAAAGTCTCTTTGCATTGAAGGAAACACTTAAAATTTTGGCTGAAAACTGATTCAAAAAGACAGGAAGGGTTGGAGTGGTCATACTTCTTATCAATGGCAGCCCGAGCACAACAAAAGCTTTCCTAGATTCAGAATTTATGCATGCTAGTTGGCAATCTGCGTGGTGAGAGTTAATTGGGAGCAAAGGTATAATGAGAGTGGGAGTAATCTGCATATAACAGAAGATTGTGAACATTATGATAAGAGCTGCCAAATGAATGTTTTATTATGGGGATTTCAATTTGCCCCAACTAAATGGAGCAAGTGGTAAGAAGACCACTATGGGCAACAAAATATTTATTATTATTATTATTATTATTATTAATATCCATATGATGCAAGAAAGCCTGAGGCTTATGCTGCACCAGGAAGAAAAAAAAAAAGCTCCCGAGTTACCCTGAGAGAGAGAAAGAGAGAGAGAGAGAGAGACAAAAGTAGAAGGGAATCACCAAGAAAGAGAAGAATGATGATATCCAGCTCAGGACCCTGGGTGTGCCAAGCCCATACTCACCAGATGTGAGCCCCCGGGGATGTTTTAAATAAACTAGATAGATATTTGTATCAGCATGTTAGGGAAAATTCTATGGCTGAGAGTACAGGAACCATTAATAGAGAGTGATCATGGAGTTCTGAGTTGGATGATGAAAAGAGAGATTGCAGTTGTTAAAGGCAAAGAAATGGTTTTTAATATGAGGAAAGGAGATAATGATAGCTTAAGGTGCTACCTGGCATTTATCAATTGGGAAGATAGCTGACAGAGTGCAAATACATTAGAATTATGGTATACCTTTAAAGCTATATCATAGAGACCTTGAATGCATATATACCATTAAGAAAATATTGAATGAGGAGGATGCTGAGATGGATGAATAGTGAGCTAGCCAGTCTAAGAGCAGAAAAAGATGGCATTTGAAAGTTACAAAGCAATAAAAAGTGCTGAATCCTAGCTACAAGTTGATCTGTAGGCTTTTCTACAGATCAGCTTGTAGCTAGGATCTGTATGTTTGATCTGTAGGCTTTGCTACTTTTTATCATTTGCTAAGAGAGTAAAATGATGGGGTTAAAGAGTTTTTTTCATGTGAGAATACTAAGAAAGAGAAGAACAAATCAGATCAGACCCTTTTTTTAACCGCCACATGAAAGTCTCAATATTTACAGAAGAAAAGGATTCCATAGTAAGAGGAAACTGAAGCTGGAAAGCTTGAAATTTCAGTTTATTTATTAGAAAACATTTCAAACCTAAAGGTGAATAAGGCTCCTGGAGTTTATGGCTTATACCTAATCATTTTGAGGGAGATGTCAAGGGAATGCATTAAACTGTTAAGGTTAATTATGTGAGGGCTTCACTGGGCTTGGGAGAAATTCTCTTGGATTGGAGAAGTGTTGATGTATGAGCCAATACATAAAGGCAGTACTAAGAGTGGAGTGGGTAACTACTGAATTCATTGGTCGAGAAAATCATGGAATCAATGATTAATGTTGCAGTGAGGATTGCTTAGGTAGAAATGAAATTCTAAAGGAAACATAGCATAGTTCTTTTAAAGGGAAAATTGTTTAACTTACATGGTAAGTTATTTTGATGGTCACTCTTGAACTGGATGTTGAAAATAATTTTGGCATTGTGTACTTTGATTTCAGCAATACATTTAATAGCCCCACTTGAGTTGTTACTGCATGTTGCAATTGCATAAAAAATCCTTAGATGAAAGCAGAGTGGCTTCAGAGTAGGAGGCAGAGGGTTGTGATTAGTGGTTAGTCTTCAGATTGGACCAACATAAGTGGGGTTCCCCAAGGATCAATACTTTGTACCATCATTGTTTTTGATTTTCTTAATGACATCAAAGAAGGAATAGAGGGTGGGATATCAAAATTTGTAGATGATATCAAGATTGGTAGAGTAATGAATGATCAGCACCAAGTAGTGCTCCTTGAGAATTACATAGACTTTGGGGTTGTCAGAAAAGTGGCAACTAAGTTTTAATGCAGCAAAATGAAATGACTTACACTTGGAGAATAGCAACCCCAAAATAACTTATACACTTGGTGAGGTTGAATTACAAACAGTAAAGGAAGAAAAGGATTTGTGAGTTCTTCAAGCAATTTAAGACAGGCTTCAAGGAATGCTCTTAGTGTCCTGTCAAAACTGCTTGGAAAACTCAGCATTATAACAAATTTCAAGTTTATTATAATCCTACTGTATAAGGGGATTGTGAGACCACACTTGGAATAATATGTTCAGTTATGAAGACCTAAAGAAAGACATTGAGCTTGAAAGGGTCCGAAGTAGGCAACACATCTAGTAAGATCAGCAAAGGGATGTCCGTATGAGGACAGACTTCAGATGTGGGCTATAGAGTTTGGTAACCCATGCACCTTAGAGGAAACTTAATTGAGGTATATCAGGTGCTGAAAGGGGAAAGTAAAATGAATGAAGGGGAACTTTTCACTGTTATAAATGATTTCAGAAGTAGGAGCCATAAATTCAAATTAGGGGGTGAAGGAGTTTAGACTGTATTGCAGGAAGTTTTCTTTTAGTTAGCGAGTTGTTTTTGCTGGAATAAATTACCTCCATGGGTGATTGAGGCCGACAGCTTTGGGGAGATTTAAAAGTTATTTGGATAGATACCTAAGTTAGATAGGTGGTTGTTTAATTTAATTTTATTTTATTATTTGTGTATTTATTATTTTTTTAATTTGGTTATTTATTTTATTTTATTATTATTATGTTTTTGCTTGTGCAGCAAAAGCCTCAGACTTCCTTTCACTATATGGCTGATTCTAATACTATTTATTATTATTATAGGTGTTATCATAGTGATCATTCATGACATCATCAATCACTCTGATTATTGATTGAAGTGATCAATGATGTCATGAGCAAAAGATGAACTTGGCAAATATGTTGCTACTAAATTGTGCCCTTAGGCACAATTCTCTTCCTCTAGCATTAGTCTTCCCATTCCTGGCACCATATAAGACTTAATCTGCCTTTAATACAACAACAGCTAATCTGAACAGCAAATATTGGCAAATGGAATACATTTACTAGCCACATTTCCCAAATAAAATAATGAAGAGAAAATACTGCATTTTAGGTCAGCAAGATTGGTCAAGGGAACAGAAGGGTGGTCTTACCAAAAAAGGCTTCAGTTTTGCAAATTTCAGCTTCTGGAGACTAGGCACATGAGGTGATCTGATTGAGCTGTTTAAGGATTTGAATGTGAGAAAGGTCAATGTTGATAGAACCCTTCCTCTTGCTCAGATTACACACATGAGGGGACATAAATTCAAATTGAGGAAGGATGGTTGCAGGATAGTTGTATGGAAGTTTACCTCCGGCAGGCGGGTGATTGTTTTAACAAACTTCCATCTGTTGTTGTGGGATTTGGTAGCTTGAATAAATTCAAAAAAAAAACTTGACAAATTATTGGAGAGAATGAACAAGTGATGTGGGAAGTTTTTTTTTTTTTGCTGATGCTTTATAAGCTTGCTTTCTTCCATCATTTGCCACTACTAATACTACTATTACTATTGCTAATACTCTTCTTACACCTTGCATCTTCCGTATATCCTAATTACTTCAGTTAGCTAGTTCTGTATATCCTTATTCTACATTTATTACCTTGAAGTAAGTTGGGTTTCTGATCCCAAGTTACTTCAAAGTAATAAATGTAGAATAAGAATACACAGAATCAGTTACTCTCTGAAAGCAAATTTTCACGCATTTATTCTGCAACCATCCTTTTCAATTTAAATTTATGGCCCCTTATGCATATCATACAAGAAAGGGTACAGGTGCTATCAGTATTTTATTTACTGAATCCATTTAAGGTGTTAAACATTTCAATTTGGTCTCCTTGCAGGTGCCTAGTTTCTAAATGCTGTAATTTACAAAACTGAAGTCTTTCTTTGTAAGAATACCCTTTTGTGCACCAGCCTAATCTTGTTGCTCTTCTCTTCATCCACTCCAACAAATTTACATCCTTTCTAAAATGAGGCTTTTGGACCTGTATACAGTTCTCAAGATGTAACATAACCATTGCCTTATACAATGGGTATAAGACACAGAGGGTTAAACACTTAGTGGGTTACAGCCTCTGGCATTCTAGTTATCCAAACAACAAATATAAATGAAATGAAAACTTTAAAAAGATAACTCACCTCTTGATACAATGTATTTAAAATTACATGTGGAAAGGGAAATTAAGAAGAAAAAAAAATGTGAAGGGAAATTGGGGAATGGAAAGCACATCTGGGAAGTGCACCTCACTGGAGCGTGCATCTGTTGCCATTAAAAAAAAAAAAAAAAAAAAGAGGGAGAGGGCAAAATTTACCTTAGTAGTTAAACAGTGAAGAAGACTGGCTTTTCAAGGTTGTCTCATTTCCAGTCACTGTGTGAGGAAGAGTGATAGTTATTGAAGCATGGGGCTGCCACATGAAGTTGTTGTTCTGTGCTTCCACATTAGATTTGTTGTAATGAATTTGATTAGTACTTTCATGGTTTGTAATTTGTAGTCACTGTAAATTTTATCAAAATGTTGGCTTGGTATATTATGGGTGTGTGTGATCATGGAGTTGGGCATGTGTGAGTGAAGATTCACTGTGTATACTATAGGTGTGGAGCTAAGTACACATATTGGTAATATCACTGCAGAATATCTGGCCAATGAGTCTATTTTGGTGGGCAGCCCTGCTGGCAACTAATTAGATACAACATGTTGCTTAACTCGCTGATGCTGTAGCTCAGTTTGTAGTGATTTTTAAACATAGAGCCAATGGTGGCATAAGAATAAAAAATACTTTTATGTCAGTTTGAAGATGTATTGAATTCTGTAGGCCAAGGAGCTGTGAAATGGAAAGGATGCAATAATGCTATGGTTATACTCATTGGTACAAAGGGAAATTTACTGCCGTGGAAAATGTTATATATTATCTACGGGATAACAAATAAGGTCATTTTTCATGCCATCATTGGAAATAAGCTCCTAGCAAGGAAGAATGAGTGCAGATATCAGAGCTCGTGCTCAAAGTTGGCTTCTAGAGAGCAACATTTTTTTTTTAGCATTTAACATTTGCATAAATAAGACGGATCTTTTTACACGGGGGGGTGATGTGAATTATTATGAAGTTTATCCCTTGTGGGTGGGTAGCATAGTTGGCTCGAGAACGAGAGTAGCCTTGTGCAGGCGAAGTTTTTACTGCTCCTGGAATAGAGAAGTTTTTTCTGTTTTATTAGCTTAAATTGGCATATTAACTTATTTTCTAGAGTAGATTTATATTCCTAGTTACGATACTTAGTTTAAAGTTTAACTTAGATAGAGATTTTGTTGGTATTACTTAGTATTGGTAAGAGTATCAAATCCACATGTTACAAGTTGCAGCTCTGCTGAGCGAGAAGTTTTTTAGCCATATATAGCCACTTTATTGACTAATTGTTATATTGAATTATTTTCTATAAGTAGCTTATAGACCTAGTCAGGATCCTTAGTTTATTCTGAATTGAGACAGCAAGATTTGGAAGTTAATTAATACTTAAGTGTCTGTAGTAACTTGCTGCCATTGTTATACAATACGTTATATCTCGAACTAGATAGCGTTAGCTTAGTATAGTATATAATATAATATTGTCAATTAATCAGTAAAATCTATTAATCTTGTTAAACTTCATTGTCAATTAAATTGTACTTTTTAACTAAATACATATAACGACTTAGATTTTACAAACGTAACATAAATAATTAATACATAACTTGATACGGAAGTTATATAAATGGAACTCTTAGATAATACTCGATACTGAAAAATATATATAGCATTATAACTGTGTTGGGATACAAGTTTAGGGTTATAATTTTGTACTGAAATTGAAATTAAATCGAAATCATGACTCAGACCAGAGCAGCAAAGCAAAAGGCTCAAGCTAATGGGAGTGCTGTGGCTCAGGGGAGAACTGAGGGGGGAAGTTGCCTTCTGAATCACAGCCTTTTAAAATGCACTGCTTGCTTGATGTTTGTGGAGCAATCGGGTACGGTACATAATATTGCCATGGGGATGTCTTTGTGTGTGTGTGTGTACGATGTAAGGAAATCAGGCGACAACTCAGCGTTGTTATGGGCCTATATGAGAGCTTGAAGGACAGGGTGGATGCCCTCGAAGGATCTAAATTGAAGGGCCCATCAAGCTCTCAGCTGCCCACATCAATGCCAGAGCTTGCACTTGGTCATCGTGCAACACAACGGCAACCCCCTAAGGCAGAATGCGCTGGTCCCACAGGAACTAGTAGTTGTTGATGACTCTGCTGTCAGGGAAACGGAGAACATGGTATGTAAAAAGGATAGGTGGAACAGGACCAGGGTATGTCTACCAGGGGCAAAGGTTGATGACGTAGAGCGGATATCATCTTTTAAGGGCACAAAAGGTGATATAGTTGCACTAATGATATTAAGAGTAGGAGACCTGCGGAATTACTTAACAAGTACAGTTCACTGCTGAAAAAAAGCCGTGAATTAGGATTGAATTTTAAATGTGTCTGTATTTCTGCCCAGACACGGTAGGGAGGAGTATATGATGAGAGCCTTGTCGATCAATTTGACCCTGGAAAGATTGTGCAAGGCCCAAGGGGTAGAATTTTTTCAGCCTGGTCTGTACTTGTTAACAGGAGAGACTGCTTCTACAGGGATAGGATGCATTTAAATAGAAAGGGTGCAAGAATATATGCTGATGCTATCGAGGCAGTGTTAGTGGGTCGGAAAACTGCTAGCTTGGGGGGATACAAGGACTATTAGATTAACAGTAGCTACTGGCAGAGGTAAAAGTGATTCTTGCACTGCTTCTATTGGAATGAGCAGCAGCCTGGAAAACAAGATGCAGGGTATTTCAGAGACTGCTGGGAGTCATTATGGTACAAATAAACACATGGGTTGTGTTAGGGTAGCTAAGAATAGGAACAGTTGCATGTATAGTTGCGTGTACACCAATGCTAGGAGTTTTATTAATAAATTTGATGAATTTGAGGTATTGCTCAAAACATCAAAGGCAGATATTGTTGGGATATCAGAGATGTGGTGTCACACAGATATAAGGAATGCAGAACTGGAATTTGGGGAGTACAATGTGTACAGAAAGGATAGACAGGATAGGAAGGAAGGAGGGGGGTTATGCTATTAGTGAAGAAACACATAAAATCAAAGGAAGTGAAGCCAGTCGACATCGCTGGACAGTGCAGTGTCGAGTCAGTTTGGTGTGACATAAGCATTGGGATATCAAAATTGAGAGTAGGAGTGTGCTATAGGCCTAATGACTCTGATGAGTATAATAAGAAACTGTACAGGGAAATAGAGTGGGTCAGTAAATCAGAGTCTTATAATGGGGGATTTTAATTTCCCAAATATTGACAGGAATTTGTGAGTTGGTCACTCACACACTAGCAAGGCTTTTGTGGATTTATTGGATGATTGTTTTCTACATCAGCATGTTCGGGAGGCAACTAGAGGGAGTAATACTCTTGATCTGATTATTAGTAGTGATTCTTCATGCATTAAGAATCTGCAGATAAAGGAACCACTAGGTGGCAGTGATCACAGTGTGCCAAAGTGGGATTTACTCAAACAGGTAACTACCATCGGGGGTAAAGGGAAGGGTTTTTGCTTTCGTAAAGGCAACTGTGATGGTTTGAGACAGTATTTAAGTTCTGTGTAGTGGGACCAACTGATGATGTTACCAACATCAAAGGCGCCTCCGTAGCCAGGTGGGAAGGAGCAGCAGTGCGCAGCACACGATTCTTGATTAGACCGGGGTTCGAGCCCGTCACCACCAAATACGGAGGATGCGAAAAGGTCAGGAAATGACCACCACATATCCCGGAGCAATATGGCCTTAGTTGCTAATGCTCCTAAAAACCAAATAACAACAACAACAACAACCAACAACAAATTCAAAATGGGAAGCATTCAAAGAACTTATCTTGGAAGCTACTAGGCTTTACATACCAACTAAGAAATATTGTTCAAGGTTTAGGCCTAAATGGATGTCAGATGAACTAATGAGACATATGGCACAGAAGAAAAATGCATGGGATACATAAAAATTAATGGGTGACATGGAAGCCTATGATTGATATAAGCTGGTCTGTAACCAAGTTACAAAGGAGATTGGGCAGGCAAAGACAGATTATGAGAAATCCTTGGCAAAGAATGCAAAGAAAAACAGAAAAGAGTTCTTCACCTATATAAACTCTAGAAGGAAAGGGATGAATCAGATTGAAACACTGGATATTGATGGTTCAACAGTGAGGATCCTGCTCAGGTGGCTAACAAACTAAACAAGTATTTTACATCTACATTCACACATGAGGAGTTATTCAGGAAGGGGAATGCCAGAGGTGAAGTAAACTCTGGCAGTGAGCTAGATGATTTTGTAATAACTGAGAGGGAAGTGGAGGAGAAATTGTTGAGGATAAACATAAAAAAAGGCACCTGGGGTGGATGGGATCTATCCAGTTATATTAAAAGAGGCAACAAAGGAAGTAAGCAAACCCTTCCAGTCATAATTATGAGAGCTTCCTTGGACTCAGGGGAGGTACCCATAGACTGGAGATGTGCAAATGTGACCCCAATTCACAAAGAAGGATCAAAGGCTGACACAAGTAATTATAGACCTGTGAGTTTAACTTCTGTTCCAGGAAAATTAATGGAGGCACTGGTTAAAGAAGCAATGCAAGATCATCTAGACAAGACTTCAGTTATAGCTCGGACACAGCATGGTTTTGTTAAGGGAAAGTCTTGCCTGACCAATTTGATTGGATACTATGATGGAGTCACAAAAGAACTGGATGCAGGGAATAACTTTGATATTATATATTTGGATCTTAGAAAGGCTTTTGATACTGTTGCACATGCAGGTCTGCTGCACAAATTGGAGTAGTGTGGCATTGGAGGCAAATTTCTGCTATGGATAAAGGGATGGTTGAGTGGGAGAAGACAGAGAGTGGTAATCAATAGACACTGCTCATCGTGGAGTAATGTTATTTGTGGAGTCCCTCAGGGTTCAGTGTTGGGTCCATTGTTTTCTGTATTTATAAATGATATTGATGATGGTATATCAAGCTTAATGTCCAAGTTTGCAGATGATACAAAGAGGTTGGCAGGGTTGTTAAGGACACTACTGACGTTATGCTTCTGCAACAGGATCTGGAAAGTTTGAGCAGATGGGCTGAGAGGTGGCAAATGAAGTTTAACATTGACAAATGTAAAGTACTACATATGGGAAACAGTAACCCCAGAGCAACGTATCAACTCTGTGGTACTACACTGACAGTGGTAGAGAATGAAAAGGACACAGAGGTAATTGTGCAGGCAGATATGAAGTTTTCTGAGCAATGCAGACAGACTGCAAGAGTAGCTCATGGTGACTTGTCAATGATATACAGGAATTTTTCTTGCAGGGATAAGGAGGTGATTATTGCCTTGTATAAGGCAATGGTCAGCCACACCTTGGGTACTGTATACAGGTCTGGAATCCTCATTTCAAGAAGGATGTAGAGCTGCTGGAACGAGTACAGAGAAGGGCAACAAGATTAGTGAATGGAACAAAGGGTTGCTCTTATGAAGAAAGGCTTAAGTTTTGCAAATTACAGTGTCTGGAGACTAGGCACCGCGAGGTGTATAAAGCCTTTGAATGGTTTTAGCATGCTCAATGCTGATGGGATTCTTCCTCTTGCTCAGAATAATCACCTGAGAGGGCATAAATTCAAATTGAGCAAAGACAGATGTAGGATAGATGTGCGGGAAATTTGCCTTTAGCCAGCGGGTAGTTGGTTGGTAGAACAGACTTCCATCCCTTGTTGTGGAATTTGATAGCCTAAATAAATTTAAGGCTCAGCTGGACAGGTATTTCAAACGAATGGAGGGGTGAAATGGGAGTGGGTTTTTTTTTTCTTTTTCTTTTTTTTTTTTTTTTGACTGATGCTGCATAAGCTTGCTTTCTTGCATCATATGCCTCTACTAATGCAAATGCTAATGCTAATAATTGCCACCCTCCCACACTGGGCAGAACAGACCTGAATTCGAATCCTGCAACGACGTGAGGTATTTTTTGGGTCTTTTTTTCCCAATATGACTGAGTTAGACAGTCTCAGGCAAGGTAGCGTGGTTTTTCTCCCAGAAACTTGGGTTGTGTTTTTCATCCAGCAAATAGCAAATCAACCACAGAACATACCCAATTTACAGATATATTATATACAGCACAATATGGCTTAAGTTGCTTATGCAGCTAAAACCCTGCAACAACCATGCAACCAATGAAGTTTCACTGTTTTACTTTTAAAGGTAATTCCTTCCTCTTTTTTTTTTTTTTTTTTTTTTTTCCCTCATGACAATAGGTACAGAGATGACTCAAGAAGTACACTTCAGAGGTGCTTTTTTTCTTTCCTCACTTTCCTCGTTTTCTTTTATTTTTCTTAGTTTTCCTCTCCTCGTGGAAATTTAAATAAGTATCAAAAGATGAGTTATTGTTGTAAAGAAGCTTTTATTTCATCTATGTTTATAAATAGGATAACCATCCCCTAGTTTCTGTTGACAAGTTTCTTAGTTTCTGTATTTCATTGACAAAGTCCCATCAGCTGTCTCGGCAGCCTCTCTGCTGCTCAGAGACTTCGTGTCAGACTTTGCAATTACCCTTAGGACTTTCCTTTGTCTATGAATTGTTTAAAAATGTTCCAATAGGCCAACACCTATTTGAAAATTGGGAAAACAACTTGTATTTGCTAGCAGAAGTTGTCTGATTTGCATATACCAAAGCCAAAATTAAATGATTTCCCTGGAATTCTATCAATTAGTTGATGAAACTTAATAATGTACTACATAAACAGATTTTTAAACATATTTCTACAACAAACAAAAAGTAACAATGAGCTTATTTATTTTATCATGAATTCACAATTTTTTTTTTGCAGATTTTTTTTCTTTTAAATTTTGATTTGATTTTTGACAAGTCAAAACAAGAACACATATCTAAAAAGTTCCGTGTTCAATGTGTTCATTTTTACGAAACTTCAAAGAACACAGAGGCACCACTGATTGGAAGCTTGTTATCTGTAACCTGCCTGTGTTTCGGAAAATTCACTGTTGCAGGCCCATGCATGTTCGGGGAACTTACCTATGCACAAGCCCATGTGCATTCTGGAATTTCACTTGTAAAAGAGTTAAACATTGTTCATGTTACTTATTTTTTTTTATTTATTTTTTTTTATTAGCATGCTAATGAACTGTTGCACCTATTTGGCATTTTTATTGCATGTGGATTGAAAGCACTATTAATTAATATAGATTTTGTCATTACGTTAACCTGATGCAAAAGAGCAAAGTTATTTGATCTTTCAGTTCTTTGTGAAGCCCTTCACACCAGAGCTGGCCTAGAACATTAGGCAGACAATGATCTTGACATCCTACAGGACTGGACAAAAACCCATAAGTTAATAATTTATGGAACTCAAACCAAGTCTCTGTTAATTAAAGGATAGTTCTGCAGGTGACTGCAGTTAAAAATTTCTGATAAAACAATAGCCCTGGTGACAGAACTTAAATATTTGGGAGTCATGTTTGACTCCAAACTGGCATTTTATCCACATCTTGTGCATATTGCTAAAAAGTTGAGAAACTAAACAGGAATGATAGCAAGAATTAGCTGCACCGACTGGTGACTCAACAAAAAAAAAAAAAAAAAAAAAAACTTGTACTTATCTACAAGGCACACTTCCTGTAATCCATGGTGCAAGCATATGGTGTTACAGAGCTATCTTAGACAAAGATAAAAGAAAATGATTCAATACAGCGAATTATACTACTAACCATCACGAGGGTGTGCTGCACTGTCAATAAACCTGCTTTACAGGTACTGGCAGGGGTACGTCCCATTGACATGGAACTTATAAGAAGGGGCCTCAATCAGACTTAAAAAGCAGATCCCAACAAACATCCTAGGGATCACTTTGAACCTGGAGGCTGACCTCAAACAAGAAAGGAAAAGGATAAACCACACTCTACCAGCAATGGCAGAGCAGATGGGAACAGACATCTAAAGGGGAAGTTGCTAGGAGGTTCCTGCTGCAGGTAACCCTGGCCCCCCTACCCCCCACATTTTCCCGAGAACTCTATGCTACATTTTTGCTAACAGGGCATGGCTCCCTGAATGCAAAGTTGTGCCAACTGGATTTCATCCAGGATCCTGAATGGGCCCGTGTCATTTATGACTGTCCCAATTACCATCTCCACAGAGGTAGACTAATATCCAAAATTGGGACTATAAATCACGGAGATGAGAAATTACTCATCTTTGATGACATGCATTAAGTGGCCTTCTGATGCTCAAAAAGTTTTTGAGACCAGGAGAAGCAACCATGCTATGACTACCCAGACTGTAACATCCCTTCCAGACTAGCATGCATACTTGATTATGACACTGACTCAAATAGACAAATCCAAAAGACAGGCCTATTAGAAAGTGTTCTCCACCCAATCAGAATGTATAAGCTATATATAGACATCTGCTAAAAGTAATGTATACTGAATATTTATCTGTATTAGTGTTTATAAATGTATTATTAATAAATAATTGTGTATATTTTTTGGAATGAATGGTTCATATTCATGAGAATGTTTTATATGTCATAGTGTTCGTGTGTTTTTTGCATGAGTGTATGTATAGTGTGAATACATGTATAAATGACAATTTTGTGATAACAGTGCTGGGTTGGAGCTCTAATGATGATTGATGTAATAATGACAAATGTATGAGTGTTGTGTTTTCTGCCCCTCATTACATAAAAAAAAAGAAAAAAAAATGTATGATTTTGTAAATGTATGACAGATGTGCATTTAGGCTGAATGCATGTAGTGTGTGTGTGTGTTGTTCTAACAAGTCCCCCTAATTTGTTCCAATTGGGGCAACTTATTAGGCCCCCACCTTGCTGACATCATGCTCCCTGATCTTAAGCACATCATGGGATATACTGACAGTATATCCCAGACCAGTATGGGATATAACAGAGAAGCACTGCATGTCAATAGTGCGATCTCCTTACCCACCCACAGAAGGTGCCCTGGCCCTATGACTTTACTCCCCTACAATCCTTCTTTTCCTTCCCCAACCCAACCTTTCTGTCTGGTGAATTCTACCACCACAAATCTTTCTCTGTTTTTAACAGCGAGTTCTTCCCACAGAGCTGCTCCTCTAACCCTTCTAACTTCCCATTTCCAGGTGGAAAGTCACCCATCTTTGCCCCCCCTCCTGGGGCCCTACCTGGCAAGCTCCAGGGTTGCCCCCACCAGAGACCTTGCTATTCCCTACTACACCCAGCCTTCCTCCTCAGAGCAATCAATGGGCAATGTAGGGTTCCACTAGGGGCCCCTGCAGCTAAATGGTCAGAGGAACAACAGACCAACACTAAAACTCACTGTCTCTGGCTTTACAGAGTTTGTACTGCGACATAGAGTATACAGGCATGAGTTCCCCCACCCCCGCCCAGTGATGTTTGACAGTCAACACTGTCTGTCTTTCCTGTATACATGGTACTTCCCATATTCAAATTCAGCATTGCTTATGTATGAGTGACACCATGTCTGATATCTCTACATCTGCATTTGATGCCTTAATCAGTACTTCAAATTCATCAAATTTATTTACAGTGCTCCTAGAATTAGTATACATGCACTTGTTCATGTATATGTGCTGATGCTCCATAAAACCCTTAAGAAAACAAACAAACAATCGTGTATACATACATGTATCCATGAATAAGTGCATGAACACATATGTATACATGATCTTATTCTTATTTACCACACATCTTATACACACATTCTTACTCTTATTTACCCTAATATAGCCCATATATTTACTTGTTCCATGATGATCCACAGCTTGAAATCCCTGATACCTTGCTTTCCAGGCTGTGTTGCAATAGAAGCAGTGCAAGAATCACTTTCTCATCTGCTGTGGCTCTAGTTAATCTATTAGTCTGTGTGTTCCCCTTCCATGCTAGCAATTTTCTGACTCACCTGTCACTGCTTCGCAAGCATTAGTAAACATTCTTGCACCCCTTCTATTTAAATATATCCCATCCCTATAAAAACAGTTTCTCCTGTTAAAAAGCACAGACCATGTTGAAAAAATTTCTTACCTGTGAGCCTTGCACATTCTCTCCATGGCTGAATTGATTGACAAGATTCTTAACATGTACTTCCTCCTATCAAATCTGGGAAAAATTGTAGATACTTTCAAATTCAATCCTAACTTGTGACTTTTTCAGAATATTGGCCTGTACCTGTTAAGTAAGTTCTCAGATCACTACTCTTAATATCATTATTGCCGTGTACAATACTGTCACCTTTTGTGTGCTTGAATGATATCTGCTTTACAACATCATCTACTTTTACCCCTGGCAGATATACCTTGGTCTTATTCTACCTATCCTTCTTGCACATTACATTTCCTGTTTCACTGACAATAACTACCTCCTGTGGGACCAGCACAATTCTGTCTTGGGAATTGGTGTTGAATTGGGCAACCGAGAGCTTGATGGGCCCCCATTTTAATTCCTTTGAGGGTATCCATCCTTTAAGCTCTTATAAATGCCAATCAGAATGCTAAGTTGGCACTTATTTCCTCACACTCTCTGCACGAAACACACACAAAGACCGTTGCTGTATCATGTCCTGTTCCAGAAATCTGCAAACATTGCACAAGTAGCACATTTCATTAGGTCTACAATTCCACTACCATACACTATACTACTGGTATGTTCTATGATATTTGTGCCAAATCACCGATCACATTATTCGTAGCAGAATCGCCCCCTCAGTTCTCTTTCAAGCCAATGCACTCCTGCTATTTTGAGCCTTTTGTTTTGCTACTCTAGTCTGGGGCATGATTTCCATTTAAAATCAATTTAATTTGACAATACTGCATAAAGCTAATATATACCTAAATGCGGTAATACGTATTATGCTATCAAATTCATATTATACATTACACTATCATGTTTACATTATATATTATGCTATACCATTACATTTGTAGGGTTTTAAATTTGTTATAGCCTTTCTAAAAGTAAAATGTCTTAGCTAAAAACAAAAAAAATATATGCCAACCTATTTGATTAGAACCTTTGAGCTACTTATTTATCACAATTAAAACCCTACAATTTCACTACCATACACTACACTACTGGTTATGTTCAATGATATTTGTGCCAAATCACCGATGCAAATGCTCTGCAAATGTTAAGTCATAACTTACAAAATCTCTAACTAAATTTAAAAATAAGCTAATGAACATAACTAAGACTATTAAACTATTTATTGAATACAAATTAATATGTTAATTAAGTCAAAACGAACATCGAACTTCATGCACCGCTCATTCAACCGACATACAACCAACCCTTTACATTAATAGAAGCTGACCGGGCTAGCTGGGTGGGTAAAGTGCCTGCCTGGCAACCCAAAGGTCGCTGGTTCGATTCCCGCCTCGGGCTTGGATCAAAGTACTGCAAAAACCTTGGGAGGTGCATTATGGCCACAGAAACCTTTTCGCCAACAACTACCAAAAAAAAAAAAAAGAAACATTAATAGAACTTCAAGAATCATTAAACAGATCTTCTAATAGTGCAGCAGGTCCAGATGGTGTTCATTATGTTATGCTAAAGAATTTACTTGAAGAAGACATGAGATCCCTATTAATTTTTTATAATCGGATCTTCTCTGAAAATGCCTTTCCTTCTTCCTGGTGCCATTCCTTCATTATTGCCTTACCAAAACCAGGAAAAGATCCTTCCTGTGTTGAAAATTACAGGCCAATATCTCTTACAAGCTGCATGGGAAAAATTTTCGAAAGGATGGTTCATACTAGACTCACTTACATCCTGGAGTCAGAGAATCTGCTTCCAGAACAACTTTGTCTTCGGAAGAATAGATCAACGCTGGATGTGCTTATCAGAGCTGAATCTCATATCTGCAATGCCTTTGTCATGAAACAACATCTAGTCATGGTCTATTTAGATCTTGAAAAGGCATTTGATACTACATGGCATCAAGGTATTATTAGGGACTTTTACCATCTGGGGCTTCAGGGCCATTTGCCGGAAATAATTCAAAATTTCCTGCAATTGCGTTCTTTTCAGGTCTGATATAAAAACACTCTTTACATCTCACATTCAGGAAGAGGGAGTCCCGCAGGAATCAATACTTAGTCCAACACTATTTTCAATCCGAGTTAGCAGCATGACATGAGATATCCCAAAAACTGTTCAAACTTATATATATGCAGATGATCTTACCATTTCATGTCAGTCTCAAAGTATGAATACCATTGAACGGCAGCTACAACTTTCCATAACCAAAATAGAATCCGAACGGTTAAAGACTCTCAGAAAAGAAATGCACTGTCACTTTTGCAAGAAGCGAGCTCTCCATCCCAAACCTGAACTACAATTAAACAATACTCCAATCCTGCTTGTTAATACCGTTAAATTTCTTGGACTAATATTAGACATCAAACTAAATTTCTAAGCCCATATCACTTATTTGAGAACTTCTTGTATGAAGCATTTGAATATACTTCGATCGGTCTCGTCGATGTCATGGGGAACTGATCGATATACTTTACTGCACCTTTATAGAAGTTTAATACATTCACAGCTAGATTATGGTTGTCCAGTGTATGACTCTGCCCGAAACACTACTTTAAAATAGCTAAATGTGATCCATCACAGTGTTCTGAGGACTGCGCTAGGAGCTTTCAGGACTTCTCCGATCCAAAGTCTTTATATTGAAGCGCATGATCCCCTATTACACCTGCATAGAAAAACACTACTTCTTCACTATGCTGCTAAGATCTGGAGTCTACCATCGCACCCAAGTTGGGAGTATCTTTATAATACCCGTTGGGAAGCCTTCTATGAGAACAAGCCAAATGAAAATAGACCTGCCCCGCTCAGGATCAAAGAGCTTGTTCACAGTTGGAATGTCAGATTAAATGAAAATTTTCAAGACACAACTGCACGTGTTCCACCTTGGACATAATGTGTCTGTCTCTCAAAATAAACACTTCCTCCAGTGGGGGAAAAATATTATACCTCCCTGCAATATCAGACAGTTACATTCAGCTCATGCTACTATGAACAGCCATGCCTGTAAAATTTATACAGATGGTTAAAAAACTGACAGTATGGCAATTTTTCCATTATGTACAATTTCATCCACACTACTGCTAGCTTGCAGCGTCTTCACGGCTGAATTGTATTCCGTTAAGTTAGCGCTTAGTAAGATTATTGAGCTTTCCATTTCATCTGTCATAATTTACACAGACTCCTTGAGTGCTGTCTCTGCCATAAGGAAGAATTTCTCATCCTACATTGAAACAGATTCATTCCCAGCTATTCACTTGTAGTGTGTCCAATAGTCAATCAGTTTTTGCTGGATTCCTGGCCATTCGGGCATTCCGGGGAATGAAAGTGCTGACTTTGCTGCTAAACATCCTCAACCCGCTCTCTCACAACATCCTCAGGTTCCTTACTCTGACTATAAGTCTGTCATATGCAAAGCATGCTATGATAAATGGTCACAGACCTGGAAAAGTGACACCAACAATAAACTTTACCAGATAAAAGACAATCCAAAGCTGTGGCTGTCTGGCTTCTGACGAAACAGATGAGAGGAAGTAGTACTGGCAAGGCTCAGAATTGGACACACTCATCATACTCATCTCTTTCTATTATTGGTAGAAAACCCACCACAGTGCTCATCCTGTCAGACGCAACTTACAGTCCGTCATTTTCTGGTTGATTGTCCTTTACATTCAACCATCCGGTCAAACACTTTTCACTCACTCTCCACGTTGAATATATCACCTGATTTATCTCATTTCTTAGGAAATGAAGCAAATATTGAACTTTTATTATATCTAAAATTTAACCTCTCTAACAATACGCTTTTTGTGAATTAAAGATGAACAGACACAATTTTGTCTTAGTAGCCCTTGTGTCGTTAAATTGAATAACAACAACAACAATCCACAGAATTCCAGCTGTTGGTATTATCACAAATTCAATAAAATCGAGTTTACTATCTGTTTATGATAGACTGCACTAACAGAAAAGCCCAATAAACTGGTGACTGCTAATTGTTTTTATTGTTTTATGGTTATGACCTCCAGAAATCTGACCGAACCACATGGTATGGTCGGAGACAATCATAATCAACAGTGCTGCGATCTCCTGTCCCGATTAAATGCCATGTTGTCCCAATTAAGCAAAGTAAACCTTGGCTATTTTCTCGATTGGGTTCTGTTTTTTTTTAAGATTTTCCCCAAATAAACGGCTGCCCCAATTAACTGGTGGCCCAAATAACCAGAATCCACTGTATAAACTATAGTTTTTAACAAATGTGCTAAGGTGGCACAAATAAAGCATATGAGATGAGATAGGAATAATCTTTTAATTTGGACCAACACTAAAAGTCACAATAGCTGCAAACAAGTTATAATAAATTCACAGTCAATTTTGCATACTCCAAGTATACAAAAACTTGCCATTTGTGAAAATGGTAGTTGAGTGTTCTGGTTTCTTTAGTATTAGTAATGGTAGATGGTGCAATAAAGCAAGCTTCTACAGTATCAGCAAAAAAAAAAAAAAAAAAAAAAAATCCCATATCATCTGTCCATTCCTTCCCAATACAGTCTAGTTCTTCCTTGAATTTATTCACATTACCCATTTCCATAACAACAGATAAAAATTTGTTCCAACCATCTGTTAGCTGAAGTCTGTGCAAGAGGAAAAATGCCATCAGCATTGAGCTTGCTCAGTCCATTCAAGGCCTTAAAACACATCAATGAGATCACCCTTCAGGTGCTTTGTATCCAAGATGCTACAGTTTGCAGAACTGAAGCCTTTTGTGGTAAGAAAACCCTATTTTTCCCTTCACCAATCTCATTGCCCTTCTCTGCACCTGTTACTGCAGATTTGCATCCTTCTTCAAATGAGGCATCCGGACCTCTATGCAGTACTCAAAATGCAATCTAACCATTGCCTTTTAAAATGAGATAATCGCCTCATCCCTGCTAGCAAAATTCCTGTACAGGCATACCTTGCTTTATGACGATCCGTATTTATGACACTTTTTAATTATACACTATGCTCTGCCTCTGAGACATCTGCTCTGCACTAACGACAAGTTTCTCACATTAGATACTAAGAGTAAAATCATTAAATTGAGTGATGATAGTGTATCAAACAGTGAGATAGGTCATAGGCTAAGCTTACCTCACACTATAGTTATTACTGTTCTTAAAAACAAAGAGAAAATTCTAAGTTAAGTGAGAACTGCCACACGAGTCAGTACAACAATAATTCGTAAACGTGACAATATTATTTCCAATATGGAAAAACTTTTAATGTTGTGAATAGATGATCAAACTAGCCTGCATGTTTCCTTAAGCCAGGCGATCATCCAGAATAAGACACCAAGTCTCTTTGCTGAAATGAAAGCCAGGAGAGGGGAGGCAGCTAAGGATGCTGAATTTGCTGCCAGCAGAGGCTGGTTTAATAGATTTAAGCATAGGAGCAACCTCCATAACATTAAAGTTCAAGGTAAAGCAGCCAGTGCAAATACAGAAGCTGCAGCTAATTTTCCTGATGAGCTAGCCAAGATCATCGATGAGGGAAATTATTCTGAAATGCAGATTTTTAATGTTGATGAAACTGGCCTGTACCGGAAAAATGCCTTCAAGAACATTTATAGAAAAGGAAGAGAAGTCAATGCCAGAATTTAAAGTAGCAAAAGATAGATAGGCTAACCCTTTTGTTAGGTTCCAATGTTGCAGGTGATTTTAAATTGAAGCCTATGCTAATTTATCTTTCAGAAAACCCAAGAGCTTTAAAGAATTATGCAAAATCCAATCTTCCTGTTTATTGGAAATCAAATTCAAAAGCATGGGTGGGTTACTGCATCACTTTTTGAAAAGTGGTTTTCAAATTAC
Source organism: Mastigoproctus giganteus (assembly GCF_048544385.1). Taxonomy (NCBI): domain Eukaryota; kingdom Metazoa; phylum Arthropoda; class Arachnida; order Uropygi; family Thelyphonidae; genus Mastigoproctus; species Mastigoproctus giganteus. The sequence goes on along the minus strand of NC_143585.1, from coordinate 137,921,226 downwards.
TTTGTGCCTGCAGTTAAGGAATACTGTACAGAAAAGAAAATTCCCTTCAAAGTTTTACTTCTTTTGGGTAACGTACCTGGCCACCTTAAATCATTAGATGACCTTAACCCAAACATTCAAATAATTTTCCTCCCTGCAAATACTACTTCATTGCTTCAACCAATGGACCAAGGTGTTATTGCTGCATTTAAATCATATTACCAAAAGAACATTTGCTAAGGCTTTAGCTGCAATAGACAGGGAATCTGAAAGTATGCCTAAAGAAAATGTAGTAAAAGAATTCGGGAAAGACTATTAGGGATGCATGGGATGACGTGAAACAGTCAACACTTAAAGGCGTTTGGAAGAAGTTGTCCCCAGTTTACTACTGATGATTTGAAGGATTTGAAAATCATGTTGAGGAAGCTACTACAAATATTGTAGATATGGCAAGACAGATAGAGCTAGAAGTGGAGCCTGAAGATGTTACTGAACTGCTTGGGTCACATTCACAACCCATAAGTAATGAAGATCTTCTAGAACTCGAAGAGCTTAGGAGGAATGAAGAGGATTCTTATCCTGAGGATTTATCGAATCCCATTCCTAAAAGAAACTAACTTGCAAGAAACTGTCAAAAGCATTCAGGCTTTTAGGAGCTCTGCCCATTTTTGAAAAGGTGGATCCCAATTTTGAAAGAAGTTCCAAAGTAAATGCTGGTATTTTAGATCAACATGCCTGTTGTAGAGAAATCTACAGAGAAAAGAAAAGAAGAGCCGCAATTCAAACTTCATTGGAGTCCTACTTTCATAAAAGACCAGCATCCTCTCAAATCTTAGTTCAGCCTTCAACATCAAGTGAAAGTCCTTCTCAAGCATCAACTAGGCCAACAAAAAGTCCATCCAATTGCCCACAAGAGCGTTTAGCTGTAGATAAAAAAAAAAAAAAAAAAAAAAAATCCAAATGATGTAGAATTGAGGTCATGCAGAAGCAGGTTTTTATCATTTATTTTGTCAAAATAAGGATTTTGAAATAATCAATCCCCTCTAATCATATCTGCAACCTCCTACTTTTTAAATTTTCCTATCTTTTACTACAGTAAAAGTCCGAAAATCTGGATGCCAGAAATCCAGACCACCCGAGAATCTGGTCTTTTCGAAAACTCAAACTTTTTAAATTTAGCGGACTTTTGTGTGTGCACACGCATACGTGAGTGCCACAGATGCCCAGTGACAACAAGTGAGCTCACAGTCGCCATTTTGAAATGAGAAATCAAACCTTGGCAATGCTATAATTTTTTTCCTACTCTTTCCATTTACCATATATAGCATACGTATTTACAAGCCCATAATAATGGCTCCTAAAATAGATAAACTTCATGGTGTGAAGAGAAAGAAGAACATGTTGAAATTGAGTGACAAACTTGAAATAATTAAGAAACTAGAAAGTGGTGTGAGAAATACTGTTTTAATGGAAACATACAACATTGGAAAGTCTACAGTTTACCATATAAAAAAGGCAAAGAATAAAATTCTAGAATTCACAGCCTCGTCTGAGCCTTACAATAAAATTGCTGAGAGGAAAAGTTTACATCGGCCAAAATTAGAGAATCTCGATAAAGTGTTGTATGAATGGTTTTTGCTAAAATGATTGGAAGGTATAGCAATTTCTGGGCCAATGCTTATTGCCAAAGAAAGGTCTTTTAAGGAGCAAATGAACATTGAATCGGAGTGCACATTTAGTGATGGATGGCTTAGGAAATTCAAGACTCGTCACGGTATTAGACATTTAGATATTGCTGGAGAAAGAGTCGGCCGATACACAAGCAGCAACAGTATATAGTGCAACATTTGAAAAAATTGTATCTGACTACAACGTTACAGCTGATCAAATTTATAATGCTATTGAAACAGCGGTTTACTGGAAGTGTTTGCCCACAAAAACTTTGGCTGGAAACCAAGAACGAAATGCAACAGGGTTTAAGTTTAATAAGGAAAGAGTAACCGTTCTTATTTGTGATAATGCTTCAGGTCAGCATAAAATTAAGCTTTTGGTGATTGGTAAATTTCAGTGCCCATGGGCCTTTAATGGAATTGTGCACTTACCAGTGACCTATAAAGCCCAAAAAAAATGCTTGGATGGACAAAGATATATTTTGCAATTCGTGTGTTCATGATTTTGTTCCATCAGTTCATCAGAACTTGAAAAAAATTGGGGAAGGCCTGCAAATACAAAGTGCCTGCTACTTCTCGACAACTGTACGGCCCACCCGCATGAATCAAAATTAGTGTCTGATTGCGGAAATATTTTTGCATGTTACTTGCCACCAAACGTAACACCATTAATTCAACTCATGGATCAAGGAGTCATTAGGAACTTTAAATGTCACTTGCCACCAAAATTGTTGCACTTAATTGTTACTTGCCACGAAATGTAACACCATTAATTCAAATGATGGATCAAGGAGTCATTAGGAACTTTAAATGTCACTATAAAAATTATTTTATGACGAAAATGATGCATAAGAATGTCGACCTCAGAATTTCAATGCAGTTTTACAATCAAAGAGGCAACATTTTCACTGCATGGAATGCAGTCAAGCCTCTAACTCTTAAGGACGTGGCAAAAATTATGGCCGAACATGATGTTTGCAGATCTACAATCTGATCGAAACGAAGATCTTGAAGGATTTTACATAAAGCTGAAGGCATCTGAAGTGAAAGAACTGATGGAAACTGTTAAATTACGTACGGAAGACAACCCTCTACTCAAACTTAATGCTGATGACATAGAAGAGTGGATACACATTGAAGATGATGTTGAAGTTGCAGTGACTTTCACTGATCAAGAAATTATTCAAAGCATTATAACTCCTGATAAGATAGAAGAGATTCAGAAGAATCTGGTGAAGAAAATGACAAAGTTGGAAGAAGAAAAGATATCTTGGGCTACTGCAGAAAAGGCCATTGAAACAGTTATTAAATTTATGGAACAGAACTATAGCTTCAGTCTTCAGGACGTCGTGCATGTGCATGTGATGCATAATAATTTTATCACAAAGAAATTACAAAGTCATAAACAAGATGATATACAAAAGTATTTAAAGAAAGCAATATAAGCGTCAAGCAGTGCAGCAGATGCGACAGTAATTGCGGAAAAGAACGAATAAATAATAGTTTGTTTTTCGAACTTTGTATTTTTTATAAAAATGTTTCGTTAATAAACTAAAACAAATAATTAATTTATATAAAATACGTATCTTCTGCTTTCATTTATATACTTATTTTTCTTTTACATTGTTCATTTTTAAACACGATTTCAAAGCGTTACACGCTTTTTTTTTATTTGTGTTGAAAATTCTTGTTTTCATCTTTGTCAGGTGTTGACTTTATTTTTCTTTAAAACTGCTTGTTTCGATAAATGAAGCATGCTTTATTTGCTAATGAATAAACTGTCAAAATTTACCTGGTCATCTCTTCTTTATTCCATCTTAAATTTGAATTTTAAAAGTACTGCCTGAGAATCCAAAAATCCAGATCGACCCAGTCCCCGAGCATTCCGGATTTTCGGACTTTTACTATATTACTAATTTTTTCATCCAATTAATGCTGCCAAACATAGTGTTTACATTTTATGTAAATCCGGAGTGGAGAGACTTTCTTTCACAATTTTGTGAGTTGTTACATTAATATTTAACTGCAGTGTTAACGGTAAGTACTGTTTTTAATTTTTTGCGACTTTTGAGCATCACATGCATCTGCAAGTGAAAAAAGGTGGTGATCCACTTTATGACTGCTGGGTATGCCTATATATCATTGACAAAACCCCCTTGAACTGCTCTACCAACCTGTCTGCACTGCTTAGAGAACTTCATTTCTGACTGCACAATTACTCCCAGGTCCTTTTCATTTTCCTGTACCCTGAGTGTAATACCACACAGTTGGTACATTAATATGGGATTACTGCTACCTATACACAGTAACTTACATTTGTCAGTGGCACCTCCGTAGCCAGGTGGCAGCAGCAGCAGTGCGTAGCACATGCTTCTTGATTAGACTGGGGTTTGAGCCCATGAACCACCAAATACGGAGGATGCGGAAAGGTCAGGGAATGACCACCGCATATCCCCAGAGCAATATGGCCTTAGTTGCTAATGCTCCTAAATAACAACATTTGTCAGTGTTAAATTTCAAGTGCCATTTCTCACCCCATCTGCCTAATTTTTCTAGATCTTGTTGCAGTAGCATATCTTGATTACTGTCATTAGCCACTCTGCCAACATTTGTATCATCTGCAAATGTAGACATTAAGCTTGATATACCTTCATCAGTATCATTAATAAATATGGAAAACGACAATGGGCTTGGTGCTGAACCTTGTGTGATTCCAGTAATAACATTAGGCCTGAAGAGCAGTGTCCATTAATAACTCTACCTTCTCCCAGTCAACCATCCCTTTATCCATAGCAGTAACTTGCCTTTAATGCCATAATGTTCCACTTTTTTTCCAGCAGTCTTTTGGTTGTAGCAATATCAAAATCTTTCCTGAAATCCAAGTATGTGATATCAAAATTGTTTTTTTGTATCGTAGTAGCCCTTGTTACTGCATCATAAATCCAATCAGATTAGTCTTACAAGATTGCCCCTTAACAAATCCATGGTTGTGACCAGTATAATTGCACTCCCGTCTGGATGGTCCTGCATTACTTCTTTAACTAGACTCCATTATTTTCCCTAGAACAGAAGTTAAGCTAAATGGTCTGTAATTACCCATGTCATCCTTTTCTTCTTCTTTGTGAAATGAGTATACATTTACGTGGCTCCCATCCATAGGGACCACCCATGAATTCAAAGGTGCTCTCATAATCATAACTAAAGTTTTGCTTACCTCTTTTTCTGCCTCCCTTAATATAATTGGATAAATCTCATCTGTGCCAGATGTTTTTTTTATGTTCGGCTTCAATTTCTCTTGTACTTTCCTCTCAGTTATTAAAAAATCATTTAGTTCCCTTTAGTTTCTCATTTATTTTATTTTAAATTATCATTACTTGACAAAAATGTTGAAGGCTGTAGAGCCGCTCGCTCTCTCTCTCTCTCTCTCTCTCTCTCTCTCTCTCTCTCTCTCTCTCTCTCTCTCTCTCTCTCTCTCTCTCTCTCCCCCCATTTACTGTGATTTGTTTTTCTTCCAAGAATTGAGTAAAATTATGGATGCTATGAAGCATTCTGTACTTTTGCTAAAGTTACAATATATGCTAATTATGTTAATAATCTGCAATTGAACAAAATTCACATTTAGCATTTAAGACAGAAAGCTTGGCTGCCAGAGTGGAACACTGATTTCCTGGTAGGTGTCAGGCACTGCTACCTTGGGGCATTTGATTTTTCATACTGATAATTGGGATACTATTGCAGAACCCAACACTTGTAAACTAGCTGAGTCATATCAAAGTCAGGGATTTCATTAAAATTGCTTGCTTAAAATAAATATAATTATATTATATAAGATTTATTTCATTTATGTATATTTAATTATAAATACATACTATATTACAAATACAGTTATTTCCTTTTCTATCAATGATTCTTCTGTAGTTATGACATAAGCCCATTGATTAAAACTGTAAAATCTGCAAATTTTTTGTCTTTTTGATGGAAATAGGTTAAATAGAATATTAAATAATTCTTAGATTAATATAGTTATGCATGCTCTGTTTCAGCAGAAAAGATTTAGGAATTCATGAACACGCTAACAAAATATTCAAAATTTTGTATTTTTAAATATTTTGTTAGTTTTGTCAAGACTAGCATTGCAGGAACGGTACTGTTTGTTGCTATCAGATTTGATGCTTATAACATGATTAGCCTAGCCTATAGGTTCTTGTTGACACTTTTTCACACAATTTTCTTGAAGGACGTGTTCCTACTTGATATTCGTCAAGAATTACATAAGGAGCTCTGTATCCCTGAATCAATTGTATTTTTTAATGGCAACTAATAGAATGTTGAAATGATCACATTTCATGTTATCATTTTAACATTCAGGACTTAATAAGACATTTAACCTGAAGATTAATTTCTGTAGGATTTTTGAAATGTTGCCAAAATGTCTTTGTATTAAGTATGCATTGAGATGATAACATGTCCGTAAACATCTTCACATATGTGAAAGTTTTTTTTAACAATTAATTTTATTTAAATGATATAGCACTATATTAGTAAAAATTAGAAAGTAGATCAGATAATTTCTTAAATTTCTGCATCTGAGATTGTCAGCAGCTCATTGGTCAGTGTTGCAACCAAACTAAATAGATATTTTGCATCTATATTCACACATGAGGAGCTTTATAGGGATGGGGATACCAGAAGTGTATCAAATTCTAACAGAGTTTAAACACAATTTTTTAAAATAGTTTAATTAATTATCGCTCAGAGAAACTGTTTTCCCTTATTGAGAAATAACCAGTTTTTTGATAATTTTATTACATCTATATTTGCAACAGGTTTCCTTTAGGTTTAATCACAATGCAATTTGACCTGCAAAAGGAGTTAGGGAGTCAACCAACTGTAAGCATGATCTCAAAAATTGTTTTTTCTGAGACTGTTTATTTCTATTCACAGATAACAGCTATTATTATAATATGATAATAGCTGTTATCTATATACAACTCCAAAGCTGTTATGCTAAACTGTAGCACTGTAGTGATTTTTCTAAGCAAAAACATTCTTGTGTACTTACTCTTCAGTAACTCATAAGTATGGCTCCTCAAAAGTAATCCACACAATAAAGATGCTGTTATTTTAAATTTTATTGTTAAAAAAGTTTTAAAAATTTTAGGTTATACATCTTGCATAAATCTTATGGTTATCCCAGTTGTCCTGCATTTCTTGGTGTTGACATTTTATTTTTTGGAATACATCCTCTTGTTATATAATTATATATTTATAATTGCTATCTATTTATGAACTTTTCAGGAACAAATGTTGTTTGTAAAACAGGAGGTTACTGTAGTTGTTAATGTTTTGAAATAATTAGGAAAATTTACTGAAATGGGGGTTCCAAATGCGTACCATGACATCACAATGTGCCAGACAGGCCAATTCCTATGTATGTGTACTGTACTCACATAAAATCATTTCAGTCTATATTGGAACCATTGTATATAATTAAGGTTGCATGCCATAAGCAAGTGCTTCATATATCATGAAGCACTGTTTGAACATTACATACTGTGACATCGCAATGTGACAGGTCAATGTGAGAACCAAGTTCTTATTGTTGAAAACACTTAGCCCAGAGCCAAGCATGATAAATAGGAATATTTGGACTTTTATGTTAATAATAAATATATGTATGTTTAAAAATAATTAAATATTTGTTAATTATAATCCTGTATTTTGTTATTTGCAGACCTCTGGTTTTGGAGAACCAAGTATATATCATGCTCTGGTTGTGATTTTCTTGGAATTTTTTGCTTGGGGTCTTCTTACAACCCCTATGATCACAGTAAGTTTTTAAGGCATTTATCTTTGTTCTTTTCTATCTGATCTGATCTGCTTGCTAAGATTTATTTATGATTTTTATATTTGATGCAGAATATAATGCACTACAGGTTTCCCCAACAAAATGTGTAATAATAAAGGACACCTTTACTGATTATGCTGAATAACATACAAATAAACGTGTAATACAACAAATTAACAAATTTGGGATAACAGTTATGATATTTATTTATTATTATTTTATTTATTTTTTGTCCACAAACTCGAAAGTAGCAATGTGTCCCATGTTTATAACATGGGAAAAGTTGTAAATCAATTTATTGAGTAAAAGGGAATAACTAGATAACTTTTATTAATTTTTTATTGTACCTCTGATTGAAAAATTATTTGGTAGCACCTTCACTGCATGCTTTTTTTTTTTTTTTTTTTTTTTTTTTAATTCAAAGTTGAAGTGGTATAAAGATGCAGATGTTATAATCATTTTAGTTGTGCATGAACTGTAGCAAAATGTTGGAATGACAGACTGAAATTTCAAAAATAATGTCTCTATGAATTCTGGAACAGGTAAATATAAGACAAAAAAGTAAAAAATGAGGATGTGGTGTAGAATGAAATACTTTATATGTAAACAGAGCACCATGATAAGATTGGTGTGTTTTATCTATGTTCAGGAATTTTTCTAGTTGGCACAAAGCAGTAATTTATTATGTAAAGCTTTAAGCCCTTTAAGAAAAGAAGCCAGTCTTTTTGAAAAGGTGCAATAAAGAGTAACAGTTGTTGATATATAAAGAGGCATACCTATATAGTGGTGACCATCATCTACCGTTGTATCTATTATCTGCACCTTTGTAAGCACTGTGGTTTACTACCCCTAGCTGTCCAAACAACTTCATGGAACTCTTTATAAATAAAATACTTCTATCTAAGCTATACTCTCTTTTTTGTTCCTGTAGATATTTTACTTTTGTCATTCAGGTCTCCTTTTTAATATTTTGCTACAGAGTTCCATCCACAGTGTGCACCTACTAAATAACTGAAATCAGCATCTTTTTGCTGATGGTTTTTTAAAAAAGATGCAGATTTTATGCTAATGTATATTTAAAAATATGCATTGATGAGTTACTCATTGTTTTCACTCTTAAGCACGGTATCTATTACTAAAATATACGAAGCAAGCAAAAAAATTTGCTGAATATTGAAAAAATTAATTTTATTCAAATGAAAAGTGTTTATATTGTTATAATCTCCTACTGCAACTGCCGACTTTTTCACATGCAGTTGCTGTGATATACAGAGATACACTAGTGTTCAAAGAAAGTACATCACCCCTTAAAATTGTAATTGTCATCCGAATAATGTAAGTATATGGCAATATTTCTTACAGATTGCATCAGATAAGATTGACATGCATAGGTGATGATGCAATATTGCATCAGCTGTTACTTTCAGTTGTATAAGCATGCTCTGCTAGAGTTGCAGTCATTTCTTGCTTGTGTCAGGATGGAGAGTTACATGTAGTTGATGCCACAAAGAAAGAGTGCTATTGTTGCTTTACGTGAGGAAGGATGTTCTTCCCGTCATATTGCTTATAGAGTGTCTTGTAATCAGTCGACAGTGAGTAGATTTCTATCTAAACTCAAGAATACTGGCTCTTCTGATAGGAAAAAAGGAACTGAATGCAAAAGAGTCTCTACACGCCAAAACAGGACTGCGTTTTGAAGCGCTTATGCCTTAAAAACTGTGAAGCTTCTTCGTTTGAGCTGAAAAGAGAATGGAAAGAACATACAGGAGTGGTAGCAAGTGCAATAACAGTCAGAAGACTCCTCTTCAAAATTGGACTTGTAGTCCGTCGTCCTAAGAAGAAGCCCCTCCTCACAAAAAAAAAAAAAAATGAAAAAGGCCCGATTAATTTGGTGTAAGGAGCATGTAAAATGGACCCCCAAGCAGTGGAAGTCAGTTATTTTCTTGGATGAGAAGAAATTGCCGTCGTGTGGAATCTGCAGTTGCCAGAAAGAAACCAAAGACCCTTCGTGAACTTCAGGAAGCCATAATTTGTGTTTGGAACCGCAAACTGTCAGGTGATTATCTTCAGAAATTGATCTTGCCAATGCCTCGACGGTGTGCTGACATCAGGGCCAGAGGTGGTTCAACTAAATATTAGTTTGCACCTGGTGAAGGTGAATTTTTCATTTTGTTTTCCATTTAAAATGATAAACTGAAGCAAACTGAGGGCTTTTGATAACATTTCAGCCATAATTGTCGTATTTACCAAAACTGTTGTATAAAGGTTGCAAATGCTCATTTTGGAATGTTTTGAGAGCACCTGTCAAGTATTACTTAGCTTTGCCTTAACTATTAATAAATATCTTTTGTTTATATTTCTGTTTGTGATGCTAGTCATTAATGTAACATACCATTGCGAAAAAGGGTTAGAAATGTGAAATTCCTAGCCTAGGTGATGCATTTTCTTTGAACATCAGTATATATGTGTATGTACACACACACATTAGGCACGATCAAAAAGTTTGGGGGCTAAAATGAAGCTTACCAGCTATTCAGATGGATATACACTATATACTGTATATCAATCTGAATGTAGTATACACCAATGAGCCAAAACATTATGACCAGCGAGTTATTATGCAAATCGAAGCAACTGCAGGTGAACTATGGCGCTTGCGCGGGTCATGACATGGTTTAAAAAACACCTGATACTGAGTTCCGTTAATTAGCATTACTCTTGTTCTTCAGATGGGAAAGGCAGCGGACTTAGCGAGTTTGACAAAGGACAAATTGTAATGGCCAGACGACTGGGTCAAAGCTTATCCGAAATGGCACAGCTGGTGGGGTGCTCACGGTCAGCCGTGGTTAGTATCTACCGAAAGTGGCGTTAGGAGGAAAAACCCACGAACCACCAGCAATGTGTTGGACTACCACTGCTCATTAATGCTCGAGGTGATCGAAGGCTCTCCCGGATGGTACGTGGCAACAGAAGGGTGACTGTGGTGCAACTAGCTGGTAATTGGAATGCTAGTGACAGGAGTAATGTGTCATAACACACAGTGTATCGAACCTTGCTGAAAATGGGGCTGTGTAGCTGCTCCCAGTGCCCATGCTAACGACGGTTCACTCGCAACAGTGCCTACAATGGGCACGTGAGCATTGAAACTGGACCTTGAGTGATTGGAAGAAGGTCGTCTGGTTTGATGAATCACGTTTCCTGTTGCACCATGTGGACAGCCGGGTCATGTGCATCGTTTACCTGGGGAAGTGATGGCGCCTGGATGCACTGTGGGATGAAAACAAGCCAGTGGTGGCAGTGTCATGCTTTGGGCAATGTTCTGCTGGGATACCTTGGGTCCAGTCATCCATGTGCCGGGCACTCTGACATCTGCCACCTACCTAAACATCTTTGCTGACCAGGTACACCCTTTCACAACAACAGTCTACCCCTCTGGCGGTGCCATCTTTCAGCAGGATAATGCACCATGCAATGCCACCCGGATTGTTTGAGACTGGTTCGCGGAATATGAGGAAGACTTCCAGGTATTGCCCTGGCCTCCAAATTCCCCAGACATCAGTCCCATTGAGCATCGGTAGTTTGTGTTGAACAGCAACTCCGATCTGCGGTGTCTCAACCACGGACCTTACAGGGGTTAAAGGATCTGCTAGTTACGTGTTGGTACCGGATACCACAAGACACATTTAGAAATCTTGTACCATCCATGCTTCACCATGTACAAGCTGTTTTGGCTGCACATGGAGGACCAATGCCATATTAGGTAGGTGGTCACAATGTTTTGGCTCATCGGTGTATGCAGGATTTCTTAAACAATAAAATTAGTACGAAATTTGACCACTGGGGCCGTGTAATTAATGTATAAACATAACACAAAGATAAAGTTTTCACCAATATTTATTGACGGTCAGATGTCCAGGTATCCATCGGTATCCATCTTTATTTTTAATAAGGATACTTTTTATGCAACATGCACCCCAGTATGGGGCACATCCTGTATAAAAAGTATGCTCCATAAAACTATCTTCCATGTACACCACATTCATTAATTTCTGGGATAATTTTGGTCTGCAATACGCTAAGATATCGCGTGCCGTTTATTGTCCATGTCTCACGATGCTCTCAATTGTGAATGATTTCAAAGAGAAATGAACCAATAATAACATATCATAGATAAACTGTATCCTATAACTTTTAATGGGTGGAGCGATTCCTCAACTTGCACACAAGGTGTTCCTTTTGCCTAAATTCAACAGTTTTTTGCCTATCACAGATCCACCAAGATGAAAGTGCGCTTCATCAGTCCATATGATTTTAAATAATTCTGGAATTGCGCAACCTTTTCAGTCATCCACTGGGCAAAATTATGATGGCATTGACAATTTTGTGGTTCCAATTGATGCAAATATTCAATTTTACAGGAAATAGGTAAAAGCTTAAAGCCTTGCAAAGTATATTCTGGGGAATGGAACACCAGCCACACAAGATGTGCGGAGAGCACTAGATAAGTTCACCGAATTTTATCTTGCTTGTTGTTGTTTTGTATCTGAAGAGGTACACCTAAACCAGTTCACCTCAGAGGTACCTATTCTCTAGACACTGCAATTTGCAGAACTTAAGCCTTTCTTGGTAAGAGGACCTCCATCATTCCCCTCACCAATCTTGCTGCTTTTCTCTGTACTTGTTCTAGCAACTGTACTTCCTTCCTAAAAGCCGACCGGGCTAGCCGGGTGGGTAAAGTGCCTACCTAGCAACCCAAAGGTCGCGGGTTCGATTCCCGCCTCGGGCTTGGATCAGAGTACTGCAAAAACCTTGGGAGGTGCATTATGGCCAAAGAAGCCTATGCACCAACAACTACCAAAAAAAAAAAAAAAAAAAAACTTCCTTCCTAAAATGAGGCCTCCAGACCTGTACACAGTAATCAAGGTGTGTCCTTACCATTACCGTATACAAAGGGATAATCATCTCCTCATCCCTACTAGCAAAATTCCTGTATATCATTGACAAGATCCCATTATCTGCTCTTTCAGCCTGTCTTCACTGATAAGAAAACTTCATATCTGACTGCACAATTACTCCCAGGTCTTCTTCATTTTCTACCACCCTGAATGTATTGCCATACAGTTGGTACATTTCTCTGGGGTTACTGCTACCCATGTGCAGAACTTTGTAGAAGCATACTGTCATTACTGTCATTAACATCCCTGCCAACCTTTGTATCATCTGCAAACTGATATATCTTCATCAATATCATTGATAAATATGCGAAACAACAATGGCCCCAACACCAAAACCCGAGGGACTCCACTAATAACTTTAGTCCACGCAGAGCAGTGTCCATTGATTACCACTCTCTCTGTCTTCTCCCACTTAACCATTCTTTTATCAATTGTAATAACTTGTCCTTAATGCCATACTGCTCCAATTTGTACAGTTATCTTCCAAGTGCAACAGTATCAAAACCTTTCCTGAAATCCAAATATATTAGCATTAGCATTAGTATATGATGCAAGAAAGCAAGCTTATTCAGCATCAGCCAAAAAAAAAACAAAAAAACACACCATTCCCATTTCACCCCTCCGTTCGCTCGAAATACCTGTCCAGTTGAGCCTTAAATTTGTTTAGGCTATCAACTTCAACAACAAGTGATGGAAGTCGGTTCCACCAACCAACCACCCGCTGGCCAAAGGCAAATTTCCGCACATCTATCCGACATCCGTCCTTCCTCAATTTGAACTTATGCCCTCTGAGGTGATTATTCTGAGCAAGATGAAGAATCCCATTGGCATTGAGCATGCTCAAACCATTCAAAGCCTTATACACCTCTATCAGATCACCTCGCTGGTGCCTAGTCTCTAGACTCTGTAATTTGCAAAACTTAAGCCTTTCTTCGTAAGAGCAACCCTTTGTTCCATTCACTAATCTTGTTGCCCTTCTCTGTACCCGTTCCAGCAGCTCTACATCCTTCTTGAAATGAGGCCTCCAGACCTGTATACAGTACTCAAGATGTGGCCTAACCATTGCCTTATACAAGGGAATAATCACCTCCTTATCCCTGCTAGAAAAATTCCTGTATATATCATTGACAAGACACCATGAGCTACTCTTGCAGCTCGTCTGCACTGCTCAGAGAACTTCATATCTGCCTGCACAATTACCCCCCAGGTCCTTTTCATTCTCCACCACTGTCAGTGTAGTACTGCAGAGTTGATACGTTGCTCAGGGGTTACTGTTTTCCATATGTAGTACTTTACATTTGTCAATGTTGAACTTCATTTGCCACCTCTCAGCCCATCTGTTCAACCTTTCCAGATCCTGTTGCAGCAGCATAGCGTCAGTAGTGTCCTTAACAACCCCGCCAACCTTTGTATCATCTGCAAACTTGGACATTAAACTTGATATCCCATCATCAATATCATTCATAAACACCGAAAACAACAACGGACCCAACACTGAACCCTGAGGAACTCCACTAATAACATTAGTCCACGTTGAGCAGTGTCCATTGATTACCACTCTCTGTCTTCTGCCACTCAACCATCCCCTTATCCATAGCAGCAATTTGCCTCCAATGCCACACTGCTCCAATTTGTGCAGCAGTCTTCCATGTGCAACAGTATCAAAAGCCTTTCTAAGATCCAAATATATAATATCAAAGTTATTCCCTGCATCCAGTTCTTTTGTGACTACATCATAGTATCCAATCAAATTGGTCAGGCAAGACCTGCCCTTAACAAAACCATGCTGTGTCTGAGCTATAACTGAATTCTTGTCTAGATGATCCTGCAGTGCTTCTTTAACCAGTGCCTCCATTAATTTACCTGGAACAGAAGTTAAACTAACAGGTCTATAATTACTTTTGTCAGCCTTTGATCCTCCTTTGTGAATTGGGGTTACATTTGCACATCTCCAGTCTATGGATACCTCCCCTGAGTCCAAAGAAGCTCTCATAATTATGACTAAGGGTTTGCTGACTTCCTTTGCCGCCTCCTTTAATATAACTGGATAGATCCCATCCACCCCAGGTGCCTTTTTTATGTTTATCCTCAACAATCTCTCCTCCACTTTCCTCTCAGTTATTACAAAATCATCCAGCTCACTGCCAATGTTTACTTTACCTACATCATTCTCCTTCCTGAATAACTCCTCATGCGTGAATGTAGATGCAAAATACTCGTTTAGATTGTTAGCCACCTGAGCAGGATCCTCAACTGTTGAACCATCAATATCAAGTGGACCAATCTGATTCATCCCTTTCCTTCTTGAGTTTAAATAGGTAAAGAACTCTTTTCTGTTTTTCTTTGCATCCTTTGCCAAGGATTTTTCGCTTTGCCTGCCTAATCTCCTTTGTGACTTGGTTACAGACCAACTTATATCTATCATAGGCTTCCATGTCACCCATTAATTTGTATGTATCCCATGCATTTTTCTTCTCTGCCACATGTCTCATTAGTTCATCTGACAACCATTTAGGCCTAAACCTTGAACAATATTTCTTAGTTGGTATGTAAAGCCTGGTAGCCTCCAAGATTAGTTCCTTGAATGCTTCCCATTTTGAGTTTACTCTTGGTAACATCATCAGTTGGTCCCACTGTATAGAATTTAAATACTGTCTCAGACCATCATAGTCGCCTTTACGAAAACAAAAACCCTTCCCTTTACCTCTGATGGTAGTTACCTCCTTGAGTAAATCCCACTTCAACACACTGTGATCACTGCCACCTAGTGGTTCATTTATCTGCAGATTCTTAATGCATGAAGAGTCACTACTGATAATCAGATCAAGGGTATTGCTCCCTCTTGTTGCCTCACGAACATGCTGATGTAGAAAACAATCATCCAATAAATCCACAAAAGCCTTGCTAGTGTGCGAGTTATCAATCCACAAATTCCAGTCAATATCTGGGAAATTAAAATCCCCCATTATAAGACTCTCTGATTTACTGGCCCACTCTATTTCCCTGTACAATATCTTATTATACTCATCAGAGTCATTAGGCCTATAGCACACTCCTACTCTCAATTTTGATTTCCCTATGCTTATGTCACACAAAACTGACTCGACACGGCCCTGTCCATCGATGTCGACTGGCTTCACTTCCTTGGACTTTGTGTTTCTTAACTAATAGCATAACCCCTCCTTCCCTCCTGTCCTGTCTATCCTTTCTATACACATTGTATTCTCCAAATTCCAGATCCACATTCCTTATATCTGTGTGACACCACGTCTCTGATATCCCAACAATATCTGCCTTTGATGTTTTGAGCAATACCTCAAATTCATCAAATTTATTTACCAAACTCCTAGCATTGGTGTACACGCAGGTATACATGCACCTGTTTCTATTCGTGGCTACCCTAACACAACCCATGTGTTTACTTATACCGCAATGACTCCCAGCAGTCTCTGAAATATCCTGCATCTTGTTTTTCAGGCTTCTGCTCATTTCAATAGAAGCAGTGCAAGAATCACTTCCACCTCTGCCAGTGGCTACTGTTAATCTATTAGTCCTTGTATCCCCCCCCAACTAGCAGTTTTCCCGACCCACCTAACTGCCTCGACAGCATCAGCAAAAATTCTTGCACCCTTTCTATTTAAGCGTATATGATATTAAAATTATTTTATGCATCCATTTCCTCTGGAACCATGTCATAGTATCCAATCAAATTGGTCAGACAAAGCTTCCCCTTAACAAATCCATTCTGTGTCTGAATTGTTACTGCAGTCTTCTCTAGATGATCCTGTAATGTTTCTTATTAAGTGGGCCAATCTGATTCATCCCCTTCCTTTTAGAGTTTACATAAATAAAGAAGTCTTTGCTGCTTTTCTTTGCATCCTTTGCCAAAGATTTCTCATCTGCCTTTGCTTGCCTAATCTCCTTTGTGTCTCGGGTACAGACTAACTTATAACTACCTTAGGCTTCTGTGTCGCCTGATAATTGGTATGCATCCCGTGCATTTTTCTCTGCCACAAATCTCATTGCTGACCGGGCTAGCCGGGTGGGTAAATTGCCTGCCTGGCAACCCATAGGTCACGGGTTTGAATCCCGCCTCGGGCTTGGATCAGAGTACTGCAAAAACCTTGGGAGGTGCATTATGGCCACAGAAGCCGATGTGCCAACAACTACCCAAAAAAAAAAAAAAAAAAAACAAGTCTCATTAGTTTATCTGACATCCATTTAGGCCTAAACCTTGAACGGTATTTCTTAGTTGGAACAAAAAGCCTAGTAGTTTCGAAGATTACTTCCTTGAATGCTTCCCATTTGGAATTTGCTGTTGGTAACATCATCAGTTGGTCCCACTGCATAGAATTTAAAAACTGTCTTAGACCGCTTTAGTCACCTTTATGAAGGCAAAAACCCTTCCATTTACCCCTGATGGTAGTTACATCTTTAAGTAAATCCTACATCAGCACACTGTGATCACTGCCACCTGGTGGTTCCCTTATCTGCAAATTCTTAATGCATGAATAATCACTGCTGATAATCAGATCAAGAGTATTACTCCCTCTATTTGCTTCTCGAACATGCTGCTGTAGAAAGCAATCATCCAATAAATCCACAAAAAGTCTTGGTAGTGTGCGAGTGACCAATCCACAAGTTTCAGTCAATATCTGGGAAGTAAAAATCCCCTATTATAAGACATTCTGATTTATCTGCCCACTCTATTTCTCTATGTAGTTGTTCATTGTACTCAGTCATTAGGCCTATAACACACTCCTACTCTTATTTTTGCTTTCCCGGTGCTTATATCACACCAAAGTCAGTAAATTAAAACTAGTTGTTAAGGACACTAATGACAGTACGCTGCTGCAACAGGATCTAGAAAAGTTGAGCAGATGGGTTGAGAGGTGGCAAATGAAGTTTAACATTGAAATGAAGTACTACATATGGGAAGCAGCAACCCCAGAGTAACGTATCAACTCTGTGGTACTATACTGAAAGTGGTAAAGAATGAAAAGGACCTGGGGGTAATTGTGCAGGCAGATATGAAGTTTTCTGAGCAGTGCAGATGGTCTGCAAGAGTAGCTCATGGTGTCTTGTCAATGATATACAGGAATTTTTCTAGCAGGGATAGTGAGGTGATTATCCCCTTGTATAAATCAATGGTCAGGCCACACCTTGAGTACTGTATACTGGTCTGGAGGCCTCATTTTAAGAAGGATGTAGAGCTATTGGAACGAGTACAGAGAAGGGCAACAAAATTAGTGAATGGGACGAAGGGTTGTTTTCACGAAGAAAGGTTTAAGTTTTGCAGATTACAGTGTTTGGAGGCTAGGCACCTGCGAGGTGATCTGATTGAGGTGTATAAAGCCTTGAATTGTTTGAGCATGCTCAATGCTGATGGGATTCTTCCTCTTGCTCAGAATAATCACATGAGAGGGTATAAATTCAAATCGAGGAAAGACAGTTGTAGGATAGATGTGCGGAAGTTTGCCTTTAGCCAGCAGGTAGTTGATTGGTGGAACAGACTTCCATCTTTTGTTGTGTAAGTTGATAACCTAATAAATTTAAGGCTGAGCTGGACAGGTATTTGGAACGAATGGAGGGGTGAAATGGGAGCAGTTTTTTTTTTTTTTTTGGCTGATGCTGCATAAGCTTGCTTTCTTGCATCCTATGCCTCTACTAATGCTAATGTGGGCTGGTATGTGAAAGAATGAATGAGCAATTTGAACAAATGATTATGTGAATGTGATAGTTTCCTGGATAAACTTAACCAGCACAAAAAAAAAAAAAAGAAAAAAAAAGTTTGTGCTATTTATATTTAGAGTGCTGTGATGAGCGATTGTATTCATGTAAGTAAAAGAGAGTGAATGAGAACATCCTCCTTGTTATAAATGTGCACTCTGAATATAGTTTATCTATCTGCTAATGAGGCTGTCTGGATTAGAACATTTTTCGGGAGCCGCTAAGTGGAACTTTATTTATTGATTTAAAATTGTTTTTTTTAACAATTAAAGACATGACTAATGTCACAGGTATAGGGAAGTGCTTTTGCTTGCATACTGGTGACTACAGTAACTACAGTCTCAGAGTTTTTAAATTCTATACAGTGAGACCATCTGATGATGTTACCAGCAGCAAATGCTAAATGGGAAGCATTCGGAAAACTATTCATAAAAGCGCTTATGTTTTTCATGCCAACGAAGAAATACCATTCAAGGTGTAGACTTAAATGGATGTCAAATGAACTGATGAGACTATTGGCTAAGAAGAAAAATGCATGGGATGCATATAAATTATTCCACTCTTGATCATAGTCTCCATGATTTTCCCTACTACTGAATTTAGACTAACCGGCTGGTAATTTCCCACTTTGCTCTTAGTACCACCCTATATATTGGAGATACATTGGTACTTTTCCAGTCCAACGAAATCACTCCTGAGTCCAGTGATGCTCTCATAATTAGCCTCAGTGGTTCAATGTACTGATCACTTTCCACCTCCCTTAAGATCATAGGATAAATTCTATCAACCCCAGGAGCCTTACTGGCCTGTAGGCTCAAATTTTTTCATTAAATAAATGTGTGAAATTTCAACATCATTAATTACATTTTTTTCAACTTCACCCCCAGAATTTCTCATTGACGTGGAGGGTTTTTCTTCTGTAAATATCAATGCAAGGTAACTGTTGAGTTCATCTGCAACTTCGACTCGTGGAATAGACAGACTGAAAATAAACTATATCGTATAAAGCCTGTAATTGAACCGTGGCAGTCCAGTCTGCGCAGGAATCGTAAGGAGGAAGTTGTTCTTGCCCGGACCCGCATAGGACACAGTCATTTAACTCATTCATTTTTGCTGAGGGCTGATGACCCTCCTATGTGTGAGTCTTGTGGCACAGTTTTATCAATTAGACACATTTTAATCGAATGTCCAGTTTTTAGCAGTATCCGTCTTACCGCTTTTAATCATCTGACTGAGCCGTATACACTCAGTCAGATTTTATCCGACAATGACAATGTGTCTGCTATTTTTAGATTTTTAAAGTCAATAAATATTTTTACTCGTTTATGAAATTTACATTTTTCTTATACTTCTTGACATAGTGACCTAACTAATTAGGTCACTGAAAGTTTAAATTATTTTATAAATGACATGGTCTTGGCGCATTATAGCCTTAGTAGCTAATGCGCCAATAAAACCAAAACCAAACCAAACCAAATCATCTGCAACTTCAGCTGGGATATCTAATACTATCCCACGTCCATTACATAAGGGTCCGATCTGGTTTGTCCTTCTCTTCTTTGCATTTATATATGTGAACGATTCCTTACCCCCCTCTTTGCTCTCCTTGCCAGCGATTTCTCATAATCTGCCTTTGCCAGATTGTCGATGATACCACACCACAGAGAAGCAATGTTGAAAATTTGTTTCTACAGTGGCATGTGGATTTTCGTCTGACCACCTATGAGAGTTACGGGTGTTGTTGATACTGTCACGGGTGAAAGTAGCTTCATCGCTGAACAGTATTACTGAAATTAATCAGCGATTAGCATTTATCCACCGCTAGACAAAATTCCAATCTCTGGGCATCGTCTCCTGGTTGAAGGTGTTGCACTTGCTGTATGTGAAATGGATACAAGCCGAGCTCACGTAATGTTCGCCATATACTCTTGTCTGTGGAACACCGATACTCATAGAAATTCTTTGTGTGCTAATAATAGGACTACATTCTACCAATTGAAGAATGGGTTCTATTTCATCCACATTTTGTTCATTTGCATGTTCAGAAGAAATATGAACACTGGGAACTGTACCAGTCTCATGCAGTTTGGTGTAAACACTAGTAAACGCTCTTGAATCCAGTATTCTGCGGTTAGGAAACCTTTTTTTTTTTTTTTATGTAAACCCCAAACACGAGAGGTATTAGAACCTGTAGTACTTAGTACTGTGCTTGGGTTACAGGTTGAGAAGACGAAAGAAGATATTTGTTGACATTGGACTTGAACTTCTGTAGACTGTAATTTTCAGGAAATACATATGAAGGAAGGTTGTTCCAGAAAACAGCAGTTGAATGAATAAACGAGGAAGACGAAAAGTTGGACAGTAAATGGATGTTGGGTGGTGGCCACACGTGTTCGGACTGTTTTGAAAGAGAGAGCGGGAATTAAAGAAGCCAATTCAGAAGAACAGTGCCCGTGGAAGTATCTGTAGAAAAGGCATGCAATAGAAACAGTACGTCTATGAGACAGCGAGTGGAGAGACTCTGTTAGAGATGAATCATTAATTAACCTAACTGCCCTCTTCTGAATGGAATCAAGAAGTCTGAGAGAGGTTTTGGGGGCACCACCCCAGATGTGGGAACAATATTCCATGGCAGGACGGATTTGCGATATATACAGAGTGAGCAGCTGTTTGGAAGAAAAGTAATGCCGAGAGCAAAAGAGAAAACCAAGTTTTTTAGATGCAGAGGAAGCAATATTTGTAATGTGCTTGTGCCAAGAGAGATTAGAAGTCAGGGTAATCCCCAAAAGAGATATATCATTTTGCCTAGAAATCGGAGTGTCACTAAAGATAAGCATAGGAGCAGAAGAATCCTTTTTGCGAGATATAAGTCAAGACTGAGTTTTAGAAGGGTTGAAATCAACTAAGTTGTCTTTGCCCCACTGGAGAATTACCTGAAGATCGGTATTTAAGGAATTAGTAGCAGATTTTCGAGAAGTTGAAGCTGATTGAGCAGGACAAGGTTTCTCAAAATGGAAAGTGGAATGCAATGTGCTATCATCGGCAAAACTATGGATAGGATTTCCAGTCAATGGAAGAAGGTCATTAATATACAAGAAGAAAAAAGTGGGGGAAAGAACTGAACCTTGGGGGACACCGGCATTAGTGGAGAAGTTAGAAGACAGAGAGCCATCTACCATCACCCTCAGTGAGCGATCAGAGAGAAAACTGGATAACCAATTACTGAAAACAGTTGGCAAACCATAAGATGGAAGCTTGTTTAGAAGACCTTTATGCCAAACACAATCAAAAGCCTTTGAGATGTCAAGAGAAACTACTTGTGTTTCACCGAACCTTTCCATTGAATTAGTCCATAAATGGGAAACATAAGCCAGAATATCACCAGTGGATCGACACTGACGGAATCCATACTGGCGATCGTTGATCAGATGGAAGGTTTCTAGGTAGTTTAAGAGTTGGCAGTTAATTGATTTCTCCATTACTTTAGAAAGAGTAGAAGTAATTGCAATGGGACGATAATTGGATGGGAGGGATTTGTCACCCTTTTTAGGAACTGGCTGGATATGAGCAAATTTCCAAGCAGAAGGAAAAACACCTTTGGAATAAGAAAGTGAAAAAAGGTGGCAAAGAATAGGAGTAAGTTCAGGAGCACGTGTTTTGAGAACAAGTGGAGAAATACCATCGGGACCTGGAGCTTTCTTAGCATCAAGATTCGTCAAAATCTTTCTGACATCCTTTTGACGGAAGACCACAGGAGACATTGAATGGAAAGTGTTGGGAATGGTGGGAGATGTTTTACTAAGATCATTAATACGTGAGTTGGAAGAAAAATGGGATGCTAGCAGGTTAGCTTTATTCTGGGCTGAAGTGACAACAGAACCATCTGGTTTGGACAGAGGTGGGAGCAGAGATGGGCAAAAGTTGCGGCCAATAGCTTTGGCAAGAGACTAGAATGCTCAGCTACCATTAGGTCAAGAAGCAAGTTTTCTTATCTTAGCCTGTTCAAACTCTAGTTTGGACTGATTAATTTTCTCTACAATAGTATTCAATAGTATTCTCTACAAGCAGCAGTAGCACTTCCACCTTAGACAAACACCATATTGGCATATTCAGCACGTGTGAAGAGTGGTGGCATTCTAAACAACACTTCTAACGCCAAACAGTGTCAGGTTATAATTGCTTCTTGGTCACATCTGATTCAGTGAGCTGTGCACACCACTGTCAAACAGCTATATCTCCGTATTTATTGAGAATTGGACGCATGTTTATATGCACTTTTTACTCAGAATAATCGATACTGTAACCTCCCAAAATATTTACTATTCCTCCTGAATCACCCTGTATATTTAAAAAAATCTTGTGTACATTTAGTATGATAGGTATGAAACTGGAGTGTGTGTGTGTGTGTTGTGAATTTAGATTAAATGACTGGTCCCCTCCCAAGATTGGGTGCAGTGGGGGTAACCTTCTCAGAAAGCCCCCTGCTATAAAAAGGTTATTACCCCTTTGCTGACACTAGCTTTAACAGTTCTGAGACATCAGAGTTTTGAGAAAAATGGGGTTTGATCACAACATATGGGACCCCCTGGCCCTATTACTTTTATTCTCCCATTCTCTTACCCAAGGGCTCTTCCCCCCCCACTTTTTGTCTAGTGGACCATGGGCCCTGCCACTGTAAATACTGTCACTACTTTTAACTGTCTCCCCCTGTAGAGGGTTGGGTGCCCTTCCATCACCTATTCTATTTCCCGGTGGGAGCCTTCCCGTCATTCACCCCTTTACTCTTCCTCTTTCTCTAAGAAGACTCCGACTGTCGCCCCCATGCTCATTTTCAATAAAAATTATCCCCCCCGGCTTCTTATTTCAGTCACATAGTTCCCTGAGGAGCTGTTGTGGCCTCCAACTGCATCAATCATGTGCTATGCGAATGGCATCACAAAATGTCATGCTCACAAAAGTTCACTGATCCCATTTTTTCCACTTAGTTGCAGGTCTTCTTTTAACAGTAGTTTTTGGAGTTGGTTTTGTTATGGTCTCTGTGGCATCAGATAATATCGTGGTATGCCATTGCCTACCACATGACCGATTTTGAAAGGAGCCAGCTTTAATCATAGGAAGAGTCATCATGCATCCCACGAGATGCTCATGAAGAGAAAAGGTGACTACAGTAGAGCCCCGCTTAGTGCAGAAGGCTGATTACAACTGGTTTTCGCCTGGGTTCCAGAGGTTGTCTATGTATATAAATGGATATACATAGACAACCTTTATGTATATACTAAATTAACTAAATAATTTATAAGAGCAAAAATAATCTCAATACAATGGCAAAACTGATAAGGAGTTAACAGAAACGGGTAATTTTGAGACATTCCTTTAATCTGGCTATCGATCCGCTCAAAGCCCCCGATGAAGTAGCGGGTAGATGACCAGGTAAAGGAATGTTTAGTTGATATTGATTTGATGATTAATTAATGCTATTTAAAGTTTGTTAAAATAATCATAATTTTAACTTTAACTTCATTAAGTATTAATCATATCTTTAATACCATTACAGACCCCCAGGAACAGGTTAGACTACATTTTCTAACTGAATCTCCTGTTCCATTTACACCTTAATACCTTTATAGAAAATAAATACCAGAAAATTGAAGTAGTTTAAACAGTCAAACTATAATATATCAAGCACGTATAATGTCTAATTGCCACACGGCAATAGCATTAACGTTGCAAGTGATAAATTGAAAATAATCATTTAGACATTTATATTAATTATTTAAAAACACAATATAAATGGATATATATTATTCATTAGATTCGCACAAGTAGTTATTATATCTTCAGTCAATGAATTTATTCATAAGGTGACGCTATTATCCCTCTTTTTCCTTCTTTGATGTCTAATTAATGCCCAATATTTCCAATTAATTATGTTGAATATATTTTAAAATAATCTTCTCCCAAACCCTAAAGTATGCAACATTTCCTTACCATAAAAATTTTCATGCTGATTCGGACAGTCTTTAACCCTCAATGAATACATTTCTTACGTTTTAAAATATTCATTCCTGTATTTCAAATTTACGTTCCTTTCATATTGTGTTAACCTCCGCATAATCTTCTGTATTCTTTTAATGGCCAGAGACTTAAATGATCTTACTGCCCGGCTCAACTCCACATGATAATAGGCAACGGGTGGACCTTGGTCTTTCAATGGCCCATTGGCAAAGAGGCCAGATGAACAACAGATCACATCCCAACACTATACTATGCAAACTACACTATAATTTACAAAGCCTTTACAGAGTCTGTTTTCCATTACAAAAGATCATCATGAAGTTGGGAGAACCTCTGGGCCTGCAAGGACTGTAACACTATACACTATCCTTTCTGTACATATTATGCTTCCAATATTCAAATTCTCTGCATCCCTTATGTCTGTTTGACACCATGTGTCTGATAGCCCCACAGTGTCTGCATTTGATGAATTAATCAGTATTTCAGATTCATCAAATATATCAGTTTAAATATAACTATAAATATGTTAATAAATATTAATAAATTAATCAGTTGTAAATAGCACTTTTTATGTTATAATTTGAAGTATTGGCCGCCTGTCTTTTCTCCTTTTATGTCCTGCTCACTCTCAAAACCATCAAAAAAGCCAGATACTCAAATGTTTTCCTTCAGTACAAATGTTTGTAGCCAAGCTGCAAATGTGGCTACAAACATTAGTACTAAACAATAATAATACTTTAATGTTTCTATTTAATTTTTTTCTTTTGAATGGTTTTATTTTCTTTACAAAGTGATTGTGAAACAATTCTGAAAGAGGTTGAGAATTGTATCATTAAATTCTTGTTTAGGAAAAATTATCTGTTCTGTACGGATAAAATACATAAATGAAAAAAAAAAAAAAAAAAAAAAAGTCTCCCTAAACAGTTGGTTTCAATTACTGAGATATGTTGTTGAGCCAGTTTTGTTCTGTCTTATTAGGCAGAACAAATCTGAACAATTTGAACACAGATTTAACTCTTTTACAACAATTTCACTTTTCAGCATTTTGAAAAAAAATCACTGTTTTCTCAAAAAATGGCATTTCCAAATAACTTTGTAATGCTGATTTCGAAAATGACTTCAGTGTGCAATCCATCACATCAGGTTTCTATAAAAATCACAAAATAAAATTTGATTTTTCACAAATTTATATTAAGTTTGGTGGAATTTGTGCACTGAAATTATAACAAAATGCTATTTTTACCAGACTTTTATATTTAAATACATGTTAAACACTATTAAAAAGGAAGTGTGGTAAAAGTCCACTAATTATTCACCCTTCATTTTAAAAACTGCTCTATGATAGGTCATATTTTCATCTTTGATTTTGTTGCAGATCCTTCTTTTTCAGTCTCTCTTCTGCGTCTAACAGTAGTCTGTCATCATGTTGACATTCCACCTCCCCTGGAATCTCCATGTCTTTATTGTCCTGGTAAAATCTCTCTTCCTGTTTTTCACTAACACTTCCTAGATTTTCTGAGTAGTTAATGTAGGAGTGTAAAAATGTACCTTGATACTCATGTTGCAGCCCAGCTTCTTGAAATTTGCTAGCATACTTTCAACTATATTCTTGTAGTCTGGATCTTTATTGTTCCTAAGAAGTCCTCACCAACAGACCTGAAGCTAATTCATTAATCATGTCTGTTTTTCTCTTTTATTCATAGTTCCCTCAAAATCTTGGACCCTCATCAGTTTGTAAAAATTGAAGTCAACAAAAATACTTTGTTTTAACTTGTCTTGGGTGATCAGTGTTTAGTACAAAGGTAGTTGAAGCAGGGACATTTCTGAGGTAAAGCTTTTACAAACTGTTTAATCAAATCCGGTTTGATATGCAAGGGTGGAAGGAGGACAGTTTAGATTCAGGCAACAAACTGCCCCTCTTTGGCCAGACCTTGACATCCCAGTGCACACTCCTTGCCTGACTGTCCCACTCACACAAAAAGCAAGGCATTTTTGTTTAGCCAGATCACTGTCCAAATAACATGCTTATACTTTGAAGTCAGCACAGACCAACCAACCATGTTCTTCATACTTAATATATTTAGTAATAGTAATTGCCATATGGTGCAAGGAAACCACAGGCTTTTGTTGCACTGGGGAAAAAAAAAACCCAAGTAGATAAGAAAATATAAATTATGGCTTCCCTCCTCGTACAGGTAACTTTCCAGTTGACCTTTGAATTTGTTCAAACTGTTAGCCTCAACTACCTGTGATAGCAACTGGTTCCAGCAATCAGTGACTCACTGGCTAAAAGAAAATTTCCTACAATCTAATTTAAACCTCAACCTGCGTAATTTGAATGTTTAGCTCCTAGTTCTAGAATTCTTTATAGCAGTGAAAATTCCACCTTCATTCATTTTACTAATCCCTCTCAATGCCTTATAAACCTCAGTCAGGTTACCTCTGAGGTGCCTGGTTGTCAAGCTCTGTTGCCCACATAATGGTGTTTTTCCCCATGTGGTCGTCCTTTTGTCGATCTCACCATTCGAATTGCTTGTCTTTGGACTCTTTCAAGAAGCTCAATGTTTTTTCAGATGAGGTTTCCGTACTTGAATACAGTATTCTAAATGTTGTCTTACAATAGCCTTATTCGATGGGATTACGACCTTGTTCAATAAATCATCGATAGGACACTGGGTTTTCTCTGCTGCCTGTTGACATTGTTCAGAAAACTTCCATCATTAAATAATTTTCAAATTAACATAATCTCTCCCAGATCTGCAAATTATAAACACCAATAGTCCCAAACTTAAACCATATCTGCCCGTATCGTAACTCTCAGATCCCTTTCTTCCTTTACTGTTTTTTATTCAACTCCACCAAGTGTATAATTTATTTTGGGGTTGCTCTTACCCAAATGTAAGACCTTGCATTTTGCTGCATTAAAACTTAGTTGCCACTTTTCTGACCATTTCTGAAGACTGTTCAAGTCATTCTGAAGTATACTGCTTGGTGATTTGCCAACAATGTCTTCAGGTTTTCATATGTTTCTTTCAATTGCACATAGCTACTGGAATTGACATATTTATTTCCATTGTGGTGCAACTTACCTTTGAGACTCCTCTTTGACGAGTCAAAGTCTCCACTTCAGAAGATTGTAACTAATTCCTAAATAGTTCATTAAGTCATTTATATTACTGCAAAAAAACCATTGAATCTTCCTCAGAAAAGTATGGGACCAGTTCTTGTTCTCTGTGTCTGTACTATGAGAAAAACATTCCATGTGCTAGAAGATTTTTTGACTTAAATCTAGAACCAAGGCGTTCTGCAGATTCCTTTGGTAAATTTAAATCTATTGCCAGATCATTGTTCATGCTATGAAAACAGTTGAAGGCTGGACTCGATGTCTCCAGCCATGTAGACTTCAGTTTTATCTTCAGAAGCTCCACTTTTAGGATTTTTTTGCATTGTATCTCTCTACATTAACTAAGCAAAAGTAAGTCTTCACAGTGGTTTGTAGGTTCATGCCAAATCATGGGAACTGCAAATGGCATAGTCTTCTTTTTACTATTTTTCTACAATCTCAATGCTTCAGCACAGGATTTGGCAAACTTTGTGGAGCCCATTGTTTATCTTGGTCACCAAGTTTCACTCCAAAATAAGCACAGTACACATTTTTACAAATTTTGTAATATCTTGTCTTTGCTTGAGGAATAAAAATAACTTCCACAAATATAGCAAAATAAGTTCGGATTGTTCAAACACTTGCGTGAAGACATTTTACTCACCTTTTAGCATAAGTTTGACAAGATAACCTCAAAAAAATACTTAGCTTACACTGACTGATAAACACTGCTGCATGGAGCTTTCAAGGTCAAGAAACAAATGACTGAAGTCATTGTAGTCAACGTGTGAAGATTAAGTTTACAAATTCCCAGCATTTACTCCTAACTTAATATATTCAATAATACAACTCATGACATCAACTTAGTGATTTGTGAAAAAACGGTATGTGATAGAAAAAAGAATTAACAATGTTTCTGAAATCAGCATAAAAAAGTCAATCAAAAACAGCTATTAGTTTACAAACATTGAAAACCATGCAGAGTAATGTTTTCAGTGTATCCTTTTGCTGTATGGCTGTCCCAGAATTATAAACAAATTTTTTTTTTTTAATATATTGCTTGCTCCTCCTCAGGCCCCATTATAGCCTTAGATGCTAATGTGCCATAAAACTCTAAAACAAACAAACAAACAAACAAATCCACAGGCCCACTACTCACTGGATATAAAAGTACCTACGATGACTTACAGAATGATTGACAACAATTTTAGCATCTGTTACAAATTTTTTTTGCACTTATTTCTTGGGTAATATTCTGGTATTGAATTTACTGTATACAACTAGTTCTTTATTGCTTCTAAATTTAATAAATAATTAAATTATTTATTAATAAGTTAAATAATTTTTTTTGATATATTTTCTGTAACAAAAAAAAAAATCACAATTCAAACTCAGTACCATTTTACCAGTTATGTTTTACAATAAAAGCGGAATACCTTTTCAGGTGACTTTTGTTTTCATATTGTCATGTTGAAAGCTGAATCTTATTGGTTGTAGATCTGTCGTTGTCTGTTGTACGTAGGGTTGCCAGACTTCCTTTATTTCAAAGGACAATCCTTTATTTTAGCCAAACTGTCCTTGTTTATTGAAACAAGAAAGGATGCAATTTGTTCTTTATTTTCATTTTTCAATGTCTGTGCCTTGTAATGGTAGTGGCAGATTTCTGTACAGGCGTAGGAGGCATATGCTTCAGACCCCATATGCGCAGGGCCCCCAAACCGACAAAAAATTGCAATTTCATTTCAAAGCTTTAACACAGGATATGTTAAAAACCTCCTCAAATGCAAAATCTGCCACTGAGAATTGAATCATAAAGAGATAATCTTAACCTATTCTAGCCTCTCTAGCTCATATATGTAGTTTCATGAACACTATGCACTTAACTTCATACTTCTCGATGAAATTATATTTTTTTGACAAAGCATAAAAACTTGCACCTGTGTGGCCATGATCTAATTTTCACGAAAATCGTGAGACTGGTGCAACAATTGTAAAGCAGTTATTAATCATTCCAAACTAGAGTTTGAACAGGCTAAGAGTAGAAAACTTGCTTCTTGCCCTAATGGTAGCCAAGCATTCTGGTCTCTTGCCAAAGCTATTGGCCGCAACTTTTGCTCATCTCTGCTCCCACCTCTGTCCAAACCAGAAGGTTCTGTTGTCACTTCAGCCAAGGATAAAGCTGACCTGCTAGCATCCCATTTTTCTTCCAGCTCATGTATTAAAATGATCTTGGTAAAACATCTCCCACCATTCCCAACACGCTCCATTCAATGCCTCCTGTGGTCTTCCGTCAAAAGGATATCAGAAGGATTTTGATGAATCTTGATGTAAGAAAGCTCCAGGTCCTGATGGTATTTCTCCACTTGTTCTCAAAACCTGTGCTCCTGAACTTACTCCTATTCTTTGCCACCTTTTCTCACTTTCTTATTCCAAAGGTATTTTTCTTTCTGCTTGGAAATTTGCTCATATCCAGCCAGTTCCCCTCCCATCCAATTATCGTCCCATTGCAATTACTTCTACTCTTTCTAAAGTAATGGAGAAATCAATTAACCGCCAACTCTTAAACTACCTAGAAACCTTCCATCTGATCAACGATCACCAGTATGGATTCCATCAGTGTCGATCCACTGGTGATATTCTGGCTTATGTTACCCATTTATGGACTAATTCAATGGAAAGGTTCGGTGAAACACAAGTAGTTGCTCTTGACATCTCAAAGGCTTTTGATCGTGTTTGGCATAAAGGTCTTCTAAACAAGCTTCCATCTTATGGTTTGCCAACTGTTTTTAGTAATTGGCTATCCAGTTTTCTCTCTGATTGCTTACTGAGGGTGATGGTAGATGGCTCTCTGTCTTCTGACTTCTCCACTAATGCTGGTGTCCCCCAAGGTTCAGTTCTTTCCCCCACTCTTTTCCTCTTGTATATCAATGACCTTCTTCCATTGACTGGAAATCCTATCCATAGTTTTGCCGATGATAGCACATTGCATTCCACTTTCCATTTTGAGAAACCTTGTACTGCTCAATCAGTTTCAACTTCTCAAAAATCTGCTACCAATTCCTTAAATGCCGATCTTCAGGTAATTCTCCAGTGGGGCAAAGACAACTTAGTTGATTTCAACCCTTCTAAAACTCAGTCTTGTCTTATATCTCGCAAAAAGGATTCTTCTGCTCCTATGCTTATGTTTCGTGACACTCCGATTTCTAGGCAAAATGATATATCTCTTTTGGGGATTACCCTGACTTCTAATCTCTCTTGGCACAAGCACATTACAAATATTGCTTCCTCTGCATCTAAAAAACTTGGTTTTCTCTTTCGCTCTCGGCGTTACTTTTCTTCCAAACAGCTGCTCACTCTGTATAAATCGCAAATCCGCCCTGCCATGGAATATTGCTCCCACATCTGGGGTGGTGCCCCCAAAACCTCTCTCAGGCTTCTTGATTCCGTTCAGAAGAGGGCAGTTATGTTAATTAATGATTCATCTCTAACAGAGTCTCTCCACTCGCTTTCTCATAGACGCACTGTTTCTGCTGCATGCCTCTTCTACAGGTACTTCCATGGGCACTGTTCTTCTGAATTGGCTTCTATAATTCCCACTCTCTCTTTCAAAACAATACGAACACGTGCCGCCACCACCCAACATCCATTTACTGTCCAACTTCAAACCCACAGAACCAACTTTTCATCTTCCTCATTTATTCATTCAACTGCCGTTTTCTGGAACAACCTTCCTTCATACGTATTTCCTGAAAATTACAATCTACAGAAGTTCAAGTCCAATGTCAACAAATATCTTCTTTCATCTTCTCTACCTCCAACCCAAGCACGGTACTAAATACTATAGGTTCTAATACCTCTCGTGTTTGGGGTTCACATAAAAAATAATAATAATAATAATAAAATCATAGGTATCGGAAAAATCACTTTTTATAATATGGAGTTCAATGGCTTTGTTTAAACTGTTTTTCCTATAACTTTACAAAGAAACATTTATCTATTTCATTTATACGGTTATAGGCACCTACATATTTCATGTTATAAAAAAACATATTTTATTTTTTTGCTATCAAAAATGAAACTTCCCCCAAAAAAGAAGAGGCTTAGTTCTTATAGCAAAATTTGGGAGCAAGAATACGAATGGCTAGCTTCAACAAATGATCCTCATGAGGTGAGATGTCTCCTATGCAGAAATGTATTTAAAGTTGGTTATATGGGCACCTTAGCGGTTACTCAGTATTAAGACTCGCAAGCTCATAAATCAGCACCATGGTTTACCATTAAATATTTTAAATTCTAAATTAAACTAAAATTGCAAATATTTATGGTCAAAATATGAAAACTATAATTTTTAAACCAAAGTCTAAAAAATATAAACAAAATGTTTAATTATTAATTAAAAAATCATTCAATTTTCCATTTTTGGGGTGGCAGGGGTTGGAGTGAGAGTTGGAGAAGGTAGCATTAATGATTTTTGAATGTCCTTTAATCCAGTTATAGAAATCTGGCAACCCTAGTTGTACATGACAGTTCCTTCAACCAATGATTCATGCTCTAATGGTGCTGCCAGTGGTTTAGTGCATTCATAGTACAAGTCAGTCATGCTGTACTTTTGTTGAAAGCTACATCAATCAATTGCACTAAGCAACACTACATGGTTCACAAGATGCAAACCATATAGTGTTGTTCAGTGTAACAAAAGCTGTTTTTTTATTCATGGGTGGTCATTTTTAGCAAAATAAGTATTTGTCATAACTTCAAGTTTTTTGTATGTGGTGGGGAGATGCCCAGAGGTAACCTTTGCTGAAATTTCACATAGTTCATATGTGATTAATGCTAAGTGGTCATAAAGGTCTTTCTGTTTATGCTATCTCTGTTTATATTTTTTGTGTTTTTAAAATAAATTGAAATAAAACAATTTTGTTATTGTTTGATTAATAATTTGTATCCCTTAGTGTTATTTTTATGTTGCTCTAATAAAAATTTACAGCAAAGTGAATTTTACTTTATATCTGCACATGTTGCTGACATGCATGACCTGAATATCAGCTCCTTTAGTATTTTATATTTCTGTGCCTTGGCTGCCTTTTGTGAGATATGTTCACCTCCTTGGTTACCCTGTATTGCAATTTAATTTCTCATTCTGTGGATTTTGATATATCCAGGAATGAAATTTTATTCGAGTATGTGAAATTTTCACTGTTCTTTTACAGGTGTTGAATGAAACTTTTCCCAATCATACGTTCTTAATGAATGGGTTAATAGTAGGTATTAAGGTAAGTCGCTACCTTTATTTTTGTCCTTTTTATTTTTATTTCTTTCATTTAATTAATTAATCGGATTACTTTAGCATGTCTAGATTAATATCCACTATTCCATTTACATATATTCTTCAGTCTGCTAGCATGAAGTCCACAGTTATTGATGTCATGCAATATTAAGTGTTCTTATCAGTAAAATTTGTTGAATTGGTTTAGTTTCTTATCAAGAATCGGTGCTAACGACATTTCTATTTTGCTACAATCATTTAGCTTTCTGTTAATTTTGTTCTGAAAGTCACAAAGGAGATTAGGTAAGCTAAGGCATATTACAAGAAGTCTCTGGCAAAGAATGCAAACAGCAAAGACTTCTTTACTTATATAAACACATGAAGGAAGGGAATGAATCACATTGGTCCACTAGATATGAATGGTTTAAATGTTGAACCTACTCAGGTTGCTGACAAATCGAATAGGTATTTTGCATCTACATTCACACATGAGGAATTTTTTAGAAAAGGGGATGTCAGCATGTTTCAAATTCTAATAGGGAGCTGAATGATTTTGTGATAGCTCAGAAAAAATGGAAAATCAATTGTTGAAGCTAAATGTAGAAAAGCACCAAGGGGTGGATGGAATCTATCCAATTATATAAAACCTTAAGCCATTATTATGAGAGCATCCTTGGATTAAGGGAACTCCCCAAGGACTAAAGATGTGAATGTATCCCCAATTCACAAAGGGGGATTAAAGGGTTACATGAGTAATTACAGACCTGTTAGCTTGTCTTCTATTCCTGGGAAAATAATGGAGTCACAGCATGAATTTGTTAAGATGTGGTCTTTCTGACCAATCTGATTAGATACTGTGATGCAATGAGAAAGGAATGGGATGCAAAAAATAATTTTGACACTATATACTTAGATTTGTATAGATCATATGACATCATACACTTAGATTTGTGTAGATTGTGTGACATCATATACTTAGACTTGCATCACATAGATTCTCCTATGAAAAGTTTTGAGGGCTGGGAATACCAGAAATAGACAGATGTAAGGCTAAATGAATTTTTGAAAACTGAGAAGAAAGTGGAGAGAAATTGTTGGAGCTATAAGTGAATAAGTCACCTGCAGCTGATGGAGTCTATCCAGTTATATTAAAAGAAGCAGCAAAAGAGGTAAGCAAACCCTTAATCATAATTATGAGAGCATTCTTGGATTCTGGGGAGAGCCTTATGGTTTTGAATGTGCAAATGTGTCCCTAATTCATGGAGAAGTTTCAAAAGGTGGAGTAATTCCAAACCTGTAAGTTTAAATTCTGTACCAGGGAAATTAATGGAGTCACTGCTTAAACAAGTGATGAAGAAGCAAACGAGATGAGCAAGGCCTTAGTTATAATTATGAGAGAATTTTTGGATTCAAGGGAGGTTCCCTGTAGACTGAAGATGTGCAAATTTCTCCCCAGTTCACAAGGAGGCTGTGAATGGGACATATGAGTAATTACAGACCTGTTAGCTTAACTTTTGTTCCAGGGAAAATAATGGAGTCACTGGTTAAAGAAGTAATGCAGGACCATCTAGACAGGAATGCATTTAAATTTGTTTAGGGGGGTTAGTCTTTCTGACCAATCTGATGGGATACTTTGACACAGTGACAAAGGAACTGGATGCAAAAAATAATTTTGACATCATATACTTAGATTTAGAAAAGTTTTTGTTACTGTTGCATATAAATGACCGTTGAACAAATTGGAGCAGAATGGCATTAAGGGCAATCAAGCCTAGCAACAAACCATAGGTTTGTTGCTAGGCTTGATTCAGACTTGAATGTCTGAATCAAGCTTAGAGGTAATATATTTTCACTTTAAGGTTAAATAAACTTAATTAGACAAAAATT
This sequence comes from Mastigoproctus giganteus, assembly GCF_048544385.1. NCBI lineage: Eukaryota > Metazoa > Arthropoda > Arachnida > Uropygi > Thelyphonidae > Mastigoproctus > Mastigoproctus giganteus. Next base: position 137,886,773 of record NC_143585.1, on the reverse strand, counting down.
CGTGAGTTTGTATTTTATTTAATTATATTCCATTAGCTTACATATGATTTTTCTAGATCAGTGTTCCCAAACTACTGAGATATACGGACCCTTCAAAAATCAAAAAAAAAAAAAACTTTGTGGACCCCTATATATAACATATGCACATGTGTGTATATATATATATATATTCACACCGTATTTCTTCGATTTAAGACACTTTTTTTTTCCCTATAAACGTTTCTAAAAACAGGGTGCATCTTAGAATTGATGCCGACCTACAATCACAGTTTTTTTTTTTTTTTTTAATTTCCCTGTGCTTTGCACACGGCACCACACGTTTTGTTTTTATGCAGAAATCCCACCTCCAAGTTTGATCATTATCACATTCTCCAATTCCATTGAAGAATAAAGTGCCGTGGGTGATTTCATGGGCTTTCAAAATGTGAAGCCACCATTATTTCATTATAGTGGAACTCACTCAGTGAAAACTAGGAAGTTTTGTTTGTATCTTCGAAAGTACATAAGAAGTGGAGTTAACTGTATTTCGTTCGTTTTGATCACTTATTGCACATTAAAATGTTGTCAAAAAGATTGCACTACAAAGCCGCATTAAAACGAAAAGTTACTGTGTATTCAAAAGAACATGGAAATAGAGCTGCAGGTCGACATTTTGACGTTAGTGAAGTAAATGTTCGTCGTTGGAGAAATGATTGCAATTCCATATTTTTGTGCAAAGCAACAACCAAGTGCTTTACAGGGTCTGAGAAAGGAAGATTTCCACAAGTCAATGAAGCTGTGATACATTTTGTAATGGAGACACGTGCAAAAGGATTACCTATCACTCGACAAGCGATGCAATTGAAAGCTGGAGAAATTGCCAACTCCGTCGGAATAGAGAAAATAATTTTTAAAGGCAGTCATCGCTTGTGAGACAGACTTGTGCATTGTAGTGGATTATTGTTAAGGTGCCAAACATCTCTCTGTCAAAAGATTCCTGCACACTTTCAACAGAAGCTGATTAACCTTCAATGACAGGTGATGAAATTAAGGAAAAAAAAAGAAACTACGAATTTAGTCAAATTGGGAATGCTGATGAAACCCCGGTCTTCTTCGATATGCCTCGAAATTACACCATCAACGCTAAGGGTGCTAAAGAAATCAAGATTATAAGCACGGGCTACGAAAAGCAGCATATCGTTGTGATGCTATGCATCACCGCTGATGGTTGAGAGTTGATACTATATTTAATTTTAAATCAAAATACCATACGAAGAATGAAAATTTCCCCAAAGATGTTATTGTGCATGCACAAAAAATGGATGGATGGATGTCGGCAGAGCTTATGGAAGACTGGCTAAATGTTGTGTGGAATAGATGTCCTGGAAGTCTTCGTAACCCACCTTGCATGCTAGTACTTGATGCATTTCGTAGACATTTGTCCGAACAACTCAAAAATAAAATCGTGCAAAAATGTGGTAATTTTGTTGTGATTCCTGGTGGCATGACTAGCCAACTGCAGCCACTCAACGTTTTAGTCAACAAACCATTTAAGGATTACTTGAGAAAGGAATATGAATCTAGCTGTTGACTGACACCTTTCCGCTGACACTTTCCAGAAAAATTAAGAAAGCGCCATTATCAAAATTGGCAGAATGGGTATCAACAGCTTGGAAGCTAATCCCAGAAAGAATAGTGCAGCAATCATTTAAAAAATGTTTCATCACCAACGCACTTGATGGCTCAGAAGACGATATTATGAGATAATGAATATAATGACTGCTCAGAAGAATCAGACTCTGAATATGAAGTAGACTGATATTGATTCAGATGCAGATATCGACGGCTCAAAAGATTCAGAAGGAAGTGATGAATAACATATCTACTGATAAATACTATTGTTGTTAGTAAATTGAATTCTATTATAATAAAAATATGTGTTAGATATATTTTAGCATTTTATTTATTATTTCTTAGAATCAAAGCTTTTTTTCTGTTGGTGGTACTGAAATTAAGATGCGTCTTGCAATCAGTGCCATCTTAGAATCGAAGAAATACGGTGTGTGCTTTTATAAATTAAAGGAATTAATATGGAACCACTCTTTAGTTCATTAGCACCCTCATATCTTCACTTTTTTAAATACAATTTCACCTTTAATCACAGTATTCCTCACAGTGCCTATCACAATGCCATAATGGGGTTGACTTGAAGATGCATACAGTTGGTCAAACCACTGACTATTATATGTCTTATGACCACAAAAATATTGTTACCTATATTGCTGTGAGCATGGTTTTTAGTTTTACTTTACATAAGTACTATGTTAGAATTAATTATATTATTTATTGTTCCAAAATAATATTAATTCTTGATAATATGTATAATTGATGATATATAATGTGACATTTAAATAAATTAAACAGTTACTATTAAATTGGGTATGTATTAATTATTTAAATTTCAACAATTCTTAGTAAATGATTGTTATTAAATCCATAGAGAGTGTTGATTTATGTACCCACTCAGTGGGCAGTTTTAATTATACACGCACTTGAATCACCCTCTTAAAAGGTTGGTGCATTCTTAATCATTATGTTCATTATTAATGTGATTATACTATCTGTAGGGGCCGCCTCCGTAGCCAGGTGGGAAGGAGCAGCAGTGCGTAGCACACGCTTCTTGATTAGACCGAGGGGTTCGAGCCCATCTCCATCAAATATGGAGGATGCGGAAAGGTCATGGAATGACCACCGCATATTCCCGGAGCAATATGGCTTTAGTTTCTAATGCTCCTAAAAACCAAACAACAAACAAACAAACTATCTGTAGGGTTAGTGTCCCTTTAAGCGAGTAAATTAAAATTTTTCCCAGAACTTTTTTTCAGTATAAAAATGTGGATAAGGGACACGTGGTGTCATGTCCATGATTTATAGGACCTTGACTAAAGGAACAAAGTCATTATCCCTGTATACAAGATGGTGATTAAATCACATTTGAAATATTGCATTCAGGTCTGAAGAAAGTGCACCTAGGAAAAAGAGAACTTCTTTGAGAGTTCAAACAATTGTGATTAGTGATGGGTGAAAATCAGTGCACTTATATAGAACAGTGTAGAAGGTGTGGACTGCAAAGTTTGATGAGACATCTAAGGGGAGATCTGATTGAGGTGTATAATACTGAAAGGATTGAGCAAAATGAATAAGGAGGTGCTCTCTTTCGCTCTCTCATAGCGAGACCAAAACTAGGGGACACAAATAAAGTCTTGCAGAATAACAAAATTTGAGCCTCATGAAGTTCACCTCTGGACAGTGGGGAACACTGAATAAGTTGCCTCTCAACATGACAGATGAAGTAGCTGTTCAAGTCATCAGAACATTAGCTGGGTTATCTAAGACTTTTTTACACCCATGGCAGACATGAAAAGAGAAAGGGGAGGAGTGATGCTTTTAGTTAAGAAACACATAAGTTAAAACAGTACAGCCAGTAGATACAGGTTGCCAGTAAATGAGTCAGTCTAGTATGACATAAGCACTGGAAAACATAAGTGCGAGTTGGAGTCTGCTAGGCAAAATGATTGAGTACATTGAAGAACTATACAGATAAATAGAAGTAAAAAAAAAAAAAGGTAAAGTGCAGCCATTATCAACCCACTGCAGGATGGAAGCCTCCTCGACAATTCATGCTGAGGGAAATGGACCATAATCTGCCACGCTGGTTCAGTGCGGGTTGGCAGATCGACTGTATTCAGCAGTCAGGGGCTTGAACCCCGGTCTACTCAAAGAGCGTGTGCGCTACTGCACTCCCGCTCCTGACCACTCGGCTACAGAGGCCGTCAGACAAATAGAGTAGGCCTATAAATCAGAATGTCTTATCATGGGGGATTTTAACTTTCTGGATGTCAATTGGGACTTGTGGGTTGGCAGTTGCTCAGTAGCAGAACATTTCTTGATTTGCTGAATGATTGTGTTCTACACCAACATGTTAGAGAGGCAACAGGAGAAAGCAATATTCTTGATCTGATTAATAGCAGTGCTTCATTATGTACTAAGAATCTTCAAGGATGTATTGTTTAATAGAGATCATGCCTTGCCAGTCTGATTAGCTACTTTGAGCCTGTTACAAAGGAACTGGATACAAAGAATAATTTTGACTTATACTTAAATTTCATTAAGACATTTGATAATGTGTCATATATACAGTTTTTATATAAATTGGAGCAATGCAGCATTAGGGGTGGAAACTACTGTTGATAAATTCATGGTTAAGTGATAGTGATTATAAATGGTCACTGCTCATCATTGAATGGTGGGGTTTGAAAAGGGTTGGTGTTGAACTCTTTACTATTTTTAATATTTATCTGTTGCAGATTTTTATTAGTTGATTTGATTTAATGGTTTATTTGATGTATTTTTGATATTTTTTGATGTCGATATTTCAAGTTTGGTGTCTAAATTTGCTTATTATACAGAGGTGTGCATATTGGTTAATGGCAATAATTGGGACATGCTACTTCAAGAGGAGCTATATCTATCTACTCAGCAGATGTGCTAGAAAATGGCAGTTAAGGTTTAACAGTGATAAATTCAAGGTACTACATTTGGGTGGCAGTAATCCCAGAATAACATAACACCTGGCAGTACCAAACTCAAAGAAGTGGAATATGCAAAACATCTAGGGGTAATTGTACAACCAACATGAAATTCTCAGAGTAGTGTAAACAAACCACTGGAAGAGCTCATCTAGTTCTGTCAGTGATTATATAGGAACTTTGCCAGCAGGTTCAGAGAAGTGATTATCCCATTGTATAAGGCAGTGGTTAGGCCACATCTGGAATACTGTATACAGGTTTGGAAATCTCATTTTAGGAAGGCTATAGATCTGTTGGAAAGGGTGAAGGGACAAGAAAAAAAGGTTAGTTGGGCTACAAAAGGATATTCTTACTAAGTAAGATTGGGCTTCTGTAAATTGCAGTTTCTAGAAACTAGGTATCTGCTGGTGACCTAATTGAAGTGTATAAATATTTAAAAGGATTAAATAAACTGAATGCTAATTACATCTTTACCCTTTCTAGCACAAGGGAGCATAAATTTATATTGGAAAAGGATGATTGCAGAATAGATGTGTGAAAACTTGCATTCAGCCAAAGAGTGATCAGTTGTTGGAATAAACTTCCACCTCATGTTGTGGAGGTGGACAGTTTGAATAAATTTAAGGAAAGTTTGGTCATATCATACTATCTTGTAAGGAAGCAAAGCTTATACAGTACCAGTGATTTTTGTGCTATATAAACATTTATTCCTTGTCATGGTGCTGATACTACTACTACTGCTAGTATTCTGATTAATATATGATAAATTTATTAACTTCCACCTTATTTTAAATAAGTATGTAATGATGTCTCTATGTAGCCTGTAAATATTCACATTGTTAATATTTATCGATGTAATCTCCTGCGGTCATATGCTTGTTCTATTGTGCCTGCCACTGATGAAAACATTTTTGAAGGCTTCTTATTGTGAGTTGTTTTAAGTAGACCACTGTCCTTGATTGGATTTCTTGAATTAACTCATTGTTTTCCTTTCATATCATGCTTTAAATATGAGTAAAGCCAAAAGTCACATGGTGCAAAGTCAGGCAAATAAAGTTAACCTTATCATGTGGCACAACAGAAATATAAAAAGGAAAAAAGGCGCCTTGAGCATTGGGAATAAGTATATTATGAACAAATCTTGTTGCCACTGGCAAGCTGTAGAAATAAAACTGTACAAATAAATATAGTTAAAATACAAAATTAAAAGCAATAAAACAAAGAATAGACTAAAAGCAATAAAAACAAGAATGTAGAATACAGACTAAAAGAGTAAAAGTCATAAAATAATGTAATATGCATTAGAAGCTTTTGAGGCAGTGTGCTTCTTCATCAACTATTAATAAAGTTTTGCTTCTACAGTTTGTCAGTGGAAACAAATATTGTTCAAAATAGGAAATGTTTCTGTTAGTCAATTTCCCAACAGTTTTACTGCACTAAATCAGTCATATGGTGCCTAATTTGATGTGGTACAACAGAAACATTTTACTCATAATAAAAAAATTGAATTTATCACTGTTATATCAGTGTCCTGTCTGGTTTATCAGACCTTTGCAAGTAGGGAGAGGATTCTGAAATTTAATTTATTCCAGGTAATTTATTCAGTGATCTGTAGATCACTGAATAAATTACCTCTCAAGGAGAGTTTTTGTTAAAGTTCAAGGTGGAACTGGTTGGTCAGTTTTTAGTGATGGTAAAAGTATGAGTGATTGGGGATGGCTTCTTTGAGGAAGAGACTGCTTTTTTTTGACCATCGTGGCATTCTGATACCTAATATAATAGAGATGGGCATTTTATTGTCTTGGATATTTTCTACCTATTAGAATCAAAAACATAATTAAATACAACTACATTATTGCGTATTTTTGTAATAATTATATAATAATTCATGCTTGGTTTTATTATGATTTATTGTCCAGAACTGGAAAAATTGCTTAACTGGCAACTTCCAAGTTCTAAGATAAGTTTTGTGATTTTATACTGTGCATTTGTTTATTTTCAGGGAATTCTGTCTTTTCTGAGTGCTCCACTGATCGGAGCATTGTCTGATGTGTGGGGAAGAAAGTTTTTTCTTTTAATTACTGTCTTCTTTACTTGTGTTCCTATACCATTGATGAAAATAAACACATGGTGAGTATTCTCATAATTCTTTCTAGCAATAAATTGTGTGATGTATTAGTAGTCACAGACAAGTTATTAAAAATATTTCAAAAAACCATGTATGAAATTTTTTGAGTATAAATGTGTGCTAGCTAGGCTCGTGACTTATTTCCAAATTTCAGGTTTTCAGTATAAAAATAACTGCTATTCTTTATTAGCTTTTAAATTACAGTCTGGGCTTATGTGTGTTTTTACAGGTGTATTATTTATGTTAATAATATATTAGCAAAAACTATGAAAGAGTAACTAAACATAAAATAGTTTCCAGATTCTCAGAGAAGCTAAAAGATGCAAAAACAAAAGCATTGGCTAAACATTGAGGCATTATTTATGACAAACAGCATATTTGAAGAAGAGGTAAATTAATTGAATTATTTAAATTTGGATATCAGTGGTTGACATGTGCAACCAATGCGGGTTGGCAGGTCAACCATATTTAGCAGTCAGGGGCATGAACCATGGCCTACTCAAAGAGCGCGTGCTGCTGCACTCTCGCTCCTGACCACTTGGCTATGGAGGCTGTAAAGGTGCAGTACACCTTCATAAAATTCTTCAATTTCATCATCACTATGGCTACTTGTAGCAGCATAAGCTTGAATAATTTGAAGAGAATAGCAATATTTAGCTTAATAGCACAGCAAGCAATTCTTTTGGTAATACTTTCTACCTTTTAAGGTTGAATCTGTTAATCTTTTGTTGATCGGGAACCCAATTCCACAATTCCATCCATTATTTGTTCCCTTTTAGTAGCTAATGTCCATCTTCTAGTTTGATGAAATCTTAACCTTTTCTTCAAATCTCACATAAACTGATGATGTTCCAACTGATGTTTTTCAGCTCTTGTAATAGTTCTCTTAAGTGTGAGTCTGTACTCCTAGACTGAATGTTAAGCGTTCCAATATCTAAAGTCCAAAGGCAACCTGATTGAATCCAGTGATTCTTAGCAACCTCTGCCATTGAGCTGGTCTTCCCAATGCCGTAAGTAGTAGCTTGCAGGCCCCTGGGAAATGAGGGCCGTTTATTTTGTTGTGAAGCCACGTTGAGGAATGGACCATAATCTGGCACTAATCCGGTTCAGGTTTGCAGATTTTGGAGCAATTTAGTCTGGTGTCTTAGCTTTAATCTGTCCATTATGGGTGACCATGATAGGGGTATACGCTCTCAGTGGCACAGTTCTCAGCTTCCTTGACGTGCAAACACTCCCACTGCGATAAGGCATCGATCCATGATAGTTTTCATAATCCTTTCTCATTATTATACTCTCCCTATATATTAAACAGCAGCAGCTGCAAGTGATTTAAACTAGCACTACCAAAATAATTTATTTTCCCTGTTAGATAACTGCTTTTTACAATATTTAATTCAGGTAAAGATCTGCCTAATCATTCAAGTTTATCATCAAATAATAGTGATGAAAACATACTATATGTAAACAATGAGAGCCAGTTTTAGACTAGCATGTCACTTTATTTACTTATGAATACAATTACATTACATAACATTTACTCATCATTACATAAGTTACAAATACAAAATATATATGAATCAATAAACCAAATAAATATAAATTAGTAATAAATACAAAAAGGTATTTTTATTTATTATTTATTATTATTATTATTATTATTTATTTTTTTTTTTTTTGTGTGTTACTTTGTAGTGCCATGGCTTAATAGCACTTTATGGCAGACTTAATGAACCATAATCTGTCACAGTGTGATAGATTACTGTCCATTTCCCTCAACATGAATTGTTGAGGATGCCTCCATCCTGCAGTGGATTGATAATGGCTGCAGTTTACCTCTTCTTTTTTTTTTTTATTGTGCCTTTTCAAGCAGGATGAGTACCATCACTATAAAATTGTAATGGGAGATTTCAATGTGAGAATTGGTAAGATTTGTTGGCCCATATGGAAAAGGAAAAAGAGATGATAAAGGTAGTCTGCTAATTGAATTTGCAGAGAAACAAAATTTTGTTATTCATGAACTCATTCTTCAAGAAAAATGCCCAACAAAAATGGATGCGGAAGGGCCCTCTTGGAAATACCAGTGGAAGAGCCCTCTTGGAAATACTAGTAGTGAAATTGAGTTTATACTGATAAACAATAGAACGGTATTCACTGACTGCTCAAGAGCAGCAGTGCGTAGCACACGCTTCTTGATTAGACCGGGGTTCGAGCCCGTGATCACCAAATACGGAGGATGCGGAAAGGTCATGGAATGACCACCGCATATCCCCGGAGCAATATGGCCTTAGTTGCTAATGCTCCAAAAAACCAAAATAACATAACATAACTGACTGACTGCTCAGTTTTGAACCATTTTTATGTTGGAAGCAACCATTGGTTACTGAGAGCAAGAACAAAAGAAATTGGTCAAGTCAACTAAAGTGAAGAAAATCAACATTAACCAATTATTGAAAAATCTACAGAACCTTGAACTAGAACTGTCCAATCGTTTTCCTGTACTGCAAGACCACAGATATTTCAACCGATAATGATAACGTCATTGAGACTATCGTAGTCACTGCCTATGCCCTTTCACCTACTGTAAAACAAGAAAAACCAACTAGTTTCAAAGGAAACAATTTCCATGATGAAAAAAAGACAAGAAATGAAGCAAAGTGGTAACATAAGAAACAAGGTAGAATATGTAGAAATGTGTAAGACCATAAGAAAGTGTATAAAAGAATAAATGCCCAAGTTCAACCTTTATCTCCTCAGAAGAACACTAGAAGGGCTAAAGAAAGCAAAATGATAAATGGTTAAACCCAAGAGCCAAATGTCTGCTTTGAAGCTTGAGGATGGCACAACAATAAAAAAAAAGAACAACTAAAATGCTTAAATGAGTGGAAGAATTTTATTTAAATCTTTATAAGGATAAAGGACAACTGTATCCAGCACTGGATGCAGAAGCTGTGCCAGAAATTTTGGTAGAAGTAGAAGATGCTATACAATCAGTGAAAAATGGCAAAACAGCAGCACCTGATATAAAGTCACTGTTGAAATGTTGAAAGCTGGAGGCCAGCAAGGATGTAAAGCTCTGGCCGAACTATTTTCAAAATGCCCTATACTTAACAAAGTACCTGTAGCATGAAAAAAATGCAAAAGCCATCCTACTGCACAAAAAAGGTGACAAGGAAGATTTAAAAACTACCAACCAATAAGCCTGTTGCCAGGCATCTACAAGGTTTTCACAAAGATACTTTAAAGAAGAATAGGCACAATACTTAATGCGGCACAATGAATACAATCTTCCATTATTGAATAGCCTTCATCGACTATGAAAAAGCATTTAACTCAGTCACAAAACAAGCAGTAATCAATTCCCTAATCAACCAAGGTATAGAGAGAGCGTACATCAATATTCTTCATTATCAATATATGAAAGGCATCTGCATCAGCATAAAGAGTAGAAAACTTGCTTCTTGCCCTAATGGTAGCCGAGCATTCTGGTCTCTTGCCAAATGTTTCCCATCTCTGCTCTCACCTCTGTCAAAACCAGATGGTTCAATTGTCACTTCAGCCAAGGATAAAACTGACCCGATAGCATCCCATTTTTCTTCCAACTCTTGTATTAATGATCTTGGTAAAACACCTCCCACCATTCCCAAACGCTCCATTCAATGCCTCCTGTGTGGTCTTCCGTCAAAAGGATGTCAGAAGGATTTTGACAAATCTTGATGCTAAGAATGCTCCAGGGCCTGATGGTATTTCCCCACTTGTTCTCAAAACCCCTGCTCCTGAAATTACTCCTGTGCCTTGCCTCGCCTCCTTTTTTCACTTTCTTATTCCAAAGGTGTTTTTTCTTCTGCTTGGAAATTTGCTCATATTCAGCCAGTTCCTAAAAAGGGTGACAAATCCCTTCCATCCAATTATCGGCCCATTGCAATTACTTCTACTCTTTCTAAAGTAATGGAGAAATCAATTAACCGCCAACTCTTAAACTACCTAGAATTCTTCCGATCAACGATCGCCAGTATGGATTCCGTCAGTGTCGATCCACTGGTGATATTCTGGCTTATGTTACCCATTTATGGACAAATTCAGTGAAACCCAAGCAGTTGCTCTTGACATCTCCAAGGCTTTCTATCATGTTTGGCATAAAGGTCTTCTAAACAAGCTTCCATTTTATGGTTTTCCAACTGTTTTTTGTAATTGGTTATCCAGTTTTCTCTCTGACCGATCACTGAGGGTGATGGTAGGTGGCTCTCTGTCTTCTAACTTCTCCACTAATGCTGGTGCCTCCCAAGGTTCTGTTCTTTCTCCCACTCGTTTCCTCTTGTATATTAATGACCTTCTTCCATTGGCTGGAAATCCTATCCATTGTTTTGCTGATAATAGCACATTGCATTCCGCTATAGTTTGAGAAACCTTGTCCTGCTCAAACAGCTTCAACTTCTCGAATATCTGCTACCAATTCCTTAAATGCCGATCTCCAGGTAATTCTCCAGTGGGGCAAAGATAACTTAATTTCAATTCTTCTAACACTCAGTCTTGTCTTATATCCCACAAAAAGGATTCTTCAGCTCCTATGCTTATCTTTGGTGACACTCCGATTTCTAGGAAAGATGATATTTCTTATTTATGGATTACCTTGATTTCTAATCTCTCTTAGCACAAGCACATTACAAATATTTCTTCCAAACAGCTGTTTACTCTGTACAAATCGCAAATCTGCCCCACCATGGAATATTGTTCCCACATCTGGTGCAGTGCCCCCAAAACCTCTCTCAGGCTTCTAGATTCCATTCAGAAGAGGGAGTTACGTTAATTAATGACTCGTCTCTAACAGAGTCTCTCCACTCGATGTCTCATAGACGTACTGTTTCTACTTCCCCTTAACAAACCCATGCTGTGTCTGAGCTATAACTGAAGTCTTGTCTAGATGATCCTGCAATGCTTCTTTAACCAGTGCCTCCATTAATTTCCCTGGAACAGAAGTTAAACTAACAGGTTTATAATTACCTGTGTCTCCCTTTGATCCTCCTTTATGGATTGGGGTCACATTTGCACATCTCCAGTCCATTCCCTTGAGTCCAGGGAAGCTCTTATAATCATGGCTAAGGGTTTGCTTCCTTTGCTGCCTCCTTTAATATAACTGGATAGATTCCATCCAACCCACGTGCCTTTCTTACGTTTATCTTCAACAATTTATTCTCCACTTTACTCTTAGTTATTACAAGATTATCTAGCTTACTGCCAGAGTTGAATACACCTCTAGCATTCCCCTTCCAGAATAACTCCTCACATGTGAATGTCAATGCAAAATATTCTTTTAGTTTGTTAGCTACCTGAGCAAGATCATCAACAGTTGAACCATCGATATCAAGTGGACCAATCTGATTCATCCCCTTCCTTCTAGAGTTTACATAAGTAAAGAACTCTTTGCTGTTTTTCTTTGCATCCTTTGCCAAAGATTTCTCGTAATCTGCCTTCGCCTGCCTAACCTCCTTTGTAACTTGGTTACAGGCCAGCTTATACCTATCATAGGCTTCTGTGTCACATGTAAATGTATATGTATCCCATGCATTTTTCTTCTCTGTCACATGTCTAATTAGTTCATCCGACATCCATTTAAGCCTAAATCTTTAACAATATTTCTTTGTTGGTATGAAAAGCCTAGTAGCATTCCAAGATCAATTCTTTGAATGCTTCCTATTTTGAATTTGCTGTTGGTAACATCATCAGTTGGTTCCACCGTATAGAATTTAAATACTGTCTCAGACCACCGTAGTCACCTTTACGAAAGCAAAAACGCTTCCCTTTACCCTTTGATGGTAGTTACCTCTTTGAGTAAATCCCACTTCAGCACACTGTGATCACTGCCACCTAGTGGTTCCTTTATCTGCAGATTCTTGATGCATGAAGAATCACTACTGATAATCAGATCAAGAGTATTACTCCCTCTAGTTGCCTCCCGAACATGCTGCTGTAGAAAACAATCATCCAATAAATCCACAAAAACCTTTCTAGTGACCAACCCACAAATTCCAGTCAATCGCTGGGAAATTAAAATCCCCCATTATAAGACACTGATTTATTGGCCCACTATTTCTCTGCACAATTGCTCATTATACTCATCAGATTCATTTGGCCTATAACACACACCTACTCTCATTTTTCCTTTCCCAGTGCTTATGTCACACCAAACAGACTCAACATTGCATTGGGCACCAACATCAACTGGATGCAATTCCTCAGATTTTGTGTGTTTCTTAACTAACAGCATAATCCCCCCTCCCTTTCTGTCCTGTCTATCCTTTCTGTACACATTGTACTCCCCAAATTCCAGTTCTGCACTGCTTATGTCTTTGTGACACCATGTCTCTGATATCCTAACAATATCTGCCTTTGATGTCTTGACTAGCACTTCAAACTCATCATATTTATTAACTATACTCCAAGCACTGGTGTACATACAAGTATACATGCACCTGTTTCTACTCTTAGTTACCCTAACACAGTCCATGTATTTACTTGTTCCACTGTGACTCCCAGCAGTCCTGGAAATTCCGATTTCCTTGCTTTCCAGGCTGCTACTCAATTGCATTTCAATAGAAGTAGTGCAAGAATTACTTTTACCTCTGCCAGCGGCTACTGTTAATCTATTAGTCCGTGTATTCCCCCCAAGCTAGTAGTTTTCCGTCCCACCTAACTCTGCCTCGATAGCATCAGCAGATATTCTTGCACCCTTTCTATTTAAGTGTATCCCATCCCTGTAGAAGCAGTCTCTCCTGTTAACAAGCACAGACCAGGCTGAGAAAAATTCTACCCCCCCCCCCCCCCCTTAAGCCTTGCCCAATTTCTCCAGGGCAGAATCGCTCAACAAGGCTCTCATCATATACTCCTTCCTATCGTGTCTGGGCAGAATTGCAGACACTTTCAAATTCAACCCTAACTCACGGCTTTTTTGCAGCATTGTCTTGTACTTGTTAAGTAATTCTGCTGGTCTCCTACTCTTAATATCATTAGTGCCAACATGTACAACAGTGTCACCCTTTGTGCCCTTAAAGGATGATATCTGCCCTGCAACGTCATCAACCTTTGCCCCTGGCAGACATACGCTGGTCTTGTTCCATCTATCCTTTTTGCACAATATGTTCCCCGTTTCCCAGACAGTAGAGTCGCCTACAACAACTACTTCCTTTGGGACTAGCACATTCTGCCTTGGGGGTTGCCACTGTGTTGCGTGATGTTCAAGTGCAAGCTCTGGCATTGGCAAGTTCAATTCAAGTTGAGAGCTTGATGGGGCCCCTCAATTTAAATCCTTCGAGGGCATCCACCCTGTCCTTCAAGTCCTCATATAAGCTAACAATGCCAAGTTGATGCCTGATTTCCTCGCACTCCTTACATCGCACACACACAAAGACATTCGTGATATTGCCAAGGGGCAATATCACGTCCCATTTCTGATTGCTCCACAAACGTCAAACAAGCAGTGCATTTCAATAGACTGTGATTCAGAGGACAACTGCCCCACTCAGTTCTTCCCTGAGCCACAGCACTTCCACTAATTTGAGCTTTTTGCTTTGCTGCTCTGGTCTGAGTCATGATTTCTATTCAAGTTCAATAAAATTCCAATACAAAATATAACCCTAAACCTATATCCCAATGCAGTTATAACACTATATATATGTATTTCGGTATCGAATATTATCTCTGAGTTACGTTATATGACTTTCTTATCCCCTGTTAACTTATATGTATCAATTCACGACACCACGCTTCTAATAACTAGGTCGCTATATTTATTTAGTTAAAAAAGTACAATTCAATTGACAATGAAATTTAATAAGATTAATAAATTTTACTGATTAATTGATACTACTATACTCACTATCTAGTTTTCCATTAAACCTTAGGCTAGCACACATTGTATCGTATAACAATGACGGCAAGTTATGAACGGTAATCTACGGAAACGAGATATTATTTACTTTCCAAATCGTGCTATCTAAATTCAAAATAAACCACGAAGCTTGACTAGGTCTATAAGCTACTTATAGAAAATAATTTAATCTAACAATTAAGTCAATAAAGTGGCTATATATAATTAAAAGTTTCGTTCGCGGGAGCTGCAAAACCTGTCCACACGTGGATTTGATACCCTTACCAATACTAAGTAATAACCCACAAAATCACTATCTAAATTCAATTTAAACTAAAATATTGTTATTAGGAATATAAAGCAACTTTAAAAAATTAAATTAATATGCCAATTTAAGTCAATAAAAAAGCAAAAACTTCTCTATTTGCTGGAGCCGTAAAAACTTTGCCTATTCACATGTACTCTCGCACCCACTGCCATTTTGGTCATGGTGTGCCATTTTATATAGGCTGGCTACAGCATGGATTGAGAAGGAAGTTTGAGGGTTCCTCCTGACCTAGTTTAAACCCAGACCATTCAAAATAAGTGACAGGTGATGAATTTATATTGTCAGGGTGAAGGATTTAAAGACAGATGAAGAAAATTTCAGAGTGAAATTGAAAAAGGTAATGTATTTAAAAGTAGTCATAACATAGATCTAAGAAAGGAAGATTACTGAAGTGGTGAATTTGAACTTGAATTTAATAGAAGAAATTAGCTTAATAAAGTATGTATAAAATTCGTTCCTTTGTATTTCATTCATCACAAGAAATAAAATAAAGACAAATTTAGTTCATTTATTTCAATAAACAGTTAAATTATTTTGGAGTGGAGTAACAAATATAATTAGAAAAAGGTGCATGACAGAAAAAGTGTAGTAAGTCAAGCAATGTATAAACCCCACCCGACTTACTGTATATCTTTTCTGCTGTGCCTCTTCTTGGGTTAAGGGTGGTGGAAGTAAGTCTTCAGTACATTATTGACAAATAATTTTATTGAGATTGATATTTATAATTTATCATTTTACTTTCAAATAGTGGTGGGTCATCCAAAAAAAAAGCCTAATTTTTAATTCTGAATACAGTATTTTAAAACTGAGATGGCAAATGGTAGGTCATGAGTGATCAGTCAATCTGAAAAAAATTTTGGTTGAGTTTGGCACATGGAAATAAATAAAACATACATATTTGTGATAGGTTGACTTTGAAACTTTTGCTTTTCTGTATGGTGAAAAATGTTTGCTGGCCCCAGTTTTAAAAGATGAAAAGGCATTTGTTGAAATGAATAAAAAATAAATATTTTGCTATGTAATAATATTGGCAATGCTAGTAGAAGTTAGATTTATTAGTTTAAAGTTAAGTGAATTTTAATTCAGATTAAATTAAAATTGAATTAATAATCACATTCATATAACTTCTTTAAGGTGAATTAATTTTAATTTGAATTAAATGAAAATTGAATCATTAATGTTAGTGAATATTTTTCCCTTCACTGTTTGTAAAATGGGTATTGATTCAATATATTTTATAATTAATTTATAATAAGAATGATTCTTTTCTTGAATTATTATAAA
The DNA here is from genome assembly GCF_048544385.1 of Mastigoproctus giganteus. Lineage (NCBI taxonomy): Eukaryota > Metazoa > Arthropoda > Arachnida > Uropygi > Thelyphonidae > Mastigoproctus > Mastigoproctus giganteus. The sequence continues at coordinate 137,870,604 of NC_143585.1, read as the reverse complement.
TTGTTACTGTAACAAATTGAATCCTATACTGATGCACTGAAATTTTTGTATATTTTCCCTCTTTGTAATTTTATTATATTTGTTATCATCACTTAAAAAGTTGTACTTATTTTAAAGAAAGAAGAAAAAAAAAAAAAGAAAAAAAATAAACATTTAAATGAAGGAGAGGGCTATACCTGTTTCCTCTGTACAGTATAGTGAATTTTCCTGTGTTTGGAAAGGTCGGTGCTAGAATAATTTTAGAAACTGGGAAGAATTCATAAAGGCCTCTTCAGTTGTTGTTAGTCAGTTGATCTAAAGGGGGAGAGGGAAGAGAGAGAGAGAGAGAGAGAGAGAGAGAGAGAGAGAGAGAGAGAGAGAGAGAGAGAGAGAAAGATTCACCCTTGAGTTATTCTTGGTTTCTTCAGTCTGCACAATGTGTGCAAAAGAAACATTTTAATAAAGGAGAGGGCTATACCTGTTTCCTGTGTACATGGGAAGGATTCATAAAGTCCTCTTCAGTTATGGAGAGAGGTTCACCATTGAGTTATTCTTGGTTTTTTTCAGTCTGCACAGTGTGTGCATATTTAGCCCCCGAACATGCTCTTCTACACACATAACAGATTGCAGCAATATAGTCTGAGGTGCAGATGATCTGTAGTAACACTAATAATCTTTTTATCCTTACTCCATAAGTAATATATTTAAACTTTTTTGATTAAAAATATCATCAGTCCAAATATTAAAATGTACAAATTTTCTCATTAACAGTTTAGCTATGCAGTGATATCCATTTTTTTTTCTTTTTCCTCTTATATAATTATAATGGATTATAAGGTACTACATTATTATTTGGTACTATATATGTTATGATGTATTTCATTTTTTAAATTTGTTTTATATGTAGGTGGTACTTTGCCATGATATCTATATCAGGAGTATTTGCAGTTACTTTTTCTGTTGTGTTTGCTTATGTAGCAGATGTTACAGAAGAGCAAGATAGGAGTGCAGCATATGGCCTGGTTAGTAATAAATACATTTTCATTAGTAGTTATTCAAAAAAAGCAGATTGTTGGTTAAGTTTTTCAGGATGTTATTTCATAAAATGATATTAGAAACACAATCTCTTGTTTTTTATTGCCTTGAATTTTCTCAACTTAGAAAAATGAGCAACAGTTACTTTCCTATATATTATGCTCCTTATTAAATACATTTTCATGCATATAATAGCTTAGTTTTTATGACCTCTTAGAAAACTATTCTCAATTTTTTAATGCAGTTTGGATCATGAATTGAGAATTCTACGTTATTTTGCATCGACTTGTAGTCACCCAATATACACCAATGAGCCAAAACATTATGACCACTTACCTAATATGATGTTGGTCCTGCTCGTACGCAGCGAGGCATGGACGCTACAAGATTTCTAAATGTGTCTTGTGGTATTTGGTACCAACATATAACCAGCAGATCCTTTAACTCCTGTAAGGTCCATGGTTGAGATGCTGCAGATTGGAGTTGCTGTTCCAACACAAACCACAGATGTTCGATGGGATTGATGTCTGGGAAATTTGGAGGGGAGGGCAATACCTGGAAGTCTTTCTCATGTTCTGCAAACCAGTCTCGAACAATCTGGGTGGTGTGGCATGGCGTATTATCCTGCTGAAAGACGGCACCGCCAGAGGGGAAGATCATTGCCATGAAAGGGTGTACTCGATCAGCAGTGATGTTTAGGTAGGTGGTAGACATCAGAGTGCCTGGCATATGGATGACTAGACCTGGGGTATCCCAGCAGAATGTCGCCCAAAGCATGACACCGCTGCCACTGGCTTGTTTTTGTCCCACGGTGCATCCAGGCACCATCACTTCCCCAGCTAAGTGACGCACATGTACCCGGCCGTCCACATGGTGCAACCGGAAATGCGATTCATCGGACCAGACAACTTTCTTCCAATCACTCAGGGTCCAGTTTTGATGCTCGCTTGCCCATTGTAGGTGCTGTCACCAGTGAACCGTGGTTAGCATGGGCACTCGGAGTGGCGTGCGGCTACATAGCCCCATTTTCAGCAGGGTTCGATGTACTGTGTGTTGTGACACATTACTCCCATTGCCAGCATTCCAATTACTGGCGAGTGACACTACAGTCTACCTTCTGTTGCCGCATACCATCCGGGAGAGCCTTCACTCACCTCGAGCATCAATGATCCATGGTCATTCAACACCTCATTGGTGGTTCATGAGTTTTCCCTCCTCAGACCACTTTCTATAGATACTAACCACGGCCGACCGTGAACACCCCACCATCCATGCCATTTCGGATATGCTCTGACCCAGTCGTCTGGCCATTACAATTTGGCCTTTGTCAGACTCACTTAAGTCCGCTACCTTTCCCATCTGAAGAACAATAGAGAAACACTGATTAGCAGAGCTCAGTATCAGGTGTTTTTTATACCGTGTCCCGACCCATGCACATGTTGTAGTTCACCTGTAGTTGCTTTGATATGTATAACTACTTGCTGGTCATAATGTTTTGGCTCCTCAGTGTACATATAAATTGTTTTTATCATCTAACTGTAATTATGTATTCTTAATAATAGTGTTGAGAAGAGATAAATTCTAAAAATTCTGGAGCAATTAGGCAAAAAAAAAAATCTGAATTTGCAGTGTGTTGAATTGTTAGAATTGCAATTTCACACTTGCAGTATTGACTTCTATTATCACTAACTTGAGAAATTAAAACAAATCTTGAAGAAACATGAAAGGAAGTTATTTTAAATTAAATTGCTAACTCATTTTGTCACTGAAATTGCATAATTTCAGAACAGCAGCAGATGGTTTGCTACCCATGACTTTTAGTGGTCAGCACAATTCTATACAGGTATAGAATTGTGCATGTGTATCATGGTGGATAAAATGCTACAATCCTATTTCGTTGATTTACTGAGTTTAAGTGCTGCAGTTCCTAATACTGTACATAAGGCAAGAAGACATGGTATGGTCGATGAATTGGAAAACAAATTGGGCTATGATTCTTTGCCAATTTGCATTCATTGTGCATTGAATAGATTATTCTTAGATAACTTGTGTATTCAGTTTATTTTGCTGAATCTGCTACATGGGTTTAAAATGGATGCAGATCACTGCTGTATGCAGACTAGTAAAAGATGTTCATATACTGCTTGATTGCATGAACCTCTAATTAAGAAGGTCTCTTAGTTTTAATAACTGGAACTAACTTATTTATAATTTTATATACTGAATATGGACTGGAACTAACTTATGTATGACTTGTTTACTGTGTATGGACAGTAGTCAGCTATGGTGCAGCATACTAGACATAACATGCCTGACTGGGTACAGTAATGTACTTATACATGTGGTAGGTTTGCTATAGTCTAGCTTGGGACCATCCTAACTTAAAAAAAGAAAAACACCAAAATAAATAGTCACTTTCTTAAAAGTGAATATTGTGTCTGTTATAAATTGCTGTGGTTATAAGAATTCTTGTACTGCTCGAGGGATATTTGAAAGAGTTTGGTCTACTATTGAAAGAATGAAGCAATCTGGAAACAAATCAACTTTTCTTCAACATACTCATTCTAAGGGCTACATTCTTATATACTGTTCTGAACACTTTACTAGAGCTCTTGCACAAAATCCACCATCTCTAAACTGATGATTTAAAGCAAAGGATCTGCCCTTACAAAAGGAATAGTTAAAAAATATGAAACCATGGAATGAAAGTACTCCATTGCAGATAGTCCTCATAGTGCAATGCCATAATTTATATATCTTTTGGCAAGAGGATTATGTGGTGCTTAGGGTGTTAATAAAGTTTAATTTTTTTTACCACTGCATATTTTTGAATTTATATTTATTTTTCAGAATTAATTATTTTTTTTTATCAGGGTGTGAATATGAGTGGGCTGCACTCCTTCCAGTTTTACAAATTGACTTGTTATTAACATTGGTTAATTGTAGTGTTTAATGTTAGTTAGGGGTGACTTTTTCTGTCATCATCAGATTTTAAACTTTGCACTGTGGATTTCTTTTTGTTGAATTAAAAATTCTGACCCCCCATTGCGAGTTTCCATTGAAATTGCCTTAATCAGTAAGGTGCAGATTGAAATTTCTCATAACAAGCCACTTGCATTTACTCTCCAATTTGCTCTGCTTTTAGAGGTTCTCATACTCTTCACGCTTCTTATCTGTAACCTAACATCATTTTCATTTTTCATTTGCTTCCTAGTATCTCATGCCACACAGACTTAATGCTTGCATGCATAGTTCTGAATTTGAGATTGCTCTGTTGAGCACAGGCTACTTTTGACAAGTAATATGACCACCTACCCCCTCTCTCTGTGGATATCATTCATAAAGGAAATGTATGACAAGTGAAACTCATCATCCCAATAGATGCTCTGAAAATGGCAACTAACTTTTATTACTTCTAAATGTAAGGTTATGCATTTGGCGAAATAGAAATCCTGGGGTCAAGTATAAACCAAGTGGGGGGTGAATAGCTAAAATTGACTCAAAATGAAAGACAGGTTCCTGCTCACCCTGTCATGAAATTTTCCATGCAGATAGGAAGGCATGTGATGTCCTGTCCATGATTTATAGAATCTTTACTAGTAGGGTGAAGGATGTCATTGGATACCCTTATCCCTCTGTATAAGATGATGATATTCAGATCTGGAGAGGATCAAAAGAGGAATGACTAGATTAGTGATGAGTACAAATTAGTGAATGTTTACGAAGAACTTCTAAGAAGGGATGGACTGCATAGTTTCACATTTAAGGGGAGATCTGCTTGAGGTATAAGGCACTGAAAAGGTTGAATAAAGGAAATACATAAGGAAGATTTTTCTCCCTAAGTGAAAAAAGAACCAGGGAAGGGGCAGTGATACAAATATAAAATCTCAGGGAAAAACAGAGATTGGAGCTTATGAAACTTGTCTACGGACAGCAGGTTGTCAAACAATAGCATTAGCATTAGTAGAGGCATTTGATGCAAGAAAGCAAGCTTATGCAGCATCAGCCAAAAAAAAAAAAAAAAAAAAAAAAAGTAACATAAATAAATAAAAATAACCACTTCCACTTCACCCCTCTGTTCGTTCGAAATACCTGTCCAGCTGAGCCTTAAACTTATTTAGGCTATCAACTTCCACGACAAGGGATGGAAGTCTGTTCCACCCACCAACCACCCGCTGGCTAAAGGCAAATTTCCGCACATCTATCCTACATCTGTCTTTCCTCAATTTGAATTTATGCCCTCTCAGGTGATTTTTCTGAGCTAGAGGAAGAATCCCATCAGCATTGAGCATGCTCAAACCATTCAAGGCTTTGTACACCTCTATCAGATCACCCCGCTGGTGCCTAGTTTCCAGACACTGTAATTTGCAAAACTTAAGCCTTTCTTCGTAAGAGAACCCCTTTGTCCCATTCACCAATCTAGTTGCCCTTCTCTGTACTCGTTCCAGCAGCTCTACATCCTTCCTGAAATGAGGCCTCCAGGCCTGTATACAGTACTCTAGGTGTGGCCTGACCATTGCCTTATACAAGGGAATAATCACCTCCTTATCCCTGCTAGAAAAATTTCTATATATCATTGACAATACACCATGAGCTACTCTTGCAGCTCGTCTGCACTGCTCAGAGAACTTCATATCTGCCTGCACCACCACCCCCAGGTCCCTTTCATTCTCTACCACTGTCAGTGTAGTACCACAGAGTTGATACGTTGCTCTGGGGTTGCTGTTTCCCATATGTAGTACTTTACATTTGTCAATGTTAAACTTCATTTGCCACCTCGAAGCCCATCTGCTCAACCTTTCCAAATCCTGTTGCAGCAGCATAGTGTCAGTAGTGTCCTTGACAACCCTGCCAACCTTTGTATCATCTGCAAACTTGGACATTAAGCCTGATATACCATCATCAATATCATTTATAAATACAGAAAACAATAAAGGCCCCAATACTGAACCCTGAGGGACTCCACTAATAACATTAGTCCACGATGAGCAGTGTCCATTGATTACCACTCTCTGTCTTCTCCCCCTCAACCACCCCTTTATCCATAGCAGCAACTTGCCTCCAATGCCACACTGCTCCAATTTGTGCAGCAGTCTTCCATGTGCAACAGTATCAAAAGCCTTTCTAAGATCCAAGTATATAATATCAAAGTTATTCCCTGCATCCAGTTCTTTTGTGACTGCATCATAGTATCCAATCAAATTGGTCAGGCAAGACTTCCCCTTAACAAAACCATGCTGTGTCCTAGCTATAACTGAAGTCTTGTCTAGATGATCCTGCAGTGCTTCTTTCACCAGTGCCTCCATTAATTTTCCGGGAACAGAAGTTAAACTCACAGGTCTATAATTACTTGTGTCAGCCTTTGATCCCCCTTTGTGAATTGGGGTCACATTTGCACATCTCCAGTCAATGGGTACCTCCCCTGAGTCCAAGGAAGCTCTCATAATTATGGCTAAGGGTTTGCTTACCTCCTTTGCTGCCTCCTTTAATATAACTGGATAGATCCCATCCACCCCAGGTGCCTTTCTTGTGTTTATCTTCAACAATTTCTCCTCCACTTTGCTCTCAGTTATTACAAGATTCTCTAGCTTACTGCTAGAGTTGAATACACCTCTGGCATTCCCCTCTCTGAATAACTCCTCATGTGTGAATGTCGATGCAAAATATTCATTTAGTTTGTTAGCTACCCGAGCAGGGTCATCAACAGTTGACCCATCGATCTCAAGTGGACCAATCTGATTCATCCCCTTCCTTCTAGAGTTTACATAAGTAAAGAACTCTTTGCTGTTTTTCTTCGCATCCCTTGCCAAGGATCTCTCGTAATCTGCCTTCGCCTGCCTAACCTCCTTTGTAACTTGGTTACAGATCAACTTGTATCTATCATAGGCATCCGTGTCACGTGTTAATTTGTATGTATCCCATGCATTTTTCTTCTCTGCCATATGCCTCATTAGTTCATCTGACAACCATTTAGGCCTAAACCTTGAACAATATTTCTTAGTTGGTATGTAAAGCCTAGTAGCTTCCACGATAAGTTCTTTGAATGCTTCCCATTTTGAATTTGCTGTTGGCAATATCATCAGTTGATCCCACTGTATAGAATTTAAATACTGTCTCAGTCCATTGTAGTCGCCTTTACGAAAGCAATACCCCTTCCCTTTACCCCTAATGGTAGTTACCTCTTTGAGTAACTCCCACTTCAGCACACTGTGATCACTGCCACCAAGTGGTTCATTTATCTGCAGATTCTGAATGCATGAAGAATCACTACTGATAATCAAATCAAGAGTATTACTCCCTCTAGTTGCCTCCCGAACATGCTGATGTAGAAAACAATCATCCAATAAATCCACAAAAGCCTTGCTACTGTGTGAGTGACCAGCCCCCAAATTCCAGTCAATATCTGGGAAATTAAAATCCCCCATTATAAGACTCTCTGATTTACTGGCCCACTCTATTTCTCCGAACAGTTTCTTATTATACTCATCAGAGTCATTAGGCCTATAGCACACTCCTACTCTCAATTTTGATCTCCCAATGCTTATGTCACACCAAACTGACTCGACACTGCACTGTCCAGCGATGTCGACTGGCTTCACTTCCTTGGATTTTATGTGTTTCTTAATTAATAGCATAACCCCTCCTCCCTTCCTATCCTGTCTATCCTTTCTGTACACATTGTACTCCCCAAATTCCAGTTCTGCATTTCTTATATCTGTGTGACACCACGTCTCTGAAATCCCCACAATATCTGCCTTTGATGTTTTGAGCAATACCTCAAATTCATCAAATTTATTTACTAAACTCCTAGCATTGGTGTACACACAAGTATACATGCACCTGTTCTTTTTCTTAGCTACCCTAACACAACCCATGTGTTTACTTGTACCCCAATGATTCCCAGCAGTCTCTGAAATATCCTGCATCTTATTTTCCAGGCTGCGGCTCATTCCAATAGAAGCAGTGCAAGAATCACTTTCACCTCTGCCAGTGGCTACTGTTAATCTATTAGTCCTTGTATCCCCCCAATCTAGCAGTTTTCCGACCCACCTAACATTGCCTCGATAGCATCAGCAAACATTCTTGCACCCTTTCTATTTAAGTGTATCCCATCCCTGTAGAAGCAGTCTCTCCTGTTAACAAGTACAGACCAGGCTGAAAAAAATTCTACCCCTTGAGCCCTGCACAATCTTTCCAGGGCCGAATTGATTGACAGGGCTCTCATCATATACTCCCTCCTATCGTGTCTGGGCAGAATTGCAGACACTTTCAATTTCAACCCTAATTCACGGCTTTTTTTCATCAGTGACCTGTACTTGTCAAGTAATTCCGCCGGTCTCCTACTCTTAATGTCATTAGTGCCAACGTGTACAACTATATCACCTTTTGTGCCCTTAAAAGATGATATCCGCTCTACAACGTCATCAACTTTTGCCCCTGGCAGACATACCCTGGTCCTATTCCACCTATCCTTTTTACAAAGCATGTTTCCCGTTTCCCTGACAATAGAGTCACCAACAACTACTAGTTCCTTTGGGACCAGCGCATTCTGCCTTGGGGGTTGCCGCTGTGTTCCGCGATGACCAAGTGCAAGCTCTGGCATTGGTGTGGGCAGCTGAGAGCTTGATGGGCCCCTCACTTGTAATCCTTCGAGGGCATCCACCCTATCCTTCAAGCTCTCATATAGGCCCATAACAACGCTGAGTTGTCGCCTTATCTCCTTACACTCCTTGCATCGCACACACACAAAGACATCCCCCATGGCAGTATCATGTCCCATACTTGACTGCTCCGCAAACATCAAGCAAATAGTGCATCTTACAAGGCTGTGATTCAGAGGACAACTGCCCCCCTCAGTTCTCCCCTGGGCCACAGCATTCCCATTAGCTTGAGCCCTTTGCTTTGCTGCTCTGGTTTGAGTCATGATTTAGATTTACTTTCAATAAAATTTCAATTTCTGTACAAAATTAAATCCTAAACTTGTATCCAAACACAGTTATAACGCTATATTTATGTTTCAGTAACGAGTGTTATCTACGGAATATTTACGTTTCAGTAACGAGTGTTATCTACGAAATATTTACGTTTCAGTAACGAGTGTTATCTGCGAAATCCCTTTATATAACTTTCGTATCAAGTTATGTATTAATTATTTGTTTTTACTAATTATTTATGTTACGTAACCTAAGTGGTTATATGTATAATTAATTATGTTAAATAAAATTAATTATATTACGTTTGTAATCTAAGTCGTTATATGTATTTATTTAAACGTACAATTTAACTGCTAACGAAGTTCAACTAACGCTATCTAGTACGGTATATCGTATCACAAAGGCGGGAAAATTACGAACGGTTAGCGGAGTTGAAACACGTGGAAACCTTTACCGATACTTTTATGCAATTACAAGGCCGAGTAAAGAATAAATACACCAAATTAATCAGAAAATCACAAAATAATGTTATACTACTAAATTTAAATCAAAAGTTTTAGAAAAACAATAATTTCAAATCAATAATTAACAAAAATCCACTTAGCGGCCTAATAGAATAAGTTATCTCCCAGTAGGCAGATGCACTGAGTCTCTAAGTGCTAAGTATAATTGGTTGGTTACCTTAAATGGATATATTATGAATGGAAATATTATGAAGATATTATTATGGGTATACAGTGAAACTTCCCTCTAACGGACAGCCATGGGGAACGAAAATGTGTCCATTAGAGAGAAGTGTCCGCTAACAAGAAGTCTGAGGGAGAAAAAAAAAAAGAAAGAAAGAAAAATCGTTAAACGTTTAATGTAAAATTAAATTAAAATATATACAGATTTTGAACAATATTTTTGTAAATAATATACAATTACATACACAAGAGATAAAGAAAAATCGTTAAACGTTTAATGTAAAATTAAATTATATACAGATTTTGCACAATATTTTTGTAAATAATATACATACAATTGTGCTATGCATATTATGACTTTATCTTAAGAAAAATGCATACAGTAATCACTTATTTTCTTCTGCACCTTCTTCCGGCTGATAATTTTGTTTTCAACATTTGTTTGGAGTGAAGAAACCATCAAATGTCCTTCAGTATCTTCTTCAGTGGCAAAAAACATTTTTAAACGATTGATTTGTATGAGCGCTGCTTCTGTTTTCATCGGTGGTTCATCGTTAATATATTCTTCGACAGAATGACCTCCTTCCATTTCTTCATCCTCCTGAGGAACTTCTTGAAAAATGTCGTTGATATCTAGAGCACCATCTTCTGTAGTGAGGTTTGAGTCTATATCTTTGTAGCCAGCGTCACTTGTAGCGGAAGTATCGTACATTATCAATAGATGTTGAAGTTCTTGTTCTTCTTGGTGCTCCACATTGCTGTTCACAACTTCAATTTTTGCGTTTGAGAAGCCAGACTTTACAAAACAGTTCACGACAGTTTGTTTTCTAATTGCGTTTACTGAAGAGGAAATCCATTGAATCGCATCTAGGATGCTTATTTTCTTTGCAAGGTCACTCGCACACGTTACATCGTTCATGTTTGCAATGAGATGTCTTAAAACACGTTTTCTGTAGTGAAGTTTAAAATTTTTTATTATCCCTTGATCCAAGGGCTGACACTCTGCAGATGTGTTTGGTGGCAGAAAAATGATTTGAACGTTGGACAATTCAATGTGCGGGTGAGATCCAGCATTATCCATGAAAAGAATAATTTTTCTGTTTTGACGAATCGTGTTTTGGTTAAAGTGACTTATCCATTCGCTCATGATATCTCGTGTCATCCACGCTTTTTTATTAGACTTCCAGTCAACATCCAAAAGATTCAACTTTATGCCCTTGAAACAACGAGGATTTTGTGGGTTTCCTATAACAAGAGGTTGTTCAAAATCTCCCAGCATATTTGTACACAATAGTACAGTCAAGCGTTCCTTAGAAATTTTTCCGCCCTGGCACTTTTCGTTTTTTAGACTCATTGTTTTTTCAGGAAGAGCTTTAAAAAAACAATCCTGTTTCGTCACAGTTGTAAATATCCTTAGCTTCAAAATCACGACATAAATCTTCCAATTTGACGGTCCACTCTGTTACAACCCCAGTATCAACAGATCCACCTTCACCACTTACGGTTTTCCAAGAAATTTTATGCCGAGTTTTGAACTTGTCTAGCCATCCCACAGAAGCTTTGAACTCATTTACTCCCATGGATTTCGCAACCTCCAAAGCCTTTTCCCTAATAATAGGCCCATTAATGGGAATTTTTTTAGCACGTGCGCGACAAATTTGAAGTCCAACAGTTTTTGGGAATGATTTTTGAACCTGATCATTTCCGTGTTGCCAAAATTGTTTGAGCAGTTCATTTTTTTTCTTTAGGATGTCGCTTACCTGCGTCTTCCCAATTTTGAATTTTGCAGCGAGATTGCGAACACTATTTTTTTGCCGATCATACGCATTAACGAGTTCGACTTTATCTTTTAAAGTTAAATGTTTACGAGAAGACTGTGCACTTCACACGACACTGAAGAAAACTGAAACTGAAAAGACGAAAGGCCGACCATATTCTCCCCCCCTGCACACACCGAATTCATCAGAAGTTTTACACGTGCCTTAAAATTCTTGAAAAAGAGTTTAGAACCGCGACGTAAACATTGATAAAATTCAGAGAATCGGAAATAGAAAATAAACACACGATTGAGGCAATACGTGGAAGAAACGTTCCTAGAAAACGGGCCGTGAGCTCGCCCGCTGTCCGTTATGGGGTGATCAAATTAAGTGCTAATCTAAACGAAACAGTGCAGATTGCCTGTCCGCGTCCGTTACAGAGAATGCCCGCTAGACAGAAGCTGCAAACAAGTTAAAACCAATGGAGGTGAGTTGGGGAATTTGAAAATGTCCGTTGTAGAGAGATGTCCGTTAACGAGAGGTGTCCGTTAGGAGAAGTTTCACTGTATTATGGAAATAGTATGAATATATTATTATGGGTATATTATGGAAGTAGTATGAATATATTATTATGGGTATATTATGGAAATAGTATGAATATATTATTATGGATATATTATGGGAAATAGTATGAATATACTGTATTTCTTCGATTCTAAGACACACTTCTTTTCCCCTATAAATGTCTCTAAAAACGGGGTGCCATCTTAGAATCAATGGTGTCTTACAATTGCAGTTTTTTTTTTTTTTTTTTTTTGAATTTTCCGGCGCTTTGCACAGCACCACACGTTTTGTTTTTATGTGGAAACCCCGCCTCCAAGTTTGACCATTATTGCATTCTCCAATTCCATTGGAGAATAAAGTGGCACGGGTGATTTCATGTGCTTTTGAATGTGAAGCCACCATTATTTCATTATAGTGGAGCTCACTCAGCGTAAATTAGGAAGTTTTGTTTGTATCTTCGAGAGTATGTAAGAGGTACTGTATTTCGTTAATTTTTATCCCTTATTGCACATTAAAATGTCAAAAAGATTGCACTATGAAGCTGCATTGAAACGAAAAGTTATTGTGTATGCAAAAGAACATGGAAATAGAGCTGCGGGTTGACATTTTGATATTAGTGAAGTAAATGTTCGTCGTTGGAGAAATGATTGCAATTCCATATTTTCGTGCAAAGCAACAACCAAGTGCTTTACAGGGCCTAAGAAAGGAAGATTTCCACAAGTCGATGAAGCTGCGATACGTTTTGTAATGGAGATATGCACAAAAGGATTACCCATCACTTGAGACAAGCCATGCAATTGAAAGCCGGAGAAATTGCGAAGTCCCTCGGAATAGAGAAAATAATTTTTAAAGGCAGTCGCGGCTGGTGCGACAGACTCATGCATCGTAGAGGATTATCGTTAAGGCGCCAAACATCTATCTGTCAAAAAATTCCTGCAGACTTTCAACAGAAGCTGATTAACTTTCAGCGACAGGTGATAAAATTAAGGGAAAAAAGAAACTATGAGTATAGTCAAATTGGAAATGCTGATGAAACCCCGATCTTCTTTGATATGCCTTGGAATTACACAGTCAACGCTAGAAGTGCTAAAGAAATCAAGATTATAAGCACGGGCTATGAAAAGCAGCGTATCACTGTGACGCTATGGATCACTGTTGATGATCAAAAGTTGCCACCATATTTAATTTTAAATAGAAAAACCATACCGAAGAATGAAATTTTCCCCAAAGGTGTTATTGTGCGTGCATAAAAAAATGGATGGATGTTGGCAGAGCTTATGGAAGACTGGCTAAATGTTGTGTGGAATAGACATCCTGGAAGTCGTCGTAACCCATCTAGCATGCTAGTACTTGATGCATTTCGTGGACATTTGTCCGAACGTGTCAAAAATAAAATCATGCAAAAACGTGGTGACTTGGTTGTGATTCCTGGTGGCATGACTAGCCAACTGCAGCCACTCGACATTTCAGTCAACAAACCATTTAAGGATTACTTGAGAAAGGAATATGAATCCTGGGCTGTTGACCGATAACCTTCCGCAGACACCTTCCGGAAAAATTAAGAAAGCACCGGCATCAAAATTGGCAGAATGGGTATCAACAACTTGGAAGCTGATCCTAGAAAGAATAGTAAAGCACTCATTTAAAAAATGTTGCATCACCAATGCTCTCGATGGCTCAAAGATGATATATTATGGAATAATGAAGATAACGATGGCTCAGAAAAATCTGACCCTGAATGTGAAGTAGACTCTGATATTGATTCAGATGCGGATATCGACGGCTCAGAAGATTCAGAAGGAAGTGATGAATAACATACCTACTGATAAATACCAGTACTATTGTTAGTAAGTTGAATTCTATTATAATAAAAATATTTGTTAGATTTATTTTAGTGTTTTATTTTATTTTTTTTTTTTTCTTAAAATCAAAGCTTTTTTTCTGAAATTAAGGTGCGTCTTACAGTCAATGGCGTCTTAGAATCAAAGAAATACTGTATTATTATGGGTATATTATGGAAATAGTATGAATTATTCTTTTCTATTTTTATTATTATTTTATGTATTCATTTATATTTGACTGATGCAGAAAAAGTCTGCTGCTTTGCATCATTTGGCCTTACTAATACTAATTTCTGTGATACAGGAAAGGAACCTGCTGTATATCTTCCAGATAATTTATACCTTTGATACTGCCTATTTTTCCCCTGTATTTAATAATACATTTCTTCAATGTTATACTTTTGATTGATTGGTTGATTGCAGTGGTGAGCGGTGTGCACAACCTTTTTGAACAGTCTTTAGAGTATGAGATCAAATCTATAAAATATTCTAGATATTAGGTATTCAAATGTAGTATTGCTGGTTTGCTACCATACAATGTGTAATTAAGAATTTATAAAATTACACTAGAGAGAATTAATCACAGCAATCAACACAAGGTTGCTAGCAGTGGTGTGGCCAGCACTACTTTGTTATGTGGGAGATAATTTCCTATCATGAGTGGGCCCCCATGGTTCACCCTACTATATTTTATACCACTTTTTTCATATATTTTTTTCTCCAGATAGCATGAATATTTTCAACACAGCAATGTCACTATCCTATATGATTAATGTGCTTATAGTATTAGGAATACAGTTGAGTGCACTGGGGCATCTTTCATGGCCACTGTTGTTGCTGGATCTGAACTCATAAATTTTAGTGTTCTTTGATTTTGGTATATGGCTGTATGACCATTTCCTTTTAGTATATCAGAACTGGCAAATGCATTGTAATGGAGTAACATGCATCATTATACTTAGGTGGTGCTAGAATTCATGTTGTGATCTCTGTGATCGGTCTATGAGTCACGCAGTCTCATATTAAAGTAAGGTTTGTAATACTTTAGATACTATTAGTATAACTCTGCAAGCATATAATTTCCAGAAACTTTGAAGTTGATGGAAATTTCTTGAATTATAATTTTCCAGAATATTATAAACCTTATGCTTCTTACTTTATATATATGTAATTTTGTTCTCACTTTCTTGTTAGGTTTCAGCTACATTTGCTGCTAGTTTAGTAACAAGTCCAGCACTTGGGGCCTACCTAGGTAGATTGTATAGTGATAGCCTTGTGATTGCTCTAGCTTCTGCAGTTGCCCTACTAGATGTGCTTTTCATCATGGTTGCTGTGCCTGAATCATTACCGGAAAAAATTAGACCAGCATCTTGGGGTGCTCCTATTTCTTGGGAACAGGCTGATCCGTTTTCTGTGTGTACTTTTATTATTTATTTATTATAACTCTTGATATTTTAAGGAGTCCTTATGTGCTGTAATGTAATAACTAGATCGTATGTATAGCTTAGCTTAATTTTCAGCACTCACCTCATAGTAATCCGCTTAGCTGGTGGAGGGTTTTATCACATACATAGTGGTTATAGGATTCTAATACTTTACAGGGATTATGGGTTTTAAAATTAAGTTATGGGCTGTAGAAAAATTTTTAAGAAAGGAAAGTGCACCTTCCATGGTTGCTTAATTAAATTAAATTAAGAGAAAAAAAGGGAAATATATAAGCTAATAATCGCGCACGAGCGACTTTCCATGAGCGAAAGTCGCTCGTGCGCGATTATTAGCTTATATATTTCCCTTTTTTTCTCTTAATTTAATTTAATTAAGCAACCATGGAAGGTGCACTTTCCTTTCTTAAAAATTTTTCTACAGCCCATAACTTAATTTTAAAACCCATAATCCCTGTAAAGTATTAGAATCCTATAACCACTATGTATGTGATAAAACCCTCCACCAGCTAAGCGGATTACTATGAGGTGAGTGCTGAAAACTAAGCTAAGCTATACATACGATCTAGTTATTTATTATAATTAAATTTATTTTTAATAAATTTATTTTTATGTGGTTAACTTTGAAAAATGAGGTCCCCCTCCACACACAAGTAAATGGCACTATTAATTAATTGTGAGATTTCTTATATTAAACTCCTGGTAATTAGTGTGCAGATTACCTGCACATTCATGACGAGGTATATTGACTTATGTTACTCACCTTTGGACAAAATTGATGGAAAAGTTTGAAAATCAAGCAGTTACACTCTTGATGTTTCTGAGGCTTTTTAAATCATGTATGGCATAAAGGTCCCCGAAGTAAGCTTCCATCTTATTGATTGCTGCCTTTTTTTTTTTTTTTTTTTGCAATTGGGTATCTAGTTTTTTTGTTCTGCCCTCTCATTGCAAGTGATGGTAGATGGCTCTTTATCTTTTAACTTTTCCACTAATGCTGGTGTTTGCCCTAAGGTTCAAGACTCTTTCTCCCACTGTTTTCCTCTTGTATATTATGACTTTTTTTTCCCACTGGTTGGAAAACCTCTCCATAGTTTTGATGATGATAGCACATTACATTTCACTTCCCGGTTTGAAAAACATTGTCCGTGCAGACACAGTTTCAACTTCTTGAATTTCCACCATTTTCTTGAATGTATCTGCATTTAATTCTCCAGTAGGGCAAAGAAAACTTTTAGCATTAGCAAGGGGCACATGATGCAAGAAAGCAAGTTTATATAGCATCAGCCAAAAAAAAACACACTCACACTCCCTTCTCATTTCACTCATGAGATGGAAGTTTGTTCCAGCAATCAACCACTCACTGGCTAAAGGCAAATTTCCGCACATCTATCCTACAGCTGTCTTTCCTCAATTTGAATTTATGCCCTCTCAGGCAATTATTCTGAGCAAGAGGAAGAATCCCATTAGCATTGAGCATGCTCAAACCATTCAAGGCTTTATACACCTCAATCAGATCACCTCGCAGGTGCCTAGTCTCCAGACACTGTAATTTGCAAAACTTAAGCCTTTCTTTGTAAGAGCAACCCTTCATTCCATTCACTAATCTTGTTGCCCTTCTCTGTACTCGTTCCAACAGCTCTACATCCTTCTTAAAATGAGGCCTCCAGACCTGTATACAGTACTCAAGGTGTGGCCTGACCATTGCCTTATACAATGGGGTAATCAGCTCCTTATCCCTGCTAGAAAAATTCCTGTATATCATTGACAAGACACCATGGGCTACTGTTGCAGACCATCTGCACTGCTCAGAAAACTTCATATCTACCTGCACAATTACCCCCAGGTCCTTTTCACTCTCTACCTCTGTCAGTGTAGTACCACACAGTTGATACGTTATTCTGGGGTTACTGCTTCCCATATGCAGTACTTTACATTTGTCAATGTTAAACTTCAGTTGACACCTCTCAGCCCATCTACTCAACTTTTCTAGATCCTGTTGCAGCAGCGTACTGTCATTAGTGTCATTAACAACCCTGCCGACCTTTGTATCATTTGCAAACCTGGACATTAAGCCTAATATACCATCATCAATATCAGTAATGAATACAGAAAACAACAATGGACCTAACACTGAACACTGGGGAACTCCACTAATAACATTAGTCCATGAAGAGCAGTGTCCATTGATTACCATTGTTTTCTCCCACTCAACCATCCCTTTATCCATAGCAGCAATTTGCCTCCAATGCCATACTGCTCCAGTTTGTGCAGCAGTCTTCCATGTGCAATATATCAAAAGCCTTTCTAAGATCCAAATATATGATATCAAAATTATTCTTTGCATCCAGTTCCTTTGTGACTACGTCATAGTATCCAATCAAGTAGTTAATCAATTAGTTAACTTCAATCCTAAAACTCAGTCCTGCTTATTTTTTACAAAAAAAATGGAATCTACTGCTCTTCTCATTTTGATAGATAAACTCAGATTGCTACAGAAAATTGCATATCTGTTTTGGCATTATGCAGTCTTCAAATCTCTCCATATAAACATGTCGAAAATACAGTGGATTTTGGTTATTTGGGCCACCGGTTAATTGGGGCAGCCGTTTATTTCAGGCAAATCTTAAAAAAAACAGAAATTAATCGAGAAAATAGCCAGGACTTACTTCGCTTAATTGGGACAGCATGCCGTTTAATCAGGACAGGAGACCGCATCACTGGCGGTATCAGCTGGAATTCTGTGGGTTATTATGGTGAAATGAGTTTACACTTCCATGAAATCTTGAATCATATAAAAAAATTAATTTTCAGATCGTCTGTTCATTCCTATTTTTAAAGCTTTGTAACTGATGACTCCGTTCTCACTTGCGTGTATCGTGTTACTTGCAATTTGTGTGCACCGTGTTCTTTGTTATTGATTGCTTATCTTTTTACTGTTTTAAATTTTAACCCCCATCCACAAATGTCAGTGAACAGAAATGTCAACTAGTTCGTATGTACATATTAAAAAGTAAAAAGTAAAGTGCAGCCATTATCAACCCACTGCAGGATGGAAGCCTCCTCAACAATTCATGCTGAGGGAAATGGACCATAATCTGCCACGCTGGTCCAGTGCAGGTTGGCAGATCGACCGTATTCAGCAGTCAGGGGCTTGAACCCTGGTCTATTCAAAGAGCGTGTGCTACTGCACTCCCGCTCCTGCCCACTCGGCTACGGAGGGCGTTGTACATATTACAGTACGTATTAATTATTCCGATTTTCACGTATCATTTAATTTTTTAATTGGTAAGGTAATAAAGGGTAAATTTGTGCTTAATATATCTTTACTTTTATAGCCTGTGGATAATATTCCTCATATTTTCTCTAATTAGAATCGCTGTTTAATAGAATTAAAATTCAGTTCACAAACGTGATCACAATGACCGGCACTTACTACACATCGTATAGTGAACGGTACTTTACTATGGTGAGTTCATCGTAACGTGATTTGATTGTACAATGAACTAATTGTAAGGGGGGGGGGTCCATTGTATTTTTAACTATTTATGTGAAACTTCGGATAGTTGGGGCAGCCGCTTAATTGGGCCAAAATGCACTAGTCCCGATGTGGCCCAAATAACCGGAATGGACTGTATTACTAAATCTGCATAAAAAAAAAAAAACTGAGTTTTTTTTTTTTTTTTTTCATTCTCTGATTTACTTTTAAATAGCTATTCACTCTGTACAAATTTCAAATCTGTCCTACTATGGAATATTGTTCCCACATCTGGGAGGGTCCTCCCAAACCTCTCTCAGTTTTTCACTATTCAAAAGACAGCAGTCAAGTTAATTAATGACCTATCTCTTGCAAAGCCTCTCTGTTATCTGTCTCTGATGTTCAGGTTTTGCTGCATACCTCCATGGGCACTGTTCTGAATTGGCATCTGTAATTCTCCTACTCTCAGATGGAAGTACAGAGTTAGACATGCCATATGTTTAAATCCACATAATACTATAAAATACAATAATATTTCTTGTAGTCTCTGTAATGTAAACTTCTCTGATCCTCTGTGGCTGATGTGGAGTTTAACCAAAAAAAAAAAAAAGCTGATTGTAATGGTAGAAAATTAAATTATCCTTGTAGTTGCTGAAAAATGTTGTGAAATGTACAATATTTGAGTTTTATTACAATAATAACAATCTTCCTAAGAAATTACAATCTGTAATTTCTTAGGAATTGCACCCAGCATACGTAACTAATTATACTGTATAATGCATGGTATTGGTATGGTGATTTATGATTTATCTACTGATATCCGTATTAGAAGTATTGTGATTGAGAGGAAGTATTATCTGTGCTTCCCAACCATCAGCCTGAATAATCTGCAATTTACTGTATTATTAAACAAAATTTGGCAGTGTTATTTGTTTATAAATGAGTGATCTGGCAGTTCATTCTGCCAGAACAGTTATTTATTGTAGTGTACAGCATCTAGTGTTATATTGGCTGCTGTTCTGACCATTGTTTGCTTCAGGTAGTCAATATTTGAATGGTTTCTGTGGAATTCTGTGCATGTCAACATAATTTGTAGTCCAAAAGGCCATTCCAAAGACATAAGGAGATCTGGAACATTGCTGAAAAGTTACAAGTGTGAATTGAATCCAACTGAAAGGTTCATTGGCCACTATGGAACACAGTTTTGTTTAAAGGAGTTACAGATTTTATGATAGCCATCTTGGAGGTTATCATATCACTTATTTCACAGAAATCCAATTCTTTTTCACTGTTCCTATGTGATTCTCATGGTCTTTCTTTTGAAGTAAATGTCCTTCAAATGTTTTAGTGTGTGAATTTTTTTCACTTTACATATCTTGTAGATCTTTTTGCTCTAGTCATTTGGTGATAGGTCCCTTATTTGATTGTCGAAGTGGGAGCTAAGTTAAAGCAGGAGACAAGTTGAATAGGTATTTTGCAATGATAATTACATTTGAAAGACCATGAGAATCGCACAGGAACAGTGAAAAAGAATTGGATTTCTGTGAAATAAATGATATGATAACATCCAAGATGGCTATCATAAAATCTGCTTCCTGAGATTGGATAGTATACATCCTGTTGCTCACTAAAAAAGGATGCATGTGAGTACATCAGTGCATTAAAAATATTAATGACATGTCCCTAGACTCTGGAATGATTCCCATTCACTGAAGAAGCACTAATGTTTCCTAGTCCACAAAGGAGGTGTGAGAAGGATATGGTCAACTATATAAACTGGTATATTTGACTGCTGTGGGGACACTTGGGCCTGTAGTTAAGGACATGATGGAGGAACATATTGAATTTACTGAAAGCAGCCTGAAAGTTGGTAGTTCAGTTTGATTATGTTATGTTTTTCAAGAAGGGTAATGGATTACACCTAATACTCAGTTAATGTTCACAATAGCAAACATCACAAAGGCATCTGACAACATTATAATGCTTCTTTCAACATGAAAGAAGCAATAATGGGAATCCTCTGTGACTCCTATTGTCTCTTACAGCTTCATCATGATTTTTATTAAACTTTTGAGGTTCATGATCTTTGAAGGGTTATTGAAGATTTCATCATTATTATAGGTGGGAAGGAGCAGTAGTGCGTATCACATGCTTCTTGATTAGACCGGGGTTCGAGCCCGTCACCACCAAATACGGAAGATGCGGAAAGGTCGGGGAATGACCACCGCATGTCCCGGAGCAATATGGCCTTAGTTGCTAATGCTCTTAAAAACCAAAAAACAACAACATCATCATTATTATTATCATCTTGTTCTTCGATTTGTACTTTTGCCTACAACTAAATCAAATTGTTGATTTTGAGTTCTTCTCTGTGAAACTCCAGCAACCTATTCACACCTTCAGTATGCCATAAAGATGTTATATCATTTCCAAAACAACTTGAAAGCTGTTTTTTCCTTTTTTTCACTATCAGCAATTGCCTGAGCCATGGTTCTGCTCAAATAATACTGCTTAAAGATGAAAATAACCCCTTGATCCACAAGTTGAGTAGGGAACTATTGTTTTGGGGAAGGAATACAAGTTTAACTTGTATTCCTTCCTTGAGGGTAAGAATCCAAAATATGAGAAGAACCATGATCAAGAGCATTTTTGATGCATAACAGTGCCTTAAATGACATATTCTTTTCCAAAATATATTTTTCCACTTCCGGTACAAAATAGTGCAGAAATCGGTCCTCAAAAAGGTATGCTTTCTTATTCGATCAAGCTAACCCATGCTTTCTTATTTGATTTCCAAATCACTGGCAGTGAAGACCTTGAAACACTTTTCAAAGCCTGTGGATTCTCACAGTGATACGCTAATAATCCTGTTTTGCCCACTTTTTTACCATTGTACCTTATACCAATTGTTGTTGACTGAGCTAAACATCCTACAAGATTTCAGAATTGATAAGGTTCCTATCTACTCTGTAAAGGTTTGATAGGTTTCATATTTACTCTGTGATAAAGAATTGATAATAGCTTTCTTTGGAGTGCCAGAGACACCTAGGTATGGTGAAAGCTTCCTTTTTTTGGAGGAGAGGCACCACCATTCCATATCTGAAATGCAGTATCTTCCTAATAGATTATCTTAAAACAATGTCTTTGAGTGTTATATAGGTTTAATTAATATGATATTAATAAGTTTTATGAATATGATATTAAATTGTAGTATGCACAGGTGAAAAATGATCCCAGATCAGATTCATTAAAATTTATTGATCTTCAAGTTGTGTAATGAAATTGAGTATGTACAACATTTGTGTTATTGTTTTTTTCAGTCCCTGCGAAAAGTTGGTAAAGATCACAGGATCCTAATGTTGTGTGTAACTGTGTTTTTATCTTATTTACCTGAAGCTGGCCAGTATTCTTGTTTCTTTGTATACCTTCGCTTGGTAAGTGCTTAGATTAATTTCTTTAAAATTCATAGTTTTTTCATTTTATTCTACTGCTTTCTTTGCACAGATATTTGATTAACCCTTTCAGCAGCAGTATATGTAAGTATATATGTACTTACATATATATATATATTTTTTTTTTTAGTCTGTGTGATTATAAGAGTATGTAGTGAATATCCTTTTTCCAAGGTGATTTCAAATAATGAGTCTGTTAATGTATGAATTGTCTCAATCTTCTAGTACATACTGCCATCTCTTTTCTCTGTTTCTAGATGATAGTAGACAGTATTAATAAATGGCAGCATAGAAGTAGCTTTGAAAATCTGAGATCTCAGGTGCTAGTTTCAGTTGTCTGATTTCGGCCGGATATTGAAGAAATACTCTGGAATTCAGATCCAGAAAATTGGTTAAATAGAATCAAATAATAAATAAATAGAAGTAAAGGATATTATTACACCAAAAAATAATAATAATAATAATAAATTTTTTAAGAACGTCAAACTTTACAAAACTGCTGAGCCCACATATGTTCAGCAAACTCACTGCTGAAAGGATTAATCAGTTGTATATCACCATAGCTATTTTTGAATGTATGTTTGCACAATATTGAGGTTTGTATCTATGAGGATAAATCATATATAATATGAAAAGCCTTAACCAGGTATTGAGTTTATGGTATTAATCAGAATTTGAGTTAATTTTTAGATATTAAATTAAGTAATTGATGCATTTGTTAACAGATAAAAGATTTTTGTGTGTTCTGTTATTTTAGGCACAGGTGATAAAAAACAGGCCTAGGTTGTTTCCTTGATTCTTTTGATAGAAAAAAAATTAAACAAAATGATATTAGAGAGAGAGAGAAAGCATAACTACATTGAATAGATATTTTAATATATGTATGTTGGTAAATGTTAGGAGTTAGTACTGTAGTTATAAGTTTAGTCTTCATTTAAAAAAAAAAATCGACGTGGAAGGCAGTATGTTATGATGCTCATGCGATGGTGTGTAGTGTCAGATCAACTTGTTTACTATAATCTACAAGGTAATAAAAAAGAAAAACACCTTCTGTATCTGGTATCTCAACAATAGCTTAGCTGTTTTCATTATTGTTTTTTTATTACTGTTTTTATAAAAATATGACAAGTATGTCATATTTTTTTAGCTAAAGCTTGTGGCTTTTGTGCACTCCGTGGCTAACATAGGGTGTTCATTTTAAAAGTGAACCCACTTTATTTGTATTAAGTGCAATGCTACTAAGGTTATAATCATTGCCATAATTGTGAGAGGGCAGTAGTGGAGGATATTTTGTAACCAGAGGGAGTTGGCAGTTTTGCATTTCAAGTGTTCAGTTTGTCACAATCTGTGTTCGAAGTCATATATGTAATTACTAGTGAATAAACATTATGCCAGATCCCATTGAGGAGTATGTTTTTTAGTGGAATCTTATTTGAAAACAGTCTTATAGTGAATTTCAACAAAAATTTGTCAAATTCCCTAACACTATCTATCTATGCAAAGCTGCAGTTTTCAAGAT